>NC_135725.1:90176583-92576583 GCF_964656455.1 Halichoerus grypus | reverse complement strand
GGCCTTATGTCTGCCCCTGTCTGGGGGTGATTAGCACAGGACGCAGGGCTGCTGGGAGGGTAGAAGCACCTGTCTGAGCTGATGAGAGCACCTGCTTCAGCACCAGACACCGGGCGCCCAGCGGCCTCGCCACGTGAAGCCTGCCCCTGCTTTGCCTGAGAGCAGGTGAGACAGGCGGGTGTCACACGGCTCCCTGTGCTGTTTCTCAGAGGTCTGGCCCCGAAGTCAAGCCCGCTCAGACGGAGGGGCCGGCACAGGGCTCCTCATGGCCCTCCACACCACATGGGCCTGGCAGCCCCACCAGCCCCAACCCCTGGAGAAGCCCTGAGAGCCCAGGCGCCCAACAGTGAGTTGTCACCGGCAGTCCTGGCCCCATGCTCACCATTAAAAGCCTTTCCCGTGCTGAGTGGCCCCTGTGCTCATGGCTGCTGGGCCCTGCACCTCTCAGCCCTGCTGAGGGGAGGGCGGCCCTGGGGACCCCGAGGGGGCCCTGCTCCCGCTAGCTGGCCCATGGGGATGTGGGCAGAGGCCAGAGTGGCCCTGGCCCAGCGGGAGGAACACAGCGCTGGCTCGTTCCTAGCGGGGCTGCTGGCTACGGTGTGGCCCTGGGGTGCCCTCCCTTCCTGAGCCCGCTTCCTCATCTGTGAACGGAGACAGGGCTGCCACCATCCCCGGGCTATGCGGGGAGCAGCGAGACAAAGCAAGTAGACGGGCCTTGCTCGGGGGCAGTGTGGCCCCCCCAGCTGCCAGGAGCCCCTCCGAGGCCGGCGTGGGGCTGTCCTGCCCACTGAGGCGGCTGAGCCTTCTCTCACAGGCTGGCCACGTGGCCGCTGGCTTCGTTCTGCAGCAAAAGGGCCTCTCCTGGCCGACGAGAGGGGCCCTGCCCAGGCTGAGTCACCGAGGGGGCGGCGGGGGCGACCGATGCCCGGTGCCACCTGACACAGAGCCCTGCTGTGGGGGAGAGGGAGCTACTTTTCCCATCAGGAGTGTCATCCATCCCTACACTGGGAACGCCTCCTTCCCTTCTGTCTTAAATAAAATGGCCCAGGGCTGTCGGCCCACCAGCCAGACTAATCACAGCAGTCTGGGGGTGAGGACGCAGGAGGCAGCCCCCACGCCGGGAGGGGCTCACCGCCCCCCGCCAGGAGCGGCCTTCACAGGGACCCCTGCCTGCCTGTGGGAGCCCCGGCGCCTCCGGCAGCCCTCTTCCCGCATGGCGGGAACCTTTGTAGGCCTCCACCGCACAAGGGGGTCATGGCCCACTCAGCTGCCCAGCCATGAGCCCCACTTGGCTTCCCTGTGAGAGCCCATCTCAAATCAGTCTCAGCATGGACTGATCTACCCTTCACGTTGCTATGGATTGCCAGGCCCGGGGATCTCTGAAGAGGCTTCCAGGCTGACTGCACCCTCCCGGTAGCCGGGGCTCGTTGGGAAGGCTGTGTGGGCGGGGCCGTGAGCGCAGGCAGGGGGCAGGCCTGGGCCCCCGTGGGAGCCAGCCGTCCTCCTAGGGGGCGAGGCCTCCTTTGCTTTTCTCATCACACCAGTGAGGCAATAGTCACTGTTGGAGGGTTAGGGAACAGAGAAGCTGGGTACAAAGAAGGAAAAATTTCGGATTTTTCATAACCACTCCCTCCCTCACTGAGAGAGATGTTTGACTTTTTGCTGGAGGTCACACCACGCAGAGAACAGAGGTACTTTATTCTTTTGCTCCGACAAGGGGAGCTCAGCAGAGCTCGGAGTGGGTCAGGGCCCAGGTGCATCCTTGAGCTAGTGCCCGTGGGCCACTCCCCGCACTCAGCGCCCCCCAGGGCTCCTGGCCCGAGACCCTGGGTGTGGGGAGGGGGTGGGAGGGACGATGAGCCTTTTAACGGGCAAGGGGGCTCCCATTCCGGGTTATTTAGCCTGTCCTGCTCCCGAGGCGGCACTGAGGGGTGGGTGATGGGCTTAGGTGCAGCAGCCCCCTTGCTCCGTCCTCTGCGTCCTTGCTCCTGGGGCCAGGCAGGGGCCTGCGTCTGGGACACCCTGGTGTGGACAGCTGCCTCCCAGGCCTTGCCCCAGAGTCAGAGCTCCAGCCCCTGAGTTGTCTCCTCCTTCAAAAAGGCTCAAGATTACAGGCACTAGGGATGGCCCTATGACCCCACTCCCTGTTCACACTCCCGATGTGGGTGTGACCGCCTCGGGGGAGACGCTTGGGCCACCCTGGGGGGCAGCCTGCTCTGCCCAGTTGTAGTGAACAGAAGCAAGGCAAGCCAGAGAGCGGCGGCCGTGTCCCAGCAGGCCTCCGCACCACACTGACCTTCAGTCCAGGGGTCAGGAGACCCGGCAGCCTTGCCCCCCAGCTGCCTCCTTGAGGCTGTGATGATGGGGGAGGGGGGTTCTTGATGCCGGTCCGTGTGCCCAGAGCATGGCAGTGGGTCTGGGCGTGTGGCGTCCAGGCCTCCGACCTGCTGGGCATCCCAGAGCTCAGGTTGGCCCAGTGGCCGGTCTCCATGCAGAAATCTTGACAGAACACCCTGTGCTGGGGGACAGACGCCTCCCCCCGCCATGCCCCAGCCCTGTGCCTGTGCTCTGTCAGCCCCCAGCAATGGCCCCATCTGGGGGCAACAGCCCCCGCTTGGGAAGGTGCCTGCTGGGCAGGGCCCAGGCCCTGTTTTCCCTTACCCGCGCGCTGCCAACTCGACCACCGTCCACAGCTATGCCCTGGACGCATGCTGTCCCCCTCGGGGAGTGTCCTGGTCAGGGCTCGTCACCCGGGGAGGGCACAGCCCAGACAGACGGTCACAGGCCCTCTGCACTCACTGCCTTGCAGCCTCCCCACCGGGCAGGAGGACGGGACCCCGCCCCAGGCCACTTCAGCCACAGATAGTCCCCGGCTGCTTCCAAAGCCGGTGTGTGGAGAGGACACGCCTGTGGCCCGCAGCTGGCCTGACGCTGGGGGCTGGCTGGCGGAGAGCCAGAGCCCTGTGAGCCAAGGTAACCAGGCAAGGCAGCCGAGGACCAAGGGTCATCCTGTCAGTGGGCCCTGGCCACTTGGGGCAGCACCGGGTTGAGGTCAGAAAGACCTGCATCCTGGTGAGCCTCGCCCGAGCAGTGCGACCGGGCCGTCCCCCACCTCTTCCTCCATGTCTGGGTTCAGTGGGCCTGTCTGGGCAGTGTGGGTGGTCCAGCGAGGGGTGCTCCTCCCTGTCCTCAGTCTCCCCCTCTCTATACGGGGGCCAGTTCAGGTGGTGGGCCCGTTTCCCGAGGCTGAGTGTTTCACGTGGCTTCAGAATTCCTGGACACTGTGTCGTCCACGTCCTGTGGCCCGTGCCCGGCAATGCTCACGGTCCCTTTGCCTCACAGGAGACCCCCAGCCCAACCCCCAGCCCTTGTCCTCGGAGGAGAAGACCCGGCCTCTGATGGAAAGCCGTGCACAGAAACTCCAGGGCCGGCACTCCCTGGGCAGAGGGGGTCCCTGCAGCCCCCCGGAAGCCAGCGTGAGTCGAGGCTTGGCCCTGCACCCTCTGCAGGCAGAGTGGAGGCCTGGCCTTGCTTTGTTGGGTTCTACCATGTGGCTTTGGATGGGGGGTGTCACCCTGTCCACCAGATGAGGGTTTGGATGGGATGGGGCCTGTTTGGCCCTTCCCAGGTGGATTCGTCCGTTGAGGGGTCTTTGGAGTCCACAGGGGGCGGGTAATCTGGTAAGAGGGGGTCTCCAGGGCCGTCTTTAAGGGGATGGTCTTTGTTCCTTACTGGAGTCACGGGAGCACAGCAGCTTTATCCACGTACCGACGCCACAACCCGGCTGTGGTCTTCCAACACATTTCCAGCAGGTGGCTGAAGGCAGCATGAGCCCAGCAGGGTCGGAATTGGGGCTGGATTTTGCCAACAGCCCCAGGGAGGAGGTCCAGCAGATGGAAAACTGGCCGTCAGGGGAACAGAGGTGTGAGGTTTGGAGGGCTGCCTGGGCCGGCGGGACCCTTGGGCAGGAGTCAGGGCTCTGGGACATGGAGATGCCTGTCCTCTCCCGGAGAGATCCTCACTCCCTCCTGGCACCCCTTGTCCTGGCCTGGGCCCCCTGTGCACCCCTAGCCCTCCCCATGCCCTCCTGAGTCTGACTCCCTCTGTGGAAACAAAGATGTCACCTGGTGAATTGGCCCAAGACCCAGGGGTGGGGGCAGCAGGAGGGGCCCTTCCAGGGCCTCTGAGCCTCCGAGCCTCTCAGATGGCAACACCCCCAGAGACCTGATCCAGCAGGGACTGAGGCCAGAACCCCTAAACACAGGGCCCCTTGCCTCCACCCGGGGAGTCCTGTGCTCTGGCGGTCCTTCCCTAGTGGGGCAGATGCCTGGCAGGCCGGTTGTCAAGCTAATGAGGTAGTTGAAGGCCATGCAGAGGCCCTGAGCTGTGAGAAGGAGGCTGGGGGGATGGGGCCCTCTCCGGGGAGCCCCCGGGACATGCCCATAAATATGCCTACAGGATAGAGAGCTGTTGGCAGGAGGACCCCTGCGACCCCTTCTCTCGGCCGGAAGCCGCCCCGCTGACCGCTGCTCCAGGTGATCCCCCCCCCCAAAGGCCCCGCCTTGCACAAGGAACAACAAATCCTCACTTAAGGGTCATCCGAGACTGGCTCCTCGGTCAGGGCCAGCCTCTCAGTCTCTGCGGGCAGCGGCAGCTCTGAGGCTGGACATGCCCAGACGTGATTCCCTTCCGTGTGGTGCTGAGTGTAGTCGGGGGCTCAGCCACGCTGACGCTGTGGGCATTTCTTCCACCTGTCTGGGCTTTTCTGGTTTTGGGCCCCTGGCTTAGGGGCCATGGGGTGTGGGCTGCCGCTTGGCCCTCGCCGCAGGGGTGACAGAGTGTGAGGACTGTGGGCCTCACCCCCAAACCCCCTCTCTCTGCAGCTCCCGCGCCACCCAGCCCACGTGCGGGCAGCCCCCTGGAGCTGGGCCCCGAGTCTGAGTCTGAGTCCGCTCCCCGGAGCTGCTCGGGGTCCCGTGCCTCCTCCTCTGTGAGTGGGCCGTCCTGCCGCTCTCTTCAGGAGTTTCAGAAGGTGTCCGCCACTCTGGTGCAGCTTTCCCTGTCAGACTGGGAAGCTGGGGACCCCCCCGACGCAGACCCTGGCTGGTCTGGGGAGTTCTCTCCTCAGGACTCCTGGGGGCTCCACTGCGGCGGGGGGCAGGTGGCCCGGGAGAGGGTGGAGGGCAGCGGGGCCGGTCCCCGGCGCGGCTCCCCCGTGGACGCAGGAGGCCCAGAGCCAGGCAGAGGCCCCCAGCAGGCAGGCTGGCTGCTGCCTCTCCCAGATGCCCCCTCTTCGAGGTCAGGGTCAGAGCTGTCAGAGGCGTCCAGCGAGCTCTGGGACGAGGAGAACCTGCTGGAGCCGGGCACTGGTGCTGAGCCCGCCTCGGGGCGCTCCTCCCCTGCGGGAGGCTCATCCCACCTGGAAAGTGGCGGGGCGCCCTGCTCTGCACCTCCTTCCTTGGGCCTTGGGGAGGGGCAGGAAGCTTCTGGAACCAGTGGGAGCCTGATCAGTGGATTAAATACAGGAAGAGCCAAACAGGTGTCACGGGAGGCTGCCTGCATGGCACTCCCATCCAAATCTTCCTCCAGTGACTTAGACCTGCCCCTTTCCTCTCCCTCGGGGTCCTTGGCATCCGAAGCGGTGGATTTTGGTGAAGGAGGAGACACTGGGCCTCTGCAGGCCTCAGATGGCTGCCCACAGGGGCCCGGGGACGCTGACCTGAGACTATCCAATGACGGGAAACCCCAACAGGCCTGGTCTGAGCATGAAGTCCCCGTGAACCTGAGGGCTCCTCCTAGGGACGCTGGCGGTCTGGTAGCCCGGACACCCGAGGGCTGGGCGCCTGGGTGTAGGGGGAAGGGAGACTCCCCTGACTCCCCTGCCCCAGAGGAAGCCTGCTCCACCCTGGCCAGTGGGGTCTTGCCTGAGATCCTGTCCCCCGTGGACGACGTGCTGTCCTACGGCAGTGCTGACCTTCCATCCTCCACCCACAGGGATGCCAGCCTCCCTCCTCTGCCTCCTACCCTCCCAGCAGAGAGGGAGGCCAACGCCACCAGCCTCCACTCAGAAGACTTCCCTCCCCCACCTGAAGATGCCATGTCTCCTGGGGGCTCGCTGGGCTCCCCCGGGGAGGATGCCTCCATCAAAACTGGGGAGTTGCCCTCCTTGTCTGAGGAGGGCCTGCCTGAGCCGCTGTCCCCGGGGCCCCAGGAATCAGGGCTCTGCCTGGAGGTGGGCAGACAGGGTGGAAGCCTTAGGGACAAATTGGGTGAATCGTGTTGTGATGGGGGAGCCCAGGCTGTGGGCAGCCAGTGGTCTGAGCCAGCTCGCTGGCTAGGGTCGCCCTTGTGTGTGGGGGCAGGTGATGCCGTGGGGGGGCTCCCAAGGCTGCCAGTGCAGCCCCCAAGCCCATCCAGAGTGGCCTCCGAGGCCGGGGAGGGTCTGCCAGTGTTGGAGGCTGGAGGTACGGGGCTGTCTGGCACCGGGCAGGGCGACCCGGCTCCTGCTTTGGGCGCAGGCCGCTGGGTGGACGCACCCGGCATGGAGAGAGCTGAGGTGGTAGATTTGGTCTCCAGCCAGCTCACCAGAAGGATCCTGTGCGACTCGCTGGCTGTGCTCTCGGAGATGGCCCAGCCAGCGGCCCGCTAATGGAAGACCTGGCGTGTCCCCGAGGCTGACCCGGCATGTCCCCGAGACAGATGAGACTCCTGAGGAGACAGTGCAGGGCCCGCGGTGACACACAGACCCCTGTGACGTTGCTGTGTCATTGTGCCTGCGTGTGCTTGCGTGTGCTGGCACACGCGGGAGGCTCTGGAAGCCTGGACCCCCGAGGGCAGAGCCGCCATTCAGAATAGCCACCTGCCGCTGGCCGTGAGGGTGGTCACCCGACGGTAGGCCGAGGACCAGGCGCTGGCGTGACGTCAAGTGCAGTGGGCTCTGCATTCTTCTGGACGTTGGGTCCACTGCTTCCAGAGGCACCTGAAAGGGTCCCTGTTCCACAGAGTTCAAGAGGCAGGAAGGTGAAGGGTTGTGCGGGCAGTGTCCGGAGGCCGGCTGGCCCAGGACGGATGCGGAAGTCACGGATTTGAGAGCGAACAGTCTGGAGCAGCTGGGAGGGGAGCAGTTCCCAGGCTGAACCGGGCGCCAGGCCGCGAGACCACCTGCTAGGACGGAGAGCCATCCGGAAAGGCCAGGGGAGAGAGCGCGGTTCTGGGGACGTGGGGCAGCCCGGGGTGGAGGTGGGCGGGGGGCACGTCTGCACTCACACCCCCAGCTCTGCTGGTTGCTGACACCCAGGCCTGCGTGTGGGGCAGCCCACCTGTGCAGATTAGAGGAGCGGCCAGCTCAAGGGCCAAAGCTCACCGGCCAAGCCTCGGTCTGTCCTCTGGCTGTAGGTGGGCCGAGGCCTCCCTGAGCGCTCAGGACACCTTCTGGAAGACACCAGAGCCCCTTCCCTGGTGGCCGTCAGTGTTGGATGAGCCCTCGGGGACACAGGTGGTCTTCAGGGGTGTTGGCAGGGTGCTGATCCTTCAGGACTTGGCTCCTCCCATCCAGGGCCTCAGGCTTCCCCAGCTTTACGAGAGGAACTCAGCCGCTTGACTGCATTTATGGACCCCTGGGAAGACCCAGATTTTCGCGACTTGCAGGTTAGGTGGGAGACGTCTCCAAAGCTGGCCTGGCAGAGCCCCGAGGTCGGCCTGCACCCTCCACCTTCTAGCTCTGGGGAAGGGCCTCCTCCAGGCAGCCCTCCATCAGGCCCCAGCTCTGGGGCAGCCGCGCGTCCAGGCCGGCTGCTGGCCAGACCCACCCTTGTCACACGCTGGCTCATCCTGGCTCAGGGCTCGGGGAGGCACGGGCTAAGACACTTCACACTGCCTTCGCCCAGGAGAGGCTTGGATGGGGGGTGGGGGGAGGTGTTCCGCTCTGTAGACACAGTTTCCAACCAGCTTCTGAGCTACAGCTCTCTTATTGATTTCCTTCTAGTTTTCTGAACAAATTAGTCTGTAATTTTTTACTTTTCTCTATTTATTGCTGACCCTTTTGGATTTACGAGGCCGTGTGAGAGGAGTTATGTATTTTACACACACGCGTTTGGCATGGTAATAAATCTTCCGCATCAAAACCCTGCAGATTTGCCTCAAACTCGATCGCCCCCTTTCTGGTCGCCGTGGGGTGGCTGTGCTCCCAGCTGGACCCTCCCGAACGACCTTCCCCAGGTGCCGGCTGGAGACACGCCGCGCCCAGGACAGCGGGGTCCACGGGAAGCCGCGCTCTACAGTAACTTGGATTGTTCAGCTCAGCACCGTGATGGTGTCCGATGCCCTCAGTCTCAGCCGGCCCCATGAGTGTGAGCGCGGCTCTAGCGTTCGGGTCTATGGAGCCGGCGAAATTCCACACCGGGACTGCGGCTGCCAGGGCCTCGCGTGCCTTGGCTCCAGTCCCTACTAACCTCGTGGGCCGATAAATCTTGATACCAGCCTCCAGAGAAGTCATTATCTTTCACAGGAAGTGATTATTTCCCAGTTAAAGCCCACATTTAATTTTCCAGTGATCTGTCTCTTTCAGCTGCCCTGCACCGTACCCTCCTGCATAAAATGCCCCCGAATGCGCCTTCAGTCCTTCAAATCCCAGACCACCAGACCAGCTTACGGGGCCTTTTCGTCCCTTACCCTGAGTGGCCGTAACAGCCGCTCCTATAAAATACAGCTGAGGGCCAGGAGGGCAGGTGTGGAGCAGCGACGGCTGCGTGCACTCCGGGGGAACATCGCGGCGCCGTCAGGGTGGTGCCGTCCTGTGCCCGGGGCACCTGGCCCCCCGGGGTGGGAGGTGAGTGAGCAGCTGGTCCACCGGGGCCAGGTTGTCTGGCTGTTGGATGAGCATCCAAGCAAACCCAGTTGAGGAGGTCAGACTTGTCCGTGCCGGCTCCCCAGGCAGCATCCTGGCCCCAGAAGAAGGTCTGCAAGTCCCACATGGCCCACCCTCTGCCAGGCATCAAACCCCAAGCTGTTCCTCTCCATTTGTCCCCCAACAGCGTACCTTTGCCCCCAGCAATGGCCCTCCCACATCCCCGTGAGCACAGCTGGGAGCTGGCGGTGGTGTTTGCATATGGGACGAGAGGTTTGGGGCACAAGGACAGGATCGTGGGCCCGTGCACACACACCCCGGCACCCGTGGCCCTCCGTCCAACGGCTGCGTCCGCCCAGGCTGTAACATGGCCCAGCGGGGCCGCTGTGATGCTCAGAGTCCGTCCCAAATCCTGCTCTCCACCTCCTCCTGGGGGCGTGGCAGGGACCCCCATCCCCCTGCCTCCGTGTCCACCGTCCCCGCTCTCCTTATTGTGAGGACACACAGGATTGTCCCCACCAGGCTCCGTCCCTGGTGCGTGGCAGTGCTCTGGAATAATCCTCCTTCTAGAAGTTTTCCTGAGAATGTGTGGTGTTCCACCACCTGGACACCAAACGACAGCTGGAGGGCAGGGCCTGCTCCAGAGTCTGGGCTGCAGCTGGGTTCCTCTCTCTGCCCCATGCAGAGCCTGCCCCGTCGGTGGGGTGCAGAAAAGACTCAGCGGCTCTGCCCTCCGGGGCCCGTGCCTATGCAGCTGCACAGGCGGCCCCGGGACCAGGAAGGAGCTGCGCCTTTGCCCGGCCCCTCCTGAGCCCCAGGGGCCCCCAGGTTGGAGACCCCCACTGTCGAATTTGTGCCGTGTGCCCTTAACCACAGTACTTGGGCCCCCGAGCTTCAGTTTCCCCCTCTGTAAAACAGGAACACCAATCCCTCACTGTATCAGCTCTGAGATGCAGGCCTCCCCACTGTCGAAAGCCTGTGAAATCAGAGAGCATCCTTGTGTCGGAGGATCTGACAATCCCCCTCAGCTGCGTGTTTCCACCTTAGCAGCACCGTCGCCCGGCCTGCGCGCCCACGGAGGGAGGGCAGATGCCTCTTGCAGACCGGTGCGGGGGGGGGGGGTGCCAGGGGCTGTCGTGGGACTTGGAGCAGGGCCTGGAAAACCAGCAGAAGTTGCGATGCTGCCCCATTTCTCGGATTCTAAGATACAATCCCCCACACACCTTGTTTTAATGCTTCTGAATCTGGCTGCATTTTACAATCGACATGTGCATTGAAGTGGTGCAGTCTCTCCATGCTGGGCTAGGCCGGGTGCCACGGCTGGCTTGATGTCACCCCAGAGCAGGTTTGGGGTGAAGTAGTATGCGGCCATTCTGACTGGCCTCCAGTGGGGCTCACGGTGTCAGCGGCACCAGCCTGCCTTGCCCCCGTGGGGAGGGACACCCTGCTGCCACCTGTCTGATGAGACCTGAGGAAAAGGGATCCCCACGGCAGGACGGGGGGTTCGGCCAGCACACCCCAGAGCAGGTGACTGGCCTCCTGCTGGCCGAGGAGGGAACAGGAGAACCCCAAAGGCCGCTCAGTGGGGCCACATGCACCCCCACTGGCTGCCCCAGAGAGCCCCCCTCTGGCTCCCTCAGCGCCTGGATGGGGACACACAGGCCCCGGGGTAGAGTTGTGACGGTGGGACTTGCCCCTGGGGAGGGAGGGGCACAGTCCCTCGAGGTGGCTTTGGGTGTTTGCTGTGGACTGAACTGTGTCTCCCCAGAATTCATACGTTGAAGCTTTAACCCCCAGAGTGCTGGTGCTAGGAGGTAGCTTTGGGAGATGGTCAGGGTTTGATGGGGTCATGCGGGCGGGGCCCCACCCTGGTATTAGTGCCCTCATGGGAAGAGGCCCCAGAGAGCTCGCTCTCCCTCTGTCCACGAGCACACACAGAGGAAGGGCCCCAGGAGGACACGGCAGGAAGGTGGCCGGCTGTCCACAAACCAGGGAGTGGGCCTCACTGGAAGCTGACCCTGCGTACCCTGACCTGGAACGTCCAGCCTCCTGAACAGTGAGAAACGAATGTCTGCCGTTCAGTAAATGCCCGGTCTGTGGGGTTTGTGAGGCGCCCTGAGCAGGCCCTAGTCTGCAGCCTGACTAGTGAGGCCCCACCCAGACCTCCTCCCCGCTGGTTCTGGGCTCCCTCTCTTCCCCTGGCTCACTCTGCTCCAGCTGTTCTTCCCACGTGCTTGCCCTTCTACCTCAGGGCCTTTGCACATGCCCTCCCTCTGCCTGGGCTGCAGAAGAGCCAAGAGGCCTGAAACAGAAGAATTTGACCAGGCCAGGGACTGTTGCTGACTCGTGTCTGCTCTGTGACCCACTTCCTTTCTTCTCTGTTTTGGTCCCACAGTTCAGAGAAAATGTTGATATGCATAACAATTACGAATAGCAATTAAAAACCAGGTCTGCTGTTGAATTAAGCAAAAAGTCATATTGATAGGAGCTGAGGAATCGATAGGTCATCAGGGAGCTGGGCGTGAGCAAGGCCGCACCAACAAGCATCTGTGGGTCAGGCTCTGTATGCCGAAAACCGGACACACAGCCACCGGGCAAAGAATCCACCAAGGGGCCTAAAGAAGACACAGAACGTTGAAAATAGAGTGCGTAAGGCTAAACCACGGGCCTGGATCACAGGAATCTAGGACAGAGCGCCATGCCCACCGGGTCCCAGCGTCACAGCCTTACATAGAAAAGCCCCTAAACTGACCAGTGGGAAAACGGTCACCAGGGGCTGCTGCCCAGAGAAGGCTCCTAAACCCCCTGGACCAGGCCCTGCCGGGCTGCGCTGCCCCCGCCCCCCCCGCCCCTCCCGCCCCGGCAGGAGCCCTTCTTTCTGCTCAGTAAAGCTGCCGCCGTGTCTGGGACTCTCCTTCCCCCAGCGCCCTCGGACACGGATCCGGAGGATGCTCGCCGGGCGCTGGGGACATTCTCTGGGGGCTCGTCTGGGATCGCAGGGAGGGTGAGAAATACCGCGACAAAGGCACTTTTTTTCTCCTCCTTTCCCTTCTCGGGCCATCTCCGCCCTATAAAAGTTGCTCTGGAGAGCTGGAACACAATGGGAATCAGTCAGCCCGTGCGGCCGCCGTTCTGAAGGCTCGATCAGGCTTGCTGGACCTGGACTGTGCGAATCGTCCTGTCCCCAGAGCAGGGAATGTTGGCTCTGTCCAGGGTCAGGGCTTCGGAGGCTGTTCGATGGGAAGGAGCGCCCCCTCCCGACGCCTGAGGGTTCCTGGCCAAGGCTACTCTTTGGTGGCATCCAAAAGCAAAAGGAACAACAGTGACCTGACCACGGGCGACCCGACCCAGGGGACCACTGACACGAATCCCAAGAGAGCAGTGTGCGGAGCAGAGCGATCTCCTCTCCATGTCCTCGCTTTCTCTCCTCCCCTTGGCCTGTGGTGCCTGGAGCCTTGGAACAGAGGTCGCTTGTAATCCCCAGTGCCTGTGCCTTGAGGAGATTTCAGTCTCTCTCTCTTTCCTGAGCCATGGCGAACAGGTCCCCGCTTTTCCCTGGATCCCTTTGACCCCGAGTTTTTTCCTGAGATCATGCACCGGGTGATAGATGGGGGCGTCTCTGGGACCATAGATGACACCTGTGGCCCCTTCTGGCCCACGGTCCCGCCTCCGGTCTTCTGCCTGGCGAAGGCTCATTACACCCTCTGCAGGTGGCGTTTTGCTCCTGTTATTGGCGTAGGCTCGTCTCCAGGTAGGGTAGCCGAGAGGGGATGCAGATGGGGCAAATGGGGCCATCCCTGATTCGCCTCCCTCAGGGAATGCCACCAGAGCGGGGTCCTAAATCGGATCACACACCCCGAGCTCTCATCTGGAGCTCTAAGTCGGGGAGAGAACTCAGTCTGCCGATGATAATTTTGTGGCAATGGTTGGCAGATACCCTCCGGGAAGTGCCATGGGCTGTGCACCTGAGGATCTAGTGGGGAGAAGCTCACTGCACACAGGCCAACCCTAACTCTGGAAAAGGAAAAGGAGGACACAGGAAACAAAGGCCACATGGGTGCAGAGTGGCTCCAACCCAGACGCGCCTCAACCCTGCTCCTAGACGCAGAGATAGGAGGGGACAGGGGTGGCAGGAGACGTCCTGCTCAGGCCCCACTCAAGATTTGGAGACTCTTGTGGGTGCCCAGGAGTGCCTCCTTATTTGGTAGATGGGGAATATGCCCCCCACAGCTCACACTCCCCTGGAGTGCATCCTCAACAGCTGACCCTCAAAAGAAATTCTTGCTATTCTCTGCACCTGTGCATGGCCCGAGAACCAACTGGAAGATGGAGAAAACGGCCTCCTGAGGGAAGCATGAACCATGGCACCATTCTGCAATTGGACCTCTTCTGTTAAAAAAACAAGGCAAATGGTCTGAGGTTCCTACGCGTGGGCTCTCTTCACCCTTCGGGGTAGCACTGGCTCGTATAGGAAATATGTGAACGACCCAGTCCCTCCGGCCGTGGTGCAACAGATTGGAACAAGGGAGGGACATCAAAAGGAGAAGTCAGATCTTGACCAAACAGACAGGGAGCTGCTCCACCAAAGCATAGCGCACCCCCTCCATACAAACCAGAGCCTCAAGCACCTGTCACCCCTCTCTGCTCCCCTTGCAGGAACAGCCCCCAATGACAGAGGGAACCCCACGTGGGTCTCCCACACCTTCTTACTCCAGGAGTTGAAGCAAATAAAAAAGTACATGGGAAAATGTTTGGATGATCCTGATGAGTATATTGAGGTCCCCATAGAAGACAGCCAGGTCTTCCATCTTACCTGGAGAGATAGTATGCTCCTGAATCAGACCCTCTCTACCTCTGAAAAGGATCAGCCATACGGATGGCTGTGATTTATGGAGATGAGCAGTGGACAATGGGAAACCCAAGCCCTCCTTGGAATCCAGCCTGAATCTGAGCTCCCCTCAGACGGGGGAGGCCCGAGACCAGGGGCAGACTCCACACAAGGAATAGAAGAAAGAGAACCTCTAGAGGAGGCTGACACCCTTCCACATCCCACTGGGAGCCAGGCCGTCCCGACTAATGATCGGGGGGGCGGGGGGGGGAGGGAGTCACTGAGGAAGGGAGATGGAGGACCAGACATTTCTTTCAATGCATTACTGAGGGTCTCAAGCACACTTGTGACAGACCTCTTAATTATGCCCAGCTTTCTCAGGTCAAGCAAGGAGAGGAACCCCCTCAGACTTATTGGAAAAGTTCTGAGAGGCCCTGATTAAACTATTAAACTTACCAACCTACACCCTGATAATTACCAGGGGCAGCTTATTCTTAAGGACAAATTTATCACCCAGTCTACTTCTTTTCGTTATATATAGAGATTTTATTTATTTCCTTGAGAGAGATCGAGAGAGAGAGCACAGAGGCAGAGGAGGAAGCCGACTCCCCCCTGAGCAGGGAGCCTGACGCGGGACTCAATCCCAGGACCCTGACATCATGACCTGAGCGGAAGGCAGAGGCTTCACCAACTGAGCCACCCAGGTGCCCCTCGCCCAGTCTACTTCTGACATTAGAAAAAAGTTACAAAAATCTCCTAGGGGACCGGAGGAGACTCTGGACAGCCTCCTGAAAATGGCTCCCAAGATCTTTTGCACTAGAAGAAGAGCCCCCGCCAGCGTACAGCTAAAGGGAAGCTACCCTGGGGAGGCCTGGCAAATGGGTTTCACCCACATGCTCAGATCTCGAGGAATCCGCTCTCTCCTAGTCTGCACAGACACCCTTACTAACCGGGTAGAGGCCTCTCCCTGTAGGGCAGAGCAAGCCTCGGAAGTAACAAAGAGTGTGACAATTCCCCGGGTTGGGATCCCACGGAACCTACAAAGTGACAACAGCCCCTCCAGGAGTCTCCAAGGTGCTGGGGATCCAATACCATTTGCACTGTGCCTGGAAACCACCATCTTCAGGAAAGGTAGGAAAAGCGAAGGACCTCCGCAAAAGGCACCACAGGGAGCTCACCCAGGAGACAGGACTTCCATGGCCAACTCTGCTGCCCACGGTCCTGTTAAGGATTAGGAATACACCCCAGGGAATAGGCCTGACTCCATAGGAGATGAACCTCTAAAAGATTTGAAGCTCCTTTTCAGGAAAAATCCAGACCTTTCCTTGATGCCAGATAGGTAATGACTATTAGCTTTTCTTGGTCATTCATAGCTTTAGGTGCTTTCTTGCCTTTCATCCTTGCCATAGGATTATATGCAGTGTCTCCCCAGGAGTGGGAACCCTGACAGAAGCCGTGGTTTTGCTCCTCCTTTATTTCTTTTTTAAGATTTATGTATTCATTTATGTGTGTGAGAGAGAGAGAGTGAGCGTGTGCACCAGTTGGGGGGGAGCAGAGGGAGAGAATCTTTCAAGCAGACTCCCAACCGAATGCAGAGCCTGACATGGGGCTCGATCCCATGACCCTGAGATCACGACCTGAGCCGAAACCACGAGTTGGACGCCCAACCAACTGAGCCACCCAGGCACCCCTGCTCCTCTATTCTCCTAGCGTTAGCCCTACGGGCCGCCTTGGCCTTCTGCCCATCAGACTCGTTTGTCTGTGTGTAACTCCTTTCTGCCGGCACCCCCAGCACCCACATTTGGGAGCAAAAAGGCAGCCTTCCGCCTGTTAAAAGCTTCCACAGCCACACCAGTCCGTGCTCAGAACTGTCGGCTGTGTGGGAGTCCATCCCCACCAGACAACTGGAAGGCTGACCCGGCCAACTTCACGGAATGGGCAAAGGCACAGGCCAACCTCTCACTCCGCGTTGAGGGACCACTTCCATTTTTTTGCAAATTTGAGCAACTACTTATCGCTCTTTAAGTCAGGAGTGGAGGAGCTCCTCATAGAGGATACCCCCGTCCTTGGACCAACATTTGGCTCTTGATACCAATGCCCACCATCTGCATCCAAGCAAACCACCCCTAGGGGACCAAGGTAGGAACCCTATCCAGTCACCAGTGTAACCACACCGTAATGGTGACAGATACTCGGGACTGGCATTTTACAGGCGTTGGGAGACACAGAATGTTGAAAATACAGTGTGTAAGGCTAAACCACGGGCCCAGATCACAGGAAGCTGGGACAGAGCGCCATGCCCACCGGGGCCTGGCCACAGCCTTACATAGAAAGGTCCCTAAACCGACCAGTGGGCGTCTGCCTTCGGCTCAGGTCCTGATCCCAGGGTCCCGGGACCGAGCCCCGCATCGGGCTCCCTGCTCAGCGGGAAGCCGGCTTCTCCCTCTCCCACTCCCCCTGCTTGTGTTCCCTCTCTCGCTGCGTCTCTCTGTGTCAAATAAATAAATAAAATCTTAAAAAAAAAAAAAAAATAAACCGACCAGGGGGAAAACGGTCACCAGGGGCCGCTGCCCAGAGAAGGCTTCTAACCCCCCGGACCAGGCCCTGCCGGGCCGCGCTGCCCCCGGCCCCTCCGGCGGGAGCCCTTCTTCCTGCTCAGTGAAGCTGCCGCCTGTCCGGGACCCTCCTTCCCCCAGCGCCCTCGGACGCGGAGCCGGGGGACGGCCGCCGGGCGCACGGGGACGCCAGGCAGCTTTATTTCCCAGGCCCGCAAAGCAGTCGGCTGCGGTCCACGGGAAAGCCCCAACTCCGGCGCCACAGCACGTCCGAGCCCGTGGGGGTCTGGCTGCGTGTCCAAGAGTCAGGATCTCATAGTAAAAAGTCGAGGTCAGCGCCCCCGGTGGGGCTTCCGGATAAAGCACAGGGCCCCCAGTTAAAAGTCAGTTTCCGATCAGCAGCCCATCGTTCGTAAATCTGACTGTCCCGCTAAATTTGCATTTCCGACGCGGGACCTCTTCAGTTGCTAAATCCGGCGACCCCGGAGGGGGCGGGGCCCGACGGGCGCTCGGGGGCGGGGCCGGGCGCGCGCGCGGCGCACAGGACGCCGGTTGCCAGGGTGAAAGGTCAGGCGCGCCGCGGCACTCCCAACATGGCGGCGGCCGGGGCGGCGGCGGCGGCGGCGGCGCGCAGCCAGGGAGCCCCGGCAGCGGAGGCGGCGGCGGCGGCCCGAGCCCGGCGGCTGTCCCCGCTCCTCGTGCTGCTGGCGGCGGCGGCGGCGGGCCCCGGGGCGGGCGGCGCGGCGCGGCTGTACCGCGCGGGCGAGGACGCCGTGTGGGTGCTGGACAGCGGCAGCGTGCGCGGGGCCACGGCCAACAGCTCGGCCGCGTGGCTCGTGCAGTTCTACTCCTCGTGGTGCGGCCACTGCATCGGCTACGCGCCCACCTGGCGGGCCCTGGCCGGGGACGTGCGAGGTGAGGCGCGCCCGCGCGCGACCCCTGTGCCCTGGCCTCGCAGCCGGCCCCCGGGGAGCCCGGCGGGTTGGCGGGTCCTGAGGCAGAGCCACCAGCAGCGCTCTTGCGGCCCGACCTGCGCAGGTGGGGCCGGGGGGAGCCCCCCGCCCGGGCCTTTGTCCTTCTGTTTGCTGACGCACACCCCGCCCGGCGCCTGGATAGACCCCCACTGCGTTCCCGCGCCCCCTGCCCTTTACACCCTCCTCCGCCACCTCTTCTGGTTTGGGTAGCTGACCATATGGTGGGTGCTCCGTGAGCTGGCAACTTAGCCATGCAGATGCGCTGGAGACCTCTGCGCAGGCAGACCGGGACCTGCAGAGCGTTCCCGGACGCACATCCACCCAGCTACACGATCCTGCTGCCCGCTGGTGACAGTCCCCAGGTTCCTCGCCAGCCCTGCGAGGAACGGGGGAGTTGGGGGCGGGCGGGGGGCGGGGGCGTCTGCATCACCCTCCCAGCCAGCGGGCTGCGCTTTAAAATGGAACGACAATGGCTCCGACGTCGGAGCTGTCCTCAGCAAGAGTGAGGTTTGGCAGGAGTCTAGCTGGTGCTCAGCTAACCTCGAATTATGTATTTCCGTGGGCAGGAGGGTAACAAATTGCTATACTTTCCTCCTGCACTTTTGTTTCTAAGTCTTCTATCCTCCTCTGTTGTGATTTTTTCTCATAACCAGACGGATTCATAAACTTCTTAAAAGCCTAAATACGGTTTTTGTGCAAAATTGTAAATGATTATCTTTAAGCTGTGTTCTCTTATCTCAGGGTGTTGGGATTCTTGATTCTGAAGGCTTTTTTCTTTGATCTCTTGTTTTCTTAAGCCCCCAGTGTTTGGAACCGAGGAGGTCGACACACCCTCCTTAGTAGGTTCTCTTAAAGCCTTTGCTCTGGGAACAAACAAACATTTTAATAACATAGAGAACTTTTCAGTTGTCATTTGTTTTTTAGTGGCAGAAGCAGATATGTAAATGCAAATGCAAATGCGGGTATCTGTGGCAAAACACTTGTTGCCTATTTTGTGCGTATTTTGATTTTCTCGTTTAGTATCTGAAACATAAATATGGTAAACCACATTCGAACGTTGCAAACTGTTCTGTTGTTGAACCATCATGTAAGGAGCCTGGAAAATTGTCCCTGGAACTTGGAAGGAAGGTTTCTTCTAGAAATGAGAGTGGTAAAATCCATACCTAATGGTGTGATTAACTCAGCTATTAGCTAAATAAGGTTACCTTAACAGGATTGGACGCTGTCCAAGTCAGGGCAGGAAGAAGGCCTGAGATGGAAGGGAGATATGGCTGAAAGTGAAAAGCAGCTGTGGCCTGAAAGAGGGTGGGGACAGCTTCGGGGCACCTGGGCAGAGCCCTCAGCACTGAGGAGTGGCCCACTTGGGGTCCCCAAAGAGAGGTCACCTGGGGACTTGTTAGAAACACGTCAGCCCCAACCCAGGCCCTCTGGGTCAGAAACTGGGCACAAGGCCCAGCATCCAGTCAGCACAAGCACCAAGTCTGCAGGGTCACTGTTCTCAGGGACACCAGCCCTACGAGACACCTGCAGGGAAAGGCTCGTGGCCAAGAGCACCAGGAAACACAGCATATGAACTCTTCCTCGTGGATGTCCACCACACACAAGAATTCCTCAGGAAAGGAGTCCACTAAGTCTACCACGTGCTTACCACGTGATCTACCACAGGGCCCTTTTTGTGCCTGATTTCAGCCAACTCCCCTTGGAATCACTGGGAAGAAGCACCCTCCCCCCACCCCTCTGCCACCCACAGGGGAGCAGATGCCCATTGTTCCCTGTGGTCCCGTGTGAGCACAGGCTTCCCTCCCCCTGTCATTACTTTGGCCCATCAGTCACTTGTGAATTGGGCTGTCCAGTCCCTGGGGCACACAGACCTTGCACTGGGTGGGCCCCCTTGGGTGCCCCTCACCACCCCTTTTAAAATGGAGAGTGTCCATCCAGCTTTTCCAATGCACCACTCCTCCACCGCATCTCAAGTCTTCTGGAAAGTGGGACAGGCTCTTCCCTGGTGAGATTGCCTGGGGTCATCTCACCTGGGGTCAGGGGAGCACTGTCTCCCCTGCTGTCCCTCCACCATTGCTGCCTTAGGGGCCTCTGCATTTGCTCAGAAGGGACAGGAAGTGAGGGGTGGTCTGCAGAGAGTGGGGCTCCTCCTTCCCAGCTCTGCAAGCCCTGTCTACGCACAGCTTAGGGGTACCTTTGTTTTTCTAAAAGATTTAGATTGAACTTTAGCACTTCGCTGACATTTTCAAGATTTTGAAAATAAATGTTTTTCCTTGTAAGGTGGCTTAACAAACAAAAGGTCTACTGTTAAGTGTAGCCAAATGTTGTTCTAGTGTTTATGTGGATCTGGCTTAGGGCAGTCACTTCTAAATCCTTTGCAAAACAAAGCCCTGCTGTGTTCCTGGAAATCATCTAGCCCGGGGCTGTGGTGTTAGCTCAGTTTGTGATGCCACCTCCTCTTGCCGCCCCTGAGCTATCTCTGAAGTATCTCTGCAGAAACTTTGGTCAACTCAGGAGTGTCCCTGTCAGGGTCACCGAGGCCTCAGCATCTGTTCTTATGGGTCTCGCATTTACTCCAGTCTTGTGGAAGCAGGGCAGATTTTCTGTAACGGCCCCTGGAATTCTAGGTGAGGCTCGAAGGGGAGCCCGAGACTCGGCGGGCAGTCACGTCCAGCACATGCCTCCTCTTCCTGTCCTGCAAGGGGGTGTTGGTGCGACCCATGTTGCGGATGGTGACACCCGGAGGCCGCATGAGGCTGAGTCATTCACTTAGGGTCACACAGCTGAGCGACAGGCTGTGTGGCTCCAGGACCCGCGGCTAAATGTGTGGCGGCCGTGAGGCAGGTGCTCGTTCTTGCTGCCCAGAGTCCACTCTGGCTTGCTCCCCTTGAGCTCCTCACTCACCACCTAGTCTGGTCTTCCCACCCACCTGGCTAGGCCGCAGGCCTCTTGGAGATGAGCTAGGACCGCTTGGTGTTCCCCATGGGCCCATGTTTGAGCAGGGGGGGGGGGGTGGGCGTGGTGGCTGATGAGGGAGGGGTGCCGACGGCAGCGGGAGCGACTGGTCAGTGCGCCTGCAGGGGTGTGCAAGGTGGGGAGCCCCGGGAGGCTGCCAGGAGTCTGCCTGGACTCTGGAGAGGGTGGACAGAGGATTGGAGGCAGGCAGGGGCGACGTCCACCTGTTAGGGGCCCAGGAAAACCTGTTGTGCCCCCCACCCCCTGCCCAGGTAGCTGTGGTTAGCCCAAGTGAGACATGCCCATGAGGCCCGGACTCCGTGCTGACCGAGGCCAGAGGAGCCCCACTGCGGCTCCGCCAAGCTCAGTGACTCCAAGTGTGAGAGCCCAGACTGGCGAGGAGCCGGGGGACTCGGGGCTTTCCTTCTCCCCATGGCAGTGTTGCGAGGCTTCAGCAGTTCACCAGGAGAGACGCTTGCGTCTGGGACGGCTGTGCCCCATCAAGTGCTCTGGAACGGCTGCCCCGGACTATGTGTAGAGCTGGTTTAACCCACTGCACCCAGCGCTGGGCTAGGAGCACCACAGAGACGCCACCTCCGCTCCGAGAAGACGCTGAGCCAAGCACGCCGGGACTCTCCAGCCACCTCCAATAACTTCTACATAACTGGTGCTGGCCTCTGCTCGTACTATGTGGGCTTAATTTCTACCCAGGCTTACATATCTTCTTTTTTTTTTTTTTAAGTAGGCTCCTTGCCCAGCGCAGAGCCCAACACGGGGCTTGAACTCACAACCCTGAGATCATGACCTGAGCTGAGATCACGAGTTGGACACTCAACTGACTGAGCCACCCAGGCGCCCCTACCCAGGCCTGCATAGCTTAAACTTGCACTTGAACTTGGAGCCTGTCTAAAAAGACCTTGTTCAAGCAGGAAGGGGCCTGCAGGGGTGGGGGTGGGGGTGGAAGAGCGACCTCCGGTGGTGGGAACATGCAAACCTCACCACCCTGGCTTCACCGTGAGGGAGAACCCCCCCCCCCTGCAGCTCTGCCTTCCAGACGACCCTCTCTTGCACCCTCTTTTGCACCCTCTTCAACCCTGGAGGGGAATGACTCCATACTGTAATCATTTTCTAGGACAAATTGATGCTTGCCTACAAATTAGACTTATAAATATATTTTATTAGAACTTGGCAAGTAGTGGTACGAGGTTTAATCCTATACATTAAGAATAGAGTTGCTTGAAGGGTAAACTTGAAATAAATTTCAGTTTGCTGTTACATAGAAGCTCAAGTCTTTGACAGGTATTTTTTTAAGCCTGTGGTACTGAAAATGGGCAGGCTTGGGAGCAGAGCAGAGCGTGGCTTGCAGACTCCTTCTGTGGATGCCCCTGGAGGCCACTGTGCCTCCCAGCTGGTGCCCTTTACCCCTGGGTTTGGTTGGGGGTGGCCTGACATTGTTGCCCAAGCAGGCAATTTGCATTCGGTTTAGAGTGTTTCTGTCCTTTGTATGGTGGGATCTAGACAGGTGGGAAAGGCAGGAGGAGGGGAGGGCACAAGTTGAATGAGGCAAGTACCCTGAAGCTAAACCTTTGAAATAGTTTGCATTTTATTTGATAAAATAGACTGTCTCTTTTGTGTTTCCATGAATGCCTCCATCTGCCAGCTCAGTGACTGCTGGTGTCTCTGTAACTGAAATTCTTCCTCATCTGCTTTCCTCACAAGCCTTCCCGCCTAGCGCAGGCAGGCTTCCTTTCCAAGATGGACAAAGGCCTGGTGAGGTGTCAGCCCGCCCCTCCACTCAGCCGGCCGGCCCAGGTTCGAGCAGGCGGGCGGGCGTGCTGGGGCCGGAGTGGAGCTTGTCCCGAGAAGCTGGGGCCGGCGGCTGCCTCCGTGCGCTGGCGTGTGGCGCTGTCCTCACCCCGTCCGTGCTCCAGCGTGCCCCCTACAGAAGCAGAGTCTGCCCTGCATTGATCCCGCGTGCTGGAACTTGTCCTGAGTACATTCTGTGTGGCCCTGGTAGGTGCAAGAAACAGGGAACAAGATGGGGAAGGTCCAGGCGGAGCCTGGGCCTCAGAGGAAGGGACAGACAGGAACAGAAACACAAAATGAGGCTAATTGTAGGTCATAAGTCCTAGGAAAATAAACTGAATGATTGGATTGGCACCGGGCGGCAGAGGAAGGCCTCGGGTGGCATGTGACACTCAGAAGATGAGGGGCACGCCCCAGCCGGTGCCACGGCCCTGAGATAGGCAGGACTGCAGGCGTCCAGAGGACTGCGAGGAGCCGTCCTGGCTCTCCCGTGGAGAACGGGGGAGGTTCCGACGGGTCAGGCGGCAGGTGGAGCCCGGGGCTCCAGGCTTGGAGGCTGGATGAACAGCAGGAAGGAAGAGCGGATTTAAGCAGGCGGTCATATGATCTGGTTTCTATGTTAAAAAATCTCTGGCTGCTCCCTGGAGAACCGAGGGCCAGAGACTGACCAGGCTCAGATTGGGACGATGCGAGCGAGCCCCACCAGGGCTGGCCACCTCCGGGGAGCGCTGACGGACCTGGGGCAGCAGATCCGGCGGGAAGAACTGTAGGGGCGCTGACACCCGTCTTTCTGCGGCAGCACAGGTTCGCAGAGTTGACCCTTCCAGTTGGTGAACAGGAGGAAAGACTGCATTCTAGGCAGTATGGCATTTTTGGATAGATGATTTTTGGTCAAAGCTCGCCAAGTGAGAGATCTTCCCTCCCGGGAGTACGGCAGGTGCGGGTATGTTTCCAGGACACAGCCGATGTCCCTGCCCTGGGCCGCTTCCCACGCTGGGCTAGTTTTTTTCTACATCCTGCTGTTAATGAAACATTATTTAAAACCTGGAACTATGAAGAAAGAGGGCTGGCGTGTCCTCTCCCCTGTCATCGCGGCCGGGTGTCACGGGCTCCCCCAGGGGCTAGTTTTCGGGGGGACGTACCGGTGTTGGACCCGGCGTGCTCACTGTTGGTGAAGGGCTCTGATTCAGAAGCTACAGCGTAACTCGTACACCTCATCTGGTGGAGGAACAGAGTTCCTGTCTGGTGGAAAAGGGCACTGCAGTGGTTAGGGCCTTCCTGCCCTGCCGGGCGTTAGCCAGCTTTGTGTCGGAGCGGCTGTTCCTGGCGGGTCGGGTGGTCCGTCTGTGTGCCCCTGACCTGCTCCTTCGTGCTCAGTCCGGGAACACCTTTGATGCCTGTTTGTCCTGCGTTTGTACGAGTCACGCCTCTAGCTTTTTGGAAATTAGGCCCTGACACTGGCCGCGGGTGGACGCAGCGTCTGGAGCCCTCACGCTGCTGAAGGTACCAAGTGTCTGGTGTCTCAGAGACGGCAAAGGGAAGCCCCCTGGGCCTGCAGTGTTCTTGGAGCGCCTGCAGAACAGTGCGGCGGCGGCCGGCGCGCCCAGCGCCCACGCTCATTGGGTAACACTGTAACTCTGGCCCTTTCACCGTTGTGATGAGGATAAGCAGTTGGGTAAAACCCAGGGCAGCCAAGACTTTCCTTTATCTTTTTCATTTTTAAGCCACCAGCAGTTGTGCCCTATTTCAAAAGGCAGGGTTCACCTCCCAGGTGCTTGGGAAAGTTGAAGGAGCTTTGGAGGCTGAAAAGCCAGAGTTGGTGACTGCAGCCTGGGCCACCTCCAGTTTCCCTGTGGCGGCATCTGCTGCCCAGACTGTGCGCTTCCCCCGAGCCCGGCTGCCCCGACTGCTCCTCACCTGGGAAAGCAGCCAGTGCCCCTGGGAGGACAGCTGGCTCCCCGCTTCCGGGGGGCAGGGAGGTGCAGGACCAAGAGGCCTCCTTCCATTGCGTTTGGGAGGTTGTGCCTGGGACACCCGAGTGGGGACAGCAAGTAGGCAGGGGATGTGTACTGCCTGGGCTGGGTGGGGCGTGTGGGGAGGGCTCGGGTTCAACATGTGATGGATCAGCCACCCTCCACCCTGGCCCTAATCCCCACGGACCTTGAGGGGAATGTTGCTACTGTGCCGATGACCTGTGCCCAGTTCCTCCAAAGTCCGTGGGGCCCGAGAGTGGTGGCCGAATGTGAACGTTGGACCAGCTGTGGGGTACAGGCTGGGTCAGGACACTCTGCTACCCAGAATCCGGGTGCTGGGCTGGAGACTGACCTGAAGAGGAGCTGTGTTGACCTTGCTCAATGTGGCTGCCAGAGCCCAAGGAAGGCTGCCTTGCCTGGGTATTTGTGGGCACCAAGATGGGGGGTGGCAACCACTCTGCGGTCTCTGCCACCAGGAGCCCACACTGCTGGTCAGAGTGATGTTCACTCCTCACCCTGCAGGTGTGTCTGAGTCCCTCCCGAGACCCGCAGCCTCGCAGGACTGGCCCAGCCCCTGACTCTAGAGCCGCTCATGCTGGCCGCCCCTCCCCTCCCCCCGCTGCCTGCTGGTCTCCACCTGGGGCTGTCTCCCCTCCCATCCCTGCCTCTGGGACCCTGGTCAGTCGCCAGCATCCAGGAGGGTCACTGGGAGTTTGCTGTTGGCCTGCGTGAGCGTGGGGGTCCCCTGCTGCCCTGCTGGTGAGTGCTCAGAACACATTCTAGCAGCAGGCGCTTACCAGCCTTGCCGTGAGCGGGACGCTGGCTGTCAGCCGTCTGTCCTCAGGGCCCCCTTAGAGGGGAGATGTTATCTGGCTTCTCTGTCTTATGGGCGGAGCCCTGAGGCACCGAGACTGATAAGTTGCCCAGATCCTCCAAACCTGGTGAGAGGCAGAGCAGGATGTGGGCTGCAGGATCAGCCTGCAGACGGGTGTCCTCATGTCATCCGGCACTGCCTGCCATCTCTCTGCTCCAGATGTGCCTGCTGGTGCTGGGACAGGCCAGGCCACTCTGGGGACACCTGGAAGGCCAGTGGAGACGAGCACAGTAAAGGGGGCAGACGCCAGGACTCGCCAGGACGTGACCTACGAAGAACGTAGGAGGACGCGTAGTGTGGCTGTTGGGGGTGGGGTGGGGGTGAAACACATCAGGGCTAGAGGGCCAGGAAAAGCGGGGGGCCTGCCGGACTGGTTGAGAACGGCCTTGCTCCCAAGACCGTGGGGAGCCATCAGGGTCCTCTCAGGGCTGTGTCCGGGTCCCAGCTGGCTGCCGTCCACGTGGAGGCACATGGCAGGTGGAGGCGGCCTCTGCCCCGGACGGCTCCCGGCGTGCTGCAGCTGCCGGTGCCCGTCGCCAGCACGGCCTGCCTCGGCGCCATCTCCTGCTTCTCCACCCAGGCATCCCCTTTGTCAGGCAGGGAACTCCCCCCACTCCCCTGGGGTGGTGCATCGTCAGCGCCGAGCCGGCAGTGTGGCTCGCCCTGTGCGGGGATCAGCTGGAACAGCAGTGCTCAGGTTAACTGTGTCACACATGTCGTGGAGAGGAAGGGGCAGAGGAGGTGAGGACCATTAGCCACCCAGTGCTTCTGTGACGCTAAGCGACAATTTCCTAGTTACTGTCTCCGAGTCAAAGGATGGCACGGCTCAGGGGCAGAGGGCTCCTTGGGGCTGGGGCGGCCCCGAGGCCAGGGCGAGGGAGGCAGCACTGGGTGCCCCGCACTTACCCTGTGGGGCCTTGCCACTCAGTTCTCCCGCCTGTAAAGTAGGAGTGGTGACGGTCACATCGCAGGCTTGGGCATGAAGCTTAAATGGGGTAACATGGATCAGAGTGCTTTCAGAACATTGAGTCCGGCACAGGATGCAAGAGGTGACACGGCCGCCCCTGCAGAGCACACGGCATCGTGTCGTCCGGGCGAGCCGTAAGGGCGCCGGGAGTGGGAAGGAGCCCTTGTGTTGTGTTGCTGCGCGGGGCGCCGTCGCTGGGCTGCACCTGTGGCTCGGGGTGGGGCTCCACGCCCACTGAACACGGCTCCTGCCCGTGCGGAGAGGGCCCCAGTCGGGTGGGGAGGCGGTAGAAAATATGTTGGCAAGACAAGGATAAGTTGTTTTTCTAAGGAATCGGTTTTCTGTATGTTTAACAAGGAAACACACCGTGCAGAGGCTCGTTGAGGAAGCGGTTTGATGAAGTGGTTGATTTCGTTCCACACGTGACCATGCGGGGTTTGGAGGAGCGTGTGTGTGCGCTGCATGGCCGGGAGCAGGCTGGATTTGGAGGAGGGACTGTCTTCCTCTGGAGCTTGTAGGATAAAGGGAGACATTCGCAGCACTCTTTTTTAAGATTTTATTTATTTATTTGACAGAGAGAGACACAGCAAGAGAAGGAACACAAGCAGGGGGAATGGGAGAGGGAGAAGCAGGCTTCCTGCGGAGCAGGGAGCCCGATGTGGGGCTCGATTCCAGGACCCCGGGATCATGACCTCAGCCGAAGGCAAACGCTTATCAGCTGAGCCACCCAGGCGCCCCTCGTAGCACTTTGAGAATGTAAAGGTTGGCACACTCGTGTTGCGTGTGCGCCATGTGTCTGTGACACGGTGGTGCAAGCTGATTCTGAACCCTGGGCAGGTTCCTTAGCCTCTCTGACCCTCAGCCTCCTCATCTGTAACATCCTGCCTGTTTCACCCAGCAGACTTCCGCAGTAGATGATTTGGTAGGAAAGCTTTGTAAAGTACCGTGTAGTTGACTTTGTTTTGGAAGCAAGACTGGTGGGGAGCTTTTCTTGCCATTTTAACTGTGCCTGGGCAGAGAATCAGGGCAGGCCTCCCTATGGAGGTGACATTTGTGTTGAAATCGATGAATAAAGCAGCAAGTACAAGTCAGAGGAAAGTGTGTTCCACCCAAGGAAGAGCAGGTGCAAAGGTCCTGGGGCAGGAATGCGCTTGGACCTGTCTCTGGCTTGCGGGGAGGGGGGGAGTGAATGAGGAAGAGATGAGGGTACAAGTGCGGTGAGGGGTCCCATCTGGAAAGTTCCAAGGACACACAGGAGGTGATCTTGCCTGCAGATGTGCATGCCTTGCCGAGGGCTAGGCCACCCCCTGGGGCCCTTTCCAACAAGGTTAGAATTTGAAGAATCACGTAGCTCAATCTTGATCAGAATGTTTTCTTTCTTATCATGGGAACACAGTAGGTGGGAACAGCTGGTGGATACTGGGGCCCAGTGGGGGGGGTGGGGGTTTCTGCCTGGAAAGCGAGCAGCCCAGTCAGCACAGTAGGTCTGGAGGGAGTGCGGGAGCCTGGCTGCTGGCGGCTGCCCGGGGACACAGACTTTATCCTGCGTGTGCTCAGAGCTGGGCGCGTGGACGTGACCGCTGCGTCACACAGTCACGGGGGAGGGGGTCTGCAGAGCTGCTTTCAAGGCCTCACTCCGATCTGGGGCTGCGGTCTGAGCCTGGGGCGCGGGTGCCAGACAGCCTGACAGCCTCCAGTTCTCGGGGGCATAGCAGCACCCGATGCTGCCTTTGGGGCTTGCGGGTTGTTGACGGCAGGGCTGACAGCCGTTCTTGCCTCCATGAGGGAAGCCAGCATGTTCACACTGTCTCTCGCGCCGTGTCAGACTCAGGAGGGTTATTAAAGTGTGGCTGGTGCCGCCGTGGCCTTGGGTTGGTCAGGATCACCGTCACCTGCAGCATCATGACCTGTGGTGTCTGTTCTGCAGAGTGCTGTTTGGAGCCCCTCTACACCGGGGACTCCAGGAAGGTGCAAACCGAGCAGAGCCCGAGTAGCCGCAGGGTGCACGCGCACAAGACAGTGTCTGCCGGCACCCTGCATGCTGGGGGGGGGGATGCATTCGCTTTTGTGCGTGAGACACACTTAGTAAGAAGAATCTGAAAAACAAAGAAGTCAGACCAAGTCCCACCATGAAAACCAAACCATAGCGAACATCTTGGAGTGCCTTCTTTCCGTTTTTTTCCCCTGTTCGTGGTCTGGCTTGATTATTCATTGATTCTACCAAATGCTCAGTGTTAGCCCTTAGGGCAGTTCTTCATTTTCTTACATACTTTTTCTGGGCAGTGGGTGCTTTTGTTTTTTTAAGCATGAAATGACAATGTGTCATGGAAATTCCCAGTAAACAGTGAAACCGTGTGTTTGTGAGACAGGGACGAGGTAGCAAACAGGAGGCGTTTTGGCAAGATGAATGGGGAGAGAAGCGAGGATGACAGGCTGGGGAAGGCTCCCCCAGCAGCGCAGTGGAAACCGCCGTGGGAGGTGCCATGTGGAGGGTGGGGGGCCGCCGCCAAGGAGGGTGCCGCGTGCAGGGTGGGGGCCACCACCGTGGAGGGCACCGCATGCAGGGTGGAGGGCACTGTGTGCAGGGTGGGGGCCCACCGCCAAGGAGGGTGCCGCGTGCAGGGTGGAGGGCGCCGTGTGCAGGGTGGGGGGCCACCGCCATGGAGGGGGCGGCGTGCAGGGTGGGGGGCCACCGTGGAGGGCACCGCGTGCAGGGTGGAGGGCATCGTGTGCAGGGTGGGGGGGCCACCGCCATGGAGGGGGCGGCGTGCAGGGTGGGGGCCGCCACCGTGGAGGGCGGTGCTGGCACCGCACTGAGCTGCATGCTCTGGGCCATCTGCTGCACTAATTGGATGAGAGTATTAACTGTTCTTCCTTAGTTCCATGTAATTTGAGACTCCAGAAAGATGTGACCTGTGGTTCAGGAAGGTTCCGTGATTCTTGTTTCGAGCCATCTGAAATGGCCTCGGGACAGGAATTGGTTTCAGGGAAGCAACGTGAGCCGAACAGTATTTGGTCATTGGTGGTGAAAGCCAGCTGCGGCTTTTTTCCACTTGATTCTTCCCATCGTGTTGATACTGGTAAATGTTTTTGTAAGGACAGAGGAGGAAGGCGAGGATCTTTTAGCACAAGTGGTGCGTTAGATGGGAAACTGGCAGCTATGGGCTTTGCCATGTCTAAGAGTGCTCGTGTGGTACGGGGTCTCGTCGTGGCCAGTGTCTTCTCTCCTCCCAGGCACGTGTTTAATGGAACCTCTGAAGTTCCAGATCATAGCCAGTACCCAGAGCAAACTTGCGTGATGTGCTTTTTAACCAGCTTACTGCTTTGGACTGGTGGTGTCCTGTGAGACCCACGGCAGCACAGGGCCTCCTCGGGGTCTCAGTGAGACACACACACACACTCCCTGGGCGCAGGAGACCGGGAGCGGACCCGCCCACCCGCGGGCGGCCCTGTGCCTCCAGGCCAGTGTCTGGAGCGCCTGGGTCCCGCCTGGGGCTCCTTGGCGGTGGGTGTGGTGCGGCTGTCCGCGGACGGCTGCGCTCCTCTGTCCTGCTTCCCCAGGTGCCCCCCAAGCAGCCAGGAGATGTTCGGCGGTATCAACCGGAACATCCTAGGGAAATGGAGCAAATCTTTTAAAGAGAGAAGCTCACTTTTTAGAGGGTACTGGGGAAGCCATGCCTTTGAGACTGGTGACCACAGGGCCAAGCCAAGCTCTTCTCCCTGTGCGCACCGCGCCTCAGGGTTGCCGTGAGCTAGGCTCCTCTGTGCACGAATGTCCCGTCCATACATGATGCAGGGGTGAGATGACATGCCGCCCACGTTCGGTGGGGGGGGCTGTCGGGAAGAAGGGAGCGAGCCAGAGGTTACCTGCCCACAACCGCAGCTGGGAAGCCATCTCCCCAGAGCATCAGGCTCGAGTCACCACGCAGGTGCACACAGGTTGCAGGACATGGGACACAGAGGTGCCGTGAGCACAGCCCCGACGGTGGGGGTACCCAGGGTCTTCGACAGGGAGCGCGGGGGGTCGCGGAGCAGCAGATGAGAAGACACACCGCCAGTCGCAGCCTCCTGACCAGTGGAACTTAGGGAGATGCGAACCCTGAGTAGAGTGTGTGTGTGTGTGTGTGTGTGTGTGTGTGTGTGTGTGTGACTCAGTGTGACCGCGGCCACCGCCGGCTGTGACCTGGCAGCAGGGCAGTTCTGGGAGCAGGCCACCTGGCCGGAGCTGGTGTGACCTCGTGATATTCACACGTGGTGACGTTCCCATGAGAAAACCTTTAAAGATAGGCAAAATACATATTTAAAACTGCTCCTGTTCTACTCCCAGGACCAGAGACCACATTCAAGGGTCTGGCGGAGGCGTCCAGGGAAAGTGGAAACCACTTCCCAGAAAGACCGCGGCTCGGACGCTGCGGCCTCGGATTCTTGTTTGCGCGAGTGCCCGGGAGTGTTGTCGCTACACACGCAGGGCCGGGCCTCTCCATCTGCAGGCACGCTCTCGGCGGCCCTGCACAAGGCCAGCACGGCGGCTTCCGTCTGGCAGGGCCGTGCTCCATTAGAAAGCACCCTCCTTAGGCTTGCACCCTCAGCAGAAGTCCGTCCGCGTGTTGTCCGTGATGGGAGACACCTCCAGCCCGTGGAGGCTTTGCCCCCCTCTCCCAGCCTGACGCAGGAACGCTCTGTGCACGCGAGGGCTGGATCCATGACCTGGGGGAGGCGTGGGCTGGTGGCCCTCGTGGATGTGGGCCCAGACCCACACTGAGGGTCGCGCTTCTGCTTTTCAGACTGGGCTGCTGCCATCCGCGTCGCCGCCCTGGACTGCGCGGAGGAGGAGAACCACGAGGTGTGCCGAGCCTACAACATCCACTTCTACCCCACCTTCCGGGTGAGCACCCCTGCCCTCTCCCGCGGGCCTGCTCTCCTCCCACCCCGTCTCTCCTCGCTTTCCACCCGAGGGGCGCCTTCCCGCGACATTCGCTGCATGTGTAACTCCTGCACTCGGGCACGTGGGGCATGTGACTTGGGACTTAGCAGGAACTCATTTACACAGGGTCACCTCTCGCGTTCCGCCCTCTTGGGCTGTGCATGTTGCCGGGGGCGGGGGGCTGTACGTGCACACCCAGCCCCCCACCCCACAGCAGCAGCAGCGGAGGGTGAGGTCTGCGGCCCGCAGACCTGGTGGGCGTGGGCATGCTCGGAGCTGCCACTGGGGCCGCGGGCCGGGTGTCTCCTCCCCGCCCCCCTGCGTGTGTGGCCCGTGTCAGGCTCGGCGCCGTCGGCGCACCCTGTATGTGGTGGGTCGGGTTGTCAGAGTGACACCCGGCGGGTGCCTGTGGGTGGCGCTTCAGGCAGGTTTTACCCTTTCTTCCACTGGGGGCAGAGAATAGACAAACGTGTTGAGAAGATTCTGAAGAAGCGCGTACGGGGTCTGTGCGCACGTGTGTGTGTGTGCACTCGCGGTCCCATGCGGGCACACGGGTGCCTCAGGGTGGTGTTTACATCCCAGAAAACATGCAGCCTCTGAGGAAGCTTGGCCCCCCAGTCTTCCTAAAACCCTGTGCTCTGTGTGGCTTGCAGCCCGATGCTTTCCTGCCTGCCGCTCACGTGGCTGGGCTCCGTGGCAGCCACGCCTCCGCCCCACCCAGTGATGCTCCTCCGGAGTTCTGCGTAACTCATCCTCGGCTTTCTTGTCTGAGCTTTACTTTGTTCTAGCCGCACACGGGGTGCTGTGCTGGGTGTGAGCTCCGGGCCTTCTCTCTCGTGCTGAGCAGGTGTTCAGAGAGCACCCTGGCTGTGGCTTCGGTCCCCTAAGAACGCCTCCTTGTGTGACCACGGCCATGTCTTGTGTTCACAGGCCCTGTGTCACCCCATCTGCTCCTTCCGTTTGCCCATTTTGCTCTTGGGTATTTGCAGTTTTCTTAACTGACTCACAGGAGTCCTGTACGCATCCTTGACATTGACCTTTCGGTTGTGAGAACTGAGAGTATCTTCACCTGGTTTGCAGTTCTCAGCTTCTTCAGCATCTCTTCTAGAGAAGAAGGTTTTTAATTTTAATAGTTTCTTTCCTTCGGCTCACCCTCCCTGTAAGTCGTTTGTGTCGCTCGAGCCGACCGTTAGGATGCGTATTGATGTCGAGAATCAGGGAAAGCGCCTACTGCGCGGCTGGCTTCCAGCCCTGTTGGGTCAGGAAGCGTAGCTGACAGAACTCCGACGGGTACTACCCACCCCGGCGGGTCTGCTCAGAAACACTGATGTCGCAGACGTGCACAGAAGCGTGCGGCTCCTTATCAGTGAACGTGAACTTTCTGGAGCAGATTAACTAAAGCTCTCACTCTTTAAGATGGCGGCCGTTTTCTTGCTTAAAGATTAAACATTTGCACAGACACCAAGTCAGACTTTCTTACTTGTTCTGTGTTTTTCCTCTTAGTATTTCAAGGCGTTTACAAAGGACTTTACAACTGGAGAAAATTTTAAAGGTAAGGACAAGCTTTATATTTTACTGTCAGAGTCGCCTCATAAACCCGTTAAAGCAAAGGTGGTTTCAGGAGACCAGGGAGCCCACGTGATGGGGTCTGTGGGGCCCCTTCCCCAGCCTCAGCGGATCTGCATCAGCACCTCTGACCTGTCTTTCCTCGAAGAGCTCAAACATTTGTAGTTTCGGCAACGACTTTTTATTCTGTGTTTTGCCTTCCTTGTTAAATTTGATGGTGAAATCTCTTTTTTTTTAAGTAAGCTCTTTTACTCAAAAAAGATTTGGAGAAGGTCACAAACCACATGCTCACCTAATGAATTTTATGAGCGAGCCCCCCGGGGAGCCAGTGCCCACCTCAGGCTCCAGTGTGTTCCCGGTCAGTCCACGGTGACGGCCGTTCTCCATGAGGGTTACCGGCGTGTTTTGAACTTGGCGTAGATGCAGCGAGGTGCTTCCGCCTGTCTCCACGCCGTGTGCGTGAGGTTGGCTCCTGGTGCCCATTTGCTCCCACGCTGGTCGCCGTGTGGTCTGTCGTGTGTGCCCACCGCGGTCTGTTGACGGCTGTTGGTGCCTCCTGCCGAGTCTGTGCCGTGCCCTCCGGGCCCTGGGGCGGTGACGCTGCACAGAGCAGACGTAGCGGTGACGGCGGCTTGCCTCCCCGCAGGGCCCGACCGAGAGCTGCAGACCGTGAGGCGGACAATGATCGACTTCCTGCAGAACCACACGGACGGAGACAGGCCTCCTGCTTGCCCGCCTCTGGACCCCGTTCGGTGCGTAGTTGCGTGAAAAAGGGAATGTTAGGAATTGAATTTAATGTTGTAAAATATGGATTTGCATTAAGTGATGTGGGTGCTGGCGTGTGATGGCCAGCTCGCCGTTCTCGGAAGCACTAAAAGCCGCTTTGTTTCTCTTAAAAGGCCCAGTGACGTCCTTTCTCTCATGGACAGCCGTGACAGCCGTTATGTGGCCTTCCTGTTGGAGAGCAACAGCTCCTATGTCGGCCGTGAGGTACCGTGTCCGTGTCTTGCCCCGTCTCACCGCGTGCTGTGATTCGGTTCCTCTGTGCTAATGACCGCTTCCTCCTGATCGGTGGCGTTCCCGTGTTTCGCTCCCGTTAATTTTTGGGATGTAGTGGTGTCGCTCAGCGGATTGGCCGGTTCGCAGAGAAGACTGAGAAGGGGCCTTGAGGGTGAAGCAGGCAGGCTCGCGGCCTCGTCCTCAGTCCGGGGCCGAGAGGGCCCCCCAGACCCAGCTTTCAGGGCACGCTGCCTCTTTTCCTTGAGCCTCTATTTCTTACACATCGGCATCGCCATCAAGATTTTTTCTTGGCTGTGTTGGGAACACTCAACTTTTTTGCCAAGTCCAAGATTCTGTAAAACATCGTTTCTGCGGTGGAACTTTGTTCTGCTCTCGTTTCACGCGTGGGGTCTGAAGCCTCTGCCTCTGGTACCGGACTCCGGCCTGGATGACGGGAGCTCCCCTCAGAGGTGGGAGGAGGCCCCTGACCGGCGGGGCTGCGCACTCTGCTCATGCCCAGCGCCCCGCTGCTCCTCCTCACCGTGCTGCCTGCCTCCCAGCCGTGTTCCCCCCCTCTGGGAGCTCAGGGGGTGAAGGCCGGAGGCCGTGTGTTCCCGGCGGGAGCTCCCGTTGGTACGCGCTCAGGCCCAGGCTGCAGATGTTGGCAGCCCGACCACCTCACCACGCCTCCCGTGCCCTCCGAGTTGGGTGGCGACGTCATGCCACCTTCTCTGTGGCTGACCAGGATTCTGGGGGGGGCTAGGAGGAGCCCCCGGCAGCAGGACCTGGCATTCCCCTGTGACACCCCCCACGCCGTCCCAAGGCTGCCTCTCTCACCTGTGCACTTGTGTTCTCAGACGCCCCCCTTCCGCACGCAGACCTGAGCAGGGACTGCTCCTCAGGGCGGGGGGCTGCGGCCTTTCCCAGGAGGGCGCCCTGCCGCGGCTCGAGTGTGGGGCGTGTGCTGTGCGCTTTCTGCAACGCCCCTGTTCAGGACACGCTGATTCTGTTGCTGAAAGGAGTCAGAGGTGCGGGTTCCACACCTGAGTGTCTTGGTGGCACATGCCAGGCTCGAGGGTCATCTCTCACGCTGTTGTAGCTCCCGAGATGCCACTCCTGTGGTCCTTCTACGTCCCCATCCTGTGCCTTCAGCCGAAGCAGAGCTGGACAGGGGCCGCTCGAGGGAAGGGCCGGCCAGCCCGGAGCCTGCTGGTTCATCAGCTGCTGACCGGGGCCGCGGCACCGTGCAGGGCTGCCGTTGGCCTCCCATGTCACGTGTGGGGCAGGCACCGCCTGGTGCGCGGCCTTGCGTGTGAGGGACAGCTCAGGGCCAGGTGGCGCATGGGGGGCGTGCAGGCTCAGAAAGCACGGAACGGGTTCACTGACAGATGATCCTCTGTAAGCTCGCTAAGCGAGGCTGTCGTGACGGCCTGTACCAGGCGTCGCCTTCAGTTGCCCGAGAGTGCAATAAAAATGAAGATGTGAATGTCAGTCTGGCTTGGAGAGGAGACAAATACGGCTTCTTCCAGATGACGTTGTTTCTCTGCTTTCTGTGCTCATGCGGCTTTGCGCTTGGTCAACGTAACACTTCCTGAGACACGGCCACCCACAGCGAAGGTGACATTGCTTTCTCCTTCCCCAGGTGATCTTAGACCTGCTTCCGTATGAGAACATTGTGGTGAAGAGAGTGCTGAACACAGACAAAGGCTTCCTGGAGAAACTCGGCGTTTCTTCCATTCCCTCCTGTTACTTGATTTACCCAAATGGGACGCGTGGATTAATTAACATGTAAGTGTGATTTGGCTTCAGGAGTGTTTATGACACCTGGTGGGATCTGGGGAACCCCTCCAAGTGTGGGAGCCTCCTCTGGGCTGGATGCCATGCACCTCGTCACGGTTAAGACCGCAGAACCCACCTGGACACCGTCCGCATCCACCGAATGCCACTAGAAAGTGAACAGCCTGAAGCATGGTTGGGAAGGGCCACAGGCGAGAAGGTGAGGTCCTGAGGCCCGTGGGGTCTGCCGTGGGCCCAGCCTCCTGTGGGAGCAGAAGGCCTGCCGGCCCCCGGGGGGGCACCCACCCAGCCCTACCGCCTGTAGGTGCCCGTGTAGCCGATGACTTGGCCGCTCTTGGCGAGTCTCCGTGTGCTGGGACACAGCCCAGCCAGCATGCGCTTCGTCCATCCCCGGGCTCCTGGCTCAGCTGGGAAGTGGCCTCCCCAGTCCCTTGGGTATGTCTCTCTTCTTAAGAAGCCGAAGGCAGGGTAGGCACGGCGACCTCTGTGGATCGGGTCACTCATGTCATGCTCTGCGAGCGAGCTCATTAGGGCCTGCACCCCCGGGGCTCTGGCCAGCATCACGTCACAGCAGGTGTTACCCTCGACGGAGTGTCCCTGAACAAATGCCACTTGTTCTGAAGGAAACTTCTTGTTTTATATTGAAAGCGTCATCTGTAGCAGTTCTTCACCTCAAATGACGTGGATATTTGGGAATTAGAATGAGCCCCGGATGTTGTTGATGACCCCCGAACTCCTTTGGAGGTGCCCAGTAATGGCCTTCACACACCCTCAGAGTGCGCGCTCCTCCCCAGCCAGTCCAGGGCCCCCCAGCCCCCGACGCGCCTGCCGACGCCCCGCTCGAGCCGGCAGAGGCTGCCGGGCTGGCCGAGGACCCTAGTCGGAGGAACCCTGTTCCTGGTACTCACTGCGCTGTACCTCGGGTCCTTGCGCCGCCAGTGTCCCGCCCGCCCACCCGCAGCACCTGCAGCCAGTGCCGAAGAATGGGAGGGCTGGGGGCCCGGACAAGCCCCCTCAGTGTTCTCGCCTGGGTGCCTGGCATGGGCTCAGACACCCGCGGGGGGGGCCAGGCCCCCGGAGGCGCCCTGGCCTGCGTCCACACCTGGCCCCCTTTCTCGCAGCGGGAAGCCCCTCCGATCGTTTTTTTCCTCTTATTTGAAGTCGTTGCCGGATGTGAGGAAAAAATTGCTTTCGTTGCCTGAAAAACCCAACAAAGAAGAAAATCCCGAAATCGTGGTTTGGAGAGAATTTGACAGGCAGGTATTCCTTTCGGCCCTGCGCTGGCCGGGGCGTGGCTGCATGCGCGGGTGTGTGCGCGGCCCCGTGGCGGTGGGATTCACTCAGACACACACTTGTCGGCTGCTGGGGAATTGTCGGTGTCGTCCTGTGGGGAGTGGTGTTCCCTCGGGGTGGGTGCGAGGAAAGGGAACGTTCACAACGAAGCTGTTCTCACCAGACTTCACGGTCTTTGCTCTCAGGTCGAAACTCTACACTGCGGACCTGGAGTCGGGGCTGCATTACCTCCTGAGGGTGGAGCTGGCCGCCCACAAGTCCCTGGCGGGGGCCGAGCTGCGCACGCTCAAGGACTTCGTCACTGTCCTCGCCAAGGTGCGCCGCGGGGGGCCCAGGAGGCCGCCCTGGGGGATCTGCGGGGAACGGAGCCGACCTCAGTTGGATGACCACTCTGTCCCCAGTGGCACAGGCCCACGCTGGCCTTTGTCCCTGCTCACCACGTGCCTGTCGGGCGCCCACCCAATTCTGAGCCCGGGGATGGCAGAGCACAAGTCATTGCTTGCCGGCTGACCGGACAAGGTGTCAGGGCAGGGCTGGGACCGTGACGTCCAAAAGGGGGTCACGGCCGGAGGGGGAGGAGGCCACCCAGCAGCCAGCCCTGTGCAGTGTGCCTGGTGGGCAGAGCGGTGGTGGCTTGCGGGTCAGCCTCAGTCGGGAGATGGGCTGTCGGGTTACCTTTCTGCCAGAAACTCTGAGCTCTGGGGCCAAGAATCCAAGGCTCACTATTTCCTTTGGCCAGAGCAGCAGAAGCAGGAGGTCATCCCTCTTCCCAGGGGGTGCCTGGGGCCCCTCTGCACTCTCACCTCGGGGAAGATTGCGGTCACAGTGGCCTGAGGACAGAGCCCTTTGCCCCTGCATCTGCCACCACAGCCATGTCTGTTGTCTCTGAGATAAGCTTTGTTCTACAGAACTTCTCTTGGGGCGCCTGGCTGGCTCTGTCGGTGGAGCCTGGGGCTCTTGATCTTGGGGTTGTGGGTTCGAGCCCCGCATTGGGCGTAGAGATGACTTAAAAATAAAATCTTTAAAAATAAGTAACTTCCCTTACGTCAGGTAAGGGGCTTGATACGGTGATTCCTGTTCCACATTTCAATAGTACGTTGTACACTCGTGTCCTATGACTTTTGAAATGGAAGGAAGGAGGCCGAACTCGGAGTAATGAGTCACGTGATAGGTTTCCAATGAAGAAAGGGGGTTGTGTAGACCGGTGTGTGCCCGTTGTGCGGGTCGCAGCTCAGAGCCCCGCAGTCCTCCCTCCTCTGCCTTCAGTGAATCAGAGACGCGCTCTCCGCGCTCGGCTCCTCCTCGTCCTCTGCCGCAGCTAGGCGTGGAGCTCTGTAGGTCGAGATGACCGTAAATTATTCTTGGCGGTTTTTGTACAGCTTGGCTGAAGCTGGAAGCTGGGTGCTGGCCCGTCGGGACGCGGGGTCCTACGGCGTCGAGCTGTGCTGTCCCCGCCACAGCAGCCGTCCGCTCCGGTTTCTGAGCTCTGGGCGGCATCGAGGACAAGTCCCGTGGAGAGGGCCGCGCCCCCCGCGTTGCCGAGCCGGTGCTTCTCCGGGCTGCGAGGGGCCGCAGCTGCGTGGCCGGCACAGACGTTCAGTTAACCAGCAGATTGCACACTTCTGCACAAAAGCCTCGGTGGGATGCGCCTGCTCCTCAGAGCTGTGCAGTCAGACCGCAGAGGGGGAGGCGGGGGGCGCGCTGAGTGCAGTAGGCGGGGTGGGCGTGCGTTACCTCGGGGCGCCGAATAGCTAAGTAGGCGGTGCTCTCAGAAAGGACCGCAGGGCCCTTGACAATGTGATGAATAAGGCACATCGGGGCCGTGCCGTCTGTCACTGGGAAGCCGCCCCTGGCTGGGCGCCGAGCCGGTGGCTGAGGTGCGGGAGGCCGTGCGCGCCGGGGGCCTGTGCAGCCCCTCCCGTCCCCCTACTCTGCTCTGGACAGACCCCCCCCAGTACCAGGGAGACCCTGGGGCCTCTCCCACCCTGACCCGGTAGGTCCGTGTCAGGCAGACCCCACCTGGCCCAGGTCCCCAGGGACGGCTCTGCCGTGGGTGGCATTTCCCCGAACGGTCTCCAAGCGTGGGTCCTTCCTTGCTTAGCTGTTCCCCGGCCGGGCACCGGTCAGGAAGCTGCTGGAGACGCTGCAGGAGTGGCTGGCCAACCTTCCCCTGGACAGGATCCCCTACAACGCCGTCCTCGACCTGGTCAACAACAAGATGCGGGTGAGCCTGCCCCCCACCCCCCGCGCGCCGCTCTTCGTGTCCTTGGTAGCCCTCCTGCTTTCCCTCCTGCTCGGGGACTTGCCCCGGCCTACCGTCACCGCACGCACCTCGTGCGCGGAGCTGCCCGTGTCCCTCCGCGCTGCGCCCCGTGGTTTCCACCATCCCCGTCTGCCAAGGCCACGGGAGGCGTGCCGTGACACGGAGCGGGCGGGGCGGCACGCGGGCGTTTGTGTTACTTAAATTTGTAGTAAACTCACAAATCTTACACCAAAAAGGCTAATAAAACTGTGTGCTCGATGAGAAGCATGGAGGCCCTGCCGGAGGCCCCCCAGGCCAGGTCTCCTTCCTCCTGCCCAAGCTCTTGGCGTCCTCCTGGTCAGGACGCTTTTGTGGGCGGCGTGCAAGCCCCCACGCGCGGGCACGTATCAGGCACACATCGGGCGCTCCGACAGGCGCGTCGTCCCAGCAGCACAGAGACACATGCTGGGCGCTTACCTTGACCTCCCCTGACCGCCCCCCAAGCTGGAGGCCAGCACAGGCTCCTCAGGTACAGGGTTTGCGTGCACGTCTTTGGGAGCCACGCACTTCAGGCCCCGTGGACAAGCCCTGTGCTGGCCACCTGCGGGGAGACGCAGGGCATGGGCGTGGGCTTGGTTGGAGGCACCTGCTTGGCTGCAGGCACGTGGCTCCTGGGCAGTCGGGGCCTCAGCTCACCACCAATGCCGTCGCCATCTGCGCCTGCTGCAGCTGAGAATCGCTGGGCCGTTGAGCTTTTTCACTCTCACTCTTCCCCAGTGGGATTGGTTTAAGTGACCCTAATGCACGAGGCCGGGGTATCCTTGATGCTTTAATAAAGCTCTCGTTTATCCAGATACACACAAACCCTTCCCTCCCTGGGCAGGGGGAGAGGAAAGCGCGGGCCACGTCCCCCTATTTTGAGAACTCCTTTAGTAAGATAGAGACTCCGCTCTCTCATTTGTTTGGTATTGAATTTACATACACACGCAGTAAGATGTGCAGTTGACAAAGTTTTGATAAATGTACACTGTGTAACCAGCAACCAGTCCAGATAGAGAACATTCATCAACTATTTTAATTTTAACAATTCAATTATCTTTTATTCTCTCCCTCACCTCCCCCCCAGATTTCTGGAATATTCCTTATTAATCATATAAAGTGGGTTGGATGTCAAGGAAGCCGACCAGAGTTCAGGGGTTACACATGTTCTCTCTGGAAATTGTTCCACACGTTGACCGTTGAAGCTGGGACCCATCCAGAGGCACTGGACGGCACAGGTAAACTGTCCCCGCACACGCCAAGCCCACCTGCCATGTTCACCGTGCTGGGGCCTGCCAGGTGTCGTGAGCAGCTGTGTGGGAGGGGACATGTCACCTGGGGGGCCCGGGCTAAGGAGCATGGAGGGGAGCATCTTTCTTACACGGTGCTAGGAGCTTCGGAGCTCACCAGCCTGTGCGCGGCTGACCTGCAGGGACGGAGTCACAGAACGAGGGCACACTCTCGAGGAGTTCCTCTTTATTTCAAAAGCTGAGCACAAGTGAAGCATATTTGGAGATATCTGTTACCTGTTGTTGCAAAACGAGTAACCCTACAGCTTAGCTTTCTCTCAGAGTGTCTGTGGGCCCGGGACTCAGATGGGGCTGGACCGGGGTCCCCGGCTGCTGGTCTCTCACGAGCCTGCGGGCCCAGTGTCGGCCGAGGCTGGGGTCTCATCGGAAGTCTGCACTGGGAAGAGCCCCCTCCCCTGACCACTCGTGGGGTGGCGGCAGGGTTCGCGGCCTTGCTGGCTGTGGGCCAGTGGCACTCTCACTCCTCACCGTGGGTGTGTCCTTGGCGTGGTGCCCGTCACTTCTGCTGAAGTGACGTGCGCGCCAGCCCGGCCTGCTGGGGGAGGGGCCGAGCCAGCCGAGCTAGCCGGAGCTGCGACCTGGGCCATCACAGAGTCCGCCTGCGCAAGAGGTTAAAAGCTACAAAAGATTAAGTTGGCTTTAATAGTTTTAATTATCAGGAAATCACTAAACCAGAATTGTCATGTTTTGTGTCCTACACAAGCCGCGAAAGCCGTTCTGGGTGTTTATACATTTCCGACTCTGTTGTACGTGCACTTCCCCTGTGAAGATGGCCTCTGGCCGACAGGGGTGGATCGCCTACCTTTTATTTATTTTTTAATTTATTTTTAAAGATTTTATTTTTTTATTTGATACACAGAGAGAGAGAGCACGCACAAGCAGGGGGAGGGGCAGAGGCAGAGGGAGAAGCAGGCTTCCCGCTGAGCAGGGAGCCCGATGCGGGGCTCGGTCCCGGGACCCTGGGATCATGACCTGAGCCGAAGGCAGTCGCTTAACGACTGAGCCACCCAGGCGCCCTGGCCGCCTGCCTTTTAGTTGCCACTTCAAGTGGGCAGCTGCAGGGATGATTCTACTGAGTAAAGGCAGGGACTCCCACAGTCCCCAAAATCCTTTCTAGTAAGACAGAAATCGGCAGTATCTCTTGCTACGTAACAAACCAAACCAAACGCTGGGGCTTGAAAGACCCGGTTTTATGCGCTCAGGATTCAGTGCAGGCGACCCCGCCGGGAGACCCAGGAGGCAGGAAGCCTGCGGGGTGAGCCCAGCTCCCCACAGCCCCACGCTCAGGAGGGACCTTGAGGCAGAGCCAGCTGGCACACGGCATCTTGTGTCTCGGCCTATTGGTCAAATGGGCCTTGCCCGCCCCGGATCCATGGTGGGGACAGTGTCGGCCTGGCGCTGGGAGAATCAGCAAAGTCACGCTGCAGGGGGCACGTGCCGTCTCTGGAAATCTTTACCACCCCGGCTCTCCTCAGGGTGACGTGAATGTCCATGTCTTGGGGACCTTGTGGGGGGAGGTGGGGGGTGCGCTCCGCTGAGGGGCCGGTCAGGGGGCCCTGCAGGGGCTCAGAGCACGCCGTCAGGAAGATCTCTGGGGCACAGGCTGGAGCCATATCCGAGGAGTGCGTCTCATGCCCAGAGAACTGGGTCACATGGACACTACTGGATTAGGTCTTGGAAGGTTTTTCCTCTCCTTAGTGCGTGTTTAAACCCCATCGACTAAAAAGCTGCCGCATCCTCTAATCCCCCACAGGTAGGGGTTTATTGTTCTTGTCCACTCTAAAGATTAGGGTGGCCGGGCTGCAGCAGTTTGGTGGGGAGAGACAAGGAGGATTACCCAGGGATGCGTGGCAGCTGGTGGTGGGGAGGGGAGGGCAGGGAGCCTCGGGAGGGCCGGCCGGCCGCGTGTCCTCACTGCGTGCGCAGACCCGCGCTGCCCGCCGCCCTCAGAGATGCGCCGAGCTGAGGCGACGGTGGCCGTCCGCTCAGCTGGGGCTTCTGCCAACCCCGGTGAGGCCCGCCAAGGTCAATGACAGATGCGGGGCCCTGGCCCTCCATAAGCGGAACCGCAGCTAGCGGCGAAGAAAGAGATCGCCCGCGAGGGCCTGCTCTTGATAAGACGGATTCAGTCTCAAAAGCATGTCTTTTTTTTCCAATTATTTTGCTGCGTTTCTTTTAATGCTGACATTTAATCTGCTTTAATCTCACCGTCTCTCGCTTGTTGGCTCAATCCCCCGCATCAGCTGTCTGAAGGGAGCCGCCGGCACCAGCCCCATGCCCGGCCCCCCCTTTTGCTGTTCTCAGGGGTCCTCATTTAGTGAGATGGTGGCTGCTTCCTTCTGCTGTTGGGGGCTGTTTCCTCGAAGGATCGTGTTCTCCGCATTCACAGTGTGTTTACGCAGACCGCGTGTCCTGGTGGTACGTGTGCCCGCATACGGGGCACACGGTCCGCATGGCTGGGCGATGCCAGAGTTGCCGCTCATGGAGAGGGTTAACCTCTCTAGAGGAGGTAGGTCCTCGCCGGCCTGCTGCCCTCTCGTTCCTGGAAGGAGCCCTGGTGTCTCGCTGCTTCTGGCTGTTTTTCCCAGGTATTTGTGCACACCCTGGAGTGCGTGCTGCGCCCGGACGTGGGCGATGGGTGTGCTCTCCGGGGACACAGTGCTGCCCCTTCTGGATGCAGTGGGCGTCTGGGAGGGGCTGCTTTCTCCCTGTGTCCTTCCCATGCAGACCAGCAGGCTGTCCCGCGTGTGCGGGGTCAAGCACCCGGCCCGTTCCTGGCTCCCGACACGAGCGCCAGCCCTAGGGCCCTCGGCCAGGCTCCCACGGTGCTGACGCTGTCTGTCCCTGTCGCTCTGCAGGCTTGGAGGACGACCCCCAGGCGCTGCTGCAGACCATCAGGAGGTACATTCACACCTTCTTCAGCTGTAAGGAGTGCGGCGAGCATTTTGAGGAAATGGCTAAAGAATCCATGGATTCCGTGAAAACCGCAGACCAAGCGATTCTCTGGCTTTGGAAAAAACACAACTTAGTCAACAACCGCCTGGCTGGTAAGCAGCAGCGCCCCGGGGTGGCCAAGCCTGGGTCCAGGGGGCCAGCACCGTGGGGGCGAGGCCGTGTAGACGGGCGCCAGCAGAGTGGGCCTGTGGGTGGCTGCCCGGAGGGTTGCCAAGAACGCAGCCCCTGCAGGCCCCCGCGGGCGTTTGACAGCAGAGACCGGGGTGGAATCAGCCTCCAGGAGGGAGCTGGTGGCGCTGCGGTCTGCTCTCAGGAAACCAAACCCCACAAAGCAGTTTTGTTTAAAAACCAAATAGGGCACGTCTGTCGCCTCAGAGTTAATTCAAACTGCTCCTAAATCACTGGCAGATTGAAATTAGGCTTAAAAATAATTCTGCTGATGGATAAGTCTTAATAGAGATGAGTCGAAAAAACCGCTAAACTATTGGTTTTTATTTAATCCACTGTATTAGGAAACATGTTACAACTGAAGCACTAAAGAAAATTGGGTTTTTTTTGCCCCCAGAGCTGCTATGGCTCAGCTCGCGTGGCCAGGGCACCTCTGCTTGCCGGGGGTTCGTCCGTGGCTGTCCGCTTCCACCGCGGCCCTAGTTCCGAGACCCTCCACCTCCGGGTGTGCACCCCCCTGCCCCCACCGCTTTCCGCACCCACGGGGTTATCCCGGCAGCTCTCGGCTCCGGCACCGCTGGACAAGACTCCCCCGGGCGGTCCCGGCCCAGGAGCCCCGCGTGCCCCCCTCGGGCTTGCGCTGCAACAGGAAGGGGCTTTCAGTGGCCCGAGTCATTGTGTCCATCCTTCGGTTCTGTACCCCCCATGCCCCACAGGCCCACCCCCCGGCCTCTGGACGGAGGCCGCAGAGACCCGCCCTGGGCTTTGCTGTGTGTGTGGTGTGTGACACCAGGCCCCGCAGCTCCTTCTCAGTCACCGCGTGGGCACATCCACATCTTGCCAGGCGCAGACCCTGGTGGGTGGTGCCTGGGCCTCAGGCGCCGCCCCACCCTCCCGGCTGTGTGCCCATGGGCCGGAGGAGAGCGTCCCCACTGGTTCACACCCATCAGACACGTGGTTTTGTCCACGTCTACTCGTAGAAGCACTTTCAGGGTGGCAGGGCACCCCAGGTCGGGTCGGGGGACTCTGGGAGTGCAGTGTGGTGCATTTCCTGTGCCCAGAACCCCTGTGGTCCTCGTGTCTAGTGGCAGAGGGCCGGAGCTAGGGGGCCAGGCGGGCTGCCGCTCGCACGGGTATGAGAGAAGCGGGAAGTGAGCAGGGCAGGCTGCGCGGGCACGTGCCCGGAGTGGGCGGCCGGGGGCTCCCCAGGCTGGTGCTCCATCGGCTCCATCATCCAGAGGAGCGAACGCACTGACGCAGGGGGACAGAAGTATCAGCCGTGACCTCTGTGCCAGGCCGGTGGTGGCCATGACGGAACGGCCTTTGTGACGGGACTGAGCAGGAAGGAATGTAACCTTCAACATGTGGGTGCTCTGACTCCAAGTCTGCGTGTGCAGAGTTGACCCGCCGTGCAGCTCTCAGAGCGCCGGGGGGTCGGGGCTGTTGAGAGGAGCGGTCGTGCCGGCCGAGTCGACCGTGGGGTGTGGTTCGCATGCGCGGAGCAGGACGGGGCTGGCTTTGCGTGGGTTCCCATGGCAGGTCTCACTCCCAGGACCGTTTCTAGAGTTCTGGATGGGATTTGGAGGTCTGGGAGGGGCCCACACAAGCCCGAAGTGCTGTGGAATCGTCTGGACAGCCAGCCTCATGGGGTTTGTGTGGCCGTGGACTTCAGATGCACCTTAAGTGGGGAGAGGACAAGCAGGGGCGGGGGCACGTCAAGCAGGGGGCCTCGGGGTCACAGGGAGGCAGAGTAGCTGCAGGTGGGAGCGGGGTCTGGCCAGGTGGATGGCACCATCCAAGTGTGGACCCTTCCCTTGCCGTGGCCACGGGGCCCTGCCAGAGGTGCCAGGGAAGAAACATTTATGTGGGGGGCTGGGGGGACGGGCATCCGTGCAGGACGGACGGGCATGAGCCCGGGAGCACTGGGAGGTCACGGTGCAGGTGAGTGGACAGGGGAGGTGTCCGGGGGGCAAGGGGCGGTCAGGTCACCAGAGACCCCTCCACTGTTACTCTCCCTCCCCGTCCCAGGCCATCTGAGCGAGGACCCCAAGTTTCCGAAGGTTCCGTGGCCCACCCCGGACCTTTGCCCAGCCTGCCACGAGGAGATCAAGGGCCTGCACAGCTGGAACGAGGGTCAGGTACTCCTGTTCTTAAAGCGGCACTACAGCGGTGACAATCTCGTGGACACGTATGCGGCGGACCCGGGAGACGCCAGCGAAGGAGGCGGCCCACCCCAGGGCGGGGAGCGGGAGCGAGGCCTCGCCTCCCCAGAGAAGCCTCAGGGCGAACAGCATGCCAAGAGTCTCCGTCCACCCAGCATGCTGCCTCCCAGACCCCACCTGCCAGACGGGTCGCAGCTCGGCCTGGATGGGAGACTCCAGAGCGCCAGCGGGGCTGAGGGCCGCAGGGAGGCTGAGGCGGCCGTGCCCTTTCTCGGGATGGGCTTCTCCAGCCTGGACATGAGCCTCTGCGTCGTGCTGTACGTAGCCTCTTCCTTGTTTCTGATGGTGATGTACTTCTTCTTCCGAGTGCGGTCCAAGCGATGGAAAGTCCGACATCACCGGCCGTCCGTGTAGACCCAAGTGGGACCACAGAAGCGCCTTTGGGAAAACAGACCCACCGTACCACCTGCAGCTTTAATAAAAGATCAGGGATTTTATAAACACGTCAGACCCGGTTTCACATCCACTGGCGTCTTGGGCTCCGAGTCCTCGTCGGACATGTGGTCTTCCTGTGGAGGGCAAGCTAGCCTTCGTCGTGGGACCACCTGCTATCCTGGCGTACTCCCTGGACGCCTTTATAGATCCAACAGCCAAAAGATGTCTGTATTTTTACTCTTCTAGGTCTAAAAAATAGGAGTCCCAGCCAAACGAACAGAACTTTTCCCGCCTGCCTTCATCCTGAGTTTCTAGACGCACGTCACGTTCTGCAAGCCTGGCTCAGGATTCCGAGAACAACCGAGCCCTTGTGTGCACTGGGAGGCCACCGGGCGATTTTGCGCAGCCAGCCTCGGCCCAGCGGCGCCGGAGCGTGGCCCCCAGCGCACCTCACCCCCCGGCCGCGCCTCGAAGCCAGTCTGGTTCTCAGAGACTCGTTTGTGTTTGTGCTTTTCAGCTGCTTGGTTGTTTCTGCTGAAGCGAGAGAGCATCCCCGTGGTGCCAAAGCAGCTCAGAACCAAAGGACGACCCCTCCGTCACCTCCGTGCTCTGCAGGCCACTTTCACTCCACATGCTGAGTCTGCAGCAGGAGGAAGGGGAGAGGAGGGTCTGTGGCTTTGCTGCATTGCAAGGAACCCCACTGCTGAGCCATGTGGGGGGCCGTGTTTGTGGGGGGTGGGGACAGGATGGTGGCCGAGGCGGCGCCTTTGTGAATCTCGTGGCAGGAGAGCGCTCAGTGACCACACGCTGTCCCCAAGTGCCTGTGCCCGGCACTGAGGGCAGAGCCCCGCAGGGGAGGGTTGTGGGGTGGCCATGGCTTGGGAGCCGAGTCCCCAGGGGACCTCTCAAGGACCCCTTCATCCTCTGTCCCGTGGCCCAGCAGCTGCAGGGCCTGCTGCTGAACGAAGCAGACGCTAGGACCCGAGGGCCCAGTGATGCGGCGATGTCCGGTGGCCCCCCTGGGGCGACGTGTGCAGCGGCCAGAACCTTCAAGGCCAAACTCCAAATTTCATTTTCCTGAAGCTGTTTTACGATGGGTCCTGGCACAGGGCCCTGGTCCCCCAGGCTTTGGTGATTGATTTTTTACCATTTAATGATTTTAACACATTATTTGTAAAACCCAAATCATTTAGAGGTAAATTTACCTCTGGAGATGTAAACAAACAAAATGAACAAACTGCCGTTTTCTCGGAGATCCTTCATGACCGTTGGTTTGTCTACAAGCTCAGAGGCGTCTGTGGGCTCCTGTCACGAGGATGGTTGTAAATAGTCTTTTCCACTTTGCCTAGCGTGTTCTCTGTGTTTACGAACTCCCACTGACCATGGGCGTGTCTGTGGGGGCAGTGGGTGAGCTGTCAGGGGCTTGAGCTCCTGCAGAGGGACGGTGGGGGAGATGGGAGGGGGGGCAGGGGACGGGATGAGGACAGGGGGTGGGGGACAGGGGATGGGGGACAGGGCGAGGGACAAGGGATAAGGACGGGGCTGGGGGGACGGGATGGGGGATGGGGGACAGGATGGGGACAGATGAGGGACAGGGAATGGGGAATGGGGGACGGACAGGGAATGGGGGTAGGGGACAGGGAATGGGGGATGGGGATGGGGACAGGATGGGGGATGGGACAGGGAATGGGGGTTGGGGATGGGGACAGGTTGGGGGATGGGACAGGGAACAGGGAATGGGGACAAGGGGCAGGGCATGGGAGACAGACGGGACGGAGGGACAGGGAATGGGGCACAGGGACGGGCGATGGGGTGCGGTCTGCAGGCTCCTCAGCTGCTTGGCTTCTGTGGCTTCTCTCTCTCCAGAGGTTTCTTCTCATTTGACACGTGTTTAACCCCTAGAAGCCTGTGTGCTTCGTTGGTGGTTGTGCGCCTGGGTTACTGAAGACCCTGTCTTGTTTCCTCTCATCCTGAAAACTGGCCGGATTCACCCACAGAATCCAAAGGGAAATACTTAGCACCATGAATGAAACTGCCTTCTGGTTCGTGTCCACTGTGTTTCTTCCCCTAAAGTAAGTTTCTGCCCACGGTGTGGACCGGGATGAAGATGCAGAACGCTGGATGCTGTGACCTCTACAAAACCCACGGGACAGCCTCTCCGGGTTCATAATAATATTGCACTTTGAGGTCGCCACTATTTGAGGGACAAGTTTGGGACTCCCTGAGGGGCCGGGTTTCCATTAGACCACGAGCAGTCAGGGACGGGTGGTGTGCCAAGGCGGCCACGGGGCATGTGTCTCATGTGCAGGTATGAACGTGGCCACACGCCTCACGTGGCCTGCTAGGAACTGGATGCTACCTTTGGGCAAGGTTTAAGGTCTGTTTTCTAAAGTTGTAAGTATTGAGACTAATGAATAGAATAGTTCGGTAATTTAAATGTGTATTTATTTTTAAGGGAAGGATTTTGATTAAAAAGCTAATTGACATGGAAACGTCTGAAATTTCTCACCTTTAAGGAAAGTGAACATTTTGTATTTAAGTGAACTATAATGTGCACATTTTTAAAATAAATAAATCTGACATTTGGAAGGCCTGTAATTCTTTTGATAATGAGCTCGCTCTAGCAGTGATAGGAGGTCGGGGTACAGAACGGAGCCCTCCTTCCCTTCTGGAGTTTGCAGACTGGGCATCTGAAATCCCGGGGTTTCTTGTATTGAACCAGAGGCTTTTTGGAAGACAGCCCAGGGGTCAGGTGGAAAGTGAAAAATGGAAGATCAATTGTAGATTATCTTCTTGGGGCTGATCTAGATGGGGGCCGGCCATAGGACCACAGCCTTCACACATGTCACAGGGTAGATCAATGACATGTGATGGGAACGGATGCATGAGTCACACGACTTCACGATGCACCAGGGGAGCCCTGGTGAAGGGAGCCCCCGACCCACCCAGTGCTGGACACAGCTCTCCGCGGCCGCCCCCTGCCGTCCTGGACCTGCACACCCCAGCATGGCCTCCTAGCCAGGGCTTGGCCCCCGACACCTGTTTGCTGCCTCGGATTCTGAACTCTTGATTCCTTCTGCTTCTACCTTTTGTTTTGTCTTGCTGGGGGCGAGGCACTCGGGTCCTGTGTGGCTTCTGAGGGACCTGCTGGCTGTGGTTTCTGTGGATTCACCTTCCCGGCCAGGCCATGTGCAAGCTGGTAGGTAACCCCCTCCCCCTGGTGTGCCAGCCGGGCAGGGCACGGACCATGCCACCATTCCGGGTCCTTGTGGTGCTGGTGTTGGCGCAGGTCCCCCATCTGGTAACCCCTCACAGTCCTGAGTGGTTCCTGCGGGGGGCGCCCCCGTGCCCCTCCTCCTCAGCTGCCCTGGGGGTGTGGGGGTGGCCTGCAGCAGGAGATCTGGGGAAGGTTGTGCGTGCAACAGGTCCCTCGGGACAGCGGCGACTGTTGAGTGCTGAGCCACACCTAGAGCCAGAGATGCATGGGAGCCACGGCTGGAGGCCAGGGGGGCTGGAGGGGCCACCCGCCGGAGTCCTGGATGCTGCCCTGTAGGGCAGGGTGGAGCACCCGCTTGCTTCGAATTCCCAAGCCTTTGGGCTGGCCTGGAGCTCGGCAGGTGGAAACTGCCTGCCCCGGCAAAGGGAAGGAAGGTGGGGTGAGGCTGGCTGAGGGACTGGGGGTGGGGGGGTTGTGGACAAGGGCCTGAGGAGGAGAAGTGAGTAGGGGGAATGGGGGGGCTTGGTGGAGGGACTGGAAATCTAGGGAGGTGGGGAAGTGAGGAGGAGGGGGCTGGGGGAAAGGCAGGCAGGGTGGTGGGGTTGCTGGGGAGGTGGGCAGGGGCAGGGGGAGGCAGGTAGGGGAATTGCAGACCTAGGGAGGCAGGGTGGTGGGGAAGCAGGATGGGGGAACAGAGTGGCTGGCAGGGTTGGTGGGAGGTGGAGGGGGGTGGGGGACAAGGAGCTTGGGGAGGTGGGGAGGTGGGCGGGGCAGGGGGAGGCAGGCACAGCGTCTGAGGACCTAGGGAGGTGGGATGGTGGGGAGGCGGGCTGGGGGAACAGGGTGGTGGGCGTGGTCGCCGGAGGTGGGGAGGGGTGGGGGACAGGGGCCCTGGGGAGGTGGGGAGGTGGGCAGCTGGGAGACTCCTTCAGCACTGCGGACAGCGCCCGGGCCCAGAGGCTCCCGCCACGCCAAGCCGCACAGACAGGGTCGCGGTTCCGAGGCACCCGGGCTTTGCGGGAGTTCTGAGCCCTCCTGGGGTCGCAGAGGAGGAGGGAAGAGGGCGGCCTGGACCACTCGGACTCCATCTCTGGCCTGGCGGTCGCCATGCTGCTGGAAACTGAGCTCAGTGGAGACCGAGATCGGCCGGGGGCCCCCATGGCCACTGCCGTCTGCAGCTTCGGTGGAACTCGGGGTAAGGGCCCCCGCGAAACTATCGGCCTCCAGCCTGGGCAAGACGACCCCCAAGGGGAGAAATGGCTAGGATGGCAGAGTCAGGCAGAGGGACGGGGGAGAGAGGAAGCCGGGACACAGCAGAGAAAGGAAGAGAGTCTGGAGAAACCACTGGGGGGGGGGGAGGGCACCCATGAGAGATGGGAACAGGAGCGAGGGATGCAAGTCTGACAGATCCCATGGGCAGAGGGCCTGAAGTTCCCGGTGATGGCTCCAGAGGCCGTGGGCTGTTGTGGAGCGCCCCGAGAACAGAAGGGGCCTTGCAGACACTGCTGGGGGGGAGGGATAGCTCGGAGTGGGGGGGCATCAGTTTCCTCCAGAGACCCCACACCCCTCAGCTCTCCCACACCGCCCAACAGGGCAGAACTGGGACCCCTGGGCGGGTCTCCCGCCTGAACCGCCCTCCCCAAGGGCCACTCGATCGCCATGGACGTTAGAAAATAATGGAGGCATTGTTGGCAGGCCAGCCAGATGCTGAGCGTGTGGGGCCGCCACCTCCTGGACCCGCTGCCCGCCTGCCCCTTCCCCACTCGAACCCCACATGGTCTCTCTAGGCAGCTGACACTCCACGGTTGACATCCCAGGGCACCCAGCACCCACTCGGCTCCCCGGCTTATGCACCTTGCCCTGTCCTCTGGGCAGCAGTGTCCTGTACAGGGAAGGGGTGCAGCGCTTGGCATGAGCCTTTGCTCAAAACCATGGCTCTGGGTCTGCTGGGATCCGGGAGGACGCTGGGCTTTTCCTGCCCACATCCTTCCAGGCCTGCCTCCTTGGTAAAGCGCACAGACCAGGCGAATGGAGGCCAGGATAGGAGCAGGGTGACGACTGTCCTTCACCATGGGACTCTCCCAGGTGGAGGGACCTGGAGGCTGGCAGAAACCTGCTCACCCCCATCACTGCCCGGCGCCCCTGCCCTCACCATGCCCCGTGCTGCAGTGGCCCCACACTGCTGTTTCTTAATTATTGGGGGGGGTGGCGCTGGCCTGTAGTGCCCTCTGGGCAGGAGCAGCTGCCCTGGGGTAGGTGCGGCTCTCTATGTGCAAGCATGGGTGGTTCCTATGGGCTTACCCTTTGGATTGGGAACAAGATACTGGAAAATCGGGTGTGGGAGCTGCATTCTGTGCAAGCCGGTGTGTGGAGGGAAGTGTCCTTCCTGACCTTCCTGACCTGAGTCCTGGCCGCGTGTCTGGGCCCAGGACACCGGGTGTACCTGCTGAGAATCGCCCTTCTTTGGCCCATTCTGGTGGCAGTTCCCACGGTGGGGCCCAGAAGCTGGCCACAGCCAGGAGGTCTGAGGTCGTGTCTGGCTCCTGGTGGCTTTGCTGTGAGCCTTTGGACGCCACACTCACCCTCTCTGGGTCTCGGGTCGCGTTCTTGCCGTCACCAAGCCTCCCAGCCCCGGCTCTCAAGCGGCGGTGGGACGCGGCTCCCTCCCGGACCGTCCTCCCGGGACCCCCAGCCTGCCCGCACGCGTGCACGCCCGAGCCCAGGCCTCAGCCGGAGGCCCGCGGCGCGGGGCAGGAAGCTGCGGGGCCCGGGTAAGCGCCCGCGGGCAGCCCTGGCCCGGCTTCTCCCCTGACTGTCCCCGCCCTCCTCGGCCCGGCACTCGGTGGCTGGCGTCTGGGCACCCCGAGTCCCCTCGCAAAGGCGCGCAGAGCCGGCGGACGCCCGCGGCGAGTCTCAGCGACCCCCCGGCCCCGCCCCGCGCCGCGGCCCCGCCCCCCGGCCGCTCCGCCCTCCGCGCGGCCTGAGGCTCCGGGCCCCAGGGCGGCCCGCGGGCGCAGCGCCCAGCAGCGCGGGGACTAGCTCGGACACCGGCCTGGGGCCCCGGAAGCCGTGGCCTGCCCGGGCCCTGGGAAAGTTCGGGGCCGGAGAGCCGCGGCGCCAGGCGACTGGACCCATGGAGGCGCGCGGGGAGCTGGGCCCGGGCCGCGAGTCGGCGGGCGGCGACCTGCTGCTGGCGCTTCTGGCGCGAAGGGAGGATCTGCGCCGAGGTGGGTGCCCAGGCTTGAGCGGCTGCACGCGCAGACCCGGAGGTCCTCGCTCCTTTCCGGGCCTGGCCACGGAGGTGGCGGGAGACAGGGGCCCCGGGCGGGCGTGGGTGCAAGGGCCCCAGCACGTCCCCACCTGGGCGCCCCAGCAGCACGTCAGCGTTGGGGCCCCTGGAGCCGTGTGGGTTGTGCGGTTGCAGCCCCGCACTGCTCAGGCCGGGGGCTCCTTGGGGTCTCAGGACCGATTTAGGAAAGCCTCTCCCTTCTCAGGAGAGTATGTGGAGAGCAACCGTGTGGCCCAGTGAACACCGGGCAAGAGGATCCCCGAGAGGGCCGACCCCACCCAGACCCTCCACACTTTCCAGGGAAGAGAGTCAGATGCAGGGGCCAGAGTGTAGCTGGAGCCCGTTCGCAGATGTCCCTAGTTGAGGTCTCCTCGTCTGCACCCACATGCACCTGCTCATTGGCCCACTCCCAGGCTGGTCCTCAGGACCCTTCTACAGGAAAGACCCCAGCTTCCCTGCCGCACCAGTCCTGCCCCTGCCCCCCAGGCGCTTTGGTTCCTGAAGAAGAGCAGTCGGCAATGTTCTCCTTGGGCTTCGACGCCCGCGGGACCACGGGATGGAGATGGAGGCGGGCCTGGCAGGGTGGGGAGTGGCAGGGACCGAGCAGGTGGGAACGAGGTTACATCCAGGCTGTGGGGTCCCTTCCGTCCCCTACTTATTTATTTATTTTTCCGACGGTTCCTGGGAGGGGTTGGCCACAGGGGCTGGGAGGAAAGGGTGGGAGGGCGGAGGGAGAGGGAGGGAGGGGAGGCGGGCTCCGATCGCGATCGCTCAGGAGAGCTGGCCCGGAGCGGCGGGCGGGCGCGAGGCTCCGCTGCGCCCCGCTGGTGCTGAGGGTAGGAGACCCCACCGAGGCTGGAGTCACCATGCAGCGTAAGGCCCGGGTCGCAGGGCGCGGCGGGGAGCAACAGGGGCGCGGCAGGGGTGGCTTTTGCAGGACGCGGGGCAGGGGGCAACTCCGCCGGGCGCTGTCCGGGCCACGGTGCTGAATCCGCACGCACGGGCCTGTCCAGCCACCAGCTCTAGGCCGTCGCCGCCCGCGAGGGGGCCTGGGACCCGTGGCGGATCCCCGCGCTCCGCGGGCACCAGGGCCGTGGTTTGGTCCGACGCGGGACCGCGTCCTTCGTGAGTTTCCTGCTGCTGCGCGAGGGAGGTCGATCGATCAGGGTTCTTTCAACCTGGGACCCAGGGAGGCCCTTCTCTGGTCCTCCCACCCACTGCGGGGCCGGCCTGGAGCTGGAGGGGTCTCTGGCGGGGAGGAGAGCACGGCCAGGTGGGTGCAGTGTTTGCGCAGGCTCCTGCTGCTGGCTCTCTCCTCTGCAGAAGACCTTTTCTAAATCAACAGGGAGACTCACCCCGTGAGCACCCTGCAAAGCCCCACCTGGGCCAGTGCCTCCCACAAGCTGCCCCTCGAGTCTCCCCAGCCTCGTTCCCCCAGAGGCCTGCAGTCCCCTGGTAGCAGAGCCGAGTGTCGGAGTAACTCTTGTCAGCACCCACATTTGAGTGTGGTGACAGCGATCCAGTTGTCCAGTCCGTGGACAAGGAGCCGCGAGGGCTCCAGAGATGGGGAGGGCACCAGCTTTTACCTTGGTGCCTGTGCAGGGCTGGGCAGCCAGGCTTCAACAAGGGGTCTCCAGCTGCCAGGATGCTCAATTGCGCAAAAAAACAATGGGGATTGGGGGGTGGGTACCCCAGGACCCACATGTGCCTTGCCTCTGGGGGCTGGTAGAGAGCCCCTGGGGTGGGGTTTTCATCTGAGCTCAACGTGCACCCTTCGTGCTCGCTGGGAACATTCTGCAGTTGACGGTATCTGGCCGAACGGAATGGCCGGGGCCCCTTCCTGCTCACGGGCACACTTCTAAACCTTTTTCAGTTTTCCCAAATTTTAACTGTGGGCCAGGCTGCGGACTTCGGTGCCATGCGCTCCCTACATCTGGGAGCCAAGCGGTCACTCACTCCAGCTGGGGAGGAGGTTGTGCGGGGAAGGGGGTCTCCCGTGGCAGCCCTGGGCCCCGAGGACTGGAGTGGGAAGGGGACTCCAGGGCTGCGCTCAGTGCGGTGCCCTGACCTCGGCGGCTCCCTGGCCTGCAGAGATCCCGCTGTGCGCCGGCTGTGACCAGCACATCCTGGACCGCTTCATCCTGAAGGCCCTGGACCGCCATTGGCACAGCAAGTGCCTCAAGTGCACGGACTGCCACACGCCCCTGGCGGAGCGCTGCTTCAGCCGCGGGGAGAGCGTCTACTGCAAGGACGACTTCTTCAAGTGAGCGTGGCCGCGGGCTCTCGAGGGGAGGCCAGGGGCGCAGTCTGCTCCTGCAAGGCGGGCTCCTCCTGGGGTGGGGGGAAGCTCCACGGGCAGCCAGGCCTGGCCCAGCGCAGCAGCTAAATTCTCTCCAAGTAATTAATATTGCAAATCATGGAAACAGTCATTCAAAAAGACAACCCCAAGTTTGCAGAACTTGATTGGATTTACTCCCTCTTAATTTCAGTCTTGTTTTTGTCCTTAATGCTGGGGAGGGGGTGCTTTCCAGGCACGAGCCTCTGGGGTCTAAGGGACCTGCCCCAAGGATCCAGCATCCCCACCCGGCACCAAGGTCAGGGCGGCGAGGCTCCTCCCCAGGGCCTCTGGGTCCCTTCTCGGTGTTCTGTGCGACTCTGCGGGGGCTGCCCGGCCGGCGAATAGGGGCAGGGCCGGGGTGAGCTTCCCTCCTGAGCCGCCCTGCGCAGCGCCCCGCTCCTCGCTCTCCAACCCGCTCCGGGCGAAGGAGCCGCCAGCGCCGTGCTGAGCCGCGCCCTGTGTGTCCCGCAGGCGATTCGGGACCAAGTGCTCCGCGTGCCAGCTGGGCATCCCGCCCACGCAGGTGGTGCGCCGCGCCCAGGACTTCGTGTACCACCTGCACTGTTTCGCCTGCGTCGTGTGCAAGCGGCAGCTGGCCACGGGGGACGAGTTCTACCTCATGGAAGACAGCCGGCTCGTGTGCAAGGCGGATTACGAGACGGCCAAGCAGCGCGGTCAGTGGGAGAGTCCACCCACTCTCCTTTCCCCGTCTGCAAAATGGGGCTGGGGTCCCTCCGGTAGGGGCGCTGAGGGATCCTCACGTCCAGCGCCCACCGCAGCACGCTCGATAAGGGGCGCGAACTTAAGCGCCTTCCCTCCGGGCGGGGGGCCGGGGCCGGGTGGGGACGGTCCACGGAGCGCCTCCGGGGAAGCCTGGCTCCGGGGCCTTAGCGGCCTCCTCACTCGGGACGCAGGGAGGTCGGTCTGAAATGTATGGAGTCGAATTATCGCCCCAAACCCTTGGCGGTGAAGATCCGGCCCTACCCACAGCCTTAGAACAAAGGGCAACCCGGGGGAGGCGGGAGCGGGGAGCGGGCCGCCTGGCAGCCGCCCCTCCGCCCCTACTGCAGTGGCCCCGGCGGGCGGGGGGCCGTCAGGCGGCGGAGGGGCCCGGCCTCACCCCACCCCTCGCGGCGCAGAGGCGGAGGCCACGGCCAAGCGGCCGCGCACGACCATCACGGCCAAGCAGCTGGAGACGCTGAAGAGCGCCTACAACACGTCGCCCAAGCCGGCGCGCCACGTGCGCGAGCAGCTCTCGTCCGAGACCGGCCTGGACATGCGCGTCGTGCAGGTCAGCGCCCCGCGCCCGCCCCGCGCCCCGCCGCCCGCCCCCCGCCGCTCACCCGCCCCCCGCCCCTCCGCCCGCCGCAGGTGTGGTTCCAGAACCGCCGCGCCAAGGAGAAGCGGCTCAAGAAGGACGCGGGCCGGCAGCGCTGGGGCCAGTACTTCCGCAGCATGAAGCGCGCCCGCGGCGGCCCCAAGTCGGACAAGGACAGCGTCCAGGAGGAGGGGCAGGACAGCGACGCCGACGTCTCCTTCACGGGTACGGCGGGCGGCCGCCCCCCGAGGGCAGGGCGCGGCCGGGGAGTCCCGCAGCCCGCGCGCCCAGCGGTCCGGGAGCCTGCAAATGCGAATCTCCCAGGCAGGGGCTGCCCTAGCCTTCCTCTCAAAGCCTTCATGGATTCCGGTCCCCCGTCCCCAAGCCCCGCGGTTTGGCCCCTGGGGCGCTCAGCTCTTCCCCCGGTGGAGGACAGCCCCCACGACCCACGTGTCCCTCAGCAGGCTTTCTGGCGGGGAAAGGGTCCAGACCATCTCTGTGGCTCCTAGCCCTTGCGATGATTTTTAGGAAAGTGGGCAGCACAGTTTTGGGGTAAGTGATAAAAAGTCCTGGCTGTCTGGAAGGGCGGGACACTCCTGCTCCGTGGGATCTGATTATCTCATTCTCCGGTACCAGGGAGATCCCATACTTACCCCTTAATGCCTGTCTTCAGACAATTTGTGCAAGAGACTCTCTGGCTGCATTGTGACCTTAGGCTACTCGCTCTGCCGCTCAGAGCCTCAATTAAGTTGTCTGCAAAATGGGAATGCTGGCCACCCTTCCCAAGGCAGCCTTGGGGGTTATCCTGCAACCCTGGGCCCTGACTGGCCTGTTGCTGGCCCTGATCCCGCCGGGGGATCCCACCATTCCGTAGACACCAGGTGGGACTGAGCTGAACAAACCCAACAAGCACAGAGGCAGAGCGCTGCGTAAGTTCTAAGAGCAGGAGAGGCTTGGGCTGGCCTATCTGGCGGCCGGCGGGAGCAGGTCACCCCTGAAGGAGGGGCGCTGGGGGCAGGAGGTGGAGGGGGGCGGGCGCTGAGCAGCGCTGTCTGCTTCCATTGCAGATGAGCCAACCATGGCCGAAATGGGCCCTGCCAACGGCCTCTACAGCAGCCTGGGGGAGCCCACCCCGGCCTTGGGCAGGCCCGCGGGAGCCCCAGGCAGCTTCCCGCTGGAGCACGGAGGCCTGGCCGGCCCGGAGCAGTACCGCGAGCTGCGCCCCGGCAGCCCCTACGGTGTCCCCCCATCACCAGCTGCCCTGCAGAGCCTCCCTGGCCCCCAGCCCCTTCTCTCCAGCTTAGTATACCCAGATGCCAGCTTGGGCCTGGTGCCCGCGGGGGCCCCAGGTGGGCCCCCGCCCATGAGGGTGCTGGCAGGAAACGGACCCAGCTCTGACCTGTCCACAGGGAGCAGTGGGGGCTACCCCGACTTCCCTGCCAGCCCTGCCTCCTGGCTGGACGAGGTTGACCACGGCCAGTTCTGACCGAGGCCCCCGGCTCCACTGAGCAGCGGACATGAGGGGTGTGGGCAGCGGCGCTGCCCCTGGCTGGGTGGCCCGGAGCGGCACTCCCCTCCTCTCCCGAAGCCCTGGACCTCTGCAGGAAGCAGATGTCACCGGCGGCGGCAGCGGGGGACAGGATGAGGACCTCAGAGGAGGGCTCCTTTCTACGGAGCGCCCGACCCGGCGCCCCTCCCTCGGGGGCAGAGGGACTCCAGCGGCTCCTGTCCGTGTCCTCTCTCCTCCTTGGACACGGGGCCGCCGGCCTGGGGGCCGCCCAGCAAGCCTTGTTTTGTAAGCAGATTTCTCTCTTGATCGACCAGTTAACTGGACGCTTGCTGTTTCTGGACACGGAGTGTCACCCCCACCCAGGCTGGACCTTCACTCCAGCCTCGCTCCAGCCAAGGGCAGCAGTCTTCAGGCTGGAGGATGCTTTACTTTCTAAAATGAAAAACCATAGTACGAACCATGCCTTTATTTTCCAAGCTCCATCCGCCTGATGGAGCCCCACTTTAGGTCAGAGATGGGCCTCTTCTGTCCAGGCAGGAGGCCGCCGAGCAGAGACCACGCCCGTGTCCCTCTCGTCCCAACCCCCACCTCCCCCAGGAGCCTCCTCTCGGGTCTTCCCTGGGGGAGCTGGCTCTAGATCTTTCTGTTCTGGACTCTACCACCCGTCAGAAGAGACGCCACTGCCTGGGTGCCCTTCTCCAGGAGCGACACGTTAAGGCCGTGGGGACCTCCCTCCGCGTCGACACCAAGTTTCCGTCCCCTCCCCCATCACAGCCGCCCCCAGGCCCTCCGAGTCCAGGCCACGCCCAGCCCGCCGATTTCCGTTGCCAAACAGCCTGGGGCCCTCCCTGTCGGCGCGGGCTCTAACTGCCTGAGGATTGGGCCGCCTCCTCCGCCGGTCGCAGTGTTGCCGCCTGACCCAGACTCAGAGGCTGGCGGCGGGTGAGGGAGGCCCAGTCACCCCCGCAAACCTGCATCCCAAGCTACCTGTCGGTTCTGTGGACGTCGCGTGTTTTTTATTTACTCTCTGACCATCAGCTCTTTCCAAGACTTCAATAAATGTCAGTGACAGTCTAGAAGGTCCGGGTCTTTAGTGCGGCTGGGGATGCGTGGGCGCAGGGGGGCGGTGGGGGTGAGAGCGGTTCCCTGACAGCGGGAGGCCATCCTTGTGAGGGATGGCACCTGCTGTGAACCGGGCCCCTCTGTCTCTGGATCTTGGCCAAACTTCTGAACACCGGAAGGAGAGGTGGGAAAACCACCTGCCCAGCCTTGCGGGGAGGGCCGGCCCCTGGGAGAGGCAGGGGCTGGAGTGGCTGGGGGTGGGGGTGGCTGGAGTCAGCCGATCAGGAGATTCATGGCACATGGTCCCGGAGCTCTCGCCTACTTGGATTCCAATCCTAGCCATCTGCTAACTTGCTGTGTGACTCTGGGCAAGTGAGCTGCCCCTCTGAGCCCTGTTTTCCTCCTGTGAAGCAGAGACAGTCGTAGCAGCCCCTCCAAGGGGAGATGTAAGAAGAGAGTCCGTGCTTGGGGCCTCACCTTGCCCCTGGCGGTGAGTGCTCCCTGGAGGGGCGGTCGGGGCACCGAGGCGGGTGGGAGGATGAGCCTCCTGACGCTGGGAGGGAGGAGGGGCGCTCTCTAGGAGCTGGCTGGGAGGATTGTCGCCGGCAGCTCCAGGCTCACACGCCCCCACATCCAAGAGGCACTCAGGGCAGCCCCGGGGACCGGGAATTGGGAGGCACTGGGAGGGGATTCGGGGCTGGGAGAAAGGGCCCCAAGGCCATTCCATCTGGGCTGCAACCAGGGAAGTCAGCCCTGTAGCAGGCGGACCGGACGGTGGCCCATTATTAGACAGCACCCGCTGAGAGCAAAGGCGTGGCGCCAGGAAGCGCGAGCGGTCCTGGATTGGCCTGGGGGATGGTGCTCAAAGGTCAGGCCCCCGCGGGGGTGGGGGAGGGGGATGGCTCGGGGGCTGGTGGGGCCGGGTCCTGGAGTGGTTGACCTCGCACTTCCTCCCGGGGGACAGGGAGCCCCCGGAAAGGAAAGCAGCCCTGTCCAATTTGCGATCTGGGGCCGGGCGGCGCAGGGGTGGATGCTGTGTGATCAGGCAGCCCTCGGGGGGGCGGGTATAAATCCTGAAGTCGACCCCCCCTCCCGCCTTGAGCCCCTCCCCCCAGGCCGCCTGGGACCTTTTAGGCGCTGACAGGTTAATAAAGTGCTAAGTGTCCCCACGGGGCCCTCCGCCTGTTGGCAGTTGCCCGCCGAGCTCGCTCCAGCTGGCGGCGCATCGATAATCCCAGAGCCAAGTGGGGGCGGCGGGCCGGGGGTGGGCAGCCTCCGAGACCCCTCGGGGCCCAGCCCAGCCCGTGCATGGGAAGCACGAGACCCTGGCCGGTGCGCTGGAGGGGACACACGAGATGTGCCCGGGCACCCGGCAGATGCGTTTGGCCATCAGACCCACGGCCGCCCTGCAGTGCTCGCTCGCGTACCCTCTCTGGCCTCGGTGTCCCCATCTGGACAGAGCAGCGCCCGGGCAGAAACACAACTCCACATCCCGAGGCCACAACGAAGCCCGCTCGTTGGGTATGTGTGGGTGTCCCCGTCTCCCCAGGAGGGGACCCCAGGGTCCTCGCCGGGACTGGCACAGCAGCGGGGAGGGGTGCGGAGGGCCGGAGGCGCTGCCCAGGACCCTGACCGGCATTGCCAGTGGGCATCAGGGGTGCCGCCAGGCCGGGAGGCACCCGGGTGGGGACACCCTGTCGAGGATTTGGGACCCACTTGAACTTGCTAACCTTTTTCAGCAGGGGGTAGGACTTGTTAACCTTTGAACCCAGCGATGTATTACATTATCAAATGTAAATGAGCGAATAATATAAATAATAATATTGACCAATACATAGAGGGTCTTCTCTCCTTTTAAATATCAAATTCACACAAGAGACAAAAGTTCAAAGGACAGTCCCAAATCAAGGACAAGTCTCTCCCTGAGAGGAGGACACACCTGCTCCCCCTCCTGCTCATCTCCCTCCTCGCCCCCCACAAGCTGGCTTGTCTTGGGGGATTGGCCCCCCCAGGTGTGGGCAGGAGGGGGTCCAAACCCTGGGGGCTTGCCTGGTTGAGTAGCAAGACTATAAATCAATGGGTTTTCAAAGGAATCAGTCTGGAGCGCTAAATCCCAGGGGCTGTAATGATCAATTCTTTAAGCCCATAATTGTTCAAATTACTCTGAGCAACATAAAACATTAATTTTAAGAAATTTAATAGAAAAAAGCTCTTTAAATCCACAACGAGATAAATGACACCCGGCATTGCGACCTTTTTCCATACCTTGGTGACATTGAATAATCTGAAAGTTATTTACATTTTCATTCTTCGTGGAAAATGTTGACAAGCTTTTGGCCGCCGTGGGCGAGGTGCACGGCGGTGCGGAGGGCCCCCTCCCCCTAATTAATGGGGGAGCCACAGCTTCATAAAGCAGGATTTTCATCAGTCTGCCCGGGCGACCTGAGGGGGCGGCTCCCCCCCACCGGAGCTGATGCAACAAGGCTCATTTTTTACCATAAAAAGATTCCCTCCTGACCAGCAGAGCCCCTCTTGGCCGAACCCAATGGGAGACGAAGGAGCGGCTGTCGTGGGGGGCGTCGCATGGATGGGGTCCGCGGCCAAACCTGAGAGGAAGCGACAGGTTCTGCAGACCCCAGAGTCAGGGGTGCACGTGTGGGATGGGTGTGCGCACGTGTGCGTGAGTGCATGTGGAGGTGGGCGTGGGGGTCATCCCCGGGGAGGGGGCACAGCCCTCGAGCCCTCAACTGCACGTGTTCCCGAGGGACCGTCCGGGTGCGCCACCTCGGCCACGTTGCAGGATGTGACGTGTGGGGTGGCTGAGCTGTGGGCTGACGTCCAGGTGCGGAGCTGGGGCTTGGCTAGGTGTGGGAGGGAAGCTGTGTGACCTTGGGCAGTGGCTCAACCTCTCTGAGCCTGCACAGAGCAGCATCACGGCCTCCTTTCCAGGGTCACTGTGAGGGGAACAGGCTCCGATGAAGGGCTGGGCAAAGCTGGGGATGCGACGATACCACCCGCCTCAGGTTTTGAGGGCTAATCCCACTGATGCAGAGGAAACAGCCCCCGAACTGCACCACCCCCCGACTCTGTGCCCGCGTGCCTTCTTCCCGAACTCGTAGGTCTCAGTCGCTGTGAGGGAAGCAGGGCTTGTGTGCACAGGTTCTGGGGGCTCCGGCAGCCTCCCCACTTATGAACGGGGCACCCAGGTCTAGGCGTCTTCTGAGCCAGGTGCTGGGGTGGGGGACCCAGACAGGGCGGCAGGAGTGGCTCAAGTCCACCTGTCCCCCTCCAGCCAGTGTCTGCATCCTCGGGTGGGCAGGCAGGAGGCAGCGTGGGGACCTGCTGGGGGAGGTCATGTGCTCAAGGTGATTGGTCTGGGAAGACCCCAACCCAGAGCGGTCCCCCGTCTCTGAGGGGTCCCCATCCCAGAAGGTTCCCCCAAACCTGAGAGGTCCCCTGTCCAGAGGGGTCCCCTTCCCTGAGGGGTCTCCTCTCCCTGAGGGATCTCCCATCCCAGAAGGTTCCCCCAAAGCTGAGTGGTCCCCTATCCAGAGGGGTCCCCCATCCTTGAGGGCTGTCCCATCCCCAAACCTGAAGGCAGCCATCATTCTGCCCCCCGTGTCCGTGGCCGTCAGCTGTGGGCCGAGAGGTGACTCAGTGCCTCTCTCTGCACGCTGTCTCCCTCATCTGTGATGGGGTGATCTGGTCAACAGCACAGGAAGAGACGCATCACTGGTCTCCGGGGAAATCTAGTCAGAACCACGTAAGATGCCACCTTACACCCACGGATGGCGACAAAACGAGACAAACCAGATACGAACAAGTGCTCATGGGGCCTTGGAGAGGCCGAGGCCGTCGAGCTGCTGCTGGGCTCTAAGATGCCACCGTGTGGGCACCAGCCTGGTAGCGGCTCCGCACCGTCAGCGCAGCGGTACCGCGTGGCCCGGCGACTCCACTCGTGGGTGCGCACCCGAGGGACGGAACACAGGGACCCAGATACCCAGACACGAATGTCCAGAGCGGCACAGGAACCATGGTGGAAACAGCCCAGATGTCCATCAATGAATAAACCGACAAAAACCTGGGGCCCATCCGTGCCATGGGAAAGCACGCAACCATAACACGGAGCGACACGCACGAGCCCCGCGCCACGGCTGGACGAGCCTGGGAACGTCACTCTGGCTGAAAGCCACCGGACATGGGAGGCCGCGTGTTATACGATCCTCTTGATAGAAAATGTCCAGAGCGGGCAAATTCAGAGACAGAGAAGATTCGTGGGGGTGGGGGTGGGGGTGTAGCAAGTGACTGCTAATGGGTCCGGGCGGGACTCTGTGAGGTGCTGGAAACGTCCGGAGCCAGGGGGAGGGCGCACACCCCGCACGCGTTGTGGCTGAGTTTACGTGCGTGTCACCTCGGGCAGCAAACAGGAAATCCTGCAATAACGGTGGGAGGACCCCCACTGCTGGGTCACAGATCCCAGCGTCAACGCCCCCCCCAATGCGGCCCTCTCCTGACAAGGCCCTGGAAGCCGCCCCACCCGGGAGACCCTTGCCACGGAGGAGTGCGCGGAGGGTCCACGGCCCTGCTGGCGCCCACGGGGAGGACCGTGCATCTGGTCCCAGCCTGCAAGGTGGCGGGGCGGGACTGGCAGCAGAGGGACCCTCCCCAGCTGAGCACAGCTGGCCAGGACCTCACTGCCCCCTCCCCGGGAAAGGGCTTGTGTCCAGGGAGGCTTGACTTGGGGGCTGAGCAGAGAAATGCATTTCCAGCCCCCAGACACCACTGCCCCCCGGCCTGGTGGTCATCTACAAAGTGTCTCAGTCCTGCCCCCCAGCCTAAAGCTCCACAAGAGACCCCTGACCATTGTCCCCGGGCCAGCCCGCCCTGACCACCAGCTTTGTTTGAGCTCCAGAAAGGGCAGAGGTCGAGACCCGTGATGTTTCAGGGTGACAGGGTGACACACACCCTCTCCACAGGCCCCCCCACCCTCATTTTCTTTCTGTGCTGAGAGAACAATGCTCGTTGCAGACAAGGCGGGTGCGTCTACACTCTGGAGAGGCTCCCCTTGGCCTCCCTGGAGGGCAGGAGGCGGGCCGGCCAGCCGCCACCAGCTCCAAGCTGTGGGGGTGGGGGGGGCACCCCCATCATGGCTGGCAGGGCAGAAAGGGACCAGGTCCCCTGAGCCCCACCGCGCTGGCACCTCGTGTGGCCCGACTTCTTGGGATGGGGCAGCCGCCCCGCCCCAGGGCCCTGGCACCCAGCGTGGGGTTTGGGGTGGACACCCCGACCAGTTCCCCAGTAGCCAGGCCCGTCGTGAGGCCTGCCTTGGGGCCTGGTGCTGCGTGTGAATCTCCCAGGCTTCCAGAAGATTCCTCCTCAGCCACCTCAGCCAGAAACCCCCCTGCAGTTTACAGCCAAGACCCCCACCAGGCCTTTCCTGGGGGAGGGGGCGGCGGCTCCTCTCTCCCGGACAAATGTTTCCTTCAGCGCTCCAGCTAATCTCTAGAATGACAAGGTTTAAAATTTAATTAGCAAGTTCCTCTTATGCAAACTCTCCTCATTAAACTAAGTGTCCTATTAGTTAAAATGAAGTCCCATGGGGGTTGGATGTGGACCTAGGGCTCCTGCTGGCTGTGGAGTCTCGGGCTGGTAACTCGGGGTGGGTGGGGGGACGGCTCCTCCCCCAGTCCTTCAGGTGACACCAGGCGGCAGGACCCGGAGGGAGGGGCCGCGGGCTGGGGGTGGGGCCAGGGCGCTGCCTGCAGGGCCTAGAGATGACTGTGCGGATCTCTGCCGCCTCCATGCCCGTGGGGCCGCTGGGACCCCCATCCCATCTCCAGGCCTGGGCTGGCCTGGCCGCGGGGAGGCCACTCTCAGTGTTGAGAAAGTAACGTGTGTGGCTTCTCTTTTCGTCACAAAAGTGATATAGATGCTCCTTGGAGAAAACGTGGCAACCTTACAGGACCCCTCCCCCCACTGTTAACTCTAACCAAGAAGCCACCTTGGTGTTGCTCCTTACACCTGCTCCCTCGGCCTGTGCCCACCGGCTCCGTAAGCCGCGTGGTCCTCATTTTGTGTCACTCCGAGGCCATTTCCTGGGCCGCCGAATGTCCCTCGAGATGCGTTCTGCTGGTGGCCTTACCTGAGGTCTGGCTCTTTGGCCCCTTGCGTGGTTTCTGCTCGGCTCCTGGGGACGTCAGCTCCAGGCACGCGGGGACCCGGTCCAGCCTGGGCAGGTCGGCCACTCGCCTGCCCCTTCCCCCATGCCCCAGAGTCTGGAGCTGTCTGACCAAGACCCACCTGGTCCTGGGGAAGGGTCAGCATCTTTCCACTCCAGGGGCATCTTCCTGACCAAAGGGAACAACCCTTGTGTTGCCTTCCTCTTCTTTTCTGGAATGTTCCATGCCAAGGCCACTCCCCATCCCCTGGCCTTAATTACCCCTGTCTCTGATGGGGCTCAAGCGCAGTCTGGGAATCCATGGTCACCTTCGTGGCTCCTACCCCAGCCCCAGCTCTCTCCCCCTCCCCCGAGGGTTCTTGGCTTGAGAATGTAGAGTTTCTCAAACTGTAGCCAAGGGGCGACTACTCTCAGAGGCTCCTGGGGGCTCCCCACAAGTCCTTAAAAGCCTGTGTTCCTGGCGGTGGGCCTGGGGCCAGCGAGGGGAGGCACCAATCCCATGGAGCGGGTGTGCATCCGGGTCAGAGACTGGCAGTTCTCAGCCTGGCATCTCTGGAGCGTGGATGCCGACCAGGCTGGAGGACCCTGGGGGGACAGCTGGCTGAGGGGTGGACACCAAGAGGCGCTTCCAGCCCCCAGGGAAGCTGGAGCACCAGTCCCATCCTCACCCAGAGCCCTGCCCACCTTTCCTTTGCCCTGGCCTCGCCTCCTCGGGGGCCTCTCATGCTGCCCCCCCCCAACACCTGTCCACAGGCCAGGACTGCCTTCTCCTCCTGCTGGCTGGCGGTCCCTCCCTCCCCAAGCCCAGCCATGCAGGCCTACCCCGCCCTTCGGCGCCATGAGCTGGACGACACCCGATGGGCCTGGAGGCTCGCACCCACCCCCGTGGCTCGCACCCCCCACCCCTACATCTGGCCATCCTTCTCGTCCATCTGGCCCTTTGTGCGTGGGCCACAGGCGGGTGGGCAGGCACTCCACGAGGGTCCAGGGGGGCCGCGGCCCGTCTCCCCCAAGGGGCCCAGCCGGCCCGCCTCCTGTCACTGTCCTTCAGCAAACCCTCTGAGGAATTTCTCATTGGAGCTGTCTCCTGATTTCTCGTGCCTGGGGATGAGAGGGGTTCACGAGCCCAGGGTCGGGGGGGGGGCCCACAGTGGGGGATGGGGAGCTGAGCAGGTGTGGGGGGCCCTGCTGTCCCCAGCCCCCTGCTGGTCGACCCAAATCCAAACTGTCCCTCAGTGACAGGGTGGCATTTGCAAAGCCCCACCCCCCGCCCTGCCCATGGTATTTTGCAAAAGGAACGCCAAACAACTTGTTCTCTTAGGAGTGGGTACAAGCTAACTCAGGAGAAGGCAGAACCACTCGTGGGATTTAGGGGGGCTGCATATTTGTGGCTTCCTGTTTTTGTCTGGGTCAAAATAACTCGGCCCATTAGTTTTTGATTCCGACTAAACTGTTTAAATAACCGGTTTCAGCTTTTAGGCCAATCTCTTATTAACTCTGTAAGCTCTTGGAAATACGAGAAGACAGCTCTCCACGTCTGTCCACGTAGGGTGTGTTTTAGACAACCTGGGCCTGAGGGACCCTCCCTTTGTGTCCGTGGCTGAAGTGGCTTTAAGTATTTAAGTATTTAAGGGAGTTTAATTGAGTCGTAGAAGTTCGTGGACATCGCTCTTAGAGTTTGCTAAGCTCTGTCAGTGAATCGTATTTGTAAACTAAAACTTAGAATTTAGGAAACAACGTGAGTTTCGAGTTAATTGAATTTCTGAAAAACCAAAGTAATTACACTGAATACTCTTCTTTTTTTGTTTTTTTTAAAGAGAAAGCACAAGCAGAGGGAGAGGGAGAAGCAGACTCCCCACTGAGCAGGGAGCCCGATGTGGGGCTCGATTCCAGGACCCTGAGATCATGACCTGAGCCGAAGGCAGACGCTTAACCGACTGAGCCAACCAGGCATCCCTGAATACTCTTCTTTTTATGCTAAAAAAAAAAAAAAAGGAACATTCTAGAGCACAGAATACTTAACAAATTAAATCTTTGTTGTCCAACTTCACGCTGGGCTGTTGGCGTCCTCTGGGTGGTCAGACCCCCCCGTCCTCGCCCACCCCTCCTCTCGTGCATCCCCCGAAGAGAGGTGTTCGAGTCTAACCCCCGGGATACATGAAGGGGACCTGCTGTGGAAAAGGGTCTTTGCAGATGTAATTGAGTGAAGATGAGGTCATAGTAGGTTGGGGTGGGTCCTAATCCAGTGACTGGTGTCTCCAGAAGGGAGTGATCAAGGAGACACACGGGAATACAGCCGTGCGAAGACAGAGGCAGAGATGGGTGGCGCTGGGACAGGCCGGGGGAGGGGGGCTGCCAGGATCCTGGGCACCACCAGAGGCCGGAGGGAGGCCTGGGGCAGACCCTCCTCGGAGCCTGCGGCGGAGCTAACCTGCCCACACCTGGATTTCGGACGGTGGCCTCCACAGGCGGGAGAGAATACGGGTGTTGGAAGCTGGCGTGTCTGTAGTCCTTTGCTATGGTAGCCCCCCAGGCCTGCCACCGGTGCTGACACCACCCCCGGGATGTGATGTGGGTCCCTCGGGTCCCTGCCACGTGCAGGGCACAGGGTGAGCGGGAGTCTGTGGGACCTGAGAGAGTCAGCTGGGCGCCTGCAGGGGTCCCAGTCTTCCAGGGGCCTGGCCCTTCCTTCCATGGCCTGCCCACGCCAGCTGGGCCTGTCCTTCCCTCCCGGCTGCCCCCCGGAGCCGCACAGCCTGTGGGCATCTGCAGGTTCAGCCTGCAGCCCAGTGGTGCCCGAGCCTTCCAGGGCCTTTTTATAGGCCGAGGGGGTGGGGAGCAAGCACGTTGGCTGACCCTCCCCCCACAAAGGCCCCCGCGACCCTGCCTGGCCCTCCCCAATCTGCCAATATTAGAAAGGATTTGTGTCCCCGATAAATAATGCAAAGTTAAATTACATCCGCTCTGGCTTAAATTTTCATATTCCTATTTCTCATCTCCATAAAGAAATTCTGCTCGTGGGCCTCCCAGGGTGGCCTCTGTCAGCTGCCAGGAAGCTCCTAATGAAATTGCTCCTCCGGGGGGCGGCCGGGCAGGGGGTGGGGGCGGCCCCCTGCCGGGGGAAAAGGTAAAAGGCCGGAGTTCAAATTATTTATCTCCCTAATAACGTAACCGATCGCAGGCATCGAGCGGCCTCGAGCTAGGGCAGGCGGGTGATGCATGAGGAGGCGGGCTGGGGAGGCGTGGGATCTTCCCGGGAGTGACCCCACCACAAGGGCACAGCAAGGACAGGCCTTAGAGATGGCTGCAGAGTGGGGATCCCCCCACAGCCAGGGAGAGGTGGGGCCAGCGGGGCTCAGGGAGTGAGCATGACCCACACGCCCTTGAGAAAATGCAGGAGGAACGGGGCACAGACGCTTCCTTGGGGTCTCGGCCCCTTTTGCCGTAGCTGAAGTCAGGGGCTGGCTTTTGCCCACTTTCTAGTGGTTTTCCCAGACCTGGGACAAAGCAGGTATTTGGAAAATGTTGGGTGCACGGTGTTGCCCACTGAGGGACCTCCCAGGGGTACAGGCAGGAGGGGAGACCCTGGGCTTGCCCCGGGGGGGCCAAGGGGCCAGATGGAATGAACTGGAATCCCAGGCAGGATGGGGAGAGGCCCCTGCGGGCTGACATCCTTGAGAGTGCCAGGCAGGGGGCTGCGGATGGCCTTGAAGGGCCAGAGGGAGAAGGAGTTCCCCACCTAGGGTGCAGCCCTGGGAGGAAGGGCATGTGGCCAGAGTTTGGGAAGGAAGCAGCCAGGCCTGGGAAGCCCCAAACCAAGACAAAGATCTGCAGCTAGAATTTAAATCCCCGGTTACCACTGCAAGGAAGGGGGCGCCCACCTTGTGCGCCCTTCCAGACCGCAGGGTCCTCCACCATCGGACCTCCGTGTGCCCCTCTGCTCCGCGAATTGCGTCACTGGAGCAGGACCAGGGTCCCCGGCTGGTTCACCCAGGCCCTGGTGGCCGTCCCCTGGGTCCCCTACCTCCAGAGGGGTCAAGGTGAGCCCTTGCCTGGCTGAGTGCTGCAGCCTCGCTGTCCTGCATCTTGGCCCCACACCCCACTTTCCCTCCCACCCGGGTCCAACACCCCAGGTTGGAGAGCCCCAGACCCTGGTTGGACAGGCAGCATGGCCCGGGTTTCCTGCCTCCCTCTCTGCCTGCTGCACCCCACCCCCGTATTTATGGCCACTTAATCTGTGTGAGCGGCCAGCCCTAATATATCTCCAAGTATTGATCAGCTTTAGGCTGATAGAAGTTCAAGCTCACAGGGCCTCGCTCTTTGACCCCCAAATAGGGTATGAATCTCAATCGAATAGACTGATATTCGCACATGGCTTCTACCCCGGGCTAGAGGCTGCAGGGAAAATCAATGGAGAGTACTAATGACTCACGATTTATAGAACACCTGCCATTTTAATATTAGAATAAATGTTATATTGCAAAGGGAGGGGACACAGGGGGTCTCAGGGAAAATATTTCTTAGAGAGCCTTTTCTGCTGGAAAATGATGTGCGTGGAATTTTATGAAGTCAAATTTATAGACCTCATTTAGGCTTATAATTTAAAACTGCTTATGAGAAAGACATTAAGTAGAGTGCTGGGGTGGGGGGGGCAGGGGCTGGATGAGTGGGTGGTCCCAGAGCTGGAGGTGGGGGGAAGCTGCAGGGAGGGGGTCCAGGGTGCCAGGGTGGGGCTCCGCCAGGGCCTGAGCAGCTGGGCATCTCGGGGAGGCAGTGGGCAGGGCAGGATTAGTCCAGGGCAGGGGCCAGCGGTGGGGGTGGCACCGGGGAGTCTTCGCTGCAGGGCGGCAGGCCTGACCCGAGAAGGTGAGTCTCCCCGCAGGTATCCACATCACCCCAGGCGAAGCCGGGCACGTGTGTGCATGTGTGTGCACTCCGCACGCTCGCTGGGCACTGCCTGTCCCCACGCCGTGCCCACGTGCACACCCCCCGCCCCGCTCTTCCGCAGCCTCTCCTCCACCTCCTCCTCGAGAACCACTTCTCTGATTTCCCTGCTGAAGAAAATTCTCAGCCCCAACTTCCCACCCCTACAGGGGCTCCAAGTCCCCTGTGTCCTGGGCTGGGTGAAGGTCAAAGGGATCCCCTAAACTTTGTCATTTAGATAAACTCTGCTGGGTGCCTGGGGGCGGGTGGGCACCACTGTCTGGTAGAAGTGGGCTCGGGCCCAGGAGGGCTTCGCTGTCCGGTCTGATACGAAGGCAAGAGGCAGCCACTCCCCTCCCGCGCCCCCCGCCCCCCCGCCCCGTGGCAGCCTGACCCCCAGGCAGAGGCAGGCCCTGGGTATGGAGGAGAGGACCGGGAGGCCCAACCCAGCTGGCACGGCCCCTCCGAGGGTCTGTGTGTCTGATGGAGACCGCTGGGGGCGCCTGTGGCTGAGCAAATGCTTTCCCTCTGGGCCTCAGTTTCCCCAGCTGTGTCTGGAGAGCTTCCTCGGACCCTGGCCTGATCCCGCACAGTCCCTGCCAGGAACATGCCCGCCCACGAGGCCTGGCCTTGGGGATCTGGCATGTCTGGAGGAGGGCTGGACGGGGCAGGGATTAGCCTTTTCCTAAGCTGTATCCTCTTCCCCAAGACGCCCCTCCAGGTGTGGGGCTCCTCGCTGAGAGCTGGGGAGACATCTTTTTGGACGCAAACCTCCCTCCACCCCCATCCAGAATTGTTGCCTTCCCTGCCAGGCTCTCGGGCAGGGCCGGCAGGTCCCCACTGCGCTTTCCCCAGCGCGAGGCGACGACTCACTCTCCTTCGTAAGCTCCTTGCACGCTGCCCATGGCGCCCACTGTGGGATGGGCATATTTTACATTTCCGACTTTATTAAAGGAGTGTGTGGAGCTTGGGAATGCTGCCTTCTCTCGGTGGTCAATTCTGCTCCTGGAGGCCATAAATCTCCAGGCCTATGATTTGTGACTCCGCACTCCCGATAAATTAAATCTTTCTTGATGAAAAGGTTGGAGCTCCCGGCTCTGCTTCAGGTCACTGTGCTTGTCCAGAGTGAGTGGTGAGGGGCCCCGGGTGGGGCTCCCCGCTGCCCCCCACCAGCTGCCTGCCCACAGCGGGGAGCGGGGAGCGGAGAGGTGGGGGGGCCAGCCAGGCAGCCGGGCAGAGGGGACGCGGCTCCCTGGCAGAGCCCGGCCCTCGGTGGCGCCTTGCTGCCAGACGCACAGCGGGCTCCCTCCGGATCCTCAGCTGCCAGTGGACATTTTAGCTCTTGGTCTAAAATGTCTGCAGATCTCCAAAGGAAGAAGAGCAAAGCCGTTCTTGCTTTTCTCAGAGGGCAGGGTCGCAGGGGACAGGGCCTGTGCAGGGAGACCTGCGGGCATTGCCCAGGCCCTGTCCTGCGGGCTAGCCTTGGGCAGTTCCAGAACCAACTTCTGGGGACCTTCCCTGCTGGGGCCTGGGGGGCAGGGGTCAGACCACTGGGCTCCTGGGTCCAGCTTCTCGAGCCACACCTCCCCCACATCCTCTGAGCCGAGGTCCCTAACCTGGGAGCTAAGACGGGCCACGGATCCTGGCGCAGTGCCGCACACACATGCTGAGCTCTGGGCCACAGCTAGCCGCCCGTCGGGCTGGGACCGACGACTGCCCTAACTTCCTCTGAACACAGAGGGCTGGACCTGAATGCCAGGCTCCTGCACAGTGGCTTCTAGAAGCAGCGAGGAAAGCATTATCCCTCCAGCCCGCTCTGGGCCGACGTTGGAGGTCTGCACCAGGGATGACCGGACCCTGGGCAGGAGGTGGCCAGCGTCCCGTCGGAACAAGCCTCTGACCCCAGAAGGGTTTGAAAGCCGTTCACAGAACCATCCAGGACTTTAGACCCGCTCTTGGAATACGGTGCAGGTCTGTCTCAGAAACCAAAAGGAATGAGGTCTGCATTTTGGAACAAAAAGATTTATGGCTGCGGTTAAGAGTTGATCCCAGGGAAAGTGCTGGAGAAATTGCTCTGCCACGGAACAGAATCTCCCAGAGCCCAGCAAACCGGGCCAAAGTCCACACAGCAGCCGGAGCTCGGGTTTCAGGGTTTCAGGGCGGTGTCTGAGAGCCCACATTCCTGCCCCGCAGGGGCTTAGTCTCTGGCACCCGACACAAAAGCCCTAACCCCAGGCTTCCTGGGGCTCCATTATGCTGATGAAGCTCTCAGGCCTTTTTGGCTGATTGCTTTTGGGAGAGCTGCCCGTCTGGGGGGCCGCTGGGAAGTCCCATCTGGGAGGGGTGGGGGGCCATCCCGGGTCAGCGCCGACTGGTGAGGGGAGGCCCATTTGAACACCAGTAACTCTCCGGACTAAGCACAGGTATGCCTTTGACCCCTGGCCCCCCCCCCCCCCCCCCGAGCCGCCAGAGCTGAGCTCAGGGAGGAAAGGGGGCAGGAAGTGGCCTGGCAGGGATCCAGGGACCTTTGGGTCCAACATCCTGGGGGCTCAGTTTCCTGCCCAGTGAGGAGGGTCTATCACTGGGCTTCTGGGTCCTAGGCCCCGGGCACGGCTGCTTCGCTGGACAGACTGGGTGAAGCTGAGACCGGCAGCGAGACCACAGCTGCCAGGCTAGCCCACGAGGCTTTGGGACAGAGGCTCCTGGCGGTCGGGGGCATGTTCAGAAAGGTGCCCCCGGAAAGGCCCCCCCGCCACTTGCCCAGGTGTCTGTTCACACCTGCCACCTCACTGTCCCGGACCCTCAGGTCTGCCCCTCCCGCAGGGAGCTCGCAGTCAGGGCGGGCGGACCAGCCAGGGGGCAGCCCAAGGCCCAGTCCCTCACAGCCCAGCTCACCCATCCCCACCCGGCCCCCAATGCCTTGGCTCCTTTCTGACTCTCTGGCCTCAGGGCCTTTGTACCTGCTCTGTCCTCTGCCTGGCTCACCCTTCTACATTGGCTCCCTGGACACCTTGCATGTGGCTCACACCACTTGGGGTCACTGTGGTGGGGCCCGGCCTGCGTGCTGGGTCGCTGGGTCGGGCCAGAGCAGGAGAACCTGGGGCCAGTGGAGGGGGCTGGCGGTGGGATTCAGGGCACGCTGATCCAAAATGCCATCCCCGGGCATATCGAAGACTTGAAGCTGATGGAATCTCTCCCCAAATCTGTCCTGAAACCCTCCTGTGAGAGGCAGTCTCCCCACACCCGGGGGATAGGAGCACCCTTATCTCCAAAGGCAGGGGGGACCCAGGGAAGAACCGGGACAAGCAGGCCTCGCTCAGCAGTCCCCAGGTCACCCCGCTGCCCCCACACTGCTTGACCTGTCGTGCTCCTCCAGGATGGAACTAAAGATGCATGCGTGTGCTTTTCTTCTGTTCATCTGTGTTTATCAGTTTACCTCTCAGACCTGCCAGGGATGCTAAGAGGGTCGAGGAAACTTCTTGCTCCCGTGCGCTGGCGTGGGTCAGGTGTGAAGCCGGATTCCAGGGGCGACAAGGGGCACAGACGCTCAGCTCTGGGGCCACACGCCCCTGGGACTGTGTCAGTGGCCTGGCCCCTGTAACGGTGACCACAGACCGGGGAGCTTCACACAACGGGAACCTACTCTCTCCCGATTCTTGAGCCTCAGTCCCAAACCAAGATGTCTGCAGGGCCGCCCTCCCTCCAACCACTGTAGAGGAGGGGTCCTGCTCGCCTCTCCTAGCTCCTGGTGGCCCCAGGTGTCCCTTGGGCCATGGCCACATCGCCCCAAGTCTCTGCCTCCTTCACACGGCTTCTGCTCTGAGCCTGCCCCTCTCCCCTTCTTACGAGAACCTGTTTTTGGATGTAGGGCCCACTCTAACGCAGGAGGATCTTGTCTCTGAGATCCCTGGGTCTGCCCCTCACTGGTTGACCATGAGCGCCGGCCAGCCTCTGTGCCTCCACGCGTCCCTCTGTATGGTGGATGTGACCATCCTCACTTAGAGAATCGGCAGCCTCTAAGAGGCTCCCTGACCACCTGCTTGAACTCTGGACTGAGAGCAAAGTCCCTGACAGCCAGGCGGGCCCAGGATTCGAAGGCCTTGGGGCCAAGCTGAGAGCTTTCCTGCTCTCCCAAGTGAAGCATCTGGGCCTCAAAGAGGTGTCTCCGAACGTCTGTGCCCAGCTGGAGGGGGACCATTGATTCAGGTGCGTTTCTAGCAATTTCTGACTATCAAGGCATCGGTCTGGGGGGAATGGATGGTTTTGGGTCAGCAATGATTGGCCCAGGAGGGGTGTGCTGGTCACCTCTCTGGGTCACTACAGGGGCCCCGGCAGCCTCTGTCCACTGAAGCCTGTGGGCCTGAGGTCCAGGAGCCCCTGCTCTGGCCGCCCACCCTGCTCTCACATGCTGGGTTTGGACAGAGGACCGAAGGCTTGCTCGGGCCCTGCTGTTCACCAACCACCTCTTCCAACAGTGCTGGCAGGGGGGTCCCAGCCCCCATCCCGCACACCCTCATGCCGGCACGTGGGGGCTCCCCAACCTGGACACTATTACCACCAGCAACAGTCATGGCTACCAGCCGCGTGGCGGGACCCTGCCAGGCACCAAGGGAAGATGACTCTGGACATCTTAGTGGATCCTTGTAGCAGTTGATGCAACGGGGCCCATCACCGACTTAAAGATGAGTAAACTGAGCCTCCCAGAAGTGACATCACTCACTTAAACTCACAGGATCTTCAGGGGCTGGGGGCAGGGCGCCAGGCCCAAGGCCACTTCCAGCTGATGTCAAAGGCTTGCTGCCCCCCTCCCCCTCATCTCCCACATCCACATGTTGAAGTTTTCCAGCAGAACGGGAACCCCCAGAGGCCCCCACCAGCCTCCCCAGAACAGCCTCCGAGGCTGGGGGTGGAGGGAAACAGGCTCCAGGGCCCCATGAACACTGTGTGGGGAAGTTGGGGACCCTCCAGAGCTCAGAGCTCACCCCTTGATGCCCCAGCTCCCCCTAGGCACCTTGCCTCATTCCTGTCCACCCAACACCAGGGCAGCAGGTGTGGGTGCTGGGCAGGGGGCGAGGGCAGGTGTGGGTGCTGGGCAGGGGGCGAGGGCAGGTGTGGGGGCTGGGCGGGGGCGAGGGCAGGTGTGGGTGCTGGGCAGCGGGCGAGGGCAAGGGCAGGTGTGGGTGCTGGGCAGGGGGCGAGGGCAAGGGCAGGTGTGGGTGCTGGGCAGGGGGCAAGGGCAAGGGCAGGTGTGGGTGCTGGGCAGGGGGCGAGGGCAGGTGTGGGTGCCGGGCAGGGGGCGAGGGCAGGTGTGGGGGCTGAGTGGGGGCAAAAGGGCCAGTTTCAGCCCAGGCCATGAGCTATGCCAAGGACCTTGGGGGCCAGCCTTGAGCCTGGGGCTCTCTTGTTGGTGGGGGAGGGGGGACTGTCTGACTCCCGGGGTGGCATCAAATTGCGCAGGACGGAAATCAGACCCTGCGCAGCCTACATCTGAGAAGGGGACATTCTTTGTTCGCTCCTGGAGGTAAATTCCAGCCTCCTGGTGTCCCCTCTGCAATTCTGTTGACTTAATTTGGCTTTTGTCTGGGTGGCCCCCGGGGGGGGGGATTACCCGGGGGTCCTGTTACAATGAGTTCAGGGGCCAGTAGCAGAGGTGAGCTTGAGGCCTGTTTTCCTGTTGTCCTGGTAACAACCTGGCCGCTCTGGGCTCCGTCAGCAGCGCGGCAAGGCCTGCCCTGGGGAGCAGGCAGGGTGGGTGCCCCCCCGCCCCCGTGTGCGGGCCAGGGGTTGGGGGGCGTTCCAGCTGGAGAACATCAATCGTAAAGGTCCTGAAGTGGGAGGACCTAGGCGTGTCCCAGGACCTGGAAGGAGGTCAAGGCAAGGAGAGGGAGGGTGCCAGATAGCTGGTGGGGAGGGACAGACATTGCGGCGATAAAATGGGCACTGTGGGTGGATGGGCAGGCCTGAGTGGGGTCCACTCTACAGAAGAGAAACTGAGGGTCAGAGTGGCTCAGAGGCAGCACTCTGGTGATGTAGCTGATGGGCTGAGCTGGGATCAAATCCCAGACCGGGGATTTCAATCCACCTGTGATCATTGCAGCCTGCGCCCACTCTTCCGGGGGTCCCCGACCAGAGTGAAGACAAGCGGCCTTGTACACATACTCGCGAACAATGAGTCCCCCAGGCTGGTGCAGTGTTGCTGGGGGACGGGTTGGGGGGCCCGTGAGCCCTGGCGCTGCCGCCCCCCACCCCATGGCTGGCTGACCTCTGCTGCCCCCTGGCGGCCACCCCAGCCCGGGAGCATCCACCCCACTATTACCTCGAGGCTTCCTCTTGGGCCCAACCTGGAATTCTGCAAACAGGTTCACCAAATTGTCAATTAAGTGAAAATCAATCCTGAGCCATTCATCATGGGCCGCCATCGATCGGGGCCCCTGGGGAGCGATTGAGGCCAAGTGCAGCCCCACATCTCCTGCACCAGGGCAGCCTCTGCGATCCATCATCTGGAACGGCCACTGCGCCCATGGGGGCTTGGGGCCGGCCTGGGCAGGGGGGTGGAAACGGGCACAGGGGCCTCTGCCCACGGAGCTTCCTCTCCTCCCATCAGCCCCCACACACCTGCCCCTTCCCTGCCCCCGCCCACCCTCGCCTTCCCTGAGGACTAAGACCCTCCATCCCTCTCCTCGCTGGCTCTCTCTCACGGTGCCCACGAGGACCCTGGGGTCCCTCATGAGGGGCCATAGCCAGGGGTCCCGAAGTATGTGGGAGGAGATGGACCCTCCTCCCATCCTTAGCCTCCCCTCTCTGGCCTCCCCACAGTGGGCACCCTGATCTCTGCTCCCCCATCTCCCCCACCCCCAGCATGGGGCCATAACCCATGCGACACCTTAATGCCCTGAGCTGAGCTCCAGTCACCCCCTCCAGTGAAGCCCCCATCCAGGGACCAGTCTCGGGACCACAGGCCAGGGATGCATTCCCAGGAGACCAGAGCCCCCACAACTCCCCCATGACTCCCCGCACACACCTGGGAAGTCTGCAAGCCCCAGAGACACACACTTTTCTTTTAGAATTCCTTCACAATACAGCACTCGGGTCATTATTTTTATGTCAGGAAGAAACAAACCGCCTCCACCCTGCCTGCAGTCAGCTTGTTCCCAGGTCCCTTGATGGAGTTGCACCAGCCCAGACCTCTGGAGCCTCCCAGCAGGCCATGGCTGGGAGTCCATGCATGTGGTCAGTGCTTGGGGGCTGGACGCCTTGTTCTATAGGCCAGTGGCGTTTCAGGTGGAGGGGCCCCTCTGGGCACCCTCGTAGTCTCCACGGGACAGATGAGAGCATGACAGGGAGACTCCCAGCCCCTCTTCCTGGGCTTCAAGGTGGAAACCAGCAAGAGTGGAAACCACCCCCTTCCCCCCACTGGAGCTCAGGATTTGGGCTGAACATGAGGATTGTTCCATGAGGACTGGAAGCAGCCAGGCGCTTGGGTGTCTTACAAATGTTGACCCCTATGGCTCTCCTGCTTGCACTTCCGGGGTCAGTTCGTAGCTGGCCAGCCTAGACAACTTTCTGTGGGCCGTGTACTGTGACACAGAGGAGGGCGGGTCATGCCACCTGCCCTCATGGAGCCCAGGCAATGAGCAACCTGAGTAGGAGAAAAACTCTTTGCTCAAAGACACACTTGGAGCATCACTCATTCATTTGTTGATTTATTCACCCAGAAATATTTATTGAATCATCAGAGAACTTTAGCTTCTACCCATGACAGAGTAATAGGAACTGAATTTGCCCTCAAACTAAAAAGAAACAACAGCAAAATATATAGAATATGTATGTGAAACAATGGTCTTCTAACATTGGAAGACAGACAGCTCAGGACAGGGATCCACGGACGTGGGAAGCAAACGAAGTGCTTGCTTTCAGGCCTGGCATGGGGAGAGGAACCCACAGAGAGCCAGCAGTCTTTGGAGAGAAGGCTGTGCAGACAGAGGGGGCTCCTGAGAGCCACAGAGCTTCCCCTGGGAGTCTCTGGTTGCCTGCCCAGCCTGTGCATGAGCAGTGAGGGCCCGGGGCTGGAGAAGAACCACAGGAGAGGAAGAGGAATCCTCGGAACTCACACAGGGCTGGGAGGGTTTAGAGGTGTCCACCAACCCGAGTGGAAGGCCCCATAATACACAGGCCATCAGGTGGAACACTCAGAAAGGTCTCACCTCAGCACTGAGGCAAAATTAGCCTGGAACTAAGGATGCTCTAACAGACCAACAGAGCTCAATAGCCAGCATCTGAAGAGGCAAACTATTCCCAATAATATCACTACATCCCAGAACAAAGCTCATGAGGATTTACAGGGATACAAAATATCCTTCACCAGAGGGGGTGAAATCTATACTGTCTAGCACCCAAGCAAAAATTACTAGGTATGCAAAGAAGCAAGACAATATGTCCCAGGATGAGTGGAAAATCAATAAAATGAGTCAGAAATGATGCAGGTGAGAGAATGAGCTGAGAGGGCTGTCGGAACAGGTGCTGGAGCCGTGCTCCCTACGCTTCAGGAGGAGGGAAGGCTGAGCATATAAAGGAGGGCGTGGAAGACACAAAGGCTGGAATCACATCTCTGGAGAGGAAAGACCACAGCATGGGATAGATAGACACTAGAGAAAGGTAGGTGGCACATGAACTCAGAGACACGGCAACAGAAACACAGAGGGAAAAGGCCACGAAAGGTAGCCTAATGCACCTGCTGCTGGAGTCCTTGAGGTTGAGGACAGAGTAGGGGAAGTACATGAGGAATTAATGGCCAAAACCTTCCCCAAATTGATGGAGCCTATAAACCCACAGGTCCAAGAGGCTCTACAAACCCCAAACACAAGAAATATGAATAAAAATGATGCTGAAGCTCATTACGTTTCTTAAAACCAGCAATGAAGAACGAGTGTGCCGCATACATGCAGAAGGACAGCCAGTTCTTCTGCAGAAGCAGTGCGGGCATCTTGACGGCTCTGAAAGAAAATACTCATCACCACTGAATTCTACAAATGGGGAAGTCTCTGTCAAAAATGAAGTGAAAGAAGGGCTTTTCAGGCATAAAAAAGCTGAGAGAATTCTTCACCAGCAAACCCACAGTGCAAGAAATGTTAAAGGAAATCCTTCAGACAAAGAGAGAATTATTCCCCGTGGAAAGATCAATCTACACAAAGAAATGAAGTGCACAGGGAATGGAAACCTTATGGGTAATAGAAAAGGCTTTCTTTGTAATAAAAAAATTGTTAAATCATTGACTGTTTTAGGCAAAAACTGTGATAATGTATTATCCAGGTGTCCAGGGAAGGAGAACAGACAGTAGGGGACACCAACAACCACAGTAAACATGAATGGTCTGAACGCCCCACTAAAACCCGGCGCTGTGTTCTTCAGCTCATGCTGCAGGGTGTGTTAGCCTGAGAGAATCTCAGCCCACGAGAGAAGCCAAACACAGAAGGCCCGTAGTGCTTGGTTCCATTTCTAAGACCTACAGAGAATAGTCAAATTCCCAGAAACAGAAAGCAGGACACAGGCAACTGGGGGCTCTGTGCTCAGTGGGGAGTCTGCTTGGGATTCTCTCTCTCCCTCTGCCTCTGCCCCATCCCCCGTTCGCACACACACTCTCTCTCTCAAATAAATAAATCTTTTTTTAAAGATTTTATTTATTGGGACGCCTGGGTGGCTCAGTCCATTAAGCGACTGCTTTCAGCTCAGGTCATGATCCCAGCATCCTGGGATCGAGCCCCATGTCTGGCTCTCTGCTCAGCAGGGAGCCTGCTGCTCCCCCTGCTTGGTTCCCTCTCTCTCTGACAAATAAATAAATAAAGTCTTAAAAAAAGATTTTATTTATTTTGCAAGAGAGAGAGAAAGAGTGAGAGATCGAGAGCACGAGTGGGGGGGAGGGGCAGAGGGAGAAGCAGGCTCCCTGCTCATCAAGGAGGCTGATGCGCGGCTTGTTCCCAGGATCCTGAGATATGACCTGAGCTGAAGGCAGACGCTTCACCGACTGAGCCACCCAGGCGCCCCTCAAATAAATAAAGCTTTAAAAAATAAAGAAAAGAAAAAGACAATGATTTTCAGAATCAATGGGAAAATCTCTGTGTGCCAGGCACCGCTCTGGGCGCTTGGTCAGCAAGCACATCCTCGCCTGCCCCCAGCCCCACTCACCTGTGCAGGAGAGACCAGCAACAAGGAGATGCTGTGACGACTATTGGGAAGGGGGGGGATGACAAGGCAAAAGGCTTCTGGAGGCCATGGGGCCCGTGGGTGCCAGGAAGAGGCTCACGGCCAAGGGAGCTCAGGGCTGGACCCCACGTGGCCCATTTTAGCAACATTATTTATAATAGTAAAGGAATAGCATCCTCCCACGTGTCTAAGTGTCGGGGAAACTATTAAGGGTTTTATGCTACAACCAATCCATTGAGGATTTTGCAGCCATTGAAAAAATATTTTTCAAACAGAGTATTGACTAACTTGGGAAAATGTCTGTTGCCACAAGTGGAAAACAGGAAATAAAATTGACCACGTGATACAATTATGACATGGCACCCATGTTGTGCGTGCACACAGACATGCACACACACGTGCCCAGACACATACATGCACACGTGTGCAGGACACACGGAGATACACATACATGCGCATGTGCACAGACACACGCATGCACTCACATGCGCACTCACATGCACAGATACACATGTGCTCACACATGCAAAGACACTCATGTGCACTCACAGAGACACACACGTGTGCACGGATGCAGACCCAGACACACGTGCACGGACACACACGTGCACTCTCACACAGAGACGCACACGTGTGCACACAGATGCACACGTGTGCACGGATGCAGACCCAGACATGCGTGCACGGACACACACGTGCACTCCCACACAGAGACGCACACGTGTGCACACACAGACACACACACACAACACGCATCCGGCATCTCTCCCACTTTTGCAGAGTTGGAATTAAGGGCCTTGTGACAGCCACTGGCCCAGGCCCAGCCACAGTCCCGAGAGCGACTCCGGGATTCCTCCCTCCTGTCCCAGGCTGGCCCCCAGGGTTAACACGCGGTGTGATGACTGAGCTCCCCCATCCGACAGGCCCTGCCCGCGGTCCGTGTAAGGGCACGTAAACAGCAAGGCCGCTGCTGTGCCCTTATGCACGGGCTCTGCGTCCCAGGAACAAATGAGAATCTTACTTGGATCCTCATAAATCTCCCATTCCTGACAAATCCGAAGGAAGATGGGGGCGAAGGAGAAAGGGGGCAGGAGAGAGCCGGAGTCCCCTGCTAATTCTTTCCAACTGCTGTTTATTGAAATGAGGCACCAGGGATAAACCAGAGCTGGATCGATAATGGTCTGTCTAATACAATCAGCCCAGGGCCTTGGCCACCGGCCCCCGCCCCCGCCAGGTGAAGGCCGGGAGGAGAGAGGCCAGCGCGGCCCCAGGCCTGGCTACCTGCCGCCCCACCCCGGGGAAGCTGCGCAGCCCCTGACCCAGGCCCTCTGACCCCTGGCGCTCCTCTCCTCCCCGCCTTCCTTCCCCACGGGCAGGCGTCTCTTCCCAGGGTTACCCAGAGATGTGAGCGGATCATGGGGAGCAGGGGTCCCACCCAGCCTGGCACACAGTCACTGCGTGCTGCGCCCCAGATGCTCCAGCTTGCCTATGGCCCTCATTCCGCACCATCGCAGCGCCCGGGCTGGGAGCACTTGGCCACAGCCGGCTCTGGGTAACCTGCACCCAGCCTGGGCCTCCGTGACCTCGTGTCTGTGAGGGCCCGGGCCCCGGTCTCGGGGAGGAGCAGCGGGATGGGGCACACGTGGGGCTCCTGCTGGAGGCTGCATCTCCCCAAATGGACTTGACACCGTCGGTGGGCCACCCTGCCCCTCTCGTCGGGTCCAGGCTGCGTGGGGCCGCATGAGTCCCAGTGAGGAGTGTGGGCAACCCCAACCCAGCCTTGTGGGGTGGAGACCCCGGCCCCTCCCGGCTCCCAGCTCCCAGCTCCCCAGAGCAGGTCTTGCTCTCCATGCACCGCGCCCACCCCTGCCCTCCAAGCTGACGTCTGAATGACCTCAACTGAGTCGAGAAGCAGGCTTCGGCAGAGCCTGCCCCGTTCCGCCGCCAGTGAGGACCAGTACAAGCCGGGGGGAGGACGGAGACAAGCAGGGCTGCCAGCAGGTGAGGTGGGGCCCAGACAGGGGCTCTGAGTTCATCAGTCGTTTGAAATACGCCCGCGGGCCACCTGTGTGCTGGCTTCCCCAGGATGGACCGGCCGGTCCGTCATAGGAGGGGGACCGACACAGGTCACAGCGGGGCATGCATGTCCCCTCCCCACCGCAAGGGAGAAAGTGCCAGAAATACAGCGGCCTTGAAGCCGTGTGGCCTTGCGATTGGTCTGCTAGGACCGGCTGGGGAGGACGTCTACTCCTTCCCAGGTGAAGGGAGGGGGATGTTTGGCCCCCCGTCCTGCCGGGCTCTCTGGGGTGGGGGGGTCTCTATCATGCTGGGCCTGAGGCAGGTCCAGTGACTCAATCAACAAATCCCATGCCAAGCTTTCCCTGACCTCGAGGGTCAAAACTCAGCTTGCACTCGACCTCGTCGGGAGAACTCTTTGGAAGGTTTATAGTTGGGCGCCTCTTTCCAGAAGACTCCAAGACGCGTCCCGCATGCTGCTCCTGCAGGTGAGGGGTGACGGCATGGACCACCCAAGTGGGCGGGTGTGGCAGGGCCCAGGGCTAACGTGGAGCAGGAACGGGGCTCTGCTTCCCGACTGCGCGAGCGGAAGGGGAAATGGGCTGATCCCCCCCGGGTTCACCTCTCCAGCAGGGCACGGACACCTTCACCTGTAGGCAAGCTTTCCTGGAGGCGGGCGGCCCGAGCAGGGTTTGCCACGTCCCCTCTGCTGGGATGTGGGTAGGGGGTGCTCAGCCAGCAAGGCAAGAGGCCTGGCCTCTACAGGGTCACAAGGGAGCTGCCTGCCCTTTCCTCCTCCAGGAAATGTCTTTCTTGTGACTGGCCCCACGTGCTTTCTCCCCAAGGAAAACACAGGACAGTGGCACTGGAGAGACACCGCTACCTGAGGGAGGGGAAGGCCACCTCTCCACCGGGTGACCCCTGACCAGTCACCTCTAGGCACCTGCTTCTAGAGGCCTGGGCTCCAGCGCCCCTCGCTCAGAACTCCGCAGGCAGCTTCCCCCGAGTGCCTGGAAACAAGGCTGCCTCAGGAACGAGGGCACGGTGGGCAAAAACCCTCCAGGGCCCAGACCCGCAAGCTACCCTTCATCTACAACTCTGGCGCCCAAGGGAGGTCCATAGACCCGGGGAAGATGTGGTCATAGAGAATGTGCTGGGCATGGCTCACCACAAGAGCAAGAGACCCAACCTGGAGACCCCCACTCGGTGCGTCTGGGCCCGAGCAGGGGTCCATGGACTCACAAGCTCCAGGCAGGCTGGTGCTCCGGGGGAGTACCCTGGCCCGGTGGCCCCCAAGACACAGCTCTGCCCAGTAGAGGGCCGACCCTCCAGGGCCGTGCCCATGCAGGCTGGAGTCCGGGGCTCATGTCTTCGCACAACGCCGAGCTCTCCCTGGGTGTAGATCTGCTTCTGACTCTTCCTAACCCTCTGGCCTCAGTTTCCCCATCCTCAGGGCAGGGGTCCGGGGTGGCCCCATTGGTTCTGGGTGCTGATTGAAACGGCATGCAGTGTACCCAGGAGGGGAGGATTCTGCATGCTCTCCCAGGAGAGGACAAGGTGACCATGGGCTCCTTTGCTTTGTTTTGAGTGCCCTGGCCCGGGGGGCAAGCTGACCGGGAAATACAGGGCACCACCAGACACAGGGTGGGCACTACCAGCAGCCCGGCCGCCGCCTGGGCCCCGAGCACGCGGAGAGGAGCGGCCAAGGCGGAGAGGAAATCAAAAGCAAATTATTTTGGGGATTATGGCTCTCGAGCCCCAGCAGGATATGGCCCATTTTTCAGAGCAGACAAAGCCATTTTCCGAGGGATCAATTTTGCCCGAGCAAGTCGCCTCCTCTCAGCCCACAATCCATCATATTTCCCCATTTGCAATTTCTCGTGTCTGAGTGTTTTAAGTTTCCGATGAATTATTTCATAAAGCTTTCTTTCCTCCTGCTGAAGCAAGGTGCCCGGGCCGGCCAGAGCCGCGGGCCGCACACACGGTCAGCCCTGGTCAGGGCCGTGGCGGCGGAGCCCCCGAGCGCGCAGGCCGGGCCACGAGGGCGGGAGCCGGTGGGACTGCGGCGGGGCCGGGCCCCCAGCCACACGGGGGCGGGGGAGGCGGGTGCGGGCAAAGTTTTTGAAGAGATTTATTCTGATGTGCTGCTGAGGGAGGGTCATCCTTCAAGAGGCAGCACGTATAAAAATTTCCCGGCCTGTTGATTGGTCTGTCACAGTGATTTGTGGCTCTCCCCCCGAGGTAATGGGGAGCAACTGGGCCCTTGAAAGGCAGCCGGACAGATTGCTGAGCCGAGCGGGCGGGAGGCCGTGGCGGCCGGCAAGATTTATTGACCTCGACCCACGGAGGTCCCCTCAGTGCTTTTAATCTGGCCTTTAAGCTTGTCACCAGCCCTGATTGCGGCCCGGCCGGCTCCCCGGGGCCCCACAGGGCAGAGGCACGGGGCCGCCCAGGGGCCTCGCCATCTGGCCTGCTGCCCCCGTGGGTGCCCCTGCCCCACGGAAGAGACACGTTGACCCGCTGCCGCCCTGATTTGCCACCAGCTGGGGCTGCTGCTTTTTTATAAAACAACTTTATTGAGATATAACTCACATCCCATAAAACTCACCCACTTAAAGCGCACGTTCGGTGGTTTCCACGGTGCTCGCGGGACCGAGCAGCCATCACCGGGGTCCACCGCAGGACACGCTCCCCGTCCCAGAGAGAACCCCTGGAAACAGCTCTGCAGTTTCTTACTCAACTAAACAGACTCTCACCACACGATCCAGCCACCGCGCTCCTTGGTTTTTACCCAAAGGAGTTGAACACTCAGGTCTGCGCAAAAATCTGCACACATGTATTTGGAGCATGTTTATTCACGATCGCCAGAAGTTGGAAGCAACCAAGGTGCCCTTCAGCAGGTGAACAGAGTGGACGCGTGAGCTGTGGTCCATGCAGCGCTAAACAGAAATATGCTACGAATCCAGGGAAAGACATGGAGGCAGCTTAGGTGCTATTAGTAATGGAGAGAAGCTGGCTGTAAAGCTGTCTACGTGTGGATCGAAACCACCCTGAGTTCCTGCCCTTGCCAGTTACAACGGCCATCAGGACATGGACAAGAGGTGACAGGTGTTGGCCAGGGCACGGAGAAAGGGCCCTGGAGCACGGCTGGGGAACATACTCTCATGTATTTGGAAGTTGCTAGGGGAGTAGGTCTTACAAGTTCCCATTACAGGAAGGAAGGGCTGTGACCCCGAGAGGTGAGGGGGGCCCACCGTGCATGCACGTGTCCATCGTGTGCCATGTGGCCCGCTGACACAACGCGGCGTGTCACCCTTCACACGAGCATGATGCCTCCGAGGGTCGCCGTGCCGCACTGAGCACGTCAGGGTCATTCCCTTCACGGCTGAATGATGCACCCTCCTCGGGACAGGCTCCTCTTGTTCGTCCATCATTTGTGGATGGGCACGTGGGCTGTTCCCCTTTGGCCACTGTGAGTGGCACCACCATGGACACTTGTGGACATGTTTTCCCGTGGAGGGCAGTTGTCATGTCTCTTGGGGGCGCACCCAGGGCTGGAGGTTCCACGTGTTGAGTGGCCCACGTGTGGCCGTTTGGGGAGCTGCCAGAGGGTGGCTGCCATGTGTTCGTTTCCCACGTGTCCCCTGATGGTCGAAGCGAGCGAGCCCGTCATCCCAGATCTGCAAGACACGGAGAAGTGTGAAAACAAACAAACTGTCCACCGTGGGCCCCAAGAGCCGGCGCATCTTCCGTCGAGCCTTGTTCCTTCCTGCCACCAGCCGTGCCGCTCGCCGGTCTTAGCCGTCCCTCGAGGTTTAGCAGAAGGCTTTCCCTCCACTGTTGAAACCCTCCTGCACGCATTTAAAACCACTGTCTGATATTCCAGGTGCTGGAGGCCCCACTGTTTGCCCAATGGCGTTCCGGGCGCTCCGGGTACCAAGAATAACGCCTCCCAGAGGTGTTGTCCATGCCCCACGGCCTGTTTGCCCCTTCTTGGGGCCCAGGTCCTGGCATAGCCATCGGCCGGCTAGAGGCCCAATGATGGAGACTAGGGCAGACCCTCGGGGTCCTGCGTGCCCCTCAGACTTGCCTCTCTCCGTGAGCACCCCATTCTTCCTAGGGCTGCCCAGAGGGCGAAGTCCACACCTTCCTGACCTCTCGGGGACCAGACCTGTCGTGGGCCCCATGGGAGGTGGTGCGCTGCAGGGGGATGGGGGGCCTTGCACCCCAGGTTCTTGGGGAAATGGGGAAGTCACGGGGCAGCCCATTTGTCACCTTCGCAGGGACCAAATTCCCTTTTCTCCAGAAGACTGGGAAGCCTCTAGCGTTTGAAAATCAATAATAATTCCAACGACACCAGGGGCTGGGCAGGGACACTGAAGGGAGGTGACAAGGAGCCAACATGCTTTGCCTCTTTAAGGACACCTTTTCCGCGGCCCCTCCCGTGGCTGGGACGCGGGCTCAATCTATTCTGAACTCGCATTTAGAAATTAAATTCCCTTTAGCCAAAAAGGAGCCTGGCTTCAATCAGCTGGGGGCACGTCCTCCCTCCCCCGCCCCAGCCCGCCCTCCCCACCGCGCCTCCCGTAAGTATGCAAATGGGGGCACCTTGTGAGCAGCTAGCCATCGATCCTGCGTGCTAGTCAGGGAAATGAAATTAAAACAGGGCTGCGGGCTGCCCTGCACGCGGCCCCCCGCTGCTTGGGTATTCTCGGACACAGCTCTCCCGGGCCCCGCCTGGCCCCTGGCCCTGCTGCCCTGGGGGGCCTGTCCTAGCAGCGGACGGCCCTGACCTTGAGAACTTCCCGCTGCAGGATCCCCTGCCGGGTCAGGTCCAAGGAGCACCTTGGCCCTGGTATAGGAAATTGCGTCCCAAAAGTGAGTGTCCCTCCTAGCAGGGCCTGTGATGGAGTTCAGGTCCCAGACCCCACGGAGGACCCCAGAATGGGTGGCCTGCCGTCCCCACCCCTGGTGGCTTTGGTACACATTCCTGAACACCCTCGTTTGCATCCTCGCGCCCACTCTCATCCCACAGATGGCCCACAATTCCGCAGGAGCTGGGCCTGGTGCTGGATCCCAGAGACACGGGAAGACGGCTGCCAATCCCCTATCCCCCCACCCCAGAGCTGATCAGAGTGTGCTTGCTGATAAGAGGCCTCCGGGAGGGGAAGGGTCTTCAGGAGTGATGGTGGGGTTTCAGGCTGGGAGCAGGGTTGCTGAGGTGGAGCCTCTGCCCAGGGCCCCCAACACCCAGCTCCGTGGCAGACGGAAGTCAGGTGAGGGCCCCTGCCGTTCGTCCCAAGCCAGAACAGGCCCCAGAGGGCACTTCTGGGGTCATGGCTCCATCCCCACCTGCGGGCCCCCCAAGCCAGGAGGCAGATGTTTCCAGGGGCAGGAACAAGTGAGGAAGTTGGGACATACTTGGGGTGAGCCACTCGGGCCCTGTTATCACTCAGGCAGCCCTGGGGGGCCGACAGGTCAGGGCCAGACCCACTCCAGGCTGCATGGAAGTTCTCATGGAGATGCGGGGCAGAGTGAGTAGACACCGTGAGCTGGTGCTACTTGGGAAGGAGGTGGGATGACAGGATGGCCAGGGCAGAGGGCCCAGGGTGGCCCTGCTCTCCTCAGCCCAGCCCACCCGCCTCCTCGGGTGCCTCCTGTCCCTACCTCAGGGCCTTTGCACCTGCCGCTCCCTGCCCCCAGGGCCTTGTGGGGCAGGTTCCTTCTTGCCACCGAGCAATCAGCTCTCAGGTCACCGCCTCCCTGCTGGCCTGGATCAGCACCCTGGCCTGCTGCTCCTCCATCACGACAGCTTCGACTTTCACCCTCGACAGTTATGTTTCTGCCTGTCTGTCTTCCCCACTGGAATGTCAGCTCTGCGAGGCCAGGAACTTTGTGGAAAGCAGAGCTTGGCTCCCTGAGCTCAGACCCTGGACAGAGACCATCCTAGCGCTCTGCCTGTGCATCTCCCGGACCCTCCCACTGGATCTGTGGGCTTGTTTCTGTTGTGACCCTGTTTTACAGGGTGGGACCCCTCTAATAAGGGGCAGGACTGGGCCCAGAGCCCCGCTGCTGCCCCTGCAGGTTGCCCGTGGCCAGTCTGTCTGAAACGGGGCCTGTGGGTAGACCTTCAGAGGGGTATGTGGAGCTGGCCCCACAGCCTGGGTTCCGGGGAGCCTCCTGTCCCCCCGTGCCAGGGCGGGGAGCAGAACAGCCCCATCCTCGATTTAGAGCTGTAACGTTAATTACGATGTGTGATGCTCACCGTAATTAAACTGATTCATTCCCAACAATCAAGGCTACACTGCATAATATATTTAATTAGCCAGATTTCCTGTGCACGTTGGCGGGACGGAACTGGCAAGTTCTCGATGTAATACACTTAATTCTGAAATAAATCATTGTTTCCAGAGGCACACACTCAGCCCACCCCCCCAGGGGGCCAAGGGCACTGGTGGGGGGGGCTCTGGCATTGCTGGTCACCCCGTCAGCATAGATGCGTGGGGAAGTCCTTCCTGGTGTGGGGCGAGCAAGCGAGGAGGGCCGGCTGCCTGGGCGGGGGCAGGGGGAGGCCCAGAGGGTGCTCTGCCCAGTGACATCCGCCAGACTCCTCTCGGGAAACGCACAGAGCCCTCAGGCTGCCACCAGAAAAACCATCTGTGGGTGTCAGCACTGGGGTCAGACAGCTGGGTATGGGGTCCCCCAGCCCCAGGCTCATCTGGGCCCCGTGTTCCCAGCTACAGCCCAGCCCCGCCCACCCAGCTAGTGCCAGCACAGCTCCCAGAAGACCCCGGGCCTGGGCCGGCTCCCTCCCCCAGGCTGGGGCCACATGCCCGTTCTCTGGAGCACCCTCATCCCCACCTGAGCTCTGTGACGACCCACACAGCTTCCACCACTGAAAGCCCAAACAAGGAATTAAAGACATTCCCAGGACCAGGCTTTGTCCCTCCCAGCAGAGTCCCGGGACAGGAGGGGGTCCTTGTGCGTGTCTTCCACCCCCCGCCCCGGGAGCAGGGTGGGAGGAGCCCTGGCGTGCCTCCCTCTTGGGCAGCCCTCCTGCCCCGGGCTCCAGTTACCGTGTGCGACACCATCTGCCACCTGCGTGGCTGGCCTCGTGCATAATTCAGGCATCCTGGAGAGGACCCAGCGAATGGGCATTGACAAGGCCTGACTAGGCTGATCGGATGTCGAGACATCGGACCCACGGGGAACAGGAACTGTGTCCTTTTGCCCTGTCTGTGCTTGGTGACAGGCCAGGCAGGGAGCAGCGTGGGTGGTGTCCTGCCGTGGGGGGCCCTGTTGGCTGCAGGTGCCTCGAGACACAGTCTTCTCTGCCCCCTGGGATGCTCAGGGGGTGAGGGCCGTGTCCTTGGATCCAGCCCCATCCCTCACCTGCCCTGTGGCCTCGATCCGGATGTCATACCCCCAACCCTCAAGCCTCAGTTTCCCATCTGTGAAAACGACCCAGAGCAGCACCTGCTGCTCAGGGTTGGAGGGGAGTGAGATGACCTCTGAATGGGGACTGCCCCAAGCTGCCCACCAGCTCCTGGAGGCCCAGCAGCCTGTAGACCTGGCCTTGAACCTGAGCCTGGTGCTCCCCTCACTCTGTGAAACTGGAGAGGAAATTCTGGCCTCTCAGGTCTGACCCTAAAACGAGATCTCAGACCGTGGTCTGCAGCACCCAGAACCCATGACCACCCCCACGTAGACCACTCCAACGGGACCCGCTGCTGAGGTCACTGCCCCTGTGGGCTTCTGGGCATCATGGCTCTACATCTCGGCTCAGCCAGGGGCCACTGGGAGACTGCGTAGCCCACTGCCCCTCCTGCCAGGGAGGCTGCAGGGCGGGGCTGACCCCTAAAGGTCCTTCCTGGCCTGAATCTCAGGTGTAACCACAAGGAACTTTTGGCTTAAGCGGAGAACCAGACGGTGTGTATGTGCATGCCTGCCCGGCATGCCCCACCACCTGCTGCCGGCCGGGCCCACGGGCCCTAAGCCCGGGCTCAGAGGACCCAGCCTCCAGGACCACAAAGCCACCCTAACCGCGTCCCCCCAGATATGCCGGTCCCGGGGGTGGGGGGAGCACTGGGAGTGGAGAGAAGGCTGGGTGGGCCGCCTCCCAGGCCTCTGCCTCCTCCCTCTCTGTCCGAGGGGCCCCTGAGAAGTTCGCTGAGAGTAGAGGGATGTGAAAGCCAAGGGCAGAGAGGGGCTCACCAGGAACCCCGAGGGCCCTGCCAGGCCTGCCCGGGGCCCGGCGGCGGCTCGTGGGACGTGGACGTGTCCTTTCTGGACTGGGCCGGCCCCTCCCAGTCCCGCGTGTCTCGCGTGGGCACCTGCAGACCAGGTAACCCGAGCCTGCTGCTCTGGCTGCCACAGCTCAGTTGAGAAAAGCAGGATCCCTCCCCTTAAATGATTGATGACCGGCAGGAACAATGGACCCTGGAGAACATCTGGCGGGCAGGGGGGCCCACCTGTGCTAGCGTCAGATGAAACTGCCTTTCGGGAGGGGGCGCTGGCTGGCGGGGGCCGTGCCCAGGTGTGCCCGCTCTGTGCCCCGGGTGCCGACATGTGGGGTTGCCAGGGGCAGGGCGGCTGTTCCCAGGGGGCACGTGGGCTCAGACGGGAGCGGCCGTGTCCACACAGCAGACACGCGAGCCACACGCATCACGTGTCCCTGTGCGTGCTCCCACACGCCCACATCACCGGTGCACTTGCGCACACGCGTGTGCTTGCGTGTGCACACACCCATGCACACACCACACACATGGGCACACGTCCTTCCGTGAGGGCGACCTGCCATCTCAGCCCTGACTCTGGGGACCTCGGGGACCTCTCTTAGCCTGAAGGAAAGTTCCCTTCCCTGCCCCGCTGGGAGGAGGTCCTGACCGGGGCATCGGGGCACCGGCAAGCCAACTGGGCAGTGTGCTCCCCACTGAGGCCTGAGGACAGGGCATGGGGGGAGGGGAGCTGGGTGAGAAGGGGGTGGGCGGGGCCGTGCTCCTGGTGAGCCTGACCTTGGGGAACCCCCTCACCCTAAGTGGCTGCTCTGGGGACACACAAGTTGGCACCCGACCCTTCCTCTTGTGTCATTCCATCCACTCTTCTCACCTGGACATCATCACCTCATTTTACGTCTGGGGAAACTGAGGCCAGAGTGGGGAAGAACTTGCCCAGAGCTGCCCAGCCCCACAGCAGGCAGCCAAATGCCCAAATCCTCACGCACGTGGGTGCCTGGCAGCTGGGGCAGCTGGCCGGGGCAGGGGACCCCTGCCCCCCCCAGGTGGACGATGGTGCCACCCTGCTTCTGAGCTGGGGTCAAGCCCCCTTGGGTAGATTCACAGCAGCTCTGCCTGTAGGCCCGGGGCACAGGCAGCCGGAGCAAGGGGCTTCCCACCAGGTGCGGGGCAGCCAGGGTCCTGCCTGTGGGCTGAGGCTGGGGGGGCATCCCCAGCTCCGTAACCTTCCAGGGTTCGGGTACTAGGTCTGGGAGTGATGTCTGTGAAGAGGAAATGGGAATGCTCCCCAGAGCCAGGCAGCACCCCTTGGTGCGGGGATGAGGAGTGGGGAGGAGTGGGCTTACCCTCACCCAGGGCCCCGGATGGGGGTTGAGGAGAGAACAGCCCACGCCAAGGGGGAGCCTCTGCAGGCTTGGCCTCAAGGCACCAGTGTTCTGCCCAGAGCAGGCATGGCCTGGGAGCCTGATGGCTTCTGCCTTCCTGGCTGCCCCCAGCCTGGCCCCACCCAAGGGGCATCTCACACTCTGGGCCCTGAGTCAACGGTCCCCTCATTGCAGGGACACCTGCACGGCAGCCCTTAATTGTGCCTCTTATTGGACTCCCGAGATCATGTCCTGGTTGATGTCTTTAATGACCCTGACCCAGGGCCGAGTGTCCGGGCCGGAGGGCGACGGGTGCCAAGAGCACCAGCACCCGGGAGCTCACGTTGGGAGCTGGAATGCGGCCTGCAGCTACATCCCTGCTTCCCAGCTGCGACCAGGGGGAGGGGTGGGCTTCATAGCCGTGCAGACGGCTGTGGAGCAGAGCTGCTGTGGGGACAGGGCACCCCACCAAGGCCTGGGGAAGAGCCCCTGCTCAGAAATGGTCCATGTCCCCACATGGAAACTGACATTTTGCCTGAATTCACCAACCCCAGGGGCCGTCCAGAGAGTGGGCTGGGGTGGGTGAGCAAAAAGCAGAATGGGCCCCTGGCCTGCCCCCCATACTGCTGCCCAAGGGGAGGAGGTCCCAGGCTGGCCGAAGCAGCATCCCAACCCCACCTGTGGAGGCATTTGGACATTCCCGGGCCGGCCTCATTGGCTCAGAGATTCTGATTTCCCTGTACCTGGTCCCTTCTGGGCCAAAACCTTCCCAAATGATGCTAACAGGTGGTCAAGGTGTGAGCCTGCCCCAGAGAGAGCCTGCCCCGGCTTGAGGACCTGCAGGCAGATCTGGAAGGGGCCACTCCCTGTCCCCGCTCTGCTCCTCTCCCTCCTACCCCTGTGCCCATCCTTGTGGCTGGGCCACCGGCCCATCAACTTTGAAGACACAGATCTGCAGAAGCAAGCGCCTCATCCATGGAGGGCCCACAAGTCTGCAGCCCTGGGAGGGCGGGAGCCTTGTTCCAGGTCTCACGGGAATGGACAGAGTCTGGACTTCCTGTCCAGAGCCTGCCTTGGCTTCCCCTTCCCAAAATGGACTGGCATGGCCGCTAGCCCGGGACCCCTGGGAGACCCTGGAGTTGGAAAGGCAACGGGGCCGTGGGGCGGCCTTCAGACCCAGTGAGAGGAGCCGTGGGAGAGGATCTTCCCTGCTGGCTACCACCCACCTTGCCCCTAGCCCATCAGAGAGGGAAGGGGGACCCCTGTGGCACTCGGGCTGGGGGACTTGGTGCTTGAGCATTTCCGTTTGCCTCTAGTGCCCGCGACCACTCCCAGGGCCGGGGCGCTGGGTGCTGGGGTGTCTGCCCCGGGGGGGGCCCCTGCTCATGCTGCCCCTGCTTTCCCAGAAGAGAACATCGGCACCTGAGCCAAGGCAGCCCCATGTCCCAGACCCCACCCAGCGGCTGCCCAGGTGAACCCAGCTCAGAAGGAGCCCTCTCCTCCCTGGGCGCCGGCCACCTGGCCTGCCCGGGACACCTCTGGTCACCCTCGGAGGTCACTGAGGGTGGAGGCTGCTGTGAGGCTTGGAAACAGGAATAATGTTTAGATTTTCTGTTTTACAACCTGGAGACAGGCTTCCAAGTGGCCTCACCACAAAGAGGCAGGGGTCTTGCTTTACGAGGGACCCAGGCCGGCCCCAGGCACACATGCCCTGCCCCCATGGCAGGACGCCCTCCTGATTCCCTGGAGACCTCTGGCCCTGAGCCACGACGCTGTGTGGCCCAGGGGACCATCCTTTAGCTCGTAGAATAGTGATTCCAGTCCTACTCATTGATCTCCCTGAGTTTTTAAAGGAAATTTTATTTGCTTGGGGTTTCTAGTCATTAAGTTAAAACCAGTAAAATAGAGCAAAATCAATATGTATAGGGCACAGCACAGCCCATCGTATTACGACGGGAAACAGGCAGATTAAATTGCGGCTGGGCCTCGGCCTGGGGGAAGGGCCACGGCACACACAGCGTGGACGACGGGGATCTCAGGACCCCACCTGACCTCACAGGGAACCCCTTGGGGGCCGGCGGGGGTGGGCGGTGCAGGGCCTGTGGGGCCGTGCGTGGGGGGCTGGACCTCGAAGCCGGGCGCCATTGGGCCTCCCCGCTGTGCCTCCTGCCCTCCACACAGATGAGGATTCTTCAATTCAAACTCAGGATGCACATTTGAGTGAGCGAGTGGTTTGCGATTCTCAGCTCCGATGACGCACTCGAGCTTTGCTGAAGGTGCCAAGGGCACAAGCCCACATCTGCCCTGGCGTGCGCGGGGACGGCCTGGCGTGGATGCGCCAGGAGGAGGTCCAGCCGAGCTGGGCACCGGCCAAGCACCAGGGCTCCGATCGGCTCAGTCGCCTGCCCTGAGCGGATGGGGCCCGTTATCTGAGTGCCACGCGGGGGCAGTTGACTGGGAGGGGTGACAGCAGGACCCACTGTGACAAGTGACAGGAGGGCTCCCCATGTTGCTGGGGAGGCCAGAGCTGCGTGGGGCTGAGCGTGCTCGGACGCCAGGGTGGGTGGGGGCCAGAGACTGCGGAGGGGCCGTGCCAGGGCAGGGCGGGTCCCAGCAGGGAACAAAGCTGGCTTGGTCCTTGGTGTCCAGAGTTCCCAGAAGCTTCTCACCACGGGAGAGCCTCGTGTGTTCCTCCACCAATGGACCCAGCTGGAAAACCCATAATCTCTGGTTTCTAAAGCTCAGCCCCTCACAGGACAGGCACTGAGGGCAGGCAGGGAGCCCCCCCATTTATAATTCACACGCCATACAATTCACCCAGTTGGGGTGGACAATTCAGTGGTTTTTAGTATATCTGTGGATGTGTACAACCATCACCAAGGTCAACTTAAGAACATTTTTATCACCCCAGAAAGACATCAGCTACCATGCTGATAAACTTGGAGGACACGGTGCCGAGTGAGAACAGCCCGGCGCAGAGGGACCAATCCTGAATGATCGACTCCCAGGAGGCCCCAGAGGAGTCGGACCCACAGACACGGGGAGTGGGGGAGAGGAGGGGTCTGTGTTCAATGGGGACGGAGGCTCAGTCTGGGAAGGTGGAGAGCCCTGGGATGGACAGAGGGGGATGGCTGTACAACAGTGTGAATGTGCTTGACGCCCCTGAGCTGTGCGCTTCAAAAAGGATAAGATGGGGGCACCAGGGTGACTCAGATCGTTAAGCGTCTGCCTTCAGCTCAGGTCATGATCTCAGGGTTGTGGGATCGAGTCCTGGATTGGGCTCCCTGCTCGGCAGAGGGTCTCTCTCTCCCTCTCCCTCTGCTGCTCCCCCTGCTTGTGCTCTCTCTCTTTCTCTCTCTCTCTCAAATAAATAAATTTTAAAGATTTTATTTATTTATTTATTTGATAGAGAGACAGCGAGAGGGGGAACACAAGCAGGGTGAGCAGGAGAGGGAGAAGCAAGCTTCCCGCAGAGCAGGGAGCCTGATGCGGGGCTCGATCCCAGGACCCTGGGAACATGACCTGAGCCAAAGGCAGATGCTTAATGACTGAGCCACTCAGGCGCCCCAATAAATAAAATCTTAAAAAAAAAAAGGTGGTCCCAAGATGTATCCTAATCCGGGAGGAGAAAGCCCCCTCTCCAGAGCTGCTCTCTGGCCTGAGAGGATCCGGGGGTCCAAGGTCACCATCATATATGGAACAGAAGGATACCCAGTCCTTCCGTGGCTTCAAATAAGGAAAGGTCATGCCCACGACATCCCCAGAGGTGCCAGGGGTTTTAATCTCACAGGTGACCCCAGGCCCATAACTCTTGCTGAGGATGACAGCGTTCTCAGGAGACAGAGGAGAGAATGCTCTCTGCGTGCAAACCCCCACCTTTCTCCTGCGTCCCCTGCTTCCCAGTGCTGCCACCACCGGGCACTCTGCCCCCGGGGGATCTGTGGTGGGGCAGGGAACAGTCAACACGAGCTGGCTGTCCGACCCCCCAGGCCCACTCCCATCCCATGCGCTGGGTGGGGGGCACCCTAAGGGCAGCCGGGCAGAAATTCCCCATCCAGAGACCCGCCAAGTCAGAGCAGGTGTCACCGTCTTCTGGGATCCCTGGAGGAGACCCCCGTCTCCCCGCAAGCCAGGGGCACCAACAGAGGCCTGAGCCACCGGAGGAGCTCGAACCGAAGGGATTCCAGAACCCAGGTGGCCGCAGGGGCACTGCCTGCCAGGTCCTGCCCATCTTCCCCATCAGGGACAACTCTTGGTTGCAAGGAGGCCCCAGCTCCGGTGGGGTTGGCAAATGACAAAGCCCAAAGTATGTGTGGGGGTGTGGGAAAGGGGGAGGGGAGAGGACAGGGGGAGGGGAGGGCGGCTCATGGGCCTGTCTGCCGGGGCCCGGGAGCAGACCTCTCCTTTCCAGGAGCTTTGTCTGTGTGGCCGTCCACTTGTCGCCACCCCCCGGAATCTGGGACTTCACGTGGCAGAGGTGTTTGACACTTGAATTCCGTAGGAAATTAAATCAATTACAGAGTCTAATAAAGGACCCCAGGTTTTTAATTAAACTAAGCTTAATTAAATGGTGAGCACCGCTCTGTCGATGCCCTGATCAGGCCCTGGAGGGCTGGGAGCATCTGGGGAGGCCGTGGTGGCGCTGGCAGGAGGGGGTCGATAAGCCGCACGCCTGCAGGGTCTGGCTGCCCAATGACAAGTGTGGCGGGTGTCGCCGGGCAGCTGGGCACCACACTGGGACCGGGGGGAGAGGGCATGATCCTGCCCTGCAGAAGGTCAACCACTTCCAGCCCAGCTGGAGAGAGCCTGGAGATGGCCCTCATTTGACAGAGGAGGTTTGGCCCCCAAGAGCTGGCCGCACACTTGAGGTCACCCAGAGGGCTGGTGCCAGGGTCTCACCTCTACTTTGCCCCAGGGCACCCCACAACTGAGCTCCTGCTGCCCCTTCTTGCAGTGGCCGTGGCTCCAGGGGTCTCATTGGCACCCTGGCTCCGTGGGCTCAGCCTCCAGGCGGTCCCCTCTGCCCGCAGCTCCCTGCGGAGCCCTGGGCTGGGCCTCCCTCCCCTGCCCACCCGGCTCCTCACCCTTTCCTGGCCCTGAACCTTAGTGGTTGGCGAAGCAAACGCCCGGCCTGGCCAGAGCTGATGTGCTTCCAGAGAAGCCATCTGTGGGCTCAGGATGCTGGGTACTGCCCCTCACTTGCCCCCAAACCACCGGCCCTAGGCACCAAGCACCCCGGCGGCGACCGGGCGGCCAAGCAGTGGGCCAGGGGAATGGACCTGGGGAGGCTTTTCAGGGACAGAGCCCTGGGAGGGGGTGACATGGGGGCAGTTTTGCTTCAGAGGCTGGGGAGGGACTGGGCAGAGGCCAGTGAGGGCCGTGCACGGACAGTAAACAGACCACATTGGAATCCCAATCATCATGAAACCACCTGCTTGTGACTACATCTCTGTGCTTGTACTGATCACGGGTGAAGGAGTGGCGTTTGCCGCAGCCGCTGGACAGATTCAGCGCCATCCTGGGCACGTACTATGCGAAGCAACTGTCCACAATGGTGAAGAGAACAGAAGCTAAAATCAACAAACACAGCCAGGTTGACCAAAAGAGTTCCCAGCAGGACCCGTCCTGGACCCTTCCGCCCCGGCCTCCTGAGCCAGCCTGAAACCTGGTGGACATCAGGATGCTTGCACCATTTCTGGTGAATTGTCCCCTGCCGCCTGGACAGACGGAGCAGGAATGGCCGGCCTCAGGCAGCTCCAGGGCCAGAGTGGACCCCTTGCTCCGGGCACCCCTGGCTGGATAGGACCGTGCAGCCCCACCCAGCAGTTTTGGGCGATTCCAACTCCCTGTGCCTTGTAAGTCTGGCGGAAGCAGCCCACAGGGAACCCGGCCTCCCTCCTGGATGGCACTGTCCGTCCAACTGTAGGACTCCCTTCAGGGGCCACCGAGGACGCCTGGGTACCTCAAGCTTCGCCCTGCCCCTGCAGCTCTGTCTCACTGTCCCTCCCCGTTCTCAGGCTCAGGGCTCCGGAGCACCTCTCTGCGCCCTGCCCGGGTGCCCAGAACCTGATGGATGTGTGTCAGCGTGACACTGTGTGCATCCTACCCCAGGCGCCGGGAGCCAAACTGCATAATAAAAACAGAACCTTCACGGCGATTGTCTGATCTATATTTATTTCATAACATGCAGAATTAATAAGACACCGACTTTAAGGCAACCATGGCAACCGAATGCAGAAAGGCTTGTCCTGGCAAATAGATGAATTCATAAATAACCCTGAAGCGCTGATATCACCAGTCTCAGGACCCTACTGCAATGCTAATGCATCGCCCCTGCCCCTGGGCTCGAGTCCCAGCCTGAGCCTCCGTGCTGTGCCCCCCCAAGGGGTGACGGACGCCCCAACTGTTACCTGGAGCAGATGCAAGACAGGTGAGTGTTCTGTGGCTGCTCAGACGGGCAGATCAGTGACCCTGAGGGTGCGGGGTGGGGGGAGGCACACCATCTCCCTACAGCTTGGGCAGCTTGGTCGTGGGGCCCTGGTCCTGCCTTCCGGAGCAACCAGGCGACTCACGTAGGAAGTCAATCATTCATTCATTTGACAGATGTCTACTGGCCACCAAGAATGTGGGGCTAGGGCAGTGAGCGAGGTGAGCCAGGCAGGAGCGTCTGGGGGAGTCCGTGGACACCCCAGCAGAGGAAAGGGCTGGGTGGTCTTCTCCGAGCTGCCCTCTCAGTGCTGAGACAGCCCCCTGCAGACTCTCCCGGAGCACCTGGCAGAGAGCCAAGCAGGTGCCACGCCTCCCTTGGGGCCACTCTGTTCCCTGCCTTGGTCCTTCAGTTTTGCCCTTGACAGCAAAACAGCTCAGCGTGGCATGAGGGGCCACCACACTGGCCACTGGGCCGCCTGCAGGGCATGGCTAAGCTACGCTTCCCACGTGTGTGTCCTCCATGTGAGTCTGGGCAGTGCCCCAGCGGCTGCGTGCCAAGGCCACCGTCATCCTCCACCTGGCTGGCCCATCCCCGGGTGTGCCCGGCCCTTCGCCCCTGAGCCCACATCTCCTCCTCTGCTGGGCCAGAGTCCCAAGAGAGAATCCAAATGAGAAAGAGAAGCCTGGGTCTGGGGGGAGGGAGGGAGGATTTTCAGGGCAGTGAAACTACTCTGTACCATCTACAATGGCGGGCCCAGGACACTGCGCATTTGTCCAAACCCATAGACTGAGGCACACCAAGAGTGAGCCCTGCGGTGAACTGTGAACTCTGGGTGACAATGATGTGTCAACCTAGGCTCATCAACAAATGGACCACTCTGCTGGGGGTGTTGGTGATGGGAGAGGCCGTGCTTGCGTGGGGGCAGAGGGCGAAGAAGCCTCTGTTCCTTTCTGTCCATTTTGCTGTGAACCTAAAGTGTTCTGAAAAATAGTGTGTGTGTGTGTGTGTGTGTGTGTGTGTTTAAAGCGCACCCCTCAGAGACATAACCCTTTTGCAAATCACTCGGACACGTTTATCAGACCATCCCCCGTAAGAGGTCTTCCTGAGCCCATCGCGTGGTCCCCGCCCCCAGACCCAGTGGAGCTCTTCCCACGCTTTGGCTGGTCCGCGAGTCCCCTTTGTGCTTGCAAGACTCTTTTGCCCAACAGATGCTTGTGTCAAACCCCAGGAGCTGGGCGGGGCGGGTTGAGGCAGGGGCGGAGCTGTCTGGGGCAGGGGATGACCCAGGTTGTGCCCAGAAGCCCCCAGGGAGAGGACAGCATGCGCCACTCAGTGGGGCTTCGAGACTCCCATCTGCACCTGCCTCAGCAGCCTCGAGCACCCACGGGAAGACAGTGGGCTAGCAGGGGCCAGCGGCCAGAAAGGTGCCAAGGATGGACGTAGGGGACACTCCCGGAGTGGCCTGTGTGGGCCAGCCACACTCATCCTCTTCAGCAGGAGGGCACGCGGTGCCCCACCCAGAGTGGGAGGAGCCCCAGTGAGCCGCCCGCTGGACCCATGACCCCTGACCCTGCCCTGTCCCCTTGGTAGCTGTCTGGTGCCACCTCACCCATCCGAGCCCCCTGTCCACAGTCACATATCTTATCAAACTCTGCGCCCCTCATTTTCTTGCCTGTGAACTGGGGTCTCCCACCCTCTGTGCGTGTCTCTCTGTGTGTCTCTCCCTGTCTCTGTCTCTGCTGCTGATCAAAGGATGACCCTTATGTACCAGCGCAGAGCACACACAGGCCAGGCCGCACGCTCACCCTTCCGCCCCTGCGTTCCTGCAAGAAAATCTGCAGCCGCCTGCCCATCCCACCTGATGACGGCGCGCGCTGTTTCAGGAGCAAGGCAGCGGCGCCCCCTGCAGGCCTCTGGGGGGCGGTCTCGGCGCCGGGAGCCGGGGCGCAGAGGGCGTCCTGCCAGCCCCGCTCCCACCCGGGCCGCGGTCAGGGGGTCCCGGGAGCCAGGCAGAAGGGCACGGCCGCCCCTAGCGCCGGAGGACGAGCGCGGGAACAGGGTTTGCCCGTTAGACCCCTCGGGCCGGTCAGGTGGGCGAGGGGGACCCCAGGAGGGGGCGGGTCAGGACGCACAGCCCTCCCCTTGGAGCCCCCCACCCGCTGTGCTCGGGGATCCTCATGTAGAGGGGGTGCAAGTCCCTTCCAGTCTCAGCGCTCGGCTCACCCCTAAAAGCGGGGCACGCCGGGTGCGCCAAGGAGGCCTGGGCTCCCGAAGCAGTTGCAACCCGGCCCCGCAGCAGCACGCCGGCCCTGCTTGGCAGCGCTTGCCGGGGCCCCATTTCGCAGTCAGCTGACCCCAGGAGGAAACTGAGGCCCAGAGAGAGGGAGCGACCTGCCTGGGTCCCTCGGAGATACAGGGGAGCTGGGGTGCTCCGGAAGCAGGGATCAGCCGGGGTGCGCTGCGTGCGCAGGGGTGCCCCAGGATGAGCCGGGGTGCCCCGCGGTGAGCAGGAGTGGGTAGCGGTGCCCCCAGGAGTAGGGATGAGCTGAGGTGAGCAGGGGCCCGGGGTGCTCCGGGGTACGTGGAGATGCGTGGTCCTGGAGACACCGCGGCCCGCCGCCCGGGGTCCCTCCCGGTGGCCGCGACTGCAGGCTGCGGGGACCGTGCCTATCGGGGACGCAGGCGAGTGCTCATCCTGGCCCGGGGCCGCCCTCTGCTGGCCGCCGCGCGCACCAGCCCCGCCGAGGGAGCGGGGTTGCGGGGGGCGCGCCGCGGGGACTCTCGGCTGTCCCAACGCCCACCTCTGCCCTCGGCGGGTCTTCCCTTCCTGCCTTCCTGCGGCGCTGGCGGGTGGCCAAGACACCTGCCCCTTGGAGACGCTCGCCTGCCCCTGCTGCGGGCTCTGCAGTGTGACCCTCCTACGGTGCGCGGAGGCGGGACAGTGTGGGGCAGTATTTTTTCTTTCGCCACCGAGTATGAAACAATGGTGGACCCGCATGCAGTCAGCGTGATCTCAGGTCTATGAAAAGCTGTGGGCAGGCCCCATAGGGAGCACCCATTGCTGTGATTATCCCCATTTAATGAAGAGGAACCTGCCCCAGGATGCACCGGCCTGTTGCCCACATGCTCTTAGTCACTCCCTGGAGTGGGCAGGGAGGGCCTCAGGGAGGCAGTTCCTCCAGACCCAGACCACAGGGCCAGGGCCTGCAGCCAGAAAGGGGAGCCCTGCTGAACAGCGTGGGCAACAGCAAAACACAAGATCAGTGCGCTGGTCCTGGGCTGCCTTCAGGACGGGCTGGATCCAGCACCTGAGTCCTGTGCCTGCAAACCTTTTGTGCTCCCAGGAGCCAGCAGCAGGCTCTCTGGCCCAAGGACATGGGTGGGAAGAGAGGGAAGGGAGGGGCCCTTTGGTTGGCTCTGATAGCCCAGCATTGAGGAGAGTAAGATTCTTTCACGGCTGACCTTGGCCCAGTGAGGAGAATAGGTGGTCTTGACAGTGGTGTTGAGGTGTGATCCGCCCTCCCGTGATGTCAAGGGCTGCCCCGCGGGCATCTGTGCCCATCGGTTCCTACCCCACTGCACAGAGGCAGAAGCTGGGCCCCAGGTGTGGCGGGACCCTGGAGGTCCAGCCAAGATGTGGGGCCCCGGAGGTCAGTCTGGCCCCAGCGCCCCTGCCCGTGGAATCGGGGCTTGGTGACCAGAGTCGGGAGTGTCACTTCTCAGGGGACACTGTGCTCATCTGGACAGAGGACAGGAGAATTTTCAGTGTCCAGGGCACATAGTTTCTGCCGCTCTCCTCGGAGGGTCAACAAACCAAACTCCAGTGTCCCTTTGCTGTTCATGATGCCTCCACCCTGCAGTTTCCAAGTCCTGACAGCTCTTCTTCTCCATGGAGCTGGGGACTGCACAAGGACAGACCAGTGACTGTCACCCGGGCCACGGCTGCTGTTTTGGCCAGGCAGGAACCGGGACAGGCTCGGGCATCCCCTCAGCACCAGCCTTACTCCACAGGGACATGCTGACCGGTGCTTCTGTCCCTCTCAAGCTCCAGCACAGTTTATTTCTTTCTAGTAAACCCCCGAGCCCCAGGAGGCTGGAAGGTGATTCGAGGCACACTGCAGGAAGAGGAGGTCAGCACGGATGTGGTGGCCGCATGTCATCCCCATGGGCCCCCGCCCAGCCCGCATACTCTCTTCCCCAGCACACTACAAGCAAAGCCTCCTAAACCCACTGCTAGAAGACCCCCTCCTCTTGGGCCCTGGCTGAGCCCTCACTTGCCCTCCCGCCTGCCCGAAGCTTATTCCTGCCTGGCCCTCCCCCCTCCCCCTGCCCCCTGGGCTGGGGGGTTGGCTACTGCATCAGCCTCCACCCACTCCCTTCCCAACCTGAGCACCCTTAGAAGCAGGGCCAGCCTCATCTTGGCATTAAGGAGCCAGCTGGGAAGGAGGACCCAGGGTTCTGGTGAGCAGTCATGCCCCTGGGGCACAGGGACAAACACTCTGTCAAGCATGCCACTCTTAGGGATTCCTGGAAGGTGACTTTGGCTCATTCTGGCCAGGCAGGCCGTGTGCTGGGCATAGGGTCATACGGCTCAACCAGACCCAGGCCCTACTCGCAAGGAGCTCACGCCCAGCAGGCAGTGAGTGCCACGGGGGCAGGTCCTGGGGCAGGCACCCGAGGCGTGCCCTTGGTCCAGCCCTGGCGGTCAGGAAGGCTTCCTGGAAGAGGAGGAGCCTTGAGCTGACTCTTGAAGGTTCAGAAGGGAGAATTTTGTGAGGGGACATGCCCCAGAAGAAGAGGACCTGGAGGGCATGGCCCTTGTGGGGGGACGCCGGCAGCTGTGTTTCTGGGGGTGGGGTGGCCCCGGGTGGGGGCGGTTGGGCTGCAGAACCTCTAGAGCCTGTGGGTCAGGTTTGTCCTTTAGAAGATCCCCTCCACAGTGGGGGCAGCAGGAGGACCCATTGGAAGGAAACGTTCTGGAAGGGTGGCAGGGCGTGATGGGGGAGGACAGACCATGATTTGAAAGGCATTAACACCGCAGGCGTGCATACAAGGCCATGCACTGCGGCGTTTGTAAGTCTGTAGTCTGGAAACAAGTCGGAGCCCCCCGGCAGGGCAGGCAGCCCCTCACCCTTCCCCACCCGCCCGCTGGGAGCCCTCCCACCAGCCTCCACCCACTCTTCCTACTCTTCCAGAGCTTTTCATGCAAATCTAAGCACTCAGAAATTTGGTTTTATTCGCTCCCCCTTTCTTATTTAAAAATTTTTTAATTTTTATTTTTTTAAAGATTTGTTTGAGAGAGAGACAGAGAGCGCACAAGCAGGGGGAGGGGCAGGCAGTGGGAGAAGCAGGCTCCCCGCTGAGCAGAAAGCCCTGATGCGGGACCCCAGGACCCCGGGATCAGGACCTGAGCTGAAGGCAGACGCTTCACCTCCGGAGCCACCAGGGCTCCCCTCCCCCCTGCTTTTCATGGTGGCGGGACACACAGACGCACAGCATTCCCTGACTGAAGCAGTTTTAAGTGCACAGCTCAGGGGCGTCAAGCGCATTCACCCTGTTGTGCAGCCGTCCCCTCCGTCCGTCCCCAGGACGTGTTCGTCTTCCCGATTGGAAGTTCTGCACCATCACGCACGGCCCCCCCCCCCCCCCCCGTGCCAGTGGGTCCCACTCCTCTGGGGCCTCCTGGGAGCAGATCCTTCAGGATCTGTGATTCCAGCCTGCATGATGACTTCTCCGTTCGCTGTCTTTGATTTGATTAACTTGGTGCCTCTGTGAGCTAACCTGCAGGTGGCCGGCTGCTCTTCCGGCTGGGTGGGCCCCGGTGCCCCTGCATCCTTCGGCCGGGTGGGCCTGCGCCAGCAGGATGCCGAACAAGTTGTCCCCTCGGGCGTGCCACAGACCGTCACCCTCTGTGCTTCCGCAGAAGGGCGCTTCTCAGCACCCGCTGGGGCGGCCTCGGGCCTGTCCTCCCAGAGGTGCCCCTGAGCCCCCAGAATGAGCGTGACATCAGCACAGGCCTGCTCACGGATGTCCGTGGAACCTGCCCTGTGCTGGTGATGACAAGCGGTGGGCGCTCTTTGCTGCTTGTTTGGGGAATGACAGGAGCATGATTCCCTCAGGGGTTCTCGGGAGACCGCGTCCATGCCAGGGAGAGCGGGTGAGGGGTGGCGAGGGCAGGAGCTCGGGCAGGGAGCCCCCAGAACAGAACCTCGGCCCTGGGCCGTCTGCCGCAGCAAGGGGGCCGGGGGGCTTGCTACGGCCCGTGTCAAGAGCCTCCAAGGGCCAGCCCGCATCAGCAGTCCATCCAGAAGAAACATGAAATGTGCATGCACACAGATTTATGCACCAGGGATGTTCATCACAGCATTATTTCTAATCACAAAAAATTGGCACCAACACACGTCCAGTCAGAGAGAAATTGATGAGGTAATGACGGAGCATCGTGCACCAGAATGCCACGTGGCCCTTAGAGGCCAGGTTTGTGAAGAGTGTTCATTGGTGTAGAAAAATGTTCATTATATAATAAGGTGGGGGGGGGGCAGGAAGCAGAATGCAAACCCAGGTATGCAACATAAACCCTTTCTTGACAATAAAATAAAACTTTTTGCCTGGCAGAGAAGAGTGAGTTCTGGGAGTTCAGCCGTGCGCCACCCTGGGGACCAGGCCTGGAGCTGAGACACCTGCCTCCCCCTGCAGGCCCATGCGGGCTTGGGCTCCTCCCCAGCCTGTCGGGCTGTCGCTGTGCCCCACCCCCCAAAGGACAAAGCACACTGGAGTCAAAACCCTCACTTATTTTATTTTTTTAAAAGATTTATTTATTTTAGGGGCGCCTGGGTGGCTCAGTTGTTAAGCGACTGCCTTCGGCTCAGGTCATGATCCCAGGGTCCTGGGATCGAGTCCCGCATCGGGCTCCCTGCTCAGCGGGAAGCCTGCTTCTCCCTCTCCCACTCCCCCTGCTTGTGTTCCATCTCTCGCTGTGTCTCTCTCTGTCAAATGAATAAGTAAAATCTTAAAAAAAAAAAAAGATTTATTTATTTTAGACAGAGAGAGAGGGGGAGGGAACATGAGCAGGAGGGGCAGAGGGAGAGGGGGAGAGTCTTTTTTTTTTTTTTTTTTTTTTAAATTTTGTTGAACTTTTATTTAAGGGGAGAGTCTTAAGCAGACTCCCCTCTGAGCAGGGAGCCCAACACGGGGCTCGATCCCATGACCCTGAGATCATGACCTGAGCCAAAACCAAGAGTCAGACACTTAACCGATTGAGCCACCCAGGCGCCCCTCAAAACCCTCCTTTAATCAAGAATCAGAGATTGGAATGGGCAGGCTCCAGGGGGAGACGCGGGGGGACAAAATCATTCCAAGCACGTTCTGGAAGGGAGGGCTGGTGTCCACAGCCGATGAGAGCACTGGGCATCTGGAGCCAAGCAAACGGAGCATGGAATTCGTTCCAGATGGCGATGTCCAGGTCTGGTTCCTCCGAGTGACCCAGGAGGACGCTGCCGAGTTCCCAGGACAGCACGCTCATGGGGATTTGAGCGAGTGCCTGGCTGCTAGCTGCCCCCGCCGTGAGAGGGGAAGTGGGGAAATCGCTGCCCTCGTGGAACACAGCGCCTTTCTCCGTGGCCCTGACCTCGGTGCACTTGCCCACTGCTCTGCCCTCTCCCGCGGTACACGCACCCCCGCTCACTCATCAGCTCCCGGCCTCCAGATTATTCTGGGGCTGATTAAATTAGCGAATGCAATCACAATCTGAAGCAAGTTAATTGGGAGAATTTATTGGACCTGCCAGTTTTATGCATGTTTGATTAAGTATTATAAGGTTTGTTTTTGATTTTGCATAATTTAACTTTAGATCCTGCACTGGGGGGCCCATCAACCATTAACGACCCAAATAAACCTCTTTTAAGATGCGTCTATTTATGATTTATCTCTGAATGCAATATCTCCCAGATTTTTTTTGGTGCTGTTGCCAAAGTGACAAATATGTTAAAAGTAACATTTTGAGCCATTCTGCTCACCCTATAAATCTCTCCGAATGTATACAATTCATTAAAAGTTTTGAAAGGAGTACAAGTTAGCATTTATATTGCAACAAGTGACATATAAATGCGTATGTTTGTCTTCCCAGCAGGCCATAAAATATACCCACCTCCTCGGCTCCTCAGCCAGCCACCCCGCCCAAGCTCCGGGGCCGTGATAGGTTCCGCCACAAATCTTCTCCCGTTAGCGCAGAACTGCTCAATCAAGGGAAGTAGGAACAGTGTCGCTGTGAAATTAGCACAGGAAGAAATACAGCCGGGACCCCGGGGCCGCGTGGCTAGAGGGGGCTGAACCCCGCGAGAGCGCTCACCTTGAGAGCGAGCCTCCTGGGCCCCCTTCGTGGCCTGGGCCTGGGTTTCCGGAGGGCACATCCACCCAGTGGCATAAGGCCTGCTGCCCCGGAGGAGGGCAGGGCCACCAAGAAGCTGGCTGCATGGCCTCCTCCTTAGCACGGTGCGAGGAGGCCGGGTCTCTGCGCACGAGCTAGATCCGGGGCTTGTTTACGACCAGCATTTCTCCGCGTCCCAGTGGCAGCGTTGCCGAGCGCTGCTCAGCCCGGCCTTGGCGAAGGCCACACATCATTAAACCCTCTAACGGCTGCGAGGGCTGCACTACCTACTCGGCTCACAGATGAAGGCGAACGGCCAGGACGGGTCAGTGATTTACCCAACGGTGGGGCCGCCTCCAGCAGCTCAGCGCCGGGCACTTGTGAAATCAGGGCAAGTCTGTAACCTACAAACCGTCACCCAGCAGCCCCGACAGCCCCCGCGTCGCTCACGGCCTCCTTCCATGTGGCCTGAGTGCTTCCCCAGCGCCCAGCCTGGTCCACTTCCCCGGGGCGACCTTTCCCCCGCAGCGCTGCCTACACAGGCCGTGTGCGTGGGGCTGGACTGAAGCCCGGTGGGCCAAGTGCCCACGGCCGTCCCCGGCGGCAGGGTCATCCTGGGTCCTGCTGTAAGCCAGGCCAGAGATATGGCAGGACACGCAGCTCGGGGGCGGAGGGGCGGGATGGGGGCCGGCGGGCAGAAGCTGCCCTGCTGCCCAGACCGAGTGCCCAGCTCAAGCCTGCCCTGGACTGGGAAAGACAGGAGAGAGCCGGCCAGCTGGGGGACAGTGAGGAGGGGAGGAGAGGCGGCACGAGGGGCCACATTCCTTCTCCGGAAGCAGGCCTGCTGAGAGAACAGAGGACCTGTCTCTCTGTCCCTCCTGCTCTGGTCCGCACCCAGGCCAGGGAACCAACATCCAAAGATGAATGCTTCCGCCGGCATTCGGGCCAGCACGGCACAGAGACCCCGTCCAGGCCTGCCCCTGCCCACGGGGACCTGAGTAAGAGGCTGGGCCCCCCACACAGGTCGTGACTGACGTGCTCGGGAGACAGACGACAGGAAGTGCTCGGCGTGGCTGGTGCTCACCGCTCAGAGCTGTGCCGGTCACCTGCGGCTGCCCGACAGGCGGTCCCGGGACAGGACGGCTTAACAGAGTGACAGACGCGTGTGTTCGTTCACCAGGGCGGCCGTCACAGAGCACCAGAGACCCCGGCTCGAGCCGCGGAAGCGTACTCCGTCACCTCCCCGAGGCCGGCCGCGCGCCTGAGATCCGGGTGTCGGCAGGGCTGGCTCCTCCGGAGGCCTCCCGCCTGCGCCTGCCGGCTTCCCCAGCGAGCGCCCGAGAGAGCGCAAGGTGGGGCTGCAGTGCACCCCGTGGCCTGGCCTGGGCATCACATGGCCACGTCTGCCACGCAGGCCAGCCGGGCCGGTATGCGCCGGGGGTCCGCCACCGGGGGGCTCCCTCAGCAACAGTGAGCAGCAGCGCCCGCTTCACACCTCGGGGCAAAGTCGAGGCCTGTGCGTTACCGGCACCACTTTACAGATGAGGAGACCGAGGTCCAGAGAGGCGGACGCCTTTGCCCACGGCTCGAAAGCGGTGGAGCCGAAGCTGCCCTGGGCGGGCAAGCCCTCGGCCTCACTGCCCCATTAATGCCATCTCTCGTTTCCACGGTGACCAGCCTCCGGGCGCGTCCAACGGGCCCTTGTGACCTACGGCAGGTGGTTTCCGCCCCGAGGAGAGGAGCACCCTCTGGGGTCACGGAGGTGGCCGGGGGGACTCACAGCAGCAGCGGGAGATGCTGGGGGCTGTTAGCGGGGCACGCTGCCACCCCAAGGAGGCCGGAGCTGCGCAGCCAAAACCCCGCAGGGTCAGGGCCGCCGGTCAGACGAGTAGAGGTCGGCCAGAGCGCCAGACCCCACAGGGATGCCCGCAGGGCGTCGGGCGGAGGCGGCTCAGTGTGCGTGTCACCCAGCAGCCACCCGGGGGTGCTGGACTCGCCCCGGGGGTCGGAGTCAGGCCTGACAAGCAGCATTCTCTCCCCATCTGTGAAGTGGGGGCAAGGCTGCTTGCTGTCAGGTGGTTACGAGGATTCGAAATGACGTGTTCCACTCAGACCATTTGCTAACAGACCCCCGACCCTAATACTGAAAAACACCAATACTTTCCCTCGGTCACAGAGTCTGCAGGCTGGCATCCGGACATGGCCCACACAGGCTTCTCTGCTCAGTGCCGTCTGGGGTCTCGGCCCCAGCCCTGCGGCTCCCCCACCCACCTGCACTCCTGCTCTCACAGGGGCGATGCCCCTGGCCAGGCGCTCAGATGCGCGGGGCACTGGAGCACCCCCCAACGGCCTCTCCAAACATGCGCCCCACAAGACCACCACACGCCCCACACGTGCTCCTCACAGAGACCCTGAGGGCCCTCCATGTAACACCCCATAGGCCACACACGTGGCTGCCCACATGCCCCTGGCACATGGCCCACGTAACCCCACATGACCCATATGTCCCCCTGCAATGAATCCCCCCTCCCTCAGTGCCCACAGTGTGGCCTGTACATGACCACCACATGTCAGCCACACGACTCCCACGTGGCCATCTTACTAACCCCCCATGTGCTACCCACATGCTTGCTCCATGGAGCCACCACAGACCCCTCCATATTTCCACTCTTACCTGCATTGCTACCACATGCCTGCCACGTGGCCCAAGGTGACCCCCACTGGACCCACGCGCGCCCCACAAGCCCCTCCATACTACCTCCCTTACATGCTTCCAGCGTGGCCCACACGTGACCACCACGTGATCACAAGAGACTCCTTTGCTCACAGGTCTGCTGCCTTTCCCAGACACTCGAAGGCTGTGCTCAAAGGCTCGGCCCCGGATCCCCCCACATGGCCTCCCCACATGCCCACCACATGCACCTCGCCCACCTGTCACGTGGCCCCCCCCGTGGCCCAGTGTCTACCAGCTCAGTAGCTGGGTGCTGGGAGGGAGCATTAGGACATTGGGGTGGGAGGTGTCTTCTGATCTGGAGATGGCACGGGGTCCCCTGGGCCTCAGCACCTGGTCGCTAAGGCAGCCCGGAGCCAGGTGGCGGGAATTCCAGCCCATGCTGCGAGGTGACTGTGGGAGTGTGTATGAGGACCATGGAGACTGAGCCCCTCTGGGAGCTGGGGGGGCTCGCTCAGGCCTCCGAACTGGGGCAAGCACACCCTCTGGAGTCCCTGTGATGAGGCCCCCCGCCCCCAGCACACACAACAGCAAACGTCAGTGTTACTGTGAGCTTGACGTCATACTTCACCCCTGCCAAGGATGGGTGAGTTAAAACATGACCCGAAGGGTGACACCGCTCCTCCCCTTGTTTAAAGTGGGGAGCAGGGCCCAACAAACCTTAGAAAGGCCAAAGGGTAGAGGTTCTCAGGTTTGTGGGCCATTGGGTCTCTTCTCGGGAGGCCACTCCATTCTACCATGGTAGCTCGAGAGCAGCCCCAGACAACACGGGGAGCGGGCTGGGGGGCACGCTGATTTTAAGGCCCTGCCTTGAAGCTTCCAATGGACTCACCCTTGCTCCAGCCCTTCCTACCAGCAGAGCCGGTGGCCAGCTCCGCAGCAATGCCAACACCATCCCAGCAGGTGGCGCCCGGCCACTGCCCACCGCCCAGCTCCAGCGGGGAAGCCTGGGGAGGGGGCTACTCGGGAGGATGGACAGCAAGATTGGGATCCCCACTGGACCCCCAAACGAGGACCTGCACACAAACACGGCACGTGTCGGAGGCTTCCCCTGGCCCCGCCACCAAGGCAGTCCCGAGGACACAGCCCCGTCCTCATGCTCAGGGCTCCTTTACCTGGTAGTGGTAAGGCTGCAGGTGTGTGGTTCTAGCGTCTTAACATAGGGAAGCAACACAACGTATCGGACCCTGTGGCCAGAAGCACTGTTCTGCGAAGCTTCTGGAGTTGTTTAAACACGTGTGTGTGTGGACGGGACCACAAAGAAGAAATAGGTCTTCCAGTGGCCGTGGTGAGAAAACTGAGCAGATGGAGGACATAGGTCTATAAAGGAATCTTTGCAGTCTGGGGAGGGAAGAGAGGTAGGGCTGAGAGCAAGCAGGATCCCCTCCACACACACTCAGGAAGGGTATGGGTGCCAGGGAAGGGTGGTACATGGTTGGACGCAGCTTTTCAGAGGAGGGGATAATTGGGGTCTTGAAGGCTGAGTAGGAGCTCGGCAGGCAGAGAAGGAGCAGAGGAACAGAATAAGTAAGTGTGAAGGGACAGGTCATGTATGAGACCAAGGGACCTCCTCACAGAGCTAAGGAGGGGGCCTGTATGGGGTGTCCCAAGGGGGAGAGGGCTGGACGGGGGGCTGGAGAGGAAAACCACCACCCCAGGGCCAACTATGGAGCACGGAGCTACTGCAGACACCCAGCCTGCAAAAAAGGCTGCATTTTAAGAAATATTTCTTAAAATAGCCTCCTTTTCTCCCATCTTCTGCTGCCCCTTCACAGTTGCTCTGGACTTTTCAAAGCTCTCCTGCTCCTTCTGCATCCTGACCCTGCCAGATCCTCCTCCCCAGAGGGGCGGGAGCAGAAAAGCCAGGACCACACGAGCCAGGAGCCACGGAACAGGGATGGGGTGCGGGGAACCTGGTAAGGTTAGGGTGCGGCGGGCTGGGGGACCCGGGGTCAGGGCTGGGGAGGCGGCAGGCGGGCAGCGCGGAGGGACAGACTGGCGGCCAGCCTGGAGGAGGGCAGCGTCCCGGCGCCGGGCCGGGAAGGGTGCCTGAGCGGCTGGCCTCCAGCCTCCGGGCACAGAGCCGCATCTACGAGGGAGCGACCCGGAACCCAGTGTCTCCGCGATCCTGACACCCAGCCGGGCTGAAACACTTTAACAAGTCCGCACTGACTGCTCATTGTCCCGGGAAGGGGCAAGCCCAGGGCGCGGCGGCAGCAGTCGGCCGGCCCCCGCCTCCCCGGCGCCCCACCCCCCCGGCCCCCACAGGCGGCGGCAGCCCTGCGGGTCGCGGACACGTGAGGGCGCCGCGGCGCGTGCGCGGAGGGGGTGCCCGTGGTCCGCACGCGCAGGCCCACAACGTGCGCCTGCGCAAGGCAGACTGAGCTGCCGGCGGCGTACGCGGGACGAGGAGACGGGCGGCCGCGTTAAGGACCGCGCGCGCACGCAGCACGTAAGCACGCACGCCCTGGGGAAGTGTCGAGTTCCGGCTGCTCAGAGTCGGCTCCGAGCCGGGGGAAGGGAGGCGCTTTCCGTGTCGGCGCGGGCGGAGGGGCGGGAGGGAAGTCCTACGGTGGCCGCAGAGGGACGGCGCTACGGCTCCCACGCTGGGCCAAACGCTGCCGGCTGCCGGGCGCACGAGCCCCGGGCCCTTCGGGGCGGCCTCGGGCGGGGACCCGTGAGCGGCCGGGCCTCGCAGCCGCCGCGCCGTGGGCACCATGCGGCCGCCCTGCTCCTGGAGCCCCGTGTGCCGGGGGGGCCCGCAGGCCCGGCCGCCCGCACCGCCGGCCTCCCCCGGCGCCGGCGCGGAGAGGGCACCTGGTGAGCGGCGGGCGGCCCTGCCCCGGGGTGGCGGGCGGCCACCGTGTGCCCGGGCTCGCGGGGCCTTGCCGGTGCCCGCCGCCTGCCCGCCCCGGGGGCCCGCGGCGCGGACGCTGGGGGGGCCGTGCGCGGCGGCGGCGGGCGCAGGGCGGGCGGGACGCGACGGCAGGGAGCCATGCGGGGTCCTGCAGACGTGGCCCGGAGGTGCGGGCCGGACCGGGGCAAGCGCGCGGAGCCGCTCGGCGCTGTCAGACCAGGTTCTGCCCGAGCCTACCGGGAGGGCTGGACGCGCCCCGCCTCCGCCCCGGCGCCCCCCGGGTCCCCGCGGCACGCCCCTGGCCGAGGCCGTGTGATGTGTCTCCAGAGCCCGTGATCCACCCGACTGCCCTGCTCTTACACATCCTGTAGCTGCAGGGTTTCCCACCCACGAGCTGTTTCTCTCACCAGAGAGCCACTGGGTGCTTCTCCTTGCCTGGCACCCAGTCTGTAGGCCTGTGATGGCATCTGCCTGCCAGGCGTGGTCACCAGCTTCCCCCAGCACCCGCGGGAGCCCAGCGCTGTGGGCGGCCCTGTTTGGCAGGGCGGGGGTGGGAGGGTGAGCGAAGCTGCGGCAGGTCACTCCTAGGGAGCCACAGCGCCAGGGCTCAGGCCCAGCAGGTGACCCGGCACCCCGCTGTCTGGTCTGCAGCACTTGGCTCGCGGGATGCTGAAGGGAACTCCTCCATCTGTGGCCTGCGCCTTTGAAGCGTCCTCCGTCGTGCTTGTGGCAAGAGCAGCCCCCGGGCACGTGAGGAGTGGGAGCGGTTTCAGTGTGGCCGGGGGCTGGCTGATGTCCCAGAACGGGGGCACCTGCCACAGCTCCTCTCTCTCGCTTTCCTGCAGGCCGCCGCATCCCCCAGGGCTCAGCTGCTGGCTTCCAGGCCTAGGTGCCCATGACGCCTATGCTGACCACTGCCTGGACACCACTGCTGCCCCAAGCTAGCACCACCGCCCGGGCCCCAATGCCGGTCATGCCCATCCCGCGGCGGGTGCGCTCCTTCCACGGCCCGCACACCACCTGCCTGCACGCAGCCTGCGGGCCGGCGCGCACCTCCCGCCTGGCGCGCACCAAGTACAACAACTTCGACGTGTACGTGCGGGCGCGCTGGCTGTACGGCTTCATCCGCTTCCTGCTCTACTTCAGCTGCAGCCTGTTCACGGCCGCGCTGTGGGGCGCGCTGGCCGCGCTCTTCTGCCTGCAGTACGTGGGCGTGCGCGTCCTTCTGCGCTTCCAGCTCAAGCTGTCGGTGCTGCTGCTGCTGCTCGGCCGCCGGCGCGTGGACTTCCGCCTGCTCAACGAGCTGCTCATCTACGGCATCCGGGTGACGGTGCTGCTGGTGGGGGGCCTGGGCTGGTGCTTCATGGTCTTCGTGGACATGTGAGGGCCACCGCGGGCCTGGGCCCTGGGGTCTGTTCATTGCGGCCCTGTTCTGTTCTCGAGGGGGTAGGTCGGGATTCTGCTCTTGCCAGCCCGTCTTGCGGATGGGTCTGCGGACCGTCCACCTCGGGCCGTGGGTCTGGGCGCGGGTGCTGAGACTGTTCTGCGAAGGGGACGCTGGCGCCCCCTCTGCTGCTAGTTTTCCGCTCCGACCCTCCGTGTGTTCATGTAGGTACAGCGCCTCACTGGCCACCTGCCCTCGCTTTTCCAGGCTGGCCGGGGTGAGGCCCGTTGGCCCCGTCTGCTCTTGGAGAGCCTCTGTGTCCCTCCTCCTGGCCAGCCACATGGCCCCTGCCCCAGCCTTAGGGAAGTGCCAGGCTCACCTGGCCGATGGACCACACCGCCGCGAAGCTGATCACTGCCCTGGGCCACCCAAGTCCTGGCACGGCTCACGGGCCCTCCGTCTGCCCCCCTGAGTCCCAGGCCAGGCTTCAGGGCCATGTTGGTTTGCTTAGATGCAGTCGGGTGGGAGTCACGGGCAGCCTTGGCAGGTTCCCAGATCAGGGGCCAGCCCGGGGTGCAGGGCAGATCTGTTTTCCTCTGGGGCAGGCTTGTTGAAAACGTCAAGCTGGATGCCATAGTCTCTTCAAGTGTGGATTTGTGAGGAGGTACCTTAACTCCTCCTGGCTGGTGGGGGGGAGCGGAGCTTTGGCCTCTCTTCCTCTGAGGGATGGCTGGAATTGAAACGTGCGTATTGGGAGCTGCCGGGCCACAGCCTCTGCGCGTGCGCCATGGAAACGTGAGCCAAGCTTCTGTTGAAAGAGCACCTCTTAGCGGTATGGGTGTGCACCGGGGTGGGCTGCCCCTGTGTTCCCGCCCTGGGGCTCTTGGAGCAACTGCGGAGTGACAGGCAGAACTGAATGTGGGGCTGGAAAGAGCAAAGGGCCTGTTGCTCCAGCCGGGGGCCAATGTCTTGCCCAGACCCTTTGCTTCTCTGTCCGAGGAGGAGAGGGTGGCCCGGTGGCTCAGTAGTCACCGTGGGTCTCCTCAGCAGGTGAGAAGCTGCTTTGAATAATTGTGCTGGGACAACAGGCATAGACCGGGGACAGGACATAGCCCCATCCTGGGGGTGACAGACCCCCACCTCATCCCAGGTTGTCCCCACCCCCACCCCCGGGCATGGGCAGTGGTCCCTATGACCCCGCGTGGCCAGGCAGTCCAGTGGCCAGGGGAGCTGTCGGAAGTTGGTGTCACGGGAAGAAGAACCCAAATCAGGTAGAAAAAGCAAAGAAAGCTTGGCTGTAAACCATGGTTTTTGATTTGTAGCCAGCTTCTATCCAGTGATTGTCGACTTGGGGACAGCGGGAAGGCTCCTTGGGCGAAGTTCTTTCTCGCGTTGAGTCTGTCCTAGTTCCCTGGACGGCAGGCGGGGAGCTGACCTGCGTGGATCCCCCTTCTCGCACCACAGAGAATCTTTTGCACTAAATCATGCTGTTTCCTAAAAGTTTTGTTCTGTGTTAACTCAGATTCCCCCAAAGCTCCCGTCACTGAGGTGGACACCTGTCCACGCCGTCAGGATGGCAGGAGGGGTCTGGCCGTGCCACCTTGAATGTCGTTGCGGCCACGTGAGGAACCGGCACGTTGAACACAAAGATGCTCAGTGTCTCGAGTGCCTGTTATATTCTTTATGAAATGAGCCACCTGCATTAAACTTATTTTTTTAACACGTTGATGGAGTGATTGCTTAAAGCTCAAAAACTTTATTCTCTCTCTAAGGGTCTAACTGACCAAAAATGCCACAGAAGGCATCTCTCCCAGGTAAAAATGGGAACGCTTTATTTTTTGTTTTTTAAGATTTTATTTATTTGACAGTGAGAGAGAGAGCACAAGCAGAGGGAGAGACAGAGGGAGGGGGAGAAGCAGACTCCCCGATGAGCAGGGAGCCTGACGCGGGGCTCGATCCCAGGACCCTGGGATCATGACCTGAGTGAAGGCAGACCCTTAACCGACTGAGCCACCCAGGCGCCCCCAAATCGGGAACGCTTTAAAGCAGGCATCCATGACGCCAGGGAAGGAGCGGACGTGCTGGGCTTCAGGGGGCCCACCTTGACCTTGCAGCCGGGGGCTCGGTCAGGACAGCAGGGACAGTGTGGCCGCGCCGGCAGCGGGTCCTGGCGAGGTCCCCGGGGCCAGGAACTAGGTCACAGAACCGAGTGTACAGCGTGAGCTCCGTCTCAGGGGAAGATACGCGTGCGCGGAGAAGACACTGGCTGAAAACCAAAGTTGTGGTTCCTGTTGAACCGAACACACTTGGAAAAACAAGAGACACGTTATTACTTAGTATCTTTATTTTGTAAAGGTCTCCGAGCTCCCGTGCGGGGACACTCCTGGTCCTCGCTGCTGATGGCGATGCCCCTGCACGCTGTCACGCTGGCCAGAAAGTGCCACGGAAGGGCAGCCGGTCTGCCGTTTCTCGGACTTGGTGGAACCGGGTGTTTTCTCAGAAGAAAACAGTCCAAGTCGTTTTGGGGTTTAGCTTTTGGTGGCAGAGTTGGTAAAGTCCCCGAAGGCGGCGGAGGCAGCTCAGGAGGTGCAGTTCGTGCCACCAGGGGGGCACTGCCCGTCCTCGGGGCCGGGGTGAGCTCGGCGCACATGCCTCCAGGCATGGGTGGCAGTGGCCCAGCCGACTGTCCCGGGCGGTCCTCACCACGCCAGAGCCTCGAGGACGCCCGCCTCCCCGGCCGTTTCTTGTTTGAGGTGAGCGCGAGCCCTCCTCCAGTGGGTGGGCCTCCTGCCGGCTCCCACCTCCGGGGCTGAAGGAACCCCACGCCCCCCGTCTGCTGGTCCCCGTCTTCAAAGACAACATGCTGTGGGCCAAGCAGTGGGAGAGCAGGGGTGGGATCTGAGGTTGCAGTCGGACGCTGCCACCCAGAGAGGGGTCTTGGCCTCAGGGCATCACACGGTGGGTGGGGGGAGCGGGCATTCTGCTGAAATGTCTTATTTAGAGCAGAGTATTTGCTCATTATGGGCTCACGTCATCAGGGAAACGGAATGACCTACGGGCCTGGAGGCTTCCGTGTGCTGTGAGGAGGCAGGGGCTGGGGGTCTGGCCAGGACAAAACCCGGCCCGAGCGCAGGTCCCAGGGCCGTGCTGGCAAATGCCAGGAGCTGGAGCTGGTTTAGGAAGCAGGGCTCATCCTTACAAAGCCGCCAGGCCCCAGTGGTTCCTGCTGCCTCCCTCCCCGCAAACGGCCCAGGCGGCCTTCAAGGCAGGGTTGGGGCAGGAAGTGACCTGGGACACCCGATGTGTCAGACCGAGGGAGCTGGGAGGGCAAGGAGGACCCCTGCTGCTCGTGCACGACCCAAGGTGGGTGAAGATGGGCCCAAGGGGGGCGGGAGGGAAAGAGGAAAGGGAAGAGAGTACCTGGAAGGTTCTGCAGGTGGTAGCAAGTGGGTGCTTGATTTGGGAGGTGGGGTGGGGAGCTGGGGGGGTGCCAGGAGGTCTCCTGGCCTGGCAGGAGGGTGGTCCAGTCAGGGTCCGGCTGGGTCAGAGGTCAGGGTCAAGACAGAAGAGGGCAGAGAGGGAGGGAGCGGGGGAGGAGGAAGGGGAGAAGCACTTCCCTTGAACAAAGAGGGGAGGCGCTGTGTCCCTGTGGGCAGAGCCAGGTGCTGGGGAGGCAGGAGGAAAAGCCTCAGCTGCCACACCTATGCACTCTGAGGGCCTCCCACGGCCTGACCCCTCCGTGGCCAGCATGGAGGGTGTGAGGGGCTGTCCATGGGGAGGGAAATCAGCCAGCAGGGGGGCGATGGCGAGGAGGGGTGGTGCTTTGGGAACTTCCAGAAACCAGAAGCTTACTTGAGAAAGTCTGGCCGTGCAGGCCCCGGGCTGGGGTGGACGCGGCATCTCAGAAGATGCTCTCTCTGGTCCCATGGGCACTTCTGGCCGCCCCTGAGGAGGTCACACCTCGAGGGGCGGTCGGACCTCTGTGTCTTTCCCGGTCCCCCGTCCCCTCCCCCCGCAGTGGGGGCAGTCTGCCAAGGGGCCGTGGGGGAGGGGCACGCCCCCCCGATGATGGCTGGGCAGGTGCGCCCCAGCTCTGACCAGAGGGTGACCCCCAGTGCTACCGCAGAGGACAGGGCGGTCTGCTGGGGCCGGCTGCACAGATATTGATGGTCCCTGACCTTGAGAGGTCCCTGTGGCTTCCAGCGTGTGATTGGAGGAGGAAGCTAGCCGATGGCAGGCGCTCCGTGCTGATTCAGCCCTTTCTGGGCCTGAGCGAGCTTCCTTCCCTCCGCAGGGGCTAGTGCTTCTCCTTTCTCCCTCGCAGCTGCTGCTGGGAAAGGGCCTCTCTGGGCCAGCCCCTCTAGGACGGCCAGCGCCCCCGTCCCCTCGAGGCTGGCCTGCCGCTCTGCACCAGGCTGCACCCAGGAGCCCCTTTCCAGAAACCCCAGCAGGCTGGCCGCCTCCCTAACAGCTCCCAGAAGAGGGAGCGCCCCACCTCACCAGCATCCTTGCCCAGAGGGGACGGGGAGGAGGGGAGGAGCGCTGATTCAGCGGCTCGTGGGCTGTGCCCCTCCCCCCGCCCCAGCGGGCAGCGTGCCCAGGCTTGCTGGCAGCTGTGTCACCCGGGGCCTCTCGCAAAGTGGCTGTGGCGCTCACTATGTGGCCGCCCCTGCGCTGGTGCTGGGGGAGGGCCTGCAGGAGGGTGCGTGGTGAGCACGGCTACCTGCGCCCAGGACCGAAGCACGGCCTTATCCAAGAGAGGCCAGCACACCACTCCTGGCCACCAGCCCGGGAGCCCAGTCGGGCAGACCTCCTCCGCCTTTGGCCAGTTCAGCCGTGTCACCTGCCTCCCTGACCTGGGGCTGGACGCTGACCCTGAGCCCTGGGCTGGGGACGGGCTGCACTGGTGGGAGCAGCCTGGGCCCGAGCCGGGCGGGGCATGAGCCGGAACCTCCTAGGGCCCAGCGTGGGTTGGGTTGCCCTCTAACTGTGATGGGAAAAGCCCAGAGTGACAGGTGGCTGGGGTAGGCGCTGAGGGCGGACCCGGGCCCAGGCAGGTGCTGCCTTGTGAAGTGGGCCCTTCCTCAGGGTGCCCATCGGCATGAGGCAAGCACCTGGGGAAGGGTGGGGAGCCCTGTGGGCCTGGACCCGAGGCAGGGAGTCTGGGAGGGCGGGAGAGAGGCCACCGGAAGGCGGGGGGAGGGCGACTAGGCTAGGTCGCTGGCTGGGGAGGTCCCTGTGGTTGAGCAGGGCAGGGCCTGGGGCACCCCACCCGAAAGTGGGCATCCCTCTAGAGGGGGCAGTCCTGCCCCAGCCTCCCCAGTCGGTCAGTGGGAGAGTGTCTTCAGACAAGAACCCCGAAGGCCCGTGTGCGTGCCTGAAAAGCGCACAGCCACCTCCCATCTGCTGCGTGTTGACCGCCATTCACTCCACAAGGAGGAGACTGGTGCTCCATTCTGCTTCCGGAGAATATTAATGGCTCATCCTGGCTGCAATGCCGCATGCATATTCATGCGGAAATCAATCAGTCTGGGCTGACGGTGATGTCACGGGAGAGGAGCAGTGAGGTGGCTTCCTAGGAGGCGTGTCCCTGACACGGGGGTCGCTCCGGGTCACCTGGAGCCCAGGGGGCCCTTTCCTTCCAGGTGCACCCAGAAGACGTTGTGGCGCTTTTGCCGTGGATACCGCTTTCTCGGATGGGCAGGGAGTGGTGCCCTTCCTGCCCTCACTGGGGTCTGTAGAAGGGAGACACAGTCCGGAGTCCTCCCAGGGAGCCCCCCACATGCAACCCGGGGCCCGCCCTGACCCCCGCGCCCCACTGGTGGGCATGTTTCTGCCCATGTGCCGACTCAGGTGAGCAGAGACGGTGGGTTTCTGGATCTTTGCAGCGGCCCAGCCGCACCCCTGTTCCCACCCCTGTTCCCGTTGTCCTCCGGCCCCCAGGCTCTCCTCCTCCAGGACTGGAATGCTGCCCAGCCCCCGACCTGCCCTTCACCTTTCAGAGCCAACGGGGCCTCCATGCCCTGCCTGCCCACACAGGCAGGGGCAGCCCTCAGACGATATAAATCTGAGTTTTAAATGTGAATTCGTTATTTACAACAACATCCTGATTTAATGGTCACAGGAATTATTTATATGTTTTTCAGATTGTGCTTCGATCACCCCGTCTCTGTGTTCCCGGCTCCCTGGGTGCGGCACGAGGATCCTCCTGATGCCTCAGCCTGGGGCCGGTTCGGCCTGTGCTCGGCACCCCTCTGTGGCGCCCCTCAGGGCGGCTGCAGCCCCTTGTACCCGCCACCCCTCCTCCCGCCGAGCCGCTGCGGTGTGCATGTGCGGGCCTGCGTGTGCGCTCACATGTGTGCATGATGCATGCGTGTTTTCCACCGCCCGAAGTTTCGAGTCCCGCCCCTGTTCACCCCGAGCGGGCAGGGCAGGGAGGACTGGTGCCGGCCCCGCCTCCCTGCCCCGCGGCTCCCTCTAGGCGCTCTCAGACAGAAGGGAGGGAAGCCCCCAGTGCCATTATCCCCGTGTTCCCGCCTCAGAAACACTCCGCTGGAGAGAGCCGAAGGGCATGCTTGCTCCGGTCGCCTTCCCTGCGTTTGGGTCAGGTGGTCACGGAGCTGATGGCGTGAAGGGCCTTGTTTCTTAGATGCTGCGCTGTGTGGGTGTTTGCTCCTCTCCAGGACCAGCTTTTCCTGCGAGACACGGGAGAGGAAGGCGAGAGCGGCCAGACTCACAGTCCGGAGTGGACAGAGCTGCTGGACACAGCTCTTCCCAGAAGGGGAAGGCAGCCTAGGGCCGGCGTTTCCTCCTGGCGAGAGCTGTGTGGGGGGGGCTCCCGACGTGCCCAGACTGCCCCAGGGGGCCAGAGCTCCAGGTGGCCCTCTCCAGGGGAAGGTGCTGGAAGCCAGGGGCCGAGGCTGCAGCCCTGCCTGGGGGAGGGGACATGCCTTCTGCCCTTTGTGCCTAGACCCGTTCCTGGTCTTGACCTCAGCGGCAGGTTGGCAGACCCTCTCTGGGGCGTGGCTCGCTCGCACACTTGTGGAGTGAGTGGGGGGGTGAAGGGGCTGTCCTATCTCAGGCCATCCCAGCGGCTCTGACGGAGCACCGCCCACGGGCCACGACCACAGCTCAGGGCGCTGCTAGTCCAGGATCCCGGTGACCACAGAGTCCGTGTCCGGCGAGACCGCTCCCCGGCTCACAGACGCGACTTCTCGCTGCGTCCTCGTGCGGCGGGAGCGGTGCGGGAGCCCCTGGGGTCCCTCTCCTGTGGCTCCGCCCCGCGACCTCCTCCCCTCCCAAGGGCGTCCCAACACCTTCACCTTGGGCGGCGTTAGGTTTCAACACATGACTCTGGGGGGGACACACATTCTTTTTTTTTTTAAGATGTATTATTTGAGCGAGAGAGAGAGAGAGAGATGGCGTGCACGCAGGGTGAAGGGGCAGAGGGAGAGGGAGAGCGAGAATCTTAAGCACACTCTGCACTGAGCGTGGAGCCCGACGCGGGGCTCAATCCCATGATGCTGAGATCACGCCCTGAACCGAAGCTTAGCGGACTGAGCCACCCAGGCGCCTGAGGACACACATTCTGATGACAGCACGTTCCTTGTGCCCCGAGGGCCTGACACTTTCTGAAAGACTGTGTCCAGGGCCACTCAGCGCCCCGCAAGCTCAGCCTCATAGGCGGGACGTCTCCCTCCGGCAGTGTCCACGGGGATAGGTGCCTGCCCTTTGCTGACTTCTCCTGGGAAGGTAGCGTGCCACCCAGGAGCGGCCCTGGAGCGCTTGCCCTTGACTCGGCGGGGGTCCCCAGCCCTCCACCCCAGCCAGCGTGTGCCCGCTCTCACCTGTAGCTTGCGGGGGGCACAGATTGCCCCCCAGCTGCTGTGCCCACCCTGGCGTGACTGGCCAGGCTCTGCTGTCCCGCCTGGGAGGAGGTGGGGCACCCAGCCACCCACCCCTCAGCCTTTTCGGGAGCTTAACAGCTGCACAAAACGTTGGAGAGAAATTTAGGACAAAATAAGCAGAAGATCGGAGCATCCAATTTAAACTGAGGGGAGGCACACGGAAGCCGATGCGGTGCTGCCCTAATTCACTCGCACAGAGAACCACGGGTTCCGCAGCCGCTGCTGCGAAACCAAAATATTCACCCAGTTTCCTTCTGTGGAAGGGACCCAAGCTGGCCTCCGAGGACTCACAGATGTCCCCGGGCCGCAGGGCGCGGCCTCAGATGGCCCCGGGGCATGGCAGACCCCCTGGGGCTGCAGGGTCCCAGGCAGCCCTTGCTCTGGCCGCTGCACCTGCCCGCCGGCCCCCGTGGAGGCCCGGCCGGAGCTCACCTCTCGGCAGCACACAGCAGCGGGTCCCCAGCCCACTGCACGCTCCTCTGTCCAGCCCTGCCCTGCCCTGCCCGAGAACGGCTGGCCGGTCAGCTCTGCGGCCTTTGGGCTGGTGTTCCCGGCTACAGGAGGTGGTCCAGGGGAAACCTAGGCTGCCCTCGGAGAAGGGCTTTCCAGGGGTCTGGGGGCCAGGTGAGCAAGTCTTCATCTCCAGGGCAGCTCCCGCAGTCTCCCTAGCGGCTAAAGGAGGACCCACCCTCGGTGCAACCGCGGGGCCGAGGGTTGGTCTGCAAGCCAGTAAGTGGGAGGTGGGCGAGCCATGGACCCAGCACTGAGCTCCTGGCGCCCCTTCGAGCCTGGAGTGGGGTCTGTGTGCTGATGCTAACCAGGGAGGCCGCCCCTGCCAGGGTGGGCGCAGCTGCCCAGCCTGGCCACCACCTCTCAGGGCAGTTTAGGAGCCTCTGGCCGGGATTGCAGACATGTTCCAGTCACGAGAATTAACATCCTGATGATGAGCGGGCTCTGCCTGGGGTTTTGAAGGAGAGATGGGTTATATGACAAACAGCATTAAACCCCGAGGTCTGTTCGGCCCTTCAGCAAGATGCCCTGGGCAAATCCCTCCCCTGGGCGGCTTTGTACGTGGTCAAGGAGAGGTGTCCCGACCTGCTCACACACCTACCTGGAGCCAGGTGCGCTCCCGCCCAGGAGAAGCCCTGGCTGGGGTGGGGGGCCAGGGCCCTGCACCCTCCCGCACCTTCACTCTTCCTTCGCTCTTGCTGTGAGTCCGGTAGGGGCTCTCCCCCTGGTTCCCCTGGTGTGTCATTCGGAACGCAGGGCGGGCGCGACCTTGTTGGTTGCAGTCCCTGAGCTGCATTCCTGGGCTGCTGGCAGGTGAGGTCAGGGACGTGCAGGGGCGCAGTGCTGGGCGGCGCTGGCTTCCTGACCCTGCACTGCGGCCTGTGGGATCGAGGGATTGTCCCTGCTGATGCCCCCTGCATTGCATAGAGGTACCAGCCCCTTCACAAAGTGCTCTGGAATGTTCTGAGACACATTCCTGGAAGCCTGGCTTCCCAATGGTGTCGTAAGCACCTAGTTCCCTGCTTGAAGGTCCCGGGACCCAGCAGACACAGGGCTGTGGGGTGGGAGTTCGCTGGTGGGGCTGGGGCTCCAGCTGCCATGGGACTTGACCATTAGCACAAAGCCCAGGCCTGAGTTAAGGCCACACCTGGTGACCAAAAGACCCGCTCTGGCCCTTCCCCCAGGCTGACCGCCTCATTAGGCTAGCCCAAATCTGAGCCACCAGGTCCTCACCCAGAATTTCCCAGGACAAGAGACAGATGACAAGGATAATGGCCACGGCCAGCAGGGACCGGGTCTATGATCAACTCTGCAGCCCCAAGCACCACCCAGAGCAGACGGTTGGGTCCTCCAGGGGCTGGGGCTGTCCGTCCATCCGTCACTCTTGGCTTCCTTCCCTGGGGGAGCCCAGACTGTGGCCATCTAAGGGGACCCCATGGGCCACATGACCCACCCAGGCAGGGAAGGGGGACAGTGCACAGCCCTTTCGACTCCTCTTTGGAGGTGAGGTTGTTAGCAGGAGGGCCCTCCCCTGGACAGCCACATGGGGTGACGTCAGGAGCTTGCTCAGTTGGCCCTCCTACCAGCTCAGGGCCACCCTTCTCGATGACCAGCTGCAGGCCATGGCTCCCCCTCCTGCCTGCCCGAGCCCTGGAGTCTCACTCGGGTCAGGGTCGGAGAGTAGAGCCCTGGGGCCCTCCTCTGTCCTGCCCCTCTGAGCAAGGCCTTTGCGGGACTGGGGACACAGAGCAGAGGACTCGGTTCTCCTGGGAGCCAGAATGGCAGTGGAGGGGAGGGGGGAGTGGGCTGTCCCACAGAACCTCCCAACCACCCCCCGGCCCCAGGTTCCAAGCCGTCTCCAGAGGCCCCGTCTCAGGGTCAGGCCATGCTTGCCGTGGGCTCAGGAGCAGGGACACGGCTGGTGGGGGCTTGGAAGGGGTAAGCCCAGCACTATGTACAGCTCCTCTGAAGGGATGTGCCCATCAAGGGGCATGGCCACTGAGCACTGGGTCCCAGAGCAGTAGGGCTGAGCGGGGAGCCCACGGTGAGGGACGGCCCTCAGCCCACGGTGAGGGCACCTCGTACTCCCTCAGGAGGCCCTGATTTATGAGTAGCATTCAGCCCAACGGTACTACCTGTGTGTGGTTCGACCTGTGGGCACCCAGACCTCTAATGCGGTCTAGGGGTGAGTCCAGCCCGTCCCCAAGGGGAGGGTTCTGCTGGCGGACACACCTTGGCTCTCGTGCAGACCCCACCACCCCTGGCTGTCCCTTGAAAATGAAGGGTTTTTTTCTTACCGTGCCTCCAGACCACCAAGCTCCTGGTCTTCCTCACAAGACCAAACCCAGATTTGAATCTGTGGGGCCCAGCCGCCCGTAGGATGCCTGGCAGCAGGAGGAAGTTCCTGGAGAATGAGCTGTGGCCTGTATGTGTGGCCCCAGACCCAGGGTTCCTGCCCGGGACTGTGCTCCGTCCATCACGTCCCCCTATCCATCCCCGAGTGCTCTGGGTCCACGGCTGGCAGCCAGCCCTGGTCCTACAGTGGGGAAGGCAGGCCAGGCCGGGCCCCACGGTGCTCCCCATGGATCCCAGTGAGGACCAGCGCACCTCGGATCCTAACGTGCACCCTGGCTACCTGGGTGGATCCCCTCAGCAGGCCAGGGGCCTAGGGGTGGGCAGGGGAGGAAGGGCCGCAAGTGGGGGACAACCCAAAATAGCAGCGTGCCTCCAGAAGCCACTAAGTGCTTGGTGGAGGGGGGCAGTTCAACCTTGTGGCCAGATGCTGAGACGTCAAGGGAAGACCAGGGGCGGACCACTGGATTTGGGGCAGTGATGACCACCAGTGACAGGAGGGCCCTCCATCCCCATGCACTGACCCCTGGCCGCATCTGGTCTGACGCCTGGGGCCGTGTGACCCAAGCGGGAACTCCCCAGGGGTTCCTGTGGCCCACACAGGAGGCTTGATTCCCCCAAACTGTCCTCCTAGCTTCCTGTCTAAGGGAATGGGCATCACCAGCCTCCCACCTCGGTCCTTCTGGCTCCCCTCCTCGGGTCCTCACCCCCTCAGCCCTCCCTGGACTCCCAGGAGGGTCCCCAGCGGGTCTCCTGGAACCCAGCAACCAGGAGACCTCTTACTCTCGCGCACGGGGTCAGGAAGCTTGCCTGGCACAGAAGGCGCAGAATCCTGGCCCCGCTGACCAGCCCTGCCAGCGACCCCTTCCCTCCACACCTCCCACCTCCCACCTTCCCCTGCCCCACTGGGAGCCTGTCCCCCTCCACGTCCATTTAGCCTGGAGGGCCACCTCCTCCACTTGTGTCTACACAGCATTTGGTGTTTTCTTGTGAAAATAGGCATCAGAGTTATGTCTTCAGTGCTTTTAAGGGCACAGCTCAGGGGCATCCTGCGCATCCACACTGCTGTGCAGCTGTCCCCAGACCGTGTTCCTCTTCCTGGAGTAAACAGTCCCCACTGAACTGGGACCCCCCCCGCCCCTCCCCCCCACCCCCTGCCCTGTCTCCAGAGGCTGACTCCTTAGATATTTCAGTAAGTCGGATCTGGACGCTACTACACTGCACGGGAAGACCACATTTGGTCCATCGAAGGACACTTGGCTTGTGTTCACCCCTTGGCCGTTGTGAATGGTGCCATGAACACGGGGCGCAAGTAAGTCTTTGAGACCCTGCTCCCAATTTTGACTCACATCAGAAGCGGAACTGCTGGGTCACGTGTAATTCTGTTTAATTCTTGAAGAACCGCACACCTTTCTCCATGGTGGCCGCTCTGGCTGGTTTCCGGTTCCGACTCTGCCATCCTACTGCGTGAAGCACCTCATCGTGTGTGAAGCACTTTCTAGTCCATGGCATTCTGGGGGTTTAACCAACTGTGCCCCCGACTCAGACAGAAGGCCCAGGAGAGTGGCCCCGGCCCACCTTACTCTCCACCATGTCCCAGGGCCGAGCGCCGGGCCTGGCACACAGCCATGCTCAAGGACAACCAGGTCTCCCCACTCTCTGGGGGCAGGTGTGCGGCCTGCCCCCCCCCCCCCCACACAATGCGGACGGGCCTTGCCTGCCACCCTTCCAGGCTGCCTGCACTCTGGCTGGGCCTCTCTCAGCAAGTGTGTCTTCTCACCCTAGGGGCCAGATTAAACCATCTGCTGGAGTGTAGAAGTGCACCCCAGGAGGGGGCCCAATGCTGTGAGAGCCAGCTGGGGGGTCCCGATGGCTTCCCTGAGGACCTGAGTAGGCCACCTAAAGGATGAGCCAATCAGAGTTCACTTGCCAACACAGGGAGAGGGGGATCCCAGGCAGGGGATTGCAGGTGCAAAGGCCCTGTGGTCGTGGGCACAGACTGGCAGCCTGTGTGCTACAAGGAAAGCATGGGTGGGTGGGAGGAGGACGGAAACTGGGCAATGGGCAGAGGCCAGCTGCTCAGGCCTGGAGGGAATTCACTGGGCACAGAGCAAGGCCCCATCAGCCCTTCTCTCCATTTTGGCTGCCCCTCCCCCTCTTCCTCCATGCTTCTCATCCTTGGACACCTCCCGAGCCCCCAGCTCCAGTGTCTGCAGGACAACCAGACTCTCCATCAGAAACACAGAGGTTTGAAATCCTCCTCTCACACAGGGTCTTCATCGTCTGCAGGGGCGCATGGACTGGCCGGGGGTGGGAGGGGGGCTCCGGCCTGAATCCCGGGACTTTACTGCCAGATTCACTGCAGAACACGCTCGGTCCCCATTCCAGTGTGGGCCGATGCCTCCTAATGCGGACCCCACACAGACAGGGTGACGGGTGCCTGGCAGGCAGAGCCGGGGGCCGCCGGAGCCGGTACGCCACACTGGGCTTCTGAGAGCGCCGCGTGACACCCGAAGAGAGCCGCCAGTGACCACGTGGGCCTCTGTGTCCCAGGCCCATGTAAGTGCCCTGCAGCCCGGCGTGTCCCCAGAGGGGGGTGGGGGCACCCCCCAGGGGTGGAGGGGCTGCCGATTCTCCAGAATAACCATGGTAAGAGGAGGAATGGCAGAGGGACCAGGGGGGCCTCTGATGGGCCAGGCGGGCCTGGCTCCAGGGAAGCTGGGGTGCTGGCCCCTTTGTTGGAGGGGCAGGGCCTGCCAGCACCTTCCATTGTTCTTCCCCTCCTGCAGGAGTGCACACAATGCTGCCCCGTGGGCAGGCCCCCAGTGTCCAGGAGCCGGGCCAGGAACAAAAGTGAGGTAGTTTCCTGGGGAGGGGCGTGGGCTGTGTTCAAGGTTGGCTGCTGCCGCCCAGACAGGAGCCCAGACAGGAGCCAGGGCCCGACGTCCTGAGCTGGGCAGTGGCTGGAGGGGAGCCAGGGCCCGGGGCCGATGGCCCCTGGGGGTCCCTGCCTAGTGTCCTGTGCCTTGTTGAGTCTGGGACAGGCGGGGCTGGGTAGGGAGAGAGGGGCAGGGTGCTAGGACCAGGCCCACAGAAATCCCAGATGTGGAGAAATGTTACAGAGGAGATATTAGCCGGACAGAAAGAATGCCTTGTTTGTGCTCATGATACTTACTGGAACACCCTATTCCTCTTACACCGCATAGACGAGATATTTACCAAGTTCCCTGGTCAGTGTTCCGTAAGAGGCTGACCCTAGCCTCCCTCGGTGGAGGACGCGCACTCTGGAGAGCTCCTTTTCTTTCCATTCTGTTCTCACTTTCACTTCACTTCACCCTTTGGTGTCCCCGAGATCCATTCTTCGACTTCGGGAGACGAGAATCCTGCAACACTGCGGCCCTGGGCGGCCATGAGGTGTGGCCGGCTCTTACTCCCTCCGTCCTGTGGACTCCGGCTGCCCCCGAAGCCTCAGCAGTGGCACCCTGGGCTCCTGGGCAGAAGCCCTGGAGGCCACAGGATCCGGTTGGACCGTTTGCTGGCCTCAATTTGAATCTGAAACCGGGGATGGGGTGGGCCAAACCCAACTGCTCAAAGTGGGGGCCGGACCTGGACTGCAAGTCTGGGGGTTGGGGTGCGTGGCCAGTTCCGGCCCCCGCTTAGCTCCACGCGGCAGGGCTGCTCCCCGAGTCTGGGGGCCCTCCTCAAGTCCTGGCTGTGAGGGGACGGCCCGAGCGCCCGGGCGTTCAGCACCCCCCGCGCTGCCTGGCTGGAGCAGGGCAGGATCACAACAAAGGGGTCCTTTGTGGGCCGCTGACGTGTGGCCGCAAACAGGCGGCCAGGGCCTCTCCCAGAGCTTCCCGGGGGGGCGGGGGCTGGAATGGAGCCTCACCATTTTTCTGGCAGCTACCCCGGTCTCGGGGTTGGGGTCTTCCCTGACTTAGCCTTTGCTGGGAACGCGGGCGCTCGGGGCGATGGCAGGAAAACCCTCCACGGGCCGGGCCGCTGCCCATTAGAGCTGAGGAAGAGCCCACCTGGGGCAGCTTCCGAGGGAGGGTTAGGGACCCACCGTCAGGCGTTTACTTTGGCCCCGTGAACTTCTCTTTGGCAGATGAAAGAGGCTTCCTCCCGAGAGTGCAAACGCCACAGTGCCAAAGGCTTTTCGGTGGCCTTGCTTCTGTGCTGACGGACAGGAGTGGAACAGGGGGGGCAGACACCCTCCCTTCGCTCTCCCTGCACAGGCCTGGCCCAGGCGCCCAGGTGCAAGGACGCGCTGTGGGCGGCCGGCTCCCACTCGGCTCACCTCCTGGGGAAGCCATTTACGGGGCTGGAGTCTGTTCTCACGCCAGCAGACCTGGCCAAGGGTCCGACCCTGGGGTCCTCAGTCTACTGCTTCCCCACCTGCTGACTGGAGACTCTGGACACTCGGGCAGGAGAGAGGCACCAAGACTCAGGCAGGTGGACAGGGGCTCTGGCCCCTCATCAGCAAGGGTGGAGCACCCCTCGGGCTCCCACACACTGCAGATGTCTATGGTCAGCTGACCTGTACCAGGCACCCCACTGGGCCAGGGGTAGGGTGGTGAACAATACGGGGAGCCAGTACCCGTGGGGGCAGGGGAGAAGGGGGCTGTGAGTGTCAGAGGGGGGAGAAGGGGGCTGTGAGTGTCAGAGGGGATTAGCACCAGGGTTGGGCCAGGGAGTCTGCGGGCAATGGCCCATCTGGCTCTGTTTTATGGGAGGGTAGGGAAGGCCCAGGCTCCAGGGATGACTGGGCAGAGACCCAAAGGAAGTGAGTCGTCTCAAAGACATGGTGAGAGGGGGAGAAGGTATGGGTAGTGGGAACAGCAGGTGCAAAGTCCCTAGGGCCGAGTTGGGGTGCTGGAGCTGCACAGGGGCCAAGTAGGGGTGAGTGTGGGGTGGGGACCCAGGTCTTGGCTGTTGCAAAGACTTGGGCTCAAGTTCTGTGTGGGAGATGGGGGGCACTGAGGGATCTGAGCAGAGGCGGGCTGTGATCTGACATGTTCAGAGGCATCTCTGTACTCCTATGTGGTACAAGACCCGGACGGGGCAACGGGGTGGGGGGAGACGGGGGAGCCCAGCTTTGGGGCTGCTGCAGTAACTGGAGGAGAAGGGGATTGGACCGGGAGGGTAGCAGAGAGATAGTGGGTGTGAGAAAGGGTCAGCTGTACGGTGGAGCTGTGGGCCTAGGGCACAGGCTGGACCCGGGTTGTGAGAAAGGTGACGTATAAGGAGGTGTTTGGCCTGAGCTGCCCAAAGGGTGAGGGGCCGTTTGCCAAAGCAGAGGAGGCAGGGGGAGCAGGAGTGGGGCATGGGGAGGGGCTCTGTCCGGCCACGGCACAGAGATGGCCATCAGCCACCCAAGAAGGGGCAGTTGAGGAGGCAGCTGGCTGAGTGAGTCTTGGGTGTGTTTGATGGGCCTTAATCCTTCTTCGAGACAAGCCTAGGATGGAGGAGCTCAGTGTCTTCCAGAACAGATGCAGCAGAGCATGAAGACCTGACCCCCGAAACCCCTCATGGAGGAAGCCTGGGAAAGAACCATGGAGGAAGCAGAGTTTGGGGTGTGTGTGGCCAGGGGAGCCCTGGGAGGAGAAAGGTGCTCCCCCAGATCCCTCCTCGATGGATGGCCAGCCCCGGGTAGTCAGCTTTCCACTCAGCCACCTGCAGGACTGCCAAAGGCTTGCAGCATCCAGGGGAGGACACACAGGTAGCCAGGCATTGGCTCTCTGCCTTGGTCCCAGGTGCACCCGGGCCCCTACTCCTGAGACCCCACCTCGGTGGCTAATCCGTTTGCAGATGTATCTCTTGTGACTTCCCTCTTCCCCCCAGCCCGACGCTCTCTGGATCAGCTATAGGACCAGATGCCAGGCCGGGCCTTCCTGAGCTGAGACGACCCTCATTGGAATCACAGAGGGGCTGCAGCACTAATCAGACCCCTCAAGAGGGGACTGTGGCCACCCCGTCCCCCTATCAGCCAGCACCAGGCTGACAGTGCGCAACGTCTAACTCACAATGCTCAAAGCGGAGGCAGGAGGTGCACGGGCCCACACCCTGGGTGCCTGCTGGGAGCCCTGGCTGAGCGAGCTCCAGGCTGCACTTTCTTCCAGAGCCGCATTATTCTCATTAGCAAAACAGGAGTAGAGAGAGAGCTAACCTCACAGGATTGTCGCAGCGTAAAGTTAGACAGTGCGTCCAGAGCGCGCCCGGGACACGCAGCCCAGGCCTGGAAGTGAGTTAGCGGGCGAAAGCATTAGCATTTAAAATGTGCACATGCAGTAGACTCACACCCAGACACACGGAAACTGCACCAAATCCTGCTAGTTACCCTTGGGGAATAGGTTTCTGGTTATCTGTTGCCTTTTAAAACTCCTCAATGTTTTCCAAATGTCCTCCATTAAAGAAGAAAGACTTCCTTTGATGTTTAGAAAACAAAGTGATGGAAACAATCAGAAGGTGCAAACTGTGAACCGGCTCCCCAGGTGAGCAGGCTCCCCGAAGGAGTGCACGCAGACAGAGGCCACCATGCCCAGTCTTCACCGCCTGCTGGGGGGCGGTCACACCTCCAGACCCTCTGTGGGTCCTCATCCACGCAGTGACCCTAGGGCTGCCACGAGAGGACCTCGGGGCCTAGTGGAGGGCTTCTGGGGCCTCACCCTGGGATGGAAGGGCCCAGAGACTAGTCTGTCCCTGCTCACCATGTCATCTGTAGAAGCCCTGATTCCCAGGGCGCTGGTCGGTGGGGTGTTTGCACTGCCAAGATGGCCCATAGTACTTAGGAGCCCGCGGGAATCCCAAGCCTTCGGGCTGAGCTGGAGGCACCCAGCCCTTGGCCCCCACCTGTCCCAGAGCCTTCTGCAGGCAGCACTTGGGTCGGTGCTGGAGGTTTACCTTAGTCTCCCTCACCTTGCACCTCCTGAACCATGTGACCACATGCCAAACCACATGACTGTGTCTCTAGCGCGTAGAGGCCCCCTGGACAAGTCAGACTGCCCCATGGGCTTGGAAGAGGCAGCAGCCTGGACTGGTCTGGGGGTGAGGGAACTAGGACCCTGTTTAGGTCTGAGTGGGGGTCTGGGGGTGTCATACCCATCCTCCCAGAGGGCAAGACAGGAGTGAGCTGGTGGGAGGATGTTTTCTGTGCAGACCCACAAGTTGGGGTTGGGGGTTAGTCTATGATCAAGGTGAAGGACCTAGCTTGAGGTTGGGGACAGAAGTACTTGGACCAGCTTCTGACCATTGCCCTACGAATGACCTTGGCTAAAAGTCTGGCAGGGCTTTAGCCCTAGCCTCTGACTCCCAAGGGGTCCAGAACATTCTCTGGGGAATGAGTGGGCATCTTGTTCTTCACATTAATCCCCGCCTCCTGGTGACCCCATGCTCAAGATCACTGTTCTGGTACCACCCCCGTTTTCCCATGAGGACCCTTGTGGGAGGGAGGGAGCCACGCTTCCCCTCGTCCGGGAGGACCACTGTGGCCTGTCCTGACCCCAGACCCCAGATTAGGGTGGGGGCACCTGAGAAGGGGGCGTTTGTGGGTCCCTTCGGGTGCGTGGCCTGTTTTACTTAAAGGCGCACCTCTGTCCACAGGAGCGTAGCCTCGGACAAACCTGAAGCCGCAGGGGTGGGAGGGGAGGGGCGGCGGGTGAGAATGAATCACAATAACGCGCCAGTGTGCCCGGATCACGCCAGGCCTGAAAGCGGCCCCGGCCAAGTTCCCGGCCCGAGTAGGAGGCCCCGGTGGCCGGCGTCGGGCTCGCCCAACGGTGCTCCCGCACCCCCGCTTTCCTTGCACGCCCTCCCGCCCGCAGTCCCACTTGGCGCCGCCTCGCGGAGGCTGCTCGGTGCAAGCTCGGCCGCCGCGGGGAGGGGGCGCTCCAGGGCCCGGGGCTCCCGGGCTGCGCGGCTCCGTGCGGGGGCCGGAGGGCGGGGGAGGGTGTGGGTCCGGCGCGGCCCCGTGTCCGGCGCAGGGCGGGACGCTGGGGGGGGAGGGGGCGGAAGGAGGGAAGGCTGCGCGGAGGGGCCGAGGAGCGCCGCCCCCCCCGCCCCAACCCCCCGGGCCGCCCCGCGCCCCCTCCCCCCCCCGGCGCCTCCCCCCGCGCGCCCCGGCTCCCACCTGGCGGCGGGGCGGCGCGCCCCAGGGCGGCGAGTGCGCGCGCGCGGCCGGCGCGCTGTCCCTTTAAACGGCCCGCGGCGCCTCCCCGCGCCCCGCCCGCCGCGGTGCGGCCGGTGCTGGGCGAGGCCGGAGAAAGTCCATGTGAGCCGGAGCGCGGGGACGCGAGACTTCCTGCCGCCGCAGGCCGGACCGGGCCGGGCGCCCGCAGGTACGCCCAACTTGGCGCCGCGGGCCGGGTGGCCGCCGCCGCACTTCCCGCAAACTCCGCGGCGCGCCCGGCCGCCTCCCTGCCGCAGTGCCCGCCGGCCGCCCGCAGCCCAAGTTCGCGCGGCGCGCCCTCCCGGCCGGGGAGGCGGCGGGGCCGGGCCTGGGGAGGCGCCGACCCGCCCGCGCCCGCGCCGCCCCGAGCGGGGCTGCGAGCGGGGCCCCGGGCGCCTCCCTGTCCCCCTCCCGGCCGGCGGGCGCGGGGCCCCGCTCGGGACGCCCGGCCTCCGCCCGAGCGCGCCGACCCGGCCCGGCCCTCCCGGAGCGGGGAGGCCCGGGCCGGGGTCCGAGGCCGGCCGCGCAGCTGCGCATCCGCCGGGCCGGCGTCTCTCCCTCCTGGGCCCGGTGGGCCCCTTTCCGGGGCGCCCCTGCGCCCCTGGCCCTCCCTCGCGCGGACCCCAACCTGGGGAGGACCTGGGGGCCGGCTGCCCCGGGAGGGGGCTCGCACCTGTCAGCCGCTGCTCTGACCCTGCGGACCTGAGGTCTTGTTGCTCAAGCCCCTTATCTGAGGACCTCGGAGGTGACCTCTGAGCCCGCTGCCCACGCCCATGACCCGGGCAGACGACCCCCGGCTCTTCGGAAGTCTGCCGCGTTGGTGTATGTGTGTGTGGGGGGGTCATGAGGTCAGAGTTCACCTCCGGGTCCCCTCTTCCGGGCCCCCTCTTCCGGGCTTCTCAGAAGTTTGGTCTTGGGGCTGGTGATTGCCAGTTCTCTCCTGACGCCCTTTAATTAAACCGGTGGATTTGCAGGTGGTAGGTCCCGGGAGCTGTGGCCCTTATAGGGACATTCCCACTGCTCCCATCCTCCTCCCCCTTGTCCTGGGGGCCTCCGAATCGGAGATGTTGTGGCCACATGGGCAGTTGGGCTTCTTCTTTCTAGGGGTAATTCTTGGGACTCCCCGAGCACCCAGCTGTGTGTCCCCTGGCGGCATGTTCTAGTTGAGCCCATCCTGTGGGGTGGGGGGCTGGGCGGGGGGTGGGAGGCTGGGCGGGGGGTGGGCACTGGAGGTTGGAAAGCCGGGGTCCTTCCTGCCCTCAGTGTGCTCACCATCCAGTACCTGAGCAGTCCGCAAGCACTCCACTGTGCCCGCCCCTCTCCCAGCGGAGGGGGCAGAGGCCCAGGCCCATGGCCCTCCTGCTTCCTGTGCCCGCCGCAGGCCCGCCCTCCTGGCTGGTCTGGTCTGGTCTGGTCTGGTGTGGCCTGGTGTGGTATGGGTCTCTCCCCAGATCTTCCCACCCACCGCTACCCCTTCCTCCCCCTCCTCTCCTCTGGAGCCCCTGACCCCCTCCCCTCCCCCTCCAGTGTGCCCGGATGATGGCAGCAGGGGGGTCTCAGCACTCACTCACTGTCACTTAGGTCTTGCAAGGACGCCGGGAGACGCGGCCTGTTACTGGCTCCGTTTCACAGGTGAGGAAGCAGCTTGGCATGCAGGAGCCAGGTAGAGAGGGTCAGGCGGTGGGCGCTGCCTCCCACCTCCCAGACAGCCACCGTGTCCCTCCACCTGCGGCCCCCTGTGGTGCCTGTCCTTCCCAGGAGGTCCTTTGGCATTTCGGTAGGGTCATTCCTCTGTTGGGTGGCACCTTGGCTGGAGCCTGAGCGAAGAAAATAGGAGGAGGAGACCCAAGGTGTAGGGCCCCTGCTCTTTCAGTAAGACCGCTGGAAAGCGCAGAACTACAAGATACCACTTGTCACCTTTCCGCGGAGATCTGCTCTCAGTGGTCACACCCGGGGCTGAGGCGGTGCTGACTCAGAGCCAGCTCTGCCCATCCTCTCCTGCTCCCATTTAGAGGTGCTCCTGCACCCATTTAGAGGTGCTCCTGCTGTAACTGACCTGGGAGCACCAGGCTGCATGAGGCTGTCTCCGGGTCCTTTCCCTGCTCTCCAACTAAAACACGAGCATGCGTTATTCACAGAAGGGGGTGACAGCAAGTGCTGAGCTGGCGTCTGCGGCTGGGGCTCCTCCTGAACCTTGGCCTCAGGGTCCCGCCTGCCCGCCTTGCGTCCTGGGCTAAGGTGGGCTCAGTACCCCCATGGGACAGGAGATGAAAACTGTGGCGTTGAACGTTCCCAAGGCTCCATCCCTCCACCCCTGCTTCTGAGGCCTGTGCTCACCAGAATGCAGAGCTGGGGGTGGGCCGCGAGGGCCAGCCCCAGGCCTCCTGTTGCAGTCCCCAGCACTGGCCATCAAGGGCCGAAGCCTCCGTGCCCTGAGGCCTTGCTCCCTCCATGCCAGGGCAGCCTCATCCACCGCCCAACCCCAATGTGGGCCCCTTCCACCTGGGCCTCCCCTGCCTGGGCTCTCTCTGCATTCTGTTGTCCCGGGGTGGGGGGCTGCTGCAGGGGGTGGGAGTGGCCCCCCCAGGCTGGGGGCGGCTGTGGTGAGAGTCTGCTGAAGGGCGCCAGAGGGGGCCGCAGGTGGAGGGACACGGTGGCTGTCTGGGAGGTGGGAGGCAGCGCCCACTGCCTGACCCTCTCTACCTGGCTCCTGCATGCCAAGCTGCTTCCTCACCTGTGAAACGGAGCCAGTAACAGGCCGCGTCTCCCGGCGTCCTTGCAAGACCTAAGTGACAGTGAGTGAGTGCTGAGACCCCCCTGCTGCCATCATCTGGGCACACTGGAGGGGGAGGGGAGGGGGTTAGGGGCTCCACAGGAGAGGAGCGGGAGGAAGGCATAGGGGTGGGTGGGAAGATCTGGGGAGAGACCCACACCAGCCCAGGCTGCACCAGTTCACGGCCCCTCACCCCAGAACACTATGCGTGTTGAGCCCTGTGCAGTGGGCATACTCGGGAAGTTTGGCCGTGGTTAGGTTCTGGGGACACGCCGAGCTGCCTTCCGGTCCAGGGTAGTGTTAGCCCCCTGGCTTGTGCCTGAGGCTGGTCTTCCCGGCCTGGACTTTTGGAGGGGAGCACGGTCCTGTGATGTGCTGCTGCTCTTTGGGAGGGGGGTCCCAGGCAGGAGCAGGTGCGACCCGTCAGTCCCTGGCTGCATCCTGAGCTACTCCTGTGAGCTACTCCAGCTCTGGGCGGCCCCACTTTGGGAGCTAGTGAGGTCCGGTTGGGGCCGGGGTCTGCCTGGGGCTGGGAGTGGCCTCAGGGCCTGTTGAGGGCTGGCTGGGTTGGGCCTCTCACCCGCCCTGGCCTGCGGGGTTTGCAGAGCACTGTGTCCTGGGCCCTGTTGGAGCCCCTCGCCCAGCACTGTTACACCCCTGTCTGGCCTGCTCCCCCGCAGCCCCCCATTCCTCCCCGAGATGAGCAGCCTGGCCCTCGGGTACTTGTGCTGCGGCTCGGCTTGGGGCTACAGCCCGTTGTCTGTTCGGGTCTACACCTCAATTCAGGGGTGTGTGGGCCCCACCCCGTGACCTGTGGGCGAGGCCTGTGTGGCCTGGGCGCCGTGGCTGTGCCTGAAAGGTTACATCCTCCCCTGACGCGGACCAGGGCTCCAGGGACCCTGGTGCAGGCCGGGGAGAGCGTTCAGCTCCGCCACTCTGGGCAGGGCAGGGCTCCTGGCGATCTCGGTTTCTCTTAGCAGACGCTTGCTCTCCCCAGGCCTGGCTCTCCGGCTCTTTGTAAACTCCAGTGCCCTGCTGGCCAGGGCTTCTTCCTCGTGTCTCCTGCAGCTGCTGCGTGCTGGGAGCTGGGCTTCCTCCGTGGTGGCCTCTGGCCTTTGTGCTTGCGAGTTCTGGTTTTGGAAGTGGGACCCTGAGGTTGAGGGTCTGGCGGGTTGTGGGTGGACACAGAGGGGTCTGGAAGGAGTGGCCATTGACATTTGGGACATGAACTTTGGAGTGGGGCTCCCTGGTGGCCGCCTTGGTGGTTAGCATCTTCAGAGTGGGGCAGTGTCCTTGAGGACAAGGGCAGCGGGAGCAGGAATGGAGGGGGGTCTGACAGTGACCCTGGGATCTCCGGTCCGCCCCCCCCCAGCACGTGCCGACTGGCCCTGGACGAGGCAGTGAGGCCAGAGCTGGAACTGCAGGGGCGCTCCCAGGTCACATCCTGCCTGGAGCTATGTGACCTTGGATGCTGATCGCACCCTCTCTGAGCCCCACCCTGGCTTGTGTGTTTCCCTGTGAAGTAGTAGCTTCCTTGTTTGCTTGCCGGCTGAAGGTGAGCAGGCCCGGCCTCGGGCCTCTGTGCAGGTTGGGCCCAGCCTGGAGGCCCTCTCGGGATGCCCCCTCCCTGTCCGTGGGCAGGAGCCAGTGAGGAGCACATGTCCCTTTAAGGGGAGGCTGTTCTCCGTGGCTCCAGGGAGGACGCAGGCATGCTTTTCTCTGAGGCGCTGTTCTCTGGTCCCAGGGGGAGGAGAGGCTGGGTCTGGGTCTCCCAGGGAATCTTCCCCCTCCCCCTCGGCCCTGGGCCCTGGCATCCAGGAGGGCACATGGCCATGGATGGGCCCCGCCCAGCGCCTGCCTGCCGCCTGGGAAGCAGGCAGGTCGGGGGCGGGGACCACAGGGGCCTGAAAGTGCCCATATATAGTCACTGGGTTTGAGCAGAGTCCTGTTGCAGAGCTGTGTCCCAGGCCCTGGGCTGGCCGGCCCTCAGGCCCAGCCCCAGCCACCAGGTCCCTGGGGGAGGCCTTGTCTTGGGGGGCCTGGGGGGTGTTACTGAGAGGAGAGGTGGATTTGGGGTACACCGTCCGATAGAGCAGCAGTGCTCTGAGTGTTTGTTGATTGAAAATAAAAATCTCCTGAGCCCTCCCTGGTCAGGACCAGGTGTATTTCTGCAGATAGTCTTTGAGAGTTGGAGCCAGTGATATGTGGCTGCCCCATTGACTTGAGCTGCCCGGGGTCCCTCGCTGTGGGTGTTGGGGGGATGCCTGCTTGTCTGCAACTCCAGCCTTGGCCCCACAAAACACCCGTGTTATGGTGATGCCCCTATGCCCCCTCCCCACCCCCCAGCACCAGGGGCCGTCCACTCTGACGGCTGGCGTGCTCTGGAGGACGTGTCCCTTCCTCCGTTTCCCAGACTGTGGGGTCCCCCGTGCCTGTCGGTTGGGAGCAGGACGTTGCCCTGGGTCTTTCTGGCATGCGGGGCCTCCTGGGGCTCTCCGCCCTGGCCCTCAGCCTCTGCCCCTGCTGGCCCCCTTCTCTGCCCCGTCCCTGTCCCTGTGCCAGGAAGGGAGAAGTGCCCGCCTCTGCCGCATTCCTGACTTTTGTGCTGTTAAAAAAATCAAAATGTTAACATAGTTTTGCTCATTTAATTTAGTTTCCATTGCACTGCTGAGCGCCTTTGTTAAATTGTGTATACTGATACTTTTTGTTGTGTCAGCAGTTTTTTCCCCTTTTTTTTGAATATAAAGCCATTAGAGAGGCAAGATTAAAAAGATACATTACAATTAAAATGTTAATGAAATCTGCATCATACAACTTTTGAAGCCCTTTAGGCATTAATCTTGCCTGTGTCATGTCCATTAACTTCGGCTATTCTTGTTCCACACTGACCCCTGCTGAGAGATTTGTGCTATAATTGGATTTTTTTTAATAAAAAAGAAAAAAAAAAAGCTTTTAAGAAAATAAAGGTTGAGTGGTGGCCCTGGCTCCGAAGCCAAGGGAGAGGGGAGCCGGGGAGTACGTGGCCTCCCCTGAGGGGCTCCCCTCCTGAGCGGGGCGGGGACCCCTGCCCCTCCAGCTCCTGTCGCCCCTGCGGCTGCCCCAGGGCTGGGGTTTCTTCTGCCCCTCGGGCCATCTGCGCCGGGCTTCCCGGGTCGCTGGGACAGGACAACCTCCCCAGGCTGTTGGACGAGCCACCTCTGGGGTGTGGGTGTGCGAGAGTCAAGGCTGAGCTCACCTGCCTGGGGAGAGGGTGCAGAGCCCAGATGCTGGGTGAGGGGGGACAGGGGCGCCGCCGGCCAGGCCCTCGGTGGGACATGAAGGGCTGCGCACGCCAAAGCCTAGAGTTTTGAGTTCTCAGGATTGTGCATCCCCCATGCATCCCACGGAAGTCTGGCCTCCTGGGCACTGGGATCTCCAGTGTGAGGCTGGGGCTGGGGACTGGGAAGGGGGAGCCCCTCTTGCCTATGGTCAGGGCAGTGGGGACCCCCGGCAAGAGTGGGTGGTAGGTGCCCCCGTGGAGTTCTCTGTGCGGACTCGCCCTGGGCGGGGGCGGAGCCTCACCCGGGCAGCCCGCCCCCTTTCCGGGCCCGTGTGAGGCTGGGGTCCAGGGTGGCGGGTGGCCTGTGGTGTCTGGGTCAGGCCGGCAGGGTGGGCTTTCCCGGACCCCCGTGTTGCAGTCACCGCCGTCACCGGGAAGCTGGTCAGGTGGTTGGCAGTGGGGCTGCTCCAGACAGATTTCATGTCTGTGTGTTTTTGCAACACCTTTCTATAAAGGGAAACATAATTTAAAGTATGATTACTTAGTGTTGCAACAGCCGCCTCGCTCCACGCTATGCCGAGATCATTATCAGAGGCTGATATTAACTTGCAAAGAATATTATGCAAATTGCCTGCTGGCTCCTCCGGGAAGCCTGCTCCCAGGATGGGCGTGGGGCAGGGGGCCTGTGCCTCCAGGGGGACGCTGAGGGACACTAGGAGCAGGGCAGCCAGGCCCAGGGGAGGCTTCAGGACAGCTCTTGTCCTCCCGGCTGGCCGCCGGGCATTGTGATGTTTGTTGAGTGAGTGTTGCCTGCGTGCTGGGACCTGGCCTTCCCAGAGGTCCCTGTGATCCCTGCAGGCAGCCCAGCGGTGTGCTTCCCTGTGACTGGCTCTGGGAGTAACTGGACCTGGGGGTTCACGAGCCCCAAGCACTTGTCATTCCCTGAGGGAGGGACCGAGGTCACAGACCCCGCCCTGCCCCCTGGGTGCAGAGGCCATCCTACTCACTGACTTAGCACCCTGGCTTTGCAGCGTGCAGGGGCACGGGGCAGCCCCCGAGGGGCGTGTTGTGGGCCGACCTTGCGTCTGCCTTGTGGCGTGGACTGTCCACTCACACTCGTGCCCTTGGGGAGAGAGATGGGGTGGCCAGAGTCTGAGGATGGCTCCCTCCATCACCAGCCCCCAGCTGGTCCTGAAGTCAGGGCCACAGTTTAATGGCTTTAGGATTTCCCTCCAAATGCCCTCTCCCACTGTCTGGAAGAAGTCGGGCAGAGCAAGTTTGGGGCAGAAGAACCCATTTATGGGTCCTCAGGAGTAGTGTCCACCTGGAGCTGTGGAAGCCTGGTGGGGCCCCGGAACCTCAGATTTCCCTCCCTTCCCATGAGCGTGGTCATGAGTGGGCAAGGTCCGGAAGCCGGGGACCCCCGCACAGGGGTGTGCCACGCCCCCCCAGAGTGGACGGGAGTCTCGCTGTCCCTCGGGGCTGCACAGGCAGGAGGAGGACAGGGTTTTGGAGGCAGCCGGGGCTGGACAGGACTGTGACAGTTCCCACGATCCTGTCGGGCGGTCCAGGGCTGCGCTTGGTCAAGCCCCCACTTTCTGCAGAGTCCGGGCGTGTCATCTTGGGATTTTTGAACCCTGTTCTTCACTCTGCTGCTGTGGGACCCTAGGTAAACACGGTGACCTCCCCGGGCCTCAGTTTCCCCACATGTAAAATGGGGGAAGAGCTTTGAAGGATGCAGACCTGGGGCTCATCCCACTTTCTGGTCGCCGGGGTGGTGATGCTCCGGGCACGAACGCTCTGGCTGGAGGGCCGGGCCGTCTCCAGCCTGCCGTTGCCCACAGTGACCCGACAGGTGCTTCTCTTTCCTGCAAAGCTCCTCCCCCTCCTGGTGGGCTTCCCCCCACATTTTGTGAACGCTGCTCTGTCCAGAGGTGCCTGTTGGCTCCAGGAGGGCAGTGATGTTTGCGCGTGCAGGGATGGCAGACGGGCAGGGAGGGCGTGAGCCTTACGGGCACCCTGTGGCCCTGGCAACAGCTCACCATACACCTGGTGGTTTACAGTGACAAAAGTGTACTCCCCACAGTTCTGGGGGCCAGAGACCCAAAGTTAAGGAGTGGGCCGGACTGGTTCCTTCTGGAGGCTCTAGGGCAGAATCTCGGCCTCTCCCAGCTTCTGCTGGTGCTGGCAGTCCTCGGCGTCCCTTGGCTTGTAGACCCACCCCTGCTACCTCTGCCTCGATTGTCACACGGCTGTCCTCCCTCTGCATGTGTTCAAATGTCCCTCTTCTTACGAGGACACCGGTCACGGGGGCCGGGCCCACCCTACATCCCTCATCTCCATCCTTAACTGGTCACATCCACAAAGACCCTGTCTTCAAGTAAGGTCCTGTTCTGAGCACCTGGGTGGACATGAATTTGGGAGATGTTATCAACCCAGTGTGTGTGTGGGGCTGGGGGAGGTCACAGAAATCCTTCCGTGCCTGGCGGGGAGGAGGTGCTGTTTGGGAAGTCGTGGGGGGGGGGGCTTGCTGAGACAGGTCATTTGGCTCCGCCCTGCACTTGCCCAGGAGGGTGGGCAGCCAGACGCATGGACAGTGACCACTGCTCAGACAAGTAGCGGATGACGGGGCCGAAGGGCCAGTACCAGTTGGGAAGTCTAGAAGGAGCTTTGTTTTCAGGACCAGAGCCGGGGTTGAGGGCAGGAAACGGGGCCATGGGCGGAGGAAGAGTTTCCTGAGACACAGTGTCTATGGTTATGTAAGTTTTGGGACAGGAGGCAGAATTTGTGTTAATTGTTGTAACCTAGTTTAGTTGGCCAGTCCCCGTCACGTGAAGGGGCCAGGAAAGGCGCGTCGGCCACAGAGGAGTCCTCAAGGCTGGGTCTGCCTGTGCACCGAGTCCCAAACCGTAGCACAGACTGGGGCCGCGGGGCCCTGTGGCCCCTCCTCTGTCCCCCCCAGAAGAAAAGTGAGCTCATGAAGTGAGGGAAGTAACCCAGCAGAGGAGGTGGGTTCCCAGAATGGGCTGGAGGTGGGCTGCGGCGTCCAGGCAGCGGGGTGTGGGAGCAGAAGGTGGTGCTGCCCTAAGGGCCCTCACCAGGCCAGACCTCGAGGGGCCCCCCACTCCTGGACCCAGGACCACAAGAAGCAGGCATCTGGCTCTGGAGAGATGAGGTGCAGGCCTTGGGGCCCTTCTTGGTGGAGGAGCAGGGTCCCCGGTCTCTCCCCACGCCTCTAAGCCACGCAGACCGACCTGGGCCAGGCTGGACTGCAGAGTGAGGGCCCCCAGGTCGTGGGGGGCTGCCCTGTGGTTTTGCTCTGGGTCTCTTGTCAGATTCTTAATAACTCAGGAAAATGGAAAGGAAAACTTGTCCTGGAACGATCTGAGAATAAGTTGCCCTGAGTAGTCACTGCGTCCCGTGCGCACAACGGCTCAACGGCTGGTGGTCTCTGAGACAGCCCACTAGCCCGGGGTCGCCCTCTACACCTGGAGCGTCACTGTGGGTCCGCGTTCCAGGCACTCGCCACGGCTGCCTTTAAAGTTGTAATTCAAAAAAATTCTAGTTGCTTATGTATAAAATTACCATCTTAACCAGTTTTAAGGGCACAGTCCGGGGACGTCAAGCGCACTCACAGTGTTGTGCAGCTGTCCCTCCGTCCATCCCCTCCGTCCGTCCCCAGAACGTGGTCATCTTCCAGACTGGACTCTGTCCTGTTATACACGACCCTCCTTCCCCCAGCCCCTGCCCCCCAGCTCACTCCCCCTTTCACCTCCTCCTCTCCCCTGCCCCCTCCCCTCCAGAGCCTGCCCCAATCTGTGCCCCCTGCCCTCTACCCCCTTTCCCCCTTCCGTCCCTCCCCTCCCCCAGTCCGCAGCCCCCCCTCCCACTCTCTGCCTCTTGAATTTCTTTCTCCCCCCCTCCCTTAATTGTGGTAAACAACACATAACATCACGTCTGCGATCTCGACCCTTTTGAAGTTTTGCGGTTCAGGGCTGCTAAGTGATCGGCCACCATCCGTCTCCAGGACTTGTCCTCGGGCGAAGAGGAAACTGGTCCCTGCAAGACAGCAGCTCCCTCCCTGTGTCTGTGGGTCCCACTGCCCCGGGGCGTCACGGGAGTGGACCTGCCGCATTTGTCCTGTGTCTGGCTGTTCTCACGGGGCACCGGGTCGGGGATTCCTGCCTTCTAAGGCTGAGCCACGCTCCACGCTGTGGACGGACCATGTTTGCCTGCCCATGGCTCTGTCGATGGACGCTTGGATCATTTCCACCTTTGGGCTTTGTGAGTAACGCCGCCGCGAGCATGGGCGTGCTCTTACGTGTCTGAGCCTTACTGTGTCTCTTAGGCTACCTCAGTCTGGAACCTTCCGTGGTCTTTCTTGGCCCTGGTGACCTTGACTCTGGAATCCGGGCCAGTTCTGCAGAATGCCTCCCGGCCTGAGTCTGAGGCTAACGCGTGGTACCCCGCAGCGCGTGTCGTGGGGGCCCCGCGGTGTGGACCGGGCCACCCGTCGGACATGGTGCATCAGGCCACTGGGGGACGCTCTGTCTGATGTGTGTTTCCACAGGTGGAGGGCAGTGGGTGCGGGAGCAGGGGAGCGGCTTCCTCAGCCCCGCGTACCTGTCTCCTCTACCTCCCCTGACCCAGCCTCGCTCCTGAGCGACATCATCCACGTCTGGGCAGACCCGTCTGAAACCAGTGGGTCCCCATTCCCTCCGAGGCAGGGTCAGGGTCGGTGTCCGTGGGGCGGGTTGTGTGCATTGCCTGGAGGCCCACCAGCTGAGAGGCCTAAAACAGCTGAACTTTGCGCTCGCCGGGGTCTGGAGGTCAGGGTGTCACGGGGCCGCGCTCCCTCCCGGGCCCTCCCAGCCTCGAGCAGCCGTGGGCATTCCTTGGCTCACGCCACACCCCTCCCATCCTGCCTCGGTGGCCACACTCCTCCGTGTGTCCGCGGCTCCTCAGGACGCCAGCGGTCGGGCCTACGGCTCCCCCGCAGTCCGGTGAGGCCTCTTCTCGACTGGGCTGACGCGTCTGCAGAGACCGTGGTTCCCGTAAGATCACATCGTGAGCCGCCCGCGCGGGAGCGGGGGCCCTGCTCCCCGTCTCCGCCGCCGCCGCCTTCTCCCTCTCCCAGCCCTAGTCTCAGAAGGAAGAGCAGAGCCGGCCCCCCGGGCAGGGGCATGTCCCTCCGTCCCCCGGTCTGGGGTCGCGCCTCTGACCTCCCGCCCGGCCTCCGCTCCGTCTCCCGTGTCTGCTCAGCTCAGGTAGAGCAGAGTTTGCTGCAGCCGCAAGACACGGGGTCAGTCCTTCTGCTCCGAGATGTGACGGGATTGAGGCAGCGCGAAGCCCTAGTCGTAAAGGGGGCCATACGTGAGGGTAAAGTGAGCAAAATAAAGTCAGCCGCTCTTGGAAAATGTGTTTTTCTTTGGGGAGAAGGAGGGAAGCGAACACGCAGGGCCCGGGGATGGCCAGCAGGACCACTGGGGCTCCCAGCCAGCCCCACCCGAGGGCGTGAAGGTGGGCGCGCGGGGCGGGGGCCTGGGGCTCTGCGGTGGCCCGCTGGCTGCCGAGGGGCACCGGGCACCGTGGGCCTGTCCCTGGGGGTCCAGGAGGCCCAGATCTTCCCACCGGCGGCCCCAGGGGTCGTGGTGTCCTCAGGGAGGCGCTGCCTGGAGCAGATGGGTGCCTCTCTGTGACTGTGGGTGCTGTGCTCTGTGCTTTACGGGCGAGGGCACCCCAGGGCTCAGTGCACATGGGTCAGCCTTGCCCAGGGGTCAGGCCGCTGTCCCCAGCGAGGCATCAGGAGGAGGCAGGTGAACTGGTGTCCGAGAGGTCCGGCCACCAGCTCAAGGCTACAGGCGGAGGCTTGGGATGGCACCGCGGGCTGCTCCCCCTGTCTCGGACCCGTGTGGCCCTTTTAGGAGATCCCTCGTCCCCCGCCCCCGCCCGCAGAGGGGCTGGGCAGTCAGTTTTACTTTGCTGAGGAGTTGGCCCAGAGCTGCTGGCCCAGGGTCTCTGGAGAGTGTCTGATACTCCCCTCATTTTGTGAAAGGGAAACAAGGCCCGAGGGGTAGGGGGGGTTGGGTGGAAGAACTGAGCGGGGTGTAGTGATAACCGCCCCCACTGATGGTTTTCTTGGGGCCCCGGGGTGCTGCTCCGGGGGGGCTGGGGCAGAGACAGCAGGAGCCCGTGGGCAGGGGTGGTTGCTGGCTGCCCGCCCAGCCCTGCCCCCACCCTGGATCTGCCTGGTTCTGCGGGCTGGGTGCATCCAGGTAGACGGAGCTCGGTCCGGGTGGGCCCGGGGCCACCACCCTGGTTCAGGATGGCTCCACCAGGGACCCACAGGAAGGGGCGGGTTGTCCTGGTCTGGGTGGGGTCGCGCGGTGGCGGGTGAGGGCACGGCCACAAGGTGGGGCCGCCCCTCCACCAGCTCTTGCGTATTCCTGAAGGTTTCAGTTCATCCTCACTGTTTCTTAACTGCGCTTTCGTAATAATTATAACCGAACGGAGCCACTGAGCGGGCTTGCTCGGAGCCCCAGCAGCTGTGATTACATTATAGTCGCTGATTTCCAAGAAACCCCACGAGGGAATTCGTTAGAGCCCGCGGTGGAGGCGGGCGCCCTGCACGTCTGAGCTGCCAGGCCTCAAGATGCTCCCCCTGTCATCTGGACTGCTACCGAGCAGGGACAGTGCAGGGACAGAGGCACCCGCCAGCTGGAAAGGGGGTGGCCCCGGCGTGAGGTCGGCGGGTCCCTGGCTACTTCAGCGCTGACCCCTGTCCTGCCTCCGCTCAGAGCCCCTGCCGGGGAGCTGGCTGGCCCGTGGCTCCCGGCTGCCTGTTTCCCTCTGTGTTTCCAGTGGCTTGGGGGCCTGGCGGTTCCCAAGCTGGGCGTCTGGTTTGGTGTCCGCCCTTGGAAGCTCTTCGCCGGTCCCTTGTCAGTCCTGGAATAGCTGAACATGCATGACCACGTCGTGTCTTTTCCCCGAGACTGTTTGAGATCCTTGACCTTGGGCTGTGGTGTTCTCGGTCAGCCCCTTCCATTTGTCCGAGCAGCCACCACCCATGGGGTTAGCCTTCCCCTGCCTCCTAGAGGCCGTCCCCACGCACACTGGCTCCTGCTCAGGCCACTGGGGCCGGGCTCAGGGCTGCTCGTGATGGAGGGGAGACCAGTGGGGCCCGTGCGGGGCCCAGAAACGCTGTCCTTATGGTGGTTAACAACACAGCGGTGTGCTTACTGACTTGTTCTTTTTTTTTTTTTTTTTTTTAAAGATTTCTTTATTTATTTGACAGAGAGAGACACAGCGAGAGAGGGAACACAAGCAGGGGGAGTGGGAGAGGGAGAAGCAGGCTTCCCGCTGAGCAGGGAGCCCGATGTGGGGCTCGATCCTAGGACCCTGGGATCATGACCTGAGCTGAAGGCAGTCGCTTAATGGCTGAGCCACCCAGGCGCCCTGACTTGTTCTTGAATGTATGAAGTCGGCTTAGCACTAGTGCAGTGCTAGAAATGGGGTCTGTTTACCTGTCGCTGACCTCCGCCCTGTCCCTCCGAAGTGCCCCGTCCGGGAGGCCCTGGTGCCTGCCTGTTGCAGGGGGTGGGGTGCTTTGCTGGATCCTACAGGCGGCCCAGCTCGGGGGTCTAGCTGGTTGTCCTCTCCCCGAGCCCCGGTGCCTGGGAAATCGGAGTACCCCCCATGTGTCTGGAGAGAAGACCCCCCACCTGATCTACCCTCTGCCCCCGTAGAATAAGATAAGCAAGAGCCCCACAAAGTCTCCTTTGTTGGCTAAATCCTCTACAGCCTGGGTGGGGGTGGTACATACGCTTGCCGTGGAGTTATGACAACGTAAGACCCCAGTGCAGCGGGCCGACACTCGGGGAGGGCTGGCCACGCAGTTTTCCCTGGACGGAGCCCCACGGGGCGACAGAGGGAGGAAGGGCCCCACAGCCGCAAGTGGGACTCTACCCGTGAGTGGCCCTGGCCTTCGCCTCAGTCCCAGTGGCCACTGGCTGTTTACTCCCATTCTTGCTGTGGTGCCAACCGAGGTGGGAGTGGCAGGCCGGGGGTCCCTCGTCCTGGCTGTACCTTGACGGGTCACGGGCCGAAGAGCCGGGCAGCCGGGCCCTCCCGAGGGTGTCCTGGGCAGCCCGGGGTCTGCAGGCTCTGCTCCACTGTGTGAGGTGTCCCCTGCGAGAAGCCAGACAGCAGCACCGGTGGCTGATCCCACGGGGGAGCCGGGCTGGCCGCCCCTCGTGTCCCCAGCAGGCTCCTTATGGCCCTTGGCCCTCCCCTTGGCTCCCCTTGGCTCCTCGTGGTCGGTCTCCTCGCCCAGGATGGAATGCCCAGACATTCGAGTGGGTGGCTTTCAGGTTCTGTGCCCTAAACTGATAGAGTATGCACTTTGTTTTAAAAAGCCATGATTGAAGTCAAATTAACATATTTACCTTCAGTGCTCCCAGGGGAACCGCTAGGGGATCGGGGAGGTGCGGCAGCGGCGGGCACAGTGACGGTGGCGCCGGCTCTCCCAGCTTCGGGGGCAGATGAGTGTCCTGTGCTGGCCCCCAGCCTCCCCCCTCCACTGGGCACCCTGCCCCCCGAGGAGGCGGAGACTGGCTGCGCCCTGGCTCCCCCCACCGGCCTCGGCCCCCCGAGCCTGGACCCTTGTCCCGATTGCTCTCTGGCACTGGGGTGGGTCCCTCCGGTCCACGTGGTCTCAGTGGCTTGTGGCCCAGGAGCACTTAGTCCCGGACTCCTGTCTGGACCGGGAGGCCTGATGCCCGCTCTCGAGATTCAGGTCCGGTTCCTGGGCCAGTGAGCCAGTTTCTTCCCTGCTCAGAGCCTCGGTTTCCCTGTCTGTAAAAGGGGGACAGGGCATTTCCCTGGAGCTTAAATAAAAAAGCCACGCAGGACCTGGACGTTTAGGCCACGGCAACGAGACTGGGATTATTTAGCCCCCGGCCGAATGTCGGCTCTCCCCATGGAGATGGATTCTGAGGTCTTGAGTTTGGCTGAGGGGGTGGCCGTCCTGGGGAGCCCCCCACTGCTGCAGCGCAGGGTGGGGCGGTGGGGACGCAGCCTTTGACCACCCCCCCCCCAAGAACACTATTTTTAAAAACTCGTGCGTGGATCGTTGAGATATGTTGCAGAAATGTTCGTCATCAAACATCAGCTGTTGATAACAGTGACACTGTTTACCCGATTGTCTCCTGCGAAAGGCACACGTTTGGGTCGCGGAGTTAACAGCAGTAGCTGCCTCTACCCTTCACTGCTCAGACTGTCGCTCACCTGTTAGGCGCACCTGGCCTACGACCTACGGAAATGGGCGCAGACGCTGAGTGCAGAGCTGGATCCATCCCCCGCTGGGTGAGCGGGGGGAGGGGAAAGTCAGGGTCAAAGTGCCACCCAGACCCTCCCCCCGGGCCCGCCCGCCAGCCAGCCGAGCTCCTAGCACCTGGATGGGTTTGCTGCTGTTGAGCCTCAGGTGAGGGAGTGGGGTGCGGCTCCCTTCACCCTGTGCCCGGCCTTCACTGCGTCCCTGTGGGCACCTGCTGTCCTGGGGGTCCTTGCTGGACAGGGGTCCTTTGGGGACTCCCCATGTCTTCAGCCTCTAATCTGTTGTAGGCTCTGGGGTCGATCCTGCTTGGGGGTACTGGAGGCCCGGGGGGAGGAGGATGCAGGTGGGTGCCCCCCCTCCCCAGGCCCCGCTCCGTCTCCCTGGTGACTAATCCTCCCTGCCCTCCATTTGGTGCCTTTGGATGTTCTCCCCCCAGTGTCTGGTCTCGGCTTTCCCCCCTCCCTGCTGATGGGCTTTGGAGTTCTTGAGATGTTCTGATCGCAAGTCCTTGGCTTTACAGGTCCTGCAAAAGGTCTCTTCCTCCTCCTCGTCTGTCCTGTCTCGGTGCCGATCTTTTCAAGTCTCGATTTCAATGAAATGCAGTTTACCAACCATTTCCTTTACGGCCGGTGCTGTTTGTGTCCTGCTCAGGACCTTTTTGCTGAAGGTCATGTTTCTCTTCTGTTCCTGACATTTGACTCTTGCACGTTTCACATGGAGGTTTGATAAATTATTAGTTAAAAAATTTTAGTGGTAAAGTAGACATGACATAACATTTATCATTTTAAGCATTTTTAAGTCCACAGCTCAGGGGCGTCCGCGCGTTCACACTGTTGGGCAGCCGTCCCCTCCGTCTGTCTCTAGAACGTGGCCGGTCATCTTCCCACACTGAGCATCTGTCCCCGTTGAACACGGACCCCTCCCCTCCCCCACTGCCAGTGTCTGTGGGTCCAGCTCCTCTGGGGCCTCCTGGGAGTGGATCCTTTGGGACTGGTCCCTCTGCGCCGGGCTGTTCTCACTCGGCACCGTGTCCTCCATGTTCATCCGCATTATAGCAGGTATCAGGATTTCCTTCCTTTTTAAGGCTGAATTATGTTCCGTGGTGTGGACGGGAAAGCTGGTTCAAAGAGCATTTGAGGAACTGAGTATTTATAGTCGCTGAAGAACGAATGCTGGAGTCCAGTTGTTCAGTTAGTTACGAAATTGCTCAATGTCCCCAAGGACAAGAAAGCCAGAGCCTTCGGGGTTCTCTCTGCTGCTGGACAGAAATCATCGTTTGCGTCTCTTTTGCGCACCAATCTAAGAGCTGACACGACGCGGTCTGGGGTGTGATGAGTATCAAATAGCAAATCAAGCAGAAGGATCTGAACTAATCCTCTGAATGAGACAGTCCTCGGTGGGCCTGCCGGACCCTTCCTCCTGTCACACCGGAAGGGCGCAGTTACCCTTTGCCGTCTTTCCAAGCTTCGGGTAATTGTTCTTAGCCGTATCCTTTTGTGTTCATAAGTGATCTCCAGATACAGTTTTAGAAGGCGCGTTTCGCTCCGTTGTGGCTGATGGATTGCGCGTGGGGGCAGAGGTGCCCTGTGGGTATGGCCAGCAGCCTCAGTGACGGCGGGGGACACTTGTGCTCTCTTCGGTCCCCCCGCAGAGCCGTGTCCCGGAGACCCGCCTGGGCCGCGCAGTCAGCCAGCTCCGTCCGGGTGCTAGAGGGACAGGCTCTGCGGGAGCTCCGCACGCAGCTCCGGGGAAGGGAGCGAGGCTCCGGAAAGGTATTGTCTTCTGAATCGCGAGCCCGGGGAGAAGGTGCCCGCGCAGTGCACAGTGCTCCCTTTGGAATGTTCCCACGCCACGTACAGAAGGGCTCGAGGCCGGTCTCCGCCCCAGAATTCCAGGACCAGCACTCAGGGTTCCGACCGCCCTCCCCGTGGTCAGTGTGGGCCTTGGTCTGCAGCCCACGTCCCTGTGGACGGAGAGGCGGCTGGACACCGGGTCCCCTTCCTGGAGGCACGCCTCCTTGTGAGTCGTCCACTCCTGGCCGGTGGCTTCCAGGGAGCAGAAACCACCTGCTGACGAGCACACAGTCAGTTCCTTTCCCAGGGACCCTGCAGCGCCAGCCCGGTGGACCTGAACCCCTGCACATAACTAGCCGTGGCGTGAGGGTGTGATGGCTCCCCCCAGACAGAGACCATAAATCGACAGTGAGGAGAGACCAGTCTGGAGCTCCTGGAAGGCAACACAGGAGGATTATGTTCCTTCAAATGGCGCTGCCAGTCCACGCTTGACCTGGGAGGGAGCTGGCTCAGCAGCTGCCGCCTCCTCTGGGGCAGCTCGGAAGGTGGTGGGGAAGGCCGGGCGCAGCAGGAGAGCCAGCGAGCCCCGAGCCACACGCCGCAGACAGGTGCTCGAGGGAACTACGGAGGAGCATCTGGAGGGTCCCATGGAAGGTCCAGCTTTGTACACTCCAGGGCCCAATTTGGAGAAGACGAAACCAGTGTCCTCAGAGGAGATCAACATTCCAGGGAGCGGGACAGCGCCTGGCTTTCGCCTGGGTGCCCACAGATCGAGTAATTCTAAATGATCGTAGAAATCAGTAGTGCCTTTGTAAGGAAACTGCATTGCTTTGGAAGAGAAGAACTTTAAATAAAAACAAACAGTCAAGATCTGGACACAGTCCGTGCAGAGCACCCGGAGCTGCTCGGGAGATCGGGGCGCAGCCGTCGGGGCCGCAGGTGAGACGTGGGCCAGCACTCCATCCTGCCGGCAGAGGGGCCCATCGTCAGCACGGCCCCAAGTCCAGGCGCACAGGCGAGGGGTGCTGGGCAGTAAAGGACTCCCAGCACCTTTGAAAAGTTCTCTTCTGTAATAACCCACCAAAACGGAGCAAACTTTGCCAGAATTTTAATATTTTGTACCTTCTTTGTAGAGTTATTGGCAAGTATTATAAAGTGAGGGAAATAAAGATCACTTCCTACAGACTTCCTACAGTTTCCCATTTATCTGTTTGAAGTGTTTTGTCCTCTCTCCCTTTCACATTCTGGAACAACCAGACATTTGACTGTAAGACAAAATGCCTCTTTTCCCCTCGATAACAGAACACACCCTTTGGTATACTTGGATCTGTAGACACACTTCTTGGCCGCCGTGGCCCCTGATCGTGTCCCGTGTGCTTAAAGCGTTTAAACTCGGTGACTAACTTCTCTCTGACAAAGGGGGCCGCGGGTGACCAGTGGACCTGCCCGTCGTGCACTGCGTCCCAGCATGGGGGTGCAAAGCCAGAACATGCCCTCCGGGAGCCCCTCCAACGTGCGAGCATGCACCTGCTTGCAGAAACACACCTGTGCCTTTCACACCTTGTCAGAGTGGCCAGGAAGGTGTCCATCTGACCCGCAGTGAGTGCAGGTAAGCTGAGGTATCTGCTTCCTGATCATGAGTTCGATCCTAGGCTTAGGAGTTATGTAGCTAGCTGAACATTATTAATTAATTTAATATTAGTATAGGGTGTTAAAGGGAGCAAGGATTTGGAATCCTGTTTTATGTTGACACACCAAAGACCAACACAGTTGCTTCTTTTTTTTCTAACTTTGTATTTTGAGATACTCCTAGATTCACATGCAGTTGTGACTAGTACAGAATGAGTGGAAAAACAAAAAAAGTTGTATATCCCTATGGTGGAACGCTGTTTGATCATAAAAGGAATAGGTGAATTTTATGGTATATGGATCGGATCTCAGTACAGCTGTTATTGGGGAAGGGAGCACCGAGAGACCCAGTGCACCGTCTCCAGGGGATGCCCAGGGTCCCGGCCCCCCCAGTCCCGCTAGCCTCTGGCAGCCACCACCCTGGTCTCTTCTGTCAGCTGTCCGTCTTCCCCCATCCTCACCAGCATTTGGTGGCGATGCTAGTTTGGTTGTAGCCATTCTGATGAGTATGTAGTGTATCTGGTCGTGGTGTTAATTTGCATTTCCTGTTGGCTCATGGCGGTGAACCTTCCACGTGCTTGTTTGCCATCTGTGTGTCCTCTGAAGTGTTTCCATGTCTTTGGCCGACGTTCTAATCAGATTGTGTTTTCCTGTTGCAATGTGGGGCTTCTTTATCTAGCCTGTGTACTAGCCCTTGGTCCCGTATGAGCCTGTGCCGTGTCTTTTCGTCTTCCTAACAGGGTCTTTGGCCAAGCAGAAGTTTAGAATCTTGATAAAGTCAAGTTTACGAATTTTTGCTTAGGGGAGAACGTGGTGTCTAGCCCTAGATTCTGAAGTTACTCTCCTGTCCCTTTTTCTAGTTTTAAGTCACATGCAGAACTCAGTCCATTTTGGATTAATTTTGTACACGGCCTGAGGTTGAGGTTCATTTGGTTTGCCTCTGGATGTGCACTTGCCCCAGCACCATTTGCTGAGAAGGCTGGTTGTCCTTCACTGAATTGCTTTTGCATCTTTGTGAAGAGTTAGTTGGGCTCATTTGTCGGTCTTCTTCAGGGTTCTCTATTCCTTTCATTGATCTGTCTCTGTCCCACACTGTCTTAGTTTCTGTAGCTGTCTGGTAAGCCTTGAAATCAGGCAGACTGGTTCCTCCCACTGAATTCTTCTTAGAAATTGTCTTAGCTATTTTGGGGACAGCTGGGGGGCTCAGTTGGTTAAGTGTGTGACTTCAGCTCAGGTCATGATATCAGGGTCCTGGGATGGAGCCCAGTGTCAGTTCCCTGCTCAGTGGGAGTCTGCTTCTCCCTCTGCCCCCATGCCTCTCCCCGCTCATGCTCTCTCTCTCTCTCCTATAAATAAATAAAATCTTTAAAAAAAATTGGTATTTTAGTTCCTTTGCCTTTTCACGTACATTTTAGATTAATCTTGTCTATAGCTACAAAAGAGTGTGCTGGAGTTTTCATAGGATTACATTAAACCTGTATATCAATTTGGGGAGAATTCTTTGGGGAGAATCTCTCCATCCATGAATATGGTATGTCTCTCCGTTTACTTAGATGTAGATGTCTTTCATCAGCATTTTGAGGTTTTCAGCATACAAGTCCTGTATATCTTTTGTTTTTATTTACATGTAGTTTTTAAAAAAATTCTACCCCCAACATGGGACTGGTTACAACCCCGAGATCAAGTGTCATACGCTCTACCAACTGAGCCAGCCAGGCACCCATTATATGTAGATTTTTTTGAATCATCATAGGTAGTATTGTATTTTTAATTTTGGTAATTAATAGTATATAGAAATACAATTGTTTATCTTCTGTCTTGTAACCTTGATAAAGTCACTTACTAGTTCTAAGAGTTTTTTTGGTGGATTCTCTGGGATTTTCTGTGTAGACAATCCTGCCATCAGCAAATAGGGACAGCTTTAGTTCTTCCTCTCCAATCTACATGCATTTTCTTGCCGCACTGCACTGTGTTGAGTAAGAGTAGTGATGGTGGATGTCCTTGCCGTGTTCCCCATCTTAAGGAGAAAGCATCAGCTGTTGGATTTTTGTAGATGCTCTTTTATCAAGTTGAGGAAGTTCTCTGAGAGTTTTTATCATGGGTGGATGTTGAATATCGTCAAATACTTCTGCATTGAATGGTATGTTCATGTGATGTTTCTTCATTAGTCTGATGATAGTGGGTTACATTGATTGCCTTTAAAATATTGAATTAGCCTTGCATCCCTGGAATAAATCCCACTTGGTCATGGTATATGGGGTTTTTTAAATATATATTGCTGAATTCTATTTGTTCATATTTTGTTAAGGATTTTGTATCTGTATCACGAGGAACATTGGTTTGCAGTTTTCTATTTTTGTGCCATCTTTGTCTGGTTTTGGTATCAGGGCAATACTAGTTTCATAAATGAATTGGGAAGTGTTCTTTCCTTTTCTGTTTTCTGGAAAAGATTGTGTACAAGTGGTGTTAATTTGTCTTTCTACGTTTGGTAGAATTCCCCAGGGAAACCATCTGGGCTTAGAGATTTCTTTTTTGAGAATTTTTGAAATTACAAATTCAGTTTCCTTAATAGTTAGAAGGCTGTTCAAATGCTGTGTCCCATATCAGGTGAATTTTGGTAGGTTTTTATTCCCTTAGGAATTGGTTATTTAATTTATGTTGTTGGGTTTATGTGCGTGAAGTTGTCGGTATTACTCTTTTTATATCTGCGGGGTCTGTAGTGATATCCCCTGTTTCATTCCTGATACTGGTAATTAATCTGTCTTCTCTCTCTTTTTCTTTGTTACTCATGTTAAAGATTTGTCAATTTCATTGATCTTTTAAAAGAACCAACTCTTTGATTCACTTGATTTTTTTTCCTCTATTTTCAATTTCATTGATTTCTGCTCTCCTCATTATTTCCTCTGAGTTTATTTTGCTTATTTTTCTAGGTTCTTGAGATGAGAGCTTAGATTATTGATTTAAAATTTCCCCTTTTTTCTAATAGAAGTACTTAGTGCTATACATTTTCCTTTCAGCTCTGAAGTGGTGTCCCACAAATTTTGATATGCTGTATTTTCCTTTTCCTTCACTTGATCTCCTCGAGACTTCCTCTGACACGTGGGTGACTCTGAGGCGTGTTGCTTATTCCCAGATGTTGGTAGATTTCCTTGTTAACGTTTCTGTTATTGATTTCTAATTTGATTTTATTGTGGAAGAACACACTCTGTATGATTTTAGTTCTTTTAAATTTCTTGTGATTCGTTTTTTTGCCCCAAGATATTGCTTGTCTTGGTGTACGTTTCACGGACACTTGAAAAGAATGTGTATTGTGCTGTTGTTGGATGATCCTGTTAGTTGACTTTGGTTCTCTATATCTTTGCTGATCTGCTGTCTAGTTCTGTCAATTGTTGACAGAGGGTTGTTGAAGTCCCCAGGTATAATTGTGTATTTGTTTTTCTTTTTTTAGTCCTATCCATTTGTGCTTCATATATTTAGCTGTTCTGTTGCCAGGTCTATACACATTGAGGATTGCTGTGCCTTTGGGGTGGATTAAACCTTTGACTCTTGTGAAATGTCCTTCTTTGTCTCTGATAATTTTCTTTGCTCTGAAATCTACTTTATTTGATAGAGCAACCCCTGTTTTCTTTTGATTGTGTTTGCATGATTTATCTTTTCCTGTCTTTTTCTTTTCAAATTGCCTGTATCATTATGTTTGAAAGTGAGTTTCTTGTAGACAGCATATAATTGGATGCTGTTTTTTTCATCTATTCTGCCAATCTCTGTCTTTTAATTGGTGTATTTAGGCGATTTACATTTGATAGAATTATTGATATGCCAGGGCTTAAGTCTGCCATTTTATTTTTTGATCCTGTTTGTTTTGTCCTTTTGTCTGTTTCTCTGTGCCTCCCACTTCCCTTGACATTAAAATTTCATTTTGATGTATCTGTAATTTTTTTCTTTTCGAAAAAAAGCTTTATTAAGATATAAGTCACATACCATACAGTTACCCATAAGGTACACAATCCAGTGTGTGTAACCATCATCACAGAATTATGTAACCATCATCACAATCAATTTTATTATTTTTTATTATTTTTTTAAAGATTTTATTTATTTGTCAGAGAGAGAGCACAAACAAGGGGAGTGGCAGGCAGAGGGAGAAGCTGGCTCCCCGCTGAGCAGGGAGCCTGACACGGGCCTTGATCCCAGGACCCCGAGATCATGACCTGAGCTGAAGGCAGATGCTTCACCGACTGAGCCACCCAGGTGTCCCCACAATCAATTTTAGAACATTTTCTTCAGCCCAGAAAGAAACCCTACACCCTTTAGCTGTCACTCCTATTCCCTCTTTTCCTCCCTGATCCTTTACCACTTCTGGCTCTAGGCAACCACTGATCTGTTTTACGTCCATAAATTGCCTGTTCTAGAGATTTCATATAAATGGAATCATATAATATATGGTCTTTTGTGGCTGGCTTTTTTTTTTAACTTACCACGATGTTTTCAGGGTTCATCCATGTCGTAGCACGGGTCAGTACTTCGCTCCTCTTTATGGACGAATAATATTCCATTGTATGGCTGTGCCACATCTCATTTATCCATTCATCCATTGATGGACATTTGGGTTGTTTCCACTTTTTGGCTATTGTGAATAATGCTGCTATTCATACACCAGTTTTTGCATGGACATTTGTTTTAATTTCTCTTGGTTTTACCTAGGAGTGGAGTTGTGTATGGCCCACGGCAACTCCATGTTTAACCTTTTGAGGAACTTCCAGATTGTTCTCCAAAAATGGCTGCACCCATGTACATTCCCATCACGTCTTCACCAACACGGTTAATCTATCTTTTTGATGATAGCCATTCAAGTGAGTGTGAAGTGCTATCTCATTACGGTTTTGATTTGCATTTCCCTAATGGCTCATGATGTTGAGCGTCTTTTCACATATGTATTATTGGACATTTGAGTATCTTCTTTGGAGAAATGTTACCAATGCTTTGCCCATTTTTAAATTGGGTTATTTGTCTTTTTATTGTTGAGTTGTCGGAGTCCTTTATATATTCTAGATACAAATTTCTCATCAGAAATATGATTCCAGATATACCCTCCCATTCTTTGTCTTTTCACCTTCTTGATGGTGTCCTTTGATGCACAAAAGTTTTTATTTTTTAATTTTTTTAAAAAAGATTTTATTTATTTATTTCTTTATTTGACAGAGAGAGAGAGAGAGAGACGGCAAGAGAGGGAACACAAGCAGGGGAAGTGGGAGAGGGAGAAGCAGGCTTCCCGCCGAGCACGGAGCCCGAGGCAGGGCTTGATCCCAGGACCCTGAGATCATGACCTGAGCCGAAGGCAGTCGCTTAACCAACTGAGCCACCCAGGCACCCCGCACAAAAGTTTTTAAACCTAATGAAGTCAAATTTATCTGGTTTTCTTTTGTAGTTTGTGCTTTTGGGGTCATATCTAAGAATCCGTTGCCTAATCCAGGGTTATAGAGATTTACCCCTATGTTTTTCTTTTAAACGTCATATAGTTTTAGCTCTTATATTCAACTCTTTGATTTGTTCTAAGTTAATTCTTGTATATGGTGAGAGGTGAGGGTCCAACTTCATTCTTTTACATGTGAATGTCCAATTGTCCGAGGACCATATTTTGAAAAGATTATTCTTTTCCTGTTGAATGGTCTTGGCCCCCTTGTTGTTTGATCCTAGACTCTCCCTTTTATTCCACTGATCTATGTATGTATCCTCATGTCAGCACCACACTGTTTTGATTACTGTAGTTTCATAGTAAGTCTTGAAATTGGAAGTTGTGAATGCTCCAACTTTGTTCCTTTTCAATAATGTTTTGGCTGTTCTGGGTTCCTTTTACTTCCATATGAATTTTAAGATTAGCTTATTAATTTCTGTGATGATATCAGCCGGGATTTTGATTAGGATCACACTGAATCTGTGGATCATTTTGGGGAGCACTGCCGCTTTAACAATGTTAGATCTTCCAATCCATGAACATGGGTATCTTTCCATCTATTTAGATCTTTAGTTTCTTTCAACAAAATTTTGCAGCTTTCGAAGTGTAAATGTTTACACTACTTCTGTTAAATTTGTTCCCAACTATTTTATGCTTTTTGATGTCATTATAAATGGAATTATTTACTAAATTTCATTTTCAGATTGTTTGTAGCATATAGAAATGCATTTGAGTTTTGTATATTGTTTTGTATATTGATCTTATATCTTGTAACCTTGCTGAATTCATTTATTAGCTCTAATAGTTTTTTGGTTGATTCCTTAGAATTTTCTGTGTTACAAGATCATGTCTTCTACAAATAGAGATAGTTTTACTTTTTTCTTTCTAACTATTTTTACTTCACTTTCTGGCCCAGTGGCCTCCACTAGAGCCTCCCCTACAGTGTTGACCTCCTTGCCTTCTTCCTCACATAGTAGAAGCAGCCAGTCTTCTGCTGTTGAGTATAATGTTGGTTGTGGATTTTCACATATGCACTTTTTCAGGTTGAGGAAGTCTCCCCAATTCCTAGTTCACTGAGTGTTTTTATGTGTTGTTTGTGTGTTCTGTGTTTTTGGATGACAGATGTTAGAATTATCTGACAGAGTTTAAAGCCTCACTCCAGCCTCCCAGTGTTCCATATTCCCGGAAGTGGGAGTCTAACATAATTTTGATTCCAGTTTTGATATCAGTTTGAATTATTTAATAGAGTTGACAATAAATTTTTTTTTTAATTTTATTTATTTATTTGAGAGAGAGAATGAGATAGAGAGAGCATGAGAGGGGGGAGGGTCAGAGGGAGAAGCAGACTCCCTGCTGAGCAGGGAGCCCGATGCGGGACTCGATCCCAGGACTCCAGGATCACGACCTGAGCCGAAGGCAGTCGCTTAACCAACTGAGCCACCCAGGCGCCCGAGTCAACAATAAATTTTATATTTCTTCATAGTCTTGAGCACAATGTAGAAGTTCTCTGGTTGGTCAAACAGTATAAGGAGTTTGGGAAATTCAGATTAACTACTTTCCTCATGAGAAAACACATCCAGATCTTGATATAAAATGCTAAAATGGGTGCTAGATTTTTAAGTCTCCCCCCCCCCCCCGCCAAGTTATCAGAGCAGTCTGATTTGTTCAGGATTGTGGAAATTTAGAGTTTTATATGGCAGTACTTTTTGAGCTGGTTGTTTCTCTGAAAAGGGTCTCCTCCCCCTTAAATGCTAGCTCCTTTACAATATTAGAGGTTCGCTTTCTTTATATTCTAGGAATTCTAAAGGTTTTAGATTTACAAAATCATTTACTATCTGTTAGTGTGTGACGACACAGCTCCTTAAGAGACTGTAAGTCATGAACACCCTTCAGAGTTAGGAAAAATTCCAACCTAATGTGAGAGAGGGCTCATCTTGGGTCTAGACACAGAGAACCTGCAGTGTTAACCATGGGTCAGAAGTAAACACGGAGAGCAGCTCACCTTTCCTTGTCTGATGAGAGAGAGAGGTTTCTCTCTGCCGTGGACATGAGCTATGTCCTTAATGGATGAACAGACATGACGGACAGCACAGATGAGACCCCTCGTCTGCCCTGCAGAGTCTCCTCGTGGTCAGACCGGAAAGCCAGACCTCAGGCATCACCACCCCCACCCGCTCACTGGCTCACAGCTCGGGGGGTGCTCTGGACAGGGTGGTCCTGGTGACTGCTCCTCCCTGGTCCTTGCCCTGGAGAAGGCACATGGCTCCAACAACAAGTGACCCAGGATTTTGATGGGCAGACAGGCTGGCAGGCAGAAGGCTGGCTGGGAGGGCGGGCACTGGGGGAACAGGTGGTCTCCTGGCCCCTCGAGGCTAATATCCTGCAGAGCAAAACCCCTCATCCTTGGGGCTGTCTTTTCCTATGGAGAGAGAGCTTTGTGTCTTTCCTGGACAAAAACGAACGTGTTGATGGGTAACGTGATAGAGCCTACGTGGACAGCGGGTCGGAGGGCGTCCTCCCAGCCAGTGGTCATCTTGGAGCGATCTTGGGGGCCCTGCTTCCCTGTGATGGTGAGGGGACGTTTACTTTACTGCCAGGTGTTTGAGAATTCTCGGAACAGCGTACCAGCCATCTGGAATTGATGTTTATCTCCTGAGCTTGCTCCCCTCCCCAGCCTGCCTGCCTGTTTTCTGAGCTGGTGGTCTTGGGTGTCTTGCTGGGGGCGACCCGCTGGCTCCAGCTGCCACAGGGGCCTCCCGCCCCACCCTCTCCTGGCAGAGGGCAGCATGTCCCCACCGTCCACCGTTCCCTGCCCTGCCTCTCTTGGCTCCTTTCTCTGCTATCTCGGAGCGAGCGCCGGCCTTCCCTGGACCTCCAGCTTCTCCTGCGGGCTGAATTCCCAGCTGACCCCTCAGTGGCCAGGGCCCCCCAGGGAGAAGGCTGGGCGTGGGAAGCCTCGTGTTCTGCGGGGCCAGGCGAAGCATCTCCGTGGAGCAGGTGCCCAGCGTGGGTCCGACTGTGGGAGGCAGCGCGTGACCCAGTCCAGTGTTGCTGCAGTAGCAGGAGCCCTGACCTCACCCCGCTCTACCCCGGTCAGGCAGTGAGCTGGTGGCTGTGGCCTCCCTGACCTCCCTGGGATTCCAGGGCAATTAGGGACCAGGCCTGGGAAGGGCCTGTGCCGTTCCCTCTCCCCAGCCCCCGAGGGGGGGGAGAGTCTCCTTCAGCCTAGAATGTGGTGGTGCCAGTGGGCCTTGTCCCGACTCTGTGACAACCCAGGATGAATAGTGTGCTCTGAGGCCGGGATGTGTGGGTGTGTTACACACACACCTGTCTCCACCTCGGCTCCCCTTCCACCTGTGCAGCCCCCCCCCCCCCCAGGCTCTCAGGTGGCGTTTGGGTCTGGGAGGGCTCCGGTATGTAGGAGGGAGGTCGTGGTAAGCCCGATACCCGTAGCTGGATACCCGGATAGCCGCTACCTGGCAGGGGGGGATGAGCCGGGGAGGGCTGGGCCCTGGAGTCCGGAGGGTGGTGAGGCCATGCCCACCCAACTGCGTCTTCAGTGGTCACCCAGGCGTGTTCTGTTGCTGTTTTGTCCTCTGTGTCAACTTCCACCCTTGAGGTGTGATGGGCCCGCGGGAAGGGGTGGGCTGGGCTGGGCCAGGCCCTCAGCCTGGGGGGCCAGCAGGCCTGGCTGATCCTCAGGGACTGCACAGAAGGCCTTTCACCCCCTTGTGTCAGCTGGCCAGCCCGTCCCGGAGGTCCTGCCCTTCCCCGTGTGAGCATTGAGCCCTCTGTTCCCGGGCACACCGGCTGGCTAGTCCAGTCCCTGTGCCGCAGTTTCTGTGAGGTCTGGGTGTCTGCAGCCCCCACCTCCCAGCTTGCCGTGGGAGCCACGAGAGACACGGGCTGGGGGCTGCCGTGACCCCTGATGGGAGGGGAGTGGGGTCCTGCCCACTGCCCTGGCGGTAAGCGGCATTCCCTGGGCTGTAAAGTCGGGTATTTATGGTCTTTATTTTTCATATCAGTAATTACCTTTTATGGCCCCAGCTGTAAGCCGCGGCCTGTGCCTCTGATCCCGGGCGGAGCAGAGAACCCGCACCCCCCACCCCCCTCCGCTCCTCCTCCACACACAGCAAGATGCGTCCGCCTTGCACAAGGGCTTGGGGAGATCGGGGTTTGTGGTTAAGATTCTCACATTGGAGCACGAGGACAATTATGTGTAGCTTTTATTTGGCCCCCAGGATTCTTACTGCATTATCCGTATTTCCTTTAATTTGTGGGATTTCTAGTAAATGGGCTTAAAAATAGGTCTGGGCGTGATGCCAGGCAGATGCGGGCAGCAGGCTCTCTGTGTCTCCTCTGAAGGCAGAGTGGGGCAACCCCTGTGTCACTTGGGCCGTGCCTCCCACAGGTCCCCCGAGGTAGTCCCGCCGCCGCACCCAGGAGGAGCAGGGCCGTGCCAGCCCAGGTGCCCTGCTCCTGGACGAGAAGCCAGGCTGGGTCTTGGCTGCAGCTGGGGGCCAGGACCAGGGCTGGGCCGGGGTGTGTGCTGCTCAGGAAGGCAGGGCTGGGGGCATTTGGGGTCTGGGTGAGGGGTGGTGCCTGCCGGGCCAGGTGGAGGCTTGAGCACCTCTGCGCTCACTGGCTGAGCTTTGCCGGGGGGCCCCTGGTGTACCAGCTGCAACCTGGCCCACGGGGGCCCTGAGATCTATCAGTGCCACCTGCTGGGGTCCCAGATGCCCCTTTGATGCCCACCTTGAGGTGGGCACTGTATTGGGCCCTAAACAGCTGGCGTGGCCTCTATCCTCTCTCCTTGACCGAGACCCTCCTGTTCTCTAGGCTCCTGTGCTGTGTCTCCTTGCAGACAGGAGGACTGGCCCCAGACAGCAGAACTGAAGCCCACCCAGATCTCTCCTGCCTGTGCAGGGCTGGAGCGTCCTCCGGGCTCAGAAGACCCACCATCCCATCCTTGTGGCCCTTAAGTGGCTTGGTGCTCTGTCCAGGATTCCATCCCCAGAGTGGGGCGTCATCCCAGAGGGTCGGGATGTTTGGTTCTGCACTACCGTGTGAGCTGAGCAGGCCGGGGGGGGGGGGGGGCAGGCAGAGTGTTCAGAGGGTTAAACGTGGAGACAGCCCCCACCCATGGGGTAGACCCTCATGGACCATGGGGGCGGCCTCTGTGAGCCGGGTGGCTGCGTCAGGTGGGCAGCTGAGTGTCCTTGGGCAGGGAAGGAGGCACATGCTGGAAACCCCTTAGGGAGAAGGTGAGACAGGCTGGCTGGCCCTGGGGGACTGGGGCGCATCCCTGGGCTTCTGCGGGCATCTCCCCACCCCATGCTTGTCTCTGACTTTAGGGCCAACAAGGCTGAGGTTGGCCAGGGAGTGGCTGGGGACCCTGCTGCCCAGCCCCAGGCCAGGTGGGCCACCATCACCAGCAGCCTGCTTGCCTGGAGCTCCGAGGTGGGGTCTGCTGCGTCGTGGCCCCCGTCTCTGCGTAATTGGCCCCCCCCTCCAGTGGCTGATTTAGTATTTCTTTGTCGGTCTGATTTACATTAGGTTTTTAAGCATAATTAGAAATGCAGCGGAGCTTTGTGTCTTACCTCGACTATTTATGGCACGAAATGCAGATGAGGAAGGGCTATGAATATTAACGGGCGGGGGTGTGTGGCGGAGTCGCTGTGGGTAAGGCGTTGGTGACCGGCACAGGGCAGCGTCCGCCTCCTGCCCGCCCCGCCGGGGACCCCCCACCTGGCCCCCAGGTGCTCCGGGACCCCCCCTACCCCCACCACGGACCCTCAGCAGGGGAGAGTGCCATGTGGGCTGAGGAGAGGGTCCAGCTCCATGGGGCCTGGCCAGCTCAGTCTGGGCAGCCCCCGAGTGCCCCCCGAGCCAGGGGTGCAAGGGGGGGTACCTCACGTCAGCTGATAAGGGAGGAGGAGGCCCGTCTGCTTGTGCGTGGAGCTGGCTTTTTAAGTTATTAAACTATGCCCGAGGGAGACACTCTTCAAGCTTACGTTATTTAAATTACAAATACGGGTGAGGGAGATTGTCGGCTCTGTTCAAAACACTGCTTCACATTCTTTGGAAGCCTTCTGGAACTGTTCTGTGGCTCCTGTGTGAGGACTTGCTGGGTCCGCAGGGCTCCCGGCTCCTCCTCCGAGTGATCCTTCACGCCGTGTTTGTCTGTCCCCAGCCCCACGCCCACGCTAAAGTCAGAATATTTGAGGGAAGGGTCGGAGGCTGGCATGTCGGTGGCAGGCGGTCGTGCTCGGTGGGCGGCAGCACGTGGGCTCGGCTGGGCCACACCGGCCACGGGACTGGACCCTTGTCAGAGCCTGCTCCGTGGGACGCCTGCCCAGATGCAGGACCTCCTGTCCCGTCCGATGGGTGTCTTCCCAGCCCGACCCAGCCCCCTGGCCCGGCAGCGTGGCTCTGATGGCCGTTGGTGGCCTGCCCGGTGCCCTGGGTCCTTGGGCGTGTGCTGGTCTCTGAGGACCAGCCCTGTGTCTGTGGCGCTCTCCTTGGGGCGGCGAGGGGGAAGGCTTGATAAGCACATGTTTGAATTTGCAGATTCTGGCTTGCTGCCCTTTTCTGTTTGGGGAAAAAAAAAGGTTCCAGGCAAACGTGTGTTAGTGGAGTTAAAACCGGCTCTGAGGCTTGATGCCGGTCCAGGCTGTGGTCTGGGGTGGAGGCTGCCAGGTGCCTGGAGCGCGGTGAGCCAGGGTGGAAGTTTCCGGGGGCCTGTGTGCCCCTTCCCCTGGGGGTCTCCTCTGCCGCCGAGCTCTGGGGGCCCCTCCCTCTCTTGACAAAGAAGCTTGCGCTGGCTGGGTGCTGACGCGGGATGCTGGGGAGGGGGCAGGTCCCGGCCCCCAGGCCTCTGCAGGGGCACGCTGTGGGTGCCGTGGTCTCCTCGTCCTCACCCACCCGGAGAGCAGGGGCTGGGACGCAGGCGCACGGTAGGGGTGGGGGCTGCACGTTGGGGACTTGGTGGAGGGGCTCCTGGCAGCAGAGACCCCACCCTGGAGCCCTGCTTCTGCTCACCCTGGCCCTTCAGGGGTGACTGGCCCTTCCATTAGCAGCGAGGCCGTGGCTGCTCGGCCTTGTTTTAGGATGTATTAAAAGTTTAATGCAGACCTGAGGACCAAGCTGGTTGGTGCCTCGCCCGGCGCCCGGGGGACCTGGCCCGCTCTGAGCGGCCCGGGCCCCCGTGCTGAGAACGGCTCCTCTACCCCAGGGAAGGGCCCGCCTCCCTCCCTGACCCCCTCAGGGGAGCAGAGCCAGAGCATTAACTGGGGTTGGGGATGGAAGTGAGCTTCTGCTCCCCATAACTGGAGCCTGCCCTGTCCCAGGTCCAAAGGGAGCCTCCCTCCCCGCCGACCCCTCCTCACCCTCTCTCAGCAGCCCTGACGGCTCACTGTGTGCATGCTGACTCACAGGATACCTCGCCTCCCTCCGGGCCCCGGACCCCCGAGCACCTTGACTTTTAGGGGGTGTCCCTGTGGCCAGGCTGGCTTCTCCCAGGCTGGTGGGGGCAGCCCCCAGGATGGGCTTCGGCCTCCGGGCAGGGGAGGCAGGGAGGCAGAAGGGGCTCCTCTTTTCCTGGTGCGCCTGCCTCCCTCCCTGCCTGCCGCGGTGAACTAGCTGTGTGTTTGCTCAGGCCCGGGCTTCTTATTAGATTGGAAAAATTAAATCCTGCACAGTAATTGTATTTAATTTCAGTTACCTCGCCTCTCCTTCCCTTGCTGGTGGTGACCCTGCAGAAGTTAAACGCTGCATTCCTCTGCCAAAGGAGGCTCCTTGGGATCTGGGGGTGGGGGTTGGGCGGGTACGGGAGAATGAGGAGTGGCGGGGCTGGGGTCCTGGCAGGGCTTCTGAGGACGTCTGGCCGGGACCTGCAGACCTTGGAGCCGTGTCTGGGTGGGGTCCTGGGAAGGAGGCCCCTCCTCTTGGACTGCCCATCCTTCTCTGGTCCTCTGGGCCCCGAAGGGAAGTCCTTGGTGTGCTCCTGGTACCTGTGAGAGCCCAGTGTGGCCGGCCGTGGCCTGGCCGCACCCCGAGAATCCGTGCCCCACTTGCATGCTGCCTAGGCCCTTGGGCCCTGTGTGGGTGCATGTCTGCAGCTCTTGGGGCCAGTACTCCCACCCCCTTGTCATGGCGCCCCTTCCCTCATCCACCTGCAGGCAGCGCTGCCCTGGGGGGGCTGGGAGGAGCTTTGGTTGACAACCCGTAACCCCAGGTCCTAGATCCCGGCTCTCCCTGAGGGAGGAGTCTGCAGAGGAGATGCTCCCCCCCCCCCCAACACACTATATACTCATGTTTTCTCATTCTGGGGGAGGTCTTGGAGTCTGTTTGGGGTGGGGGCCCCCTGAGGCTGGCGCAGCTACAGGGGCTGGACTCTGGCTTTGGGGTTTCCCAAAGTGGGTTCCATTCTGAAGGGCATTATGAGGGGGGAGGGTTCTGTGGTGCAGTGGCTTTGAGGATGGCCAGAATGAATGGAGAGATCTCTGATAGTCCTCCTGGCTCTTCAGAACCTTCCAGACGCCACTGGGCCGGCGACTGTTGCTGTGGGGTGGGGGGAACCAAAGGGTGTTGTTCGGGAAGCCGGGAGATGGGGAAACCGAGGCATAGAAGGGGAAAGGTGTTCTTGTGGGGCTGGGCCCTGCCACACAGGGAAAGGTGAGGGGGTGTCCCCGCTGCCCTCAGCCCGCTCAGGTCCTGGGGCCCTCCTGTCTGGCCACCGTGCGAGGGTCGGCCCGAGGCCTGTCCTATTTTCATGGCTCTGGGCACGTAAACCAAGCTTTTATTTTATTCTTTCCTCCTGAAGTCCAGCTTTGTTCGCGTCCCGGCCAAGGCTTCTAAGAAAGCAATCTAACCCCCCCACCCCACCCCTGGGCTGCCAGGGGCTGGGCTGTGGGGCAGCAGCTCCTCCCGTGCAGGTGGCTTGAGGACACGGGCAGCAGCCCGGCTGTCCCCTCTCCCCGGGGACCAGACGGCCTCATCACCTAACAGGGGAATAATGGTCCCTCTCTGGGCGCTCAGCCTGGCCTGCAACCCTGGGGCGCAGGGGCTGGCCGAGACGGGCGGGGGAGGGGGGCGGAGGGAGACACCCACCTGACCACTGCCTCCCGTGCAGGTCACAGCAGGTAGGCGTCCTCGTGGTGCCGTTTACCAAGGCATCGTGCCAGGCTTGAGCCAAGTGCCTGATGAATGCCATTGCCCTCGACCCTGCGGTGACCATCCAGGGTTAACCCGACCCCCCTTGACAGATGAGCATCCCAGATGTGGTGCCACCTGCCTGAGGCCACAGGACGTGGACACAAAGTAGTCGGGGCGGGGCTGGCATGGGGTGGGGGGACGCGTTGGCCTGCTGGGACCCAGGATTCCGACCCAGCCGACCAGGCAGGGCCTGCTTTCTGAAGGGACGGGCTCTGAGGGCCTCATGCTGTCCCCTGCTCTCAGTTTGGGACCTGGCCACTGCCCTGCCCAGCCCCAGGCAGTTGGGGCCCTCTGGGAACTGGGCCCGGTGCAGCGTTGCTGGCCTCTGCCCACCCCCGCCAGCCTGGGTCACCCCCTCTCAGCACCAGAGCCCTCGTCTGGCCCAGGGGAGCCTGCCTGGCTTTCTGGGAGACTCCTGGCAGTAGGTGCTGTGGGTCTGTGAAGGGGCCATTTGGGGGCCCCTCTCCAATGCACTGTCACTGGCCAGCACAGCCCCACTCTTGCGGCCCTCCCTGTCGTGCCCAGCATTTGCCTAAATGCCCAGCAGACATTGGGCAGACCCACCCTGCCCTTGTTCAGCTCGTGGCACCTGGCAGGCTTCTCGGAGGAGGTGACAAAGAGGCAGAGTCCTGAAGTTGGCAGGTCTGTCCCAGGGAGTGCAGGCTGTGCGTACTGGGGCCCGGGCGCCGAGTCCTACACCCAGGCCAAGGTTGGCCCTGCCCTCCCCAGCACAGTTCCACCAGGCTTTGGCCTCTGTTTCCCCATTTCGCCCTGCCTGTGGCCTGGTCTGCCTGCCTTTGTGGCTGCGTGGCATGTGGGGGCTGTGTCCCCTGCCCCCACCCCAAGGCTTCAGCTCCCTCATCTTGAGGCCATTGGGCTTCTCCTGCGCCCCAAGAAAAGGAGACCATCCCCAGTCTGAGGGCCTGACGGGGCTCCTGGGGGGGGCTTCCCTGGGTCGGTCTTTCTGGGTCTGGATAAAGGTGAGCTGGCAAGGCTGCCCCCCCTCCCGGGGCTGTGCGGGCGCAGGCACCCACGTGGCTGCCCCCTCGGAGCTGCTGCTCAGGGCAGCCGAATGGCCGTCCCCCAGGCGATGGCTGACCGTGGCCCCAGGACCTTCCTAAGGGCATTGGGACCTGGCTGTGAGGGGCGTGTGGCCTGAAGCCCATCTGCCCGCTGGACTTGCTTCATGCTTCTGGAGGTGGGGGAGGGCTGAGGTCTGGCCTCGTGAAGCTGCTCACCCTGCTCACCGGGGCTCCCCCGGCCGGCCCCTGCATCCTCAGAGCAGCGAGCGGGGACCAGTTCTGTCAACCTGCACCCAGAGGGCTTGTCACCCCCCAGGGTAGTCCTCAGCCCCCTGCAGGCGGTGCAGAGCTGCCCCTGGAGGAGTCCCTGCCGCCGGCCGCCGGGCGCTTCCCTACACCTGGGTTTCTTCCTGCTCCGTTCCTTCCGCAGTGTTTTATCTGCTCTCGGAAGCCGAGCCGCCGTGTGAATGGGGAGGTGCCAGATGGCCCTTTCTTTCTGTGGATGCCACTTGCCGGTGGGAGGGCTGCTGCCTGGCCCCCCCCAGGCCCTCCCCGCTCCAGCCACCAGGGTTAGTTGTCAGGGTGGTGGCCCACCTGTGCGGGGGGGGGGCTGCAGGGCACCAGACCTCCGACCCTGCCAGTCTCGACCCCCTGCCTCTCTGCAGGTGTCTGAGGTCTTCCCAGGGCCACAGTTGGTGGCAAGAGGGGAAACCGAGGCTGGGCAGGCCACAGGCAGTGTGAGCCTGGAACAGGACAGGCAACGTGCGCAGCACAGCCTCCCTCCCGAGAGAGGCCCGGGGCGGTGGGATGCGGTGGGATGCGGTGGGCCCCGTGCGGCAGCCTGGCCTCCTTCCTCCCGTCACCATCACGGGTGGTGACTTTGCTGCCCGCCTGTGGGGATGGGTCCATCGGGGCTGCTGGTTACGTCCACCCGGGCCTGGCCCAGCTGCACGCACAAAGTTGTTCTTGACAAGACCCGCGTCGGGGGTTGGGGGACAGGGTGACTTCCCTGGGCAAGTGGGATGGGGTGCGGGGCTGTACTAGTCGGGCCTGACTGCTCCGGGGACCCAGGGAGAAGTGTGGACGGGGAATGGGGCGCTGCGGGGCGCTGCGGGGCCCTGGGCCTCCTCTCCCACTTCTTTTTCTTCACCCCCTTTCTCATCTTCTCATGCTTCTTTTCTCATCACCCCTCCTGCCCCCCACTCCTGGGCTCCCCACTCTCATGTAGCTCTTACCCTGTCTGCCCTGCCCCCTCATCCCCCATACCCTCTTGTCCCCCTTATCCCCCTGTCCCCTCATCTCCTTGTCCACCCCCGTCTCTTTCCATCCTCCTTGTCCCCCATTTCCCCAACCCCCATACCCGCCATCCCCCTTACCCCCCCTACGCCCACCATCCCCTTTGTCCTTCCCACCCCATCCTCCTGCCCCTTGCTCCCCTTGTCCCCTCCCATCCCCCTTGTCCCCATCTCCCTGCTCCCCTTGTGCCCCAGTCCCCTCCCATCCCCCTTGTCCCCATCCCCCTGTCCCCTGCTCCCCTTGTCCCCCCAGTCCCCTCTCCTCCCCCTTGTCCCCCATCCCCGTCCCCTGCCCTTGTCCCCTCTTCTCCCGTCCCTCCACCCCCTTGTTCCCCTACCCAACTTGTCCCCCATCCCCTTGTCCCCCGTCCCCTTATCCTCCTGTCCGCCTTTTCCCCCACCCTCTTGATCCCCCAGCCCCTTCCCCCGTGCCCCCCTGTGTCCTGGCCCCCCGCCCGCCCTGGAGGAGTTGGGTGGCCCTGCCAGCCCTGCAGACTGTTTGGAATAGTTTAAATGCTTTGACGCTCGGGCTCTACGGGATGGCAGAGCGGCAGTTTACTGGGTAATTCACATGCAGAGCTGCACCATAAATCTCGGGCACTCAGTTGCCGTGGCATCACGGAGCGTTTCCCCACGTACAGTACAGTATTTCTGCCATCTTTGTTTGCATTGCGGTGAGTCATCAAAGTCTGTCTTGTACCAACACCCGGAGCCGTGCATTCCTCTGGCACCGGCACTCCACTGTTTTTAAAGCTGGGGCTGGAGCTGGCATTTACTTGGGCTCCGAAATCAAAGGCGGCTATTCATTCCCGAGAGCTGCCTGAATGTCCGTCTGCATCCGGCCTCTTCATTTAGATGCTGTGCGCTGCCCCGGAGAGCCGGGCTGGGTGCAGCTGAGCTGCGGCCGCCGAGCCCAGCGCGGAGACTCTCTGCCCTCCTCCTCCTCCTCCTCCTCCTCCTCCTCCTCCTCCTCTCCCCCCGGCTCCTCGCGCCCTCCCCACCCCAAGGGCTCGCGCTCCGTTTGCTGCATTCCCGGAGCAGCCGGCGAGCCTGCCCCTGCCAGGCTGAGCGGGCAGTGCCGGGCCACCGGCGGCAGCCGCCAAAGGTAGGTCTCCCCTGCGGGCCGGTGCCACGGCCGGCCCGGCAACTTCTCCGCAGCGGGGGCACTGCGGGCCCTCCCCCAGCGGCCACCCATCTGCCCAACTCCTGTCGCCGGGGTCCAGGCGCTCCGCCCTCCCTCCGCCCTCCCTCCCCGGCCACCCGGCGCCTCTGCGGCCGCCTGCACTTTCCTCCCGCGGGACAGAGCAGCCCTTTGTGCGGGCGCCGCTGTGCGGAGTTGGGCCGGCGCCTTCTCCGCCCGGCTGTCCCCAGCCCCCACCCCTCTGTGAACCGGGCATCAGATCAACCTCGCTGGAGCTCCGTCCCCCAGCCCCTAGGGCGCCCGGCGGCGGCAGAGGGAGCGGCATCCCAAGCCCTTGCCGGTCCCCCCCCCCCCCCCCCCCCGTCTCCCCCTGACCCCTTTAGTCACCTGGGCTGGGACCGAGCCAGCAGGGATTGGCCAGTGTGGGGAGGGCGGGCAAGTGGGGCTGCGCCAGGCTCCCAGCTGCTGGTCCGGGCCGGGTCCCTGCTGGTGGCCTGGGGAGCCCGTCCCAGGGGGAGGGGCAGTGGGGGGGGCGCCTGACTTCGAGCTTCCGCTAACTCAGCTCACTGCCCTGGGCGCCCCCACCCCTGGCCCTCCTCTTCAGCCACTGGGGCGGGACTCCCCCCGTGTGGGCCCTCCGTGCAGCTAGTGCTATGAGGGAAAAGAAGAAAACAAACCAGAAACCAAAAGACCCCCTTGCAAGACCCGCTCGCTCGCTCTGGGTTCCAGCCCCCTCAGGGGAAGGGCTGGGAGGGGCTCCTTTGCTGCTAACTTTTTCTTGGGGAGAAGAGTTTGCAGACACGGCCCGCCACCCTCACCCCTCCCAGCCGCCGCCACCCTCACCCCTGGCAGCCGCCGCGGGTGGCGGTGCCCTGTTCCGTGTTCTGTCCTCTGTCCTCTGTCCTCCCCATCCTCCCAGAGTGCAGGCCTCCGTTTCTGTTCCCCGCGTCTGCTAAGACGGGGCGTCCCTGCCCGAGGGCTCCGGCGCTCTCCTGGGGGTGGGCTCTGGGAGCTGCACGAGGTGTGGGGGGCATGCCCCTGGCTGGAATGCGGCTGTGCAGCTCTGAGCCCAGCAGGGTCCCGCCGCCCGCCATGAGGAGCTTGGCCCCAGGACCTCCCCTGGGCCCCTCGGCTGGAGGGGATCCTGCTGGAGGGCGGGGGGGGGGGGGGGCATCGCGGGGGGGGCACCGCATGGAGGAGGGGTGGAGGAGGGCACGGGCGCGCTGGGGCAGAGCGCATTTGCACGTCCTTGGTGGTGGGCCCTGGCGTCTGGGGGCCTGACCAGGTGTCCCCGTGCCCTCTCTCCCCACAGATGTGCCCCCTTCGGGCGCTCCCGCGCTGAGTCTGAGGCCCGCCCTCTAGCGCCTGCCCGCCATGTCGCAGATGCTGCACATCGAGATCCCCAACTTCGGGAACACTGTGCTCGGCTGCCTCAATGAGCAGCGCCTGCTGGGCCTCTACTGTGATGTGTCCATCGTGGTCAAAGGCCAGGCTTTCAAGGCCCACCGGGCCGTCCTGGCCGCCAGCAGCCTGTACTTCCGCGACCTGTTCAGCGGCAACAGTAAGAGCGCCTTCGAGCTGCCGGGCACCGTGCCGCCCGCCTGCTTCCAGCAGATCCTGTCCTTCTGCTACACGGGCAGGCTGACCATGGCGGCCAGCGAGCAGCTCGTGGTCATGTACACGGCCGGCTTCCTGCAGATCCAGCACATCGTGGAGCGCGGCACAGACCTCATGTTCAAGGTGAGCTCGCCCCACTGTGACTCGCAGACCGCCATGATCGAGGACGCCAGCTCTGAGCCCCAGAGCCCCTGCACCCAGCTGCAGCCGGCCGCCCCCGCAGCCCCCCCCTACGTCGTGTCCCCCTCCGTGCCCATCCCACTGCTGACCCGTGTGAAGCATGAAGCCATGGAGCTGCCGCCGGCCGCCGGCCCGGGCCTGGCCCCCAAGCGCCCACTGGAGACGGGGCCCCGGGATGGCACAGCGGTGGCGGGCGCCACGGTGGCGGGCGCAGCCCCTCTCAAGCTGCCCCGGGTCTCCTACTACGGGGTGCCCAGCCTGGCCACCCTCATCCCCAGCATCCAGCAGGTGCCCTACTCCCAGGGGGAGCGGACCAGTCCGGGGGCCAGCAGCCTGCCCACCACCGACAGCCCCACGTCTTACCACAACGAGGAGGACGAGGAGGATGACGAGGCCTACGACACCATGGTGGAGGAGCAGTACGGCCAGATGTACATCAAGGCCACCGGCAGCTACGCAGGTAACGCGCGGTGGGGGCTGGCCCCGTGCCCCAACCGCGCCACCCGCCAGTGCGTGTGGGCGCGCCTCCAGGCCCCGTGGGTACCGAGGTGAGCCTGACCTCGGCCCCGTGGCACTGGCAGCCTGGCCGTGGCCGCTCGGGGAGGCCGCTGTGCCAGGGAGTGCAGGGGACGGTCCCCAACCTAGGCTCGCTGAGCTAGAGGGGCAGGGCCTTGGCTGAGGACCGGACACTTAACTCTGGGTGAAACCCGCCCCGGGAGGCTGCAGCCTGTGGGACGGGGCCCGCTCTTGCACGGGTCACAGAGGACACTGAGGGCCTCAGTGGCCCAGGGACCTGCCCGAGGGCTCACAGGGTAGTGTGTGACCCACCTGCTCAAGACCTTAGTGACCCGGTGTGGCCCAGTCTGCCTGACCTTTGACCTCAGCCCTTCCCTGTGACTGTCAGTGAGGCCAGAGACTCCCCTGTACCTGGCTCACGTGCTGCCACCTCCCTGGGTCCAGCACTGAGGGACAGGCCGGAAAGTGCTTGTTGAACTGAATGAGCTGCCCCCCGTTATTTGTGGGGGGTCCCCCACTGGGGGCCTGCACACCCGAGATGCCCCCACTTAACATGGTGTTACGGATCGCATCCCAGGCCCTGGAGACCATTCAGGGTCTGCTAGGTAGAGGGTCCAGTAGTTGGGGCCCCAGATCGGGTGTCCACCTGCCGTCCGTATTCCCCGAAAACTGGCTGTGCGCCTGGGCCCGCTGCCTGCTCATTTGCATGCAGGGCCCGTGCCCAGTGCATTGGCTCTGGACACATGGTGCTAGCGGGAAGTGACGTCCCAGAACTGGGGCCCCGAGGGGCAGTGTGGTGACTCTTTCCTCCCCTCTGTTCCCCTATGTCCTGGTGCCCTGATGGGGCAGATGCTGCCCCCCCATCTACTCCTCCACCTCTAGGCCGGTACTGGTCGATCTGACCAGCTGGGGCCCTTGGGGTGGCCACTTCCCCGCGAGCAGCCAAGGACTGGATGGTGTGGCCAAGCCGGGGGGCACAGGGAGGCTCTGCCTGGGGCGCCCGCCTGCCCTCCTCAGGGGCTGTGAGGGAATGATTTTTACCTAGAGCTCATTATTTGAATGTACGTGGTCATATTGAGTGACTTCCACAGGACACGAGCATGAAGACCACGTTGATCTGGACTTGGTTCTTCTTGGAGTGGCAGAGGGAAGGGCTTGGTGTCCTGATACCAGGAAACCTGTAGGCTCTGGCTCGGCCCTTCAGGGGGAGCCTCTGGGAACGTGCCCTGTGGGGTTTCCTCTGCCCACTGCTGACGGCCACCTTGGGACCCGGGGAAGGGCCATGTGGAGCCCCAGACCCGGCCCGAGGGAGCTGGAATCTGCCAAGGGTCCAGGGGCGGGGGCCGTCCACCAGTGGCCCACAGTGGGACACCGGAGCTGGGAGAGGACCCCAGCCTCCAGACGTCTCCATCCAATGTGGCCATGAGCCTTGGCAGGAGTGGGATGCTGAGAAATAGGACGAGGTGTTGGGATTGCTGGGTGCAGGTACAATGCCATAGCCCATCTGAGTACACCTGCCCGTCCAGCCGGACGAGTCTGGGGCCCTCTCCTCACCTGGACAGTGGCCTATCTGTCCTTGGGTTTCCAAGGAGCCAATGGGACAGTGGCCATGGGAACACCCGGGTAGGGGTTGGAGGCCGAGCTGCCCGGGGCTGCCCCTCTGCCTTGACCGTGACCCAGCTTTCTCACCAGCCCCCCACCCCGACCCCCCCAGCTCTCAGACAAGATGCCAGGGGCGCAGGCCTGGCCCAGGGCCGTGTGCCTGCAGGGGGTCACCCATCCATCAGTGCCCCTTACCCCCTTCTCCTGGGGGTGTTGGAGGGAGGATGGGAAATGGGAGAGGACAGTGGGCACGGGCGGGCAGGGCTTGGGGCCGGCTCGGGGTGCTACATTCTGGGTTTTCTCCTCGGTGAGACCATAAGTGGGGCAGGGAGGGGGGTGTGTGATTTCTTGGTTAAAATCTAGGTTATTGGCAGTGACGTCGCTGCCATCACTGGGCCCCGGGTGAGCTGGGAAGAGGGTTGTGGGGGAGGGGGCCGTGGGGGCAAACAGGCAGAGAGAGGGGCCTGCCCTCAGAGGCTGCCTGCCCGCCCGCCGGGCTCCCTCTGCACACTGGCTTGGCCAGGTTGGGGGACATCCTAACAGCCCCCCGGGCCGCTGAGCAGCCTGCTTGCCCCCAGTCTGGGGCCCGGACGCGGGTTGGGCAGGCCTGTCTTGGAGCTGGTGGAGTGTGTTCCAAGGTGCACCCCTGCCATATAAGTACACGTGGGAGTCCCTCCTTCCTGGCCTGTTTCCCCACCTGTCAAGGGAGAGGTGGGCCCGAGTGACCTTCAAGGGTCTTGGCCAGCACCGTCTGTGTAGGAAGGTGTGGGACGCCACAGGGGTGCCCCCATCTCCACCCTCCGTCTTGTGAAGGACCATTAGCAGCTCCTGTGTGGTGAGCCTCTTGTTTTGGAAATCAAGGAGTTAAACATGACAGATGAGGTTAGTTGACCGTCCCGGTGGTCCCACTGTGTTCCCACAGGGCCTCTGTCCCCATGTCTCCTGCACCTCCTCGTCCATCGTCCATTGGGCGGAGACACCGTAGCTGATTTATCTAGTCCCCGAGGACACTGGGGTTGTTTCTGATTTGTTGCTCTTAGGACTGAGTGACCAGGAAGGTGCTGAGTAGGGGCAGGGGGTGTCGATAGGGCGGGTCAGGCTCCCTCCCCTCTCTCCACAGCTCCTGGCTTGGGGCGGGGTCTCCTCGGGGGCTCAGGAGGCCCCTGCTCCAGGAGCGAGGCGCTGCCCCGTCAAGGTGGTGGGGGTTGGTGTTGGTTCAGGGGTGGGCGGGGCACAGAGGGCAAAGCAGTGTGGTGAGGGGTCTGCTCCCACGGGCCATGAGCAGTGGTGGCCCGGACGGGCAGACAGCAAACAAGACCTTGAACAAGTATTTAATCTTGGCCGGGGGTCGCCCTGAGGCAGGATGGGCTGCCCCTGGACCCCCGGGAGTGACGCTCAGGGCCAGGGAGAGTGAGCTGACTAAGGGTGTGGTGGGAGGGGGCTCGCTCTGCCGTCTCCGCAGGTGGGGTGAGGCTGGCCAGAGGGGCCACCTTCTGTGCCCCTGCCCCGCTGCCAGGGCTCCCGTGGCGCCTTCCGCTGCAGGCCCAGCCCCCCCTTGGTGTGGGCAAATGTTGCTCCTGCGGATGTCAGAGACAGAGGCACCCCGAGCCGGGCACTTCCACCTTCACCTGCTCCCAGGAGGGGACCCCTGTGGGCTGCTGTCCCGGGGTGTGCGGCGGCCGTGGGCGCCGTCCCGGGGTGTGCGGTGGCCCTGCCCCGTCTTGCTCCCGCTTCCCTCTGGGGGCCGGCCGGCTCCCCTGGGTCTGCCCATTGTCCCGACACCAGACACGGCATGGGGTCCTGGCACGCGGCAGCACATCTGTTCCGGGCTCCGCCTGCTGCGAGCAGAAGCTGCAGGTGGCCCCTGTGAGCTGCGGAAGGAGTGTGCGCGCTCTGCCGTGGACCAGGCCCTGTGCAGTGTCACCCATGAGCTCGGTGCTGTGTCGACCCGCAGCTGTCCACCCCTCCACCCCTCCCCTGCCTGTCGGGGGCCGCTCCCACCTGCAGCTCAGCTGCCGCTTGGGGCTCTCATAGAGAAGGGGAGAGGTGAGGTTTGTTCTGCGAATCCCAATCCCAAGCAGCTCTCACGGCTTCCCGGCCTGTCTGGGGGTGTCCACACTGCTGGAGCTCAGCCCCACCGCTGGGAGGGCCTGGGGAGCAGCAGGGGCCTTTTGTCCCTGGCCTGGCGAGGGGTGGGGCCCAAGCAGAGGCGGGGTGGGCTCCCTCCCTTTGAAGGCAGCACGAGGGAGGTGCCGGCCCTGGGGTGTTGGGAGGCCCGGCGGCACACTCCAGCTGCGGTTTGGGGCTTGTCCCCGAGAGCCTCTGGGGTGGCCTCCCTGGCTCCCCGGTCCTTAGTGTCTCCTGTCTCAGGTAGAGGACAAAGCGCGTTGTGCAACCTCACGCGTAACCCTCCACCCTGAGGACCCCGGGGTTCCTCCTACGGTTGTTACTGAGGTCTCACTTCTGTGCCTCCGGGAAATGGGTGTGAGAGGCCCCTGAGTCTGGACTGTGACAGCAGAGCACGGTCACCCGCCCGCCCCCCACAGCCTCCCAGCTGCCTTCTGGCCCTCGGGATGCGTTTGCCCGTTCTAGAACATCAGGTGAGCTGTTGTGCTCTACGAGCTCCCGCTTCTCTCGTCAGCAGAATGTGCGAGGGGCTCGTCTGTGCTGCGTGGGTCAGTCCCTCTGTTCCCTCCCCTGCTCTAGTGCTTAGTCAACCATTTCTACGCAGTAAACCAGGCCCGTTCCAAGGGTGATGAGGCGGGTGGTTGGAATCAGTCCACTACCACGGTCACAGTGGCACAAGATAGCAACAGTCTGCCTCCCGTACAGTGTCTCCCGGGTCCTCCCGCCCCCCCCCGGCCCCCGGCAGCCCCCCCCCCCGGCTTTCTGTCCCTGCCGCTTTGTCTTTTCTAGAATCTTTGCAAATGGCATCGTACTGAAAGGAGTCTTTCCTTTTTCTCGCCATGTTTTGCGATTCATGCATGTGGCGTTGGTCCTCAGTCGCCTTGGTCGCAGCTGTGGACGTGGCCCCCGGTGGCAGATGTGTGGGTGGCCTCTGGAGGGGGGCTGTGGTCATCGTGCGGCTGCGAACATCGGCGTGCCTGTGGGACCGCCAGGTCGCGTGAGGAGCGCGTGCGTCACGCCCCACTGCTGCAAGGTTCGCTGGTCTTCCGAGAGTTGTTTTGTCATGAATGATTTTATGGGTTTTCACTTTAATTTTGCAGACGTGCTGTGTCAGCTCACCTTCAGATGTTGAAGCTCGCGTGCACACCTGGGATAGCCCCCACGTGGTCGTCACGTGTTGCGGGTCTTGTATAGCGCTGGGTTCGATTAGCTACTGTTTGCTTATGGAATTCTGCATGTGTGTTCCTGGAGGTCAGGCTCCCGTGGCTTTCTCACAGCGTCTTGCGTGTCCGGGGAATGCAAACCTTCTGTTCCCTCCTTTCGTTTTTGAGAGTTTGTGTAGTAAGTTTGATGTTATTTCCTTCTCGTGTGTTTGATAGAATTCATTCGCTGGTGAAGCCACGTTGCATTTGGTTTCGTACTGTTGTTAATTGTGCAAGAGTTTTTAAGGGTAAATTCTGTTCCTTTAGATACAGAACGATTCGGATTCCTCTTCCGTCATGCTCCAGCTGTGGTGATGTGTGTCTCCTGGAGCTTCTGTTGCTCCCACGGCCGTGGCGCCTTGCGTCCTGGGGTTTGACCACGCTGGCGCCATACGTCCTACGGGCGCTTCTTACACATGGCACATGGTTGAGACTGCGGGTTCCTGCGGTCCCACGATCCGTCTTTTATCCGGAGGGCTTAGGGGCCTGATGCGGGGCTCGATCTCACGACCCTGAGATTGTGACCTGGGCCGAAATCAAGAGTCGAACGCTCAACCACCAGAGCCACCTGGGCGCCCCTCTGCCGGCACCTTTTGGGTTGACTTTTTCCTCCTTGGCCCCACTGTTGACCTCCTCTGTGCTTCGGTGGCCCGTGCCCTCAGACGCCTCCCCCTCGGCCCATCCACTTTCTCAGTGATGCCATCCTTGTGCCTCCAAGTGTTCCCGTCCCCTCTGGCCCCTCGTGCCGTGCGGTCACGTATTCCCCAGCTCGTGTGTGGCGGCCTCACCCGACGCCGTTTTTCGTACCAGAAACAGCCAACTATCTTGGTTCCGTTTTTAGTCCATTTTATTTTATTTTATTTTATTTATTTATTTATTTATTTATCTTTTTTTTTTTTTTAAAGATTTTATTTACTTATTTGACAGAGAGAGACACAGCAAGAGAGGGAACACAAGCAGGGGGAGTGGGAGAGGGAGAAGCAGGCTTTCAGCCGAGCAGGGAGCCCGATGTGGGGCTCGATCCCAGGACCCTGGGATCACGACCTGAGCTGAAGGCAGATGCTTAATGACTGAGCCACCCAGGTGCCCCTCTAGTCCATTTTAAAATCTAAGTCCAGGGGTGCCTGGGTGGCTCAGTCTTGAGCCGAAGCCTCTGACTCTTGATCTCAGGGTCGAGGGTTCACACCCTGTGTTGGGCTCCGTGCTGGGTCTGGAGCCTGCTTAAAAATAAATAAATAAGTACTTTAAGTCCATTTTGGCATCCGGCTTTCCATTTCACACCGACGCAGGCAGTCCTGTCCCTGCCTCTGCACGCCCTCATCTGGGCCCCGGGGACCCCGGCCCCCGCAGGTCTTGCCCCGCTGCTCTGCGTTCTCCTGTGGATGGATGTGCGCAGTCACAGCCCCGGGGGCCGGGCCGCTGGAGCCCCGTGTGCGTCGTGCAAGTGCGTGGCCACAGTGGTTGGTCTGCTCCTTCACCAGAGGGCATTTACGTGGCTTCCAGTCTTCAGTAGTGATGAGGGAGGCTGGTGCAAATGGGCGCATCCCCACGTTAGCCTGGCCTTGAGGTTTCCGTCCTACGGGGTGGATTCCCCTGCGGTAAGGTGGGCGTCACGTGGCGAGCATGCGTTTGACTTGTAAGACGTTGCCCGGCTCCTGTCGGAATTAGTTCTGTGGTCACACCACAGCCACGGTGTGCCGCGTTCCCGCCAGCACTTGGTTTTGTCTTATTTTAAAGCCGCTCCCGCCGGGCTGTGGTGGTGTTTCTCTGATGTCTGGTGATGTCGGATTTCTTCTGTGTATTCACCACCCATGTATCTTCCCGGGGCCTCTGCCTCTGAATCTCGGCCCTTCTTACTGGGTTGTTTGGATATCGAGAATGTTAGGTCCCTACAACAGTTGTGCGATCTTTATGTATTCCGGGCGAGGGCCTCTGTTGGGCGTGTGATTCAAGAACATTTTCTCCTGGACTGCTGTTTGTTCATTCCCTTGATAGAGTCTTTTTCATAAAACAGACATTTTTTGTGGCGCCTGGGTGGCTCGGTCGGTTAAGCATCTGCCTTCGGCTCAGGTCATGATCTCAGGGTCCTGGGATCGAGCCCCGCATCGGGCTCCCTGCTCAGTGGGGAGTCTGCTTCTCCCTCTCTGCCCTTCCCCCTGCTTGTGTTCTCTTTCTCTCTCAAATAAGTAAATAATCTTTGAAAAAATATGAAAAAAACCCCTTTGATATTTACCCACATGTTTATTTTGTGTAGATGTGAGTTTCCATCTGGTATCATTTTTTTCTGCTTGAAGAATTTCTTGTGACGTTTCTCATGGTCCTGGTGATGGACCAGCAGTGAATTCTGGAAACTTGCAGAAAGGTCTTGATAGCACCCTTTTCAGAGTCTGCCTCCGTGACGCGGGATGCACGTGCAGTGAAATCAACGTGCGTCCGCTGGGCGGGTGCCTCCTTCACCACGAGGGGTCTGCGCTGGAGTCCCACGCGATGCTTCTGTTGGCTCAAGGTGGACACCTCTCTCTCGGTTTCCTCCCGGGAAATCGCAGGCCTTCCCCGTGATTTTCTGTGCGTGCTGTGTCTTCCCAGGCTTCTCAGAGCCCTTGTGTAGTTTTCTGTGTGTTTATTCCGTGACGGTTTGTGGAGCTTTTTGGGGCACGTGCGTTTATGCCACTATTTCTCAGGTGACTTCATGCCCCTCTGCCCAGAGCCCCGATCACTTGTGCTTTGGTCCCTGAGATCGCTGAGGCTGCATTTGTTGAGTGAATACTTCCTATCACTGTTTCTCCACGATCACCCATCTTTTCGGCAGCTCTGTCTTGCTCTTCCCTTGGCCGCCCATGTCTCCCCTCATTGGGCTCCTTTGTACGTGACTGTAGCAGCCGTGGTCCATGGTCCTGTTACGTCGTCGGGGTAAAGCCTCTGCCCTCGCCCCGTCCTGTGTTCTTTCTTGACCTGTTTCTGCTGACTGGCTTTCCTCCTTTTCAGGGTCACCTTTCCGTGCCCATCAGGTGTCTAATTGTTGGTGGATACAGGACATCGCGAATGTTACCTTGTGGAGCTCCCGCAGTTTGTGGTCCCAGGCCCCTCGCGGTGGTGCCAGGCGGGACTCCGTAGCCGTGGCCGTGGCGGCCTGTGCGTCCCCGGAGCGTCCCCACTCTTGTGGGGTGAGCTGCCTGCCCTTCTCACTCTTCCGGTCCCGTGTGCGTGGCCTAGACATCCTGTCCCATCCTCCGCTTGCCTGCAATCCCTCTAGACACGAGAGGCTTACTCGCTTTTTTTCTTGATCAGTAGCAGTTTTTGTATTTTGTTTAAAGACCTTTCTTCTCCACATCCAGGTGATTGTGATGTTCTGTGTGTTCCTTAAAAAAAACCAAAAAGCACAAAAAACACAAAAACTTTGATTTGAAATCATTTTAAATGTACAGAAATGTTTCGATAAGTGCCCTCTGCTCAGCCTCACTCACGGGTCAGAACGTGCTCGGTTTGCTTTGCCGTCTCATTTCTCTTTATATGGAGAGGTTGTGGGATTTTTGAGACGCCTGAGAGCACGTTGCAGAAGTTAGGCCCATCTGCCGCCCGCTGCCAAGCATTTCTGGCAAACAAGGACATTCTCTTACGAAAACGCGGGAGCACGTTCAGCGCTCCGGAGGCCGGGCTGTGGTCCAGCGCTCCTCCCTAGCCACAGTCTGCGTCGGGGTCTCCCCGTTGTCCCCTCGCCGTCCTCCACAACCATGCTGTTTCCCCGATGCCGGGCTCAGGTCAGAAGCACACCGTGTATTTTGTGGCAATTCTCCGCCTCTCCTTAGTCTGGAACAGTTTCTCTCGCCCTTTATCCTTCATGACACTTCCCTTTCTCCAGAGCACGGTTCAGCTGTTTTGCAGAATGTCCCTCTGTTTGGGTTTGTCGGGTTTTGCCTGGTGATGGGGCTCGGGTCGTGCGTTTCGGCTGGAACTCCGAGGAAGCCACGCTGGGTCCCTCCTGGTGTGTCCTGTCAGGCGGCACCTGATACCGTGCGGCTGCTTGGTGGTGACGGGTGGCCCCTGCCAGCTAAACCCGCGCTTGTCCCTTCGCAAGAAGAGACTGTGCGTTACCCACCTTTCCCCCGGCAGTTTTAACGTCCAGCGAGGGTTCCTGCCAGTTGCGAAATGGTGATTTCTAGCTCCTAAACCCCCCGTGTTTGCTGGCGGTCTTCAGGCAAGGGCTTCCCCACATCCCCCACTCGCTCCTTCATTTATTGTTTATTTAGTGTTAAAATAGAGTTTTTAAAGCATCTTTCGTACTGTCTTGTTCCACGAATGTTCCAGGACCCAGCTGTTCTTCCTCCAGTGGGGAGTGGCACGTGCAGCCGCCGTCCAGGTGTGGCGTCTGCCTGTTGCTCCCGGGGCCGCGTTGACGGTTACGCCCTCCTGGCCGTCGGAGCTGGGATTTACAGATTTAAAAACCACGCGTTCAGGCCAGTGTCTCCAAGTCCAGTTCAGCCCCAGGGTCGTCCTGGCCTCCCCTCTCATGCCTGGTCTCCTCCTGACGGACAGGGTTCTGGCGCTCCCATTTCCGTAGGAAAGGCTTTTGTATCTGCAGTACGTCTGGGATTGGTTTTTTTTTTTTTAATGTGCTGCGATATGGGGCCCAATGCCGGCTTTTTCCCCACCTGACTCCCCAGTGGGCCTGCCACTGGCATCAGGGAGACCACCTCTTCCCGCACCATCGTGCCACAAGGTGTGTCCAGAGGTGTGTGCGGTGCGCGAGCCCCACCTGCGCCGTGCCGTGCCCCCGTACCCCCACCGTGAGCCCCCCGTGAGCCCTCCTGTGTGTCCCTGAGCCAGCACGTGCCGCCTGCATATCCGTGTGAGCTCCGTGTCTTTGGTTCTGTTCCTCACAGTTTCCCTGCCTGCCTCCTTTTTGCATTTTTTTTTTTTTTAAAGATTTTATTTATTTATTTATTTGAGAGAGAGAGAATGAGAGAGAGCATGAGAGGGAGGAGGGTCAGAGGGAGAAGCAGACTCCCCGCTGAGCAGGGAGCCCGATGCGGGACTCGATCCAGGGACTCCAGGATCATGACCTGAGCCGAAGGCAGTCGCTTAACCAACTGAGCCACCCAGGCGCCCTCCTTTTTGCATTTTTATACACATGCCTTTTAGAATCGTTCTGTCGATCGTCACGCACAAGTACCTGCCGGGACTTGGGTGGGGTTTTGTTGACTCCGTCCTCGTCCTCCATCAGGCCTGGGCTGCGCCGAGATCCCCACGGTGTTGGGTGTTTCCCTCCACTCATTTACATCTCTTTGGGGTTTTTCTTGGGACCGTCCTGTCGTTCTCTGCACGTCTGTTAGATTAATTCCTAGAAATTCATTTTTTGTTTGAATCTACATGGTATTTAAGTTTCTTCTTTTCGTTGGTTGTTGCTACTGTATAGAAACAAGTTGGATTTGTTATTTAAGGAAAAAGTCTGGGGGCGCCTGGGTGGCTCAGACGGTTAAGCATCTGCCTTCGGCTCAGGTCATGATCTCAGGGTCCTGGGATCGAGCCCCGCATCGGGCTCCCTGCTCAGCGGGGAGCTTGCTTCTCCCTCTGCCTCTACCTGCTGCTTCCTCTGCTTGTGCTCTCTCTCTCTGTGAAAAATAAAAAAAATTAAAAAAAATTAAAATTAAAAAAAAAAAAGTCTGGCCACAGCTCACTTGCCTATTCTGCTGGTTTGCCTGCAGATTCTTCGGGATCTCTCTGTGTGCAGCCGCGGTGTCTGCTGGCCCCGGGGTTTGTTTCTGTCCCTCACCGTGCCGCCTCCTCTCTGCCCGGCTGGACTGGCCCGGGCTTCTGTCTCATCTCCAAACTCGGGGAGAGCTTTCCATATTTTGTCTTTAAGGAGGGTATTCGCTCCAGGCCTTTGTGGCGCATGTTAGGAGATGAAGGACGTTCTTTTCCTAGGTTAAGAACGTTTGTTTGTTTTTTTTTCCATAAGTGTTGAATTTTAACAAAAGCCTTGTCTCTAAATATTGAAACGGTCGCATAGTTTTGCTCTTCTGCTCTTCTTTTCTGAACTATGGAGATTGCTCTTCTGAATATTCAAACAAGACAAAACCAGACACTCGTTCAGCCCAGTTGTGATTGAACCCCTGGATTCGGCTTCCTGGTTCCTCCCTCCCTGTTTTGGGTGACTGTTGTGAGATGTGAGGCCCTCCCCAGGGTCCGACTCCTGGAAGGGGCGTTGGGCAGAGGAGTGAGTGCAGGCGAATCGAGGGGAGCCGCCCGCTCTGATCAGAGCCTGGGCCGGGGGTCGCGGCCCGCACGCTCATCCTGACCTGCACCCTCGATGCTGGGAAGCCTGTTCGATGCGGTACAGCAGGGCATGCAGTGTGGACGGTGTAGACACCCCACGCCCACATCAGAACCAGGGCCAGGAGGCCACGGTCAGCGCTCCGCAGTCGGGTCAGGTTCGTGGGTGGCCACAGGTCACAGGGGGCGTGCCCTCTAATTCTCTGCCAGGTAGCAAGCATCTCACGCCTCTGTGTCAGGGTTCTCTCCCTTCTGAAATGAACTCAGAATTGTTTCCCGCTTGTTTATAATTTCTGTCTTTTCTGAGTCATCCGGAAAACTTGGCGCAAGATCAGCCGTTCCTGAGATGCTTGCTGTGACTGACAGCTGACGCTGCTGCCCCCACGTCCATCTGGAAGCTTCCGTAGACGCGTCGGCTGCATCCAGTTCTCTCACTGATCGGCGTGAGTTTGTCCCTAGCATCCCATTAAGGTCCTCTTGAGGTCTGTAGCCGGGGCAGCACGCCGTGCCCTGGGCAGACCCAGCCCCTCGTGTGGTCTGTGCGGCCCACGACCCAGGATGCCATTTATCTCTAAAGAAAAAAAAGCAAAATAAAGAAAGATATGCAGCCGACGTCACGTGCGGCCCAGACGGCCTCTTCATACTGAAACTTTGCCGACCTCTGTCCTGCAGGATCCTGCGCTGTGTCCTAAACCCTGTTAATTTATGCCCGTTCTCCTTTTTATTCTTTCAAAGAACCAACTTTGGAATTTTTTTTTTTTAATTTTATATCTTCATGTATGATTTCATTTCAGTTTGCTTCAGCTTTCTGAGTTCCACTAGCTGCTGTTTTCCTGGTGTTTAAGGCAAATCTTCACACGACTGACTTCTCAGACTTTTCAGACGTGTGCGCACAGGGCCGCGTGCTTCCTGGTCCGCGTCGCCACATTGTGTGCGGCGCATTTTCCTTGTCATTGGCGCAGAGTGCGTTCTCCTGTGTTCCTGAGCTGACCCGTGGGGTAGGCGGCGGGGGTGCGGTGCTCAGCTTCCAAACGCATCCTGGGTTTTCTGCTCATCTCTTTGTTACAACTTCCGGGTTCAGTGCCCCTGGCCATAGGGTGTTCAGAGCACCTGGTTGCTCTGGAGTCTGTTGAGAATCACGTTATGCCCCAGTGCATGTTCCATATGCACCGAAAAACATGATTGCGTCGTTCAGCTCGATGAACCGTACCAATAATTAAGGCACCTTGCACCCACCCTCCTTCAGATTTGTTTTCATCTCCCTGTTGAATTGGCCCTTTTACCACCCGGCATCTCCTTGGAAAATCGGCTGGGAGTGTCTGCGTGCTCTTTGGCTGGCGTGTCCTGTGGGTGCGGACGCCGTATGTCTGCGTGTGGCTTCCAGCTTATGTTGTCCTCTTGTTTCAGGTGGTCTCTTGGGTTTGGGTTTTTCAGCCAGGGTTCACAGACTTTAACTTCTTAGTCTTCTTTAGCACAGTCCGGTTACATTTCGTGCAATTACTGACAACTTTGGGTTTCCTCTCCCGTCTTACTGACGACTTCCCATGCGTCCCCGCTAATCCTCTGTGTTTCTCCGTTTTTCCTCTTTCTGGTTAATCAGTCATTTGATTCTGTTCCTTTCCCCTTTTTCTCTTACTGTAAGTTTGTGCGCTGCTCTCTCCAGGGTTAGGGATTTCAGCATCCATGCTGATGGACACTTCTCCTTCAGGGACCTGCAGGGCCTCCCGTCCGTGCTCTTAGTTCTGGGGATGTTTTCGGGGCCCCCAGCTCTTCTTGGCTGTGTCAGGGGTTGTGTTGAGACTTCTCCACATGGTTTTCTGGTGCTCTTACCCTCTCCCTCTTCACTGGGACCTCTCGGCCACGATGACTTCCCGTGCGCACTGCCGCGCCTCCTGGGCTCCCAGGACACGGGGTCGTGCTGTCCCCCACGTTCTGTGTCACTTGTCCTCTCTCTCATGACTCTCCTACTTCTGTTCCCTTTCTCTGCTTCAGTCTGGATTATCTTCCAGGTCGGAAATCTTGTTACCTGCTCTGTTTCATCTCCTCTGATACCGACCCCGTGTCCTGGGTCTGATTCTGGTTTTCTGGCGAAGTTCTCCATCGTGTCCCTACATTTCCTGCGCGTAGCGAGAACCATTGGTTCACGGTGGTGGCCGTTGTCCGGGACAGGTCATCAGTGGGTCTGATCCCATGTCTTTTTGTAAATTGCCTTTTTATCACTCATTTTCCCCATGTTCCTGGTAATTTCTTAGCGAGTGCTGGACAGTGTATGAAAACATCCGGGAGCTCCCACCAGCGCTATTCCGAAGACGGTCTGTTGGAGGCCTGGGCCTGGAACTGGCAGGGTGCTCGGCGCTGTTCCCGGGCCATGGCTGGTTCTGGGTCTCCGCGGAAGGCCTGGGGTTCCCCAGAGCGCCTCCTCCTGGCGGGCCCCGAAGTCTGATGTCTGTTTATCTCATACAAGGGCACCAAGTTCTTGATTTAACTTTTTTTTTAAAGATTTTATTTATTTGACAGAGAGAGACACAGCGAGAGAGGGAACACAAGCAGGGGGAATGGGAGAGGGAGAAGCAGGCTTCCCGCAGAGCAGGGAGCCCGATGTGGGGCTTGATCCCAGGACCCTGGGATCATGACCTGAGCCGAAGGCAGACGCTTAAAGACTGAGCCTTCAGGCGCCCCTTGATTTAACTTTTTTTTTAGTTTCTTGGTGATAGTTTTTCTGAATCTGGTCCTGCACACGTGCTGCTTAGTGGTGGAAGGAAGTTGAAGGAAAGCTGGGCAGTGGCCCCTCAAGTCTGCACACTCCAGGCCCAGTTCCCCTGCTGCCCGCTCAGCTCGGGGGCCCTGGCCCTAAAAGTCAAGCACCTTATTTTTGTGCAGCTTCTGGAGTTGATCTTGATGGGGGGGCCACTCCTTCATTGCCACATAGGCGTCTCTGGGGTACCTTACAAGTTACGTGCACTTGCTTTTGTATAGCTAACATATGTTCATCATCATAAACAGTACAAGAAGTCCGCACTAGGGAAGGCCATTCTCCCAGCCGTCCTCTGCCTCCCGCTGTCTCCCAGAGGCCTGGCGTCTTGGTGTCCTGTCTCCCTACAGAGCGCTTGCGTGCACTTTACCTAAACATGTTCCCAGGGCGCACAGAGCCCCGCTGGGTGTTCATGGTGACCAGTGTCACCGGGTGTCACAGGCCGTGATCTGTCCAGTCGTGTGCGGGGGATGGGGAGGCTGCTTGTATCTTGAGGCCGGGACCAGACGAGCCCCGGGAACTGACAGAGGGATGGAGGTCAGGTTGGCAGTGAGAGCGGCCCCTGGGTTTGCTGGGACTCCGGTTGGGGACTTCATGGGGTCTCCCAGGGCCAGACCAGGTGCTGGACACAAAAACAGCAGAGCCCGTGGGGTCTGAGGACAGGCAGCATCGTGGCAGGTTTGACTGGGACGGGCTGAGTTGGACGGGGAGCCGCCCAGAGGCGGTTTCGGATGTTCCGAGCTGGAGCCAGAGGGGCCGCGGCCCGGGGCTGCGCCGGGTGCTGTCCGGGGCTGAGCTATCACGTGCCGCAGTGGAGGGCATGGGGACCCAGAGGCCCGCCGCGTCCCTTTCTGCCTGGGCTCCCAGGGGCCCCGGGCGGCGGTGTGTGCACACACGTCCTCCCCACTCCCAGGCCTCACGTCTGTTCCCGTTTGTATTTATTTCTTCTGGGCTTTCACTCCCGGACTGGTGGCTTTGGGCACCGCGTTGTCATATCTGACTGGTTCCGAGAGGCCTCTGCCCTGGCCCTTGCGCGTCCACGAGATGGGGTGCATCTTGCCGTCCGTGGGGGACGTGGCTACACGGGTGGTACCTGCGCCTCTCCCCCCGGAAGAGCAGCCTCGGTGATGACGCCCGGCCCCCTGGTGCCCCCCCCCGCCCCCCCCCGGGCCCAAGTGCGCCTTTGGGAACCGCCACCTGCCCTGTTCCCGGGACGCTGACCCAGCTGTGGGCATGGCCCTCTCAGAGCCGCTGGTCTGGTTGGTGCTGAGCCGGCAGATGCAGAGTGGGGGGGAGACCTTTGTGAGGGGAGGCCGCCTGGGGCTGAGCAGGAAGGGACAGGGCAGGGCGGGAGGGCAGCCCGCGCGCGGGGGTGGTGTGGCGAGTGTTCGCCATCCAGAGTAGCCCGGTCACCCCTCCACGCTGCTCCCGATAGTCACCCAGCCCCGCGCCGTCCCCTGGCAATCACTGATCTGTTCTCTGTCCCCAGAGTTCTGTCTTTGGGGCCCTGTCCTGCAAAGGGGTGACCCAGCGCCTAACCCTGTGAGACTGGCCCCTTCCGTCCCACGGCGAGTCTGAGGCTCACCTGCGCGGTGCGGCAGCTGCAGCAGTCCTTCTGGATGGCCCGCCCTGCGGGCGCTCGGCGGTATGTGGGCATTGGGCTGTCTCCAGGCTGGGGCACGTGTGAGCGGAGCAGGTGTGAGCGCCCGTGCGGACTGTCTCCGTGTCTCCTTGCTCCCGGGTGAGTACCTCGGATGGGACCGCCGGCTCCCTGGGAAGCCGCTCAGCCGTGTCCCAGTGTGCGTGCCCGCCGGCCGGGGCCCCGCACCCTGCTGTTCCGCACCCTGCGCTGCCCAGCGTGCCCGGGCTCTGCGAGCTCAGCCGCTCCGTAGGTGTGAGGTGGGGTCTCTGTGCGGTTTTATGTGCTGTTTTCTAATGGCTGATGATGTGGAGCATCTTTTCATGTGCTAATTTGCCATCTGTACATTCTTTGGCCAAGTGTCTGTTCAGATCTTTTGCCCATTTTAAAAACTGAGTTGTCCATTTTCTTGCTGTTGCGTTTTGAGAGTTCACGCTAGATTTCCAGGACAAGTCCTGGGTCAGATGTGTGGTCTGCGGACCACTCCCTCCGGTCTGGGGAGGGCCTGTCTGTCCGTCGTTCACAGACCGGAGGTTTTCGTTTTCATGAAGTCGGTTAATCGAGTCTTTCATGGGTGATGCTTTTGGGGTCGTGTCTAAGCTTTTAGCTGAACCCAAGATCACAGAGATTTTCTTCCAAAAGTTTTATGCTTCTTGTGTCTTACGTTAGGTCTGTGATCCATTTCTACTCATTTTTGGGTAAGGTGTGAGGTTTAGATCGAGGGTGGTTTTGTGGTTTTGCTTTTGTGGTTTGCCCATGCACAGCCCGTTTCTGGGCACCACGTGTTGGAACAGCTGTCCCTTCCCCCGCCGTGGTGAGTGACCCTTTGTCACAAAGCAGCTGAGTGTGTTTGTGCGGGTCTGTCTCCGGGCTGTGGACAGGGTGTCCCTCTGCTTGCCCACACGAACCTCGCGGGCTTGGTTACGGTCATTTTACAGTAAGTCAGAAGTGGACGGTGTGATTTAGCGTTTTTCTTTCCATTTAGCTGTAAGTTGTATTTTCCTATATAATCACGGACAAGGGGCTCCTTTTCTTAATCTGCCATTTTGACAAACAGTGTATACTCTTGTAGGGTGGGAGTACCCTTCTCTGTCCCCCCACCTCCCCACCCGACCTCAGTGGAGCTCCGTCACCTGCTGGCAGCCACTTGCACTAGTGGGGGCTCCCTACCGAGGGTGGGGGCTGCCTGTGCCGTCTCTGAGTGCATCTGGGGACAGGAACAGAGTCCACTCCTGGGGCCCCATGACACGCCAGCATCCTGTGGGCTGCGGGCTTGGTATGTTTTGCTTGGGGAGAGGGCCCAGCGCTTTTTCTCGATCCTTAGTCAGTGAGCCACAGGAGGTTGAAAAAGTACAGGAGTGGAGGCCAGTGGCCCTCCCGGGGTCCCTCCAGACCTGCCTCACCCACCCTGCCCTCCATTGTATTGAGATTGAGCTGGCGGACGTCACCACGTAGACTGTAAGATGAGGACCACGTAGCGTTGGGTAAGGGCAAGTGTCTCCCACAGATGCCATTCGTCTCTTTCAAGAGAATGGTTCTGTTGCACTGGAATATACACAACTAGGATTTCCCATCATAGCTGGTTTTGGGGGCGCCGTCCAGGGGCGTCAAGCATGCTCGCACTGCTATCCTGTCGTGCCCTCATCTGCCTCCAGGACTCTCCATCTTCCTGACCCGAACTCTGTCCCGTTACACACTGACCTCCGCTCCCGCTGTCTGTCCCTGCGGACAGACCAGCAGCATCTGACGGGATCTGTCTTCTGTGCTGGGCTCACCTCTCTCATCATGATGTCACGAAGGCCCCGTCCTTCCTTGGCTGGACTCCCGCAGCGTCACCAAGTCAGGGAGCACTTGGGTCCCTTCTTGGTGCCCAGAGTTCCCCGCAGGGTCCATCCTCGCGTCCGGTTATAGCTCTCTTTGTGCATGATCTGAGGGTCACTGCCTGTCCTTGGTCGCTGCTTCCCTTTTGGCCCAGATCAGCTACTGTTCCAGATCATTCCGCAGAGGCCCTTTCGACCGTGACTCACCTTTCCTGCACTGATTACTCACCTCTTGGTACAAATAGCTAATCGCTCTTTCATGTGCTCCTCTCCAAATTCCACGGTGCCAAAATATTTGGAGCCCACAGTCCTGGAAGCCGGTTAAAAACGGGGCCGTTGATGGGGAAGGGAGCCCTGGTGCCTCAGTGCGATCCGCGGGGCGGCTGCCGTGTCCCTGCCCACAGCCCACCGAGGGGCCTCCCAGCACGCCTGCAGCCCGGCGCCCGAACGCCCGCCCCAGAGCCACAGGGATGCACGGGGGGGTTGTGCCCCCGGCCCCCATGCCCCCCGCATGCTCTCCCAGGTCTCCAGAACCTGGTTGTAAGCCATCCCCTCTGCTCCCTGGAAGGAGGAGCCCTTGACGCTCAGCTGTGGGCTGCAGCGGCGGCAGCAGGAGATTTGGGGCCCGGGGAAGGGGCGGGGAAGGGATTCGGAGCACCTTTCCAGATGAGCCACCACTCGGGTTCGGGTATTTTTAGCTGGCGCAGTATCCGGCGCTCGGCAGAGCAGAAATAGAAGAGGCTCTTTTGGATGTTCTGGATCTGCCGGTCTCTGGCTCTCGGGAGCCGGGCTGGGGGGCTGGGGGGCAGGCGCACGGACCGCAAACAACTTCTGCTGTTGAGAGAAACACGGCAGGACGCGTTGTGGATGGCGTGACTTCTGCTGGTGAGCGCTCTTTATGTAAATGCCACGCGTCTGCGTGTGTAATCACAGCCGGCCGTGGGGGGGCGGGGGCGGGTAATTATGTTTTAAAATATCATCCGGGTTGTTTTTGCTGTGCTCCCTGAGCCCCCGGGTATTCCAGGTTTGGAAGATTCTCTGTTGCTCTCCGCTGATCCGCCCCCGCCTGCGTGCCCCACACACACACCTGGTGGGAGGTGTCGCCCGACCCCCAGAGCGGCCCAATGCCCTCTGACCTGTGTCCTGGTCTGGGGCGGGCTGCCTGGAGCGGCAGGCCCACCTCAGCCCTGAGCCCAGCTGCCTGCCTTCTCCAGAGAGGCCCGCCCGTGGTGTTCAGGATGCCGGCCCCGCAGGGGCTGGGCGGCCGCCACCACTCCCCTCCGGGAGCTTGAGGCTGCTCCAGGTTCTGGAGCCCTGGGGGTGTGGAGGGTCTGCCCAGGACCCTTCCTTGCCATCCTCCCTCCCGAAGCCCCTTCGCGGCAGCCCCTATATGGCTTCCCCAGGTCCTTGGCCCAGCCCAGCCTGGCCCCTTCCACCTCAGTGTCCACAGGAGCTGAATCTTCCTGTGACCAGTGAGGGGGCAGTGGGTCACAGTGCGGAGGGGACAGGACCCCTGGCCCAGCCTGAGCCTGATGGCAGGCAGGTTCCCGTGGCCAGGCCAGGCCTGGAGGGCAGGTCAGAGGGTGGGGTCCTCAGGGCGGGGAGAGGAGAGGGGGCGGCGGCCACCTCCACGTCCACAGCCTGCTGCCCTCATGCTCCCGTGTGGTGCAGGACCGTCAGAGGGGGCCCCCCCCCGGAGCTGCAGGTGTGGCGGGGGGCCAGGCTCTACTGCTGGCAGGTGTTTATGCAGCGGTCTCCAGGCGCCGTGGAGGGGGGCTGCTGTGAGCCCTCAGGCTGGGCGCACACACACAGCCTGTTCCGCTCTGAGCCTACGCTCTGTCCGGAGAGGGGCCGCTCCACCTGGTCAGACCGCGGGCCCAGCCCCCTCACACAGGCCACTGCCTCGTCTGCAGGCCTCGGTCTGGTGCACACCTCCTCCCAGGAGCCTCCTGGGCCCTCACAGCTGGTCTCCAGGTCTGGGTGGCATCCCTCCCCTGCCTTCTTCCATTCGCTTACTCACTCTGGTCCTCCCTGCCGGGGTTAGGACCAGGTGGGCAGGGAGGGCGAACGGAGGGTGGGTACGCAGCAGTCCCGCCCACCGTGGAGAGTGGGCATGGAGCGGGTCTGACCCGGGCCTGGGTGGGCAGGGAGGGCGAACAGAGGGTGGGTACGGAGCAGTCCAGCCCACCGTGGAGAGTGGGCATGGAGTGGGTCTGACCTGGGCCTGGGTGGGCAGGGAGGGCGAACAGAGGGTGGGTACGCAACAGTCCCGCCCACCGTGGAGAGTGGGCATGGAGCGGGTCTGAGCCGGGCCTGGGTGGGCAGGGAGGGCGAACGGAGGGTGGGTACGCAGCAGTCCCGCCCACCGTGGAGAGTGGGCATGGAGCGGGTCCGACCCGGGCCTGGGTGGGCAGGGAGGGCGAACGGAGGGTGGGTACGCAACAGTCCCGCCCACCGTGGAGAGTGGGCATGGAGCGGGTCTGACCTGGGCCTGGGTGGGCAGGGAGGGCGAACAGAGGGTGGGTACGCAGCAGTCCCGCCCACCGTGGAGAGTGGGCATGGAGCGGGTCTGAGCCGGGCCTGGGTGGGCAGGGAGGGCGAACGGAGGGTGGGTACGCAGCAGTCCCGCCCACCGTGGAGAGTGGGCATGGAGCGGGTCTGAGCCGGGCCTGGGTGGGCAGGGAGGGCGAACGGAGGGTGGGTACGCAGCAGTCCCGCCCACCGTGGAGAGTGGGCATGGAGCGGGTCTGAGCCGGGCCTGGGTGGGCAGGGAGGGCGAACGGAGGGTGGGTACGCAGCAGTCCCGCCCACCGTGGAGAGTGGGCATGGAGCGGGTCTGAGCCGGGCCTGGGTGGGCAGGGAGGGCGAACGGAGGGTGGGTACGCAGCAGTCCCGCCCACCGTGGAGAGTGGGCATGGAGCGGGTCTGAGCCGGGCCTGGGTGGGCAGGGAGGGCGAACGGAGGGTGGGTACGCAGCAGTCCCGCCCACCGTGGAGAGTGGGCATGGAGCGGGTCTGACCCGGGCCTGGGTGGGCAGGGAGGGCGAAAGGAGGGTGGGTACGCAGCAGTCCCGCCCACCGTGGAGAGTGGGCATGGAGCGGGTCCGACCCGGGCCTGGGTGGGCAGGGAGGGCGTTCTCGATTCCCGGCCCTGCCCTGGCCCGGCCTGAGAAGGCCCCTAACCAGGTCGGTGTATGTCCACAGTGCAGGAGAAGCCGGAGCCCGTGCCGCTGGAGAGCCGCTCCTGTGTCCTCATCCGCCGCGACCTTGTGGCGCTGCCCGCCAGCCTCATCAGCCAGATCGGGTACCGCTGCCACCCCAAGCTCTACTCGGAAGGGGACCCCGGGGAGAAGCTGGAGCTGGTCGCAGGTGAAGGGCCCTCCCGCCCTCTCTTGTATGCACATGCCCTCGGGTTTCCCTTCGGAGCGGCAAACAATGTACTCATCACCAATCGGTCAAAAAAAAAAAAAAAGAACATCTTAAATTTCCTCTAGTTTCCTTTTAGAAGAATGTGTCATTAAGAGGAGTTATTCAATTGAATTAATTTAGCATTTTAATTGAATCCCTTGGGCTGGCCTCGCATCTGATTGGCAGGGGCTGCAATCACGATTGTGCTTTAATAGGTGGCAGAGAAAACCACATCGAGCCCAGCGTGCTGGTCCCCCTCCCCCAGCCCCCAGACTGCCCCCCCGGCAGCGTTGACGGGTAACCACCCGAGGTTCCAAGTGCAGCTCCGAGGCGGAAACGGAGTTCTGTGAAGACAAACGGCACCCGTTAGGGCCGCGTGCCTTTGTTAGAAAGACTCCTCTTCCCAGTGGGGCTCCGCTTGGCCTCACAGCTCCTGGGGCCGTTTTCCAGGAGTGTCCTCCCGGGGCCACCGGGGGGGCCCAAACGGGCTGGCCAGGACCCACGGGCACCGTCCCTCCTCCTCAGTGCTGGCGCGCACCCGCTCCGAGCCTCTGGGTCCCCCCGGTCCTGTTTGGTACTCCTCATCGCCGCACCCGGGGCAGCACTATGGGGTTCTGCCTGACCGTCCCCTCTGCTGGGAGGTCTCAGAGGGCGGCGGCAGAGCAGGCCAGAGAGGGGTGGCTTGGCTCTGCAGCTAACCAGAGAGCAGCCGGGCCTGAGAGGGGTGGGGCACACCTGTCCGCCAGGGTTTGGGGTTGGGAGGGGCGAGGGCTGACCACCTTCCCTGGCCAGGCCCCATGGTGCCCCAGCCCCCGTTCCAGAGTCCCTACAACAAGGGGGTGTGCAGCCCATGTGGCCCACGGTGACCTGCTCTGCTGTTGGCTTGGAGCCTCTGCAGACGGGAGATGGGCGGACGGGGGCCCTCGGGGACACTTGGCACGCTACGGCCGAGCTCGGTGACCCGACGCCCCGGTGGTGGTCTCCGTCCAGAGCCCCGAGGCCGCCGATCCAGGCCCCCTCAGGCTAGAGCACCTCCGCGTACCTTCCTTCCACCCTGCTCCCTCCTTGTCTTTTTTCCCAACAAGATCCAGTATGGGATCTGTGACATGGGGGTCCTAGGGGAAGGCCTGAAGGGGGTGGTGGGAGTCCCGAGGACCCCGCAGGTGCGTGCCCTTTGGTGTCTTCTCGTCCAGAGTCGGGGGCACTGTCCCACGCATGCGTCCGTTCCTTTTCCCATGAGCACCGTCTGGTCCGACAGAGGCCGCTCCACGTTCTCAGTGGGCTCCGGCCTTGGTGCTCCCGGGCCCTGCTGGGCACCCGGGCCTTGCCAGTCTTCTTCGGGGTAAACAGCATTGCGTGGGCTCGCTGACCACACCCCTGCCCTGTGGCTGGCTGCACCCTCCCCCCACACGCACTGGGCGGGGTGACCTCCCTAATCCCAGCTCCCCGGCACTGCCTGAGGTGCTTTGGTTTGGGGAAGGGATGGAGAGATGAGTTTCCCAAACCGAGGGCCGAGCAGGGGATTCCCTTGAGGCTGGAAGGGTGATTTGGAGACAGTGCTCTGAGGCATGTGACCCAGGCCGCCTCCTCCAGGTGGCAGGGCGTCAGCACAGCGAGGAAAGCCTGGAGCGATGGTCCCCAGTCTGTGGGGTCCCAGGCCCCGGGGGCGAGTGCTGCACTCAGCAGTCAGGGCGGCCTTGCGCTGCTCCCATGCTGCCCAGCACCCCCCGGCCCGCGGTGCACCTGTTCTGGCCCCAGCGGCCCCTGGGAAGGTCATGGCCCTGGGTTGTGGGTCACAACCTCTCCTGTCTGGTGGTCACAGGCTCCGGGGTCTACATCACGCGCGGCCAGCTGATGAACTGCCACCTCTGTGCAGGGGTGAAGCACAAGGTCCTGCTGCGGCGGCTCCTCGCCACGTTCTTTGACAGGTGGGTCCCTGGGCCGGTGCGGAAGCTTCTAGGGTCCCCTCTGGCAACTAGCTCACGGCGGCCTCACCTTCGTGGCCCCCCACCTTCCTGATGTCCTGCCACGGTGTCAGCCCGAGGACTGTGAGGCTGTGCGGGGGGCACACCCACCCAGACAGGGCCCGGCTCTCCTGGACACCCCCCTCCCCCCGCCCCTGTAAAACGAAGAGCCACATGGATTCATGGTGGGCCGGAGGAGCCCCGTCCCCAAGGGGCTTTGCGTCCCTCCCGTCTCTGGAGGGTGGTACCGACCCCTGGAAATGAACAGCAGTGCCAGGGGCGGCTCGGTGGGCAGATGCCATCCTGCGGCGCCTCTGGCCAGTGGCCTCACTGCCCCCCCCTTCCCCCGCCAGGAACACTCTGGCCAACAGCTGTGGAACCGGCATCCGCTCCTCCACCAGCGACCCAAGCCGCAAGCCTCTGGACAGCCGGGTTCTGAACGCTGTGAAACGTGAGTGCTCCGGGGTCCCCTGGGTGGGCTGGAGGGGCTGCCCGGGTCCCCTGGGGCTGGGGACGGCGGCCTCTCCGTGGCGCCACGCCGGCCCCACAGGGCTGGGGAGGGAGAGAGAAAAGAGCAGCTCTCAGGAGCCAGGTCTCGAGGTGTTAACGTTCTTGGTAGGTTTCCAAGCATGATGGATTCAGCTGCGTGCGAAACTATTTTAATATGTGAAATAGATCTAATTTTCCTTTTTGAACAAAACCCCTTATTTACATTTCGAGGTTATTTTGAGCCTTTGCCATCTGCTCGCCGACTTCTGCCTCCCGCTCCCGGGTGCGTGGGGGCGGAGCCCGGTCCGTCTCCGCAGCCCACGGCTGCCCCTGGTCCCAGCTCCCCCCACCCCCCCAACCCCCCGCCCCGGGATGGGGAGGGGCCTGCCGTCCGGCGCAGACCACCCCGGCCACCAGCGGGCCCTCCCACGGCGGTCGGCACACGAAACACCGTCTTGCTTCCTTGCTTGGAAAACATGTCTCGTGAGACTAATTCTGTCTTAGAGCAAAGAGGGGCCTTTGTGGTCGGTAATTATGGTCCCAAAGCTGGTGTGCCGGCTGGGCTCCGGGAAGAGGCGGGGGGTGTGCGGCGATGCTGGTGTGAGGGGCCCGCCCCGGGGACCTGTGTCCGGCCCCCAGGCTGCTTGCAGAGCTGGGTCCTGTGGCTCCCGGTGGAGGGGAAGGAGGGGAATGCTGGGGTGCTGATAGGCCCCGCTGCCGCTTCCTCCTGGCTGGGCGCTGGGCCCAGGACAGGTGTGGACCGGCTCCCGCCGCGCTCCTCATCCAGCCTGTGTGGAGAGCCTCTGATGAGGGCCCCGGAGAGGCCCAAGCTTCAGGGTGGGCAGGTGCCCGGGGCTGCCTGACTTCGGGGCCCTGCCCCGACGGCCCTTCTGGTCAGAGCAGCGTCCTCGAGCAGGCTTGTCTCCGCAGGCCCTGGGACCCAAGGTGGGTGGGACAGAGAAAGTGAGGCCCAGAGATGCCAGGGACCTGCCCAAGGCCACACAGCCAGCCAGTGCGCGGGGAGGCCCACAGCCCTGTGCCGACGCTGCCTGTCCCTCCTCCCCTGGACATTCCGGCCAGAGGCTGTCCCGAGGGAACAGGGCAGGGCCCCTGGGACGACCACTGGTCTGCAAGCTGAGGCCAGCAAGGACCTGGGTGGCGACGCGGCCTGCGGTGCCAGTGGGCAGCAGGGTGGAGGGCAGTGCGGAGGCCCCGGCCCGGGCCCCCGGGTCGCTGACGGCCGCCCCCCGCGCCCTCTGCTTGCAGTGTACTGTCAGAACTTTGCCCCCAGCTTCAAGGAGAGCGAGATGAACGTCATCGCGGCAGACATGTGCACCAACGCGCGCCGCGTCCGCAAGCGCTGGCTGCCCAAGATCAAGTCCATGCTGCCCGAGGGCGTGGAGATGTACCGCACGGTCATGGGCTCCTCGGCCGCCGGCGTGCCCCTCGACCCCGACTTCCCGCCCGCCGCGGCGCAGGTGTTCGAGCAGCGCATCTACGCCGAGCGGCGGGGCGACGCCGCCACCATCGTGGCTCTGAGGACTGACGCCGTGAACGTCGACCTGAGCGCCGCCGCCAACCCCAGCTTCGACGCGGGCGAGGAGGCAGACGGGGCCGGCTCGGTCATCCAGGAGGTGGCCGCGCCCGAGCCGCCGCCGCCCGCGGCCGCGCAGAGCCCCCCGGCGCCCTTCGAGCAGGGCAGCGCCAGCTCCAGCCGGCCGCAGACGCCCGCGGCGCCCCGGAGACAGGAGGCGTCCTACGCGGGGACCTTGTAGAGGAGCCGCCGGGAGCCTCGCGGGACCGGTACTAAAGCTGCTTGCATGCGTTACTAATACAAACAAATGTGATCAAGCCACTTACCTACGGGACTGCTACTGTTGCCTGACAAAAATGTGATTTTTATCCTGCTTGTATTTAAAGTTTATGAAGGAAACAAATGCATTCGTTATACCGTAAAGGGTTAGTCCGCTGGTGACCTAGTTGTGAGGACGGTCCCAGGGCTCCTTCGGATATCTGCGAGGTTCGTCTCCGGGCTGTGGGCCCCGAGCCCGCTCTGGGAGGGGCGAGAGCCCGCGGCGTGGGGCGCGCGTCTCCCAACACTCGCTGCTCGTCGGGGGGACCCCGCCCGCCCCTCTGGGGCCGGGGGCCAAACTCCTCTTGTTTTCCCTTCTTCCTGAGACTCGGGGCTCAGGCCTGCCGGGTCCCCCGCGTGCATGGGGTGCGGGAACGCGTGTGTGAGTGTGCGCGTGTGTGTGCGCGTGGGGGGGGCAGCGGTGTGGGGGCAGCAGAGGGGAGGGAGAGGAGGTGCCCCTCCGTCCTCCTGCCCCGCGCCCGTGGGCCCTCCCGGCCCCCTCAGCTCCACGGCCCCGGGGCCCGCCGGCTCTACCTGGCCGCCCGCCGTCCTGTGGTGCAGCCCCACCGCCCTCAGCCATGTTGGGATTACGTTTGTTTGTTTGTTTTTGTCTTAATTCAGATCTATTTCATGTATGGTTTGAAAACTTTCAGACCCAAAAGAGCAAAAAATTAGGGAGGATTTGGTGTCCCTGCCCTCAACCCACTATGCTTTGGGCCGGGTCATCTGTGTACCGCGTCCCGCCCAGCCCTGGCCCAGGTCCCACGCGCCTCCTGTTGGGAGCGGGGGTGGGGGGTCCCAGGGAGACACAGCCAGGGTGTGTGGCGGAGGAGGGGCTGGGGGCCCCGCCTGGCCAGGCTGGGCTGGGGCGGGTCCCCCGTACTGTGCTGAAAACTTTGGGGCCGGGTGGGCGGGCGGTGGGCATGGGCCAGGCTGCGGGGCAGTTTGCAGGAGGAACCCGGGAGCAGCAGGGTGGAGGTTCTGGAATGCGTGCGGCAGGGTGCAGTAAGGAGGGGCCCTAGAAATTGTTGGCTTGTTTGAGGCTGGAAGGCTCACGTTGAAGTTCAGTTGCTGTTTTTTGGTGAGCGAGGGCACGGGTTGTGCGCACACGTGGCCACTGGTCCGGGGGCTTCCTTCATCCTGAGCCCCAGGCAGTCTGGTCCCGGGGAGACCAGACACCCCTCCATTCCCGGACGTGAGGGGGTCTGTTGGTCCCCCTCCTCAGCACTCTGCCACCCCTGACCAGGTGCAGAGCAAGCCCACCACACCCCCTGTGTGCACGGGGCCGAGCAGGTGTGGCTCAGCCTCCCTGTGACCCACAAAGCTGAGCCTCCCCCGGCTGCAGGCAACCTTGGGGGGCTTAGGCATCTTTCCACTCAGGTTCCTCCTGACTGCTGCCCTGTGTGGAGAGGCTTTGGGGGAGACCCGGGCTGGGCGTGGAGCCTCCAGGCCTCCTCCAGCCAGGCCAAACATGTGCCTGCCCTCCAGAAAGATCTGATGGCTCCCAGGAAGGCGTGGGGAGACCTTGGGCAGGCCCGTGGGGAGCTCATTTCAGCCCCTGTGCCCAAGGGCAGGGGGGTCTGGGCCTGAAGAGACTGCACTCCTGCTAGGGCTCCGAACTAACCACCTGGCCTAGAGGTGAGCCTCTCTCTCTCTCCCCGCCTCTTTCTCCCCTGACCTGGGCCCAGGTGGGCTTGGAGCTGCATGGGCCTGGGGCCCCAGGCCACTCAGGACCTAACCCTCTTGGAACTGAGAGGCCAAGCCCCAGCATCCTCAGGCGGCCACTGGGGGGTGGAGGTGAGGATGGGGAGGGTTGACCCCCGTCCCCCTCTGCAGCTTCCCTTCCTGACCCCAACGTGCACTTTAATTTGACCATCCCTGAGGACCCCGGGGAGACGGCTGGCCTGTCCTGGCCGTCAGCAGAAGGGCTTGCGCGCTCGCTCTCCCTCTCCCCCTCTCTTTCTCCTCCACTCCAGAGTGGGAGCGGCCCCCGACCTGAGGCCAGGACACGAAGGGGTGCCCTTGGCCCGGCGGCGGCGGCGGCGGCGCCCACACAGAGAAGGCCTGACCGCTGCTCAGGCCAGCACAATGTCCCGTGACCTCTGTCCCTTAATCGTTTATAACCGCCGTCTGTTTTGTTGTTCTGGGTAAGGAAGGCAAGAGCTATACGTGAAACTTTAATACTTCAATGTGAATGGGTTCTGAGCTCCCCCTGAGCCCCGGGCGGGCCAGGCCGAGCGTTTTGCACTAATGTGTCCCGCGGTGGACGTGGGTCCGGAGCGTTTGCAGACGGGCATGGCCGATGATTGTATCTGCCGGGGCGCTCCCTCCGCGTCCTGAATGTTCCGCGGGGCGGGCAGCGGCGGGCCTGGGCTCGGAGGGGCCTTCCAGAGTGCCTTAGCATCTTCTGATCATTTTTCCCAAGGAAAACCAATTAAGAAAACCGGACCCTCCCCCTCCTCTGTTTACAAGACGACTAATTCCTGTCCTGTGAGCGTGATCCTGACTCACCCAGACCCTGTAGACCGAGAGACAAGCCACTCAGTATTTATGACATGTCTGCACCTTTATTCCCGAGCTTGACTATTAGCAATACGCATACACTATGTAGTCTATTATAGAGCTAAGTTAGACCCGCGCCGTTTTGAGGAGGAGAGAAGGGACTGGACCCCGTCGGAGTGGACGTGGCGGGCAGCCGGTCGGGCCCCCATCCTCACCCGCCCTCCCCGGCGGATGGGCTGTGCTGAAGGAGGCAGCTGGGACGGAGTGCAAAAGGTCCAGAAGCAGGGACGGGGGGATGACGGATACTGTGAGCTGGCGGGGCCGCCCGGCCGGTGCGCCTCGGTACTTGAATTCTGTCTTGTGTTCTGCACTGTGTCTGCTCTCACCCAGAGTTCTCTGTGGTTGCTTAACTTTGCGTTGGATTCGATAGTCTTGCCTTGCCCCCTGAACGTGGCCGTGGCTGTGGATGAGCGGCGGGGGGGAGAGACCGTCCCGGGAGCAGCCCGGCTGCTGTCTCCTTGGGGGAAGCTCGTTCTGGGGCGGTTGTGTTTGGAGCTGGGAGGGACGCAGAGGGGGAAGGGAGTGGCGGGAGCGGGGGCGGGGACTCTGGGGTGCCCGGCCCTGACCTGTTCCCCTTTAACGGCGGAACGTTCTAGTGCCAGCCCAGTGCCACCCCCAGCCACTTACTGCTTAGATTCGCCTCAGATGGGTCATATTTATGGAAGTATCTTGATGCCGGTGGAAGGAGGCTGATGGCCCATTAACCAACCGAAAACTGCGAGAAAACCTCTGCCTCTGCCGGCAGTAAATCCTAAACACAGAATCGAGAGTTCAGAGCTGTCTTGAGCTTTAACTACTGTTTCAGAACGTTGCTGATGCATAAATTTGTCATTATGTCAGGAAGCTCCGAGCGTGTCACCCGCCACCGGCCGGAGATCGTTAGGGCTTGGTACAAGATGTTTCTAATGTGGCAAAGGTTTTGGGTTTTGTTTGTTTGTTTTGTTTCATTTCTTTGGAAAAAAAAAAAACGAAAAGGAAAATTATGCAGAATCTAAAGCATTCAGATTGGACAACCTGCTTGAATTCTGATCAACCCCTTCATTGTTAGCGTTTTGCACATGATTGTAATTTTTATGTCAAAAGAAGCCAAAACTTGCAATACTATTTTTAGCAGACAAAAAAAAGAACTAAGTATAAAATGTATAAATATTTTTGACTTGAACATTTGGATGGCACTGGGTGCAAACAGACCATTCATCCTTTGGACGGAATGTTTGGGAAAAAGAGCCTTTTTACAAAGAGACGGTTGATGTCCAGTCTGGTGAGGGGTGAAGTCCTACTGTAACTCACGACTGTTAAACAATAAATAAATGAATCACTGTTCCTTGTGCCGTGGAGCAGGTTTGTTTTCCTAGGACCCACCCCCCAGCCCCCTGAGCGAGCGAGTGGGCTCGTTCCAGCCCCAGCAGGTGCGTCCGCTCCTCCTCCTGCTCTTGTTGCGTTTGAGTCTCGGCTGACGCCGCACCAGTCACTCAACCTACAGAGACGCCCCCCGGCGGCCAGGAAACCCAGGGCTTCCGCGGCGTGCCGAGCCAGGTGCAGGAGGTGGAAGTCGTTGCAAACAGAAGGATGTGATCGTTAATTGTAAAGCGCTTTGTAAAATTCACATTTACAGAATAATAAAGTCAGTTCAAACCCAAGTGGCCTGCGCTTTGCTCCGTCAGTGGGACCGGGGGAGACATTGCGGAGCCAGGGGGAAAGCCGACTGTTGGGCAGGGTGACCCGGTGACTCGGGACACCCCCAGGAGCCTCCCCAGGCTTGTTGCCCACTGTCCACCCAGGGCCAGAGATCCGGCTGCGGGGGTCCAGAGCCACTGGGCCCACTTAACCTCCCCCTCCCCCAATCTTACCTTACATGGGAAGGGGGCTGGGTGCGAGGGGGCTGTCACATGCTTGTGGGAGAGCCTTGGGCTGGCCTGGGAGGGGCTCCTTTTCTTTCTATTGTCTGCAAACTGGGAAAGCCACTTCACCTGGCTCACCTGCCTGCCACCCGCCAGGTGTGAGGCTACCTCCTTCCAGTCCCCCAGCCGCCTCCTCCTGGGCCAGGTCTGCCCCCACATGGACAGAGGGGGAATTGCAAATGAACAGCAGGTCCCCCGGCCTGACCTGGAGCCCCTGGTGCGAGGTGGGTGGGTGGCATCTTCCAACCGTCTGTGGCGCCGTCCCCACCGGGCCAGCTCTGGACTGGGGTCCTCAGATTCAGGCAAGCCTGGCAGCTCACGGCCTCCTTTGTTTCTCTGCTGTGTCCACAAGAATGTCTGTGAGCTCCCCCTGAAACCTGGGCCCTGGGCGATCGAGGCTTTGCATCAGGGTGTCCCTCGGCCCTGGGTTAGGCCCCTCGCACGTGCTTCCCACACCCGGACACCTGCGTGGCGGGCTCCTGTCTTCTCAGCTGCACCGCTGGTCTCTGCCTGAGCTAAGCCATGGGTGTATTTGCTCACTTGTTTAGCGGGCTTCTCCCAAGGGTAGGGGTCTGTAGGTCTGCTTCGTGGTGACGTCCCCAGAATGGGGTCCCCTGGAACCATGGCCGGCACAGAGCAAGCACAACGTCTAAAATGAGTGGCCGTGGTTTTCAGAGGGGCCCTTGCACTGGGGAGCCCTGCATCCACGGTCCGCACATCACACTCTCTCCCCAGGAAAGCCCAAGGAGCCTGGCCCAGGAGGGGAGCTGCGTATGTGTGTCCCCAACCCGCTGCCAAGCCCAGCTCTGGCCACCGGGGCAGCACGCCACTTCTGGTCTTGTTTTCAGAGCTGTTCCCTGCCACCCCCAGCCAGCTGACCGGCGTTATCTCGGGCCTGTGCAAGGCCCTTCCCACCCACGCCTCAAAGCTGCTGGATGGGGTGGATTCCCCTGTCATCTCCCTGGGCTGGTGGAGATAGCCCACCTCTGGGCCGTGGGACACGCACGTGGGAGGCCCTGAAGCCCCCTCACGGGCCTCCAAACGCCCCACCCAGGCGGTCCAGGGCCAGCTGAGGCCCATGTGGGGTGGGAGTACCAGGAGGGTCTGGGCTTGGAACCCAGTTCTGCCTGGACCCTGTGACATGGGGTCTCTTGGTGTTTCAGGAGGAGGGACCAGGCACCTGTGAGCCAGGGCTCTGTTCCCCACCCCCCAGTCTGAGCCCCTGTCCTTCAGCTGGCCTCCCTGCCCTCGCAGTCTGGACGGAGACTGGCTGAGGCATCAGAAGCTCAGCCCCTCCTCTCAACCCTTTGTCCTGTCCTGGGAGGAGGGTGCAGAGTCAGCAGGACCAGAGGCTCTGCCCTGGAGCCCTTTGTCCTCAGCACAAAGGGTCGGACCCCTGGGGTGGGGTTGGTCCTGAGCCTGTGGAGGAAGGGCCTGCTGGTCCAAGCTGTGCGGAGGTCAGGGTGAGGGCCTGGCCAGTGCAGGGGGTGAGCAGGGAGGAGGGCGGGCCTGGGGGCTGGGGGCTCCCACTCGTCATTGACAAGCTTTGAGTGGCGTGTTCTTCACAACCCCCACTGGGTGGGCACCGTCCCTCCCTGGAGGGGAGACTGAGGCCCTGCACTGAGCAGCCGGTGCCGTGCTGGCAATGACCCCGCTAGAAGAGGGTCCCCGCCCATCCGCTGTTGCCGAGGAGGCTTGGGGCGGATCAGTCTCAGTTCTGCGTTATGTCCGTTCCATCAGGTGGCCCCAGGAGGGCCAGGTGGGTCTACTGGGAAGTGGACACAGACACTTGTCCAGGGACCACTGGGGGATCTCCATCGGGAAGGAAAGGAGAACAATGGGCAGGTGGGCAGTAGGTTAGGGCCCTGGGTCGGGAAGGGAGGGTAGGGCCGGGGAGGAGGGATGGGGTCTTAGATGCACCCAGCTCAGACATTTTGGTTACCACCCACACGGGGGATGAGCACACCGGGGACGAGCAGGAGGTGACAGTAGGTGTTTACAGAGGTCCGGCTGCCTGTGTGCCTGGTGGGGGGGGGCACGATGCCTTCCCCCCTGGGTGCTGTTTCTTGGGCTCCCCGAGGGTGCCTGTGGCCAGTGGTGAGAGCTGGGGCTGGGGCTGGGAGGGGCCCAGGAGCCTGTAAGGTCGGGGGGGGATGCATCAGGTGGCCTCAGTGGGAATACAGCCATGAGGGCGGGCTGGAAGGGACCTCTGGCCCAGGTCTGTTCTTCCCCTGTGACCCACCTCGAGGGGGCCTCCCTCAGTCAGAGGGAGGCCGTTCCGGGTGGGCCAGGGGTGTGGAGGCTGCTGTGATCCCAGGTCCCCACCCAGAACTCCCTGGGCCCCTTTCTGGGACTTTGGAATAACTAGGGGGCCTATGGAGAGAGGGGGCGGGGAGGGTAGAGGAGCCAAAGTGGGCACCGTTCTGGCCCAGCAGTGACGGCACCGGGGGTCTCATCCGGATCCCCACGCCCACACAACCCACACTGGGGAGGCAGGTCCTGGGTGCAGAAGCTGCTCCCAGCCCCCTGGGACCCATAATTGACTAACAGCTCCAGACAGACAGCGGAGCTGGGACATGGATGGCATTGCCTCGAGGGGCGGGGGCGTGTGGAGGCCCTGATTTCCAGGAAAGGCAGCCTGTTTCTCCAGGGCTGGCCATCAGGGGCTGGGAAGAGCAAGGCCTTGAGCGGGGCCAGCCAGGCTGGGACAGGGCCCATGTGCCCTGGGCTGGGTGCATGGCCTGGGGCCGGCTAGCACCTGCCTCAGTTCCCCCTCACAGGAGGGCTGGGCTGGTGCATGTGTGTGGCTGTAGCCGAGCCCCATCAGTTAGGGACAGAAGCGACCCCGGCAAGAAGCCCGCCATGTGTGTCCCTCTGGCCTCCCTATGGTGGGGCAGGTTCTGGAGAAGGGCTCCCCCAGCAGCACTGGGTACCTCGTTCAGAAGGCAGCTCTCCCTGGTATGGGAGGTTCCGGGGGGCCCCACGCTGGCACCCCAGATGGGCCCCACCTGCTTGTAAGCCACCCCTCGGGGCATCCAGCTCTGTGGCCCTCACCCTGCTCAGGCCTTTGGCCAGCCCTTCTCCTGGAGTAGGGCAGGGGGCAGAAGCTCACCCCCAAGGAAGCAGTCAGGGCCCCAGCTGGGAGGCTGCACTTGGGCAGGAGGGGAGGAAGTCACCCCTAGCAGCAGGGTGTTCAAATATAGGCCCCTGGGCAGCCCCCCAGGGACAGTCCATAAGGCAGGAGTGGGGAACGTGACCTCCACAGGCCCTGGCAGGCTGGGTCTCCATTCAGAGCTGTTTCCTGAGCCCCCTCCTTCCCTAGGTCCATGCAGGCCTGGATGCAGCTTGGGGCTGGGAGAGCATTTCCTGCCCTGAGGGAATTGGCAGCCCCGTGGACCCTGAGCCACCCGGGAATTAACACTCCCAGCCTCCCTGCCAACTGGGACCTTGGCTGCTCAACTGTCCCATTCCTTCATCCATCGGCCGGGCCTCTCCCCGGACCCCCCCCGCCCCCGTCCTCAACCCCCAGTGATGTGGCACTGAAGGGACTCTGGCCCGGAGGAGACCGGGGTTTGAGGTCTAGCTTAGGGCCGTGAGCTGTGAGACTGGCACGCATCTGCCCATCTCTGGACCTCGGCTTCGGCCTCCAGACTGCAGGGTCTCTGCAGTGGGCCCCCGCCCACAAGGCTCCCCGGTCCCTCGTGGGGAGTCCACCTCCCACGGCCACGCTCCCCATTACACAGGGTGGCCCTATGGCCTGCAGAGGCTGAGGCCCACGGAGGGGCGTGGCCACGGCACACAGCCCCGCCCCTGCCCCACCCTCCCCGCGGATCCCCAGCCCACCAGCACCAGGCTGCCGGGAGCCCTGAGGGCTGATGCGCCTGGCAGCGAGCTGTGGAGAGGGGCAGGTGCTCCCAGTTTTTGCTTCCTGCAGGGCACCTGAGCCACACAGATGGGGGACCGGGGTCATGTGGAGGGGGATTGGGGTGCGGAGCTTAGGGCGGAGAAGGATGGCCTCCAGGCCAGGACAGACTCCAACCCTCCCCCTCCAACAGGCTCCAGGCTTGGACTGGCTGCTTCTCTCCCTGCCCACGAAGTCGGGGTGAAAAGGAAGGCCCCGCCCTTTGAGGACATGGGGCGAGGCAGTGGGGTGGGAGAGGCCCAGGGGGAGAGGAGGAGAGGGGAGGAGAGGGGAGGGGGGAGGAGGGGAGGCGGGCAGAGCTGGACTCACCACCTGGAGGCCCTGGGGGCTGGAAAGGGTCCCTCTGGGCTCAGGGATGGGCTGCAGGGGTGCTTGGCCTCTGTCTCCACACTGGCCCTGGGCAGCCACTGGGCTTCAGGACCCCATGCACCCCTTCCAGAGCCTCCCCAGGCCAGGGCTCCGTGCAGACCCAGAACCAGCCTGGGCTGGAGGGCTGACTTGTGCCCTGGCTTCAGCCCTCATGGGGACTCCAGTCCCAGGGGACATGCCAGGAGGACGTGCACTGCCCAGTGCTGGCCCAAGAGCATGTCCAGGACCGAGCGGTGGAGCCCCTCCCGCAGGGGACACTGGACTTCGATTGGAAGGGAACCATCAGGCCACCCCAGCCAAGCAGAGCGGGACTGGCAAGGCGGGCATGGCTGGGAGGGAAATTGAGACCCGATGCCAAAATGCTCAGAAAAGCCCAGCCTTGATCGGATGGGCTTTGCTGGAGACCCACCCCAAGTGGGAATACATCAGTGATTAGGCCTGAAAGCTCGGGCCATTTAGCTTTTATTCGATTGGCAGAGAGGCCCTCTGTGCCCTCTGCTTTTTGCCGCTTGATTATATGTCTGTGCTCGAAATACGGCTCCTGGAATGCAGGCGGCCGGCAGGACTCACTGGGATGGAAATCAATTTGATTAGTGAGCAGTCCAATACCGTGAGGACTGAGGTTGTGATCCAGGCGGAAGCCAGCTCCGCAGACGTGGACCTTTCTGAGGACACGCCTGTGTGGAGGGACCCACGCAGAGGGAGCCATGGCTGGGGGTGGGTGGGTCCCCTGGCAGCGCCCGGGGCCGGTGGAGTAGAAGGCTCCCTGCTGCTTTCTCCGTCCTTGGCCTGACGTGCACTCAGCTCCTCTGGGCCTCAGTTTCCCCCTCCATCAAATGGGATCTGGCTGCCACGAAGGGGCCACGCTCACACGGTCCACAGTGGTGCATGGTGCAGAGTGTACATTCAGTCAATGCTGGCCGGGCGGGTTCTGCTCAGGCAGGGCAAGAACCCAGTTCCCCGGCCCGCATACACTCGGACCCCTGAAGGAGGCCAGTGGGGGATTCTGTACCCAGAATCCAGGAAAAGCTGGGTCCAGCAGCCAGAACCAATTACCTGAGAGACAAGGGGGGTGGACGCTGAGTGGGGACAAGCCCTGTGTGGCCAGGGCTTATGCTCCATGAGCCTCGGCCTGGCCACTCTGAACCTTAGTCTCCTCCTCTGTAAAGGGAGCAGTAACTCTCACCTCGAAGCTGTCTCAGGAGGGGGGACAATGTCCTTCAGGCCTGCAGTACATTATAGGAGCATGGTCACAGCGGCCTCCCCTCCGGTCCTCCTCTGCTGAAGGCAGGGGTGTGAAGGGTCTGACCCTCAGCCTTCACCTCTCCATGGAGGTGGGTGCCTCTCTGAACTGCCTTCTCCTGGTGATCCCTCCAGCAGAGGGATCCAGGGTCCAGGCACTTGCAGGCCCGGGTCAGGGAGGCAGGCTGGCTTCACACCTCCTCCCCATTCCTGCACCGGAGGCACGCTCTTGCCTACACACAGCACAGGGCAGCCCCAGGGCTCCCCAGGTAGGCCTGGCACGTGTGGGCCCCTGGCAGGACGCGGCCAGGCCTCCCCCAGATGTTCAGCACCTCTGTGCTGGTCCCCACAAGGCGCCCTGGGCAAAGGCAGCTCCTGGGCACATGATGTGGGGGCACAGAATGGGAACTGGACAGCCCCCTTTATCCCCTCGGCCAGGCGCCCTTGTGCAGTGGGCAGCCTGCATGCATGTGCACTGCGGCCCAGCTCTCCGGAGCCAGACAGGCTTGCCCCAAGGTCCCAGCTCCACTACACCTGTGTGAGATTTTGTGAAATAACCATTTCTACCTTACTGAGGTGGCATGGGAATCGGGAATCATCTCTCCATTTGGTATTTATAGGGCACCGACTGCATGCACCAAACGAAGTGGCTGGTGGGGGGGGGAACGGGGGCTGCCACCCTCGGAGCCTCGTGCTGAGTGCCGTCCCCTGGCCTGCTCTTCCTCACGTGCCGGAGGAAGCGGTGACAGTCTCCACGTAACAGACGGGGTCACCCGAGGCCGCGGACGCTGGCTCCCTCCTCTTGTGCCGCGGGCCTGCCAGGCAGTGCTGCCACGGACCTAGCAGTGGCTCTCCGCCGTATCCGCCCCAACGAGCTGCCGGCCGAGGTCGAGACAAACACCCGTCCTCCCTCGTTCGCGGCAGCACCATTCACGGCGGCCAGAAGGTAGAAACCGCCCACGTGGCCATCAGCAGACGAGGGGTTGACCAAAACGGGGTCCCCCTGGCGACGGACCGCTCCCGGCCTGGGAAAGGAGGGAAGGGCTGATTCATGCAGCCACGTGGACGAACCTTAAAGACGCGATGCTGAGTGAGAGGAGCCACACGTGGGAGGACACGCATCGTGACTCCACTTATGCCAAACTCCCCGGACAGGCAACTCCCCAGAGAGACGGCGGGGCGGGGGCGGGGGCGCGGCGGCTGAATGGGCACACGGCCCCGCGTCGGGGGAAACGTGCTGCAGCTGGACAGGGGCGTTGGTGCACAGCATCGTTAGGAACGCACATGAGGCCACCGGATCGCACAGTTTATAATGGTTAAAATGGTGAGTTTTATCTTTTGTGTATTTGCCACAACTTGAAAAGTAACTCGTCATGGCCAGTGGGCGGTGGAGCTGAGCCCAAATAGGGGCTCGGTGCGAAGGGCCCCACGTCACCAGCATGGGCTTGCAGGTGGGGGCCCATCGGCCGCTGGGGCTCCGAGCGCTGAGAGCAGACTGGTGCGGGAGCGGGGGTGTCCCGGCAGGGGTGAGGTGTGGTTCTGCGCCGTTGAGCCCACGTCTGCAGCGGGAGGTCTGGGCTGGAAAGTCCACCCCAGTCAGCCAGAGGTGCTGACCCTGCTCAGGCAGGCAGCTAGAGACAGAAGCCCGGCCCGCCCAGGGGCAGGGGTGCAGCGGGTGGCCCAGGGGCGCAGGAGGGAGGCACGGTGGAGCACAGAGCCGGCTTGGGCACTCTGGTCCCAGAAGGGGCTACCTGACCCCTTCCAGCCCAGGAGTGACCTGGGTGAGGAGGGGCTTCCGGGGAAACTTCCAGAAACCGGGGGAAGAGAGGGGAGGCGACAAGGCCAGAGAGATAGAGGGCAAGGCCAAGGGGAAGGCATCGAAGAGCCGGTAGACTGCCCATCCCAGTGCCCCCCACGATGTCCCCACATGCCCTCCCACCCACCCCCAAGGTCAGCCATCCATTCGTGAGCCCCAACCCCTGGAGACTGTGGGAGGAAGGTGCTCCGTCCCCCCCGCCCCCCCGCCGCCCAGGCCCATCACCCGTCCTGTCCCCTTTACAGAGAGGGCCCGTGGGCCGCCCCCAGCTACACAGATGCGTGGAGGAGAAGCCAGCATCCTTCCCCGAGTCCAGTGTCCAGGGTGGGCCCACGATGTGTTTGCTGGACACCCTGGCACGTGTCCAGGCAGGGAGAGAGCAGAGGCTCCATGGCATTCTGTGCAGCGGTCGAGGGCCAGGAAAGGCTTCCTGTGGGGGTGCCCCAGAGCAGGCGCTGAAGGACGTCAGGGCAGAGGCACAGCCGGAACAAAGATGGGGTGCCCAGAGCCGGCCGGGGGGCCCAGCCCCGGAGAGAGGGGATGTCCTGCGGCCTTGAATGCCGGGCCCACGACACCCCTGGTCCCCGTCAGACTCCCAGGCTGGTTCTGGGGTTGTGCTCCCCGAGAGAGAGCCCTGGGCAGGCCTGCTGGGGCGGGGGGCGGGGGGGGCGAGGGGGGCGGGGGGGCGGCCCCAGGAGCCACAGCTGTGCGTGTGAGTCCCGGAACCTTCTGTGCTGCTCTGAGTCGTGTGTTCCCTGCATTTGTATTTCGAGGAGCAGATGGTGGGCACAGTAACACTTTAAATTAAGGATTCTAGAAGCACATTAAATTTAGATTTAATAAGACAGTTATTGTATGGAAATTAAAGACCCATTGATTATTCTTTGGTTATTGAGATCCATGCACTTACCGCATTCATCACCCGGATTGCACGTGAGTCAGCCTCCGTGGCCACCTGCCCTGCCCCCACCTCTAGTTTCCAGAGCCCGGTCCCTCCAGGCTGGCCTGGAGGACGTGGTGGACTCCTGCAGGAGAGAGGGATTTGCGGGGGGGGGGGACGGTGTAGGTGGCGGCCTGGAGGCTGGGGGGAGGCCGGCCTGGGAGGGGAGCCCACTGTGGGACTGGGCGGGTCAGTGGGGTGGGGGACACTTCCTGGCCTTGGCCCGTCCCTCCCAGCGCTGGCTCCTCAGGCTGTCCCCCCTGCCTGCCCAGTGGGGGTGGAAGAGCTGGGGGAAAGGGTGATTCTGGGAGCAGGCCACCCCCCACCCCCCAGTCCCCAGTGGGCCCCCACTTCCTCTCAAGCCAGGGGCTGGAATCTGCTGAGTGCCTGGTGATCTTCTGTGGCCTCAATAAATCTGGTCACTCGGTCCCCGCTGAGAAGTGGAGGTTCCTCTGGTCTCCAGGCTGCAGGAAACCAGCTTCCCACCCCGAGCCGATGAACACCTCTCGCTACAGTTCCGGTAACTGGCAGCCGTGCTATCGATAATCAATCCCTTTGGCCCTAAAAATGGACGTCTCTCACCTGCTCCAGTGGCCTCTGCCGGCAGCCTGGCGGGGGGGTGGGGGGGGCGGGGGGTGTCTGAGCACAGCTTGCGGTCCCTGCAGCTGCCCAGTGAGGCTGGGCAGGGGGCCGGGGGTCCGGCGTCAACCTAGGGGCTGCAGCCTTCCCTCCATGAAGGGGGCCGATTGGCTCAACGCTTGCCCCTTTGTCACCTCCAAGAACAGACGTCGCGATGAAGGAGTGGGAGGGTCCGGAGGGAGGTAGCCGCCCCCTGGTGTCTACCAAGCAGGACCTCTCAGGGCAAGGGCAAAATTTGGGCACTTGATCCACCCTGCAGCAGGTGGGTGCTCCCAAGGGTCTGTCACCCCTGGCTAAGGTGGCCAGATTTATCAAATAAAATACATAACCTAATTAAATCTGAATTTCACACACAAATAATTTTTTGGTATGTCCCATGCAATTGTGGGATGTTCTTATACTTAAAAAAAATCACTATTTATTTGAAATTCAGAATTAACGGAGCATTCTGTATTTTACCTGGTAGCCCCCTTTCCCCCCTACTGGCTCCTCCTGCCCCTGACCCAGGCTCCCTGCCCTCCTGTGGCCCTGGCTCCTGTGCTCTGACCCATCGGCCTTCTCTCCGTCTCTGCCACAGGACCTTTGCCCATGCCGGTCCCTCCGCCAAGGCCATCCTTCCCTTTTGCCTTGGCTGCCCCACTGAGCCTACAGCCCAGGCTCAGGTATCCCTCGCTGGGACGGCCTGGGGCGGCCTCCTGGGAGGGGCAGTGGCCTCAGCCGAGCTAGTAGCCGGGGGTACTTGTTAGTGGCCCTCGCACGGCTTGAGATCAAGACCTTGTCTGCCCCTGTCTAGCCCTAGGTTGGGCTAGCCCTGCTCTGGGGGCGCCTTGCCGACCATGGGGCAGGACCTGGCCTTTTGAGGGTCTGTTTCTTCGTTTGTAAAGGGGGGACGGTGCCCACGTGAGAAATCTGGTTTCTGGTGAGGGCAGCAGAAGCCACCCTGCCTGCTTTTCTTAGGGGACGGTGGGGACCCCGAGGGTCCAAGGGGAGATGGCAGGAGGGGCCCAGGAGAGCCCAGCAGGATTGGGGGACCTGCCCCTCACCCTGCCCCCCACCCTGCCTCTTCTTGAAAATGCAGGGGGAGGTGGGGAGGTCTCTGCTTCCAGCTGGATGCCCAGGGAAGAGAGGTCCCCAACACGCAGGGGGACCCCCAAACTGGGAAGAGGGCAGGGGTCAGCATGAGGCATCTCTGTGTGACTGGGAGGACCAACTAGGACGAGGCCGCCTGCCCGGTGGTCTGACCTTCAGGCAGGGGAGGGGGAAGGGAAGGGGCTGCCTGCTTCCACCAGAACTGGCCCGGCACTGGGCTCTTTGGACCAAGGTCAAGGTATAAGGCAACACTATTTACTCTCAACGCTGTTTCTGAGTCTATGATTTCATTGTGTTTTTCACAAATTACAAAATAATTACAACGACTGGTAACCAGAGCAGCCGTGCCTTGAGCACTTGCTCTGTACCCGGAGGGAGCCAGGGGCCCAGACCCAGGAAACCTCCCTGTAACCCACAGCACCTGTCCTGCTTGCGGGGCTCCCATCCCCTCTGGGGCTCCCCAGCAGTCCCTGAAGGGGCCACCTCCTCAGAGCTCTGCACCTCCTGCTGGGGTCACAGTCCCCGTGTCCCTGAGCTACAGAGTCGGTTTCCTCCAGGCCTACGGGGACCTGGGGTAGGGCGTGGGGAAGGCTGGGGGCACCCAGCACTGGCCCTTCTAAGAATGAGGACATTGGGCCACAGGGGAAACCTGCCCAGGAGGGGCCCCTGCTGACCCAGCTTGCAGATTAGGAAGCTGAGGCCAGGAAAAGAGGCCAGGAGGAAGCCCAGGGCCCCCGGCCCTTCCCATCTCTCTCTGCTCCCTCCTCTGCCCCGCTCCATCTCCCACCCCACATTGGAGTCCCCTCACCCTCCTGGCGGCCTGTGGAACCTCATGGGGTTCTCCCCGCGCTGCCCCCCATTCCTCCCACACTCACTGAGACCCCGCTGCACGCTGAGGCTTGTGCCCAGACGGGCTCCCTGGGTCCCGGGCTGTCTGGGGGCGGCTGGACACACACACACACACATCGGCTCGAGCACTCAGGGAGACGCCCTCCCCCTCCGTGGGAGACGGGTGGGCAGCAGCGTGATGCGGCTTCCGTAGACAGTGGTGCCAGGACAGAGGCTGGGAGGCCAGAGAGGTTGCCCTACAGTCCTTCCCAGACGAGGTTGGTCAGCTCAGCCCACATGGCAGCCCACCTGGGAGGACAGATAGAGAAGAGAGCCCCAGCAGGGGGTCCAAGGCCCCTCCCCGAGATCTCCAGGTGCCCACCACCCTGGGGCCCGGAGGGCGGCGGCACCGACCGTCCGCAGAGGTGGGAAGGGGGCAAGCCTGGAGGGTCTGGGCGCCAGCCGGGCACCAGAGCCCAGGCCAGGCTGCCAGTGTGGACGGGTGGGAGGGGAGGCCCCCCAGCACCCCAGCCCCCGGCAGATGCGCCTTCTGCGTCTCCGCCTTGCCTGCCTTCTCCCGGTCGGGATCTGCCCGTGGGCACTGCTCACTTCTTCTGTTTAACCAGCGCGGCTTCGGCTGGGAAGCTGTCGGCGGCAGTCTGCAAACATCCCTCCCCGCTCCGCCGTGCCGCCTGCCAAGCGCCACCAGCCGACAGCTTGGCTGGCAGTCGGCTCGCACAGGCTGCCTGGCCTGGCACCGGGCTTCTCGCGCCGGTGGCCCGGGAGGGCTGTCCCCTGCTGCGCTCCGGGTCTTGCAGACTCACCGCCGGGCCCCGGCCCCCCACCTGTCCCCTGGCCTCGTCCCCAGGGCAGCCTCTGCAGACCCGGGAGGATGGGGAACCCCGAGGCTCGGAGATGCTGTGGGAGGAATTACAGAACTCTGGGGAGACAGGAGGTGTGGGAAGAGATGAGAAGCTCTAGGAGGGAGCGAGTGTCCCCGAGGTTTGGGGGACAGACCACCTCTTGAGGTCAACCTTGTGCCAATGCCCGAGTCCCCTCCTTCCCGAGACACTTCTGCCGACACCCGCCCTGGCTAGAGGGGGCCCTAGGCCCAGGACCTTCTCAGCGGAGCTGGACCCTTCGGGAAGGAGGTCTGCATGGCACCGACTACAGGATAGGACCCTGTGGGCATGAGGGGTTGGCTCGGTCTCACCCGGTCAGAGCCTGGGACATGCTGGCAGGGCAGCCTCTGGGGGGACCGGAGCCCCGGCCCCACCACTGTCCTACAGCCCAGACTCCCCTGGCTGGAGGGAGAGGTTTGGGACTGCCAGGGAACAGCCCCCCCATTCTGGTGTCTGGACCCCCCCGGCCTCCGACAGCCCCCAGGCCCCTAGGAGCGTCCACGCTACCTCTCCACGCTCAGCCTTCGGGACCGGATTGCACAATTCAAAATTAATAATCCTGCCGTCTCACGGCCCCACAATTAAGTGTCTGTTCATCCCGATTATTGTCAGAGTGATTTGTTGTTCTCCGGGCAGTAAAGATCAACGTGCCCGAGGCAGGGTCTGGGAGCAGCTCATACCCCGCCGCCAGCAGCCTGTGCCCCTCGCAGGCTGGCGGGCCCCCAGCCTTGGCTTTCTGTGCAGACGCCCCGGGGCGCGGAGGAGCACTGGGACTTTCTCGCTGCCTTTGGGGGCTGCCGGGCAGGGGGGCAGGGAGAGCTGCAGGCACCTGCACACACACACACACACACACACACACACACACACGTGAACATAGCGTGTTAAGGGTGGCTCTCCAGGGCTGGGGGTCTTCGGTTAGGAGCCCCCACCTGAGCCTCAGTTTCTCCACCCTCCGGAAGGGGCTGATGATCCCCCATGCCCTGTCTCCTGTGGCTGAGGGACAGAGAGAGGTTCTGCCGAATGGTGGGTGGAGGGGCAACGTGCTAGACCACGGTCAGTGGCCTGCCCTGGGGTCCCTCCCCACCTGTGTCTGGGTCCCTGCCTCCTGAGACCCCTGGTCCATGAACCAGGCCATTGGGGAGCAGCCTCTGAGGCTCCAGGAGCTTGTGAGGGCCTGAGGCCCAGGGCTCGGTTGTGCAGCAGAGGACAACCGCAAAGCCCCTCACCAGTGTTCCTGGGGGAGGAAGCAAGGCCCAGAGGCGCTCAGGTCCTGGAGGAGCCGGGCTGGCCTGCCTGGGCACCAAAGCCCCGCCCTCTACCCTCCGCCCCAGGCCAGAGGTCACCTAAGGGACCTGCCTCACCATCCCCGAGGGCTCCAAGGGGCACCCGGATGGAGGAGGGCCCCCTCGGGCTGACAGTGAGTCCCCGGTGGTGGGAAGAGCAGAAGCCCCCTGCACACCCTGAGCGCTCCCCGTGAGGAAGGAGGGAGCCACCTGAGGGCCTGCAGGGCCCTGAGCCTGCCGGGGGCCGCCCTGCACCTTGCTGGGTGGGAGCTGTGTCCACACGGCCCCGTCCCGTGCCTGCACGTCTAGCCCTAGGCATAATCCATATTCCTTTGAGCGTTTAAAAATTAGGGCCAAAATATACATAAAAGATTTTTTTTGAGGGATGAGAAAATGTGAAATAATGAGCTAACAAAAGGCATTTGGTCAAACATAATCTTCTAACAAGAATTGACTTTAAAATCATGGTTATTAACCATATTTCCTTTCAGGAGCAGCTAAAGACGCTGCAGAAGGTGAAGCAATTAATGTCTACTTTTATATTGCACATTTTAGCCCAGCGAACCACTAACGAGGTGGCGGCGTTAACCTGAGGCACTTGGCAAGCAGCCGTGGCCACTCTGGGGATGATCGCCGGACCGCCCCACGGTGCCGCTCAGCCAGGTGCAACCCGCGGGGCTGTGCCCCCCAGGAGGGACGGGCGAGGGCGTGGGCTGCCAGAGCCCCGGGCCTGCGTGTCCAGCAGCTCCGGAGACACGGGGGTCGGGCAACTGTTCAGGAGAAGGGGGGCTCAGCCTGCGGTGGGGTCAGAGGTGAGGGCTGCCCGGAGCCATGATGAGAGGTCAGAGTGGGGCTGGGCCCTCTGTCCCGGCGCCAGGCCCTGGACCCAGCTCAGCTAACGTGCTTCCTCCCAGCTGCCCCACTTCGGGGTGGCGGGGGGACTCGGAAGTCAGGGCACTGAGCGGGGCTCAGGCTCAGAGCTGGCCGGCCAGCTTTGCTCCGGTCCAGTCTGACCCCGAAGCCAGCACTCCTGCCTCTCCCTGGGCCTCAGTCTCCCCACTGGGAGCCACTGCCAGGCGTCTCCTGCCCTTACCGGCCGCCGGCATTGGCTGGGGCGGGGGCACTGGGCCGGGGGAGAGGCTGCACGGGACTCTCTCCAGGCCTGGCCACCCCTTGCCATCCCCCCAGCAGCCCCCCTGTAGGCTCTGTGCCTGACTTTCCCCTGGGCAGAGGTGGGGGGTGGGGGTGGGCAGGGGAGAAGGGGCAGGAGTGACAGCCTGTGGACACCCTGGTGCTGGCCTCTCAGCCGCTGACACCTGTGGGGGAGGCAGCTTTGAGGTGAGGGCCGCGGGGTCAAGAGGACAGCCCGGGGCTCATGGCCTGGGGGCAGGAGACAGGCCTGCTTCAAGGGCCGTGGACAAGTTCTCTGGGCCTGGGAGAAAGGGACGCCTGCCACCACCCCCAGCCCCAGGCGAGTGCTGGACTCACCTCCACACGCTTCTTCCCTGGATTGTCTGGTCCCAGAGGGCCAGGGCGAGGGGCTAGTGCATTTCCTGCAACTCGACCCCTTTAAGTACGAAACCCTGAGAAATGTTTGTGTTGAGAACTCTTGTAAACGTCATCTCCGGGGCCCCACCTTCTCAGGAGGCCCCCTGAGCCTCATCTCAGGAAGCCGCTGTGGACCGGCCATCTGGGGCCAGCCTGGGATCCCCGCTCCTGGTCCCTCTGCCTGCCCTGCTTCTCAGCCACCCCCAGGCACCCCAGCCGCAGATGCTCTCTCCCGGTGAGAAAGTCACACCACTTTGGGTCAGCTCCCCATCTCCTCCTCCGGGCCCTGCTGCCCCTGGGGGGGCGTGGGGTTGGGACGGGCACCCTCAGTCCGCCTTCGGCCCCTCCTCCCTCCAGGGGCAGGTGGTGGGAGCGGAAGGGGTCCCGGGGCCGCAGCCCCCACGTCGTGCTGCGGGGTCTTCCACCAACAAGACTCAGATGGATCAGAGACGGGTCTGCGAAGTCTCATACCTATAACTTTAAATTAAAAAAGCCATGTGCTGTTTATGGTTCTGCTGGCAGCTCTGCGCAGCCCCATAAAGATCATATTATAGTACAAGCCATTATGTGCCAGCTTACTATATATATATTTCTAAATGGTTCGGCAAACAGCGGCCTCCTTATGGGCAGGGAAGGAGAACTGGTTCATTTGGGGTAACAAATGATCCTTGATTTGATTTTAAATGCAGTGACAGCCAAATTTATTTCTTATTTAATCACTTCCCTGTGCTGTTGAGAACAGGGTGATATTAAACTCCACAACGCACAGCAGACTCTGGAATCCGCCGAAAGAGGCACGCGAATAGATTATGTTTATAGGGCAGAGCGAGTTGTGGAGCGGGGCACATAACCAGAATGGGTATTTTTGTCATTTATACAGTGGCTTACATCATTATTTCTTCCTGCTTCCAATTTTTCAGTAATAAAAATATAGGCAATGTGATTCTCTTTGCATTACAGATAAACCATCTTGATTCTTTATTAAATATTTGTATTAATCTCAAGCACTACAAAGCGTTTGTGCAGATAAGTCAGGCTCCGAGCAGCCATTCCCCTCCGCTAGCTCTCCAGGAAGCGGCCCCTTTATGAGCGCACAGTCCCAGAGAAGAAGGTTTCCATACTCTCCGCCAGGTTCCCCTCCGTCCCTGCTTTATGGCCGTGCATGTGCGCCACGCTCAGCACATATTTGTTCCTCAAGATCCAACGGTGTGGGCAATCACTCCGCAGTCCCCAGTTTTCTGTTCTATTTAATTAGGAATTACCGCTCTGGAATCACTCACGGGCACCAGCTGGGACCCGCGACCCCTCTCGGCTGCACCGGGGGCTCCGGGAGTGACCTGGGCTGGGCAGCACTCAGGTGTTTGGGCCACAGAGCGATGGGGGCCGGGTCTGGGGGGGGGCAGCCAGAGTCTGCTGCAGCGGGGCTCCTGGTCTTGGGGGCGGGGAAGACAGGGTGCCGGCTCTGGCCGGCTCCTTCCTGGGTGGCCTGGGGTGAGTTTGCCTGCCCTCTCGCCATGGTGCGGGGGACACGTGGGTGACAGGGCTGGGATCACAGTTGGGACGGCTTCTTGCTGGGGGAATTCCTCCAGCCCCTGCCGTGGACCCACCCCAGAGCTGGGATGGTCACCTTCCTGGGAGGCCGTAGGAGGTGATGTCCTGTAACATGAAAGAAAGGAGGGTCCCTCGGCCCCCAGCTGCCCTCCATGTCTTCCCTCCACCCTCTCTGATTCGATTGCTCCCACGGGGATGGGTCAACGCTGCCTCGGGTGGCTCAGGCTCTGATGACAGCACAACAGTGGGGACCCCTCTGGGTGGTCCTGGAGGGCGTCTGCTCTTGGATGGGGTGCGGGTCTCAGCCTATCCCTGCTCGGGGGTGCACCTGTGAGGGGCAGGTGGCTGGGCCTGGGGCCCTGGAGACTCCAAGGGTCTCTCAGACTGGATGGGGGTTCCGATGGCTCCGGGGGTGTGGCGAGGGAGCCCACTGGTGGTCAGTGGAGGGCAGAGGGCATGTGGTTTTGCTGCGACCACTAAGGACGCTGTTATTCACACTCCGTGCCGCCAAGACACAGCCACCGCTGGACCCCCTTCGCAGTCCAAGCGAGCTCCCCACCCCCTTGCTTACCAATCTGACCTGGGAATGCCAAGTACCTGTGGCCCCTCACCTCTGGACCCTTGGCAGGCTCGGGCTGGGGGCTCTCTAATCTCTAACCCTCGTATCCTCCACTGACTCCACGTTCAGGGACGGTGGGAGGCTCAGGTCGGGTCCTGACTCTGCCAGGCAGGTCTGAAGGCCTCAGACAAGCCCCAACCTCTACACCCACCTTATGGCCTGGCAGGGCTGCTGGGGGTCCTAGTGAGAGTGGGTAAGCCATGGTGAAGGGGCCCTGTCCCTCGATCCCCAGAAGTACACCCCAGGTCCACCTTGACCAGATAAGGCTGGAAGAGCCGTCTGGGAAGGCTTCATGGAGGAGGAGCTCTGGAGAAGGCCCTGTGTCCAGCATGAGTCAGGCCAGGGAGGGGACAGCCTGGAGGGGGCAGTGCACGGGCAGGGGGTGGAGCAGGGGGGTGGATGGTGGGGTGGAGCTGATGGAAGCGTCCCCGAATGCCAGGCTGCAGAGCCGGCATGACTACCCAGGGAAGGTGTCATGCCCACAGCTCCCCGTGGACCCCGTACTGGGAGGACACTTAGGAAGCAGCGCTTGGAGCCAGGACTGGTCCAGCACCGGACCACACGCCAGGACCCAGCACGAGATCTTCAAAGCTACAGGTGTCTCCAAGACAGTCTTTGAGGTGGAGAAGGGGCAGAGCGAGTCTCGAACCTGGGTCAGTCCTGAGCCTGGGGCTGCCCGGACCCAGAGGAAGGAGGGGTGACTGGAACCACTGCCCAGTCCAGCCCAGGGGGTCAGCCATGGGCAGGTGTGAGCTCTGGGGGGCTCCTGGTGCCCCGGTCCAGAGCAGGTGGGACCCACCTCCTTTGCTTATGGACAACCAAGGTATCCTTGGGGCCTGGACCGCCGACAGTGTGTGTCTGGGGTTGGTTGGCGTCCGAGAACTTCGCTGCCTCTGCAGAAAGTGCCTGCATGGAGGAGGGAGGGCGGACAGGCCGGCTGGCCAGTCACCAAGGGGACGCCGTGTTCCCACCACCTCCTCGGCAGGGACCTGATCTGAATGCAGCATGGGCAGCGCAGGGCCTCCATGTCCAGCGGGGGCCGGGCCAGGTGGGGCATGGGGCGGGGGGGGGTGGGGGGGAGGGGGGCTGGGGGAGGGGAAGAGTGGGGGAGGGGAGGGGGAGGGTGGCTGGGGGTGGGGAGGGGTGGGAGGTGGGGAGAGGGTGGCTGGGACCTCCCAATGGCCACCCCCGCCCTGAGCCCCATGACCATCCCAGGGAGGCCCCCATCCATGGCAGAATTGGATGACTGAAGTGGGGACCCCTCCAAGTCCTGCCACCTCCCTAAAATCTCGGTCCTGTTGGAAGAATGGGAGGTTGGGTGGGGGTGCAAGCCGCCGCTGCTCCATCTCTGTGCCTCCGTGTTTCCACCTCTTGGTGGGACTTGTTGCCCCGGGAGGGAGTGGTGATCACATGAGTGACAAGGGCCTAGCACAGCCAGGTGGGTGCCCACTGCAGCAGGTGGGGGACTGAGGTCACCTGCACTCGGGGCCCCTGTGTCCTCCTGAGTCTCCACTCACCCCTTCACTGCAGCCTGGCACGTCCCCCCCAGCCTGGCTCCGTTGCCGTATAGACTGGGGCTCAGGGTGCAGAAGGGCCGAGGGGCCCGGGTGCATGTCCTGCCTCCTCTACCCGGGGGCCGTATGACCAGGGGGCACTCCCCATCCTTACCCATGAAAGCAGAATGCTACTCGGGTGTCCTGGGACTGAGCGGGGTGTGGGTGGGCCAGGCCTCCTGGCTCTCCGCACAGGGACAAGATGAAGATGGGCCGACACTGTATCCCTAGAGGGTTCCACGTGGCCCCCAGTTGGGACAAACCGTTGCCACCTGGGTTGCGTGCCAGATCCCCAGCCGGCTGAGAGGCCCCTGTGCTGAGCCTGTGGGTTCCTGACTCATTTACAACTGGGCATCCCTGGAATTAATGCTTCTGGTGGTTGCACACAAACCCAATGGGAGGAGGAGGATTTGTGAGGCCCCTGGGGGCTCCCTCAACCCCCATGGGAGTGGCCCCCCAAGGCAGCCAGCCTCCCCCTCCCCATCCTGGGGCCAGGTACTGGGCTGGACTGAGCCCCAGGACCCCTGAGGGTGGGAAAGCCACGGGGCAGCCCACAGAGTCCCAGGATCTGCAGGGAGGTTCTGGGGTGAACCCTGCAGATCACCTCACCCATGAGCCTCAGTTTCCCAGAGGCCCTGATGGGAATGCACAGGGGGGCAGCTGTGTAACCCTCATGTCCACCCTCCCTGGTGCTGTGGAGGCCAGCTGTCATCCCCCCACACACATACCTCCCCGTGGAGGCTGCTCCAAGCCCTGACCACCCCCATGGCTGTAGAGCGAGGGCTCTTCCGGGCCACCCTCACAGCATGTCCTCGGGCTAGGACCTGTGGGGCCTCCGTTTCTCCTAATCTGGACGTGATGTCTATGGAGCCAGGCCCGGGTGTCTGAGGTCTCATCCGCTGAGGGTTGGGGTGACCCAGGGCTCTCTCAGGGGTGGGGGGGCAACAAATATGTGGGAGAGGAGTCAGCAAGCCCCTGTGGTTAGATCTCACTGGAAGAGGCCGCGCGTTGCTTGGAAGAAATTAATTTTGTTTTGTTCACATCCTGCTGACAGTGTATTTGCCTGGCACCTCTAAGGGACTCTCGATGGTTCTGGTTTCTGGGATGTTGTAATAGAAGTTTTGAAATATTCCAGCCACCCCAGGGAATCGTGGGTCCTGTGGGCCTGAGCCCTGGGCTGGCTGTGCCCTCCACCCCCCCCACCCCCCGCCCCAGGTCGAGGCCCAGCCCCCTCGGTAGCACCTGCACTGAGCTATGGCAGCCACAGGTTAGCGCATTCGCCTCTGCCTGGGGGAAGGGAGCGGTCCGTGGGAGGCGGGGACAGAGGCTCAGTCTGGGGAGGTGGAGCGTCCTGGGGACAGGGGGAGGGGCGGCTGCACGAGTGTGTGTCTGACCCTCCGGAGCTGTGCCCTCCAAAACGCTAAGATGATAAATTTTATGTTTTATGTTCTTTACCACAATTAAAAAATATATATTTAAAAAAATGTCTGGGGGGTATAAACAGACCAACATTGAGGGAGTATATCAAAGGGACACAGAGGCCATCCTGAAAGAGCCCCAAGGGGCCCAAACTGGAACAGAGTGAGCAAAACAGGGAGTCATGTTGGACTCTAAGCCAAAGTGTGACATCGATCTCCAGGGCCCACGCGGGTATACGGAGCGGGAGGGGAGACAGGTCTCCGGTGCGCACCGGGCGTGGGCGGCTGCGGCAAGCCCTGCCCACCGCGCCTCCTCTGGTCACCAAGGTCACCAAGGTCACCACCTGGCCTGTCACTGACGGTGTGCACCTGACACGTGGGCTGAGAAAGGCACCTCAGCTCCGGGGTCTCCCCAAACCGCCGCCCCAGTCCAGTCACGAGGAATCCGTCACACATATCCCAGCTGAGGCCACGCCACGAAATCCCTGTCCTGTGCTGTCCAAGGCCATCAAAGTCATCGAAAACGAGGAAAGTCTGAGTGAGCAACTGTCCAGGCCCAGAGCAGCCCCCGACAGACAGCTGCCTGCAGGGTGGGTCCGCGACGGGACCCTGGGCAGGGAAGGGACTTAGGTAAAAACTCAGGAAATCTGATAAAGTGTGCACTTTAATTACTTACGTGGAAAGTGTATTCCTGGGGGTGCTGCCAGGCGCTCTCAGGGAGCATGTGACGGGGGCCTGTGGGGGTCCCTCCAGCCCCAGGCCCCAGGCCAGCTTATGGGCGCATCTCGGCGTCTGAGCCCCAGGTGCGGGCAGGACCGCGGGTCCTGGAGGAGGGGAGCCTGGGTTGGGACACGTGGGCTCGGGGGCCTGTGGGGAGGAGTCAGGTAGACAGAGGGACGGTGCCGGCACTCTGAGAGGGGGTGCAGAGGGAGAGTGACCGGAATAACCACATCTTAACCCATCATAATGTGGACAGTTTTGTTATGAAAAACACCAGAAAGCCATTAATGTAAATCATGAAATATTCAGCAAGGCAGTCACTTAAATGGTTCGTGTTCCCAGAATCGGTGCCGGGTGCTTCCTGCCTCGGGGGCGCCCAGACATCAGCTCTTTTGTGCATGTTCAGAGGTCATTATCTCAGAACTGGGAAGTGTTAGATCATCGCTGCGGATGCTCGCCTCAGAGCAGGGGAAGGAGGTGCTTCCGGGGCCACGGCCACCCTGCCCCGCGCCCCCAGAGGTGCTGTCCTCAGAGGGGGGCTGCCAGGGTGGGGCCCCCTCCGCGGCTCCTGGGCAGCTGGGTCACCTGTGGGAGCCGTCCTCTGCATGAAATTCCTCCCTAAACATACAGCCCAGCCCAGGTCATGCTGACAATAAAGAGAGCTGTCATGATCCCTTGTTTGCACTTTGCTGGCCCCTTCCAGGCCTTTCTTCTTATTTTTTTTTTTTAAAGATTTTATTTATTTACTTGACAGAGAGAGACACAGCGAGAGAGGGAACACAAGCAGGGGGAGTGGGAGAGGGAGAAGCAGGCTTCCCGCTGAGCAGGGAGCCCGATGCGGGGCTCGATCCCAGGACCCTGGGATCATGACCTGAGCTGAAGGCAGACGCTTAACGACTGAGCCCCCCAGGCACCCCCAGGCCTTTCTTCTGACAGCAGGCTGGGGTAGCACAGCTGGTAGCGTCGAGGCGAGCATTTGGCTCCAGATCTGTTTGGCTCCAGAACTGTGCTCTCAACCATCATGCCTGCCCCTGGAAAACTCCCCGCAAGATGAAGCAAAGCAAAAAAACAGGAGGAGGAAAAGAATAGAAGGATAGACCCATTGGGATGGCTGACATCAAACCCAGAAGATGACAGTCTCAGCGAGGATGTGGAAACTGGGAGCCCTTTCGTGCTGTGGGTGCTAATGCCGAGTGGTGTGGCCACCGTGGAAGAAAGGATGGGGGGTCCTCCAAAAACGGAACATAGACCTACCATCTGACCCAGCAATCCCACCTCTGGGTATGCCCCCAGAAGAATTAAAAGCAGGTTTTGAGAAGATATTTGTGCACCCACGTTCATAGCAGCATTATTCAAAACAGCCAAAAAGTAGACACAACCCAAGTGTCCAGTGATGGATGGATGGATGGATGGATGGATGGATGGATGGATAAACAAAATGCAGTTCATCCACACCATGGAATATTATTCAGCCTCAAAAAGTAAGGAATCCCGACACCTGCTACGATGTGGATAAACGTGGAGGACATGGGGCCGAGTGAGATCAGCCCGGCACAGAGGGACCAATCCTGAAGGATCGACTCTCAGGAGGAGTCAGACCCACAGACGCAGGAAGGGGGAGGTTGGGGGCTGGGACCTGGAGTAGGGTGGATGGGTCAATGGTTAGTGGGGACAAGAGGCTCAGTCTGGGAAGATGAACATCATGTTCTAGGGACGGATGTGAATGTGCTTGATGCCCCTGAGCTGTGCACGTAAAAACGGTTAAAATGGTAAATGTTATGTTATATATATTTTACCACAATTTTAAAAATAAAAAATGAGCACATGAGGATGGTGAACAGTGTGGGTGGAGGGGCTGGACAGGATTCCGCAGGCAGGACGGACGGGGAACAGTGGGGTGGGGACGGGGACAGTGGGGTGGCCTGAGCTGGGGCAGTGTTTCAGCACCTTGGAGAGAGACACGGCCGCACCTGGAAGGGGGAGGGGTCCGGGTGCAGGAGATGCTGGGGCCTTCCTGACATCTGTCCGCCTGCTCCTCGCTCTGGCAAAGCGGGCAGGTGACATTTCTCAAGGACCTTGCACCTCGGGCTCTGCAGGGCTTCTCCAGCAAGGGGTGGGGGGCCGGTCCTGCCCGAGGCTGTGCACTTGAGGACCACCCCAGCTGGGACAGGCTCTCAGGGGCCTGGGTCCCATCCTGCTCTGTACTGACTCTGCATGACCTCAGGAAGCCTCCTGTCCATCTAGGGGCCTCTTGACTCTACCCACTGCCACGGAGGCTTCCTGGAACCAGGGCGCCCATCTGAAGACAGGAGAGGTGCAGGTGAGGCTGGGACAGGGGGCGGGGAAGACCTGCCCGCTTCTCTTGTGTGCGGCTGGCCTGAGAGCTCCCGACACCAACATTGTCCGCTGGGGTGGCATGGCCCCAGCCCCTGGGAGAGGCCTGTGTGCTGTTCTTGTCCCTATTGGCACGTATGCCCCGGGCCAGGCCTGGAAACAGCACTCCTGGGCGAGCGGCTCTGCCCCCCGAGCCCCCCCCACAGCGCCGATGGCGTCCCTGTGAAACATCACAGCACGTCCCGCAAATGCCAATTCAGCAGAGAGCACACAGCCTTCCGGAAACAAAGCCCCTGGAGGCCCTGGCCACTCAGATTCTCTGTGACAGGATCCCAGGGACAGTTAAAGACGCCTGGTTACGGGAAAGCTGCTCTGGTCCCCGTCAGTGGCTTTCAGCGGGGGTCGGTTGTGCCTTCTGCGCACGCAGCGCGGCCGCCCATCAGAGCACGCTTGGGCGTGGGTACGTCCTGGGTGCGTCCACCCCGGAAGAGTTCCACTCTTTCCTCAATCCCAGCCCTGGGGCCCGCGTGGCGGCACCTCGGTTGTCAGCAGAGGGCCCCGTGGGCCCCTGGAGGTCAAGACCCCAGGCTGGACACACCCTCCGTAGCTCTGTTCTGGAAAAGTGAGACGTGATGTGATGCTCCGAGAGCAGTTCTCAGGGGCCACACCTTGTCAGTGCACGTTATTTCCAGAGTAAACCTGTGTCGTGGCCCTCCCCCATTTCACAGATGAGCAACTGAGGCCCAGAGTGACTTGTTCATTCATTCATTCTTCACTCGTTCAAAACAAACAAGAACGTGGCCGACTGCCTGTTCTCCCACGAGCACTGTATTGGGGCCGGGGTCCAGGAGACAGAGAGGCCTGCCAGTGAGGACGGAGAGGCAGAAGTGAAGACAGGGAAACGGGAAGGCCGGAGTTCGGATCCAGGGGGACTCACGCCTGGTAGGGGCAGCCAGGGTGGGCTTTGCAGCAGAGGGATGCTTGAGTGTAGTCTCGGGGGTCGTTGGGGGACAGTGCAAGCTGGGGCGGGGGCTTTGTGGGTGCAGAGCATGGGGAAGCCCAGGTGGGTGGGGTCCGGGGCTGGGGGTGAGGGGCTCGGCCCCCTTGGAGGCCGACCCGAGGCCAGGCTGAGGAGGTGCCCCCCAGTCTGCGAGATGGCCGTGGTGAGGGCCCTTAGGGTCTGTCTGGCGACAGGCTGGGGGCAGGGAGGCCAGCGCTGAAGAGGGCACCGAGGCTCAGGAAGAGGGATGGGGTCCAAGGAGCTTCCCACCTACCAACAGCCCATCTCTGAAAAGGAGTTCCTTCCCATATGAACAATTATGGAAGGGAGCCATGGCATCTGATTTTCCACTTAAACACGTATTTAGTGAATTGCTACGGTTTATTGGGCGCTTGGAATGGCCTATAATTGCATCAGGTGGTAGAGATCACACTGGGAAGATGCTCCTGGGGACGCTGCTGGGTGGTACCCCTCCTCCGTCTGCTCTGGGGTGCCATCATTCCTGCTCCATGGAAATCGAAGCTCCGAACGACAGGGCCGTGGGTCCTGGTTCTCTGTCTCTCCAGACCTGAGGCTGCAGTGAGGGGCTTAAGAACACTGGCTCTGGCATTGGGTAAGCCTGGGTCAAATCCTGGCTTGAGACCCCTTTTCATAGGTGAGCAATGGAGGCCCGGAGCGACTTGCCTGGGATCCCTCGGTGTCGGGATTTGACCTGGCCTCTGTGAGCTCCTCTGCTAAGCTTCCTGCCTCCTGGGCTGGCTCACGGCTGGTGACACGGTTGTGGCCCCAGGCATTTAGAGTGACTGCAGGATCTCAGGAGCCGAGGGGCACCTGCTTATAAACTGTGAAGTGCTCAGGGCAAGGGCAGGGGGCGCAGCCAGCTCACGGCTTATTCAGCGATGCTCCCGTGGGCTGACATGTGGGCTGACTGTGTGTCTGGAGTGCGTGGTGGGGAGGCCCAGCACCCCCACCCGGCCCCCTACAGGGCGGGGACTGGCTCCCGGGGACCTTCTGGGGGACCAGAAAATCACGGCTACTTCATTATTTCAGGGCCTGGAAAATTACTATTTGTGACAGCAAGCTTAAAAATGAAATAATAAGTCTGTCCTTTTAAAAAGCAAATTGTGACACTGGAATATTCATGAGCTGTGACTTCACGGGAATGGCAGCCGGGAGATTAGCATTCGGTTAAGTCAGCAGCACAGGAATTTAGGGAAATGCACTTGTCACTCTGAGGAAACGAGTGATTAATACTTTTCCTGTTTGCGGGGCCCCTAACGGGTGAATTTTTAATGTAATAATTAATTAACCTTGGGACCACTCCTATCTGCCAGGCTCCCAAGGCCTCAGGTCCTCGGGGGCGGGGTGCGGCGGCTCGCACACGCCCCGCAGGGTGGGTGCCCGTGACCTCTCGGCTGGGGCTTGAGTAGGGTGCCCCCCAAGCCCGCGCCCGCCCGGGACCTCAGCATGGCCTTACTTGGCCACAGGGTCTTTGCAGATGTGATCAGTTAAGGATCTGGAGATGAGGTCATCCTGGACTGAGGGTGGGCCCTGTATCCCGTGACAGGTGTCCTCTAAGACGAGGAGAGGAGTGGCACGGGGAGGAGAGGGAGATTTGGGACACAGGGAGCAGGGAAGACGGGGCAGCAACGGGTGCGGCGCGTGTCCATGCTGAGGGGCTCCAGCAGCAGGCCGGGACAGACCGTCCCCCACAGAGGGGACCAGCCCTGCCCACACCGTGGCCTCCAGAGCTGGATGAGAGTAGATTCCTGGTGTTGGAAGCCCCTGCTTTGTGGGACACTCCCACACTCGGCGACCTTGGGGGGCGGTGCGGGGTGGAGGGCAGCTGAGCATGGGGCTGCATCCTGGGAACCAGGAGCCCCCCAGACACCGGCAGCAGGTGCCGGGTGAGGGCTTTTGCGTGAACAGGATAAATGACCAGATGCCCGCCTCTCCTCTCTCTGGGCCTGGGTCTCCCACTGCAGGGTGTTGGCCCAGAGCTGTGCTTTTCGAACTGGGCTCCCCAGGGCACCCACAGGGGTGACAGGGCTGTTGCTTCTTGTTGGGTGCCTCAGGTCCCCCTCAACCACCTCCTCCTACCTCTTGCTATCTGGAGGAGAGCTCACAGTCATCCTTTATGGCCCGTTCCCATTACCCTCGCAGGGAGTTGCTGGCCGAGCTGCTGTGCCCTCAGAGTCGGGCACCACCCAGCCGGGCTCCCAGCAGGGGCGCTGAGAGGACTCCCACTGGGCCCTGCCTGCAGGTCACCCGCCGGCCTGCAGGACCGCGGCTCGCCCCCGCCCTCTAGTGGCCGCCTGGAGGCACCGCTGGGCGGCCGCTGTTGGAAGCTTTGGGTCCCTGCAGGCTGGGCTGCCCTGGGGGCCAGGAGGGCCAGGGTGGACGCCCCTCGCAGCCAGACTTGGAGTCCCCCTAGCCAGGAGATGCTCTCCAGCCTTTGTGGCCCAGCCACTGCCTGCTCGGGGCCCAGGACCTCAGTCTGGGCGGGAGCCAGAGGGGGTGGGGACACCATGGGGAGGGAGGTCAACCCCTTGGTACCCCCCAGGGCTCTTCCTGGGGACTCTCGGTGCTGGGATGGGAGCCAAGGCTCCTGCTGACTCCCCGTTGGGCCCTGGGCCTGCCACGTTCAGACCAACCGGCCCTTCTTCCTGAGAACACCTCCCAGAGTGGGCAGCCACCTTATTCTTGCTGCACTTCCAGCACACAGTAGGTACTAAATAAACACAGGTGGGGGCGAGGCAGGTGCACCAGGATGAGTCAGGTGCATGATGTGCTTTAGAGACCAGCATCTGTTGGGTGGGGGGGAGGCAGGGGTTAGACACGGGGAGAAGCTCAGCTGGCTGTGGCCAGGCCGGGGGGGAGCCCTAGGGCAGGGGGAGAGGCTGGGTACTTATACGCCACGGCTCAGCCACGGGAGGAGTGTGAACTGTGACCCTGCAAGGCAGCAAAGACAGCTGCTGGCCGCTCCCCAAAGCTGGGTGGCAGTCTTCCCTCTGCGTGTCCACACGTGTCCTAATCCTCACCTGGAAGAGGAAACAGCTCGGTGCATTCAACTGCCTTCCAGCCCTGTCCCCTTGGACACCCCCGCACATCCACCCCTGCACACAGAGAGCAGAGCTCAACATCCTTCCCTCCCTCCCCTCAGGTGGCAGCACCGCTGTGCACCTTGTCACCCACGCTGGAGGCGCTCACGTCCTCCTTGATTTTGCTCTCACCTACACCTGCCCTCCATCAGACGCATTTCCAAGCCGGGCTCGCCTCTCCTGCCCACAGGACACTGTCTTCACTGTCTTGGTTCAGGCCCTTCGCATCACCCTCTGGAAGGACACAGTAGCTTCCTGGCTTTCTCCTGCATCCAGGCAGCCTCCTGTCCTCCCCACCCCCACCAGAGTCACCACCATCCACACCGCAGCTCCCACGGCCTCCAGTGAGGTCCACTTGCTGTAGCGCAGTTTCCTGTGTCTTCGCCCCATGGGGCCCCTCCAGCCTCCTTCCCTCCCCTCACCGCCACAGTCTCCCAGGTCTCCCAGCCGCTGTGCTGAGAGACCGCCCCTCCTTTCCACATGCCATTGCTCCATTATTCTCCACTTCTCATTCTCAGCCCTCCTATGTCACTGGGTCCCCTAAGCGCCCCTGATGCGCCCCTCCTCTCTGGCTCTTCTTGCCCAGGTGTCCTTCTGTCCCGTAAGCCCTCGTCGGCATAGCCATCAGCTCCTGCGCTGGGACGCCTCTTCCCAGGGCAGAATTCCGGTCTCCGGCCTTAATCATTCCTGCGTGCTCAGTGAGTAGCGGAGGGTCTGACTCATGGAAGCAATTACGAAACACTAGACTGGACAAATGAGATTCGGACATAGTCAGAATGATTCTAGGGGAGAGTGAGGACATGTGTACAGAGCAGCTTGGGAACAGACCCCCGGACGACCTTCCCATTTAGACTGCCAGCCTCCTAGAGCAGGGGCCCTGCGCTGTTCGTCTCTGCTCAGTAACGGAGTTTTGGATGAATGAAGGAGTGAGTGGCTGCAGATCAGTCACCTCGTCTAGCTCTGGCCCAAAGGGCCGCTTCCATATCTGTCATCCTCACAGGGAGTGCGTGCAGAGTCCCCGGGGCAGGTGCCCCAAGCTTCTGCTAGCGGTTCTGCCCCCTGAGCCGAGGGCCGCGCCCCGGAGCCTCTGAGGCAGGAGGTTCAGGTGAGGCGGCGGGACCGCACTCCTAACAAGTTCCCAGGTGCTGCTGTCGCCGGGTTGGGGACCAGCTTCGAGAGATCGCTCCAGAGCAGTGCCGTCCAAAAGAAACGCATTGGCTGCCTCGTGTGCAATTGAAATTTTCTTGTAGACACCTCTTTAAGCAGTAAAAAGAAGCAGGGGAAATTAATCCAGTACTCCCAGACTGTTATTTCAAGACGTAATCAATATAGGGGCGCCTGGGTGGCTCAGACGGTTAAGCGTCTGCCTTCCGCTCAGGTCACGGTCCCAGGGTCCTGGGATCGAATCCCGCATCGGGCTCCCTGCTCAGCGGGAAGCCTGCTTCTCCCTCTCCTTCTGCCTGCTGCTCCCCCTGCTCGTGCTCTCTCTCTCTCTGTCAAATAAATAAAATCCTTTTTTAAAAAGATGTAATCAATATAAAGACAACATTGAGTATTTTTCATTGCTTTTCCCCGCGAAGTCTTGGAGATCTGTTGTGTATTTTACACTCAGAGCCCACCTAAGAATAGACCACCAAACTCAATGGTCCCGCTTGCCCGTGGCCAGGGCGGCAAAGCGCGGGCAGAAGCGGGATGGATGGAGCAGCAAGAGAACTACAGCTCCCGGCATGCATCGGGCGCTCCCGGTGACGCACTTCCGGCGCGGCGGCGGGAGGGCCGAGGCCGCTGGAGAACCACAACTCCCGGCATGCTCCGGGCGCGCGCTGTGACGCACTTCCGTCGCGGCGGAGACAGCGCGCCCCCGGCGGCCCGGCGGCGGGAGCGAGGCGACCGCTCGGCCCGCGGCAAGTGACGGGCGGCCAGCCGAGGGGAGCCGGGGCGGGGCGGCGGCGCCCAGCGAGAGAGCGCGCGGGCGGCCAGGCCCCGCCCCGGTGACCTTCACGGCCCGGGCGGCGGGCGCAGGCCGGGCGGCGGCGGCGCGATGTTCGTGCAGGAGGAGAAGATCTTCGCGGGCAAGGTGCTGCGGCTGCACATCTGCGCTTCCGACGGCGCCGAGTGGCTGGAGGAGGCGACCGAGGACACGTCGGTGGAGAAGCTCAAGGAGCGCTGCCTCAAGCACGTAAGGCCGGCGCGCCCCAGGCCTGCCCCCTCCCGACACCTTCCAGACGCCCTCCCCGGGCCGGCCCCGGGCCGAGCGCCTGTCGTTGGACGGCTGCAGCAGCCCGAGGAGCTGGGGGCGGGCGGGGCGACGGAGGCAGGACACGGAAGTCGCCGCGCGCGGCAGGGCCCGGGGTTTCCCCGCAGCTGTGCTTGCTTGCCCTCGGGGTGAGGCTCTGGAGGCCGGGAGCGGTGCCCGGGGAAGGAGGGGCCCGCCGAGGAGAGGGCCTTCCGTTGCCCGCAGGCCGGCCTCTGGGCCGGGGCCCGGCTCTGGCCGCTCCTGCCGCCGAACGTGCGGGCCTGACCGTCCCTGAGCCCGCTCCCCGCGGCCTTTACGCTGACTCGTGGGTAGAGCCGGGAAGGGGCTCCCGCCGGGAGAGCCACCTTCTGCGGCCTGTTGGTGTGAAATATCCCTTGTGTGGTTGGTCCCCGGGTCGCTGACTTTGGAACTAGTTCTGGTGGCCTTATCTGATATTCTCACCGGGCGGCGAGACGCCTGTCTGACTCCGGCTGCCAGGGAGGCTGCTCGGCACCCTGAGGGTTTCCTTGTCAGAATGTAGCTTGGCCTCTTGGTGCGGATCCCGCGTGGCGAATGACACGGGTACGGCGACGAACCCCAGGTTCTCGGGTTGTTGTAGCGACTGAGTCGCTCGTGAGTGTGGTTCCGCGGGTGGTCCTCGACTGTCCGGGGTCGCCCGTGAGTGTGGTTCCGCGGGTGGTCCTCGACTGTGCGGGGTCGCCCGTGAGTGTGGTTCCGCGGGTGGTCCTCGACTGTGCAGGGTCGCCCGTGAGTGTGGTTCCGCGGGTGGTCCTCGACTGTGCAGGGTCGCCCGTGAGTGTGGTTCCGCGGGTGGTCCTCGACTGTGCAGGGTCGCCCGTGAGTGTGGTTCCGCGGGTGGTCCTCGACTGTGCAGGGTCGCCCGTGAGTGTGGTTCCGCGGGTGGTCCCCGACTGTGCAGGGTCGCCCGTGAGTGTGGTTCCGCGGGTGGTCCTCGACTGTGCAGGGTCGCCCGTGAGTGTGGTTCCGCGGGTGGTCCTCGACTGTGCAGGGTCGCCCGTGAGTGTGGTTCCGCGGGTGGTCCTCGACTGTGCAGGGTCGCCCGTGAGTGTGGTTCCGCGGGTGGTCCTCGACTGTGCAGGGTCGCCCGTGAGTGTGGTTCCGCGGGTGGTCCTCGACTGTCCAGGGTCGCCCGTGAGTGTGGTTCCGCGGGTGGTCCTCGACTGTGCAGGGTCGCCCGTGAGTGTGGTTCCGCGGGTGGTCCTCGACTGTGCAGGGTCGCCCGTGAGTGTGGTTCCGCGGGTGGTCCTCGACTGTGCAGGGTCGCCCGTGAGTGTGGTTCCGCGGGTGGTCCTCGACTGTGCAGGGTCGCCCGTGAGTGTGGTTCCGCGGGTGGTCCTCGACTGTGCAGGGTCGCCCGTGAGTGTGGTTCCGCGGGTGGTCCTCGACTGTGCAGGGTCGCCCGTGAGTGTGGTTCCGCGGGTGGTCCTCGACTGTCCAGGGTCGCCCGTGAGTGTGGTTCCGCGGGTGGTCCTCGACTGTCCAGGGTCGCCCGTGAGTGTGGTTCCGCGGGTGGTCCTCGACTGTGCAGGGTCGCCCGTGAGTGTGGTTCCGCGGGTGGTCCTCGACTGTGCAGGGTCGCCCGTGAGTGTGGTTCCGCGGGTGGTCCTCGACTGTGCAGGGTCGCCCGTGAGTGTGGTTCCGCGGGTGGTCCTCGACTGTGCAGGGTCGCCCGTGAGTGTGGTTCCGCGGGTGGTCCTCGACTGTGCAGGGTCGCCCGTGAGTGTGGTTCCGCGGGTGGTCCTCGACCGTCCAGGGTCGCCCGTGAGTGTGGTTCCGCGGGTGGTCCTCGACCGTCCAGGGTCGCCCGTGAGTGTGGTTCCGCGGGTGGTCCTCGACCGTCCGGGGTCGCCCGTGAGTGTGGTTCCGCGGGTGGTCCTCGACCGTGCGGGGTCGCCCGTGAGTGTGGTTCTGCGGGTGGTCCTCGACTGTCCAGGGCAGGCTGAAGAGCACGCTGGCTGCTGGAGCGAGCCCTCCTCTGGGCCGCGCTGGGTGTCAGGAACTCACGTCAAGGAGGAGGGGCGCCAGGCTCACGCCCTCCGGCGGGCTCGCAGGCCTTTCTTCGGTCGAGTCCTTTCCCCACGTAGGAGACCCCAGGATGGCCGTTAGCCAGCAGGCTGTTAGAGCCGGGCACCGCTGTTTGTCTAGCGGTGTCATGTTAACAGAAACCTCCTCAGGTGCCGTGTCCCTCTCCCCTGCAGCCCACCTAGGACAGGAGCTCCTGGGGGCTGGGCCTGTATTCACGTGTCCGGGCCAGGCTCCCAGGGGGCCCCAGACAAACGTGTGCATGACTGGAATATGTGGGGATGGACTGTCAGTCCAGACCTGCATGGACATGGCATGCCACCTGCTGAGTCAGGCAGGGAGAAGTCAGGGGTAGATGGGAATGGCATTTCGCTTAACTTACTAATTTACATAGCTATCATAATGTTATTTTATGAAGGGGAACAGGAAATGAGAACTGTTTGATCCACAGATGCTTGCTAATGAATTTCAGGAGCTCTTGGGGTTCATTAGGCAGCCAATTTGAATAAGATGCTAATTATCATGGACCTGATATTTATTATTCCAGTCGGGATTGAGGTGTGTCGTTTGGGATTTTTCTGGCACTCTCCTACCTTAAATTGAGATTTTATTCCACTCTGCAGTCTCTCCAGGTGTGGAGGAGCGGCGTAAATCAGGGGACCTGAGAGCTGAGTTGTCAGAAAGTATTCCCACCTCGGTGCCCGTCCTGTTCCGTAGGCAGGGCGCGCTGCCTCTCGAGCCGGCCAGGACGCATTAGTTAGAGAAGAGAATTCTCAAGGTGTATACTCGAACGTCACCCTGGAGATCGTTCCCTGAGTGTCCTGTTGCTGCGGGCAGTGAGGCTTCGTGCGTGCTTGAGCTTCTGTCCCGCCTTCCCACTTTGCCCCGGTGCAAGCTGGCGTCATTTTTTCCTTCCTCCCCGAAGGGGACAGTGTGGGTGTCTCCCCACCCCCTCCACTTCACCCCATGGTCCTGTTGGGAGTGTGTTGCTTTCTCATTGAGGGGTATTATCATCACAACTCTTAGAGAGATGGATTGCCACACTTGCTTTTCTCTTTTTGGGTTTTTATACGGATTGGGATCTTTCGTGAAATTGCCACGACATAACCTGTACCTGTTCTTACGGCTGTTAATGTTTTTTTTTTTTTTTTTAAGATTTTATTTATTAGAGAGAGAGAGAGCAAGCACACGGGCAGGGGGGAGGGGCAGACGGAGAGGGAGAAGCAGGGAGCCCGATGTGGGGCTCGATCCCAGGACCCCGGGATCATGACCTGAGCCAAGGCAGACGCTTAACGACTGGGCCCCCCAGGCGCCGCAAGCTGTCCACGTTCCTTAGATCATGTGACAGGGCGTGTTGGGACGACACAGGGCGTCAGGTGCAGGAGCCCCCCGCTGGCTCCTCTGGGGCGGAGGCAGGTTCAGGAGTCACAGCCGCCCTGCCCGGGCGATGGGCTCTTCCGGGGCTATTTTGCTGCCACACTCAGCTTGCTCACAGTGCTGCTGCTGAGGACAAAGACCCAGAATGAAGTAACCGCGCACGGTGCGGATGACTCACGCCTGTGTTGTGCTCCTGGCATGCTGTTGGCATGCTGCACAGGACGGTGGTTTCAAGAGCCAGATGAGGATTGTTTTGGAAAATTGTGTTTCATAGACTGTATTCTGAACTTGTCAAATCCACTAGCCTGCAAATTTCAGAATTAGCAGAAGCACACCCCGTATTTCTGGGAGCAGAGCCAGTTTCGAATTCAAGGCGAGTGAGGGGGGTGGTGTCTGCTGCCGTAAGTGGTAGGAATGTATCCTCCTGTGGGCTGGGTTCCATCTGCGCCCCCTTCGGCCCTGCCAGTTTACGTGAATGTGTGACAGCCCCCCGAAGCCTTCACGCCACAGGTGTCGTTGCAACCCCCTATGGCCTGGACGTCAGTGCCCCCCACCCTGGTGTCACGTTCTGGGGCTTCTGGGCCCTGGCCAGTGAGCTGTAACTGTGTGCCGCTCCACCCCCTTTGAACGCCCAGGAGGGGCCCTGCTAGCGGCTCCTGCAGCTCCTGGGTCTGGGTGGTGGTCGCTTGGTGAGCCAAGGGCCGAGCAAAGGCCGGTTGCCCTCCTCTCGGACTTGTGCAGGCGTTGAAGTGGTCAGGCCCCTGTTTCTGGCTCTCTGTGGACTAGCTTCTCTCTCGGCTGTCTCTCAGCCCCTTCATGTATCTGGAAGAGAGAAAAAGTGCACAAATCATACTTCGATCTTAAGGTTTTCAGGGAACAGTGGACCTGCTATTTTCGTTTTAAAATGACTCTCCAGACCTTTCCAGACGAAGGAAGCGATTCAGGTTGCCACTAATTACCAGCAGGGTATTTTAGGTCAGGCTGTGAACCTATTTCAGGAGTACTTAGTGGGTTGGTGGACAGATCGCTGCCCTAGGGGATCAGATGTTGTGGCATTTTGTTCAGCTTCCAACATTCATGGGAGTTCTTTGACTTCATCTGTGCCTTAATTTTCTAGCTAGTAACCAGTAAATGCCTGGTGTGGCTTGGGGTGTCAGGTTCTAATATCATTAGAGTTATGATTTGTTTTCTGTCTTGAAATATATAACTTTGTCCCCCCCAGTGTGCCCAGGGGAGCTTAGAAGACCCCAAAAGTGTGACCCATCACAAATTGATCCACGCTGCTTCGGAGAGGGTGCTGAGTGATGCCAAAACGATCTTGGAAGAGAACATCCAAGACCAAGGTAGGGGCCTCACAGGGCAGCGGTGGGAGCCATGGCGCAGCTGGGAGCCGGGGAGCGAGAGGCGAAGGCGCCCTTGGCGTCCGAGTGTGTGCTCCAGGCTGGGGCCGAGCAGGGAAACTGGGTCAGCTAAAATGGTTTTGTTCTTCCTTTGTTAAAACAAAGTGCGCATTATGGGCTGTTTGTGAAAAACAGCACAAACCGAAATTGGACAAGCAGCATCCATCTGAGAAACCAGATGTGAACTTTATTTTTAATTCTGTGTCAGAGCAAGACCAAGGCCTCCAGAGCTGCTGCAGGCTTTATTCTGGGGCTGGAAAGTACAATTATGGTTATTGTTTCAAATGTCCTAGGAAGATACTCTTATTCTGTGCACATCTGTTTAGTTGCTTAGAGTTTGTGTTTGGAGGCTTTTGGGGAGAAATCTTTGGTTTTCTATTTGTCATTCAAAGGATGATTTTAATTCTGGGATTCCCTTAAATAATCTCTTTTGAAAGTACTGTTTATAGACCTTCATCGAGCGTGGAGGTCAAGCCCACAACCAGGTGGGAGCCGGCTGACCTTGCGCACACGGCCTCAGTTTAGCTCTGAGGGTTGAGGCCAGCTCTCCAACCTCAGAAAACTGAGCCCATTGAAATGAGGATGTTTTGCAAGATTCCCACCAGTTCTTTGCATGGTTCTCAGGGCTGCGCTGTGTGTGCCTCCTGGGCCACCAGTCACCTGTGTGACCCGTGGCCGGGTTCTTGCCACGCTCTGGAAGCTGTGTGCGGGCAGGAAGGCAGGGAAGCACGGGCTTGGCTTAGGCGGCACCCGGGGGGAGCCCCTGCTCGTCTGGCCTTGGGTCCTCTCGCGCCCATTTTTTTTTTTTTTTTAATGATTTTATTTATTTGAGAGAGAGAGAGAGAATGAGGTGGGGAGTGGGAGAGGGAGAAGCAGGCTCCCCGTGGAGCAGAGAGCCCGATGTGAGACTCCATCCCAGGACCCTGGGGTCATGACCTGAGCCGAAGGCAGATGCTTCACCAACTGAGCCCCCCAGGTGCCCCTCTCTTGTGCCCATATTGTCATCTTATGGAGGAAAACGGTAACCAGCTTGACAGACGTCTTTTTTTCCTAGATGTCTTATTGTTGATAAAGAAGCGTGCTCCCACTCCACTTCCTAAGATGGCTGACGTCTCGGCCGAAGAAAAGGTCAGTTTCAGATTTTGGAACCGGAAGTCTTGGTTAGAGTCTCCCACCCTCCAGCCCGTGAGAAAGAAACCTCCTGGGTACGAGGTGTTCCCAGACCCAGCAGGGCCCACAGTCAACAATCACGGGGGCCTCCTGTTGTGGCCGAGCCCCTCCTGGTCAGGGGCAGGCACGCAGGGAAGCCTCCACGCTGTGTTCTCTGGGCTGCGCGTCCGGCACCTTCTCGAGGTCAGGGTAACTCCTGAGCCCCTGTCAGGCCTGCCTCTTGTCGGGCGAGGCCTGCACTCACAGGACAAGGAGAAGGAACGCAGGGAAGGGGTGGTGGGCGGCGCACTAGGGCCCCTCTCCCGGGAGTGCAGGCGCGTGCGCAGTGGAAGGCCAGGGGTCCCCTAACACCTGCGCCCAGGTGCAAAGCGGTGCCATCTTAAAAGGGCAGCCACACTAATTTCACAGTTTTCCTTTGTTTCTCTCGGGTAGAGTTTCCTATTCATGCTTTGCAATGCTAGGGAGAGTGCTCACCCCGGAGAAAGCAGGCCAGACTCCTGGGGCGGGGCCCGTGCCTGCCAGCGGAACGCGCTCTCAGGGAGCAGAGCTATCTGAGGCCCTCCTGGGGGTCAGGCGGCAGGAGGGGCGCCTTGGGCTTCGCGTGCCCCCTTATCTGTGGCCACACCTGGCCAGTGCCGGCTCGCACACGGGCCGGCTGCTCACCCCATCTCCAGGAGGCAGATCGGGGCCTGCTCTGCCCCACCCTGAGAGCTGCCCGCGCGAACCGCGGTTCTCAGGTCACAGTGTCGGCTGGGGGTGACCAGTGTAGACAGCGGGGTTCCCACTGCCCCGGCACCTCTGGGCGCCTCGCAGCACACTGTGGACCTCACTTGGGAGGTCACCTTTTCTGTGCACATATTTGCAAAATGAAACATTGTAAGACGTTAGTGCCTCTTTTTGTGAATTAGTATTAATTTTAGGTGAAAGTAGTACACATTTATGGACTCAAATAACATTACCAGTCTCTTAATAAAAGCAACCTCCTCCCACCTGCGTCACGTGCCCTAAAGTTGCCCTCTTGGAGCTCTTTCAGCCATTCCTTCAGTAATTCTTTTTCTGATTTCAAAACCACACGCAGAATTGGTTCTTTTTTTCTTTCTTTCTTTCTTTTTTAAAGATTTTTTATTTATTTTTGACAGAGAGAGAGAGAGCACGAGCAGGGGGAGCGGCAGGCAGGAGGAGAGGGAGAAGCAGACTCCCAGCTGAGCAGGGAGCCCGATGCGGGGCTCGATCCCAGGACCCTGAGATCATGACCCGAGCCGAAGGCAGACGCTTAACGACTGAGCCACCCAGGCGTCCCAGAATTGGTTATTTCTTAGAATATCAGTTTTTGATTCTTTGGCTCCTTGATGTTTGGAGTGTTAGATCCTGACACTGGTTGAAGATCTCAGGGTTTCCATCAGTGTTAGTGTGCGCGTGCTGTTTTCCGTTAGGAGCGAAGGGTCCTGAGATTATTTATCCTTTTTCATGTTTCTCCTGGAATCAATAATTACCTTGTCAGCTTGTTTTCTATAGGCTTCTCGCTAATTTTTTGAAATTCTTTGCTGGGATCGATAAATCCCTCTGGAAGCAGGGTCCCCTGTACGAGGCCATCTGCCAGTCCCCGCTGTCCTGGAGACATCGTCCCTCCAGCTCCTCCCCGCAACACCCCTCTTCCTCAGTGGCCTCCAGGCCTGTCGTGCAGCCTGGGCCTTCCCGCCTCGCCCCTGTGTTAGAGCTTCTGAACCTTGTGTACCTGGACACTTCCTGCTGCCACCTGTCCCGGTGCCATGGACGCATCAGCCTAAAACCGCACACAGCTCCCGGTCTGCAGGTCAGCAGTCTGGGCCCGCTCAGCTGGGCCCTGCGCTCAGGCTCTCGGGTTCCAATCAAGGTGTGGCTGGTCTGCATTCCTCCAGGGAAGCTCTGGGGAAGGGTCTGCTTCGGGCCCCTTCAGGTGGTTGGCAGTTCCTATGGCTGAAGGGCCGAGGTCCCCTTTCCTTTCTCTGTCAGCCGGGGCACTTTCTTTTGGCACGTGGGGCCCGCCACTCTTCCTTGCCACGTGGTCCCCTGCATCTCTGGAGCCAGTGACAGAAAGAGCCCCGTCCTTTTGCAGGGCCTGCCTGATTAGGTAAGGCCTCCCAAGGCAGGTCATTTCCTTTCCTTAAAGTTGGCTGTGCCACAGCATGACCTTACCCAGGGTGCGGCCATCCTGCTCACAGGCTCTGGGATCGTGCAGGCATGATGGCCAGGGTGGGATCTTAGGGCCATCTTCAAATTCTGCCAGCAGAATCCAGTGTCTTGCAGTTGACTTGTCTCTTGGTCTGGTGGAGCCTGGCTTCCTCTGGCATCTAGAAAGGGAAGGGAATCTTGAGGCCCTGCACTTCAGCATCGAGTGGCTGTTGGTGAGCGCCAGCCGTGTGCGTGCACAATGAAAATGTTGGTCCCCGCTTCCAGGGTGTCCACGGGGCCGTGGGACTGAGGACTCGTCTTCTGTGCATGCTCCGCTCCCTCTTCTCCCACTCCCTCCGGGGTCTCTCAACATCTGGGGAGGCTGTTGAGAGCTCTCAGATTTCATGGTTTGCATGGATGCAGGTCTTCCGCCTCTGCTGTGTTTGGCATGCAGAGTCTGGAGATTCATGGGTTTTTGTTTTGAAGTTTTTCTGGATTGTTTTTGGAGAATGCCCTCCTCTTGTTTTCTCTTCCCTCTTTCTGGAGTTCCTGTTGGTTGGATGCTGGACCTGCCTTCAGGATGATTTCCTGGACATTATCCTCTAACTGTGCTACGGCCTGTTGATCTGGCCGTGATAGTTTACATTTCCCAGTGGGGACTTGGTCTCCGATGATGACAGTGTCCTGTCTCTCCGACGGTTCTCTGGCATGAAATCCTCTTCCTTTTGTTCTCTCTTTCATGCTTCTTTACTTTTCCCCTTCTCATTTTGGTCTCTGTCTTTCGTGTTGGGGGCTTTCCGCACGCCCCTGCCCCTCCTTAGCTGCCTTCTCAGTAAGAGGCACGGGGGGCTCACCGGCTGCTCTCTGTGCCCAGTGGGGTGTGCCTGCAGCTCGCTGGGCTTCCCTGTGGGGCAGACCCAGCCCTGTGCCCCCCCTCCCCACAGCGGTGAGTCTCCTGCTCGGTGTCCTTACAGCCACTAGTGATGGGGGGCTGGGTCTTACTGTCAAGGATTAGCATGGTACCTCCTTTTCCTGCTGCTGAGCCCAGGCTCCCTGGCTCGGGGGCTTCTCAAGTCTGCCCCCCAGGTGGTTGCTGGCGGAGCAGGGTGGTAGGGGAGCGCTGTTCTCGGCTCCAGCTGCTCACTCCCAACCTGCGCTTCCTTTGGGCTCTGGCATTGGCCTGGAGTTGGCCGGGCCTTGTTTCTGGTCAGGCTTCTGCTCTGTGCTGACCCCTTTCTGTTTTCTGTTTTGGAAGAACGGTCTCCATGTCTCCCGCTCTCTGTCTCGGGAGTCTTGACCGTCTGATAGGGTCGTGCTGTTGCGGCAGGGCTTCGGGAGCAGGCGGGGGGAGTGCGCGTTCCTGGCCCCGGCGCAGCCACAGCTCACGTGTGACGGTCTCTCTGTGGCCACAAGGGACCGTGTCTGTCTGCTCTCCTGCCCTGCCACCCTCTGGCCATGACAGGCAGGAATTGTGTCCCAAGTGAGCACCGAACCCGCAGGGACCCTCTGCTGCCGACGGAGAGTGATTCTCTCCCTAGTCAAGCTCTGTGTGCTCAGCTTACGTGGTCTTGCCTTTTACTGCTCTCATATTCATTTCTGACTTTCTAATTTTCTGTGTAGAAAAAACAAGACCAGAAAGCCCCAGATAGAGATGCTATCTTCCGAGCAACTGCCAACTTGCCGTCCCACAACATGGACCGGGCCGAGGTTCAGACCAACGTCAGAGACGTGAGTGCTCGCTGTGGGCCGCACCTCGGGCTCATCACACCCGCGTGAGGGCCGCATGGCCTCTTGGCGGTACTTTGGGAAGCCGGGGTGAAGGGCAGACAGGAACTCTGCGTATGACCTAAAATTATTTCTTTTTCTTTTTTTTTTTTATAAAGATTTTATTTATTTATTTGAGAGAGAGAGAATGAGAGACAGAGAGCAGGAGAGGGAGGAGGGTCAGAGGGAGAAGCAGACTCCCCGCTGAGCAGGGAGCCCGATGCGGGACTCGATCCCGGGACTCCAGGATCATGACCTGAGCCGAAGGCAGTCGCTTAACCAACTGAGCCACCCAGGCGCCCCCTAAAATTATTTCAAAACATAAAGTTTAAAAAGACATTGGAAGGCAGGACTGAAAAGATAGATCCTACTGGGAGTATGTTAGAGTTTTGCGCTAAGTTTGGCAAAATCTTGTAGCTAGAAGTCTGGACTCTTAGTTACTTTGGATTGGAAAGTTCTAAGCTAAAAACGTAGAGCGTGTCCAGTGTCCCGTGGACCGGCCCAGAACCAGGGGTGTGCCCGCGCTGTAGGGGACTGGGACAGCGTGACCACCTAATCCGAGAGCGCCACCTGCTCATGTAGCAGCAGAGAGTTCCCTACTGACCAGGGCCTTGGGCTCTGACACACATCCCCAGGCTGTGTGTGGGACGGCCCCATAGTGGCTCTCACGTTCTGAAGCCTGTTGTGGGGAAGAGGGGCGGCTGACCCCTTTCTCGCCTGTGGGACTGGGGACTGGTCTGTCGGGGTTCCTGATTGCATTCCCAGCGGCGTTCTTCCTCAGTAGGGGCCAGTTGGCTGCAGCCGACGCTGCTGTGCCGGCCAGCCTCTGGCCAGGTGAGAATCGGAGGCCCGGGTCTGGGAGGCCCATCCAGTCAGGCTGATCTTTTCTGCTTACGTAGCGGGCTGGCGCTTTCTGTGTTGGCCAAAGGGCTGAGCAATGTTTCCAGATGTTTCTCGGTGTCGCCAGCCAAGAAGCCATGCACACAGCCCATCTATGCCAGCGAGGCCTCTCCTCCCTGCCAGGCTGAGCCCTCCTGCCACTCTGCGGCCCCACCCACCTCTCCCTCCATTGGTCTCCACATCCTGGAACCAATAGCGGCGTATAGTTGGACTCAAAGATACAGAGCTGTAGGGCCCAGGAGTGTGCTTACACACCCAGCAGGTCTCTTGGGCACTTGGAGAAGTAAGAGCCTTTTTTCTTTCCCTGCAGTTCCAGACAGAACTCCGGAAAATCCTGGTGTCTCTCATCGAGGTGGCACAAAAGTTGTTAGCACTGAACCCGGATGCAGTTGAACTGTTTAAGAAGGCGAATGGTATGAGCATGCCCCAGGTTGACCGGATCCTGCGTTCAGACCCCGCTGTGTGCCCCGCCTCAGAGGCTGTGTCAGCCCCCTGCAGTCCCCGTTCACACTCGTGGTCCCCGCGTCAGTACTGGGGAGACTGAGAATGCTTTACGTTCGTACTTTCTGTTGATGTGGGGCTCCTGTTCAGCCTGTTGGCTGAAGGTTCCTTGTTGATTTGCTGAGATTTAGGGGGTTTGGCATGCAGGTGGGGCCCTGAGGCTCTGGGGTGGGGGCAGTCCTCGCAGTAGCCTGGCCCTCACAGGTGGCCCCATCTCTCGCCTGCAGCGATGCTGGACGAGGAGGAGGATGAGAGAGTGGACGAGGCTGCCCTGCGGCAGCTCACGGAGATGGGCTTCCCGGAGAGCAGGGCCGCGAAGGCCCTTCGGCTGAACCAGTACGTCCGGGCCATCTCCTCCCCTTGCTCCCGACGCTGTGGGGCTCCCCCGGGGTGATGTCCTCCGTCCTAAGCTCTTAGATTGAACCATTTATAGTAGATGTGAGCTTTTAAAGAGAGACCTTAAATGGCGTCCCAGAGGTAACTTGGTGGGGCATCTCGAAGTGTCTTAAGACAGTGGCCCTTGCTGGGAACGTGCCGTGGGCACGCTGTCCTTTCGGGTCCTCCCGGGGCCATTGTGTGCAAGCACCACGTCAGAGCCTGTGTGTGTCTGGGACGTGGCGGCTGGAGGTGTGTGCAGTGTCCCCTCCAGCAGCTTCCCGTGCTTGCCTGGCCGCAGCCACTCGCTTCTGCGTCTACGCGTGGACCCGAAGCAGATGAGTTGTACATCAGAGGACAGTCCGTGGGCTGTGCTTCTTTCTGCCGTGGGCCTAGATTCTCGTGTGTACCTCACCAGTTTGCTCCCCAGGCTCAGTACTTGGGTTTCGGTGCTCTGGCCGGGGTCTTGGGGTTGTGTGGGGCAGGGCCCAGAGCACCACAGCCCTCGGTGCTGAGATTCTCCCGACGAGGGTCACCAGAGAGGCTTTCCCTGGGGATGTCAAGGAGGCTGGAGGCCCTGGGACCGGCCTGGGGGTGCTGGAAAGAGTCTCCTGTTGCCTTTCAGCATGTCGGTACCTCAGGCCATGGAGTGGTTAATCGAGCATGCGGAAGACCCGACCATTGACACGCCTCTTCCGGGCCAGGCCTCGCCAGGAGGGGCGCAGGCCGAGGCCGCCCCTGAGGTTGCCCCTGAGGCTGCTGGGACTAGCACGGGAGATGAGGAGCCCAGAGATGAGCTCACGGAGATCTTCAAGAAGATCCGGAGGAAAAGGGAGTTTCGGGCTGACGCTCGGGTATGTGTTCCTGGGCCCGGGGGCAGCCAGGCGGGGTTGCTGTTTCTCCACGTGGGGGTAAAGCTGGGTGAGGGGCTTATAGACAGGCCTAAATTCAGTTTTAAGTTGCCCTCCCACAGATCCAGGTGGCTGTTTGTCCTCCGAATAATTGGCCGACACGTTTGTCATCTGAAAGCGACAACAGGATCCTGTCCACGTTGTCGCTGTTGGCGAGAGCCACGGGCTCTGGCAGAGCCCTGCCCAGGGTGGGAGGGTGGTGCGCTGCGGGGCTGCCTGCGGACGGGGGGGCTGGGCCGGCTCTGACGATCCCGTAAGCTGGCGTCTGCAGGCTCCGAGGACCGGGGCCCGCCGGCTGTGGCCGTGTCCGGTGGCTGACGTCGGCGTGCCGTTTATGCTGCTGCTCGGTCGTCCTCTTGTTGTGGATGCTTCTGTGGCTCCCTGTTCTCCACCGTGCTGTTCTTTTACTAGGCTTCTGGTTTCCTCTTGGACGTTTTCTGTGCTTTAAGCCTGCGTTTTTCTTTCAGATTACAGATGCATGAGCTCCAGGTGTTAGGGCCCCGAGTCCACACGCTCTCGTGCTTGTGCCCGGGGTGCGCTGTTGTCAGAGTGGGCTCCCCTGCGGGCGTGGGTTTCCGTGGGAACCCCGTGTGGCTGGGCTGTGGGATGCCCCCCGTGGGTGATTGTGAGGCTGTTACCCTGGGCTGAGCGACACCACCCGCCGGGGGCCTGGTTTCATGTTAGGCGCGCAGGCAGGGCTCCTGGGCCCCCGTGTGGTATAGGCCGTGGCTCTGGGGTTGACGCTTTCCTGCACGGGGGCCCCTGCTTTTCCACCTCCCCTTTCCTTTTGTGGGGCAGACCCTTTGCAGGGTCCTGGTCTCAAGCTCCAAGTCCTCACCTTGTAGGGACCCAAGGTCCACATCCTGTCTGGGTTTGGCCACCAGACCCCTGCCCCCAGGCCCTGCTGATGGCTCCAGCCCGTTCCCAAGGCATGGCCTTTGTCAGGCTAGTTTGCTGCTGGTCTTTGCTTTCTGGTGAGCTCAGCTGTGCATCTGGAAGCGTTTCTGCTGAGCTGGAGCTGGTGTTTCTAGAGCCCGGTCTGTGTGCTGGGCCGAGCCCTGTAGGACGGGGGGCCGCGCTCTCAGACGGTGCTTTGTGCTCTGCCGCGCGGCTCCGGGCTTCCCCCGAGGGTGCTCCCGTGTTGTCCTTGTCAGGCCCGCCGCTGCTCAGCCCTGTCCCGTGGGTGCCACCTCAGCTGTCTCGATGCGCTCTTCTCCCAAGATGGGCACCTGTGCGGGGCCTTCCTGTGGCCTCTTTGTGGGAGAGGGTCTCTGAATGTTGTTATCAGAGGCTGTCGATGCTGGACCAGCTCATCACAGTCCCCCGCCCTTTCGTCCTACACCATTCCAGAGAAGAACCCGTAAGGACAGGAGTGTTTGCGTGGTTCCTGGGAAGCCTGGGTCCGAGAGCAGGGCTTGCACTTGAGACCAAAAACAGACTTTTTGCTGTCGTTCCCCTCCCCCCACGCCCCCCATGCCAGTGCCAGTGGTGGGGACAGCAGGGTGCGGAGGGCAGGGCAGGAGTGAGTGCGTGGGCCCCGGGCAGGAAGGCGGGGGCACATCCCTGCGGTCACCGTGCGGAAGTCCTAGGTCGTCGCTTCCCCGGGCTGAGGTAGGAGGGAGTGACGGGAGAGGCTCGTTTTTACTGACAGCCATGGGGAGGCTACCCTATCCTTAGATTTAGTGGGAGCTTCCAGGCGATTTTATGTGACTTGGGTGTCAGACTGTGGCGTGGTGGGTCCTTCTCCCGGCATTCGTGGGTGGAGCGCCCCACCCCTGGGGGTACGAGCTGGTTCAGGAAAGCACACGACGTGGGTTGTGGTAGGAAGGGCTGCCTCCTGAGCTCCCTGTCCACCATCTGGCTCTGGTGAAAGTGTCCTGACTGCCACCTGCCCTGACTTCCTTCCTTTCGGGTGCTCTTTGGGACACCTGACAGCCCAGTTCAGGCTGAGCCCAGCCCGCTGAGGTGTGGCACTCTGTGGCCGAAGAGTGTGCCGGGGTGCTGCGGGTTGCTGCCTCGCGCTGACGCCCAGGAGCCCCGCGGAAGTAGGGCAGTTAAGGCGGGAAGGTCAAAGAAGTAGAAGACCGGGACCTCATTCAAAAGTGTGATTGGATCTTTAAAGAATTAATAAAATCTTCACCTTTTTTTCTCAAAATGGACTCTTAAAAATCGTGTAAAAGTCAAGAATAGGGGCTCCTGGGTGGCTCAGTTGGTTAGGTGTCTGCCTTCGGCTCAGGTCATGATCCCAGGGTCCTGGGATCGAGCCCCACGTCGGGCTCCCTGCTCAGCGGGAGGCCTGCTTCTCCCTCTGCCCCTCCCCCGACTCGTATGTACGCGTTCTCTCTCAAATTAATAATAAACAATATTAAAAAAAAGTCAAGAGTAAAGTGAAGGATTTAGTGTCTTACATGATTTTTGTCCTGAAAATGGACGTCTTCCCCACCCCCTAAAACATTGAACATTGGGTCATTGTTCCCTCCAGGAATCATCAAATGTTCATACTTATAGCTTAAATCTTATTACATGTGAGATGTTTAAAATTAATTTTAGTGTCATGTTTTAAAGATAAAATCTGAAGAGCCCCCCCCCCACCTTTTTTCTTCACAAATTGATATTAATGTGACCATTTTAGTCTTAAATCGGGTTTGCTTACAAGGCCTCTCCCTAATACCTGTCATTGTGGGTAACGAGGCCGTCTGTCCGCAACGAGCTCACGTGTGGTTGTGGAGACCGTTTTGTCCCAGTGTGGGGACCAGCCTACGAGGGTCTGACGTGGGCGTGGCCTGCCTGTGGCATGCTGGGATCCGCGGCTGCGCCGACTCGGCCTGGCTCTGATCCGTCTGTTGCTCAGAAGGACGGACTGATTCCCTGAAGCTGCGGAGGCAGAATCGGGCCCCAGGACGCCCTGTGCTGATCTCGTCAGCCCCCCACTGGGACGCCGTGCTGACATGTGGCCCGAGTTTGCGGACACTGTCGCCTGGCCCCCGAGGCGTGCTGCGCGTCCTAGCCCGCGGCCCTGAGTGGTGTGTGCGTTCTCCTGCAGGCCGTCATTTCCCTGATGGAGATGGGCTTCGACGAGAAGGAAGTGATAGATGCCCTCAGAGTGAACAACAACCAGCAGAACGCCGCCGTGAGTACCACGTGTCCGTGCGCCGGAGGCTTCCCTCCCCTCGCCAGCAGGATGCGCCCAGGACAGTCTGTGTGTCCGGCTCCTTCCTCAGGCGCTCTGTTGTTGGCTTTCCAGGAGAAGCGAGAGGGGAGATGGTCCGATGGTATAAGATGTTTTACGAGTTCTTTGTCTTTCTAAGAAAGTACGTGTTCTGTGGGCGAGCGTGTGATTTGTTTACTAAGTTTGTTGAACCAACAACTGCGAATCAGCCAGCTCCGGGCTCACCAGCAGCCGTGCCCACGGGACTTCCCGGGGACGCAGCCTGGGGTTCCGTGCATTTCTTCACTCTCCTCCCGGTACTGTGGGTGGGTCCTGCCTCACCCCTGTTCAGTGGCCGAGGACCGAGAAGTCACAGCCGTTTGCCTGAACTGCGGTGCGGGGATCAGTGTGGCTCTTCCTTCCTGATGTCCGAGCCCCTGGGCCTGGGCCCCACCCTGGGAGCAGCCCGGGGGGCAGCTGGTGCTGGTGGGGGCTTGGGAGGGACTCACGGGTGTGGCTCTTGCGTTTGCAGTGCGAGTGGCTGCTGGGAGACCGGAAGCCATCCCCGGAGGAGCTGGACAAGGGCATCGACCCCGACAGCCCTCTCTTCCAAGCCATTCTGGATAACCCGGTGGTGCAGCTGGGCCTGACCAACCCGAAAACGTTACTAGGTACGTGGGCTTCCCCAGGGGCAGACCCACCACACCCCACAGACGTCACCGAGTGATGGCGATGTGTCCGCCACTGTCCGTGACTCCTGCCTGAGTCACCACGGGGCTGGCAGGCAGGCTGTGCTCACGGGGTGACGGCTCCGGACGAGCTCCGGAACCAGTTAGAGTGGCCCGTCTAGATCGGGGGAGCGTGGGCGGGTGTTTGCCTTTGCTCTTCTTGTTGTGGGGGACTTCTTTGGCCCCCGTTTTATCTGTGAAACACAACACATGGACAGAAGCGTGTGTATTTTTCTAACTTAAAGAATAACAGTAAGACTAATAGCCACACATCTACGTTCAGCTTCAGAAGATGGTGTTAAGGGGGCGTCCGGGGGGGCTCGTTCGTTTGAGCGTCTACCTTCGGCTCAGGTCATGATCTCGGGGTCCTGGGATCGAGTCCCGCGTCCCCTGCTGCACCGCTGTCCCCCCTCGAGCCCTGGGAGCGAGCCTTCACTGTTGCTCAGGCTCCTGGGGGTGGTGCTGCCTGTGTCTGTCACCCGGAGCCCCCGTCCCCTCGTGCCTGCGCCCGTGGGCGGGGTGGGTCCTGGGCGGGCTTCTGCGTCCAGCGTGACTGTGCCACGGGCCGGGTCCCCGCTCTGCCGTCTGGTGGGACTCGCGTTGCTGCCTTGTGTGCGGCGCTGCTTTGGGCGGTCTGCCTTCCCCGGCCTTGCCTGTGGGCTGGGCGTGTGCAGGTGGGGCGGCGGGGATGCGTCCGGCTGCCCGCGTGCTCCGCCCCCGTGGCCCCCAGGATGCCTGCGGAGAGCAGCTGCCGCCCCGGCGGGCACAGGTGTCAGCGAGCTTGGCCCTCGCCGCAGCTGTGAGGCCCAGCCCCTTCCGGAAGCTTCGGCCACGCCGGGACCTCAGCTCTGAAAGGCCCATCTTTTGGCTTCTTTTTCTTGGATCATTTTTCTTATTCAGTCACAATTTCCTCACATGTGCTGGACGCTGATCTTTTATTAGTCTATTTGTATCTTGAAAATCGTTTTCCCATTCCTGGCGTTTTTGCTGACTGACCTTGATGTATTTTAACGTATTGAAAGTGTGTGTGTTTCATCTGACCTTGATGTATTTTAACGTATTGAAAGTGTGTGTGTTTCATCTGAGAAAACCCTCCGAGCTCGAGGCGAGGAAGACGTTCTCCTTTATTTGTTTCTAGGAGTCTTGTCAGTTTTGCTTTTCTCATCTGAGTCGGTAACCTACCCGGGAGCGTGTGCGGTGCAGAGTAGGGAGCTTTTCTCTTGGTCCCCAAGTTCTGGGCTTCGGGGGCACGTGTGTACGTATTTTCCTTCTCTGTGCGGGACGCGCGGGCCCCTCGCTCGGAACCCGGGCTCCCCTGCTGCCTGCAGGCCTGACCGGAGGAAGGAACGCGCTGCCTTGGGTCGGTCCGCAGCCCTCTGCTCTAGGCTGGTTTTGTCTTTTCTCCAAGAGGGGCTTCCATCACGACGGACGTGGGGTTTTACTGAATGTCTTTCCCCATCTGCTGGGACGGTCCTGTGGTGTCACGTTTGCTCACGGGAAGCCTTTCCTCACATTTCCGAAACAAGGCAGGCAGAGCTGGTGCCCCCCGGCTGGCGCCTGGTGGGGCTGTGGCCTGCGGACGGCGCTGGGGGCCCCGGTGCTGCCCAGCACGGGAGGGGCTGCGGCTTTCATGCCCGGGCGCTCTGCCTGCCCCCGGGAGGCCTCCCACGGCCGCCAGGCCCCCACGCCACACAGGGTGCACCTTTCTGATAAGTGTTTAAGGTAACCGGTATTACCTCAGACGAGATAAAGCGCCCACCATAGCTCATCTGGGACGAGCAGGAGAGGACGCAGAAGCCAGCGGAAGTCTCCTTGCCCCCACCCCCGGTCGGCGGGTTTCCTTCTGGAGCATCTGCGGGCTTGTGTGCCGTCCCGGTTTACTCCCGTCCTGCCGGTGCATCCCTGTGCGGCATCTTCTGGCCTCGCCCTTTAATTTTTTTTTTTTAAGATTTATTCATTTTAGAGAGAGAGACACACACACAAACGGACTGTGTGTACATGCGGGAGAAGGGGCAGAGGGAGAGAGAATCCCGAGTAGACTCCCCGCTGATCGTAGAGCCCGATGCAGGGCTCAATCTCACGACCCTGAGCTCACGACCTGAGCTGAAATCAGGAGCCTGACGCTTAACCGACTGAGCCACCAGGCGCCCCTTGGCTTTGCTGTTGTAAATGGAGGAGTTTAGCGGGTACAGATCTTTGATTCTATGCGGAGGCCTCAGGTGGCACACGCTGTTCCCGTTTTTAGTCACTCAAACCGCTCTTCCCCTTGTGGCCTTGGGCCGGCCGCGGTGACCGCCCCCGTCTGCTTCCTGCTTCGGGTGCAGCTCGCGTTCTGAGGACAGCATGACCGGGTCGGGGCAGCGGGTCCCCCCGCCTGCTGCGTGTGCTGGCCTCGCGCCCCGTGTGGCCTTGAGCATCTGCCGCCCACTTCAGTTGTGGCCTCAGCCTTCGAGCCTGGCTCGGAGCTCTTCACATGTCGGCGACTACCCTCTGTCACACGTGCAGACTTTCTGTTTGCCTTTTGGTTTGGAATAATTGTCTTTCTGGGATTGTCAGGTGTAAGTCCTGCCGAAGACCTTCCTCACGTACACACCCTTCTGTGTGGTCTCTCGCCGACAGCCCGGTTCATGGTTTTGTTCAGCCCTTTCCTCCCGGGAGGAAGCCAGACGTGGGCTCCTTCCCTCACTGGACCCCCACGCCGCCCACGTTACCTCTTGTTCTCCCAGACACCCTGGTGTTCTTCCGGGTTCTCTGATATTTTTACCTGGTTTTCAGAGGTTTCGATCAGGAGGGCCCCCGGTGATTGTTTTAAGGGCTGGGAGGGCTGTCCATCCTAAACGCGATGAAACCCCACTTTTCTGGTGAGCCGTGGTCCCACGTGACCCCAAAGAGCTGCCAAGTTGTGGGGGAAGCAGCTCCCCGAGGCCCATGCGCGTGGGGCGGCTCCGTGCTGGCTCGGGGCTGGCTGCCGGGCGAGGGTCGCTCACGCCCGTTTCTGAGGGAAACGGTTTTATAGAACTGTTTAGACGATTCATTTTATGTTGTGGAATTGTTCAGTTACATTTTTATTATTTTTTTGCTTATTGACTTATTTATTAAGATTTTACTTTTAAGTCGTCTCCGCACCAAACATGGGGCTTGGACTCACGACCCCGAGGTCACGAGTCGCCTGTTCCACTGACTGAGCCGGCCGGGAGCCCCTCGCTTATGTTCTTTAAAGTCATTTCCTTGAGACTGAACGTTGATTTTCCCAGTCAGATATCGTTACATGTGCAGCAGTGTCTTTCTGTTTTTTCCGCGTCTGGTGACTTTGCCAGGCTGGGATTGGAAGCAGAATTACTGACTCATAGGCTGTGACTATTTTTAAAAGATTGCTGATTGCTGTTGCCAAATCACTTTCCAGAATCCGTGTGCCCGCAAGTGCACAGGCCGCCGCCGCCCGCCCGGGACGGGGACGCGGTCTTCGGAGTGCGGCTCATGAGTGTGATAGCAGACGCTGCTGGGGGGTCGTTGAGGGGGTCGTGCGTGGCCCCCGGTGATGCAGGGCTCGCCCTTTTAGGACAGCGACTGCCAGGTTCCTGGCTGCGAGTGCGGAGGAGCTGCCTCAGCCGGCCTCGCTCTGTCTTCCCCACAGCATTTGAAGACATGCTGGAAAACCCCCTGAACAGCACCCAGTGGATGAACGACCCGGAGACTGGGCCAGTCATGCTGCAGATCTCCAGGATCTTCCAGACCCTGAACCGCACGTAGGCGACGCGGCCGCTCGGCTGTTCTGCCCCAGCGCCCGTCCCGGAGCTGGGGGCGGCTCCAGCCCAGGCCCTCTTCCTAGCCCCAGCCAGTCGCAGAAGAGCACGGAGACCCCTGGGTGCCGCGGGCTGCGGGGGGAGGGGGTGGGGCTGGAGGGGCCTCCCTGGAGCCCGCCCTCCGCGCCCGCCCTGGGCCGTCAGGGCGCCGGCTCTTCTCACGCTTTGATCTTCCGCTTGACGACCTGTGTGATGGCCGTGTGCACGGCTGCGTCCAGCCTCTGACAGTGTTTACAGACGCGGTGGCTGCTCTGGGAGGGGTCGCCTCCCCCACAGGGTCCCTCTGGGCTCTGGAAACGCTCCTTGACCCGACCCGTAGGCGCTGCTTGCTCCCTGGAGGAAGGCATGTTTCAACCCAAAGTGTTAACGTCAGTACTAACTTCAGTAGAGGAATTCACAGATAATTTTTCTTTAATAAATAAATGCCCTTTTTCCTACTGTCTGTGTTAGTGTCATTTTAGTGCTGGAGAAGAACCTGTTCGCGCTCCTGACATGGCGCGCTGGGCGCCCCCACGGGCACATGGACTATCGTGCGCGCTGTCTGCGGTGAGCTCGCGTTCCGACTGGAGCTCGGGGCTCTGCAGGCACGGGGCCGGGGAGCGCCCCCAGGCCCTCGAGGCAGAGCGGGGCGCCAGCCATTGGCCTCTACCACCGTTTCCTTTTTAAACGTTATTGGCGGGGGGCGCCTGGGGGGCTCAGTCGGTTGAGCGTCCAGCTCCTGATCTTGGCTGGGGTCGTGATGTTGGGTCGTGATCTCAGGCTCCCGGGAAGGAGCCCCCACATCGGGCTCTGTGGGAAGTCGGCTGGAGATGCTCTCCCTCTCCCCCTGCCCTCCCCCTGCTCACGCGCTCTCATACTCTCGCTCTAAAATAATAAATCTTTAAAAAACGTTCGTCGTGTTGCAAAATGAGGAACTGCGTTATAGCTTTCCCTTTTTTCCAATCCCGCTCCTCATTCGTTGCTTACTGCAGCGCTCAGACACTTCTCGGAGCCCCTCTGCTGAGGCAGCCCCCACCTGCCTGCGCCCCACCTCAGTGTGCTCTGCTGTTGGCCGCCTGGGTAGGTGCAGGCTGGGGGCCCCTCGCTGCCGGGGAGCCTCAGCCCAGCGCCCTCGCCCTCAGCGGCACTTGGGTGTTTTACGGAAGTGCTTCTTTCCACAGATCTGGGATTTCTCATTCTTTCTCACCGTGGTCCGTCTTCTTGGGAGCCTCACACTTGTCTCAGGCACAGCTTGGTGGGCGGGAAAGGTGGCTGAGCCGAGGCCTGTGGTTCAGGGTGCGCTGGTGGTGGAGGCTTCCGTCCGAGGTGAGCCGTGGCCAAACGGGCACGTCCCCCCTCCTGTCCCTGGGCAGCCACGCTGCTCCCCACCGGCTGGACCCCTGCCCCCGCTGTGACAGATATCCTAGAACACCTGCTTTACTGTCTGCAGTGAAATCTGGAGAAAATAAAACCTAATCACTTGCCCGGTTTGGAAAGAATATGAAAAATAAAGATAGCAATTTGAACAAAACGTACACGTAGACTCTCAGGTGCGGCCGTCCTAGAAGGCACGCGGCTGGTTCCTGCACCTGCGAGTTGTCACCGCCCTCGGTGGCTGCGCTCTCAGGACAGCGGACAAAGCACACGGGGATTTGTGACGTAAATCCTGGGCTCTTGATAATGTTCCAGGTCCGGCAAAGTGCGGTCTTCCCTGACTGGCTCGGGCGCTGCGTTCCCGGCGACGCCACGAGAACTAAGCGCGAGCAGTGGTGTGTTCCAGGTGGAGCCGTCTCCAGGCGCCGGCGATGCCGAGGGGGCCAAGGGAAGCTGTGCGGGCACGGATGGGACGAGGGCCACACGTTTGCGGAGGGCCCGGGCACAGGCGAGCCGAGGGGCCCCGTGCGAGAAGAGACCGCGCGAGCGTGGTGGGTTCCTCTCTGCCCGCCTCCCGCCGCCGCCTCTCCGGCGCTCCTCTGACTCCTTCATGGGGGCCGTGGAAGGTGCTGGGGCTCCACGTTTATCAGTAGGCGCACTCCCTGTGCCACGTGTCCGGGCGCAAGAACCAGCCTGAGAGGAGTTGTGTTCGGAGCCCGTGTGGGAACCGGGTGGCGTTTCTGGCCAGGACGTTGGCTGCTGGCCTTCTGAGTGTGTCTGCTGCTAGGACGGGAGAAAGCAAGGACAAGCTGGGGAGGGAGGCCGCCGGCCCGCCCCCGGCACAGGCCCCAGCAGCCCCCGCAAGGCTGCCCCCCAGGCTTCTTTGCTCGGACCAGGAATATGGCAGTGCTCAGGCCCGGGCCCGCTCCCGTGCGCCTCCCTTTGTCCTCTCCTGTCCTTCCCAAGTGGCAGCAGATAATGAAGGGCTTGGGGTCCACGGGCCATTGGATTGTCCCCTGCAGTGGCCCTTGCCGCACACTCTGTTCCTCTGGGAACTGAGTGGCTATTTTAAGTGAAATGTGGGCCCCAAAGAAGTGGGGAGTGTGTGCTCCAGTGAGCAGAGTAAGGTTCTCCTGGGTGCAGGTGGGGAGTGCATCCCCCTCAAGAGCACTTGCCTCCAGAATTTCGGGGGTCCCCCGGAAGGGGGCCTGGTGAGCCATTCTGCCCAGCTCTCTTGCGAATGCCTGGGGGTCGTCCGGGCAAGGGCACGCCCCAGGTCGTGTGTTCCAGGAAGGGCCGGCCCTGACCACCGCGAGGTGTGCCCTCCCACCACGTGGCTGGAACCAGGGCCGGCGTGGGGCTCCGTGGCTCACAGCTGTCCGCCCTGTTGCCCTGTTGCCAACCCGGGGGCGGTGAGGCGCGAGGCCGGGGCGGCCTGGGGCCGGGAGCCCGTGGCGGTCAGAGAGGCGCTCTGGGAAACGTGTGCACGCCTGGGCTGGTGTCCCGGGCTCAGCTGTCCCCCGGGCCCGCGTGGGCCCAGGGAGAGAGCAGAGCGTGAGTGCCGCAGACGGCCCTGTGACGAGGGACGGGGAGCAGACCGGCGTTTCCCATGGGCGGAGGGAGGCACGGCTGCTCTCTCCAGGGTGCAGTCTGTGACCCCACACCTCTGGCACGCAGCGGGTCCTGGATGCGTGGTGGGCGCCACGCCAGGGGACAAGACCTGGGACGTGGCGCTCTCAAGACCAGGCACTCCCATCTGGCAGGCGCTCTTGGAGGCCTGAGGTCAAGGGTGAGGGACAGAGACATCAGGGCTGACCGGTGGAACCCGTGTGTCCCATGTCACCTGCTCTGAGACTCCTCGCACGCAGGCAACTGTTAGGGGTTGAACTGTGTCCTTCAGAGCAGGTGCGTCGCCGCCCTCAGCCCCAGCACCTCGGATGCACCTGCATCTGGAGATGGGGCTTTCAGAGAGGGGATGGGGGGAAACGAGGTCACCGGGGGGCCCCAGTCCGTCCGGGCACTGAGGAGGTGGACACACGGAGCGGGGGCCAAGCTTCCAGACGCGCTTTGGCCTCCAGCAGCTGCAAGAGGCTGGAACAGAGTCTCCCTCCGGGCTCAGCAGGAGCCGGCCTCGGGCTGCAGCTCTAGAACCGGAGAGCAGAGATGTGCTGCTGAACGAGGACCCGTCTGCGCGGCTGTCCCGGGGCCCTGGGGAAGTCCTGCCCCGTCCGCCCCGCGCACAGCCAGCCTGGGGCGTGCGGGCGGGGCCGTTGCCAGCGGGCTCGGGGTCTTGGGAGCGGCTGTGTTCCCGGCACTCACAAGGCGCCTTCTTGTGACAAAATGTGACCTCTTGGAGCCTCTGGTGCCCCTGGCCTTTTGTGACCCCAGTTGGCAATTCCCATTACGAATTTTGCTCCTGGCAAGACCTGGGTCAAAGCCAAGTGTTGGAGCCCAAGCCCCCATGGTGAAAGGGGGAAAGTGACTCATTTATAAATCCCCAAGCAGTGTGTAATTGCGCTTTTGAGATGGTGCAAGATGAAGGTTGTGGCCTTAACATGTACCCTCTCGGCGTGGGATGGCATCTGCCGGGCCCCGTTGGTCACAGCCAGGGCTCCTGCTCCCCGGAGGGTTTGCTGGGCGCCAGCCGTGCATGGCCAGCCAGGACGGGTGGACGGGGTTGGGGAGAAGCCGTAATCAATCAAGTGCATGGTCGAGGCCACTGACCCGCAACCGCCTCCCCAGAGTTCCTGGGTCCTGAGGTCCCTCCTGGATAGTGCGTCCTCCCAGGGAGGGCTCAGCAGGATGGAGGAGCAATGAGGACCCTGTGTCCCGCTTGGAGGGACAAGCTGGGATGAGCTCCCAGCCGTAGAGCCGGCATGCGCGGACACCTGCGTGCCTGGCCCGCGTCTGCCCAGCTCTGGCAGCCCCCACGCGCCCTCAAGCCCTCCCTCTCCTGGGACGCTGTTGTCCCTGGGGGGAGGGGGCAGCAGAAGCTTCACACCGTTGAGTGTCTGTGGCCCTCAGAGCCTGGCCTGCCCACACATCTCCCTCGGGTTTCTCTCCCGGGGGGGGAGTTAGATTTTTAATGAGTTCAATTAATTAAGTTCAAATTGAATTAGCACCTTATCTTCAGGGGAGCAGTGATGAAGGGGAGGCCAGGTGGGGGGCGTCAGGCTGAATGTTGGGGTGCTGTGGTCAGTGGGTGGCGGATCTGACTTGGGAATGGTCGACCACTGATGCCAGGGCCTTGACTTGGGAAAGGTCATGCTTCTGTCCCAAGCCAGTGAGGGTGGACATGACGGGTTTCCCGTCCCAGCATGTGCTAGAGCTTGCTTGTGCGCTGGCCATCTGGTTTTTTAAAAAGATTTTTATTACTTTTGGGGTGCCTGGGCGGCTCAGTCGGTTAAGTGTCTGCCTTCGGCTCGGGTCATGGTCCCAGGGTCCTGGGATCGAGTCCTGCGTCGGGCTCCCGGCTCTGCGGGGGGTCTGCTTCACCCTCTCCCTCTGTCCCCGCTCTCTCTCAAATGAATAAATAAAATCTTTAAAAAAAGATTATTATTATTATTATTATTATTTTTTTAAATATTTATTTATTTGACAGAGAGAGACACAGTGAGAGAGGGAACACAAGCAGGGGGAGTGGGAGAGGGAGAAGCAGGCTTCCCTGCTGAGTAGGGAGCCTGATGTGGGGCTCGATCCCAGGACCCTGGGATCATGACCTGAGCCGAAGGCAGACGCTTAACTGACTGAGCCACCCAGGCGCCCAAGATTATTATTATTTTTAAGTCAGCTCTACCCCCAACGTGGGGCTCAGGCTCACAACCCCGAGACCCAGAGTCGTGCGTTCCACTGACTGAACCAGCCAGGCACTCCCATCCGTCTGCTTTTACTCAAACACTTTTGACACCAAATATGTAGGTTGTTTCCGCAAACAACCTGGTCTCCAGCTCTCAGACACCAGTGGGGTTTCCTACAATTCAGTTCAATGATGCTCGGACACCCAGAGTTACCCCAGAGGACTGCCCCTTCAGACGCCAGGGTCCCCCCGACCCCCCACTTCAGTTTGCTAGAACAGAACTCTGAAAAACACTTCACTTACCATCCCCTGTTTAACGGGTACGATGGACAGCCCGAGAGGGAGGCGGGCAGGCTGAGGTCTGGGAGGGGCCCCGAGCAGCTGGGGTGCACCACCCTCCCAGCACACGGGTGCGTTCAGCAACTCAGAAGCCCCGGACGCTGTCAGTCAGCGGCTTTCCTGGAGGCCCCACTGCATGGGCCTGACGATGGTGTCGCTGGCCATGGCGCTGGACTCAGTCTCCTCTCCCGCCCACGGTGGGGCTGGGGCTGAACGCTCGCCCCTAACCATGCCCGGTCCGGCCCAGCCCCAGCCTGAAGCTCTAGGCACACCCCACTCACCTCATTAGCCCACAAAGCGTGCTCTGGTCACCCCTAAACCCAAGGGTTCTGGGAGCTGTGTGCCAGGAGCCAGGGACAAAGGTTGAATATTTGTTTTTATCACATCACAACTGGGAATTACAGTGACGCTGGCCACCCCCCCACCCCATGGGAGCATGTCATACACGTGAACATCATCTGTCACACGTGTCTGTCCTGGGCGACCTCAGGGACCAGGAAGCCCAGCCCTGAGCAGGGGCCCCGCCAGGCTGGGGCGGCTGGGCAGGGGGTCGCTGGGGCGGACGGCAACCCTGGGCAGGAGGCCTCTGCGTCCCCCGTGGGGCTGGGTGGCCAGGCCATCCTCCGTGTATTTGGGAAGAGTGGGAAATTGTTACCTTGTGGGTGGCTGTCCGGGGCCGCTGGGACCACGTGCCCCTGACGTGGTGGCTTCAACCCAGCCTGGTTTGTGGTCCTGCCTCACGTGAGGGGCCACAGTGCAGGTGCGGCGGGCTGGTCCCTCCTGGGGCCCCGGGGAGGACGGCTTCCTTGCCTTTCCAGCTCCTCGCGGCCTCGCACCCAGGTTTGAGGCCAGCGGCGCCTCCCGTGGGATTTTCTCCGCCCTCTGCTTCCATCCTCACGTCTTCTCCCTCGGACTCTGAGCCTCCCGCCTCCCTTTTATGATGTCGGGCCCTGGTCCGCTCCGGCAGCCCTGACGGGGCGCCGCCCACGGGCCACGACCACAGCTCAGGGCGCTGCTAGTCCAGGATCCCGGCGACCACAGAGTCCGTGTCTGGCGAGGCCGCTCCCCAGCTCACAGACGTGACTTTTCGCTGCGTCCTCACGCGGCGGGAGGGGTGCGGGAGCCCCTGGGGTCCCTCTCCTGCGGCTCCGCCCCGCGACCTCCTCCCCTCCCAAGGGCATCCCAACACCTTCACCTCGGGTGGCGTTAGGTTTCAACACGTGACTCGGGGGGGGGGGGACACACACCCAGCCTACGGAGGAGGGTCTGTAGGCTACAGCCCAGGCCCGTCCAGGAAATCCAGGATGACCTCCATCCCGAGTCCTTGACCCAGTGCCGCCCCCCGTCCCCCTTGCTGTTCGGGCAGCACATCCACAGGCTCGGGGGCGTAGGACGTGGGTGCCTGGGGGGCTCGTTCAGCCCATGTCACTGTTCCACGGGTGCGGACTCCAGGGGACACAGCATGCCTGTCGGTTGAGGGTTAAACCAGCCCGTATGTGGCCGGACCCTCGGGGTGCGTCTCGGAGCACGGGGGGAGGGGCAGTAGGTAAAGGCACCCCACAGGCCACCACCCCCTCCCTGGAGGGCTGGGTGAGGGTCCTCGGCCGTGGGTGCCGAGGGCTCGCTGAGCAGGAGCTGTGAGCGGGTGGCCGCGAGGCCTCGCTCAGCGATCCAGAGAAGGACCGGCCCAGGCTGTGTGTCTGATCACGGGGAGGATCGTTCCGCCCTGGACTGCGTGCTGCGCCTCTGGGGCCCTCTTCGTGACAAGCCCGGGGTCAGCAGGCGGGCCGCGCCGCTGTGATGGGGCTTCAAGGCTATTTCTCTCCCCGCGTCCCGCCTCACTGTGTCCGCTCAGGCAGCCCTCCCGGGCTTCTGCTTTATCTTGACCTATTCTCAGATTTTTTTTTTAAAGAAAAGAGAAGAGGTTGGCCCATTTTGCACTGGCAAAAATACTTTTTTTCTTTTATAACAAAATCTTCCCTCTGGGATACGGGATGGGAATGTGCGGACAGACGCGGAGGACCCAGCCGCGGAGGGACAGTGTGCCAGGCTGTGATGAGCATGAGGGCCGGAGCCGGCCATCGGGGTCCAACACACCTCACGTTTCCATGAGCCCCCCTGCCTGTTGGTTGATGTTCTAGGAAGACCGAAATACACCGGATTTTAATGGAATCAAAACTGAAAATAGAAACTTGTCATTTTAAAATTTCCATCAAGAAGAGACAGCTGCCAAGTTAATAAAAAGGTTAAATTGGCCTTTTCTTCAGATCATGCCTGCAGGAACTCCACGTAACGTGACTGCTGCCTCCACCTGCCGGTCTGGCAACCGTGTGGGTGCTGCCGGGGCCGGGCCGCCGTGGCCTGTGCCCGTGTCCCCCAGAGCTGAAACCCCACCAGCAGCGGGCACTGGGAGAACCCGCATAAACGAGCAAAAGCAAGGAGAACCTGGGGCTTGCAGAAACCTTAGGGGAAAAATTGGCATAAAAATAGGACAAAGCCGGCGGAGGCCCTGAGGACGGTCATCTTGTTTCTGCAGGGGTTGGGAGGGTGCCCGGGCTGCCTGGAGGGGGAGCAGAACCCAGGAGCAGATGGACAGCATCTGGTGGGGTCGGGGAGCCAGCCCGAGGCCGCCTGTTGCTGGGGAGAATTTGCTTCCCTGTGTCCTTGGTGGACTTTTGAGGGACCAAGGCAGTGACTCGCCTGCTCACACTCTGAGCGGGTGGGCCAAGGGGAGGATGGGGTGCCAGCCCCCGACTTGGGAGCTGGAACCCCACCTTGGATCTCTCTCGGTCCCGCCTTCAGGGCCCCGGAGCTGGGGAGACAGTAGGGAGCAACTCCTAACATCGTCTTCGAGTCTGGAAGGCTCCCTGACAAATCACTCCTTCTGCAGATACAACCAGTCACATATTTACAATTAAGTCAGGTTTTGGGCAATCAGGCAGAGTTTGTCTGGAATTCTGGGTTAAAGACGATGCCTCCCAAGCTGAAACTTTCAGGAGCGCCCAGAAGCCTGTGCCAGTGGATCCTTCGTATAATGGAATTATCCAAAAATAAAACCAAACCATTGAGTGGAGAGGCCCCCATCCTTCTTGAGTGTCGTGTAATGACGCTGGCCCAACAGTCCTAACTGCCCCGGGTGGAGCCTGTCCTCTCTTTCCGCGTGGTCCCCTCCGACACCCCCAGCTCCCCGGGCCGCGGTCCGGACCCCATCACCCCCATGCTGTACCCTCCTCTGCTCTGCCCCACTTGCACCCACATGCTCCGTCACAGCCAGTGAACCCCTGTGCGCTCACCGGTAACACGCACCTGCACCATCAGCCTGCTGTCCCTGAGGAGAAGCCCCTCGGCGCTGCCTGGCTGGCGTGCCGTCTGCAGCCCCTCCCCGCTCCCACCCACCCACACACCTGTGCCGGGCCTCCTCCTGGCCCCTCAAACCCACAGCACCTCCATCCCGCCCTCGAGCAGGTGACCGGCCCCCCTCCAGTGCCCTGGCCATGCCCTTTCTCCTGCCCGGGGTGGAAGGACGTCATCGGACTCCCCTGTCCTGCACCAGTCCCGGCGTGTCCGCACCCACAGGCCGTGGCTTCTCCCGCACGCCAGCCCGGGGCCACCACTCCGTATCTCTGCGACCGTTGACAGCAGAGTTCCGTTCGCTTTGCCTCTGCCGCTCCATAAGTCGTCTTGTCCAGGGCCCTAGATGGCGGCTCCCTCTCCTGGGGCCCGTACCCCGACCTCCAGGCCCACACACAGGACCCAGGCTGCCCGCTGCCCGAGGCGATGGCCCGCTGGGGGCTCCTTCTCCCCGTAGGGCCCCTTCTCTCATGGCTGGCAGTGCCCTCCCTGTGGTGGCATCTCCTACCTGGGCCACCCTGGGAGCTGACGTTTCCACGTGGGGTCCAACAGGCATCCCGAATTCAATGTATCCAGACCTACCCCAGGCCCTGCTCCTTCCACCACGAGCCGTGTCCTGGCTTTGCCATCTTGGGGCAGGAAAAGTTGGCCTCAGAATTCTTAGGACAAAGTCCCTTGAGCGGAGATGGAATGACACAAACCACTGAAACCAGCTGAAGAAGAAACAGACAATCTAAGTAGACCCCGAACAAGTGAAGAGGGAGAATTCTTTTTTTTTTTTTTTAAGATTTTATTATTTTCTTTTTTGGGGGGGAGGGTCAGAGGGAGAGAGAATCCCAGGAAGGCTCCAGGCCCAGCACACAGCCCCACACGAGACTCAATCTCACGACCCCGAGATCATGACCTGAGCAGAAATCAAGAGTCAGATGCTTCACCGACTGAGCCACCCAGGCGCCCCCCCAAAGTTTTATTTTTAAGTCATCTCTACGCCAAGCGTGGGGCTTGAACTCACAACCCGGAGATCAAGGGTCGCACGCTCCATGGGCTGAGCCCGCCAGGTGGCCCAGGAGGGAGAACTCTTAGATAGCCGCAACAGAGAGGGGCCTGGGCTCGGGCCTGGATGCTCAGCCCCACCCAACGCCCACAGAGGGATGGACACCACTTCTGCACACACTTTCCACAAAATACAAGAGGAGGGAACACTTCCAACTCCTTTTATGAGGCCAGTGTTACCGTGATCCCAAACCAGACAAAGACACCACAACGCCGGGCCGGTATCTCATCAACACGGACACGAAACCCCGGACGTCGCAGTGGTTAACCACACCCGGGAGTGCGCATGCGGGATTGTCCGTGGAAGTGCCGCCCGCAAGAGGGCCGGGTCAGACGCCCCCTCGTGTCCCGCTGGGTGGCCGTGGTGGGGCGTCCATTTGCAGACAGAAGTGCCTTTGTGGGGGCTGTGGGATCTGGTGCAGCCCAAGACCGAGGAGCCTGGCGAAGGCAGGCTCGTACCCACGCCCCTGACCTGCCCGGAGAGGTCCTGGCTACAGACCCTGGGACAGCTCCGTCTGGCACTGGTCCAGCTGGCAGCACCTTCTGCCAAGGGCCCTGGCGGGAGGTGCGCCCAGCCAAGCCTCGGTAACGGGACACAGACCTCACCCCAGCCGTGGGTCCTGAAGTGGCCCGTGACCGGCCCCAGCCCCTCCTGGCCACAGTCCGCCAGCAGTCCGTCAGCACGGGGACACACAGCAGGACATACTCCCATCTGCGCCCCAGAGATTCCGAGCAGGCCCGACCCTCAGCTCCAGCCCCTCTGACCCTGGTCGGGAACAGTCCAGGCCGCCCAGGAGCCCGGCGGGGACACATGGATCTGTGCCTCCAAAGCCAGGCCTGCAGGCCTCGGTTGTGCCCGCGCACCCTGAAGCAGCCGGGACTCAGTCAGCCATGGTCTGGGGCCCCACCGGTGGCCTGGCCAGAGGATGGCATCTCCCCGTCCCGGGGATCTCGTTGGAGTGACACCTGTCTGCGCACCTGGTACCATAAGCAGAAAGTTAGGGTCCCCCGGAGAAAGACAGGCAGACATAGCTTTCTTGACATGTCATTTTAGCCCCCAGGCATTTAATGAAAAGGACAAACAGCCACCATCAGGCCAGTGACATGTCATTTTAGCCCCCAGGCATTTAATGAAAAGGACAAATAGCCACCATCAGGCCAGGAAACAGCCTAATCATATTCAAAACGGAAGACTGGCCTGATGCACACTTGAGCTGTCTTGGCGGGATCTGAACCCCTCTGAGCACTCGGATCCCCTGCCGGGCTGGGGACTCTGACCTGGACTCAGTTGCCTTAAGAGGACTTTTGCCCCAATTCCATGCCTTATTCCCCACTGCGCGAGGCTCTTCATGAATATGCATGCACCTTTGCTTACAAGTTCCCCAATTTTGTTGTCTGGGGAGATACTGCTCAGGGAAAGATCCTTTACTTGTTGCAAGTAAACCCTTCCTTTCCCTGTTGTTTGGCTTGGTTGTGTGTTTTGGCTTGAAGCCCACCGAGAGGCGAACTTGGTTTTGGGCAACAGTCGCTATCTGAGGGCCCAACGGCAGACCCAGCGGCAGCCCTACCAAACAAGGTCCTGGCTGAAGGCAGGTGTGTCCCCCAGGGACCAGACAGGACCCACGCCTTGGTGATAAGCCTGCCATTCACGGATCCCGCAGCAGCCCCAGCCTCTAAGTCGGCTCCTCCCCGAAAGGCCGCAACACCAGGGGTGATCCCACCATCCTGAGCAAGGACGGAGGAAGGTGTTTCCCGGCCCAAACCAGTCTTTACACCCTGGAAGAGGTGTGTGCTCCCCCCCCCACACCGAAGTCCTTCAGAGACAGAGGAGGGATAAAGACATCTCAGACAAACCAAAGCCAAGGGAGTTCATCACCACTGAACCTGCCTTACAGGATATGATAAAGGGAGCACTTAAAGTTGAGAAGAAAGGATGCTAAGTGACAACATAAAAACAAATAAAAGTATAAACCTCCCTGGTAAGGGTAAATATATAGTCAAATTAGAACACCCCTAACACCGTAAGGGGCGTGTAAATCACTACTGTCTCCAGTTTAAGACTTAAAAGACGAAGCAGTACTATTAAAACTAACAACAGCTACGATAATTTGTAAGTGGACGCACAATGTGGAAAGATGTCAAGTGTGATGGTGGTGGCATGAGGGGGAGAAGTAACGGTGTAAAGTGTTTGCACGTGACTGAAGGTAAGTTGTCACCTTAAAATAGACTGTTATGGGGCGCACGGCTGGCTCAGTCGGTAGAGCATAAGACTCTTGATCTTGGGGTCATGAGTTCAAGCCCCAGGTTGGGAGTAGAGCTTACTTAAAAAAAATAAGACTCTTATACCTACAGAAAAGAGAAAGGACTTAGAGAACACCACTGGAAGAAATAAGCCACAAAAGAAGACAGCAGGAGAGGAATAAAAGAACAAAATAATACAAAACAATGAACAAAATGGCAATTCTGAGTTCTTCCATTTAATAGTTCTTTTAAACGTAAATGGGTTAAGTTTCCCAATCAGAAGACATATCCTGGCTGAATGGGTTAAAAACAGGATCCAACAATATACTGCCTATCAGCGATTCACTTCAGTTCTAAGGACACACGTAGGCTGAAAGGATGTGAACAGACATGCCCTCTGCACACAGATGCCCAATATGACAGCAGGAGCGACCATGCTTGTATCAGACGAGAGAGACTGTCAGTCAAAATTGGTCACGAGACACAAAGAAGGTCACTGTATAGTGATAAAGGGGTCAGTTCATCAAGAACACATAACAATTGTAAATACATAGCACCCAACATGGGAGCACCTAAATATTTGAAAACAATGTTAACAGAAGTGAAGGGGAAAATAGACATACAGTCGTAGGAGGGGGCTTTAAGACCCCACCTTCAGCACTGGATGGAGTGCCCAGAGAGAGAGTTGGTAAGGAAACAGCGCATTTGGACAACACTGTGGACCACACGGACCTGACAGGCATACACAGAACACTCCACCCAGCAGCAGCAGAACACAGTTCTTCTCAAGTGCACACGGAGCGCTCTCCAGGACACATCATAGGCTAGGCCGCAAAGCAAGTCTTAACAAATTGAAGGAGATTGAAATCCTATCACACATCTTTTCTGACCACCATGATATGAAACTAGAAATCAGTAACAGGAGGACAGGGGCGCCTGGGGCGGTGCAGTTGGTTGAGCGTCCGACTCTTGGTTTCGGCTAGGGTTGTGATCTCACGAGAGATCTCGTGTCAGGCTCCATGCTCAGTGCAGAGTCTGCTTGAGATTCTCTCTCCCTCTTCCCCCTATCACTGAAAAAGATGTCTTAAAATGAAAAACAGGAGGACAACCAGAAAATTTACAAATATGTTGAAATTAAAACACACTCATCTGAACAACTAATGGGTCAAAGAAGAAATCAGGGGCGCCTGGATGGCTCAGTTGTTAAGCATCTGCCTCCAGCTCAGGTCATGATCCCAGGGTCCTGGGATCGAGTCCCACATTGGGCTTCCTGCTCAGCTGGGAGTCTGCTTCTCCCTGTCCCACTCCCCCTACTTGTGTTCCCTCTCTAGCTGTCTCTCTTTCTCTCTCTCTGTCAAATAAATAAATAAAATAAAATCTTTAAAAAGAAAAAAGAAATCAGGAAGTATCTTGAGACAAACAAAACACAACATACCAAAATTTATGGGATGGGGCAAGAGCAGTTCTAAGAGGGAAGTTTATAGAGATAAATGCCTACATTAAGAAAAAAAGAGAGATCTCAAACCCCCTAAATTTATACCTCGGGGAAATACAAGAACAAATTAATCCCAACATTAGCAGAAGGAAGGAAATAACATAGATGATTAGAGCAGAAATAAATGAAGTAGGGACTAGAAAAACAATAGGAAAAAAAATCAAGGAAGCTAGGAGGTGGTATTTTGAAAAAAACAAAATTGACAAACCCTTTGCTAGACTAACCAAGAAAAAAAGGACTCAAATCAACAAAAGTATAATGAAAGAGGAGAGACATTATAAGAGATAGCACAGAAATACAAAGGATCATAAGAGACTACTATGGACAATTATGTGCCAAACTGGATAACTTAGAGGAAATGGATATATTCCTGGAGATGTATAGCCTACCAAACCTGAATCACGAATAGAAAATCTGAATATACCAATATTGACTAAGGAGATTGAATAAGTCATCAAAAATCTCCCAACAAAGAAAAGCTCAGGACCAGATGGTTTTACTGGTGAATTCTACCAAACATTTTAAGAATTAACACCCATCTTTCTCAAACTCTTCCAAAAAGATTGAAGAGGGGAAGCACTCCCAAACAAATAATCCAATTTAAAAATTGGCAAAGGATCTGAACATTTTATCCAAAGAAGACATTCAAGTGACCAACAAGTACATGAAAAGGTGCTCGACAGCTCTCATCATCAGGGCCCTGCAAACCCAAACGACAGTGAGATATCATCTCACACCTGTGAAAATGGCTACAGTCAAAAACCCAAGAGATAACGAGTGTTGGCGAGGATGTGGAGAAGGGGGGCCTCATGCACTGATGGTGGGAAAGCAAACTGGGGCAGCCACTGTGGGAAATGGTACAGAGGTTCTTCAAAAAACAAAACAAAAGCAATTAAAAACAACTACCATATGACCTAGCAATTCCACTTCTGGGTATGTATCTGGAGGACATAAAATCACTGTCTCAAAGAGACATCTGCGCCCCCATGTTCATTACAGCATTTACAGCATTATTTACATAGCCAAGGCACGGAAACAACCTGAGTGTCCATCAGTGGATTCAACGTCAAGGAAACGTGAGGGTCTATTTATACACACATATGTATCTCGCTTATATGAGTGAAATGAATACAGCCGTAAAAAAGGAAGTCTTGTCATCTGTGACAACAGGAATGAACCTCCAGGGCACTATGCTATGTGAAATAAACCTCACGGAAAAAGACAGGTACTGTATGATCTCACATACATGTGGGGTCCCAAAACCAAACTCATAGAAACAGAGAGTAGTAGATCCGTGGTTGGCCGGGGCTGGGAGGTGGGGGAAAGGGGAAGATTTTTGTCAAAGGTACAGACTTACGGTTTTAAGGTGAATAAGTTCTGGGGATATAATGTACAGCATGCTGGCGATTCAGGACTGTGTTGTATCCTTGAAGGTTGCTGGGAGAGTGAATGTTTTTTGGTTTTTTTGAAGATTTTATTTATTTATTTGACAGAGAGAGAGTGCGAGAGCGTGCGAGAGAGCACAAGCAGGGGGAGCAGCAGGCAGAGGGAGAAGCAAGCTTCCCGTGGAGCAGGGAGCCCGATGCGGGGCTCAATCCCAGGACCCTGGGACCATGACCTGAGCCGAAGGCAGACATTCCACTGACTGAGCCACCCAGGCGTCTCTAGAAGAGTGAATGTTAAATGTTCTCACCACACACACACCCACACCCACACCCACACACGGTAACCAGGTGAGGTGACGGACGTGGTAATCATCTCACAATATAGGCCTACCTACATACCACAGAGGTACCGAATCATCACGTGTGCACCTTACAGGGTGTTATAGGTCAACCACATCTCAGTAAAGCTAAAAAAAAAAAAAATCCACCAAAACCCCCCAAAATGATTTGCCACGCTTGAAAAACAATTATATGCTGTGACCAGGTGGGATTTATCTCAGGAATGCAAGGCTGGTTCAATATCTGAAAATCAATCAATACCACATTAATCGAATGAGTAAAAAGACCTTACACCATATCTCAATAATCACAAAAAGGCATTGGGCAAAACCTGACACCCTTTCATGACAAAACACTCCAGCAAAATAGTAACAGAGAGGAGCTTCCTCAACCTGGTAAGCACGGAAAACCCCCATTTGACATAGTACTCGGCAGTGGGGGACCGGATGCTTTTCTCCTAAGAGCAGAAACGAGACAAGGACATCTACTCCGCTATCTCTACTCAGCGGAGTACTGGAGGCTGTGGCCAGGGACATCAGGTAAGGGGAAGACATAAACTGACACCCAGACTGAAAAGTAAGAGGTACGAGTATTTGTGTTCAGTTGTCACCATTTTATGTATAGAAAATCCGAAGGGATCAACTGAAACATGGTTGGAACTAATAACGCGACCATCAGGGTAGCAGGATACAAGATCAGTACTGAAACCCTGGTGACCCCTGCTCCTTCTCCCCACTCCACATCCTGTGGAGGGCATGGTCTCCCCCGGCTGCCTTCCCAGCCCTGCCCACCACCTGTGCCCTGACCTCCGCAGGGTTAGTCACCCCCCACCCCGCTGTGCTCCAAGTCCCCCTATGGCTCCCCATCTCCAAGAAGAGGTCAGACTCTACTGTGCTGACCTGCCACCCTCCCCGCGCCCCAAAACCCCTTTCCTAGCGGTGTCTCTCCTCCTGGGCTCTGGACTCAGTGGCCTCCCTGTCGCTCACGGCCCAGCACTGCCCTGTCCGGGCTTCTGTGCCTGCTGTGCCCCTGACCAGACAGCGCTCCCCCGGACGCCCCAGCCTGCCCTCCCTCCCTGCAGGCTCCCGTGCCCCCGCGCGCTCGGCCTTGGCTGCCCCTGCCGCTGCCGGCCACTCGGGGAACCTAGGCCGGGGTCTCCGCTGGGTGCTTGTGCAGTGACTGCGGGCTCCTCGTTGTGGCGCAGGGTGCCGGCCTTCCCCACCGGTCCCTGGTCTCCGCGGGCCCGGGGTCTCTGGGCCGGGCGGTGGGTCCGCGGGGGACTACCGCGCACACACGCGGTCTCCCGAGGGCGGCAGGGGCGCGGGCCCGGCGCCCACGTGGGGCGTCCCCGGCGGGCTCGGTGTCCCCGGGGTCGGGGCCCCGCGGTGGTGGGCGGGGCGGCCCTGGCTGCAGCGGCGCTCTCTGGGAGGGGGAGCCTCCGGGGCTGCCCTGGGCGGGGGATGTCGCCCTCCCGAGGTGGCCGTCGGCCCGTCGGGCGGCGGCTGGGGCCGGCTGGGGCCGGGGCGGAGGAGGCGCGGCCCAGACAATGGACTACTGCGGGACCCGCCGGAGCCTGCGTGCCCGCCCGCGCCCGCGCCCGCCCCCGCCCGCGCCCACTCCCGCCCCCGCCCGCGCCCGCTCCGCGCGACCCCGCGCCCGGAGCCCGCGGAGAGGGGCGGGGCCTCGGGCTGGCCCACTGCGCGTGCGGTGTGGGGCGGGGCGAGCGCGGGCCGGGGGGCGGGTCCCCGGGCTGGCCCACTGCGCGTGCGGTGAGGGGTGGGGCGAGAGCAGGCCAGGGGGGCGGGGCGGCAGGCGGCACGCAGCGCGCGTGCGCAGGGTGTCGGCGTCGCGCGCGCTCCCGCCGGTTGGCCGCCTCCTCAGCGGCCGCCGCCGCCGCCACCGCCGCCCCCGCCCCCGGCCCGCGCACGCGCCCCCCGCCCCGGCCCACGGCCCAGCCCGCGCCCTCCCCTCGCCGCCTCCCCGGCCTCCGGGCCTCCGGGCCTCCCGGCCTCCGGTGCCCCGGCCTCGCGGCGCGGCCCCGCAGCATGCAGCAGCAGCACTGGCGGCGGCGGCGGCGGCGGCGGCTGTGAGGTGAGGCCGGGGCGGGGGCGGCCTCCCGGGGGCGGCAGTGCTCGCGGGCCCGGCCCCCTCGCGGGTCCCGGCGCGGCGAGGGGCGCGGCGCCTTTGTTGCGGCGGAGGCCGGGCGCCGCCCGCGCTGCAGCGGCCTTTTTGTGTGCAGATGGTGGACGCGGGCGGCTGCCCGGCCGGGGAGGGCTGGAGGAGGATGGAGGCCGCGCCCGACGGCGCCGTGGACATCGTGCCCCTGGACCGCTACGACTCGGCCCGCGCCAAGATCGCGGCCAACCTGCAGTGGATCTGCGCCAAGGCCTACGGCATCGGTGGGTCGGGTCGGGGCCGGGGTCCGGGGTTCGGGACCGCCTTTGTGCGCGGGTGGCCTCCGGAGCCGGCTGGTCGCGGGCGGGGGTCCTCCGGCAGGTGCCGCGGGGAGGAGCGCGTCGGTCGCCGCGGGTCGGCCGCTGCCCGGCGGTGGGTGCGGGGCTGGCCGTCCTGTGCGGCTTGAGTGCGGGGCAGACGCTGGACGCCCGGCGCTCGGCGTGCGCGCAGAACCTCACACGCGGGATTCCCCACCGAGAGATTGGGCTTTGAACGGGTTGTGCCTAACGCGCATCCTTCCCTTCGGGTAACGCCCGTTTCGGAGAACTGGGCAACCTTGTTACTGAATCCAGTTTGTTAGGCCCTAATATGCTTGGTGGATTAAGGCGCTCCTGTCTCCAGCTCGCGGAATTTTACGGACGAAGTGATTCTCGTCGTGGCTTTATTAACCTCTGGTGCTTTTGTTTTGGGGACGCACCGAAGCTAATACTGTGTGACCTGCCTTTTCATTTGAAGCCTGTTTTAAAACGGCCTTGACTCCGGTGCAGACATCCCTGTGCGTAGAGCGGCGCCCAGGCGGAGAGGGGCCGTGGGGACGAGCGCGGCGGACCCGCTGAGTGCTTCCCGAGCGTGGCCGTGTGGCAGGACCACAGCAGCTCGGTGGCCTGTGCCGTGGGGGAGGCTCAGGCGTGAGGACGAGCCCGCCCTGCGGTCACAGCCTCCGCGCGTCGCCTTGTTTTAGGTTGGCTGAATCGCGCGCCGGGAGCGTGTTTTCCTTGATTCTGCGGCGTTCGGTTTCGCAGTTTTCGTTTACGGCTGCCCCGAGCGTTGCGGTTTCCGTGGAGTATGGTGGGGGCACCGCCGCGCGTGCATGCGTGGGATTTAGGGGAGGCACGGAGCTGAGAAACACTGCAGAAGCTTCAGAGTGAGATGTGACAAGGACTACGCGGAGCGGCCCTTCGGCACGTAGCGGTCGGGCGAAGGGAGAGCCCGACGGCGGGGTGGGCCCGCGGGCCGCCGGCGGCCTTTTCTTCGCGGCCCACCGCGTCCGCGTGCCTTGTGACCCGCACCACTCGGTCTCACGTGTGCTCGCGCCTGTCCTGACGGTGTCTTCTCGGGAGTTTCGTGCGTGTGACGCTCTTAGGTTCTTCTCGCTTCGGCCAGACTTCCTGCTTTTCCACGCTGTGTAGTAGTTCACTGGAGGCCCGTTCGCGTGCAGGGGCGCGGGCGGGGCTCCAGTCTCCGCTGGGAAGCTCGGCGTGTCCCTGGGCAGGGCCCTGGGGCATGTGTGCGGGCTTTCCCTCCTGTAGGTATTTTTAAGATTTTATGTATGGAAATGACTGCGGTTCTGGTAACGAAGGCTGGAAAGGCACGGATACCTTTTAAAAGCCCTCTGGGTGCTTGCTTTCTCGTTTCTTTAGCAAAGCAAATGCATGTTTATCTTGTTGCTTTTAGCTTTGGCGGTCAGCGTGGGATTTGTCAGCTATCTGGAAATGAAGGTGCGTCTCCAGGGTTGGTCTAGTTTTATTTCCAGTACCAGATCTCTCTTTGATACTTGTCGACTCATCAGGTAATTAATTCAAAGACTCATATTAACATAGGCCTTACAGTTTTGAAATTATTAAAGGTGGGTTTTTATAGAGCAGGATGTGCTCGGGAGCTGAAGGAGAGTAGATGCTGTCCGAGCATCTAAGGCTGGAGTGCACGTTGCCCGTCAGTCACTCGGTCACTCTCCTGTTGTAAAAAAGGAGTGACCTTAAGTGCCATTTGTTTACAGAGCAGAGTGCTCTAAAGCGGTTACTGCATTCCTGGTTTTGATTTTAGCCCATGACCTTAGAAACTTAAAGGTTTCTAGGCCTTGGTTTCAGGGGATAATGGGAGGGTGTAATTTTTGTTATCTTCCAAGGACAACGTTGAAACAACAACAAGGGAAAGTACTGGAAGGCACTCAGCTGTTTGCAGACTTGTTGCTATGTGGCCGAGTGGTGGTGACTTTCCCGTCTAAGGAGCCCTGGAAACCAGGCAGACACTGACCACACCTCAGCCCTCCATGGCCTGGGGCTGAGCTGCCTGAGCCAGGCAGGCCCGGAGGGGCCACCAGGGCAGCTCACTGGGGTGGAGAGAGCCCACGGGGCCAGTAGAGCCCATCTGTGGTGGAGGATTGACACTTTTGTCCTCACTTTTGCCTTGGAGTGATCAGACAACTGATTGGGAAAGCATGTTGTGGGATGGGAAATCCTCATGGTTGGGACGGGTCTCTGCGGTGGGGCTGGTGGAGCTGCTGCCGTGTCTCGTTATATAGGCCACAGGGTAGCCTGGACTCTTGTCTGCTTAACGGATACGAGGAGCAGCATCTCTTTGTTGTCACCTCTAGGGGTCACCACCTTGCTTTGTCACAGTGACCTTTGGTGAAACTGTGTGCTTGGAACCCCTCTCCAGGCCCCAGAACTGGGAACAGAGCCGGCTGCCCCTTTTTCCCTGGGCTGGCGGGAGAACAGGGCCTGTGTGAGTCTTAGTGCGGAGATCCTCATTTGCAAGCAGATGGTCGTTTTTTTTACCTGGTGATTCACTCAGATTCCTGGTTTATGAGTTCAGATTGTATTTTTTTATTTTTAAAGGTTTTTTTTAAAGACTTTATTTATTTTACAGAGAGAGAGAGAGAGACAGGGTGAGCACAAGCAAGGGGAACTGCAGAGGGAGAGGGAGAAGCAGGCTCCCCACTGAGCAGGGAGCCTGACACAGGGCTTGATCCCTGGACCCTGAGATTATGACCCGAGCTGAAGGCAGTCGCTTCACCGACTGAGCCACCAGGGTGCCCCTGGATTGTGTTTTTTAATAGTCATTTGTTCTTGGCAAGAGATTTGGGGGCTTCGGAGCTGGAGGTGACAGGGCAGCCTGGAGGCACCTGCTGGGTTTCCTGGGTGCTGAAGGAGCCGCTGCTTGGCTTGTAGCACCACCCTCCCTCAGCTTTGGTGCCCCGAGGACTGCCTGGGGTCTGTGAGGTCAGGGGCCGTGGTGTCCCGGTGGATGCCCTGGTGCAGGGCTCAGCTGTTCGTCAAATGGATGCCAGAGTTGGAAACCCTCTTGAAGCAGCTGAAGTACGTAGAGATACGATCTGTAGTCTGTCCTCGTGGCCATAACGTGGATGAGTTTGTATTTCTAGAGCTATACCAGTTTGCACACATTCTCTTTCCTGTCTTGATGCCATCAACTAAACGTTAACCAGAGAACGGACGTCCATCTTTAAGTTCAAACCGTCCCGATCCTTTAAATTGGAGCAACCCTCAGAACGCTCGGCCTCTCTTACGCTGCAGCATGTTAAACTTGTGCACGTATTCCAAAAATCCCATGATATTTTTTCTTTGTATTACCTTCATCCTCTTAGCTCGTAGGCTGCTCCTGCTGTGGATTTGCTTTGTGGCCGGGTTACCGTATCTGTACAGTGTTCTTTTTAATTTCCTAGTTGAACTGTTGAACAGCTCAGATTGCTTTCATCTGATCTGAATGTGGCCAGGATGGAGCTGGCGATAACCATGTAGCTGTCCCGTGCATCATTGTAGTGTGGCCACGTAGCGCAGGGCGTAAGTTATGGGATGAGGTCTTCCCGTTGGCTTGAAGTCCACGTGAACTGCTGAGTGTGTGAAGGGAAATGAATGAATGCAGCATGGCGTCAGTACCACAGCTGTCCAGGGGCCGACTGGGGCGCTGCCGCGTGGGGGAATGGGCTGCAGGGAGCAGTGGGGAGGCTTCGTGGGGCCAGAGGCTCTGAAGGATGGGGTAAGGTGTGGGAAGCCCCTCCAGGAGTTAGAGGGGAGGGTGTCTGGCCGGGTTGTGTGCAGGGGAAGAAGTGCTTGACACGGAGTCAGGTAACCTCATGACAGGATTTGTGGACTGGAATAGTAGTGATTAGTTTAGGAAACAGTCTGGACCAGATGGTCTGTGGTGTTCCAAGCTGGCTAGGGATTTCTTTCGAGATGTGTGGCTGGGAAGGTTTTTGTGTAGGGGGAGTGGTGTGATGAGACATAGAGCCTGGCAAGATTCTTCTAGCAGGTTGAAGTGGGCAGGGGCTGTAGTCAGGTGGAATATCTGGGATCATGTCTCAGGCCATTGTGGCTGCCATGACAACGTTCCATAGGCTGGATGACATCTGTCTCCCCCAGCTCTGGAGGCTGCAAGTCCAGGATCCTGGTGCTGGCAGAGTCAGTGTCCTGTGAGGCTGCTTCCTGGCGTGGGGTTGGCTGTCTCCTCGATGGGGCAGGAGGGGCGGGGAGCTCTCTGGAGCCTCCTTATAAGGGCACTAATCCCACTCGTGAGGGCTCCACCCTGCTGGCCTTCTCACCTCCTCACCTCCTCACACCTTCACCTGGGCCTGGGTTTCAGTGTCTGAGTTTGGGAGGGTGCACGCTGAGTCCATGGCAGAGCTGGTGTCATTTTGTCCGACGTGCCGAGGCCTAGCCTAGTTTGTCTGCAGGGGGGATGACAGAGCGGATGAGCCGACAGGTGTTAGGAAAGCAGAGCCCCCCCCCCGCCCCCCTCTCCCCCCAGACGGGCTTGACTGATGTCGGGGGCGGGAGGTGGGCCTGCACAGGGCTCTCTTGACGGGAATATTCAGTCCTTATTCCACGGAGCTTTTCTGCTTTCACGGCAGAACCGCACCTATGAGGTTCTCTTTCTGACTCCTCCGTCTGGCCCAGCCCTTTTTATTGTGCGTGCGAACCAGTTCACTTCCGTGCCCCTCGGTGACTCCTCCCCTCACTTCAGCCTCACTCACACAAAGTTAGACTTCCGTCAGCTCAGTGAGCACGTGCTGTGGAGTCTGGGGTCCTTGACGGGCCTCTCGGGGCTCAGGTGGTGCCCACATGGCTGCGCGCTCAGACCCCTGGGCGCCTGGGAAAGGAACAGCTGCTGTGGCAGAACAGGAACGGGAGGGTGAAACTCCCCTGAGGGAATCTAGAATGTTCCATTCAAATAAGTGAGGCTGAGTTTGTGGCTTCGGTGGGTAAGAGCCAGGCGGAGGTGAGGGCACAGACGGGGTGAAGAGGAGGGGAGAGGGCGGGGCGTCTCCCTGCCCGGGGGCCGGCCAGCCCTGCAGCTGGGAGTGGTGGGCACTGGGGCAGGGAGCTGGCGCCGGTGGGAAGGCCAGTGTACCTTGGGAGAGATGCCTGGGGCCAGGTCTTGGAGTGCCTTGAATGGTTGGTTGGCAAAGTGGGGTTTGGTCATGTGTGAACTCGGGAGCTCTTGAAGGTTTCTGAGGAGAGAAGAGACGTTTGAAACCTGTGCCTTTCAGAGGAGTAATGCCCGTTGTTTGGCAGGTATACAGTGAAGAATTTTTGTTCGGACTTTTGGGAAAATCAGCTTGTTGAGGGACACTTTACATACTTAAGTACAACAGAGTGCGCACATTCCAAGAGCGTAGTTTGAGGAGTCTAAGCACGGTCAAGGTAAGCCCTTTCCACTGACCGTCTCCAGGGGCCTGTGTGAGCCCCTCCAGCGGGTCCCAGCCCAGAGCCTCACTCATGTGCTCCAGTGGCTGTGGATGAGCTTGGTTTTTCTAGAGCCTTCTGTACCTCTACTCACACCTCAGCTACTCCCTGTGTGGCTTCCTACACGTAGGCTGATATTTTGGAGACTCACCCACGTGTGCAGACCTTTTTGCTGCATGGGGTGAGCAGTGGCCCCCGTTGTCTGGCTGCCCACAGTGTGCTTGCTCACTCACTCGTGTGTGGCCGCTGGGACTTCTGTCTCCCATGAATAGCACCGCTGTGAGCACTCAAGGACACGGCTGTGTGTGGGCATCTGTCTCTGTCGTCCTGGGGGACACCTGGCCGTGGAGTTGCTGGGTCACATGGGTGTGTTTAACTGCCTGGCTGGTTTCCAAGGTCGGCGTATCTCCTTTCTGTTTCCACCAGCAAGCGTGAGAATTCCAGTTGACCTGCATCCTTGCCAGCACATGGCATTGCCAGTCTTTTTAATTTTAGCCATTCAAGTGTACATGTTGTGCTCTGTCCCTGTGGTTTGGGTATGCATTTCCCTGATGACTCAACGATGATGAGCATTTTTTTTATGTGCTTATTGGCCATTTGAATCTTTTTTGTTGTTGTTGTTAAGTGTTTTTGGGTCTTTGGCTAATGTTTTAAACTAAACTATATAAATTGTATTTACCCAAAAACTAAACTTTTATTTTGAGATAATTGTATGTTAACATGGCATTTGTAAGAAATTACACAGAGATGTCTTGGGCACCCTTTCCCCAGTCTCCCCTGTGGTAACTTCTTGCAAAACCGTAATTTGGAATCACAGCCAGGATATTGACGTTGTATAATGTAGATCTAGAACATTCCGTTCTCACAAAGACCTCTTAACGTTCTGTTGCCTTCTGTAGCCACACCTACCTCCCTTCTGCTTGCCTTGGGGTTCGTTTGCTCTTTTTCTAGTTTCGTGGGGTAGGTACTTAGATTATTAAGCCTTTTTTTCTTTTCTAGCCTAAGCGCTTGGTGCTATGAATTTTCCACTTGGTACTGCCTTTGCTGCATCCCACATGCGTTTGGTACGTTGTATTTTCATTTTCATTCAGTTCTGTGAACTTTATTTCCTTTGATGCTTCTCTTTGACCCATGGATTATTTTATTTGTAAGTGTAATTTCCACGTGTTGAGATTTTCCTGTTTTGTGTTTTAGTTATGATTTCTAGTGTGATTCTGTTGTGGTGAGGTGATACTCTGTAGGATTTCTATTCTTTTAAACTTGTTAGAGTTTGTGTTATTGCCCAGGATAAGGTCTTTTTGGTGAATGTTCCATGGGCACTGGAGGACATGTGTTTTCTGCTGTTGGGTGGAGCGTTCCACACATATCAGCTAGGTTCTTTTGGTTGGTTGTATTGTGCAGATCGCTCTCCTGGTTAATTTTTTTTTTTTTTTTAAGATTTTATTTATTTATTCATGAGAGAGAGAGAGAGAGGCAGAGGGAGAAGCAGACTCCCAAGGAGCAGGGAGCCCGATGCGGGACTCGATTCCAGGACGCTGGGATCATGACCTAAGCCGAAGGCAGACGCTTAACCATCTGAGCCACCCAGGCACCCTCTCCTGGTTAATTTTTGTGTAGCAATTCTGTCAGTTGCTGATAGGGGTATTGAAGCCCTTAACTATACTTGCATACTTGTCTGTTTCTCTTTTCAGCTCTCTCCATTTTTTTTTTTTTTCCCTCATGTTCTGAGGCTCTGTAGTTTGGTGCATTCACATTCAGGATTGTAAGGACCTCCTGATGGGTAGACTGTCTTACCGTTATGTAATATATCTCTGTCTTTAGTAATTCATTTTTTATCAGATACTCATATAGCTATCCCTGCATTTGTTTGTTTGATAACTGTTTTCCTGGTATAGTCTCTCTTATCCCTTTATTTTCAGCCTTCTTAAGTCATTGAGTTTGAGGTGAGTTTCTTGTAAACAGCATATAGGTGTATTGTTTTTTTTTTTAATCCACTCTCTCAATCTTTGTCTTTTTTTTTGGTGTACTTAGGGTATTTACATTTAATGTAGTTGTTGATAGTTAAGGCTTAAGTCTGACATTTTATTGTGTTTTATGTTTCTTGTTCCTGTTTTCATTTTCTGCCTTCCTGTGCATTACTTGACTACTTTTGAAGATTCCATCTTGATTTATTTATATTGTTTTTGGGTGTGTGTGTAGTTTTCTTAGTAGTTGCTCTGGGTATCACAGTGTATATGACTTACATCAGCTGACTGGTATTGTTTTGCCATTTTGAGTGAAGTGTCAAAAACCTTTTTCCACTTTGGTCCCTTTGTTCTCTCCACCTTTAAATGCCATTGTTGTGAGTATCTGAAGGTGTTGGGGTTTAGTTTGTCACCAGATGTAATTTAGAAAACTCATAAAGAGGATAGTCTATTGTTTTTTACCCAAATTACTGTACCTTTCTGTTATTCTTCCTCCCTAATGCTCCAGGATTCCCTCTTTTATCATTTTATTTCTATTTGGAGAACTTCCTTTAGACATTCATTTAAGGTTTGCTGGAAATTACATTTTTTAATATTAAAAAAAATTTTTTTTGAAGATTTTATTTATTGACTTGAGAGAGAGAGTGAGAGAGAGAGCACAAGAGCGGGGTGAGGGGCAGAGGGAGAAACAGACTCCCCGCTGAGCAGGGAGCCCGACGCGGGGCTTGATCCTACGACCCTGGGATATGACCTGAGCTGAAGGCAGACACTTCACCGCCTGAGACACCCAGATGCCCCAGAAATTACTATTTTTTTAAGTTTTCCCCTGCCTAGGGGTGCCTGGCTGGCTCAGTCATTTGGGCACCCAACTCTTGGTTTTGGCTCAGGTCATGAGCTCAGGGTCATGGGATCGAGCCTCCATGTCAGGCTCCGTGCTCAGGGTGGAGTCTGCTTGAGATTCTTTCCCTTTCTCTCTGCCCCTTCTCCTGGGCAGAATAAATAAGTGAATAAATAAATAAATAAAGTTAGTTTTCCAATTAGAATGTCTTTATTTCTCCTTCATCCCTTCATCAGATGTGGAATCTGGTTGACAGCTCTTTTCCGCCAGCACATGAGAAAGGTGTGCTGCTTACATCCAGTCTGCGTGGCTCTGGGAGAGACCTGTTGTCCATCGAGCTTGAGGCCCCTGTTTGGAGTGCAGTGTTTCTCTTCAGCTGCTTCCATATATTTTCTTTGTCTTTAATTTTCAGAAGTTAGTGATGATGTGTCTTGGTGTGGATTTCTTTGGGTTTGTGTTATTTGGGGTTCACTCGGTTTCTTGAAACCTGTGGATTTGTATTTTTTGCCACATTTGGGAGGTTTTCAGCCATTATTTCCTCCAGTACTCTTTCAGCACCACTCACTGTCCCCTCTTTTCGGGGACTCCAGTGACACGAACGTTGGCTCTCGTTTTCCTCTCCTGCGGGTCCCCGAGGCTCATTTTTCTTCGGGGTGCTTGCTGTCTGTCCAGGTTGGGGAAGTGTGTTTCTCGGTCCACAAGCTCACCGCTTCTACCTTCTGTCATGTGCACTGTTGAGTCCAGCCACCCGGTGCACTTTGTTGCTGCAGTTTGCAGTTTGTATTTGGTTCTTTTATAATTTCTTTTTCTTTGCTGAAATTCTCTATTTTTCTTGTTTCAAGACGATTTGTAATTGCTTGTGGACTCACTCTTACGAGAGTTGCTTTAAAGTCCTTGTAAGAGAATTCCAATATTCCACTGGCATTGGTGTTGGTGTCAGTCGGTGGTCTTTCCTCATTAAGTCATGATTTCCCTGGTTCTGGGTGTGACGAGTGATTTTCGGTCGTTTTCTGGTCACTCTGCCTGTTGTGTGGGGAGCCTCTGGGTCTCGTTTACAGTTGGTGCTGCACGCGGGCCCAGGCCTACCTTTGTGCAGCGTGAGCCAAAGACAGCCTAACATTCGGAGCCCGACTGGTGCTGGGATATGTGCCTGGTGCGTCTGCGGCCGCAGGGGCCTCTGCTGGCCCTCCTGGCGCTGCTTTTAGGAAGCAGAAGAGCTTCCTGGCACTGGACTGCCTGGAGCCTCTGGAGGACAGAGAGCATTTCCCAGGCCGGGTGCTAGTCGTGGTGGGGTCCCCCTGTGCAAACTGTTGGGGGGATGGTGTGTGTCTCAGGCCGGTGGGGAAGGAGAGTACTTCCGGGCTGGGGGCTTTGTGGAGGTAGGTGTTCCAGACTGCTCATTAGTGGGGCTTTCTTTCTGTCCCCCCTGGTTCTCCCAGGCTGGCCTGCTGTAGCAGGTAGGCCTCCTGGTCAGTGAGGGGCGGGAACGAGCCCACTTGGCTTGCCTTCTCTTGCTAGCTGAGGGTCCAGAAAGCCAGGTCTTGGTAACCTTCTGTTGGGTTGGAGGTTGTGAGGTTCCCTGTGGCTGTGCTGTTCCTCCAGTCCGGGGGTCCCAAAACAGTTTGCCTTCCTCGGGCAGCTTTCAGATTCTCCTTTGGTTGTCTTTTTTTTTTTTTTTTTTTTTAAGATTTTATTTATTTGACAGAGAGAGACACAGCAAGAGAGGGAACACAAGCAGGGGGAGTGGGAGAGGGAGAAGCAGGCTTTCCGCTGAGCAGGGAGCTCGATGTGGGGCTTGATCCCAGGACCCTGGGATCATGACCTGAGCCAAAGGCAGACGCTTAACGACTGAGCCACCCAGGCGCCCCTCCTTTGGTTGTCTTTTGACTTACTTCCAAGGTTTACGGTTGCACTTAGAGGAGAGGAAGAGGGAAGGACAAGTCCGTGCCACCTTGTCCTTGACCACAGGTCCTTCATGGCTGCTCTAAGTTTTTGCTTTGTTTTTCAGTTTCATCCAGAGTACCAGGATGTTCTTTGGTGTGTACATCTCCTTTTTTATCTTGCTGGGTTTCATGACTTTACAAGTATGCGAAAATTCTTGTCTATTTGTTGAAATACAGTTTCTGTCCCATGTTTTCTCTCCTTCCTTTGTGGGCCTCCAGTCACACTCCTTTGACACCTGCAGAGTCTGTCATTTACCTTCTCTACTGCATGTTCTTGGTGGCTGGTCTGCTGTTCACCAGTCCAGTCTATGAAATAAAATTTAGTTACTGTATTTTTCTGTTCTAGAGCTTCTGCTTCGTCATTTTTCTGATCTGCCAAGTTCTTTTTTCTTTTCTTTTTTTGTAATTTCCAAATCGTGTTTCTGCCAAATTACTTCGTCTTTTTTTTAATATGTATTTTTTTATTTTTAAAGATTTTATATATTTATTTGAGAGAGACTGTGTGTGTGAGAGAAGGAGAGAGAGCAGAAGCAGGGGGAGTGGTAGGCTCCCCGCTGAGCAGGGAGCCCAACGTGGGGGCTCGATCCCAGGACTCCGAGATCATGACCTGAGCTGAAGACAGACAGAGCCACCCAGGCGCCCCTTCCTCTTGTCTTTTTTCCTTTCATTGTTATAAGAATGGTCAGGGGAGGTCTATAGCTGATCACTCCAGCCGTGGGGGTCCCGAGAGCCTGTTACTTCATCTTTGTTTCTTTGCAGTTTGATTAGGAAGCGTCTGGCCACTGTTTTCTTCCAGTCAGTTCTGTTTGGTTTTGCTGGGCTTCCTAAGCCTGCAAATCTGTGTCTTTAAGTAAATCGGGGAGATTTTGGCCATGACTTACTCAGATGCTTTTGGGCACCAATCTCTTCTCTGTGGGAGCACAGGCGTTAGACTTCTGATGTCCCACTGCTCTCTGAGCCTCTTCCTTTTCTTCAGTCTGTGTCTTCAGTGATGATTTCATGCACATTTCTTAGCTTCGCTGACCCACTTCCCCGTCCTCTTCATTCTCCTCCCTGTTCAGTGAATGTTTTGTCGATACACCGTATTGTTCAGTTCTCAAATTTTGGTTCTTTTTTTCTTTAGTTTTATTTCTCTGCTGAGAACTTTTATCGTCTCATTTATTTTAAGAGTCCTGACCTTGACCTCATGGAGTCTGGTTATAATCCATGCTTTAAAGTCTGATAGTTCTGAGATCTGGGTCATCACAGGGTTGGCATCTGTTGATTGACTTTTCCCCCAGAGAATTCGTCACATTTCCCTGTTATTTATTTATTTTAAAGATTTTATTTATTTGACAGAGAGAGAGAGTGAGAGCAGGAACATAAGCAGGGGGAGTGGGAGAGGGAGAAGCAGGCTTCCCGCTGAGCAGGGAGCCCGATGTGGGACTTGATCCCAGGACCGTGGGATCATGACCTGAGCCGAAGGCAGACGCTTAACGACTGAGCCACCCAGGCATCCTAAAAGAAAGTTTTTTTTTTTTTTTCAGATTTTATTATTTTTTATTTGAGAGAGAGAGAGAATGAGAGAGAGCACGAGCTGGGGCAGTGGCAGAATCCCTATTGAGCACAGAGCCTGACATGGGACTCGATCCCAGGACCCCAGGATCAAGACCTGAGCCAAAGGCAGACACTTAACCGGCTGAGCCACTTATTTTTATTTTTTAAAAAAGATTTACTTATGTAATTTAGAGAGCGAGCGAGAGCGCGAGTGAGAGTGTGCGAGGGGGTGAGGGGCAAAGGGAGAAGGAGAGAGAATCCCAAGCAGACTTCCCGCTGAGCATGGAGCCCAACTCCGGGTTTGATCCTACGTCCCTGAGATCATGACCTGAGCTGAAACCGAGTCACATGCTCAATCGACTGAACCACCCAGGCGCCCCTTTCCTATTTTTTACATGTTGACTAATTATGGATTGTGTCTTGGACATTTTGAGTATTACATTGTGGGGCCGTTTTCTGGATCCTGCTAAAGTCTTCCGGATACTGTTGATACGTTTTGGTGCTTTGTTTTGTAGCTGGGTGGTAATAATCACCTTTAGGTTCAGGCCACGGGTCTATTTTGCTGTTTGTGTGCGGTGGTTTCAAGGTCAGTTTGGTTCTTTGGGTCTGTCCCACATGCATGTAGCTCAGGGTTGTGTGGGTTCATCCATGGAATTTGGGGTCCCCTTCCCGGCTGTCTCCTTTCTTGGATTCTCCCTACACTTTTGGCTCCAAGAAGCCCCTCTCCTCTGGCTAGAAAGTCAGGGCTGCCCGTGCTGTCACCGTGCACCTCTGCACGCCTGGGGCGGTGTGGTGAGCGAAGAGAGGACAGAAACAGCAGGTGCCCTCCTGGCTTCAGACCCCAGAGGCCCCTCCCCTCTCAGCGGGTCCCACTGCGTGCACTGTGTGCACTGTCGCCCTCCGGTCACCAGGGCAGGCTGGAAGAGAGGGAGGGGATAAAGCCCGGGATCCCTCCCACTCTCCAGCGTGCGGGGCCCTTTCCCTGGTCCCCTGGCTGGAAGGACCTAGTTTCCGTGAGAATTTTGGCTGTGTGCCTGCCCCATGGTGCTGCATCGGGCCGCCCTCGGGTCCAAGGCGGGAGAGGAGGTGGATACAGAGCTGGGGACCCCGTAAGTGTTGCTTCTTCAGGCTTTGCTTCTGCTCCCGCAGTTGCCTGCTGTTGTTGGCGTTGAGAATCCTCATGGGGCTGCTTTCGGTTTCATGCAGAGTTCGTGGTGGTCAGTGGGGAGGGGCTGTCCTGAGCCTCCTTCGGCCTGGCAGTACCGCAGGCCTGGGAGCCTGCTTCTCTTGCTTATTGTCTCTGCTGGCTTTGTGCAGGATGTCCTGTCGTTTTGTTCATTTGCTTATTTTCCTTTGTGCTGAATGGGTGAGGTGTCTAGAAGACGGTAGGGATCATCAGAAGTCTGAGGTGGTGCCTTCCTCCGGGAGGAACTTGCATTTGCGGACACTGGCCCCCGTCCCTGATCCCCTCCCTCCAGTGCGTGGCTCTGGGTGCCTTCAGGGGCTGCTGTGCTTCCAGTTCAAGCCTGTTCTTAGGGTGCAGCCTTTGGGGTTCCCAGTCGAGAGTGTCTGCGAGGTTACCTGGGTTCCCTGCTCTCCTTGTCCGGCCCTGCAAATCCAAGTTTTGCCCTTAATAACTTGAAAGGTTGCCAGAAATGCGGCTTACCCTTTTTTTTTTTTTTAAGATTTTATTTGAGAGAGAGAGAGAGCACCAGTGAGCTCTCGCACAAGTCGAGGGGAGGGGCAGAGTGAGAGAAGCAGGCTCCCCACTGAGTGTGGAGCCCAATGTGGAGCTCGATCCTTGCGACCCTGAGATCATGACCTGAGCCGAAGGTAGATGCTTCACAGACTGAGCCACCTAGGCGCCCCAGTTTGACCTCTTTATGCCTGCTCTGGATGCACAGGTCCTCCTGGGACACAGGAAGGAGCGTCCCATCTGGTGAGCGTGCTGGAGTGTGGGCTCTCTGGAACATGCCCTGGCGACCTTGCCCTCGTCAGCTAGCCCGACCCTCGAAGGTGTTAATTCTATGTGTACTGTGTGGATTATGCTGTCCACCGGTACCGGACAACTCTCCATGTGGGTGTGTAAAGATCCTGACTCTGCGTTTGGTCACGAATCTTCCCTTGCCAGATACAGGGTACTCAGTTTGCACCTCCTTCACGCTGGTCCTGCTGGTGGGCACCCGCGGTGGAATCCCTGGGGTGTTAGCTGCGTGCTGTCACTTCTCTGGGGAGGGGGACTAGCACTTCCTGGGGAGTCTCTGAGGTGTGAGTGAGGAGGGTCTTGCCAGGACGCTGGCATTAGGATTTGTGCTCAGCCCTTCCCTCCCCTAGGCACCGTCCTTGGTAAGAGAGCTGTTCCCCGAATTGTACTCTGGGCCTCGGAGTGGAGGTGAGGGGGAGGAGGAGGGGTGTGCTGAGGGTTGATAGGTCTGTTTCTCACCTTAGTTTGGGTTCCGTAGCATCCCAGTGGTACCCAGCAGTGCTGTGTGCTGGGCCAGTGCCAGTGCTTCTCCACCTCATCGGGGAGGAGCGCTGTGAGGTTTGCAGCCCATTCTTCTCTGCACCAGCGCCCGGCCTCCTCTGCTCTGGTCTTTGGTTTCCCTCCATCCTGGGACTTCTTTTTTCCTGGAGTTTCTCAGAGTTTTGTGTTTTTTTATTCATTTAAAAAGTGTTTGTTTTTCCTTCTTAGAGCATGCTTATAAAAACCGGTTGCGTCCTTGTCAGATGACTCTGATGTTTGGGCCATCACGGAGTTGGGGTCTCTTGATTGCCTTTTTTCCGTTAGTTGTAGATGCCCCCTGTTTTCTTTGCGGAGTAAATCTGGATTGTATCTTGGACATTCCGACTCTTATGTGTGAGACTCTGGATCCTGTTAAAATCTAGAGAATTTTTTTTTTTAAACAGGTACCAAGCCCAGTTAGGTTGAGACTGAGTCCTGATGACCTGCCTTGTGTGGGCCTTAGCTCAGTGCTGGTTTAGTCCTGAAAGCCTCTGGGCCCCTCTGGCCTGTCCACGGGACACCACGGAGAAACCTGGGCCCCAGCGTAGTTCTCAAGTCATTGCTGTGCTGATCCCTGTTGGTGTCACCCAGGGGCGACTCGGGTCATCCGGGACAATACACACGGATTTTAGGATTCCCTATCCAGCACCCCTTCCTGCTTTCTGAGGGGGGGTGTTCCCAGGGTCTGTCCTCCTGGTCTGGCTAGAAGACAAGTCTGTGCTTCCTGCAACTGAGTCTGCCTCAGCAAAGCAGTGGGAGAAAAGAACCCACAGGGCGCCCTGCTCCCCGCGACTGTTGGGTACGGCTTTGTTATTGGTGCTCGCCTGGGGTAGGGCAGGAAAGTCTGTGGGCTCTGCCCAGCACAGCTGTTTTTCTTTTCTGTCTGGCGTTCCCAGCGTAGGCTGGGGGTGTGGGCAGAAGTCGAAGGCCTCTGGCCAATTTTACCGCCCTTACAGTGATTTGGGAAGCTTGTTTCCACGTGTCCACAATGAGAAGCGTTGTGGGTCTTCTTGGTGGAGCCTGTCACAGCCACGTTTGGAGCCTCGAGTGGTGATTCTCAGCCAGTGGCACAGATGCTGACGTCTGGGGCCCCACGTGCGGTGGGGGATGGGCTGGGCCGGGGCTGGGCACCGCGGGGTTGCTGGCGGCTGGGGGGTCTTTGCTGGCCTTAGACGCAGCTGGAGCCTGTTGGGGTCTCGGGCTTCAGTGGGGGGCCCTTGCCCAGCTCTGGGTGCAGGGACGTGGCATCGGTCTGCAGGGTGGAGTGTGGTGTGGCGGACGGCGACGGCATGGCTGCTTCCCTGACGCGTCTCTTTAAGCTCTTAAACCTCCTGATGGTCGCGTGGGTGGCAGCAGCAGCTATAACACTGTGCGAGGTGCATGGACTCCAGCTCTGCCCTCCCCCGTGACTTACAGCCTGCCCCAACCTGGGGAATAGGGGGACAGGCCCTCTTAGTGCCTGAGGTTCTGGGAGGCCCAGTAGTAGGAGGCTCTGACCCTCTGACCCCCGTCCCCTGCGCACCTGCTGTCCATCTCCACTTCCTTCTGCACCTAGTGCCCTCCCTTTGTGGTGCAGGCTGGCCGGAGCCCTCCCATCCCTCACACTGCCTTTGAGTCACAGGCACCCACAGGGTCCTAGTCCTGCGTCACCAGCCAGCCAGTCACAGTGTCCGCGCTGTCACTGCAGGCCCGTGTCACTGGGACCGCTGTCCCGCAGACCGCGCTCTTGTGGCGCCCGGTTCTGCTTGATTGCCAGGCATCGCCCTCCCGCTCAGGAGCCTTCTGCGCAGCGGACACCTGCCTCCTGCCTTCCAGGTGTCCGGTCGGAGCTCCTTCAGCTTGTGGCCACTGCCCTCCCACTCGCCTGCTGCCTCACCCTTCCCGCCTTCTGTCTGTCCTTCCGTCCATCCCTCTGAGCCAGAGACGTGGCCGCCAGGACCGCTGGCGGCGGGCGCCCCCCCTGTGGCTCTCAGAGCTCAGTCCGCTGGCGTTTCGCCCACGGTCAGTGAGACCTGCCCCTGCTGCCGCCCGCTGGCCCCGCTGCCTCCCTCACAGCCCTCCCCTCGGCCCCTTCGCCCGTCACGCCCTTGCCAAGGCCAGCGCTGCCTCCTGCCGGTACATCCACGGACCCCTTCCGGTCTCCTGCTGTGTCCCCCGGATCACCGCTCGGCTGTGTCCTTTCCCCGACCCCCCCTTCTGTCGCACCGCTTCCCCGATCACTTCTGCGCGCACTCCTGGGCGTCTCTTCCCAGGCCGGGGGCGCCCCGCCGCGTGCTCTCCCCGGGGCTGTGGTGATTCTGGGCCGGAGCTTCCAGGCTGCGTCCCCAGCCAGCCCCGTTCTCTCGTGCTCTGGTCTCCATGTTTTTCCGTCTCTGTTGACATCTCTGCGAGGGCCCCACAGGCGCCTCAGAGACGTCACGCCTAGAATGGCGCGCCCCCTCCCTGCCTGTCCCCCGCGCTCCTGGTTCCTGTCTTAGCAGGAGCCACCGGCCCGCATCTCGTTGGCGAAGTGGGGAACGTGCTGTGTGTCTCGGTCGCAGCGCGGCCCCGATGCCGCCGCCTCCCGGGTGTCCGTGCCCCCGCCGTCCCTCAGGCCGCGGACTGCAGTGGGGCTCCAGCAGGCAGTGACCCCCGTCCTCCAGCTCCTGCCCCCCCGGGGCCGGCCGCACCCGTTCCTGCGGGCCCTCGGGCACCTGACCGGCCTCGGGCCCTGACGGCCCCACTGGTGTCCCGGGGCCCTCCCGGTGCGCAGCCGGCCGGTGCCTGGGGGGTCGCCTGCCGGGCGAGTGAGGAGGTGGCCCGCGCCGCCTGCAGCTCCCAGCCGCCGTGTCCCACAGTCCTCTCGTCGGGGTCCTTCCCCCGTGTGTCCCTCGTGTGTCCTTGTCCCTGCCCCCTCCTTCCTGCTCCATTGGCCGCTGACAGCCTGGCTGCTCCGTGGCCCGCAGGGCCGGCCCGCGGCCCCTCTGCGCCCCGCAGCACCCCATCCCCTTCTGTGTGGGCGCCTTGTGTGCATGTTGCCTGGTGACGTCTCAGTCGTCTGAAGAGCCTCTGCCCCGGGCGGTGGGTCTCCTCATTCGACTCCCCTCGTTTCTGTGCATTTTTGGCTCAGAGGAGGGGCTCAGTAAATAATGACTAAACAAACGAGTAATTCTGACAAACCGGTTTTTTGGTTTGTAGAGGAAAGGAAGAATAAGTCACTAGTGATAGGTTCAAGGCATTTACAAAGTTGTCTTTTTTTAAATAGTTGACTTTAATAAAACCGATTGGAAATTTCAGAACTGTGCACAAGAAGTGCCGGCAGGAGTTGAGTCCCCTGAAGCAGACAGTTAGCTGGCTCTGCTGGCCAGTGGGCGCAGGGGTGGGTAGGGAGCTGGTGCCCTGGTGGGACGGGCAGGGACACTGGGCAGCAGGGGGCCTTTGTTGAAGTCCAGAGCATTTACCTGGAGTGGATGCGTCATTTTCCCGTAACTCACAGGATCCTGAATCTGCAGGTGAGGTGAGTCAGTTATGTGACTCATGTTCATATGTAATTAAAAAGTGGTTTATGAATCAATTTATAGTGATTATTTTCGAAGCTTCCACTAAGTGGGCCACCCGTGGAAAACCTTTCTACCCAGTAGATTGTAAGCGAAGGCAGCTGCAGAGCCATGGTGGGTGCTCTCTCCAGCCTTGCCGGGTTCCAGGGTTCCCAGGACTCCCGTCCTTCCTAGGGTCAGCCCCCCACTGTGCCTGTGTCCCATCCCCTCCTCTCAGAGCTGTGACCCCGGGGCACCTTTCTGTGGAGGGGAGCCCATCAGGTACCTAAGTGAGAGGTGACAGGGGCTGGGGCTGGGCGACGGTGGTGTGACAGTGGCTGTCATTTCCTGGATCTATTTCAAAGGGAAAGTCAGCCAGAGTTGCCAGGGTTTGGCAGGAAGAGAACTGGATGACCCTGAAGCTTTTAGTCTGAGCGGCTGACCTTGAGACGAAGCCCAGGAGGGGCACGTGTGGGAGGTGGAGTTCACTTACAGGCAGATTAGGTGCCGTGGCCAGCAGCCTCCACCTGCCGATCTCAAGGAGGCAGAGGGATGGAGGAATTCGGGGGCATGGCTGGGGTCAGGATGACTGAGGTCACCTGCCCAGTGAGGTGGGAAGTGCCCCTTCCAGTATTTGGAGAAATGAGGGGCAACTCGCAGAGGGGATGGAGGTGAGGCAGGCATGGAGAGAGGTGGAGGACTGAGGGGCTGGTCCCAAGGTCCCAGTGTTGGCTGGTCCTACTGCTCCTGCCCTGGTCAGCCTTGCATCCATCCCCCCCCCCCCCCGCCCCCCACAAATGTCCTCAGACCCTGGACTCCCTGGCTTGGTGTCCTCCCCTGACTTCCATCCTGCTTGGGACCAGGCCTTGAGTCCTCCACGTGTGTTCTCCCAGGCTGCTCTCTGTTCCCTGGGACGGCTCCTGTCCCTCCCTTAGTCCCCCACTCACATGTCACCATCACCTACCAAGAAAGCAGAAATCTTCCCACTGTGTTTTGCACTGGGACTCACTTCTTTTATTATTGGTATGGTCTGTTGCGTTTCAGAACTCTGGGGGATTTCAAGATAGGATAGTCTCTGACAGGGTCCATTCATTCACCAGACTATTGCTGGTTTGTCCCTGAGGCAAGGGTGTGTCCCTCCGGCCCTGGCTCTCTGGGCCTGCCCGGCTGCCTGGTGCTCTACCTGAGCTTTGAACCTCGGTGCTTGAAAACAGGTCAGCGTAAGTGTTAGCTACCGTTGTTAGAAGTAAGGACGGGTGTGAAGTGCTAAGGAGACTGGGGGAACACGGAGGAGCCCCAGACCCACAATGAGGTGATTGAGGCTCTGAGAATAGAGCCTGTAGACGAAGAGGGTGAGGGGCCAGGGAAAGAGGTGGAGAGTGCTTTTGGGGTCACTGGCAAGGTCGCCTCTTCCTCGGGCAGTGCCACAGAGAGCCTGGACTGAGCAGGAGAGGGTGTGTTGGCGGCCCCGGGTCTCAGCACTGCGTGTCATGGGTTTCCTTCGCCAGCCTTCTTGGAGAGACTAGGCTTGTCTGAACTCTTCCACAGGTTGGGATGGTTCCAGAACTCAACCATGGGGGCGGTCTCAGGGCTGGAGAGTTAAAGGTCTGCGGGCCTCACCCGAAGAGATCAGCCTCTGTTTAGCTTAGTGTTTCCCAGTCCACTTGAGTACACAGTGTCCCCCACTCTTGGAGAGCAGCAGCTGACATCGTGCAGGGCAAGTGTGAGGGACACCACTGGGGAGGCCATTCCAGCCATTTAGAAAGTGAGTGTCCCCAGCTGTACACAGATGCGCGGTGTAGTCGTGTGGGAGGTGGTGTAGACACTGCGTCAGGCACGTTCACAGTTGGTGTCTGCCGCTTGTGACCTTGAGCACGTGGTGTACTCTCCCTGTGCCTCTGTTTCCCCGTTTGTAACACAGGGACAGAAGTCACAATTTGATGGAATTGTGGTGATGTTTAATTGACACGGCTCATGTGGCATTGATGTTGCCTGGTCCAAAGTCAGGTGAAGGCCTGGGGCCGCTGCTCCGGGTTTGCCAGGGTGCTTGTGGGCCCGGCGTTCTCGTCCAGAGAGACCCTGGTGTTTGGCCCCGCTCCCATCTCCAGCTGGATGTCGGAAGAAAGGTGCACTTGACTCCCTGTCCGAGTCAAGGCCATCAGTGCGGCCGCGATGCTGGGTGTGCTGCACGCTGTCCCGCAGGGTGACCAGCTGCGGGGCGCTCCTGGGTGCCACACGCGGCCCCGTGGTGGGACCAGGTGCCCTGCCCCCCTAGCCTGACTGCCTCTCAGTTGCCTTTTGGCTCCATTACCCCCTTTGGGCTCCCACACCTACCTCTCGCCTCCCTGCGTCAGGAAGAGTTGCTCCTTGAGGTTGTGGTGGTGAAGTTGCCAAGGGGTGTGTGTCGCCCACGCCCCGCCGGGTGGTGTAAGCAGCTTGTTTGCCTCTGCGGGTGCGGAAGGTGTGGGATTATGCAGTAGTGGGGTCTTCTTATGTTATTAGTCACCCATCGTGATCAGTGGCAGCTCTGTCCTCTGTTAGCATTTTGGATGGACGCGTCACGCTCATGTGGTAATCTCTTCCTTGGCTCAGATAACATCCCCGAGGACCTCAGGGACCCCTTTTACATTGATCAGTATGAGCAGGAGCACATCAAACCGCCCGTCATCAAGCTCCTGCTGTCCAGCGAGCTGTACTGCCGTGTTTGCAGCCTCATCCTGAAGGGGGACCAGGTGGCCGCCTTACAGGGACACCAGTCTGTCATCCAGGCCCTGTCCCGGAAAGGGATTTACGTGATGGAGAGCGACGACACCCCTGTGACGGATCCCGACCTCAGCCACGCACCCATAAAGATGGTGAGTTTCCTGTGCGTTTGTGGGCGCAGGGGCTGTCCCTCGCCTACGGGGACTGCTTCTGGTGCCATGGGCCCCTGCACGGCACCCCGGCCTGTCGTGCTGCCGGCTGTCGTTCTGCACCGCGTCTGCGCGCGTGCGGCCAGGTCGGCCCGAAGCTTGAGGCACAGATGGCCTGAGCACGAGTGCCCCGCAGGATGGCCAGGGTTTGCGTCTGAGCCGTGAGGCCCTGAGCTGTGCCTGTCTTCTAGTGCGTGTGATTTCAGAGAAAGGGGAAAGAGCCGCTTCCTGTCCACTCTCTTCCTCGTTGGGAGTGCTCTGTGGGTGCGAGCTTAAGTTGAGGCATGTTAATGAAAACATTTGGAGGCAAATTTTTTGCAGATGTTGTGCTAAACAGTTGTTGAGCCTATCCTGGTAGATTCTTTCATGCATATCGTGTTTTTTGTCCAGATAAAGAAGGAAATGTGCTTTTTTCTCCCCCTCCCCATTTTTCTCTGGAAGCCACCCCACTGCTATGACTTTTCCAGACCACTCTGGGTCAGCGATTTTTGGTGCCTCCCACATTGCTGTTTTGACTGTTCACTGGCATTTTGCATTCTGTGGCTTTTCACTTGTGGGCTTTGTGGATGATGGGTTGTGAGTCAGGAGGATGTTCCTCGGGTTCTGGGAAGAAAGGATGCAAAGGTGTGGTGTAATTTTGGTGTTCAGCGCTCTTGACTGGTACCCAGGGACCAGTTTGTGGTCTTGCAGCCTCGGGCACAACTCTTCCCTTTGTACCTTTTCTCTCAACCGCGAAGTAGAGATGCCACCCTTGGGGCTCTCCAGGTTGCCATGGAGATGAGAAAGGAGGCACGGAGCCCTCCACACCACAGGGTGCCGAGTTGGCCGGACCCTGGGGACGGGTAACTTGCAGATAATGACCTTGAAACAATGCAGTTGGGTCAGAGTTTGTGAGCAGGGTCTCTGTGTTGAACCTGGTAGGAGAGGTGGGTTTGGGCCACCCTGATTGTTGCCTCTCTTTCCAGAGTGCCCACATGGCGATGGTGGATGCCCTCATGATGGCCTACACCGTGGAGATGATCAGCATCGAGAAGGTGGTGGCCAGTGTCAAGCGCTTCTCAACATTCAGTGCCTCGAAAGAGCTTCCATACGACCTCGAGGATGCCATGGTGTTCTGGGTGAACAAGGTGAGTGCTGGGAGCCGTGGCCAGAATGGGGACAGGGGGCTGCGGGTCGTCTCCCCGAGCAGTGTGAATGGCCTGGGGTGCTCCTTGGGTGGCAGGTGCTCTCCCCCTCCAGAGGAGGGGAGGGACCCTCCTCGTGTGTCATGCTGAGAACCAGCTCCTAGTGGGGGCCGCGGAACCAGCAAATGAAAGTGCTGTGGCCAAGCAGTGTGTCTGTCGCACTGCAAACAGGTGTGCCCCTGGACAAGAAAAGGAAGGGTGTGCGCGGGGTGCGATGAGCAGCGCGTGCTCGTGGTTTCAATTCTTACACTCTGTGGAGTTTTATCTCAGCACCTCTGTGCATCAAAGGGGTGCTCGATTTTACAAGGAGTTTTGGTGATTAAGAGAAAAGTGGTGTTGTTCCTAAGTGCTGTTTTCTCCTTTTAAGTTTAGAAGCTTACAGTGTAATCTTTTATACAGTGTATAGAAAGAGTATTTTTAGTGGCATGTGATTATTTATAGGATTACCTCACCAAAACTTTTTGCTTATTAAGCATCTTTATTTGCAAAAAGGTGTGCACTGAGGGACACTTGGCTAATAAAGCAGAGGAAGCAGAAGACGGAGCAGTGCCCTGTGAAGTTGTTCTAGTGTGCCACAAATTTTAAAATGATTTCGTTATACAGTTGGCAGGTGTATTCTTTATAAAGTAAGATTTTAGTAAGAGGCAAGGTAAAAATCAGTGGCCATGGAATTAGTCGAAGAACATGGCAAAGCCAGGCCATGGTGTGTGTGTTGGCTCCCTTGAAAGGGCCTCCTTCATTGTCGTGAGAAGCAAGGCCTTATGTCAAGTGCGTGTTGTGACTTCTAGCTAAGATGCTTGCCCTGTTGTTTACTTGGTTTCCTACCCAGGTGTGGGTCAGGGGAATCAAATAGAGGGGCAGACGACTTTAAATCTCTGCTCAGTAAGGTAGAAGGCTTTTCCAGGCTTCACTAGAACCTCTGGGTCCTGGTTTGGACTTGGAAGCTGGCCATTGTCCAGAAGGTCGCCTCTTGGTGGCGGGCACTATGTCTTACTTGTCTCCTGGCTTTGTGTAATCCTGTGCATGTGGGAAGCACCCACAGGAACTTGGTTAAAAAATGATGTTCAGGACTGGTGCGAGTTTCCATAGGAAACTGAACCTTCAGTGAGTCTTTCCTTTTTTTTTTTTTTTAAGAGAGGGAGAAAGGGAGGGAGGGACAGAGGGAGAGGGAGAGAGAGACTCTCAAGCGGGCTCCACGCAGAGTGTGGAGTCCGTCATGGTGCTCAGTCTCACAATCCTGAGATCACGACCTGAGGTGAAATCAAGAGTCGGATGCTTAACCAGCTGAGCCACCCAGGCGCTCCTTGGGTGATATTTCTGTAAATCCCAACATGAGCTTCCTATGGTCAGTTGTTCAAGTGTTTATTTTATTTTATTTTATTATTTTTTTTATCGTCGACATACAGTGCGCATTAGTTCCAGGTGTGCACATAGTGGTCGACAGGTCTGTACGTCATGCCGTGGTTTCCACAGACGCGGCTGCTGCCTGTCGCCACACGGCCTCCTTAGGGGATCTTGACCATATTCCCTGTTATATGGTTCATCCCTGCTAAAGTTCAAGTTCTAACTTTTTTTTTCTCTAATAACTTTTATTGAATTTTTTTCCCCTTACAAACGAAATGACATGGTCATGATAGAAAATTTAGAAAACACGATGAGCAAACAAAACAAAATATAAATTCTCTATAACCTTACCACCTGGAAATGGAGTGTTTTGATATAAATTCTCATCATTTTTATTCATTTGGATGTAATAGATAGGCTTAAAAGCGCAATTAGGTGCTTCCAGGTGCTGGGCCCTAAGCTGAGGCTTGCCCTTTGGCAGGATGGGGAGGGGTCTCCGGGGCCAGCTCTGCTGCCCACCTGCTGTTGTCTCTAGGTGCTGGCTCCGTAGGCGGCCACGAGCATTTGCCTCCCACACACAGCTGGTGGGCGGTGGTTGCTGTGTAGCTGAGGTTCATTTAAAGGCTTTAGACTGGTTTTTGCCAAATTTCTGACCATATGATTGTACTGTTTTTCATACTGTTAGTCCATGGAGGTGTCTTACTCCATGACTTCCCATGGATTAGATATTACTAAAAAAAACTTGTCATTTTTAAAGGTGAGATATAGTGTCTTATTTTCCTTTTATTTTTCTGTTCACTGGTCAAATCAAAGTTTAAAAAATAGAGTGTATGTTTGGCTATTTCCTTTTTTTTTTTTTTTTGTAAATTGCTTATTATCTTTGATCATATTTCTTTGGGGGCAGGGTCTCCCCTGCCTGATCAAGTTTCTCGTATACTAAGGGTGTTCTCCATGTACCATATTTTTATACACGATTTTCCAGGTTATTGCTACTTCTGTTTGCCTGTGGACCTTGGCTGATATGTGGAAGGTGATCTTCATGTGGTCCAGCAGCATCACTTTATCTGCTCACATGTGTTTTCTGGTATTAACCGCTGTATTTTAAAGAAGTGCACTCTGTTTCTGGTGCTGCATCTGCCTCTGGTAGGCATTGCCTTCTGATTTACTATTCGCTCATGTGACCTTCCCCTCAGGTCCCTGCGGGCCTGCTGTGGTCACATGGCCTGCTGTGGTTGGATCTGTATTCAGACGTGACATTACTGTGACTAGGAAAGACATTTTCACAGCTCGGGACCCTTTTCTTGTGCCACACTTTGGTTTTCCTGGAGTTAATACTTGCTTCAGTTTTTTGTGACCTTTTTTTGTCCTTGCCCGATAGTTATATTTTATTCAGTGTTTTCCATGTTATGCTATTTCCTTAGCATTTCCATATGAACGTGTTTCTTACACTGATAGGTTTTCTCTCATGTGTGTTCTTTGATGTTGACTGAGCAGTGAGCTCTGGCCAAGGGCTCCCCCCACACTTACTGCTTTCACGTGGCTTCTCTCCAGCGTGGATGTGCAGGTGTCAGATAAGGGGTGTGCTCACTCAGCAGGTTTCTGGCACTGGCTGCTCGTGAGGCTTCTCTCAGATGTGAGCTCTGATGTAGGGCGAGATGCGCCCCCATGCTCTCTGCACTCAGAGGGTTTTTCCCTGAACTGTGATGAGGTCTGAGCTCCCCAAAGCCTTTCCTGCATGGACTCCAGTGGCTGTGGGTCCTCTGATGCCTGACAGCTTACAGCGGGCCCGAAAGCCTTCCCACCTTCATTTTGCAGGTGGGTTTTCTCCCCACTGAAAACTGCTGCATGTTTAATAAGGTTCAGGCTCTTCAGAGTTCACATAGGAGAGTTTTCTCTCCAGCATCAGTCTTCAGTGCCTCATAAGATCTGAGTCTTCCTTGAAGCTGTGGTTGTAGATAGTGTTCCCAAGATTCCTGCTGGGTGAGTGCACTTGAGTACAGACTTAAGCTTTTCTCACTGCCGTGCTGGCCTGTTTTCACTTGGGAAGGTATTTCTGTGGGTTCACTTCCTTTCCGTGTTTGTCTGGGTGCTGTCACCCCTTTCAGCCACTCTGGAGTCACAGGCCTGTCAGGTGACCTCTGTGAGTGTATTTTCTGTGTGGCATCACTTCTAGGGACTCTCCTGCCCAGCCTAGGTGGCTCGGTGGTTGCTACATAGGCTCTTGCCTCCCCGTCAGCTGGCACTTGCCTCCCACCCTTTGGAGAGCCCTTGGCGTCCGTGCCGGGCTAGCCCCCTGGCCTCCCTCTCAGCCGGTGCCTCTGTGCCGGGAGCGTGTCTGGACATGGCAGCATGCTCAGAAAGGCTGCAGCTTTGCCAGCATTTCCCAGCTTCTGAGCAAGCCCCTTCCCTCTCCCTGGATCATCAGGCACTCTGGGGCTGGGGAATTGCCCTCCCTAGGACTGGGACTCACCACTGAGCTGTTCTCCAGATTCCCTGCTCTCTGTGTGTGATTGAGCTGTCCTGTGTCCCCAGAGTTCTGGAGTTTTACAACCATCTTGTTGTGGCTTTTGACATTTTTCTTGATGCCTAGCCAGTTGCTTAGTCTTTGACAAATAAAACCCAGCTTCACTGCTATATGATTTGCATGCAATAAATGGGTCCAGTTCTTCGAGTTTTGACAAGTGGCTATCTGTTTAACATTCACAATCAAGGTAACATTTCCATCACTCTAAAAAAGTTCCTTTGTGTCCCTTTGCAGTTAATCCTCCAGCCTAGATTACTACTGATCTGCTTTCTTCACTGGAAGTTAGTTTTACCTCTTTTAGGTTTTGATAAAAATGGATTATGTGTATGTGCTCATTTTGTGGCTGGGTTCTTTCACAGAATAAAATGATTCTGAAATTGATCCATATTAGTGCATCTGTCAGTGGTTTTCTTTTTATACTCAGGAGAATTCCGTTGTATGAAGAGAGCATGGTTTCCCTATTCCCCTGTTGATGGACGCTATGGTTGTTTCCAGTGTCTGCCTCCTGTGAATAAAGCTGCTAGGGACTCTTGTGTATAAGTCTACACGCAGATGTGTTTTCATTTCTTTGAGTAGCATACGTAGGAGTAGAATTGCCAGGTCAGTGATAAGGACGTATTGTTGAATGTTAGAAGAAACTGCTAATGTATCTTCCATTTGAAGCTGCCACTAATGAGGGAGCCCCAGTTGCTCCGGACCGTCGCCAGCACTTGGCACGGTCGGTCTGTCAGTGGGAGCCGTTTGAGTGGATGTGAGAGCTTTCTTACCACGGTTCTCATTTGCATTTCCCTAACGACTGAAGACATTTGTATATATTCTTTGGTTAGGTGCATGTTCAAATATTTTGCCCAATTTTAGGTTTTGTATTTAATTCTGTGTCAGTTTTGGTGACTTGTGACTTTCAAGGAATTTCTCAATTTTACTTAAATGGTTGAATTAAATTATTATCCTTTACATGCGTGTCTGTCTGTAGTGATGTCTCCTCTTGTTTCTTGCTCTGTCACTTTTTTTTCTTTCCTTGGTTTGGTCTGGTTTGTCAATCTTCTTAATCTTCCAAAAACCTACTTTAGATTTTTACTGATTTCTTCTATTTTCTGTTTAACTTCTCTTTTAATTATTTTTTCTATTTATTTTGAACTTAATTTGCTCTCCTTTCTAGTTTAAAGTAGAAAGTGAGTTCTTCATTTCAAGCTGCTGGCCCTCTGAGCAGGAGCCCCCCCCCCCCGTTTGTGCTGGAGTGCTCGCCCTTCTCGCTACGGGGTCCTACTTTCTCCGTGGGTTACCTAGAAGTTTGTGGTTTAGTTTCCACACAGTTGGGGGAGGTGATTCTAGATCTCTTTGAGTGCTCTGGTTTCTAATTCTGTTGTCCTCAGATAGTAGAGTCCGTGATTTCAGTCCTGAATCTATTGAGATTTGTTCCACGGTCCACTGCGTGGCTTTGTAGAGTGTTCCGTGTGCACTTGAACACGGTGCGTGCTGTGCCGGGCTGGGCGGGTGCTCTGCGTGTGGGTGCCCCGTCCCGCGGCCACTCTGATGGGACTTGAGGTCGCCAGCGTCCGTCGTCGGTTTTACGCTGCTGTGTTGGTGTTTGCAGTCTGCTGTTAGATTTACAGTTTCTAGGATTTCTGTATCTTCTGGATGGATTAACCCTTTCATCATCAGGAAGTGTCTGTCCTTTCTCTTGTCCCCGGGGTCTCCTTCATTTCCTGTAGCACAGCTGCCCCAGCTTTCTAACCACAATGCACCTGTGCTGTCTCCTTTCCTTTCCTCTTATTTTTACTTTTTTACTTTCTTGTCATTCTTTTTTTTTTTTTTAAGATTTTAGTTTTCAGTAACCTCTACACCCAATATGGGGCTCGAACACACAACCCCCCAAGATCAAGAGTCGCGGGTTCCACCACTGAGCCAACCAGGTGCCCCCTCTTGTCTTTCTCTTTAAAATGAGAATCTGCCTTATCGTTTAGACCAATTACATTTAATGTGATTATTGAGATATCTGGGCTTGATATCTGCTTTCTGTTTATCTCATTTTTTCCTTTTCTTTTTCTCTTATGGCTTATTTTGGACTGAATATTTCTCACTACTCCATTTATCCAGTAGTTTTTGGGGGCTGGTGTAGGGTTTACAACATGCATCTTTAGTTCTTTACAGTTTGCCTTCAGATAAAGTGATACCATTTTCACAAATGATGTCAGAAATGGCTTTTCCCTTCCTGGCCCCCATGATGCTGCTGTCGTTCACTTTACTGTAATCTCAGACATAGTGCTTTTGCTTTCAACAGTTAGATAGCTTCTGTTTTTTCATCATTATTATTTTCTTAAAGATTTATATATTAGAGCGTGGGTGTGAGCAGGGGTGGAGAATGTCAGAGGGAGAGAGGGAGGGAGAGAATCCCAGGCAGGCTCCCTGTCAGGACCCTGAGATCACGACCCGAGCCAGAATCAAGGGTCGGACACTCAATTGACTGAGCCACCCAGGCGCCCCCAGATATCTTTTAAAGTAATTGAAAATAGGGAATATTTATCCACAGAGTTTCCATTCTTGTTGCTCATCATTCCTTTGTATAGATAAAGAACTCTCAAACTTTTGGTCTCAGGTCCCCATTACACTCTTAAAATTACTGTGTATTCTAAAAAATTAAAAAAAATTAATCTATCAGTATTTACCATTTAGATATTAAAAACAAAATTTAAAAATTTTATTGATTTGTTTAAAAATAACAGTAAGCTAATTTCATGTTAATAGCTAATATAAATATGTTTTTATGAAGAATATTTTCTGGAAGAAAAAGTGGTATTTTACAGTTTTGTACATTTCTTTACTGTCTGGCTTCCTGGAGGACAAGCTGGATTCTCTTCCCTGCCTTGGCATGTAATTTGCTAGAGTGTGTTTGTGTTGAAGCGTGTGAAGAAAGTCTGACTTTGTGTGGAAGCGGGAGCGTGTGGCTGGGTGTTTGTGAGATGACGGTGTTGCAGCCTGCCATCCTCTCCTCCACTGTCGATGTGGCCTCTCCTCTACCATGAGCCGTGAGACTCCGCGCTGCCAGTCTTCGGGCCATTTTCTGGGGTACTTACACCGATGTGGGTGACACCTGGGTGTATCCGTGGGGCAAAGGGAGCTTCGGATCCTCCTGCTCCGCCATCTTCCCTGCAAGTCCATATGCACATCTCTTTTGATTCTGCACCAAAACTTGACGAGTAGTCGTTTCTCAAAGGTTAAACAAAATATGGGATTTGAAACTATTACCAATTTTTAAAAAAAACTTGAGGGGGCGCCTGGGTGGCTCAGTCGTTAAGCGACTGCCTTCGGCTCAGGTCATGGTCCCAGGGTCCTGGGATCGAGCCCCACATCGGGCTCCCGGCTCAGTGGGAAGCCTGTTCTCCCTCTCCCACTCCCCCTGCTTGTGTTCCCTCTCTCGCTGTGTCTCTCTCTGTCAAATAAATAAATAAAATCTTAAAAAAAAAAAAAAAACTTGAGATAAAATTCACTATTTTAAAGTCTACAGTCTCATGGTTTTTAATATATTCACAGGCTTGTACAGCTGTCCTCACCAATTCCAAACAGTTTGATCACGTCCAGAAAGAAAGTCCCCATCAGCACTCCCTGCCCGTCCCCACCCCCAGCCCCTGACCGCCGCGGACCTGCTTCCTGTCTCCGTGGGTTTGCCGACCGTGGGCATTTCGTACCCGCGGGAGCGTATACTCCACAGCCTTCTGGGTCTGGCTGCTTTCACTCGGCGCCCCGTGGTCTCCTGTCACCCGTGTCGTAGCTCGCACCCGGGCTCCGTCCCTCGTACGGCTGCATGGGCCTCCGCTGTGTCGGTGAGCCGCGCTGCCGCGGTGCGCTTCTCAGCTCAGGGAATTCGGGTTGTGTCCACCGTTTGGCTGTCACGGTGCTGCTGTGGTCGTGTGTGTACGAGATTTTGTGTGGATGTGTGTCCGTGTTTCTTGGGTATTTAGGGACCGAATTGCTGGGTCACGCGGAAGCTCTGTGTTTACCTTCTTGAAGAGCGGCGACACCAGCTTACATTTCTTCGGCAGTGTCTGCGGCTTCCAGTGTCCCACGTCCTCGCTGGCACTTGGCTTCCGGTTTTTCGAGTCGAGCCATTTTCGAGGGTGTGAAGTGGTGTCTCGTGGCTTAAGTCCGAATCTCCCCAGTGGTGGGAGCCCCTTTTCATTCCCACGTGCATGTCGGACATTCGTAGGTCTTCTCTGGAGAGACGTCTCTTCAGATCCTTTGCCCATTTTGAAATCAGATTCTTTGTCTTTTTATTGTTATAAGAGTTCTTTTATGTTCCAGATACTAGATCAGGGACTTTTGTCTCTGGTTATGTTAAAGTCCACTTACGGTTCTTGTGTCCTTCCTGGCCCTGCTACTCACCACGACTGTAACCTCATACACTGGCCATTTGGCACACGGTGTCATGGAGAGCTGTATAGACCTTCCCAGTGTGGTCACATTTCATGAACAGTATCAAAAATTACATTCATTGGGGGTGCCTGGGTGGCTCGGTCAATTAAGCATCTGCCTTCAGTTCAGCTTGGGCTGTGATCCCAGGGTCCTGGGATCGAGCCCCGCGTCGGGCTCCCTGCTCAGCGGGGAACCTGCTTCTCCCTCTCCCTCTGTTCCTCCCCCTGCTCCTGCTCTCTCTCTCATAAATAAATGGAATCTTAAAAAAAATTACATTCATTAATGCCACCATCAATCTAATCGGAAAATCCTTCCAATACTAGAAAGCTATCTAGTGAATGACAAACACATTTTCCAAAGTATTTTTTATTATGAAAAATTGTAAACATGAAGAAATATACGGAGAACACCCATGTACCTAACACTTAGATTTTACATTTAACATTTTATGATACTTGCTCTGTTACTTATCCATCCATCCATCTATTCTGATTCACTTATTTTAAAATTTATCTGTATTGATTTTTCTTTTGCCTTTTTCTTTTCAAAACAAAGTTTCTGCCTTCTTGATTTGATTTGCATGAGTTCATTTATCTGTATTCTTGTTTTCTTTTTTTTTAAGATTTATTTATTTGAGAGAGCGAGTGAGCAAGAGAGAGAGAGAGAACATGAGCCGGGTGAGGAGCAGAGGGAGAAGCAGATTCCCCGCTGAGCAGGGAGCCCGACGCGGGGCTCGATCGCAGGACTCCAGGCTCATGACTTGAGTGAAGGCAGATGCTTCACTGACTGAGGCACCCAGGCGCCCTATTTGTATTCTTGTTTAGTAAAACATTCAGTTCTGTGTTTTTTCATCTGATTATAGCTTTGACCATATCCCTTGAAGCATTGATGAGTATTTTTCCCCATGATTTTATTTATTTTTTAAAGATTTATTTATTTATTTTGAGAGAGAGAGTGTGCGTGCAGGCTGGGGGTGGGGTGGAGGACTGAGGGAGGGGAGAGAGAGAATCCTCAAGCAGACTCCTTGCTGAGCCCGGAGCGTGACTCAGGGTTCGATCCCAGGACCCCGAGATCATGACGGGAGCCGAAACCAAGAGTTGGAAGCTCAACCGACCGAGCCACCCAGGCACCCCTCTATGATATTACTTTATGATTGCCATTTTGATTTTATCTTTGGGTTAATCATTTGGGAGAGAATACTTTAATTTCTAATAAGTTGTATTAGTTGTTTAAGGGCTATACAGTTAAATCTTATGATTAAAGTTGATTTGGTGTCATGTGTCAATGAGTAGGGAACATGTGAGCCACCTGCTAGGCTCTGCAGCAGGCCGTCCCAGCCACACGGTCTCAGCAGTGGCGTTTGCTGATGGTGACAGCTTGTACTATTTGTGCGCCCCAGGCGTCCAGCGATGCGACCCATTGACCCTGTCGTGAGGTGGCGAGCGTCACACTGGATTGGAGAGGCACGGAGTATTTCCTGGAGGGGCAGGCCAGCTTTGGTCTCCATGTCGAGCCGCGATCATATGGAATCCATATATTCCTGCATACGTGTAATTGGCCTAAATGATCCCTGCATCTAAGGGAATGCAAACAAGCGAGGTGGGGTCCTTGGGAGGAGCAAAGATGCGGATTTGAAGATACGGAAGCAATTGCCCTTTTAATGCATTTTTTTTCTACTTCAGGTAAATCTTAAAATGAGAGAGATAACAGAGAAAGAAGTTAAGTTAAAACAGCAGTTATTGGAAAGTCCAGCTCATCAAAAGGTAAAGGGTAAATTTAATTATTCTGGAATGCATCTAGTTAATGTTGCTCCCGGTTTTAAAGAATAGTGTCAGTGTTTACTACTTGCTTATTCTTTATTTGCCCACCCCTCTTCCTGTCGCCCCTCCCCCCCCGGAGCGAGGCTCCGAGGTCCCCTGGCAGACTGGCTCCGTGAGGGCCTCGGGGGCGGGCATGGCAGTGCGCTCCTCGTTTCTCCCTGGCCGGGGTGGTCTTGTGTTTCACGTGGGAGGGTGAGGGAGATGTTGGGAGGTGTTGGAAGCTCAAGAATGGGGGCGTACAGCGTCACCTGGGAGTTAGCTTCTGATTTCACTGGTTGAGGAGAAAATTGCCTACTGTCAAAGGTGCCTTGAGAATCCCTTCTTTTGCTCGTGAGGTCCAGCGTAGCTGGTGGCGTATGTCTAAAACCCTGTCTGGAATTCAGACAGATAATGTTATGTGTCTCACGAAATGACACAGATGGTGCATTATCCATTCTGCTCATTTCTGTCCTTTCCTTCCCCTGTGATGGTATTTTTTTGCTAAGCAGCAGATGTGTGACTGAATCCACATCCCTTAAATGCATGTGCGATGTGGCCCAGTCACGTCTGTGGTCTCGGTGTCCCCTTGCCTCCTTCGTTCGCTCCTGGACTCTGGGGATGCCATGGGCACCACACCCTGGGCCACACTTTTGTGAGCCTCCTTGTTCTTCGGATGGGCACAGACGACGCACTGAGCGCCTCTCCGAGCTGCATTGGCATCTGTCCTTCACGGTGCCCGGCCCGTGCCGTTTCCGGGGTGTTCTTTCCTCCCGCAGAGGCTAGTGCTGTGGGGGGGCCTGTGACCTTCCACGTCAGTCGTGTGATGATAGAGGGCGTCCAGGTCACGGGCACCGGCAGCTCTTACTTCTCAGAGGACGTCCGGCTCTCCCGTGGATGTTGTGTGACGGTGTGTCTGGCGCGGTCCGGCCGTGGCCTGTCTGCTGACACTCTCTCCTGCTTCCTCCCCGCTTCCCGAGCAGTCCCCCTCCAAGTGGTACTGGAAGTTAGTGCCCGTAAGTGAACTCTGTGCATCCAGACAGCCATCCTGTTGCAATCACTTGCTTCCATTAAATAGCTGCTCACACTCGAACCTGTTTCTTTTGTTTAAATGTCCTCCTTGGTATTGTTACTGCTTTTCTATAGTACGAACCATAACCTGATTCCGGGCTCAATGGGCTTTTTGTAGACCACACAGTTTGGTTTTGCCCAGTTTCTTAGGTAATTTTACAGATAGAGTTTAGTGTTTCTTTTTATGGACACCTATTTACTTGCTTATGTGATGAACATAAACGTAAATGAGAGGATCCATCTCTAGTCTAATGGATACCAGAAGGAATAGTCTAATTTCCAAGTTACTCTTGACATTTTGTCCTTCTGATATTACCTTCCCTAATGGTGATATTTAACGTGACATCTCCTAGTAGGTGTCACACAGGTCATGTGATGGACGCAGGCAGCGTGCCTTGTGGAAGGCCTCTCGTGTGGCAGAGGGGGACTAGCCTCTCCAGAGATGTCTCCTGGGATGTGCAGAGCACCCCGCCCGGGGTGGGGAAAGGGCCAGCCAGGCGAGGGTCTGAATTGGGTCAGCAGGGGTACAGGATTTCTAGAATCCAACTTAACATTAAGTGTGAATTTTCCCATAAAAAGAAAGTTCAAAAGCAGTGATTTGGATCTATAATTTCAGCTGTGCTCCCCTTGGTGATGTGTTCTAGAAGCAGAACCTGTTTGTTACCCCATTCCTGTGGACAAATACTTGGCTCTCCCAGTGGTGCATTTCAGAATGGAGTTGTGGAACACAGGGCTTTCTGTAGACTCTAACTGCCCATTCCTTTGGTTTAATTACTGGGACCAGATAGTCCTTAGAATTTTATCAGGGAAATACCAAGGCTGTAAGCTGGTCGGTGGGATCCATGTGCTGAATTCTGCTTTGTGGCCGACTTTGGGGATAATTTTGCTTCTCTTTGAGATGTATTTGTAACAAAGAAGAGGACAGCCTTGTTATGAGTACGTATCTCTTCACTTCTTGAATCCCGAAGGCCAAATTGCTAAGTAGGAAGTTTTGTTATTTAGTGAGGATATTGTCAAAAATTGAGCTGTCCTGGAGGAAGTCAAGTCTTAGCTGAGAGTCTCGTAGAAACTGGAAGCTGCGACCAAGAGCAGTGACCCTTCAGCTTCCCTTGTAGACGTTGGTAGCCTCCAGTGCCCAGCAGGTGGGCTAGTGAGGACGGGCGCGGGAGGTGTGGTCAGGCCCGGCAGGCTTAGACATTTCACCCTGGTGCTCTGCAGCCTGGAGGTTTTAGAAACCTGACCTGAAGGTAATCGTACGAGCTCTCTGGACCCTGAAGTTCAGTTGTCTTCCCTGGTTTTAAACCCATGCCATCCATCTTCAGTGGAGACGCCATTTGCTTCACCGCATGCTGTGGTCGGTCCCCATGCGTGCTGTCTCGTGTGTGTGGAAGCCCGGCCCGGCGCATGCCCTCCCGCTCTGCATGCCGCGCCCCGGGGGCCCCTGCGGGCCGTGTGCACGCCGCCCGTCGTAGCTGCTGCTGCGGGCCCTGAGAAACAAGTTAAAGTCTCCGTCAACACAGGCCTCAGGGACACGAAATATAAACCCCATTCCTGCTTTGAAAGAATGTGTTAGATGTGTGTGATGCCAGGTATCAGTATTGATTGTCCCACTCTGTATATTTATTCAGACAACTTCAAATTCTCGATTGCTGAGAGATGGTTTTTCTTTGGGTTGAACCCCTCTGCAGTCTAAGTCTCAGAAATCCACAGTCATTAGTATGGACTGCTGATTTTCTTTCTCCCGTTTGTCTCGTGTATTTTCTTTCCCTGGAAAAGATGCAGCTGTATTGTGAATGTTAATGCAGAAGAAACCGAGCGAGCGCACAGCGGGACATTGGGGACAGGCGCCTGCGTGGGTCCCCTCCCCTTGGCGGCTTGTGTGTCTGTACACTCGTCACCTGACGATCAGTGGTGGGGGCCGCGCTGGGAGGCTGGGGGTGGCTCGGAACACCGTGCACACCCTCTCGTGCAAAGGCAGAAGTATGGAAACTGTGGAAAACCACTTGTCTCAGCTTGCATGCATTCAGTTTCCTGATGCTTTGTTGCATTTATTAGAGGGCCTGGTTGACGTATTCTATGAAATTTTGTCTAACCCGGTTTGGGGAATTTCTCAAACCATACATTAATGTTGTTTTGTAACCTTTCTTAATGGCTGAGGTTAATGCTGATAATACTGAGAAAAGGAGCAGTAAGGCGGGTCTTCCGAGCCTTAGCTTGTTCACCATTTAACTTGTTTCTCATCCGTTCAGAGTGCGCGGCTTTTGGTACTGTGGCTGTGCCCTCTGCCTCTTCTCTGTGCGCCCTGCGGAGTGGGACGGCCCGGCGCCGTCGGCAGCTAGCTGCTGTCACCGAGGGTAGCCGTGGCACTCAGTTCCCTGGATCTTGGCATGTATGTGCAAGGCCGACTCTGTCATCCAGACATTTGAGCTTTTCCCATATGATTGCCATTGTTGTAAACGTCATCCAGCGGGCATTATGTTAGTTGTCAATGTAACGGCCTGCCTGTAACATGGGTGGTCGTGGAGGCGCATCACGTGTAGACCGTTTTCCTTTTATCAACTGCAGGTGCGCTATCGCCGAGAGCACCTGTCCGCGAGGCAGCCGCCCTACTTCCCGCTGTTGGAGGACCTGATGCGGGACGGCAGTGACGGGGCCGCGCTCTTGGCCGTGGTCCACTACTACTGCCCAGAGCAGATGAAGCTGGATGGTGAGTGCTGCACGTCCCTGGGGGTGGGCCTGAGCCCTGCAGGAGCGCCCCACGCACATGGGTCCAGGCGTGTAAACGGCGGGGGAGTAGCACGCTGAGTCCTTGATCCCAGCTAGGATATTAGCGTATATAGATTAAAAAAAAGACGAGGATGATGTGCTTATACTTAACTTACATTTTTATCTCATGAAGAAGTTGGATTTTGAAAGTATTTGGGTAAAGTCTTAGATATATGTGATTTTTCTTACATTTCAGAATGGTTAGGATTTTGTCCGTCTTGCTACAATTGGTTTAAAACACCTAGAACCACGGTGCCTGGGTGGCTCAGTCGGTTCAGCATCCAACTCTCCATCTCAGCTCAGGTCTTGATCTCAGAGTCGTGAGCTCAAGCCCTGTGTCGGGCTCTGTGCTCTACTTAAGAAATGAAACAAAACCAAAACCATCTAGAGCCTAGTTTGGGGATGGGCAAGTATGGAATGCGTTTCTGAACGACTCCCGCACGCGTGGTGCTGGTGACAGGCCAGCTCTCAGGCGCTCGCGGCCCGATGGTGGGGTAGGAGATGAGGGTGGCTCCGTGGACCGCACGACAGCAGAGGTCTGCGGGGGCCTTGGGGACAGGAATTCTGATTGAGGTTTCCTAAGCATCCTTCCTCCTTTCTGAGGGAGGGAGGTACAGGCCAGGAGCATGCCCAGACGACTCCCTTATCCCTGAAATATTTGTGTTAGACCCTGACATCAGGGGATGGAGCTGCAGCTGGTCCTGCCTCAAGCAAGAGAGTGCTGGATTCTATAGTTTTTATAGCTAAAGCAATAGCTGAACTTGAGAGAAGGGAGAGTCTCAGGTTCCAGAGAGGGTCTCTATCTTGGAGTGAAAATCCCAAGTTGACACCTGTTCACCCTGGGGCCCATCAGGCCTCTCATGCTTGTCTGGCCTCGGGGCCATGTGTGTTTGGGAGCACTGTGACCAGAGCATGGAAAGGACTAGGAAAGGCCCACGTACCAGCCTTGGAAAGATGCAGGAGACTCGTTGGATGCCCGTGGCCCTAGGCCTGGGGTAGAGATCTTTCTTGAGGAAATGGAGCTGCCAGGATGGCTCTTGGGTGTAAAGGGGTTGATGTGTATGTTGCCCGTGTGGCAGGGGGAGGTTTTTTCTTGAACTGAGTCTAGCACTAGTGGAAGCCTCAGGCCATGGCAGGAGGGAGAGTGGAGGTCTGCTTATGGGGGGCATCTCCAGGAGCCAGGGTTCACCGCGTACTCTCGGAGAACGACCACCCCACTGCTGAATATGAGCTCCATGGGAAAGCAGGACCATGTGGGGAGGCAGCAGATATGACAGACAGGTTTGGCACCCAGGTGTGGGTGAAAAGGAATGTTGGAACGAGAACACAGAATGTTCAAAATGACGAAGGACATAAAAGAAGAGGTGGGAACCCGAAGAGAGATGGGGGAACCGGATTGTTCGGTGTGTGCTGGAACTTTCCCGTGCCCTCCACACCTCGTTTTGTGTTTCCATGCCTGTTGCCCTTTGTGTTCTGGGTATTTCTGGCTCACCAGCGCAGACAGTTCCTGCTTCAGTTGCATCTGGCCTGCTCCTCTGACCTGTCCACTGGGGGTCTTAAGACAAAACGAGTTTCTAGCAGGAGGGAGTCCCTAGGACAGAGGAGGTGGAACCGCGGGACGACGTGGCTGTGTTGAGCCTCGTTGCATCCGACAGCGGCACATCAACGTGGGCTTTAAAAATGACCGAAGTACAGGAGGAATGAACAGAACAGAATCACACTCCTAAGTTCAGTCACAGAAACTGATGAAGCGCCGATACGAGTGGAGGAAGGCCACAGAAGATTCGGACGCGAAGCGAACAGGCTTGGTCCAGTGCACCGACTGCCGTGGAGTATGCTCTTTTAAAATAAGCAAGCCCGGAAGCATCTATGAAAAATAGGCTTGATTAAGGCCCCCAAAGAAACCTTAACAGATTGTAGAGAATTGAAACTCTTCTTGCAGTGCATGCAGTAAAATGAGAAATCTTTCTCCAAACCTCCAAAATCTTTAATGCTTAGAAACCAAAGAAGATACTTTGAAGTATTTGTGGACCAATATCGCAGTCCTAGTGGGGTTCTCTAGTATGAGCTCCGCAAGGGCAGGGTTTCTTTTTTTTTATTTTTTATTTTTTAAAGATTATTTATTTGAGGGCGCACGTGCACGCACAAGCAGGGGAACGGCAGGCAGAGGCAGAGGGAGAAGCAGGCTCCCCACCGAGCAAGGAGCCCGATGTGGGACCTCATCCCAGGACCCCGGGATCATGACCTGAGCTTCCTGAACTGAAGGCAGCCGCTTCACCACCCAGGCGCACCAAGGGCAGGGTTTCTGTTTGTCTTGTTCAGTGACACATCCCACCCATCTCACCCGTGCCGAGGACAAGTTGGTGTTCGGTAGACACTCGCTGTGCAGCGAACGAACAACACACACCCAGAGCTTGTGGCGGGGAAGGGCAGACCTGTGGAAAATGAGGAATTTTAAAAATGAATGAACTAGGTTGGTCTAGTGCATTAGAAAAGAAGTAAGCCCAAAGAAAGTTGAAGGAAGGAGAACGAGGAATAGCTTTCTCTCTCCTTCTGTAGTCAGAAGTCCCTGACACAAAGGAGCTGAATTGCAGATTCCGTCTTGGAGGAAACCAGGACACATCTGGACCCTGAGCAGCAAGCACCTAATTAAGGAGCGGCGGGGAGCAGAGCAGAAGCGCTCGAGCTGGGGAAGGAGGCCGGCTCACTCCTGTAGAATCCCAGAAAGGCAGTAGAACAGACATGCTCGGGATGTGGGACACACTGGGGTCTTGGCAGGGGTGCTTGCGGTGAGGGCGCGGGGCCCTTCACCCCATGAGGGGGTGGTGACCTCCCCCAACACACCTCAGCAGATGGGCGACTGCTCTTGGGGGAAGCTGAGCCAGACAGCTCTCGTCTCAGACCTCTTACACACGGGCGGGTACGAGGGGGCTCACTGAAAGCTGAGCCTTGCGTTGAATTCTTCATACTGGAAGGTGAGAGAAGGTGAGACTGCTTCTCCTTTCCATTCGCCTGCCCCAGGGAGCCTCCTTCCTTCCTTGGCTCCACGATGTCAGTCTGCGTACATTCACAATGGGGAAGGACTCACTGATGAATGAAGGGGGTCTGGTACATCTACACAATGGAATATCATGCAGCCATAAAAAAAGAATGAAATCCTGTCATTTGCGACCACATGGATGGACCTAAAGGGTATCAAGCTAAGTGAAATAAGACAGATAAATAGTGTATAATTTCACTTATATGTGGAATGTAAAAAACAAAACAAATAAATACTGAGGACAAACTGGTGGTTGCCGGGGGTAGGGGGGCAAAGTAGGTGAAGGGGGTGAAGACTACAAACCTCCAGTTATAAAATAAGTCATGGGAGGAGAAGTGCAGCACGGGGAATACAGTCAGCCGTACTGGAACAGCCTGTGGTGACAGGTGGTGACAGTTGGTGACCACACATACAGTGGTGAGCATTTCATAATGTGCATAATTGCTGAGTCACTCTGCTCTACACCTGAAACTAATACAATGTTGTACGTCAACTGTACTTTGAGAAGTTGTGCTGGGGCACCCGGGTGGCTCAGTCGGTGAAGCGTCTGCCTTCGGCTCAGGTCATGATCCGAGCCCCGCATCGGGTGCCCTGCTCAGCGGGGAGCCTGCTTCTCCTTCTCCCTCTGCCCCTCCCCCTGCTTGTGTGCTCGCTCTCTCTGTCTCTTGCAAAAATAAATAAATATTTTGAAAAAGTTGTACTAATTTTCCTCTAATCTTTCTTGCTCTCATCATATCAAGAGGAATAAATTAATGTGCTTGAAGACATTTAATTTTTACCAACATTTCTTGTATTAGTAATATTTAAGTGAACATATGTTTTATATCTCATTTCATGGCATAATGACAATTTTTATATCATTGAATAAATAAATGAATTAATACACAGTGCTAAAAAAAAAAAAACAATGGGGAAGGAAAGAATCTCTGCAGAAACTGGCCTTGGGCAGAAGTCTCACAGCCGCAGCCCTCTGGTGCTCGTCCGGGAGAGGCCTGGCTGCCGCCCGCCGCCCCACTGCAAAGCCTACTTCCTTACCCTTGACTCCGGGCGGCCGCCGATCCCGCAACATTCGAGGAAGGCACCAGCCAGAACTCGAGGCCATGTCTGCAGAGGCCATGCAGGAGAGAACACGGGAGATGAGGGGGGCGGTGGATCTGTGGCCAGGGACAAGGCACCACAGGAGACCGTCTGAAGGACAGTGCCAAATACAGGTATGCGGCGTAACTGGGCGCCGACGGCCTCTGGAAATAAGACGTGGCTGCTGAAATTTCAGAGTTCGCTGAAGTGCTGGAGGACAGCTTTGAATCGCTCTCCCAGAAAGTAGAGCTCAAAACACAGTGGACAGTGGGAGAGAAGAGGTGGGACAGTGAGAGGCTCCGTCTGGACAGACAGGACAGGAAGGCAGGAGAACTTCGCCCGGACAAGTGCAGAACGTGCAGAAAATATGCTGTTCAAAGCCGCTGTCCGCTTGTGATGGGCGCGCTGGGAGCCCACCGGTTCTCGACGCAGATGGACTCCTGTGGGCCTGCTCCACCTATGCGGTCTGCCCTCGGGGTCCTACCCCGCCCCTGCCCCCCTCCGGGAGCCACTTGCCCTGAGTCCTGAGCAAAGGAGGACCTGTTTATAGTCCTTGGAAGAAGTTTTTAAACTATATTCTTAGATCCTGAGAATCAGTATAAAAATTGTGATTTCCTTGGATTGTTCATTTACTGCCAGTCCAATAAATGAATTTTTATAGACAAAGTAACGTAAAAATTCACTTGGAAGCGTGAAGGCCAAAGGGACAAAATGACTGTTTTGTAACATTTTATCTGGATATGTTTAAATTTACAGGAGAATGTACAAGGAATTCCTGCTGTGGTTCTATCCAGATGTTCTCATTGTTACATTTTGTCAAGTGTGTGTTGGATTTCTCTCTCTGAACCATTTGAGAAGGATTTGGGGGACAAAGGCATTCTCTCATCACAGAGGGATCAGGAAGGTTAATGAGTTAGCTAGAGCACTGACTAACGGTCCGAAAGTCTGTCAGTTGTCCCTGTAGTGTGCTGTCCGCCTTGGTCCCAGCGGGGGTTCGGGCTCCGCACCACTCACTGAAGGTGGTCGTCAGCCCCCTTTGTGGTGTCCTATCATCGGGAGCCCGTTCCCAGTCTTTCTTGTCTTTCTTGGCCTTGACCTTTTGAAGAGTACAGTAGGTCATTTAGTTTGTGGAATGTTCCTTGTTTGGGTTTGTCCATTGTATCCTCCTGATGAGATTCAGGGTGTGCATTTTTAGCAAGAATGCCGCAGAAGTGGTGGGCCGGTGTTGGTGGCCCCTTGGGTCACTTGGTTCAGTAGGTGCTGCCGGGCTTCTCCAGTCTGAGACCACTGGGTTTTGCTTTCTCATTAATTAGTAATTTAGGGAAGGGGCTCTGAGACCGAAAGCCTGTTTCTCATCAGACTTTTACCTGCTGGTGGTCCTGTCCATTGGTGGTTTTCTCTCTGGACTTTCCTATTTGTCCTTTAGCCTGCCAGTGCAGGGGAGTGGAATGTCTTCTTGTCACTGATTTAAGTGTTGATTTATATCGGGGGGTCTCCAGGGTTCTTGTTTTATCCAGCAGATTATAATCCATGTGTTCATTATTCTGTTGTGGGTTATCACAGGTTTCAGGCAAGCTGATCTTGGAAGAATTAGAGCGTGGGTACTAGGCTCTACAAAGACCAAGTTTTGTTGAACTTTACATTGGCCAAACCAGGTGGTTTGGGCCTGGGAGAGTCATGTGGCCTGAGGAGCGGGACCGGTGGTGTTCTGGGGGCTTGGTCCTGGTGAGGCGCACTGTGCTGTGGACGAGCAGCCATCTGTGGGGGAGGCTGTGAGGTCCCGGTCCACCGGAGGTGGGTGTCCCTGCCTTGGGTGAAAGACCTACACCTGAAAAGGAAAACTTAAGAATTTTGAGAGGAAAATATTTTTAGGACATCAGTGTTGGGATGGATTACTGAAATTACAAAAAAGCACAAGCAATAGAAAAGACACTACATTTAACCATATTGTAGTTCAGTGTGCTGACAAAGGAACAAAATGAAATGATAAATGATATCCCTGAAAACATGTTTGGAACAAGCATAAACTGACAAAGGATCGTCGCACAATCTTTTCGTAACCATGATGAGTTAAGAATTTGTACAAATGAATAAGAAGAAGGTGAACAACCTAGAGAGTGAGAACAGACTTTTGGTAGAAGAGAAAGTCAAGAATGACACCACACCAGTGGTCAGGGAGGTGCCATTTCAGAAGGGGATTTCACGCCCGTCCAGGTGGCAGGAACTCCGAGGCCTGCTGATTCCCAGGTGGTGGTGGCAGGGGGCCGTGAGCAGGCAGCCGGTGTGCGGAGCGGAGCTCGTGGTCCCGCCCGCCCCTTCTCGGAGTATTGCACGTACAGAGAGCGCACACAGATTTGGTTCTCACGGCATAATAGTGAGAACTGTAGGACGCTGTCTAGCTGTTCACATGAAGGACTAAAATGTACTCGCATCCCCGTAGATGGACTTGGAAACATAAACCTGAGCTTGGGGGAGAAACGGGCTGCAAAATGGTAGGCGGAGTGTTATCATGAATGTAAATTTAAGAAAGCCGGGTCAGTGGTGCAGTGTGGACGGACACACAGCTTGGTGGCTGTACCACAGCCCACGCTGGAGGGCTCACGCAGCTGGAGGAGAGCCGTTGCCCTGGGGTGGGGGTGGGCTTCAAGACTGTCTGTGGTATTTTATCACCGAAGGAAAAGATCTGAATCAGATAAGGTGTGGTATCATTTTTCCATCTGCGTAGAGGGTACTTGGGAATCTGGTCCTTACATTTGTAATGTTACATAATCTGAATTTTAAAATAAGGATGCGTTTCCGAGCACTGTCCGTGCGCACGGCTACTCAGCTCTGAACAGGTTTCTCTGGAGAGGTGACAGTGCGGGCCGTGGCGTCGGAGCGGCTTCCTCGTGAAGGTGGCACACCGCACATCTCACTTGCCGCGCTTCCGAACTCTTGGCAGCGGCTTCTTTTTAAAAAGAAGTTCTGCTTTATTCTTTAAAATAAGTTCTGCTTCTGGCATTCTTTTCTTACGTGTGTATATTTGCAGGCAGAACAACCCTAAGTGCTCAGTGCAGCTCCTTCCGTGTTCGTCCTGAGCTGTGTCTCGCGGTACTTGTCCAAGAGCAGCCGGCTCCCAGCCCCCAGCAGCTGGACTCCTGGGACCTGAGGCACATGCGCGAGTTGCCCGCTGGGAGGGTCTGGCGTCCTGCAGAGCGGTGTGCTGGGGATCGTCCCGCCCCACGTGGCCAGTGGCCAGCAGTCCCAGCCTCTTTGACGAAGGGAGACTTCTGCTGTGTGTTGTCTCCTGATTTTTTTTTGTGATTAGTAGTATTCAGTATTATTCCTTGGATAGCCTGACGTTTCCTGTTCTGTACCCTGTCCGTCCCCCCCAGTGGAGATCACTTCGTGCAGAGGACTTGCAGTTGGTGAAGGAAACGCGGTAGAACACTAACCAGCTTCGTGCAGCAAGGCCCTTTTAGAAACTGCAGGGTGGTGCTGCTGTCCATTTCAGAGCCCCAGTCTTAAATCTCAGATAGTTTGTTACGCTTTTTAGACGTTAACAGTTAAATTCAGCTCCTGGCGATTCGCAGATCTTTTTCTTGAGTGTTTCCTTGCTGTATTAGGGCGTCACTGTCAGGTTTACTATGTTTAAGTCTGAAATGTTACCCTTCTGTCCCCACCGTTCTCCCCATTCAGGATGCGTTCAGGGCAGAATCAGACACACGCCGACATGCGCTTTCGAAGCAGAGTGTCTTCGTGATAAAATGTTCTTTTGTTTTTATTTGTCAGACATATGCTTGAAGGAGGTCACGTCGATGGCCGACAGCCTGTACAACATCCGGCTTCTGAGAGAGTTCTCAAACGAGTACCTGAACAGATGTTTCTATCTCACCTTAGAGGACATGCTCTATGCTCCCTTAGTGTTGAAGGTAACCGTGAGTTATTGAAGACACGCTGTTCAACCCATGAAGGAGTAAGCTGCTTATCGCGTCCGTGGTTCTGTTTGCTTTCTTGTAGCCGAACGTTATGGTTTTTATTGCCGAGCTCTTCTGGTGGTTTGAGAACGTCAAACCGGATTTCGTTCAGCCCAGGGACGTTCAGGAACTGAAAGATGGTGAGTGACAAGCCTTTGGGGAATTGACAGTGGGTTTTGTCCGAGAGATGCCAGGTACAGAGCTCAGAAGGTGCCCGTCACCGGCCTCTACCTTTCCGTACAGGGTGGTGTTTGAGTGCTTCCTCCTGGGAACACAAACCTGTGTGGTTGTCTTCGCTGCCTGTCTCCGGCTTCTGCGTGTGGCCCACAGCACTTACTCAACAAGCTTTTCCGCTCGGGGCCTGTGCTTGTCCTGCAAAATCAGAATCCCAGCTTACTGGGAGAAGAGCTTCTGGGTGGTTCCCATTAGCCTCCTTGGTTGGAAAGTAGACAGCTCCACTCTTGTCCATGAGGAAGGAAAAAATCTGTTGACCATGGGGTAGGATAAATCTGCCAGCCTTTGAGAATCTACAAAGATGTAAGAAAGTGGTATGGGAGAATATCTTTGTGTCTGTGTGATTCCTTATAAAGAATCTAAAAGGCCACAAAAGAAACAGAAATTCAGCCATATTAAAATTAAGATTTTTCTTTTCACTGAAAGAAGATAAAGAGTTAAAAAAAAAAAAGAAAACTAGTCACAAGGGGGAGAAAATGCTTATAACATGTACAACAGATACCAGGTACCCGGAGTGTGTCCCTGTATATAAAAAGCTCATGCATTTCAATAAGAAAAAAGAATGGAAAATGACCAAAAGACCTGAACAGGTAGTTCAAGAAACTAGTATTGCAAATGCCCAATAAACTTATGGAGAGATGCATAGTCTACTTAGTACTGAAAACAGCAGTGCTGAACAACAGCCCCAGCAGACTGGCAGGAAGACAGCTGGGCAGTGCCAGGGCTTGGGCAGGATCAGGTGCGGTTCCCTCCCCTTGCCACTGCCGCCCCAGCTCAAGAACCTTCACAGCATCTCTTGCCTGAGAGGCGGCAGCCTGTTCTGCCTCTGCCTGCGGGCCCCGTCCTAGCTGCTGCCTCACTCGCCCTCCTTGCCACGGTGTCCTGTGAGGTCGCACGCTGCACATGACCCTCTCTGTGCCTTGGACCTTGCTGTGCTGCCCCAGGAGTCTCTCCCCCCGGGAATTCACCCAGCAGCGTGTGCTGAGCATCAGCCGCGGAGCAGGGCTGGTCCTGGAGGTGCAGATGGGAAGATGCGGCGGGGGTGACCGCTCCGTGTTGTGACCTGTGCTCTGACCCGGGAGAGCTGGCCTCCGAAGGGTGGGTGGTGGTTTTTCAGACAAAGCGGGAAGGAGGCTTGGAGGCAGCAGTGCCCGGAAAGGGAGCACATGTGAGGCTCGCTGTGGGATGTGGCCTGGCTAGCGGGGCCCACGCGGGCCCCTCTCCTCTGTAGGGCGAGCCGCTGGCGGTGGGCTGCTGCCCGGGCGTGCTGGCGCTTCGGGCTGCAGGGGCGGCTGTGCCGCGCAGACGGGAAAGGCGGCCCCTCGGCAGAGCACGCGCGTCTGCTTAGCGGTCACTGGTCCTCCCTGGGGGGCCTGGAGTAGTTGGCATGCCGCCACGTGCTCGCTTGGCCTCGTTGTGGACCGGTGCCTGCCGCGGCCTGTGTACCGCCTTTCTCCTCCGGGCCTAGGCCCGCCCCTGCCTCCGGCTCCTTCACGGGCGAGCCCATTGTGCCAGCCTGGTGGGGCCTGGGGACAGGCTGGCCGGCAGCGGCCAGCAGCCTCTGCCCGCATTCCGAACCGCACCTGTTCACTGGGCTTGCGCTTTCCTTCTGTCAGCTGGCTGTCCCGCGGCTACAGGCAGGAGCTGCGGGGTGCTGGGCCGCGGCCGAGTCACCCAAGGCGCCGACAGCGCCCGTGCGTGGTTGACGGCCATGTTGACGGCCATTCGCGCTCATCACTGGGAGTGTGTGGCGGCACTCCGCTCGGGACATCTCGTTCTGGGTGTCCCGTGGCCGAGACACATGGTCTCTGCCATGCCCAGTGCATGCCAGGCCTTGGTTGCTTGGTTTGTTTGTTTCTTTTTTTTAATGTGTAAATTTGCTTTTTTTATTTTTTATTTTTTTAAATTTTTATTTAATTGACAGCGAGAAAGGGAACACAAGCAGGGGGAGTGGGAGAGGGAGAAGCAGGCCTCCCGCTGAGCAGGGAGCCCGATGCGGGGCTCGATCCCAGGATCCTGGGACCATGACCTGAGCTGAAAGCAGATGCTTAACGACTGAGCCACCCAGGCGCGCCTGTTTGTTTCTTTAAAGATTTATTTATTTGGGGGAGAGAGAGAGTGAGCAAGTGCGCACGCATGTTGGGGGAGGGGCAGAGGGAGAGAGAAACTCAAGCAGACTACCCGCTGAGCACAGAGCCCGACACGGGGCTTGACCCTGGGACCCCGACATCATGACCTGAGCTGACATCGAGAGTCGGACGCTCCACTGACGGAGCCCTCCAGGCGTCCCAGGGCTTGGTGTTTGAAGGGGTGTGGTTCTTTGTGGTGGGCAGCGTGGCTGTCCCGTGGCATCCGGGGTCATCCTCTGTGTTTCTCCCCCTGGGACTTGTCACCGTGTGGCTCTTTTCCTGCCACTGCCACCTGCAAGGCAGAGGGTCTGCAGAGCTGTGGGGCCCGGGCCTGTGGAGGGGCCCCTGCTGGTCTGCGCCCCTCGGGGAGCAGTGTTCTGGGTCGCCGTGTGACCTCCGGGGCTGTGAGATGCTGTCATTTGTGTATCACTGTGGACGGGACGACCTGGGTACCCTGGACCACTGGGCCCCTGGTTCCTGCTCTGACCTTCTGTTGCCCTGCTGGCAGTCCCAGGGGCCACTCCTGCCCAGGCCCTGGAGCTCAGAGGTTGCTGTCCGTGTCTCTGCCGCGGCAGCTCCACGTGGGCCCTCCTGGCTGACTTTGGCCAGGACCCGTCTGGCTGCTCCCCGGGCAGCCTGGGGACCTCGAAGTGCGGTCTGTAATGCTGCAGCCTTCAGGCCCCTGGGGTGCTGGTCTCCTCCATCCCTGATGGCTTATTAGGGGTTCTGCTTTACTGCTGTGGCGGGGGCGGAGGGCAGGCTGCGCAGCTTCTCCGGCTCCCGTCCACGTTCCCAGCACCCAGGGTGGACGCCGCTGGCCCGCCGGCAGCTGGCCACAGGGGTGCTTCAGGCCTCGGGGTGTCAGGATCGACTCACGCCTGCCTCCAGCCGTCTGTGACACCTGAAGCGTCCCTTTGTCCCAGCACCCGGGCCCCTGAGTAAATGGTGTCTGTCCCTGTGGGGCCCGACTCTGGGGTCAGTGCGCGTGGTCTTGCCTCAGTGCTGTGGGTCCTCGCTCCTGCGGACAACTCTCGTCTGGGCGGATGGTTCCAGGCGCAGACCCTGGCTCAGGCCCACACGCGGGGCATGCAGGAGTGACCCCCTGGAGTGGGGGGGGACTGCCCTCTGCACCCTGAGCGCCTGTGCTTGGTTTCTTCTCGCAGGACGGGCTGACCGGTGCCGTCTCGAGTCCAGGGCAGCCACGGTGGCCAGTGGCGGGGCACCCATGGTGGTGGCGGCTCATTAGTGGTCAGAGATGCCAGCCAGTTCCAGTTCTTGACCTGATCTGTGGTGTAGCTTTTCATTTTGGTATAATATTTGCTGTAGTCATTACTACAAAATACATTTGTTGAATTTGAAACCGGTTTTTTGGAGAAGTTTGGTTTTAAGTAAAAGTTGCATTAGTTTTTGGTTCTTATAAAAGCTGCGTGGTTTTTTTTTTTTTTTTTTTTTAGGTGCTTCTTGCTGATGTTTTAAGTAACTAAGTAACGTGGACATTTCTATAAATTGCCATTTCTGCAGCTAAAACAGTGTCACATAACAAGAGCAGCCGGCCCCCCGTTCCTATCTCCAACGCCACCAAGCGCAGCTTCCTGGGCAGCCCTGCGGCGGCGAGCCCGGCCGACATGCAGCCTCCCGCTCCGCCGCCGGCCGAGGGCGGCCACAGACACCGTCTGCACGACGAGCCTGAGCACCTGTGAGTCCCCGCCCTGCCCCCTTTTCCGCTTACTTCGCACTTGGAGTTGCATTGTCTTTCTGAAGGGGCGATGGAGAAAGTGCTGGGGGGTTGGCAGCGGGAGGGCCTCCCCCTGCCTTGCCCTCTGACCCCGGGACCCCCCAGGCAGACGGAGGGTGACCACAAGTCACTGTGACCCCAAGTTGCAGTTTTGGGATATTTATCCCAGGTTTGAAGTTCTTGGTACTCTTTTGGCTTGTTTTCATAATAATTTTTCCCAAAGAAGCTACGACTCTCTCCTAGATTGTTGTGAATTCATGATGCTCTTTATTGTACGTTTGCTGTTGACCTTGCAGTCTGATAAGCCAGTGATTCTCTCTCCTGTTCTCTCCCATTTAGGGGGAAGGGGGCCTCTGCCTTTAGCCAGTCACATCCTTTACTGCCCCTGAGACAGAGACAGCAGAAGGCCGTGCAGGGGGAGGGCCCTCCTGGTAAGAGCGCCTCCTCCACCCTCCGATCTTCCTCCTGTAGCTTATTAAAATGGTCGTTCTCAAGTTGAACGTTCCACTGTGATGTAGCCATTTTAGTTAGGAGATTATGGTAGAATAAATTTAAATTAATTTATTATTATATTGATGTCCCTTAGAATTTTTAGTCTTTATAGTGAAACTGTCCTTGAAATCTAATAAATTATATGAAGTATACAGAAAATTGCTGTGTTGTGTTAAGCAAGAACGTCAGTGCGTTGATGTTTACTTAAGAGTTCTGATTATTTTATATCATGATTTGGACTAATGACTGAATTAGGTATTTCTTATTGAAATTATTGAAATGGGCATTGTTGTGATGATCTGCTTTTCTTGGGCAGTTCTGGTATTGGTATTCTGCATTATGATGCATTTCCTTAAGAAATGGTTGTTACGTTGAAAGAATTTCAGATGTTATGAAATGAGTTGCTTAACACTGAGCATCCTTAACACTGAGCTTCCTCACATGCAGATCAGAGACACCGGTCCAATTCTTTAACCCGAGTTGATGCCCAGCCACGAGGTGCAGCAGCGTGGCCGGATAAAAAGAACAGGTGAGCTCTGCGTCACGGAGAAGCTTCTGTGTGAAGCACTTATTAGGCTCACATAGCAGTTCTCCAGATGGGGTCCACCCAGGGCTCACTGGGACCCACCCTGGGGGTCTGCGGGTCAGAGCCATTTCCCGACAGTGCTGGGCTGTTCTCTGCTTTTCTCACTCTGGTGACAGATTGAATCGGACGCAGACACGGGAGTCTGGGTGGATAGCAGAGACAATTACAAAAGTGTTTTGTATTATAAACTTTTTAATTTTAGAAAATATGGTCATTTCTCACAGAACACGTTTCTTTTTGTAATGTATTTATTTATTTGTTTGACAGAGAGGGTGAGGGAGAGGGAGCACGAGCAGGGGGAGGGACAGAGGCAGAGGGAGAAGCAGGCTTCCCCATGAGCAGGGAGCCTGATATGGGACTGGATCCCAGGACCCTGGGATCATGACCTGAGCCGAAGGCAGACGCTTAACTTGGCTGAGCCACCCAGGAGCCCCTCTTTTTGTAATTTTTAATCATTGATTTTATTTATTTTATTATTACTATTTTTTAAATCTTTTTTTAATCATTGATTTTAAAATGTCTCAGTTTTAATTTCTAGTGTGATAAATTTTCGTATTGATAAATACATAATAAATATAAACTCTTTGAGGTCCTCAGTGATTTTAAAGGGTGTAAAGAGGTCCCGTGACTGCCAACGTTTGAGAACTGTTGAACTTAAACTGGTCTCTGGTTGTCCCCTGCCCTGGGAGGGTTTGCCTAAGTCCCCTAGACTTCGGATTTGTACTCTCTTTCCGTCACTAGTGTCTTGTCACTCAGTGCGTCTGAGTCACGGCTTGTATAGACAGTGGCGTGTCCCATGGCTTGTTTCCCCACCTTGCAGGCCTGTGTCTCAGCCGGCACCCTTCGCTCCCCACCATGCTGTCAGCTGTGATCTGGACCCTGGCTCCGGTGACAGTGTCAGCCTGGCCCGCTCCATCAGCAAGGATAGCTTGGCCTCCAATATCGTTAACCTGACTCCGCAGAACCAGCCACAGCCCGCAGCGCTGAAGGCCGATGGGAAGAGCCTTCTGAACAATGTTGATATTGAGGATGAGGACGAAGAGCTTGTGGCCATCATTAGAACGGATGTGGCTCCCCATGGCGGTGACCGGGGCCTGCTGACGAGTGCCAGGTCCCCCCAGAGACTGGCAGACACCCTAGAAGGTCAGCCTGACAGCTTCTTCTTGGAGCCGCTGATGCCAGCAGTGCTCAGGCCGGCCAAGGAGAAGCAGGCGATTGCCAAGGAGGAGGAGTGTGGAGAGGGGCGGCCGCGGAGCTTCACATCCAAGAGGCCCAGTGAGGGCCACCAGCCCGTGGTGCGCAAGAGGGCGCCCAGCAGTCACGGTGGTCGTGACTTGAGTAGGACTTTCACCCCGATCTCCTGTCCAGAACTTCCCGTGGCCATGGATCCCGCACCCACGGGGCCGGGGCCGCAGGTGGCAGGGGACGCCCGCGGTGGGCTTCTGGCCAGTGGTGGCTTTGATCTGTTACCTCAGGCGCAGTCTGCCGACGGCTTCTTTCTTCACGAGGACCCCGAGGGCAGGTTTTGCGTCAGCCATGCCAGGAGCCCCGGCGCCCACGACCCAGAGCCGTGGGTTGTCCCGAGGCAGGACTCGGACTCCGACGTCGCAGACCTGGAGGAAGCCGAGCAGGATTTCGTGGGCGAGGAGCACCCTGTGGTGATGGCCAGGTACGTCGGCGAGGAGGAGTCGGCGAAGCTGCAGGAGGACATGCAGGTGAAGGAGCACGAGGACAAGGACGACGCCAGCGGCCGCTCGAGCCCATGTCTGAGCACCGTGTCGCAGATCAGCAGCGTCTCCATGGCTAGCGGCAGCGTGAAGATGACCAGCTTCGCGGAGCGGAAGTTCCAGAGGCTCAACAGCTGCGAGACCAAGTCCAGCACCAGCAGCTCGCAGAAGACCACGCCCGACGCCTCGGAGAGCTGCCCGGCCCCGCTGACGACGTGGAAGCAGAGGAGGGAGCAGAGCCCGAGCCGGCAGAGCAGGGAGCACGCCAGCCTGCTGGCCTCCGAGCTCGCACAGCTGCACATGCAGCTGGAGGAGAAGCGCCGGGCCATCGAAGCGCAGAAGAAGAAGATGGAGGCTCTGTCGGCCCGGCAGCGGCTGAAGCTGGGCAAGGCCGCCTTCCTGCACGTGGTCAAGAAGGGGAAGGCCGACGGCGCCCCCCAGCCGCGGAAGCCGGACCACTTGGCGGGAGAATACGCTCAGCACAACGGAGAGGACTTTGATGGCGGGGTTTCCAAAACGGAGGAGTTTCTCCTGAAGGAGGAGGGGCGGGAGGGCGCGCTGCCATCTCCAGATGTGGACGCGGAGAGCCTGCTTCTCCTGCAGCATAAAGCGAAAGCCCCCGCCGCGCTGCCCGAGCTGGAGAAGAGCAGAGCGCTCTCCGCCGCCCTGCTGGAGGGTGCCGGCGAGGCGGTGGACGTGAGCGAGTGTGACCTGTCCATCGAGAAGCTGAACGAGACCATCAGCACACTGCAGCAGGCCATCCTGCGGATCTCGCAGCAGCAGGAGCAGCTGCTCATGAAGCCCCCCGCAGCCCCGGCCCCGGGCACGACGCAGAACGCCCAGGACCAGAAGGTCAGGGCGGCCATCCACTTCGTGGAGCCGCTCTCCCCACCCGGGACGACCAGTCACCGCAAGCCGCCTCGTCTCGGGCAGGGTCGGAACTCCCGCTCGGGGAGACCAGCTGAGCTGAAAGTGCCGAAGGACAGACAGCAGGCTTCCTCCCGAAGCAAGACCCCGACGCCTAGTATAGAGACCCTCCCTCACTTACGGTCCTTCCCCCCTCGGACCCCCTCCGACCCGGGCTGGGACAGTGTTGCAGAGCCTGGAAATGACCCTCATGACAAGTGCTTCTTCGACAGCTACAGGCTCCACGATGAAAGCAACCAGCGGACATTTGTCTTGTCCTCTTCCAAAGATGCGAACATCCTGTCGGAGCAGATGAGCCTCAAAGAAGTTCTGGATAGCAGTGTGAAGGAGGCGGCGCTCGGCTCCCCGGCTGTCTCCGGGAAGGAGAGCGTCCCTGTGGACGAGCCCCCGAGGAGCAAGGCCAGTCTCATCGAGGTGGACCTCTCGGACCTGAAGGCCCCCGACGAGGACGGAGAGACCGAGGGCCCCCAGAGCTCGGTGGAGCTCACCAGCGAAGGCGATCAGAAGCCGGGGGTCGGCTTCTTCTTCAAGGTAAACTGCTGCTGGCGTCCGTGTCCGATGGGCGTCGGGTGTCGTCTCTTGCCCCTGGTTGTGCGGGTGTGTTAGATGCTTGCACCCAGAGCCGGGCCCCGCGCGCTCTGTCACCAGGACCTGACTCCGCCGGAAGCACCCACGGGCACTGCCTGTTGGAGCGAGCGTGGCCGCGTGGCCGTGTGGCCGTGAGGCTTCAGTGCTGGGTCCGAATTGGGAAACCATGTAATTTTCACGGGTCAGAAGTGTTCTCTTTCTTTTGGTAGTTTTCTGACCATTTAATAAGCGTAAACGTTCTTAGCTCGCGGGCTCTGCAGAAGCAGGTGGGGCGCTGGGTCCGGCCTCCAGGACGAGGTCTGCCGAGCCTGTGAGAGCGGCCGGCGGGTGGGGCGTCTCTGTGGGGGCTTCCTGTTGGTCCCGGTGCCTTTCTTGTCGTGTTTTCTTAGTAGAAGGGGAGACGGGTTGTGGGGGCTTCCCTGCTGTCTCCCACGACTTTCCCACAGGGCGTAGGGTGTGTGTCCTCTAACAAGCATGCGGGCTTTATCTGGTGCTTAATGCTTTTAAAGCGGAAGGCCTGAGTATCAGAGCAGGGGGCCGCTCACGTGTGGAAACCGAGGTAAACGGGACTCCGTAGGAGACATGCGGAAAGGTCTGTCGACGGGGCTCTTTTCCGGGTGGCCAGGTTGTTCCCTAGCATTTTAGCGTCTACAAAGATGGCCTCATCTGGGGGACGCGTGCTGCCGGGGAGTGTGCGTGTCGGGGGCTGTGTCCTGCGGGATGACGCGTGCCGCCTGCTTGTAGGATGAGCAGAAGGCGGAGGACGAGCTTGCCAAGAAGCGGGCGGCCTTCCTCCTGAAGCAGCAGCGCAAGGCCGAGGAGGCGCGCCTGAGGAAGCAACAGCTGGAGGCCGAGGTGGAGCTCAAGAGAGACGAGGCCCGGTAACCTGGCCCCCGGCCCGGCCCTCCCGCTCCCACGGCCATGCCCCCCTTCCCGTCCCCCAGCCCCATCCTGCCGTCCCGCGGGTCTGGGCCGAGCCCTGGTTGACGTGTTTCTGGGCTCACTCCCCTCAATTCGCACGACGGTCCGCGGCTGTGGGCGCTCGTCCCAGGGTCGCGCCGCTGTGCGGGGAGCCCGGTGTGCCCGCGCGGAGGCCGGACCGGCCCTCCGAGCCCCGCCGAGCGCATCAGAGGAGCGCGTGTGTCCCGCAGGCGCAAGGCCGAGGAGGACCGGATCCGGAAGGAGGAGGAGAAGGCGCGACGGGAGCTCATCAAGCAGGAGTACCTGCGCAGGAAGCAGCAGCAGATCTTGGAGGAGCAGGGGCTGGGGAAGCCGAGAGCCAAGCCCAAGAAGCCGCGGCCCAAGTCCGTCCATAGAGAGGAGTCGGCCAGCGATTCGGGGACCAAGTGCTCCTCGACCCGTAAGCAGGCGGGGCGTGCGGGGCGGCTGCGTGCGGCGGCGGGGTGGCCGAGGCGGGCCTCGCGGCAGCTCTCCTGTCTCAGCAGCCGACCCCCTGAGCCGGGCCCAGTCGGGCTCCAGCCTGTCCCTGGCCTCCGCGGCGACCACCGAGCCCGAGAGCGTGCACTCGGGGGGCACGCCTTCCCAGCGGTAAGGGGGGCACGTGGGGCGGACGTGGGGGGGCGGGTTGTGTGCTGTGATTTCGGGGTGATCCCCCCCAGCCGGGCTGCATCAGAGCTGTAGAGCTGGAGCACTCTGGCTTTGTAGCCTCCGCTGCGGGGCTGCGTGTTTCCCGTGAGCGAGGACGCATCCCTAAATACCCGCTGTTCCCAGATGGCGCCTCAGTGGGTCCTCTAGTCTACGCTCTGTGGTCACCAGCTGTCCCGTAGTGTCCTGGATGGCCTAGGACCCCACTCAGGACTGCGCATGGCCCTGAGCTGTGGGCATCCTTAGTCGAGACCAGTCCTCTGCCCTCTGTCCTCCGTCACCCGGGTGCAGTTCCTGTGGTGGCCGCCCGTCGCTGGGGCTTTGCGGGACGCGGTTCAGCCTGCGTGTCTCCGGCGGCCGCTGTTTGTCGCTGCGGCCGGCGTGAGGTGGTGGCTTCTGCTGACGCGGGAGGACTTCCCTTGGGACTCAACAGTAATTTGGGAGGATGCGCTGGGGACCTCACTGGTACCACCGCCAATGGCCTTGTCCCTTCTCCCTGTGTGGGGTGGGCCCCCCGTGTCCTCCGTCCTTTACTGTGTGTGTCATCCTGTGGCCATGGCCACGTGGCCCTCCTCTTCACATGTCTGGTGGCTTCTGTCACCGGGGCCGTGCACAGGGCCCACGTCAGGGACTCTGGGTCCTGGCTGGGGTTTTGCTCTGCCGCTCGCTCACCTGGGCTGGCCGGGCTCCGTGGAGACTGCCCGAGGGGTGCCCTCAGGCCCGTCGGGGTCGGAGAGTCGTCGAGACCCGGGGTTTTGGACTCCAGCCCCCTGTGCTCCCTTCCTCGCTCCCTCCCTCCTGGGGTCTTGCCTGTGGTGTGTCAGGAACACACATGTCCCAGACTGTCCGGCAGGGACCCAGTGCTGCTTCCCTGCTCCACTGGGGTGGCGCCTAAGACAGACCTCTGATGGAGGCCAGCGTCCCTCCAGGGTGTCTGCTTTCGTCACACTGTTGTACCCGAGGCGTCGGACTTCTGTGTTTTGCCCAGTTTATAGTTGTGCTCCGTGGGGCGGAGGGCGGGTCAGACGGGGTTGCCCTCGGCATTGCCGCCCGTCTCCTCCGCCGCAGACGTTCCTTCTTGCCTGGATGGTGTGGGCTGGCTGGTGTCGGGTGGGCTCAGCCAGCCAGTGTGGGTGGTGGGCGAGGGGGTGCCCGTGACCATCCCTGCCCTGCCCCCGCTGCCCCTCTCCTTGAGCAGAGTTGAGTCCCTGGAAGCCTTGCCCACACTGAGCCGCAACGCCAGCCGGAGCACGGACAGAGACTGGGAGACGGCGTCCGCAGCGTCCTCTCTCGCCTCCGTGGCCGAGTACACAGGTGACGGCCTCGCTCCCCGTGGGGGTCATGGGTGTGTCCCTGCCGGGGCGGGGCGGGCTGTCCTTGGCTCTGCAACCACCTTAGTGGCTGGCGACGTGCCTTTCTGTCCCTGTGGCCTCACGCCCAGTAGTGTGTCTTGGCACTGGGGAACCTTAGACTTTGAAACTATTTCTTGGTTTTGTCTTTATATCAAAATAAGTGAAACTAGAAAGGGGACAAACTAATAACCACTTTGATCCTTTTCTAGTTTATTTAAAGTTCATAACTCGGAATGAATTCTTTCACATAGATTTGAAGCAGCTGTAACTTTCCCTTTCCAAAAGCCTTGACCTCGCTGACCCAGCCGGCCTGCTGCTTGGCTCTGGGGAACTGGGGTTTTCCTGCGCGTGTGAGCATGCGAGTGTGCGTGCCTTAGCGTATACGTCTGTGACGCTTGCCTGTTTTCACAGGTCCCAAGCTCTTCAAGGAGCCCAGTAGCAAGTCGAACAAACCGATTATTCACAATGCTATTTCTCACTGCTGTCTGGCCGGAAAAGTGAATGAACCTCACAAGAATTCAATATTAGAGGCAAGTATCAAATGTCAGCACTCAGTTTTTTTCTTTATTTTTAAGTGGCGTATAGTTGGCACACAATGTTATGAACCATTAGATTCTTATGTAGAATGAAGGGCTTTTCCTAAAACAGAAGCTCACTGTTCACACGTTCGGGCTGCCTGGTGCGGCCCCGCTGCTGGTGCGTGGGAGAGAGCACGCTCACACGGGAGCCGTCCGCTCGGTGCTCCGTGGCTCAGGGGGAGGGACGGCTTGAGGAAGAGCAGGCTTCAGATGAGCCAGACTCCGACTGCTGTCCTGGGGACAGAGCTGGAGTCCAGGGCAGGGCCCTACGGTGCGAAGCAAGTGGCGAGAATCAGTAGCCTCTGCGGGTTAGCCGGGGCGGGGTGACCGCAGGTAGCAGAGGGGGCCGGGTGGTTTCTGCACTCTGATGCCCGTGGCCGAGGCGGTGTCGGCTGGAGACCGAAGGAATTGGCAGAGGTGTCCTGAGGGATGAAGGGGAGCACGGCGGCAGGAGGGGGCTCCAGTTTCAGCTCCCGGATCACTGGAGAGATGGAAGTTCGGCAGTAAAATGCCTGTTGTTTGGTTCTGTTGTGCTGACCGCTGCCTCCCTGCGGGCAACTGATCACACCTTATGTGAGAATGCGGTCGGGCCTCGGTCATTTCAAGGTGAGCTGATGGTGGTCAGCAAGACGATCTGCAAGGCAGTTGGCAGGAGAGGGTCAAGGTTAGGAATTGGATGCCCTTAGCCTGACTGGCGCTCAGTGTCGGGGGGAGCGATGCCCTGTGCACCATGCAGGGGTGGGGGACGCCGCTCCTTCGGTGTATCACGCTGGTCTGGATGCTGTGGACCAGTCAGGGAGCAAACCCAAAGGTCCGGGCTGTGAAGCTGACATCGTGGGGAGTGAGGCGGCCCCTGATAGAGGAGTTCGCGGGCTTCTTCCGGGGCAGGCAGGGCACGGTGCCTGCTCTGTGGGGCTTGGCCCTGGTGTTGGGGCGTGAGAACCGCCACAGACTGTGTGTGGGTGAATGGGCGTGGCTGTCCCATAAAACTGTTTAGAGCAGCAGGTGGTGGCCGCGCTTGGCCGTGCTGTAAGCGAGGAAGCGACCAGTAACCTGGGAGAGGCGGAGGAGGGTGGGATGAGAGCCCGGGGGAAGGATGCTGCAGGCAGCTGGGAGCATGGCACGCACAGCACCACGGTGGGGGGCCTGGGGGAGCTCGGGGCAGGTCAGAGGGCACGGGGAGCTCCCACAGGGTCTCTGTTGGCGGGGGGACCCCAGCTTTGCTTTCAGTGAAGTGGTGAATGCAGCTGTGGGCAGAGGAGGGCCCAGAAACAACCCGCCCTGTGAACGTCATGTTGACTAGCGGGCCGAGGATAGACGCGAGGGGAGTGAGGATGCGAAAGGAGGCTGGTGCCTGGGATGGGCCGCCGGCGTGGGGGCCGTGGGGCGGGCAGGAAGGGCCTAGTGCCTGGAGGTGCTGCTTATTTGCATCTCGCCCTGTGTTTAAACACAGTTTTTATTTAGTTGAAGTCAGTGTTGTATACACTTTTGGATTCTGGTTCCAGAATTCATTAATCTTTTAAAATATATATTTGTGTGTTAATATATTTGAGTTCATCACAAGCCCATTATATTCTCACAAAACTAATAGGTATTTATGAAAAATAAGTCTGTTTTGTAAAACAGAATTAATTAGAAGAGTGGATTTGTTTTACATTTTTACAAATCTTCTAAATTCCTGGCTCTGCAGAGGACGGCTGGGTCCCTGTCTGCTTCTGTAGCCGTTACAGGGACGCCCATCCCCAGCCTCTGGAGAAGCCCCTTGCCGCGGGCCAAGAGGGTGAAGGCAGAGCCTGGCCGCTGCTGCGGGAGGGTGCTGGGCTCAGAGACCCCTGGCGGGGGGAGGTGCTGGGGTAGGCGGTTCAGCTGGGGCTTTAACAGGAAAGTGGTCTGGAATTCAGAGCACAACACAGCGGACCCTGTAATGTACCCACAGTGCTGCTTGCCTCGGGCTCCTGTGGGTGACCGCATCCCTGAGGTGTCGTTCACATGCACAGACCTGCAGGTCGGCGGTTTTCCGTCTGCTTGCTGAGTAGTGCGGCTGTCAGCGCCGATTCCAGCACAGAAAGAAACCCTGTCCCCACCCGCCCTCCCTGCAGCCCCCGGCTCCCATCATCAACCTGCTGTCTGTCTCTGGATGGGCCTCGCCTGCACGCGTCCCATGAAGGGGATCCCGCGCCGGGCGGCCTTTCGGGGCTGTCTTCTCCCCCAAAGCATCCCGGCTTTGTCTCATCCCTGTTCAGTGCGTGTCCGCACCTCACTCCCTTTCGTGGCCGAATCCTACTCCATCGTGTGGATGGGCCCCAGTTGGTTTATCCGTTCTCCAGTTGAAGGACGCCTGGCTTTCCACTTTTCTGATGATGGTGAATGCTGCTGGTCAGCAATCACGTCCGAGGTTTTGTGCGGAAGCTTTGGCTTCTCTCGTGTCTCCACCTCAGACAAGAACCGCTGAGCCACAGGGTGACGCTGTGCCTACGTTCCGGGCAGCTGCCCAACCGATTTCCGCTGCCTGCGGCTGCGTGGGAGGCTCCGGTCTCTGCACCGCCCCCAGCACTTGCTGTCGTCTTCCTGTTCGGTTGGGGCTCTCCCAGTGGGCGCGAGTGCTGTCCCAGTGTGGGTTTTGGTCTGCGTGTCTCTGGTGGCTCATGATGTCGCGTGTGACTTTTCTCTCCATTTCCAAAGCTTCTCGCACACCTCGACTTCTAAGTCAGGTGTCGGGGGCAGGTGTCGTGCCACCGACTGTCCGAGTGGGAAGACTGGAGCTCCGGGCTGTGGGTGGGCCTTCCCGAGAGCGGGTGGCCTGGTGGCCCTGGGGTCGGGCGGCGCCCACGGAGCGCCGGAGCGGCTCTGAGTGTTGGAGCGACTCTCAGGCCCGCGTCTCTGTTCCTTTACCCCCCGGTACAGGAGCTGGAGAAGTGTGACGCCAATCACTACATCATACTGTTCCGCGACGCCGGCTGCCAGTTCAGGGCGCTTTACTGCTACTATCCCGACAGCGAGGAGATCTACAAACTGACAGGCACAGGGCCAAAGAGCATCACCAAGAAAATGATTGACAAGCTGTACAAATACAGCTCAGACCGAAAACAGTTTAACCTGATCCCAGCCAAAACCATGTCCGTCAGCGTGGACGCGCTCACTATTCATAACCACCTGTGGCAGCCCAAGCGGCCCGCGGTGCCAAAGAAGACCCAGCCCCGCAAATGACACCGGTGCCGGCGGGCGGGTCCGAGGGCGTGCGGGCAGGATCGGTAGTTACTGTTTTTTCCATTTGGGTACGAAGTGTGCATAGTCACAGACCTTCCCCAGAGAGGCTCCCAGTGAACCACGGAAAACCCTCCCTTGGCTCCCAGCGCACACAGGATGCCGGACGGAGCGAGGCGGGGGACGAGGCACCGTGTTCAGCAGCTCACGGAGGCCACGGCCGCTGCTGACCTCGGAGGGTCAGACGAGGGGTGCGCGTGTCTCGAGGTCTCCAGGCCGTGGATCCCTTTACTTGAAGTTCTCCTTCAGTGTGAATGGAAAGTGACCCCCTCTGCTTTGTCCCCTCCTACCCCACCCCCTCTTGCACGTGACCTGACGCCCCTCGTGCTGACCAGCTGGGGTCCCGGGAGATGAGCGGGCTGGGGCTCGGTCTCGGGTCAGGGTGTTGGAATGTCTTTAGGAAAGGGATTTGAATTGGGGGGATCTTGTTCATTTGAGAAATTGTATGATATTTATTGATTGTGTCTACTGCCAATGTTTATATCCAGTTCTAAGATTTCTGAAAAAAATTCTTGTTCTTTGCTGCTCAGAAAACGTTTACTGAAAATACCAGTTCACTAAAAGCACTGAAAATCTGCAAAGTCTGTCTTCTGCTAAGATGCCGTTTACAGGCGTGGAGACGCTTCTTGCCGGCACGCGACCGTGGCGAGGGGTACGGTCAGCCGGCGTCTGCCTGACTGGAAATAGGCAAACGGAGCAAATTCTAGCCATCGCTCGCGAAGTTTTGGATAGTACTCTAATGATTTGTTCACTTTAATAAAGACAGATTTTGGTAAAGTAGACTATTTTTCACTCTGAGCATGTTTCTCTGGAGAGGTGATGCCCTTCAGCTGATGGTTCCTTTAGTGGGTTTATGGTGTCCTGACCCGTCCATCTTGATTCTGGCTTCTGAGGAGCCGCGTGCCCTGCGAGGGGTGTGCGGGGCTCCCTTCAGATGGACCATTCTATCCTGCGTATTTAAAAACAACGTAAGTGGTTATTCGCAGTTATGTTGGAACTCCAAGTGAGCGGAACGGCTCTGGATCGCCTCTGTGTTGGTTCAGACGGTCGTTCGCGCTTCTCCCGACCAGATGCTCCTGGGAGACAGGTGCGCCCAGCCCCGCCTGGCCTTCACGCGGCCGCAGTCCTGCCGACGCTGATTGACCGGCGGCTCTGAGCCCTGGTCTGAGCCAGCCGCCGGAAGATTCTGGAGTCACTTACGTTAGTTTTGCACGTTTCCTTGGAAGTGTTACTTGAATCTATCTCGAGCTGCAGAAAACCCTAAAGAGGAATAGAGAAAGACACATGTCCCTGCTCCCTAACTCCAGGTAGGATCAAAGGTAGGTGAGCTCTGTACCTGAGGAAGGAAGGAAAGGCTGCAGGACACGGGAAGGAACTGTGGGCCCGCCTCCCACTTCCTCCCGTTGCCCGCGCTGTCCTCCGAAGACACCTGGGTTTGTAAGTTCTGTGAGGGCAGCAGCTCGCCCTGTGACTGAGTAGTGGGGACCGTGTGATCCTGGAAGCGGAGCACTAAGGGGTCCTGAGCGAACTGTCTTGTTCCCGTGCTTGTCACTTGTGTGCTTCATTTCTCACTGTGTGTTTGATACTCTATTATTATATTTATTTTAAGAAATCACTAAAATGTAATAAAGTAACTAATTTGCTTTTTATTGATCACACGTGTGTGAGGCTGCTGTGGCTCCTTGCTTTAGAGGACTCCCCTTCGTTTTTCGGTAATAAGCACTCCTCTCCGAGGAAGTCATATCCTTCTGTCTTGGGGAGTAGGGAGGCTTTCTGACCAGCTGCTGCCTTTGTGAGGTCAAACCTTGTGAGCGCTTCTCTGCCGACTCACAAGGAACAGGGTCCTGTTGAAGTAAGTGGAATGTGATGATGATGATGATTTTTTTTTAGAGTTTATTTATTTGACAGAGATACAGCGAGAGAGGGAACACAAGCAGGGGGAGTGGGAGAGGGAGAAGCAGGCTCCCCGCGGAGCAGGGAGCCCGATGTGGGGCTCGATCCCAGGACCCTGGGATCACGACCTGAGCCGAAGGCAGACGCTTAATGACCGAGCCACCCAGGCGCCCCGAATGTGATTATTTTTAAGGAAGACTCAGGTGCTCCTGGCACAGAGCTGGGAAATTACGTTCCTGCCCGACCTCTGGGTAAATCCTGGGTTTTCTTGATGTGATTAGTGAACATATGGAATATCTCGAACATCATCCGCATGCAGTCTCTTTTCACTGTTCGTTATGTCAACAGGCACTAACTTGGCAGGTGACATTTTTTTTTAAAAGAGTTTATTAGAGGATGCGAGAGCACAAGCAGGGGGAGCGGCAGAGGGAGAGGGAGAAGCAGGCTCCCCGCCGAGCAGGGAGTCCAACATGGGGCTTGATCCCAGGACCCCGGGATCACGACCCGAGCTGAAGGCAGATGCTAACTGACTGAGCCCCGCAGGCGCCCCAGCAGCTGGCATTTCTGACATCCTGTCTTCAGGCCAGTGCATGCTGACGTGGCCGATGGAAGCATTTGGGGTTCTTTGTGCATTGATTGGTATAGCAAACTTCTTTACTATGAAAAATTTCAGACCCATGGGATGCATTTTGTCGAGGTTTTAGTCCTTTCTGGCTTGATACGGCAAACATTTTTCAGTTCTATAGGACTGCATTATAGCTTTATAAACGTTTCATTTCCAAAGCATCTACAGTGTTTGTGTCATGTTGTAAACTTCTTATGATGGAAAGGTAGCACATCTTTTTACTGCTTCTTGGAATTCTGAATGAAGTCAAGCTGCGCTTGCCCAGCCACAGAATGTAACTTTGTAGAGAAAGTCAATCAGACGATTGACGTTCACATGTAAGTCCTTGGTCCTGACGTAGAGTGCCGGGAGCCCGAAGGGTTGGTGTTTTAAGATGGATGACACTCGAGCAAGTGAGTCCTCCCTTGACATTTCTCTCGCGTCCATACACACGTGTGCATGAGTGTCGTAGAGATGGATGTGTGCGCGCGCAGGTGACCCCTCTAACTGTGGGGCCTTCCGCCCTGTGTCCTCCGTGCGCCGCTCCCAGAGCCGTCTCTGGTCAGGTGTTTAGGCCCCAAGCCTGCTCTTCGATGAGGTGGAGGTGAGGAGAATCATTAGTTCAGTCCTGGGCTGTACTTCTGCTCCTTGTGACTGTGGTTGTCCTCTGCAGGGGAAAGTACTGACCTGAATAAACTTTCCTTTTGGAAGGAACTTGGGTTAAGATTAACTTGGGTCACCTTTGATGATGGGTGCTGACTTGTGTGGATGGGCCTTGACTTCGCACGTCTTTCCATCAGAGTGTGTCACGCGCGGAAGGGACCCGGGGCATTGCTGCTCGCATCCGTCCGCACCGGCCGAGAGCAGGACATACCCAGGGTGGCATCTTCGGTCAGCAGCTCCGGGCGCCTGGCTGCAGTCTCCTTGATGGCGCCCCTGGGTCCGGTGTCGCCAGTGGACCCGTGCTGGGGGTTCTGTCTTCAGTTGCACGTGAAGGCCCGAGCTGTGGATGTGGCCTGAGATCTCGGGGAGGCACTTGGCCTGAAAAGCGTCTCAGTGTCCCTGTCCTGCTGTCTGCTTCTCTCCGTCCTGGGAAAATCCTTGTGCTCATTTGTCTGACAGAAGAGAGGGATGATCCCCGCTCTCTGCCTCACGTGGTCCTCGTGCTTTAGAAAGAGCAAGTTCTGAATTATCTCCTAAATAACAAGGGAAGTATCTCGCCAAAGCCACTTATAATGAGTATAGAGCGATGAGTGACGAGTAATGAGTAATAGAGCAAAATGTAGTAAAAACCACAGTAAAAAAAATCACGTACAGGCATGCAATTTGTGAAAAGTTTGTTTCAGAGAAAATTTCTTGGCAATGAAAACATTGGGTTGCTTCTGCTGCGGAGAAGCAGCAACAGTGTTAAGACCGTTTCCCATGACAGCCAAGGCCAGGCGCGTGTCCTACAAAGGCCAGAGGCTAATGGACGTGGCGTCTGCCGATTGGTCGTCTTGACGGGACGCAGCTGGCCTGCCTGGCGCTCTGGGTGCCTCGGCCTGGGCGGGAGCCAAGGTCCTGACCTCGGCCCGGCTGTCCCGCGTTGGGGTTGCTGGAAGACGCTCCTGGCGGGTCCGCGCACGGGGTCCCCGCTGATGGCACGGGCGGTGGCGGTCTCGGGAGGACGTTGCTGCCTCCGCAGACCCAGGTGGAGACAAGCCCACGGTACCGCGCACGAGACGGTCTCGTGCCATTTGGCTCTCGTTCTAGAACGAAAGGCACAGAAGGGTCCCTCGCTGTCTCACACCGTCACCAAGAGGAAGTCACGTGGACCCTCGTGGTGCTGCTTCCCCCGTGGGTTAAGTGGCATGTGGGGCCCCGGGCTGTGACGGGGGGCGTCCGAGGGGCCTCTTTTGTAAGCCGTTACTTTTAGTTGAGCTGATGAAACTGTCTTCAGTTTTGCAAGAGGCAGAATTTACTTTTTGCCTTTTTATTCCAGATGGTAAGTTTTTGTTGGTTTCATTACAAAACAATCCTTGTTCTTTTTTTAAACTGAAGCAGAACATACCTATAGAAAAGTAAATGAATCACAAGTGTACGGCACAATACATTTTCACAAAGTGCTTTTTAAAATTCTTAAATGAACAGTTCCTACTATTTGTCAGCCAAGTTCTCCCTAGGATAGTTTGCTCCTCTGCTCTGCTTACCCGCCGGGATCTTGTCCACTTGGGTAGGCGTCCAGCTGACCAGCTCCGTACCCGCTTCTGCCCCGTTGGGGTGATGCGAAGGCAAAGCGCGGTCAGAGACCATTGGCGGGGTTGAAAGGCACCGCTGTTTCATATTTTGTGCGTGTATTTATTCAAATCAGACTCTGGCGCAGCCGGCAGATACCCCCGAGTTTAACGGGCGGTCAGCTCCTGGTCCAGGAGTGCGCGTTGCCTGGGCGCACGCGGACCCAGGGAGGGTGGGCCAGCGCGGACTAAAGCAGACTGACCGGGGCCGGGTTGGGGCATTATGCACGTCCTTCCGTTGGGGTCATTCCGGCTGTTCCTCTGCTGGGTGTGAAGTGCAGTGTCCGGAGAGCCGAGGGTCGGACCAGGGCAGTGAAGAGCCGGGCGAGGGGGCCTGGGGCCGGCACAGGCTCCTGGAGGGACCGCAGAGGACACCTTCCGCTCGCTGTTCGCACTCAGGCTGGGTGGTTGGCACCAGATGGGCATCAGTAAAACTGGGTTAAACTTCCCATTGGGTTGAGGTCCGGGGACACGGAGGCCTTGCTCCTGCACCTGGACTGCAGCGTTGCGAGGAAGGTTGTGTGAGGAATCCCGTGCGACCCTGGGAGTGCGGGGGACTGGGGAGGCACGGGGCCGCGACGCCACACCAAACTCTGCGGGGACCGGAGCGCGGTAGCGTGGACGGCCCGTGCAGCCGGGACGGCTCAGAGCCACCGCCTTGTTCAGACGTGGACCGGGGATCCCACGGGGAGGGGAGGGGAGGGTGTGTGCTTGGTGGGGGCCCTTCTTGCCTGGAGTCTCCCTTACGGGAAGGTCACGGCGTTTTCAGGGTGGGAGTAGGTAGCCACAGAGTCCGTGGCCTCCAGAGCCCGCCCGGTGCTGCCCAGCGCTCCAAGCGCCCAGAGCAGTGTCCAGAAGGGCTTTGTGCAGGCCCGGGGTGGGAAGGCCTCAAGTGACCTTAAGTGGTGAAAAAGTGGTGGCACCCTCGAGGGGCTGGGCCCGCTCTGGTCGCCTGCCTCTGACTGACCCCTGCGGGCTTGCGAGGAGGCCCGCGGAGGGCTGGGCGCTGGGTCAGGAGCCCTCATTCCAGGGGCGTCCAGGTCGCACGGCCTTAGTCCTGGCGATCGGCATCCTCAGGCGGACCAGAGGTGGGAGGGAGAGAGGGGGGCGGTGTTCCGGTGTAAGTGGCCACGCTCGGGCGACGTCACACAGCTTTCTGGGAAGACGGCAGCCTCACGCCCACTTTGTCGCGCGGCGCACTCCCCGCCAGCCACTTCAGAGACGCCCGGGGTCTGGGTGCTCTGCGTCCTGCATCTGGAGATGGAGAGCTGGAGGTGGTGGTGGTTTAAGATGAATTTGCATCTTCAGTCTGAGCGCTTAACAAGTAATCGTTCACTGCGGTCCTGCCTTTTCTGCCTTCAGATAAACCTGCTAAGGCAGCCCTTGTTCGGAAGGCCCCGTTAGAGGCAGCACTTCTGTCGCTCAGGACGAGGGCACGAGGGCGGGGAGCCGGGAGGGCGGGGAGCCGGGAGGGCGGGCTGCTCACATTGTGGGCGGCTCTTGCAGGGCCCCCAGGCCTGCACCCCCCGAGCGACTCTTGTAGCCTGGACTGGGAGTGGATTCATTGACCAAAACAATCCCGGCTTTCCAGACAATTACATTTGATTTCTGTTTACTTAAAAACTAACAGTTCCGTGGAAAGTATGAGATGTGTGGATAGCTCACACTGTCCTGGGCACCTGTGGGCGTGGACTCCCCCTCGGGGCCGCACGGCCGGTTTGCCCTGCCGTCCACACGGCTCGCCCTGTCCTCACGGAGCTGCGGAGACGGTTTCCAGATGCACCGTGACTTGGAGTCTCCAGGAAAGAATGCTGCCGGTAAGACCACGCCAGCCCGCTGATCCTGAGACAGCTGTGATTTGAGAGATGCTCAGATGCAGGGGGAGAGGCGGTGAGTACGTCCCAGACCCACGAAGCGGGCAGACTGCGCAGGGAGGAGACGAGCCTGGGAGCCCTGGCATCTCAGGGCAGGTCAAGGGGAGGACGTCGCTGCGTTCCTGGCCCCGGTGCTCCTGCCAGTGCTAAAGCCTGAGTGCAGCTCAGGGGCTCACGGGGACCCTGGGAATCGGGCTTCGGGGCGCATGGGCCGCCCTGACGGTTTCACCAGTGAGACTCGCGGGGGAGCCCTCATTCCAGGGGTGTCCGGGTCACACGTGCCTCCTCTCCTGGGAGCCTCCGGCTCGTTCTCCGTGCCCGCGTTTAAGTGGATTGCTTTCACTGCTTGGTACTTTTTTCTTACTGATCTCATAGAAATTTAAAAAATAAACAGGAATCTTAGATGACGCAAGCTGCACATACGGCACATCGTGGCTTTTTGACGGCAATGCTGGCGTTTGGAACACAAGCTCATCTCGGGCTCTTACCGCGTGTTGCCCTGATCACGGTGGAGGAGAGCACGTTTCCGCGTCTCTGTTGGTCATTTTGAGTTTCCTCTTTTGTAAGATGTCTGTTCAAGTGTTTTGCCTTTTTCTGTTGGGTTGTCTTTTTTCTTGTTAATTCACAGCAGATAAGTTTTTGAAAGATAATACAGAAAAGATAATATAAATGGCCCATTCTGTGATTTTCCACCGTTTTGTTGGTGTCGTGATAAACACGTTTTTCAGGTTTATTTGGCCCAGTTACCCTTGTTCTTACTAGAGCTGCCGTGAGTTTACGGCGGTGTTTTTGAAATGAGCTTCACGTGCACAGCTGGTATTCGGGGCTGTGTTCGGGCCCTCGAGCACGAGAGCTGGCTTTCGCGGCCGTGCGTGAGGTGGGAGCCCGGTAGCATTTGTCTGCGGAGGCCTGATGACCAGACCCTTTGGAGCGCAGCCCCTTCCCCAGCGTCCCACCTGTGCTGCCACGGGGCTCCTGTGGCGGTCTCAGGCCTGCTGGCACACGTGGGAGGCAGAGAGACCACCCCACAGGCGCCCACAGCCTCGTCTCCAGAACCTGTGTGTGACTATGCTTGGTTGATGGTGAACGGGGTAAGGCCGCGGAAGGAACTGGGCTTGCTTCTCAGCTGACCTTGAGATGGGAGGTGACCCTGCTTGTCCGTGGAGCCCAGGGGGGCACAGGGACCCTCAGAAGTGCAAGAGGGAGGCAGCTGAGGGTCAGAGGAGGAGCTGTGGCAACAGAAGTGGGGCACAGGGAGGGGCCACGCGGCTGGCTTTGTCCGTGGACGAAGGGACCAGGAGCCCGGGAACGTGGGTGGCCTCCAGGATCCGGAAAAGGCAAGACACAGGTCCTCCCTGAGGGCCTCCAGAAAGGAGTGAAGCCCGCTGACCCCTTCTTCTTACCCAGTGAGGCCGGGGTTGCATTTCTGAGCTCCCCGAACTGGTGAGAGCGTCCATTCGTGGTGGTGGAAGCTGCTACACCTTGGCAGCTCCTCGCCGCGGTCGGAGCCAAGCCGGCTGCCCGTGTCTGCGGCACGTCGCGCGGGTCTTACTCCCTGTGGTCTGCTCGTGGGCCGTGGTATTTATGAAGTCAGCTGCTCCCGTCAGGAATGTCTTGAATCCTTTTGCATGTCACTGTCTACATGCTCCCACAACCATCCTCAGAAATTTGCAGCCTTAAACGTCTTTGTTAAAAATTAAGAAAGATTGAAAAAAAACCTGGAAGGAAGAAGAAATTCAGCGTGTGAGAAGCAGACACCGATGAGAGAAGCAGACACAGAAGAACCGGTCGGTGAGACCAGCCCGGCTGCGCCCCGGACCCCGACCGGAGGAAGCACGGGGGTACAAACCGCGTCCGCTTCTTACCGATGGGCGGGCGTACGGAAGCCGAGCTCAGGTAGCACAGTGGATCCCGCAGTGTTTTGGAAGACGAGGACATCACAGGAACGGAAATGTCTTGGCGTAATCCACACTAACAGCGTAAAAGAGAAAAACTGTGTGTGAAAACAGTTGCCAACACTCAAGATGTACTCGTCAATTTTGCAGTTAGAACTGCTGTAATTGACTACACCTGCCAGAGACTTCCAGCAAACTCCACATTTGACAGTGGGACACAGGAGGGGTCCCCGTGCAGGTCAGGATGGAGGCCAGGTTGCCTTTGGTCACCGTAACTAGGCAAGGCGTTCCTGGACGTCCGAGCCATCGTAATAAGAAAAATGAGGTACGACGTGTAAAAGTAAACAAAGGAAACCTCGTTGAAAGCGGGGTCTCCCCTTGCGTTGTGACGGGAAGAGCCTGTTGGGTTCCACATCCCCAGCAGAAGGAAGGGGGCCTGCGGGCACTCGGTGAAGCAGCCCCTCCCGGCCACCGCCACCGGACGGGCCTGTGGCTCACCCTACACGCTTGTCCTGGGTTGTAAGTCTCTGCTATTCCCAAATAAACTCATTTTGCTGCTAAAATAGCTGGCTTTTTTGTTTATTTAAGGTCAACAAAAGGTAGGAAAAGAAAAACCCAAGTGGTTATTATTTGCAGAAATGTGGAAGTCCTCTTAGAAAAGCAAAAATGAACAGATGACCAGTATTTAAGTCCAGAGAGGTGGCCGGTAACAATCCAGCACGTGAACTAGCGTTTCTGGACCCACTCGTAACCAGCTGCGTCAGGAAATGCATTGTGCAAAGGGGTCATGGAGCAGGAAGACTAGGACGTCCCTGGGAAGAAGCCCAGTACGAAGTGCGCAGGACTCTGCAGTCACTTAGGACGTATTTGGAAGCAGGGTGGTGGCCAGGGCTCAGCTGGGGAGATTCCGCCACCCAAGTGGGTCTACAAATGGAATGCCGCCCCAAGCAAAAGTCCCCAGAGACCTAGTGTGCAGTTTGACCAACTGACTCTGGGTTTGGATTTGGGGACCAGGGACAAGACAGCCCTGAATTTGGTGCCTGTCGTCCTGTCTTCCAGGTTTGGAGAGGGGCTTTGGGGCCCCTGGCACCTCTTGTCCATCTCAGCTCCCTTTGCTGGGGCCCCAAGGGCTCAGCACCAGCTCTCAGAGGAGGTGCTGGGGGAAGGGGTTCCCCTTGGAAGACCCCTGAGCCCACATGCACAGCAGGACAGCTGGGCTCCAGCCAGTGGGGCCGCCTCAGAGCTCAGAGTGGGTGATGAGCACCCCGGGACCCCTCCTGTCCTGAAGGGCCAGGACCCCGAGATGGGACGGAAGAGGGCTGTGGCAGATGCCCAGAGCGAGTCTGGAGCCCGCAGCATCTCGGGACACGGGACAGCGCAACAAGGTGGCCTGGTGAACAGTCCTCCCGGCAACCCGGAGGGACCCTGGAGGCATGGCACCGGCGGCCGTGAGGAGCCTGCCTGGGAGCCAGGCACACCGAAGACCTCCGGGGAACCCTGTCTGTGGAGCCCCTTGTCCACTTCTGGGGCCCGGAGACCCCAGGCTCTGGGCCAGGCCCGGGTGGTCCAGCCAGACCTGACAGGGTCATTCGTCACCAGCTCAGTGCTCTGCACCAGGGCAAGGCGGAAGGTGCCAGCGATGCTGTGGGCTCACGTGGCAGACACGTGGCAGGGCCCACGACCTAGCTCCGTTGGTGGACAGAGTCTTGGGCCAGAGACCCCACTCTGGGGTGTCCCCAAGCTCCTGTTGACCTCACTGGGCTGCCCCTGGGGGCCTGGAACGGCGGAGGTCCTCCCCCCAGCCCCAGGCAGGCGGGCCGAGGTCCTGGACTTGGAGCGGCCCACGTGCCACCCCGGACCGCAGACCTGCGTGTGCGTCCAGCCTGCCCTGCTGTCGGGTCCCACCTGGCGCGCAGCAGCCTTCTTCGCGGACCCGCAGCCCTGCCCGGCCCGTCTGCTGTAAGACCCCCGCCCCTGCAGCTTCCAGAATGCTGAGTCCAGCTTGAGCCCCCAGGGAGACCACTGGGGTGTGCACCGGGGTGAAGACGAGGCCGCCTGCCTCGGCGGTTCTGTGGAGCCTGGGGAAGGTTCGTGAGCTCCTCCCGCGGACACAGCTCGCGGCTCTTGATAATTTGGGGGCTCCTTTTGCCACGCGTGGAGGGTGAGCTCACCCCCCAGCTCCTTGCCGTTCTGCTCGCGGCCTTGTCTTTGGTTTTGTGATCCTGCTTTCTGCCTTCTGTGGTTTTCGTGGGTTTTACACGGTGCCGCATCCTTTTGTCTCTCAGCACATCACTTGGACTCTGGGAGACGGTTTGGGGGTTGCTCTGGAGTTTGCGGTGTCTGTCGCCTCTGCCACCACTTGTGGGCACAGCTCGCCGCTTTGCAGGGCGTGTCCCCCCCGCACCCCCAGGATGGCGCCTTCCCCTCGCCCGCCCGGCACCTCGTGGGGCTCCCGTCTGAGCAGTGTCCTGTCAGATTAGGAACCAGAAGTTTCTCCTTGTGTTTGAAACACGGAGAAGCTTCTCGCCCGTCCCGGGGGTGACCCCTCCTGGCGTTCATGCCACCAGCCCCGTTGTCCTCACGCAGCCCTGCCACCCCGTCCTGGTAACCGCGAACTCGGGGCTCACGGCCTGCACCCCACCTGGTCCCAGGGGTGGGGAGCGTTCTCTGCCCCTCCGCTCCCTCAGGCCCTTGCTGCTGGGTGATGGTGTGGGAGGGAATGCTCACTGGCAGGACCCTGTGCAGGGCCCTGGGGCCCCCACCTGCTCAGCACCCCGTCCTCAGTGGCCCCGGCCCCAGCGGCCACACCAAGGGCCTGCAAGTTCACTGAGGGCAGGAGGCCCGGGCAGGCTGGGCGTGGGGGGGCGGTGAGCTGGTTGTGTGGCCGGGCCACACCCTCCCTCAGGGCAGGCCCCTCTGCCACCTGCCGCCGTCTAGACACTGTGTTGACCCTTCCCCTTCACCCAGCTTCTTGGGGTACACTCTGAACAAGAGCCCCCCCCTCTGAAACGAACATGGACGCCTCTGTGCTGGTGCACACCCCCCAGGGCAGCCCTGCTCTCCTGCCCCCCAACACCTGCTGGTCTCAGGAGCCCAGCACACAAGTGCATCCTCATGTTTGCAGAAAACATCCATTTAATAGAAGGTTCCAGCATTGACCGTGCAACACCTGTCACAGTCACAAAGGAAGCCCGACGGCGTGTCACGCGTGACCACGCCGAGTCCTTCCCTGGCAGAGAGGACCTGGGCCAGCAGCCCAGGGTGGGTTGTGCTTCAGGTTGGGGCCAACGGGCGTCCAGCGGCCCGTGGAAACGGCCCAGCCCGCCCGACGCCCGCAGATGTAAACACGGAGGGGTTCTTGGCCGCAGTCCTCGCAGGAACCCTCGTGTGTCGGGCCCCTCGGGGCGTCTCGAGGCAGCCCGCCTCCCTCCACGCCCGCCGAGCAGGCCCAGCCTCAGGGTGAGGGGGCCCCAGGCCAAGCTGCTGTGTTCACGGCTCCCCTCCCCCGCCCGCACAGTGTGGAGCGCTTGCCGGCGGGGAGCCCCTCGGGGCCCGACTCTGGGCCAGACCCTCACAGTCGTGTGGCCAAGCCCAGCCCCGTGAGCGGGCCGTCCGTCCGTGGCCGTGGAAACGCGGCTTGCCCGTGAGCTGCGTGTCTGAGTGTGCCCGGCTGCTGGGGGCAGGGCTCAGCTCCCTCCCGTCCCCATGCACCCAGCCTCCCCTGCAGCGCAGCCGTGTGCCCCCGCGGCCCTCCCTCCGCTCAGCCGGGCCCCATCATGAGTTATGGTGCGTTGTGTGGGGACGCGGACTGTACAAGTTTGTAAAAACAGGTTAAAAAGGCCTCCCCGCCGGCGTCTCCTGGGGCCCGGGGGCACGCTCCCCCCTCGTCAGCCCGGGTGAGGGCTCCGTCCGGGGCGGGGGGGTGGGCAGCGTTGCAGCCAGGGCCCAGCTGGCCTGGCGGGGTCCCTGCGCTCCATGCAGTGCGATGCATGCCGACGTGGGGATGGGGCCCGCGGCCCCGGCGGCCGGGCTCCTCGTGGGGCTCAGAGCTGCGTCTCGTCGCGAGTCTCCGGGTTGCAGGAAGCCAGCCGGGGGCTGCAGCTGCCCTTCCGGCTCTGCGCGCCGCTCGCCACGTGGGCCAGGGGGTCGGAGCGGATGAGGTACCTGCGGGGGAGGCGCGGAGCCCTGGGCGCTGCCCTCCGCCCGCTGGGTGCGCAGCGTGGGGGCGCGGCGGGCGCTCGCGGGGACGCGGGACTTACACGATGTCGTTGGGCTCCAGCCTCGTGTCGGGCGGGGGGTTGATGAGGACGTAGGAGAGCGTGTTCTGGTGGTCGTTCATCTCGTCTGCAAAGGAGGCGGGCCCCGTGGTGGTCACGGCTCAGCCCCCGCCACCCTCTCGGCTCTGCCGCGCCCGACGAGCCCCGGGATCCTCCCAGCCTCTCCAGGCGCCCAGTCTGCACCCCGCGGGGCTGGCCCTGCCTCACGGGGTTACCTGCCGCGGGCCCGGCACGGGCAGGGCTCGGCCACCGCACCCTGGGCAGCCAGCCTCTCCAACGTGGTGGCCTCGGGCACACCTGCCGCTTGCACAAACCCGCGTGTGCGCGCACGCTTCACACACGTCTGACCCAGCTCCCCCGCGTGCCCCTCCCCCTCCAGGCTGACCACCCTCACCCCTCGTTCACCTCTCTGCTTTGCACATATGTCCTGTTTCTCAAAACCTGGTCCGCGGGGTCAGCCCACAGGGCCCCCCGCCCCCTTCCCAGAGGAGGGACCCCTTCGGAGCCCACAGGGACCGCCCGGTCTCTGGCGCACGGGTGGCGGTGGGGAGAGTGGGTTGTCTGGAGAAGCACTGGTCCCATCACAGATGCCCCCCGGCCACACACACGGCTGGCAGCGGCCCTGTGTTCACTGGCAGAGCCACGAGTGGCTCGTGACCTCAGTTTACCCATGTGGCAATGTGTAAAGGCACCTCCTGACCCGAGGCAGCCATCAAGGGGATGGCGCTCCAGAGGGGTCTGGCCCTGGTGGCCTGTGCCCCCAGCTCTTGTCCTTTCCTCCCTGCACCGTTCGCTCTTGGCAGGACTGTACCGGCCAGGCCCCCAAGAAGGGGATTCTCTGCAAAGCGGGAGAAGCAGCCAGTTGGCCAGCGAGGCTGGGGGCCGAGCAGTTCGGAGCTGAATCTGCCCCCTGCAGCAACGGGCCGGGCACAGCAGCCTCCTGGGAGGCAGGCGGGGGCACGGGCTGGGCCTTGGGGGGTGGGTCCCGCAGACACGCGCAGACTCTCGGGCCGTCCCTTGGCACCAGCCTCTGCGTCCACTCCAGGAACAGCTTCCTGGTGACCCTGGCTCTTTGCTCTCTTCCCACAGCCCGCGTTGGGGCCCTTTGGTGGAAGCTGCCAGCCACCGAGCGGGGGGCTCAATCGGTGGCCGTGCAGGGAGGCACACCTCCCAGCCCCGGGCCCCGCGTGCGCCTGCGGGGTGGGCCTCGTGGCGCGTACAGGGGTGCCGCAGGTGGAGAGGGAGGTGGGTCTTGCGGACCCCCAACCGCAGGTATCAGCGGAGCGCCATGCTGAGACACACGCCGGGTTGGGGCACAGAAAGTGGGGGCTGGTGTTGGGGCCAGAGCCAGCAGCTGGTTCCCCCCAGGGCACACGGGCCATCCCTCCGTGGGCAGCCAGAGCTGGGTGCCCATCCTCACGTGCTGGCACCTGCTCCTGGGGCCCTCCCCACCCAGCCTGGGCCCGTGTCTCCCCCTGAGCTGGACGACCAGGGTGGTCCTGAAACCAGCAGAGCTTGGGACCGGACTGAGCCAGGCCTGGCTTTGTGCGTCTGGGGGTGGTGGGCTGCGAGGTGTGGGGGCCCAGCTGGAGCGCCAGGGGCTGAGAGGGGCTTGGTCTCGAGCCACTACCCTGATTTCCCCAGGACAGGTCAGCTTCACTGTGACCACCGTGCGCAGGTGGGGGCAGGGGGCTGATGATGGCTCTCCTGGCAGATGACCAAAGGAGGTGTCACCTTACCTGCCCCCCATCCCCGCACCCCTACTATCCCAGACCTTCCAGCGACCCTGTAGACCAGATGCTTCCACTCCCCTACCCACCCCATGCCCCAGGGTCTGCACTCACTGCCCCCCAGCCCGGCACTTAGCCAAGCCTCAGCCACCTCCCTCAAGGGTGGTGGCGAGCAGGGGTGAAGGTGGACAGTTGCACTCTCAGTGGGCTGCCTGGCAGATGATACCCTCCCCGGGGGCCTGGCTAACGGGCTTCCCTCTCCTCTGGTTTTGCATCCGGCCCCAGGTGCTTCCCAACGTCCACATATAGGGGGGCCCTCAGCCTCAGCAGAAAGCAAGGGTGCGGCCGGGTGCAGGGAGGGGCAATGCGGCCACCCTGTTCCTGGAAGCTGCTGGACTTGGATCCGTCCTGGCCCTGTGGGTCTTCCATGAATGCCATCCTGACTTTCAGGTTAAGGAAAAGCCCAAGAACCCAGGAGCGGCTAATGCCTTGCCGCCACGGGCCCCGATGGGCCAGCCCCGCTCAGCACCCCCGGGCTGTGAGCCACCGAGGTTTTCACTCCCGGGCCTGGGACTGCCCCAGACGGCTTCCAGCCCAGGAAAACCCTCCCCTCTGGGGTCAGCCCTGGACGAAGGGGCTGCCCCAAGGCGCCTGGACATGCCAGCATGGAGCTTTCTCTAGGGCCGCGAGAAGCTCCCAGGGAAGGAAGGGGTCCTGGCAGCAGGGACCATGGCCTGGACGCTACTCTGAATTCGGTTGGGGTCTCAGGGCAGATCTGGGGGCTGCGGGGCATCCTCTTGGAAGAAACCTGAGCCCCGGATGAGAAAGGGGAGTATGGACAGGCTTTGTCTCAGCCGGAGAGGGAGATCCCCCTCTTGAAGGTCCACCTGACTCGGGCAGCTCACAAAGGCCCAGGACAGAGCAGACCCCAATTCCCCAGCCGCCGGCCCAGGCCTCGCTGCGCCCCCCCATGTGTGTGCGCGTGCGTGGGACCCAGGCTCGGAACCATCTGTCTGGATGCTTCCCCGGAGCTGGGTGGGCTCAGGGTCCCCGGCATCTCGGGCCAGCTGCAGGCTGACAGCCACGAGCACGGTCAGGGCAGACGTGGACAGCGGGGCTTACCCTGAGAGCACACGGGAGCAGAAGGACTGGGTGAGCCCTGAGCGCGGCGCAGTGACCGTCAGGGCGCCTTCCCGGGGTCAGTCATGTCCTCCACACACAGAGGACGAGGGTGTCCAGGGCCCTGCATGGGGGTGATCTGGGAGCACGGGGGCCCTCTCCTGTCTACTCTCTGTCCGCCTGCCTGGCTGGGGCGGGCCCTAGGTGGCCCGGTGGCCACGGCTGGCATGCCCCCTCGTGTGGCAGCCGAAGTCCGCCGGAGCAGAATTACCTTGCAAATATCCCAGGTTTACCCGATTCATGACATCACTGGCTGTTAAATTTGCTACATCCTCTACGGAACACACAGGAAGAGGGACAGACAGAAACAGAGAGAGAGAGAGGTCAGCAAGCAGCGTGCGGCGGCCGGCACAGCGGTGGAGGGCGGGGGGCAGCCAGCCGCACATGGGGGGCCGTGCACTCGGGGACCGGCAGCGGCCGGCGCCAGCCACCGGGGAAGCAAGCCCGTCAGCGGTAACATGGGTTCCTTCTCTGCCAAGCTCTGGGGAGGGCGGTGGGGGGGTTTGCAGAGGTCAAGGGGAACATGGGACAGGTGCCAGCTCTAGGGTCGGCAGGCCCGAATCCCTATCTGCTGCTCCTGGCCGTGGGGCCGGATGCACACCGCTCGGAGGGGCAGGGACGTGGAGGGGGACGGAGGTGAACCGTGCAGCTTCGGCCTGGTGGGGGCGGCACTGGCCCCCAGACTCTAGCCTCTGGTCCCACATGGAGGGGGCCGCAGGAAGCAGGCTGGGGAGAGCCCGTGCCCGCGGTGGGACAGCCAAGCCCGACTCACAGGCAGAGTCCCCGAGACGTGACCCAATACCCGCCAGAGGCTCGACCCAGCGCGGTGTGGGTGCAGACGGGAGCGGCGGGGAGCCTGCGCTCCCGTCCAGCCCACGGCAGAAGCGGCACCTGCAGAGCGGGCGTGGGAAAGAGCGCCTCTCCTCCGGCTCCGCTCTTGGCCAAGGTCGTGAACTTCTCCCCCAGATAAGCTCCAGAGAGAAGGGGCTGCCAGGTCTGGGGGTGCGGCCACAAAGCAGCAGAAGCGGGTGACTGTCTCAGGAGCTGCTGTGCGGCCCGATGTGGCCACGGGCCCAGCTGCGCCCTGACGTGCCCCATACGCTCTGGCTGCTGGGAAGGCCGGGGGGGGGTGGCCGGGGGCTGCGGGGTCTCCCCGCCACGTTCCCGTCCTCCACGAGAACACAGAGCACCCGCGCGTGCCTGATCCCAGAGGCGCTAATCCGTCCCCACGTGAGGACTGTGCCCTTGGGTTTGGGGGAGCCCTGCCTGGCCCGCCCTGCCCTACGGCCACGGCTCTCGCGAGTTCTGCATGCTGGGCTCAGTCAGCTCGATCTAGTCCCTTGTTTTACAGATGGGGAAACTGAGGCCCCAGAGCGGTGAGGGTGAGCCCTCCCTGCGGGCCTCAGGGCCAGTTCTGGGGGGTCCTGTGTCCTCGCACCAGAGGGGCTCCAGCGGGCCTCGTGGGGGCAGCGGGCAGAGCGGAGGCCCCAGGTGGCGGGGGCCCTGGGCACCGCGGCCGGCGCGTGTGTGTCCCAGTCCCAGTGGCGGGCGGTGCCGCCCGGGCCCTTACCGTAGCCGGTGGTGGGCAGCCCCAGGTGCTTCATGCGGTTCTTGACCAGCTCGGAGAGCTCCTGCCGCTCGGAGCGCCGGTACAAGCTGAGCCGCTGCTGACTGGCCCACTCGGCGGCCGCCGCCTTCCCTGCGGCCTTGGGGCCCTTGCGGCTCAGCTTCCGGGCCCACTGCATGCTCTTGCGCCGCAGCAGCGGGTGCTCGGCGGGGTCGCCGCCAACCGAGTGCCGGCCGTGGGTGCTGCCGCCGCCGCCCGCCCGCACGCCCCAGGGCCCCCTCGCTTCCTGCGTGTCCTGGCAGTCCTCCACGCTCACCGAGATCTGGGACTGGCCAGGGCGGGAGGGTGATGGGGAGGGGGGGCCCCAGCCTCCTGCTGGGGGACCCCAGGGCCCAGGGGCATGAGCGCCTTCCTCCTCCAGCCGGGGGGGGGTGCCAGCCCCAAGCCTTCCTCCTGAGCCCCAAACCGCCTCCAGGCCTGTCCACGTTTGCTGGGTGGACGAGGGCAGTTCCCCCACCTCTCGGGGCCCTGTTTCCATGGCTCCCACCTGGGCCCTGCCTATCCTGATTTTGCCACGGAGGACCACCCCTCTGTGAGCCCCGATTTCCCCATCTTGGAGAACTGGATAGAGTGGGGACGGGGAGCGTGGTAGACGGGGAGTGCCAGTGGCTCAGTGGGTGCATGGGAACCCGGGGGCTCGTGGGGACTCCCACCTGGCAGCACCCCTGAGAGGCTGGGGGCATGGGTCGGGCCAGATCAGCAGGGAGGGGGCCCCCCGCCACAAGGGGGGCCACAGCGGGACGTGCACAGAGCACAGGCGGCTGGATGAGCCTGCTTCCCCAGGGGCCCTCTTGGAGCTGCGCCACGGCTGACCCATCCTGGGGACGCACTCCCTGACCCTGCCATTGCCCGGGGCCCCGTGCCCCCCAGGCTTGGGGTGGGGGAGCGCAGGTAGGACTCTGCACCCGTCAGCACAGCTCGATGTGAGGCTCACGAGGCCACTCACCTGGGCTCTGAGGTCGTGGGGCTGCAAAGGAAACCAGGGGCAGCCTGGGTGCCTGTTGGTGCCTCTGCCCCCGCCCCCAGCCCCAGACACTGCCTGGGCCCCTCGTGGGCTCGGGACCCGCGTGGCAGGCTGCCCAGTGTGGCTCCAGCTGGCGGCACAGGGCCCCTCGTCCTTGAGCCCCCCGGCCCCACTTGGGGGTCCCAGCCACCCAGCCACGTGTGGGGGCACATGAACCTGACCCGAGAAGGGCCTGACAGCAAAGGCCCGGATCCCAGACTGAAACACGGCAGCGGCACAAATTACGCAGGAAGCCTGCGGGCTCTCGTGCGCCAGCCCATCCTCAGGAGCCCCCCGGCCCGAACCTCAGAGGTCGAGAAGACGTGGCACTCGGTCCTGTAGATGCCGATGGGGATCTCAGCGCTGGAGGAACACAGCTTCTGGAAGAGCCGGCCGTACGTGCGGATCCACAGGTCCTCCTCCGTGACTTTCATCTAGAGCGAGCGGCGGCCCTGAGCTGGGGCCGGCCACACGCGCCCCACGACGCATCCCCGCCCGGCCGCCGCGTCACTCACGGCGCAGAGGTAGCCGGAGCCGGGCGTCGTGTCGAGGCCCAGCAGCAGCCTGGTGATGGAGATCATGTAGTCCTTCACGAAGGACTGGCCAGAGAGGGAGGCCGCAGTGAGGCGGGGGCGCCCCGGGCACAGGCCGGGTCCTCGCACGCGCCCGCAGCCTCCTACTGGGAAGCCTTGTCCGGCCTGGGGATCGGAGACCCAGAGGCTGCCGGGAGCAGAGCCCAGGGCAGCGCCTTTCTGGGAGGAGAAGGACGGGGGACACTCGGGGTGGACCCAGGGAGGGACGCTCAGAACGGGGCTTGGTCGGCTGGAGGTGGAGAGGAGGCTGGGGCTCCCGCTGCCCTCGACCCCCTGCCCTCCTGACCCGCTGACCTGGTAGAGCAGCGTGTCCAACATGCTGATGCTGAAGACGCGGCCCGCGGCAAACGGCAGGCGGAACATGAAGGCCAGGTTGGAGCCGTTTTCCCGTTCCCTCTGCAGGAAAGGGGGACTCAGGCGGTGCTCGCACCACAGCGGCGCACGGCAGGGCAGGGTGTGCGTGCCCCAGCAGACGGCCGAGCTCGGGCCACAGCACCAGCTAGCGCCCCCCAGACGCACTCAGAGTGGGGATCTGGGGCCCCCCATCCCATGCTGGGCGTGGGACCTCCACGGTCCCATGGGGCCCCACGCTTGCTTTAATGCGCCGCTCTCGCCATCCCAAAATTCAAAATAATCTCAGTAATTTTATCCTTGAGCTTGTGTTTTTAAGTGAAGTCGGACGGGACGGTGGAGCGTGGGGACACACAGAAATCATGGAAAGGCGTGCGCCGTTCCTGCCTCCCTGTTCCCCCATGGCGCCCACGATGCTCCGTGAGCACCGAGTTCCAGGGACTCGCCACGGGGGTTTCCTGTGGCTTCAGGAACACAGAGCCACCCTCGTCCAGCTCCGGACGTCGGGAGCCCAACGGCGTGGGATGAAGGCGCTGGGGGGCCGCGCTCCCGGCAGCTCTAGGGGACAGTCCTTTCCTGTTTCGTTTCTAGAAGCTGACCGCGTCCCTCCACTCGTGGCCCTTCCCTCCTGCCCCCCAGCCAGCACGGTGCACCTGCCGAACTCTGACCCTCCGCCTCCTGCCTGGCAGGTCCCCGGTGAGGACACTGGGCCCCCGCGGGACCCTCTCCGGTCCACAAGGTCCCTCGACTGCGCACCACACTCTGCCCAGGCCCTGGCGAGTCGGACTTAGACGTCTTCGGGGTCATTATCCTCAGCACCCAAGGTTCGCTGCGACCGACAGCCGAGAAGCCCCCTTCTCATGGGACCAGACTTGCTTCAAGGGCAGAAGGCAGGCACGGTATGCGGAAGACCCAGGGGCCGCCTGGAGGCCTTTCCTGCCCGAGGGCGGCAGGGCGTGGGCATGGGGCACGGAGCCGGGCGGCGGGCTCTGGTGGTGGTGCCCCGGCCGGTGAGGCGAGCCGTGTCTGGACGCAGCACACGCCACGCGGCCTGCAGGCCCAAGTCCAGGAGCGCGTCTGTGCGCAGGACTCGGGGCACATCACGCGGGTGCGCGGCGGCACCCGCAAGTCTGTGCAAAGGGCGCCTTCCTTCCCCTGAGCGGCTCCCGTGAAGCGAGGAGGAAGCGGGTCCTGGGAGGCTGCGGAGGGCCGGGGAGGCGCGGCGCTGCGGCATGTGTAACAGAACGTCCCCAGCATCTGGAACACGGGGCCCACGTTCTCAGGCTGCAGGAGGCCCTGCCGGTGTGGCTGGTGCGGGAGGGATGCGAGCGCTCTGACCGGAGGCCCAGCTCGTGCGCGCGGGCCGGCGAGGTCGGGACAGGCGTGGATGAGCCCCTCCTGCAGGCGGGGCAGGGGCCGGAGGCCGCACTGGACGGGCAGCCCTGCGGGGCAGAAGCGGCCGGAACGGGGTGGGGGGTCCGCACGGCGAGGCCCCACCTTCCCCGGCCATCCTGCAGCCGGGTCCTCTCTCTACACGGCTCTGTGACCAGCAGGTGCCAAGGCAACTTGGGTCGCCCTTTCAAAAACCACCTTCTTCATCCAGTGCTCCTTGAAGTAGAAGACACGCACGCTTTCATAAAAATAAACTGCCATTAATTCTGTAAAAAAACGAGCCCAGCGGCTCCCGTGGGGGCCGTCGCCGTCGGGGCGCACCTGGGGGGCAGAGACCCACGGGGGCTCCAGGCCAAGCCTAGTCGGGACGTCATAAGACAAGGCCTCCGTGGCCTCCAGGCCCAGGACTCACGGGGGCTGGTGCGACGTCGGCTCCAACCATCTCTGAGGGGGGTGGCATCCCGCAGCTCTGCCAGCCCTTGTCTTTGCGGCCGGGACCCCCGCCCACGTCAGCCCGAGTCTCTGCGGCCTGGGGACCCCCCACCCACGTCAGCCCAAGTCTCTGCGGCCCGGGGACCCCCCACCCATGTCTGCCTTGTCTCCGCGGCCGGGGACCCCCGCCCACGTCAGCCCTTGTCTCTGCGGCCCGGGGACCCCCCATGTCAGCCCGAGTCTCTGCGGCCCAGGGACACCCGCCCATGTCAGCCCGAGTCTCTGCGGCCCGGGGACACCCGCCCATGTCAGCCCGAGTCTCTGCAGCCCAGGGCCTCAGTCCACATCAGCCTGGAGGAGCCGGGGCTGCTTCTCACACATTCTTCCCTTCTGCCCGGGCCCAGACCACGGAGCCACATGATGGGGTCCACCATCCTGAGCTGGGCAGGGGTGCGCCTGCCACCACAGGGTCAATGGGGGACGTCAGCTGCAGAAGGAGGGGAGAGCGGGAGCGCAGGCTGACCGCCTCGAAGCCCACCTCCTAGAACAGGCGGTGCGGGAGGCCCCTGAGGGACTGTGTGGCTCGAGGGAAGCTGGCAGTGAGGGCCGGGACCAGCAGCCTGGAGCCGAACCCCGTGCCGGTCACCCCCGCCCCTGCTCGGGTCAGACCTGAATTCCCAGACCCCGAGAATCCTGCTCATATCCAGAGCAGCAGCCCCAGCATTTGGACCCAGAATCCGGTGCACTCCAATCATTCCAGAGATGGACGCTCAGCCCACAGGCTGCTGGGACGGGCTCAGAGTGGCCGGGAGGGCTGGCCCCGGGTGCTGGGCAGAGCACACTCCAGGGAGGGCCTGGATGGGATGGGTGCCTGAGGTCCCTCTGGCCGTTGCGCTGAGCAGGCGCCCCTCTGTCTTCTCTGAGGGCCTGGAGGCCACCTGCCCGGCTTCTACTTGTCCCTCTGGCAAGCGGAGCGCCAGGGTCCCCACAGGCCTCTTGACCCAGCCCTGGGTGGGACGCACTTCCACCGGCGCTCAGGGTGAAGCTGCAGCTTGTCCCTTCTGGCTGGGGCTGATGGGCCGGCCTGGCTTGGGTGGATGGCAGCTGTGCGGTCAGCCGCTGAGACCTCTGTTCCCCGAGGAGGCGGGCAGCCCAGGCCCAGGAGCTCGATGCTCACAGCAAGTGCTTGCTGCACCCAACCTCCCGAGGAGGCCCGGGCCTCCTCTTCGGCAGCTCACCTGCTCCCTGGTCTTACCCTCACCCCAGCACACACCCTGCCCCTTGCTGTGGAGTGGTGCTGCCAGTGGCCTGGGCAGGGACGACCTCACCAGAGCCTGCGTCCCGGGTGGCCGGTCCCTGTGCCCCAGAGCTCCGCACCAACGCCAGCCGATGCCCTTCCTGGAGGCCCGGGGAGCCAACAGTGGATTCCCACCCTGCCTCCCCTCCACCGCGTGACCCCAGACAACTGCCTCCCCTCTCTGACCCCCGGTCCTTTGTGTGCACCTGCCAGGTAGTTGAGACCCATCATGTTTCAGGTTTGGGCACAGTGCCTGGGGCGCGGGAAATGGGGAGTCAGTGTCCCCCGTGCTGGTATTTACGGCCACGGCGGGCAGCCTCAACCCAGGCACGGCCAGGCCTGGACCGGCCACCAGGGGGACCAGTGCCCCTACAGGCTTGGGGACGACACAGGAACCTCACAGGGTAGTTGAGTCCCCAACTCTGACTCCCTCTGGCCAGAGGAGAGCAGGTGCCTCGGCCTCCCGTGGCCCCTGAGCCCCAGACCCCCCCATTCCCTCCAGGCTCTGAACCCTGACAGCTCAGGAGGTGGCACGGGGCAGGTCAGGTGCAGCTGCTCACCTTTTCCAGCTTGGAAAGAGCCAGAGAGTAGCTGTCCTTAGCACGGAACTGCATGAACCGCATGTTGGAAGGGTGGGTGAGCTCCGTGGTGATGCTCAAGCTGGGGAAGAGCCTGCAGGGGAGCAGGGGCTCAGGGCGGGGTCCCCTGATCATGGATGGGGGGCAGGGGCTCAGGCGGGGGTCCCCTGCTCACGGACGGGGAGCAGGAGCTCAGGGCGGGGTCCCCTGATCATGGATGGGGGGCAGGGGCTCAGGCGGGGGTCCCCTGCTCACGGACGGGGAGCAGGGGCTCAGGGCGGGGTCCCCTGATCATGGATGGGGGGCAGGGGCTCAGGCGGGGGCCCCCTGCTCACGGACGGGGAGCAGGGGCTCAGGGTGGGGTCCCCTGGTCACGGACGGGGAGCAGGGGCTCAGGGAGGGGTCCCCTGGTCATGGACAGGGGAAGGGGGGCTCAGGGCGGGGTCCCCTGACCACTGACAGGGGAGGAGGGGCTCAGGGTGGGGTCCCCTGATCATGGATGGGGGCAGGGGCTCAGGGTGGGGTCCCCTGATCATGGATGGGGGCAGGGGCTCAGAGCGGGGGTCCCCTGACCATGGATGGGGGGCAGAGGCTCAGGGCAGGGGTTCCCTGCTCACAGACGGGGAGCAGGGCCTCAGGGCAGGGTCCCCTGGTCACGGACAGGGGAGGAGGGGCTCAGGGAGGGGTCCCCTGCTCACGGACAGGGGAGGAGGGGCTCAGGGCGGGGTCCCCTGATCACTGATGGGGGAGGAGGGACTCAGAGTGAGGTCCCCTGGTCACAGATATTGGGGGGGCTCGGGGTAGGGCCCCCACGTCATGGATTGGGGTGCTCAGGGTGCGGTCCCGTGGTCACAGCTGCAGCAATGGCTGGGGGGCTCAGGGTGGGACCCAGCCTGGCCCTGCTGCGTCTGCCCTGGGTGTGAGCCCCTGGCCTCTCACCGGAACATGGTCTGCACATTGACGATGGTCTTGGCGTCCGCCATGTAGTCCTCCTCCGCGCTCATGGTGCTCTCCTTGTCCACCACCACCAGGTTGTCCGCATAGATGATGCCGCACTGCAGTAGGCTGTCCAGGCTGGGGTGGGGGGGTGAACAAGCCGTGTGGCCAGGGGTCGCCGAACACCAGGTCGGGGGTGCCGGGAGCTCCCTCTGGGCGCACATTGCTCTCCCTCCGCTCTACCTCCTGGCCTGCCCACACCCGGGGAGAAGGAGACTAGAGGAGGGGAGGGGCGGGAGGGGCCTTCCGCTAAGAAACGGGCCGATGCCCCCACTCCACCGTGGGCTCTATAGGGAGATGGCGAGGCGGCCCGGCACCTTACTTGTCCACGGAGCCCTCCATGTAGTAGACCATGGGGAAGCAGCAGATGGCCTCCAGGAAGTGGTGGTCAGGCCTGTGGGGAGAGCAGGTCCTGGGGGTGCCCGTCCTGCTCTGCCGCTCACCCCCCGTGCCCAGCTTGGGCCCTGCCCTGGGTGAGCAGGGCTGGGTGGAGCAGAGGTACCCCAGGACCGCAGCACATCAGACCCGGGAGGCCTTTAGAGACCCATAGGGCTGTTCTTTATTTTGCCCGAGGGCAAACCACAGCCCCGGGGCCGGGGGGACTTGCCCAGGTGAGACCCCGGGCTCTGGGGGTCGAGGTGCTGGGGCCGGGCGTCGGCCCCCCGGGGATTCGCAGTATGGGGAACACAGAAACCGTGAGGGAGGGAGAGCGGGTGCTCCCGAGGACCGGGGGGCCTGGGGGCGGAGCAGGGGAGGGGCCGGGGCATCTGCAGGTCGGGGCAGGGGGTGCGGCGGGCCTCACTTGTTGTCGAGCAGCAACACGATGGGGTTGAGCTCCTTGCGGGACCTGTAGTAGGCCCGCAGCGGCACGATGAAGTTGTACAGCCCGTTGCCCGCCGTCTCCGCCGAGACGATGATCAGCTTGTTCTTGAAGCCATAGGCCTTGGCGTCTTCGTAGCTGTTGTGTTTGCAGCCCTGCGGAGAGGCAGGGTCGGCCGTCAGCCTTGGAAATGGAACCACCGTGATTTTACCAGCAATAACCAGGTTCATCGGGAAGAAGAGAGCATTGCAACCCGGGACAAGCCGTAGGCCAGTTCCGAGAAGGGGAGGCCTGCTGGTTTTCGGAGAAGGGGTGAGTTCGGAGGGGCTCTTCTGAAGTAAAAGCCCACCGGGGACAGGTGTGGTGGCCTCCCCCGGCTGCCCTGTGGCTGGCCGGTCTCATCCCGCTGGGTCTGCTCTTGACGGCGTGTGGTAGGAGCTCCCCCATCTCTGTGGGGTCTCCCTTTACTGACTCTCATGCAGTGCTGGCCACCGTGATGACGCCAGGCTCCCCGGGGACCCCTCACCGAAGGGCGCCCACAGGCCCCTGGTTGTCAGCAGCTGGCCCTGGTCCCTTCACGGCCCGCGGCAGCCCCGTGGGAGCCCTAGGCCCCAGCAGACCCGCCCACCCTGCTCGTGGCGGCTCCGCGTCAGGCTGCCACGGGCAGAGCGGCGAGCGGGGCCCGCGGTGGGGGACGGTCCCGTCAGGGAGGGGAGGGAGGCGCTGTGCCAACCCGCATCATAGCAGATGCAGAAAGGAGATCTGGGTCGTGCGTGCCATGTGCGTACGTGTGTACATGAGTGCGTGCGTGTGTACGAGTGCATGTGTGTGCGTGTGTGTGTACATGAGTGCATGTGCATGTGTGCTCATGTGTACACGAGTGTGTGCGTGCGTGCGCGTGTACATGAGTGCATGTGTGTGTGCGTGCGCGTGTGTACGAGTGCATGTGTGCACGAGTGCATATGTGCGTGTGTGTACATGAGTGCATGTGTGCATGCGTGTGTACAAGTGCATGGGGCCTGCATGCGTGTGTGCGCGTGTGTACGTGAGTGCACGTGTGCGTGCGCGCGTGTGTGCACGTGTGTACATGAGTGCATGTGTGCATGCGTGTGTGCGCGTATATGAGTGCATGTGTGCGTGCGTGCGCGTGTGTGTACATGAGTGCATGTGTGTGTGCGTGTGTGTACGAGTGCGTGTGCGTGCGTGTGTACGTGAGTGCATTGTGCGTGTGTACGAGTGCATGTATGCGTGCGTGTGTACATGAGTGCATGCGTGTGTGCGCGTATATATGAGTGCATGTGTGCGTGCATGCACGTGTGTACGAGGGCATGTGGCCGTGCGTGCATGTGGGGGTGTGCGTGTGTGCGCGTGTGTACATGAGTGCATGTGTGTGTGCGTGTACATGAGTGCATGTGTGCGTGTGTGTACATGAGTGCGTGTGCACGAGTGCGTGTGCGTGCGTGCGCGTGTGTACATGAGTGCATGTGTGCGTGCGTATGTGTACATGAGTGCATGTGTGCGTGCGTGTGTGGGTGTGCGTGTGCGCGTTGGTACATGAGTGCATGGGGCCTGCATGTGTGTGTGCGCGTGTACATGAGTGCATGTGTGCGTGTGTGTGTGTACATGAGTGCATGTGTACGTGCGTGCGTGTGTGTACATGAGTGCATGTGTGCATGCTTGCGTGTGTGCGCGTGTGTACGAGTGCATGTGTGTGTGCGTGCGTGTGGGTGTACATGAGTGCATGTGTGCATGCGTGTGTACGAGTGCATGGGGCCTGCATGTGTGTGCGCGTGTGTGTACATGAGTGCATCTGTGCGTGCGTGCGCGTGTACATGAGTGCATGTGTGCGTGTGTACATGAGTGCATGTGTGCGTGCGTGTACATGAGTGCATGTGTGCATGCTTGCGTGTGTGCGCGTGTGTACGAGTGCATGTGTGCGTGCGTGCGCGTGTGTGTACATGAGTGCATGTGTGCGTGCGTGCGTGTGGGTGTGCATGTGGGCTCCGGCTGTGTCTGCTGAGACCCACATGCAGTGACACCCCGGGAGCCGAGTGCGCCCCATGCCCAGAACTTGGTGTCTCAACCCCATTTTGCACCGAGCGAAGCGGGGCTCCTTGCAGACGCTCCAGGCCTGGAGCAGGGCAGGTGCATGACGGGGCGGGGACACCATGGAAGCATTCCAGGGACGACAGGGACCCCAGCCCGCCCCAGCCGGCCTGTAGGGCTTCCCCCTGCGAAACGGGAAAGTCCGAGCCTTGAAGTCAGTAACGATTGGCCAAGAACTGCAATCCCACAGGAGTAAGCGCAGCGATAAGCCCTGAACCAAAGAGGAGTCTGAGGCCATACTGCGCAAAGGGGTAAATGCAGAAGGGGACGCGCTTCCTCAGGGCACAACGCTAGCAAACAGATACAGAAGGAATCTGGGATGAGAGACACCCAGGTGAAGGGCAGCTCTCCCCACAAATGACTCACTAACCACAAAAGCAAAAACGGAGGAACCTGGGTGGGCCACGTGTGCCACGTGATCCACATCAGCTCCCCCAGGGATGCGGCACAGGGACGTCTCGTGCCTCCAAGGACACGTGTCACCTTTGGCGATGGGGCCCCAGGTGCACACGCGGAGTCTTCTCATGAGAAAGTTCACGGACCCCCGGGCAGGTGCCACCAAACCACTGTCCGCACCTCCAGATGCCAGGGCCGAGAGCCAAGCGAAAAGGGACGGGACAGCTGCGTGCAGCGCATGGCGTGGACTGGTCCCGGCGGGGAGCCCACAGTGTGAAGGGCAGTGAGGGCCGTGGGACAAGGGGCGCGCTCTGAGGCGGCCGGTGGACCAGATGGGAGCCGAGGGATGGCCTTGCTCTCGGGAAGCAGGCAGGGGTGGGGGGAGGGGCTCCACCCGCTCTCAGGTTCGGGAACAACACGCCTCGGAAACCGACGCCCGTCTACGGGGGACGAGAGCAAACAGTGCGTCCGGGCAAAGGCCCAGGACTTCCTTCTCATCCTGCAGCTTTTCCGAAGTTCGCAATTACCTGGAAGCGCAAAGTCAGGCAGAGCTCGGGGGAGGGGGCCGCCCACCTTGTCCAGCCGCAAGCAGCAGAACGGGGCCTTCACGGGCAGCAGGTGGCACAGGGTGGGGGAGCTGCCGATGTAGGGCGAGTTGGGGGGGTAGCCCTTCACGTACCTGCCGCGGGAGACAGGAGCCCTCCTGTCAGCGTGGCCCGGGGGCTCCGCTCCGACCGCCCCCCCCCCGTGGCTCCGCCCCGGCCCGCGGTCCCCGTCCCCAGAGCGCAGCAGGGCTGTGCCCCGGGCGGCCACACGGAGGCGCCAGACCCCGCGGACCGGTGCCTGCCCAGGGACTGCATGTGGGAAGCAGGGCTGTGCCCCGACCACAGGGTCTGAGGCGGAAATCCACGCACCATGCACACGCACACACAACACACACGTGCACACACGCACGAGCTTACACGGGGCCTGGGATCTCGGGCACAACCCAAGGGTCGTGCCCTCCCTGAAGGCCCCAGCACCCCAGCCCGTGGGCAGACGCTGGCCCCCGGCCCCTCTCTGCTGGCTGCCCTGGGCTGGGCGGGTCTCCCCAGCAGCACCCAGCGTGCCCCCCACGGGGGCGGCCCCAGCGGCCAGCCACGCCACCTGCCCCGGGGTGTCCAGCCGCCCTGGGTGCCCCCCCGGATCTCAGAGCTGGTCCCTCTTTAAGGCCCGTCTGCCCCATCTGGGAAGCAGACAGAGGCCAGGAGCAGAGAGAGCAGTGGCCACGGCCTTGCTGGGGGAGCCCTGGCACCTGGCCGTGGTGCTGCCGTCGGGGAGCAGCCTGTCTGTCCCGGCCAAGGCCAAGGCGCCAGACAGAGGCCAGGGCAGGAGGATGGCTCAGGATGGCCAGGGGCCTCCGGGCCTGGAGGGCGCCTCACCAAGGGCTCCCCTAGTCGTGACCTCCACAGACGATGCTCAGCGGACAGCCACCCCCACCGAGCAGGCCTGGCACCGAGGTGTGGTGGCCCAGGGCGCGAGGCGGAGGAGGGACAAGGGGGCAGGCGGCACAGCCCGGCTTTCACATCTGTGCAGAGTCCCCAGAAGATTCCATTTGCCAGTCTCCCGCGAAACCCCGGCTCGGAGCCCACGGGGACATTTCCCTCCCCACGCGCTGGCCGCAGCCCCCAGGCCTGTCTCCGTTTCCCCCCGCCCCTCTGCCCCGGCACACGGCACTCACTCCACCACAGACAGCCCCTCGTCATCCGATGGCGTCAGCTCGTCCTCCGACGGGTCACTCAGCAGGTCGCAGGGCAGCAGGGCCGAGCTGTCAGCCAGCTCCAGGACGGGCGCGATGCTGGGCCGCCGGCTGCCCGAGCCGTTCTCTGTGGGCAGCGTAAGCTTGCCGCCCCCACCGCCCCCGCCGCTCTGTGCCGGCCGGCACTCTGTGTTCTGGAGGTCCATGGCCACTGTCCCTGGAACAGAGCGGCCGACCTTGGCTGGCTGCCCCTCCCCGAGATTTTCCTGGGGGTGGCTGGTTCCCAGGTCGGAGGTGGGACCCCTGGTGCCCACGAGGGCCCTGCAGGAAGGTGCGGACAGATGGGGACATGGAGGCCCAGGGGGAGTGCCCGCCTGCGTGGCGCCTCACCCATGGAGGCCACGATGCTGTGCATGGGCAGGCGGGAGGACCGGTCGTACAGACCCTGCCCCGAGAAGCCCTTCTTCTTCTGCTTCTCCTCCTGCTTGAAGATGAAGGCGGAGTTCTCCTCCTTGGTGATGTTGATGTAGAAGCAGGTGTCGGAGGCCGCCAGGGTGTGCCGCGGCCCGGGGTTCAGCAGGATGCTCTTGTTGTCCTCCCGCTTCAGCCCGATGAGGCACACGCCGTACCTGCGCGGGGCACGGCTTCAGGGGGCCAGCCAGACCCGCGTTCCCCCCCGCCCGCCCGCCTGTCCGCCGGGGCGCGTACTTCTTGTGCGCGTGGAAGGCGGCGTAGGTGAAGCTCTTGCCCTCGTACTCGCGGAAGAACTTGCTGTCCCCCATGCGCACGTGGTACACCTCGTTGCCCGAGCAGCGTCCGTACATGCGCTGCCACTGTTCCGGGGACTCCTGGCCCTCCCTGCGCGGGGCGGCCGCGACGTCACCAGGGCCAGCCGCCCCTCCTGCCCCCCGGGGGCTGCTGACGCCCCCTGCTGTCCCGCATCCCGCGTCTGGCTATGGGTGGAGGCCAGCAGGGCCAGCCTGGACGACCCGGACCCCGCCCTGCATGGCTGAGCCTCGGGGGGTGGCCTGAGGGGTCACCCGAGCAGCTTTTAAAAGCTGTAAACACGATGGTCTGACTTTTAGGGGGCTGCCAACATGTTTTGGGGCTGAGACTGGCCTCGGTGGCCTGTGGGCTCTCCCGGCACCCCACCCCGGCCGCCACCTGCGCCGTCCCTCCCCGGGCCTGCCCCCTCCCACGCCCCCTCCCCCAGCACTCACTGGCCACGGGACGTGTGCACCAGCAGGGTGATGAGCGTGGACGTGGCGGGACAGATGCAGTTGAGGGCCAGCATGGCGTACTTGCACTCCTCCTCACACACCACGTGGTCTGTGGCAGGAGGGGGCAGGTGGCCGCCCAGACGTCACTGTCCTGACAGCAGGTGCCCCACCGTCCAGCACCCTCCCCGGGGCGCCCCCTTGTCTGCCCCAGCACCTCTGTGCTTGACTCCCAGCTTGATGAGAGCTCCAGGGCTGGGGTCCTGCTCACCTGCCCCCCCAGGAGCCCAGCGGGGGTGCGCCCAGAGATGCCTCTTGGATGTACCACTGACCCTGGGGCCCCAGGGGGAAGATGGTCATCTCATACGGCGAGACCTGCGTGGGCTCCACTGCGCCCCACGCCTTGCTGAGCATGCTCAGCTGTGCCCCCCGCTAGGCCTTTGTGAGCTCTTGGGTGCTCCAGCCCTTCTCTACACCCCACCTGGCAAAATGCACCCCCACCTGGGTGCACAGCCACGGCCCCCACGTACCTGCAAACTTGACGTGGAACTTGTTCTCGGGTTTGAGAATCTGGACGTACAGGGGGCAGTTGGGTGCGAAGTCCTTCACGGCCCAGGCGCGCAGGATGGTCTGGTGGTCCTGAGCGGGGGAGGCGGGGTCAGGGCCATGGGGCGGCAGCCGCCGAGGGGAGGGTCTCTGCCCTCAGGCGTCCTCCTGCTCTGGCCCCAGGGGCACTCACCGCTGCTGTGCGATCCACTTCATTGCGGCTGCTGAGGATAAAGCAGGCCTCCCCGTTGTCCATCCTGCAAAGCACCAGGTTTGAGCACAGTCTGGACCGTCCATGCTCCGTCTCAGACACCAGGGGCTCAACGCAGAGGCCGGAAGGGGTGGGCCCCGTCGAGACCCCACCTCGCTTGGGCTGATGGCCTGGCATCAGGGCACTGACCAGCTTGCGGGGGGCCCATTCTCTATGACCCCATTAAGCCGGGGCTGGGCTGGTGGCAAAGAGGATGGACCTGCCCACTTGCCGGCCTGTCCCTTCCCAAGGTCTGGGGACATGGATGACGCATTCTGCTCTCCTCTCCCACCCTGGAGAGCCCTTGGCTGCAGCAGGGGCACTGAGGAACTGCTCACGCCCCAGGGATGGGAGGCCTGGTCCCTCCCCACCACGTCGCCCTGCACCCTACCCACCCTGGCTCTTTGCTTGTCCCTGCCAGGCCTCTGCCTCTCCCAGCCCCTTGGCCTGGAGCTGGGTGCTGGATCACAGAAGAGGCTGAGCCCCCGGCCACTGCCACCTCCATGCTGGATTCCTTTCTGAAACGTTACAGGTGGGACAGTGGGACTGACCCAGGGCTCAGGAGGTGGGCAGGTGGGTGCCCCGGCTGTCTGGTTTCCTGCTTCCCCTTGGTCCGTACAACCCACAACCCATCACAAAGGATGACTTGAAGTCCCTGGTATGAAGATGTGATAAGGCGGTTTCCTGGGGTGTCCCAGAACATGCACTGGCACATTCTGGAAAGTTCCATCTAACAACTTAGTCTTCTTATGTCAAGTCACTTTGTTAGCTTGTCTTTAAAAGAAACCTTGCCCACAGCCCCCACCTTCCCATCCTGGCTCCACCTGGAGCCACTCGTGGAACCCCACCGCATCCCCTGGACACCAGAGCAGGGGAGGATGGGAGCTCTGGCAGGCTGACCCTTGGGCACGGGAGGACAGGTGGGCTGGGCAGCGTGGGGCCTGGCTGGCCTGGGCGGGCGGCGGGCACAGAGCCGGAGCTGCTGGTCTCCCTGATGACCCTCCCACCTCAGGCCCCTGCTCAGACAGGCTCGGGGCCCCGCCCTCAGCCCCGGGATGGCACTCACTTGGCTCGCATGAGGTCCTGGTCCTTGAGCGCAGAGCCCTGGAGGTAGATGACCCGCTGGGACCACAGGGGGATCTGCAGGACCCTGCGGACCTGGATGTCCATCTCGGTGGGGCACAGGATGACGACGTAGTAGTCCTGCAGGCGGGCCTGGGGTCAGTGCGGACTCATCTGCACAGGTGGGGAAACCGAGGCCCGCAGCGCCCGGGGTGCCTCACCTGCAGCCGGGGGTGTGCATAGAACTCGTTCAGGAAGTCCATGAGCAGGTCGATCTTGAGGGAGCTGACGCACAGAATCACGTGCTTCTCAGTCTGCGCCCGGTGACGGCTGTAATTGCCCCCCGACTTCTGCCGCTCCATCCACAGGTAGACCAGCTCCTCGAACTGCAGGTGAGAGCGGCCGCGTCCCAGGTGGCCTGGGGCTCAGGGGGCCTTGAGGGTGCCGGCCGTGCGGGGAAGGGTGCTCTCCCTCTGGGGCAGCACATGCGGAGCTATCCTCCCCGGATAGCACAGAGGGCTGGCGGAGGGTCAGGGGGAGCATGGGGGGGACAGACGTCCCAGCCCCCGGCCCCCGGAGCCCAAGCAACCCTGACGCAATGCCCAAGTCTGCACTCCTGACATGCAGGTGATGATGAGACCCTGGGGCTGCCATCGGCCCCCAAGATCCCTTTTGGAGAAGCCTGGGGGTGTCAGGAGAGTCTCAGACACAGAGTCCGAAATCCAGACTCCGGGCGCGGAAGGGCACTTTCGGTGCCGTGGGGTCCTGCCCACCCCGCTCACCCCGCCCACGCCTCCTGGACGCCAGCCTCACATGGGGAGTCCTTCTAAATTAGGAAAAGGACAGATACAAGTGGCCCAGGGAAGGGAGCAGGGCCCCGCGGAGCCGCGGGGGTGTGGGCGGCCTCCTGCCTCCAGCCGATTCCCCCTCCAGCTCCGGGACCGCGGGTTACCGCAGCTTCCGTCAGCGGCAGCAGCTACCCTCCGGTGGGCTCACCCGTGCTGGGCGGCCCGCCACTAGCTCGCTGAAATGGGATCGTTCCACTGAATTTATGGCGCATCTGCTAGGTTCCGGGGACAAGACCCTGTGGCCCTGCAGCACAGGACCAGTTCCACCGCTGGAGGGGGTCCCCTGGGCAGGGTGGGGGCCGTGTGCCACGGGCTCCGGGCCCCGGCCTCCTCCTCTGCCACCTGGCACAGTGGCGTCTGCCTCCCGGGGCCGAGAGGGGTAAGTGACCCGACCGTGCCAGGTTCAGTCGTGTCCCCTAAGAGTCACGTCCACTCGGAACCTCCCCGTGGGACCTTATGTGGAAACAGGGTCTTTGCAGGTATGATTAGTTAAGGTGAGGTCAGACAGGATTGGGGTGGGCCTCCTAAAATGAGGGCAGAGGACACGGAGGGACACGCAGGGAGGAGGCACGTGAGGACGGGGGCAGGGATGGGAGGGACACAGCCACAAGCTGGGGGAGCCCAGGGATCCCCGCGGCTCCAGAAGCGGGGAGGGCATGAAAGGGAGCCTCCCTCGGGGTCTCCAGAAGGAGGCGGCCCTGCCGACACCCCGGACTCAGACTCGGGCCTCCAGACGGGGACAGGACGTCTCTGCCGTGTGAAGCCCACGAGTGCGGGCAGCGGTGGCCACCGCCGCCTTCTGGGAGGGAGATTTAGCGGGCACGCTGCTGTCTTTGCTCTTGTCTGAGGGCGCTAACCAGGCAGCGGACTTAAGCGGAAGGGCGCGGGGAAGAAATGGGGACCACCCCCTTCCACCCTCCCCGAGGGGGCGGGCAGCTACTCCAGCATGAGCTCAGCAGCATCCTCGCTCCTGAGCCTCCACCCCCAGCCCCGTCCCACCAACAGACGGCGGCCCCCCCGTCGAAGACACCGCCCCTGGCTCCTCGCCCCGCTGGGCGTGGCCTCACCAGCCCCAGACACCCGGCCGCCCCGCAGGGCCCGCTGTGAAGGGCTCCCCCATCCCGTCCCACTCGGGTCTCTGGCGTTGCTCATTCCCGTGCTGGGCGCCGGGTGGTGGGGGGCATGGGGGCTGGAGGCGCACCTGCAGTGGGAGCACCACCAGGGCCACGCAGATCATGATGACCACCAGCAGCTGGGACGGCCAGATCTTGGGCGTCACGTCGCCGTAGCCCACAGTGGAGAAGGTGACGATGCAGAAGTAGAAGGCCGTGAGAAGGGACAGGTTCTCGCCTGCTCGCTCCAGGTGCTGGATGCCACAGGTCCTGGAGATCCGGGCGGTCAGAGGGCCATGGGCGGGGCCGCGGCCACAGCTCCCGGGTGCAGCTCTGCCTGCCCAGGTGCCCCCATCACTGGCAGGGGAACCCCCACCCCACACGTGGTCCTGAGTCCAGCTCAGTTCATGTGGGCTTCCGGCGCTTGCCCCCCCTCCCCGTCTGCCAGAGCCCACACAACCCCGCTCTTCGGATTTCCCCCTGGGCATTCCCTTTCCAGCCCACAGCTCCACAGTCCCCCTGGAAAATGCACCCTGAGGTTGGATGGGGAGTTGCGCTGGTTGAGTGTGGTCCTGGGAGCCAGTGGGGGTGGGTGTGCCCCCAGCTGTGAGCCCCCACATGCCACCCCACCTCTGAGCCTCCTCCTCACCCAGGAGGTCAGACAGGGCGTGGGGCTTGCCCAGCCCCTCCCGCGCTCAGAGCTGCACAGCGCTGCTTCCCACGCCTGTGACCCCCGAGTCCCGGTCCCCAGACAGAAGGTGCTGCTGGCAGGGCCTAGGGGGCCCACAGCACCCACCGTGGGGTGCTCAGCACAGAGACAGGCTCAGAAACCCTCCCCCAGGGGGACAGGCGCCGGGAGAGAGCGGGCTGAATCACCCGGGGGATTTCCACCCTGTGGATGCGGGTCCTGCCCCGCCGAGCTCTGTGTGTTGGTAGGGCGTGGGGAAGGGGAGGCAGGAAGCCGTGGCCCTCCTTCTCTCCTTCCCAGGCCTTGGTGCCTGCCCCGCATCCTTGCCCGGGGCACAGGAGGTGGTGACTGGATTCACCAGCACCGGGCACGGCCCGACCCCTGCCTCCTCCTAGAGGAGCTGGACTCAGGCCCCCGGCCCCCTGGGAGTGTGGGCTCTGGGCCGCCCCCTGGGCCTCGGGCCGGACTGCCACCGGCCACAGCGGGGCCCTTCTGAGTTCTTGGCCACCAAGGCGAGGGCCGTCGGAGGGCTGGTGGGACCCCGCCGGGCGCACTCACCCCGTGAACACCAGACACAGCAGGGTGCAGAACAGGATGAGCACCTGGTTGAACATGGCTGACTGCGAGCGCAGGATGGCGCGGTGGAAGTCATTCTGCGGGACGCGGGCCGGTCAGGGGCAGAGCCTGGGACCCGCCACGGAGCCGGGGCCCTCTGGCCACGCGTCCCAGGGCCCGTGAGTGAGCGTGAGAGGGGAGGTGTAGCGGTATCCCAGGCCCCGCCGGGGACACCTGCTCTCAGCCCTCAGCTCTCTGCAACCCCCTCTCGCGACCCCCCCCCGTGGGGGTGGGTGGGGGCACAGGACTGGAAGGCCCTGGCTTTAGTTAGGATGGGGGTGAGCCCAGGGGGCCTGGACTCGGAGGGGACGGCCGCCCTGGGGGGGAACCTGTGTCAGGCTGCCTGCTGACAGCTCTGTAAAGGGGTCTTGGCCAGACACTCAGCAGAGGGTCTGTCCGTGGGCCCGGGTCACGTGGTCCTGGTCTTTGTGGCCTATTTGCTCTCGCCCCTCCTCCCTGCAGCCACTTATTTCCTGGGCTCAGGCAAAGCTCCAGGCTGAACCTCCCCTGTAGCACGAGGCGGAGGTCAGTCCTGGTCAGGACAGAGATGGAAGGGCGGAGACCGGCCTTTTGTGGTGACAGACATAGCATGCTTCTGCTTATCACCCTGGCCTCCTGGGGCACTGAGGGACGGTGGCCAGCTCCCCGCCAGGCTGGTGGCGTCCTGGGGGGCTCACCACCCAGGCCAGGAGGATGGCAGCTGCCCGGCCCACGGCTTACGATCATGTTTTCCAGGGCGTGCTTGGCCAGCCAACAGTTCAGAAACACAGGGATGAACAGGTTCCTCAGGGGCGCCCAGAATATCTGTGGAGGAGACGAGTCAGGGGGCTGGCATTGGGGGTGCCCCACTCCTCACCTGGCTGCTCACCCACCGTGACGATGAAGGGCAGTGTGTTGATCATCTCCAGGACGAAAGAGACACGGAAGATCTGCTCCCAGATGTTCCCCTGGGGACCGTGGGGGCAGGAAGAGAAAGACAAACCAGCCAGGAGGTCAGGGAGTGAGGTGGAGGTCAGGGAGTGGGTTGGGGGGGGACGAGCCAGCCAGGAAGTCAGGGAGTGGGGTGGAGGTCAGGGAGTGGGGTGGGGGGGGACGAGCCAGCCTGGAGGTCAGGGAGTGGGGTGGAGGTCAGGGAGTGGGGTGGGGGGGGGACGAGCCAGCCAGGAGGTCAGGGAGTGGGGTGGAGGTCAGGGAGTGGGGTGGGGGGGAGGATGAGCCAGCTGGAGGTCAGGGAGTGGGGTGGAGGTCAGGGAGTGGGGTGGGGGGGGGACGAGCCAGCCAGGAGGTCAGGGAGTGGGGTGGAGGTCAGGGAGTGGGGTGGGGGGGAGGACGAGCCAGCTGGAGGTCAGGGAGTGGGGTGGAGGTCAGGGAATGGGGTGGGGGGGGCGAGCCAGCCAGGAGGTCAGGGAGTGGGGTGGAGGTCAGGGAGTGGGGTGGGGGGGACGAGCCAGCCAGGAGGTCAGGGAGTGGGGTGGAGGTCAGGGAGTGGGGGGGGGCGAGCCAGCCAGGAGTGGGGTAGGGGGTCAGAGGGGAGGGTCAGGCTAGGTGGGGTCAAACTCACTTTGTAGCTGAGGTAAATGAGGAGCATTGTCTCCAGGAAGCTTATTATGGCCACGATGACCTAGGAGGGGCGGAGCCTGAGTGGGGCTGGGGGGAGCAGGGCCCACCCGGAGCCACGCCCCCCACTCACCTGAATAGCCCACAGAGTCATCTTTCTTTCCACCCAGAGGATGGGCGCCCTGGGGAGGGAGGGAGGTGAGCCTCGGGCTGTTGTCCCCCAGCCCCGGGGCCTCTGCTGACCCCAAGCTGCTCCTTGGGCGGATGGAGGGAAAGAACAGGAGGGGAAGGGGAGGCTCCCCGGGAAAGGAGGCAGGCCAGAAGCTGGGGGGTGTGGGGCAGTGCTGCAGGCTCAGGGGGCCCTTCGCCCTGAACGGGCTCGCTGGGGCAAGTGCAGACTGAGCCCGGGGCTCCCTTCCTCCCCAGCCCAGCCTGGCTCTGGGGCTCGGGGAGGTGCAGCCTAGCTGGGGAGGGGCAGGGTCTGCTGGAATGCTGGTGGTCCTACGGGAGGTGGCCGAGCCCCAGGAGACGCATCCTAAACTCTGGACCAGGCACCGTGGTCGCTCTGGGGCCACGGCTCTCCTTGGGTGAACGTGTCACCCACAGGAGGAGTAGCTACGACTTGCTGAGGCCCTCCAGCTGCCCCCCTCCCCACACACGGTCTGCGGGCTGAGCTGGAGCGGGGGTGGGGGCCGGGAAGGGGGCTGCTGAGTCAAGTCCCCTGTGGTGACGCCTATCATTCTAACACGGCCCCCGAGCCCTCAGGTGCTCTGAGGGGCATCCCAGCGCCGCCCAGCGCCCGGGCCAAGGCTGCGCTTCTGTCCCGAGGGGCTGGGCCAGGGCAAGGTCCCAGACTGGCCAGGGAACTCACCAGTTGATCTCGGAGGATGAGCCATTGAAGGTGTAATTCTGCTTTGGGCAGCCCCAGCTGTGGAGAGACAGAGCTGGCCCAGCCGAGCCCCTGAAGAGACGCTTCCCAAGGTTGCCGTGGGCTCAGGGAGCACGGTGGGTGGCCACCCACCCCACCCCACCCAGGGCCAGCTCCCCGAATCTCAGACAGGCTGAAATGCAGCCTGCCACCACCCGCCAGACCCCCAGGCAGGCAGGGTGGGAAAGCACACCATGCTGGGGCGGGGAAGCTGAGGATTCTGCTTGGTCTGACAGGAAGTTGCTGGGGAGGGTTGTGCATGTCAGAGATGGACCATGGGGCACTCAGAGCCTCCCAGAGACCGGAGCTGCCACAAACAAGGCTGGACGGTGCATGAGAGATGGGGGAGAAAGCTGAGCTCCCACCCTGAGGTGCTGACTCCAAGACACATGTCTCTGAGTCACTCTCAAGAACAAGCCTCTCTACACCAGCTGGATGCCCAGCCCCTGGGAAGGTGGTGGGGGCATGGCGGACCTGTTCATTCTGTCCCAGGATGTAACCAATCACTGACCGAGGGCACCTCACTCTCACAGAGCCCCATGGTGATAGGCAGCTCCCTCCTCCTTTTCTTCCAACTGACCCACTTCCCCTGAGCCTTACTGGGGCTATTGTTGCAAACTCAATGCTCATAGATGTGGCTGGATGTCCTCCCACCCACCCACCATCCATCTACCATCCATCCATCCACCCACCTACCATTCATCCGTCCATCCATCCATCCACCATCCATCCCACCATCCACCATCCATCCAACCATTCACCTACTATTCATCTATCCAACCATCCATCCATCCATCCATCTATCCAAAACCATCCATCCATCCTTCCACTTACCATCCATCCAACCATTCATCCATCTATCCATCCACCATCCATCCAACCATCCATCCATCCATCATGTACTATCCATCCATCCATCCATCCACCTACCATCCATCCAACCATTCATCCATCCATCCAACCATTCATTCATCCACCATCCATCCAACCATCCACCATCCATCCAACCATTCATCTACCATCCATCCACTTACCATCCGTCCAACCATTCATCCATCCATCCATTCACCCACCATTCATCCATCCACCTACCATCCATCCATCCACCCATCCACCACCCATCCATCCATCCACCATCCATCCAACCATTCATCCACCCACCATCCATCCAACCATTCATCCACCCACCATCCATCCAACCATTCATCCATCCATCCAACCATTCATCCATCCACCTACCATCCATCCATCCACCACCCATCCATCCATCCACCATCCATCCAACCATTCATCCACCCACCATCCATCCAACCATTCATCTACTATCTATCCATCCAACCATTCATCCATCCATCCAACCATTCATCCATCCATCCAACCATTTATCCATCCATCCACCCATCCATCCATCATCCACCACCCATTCATCCATCCACCACCCAACCATTCATCCAACCATCCATCCACCATCCATCCAACCATTCATCTACTATCCAGCCAGCCAGCCAGCCACCTACCATCCATCCATCCAACCATTCATCCATCCATCCACCATCCATCCAGCCATCCATCTACCATCCATCCATACATCCATCCACTATCCGTAGTTCATCCGTCCATCTATCCAACCATTCATCCACCATCCATCCATCCATCTACCCATCCAACAATTCATCCACCATGCACTCATTCATAATTCATCCATCCACCCACCTATCCACCCATTCTACCCATACTTCCACCAGGCCCCTCCTCCATTCATTTCCCCTCCCCCCTGCCCATCCATGTGCTAGGCATTGGGCAATGAATATGATAGACCTGGTCCCTGTACGGTTGTGAAACCAGATGCTCAGGAGCCTCTGGGAATGGGAGAAGGTGGGACGAACTCAGGAAAGTTGTTTGAGAGTCAGTCAGAGTCCCAAGTTTTCCTTCTCAAACCAGCATGGCTGGATCTGTGCAACCTCACCTGGGATGAAGACAGGAGGGGTTCTAAGGGAGGGTGAAAGAGTGTCTCTGGCTTGGGGACACCAGGCCTGGCTGCACGCAGGGGGTTAAGTGCAACTTGCACTGTCCTTAGGCCCCAGCTTCCTCCCTGGCTCGGCCTGGGAGCCCAGTGGCCACAGTTTACCCTCAGGGAAGAGGCGGGAAGAATCTGCTCTGAGGAGTGAGCCTGTTCACCCAGATGACAGTGATGACAGGCTGCCCGACCTGACAGTGGGGCCCTCAGCATGTGAGTGCCCACCCTTAGTGTGAGCGGCTAGGGAAACTCACTCAGCCTGAGCTCAGGAGAAGCAGAGACTGAGCCAAAGAGAAAAACATAAGAAAGAATCCAGGTTCCAGATGTCACCTCCGGAGAAATGGGAAGGCAGTGTCTGCCTGAAGCAAGAAGGAGCTCTCAGAAATTAAAGCACGATGCAGAAAGATCGGGCCCAGGCTGGAGGTAAAGCTAAGGAAGTCGCACAAAAGGAGAAACAGGGGAGACAGGGTCGTCCAGAACCATAGGCCCGGGCATCGGAATCCCAGAGACAGCGGAGGGGAAGGGGTGTAATCTTCCAAGGCCATGTCCCCCATGGTCTGGCGTGGGAGAGAAGGGGCCAAGCCAAGGTGTCCCAGAGACTGCCAGACACAGGCACAGAGAGATTCCACCAGCCCGCCAGGAAGACAAGTGTGATTCCCACAAGGATGGCAAGCAGAAACGGTAGCAGGAAGACCACGCGGTGAGAGGGGCCGAGGCCGACTCCCCTGCACTCGTGAGCCTGCAGGACAACTCAGACCTGAAGGGGGTGGGCCGTCTTCGCCTGTGCTCCATGCTGGGGAGGGGAGCCCAGGAGGGGCAGGTGGGACCACGTGCAGCCCCGAGAAAGGAACCAAGAGGCCCTGCATGGCTTGTAATCCTTCCCCCTCCCCGGCTGAAGGCAGCACAGAGCCGGTTGCTGAACCCCTCCCGTGCACCACTGGATGCACACCCACAGTCCACGGCCAGGGCGCCCTTCTCCCCGGGCTGAGCCTGTTGGTCAGCAGGACCCCGAGTGCGGCATCCTGGGCCCAGCTCTGTGGGGGAGGACACTGGGAAGGAAGGACCCCCCAAGGGGCCAGGTCGGGCCAGGTGCTGGGCACATGCCCCATGCTGACGCCATCGGCCTCGGGGCCGGCGAGCTGCCGCAGCCCCCAGCTCACCCACCATCCAATCCCCAGGGCTGGGTCGTCGAGCAGGACTCGGACGATGTAGAGCAAGCAGGTAAGCAGCTTCAGGGAGAAGTTGAACAGCCGGATCCTCAGGCCTGCAGCGGAGGGGTGGGCACGTCAGGGCTCCTGGGCCACTGGAGTCCCACGGCAGTCAGTCCCTGCCGACAGCTCCCCCTGGGCACCTGGGACCCCTGGGGCTGGGCTGTCCGCAGGGACTGAGGGACTGCTCTGCATTGTCAGGGTCTGCTACTGGGCCAGCCTCTGAGAGCCTCCATCCCTGTCCCACCTTATGGATGGGGGTGCAGATGGCTCCCACACCACTCACTCCTTGGGACTGGGGGGCTCTGGGGGGTACACTGATGGCCTAGGACTCGGGGGTACCACCTCCATGCCCCATCCTGCATCCCAGCTCCTTCTGGGAAAGCAGGCGGAGGGAACCTGTCAGGGGAGGGGTGGGGTTGCACGGAGGGGACCAGGGAACCTTGCAGGGTGTGGGTAGGAGGGCCTAGTCCAGCCCGGTGTCCAGCAGGGGGGTAAGGTCCCCACAGTTTCCGGGTCCCACCTCCCACTGGGGGGAAGGTGGCCTGAAGCTGAGACCAGGGGCCTTCCCCCCCTGCCCTGTGCCCACCACTCACTGACATAGCTCCTCCTCTGCCCCGGCCCCTGACCCACACAGGCCCCCTGGCTCACTGACAAACCCCCCTCCCCCCACCCTGCCACCCCCACAGGCCCGCCCCCCACAGGCCCCCACTCACTGGATCTCTGGTTTTTGATGAAGAACAGCTTGAGCCGCTCCTTGAAGGTGTTCTCATTGACGTAGAACTCCACCTGGACCCTGGGGGCGGGGAGAGGGGCATGGGGGGCTCTGGCTAGTGGGGGCTCACTCAGGGCCAGACCGGCTACTCCCACACTGCAGAAGCCCAGCAGACAGACAGAGGGCGGCAGCAGGATGAGGTCACCCCCCCTCCCCCTGGTGACCAATGCACCTGCGTGGTTCTGGCAGACCTGCCCACCCACCCTTGCAAAGCCACTGGGCACAGCTGGGGGCTGGTCAGTGGCCATCAACTCAGCATCAGGGCCCTCCAGGCCCCTGGAGGTGAACACCCATGGGGCCCCAGCCTTGACTGTCATAGGCAGCCAGCCACCCGGATTAAATGCACCCTGTGTGGCCCTCAGCACGAGCTCAAAACATGCCAGCTCATCTATATAGAATGTTCTGGAAGCTGATAGTCGGTTGCTCTGTCTGATGGCCCCTGTGGCTGTGCCCCGAGACTCGCTGCAGCCTGCAAGATGGTCAGGCCGAGGGGCCAGCAAGACGTGACCTTCCCTGCACTCGCCGTCAGGCCAGCACTGGGCCCCTCCGGCCCCGGCTGCTCTCCGTCCCTCAGGCTCGCCCGTACACCTGGCAAATGCCCACATGTTCCGAGTCCTGCCCAGGCTCCCAGTGTCCTGGGACAGACCACAGCAGACCCAGCATGTCAGTGAGGGAGTTGCTGTGGGAAGGGCTGTCTGGTCCCTGGGGGGTAACACAGAGCCTGGGGCAATGGGCCACTGCCCGCCACTGCCCTGGCCACAGACGGGGGCCTCCTGTGGCTGCTGGGCCCGGCGTGCTGGGCTGGTTCCCCCAGAACGGTCAGGGCACCAGGGCAGGGGGCTCCGACCTGCTGTGGGTGGGCTGTGCACAGAGGCCCCGGCTCCCACCGAGGCAGAAATTAGCCCTGCTCTTACCCTGACGGCAGCTACGGGGGTGCTCTGCCTGGGGCTGCCCCATCTCCCAGAAGGTCTGCAACCGTGCTTGCTCCCCAAAGCCTGTTCTGGGCAGAGCGCGGGACACAGACGCTGTCTGGACCGGCCCCGGTGGTGGGCCCTCGGGCAGGGCGCCGGCACCTCCCTGACCGGCTCCAGGCTGGGGGCCTTGGCCACAGTGGCCCCTGCTGGGCACAGGGCTCAAGAAGGGCCCCCGAGGAGGCAGGGGTGGTGTGGGCCCCTCTCCACTCCTGGGTCCTGGTGCAGGGCGGTCACCCAGCCACAGCCTGGACTCCCAGAGCCGAGCGACAGGAAGGGCCTCCTAGAGACCAGCTAGGTCCAAACCCAGAGCCGGTGGCCAAAGTACCCCACGGTACACCACAAGCCCTGGACCCCAGGACATGCCCCGTACCCCAGGACACCCTGTACCCTGACACGCCCCGTACCCCAGGACACGCCCCGGACCCCAGGACACCCTGTACCCCAGGACACGCCCTGGACCCCAGGACACCCTGGACCCAGGACACCCTGTACCCAGGACACACCCTGGACCCCGACACACCCTGGACCCCAGGACACGCCCCGTACGCCAGGACACGCCCCGTACCCCAGGACACGCCCCGTACCCTAGGACACGCCCCGGACCCCAGGACACGCCCCGGACCCCAGGACACCCTGGACCCAGGACACGCCCTGGACCCAGGACACGCCCTGGACCCCGGCACACCCTGGACCCAGGGCACGCCCTGGACCCCAGGACACGCCCTGGACCCCGGCAAACCCTGGACCCCAGGACACCCTGGGCCCCGGCACACCCCGGACCCCAGGACACACCCCGGACCCTAGGACACGCCCCGGACCTCGGCACGCCCCGGACCCCAGGACACGGCCCCAGACCCCGGCACACGCCCCGGACCCCGGCACATGCCCCGTATCCCACGGTACCGTAGCATAAGCTTGTTTCCTCTCTCTCCTTAGAGCGCTCCCTCTTTGGGAGGGAGCTTCCTTTGGAACCCCTGAATCCCATCTTCCTCCATAGGTGCCACCTGGAGCTGGGTCGGGAGGCCCCTGACGGTCTCTTTGGGGAGCTGGTCAGAGAAGCCTGGCTGGGCCTGGGCCCAGTCTGGTCAGGTCAGGGGGGCAGATGCAGCTCACTGAGTTGGGACTCCCCGGGGCCCCAGAGCACCCAGCTCAGGAACACACCCTCCCCGCCACGCTCCGGCCCTCTCCCGGCAAAGCCTAGACACAGGGGTCTCCCCACCCGACCTGTGCCATCTATTCGGGCTTGCTCCCTGGCCAGCAAGGCCCTGCCTGGCCCCGGTGGCTGGTGGCCGTCGGGCTCCTTCCTCCTCAGCCTCTCAGGACACTGACCACGCTGCCCTCCTAACCCCACCTGCTCTGGTCACCTCCTTCTCCCCCAGACTCCTTGGCTGTCCCCGATCCCAGCTCTGAATGTGTGATGCCCCAGGACTGGTCACGGGTCCCTCTCGATGCCCACCTGGCCTGCTTCTGCAAGCTGACTTCGAAACCCCAGCTCTCCTCTGAGCCCCCAGCTGCCCTCTGACATCGCCCCTTGGGGTGTTACTCCCTAGACCAAGCAGGACCAGCCCTTCCCCAGGCCAGAGGTGGCTCCCTTCCCCACGTCAGACCTCAGACCACCCCCCCAGGACACCCTCTATGCCACTGAGAGCCCCTATTCTGCGGGCTCCACTCCCTTCCGGGGGTCCCACCACTTCTGCCTCCCCTGCCTGTTCCTGCTGGAGGCCAGTAGGTGAGACAAAGGGCAGGAGACCAGAGTCCCTAGCTCCTTCCAGCTTTCCCTGTTGGGAAAACCCGGGGACTCCCAGCTCCTTCCCGGGCACCCCAAACCTAACCCAACCTCGCCCCCTCCCCACTTCCCACCAGCCGCCTGCTGCACAGGTGCCTTTCCTGGTCTTTCCCTGCTGTCCAGGCCCGTGGGGTCAGGACTGCTGCCCTGGGGCTGGTTGGGCCCCGGACACCTTCGCTTCCACGTCCCCTGTCCCCTCCCCTGCTCCCCAGAAGTGGAACCCTAGTCACTCCTCAGCCGGCCCTTGTCCCTTGTGGGGGCAGCTGCAGACACCCATCGGGACAGCCCCCCCAAGGCGTCGGTGGTCAGCGGTCAGCGGCCTGCAGGTGGGGGCGGGAAGGGCTGGCGGACGTGGCCGCATGGATCGAGCCTGCAGGGCCAGGGAGCGTCAGGAAGCCTCCCCCACTTTTAAGTTTTCATGAGCGGTGGCTGCCCACTTCTACCACTGACACAGAGAGCAAATTACAAGCTGTCCTTTATCCTGAGACACAGGTAGTGATGAGCGTAATTAGGCCGGCCCACGAGGAAATGCCTTCCAGAGCCGCGCAGACCCCGAAGCCCCAGGTTCACCGCACAGGCTGGGCCTGGCTGAAGGGTGCGCTCTGGGCTCGGCAAGCTGGTGGGAAGAAGCAAGGGGGCCTGGGGTCACAGGCGGTCTGGCCTGCCCGAGACCCTGGCCCTCCACTGCCTGGCTGCTCCGTGGCCCCTGCACCTGTCTGAGCCCCAGCCTCCTCACCGGGGGAATGAACAGTGACAGGACCGTCTGCCACGGCGTCTTGACGGTGCCAGGCCGGGGCCATTGGCTCTGGAGACTTTACCTGTCCTCCCTGCACCTCAGGCTCCTCCCTGTGAAGTCTGGCCAACCGCTCGTTCCCAGATGGATTAAGTGAGACCGCCCCAGTGCGGGGCCTGGGGCCTGGCACCCACCGGCTCGGACGGTGCCAGCGATCAGGGCTGATCTGATTCTGGGTCCCACAGTGGCCTGCTCTGTCGCTCACATCACCCCGGGGAAGACAGGCACTGGGCCATAAATCCACGTGTGTGGCTGCAGACGGTGCGTGGCCCATACCCTCCGTGGGCAGGGGTGTGACCCTGGCAGGGGCCGCCCCCTCCCCCGATGGCTGGTCCAGCTATGGCTCAAGGCCCTGTGACAGGCCGGGTGACCAAGCTCACAGGAAGCCACCCGCAGGAGGGCCGGGAGAGGGGCCCTGGGAACCCACACACGGTACGGTGGCCTCGGAGCTCGGCGTCGGCATCCAGCGGCCAGCGAACACCGCCTGGGCACCCCAGGCCGGGGCAGAGTGAAGGGGTCTACCTTCCTACGCGTCTGTTCTCGGTGAGAGGCCTGGAGGGGAGGGCTGGGCGCGCCAAGGCCACTGCTGCCTGCTGCCGGGGGCCCGGTCTAAGACAGGGGTGCCCCACGGGCGTGCACCGGATAGGCCTGGTCTGGGGCCCAGAGGCTGCAGGAGCCTGTGTCTCAGACAGCCAGCATACCGCCTGGGGTCAGGCCACCAGCCCCGAGGACTGGACAGGCCAAACCTGGGTCCCGTCCCTGGGACAGTCCTCAGCCCTGGCTCCTCTGTCCACAGAGGTGAGTAGCTCTCAGGCTGGTGAGGACAGGGGTCCAGGCCAAGCAGACAGAAGGGCCATATCGCTGAGTCCTGCCATGGGGCCCCTCAGAGGGCTCCAGCCAGACTCATCCCTCCATGCATGGGAAGGAAGGTCCAGCAAGGCCCGAGACTGGCCAGGATCACCTTGTGGGTCACAGGCACTGGGGGCTCTGGGCTCCCCATGGGACCAGGGCCTCTTGAATGTTTGGGGTGGAAGGTCAGTCCCTAGCTGGCTCTGCCCCATCCCCACCTGGCTTGTGTTTGAGCAAGGCCCACCGCCTGCCTGGGCCCCACAGTCTTGCCCACGCCGCAGTGGACCCAAGGAGCTCCCCTTGCTCCGGCAAAGCGGCTCAAAGCTCACCCACCCGGTGCGAGGACCTGCCAGGCGAGCCGGGCAGGGGGAGGCTGGGGGCCGTCCAGCTCCCTGCTGACCAGCAGGCTGACCGGTGGGCCGACAGGCAGGCCCTGGGGAATCCTGGCAGGTGCCTCTGGCAAGGGTGGCCTGTGCCGGGAAGCTCCAAAGGCAGGGCACCGCGGTTGGCCTGAGGGGAGGGTGGCCAGACATTAAGCACACGGCCCACGGGCCAGGCCCACCCGCGTGGCCACAACAGCCGTGCACTCACATGGGGCCGAGATCCGACCGCCCGCTTCCCTTGGGCTGCCGCTGTGTGCTGCCGGCTCTCCGGCAGGCGCCTGGGAGCTCCCTCTGCACCAGAACCCACACACTGACGGGCAAGAGAAAGGGCAGGGCCCAGGCCCACCTGCCAACCCTGAGGCCAGCTATTCTGAGAAAGGGCAGAGCCTGGGCGCAGCCCGGGAACCCAGACCAGGACAGACACGTGGCTGGCACCACCCCCGGACAGTGGCACTCCCTGAGGCCTGCGGGCAAGGAGCCGGCGTGGAGGCACAGAGCACTGGCCGGGGAGCCTGCGGGGCGGCAGGGCACTGGGGGTGGTGGCGTGGGCATGAAGGCTCCTTGTCCCTGCCACTCCCAGCCCAAACCTGCAGACTCGCTGGCGGGAGGCTGGCGGCCACATCCCTCCCGCACCCCTACCCTCATCGGGGTGGCTCGGGATCCACCTCAAAGGGAGGCTGGAGGGTGGGGGGTGCTGGAAGGCTTTCCTCTAGCGCTGCCCACTGCCATAGGCCCACTGCAGGGGACATCCCCTGGGTCGGGAACCTGGAGGAGCAGCCAGGGGACCGGAGGAAGAGGACAGTGGACAGTGGCTTCTCAAACCAGCAGATGGGCCCAGCCTGGGCCTTCCGTATAGAGCGGTCCCGCCAGGGACCTCCTGCGTGCATGTCGGAGAGGGGCCCTTGTTCTGGCACCCTCGGCTGGGCCAGGGCCTGGGAGAGCCTCCTTGGGGTGGCCTGGGGTGTCTGCTCTACCAGTGACAACTCTGGGGGGGCAGGCCCTGCAGCTTCAGCCCCTTGGGTGGCTGCACACTGTCCATATCCTCCCGGGCAGCCCGGGGTGCCGGGGAGAGCCCTGCCTTCCACCCCGCCCGTTACCCACCGCACCACGGGGGCCTGGGCCGGCCCAGCCTCCAGGCTCCCACACTCCTGATGGGACAGTCCCAGCCCCAAGTCTCAGGCTGCAGGGAGACCAGTCAGCAGCCCGAAGCACGAGGGAGCGGTGTCGCTGCCGACAACGTGAATAAATGAAATCAGGTCCCACTTGGCGGCCACCCTGAGCACTGAGGGCCTGGGCAGGATGTGGCTGCTCTGAGGAGGACTCTGGTCTCCCCGGCCTCAAGGCCACCCTCCATTTGACCTAGGTCTGAACTGAAGCCAGGAACAGCCTCGTGCTGGGGGCCTGGATGACACAGGTCGCCCAGGCTGGCTGAGGTGGGAGGGTCCCTGCAGCCATCTGCATGCCTGTCCCCGTATGGGCAAAGGCTCAGGGTCCCCATTCCCACTGTCTGGCCACTCCCAAGGGCTGTGGCCACCGCTGTGGGAGGCTGTGGGTCTCTGTCTCTGGACAGCCCTGTTTCCTACTCCAGGGCTCCTCCCCAGGGGGCTGCCCACCGTCCTGTCCTTGGCCTCAGCTTCATCGCCCAGGCCCGCAGCTCCTGCTGGTGCAGGGAGGTGGTGGCCGGTGCCGCCTCGAGCCTGCTCCTGCCTGGAGTTTCCCCCCAGAGCCTGCAGGGCCTGAGCCCCCTCCTCCCAGGGTCTGCTGCGGGTGCAGGGATGCTTGTCCGTCCCTGCTTCGGCCCCCTCCCTGCAAGCACTTACTGAGACAGAGAGGAGTCCAGACTGAAATCTTCCACATGAAGCCTGGGGACAGACACAGATGGTCACGTCAACACAGAAGACAGATGGATGGAGGGCCTGGGCTCCTGGACACTCAAGGAGGCTCTGGGCAGGATCCGAGGGAAGTGGGGGCGCACCCATGTGCATGCGCCCCCCCAACCCACGGAGCCCCCAGGCAGGCAGAGCAGCCCACGGGCGGCAGCCTGCAGCGGGGCAGTGACCATGCCTGGCCCCCTCGGTGCCCAAGAAAGCAGCACAACACAGCAGCTGGCACATGCGCCCCCTGCCCAGGCCGGACCCCACCCGAGGCCAAGGCCAAGGCCACCCACCTTCAGCCCAGGGATTAGGACAGGATCAGCCCATTTGGCGAGCGCTCACTGTCCCTGCTCCCGCCAAGCCTGCCCAGGCACCATGAGCCCGGCTCCAGGGAAAGGCCCCGCTTTCCACCCGGCAAGCTGACTCGGCAAGGGCCAGTTCCCACACGAGAACGAAAGCCAGGCTCCCTTGTCTCAAGTCTACCCACCCCCACTCTGCTACCTGCTCTCCGTGGGCCTGGCCACAGAGCCCACGGGCCCTGCATCCTGACTTCCTAGTGAGAGGGCAGGGGTGCTGAGGCTTCTTAGGGGGTGCCAAGTGCACCCCTCCACTGGCCAGCAACCACAGAGCTGCTGCCCTTTGGGCTGCCTGCCCTAGCGTTCTGCCAGCCTGGCCACATGCAGCTGACGCCAAGACGGCTGGGCCTGGGCTGGAGCGGAGGCTGGTGGGAGCTCTGGGGCTCGGGGGACTGGCCCCTGTGGGGCTGGCGGGGGTGTATGTGCCCGCAGAAAGTCTACTCTTTGCTGATGACGTGCCCATCTGGAAGACTTCAGGACCTCTCTTAGTCCTCAAAGCAGCCATGTTCCAGAAGAGGAAGCGTAGGTTCAGAGAGGCCCACTGCCTCCCAAGGCCATGGGTAGGGAGGAAGGAGCCGGCCTGTAGGGCAGGGCAGCCCCTAGCCATGGGCAGGGCTGCAGGCCCACGCCCACTGCTCCCTGTGCAGGGCCCGCTGGGCAGGCAGGCTCCTCTCCTGGTGCCCCAGCCGGCAGCTCCTGGTGCTTGGGTCGGCAAGGCGGGGCCGCAGGACACTCCGGGGAACGAGGTCTGGACAGGGTGTGCGGTGGGGCTGGGCTCCACACGGAGCAGGGGAAGCCAGGGCTTCACCAGGCCTCAGCCTGGTGTCACTGGGAGCTTCTGGCAGATCCTACACGTTTGCCCAGCTCAGGTTCCCTTTCGTTGGCCCCGGCACTGCCCTGAGCCCTGAGTTGGGGTGACAGCTGTGTGGGGGTGGCAGGAGCCTGGCAGGGCCATGGCTGTTGCGGTGGAGCTAGGAACTCACTGAGAGTAGGTGGGGGTGCTGGGGGGGATGTGGAGAGTGGCAGGGTTCCTGGAGGAGCACAGGCCGCATGAAGGGGAAGAGGGCGAGTGGACCAGTGGGGGAGGGGCTCTGCTGCTGCTGTTGGACTGTGACAGGCAGGCTTGGGGTCACGGCAATCACATGGGGTCCTGGGAAGAACAGCAGGAAAGCAGGACCACATTGGAGCCCCAAGGACCCCGAGATGTGGAGGTTAGTGCTGGGCTTCCAGCGCCCGGGGAGGACCCCGCGCGGGAGCGCAGAGGGAAAGGTGTTTCCTGCAGTCCTTGCTCTCCTTCCGTCCTCAGCCCCACAATTCACAGAAGCTCCCAGGGCCCTGCAAGCAGGGATGGCCCTGCCCCTCCAGGCCCATCCTTGGTGGCCAGAGACGCTGCCAGGAGGACAGACTGCGCCCAGTGGCCACTCAATGCAGTCCCCACCTGGGGCTCACGGGGATCCTAATCCAGGCCAGGCGCCGCAGCCACCTGTTCCGGCCCCGCCCCCACCAGGCCCCGCCCATCAGGCCCGCCTCTCCTGGTCCCGCCCCGGCCCCGCAGGCCCCGCCTCCCCAGGCCCCGCCCCACCGCTGGGCCTTTGCGCGGAGCCCCCTGGCAGGGATACCCTCTACTCCCCAAACCCTGCCCATCAGCCTAGCTCTGAGTGAGACCCCTCTGAGGATGTCCCCTCCCCTGAAACTACCAATGGCGGGGCACAGACAGCTGGACGGCCAAGTGCACGACTCCTCCGCCCAGGCCCCCCTGCTCCCCCTCCTCCCTGGGGACCCCTCTTCCTTTCTTTCTGCCTCGGGGACACCCCGGCCTCTGCCTGCTGCCTCAAACAGGACCTGAGTTCCATCCTGGCCTCTGGCCTTCCGCTCCTTCCCTCCCCTTGGGGCATCCACACCCACAGGAGGGACGCTGGCCCCTGGAGTTCTCCCAACTCAGCTGTCCACGGGGTGCCCCCCACACCCTGCCCGCACTCCCCACAACTCCCAGACCCCGGATTCTCCCTTCTAGATCTTTCTGCAGCCCTTCCCTTCTCACTGGGGCTGCCATCATGCCTTCCAGGCTACCCACTCAGGTGTCCCCTCCAAGGGTATACCCGTGAGCCCCTCCTTTGCAGAAGAACCCCAACCCTGACAGGGGGTTCCCAGTAATCAGGCCTTTCCTCTCCCACCCTGTGTGTCCTTCCAGGTCAGCGTGCCTGACCTGCCACAGCACCTGGGAAGGGCAAGGGTACCCAGCCCCAGGTTTGCTGGGGGCACAGGGGGCCCCAGAGCAGCACTGACCCATGTGGAGGGTTCACTGGACCCCTTGCTCAAAAGCTCTTGAATGATGGGCTTCATCGCTCCCACCCCCACGTCACAGTTTCTAACCATTGTTCCCCTCCCACTCCTGGCCTCACAAATCATGGGGAAGGGGAGGGACAGAGGAAGGAAAAGACCTATGAGCTCAGAGCCCAGGGAGCCTAGGCTGGCGGTGTGTGTGTGTGTGTGGTGGGGGGACCCATGCTGGCCCACACTGTCCCTGTGACTAGGGTGCACTGTGTTGGCGGGGGGGGGGGGGGCTTGGGCATGGCATTGGGAGCAGGCTCTCCAGCCATGGTGAAGCCTCCAGAAGGCTCTGGGCCACCCTGGGGAAGGCCAGTGCTGCCTCATGGCCCAGGGAGCTCTGACACTGGCTGGCCCCAGAAGGTGGCCAGGCATGCAGACGCGACCAGCTTTAGGAGCTGTGGCCCCTGGCTCCCTCTGACAAAGGTTCCCAGCACCCTAGTTGCGGGATGCTCCGTCATGCCTGAGTTCCTAAGGAGCCCTGCAAGTCCGTCTCTGCTCAGGAACCTGTTGTGGGCGCTCTCTGCTCCTGTTCAGAATGAACTCCATGGCGTGTGTCTAAAGTCCGGGGACATGAGGCTGCAGGGCTCCAGGCCCTGATATTGTGCAGCTAGACAATTCCCTTTGCTCTGCAGAAGGAGGCTGATAGGGACCCCGTACTTCAGGGGCTGCTGGGCACAGAATGAGTCACCCATGTAAGCACCAGCCCAGAACCGGGGGCAGGAGAGTGCGGGGATGGGACAGGGCTTCCTGGAGGAGGTGGCCTTGCCATCTGAGCTCCCATTCTGCACTGCAGGCTCAGATGCAGCCTGGGTAGGACCTGCCATCTCTGCGTCCCTGCAGGAACAGGGACAGCAAGGGGAGCCAATCTCTTGCAGGGGCTGGGCTGGCTGTAACCAGAGCCTCTGGAGTCACTGCCCCCCATAGCGTCCAAGAGGCGATGGAGAGGAGAGGAGTCTGTCCTCAGGGCCTTGGCCAGTACTTGCTTCCTTCCCATCCAGGCTACTCATTAGCTGTTCCGGGGCCTCTTAGAGGCACTTAATCTCCAGCCTTAGCAGTCTGGTCTGGGGAATGGGGATAACTGCTGGGCAGCACCCCCCCCCCCGGCCGGGGTGCTCTGAGGAGCCAGAAATGGGTGTGAAGGCAGGGAGGGGCCTGGACAGCCTGTAGCCAGGCAGGAGGGGCAGGGGAGAGGCTCCCTAGGCACTCTTGATCCTGCCATCTGCCAGGCCAAGTCCCTGCCAACCTCCGCCCCAACCTTAATGAGGCCTGGCACCCCCACCCCCGGGCTTCGGCCCTGGCTGCTGGTGCCCCTCCCTGGAGGCCAGCGGCCCTGGGAGCCCCCGCTCTCCTCACCCTGGCCCAGCCTGCACCTCTCTGCCAGACACAGGATTCTGTGCCCACGACGTGTGCCTACACCAGGGCAGGTCTGATTCATCTCTGTTCCCCCCGCAGCATCTAGAAGGGCTCCCTGCACAGAGAAGCTGTTGGCTAAGTACTAGTGCAGCAGACCCAGCCTCAGTGTCCTCACCCGGGAAATGGGGGTGCTGTGATCAACCCTGCCCCTGGGAGGAGCCGGAGAAGGGCCTGTGATGCCCCCTCCCCAAGTGGACCCCCTCCCCAGGAAACGGGCCTCCTGCACCCTGGGTGCCACTAGCTCCAGGCCCTTGTCCCCAGAGATCCTGAGACCTGACTGTGTCCCAGCTCCAATCTGCTGTGCAGCCTTTGGCCAGGCCCCCAACCTCCCTGGGCCTCATGCTGCCCGCCTCTTAAGTGGGGATGCGGACGCTGGCCCTGCCTCCCCACAAGCAGCCGCTGGAACCAAAAGGAGTGTGGGCTCAGTGGGCCAGGGCCGGGCAGGGGTCACCGAGCCACCTGGCACAGTGTGTGGGTCCTGTCTTCCCTCTCCCCTCCAGTCTTACCTGCAGGCCCACGGTACCAGCTACTGAGAGCAGGAGAGAGTTGGGGGGGCGGGGAGCATAGGCTCCGGACGCCTGGGTGAGGGTTCCGAAGGGGGAACCCGGCCATCCCCCCCCCTTCCCGGGGCTGAGGCGACTCGGCAGGTGCAGCTCAGCGGAGCCCGTGCGGGATGCGAGCGGCAGAAGCAAAGCCCCTCCCGGCGGCACGCGGGGTCCCCCGGCGCGCGCCCCTACCTCTGGCCCACGTCGCTGCCCACGGAGCCCCCACCGCGGGCCGGCAGCAGCGGGCTGAGCCCGTGCGGCTCCTCCGGTGCCGAGGCGCCGGCCGAGGCGCCCCCTGGGCCCGCCTTGCCCTCGGACGGCGAGCGCGGCAGCTTGGCCCGCGCCATCCTGCGGGAGCGCACGGGCGGGAGGCGGCGGGGGCGGTGCTCCCATCTCCGTGCCCCGCCCCGCGCTCCCCGCGCCGCCGCCGCAGTGGATCGGCCCGGCCGGGCGGGGGGCACCACCGAGAGGCAGGGGATGGCAGGACGCGCGGGCCCCTTCCCTCCTCGCGCGGAGGAGCCCCGGCGGGAGGGGTCTCGGCGCCCAGCGGCCAGGGCCGCCTTGTAACGGAAGTAGTAGTAAGAATCACGACAGTCACGGCGGCGCTGGGGGAGGGGAGCAGTAGTGGCGCGGTGACAGCTGGTGGCTCTTGGCCACTCACCTCTGCAGGCAGGAGCCGCCAGAGCCCACCAGCGTTGGTGATCCCCGCCCTGTGCCCAAGTCCCAGGCGGCCTGCGGGTCCTGGGAGCCAGGTGCGGCTCCGGATGGCCTGCCCAGAGCGGTGCCCACCTTCCGGGCCCTACCCCTGGTGCCTGCTCAGGTTGGGTGGGTCCACCCCGGCCAGGTGGGAAATGTGCGGTCTGTCTGTCCATCCTCCCCATCCCCTACCTCCCAGGGCTATGGGGGAGTCCATGGGGGCACTCACCGAGTGGTGCCCATGTGCTCGGCTCGGCTCCGTGCCAGGCACAAGAGCCCTGCTTTGGACAAAGCAGCTGCTTCGTGGAGCCCCGTCTGCACCTGATGCCCCGCTGGGGACAGCTCTGGTCACCGCAGCGAACTGGAACAGCCCGAGGAGACAGGACAGATTTCGGTTTTGCGAAGTGGGGCGCTGAGGCACGGAGGTAGGAGGTGGCTTCCCCAGGAGGTGGAGAAACGGAGCCAGGAGCTGGCAGGTGAGGTGGCTCCGCGGGGTAACAGCCGGCAGGTGTGGGTGCTGGGGGCGCCGAGGCTCCGGCTGGAGCCCGCCGGGTGCAGGAGGTGCTGAGACGCACGGCTGTCCTCCACAGTGGTCAGCGGCTCCAGGCCTTGCTGACTTGCCCAAACCCTGACGCCCAGGCCAGGGGCTCCCGCTTGTCTGGCTTACGGATGGTCTGTGGGAGGAAGGTGGGCCTCAGAACCCCCAAACCCTGCCTGGTCCCTCCCCAGACGTGGAGAGGCAGGAAGGTCTGGTGCAGAGCCATTCGGTGGTCTCAGCAAACTCACAGCATCTCCCTGGACTGCGTTCCCTGTCAGGAATCTGCCCTAAAGGGACGAGGTGTTTATGTGGGCAAAGCCCCCTGCCTGCCCCTGGGGGAAGGAGGCGAGGAGATGGCGGCCCCTTGTCCCCCTCCCTGCGGAGCGACACGGAGTGGGGCTGCACCCGGTGAGCGCTGGGCTCTGCAGCGCCGGGCACCGGGCAATGCCAAGGCTTCCGCGTGTGTCGGTCAGTAACGGAGCAGGGCCGGATGGCAGGGACGCTCACCCGGCTGCCCCAGGAGGGGCAGGGAAGCCGAAGGCTCCTTGGGATGCGTTTTCACCCGCAGACAGGACACGAGCTCGCGGTCCCTGAGCAGTGGCGGCCAATGTGTCCCGTCCATGGCAGGGAAGCCCGCACATCTGGCCCATCCACCGTGGCTGCTGTGTGTTCTCCTGTTCCTGGATTTTGGGAGAGCCTTCAGTCCTCACGTGGTGATGGCTTCTGAGGTCCAGGATAAGAGGTGACGAGGGAAGGTTTTTCCAGTGTTCGGTATGATGTGACCTAACGGAAATCATTGCTGATGTGCACAGACGGACCACCAGGCAACCGTCGACGCCATTCTGTATGGGGTGGGTGGCAGAGGCCCTTCCAGCTGGCCGCTGCAGCACTTACATAAGGTTTGATTTATTTCGAAAATGATCATCCAGTTTAGTATACGGTCCCTGATCCCTGGTCCCTGTGTGTGGAGGAGAGACCTCCCCCCCCTCCCTGGGCACGGGGCAGTGGCCCGAGGTGCCGCGTTCCCTGTTCCCTGGCCATGGCGCACCGCGAGGAGTGTCCCAAACTGCCCGCTCCCACCGGGGCCGGACAAACTCGAGCCCCAAGGCCACGGCGGGAGGGGCGGATGAAAAGAGCAGGCTCCCTTTCCTCAAGCACGGCCAACACTGCTTCACCCCTACCACAAGAGCAGCCCTGTGGAGGGGGTGGCCACTTTGCATCTTCTGTGCCAAGAGGGGCTGGGCCGGGCAGAGGAGGACAGGACAGGTGGAAGTAGCCAGGCTTCTGGAGGACTGGATGGCGGGGGAGTCCATCAGGGCTGAGGGAATGGGGAGGACAGGGGGAGCAGATGCGGTGGGCTACCAGATCCGTTCTGGACATCCTTCAAGGGCCTGCTGGACGCCGTCTCGTGGGGGACTGGGCGGCTGGGCTGGAGAGGGAGCTGGGAGCAGGTGAAGCCTGCAGGTGGGACGTCTACAGGTGTGAGGACAGGTAGGAGGGCTGGCCCACGAGCCTCCCGCACCCAGGGAGACGCAGAGGCTTCGTGAAAAGGAGCGCCGAATAACCGAGCGGCAGGCAGAGCGCAGGCCAGGGGACCCCCAGACAGGCGCCTCCCTCCACCCTCTGAAGCCAAACCTGAGGATCCCCAGGACCCTGTGTGCGCCCGCGGGGTCCTGGGGATCCTCACCCACAGCCCCATGTCAGGAGAGGTGAACTGGAGCTGTCCGGACGGCGGTCACTGTCGCCTGGTTGGGGCGATGCCTCGGCTGCAGCCTGGGGCCTGCGAGCCCACGGAAAGATGCTCAACACTGCCAGTCACCAGGGAAGTGCGAGTCAAAACTACAATGAGATACCACCTTGCACTCGCCGGGACGGCTGCTATCGACGCACAGAAAATAAAGGTGCTGGCACGGACGTGGAGAAATTGGAACCCTGGGCCCTGTTGCTGGGAATGCGAGATGCTGCAGCCACGGTGGTCCGTCCGCACCACGGACTATCACTCAGCCTTTCAAAGGAAGGCATCCTGACACCTGCTACAACGTGGATGAAGCTGGAGGACATGGTGCCCAGTGAGGTCTGCCCGGCACACAGGGACCGATTCTGTATGAATGGAAACGCCCAGGAGGCCACAGGAGTCAGACTCACAGACCCGGGGGGCAGGCTGGGGCTGAGGGAAGGGACAGTGTTTCACGGGGACAGTTTAGTTTGGAAAGATGAACGCATTCTGGGGATGGCTGCACAACGTGAATGTGCAGATGCCCTGAACTGTGCCCTTAAAAACAGTTAAGATGGTAAATTCTGTGTTACGTGTATCATCCACAATAAAGAGAAGTTGGGGAGGAGGGTACAGATCCCAGCTGGAAGGGCTCTCACTGGACCCGGCAGGGACAGGGGAGCACCGGGACCGGCAATGATTAAATCTCGGTGGAGGAGTTTCCTGCCGCTGCTGTGACAGATCACCCCAAATTTAGTGGCTCAGAAAAATGTGAATCTACCATCTCATAATCCTGGGGGCCAGAGTCCCAAAATCCAAGTATGGGCAGGGCTGGTTCCTTCTGGAGGCTCTGGGGCAGTCCCCCGCCTCTGCCAGTTCTCGGGGTCCCGTCCTCACGCCACTCTGACCTCGGCTTCGGTCCCTCCCCCTCCCTTCTCCGAGGACCCTATGACACCACGGGGCCGCTGTGACGATCCGGGAGCCCCTGTCGATAGCCTGCACCTCATCACATCCGCGAAGTTCCTCTTGCCAGCAGAGGTGACACGCCCCAGGTGCCAGGGACTGGGGTGTGGGCGTGCTGGGGGACACTGCTGAATCTCTGTGACTCGTCCCCACAAGGAGGCTCAGAGAAGCAGCCCCGCGGGGTGACGGCTGAGGCTGCCAGGACACGTGCCTTCCTCCGGAAATGGGTGATGAGAGAGAGAGGACGGTGTGCATTTTCCTGCCTTTTCGGCAGCAGTTACGTGACAGGGTGTGCGCCCGGCTCCCCTCCACGGGGAGAAGCAGCCCTCGCAGAAGAGCGTGGCTGACTCTCGGGCACGAGACGCGGACGAGGCAGGTGGCAGGGCCCCGCGAGGACGCTCCTGGGGCCACGGTCCTTAGATGCACGCGGGGTCCACGCGGAGCACCGGAGCAGGGCTGCGCGGCCGGCCCTAACCCAGCCGTGGCAGCGGAGGGACAACCAGCCCACGAGGCCACATGGTGACCACAGCGTCACCTAAAAAGTTCTCTCACCCAAGTCCTTCGTGTTCGGTCCATGGGGCCTTCGGACCCAACAGCCAGCGTGTGAGGAAATTAGAGGCGGAGGGACGGGCTGAGGCGCCCGGGAAGGGGCAGCCGGACGGCGTGGCCGACGGGACTCCCACAGGAAGGAGGCCTCACGTATCAGCTGCCTTTGCTGCGTAACAAGTCGCCACTGACTTTGCTGCGGCAGCCAACACCTCGCCCCGCACGGCGCTGCAAGTGCGAGTCCGAGCGCAGCCTGGCTCCGTCTGTCCCGGGGGCTCGCGAGGCTGCGGCCGTGTCAGCGGGGCCGGGCTCCCGCCTGCAGCTCACGCAGACCCTGTGGCGGGGGGCCGGGCCTGTTGCTGCGGGCTGCCATCTGCTCTGTTCCTAAGGGCTGCCTCGGGGCTCGGCTTGCGGCCCCCCATCGGTAACGCCAGGCAGGGGGTGCCAGAGGCCCCGGGCCCCAAACCTCCGCCTCCTCGGCGTCCCGCCGGAGAAAACGTCCTGCTTTCAAAGGGCTCGTGTGCAAGACGGGGCCCACCCAGAGACTCTCCTTCTGACTGACTCAGAGATCGTGGACGAGTCTCCTTAATTATAAGGCAGAATCCCTCTGCCAGCAAGGAAGCAGCGCCGACGGGGTGGCTCGAACGAGGGGAACATAGGTCTCCCGTCCCAGAGGCCGGACGCCCCAGGCCACGGGGCTGGCGGGGCTGGATCTCCTCGCCTTGCTGGCGGATGTCCTCTCTGTGCCTGCCTCCAAATTCCCCTTTATAAAGGGCGCCAGTCATGTGGGAGCAGGGGCCCCCTCGACGACCTCATGACCTGTCATGACCCTACTTCCACACAAGGTCACCTTCTGAGGCACTGGGGGATTGGAACCCCAACACGTGAGTTTCGGAGAGACCAAGTTCAGCCGCCAACCCTGGGTCGTGTGCCGTAAACCCGGGTGTGACGTCTCATCATATTCACGGTCCTGGGCAGCCGTGGAGATCTTGGGGGGCCACACCGGGTGGGAGCCGTTCCAGATCACGAAGAGTCTGTGTAACCACACGGGACACAGTGCTCCTGGTCTGAGCAAAGCAGCTGCGAGGGGCGAGCTCTCCCCCGGCCAGGCTGCTGCGGCTCCCCTCCCCAGACCCCGCCGGCCCCTCGCTCCCCTCCACGCCCTCCGGCAATCCCTGGGCACCACCAGGGCCCCCCCAGCACACGGCGTGAGTCTCGGGGAGGCCCCGTAAATGCCACTGGGAATGTGCTTCTGGGAGACAGTCACTTCCCAGGGTGGGGCTGGCCTGGGCGCCTGGGCTGCTCGACAGCAGGCAGACCCCAGACAGAAACGGGGTGATTTCTGTGATGGTCACTGTCCCCCACTAATTCTATGCATTCCAGTGTCCCGTGGCTGCCGTAACGGGGACCGTTCCCTCCAGTTCTGAGCCCCGAAGCCCATGGTCAGTACCGCTGGGCTGAAATCCAGGTACCGCAGGGCTGTGCCCCCTGGAGGCTCCAGTGTCCCTTGGCTTGTGGCCACGTCCCTCTGATCCCTGCCTCCGGCCTCACACGAGCTCCTCTGTGTAAAATCTCTGTCTCTCTTTTTTCATTTTGTGGAAAAACATACATAACGAAATTTACCATTTTAACATTCTTTGCCTCCTTTTTATGAGGACACTTGTGACAGCCCTTAGGGTCACCAGGGTACACTCCCCATCTTAAAATCCTTACTTTGGTCCCATCTGCAAAGTCTCTGCCATCCAAGGCCATGTTCACAGGGTCCAGGGATTAGGACGTGGACATCTCTGGAGGACTACCGTTCAGCCGATGTGAGAGGGGTCCTGGGCCCTGCCTGGCTGTCTTCCTGGGGCAGCTCCCACAGCCTGCCTGGGTGCCCCGCTCCCATCCAGCGGGTCCAGAGGAATGTGACAGGGCTGGCACGTGGGGGTGCCGACACTGGGGGGGCACTGCCCGGCCGTGGGGCCACATCTCCCCTCATGGGCATCATAGCCACTGCCAGGCTCAGCTGGAGTCCTTGGCCACGCTCCCTCCAGAAGGGGACACAGGGCTGGGGTCTTCTCCCTGCTCCTGGGCCCTGGTTAATTGCTCTGGAAGGGGCCCCTAGAACAAAGGACAGACTGGCCAGAGAGGCAGAGACACAGAGACAATCGGCTGCTAGTCAGCTGGGTGGGGCGGGGCAGGGCAGGCCTCTGCAGGGCCTGGGGCTCTCCAGGGGCTGGATGCGGGAGCTTTCCACAGGTGACCTCACCTCAGCCTCTCCGGCGCCCCGAGGGAGGCTGAGGAGCCCACTGAGGCTGAAATGGGGTAGGGAGGAGGGAAGGAGCCCGCACGTGGGCCCCCAGGGGGTGAGGGTGCAGCCAGCTCAGCTCCCAGAAGGGACTCCCACCCCTAGAAAAGGCAGAGACACAGTGGCGGTTGGCCAGGGCCTTGCGAGACTGGGGGGGCTGCCCCTGCCCAGCAAACAGCTGTGGGGAGGAGCTGGGGACGTCTCCGTCTGTCCTCTCAGACTCTCCCTACACACCTGCACCAGGCCCCAGCCCCCTGCCCAGTGCAAACACCTTCTGCCTGCCCCCTGCTGCCCCATGGGAGTGGTGTTCCCTGCCTGCAGAGCAGCCTCCTTCCTGGGCTCTCATGGGGGTCAAGGTCACAAAGGACGTAGGGCCCCCACAGCCCCTCCTCGGGAGCCCTTGGAGCCAGGAGCCATTTTTCCCGCAGGCTGGGGGAGGCCCAGTGGGCGGGGGCCTCTTTTCCGGCACTTCTGCTTATAAGCATATTTTCAATGTCAATGTAGGACCTGCCCTGGAAAACACCCCAGCAAAGGACAGGCCACATTATTCACAGACTCCATCCAACCTCAGCGGGCCAAGGGTCCCACCCGACAAGGGCAGGGACCACCCTGCAGGCCCAGGCTGCCCTCCACAACCCCACGCTGGAAACCCTTAGTGCCCAGAGAAGGGGGCAGGGGCCGGGTCCCTGGGTCCCTGGGTCCCTGGCTTCTCGGGGCCCCTGCCACACTTTACCCCCTGATGGGGTGTCAGCAGCCTGGGGCTGCCATAAGGTGCCACAAACTGGGGGGAGGGGGCTAAGATAACAGGAATTCATTTTCTGCCAGTTTTGAGGCCAGAAGTCCAAAATCAAGGTGTGGGCAGAGCCACGCTCCCTCTGGAAGCTCCAGGGGAGGGTCCTTCTTGCCTCTCCTAGCCCCTGGGACCCTGCTCCTGGCTTGAAGCCATGTCCCCGCAGTCTCTGCCCTTGTCTTCTCTTCTCTAGGGATACTTGTCACCGGGCTCAGCACCCACCCTAACTTAGGATCATGTCACCTTGAGAGCTTTACGGTAATCACAGCTGCAAAGACCCCATTTCCAAAAAATATCGGGTACACAGGCTCCACGTAAGCATGCATTCTGGGGGGGCTCTTTCCAAGCACTGTAGGGGTCTGGGGTACTTTCTGCAGCCCCACTCCTCCTGAAGCTCCCCTAATTAGCTGTGGGACCCTGGACAGGTCCCTTTGCTGCGGGGCTGCCTCCATTCAGCCAGGGGCACACGTCCAGCCAGGAGGGGACGTGGGAAGCTCCAAGCAGGCTCTCTCTCCAGTTTCTCCTGGGACGCCCTCAAAGCTTAAGAAATGTGAAGTCAAAGCACAGCTTAATCCCACGAAAGGTTACCTGCCACTGCTTTTGCAGCGTTAACTCACTCCCCTAAGCCTGCCATGGGTTGAATACGTGTGTGTCCCCCCAACTTCCTATGTTGAAGCTCTAGCCCCCAGTGTGATGCTATTGGGGGGACCAGGGGGGACCCTGGGGGGTGACTGGGTTTACCTAAGGTCACAGAGCTCCCTCTGTCTATCCATCACATGAAGACGCTACGAGTAGGTGGCTGTAAACCGGGAAGGGGCCCGTCAGCAGGACCCCACTACGCTGGCACCCTGACCTCAGACCTCCAGCTGCCAGAACTCCGAGAAATCAGTGTCTGTTGTTTAAGCTGCCTGTTCTATGGCATTTTGTTACGCAGCCCGAGCTGACGGCGGCATGGCCTGAACACTACCGCCTCCCCCCTTCATTCCGGATGGGTGTGAGGCGGGATGGTCCACCCACGATGCAGTTACAGCACTAAGCGGTACATCATGGGAAGCGCATCAGGCACCAAAGGGAATTACGATTTGAAACCAAAACTGATCATGGTTTTCGTGACCTTGGAGGATCCTGGCTGCCCCCTCGCTGGGGGTCCGTGCCGTACTCTGCACTAATTCGGGAGGAACTGAATTCTGAGTCACGCACACGCGTCTCCGGATGCAGGCTTAGAGGCCAAGAGGCACACTGCCCTGCAGAGCCCAGGGGCAGGATGGGGAACACGGCTCCCGGGGGACACCCAGTTCCCCATCTTGGGGACTCCCAGACACCTCCAGGGCGAGGGCAGGGGGGCCAGGGGTGCCGGCACGTGGACTGAGGCCCCCCCAGCTCCCAGAAGATGGAGCGGCGTGCCCAGTCTACAAATACACACGCAGGGCCCGGGGCCTGGCTGACCCGTGTTGGCACATGCGTGCCTGTGCCCCTCCACCTCTACCTCCTTCTCCTGTCCCTCTCTGTTGTCCCTTCACTCTCCATCTGCCTGCTGCAAACCTTCCTGGTCTGGGGGACCCCAGTCCCCAGAACCCCCACTTGGAGGAAGGCACCACCTGCCCCCAGGAGCTCAGCTTCCACGGGGGTCACCTGCCCTTCTCTCTATCCACCCTGGCCACCTCTCAGGCTTTGTTCCCTGTGGGGGACCCCAGGTGACACGGGGAACAGAATCAGACAGCCCCGGCCCGCTCACAGTGCAGTGGGGGAGACGCAGGCGATGAGCCCTGGACCCGGAAGGTGACTGGAAAAATCACAAATTTTACTCCCTTAAAGCTCCTTACAGCTCCTGGAATTTGCCAGAACCTGGCACCACCCCAGGCTTTTCCTTGATTCGATCACATAGGCAGTGCAGAAGCTAGTCCCAGACGCATCCCCGGAGCAGCAGCCTTGTGGCGTCCAGCACCAGCTCCTGGGGCCCACACACAGCACCCTGGCCACACTCTGACAGAAACCGCCCAGAGCGTGCGTGGGGGCAGAAGAGCCTAGGGCTCAGGCGGGATAGAGCTGCGGCAGGCACAGGGATTTCGGGTCTGAGCCAGGGAAGGAAGGAGGCAGACTGGGAGTCCATCAGAGAGGCCGGTGTGACAGAAGGCTGGTATCTAGGTGTGGCTGCCCTGGGATGAACAGGGTCTCTGGGGGCAGATGAAGGCTTGGGCTTTAACCCCATGGCCCCCCTGCCCGGGCACCATCCAATCCTATCGTGCAGGAGCTGGAGGTGGCAAGAGACCCTCAACCTGGCCTGGGCCCCCACCAGCCTGGGGCCTGGCCATTTCCTTGGCCGGCTGTGTCCTCCGAGGCCTGTGGGTTTGCAATGGACACAGGCCACTAGCCAGGGCAGGGCAGGGAGAAGGTGCTGGGGCAGAGCTGGGGTCCCACCTCGTCCCACCTGACTATGGGGCTACCAGCCTAGCCCCACCCATGAGTCACGGCACAGAGCAGAAGGCTGGCCCCAGGAGGCCTGCGCCCAGCAGCCCCACGCAGGGAGGACCTGGGCGAAGCAGTGAGCTCCTCTGGTGCCAAGCTAGCCGCTCTTTGAGCCTGGCAGGCGTGGGTGGGGGCACGTCCATGGTCACCCTCTACTGTGACAGGGCCCTCTGTGCTCATCAGTCTGCAGGGAACCCCCACGTGCAAGACTCGGGCCAGCCTGTTGTCCCCATGGCTTCCCTCACAGCCTCCGATCTTCCCTGAACACCCCTCCAGAGGAGAGATCCCCGCCGGCGCTTGCCCTCTGGGGCTCTCGGGAGGGTCCTGGGTCCTGTGCCAGTGAGCAAGGCCAGCGTCCCCCTCTGAACCCTGCACATCTACAGGAGGTCCTCCTCCCACATCTGCTGGAGCCCTGGGTGGAGGAAGGGAGGGGAAGGGCCGGGCGGGGGGCAGGCTGGCGTGGGTCTAACCCTGCCACACTGAGCTATGTCTGCACTTGGTGGCATCTCCGGTGAGGCTCGGTAACATCCACTTATTAACAGTTACAGCTGAGTGGCCCTGAGGGCAGCACTGTTCCCGAGACCCCCTGCTGCTGGGGGGCCTGACCCCCTTCTGCTCAGCGGAGGGAGGGGGGTCGTGGGGAGGGGCACGCCTCCTGCAGAGACCCCAGCCCTGCTCGCTCCTCCCTGCACCCAGTCCGGGTTTGAGGGTCCCCAGTGGACGGAGAGCTGAGGAGTCCTTGCCCCAGGGGCCACGGCTGTCAGTCACCCCCCTGCTGGGCTGGCAGGGGTCTGTGCTCGAGTCCCTGCCCCCCCTGTGCCCCCGCAGCACAGGACTGCCTGTCTTCCCGCTTCCCAGCTTGTTGTGTGAAATAATATTTGGCGTTGCTCAACTCCACAGAAACAAGTCAGGCTCCGTCCTCTTGTCAGGGGAGTGAAGGCAAACAGCCAAATGGGGTCCCTCTGGGTGGCATTCTGACCCCTGGAGGCCTGGCCTCTGCGTCCTTCTTGCGGCAGGCCGGTGCTCCCCCCCAAACCCCAGAGCCCCCAAGAGCCTTGACCCCTGGATGCTTCTGAGGGTCCACCCGTCCTCCACTCAGATGCCTGGGGAGAGGGGAGGGTGCCAGCCCTGACACTGTCTCCAACTCTCCATCCCCCCGTTGCCCCGCTGGCTGGGTCCTGGCCCGGCAGGCAGCTGTGGGAAGCAGGTGGTCTGGGGCGTGCAGGCCAGGAGGTGGCCACATGCCAGGCCCTTCGTCCTCACCTGAGGCTCTCCCCACCCCAGCCTTTCCCACAATTCTGCTCCTTGCGGGGGACAAGGTGGTGGTGTCCCCGTGTCCCCGTTACCTCAGGGCACAGAGCCCACCTGCATCTTCCTGAGCCTGGGGGTGCGCGGGGCTGAAAGCCTCCCATCTGTGTTACAGGAGAAGGTGGAAAAAGACTTAGGATGACAAAAGCCCCCACCTGTGTCGATGTCTCATCACAGTGCCGGTTTGCGGGGTGACTGGGGCTGTCAGCAGCCCTTCCAGGAGGAGGGCTCATGGCTGGCGGGGCCCTGAAGCCTCCAGCTGTGAAGCAGACCCTCAGGCCCCTAAGTCTGTCCCCCCAGGACCATGGTGCCACATGCTCAGGTGCCCAGGTGCACAGGACAGTCAGCTGTGGAGGTGGGGGGAGGGGGGCAGGGCCTCCTTGAGCCGCTCCTGGGTTCCTGGGCTCCTGGGCACAGGGCCAGGGAGCTGCCCTGAGGTGGGGCGGGGAGTCCTGAGCCCCAGGCCTTGCACAGCCCAGGTGCACTTCTGCGGAGAGCCCTGCTCCCTAGGACCTCAAGGCCTGGCCCCACGGGCAGTGGTGAAGGTCGCCCTGAGACCTCAGCTGCCCCCTGGAAGGTCTGTGAGCTCTGGCTCTGCCCTCCTCCCCCGCCCGGCTCCCCCAGGAGAGGCCGAAGCAGCCTCCTTGGCCCACGCGGGCCGAGTCCCTCCCACCCTCCAAGACCACAGCGTGTGAGGCTGCAGTGACTCATTGCTGGTGGCTTTATTTCCCCGGAGAGCAGGAAGCCCACAGCCCTGCCCGCCCACTCACAGCCTGCCAAGAGTCAGGGCAGCAGCACCCCCGCTTACCCCACGGAGCCTGCCCTGGGGCCTGGGGGCTGCAGGGGGAAGGTGGGGGGAGAAGGGCTCCAGGATAATGCTGCTGATGGTGTCTGGGGTCCCCCCAAGCCCCCACCCTCACAGTGCACAGGACAGCCTGCAGCCCCAGGACCCCATGCCAGCCCCCTGCCCCCCGAAACATCCTTATAAGGTCTCTATACATGCAGAAGGGGTCCTGCTGGGCTGGGCAAAAGCCTGCCTCCATTCTCCACTTTAGGAATCAGTGATGGGGGGGGCACAGGCACTGAGGATGAGAAGGGGACTGAGGGAGAGGCTCTGGGGGCCCATGTCACAGGCATCCAGGAGGGGACCTCCAACAGTCAGCTTCCCCTAGCTCCTCCTCCCTGAGCTTGGGGTATCAGCTCAGAGCCCAGGCTGGGCCTCCCTCTGTGTACGTTCTTAGGGATGGGGTTCTCAGGTGATCTCAGCTGCCCCCACCCCCGACACCATCCCTGTTTCCAGCTCTGCCGGCCCCAATAAGACCTAGCAGCACAGCCTGGGAGCATGAGGGGTTCATGAGAAGGACAAGGCCACACTTGAGCCAAACAGGTTTGAAAACATAGAAGCTCTTCTGACTGGGCTCCTGGTACAGTGTCTGGCAGGGGATAGAGGAAAGTCCCCCCCAGGTCCCTACCTTGCTCATTTCTCAGGCCTGCCCGCCCCCCCCCCCCCCAGCTGGCTGCTCCTGGAACTCTGGGCAGCCAGCACTGCGCCTCACAGGCTCCCCTCCGGCCCCCAAGTGAGCAGGCATAGCATCACCTGGAACCGGGCTGGAGATTGCAAACCAGCAGCCCCCTCCCCACCAGGGAGCCCCTTGGACCCTCCAAGGGCCAGCCACCTCCACCCAGGCCCCATGCCTCCTCTCTGGGGTGAGCAGGGAGAAGACCTCTGCCATCCATTCCTGAAAGCGGAGCAACGTGTCGCTCTAATTATATCAACCGCAGACACTGGCATTTATCGGCGCATCCGGAGGCCCCCGGCCTACTCGGGGCGACAGACGCCATTCCTGCCCACATTGGAAAAATCTCTGGGGCTGCTGTTCGCAAGACTTCACCAAGTCCCAGGGGAGTAGGCGCTGAGGGGCTGGTGCTGCCTTAGAAGATGCTCAGCGCACGGGTTCGACTCAGGAGAGCCCCCAGCCCTGCCCTGCATTCCAGGAGGGCAGGAGGGCCCCGGCCCCACACAGGATCCTCCTGACCCCTCTGCGTCCCCAGAGTGACGTGACACTCTCCCAGCATGTGCTCTCGGCGGGGCTTACTTATTATTACAACTCTCAGTCTGACAAGAGGAAGCAGGATTCAGAACGCCCCTCTGCTGAACTCGCAACCTCAACTGTGGGCGGGCAAGCACTGTGAGCTCAGCTCTCCTCCCGATTCGAACGCAAGCAGACGTGGTGGGGTCTGGTAGGATGCTCTGCTTCGGGCGGTGGGCACAGCGGTCTTAAGATCCCTTTCCACAAGCTTCAGCAGCTCCTCACCTTCCTTACACACTGACCTCGTTCACAAATGTGACTTTTCCCAGCTGCAGCTTCAGTAAAGGATCATCCCGAGGGCTCAGCCTGCTTCCCAACCATTTCAACCAGCGTGCGCCATGTGCCGATGGGAACGACTGCACTGTGGGTGGGGGCCACTGGACCTCGGCCCAACCAGTCTCGGGCTGGGTGGGGAAGGACCTGCAGGTACCCAGGGCCACTGAGGGCTGTTCGGCACACAAGGCAAGGAGAACCGGCTCCTTCCCAAGCCCCACAGGCTCCGGCCCCACTGAGCCCCTGCACTCGCCTTCTCTGGCTCCCTGGCGGGTGGAAAAGCACCTCCCCTGAGGCTGACAGAGCTTAAGTGCCGGGTGTTTACCCAAGACAGCTATTTGGGGAAAAGGCAGAGAAAAGCAACATTTCTTCCAGCTTCCTGCCAGCTCCCTTGGCATATGAATTATTCCCAAGAGCTGGTTCTGCTGGTCTCTTACCGAAAGACTCGTTTGCTTTTCTCCAGCCAGGACAATTTGAGGTGAGGGAACGTTGTCACCCTCTGTAAGGAACCACGACAGAAGCTTGAAAAACACTCCCTCAGCTAAGAATAAATGGCCCCAGCCAGAGTCTGGAGGACACCAGCCTTCAGCGAGACTCCCGGGCTCCGCCACGGGCTTGCTTCCGGCCCTGGCCTTGTTCCCCAAATCAGCAGAGCTTCCAATGGGGCTGGGGGCCGCCGCACGCTCGGGGAGTCCAGGCCCAGGGAGCGGTCTTTGGGAGGACCCCCCAGCACAGAGCTCCCCGTCCCATCCCCCGGGCCCCCTCCCGGAAGGAAGACGCTTCCCCCCCTCGCCCAGCCCCCCGCCCGAAACTTCCCCCGCCCGGAAGCCCGGGAAGCCCGGGAAAGTTGAAGGGCAGCGGGCGGCGCACCGGCCTTCAGCACCGCGGACAGCTCTGAGCGCGGCGACCCCGCCCCTACCTGTCGTCGTTCTGGTCTCCCAGCAGCAGGTCCCGGAAGCGGTACCGCGGCGGCAAGGGCAGCACCTCCGTGTCCAGGTCGCTCATCTTGAAGCTGGCGGTGTCCGGGCGCACGCCGTCCCCGCGGCCGCCGTCCCCGCCGCTGGGCTGCCTGCGGGCACACGCCAGCGCACCCTCAGCCCGCGCCCGCGCCGCGCCCGCGCCCCCCCAGCCCCGCCTCCCGCAGACCCGCGCCCGCGGGGTCAGCTGAGAGCCATCCCCGGTCTGCACCCCCAAGTACCCCCCAACACCCCCTCCCGCCTCCCCGCCCCCCCCCGGGACCCCTGCCCGCTGGGTCAGCCACGCACAGGCACAGCCCTCCCCCTCCCTGCACCCACTGCCCCTCCCCCCTGCATCCCCCTCCCCCCCGCATCCCCCTCCCCTTCCAAAGACCCCTGCCTGATCAGCCCAGAGCAGCACCCCCCTACTCTGGCTGCACCCCCCAGTCCCACCCTCTCTCCCCAGCCCTGCCTCCTGCAGGCCCCGGTCACTCAGTGCAGCCCTCCCACCCTCGCTGGCCTGCCCCCCGCAGCCCCACCCTGCCTGCCAGGCCTGTGGCCACTGGGATGCACGGCACCTGCCTGGGGCTCACTCCAGAGCACACGGGGAGGTTTGTCAAGGCCAATTCAGGGCCATGAAGCCCTCCCAGCGGCCCCCTCCACAATCCTTGCTGCTAAGGCTTTCTGCTCAGCTTTCCTCCAGGTCCAGAACACCTGTCTTTTTCCCAAAGACCTCCTCCCAGACCCTCAGGCTCCTAGGGAGGGGGATGCCTGACCAGAAGACTTAAGAAGAGGTCTTTGTCCTTGGCTTCCCTGGGGCCAAGTGGCTTGTCTCAGATCAGCACCTAGGAAGGGATGTCGTTGGGGGCAGGCAGGGTCTCTCTGGGCCCCGGAACTGCCCTTGGCGGTATCAGCAGGATTCTGAGACCACAGAAACCCCTGCCCCTATCACTTGAGTTGAAGAGACCTGGCCGGGCTGGAACAGGGGATTGGGGGCCAGACTAGGCAAACTGAGGGGATCCCTGGTGGTCTTCAGCTTTTTGAGGTGCAAGCATGTGTCTTCCAGGGCTCCTGCCCCTTTCTTGTCCCCATCGCCACACTGAAGTGAGTTTTGGCTAGTTACCCATGATACAAGTGGGGGTAGGTGCCAGCAGACCCACCCCCAGGCTCCTGGCCTTCCGGGGCAGCAGCTCCCAAGGCCCTGTGCACATCAGCCCTCTCTGCTCTCCAGGCGAGAGGATCACTAGCCACCCCATTGAGCCCCATAACCCCATAACAACGCGGTGGCACCTGACCCAGCAGGGCAGCTGCGCATCTCTTAATGGGATACCTTGGGGACACGCATCCCTGTGGCAAAGATGTGCAAACAGAGACCCAGGCTCCCGACCTCAACCAGCCCCCTGGACTCCTGGTCCTCTGGCACCAGCTGACCTTCCAGGTGAGTCCAGCCCCAGATCACCCCTTGGTGTTGCTTCCCAGACAGCCCATGGTGGGATGCTTGGGAGAAAGCAGGAATCCTCCCCTCGCAGCCCCCACGCCCCGGGCTCGCCCTCACCAGGCTCCTCTAAGAGTCAAGACCCTCAGGAGGGCAGCACATCAGCTGTGATTCTTTAGAGTGGGTGGGCCCTGGGCTGGGCCTCCTGGGAGAGCAGAAAGGGCTTGGGGACGGTGTCCTCCACCTTAGCAGGCCCTTTCCCTGTTCTAAAGACTGACTGGCAGGAGAGTGCAGGAGGACGCAGGGGCTGGACTTAGCCTCCAGGCAGGCACAGGAATCTGCTGACCACACTCTGCTCCCCAAGCTGGAAAAGGCTGTGCCCAGAGGCTGGGAGCAGCACTCACCTGGAGCACGAGATCCACGCAGGTTCTGGGCAGGTGGGCGGGAGCCTAGAAACCCTCCTTTCCTCAAACCCGGAGGGGCAGGCACGTTCCCTGAGCCCCCAGCGAGGGCCCGTCCCACGCTCCCTGTCCCCTGGACACGCAACAAGGGGGCCTCAGCACCCCCATCCCACAGGTGTCAGAGCTGCTCAAGGACTGTCCCAGGTCAAAGCTGCAAGTGGCAGGCGCAGGCCCGACACGCCCGCATGCTATTTTCCCAGGTTACAAGGTCAACCCCGAGGATCTGGCAGCGTTTGAAAAATAACATTTTCCTAATTGCATCAGTGTGGCCGCATGTTTTTCCTTAGTCACAAGCTGGCTGGGCTGTGGGGAGGCGCGGGCAGGCAGGAGGACCACGTGGCCAGAGGCTGGGGGCTGTAACTTCTCTGTTTTGCCCCTCTCTTGCTGAAAGCCTCGAGAGACTGCTGGCTCCCCAGGCATGGGTGCCCCTGATTCCTTCCCCGGCGTGAGCTGCTTTGGGTTTTCTCTCTGTCCCAGTCTCAAGGCCCAGAGCTGGCAGGGTCCGTGGAAGAGCTCAGAGGTTGGAAGCTCCAGGGGCTTCCAGGGGGGACATGGGTGGGGGGGGACAGGAAGTGCACCAGGAGCTGGGAGGCCTGGCCCCACACCCCTGGGGCAGGCGATAAGGGTGCGCTGCCCTTCATCCCTACTGGTGCCGCTGGGACACTGGACACGCGAGTGAGTGAACGGACACCCCACAGGCCTCCTGGCATCCTGCCTTGTTCCCCCAGCAGAGCTGAAAGCCCAGGGCCGTTTGTTGTGCTAGCTGAGGGCCAGAGCCCCCGGGGTCTCCTGGAAAGGTGCCCGTGGCTGAGCCACGCTCCCCGAGGCATCGGGGTCTGGTTGAGACTTCTCCCTAAGCCCCAAGGCGTGTGTCCCTGAGAGCTTCTGGGCACATGGGAGTGGCGTGCTGTCCCCCCGTCCCTGCCGCAGCTGAGGTGGTCCAGGTGGGGCAGGAACAGGACCCTGGCTTGGCTGCCCAGACACAGTGTACTTCCCGCTCCCTTCTCCCTGCCTGACCTGAGGGAGCTAGGGAGAAAGTATGGGAAGCCCGAGACTGTGCTGGTTATCTTTACATCTCCTGTGATGGTCGCACCAAAGGACTGCTGATGTCTACATGAACTGTGTGCTCTGGTGGCCCAAGGAAGGCATCCATCTGCCCAGCCCTCATGTGCCCTCAGGACAAGATGGGGAGCCCCCTCCGTGAGACCTGCCAACCCTTGGAACCAGGGCAGAGCATCCCCCCTGCCCCCGGGCAGGGCGGGGGGCATCCCTGCTCCGCCCGGGGACTCTCAGGGCCCGTGGACACAAACGCATGAGGCCCAGGCGGTAGCCGAGGGTCCTGAGGACTCGAGCGTGGTTCAGGCCTGTCCCATCAGTTCACACTGGGCAGCCCCAGGGGAGTCACCAGCCCTCTCTGAGCCTCAGCTTCCTCATCTGTAAGTGAGGGTGCCTTCCATCCTCCTAGGCTGGTTGTAAAGGGGTAAGAAGGAGGTGCGTGTGAGACATTCGGCATAACCCCTGGCACAAGACGGCTTAGTCTGCATCAGTGTTTAATTCTGGGCTGGCTGGCCAGCATTTGGCCAAGTTCTGGGGGATAAAGGCTCTGACCCCAAGCGTCCCTGGGACAGCCAACACCCCATCCTGCCCTCTCCAGGTCAGCTGGAGGCCCCTTCGGGGAGCTGGGGTTTGTGATGCTGACCTGTGGGATCCAGCCGGAGGCCAGGGATGGGACTGGAAGTGTGCAGCCTGGTGCACAGCCAGAGAAGTCCCCCTCAGCAGTCCAGTGCACACGCAATCACGTGTCCTGAGCCTCCAACCCTGCGGGAGGGAGAGCCTCGGCAGCACCGCGGGGTGGTGGCACGGGTCCCGAAAACAAACTGCACGGAGCCAGGACTCACCATGCCTATCATCTGAGATGAGGACCCACGGGCTCATGGAGCCTGAGGAGCTTCACTGAGGTCCTGAAGCTTAGGAAGAGGCCACCGGGGTGGGAAGCCAGGTTGGCCTGAAGCTGAAGCCTTCCTGTTTAGCAGCAGATGTGCTTGCTGCCTTTGGGTGGCGAGGGGAACCCCCGGGAGCCAGGGATTTCTGCTTCTCTGTCCTGCTCGCATCCACCCCCTTGGTGCTCAAGGAGTCAGTCGGAAGGACTACCAGAAGGTAAATAGTCAAAGACCTGCTCCTCCCACCAAAGGCACCAGGCCCTCATGGTTTTACACTCAAGTCTGCCCCTCAGTCAAACCGCTCCAGAGCCCAGGAAGAAATGGGAGCTCCTCTGCTTATTTCCCAAGGCTGGCCCAAACCCGTCACTGAAATCACACCCGTACAGAACCAATGCAGACATTAGGCCGTCTCCCTTAAGACTCTACATACAAACAGCCTGAATAAACTGTTAGCGAATGGGATCCAGTAGCTTATTAACATCGCACGGAGAAAATCAAATAGAGTTTATCTAATATAAGTGTAATGTACTTCATTATACTAAAAAATTCAAGAAGGAAATCCATTCGGATTACACTGGCAAATACGGAAGAAAACATTTGTTAAGAATCAAAATCCACTGATACATTAGACGTAGAAAGAAACATCCCCAACTTAATTAACAAGAGGAATCTTCCAGAAATCGAGGCCAACACGGGGATGCCAGTCTGCCCGCCATGACGGGAATCCTGGCCAGCCCACGAGACAAAGAAAAGAGCGAGAAGAACGAACCCTGAAAAGAAACGCACACAGCTTTAATGGTGTGCGGCCAGCACAACCACTTGCCTAGAAAACCCGAGAGAATCGACTGAGAAACTATTAGAACAAATGAAAGCATCTAATAACCGGGCCCCACCTGAGCGCATCCCACAAGCCAGGAGCGGGAACAATAACACAGCGGCAAGCGTCTTGGGCAGATCCCGCTCACAGTGGCCACACAGACCTGAGCCCCCGGAGCCGATGGGACCACAGGGGAGACCGCACTGGACTTGGACGCCGGCTGGAAGCCATCTCTAGTGGGACAAGGAGGTCATGCTCCCAATGGCTCAGCAGTCCATTCCCCAAAGTGGCAGTTAGTTCCCATCAACACACGTGGTCAATTTCTCAAAACATGACAAATTGCTTCCGAAATTCAGACCGAAAAATAAACGTGCAACCAGAGCCAAGACAGGTCTTGCGGCTACCCGGACTGAGCCGCAGCCATGGGAGCCCTGGGGTTGGCACGAGAAAGGACATGCGGCACGGACCTGGGGACGCGCAGGGGGTGGCGGGCACAGTGGACCTCCCCCCTGCCCTGCACTGACGGGACATGGGGATGCGCGCCTGGCCTGGCAGGGTCGGTGCTGGAACCCAGGTACTCAGGCCAGGCTGCGGCGAACACGAGGCCCCACACGGAGGAGAAGACTGGAACAGGATGCAGGGAACACTTGTCTGGCGTGGAGAAGGCATCTAGTACGTAAAGACCAGAGCACGTCAAGAAATGGAGCGGAGGGCAGAACCACGATCCCCAGGGACAGCCGCCGGCAGCAGCAATCACGGCCGGGCCACCTGCGGGACCACCCGCAGGTCGTGGAGGAAAGACACACGGGCACAGAAAGACGAAGGATAGGCACGTGGCAGGTCAAAGAACACACAAAAATCGGCCAACGTATACGTGGAAAAGCTTTCCACTTTGCTGATCGTTGGGGAGACAGAGTCGAGTGCGGTCACGTGCTGGTGGCCACGTGTGGTCTGAGAATATCCAGAGCGGGGCGGGCATGCAGTGGGCTCTCGTGCCCGTGTGTGCCTCGTGGACAGGAGAGAAGCCGCTGGGAGCCATGCACTGGCTGTGACGGAGCAGCGGGGCTGTCCTGCCCGGAGCCTTTGCCCTTTTGGGGACTCCACATCAAAGACAGCACAACTCCACCCCTGAAGAACCTCCCAAGAGGACGTTTTCTCCGAGCTCCCAGCTTGTAGGCCATGCACCGGTTGTCTCCACTGTGTGGTGACCTCAGTGTAGGGGTGGCAGCTGGGGGAAAGGCCACGTCTCGCCCACAACGCCACACGAGGAGCCCACGTCACAGGAGACTTGTCACTGGAGGCCAGGAGGCCAGGACCACCCCTGCCCCCAGCATCCCCAGGCCGGCGCCCCAGTCCCCTCGCCCTCGTCCTGGGCCCACCTCTGGGCAGGCTCTGGGGAGAAGAGCCCTGCTCCTCACCCCGGGTGTGCGGCATCCTGGGAAAACATTTGTTCTCCCCCCAGGGCCCTTGTAGGGGTCCTGATTGCTCACAGTGCTCAAAGGGACTGTCCCAGGGCCTGCGGTGAGTGGCAGCTCCTCTGGCTAAAGGACATGGTCTCTCTCCTATGACGTGTCCCTCCACGGCTCACACTCAATTCAAAATTCCCAAAGAGCCTGGGGAGCCACGTCCGTCAGAGGACTTGGGGATGAAGGATGCATGCACGCGTACATGTGCACGCGTGTGTGAGTACGCCCGTGTGCACAGCTATGGGTGTGAGCACACCCCCACGCATCCCTGCTCAGCACGGAGAGCCCTGAAGACACTGCAGCATTGTCGGGTGGGGGGGGCAGCGGAGAGCCAGGCTTGGTGCCCAGGGAAGCGGAAAGCCGCATCTCTCTGCTGACCACAACAGAAAAGCTAAGTGCTTCCTCTGCACAATAATTAAAAAGCTGGAGCTGTTCAAGCTGCTCAGCAGCAGGCCGGCAGGCACCTCTGGGGAACGTCCACCCTCTCTCCTCAGGGGTGGGGGTTCTGAGTCAACGCCGCGGACGGCTCCTCCCCACCGTCTCCCGGATGTGTCCAGTTCCAAAGTGAAAGCTCAGAACACATCGTTGAACTGCATTCAAACTGGAAAGTCATCCAAACAGACACTTCACAGTAGCTTTCTCCATACACCGAGCACACCCAGAGGGCAGGCAGGAAGGGCCTGGTAGTGGTGTGGACGCAGGGTCTCGGGCCCAGGGCCCTGTCCCCACCACTGGCCTTCCCTGAGCCCGAGGTCCACCCACGAGGATGCAGGGGGAGGCAGAAGCCACGGGGATTTGCAGTTCCCACTCTGCCTGCCCACCTGGGCTTGGGCCTACCTCTCAAGAAAGCCCCCCGTTGCACACCCCTGGAAGGACCTAGCATGCCTGGTCACTCAGGGTCAGGCGGTGGGTCCGTGTCCAGATGGCAAGGCCCAGCACTCACTCCCTGGGTGCCCATGACCCTTAGCTGGTCCTGCCCGTGAGCTGTATCCCGTCCTCTGGCTGAAGATGCCCGAGTACCTGCCCCTCCAGCTGGACACATGGGATGTGGGGGGCCCTCAGGAACCTGTCAGGACAGCCAGCCTGAGGTGGGAATGCGGCATCCCCTCTGTCACGGCAGGGCATGGGGGCTCCCCCTAGAGAAGGGCTGCCCCATCTACCCCGCCAGGCCCCTGCTCAGCCCGCAGAGCTGGCCACACTGCGTGCCCCTGAAGGCTGGCATGACCTGCAGAGGTGTCCTCATCTGGAAACATCCTCAGGTGGGGACGTCACTGCCCACATGTCACACCTTACTCCTGATGGATCCTCGGCTCTTAGAGCCTCATGCTCTCGCATCCAAGAGAACCCAACTCTCTGGCTGGCTCCCCTGCCCTCTGTCCTCTGAGCCCTGCCAACACCTCCAGGGTCACGTCCCCACCAACACCCTAAGGGCCCCTACAGGAATTCTGTGCCAGGCTGTCAGCCCTGCCGGCCTGGAGCTGTGCTGTCACCGCAGACGCAAGCCCCAAGCTGCAGCCAGGGTCCCCACAGGTGCAGTCAGGAGAGCGGGCTGTCATCTGGCCCGGCGGTAGACAGGCTGTTCGACTTCCCCGAGCCTTGCCACTCCCACGACCCACAGGTCCTCAGCTGCTGGCCCCGCACCACCCAGCCCAGCGATTACAGGTGCTCCCGCAGAGGCTGAGCTCCACCTGCTCCCCTACCTGCTTCCGGCCCTGACCCCTAGGGAGAAACAGGAGTTCATGCTCCGTCCCCCCGTGACGGCTCCAGGGGCAGGGACAGAGCTGACGAGAGGAGCACCCCAGGACGCTAGCCCTTGTGCCTCAGCCACGGGCGGGGGGCGGGGGCAGCGGACACCACCACTTCACACGCTGCTCGGGTCCCGGCCACGGCCCCTTCCTGTGGCCGCCCAGCAGCCCGGAGCTGGGTCCCTAGGCTCTGGATCCCCTGCACTAGCGAGGACACGGTGGCTGCCCTTCCTTTCAGGAGACCAGCACCAGCTGAGGCCCCTGGCAAGGAGCCCCGGTTCAGTCACTGTCAGCGCGTCCGGCAATATCGCAGGCCAGCAAGACTGGCGCCTAGGGTGGCTGGCCTGTCCAAAGGCCTCCAGACCTCACTGCCCCACACAGAACAGCCCAGAGCGACAGCACGGAGGAAGGTCCAGACGACACAGCGACTTCTCCGGAAGGCCTCTCAGGGACCCCAGTCCAGGGAGCTGGCCCAGCCCCGCCTCCATCCCCTGCAAACGTTTTGAACTCACCAGCATCTAGTACGAGCCTCACCTCCTGGGCAAGGCCCCTGGCTCCACAGGCGGAAAAAGATTTCGGGTGAATGTGTGGAGAACACCCCCCCACACAAGGCCTGAAAGAGTTCCCGAGACAGCTTTAAAAATGCCTGGCTAATCAGGTGCTGCTCCTGAGCCAACACCCACTTCGGAGCTCCCCCCAGAGACTCCCGTGCACCCCCATCATCCGCCGCGGCTCCAGCAGCAGGCAGGGCCCTCGTCCACACTCCAGGTGCCCCCGCCCTGTCCTGTCCCGCTCTCCCACTGGAACGCACGTGTGCACACACGCACACACACACTCAGGCACGCACACACCCGCCCAGTAGCCCGCTTCACCCACAAGGCTCCGGACACACCAGGCAGGTTCCCAGGGCAGAAATCCCGGGGGCTTGTCTGGAGAGAAGACAAGGACTGCCTCCCTGAAGGCAGGCAGCGCTCTGGACCGGCCTGCAAACCCCTGCGTCCTCCAGGAGCCCAGGGAGAAACCTCGTGAAAGAATTCACACTTAGTCACTAACCCTCCGTGGGGAGGGGAAGGCACAGCCACACAGCCCGACTCGGCCACCCCACAGGTCACTCAGACCCGGGTGTGCGGACAAGCTGGCCGGCGGACAGACCAGCACACGCAGAGGCCGTGGCGCAGCGGGACGTGAGGACACAGGTCACGCCCGACCTGCCCTCTGACAGAAGCACAGCTCCCAGTGGCTGCCCCCACCTCTGTCTCCTTCTCACTCACCTCTGTCTTTCTGAGCTGCTGCTGCAGACTCTGCTGGCAGAAGGCAGACCCGAGTCCCCTCCAATCCCCTAGACCAGGAGGCCACCCTCGCGCCGGCCAGAGCTGGGCTGTACCTTGGCCCTGAGAACCTTTCCCACAGGGCCTGGGCCACTTCCTGCTGCCCTACAGGCACCGCTCCCTAATATGGGCCTGGAGGGCTGGCCAAGACTTCCTGCCAGGCACGTCCCCGGCAGGACGCCAGCCCCAGATCTTTGCACCCTCTGCCATCATGGCCCACAGGGTGCCACGCCAGCCCCCAGTGGGGAGCGGCAGGGCTGAGGGGAACTGGCAGTTCCGGGAAACGCCAGAGAGCTCGGACCAGAAGGCTACCACTGGCCAGCTCTGGGGCAGGACAGGCCTCCCCAGGCCTCTGTCCCTTCCATCACAACTGTCACCTGCAGGGTAGTGACATCTGTACCTGGGGAAGCAACAGGATAAAAAGGGCAGTGTCCACTGATCGGACGGGGTGGCTGGGGCCTGGGACCCCACCTCCCAGGGATAGACCTGGGGTCCAGACAGGGGTCCAGGCGCCAAGGTAAAGATTCCTGCAGCCCAGAGAGCTAGGAGCCCTCCCCAGGACCCCTGGTGCTTGACCTCACAGCCTGGGGCCGGCCCCTGCCAGCAGAAGACAGGGGTACCCACCACCCCACCTCTGCCCAGAACCCCAGCACTGTTACTGATATCATGCAGCACCTCTCAAGACAGAGCCGCACCCACGGTCCAGATGGGGAGCAAAGCCAGGCCCCTGGACTCTGGAGCCGCCCCTGCTGTGAAGCCGGGTGCAGGAACCTGCCCCGCAGAAGCTCCCCAACCCAGGCCCTCATTCCACCCGAGAAAGGTCTTGCTTCTCCCAGCTGAAGCCTGCCTCCCTAACCCAGCAGACATGTTCGTAGCCGCTCTCACTCCAGTCCAGCCTCACCTTTGTTGGGTGGGAGTGGGGGGTGGGGGTGGTCCTTACCCAGGCTGACTTTTCATGTGGGCTCTCCACCTAGCCTGACCTTCTCTTGGGGGCCCTCACCCAGTCTCCCTTTCCCCATCCAGCCTGACCTTCCACCCAGCATGACCTTCCCTGGGTTGGGACAAAAACCCAGCCGGTCCGTTGGGACTCTGTCTTCCCCGGTGCAGTCCTGGCTGCACAGAACACATGGCATCCTGGGACACTATGGGGAAAGGTGGCCGACCGTCCGTGCCAGGCTCCCAAGCCACCTAGAAGCTATATATCAGTTGGTCCTCTTTTCAGACCGCGGGGCAAATAGGGACCCGAAAGAGAAATGACAAGCCAAAATACCAAACGATTAAAAGCCGGGACTCCTGCCCTTTGTGTAACAGCGCACCTGCCTCCCACACCCCGGTCCGGGTCCTTCCTGGGAAGGACGGCCCTTGAACACCGCTTCCCTGCGGAGTACCCCTGCTGCCATGCCCCACTTGGGTGCCCCGCAGCCACCCCTGCCGGCGTGCACCCTGATATACCCCTCCTCCAGGTTCGGTGGGGGGGGGGGCTGGGAGGCCCTGCGCCTGGGAGATGCTGGAGCCTCAGACCTAAAAATGGCCGCGCTAGGGCCACTTGCACGCTAAGATCGCAGGCAGACAGACGCCAGCCCTCCGCACCTGCCGGTCGTTCCGCGCGGCCGGGTCCTGTGGGGCTCTCCTGTCCCCACCGTAGGCGGGGAAGGGCGCTCGCGGGTGCGGGCGTGGAGGTGGACCTGGGATGTGGGGCTCTCGGAGACCCGGGGGTTTCTGGGGTGCAAGGGTCCTGGGAGGGGGCGCAGGCGGGGACTGGGGTCCCTCCGCCAGCGGAGAGGCGCATCGGCCGTACCTGGGGGCGCATCGGCCGTCGTCGAACACGAAGGTCCGGTTGGTGTGGCCCGCGCCGCGCGCCCCCGGCCACGACACCCTGGACGAGCCCCCCGGGCTGCGCGCCCCGTCGGGGAGCGGCATGCGCGGCGGCAGCGGCTCGGATCCGGAGCCAAAGGAAAAGCTTCTTCGCTTTGCTCCGAAACACAGCACTTTCTCTCTCCGAGCAGAAGAAAGCCTGCTTCAGGGTCGGGGTTCGGGCGCCAGGCCGGGCGCGCCCCCTGCCGGCCGCGCCGGGAATGGCGGCGGCGTAGGACCGGTCGGGGGACCGGGAGGGGGACAGTCGGGGTCGGCCCATCCCCACCCGGGACCCGCCCCCACCGCGGCGCTCGGAACCCTCGTAACCGCGAGAAACAGGAGACAGCGCTTTAACGCTGGAAACCCCAAGGGCGCCAGAGGGCGCCTCGCCCCTGGTGGGAGGGGCTCAGTCCTCCCAGGGACGCCCCGCCACCCCTGTCCCTGGAGGTCCAGCAAGAGGAGCAGACAGACCGCTAGAGCACTGGCACTGAGCGCCCCAGAGACCTGCGGGGCCCTGGGGCTCTGAGCAGCGCTCCCCTGGGGAGTGAGCTGAGAGGGTGGCGAGAATCCAGGGGCGCAGGGCAGGCAGAGGGCCCAGGCGTGGCCAGAGGCAGGGGTGGGGAGGCAGGCAGGCCAGCCCTCGGGCGCTGGGGTGCTGGGGAGGCACAGGGAGGGAACTGCGGCGGGAGCTGTCAGCATGCCCCTGGCTCCTGGGGGAGGGGGCACTTCACTGAGGTGGGGCGCCTGGGAAGAGGACGTGTTTCCGGGGACAGGCGCACGTGGACTGCGGACTTGCCGGCCTCCAGGGGCACGTGGGCATCCTCCAGCCGTCCCAGCCGACCCCTGAGTCCCACCGATCTCCGCCAGCAGTGCTCAGACCAGCCTTCCCGCTCTCCTCTGGGAGCCCCGAGCTGGGTTCCTGGCTGCGCAGTGTTCCAGAAACTCCCGTCTCCTCCTCCTCCCCCCACACCTGTGGCTGCCCCCGCCGCAGGTAACACAGACTGCTCCGTAGAGGGAGGGAGTCCTACCTGCCCCGTCTGGCGTCCTGACGCCTGGCCCACGTGACAGCGCCCGGAGCGCCTGGACTCCTGCGGGTTCCTGCCCGGCCCTGCCCAGAAAATCACACTCTACCCCCGTCCCCTCCTTCCCGGGGTAGTCCTTCACCTGCGGCCCCCTCCCTAGGTGACAGAGCGCAGGTCGGGGCAGCACCCAGGGAGGCCCCCCCGAGTGGGAGCGGGCCGACCCCGACCCCCGGAAGAGCCGGGAGGGGCACCCAGGCCAGGCCAGACTCCGGCCTCAGGGCCTGCCGACCCAGGCCGCCACTTCACAGCGACTTCCGCTGGGAGAAACTTTGAGGCCCCGGGGCAGAGCACGTGCCTGGGCGGGGCAGGGGGCACGTGGGGCAGGGGCGCACGTGAGTGGGCGGAGCCGGCCAGACGCATGCGTGGGGCAGGCGCCTGGGGGTCCCGGCGTGTGGTCGCCTCCTTGCGGCTGCGCTCATGGCGTCCCGGGGTCCTGAGGCTGCTGTTGGGGGGTGCAGGTGAGGACCTGGGGGGCGCTGGAGGGGCTCAGGTGGAAGGCCTCTGCTCAGGGGTGCCGGGGGTGGGGAACTGAGCTGCAGGTCCCCACCCGGCAGGACCCCCTGGGGCAGGGCACCGGCCGCAGGCCCTGTGGGGGGAGGGAGGGCCGAGGGGGACCCTGTCCAGCATCACCCCCACCCCTGCCCCGGCGGCCCCCCGAAGACGTCCATGAGGGCCCCTGGGTCCTGCGGCGTTCTCCGGGGTTCACGGAGCTCCGCGCTCTTGCGTGTCCTGGGCAGCGGCTCTTCCCCATCCAGCGGCCAGGGCTGCAGTGAGAACCACGGCCAGGGCGCGCACCCGCTCAGGGCGCCCCCGGAGCCTCCCGGCTCTGGCTCCGGCTCCGGCTCCGGCTCCGGCTCGGGCCTCGGCCTCCCGCGGAACGTGCTCAGCGAGAGGGAGCGCAGGTGGGTGGAGGATGGTCCCGGGCTTGCAGCGGCGTTGTGGCGGGGGCGGCCGAGGACGTCAGATTCGTGGCTGTGACGCGGGTGTGGGCAGCTGGAACAGGGATGTAGAGGCCATGCAGTCAGGGGGCAGTTAGCACGCGGCAGGCTGAGCAAGAAAACCCAAGGGAGGGCCTTCCCAGGGCCCACCTCTGCAGCCCCCTCTCTGACCGCTGTCCTGGGCTGCTCAGGGGTGTGCCTCTGGGGTCTCTGCGGGGGGGGGGGGTTGGGGCGTGGGGGGGGCGTCCAGGGCCCGGCTGGCCATGGCTGGCGCAAGCGTCTGAGTAGCTTGTGGCCGACGACCCTGAAGGGCTCACATTGTTGGGAGAGCTGACCAGTGGAGGGCCTGGGCGGCTCCGAGGGGCGTTCAGGCAGCTGAGGTCCTTCCCCTGGCCAAGGCCAGGTGGGCTGACGGACACTGTTGCTTGTCTGGAAGCAGGAAGCGGATCTCCGTGAGCTGCGAGCGCCTTCGGGCCCTGCTGCCCCGGTTTGATGGCCGGCGGGAGGACATGGCGTCGGTCCTGGAGATGGCGGTGCAGTTCTTGCGGCTTGCTGGCACCCTGGTGCCCGGCCAGGAGCCGCACGCTGTGAGTGGTGTTCAGGCCGCCGGGTCGCGCTGTGTGGAGGGGCCGCTGGGGGGCATCTCCCCCCCCCCCCGCCCCGGGGGAGGGCAGCTCTGACCTCCCTTGCTCCCTGCGGGGCAGCCAGGTTGGCTGTGATTTCGGCTGGCGTTCTCTGCTTCTGCCGGTTCCAGCTGTCCGCGGGAGCTCCTGGGAGCCATCTCGGTCCCCACTTCAGTCCCTCACATCCCCTCCGTCCCCTGTTCTGCTTTTCCGGGCTGGGGTCTGCGCTCAGGCTGAGCCTCTTGGACCCCCGCAGGGCAGCCCGTGACAGCCGACAGCCTGGTTTCCCGTGTGCGTTGCTTGACCGTTGTCGTTTAGGTTGTTTGTTTCCATTTCAGGTTCTTGGTCCTTCCAAGGAGACATGGCGCGAGTGGCAGAGGGATGTTACGCAGCAGGCCGTATCGCGTCCGAGCGCGGCAGGGCCCCCAGACTGCGGCATGGGAGCCTGTGGCCTGACCGTGTTAGTGTCCCCTGGGTGGCTGGGGAGCCCGCGGGGGCAGCAGACGCAGACCGTTCAGGCTCCCCCTCTGTCTTTGTGTCACTAGGCCACGGGCTCCTCCCGGCTGTGTGACCGCGGGCGCAGGCGAGGGCGAGGCCCCGTCAGGGGTGGCCGAGGGGCCGGAGGGGCCGCCAGCCCTCCCTGGTAAGCAAGGGCGGGTCCCAGCGCGGATGGGGTCGGTGCTCTCGCCAGAGAGGGGACAGGGGCGCGCGGCAGGATGGCATGGGGGTGGGGGTCTGTTTATCAATAAGGGTTGGACACCTATTGTGGTTCTCTCATCGTGACGCGCCTGCGTGTCAAGGTGAACCTCGGGGACCCCGTGCTGCCCTCAGCTGTGGTAAACAGGTTAACGGGCGCCACCAGGGGCAGGGGTACACCTGAGGTGCCCTGCGCTTCTCAGCTGCAGGCGGGGGGCCGTTCTTGGCCTGTCCTTGTTCTGTTCTCTGCCAGGGAGCAGGGTCCGAGCTTCTGCTCCCCAAGGACAGGCCCCCAGTCCTCCTTCACCTTGGGCCTCTAGGGGTCCCCGGGTCCCGTCCTCGTGCCTGCTGCTGGCCACTGTTGTGCCCGGCTCTCTTGAGCAGCCCCCACACAGCCTGGGCTTCTTGGTGCTCTCCTGATCCTTCTGTAATCGAGTGAGTCACGGGCTCTGCACGGGCAGGGCCTTTGTCCTGTGCCAGCCAAGCCCACAGGGCATTGCTGATGACTGCCTCTGCCTCGTGCTGGACCCCGCACCCCAGATATCTGTCACTCCTTGGGCACGAATGGCTGTGAGGGCTTTTAGGCCCCATGCACGTGACTGCCCCGGGAGCCAAGGATGCCTTCTGATTGCCCGAACGTGCCCACGGAGCAGGGGAGGGGGCTTGCTGTCACCAGGGCTGGCGGTGGAGCTGGGGCCTCCAGAGAACTTTGGGAGCCACGGGCAGGGCGTGAGGGTGCAGAGGTCACATGCACCCTCTGCATGGTGGGTGGAGGGAGCTAGATCTGAGGGAGGAGGCTGGGGTAGGGACTGTGGGCAGATGGGGTGGGGTTCCAGATCTGAGCCCCAAGGGCTGATCTGAGGCCAAGCAGGTGTTTTCTCTGAGAAGTTTCCGTGGCCCCAGGTGCCCAGCACTGCAGCCCTGGGTGTCCATCTCCGGGTCATCTGTCTGCCTCCTGCTTCTGAGCTTTTTTGTCCCTGTGCCGGGGACAGCAGGCAGGGGCCGAGGGCTGCTGCCCGTGTGGGGAAGGCCGACCCGCACCTCATTTCTGCCGTAGAGTCCTGCAGCCTGCTGTCCCAGCCCCCAGGCCCAAGTCCCTCCAAGGCGCTGAGGCTGCCCCCACCCTGGCCTCCCCGCTTGTGGCAGCCACCCTCCCCCCTGGTGAGCGAAGAGGCTCAGAGCTGCCTGGGCCAGGCTGGGCCCCCAGCGGAGGGGGCTGACTGTGTCGTGACACTGGACGCCAGGTGGGTGCCCTGCTGGGCGTTTACAGCAGTCCCACACACCTCCTTCCAGTTCTGCTCACGCTTTGCCCGCCCCCACCCCTGGGAAGTCTGTCCCCCTCCCTCACTGTGCCTGGGCCCCAGCTGCCAGCCCAGGCCCGTTTGAGCCAGACACCATGTGGCTTTCTGACGCGTTTCCGAAAACGTTGTCATGTTCCTAGCTGGTCTGTGTTTTGGCTGATAGTAAACGAGTTTGTGTTTCGTGAGCACTCACCAGCTGGGGGCGCGGGAAGGGAGCGTGGCAAAGGAGCGTGGCAAAGGCAGGGGGTGGGGGGGAACCAGCAGAGGCAGGGGGACGGGCCAGTCCGTCCTCAGTGGGCAGGCTCAGGGTCTGGCGGGGAGGGAGGGGCACCCCGTTCATCCTGAACCTGAAGCCACCTTTGAGGTTCGAGGAGTGGGTTCACCTGGGATCACTCACGGTGAAGTCTTCTGGTCCCATTCAGGTCCGTGTCGGGATGTGACATGGAAGACGGGACGTCCTACTTGCTGAACGCCGGTCCCGACTGGTGGCTGGGTGAGTGGGGCTGTGCAGCCTGGGCCACCACTGGCCGTGATGAGGGCCAGGCCTTGGGGCCTCAGCCAATCTGGATAAGGGGCTGGGCAGCTGGCTGGGATTAACAGGGAGATGTGAGCAGACTTACGCCAAGGTCCTGCTATCTGTTTCTGAGCCCCTATTTTCTCCCCGCTGGTGGTCTTCAGGGTCGTTGGGGTGGGGAACCAAGGGGACGTGTGTGCGCGGGGAGCGTCTGTGAGTGTGGCGTGTGGAGCTGGTCGTGTCTTCTCTGCTACTCGGGGTCTGTGCTTTTCTCTAAACTTCCCTGCAAGGGCACCTGGATGGGAGATGAGCAGAACGTCTCTGAGATTAGTGTTTTGTGAAACGACATTGTGTCGTGCTCTGATGGGTCCTCCTGGGTCTCGAGCAGGGCCAGCAGGAGTGGGCTCGCCCACCTGTCATGGCCCTCGGGAGCCAAGGGCTTCCAGGCCGGGCAGGACGGAGGCGGGCCTGTTCTGCACCTTGACCCTCCTGTGCCCGGCCCAGGCCCCCAGGCTGATGTGTGCCATCTGCTTCCAGGGTCTCTGGAGGGCAGAGGTGCCCCTTCTCGGAGCACAGCCAGGAGCAGCCTGCTGGACAGGGCAGAGCCAGGCTTCCTGACAGACCCCGAGCCTGGCTCCCAGGAGCTCCCGGACGGCCCCCTGGAGCCATGGGGCTCGGATGTGGGCTGCCCCAGCCTGGCCCTGCGGGAGGAGGCAGACAGTATCTTCCCCGACTTCTTCCCCTGCTAGGCAGCGGGGAGGGGCCGTGTCTCACGTGTCCGTGTGGGGCGCCGGGCGGCCCCCGTGCTCTGCTGTGGCGAGGCTGGGGGGCCGCAGCGGATGCAGGCCGAGGATTAAAGGCAGGGCGGCACTCCTACAGAAAGCGGGACTCCGGAGCGTCTGTGTAATCAGCGCCATTCACTGGGCAGATGGCACCGCTTCCTCTCGGAGCGCGGGCACCTGCCTGGGCTTTTGTTTCTGCGACGTTCTTGGCCTCGCGGACTCCCTAAATAGCCCTGCAGCCTGGGGCGGGCTCCGGGGGCTGGGAGTTCTGTGTTCCCAGCCTGCTCCCCGGAGAAGTAGGCGTCGGACCCCACCTCTCACGCCTCTCACCCCTCACCGCCTCTCACGAGGCTGGTCTGGGCTGTGCGGCTCTCACGGCCCAGGTGTCTGTCGGGGGAGGCCATGGTGCTCTCAGCCGCAGCCAGGGCCCCGAGGGAAGGGCTGGCCTCCACCTTCGAGGTGGGGACCTCTGCACTCCCCTCTCGGGCTGTGGCAGAGGCCACTTGGTGTCAGCATCTGGACCCTTCTCCTGGCAGGCACAGCTCCAGTCCCAGCTGCTGCTGACCGCTGGGATCTGGGGAAGGCCTGGGTTACCGGGAGGAGCATCCCAAGCCCCCATGGTCGAGTGCGGCTGACCCTGCCCTGCATCTCACCACCTTGCAGCCACAGCAAAGGCGGGTGTCCGTCTGTGCCCCCGGCTGGCCGGGGCCTCACTGTGCTTCTCCTCATCCCCTTCTGGAGACGCTGGGCTCCAGACACCCCCGTGACCCTCCAGGCCAGCAAGTGCTCCAGGAGCCGGGGGGTTTTTTCTCCCCAGCAGAGTAGATTCTCCTGACTGTGAGTCCTGAGCCCCCTGCCCAGGTTGCCTCCCCGCACTTGCACGCATTTCCATCTCCGCAGCCGGAAAGTTCCATTCATTCTGTGAGGCACTGCAAACGGGTGAGGAGCAGCTGGTGTGGGGTCGAAGCGCTGGCAGTGTGAGCCCTCGGTGGGGCTGGAGGGGAGCCAGGCAGCGGCTGCGGGGAGGGAACCTGGGGGAGGCCAGGTGCCCACGGGGGCGGCTATCGCCCCTAGACCCCAGTGCTCAGGACGTCTGCTACTCGTGTGCATGCGTTTGTGGGCCTCGGTGCTGGTGTGCGCACATGTGTGATTGTGTGTGGTTCTCGAGTGTAGGCCTGTGCCTCCCCTTGGAAGGGTGGGATGCTGCAGGGGCCCTGCCGTCAGGCCAACACCCTGAACCCCGCTGTGGGTGACCCCGCTGCATGGCTGCCGTGTCAGGGCCGAGGCAAGCGCCTGGGTCCTGCCCCTGTGAGTTTCTGGCTCCCTGAGCCCAGAGGGGGACCTGGGGTGGAATCGCTGAGCCCCAGTTGGGAGCAGGTCTTCTCTGCTGGGGTTCGCTGCAGGGCTCCGTGGAAACCGCAGCTGCCTCTGGTCAAGCTGACCTAGAACAGTCTGGCTCTGAGCCCCCGGCTGGCCACCTGTGCTCCCCACCCCCACGCTGACCTCAGGTCAGCACCCAGTGAGGGAGATCAGGAGCCCCAGCTGAGGCCTTGGAGAACAGAGATGAGACCCTGCCCAGCCCCAGGCTGTCCCTTGGCAAGGGGGGGACGAGGCCCTGTCTCAGGCGGCAGGCCTGCCTCATCTTGAGCCCCCGGAGGGGGCACTTGGAGGCCTGGTGCGGGCTTGGGGGTAAGAGCAGTGGGCGACCAACAATGTCTGCTCCTCCCGCCTCCCCCAGTGGGAGGAGGGTGCCCTGGAACCAGCATTCACCCCTGCCGGGGCCACGTGGTCACACGGCCCCTGCTCCACAGGCCATAGGAGTGTGGGCACAGAGCCCCATCCCTGAGCTGGCTGGGGCCTGGCCTCCCTCCTGTGGACAGTGACATGCAGGGGAGGGGCAGGCAGGGCTCGATGGCAGAGCCCCCAGCTGAGCGGGAGGGGAGAGGGGCTGCCGCTGGGCCTGCTGGGGGCTTGGTTGGAGCTGTAAGGAGCTGCAGGGTCCAGGGAACAGCCTGCTTCCCATCCATCGTCCTGCTCTCCAGCCCTTTGTGACCCGAATTCAGCTCTCAGTGGTGGCACTCCTACCTGCGTGTGCTCGAGGGTGGGTTTGAAAAGCCGTTGGCTGGTGACTTCGGGCTTGCTCTGGGCATTTGGGGCTGGCTGGGGGGCTTCAGCACAACTTCCCCCCCAGCTCTCAAGGTGACCAGCTTCCCTCCCCACTGCCCCCACCACGAGGTTTGCCTGGAAGTAGGACACACAGAAGGGACACGGCTCCGCAGGACCCCGGACACCCTCAGGCCACACCCTCAGCCCACACTCCCCTTGGTTTGGAACATCTTGGAGGGGCTGTGCCCACGGCTTGGTGACAGCCGGCCGTTGGGCTGAGTGCTGACCGCTCACCACCCTCAGTCCGCCCCTCCTCCTGCCCACTTTCCTCTCCGTCCCCCTGCCTTTCCATTGCTCCTCTTGCTCCATGGGCCTCGCGGCCAGTGTGGTCACCATGCACTGGGGTCTGGGGCGAGGTGTTCAGTTCTGCTCAGTGACCTCGTCTAGTCCCCTGGCCACATGGGTCCTGCTGGAGGACTGGGTGCTCCACTGCTGGGGAGGAGGTGACGTCCCGGGGCCCCTCCTTTCCCCCCAGGCTCTGATCTTCTCTTGGCAGGACAAGCATGTCCTCCATCTCCCATCCCAGGTGACCAATGAGTGAGCGAGAGGAAATCCTCTGGGGACCCTCGCTTGACTGGCCGGGACTCACTGTCCCCCCCCCACTCCCCCATACAGACCTAAGGGAGCCAGAAACCTGCTCGGCACAGCTCCAACCCCGCCCTTGTTCACTGGCAGTCAGGACACTTCGTCATCCCCCAGTGGGCCCTGCTGTCCCCCAGCCCATCACCTGAGCATGATGGGGTGCTCATGGCTGAAAGGGGGCCTCCAGGCCTGCTCACAGCCAGGTCCCATGCCCCTTGCTCAGAGGATGACCGACTGGTCCCTCCACCCTTCCTGCTCCCCTCCCCGTGTGCTGGCAGGGCATTCGAGTTGTGGGGGCAAGATGGGCTGGGCCTGTCCTGGAGGGTAGCAGGCGGTGGGGCTGGGGGCTCTGGGGTGAGGGCAGCTTGGCTGGCATGAGGAGGAGTAAGGAGACAGGTGCCCCCAGACTGTGACCCAGACAGGCGTCATAGGGTGGGCCAGGGGTCAGCGCTATCCCAGGATGAGCGTTGGTGAGAGAAAAGATGCAGAGGTGGGACGCGGGAACAGCGGGGGGTCTGGGGAGCCAAGGAGAAGGAACTCGTTGCCCCTGGACGGGGGGAAGCAGGAGAGGATGCAGCTGTTGACCTGCTGGGGACCCGAGGCCTGGGGCCACTGAGGCGGGCAGCCACCACACGGCTGGGGCAGAGGAGGTGGCTCCGCTGTTGGGTCTTGCTGGAAGAGATGAGCTGGAAAGGCCCTTGGTGGGTGCCGGTGGGGGCGTGGGCTTCTGATGGAGGGGGCCGGGCAGGAAGGACCCCTGGGTGCTGGGGGTGGCCTGGGGGGGTCCCAGGGGCTGGGAGCCTCATCCCAACTACGGGGGTGGGAGGCCCCCTCTTCTGACTGCCAGCACAGACAGCTCCCCTTCATGCAAGGCCGACGCAGGCCGTGGTGCTGGGCAGCATGGCCTGCCCTGAGAGACTCCCTCGAGGGACTCTTGGCCGCTGGCAGGAGCCCCCTGGTCTCGGCCAGGGGGTGGGCTTGATGGATGGCTCAGGGGTGGTGGCCCTGGGGTAGGACAGGCCTGTCCGCTATGGGGCAGGGAGCCTGCGTGCAGCTGGGGGCCTTGGGTGTGCATCAGAGGGGGCGGCGGGCACGCACCTGCCAGGCCTGCACAACTCAGGGAGGAGGAAGATGCAGTGGGCAGCATCTCCTGCTGCCTGCCCAGTGGCTGTCCCTGCCCCCAGGGTGTCCGCCACCATCGTTTAGCAGACACACACATGTGTGGCCAGAAGGGGCTCCTACGCCGGGACCAACCTGGATTGGCGCTGCTCGCTGGCTCTGCCCCTGCGAGACTTACTTCTGTCCCTGCCAGGTGGGAAGCCCCGGGACTGAGGGGACCAGGTTGCCCTGGGGTCTGGCCTCGCTGACTCCCTGTGTTGTGTGCGGTCGTCCCTTCTGAACGGCATCCTGGGAACCCCTAGCAGCTTCCCCCCACCGTGTGGACGTGAGCCTGTGGTGAGCTTGGCTCACCAGGAGGGGAGGGTTCCCATCTCTGACCCCTGCGGCCCTGGCCCCGTGTGGTCACCAGTCAGAGCCCCCCCACAGGGCACACTCGGTCTCGGGGCGGCAATCCTTTATTGGACACACCAGGAAAGGTCTCCAGGAACGGGGAGCTTCCTGGGGGGATGGGAACAGTTGAAGGGCTCCTTGGGTCAACTGTGAACTTTTGGTCCTTCGAGGGGGCAGCTCCTGTGAGTGAGAGGCGGCAGGGTGGGTTCAGGGGTGGGTACGGGTGGGGCGGATCCTGTACTGCCCTGGGCTCTGCCCCCGGGTCGGGGGCTGGGGAGGTCTGTCTGTGAGCAGGACCTCACCCTGGTCCGCTCGGCCATTTCCCTCCTCCTCCAGACTGGCCCTGAGCCTCTCGGCAGGCCCCCCAGTGCCCCAGGCTGGCCCTGCCCCCGTCAGCGTTTGGGGGGCCCTGTGGGCATCCCCACCTTGGTTCTGCCCAGCAGAACCAGCAGCTTGTGTCCACGCCGTCAGCCCCCAGCTGCAGCCCACGGCTGGCGTAGCCGGGGCTCGGTGTGTGCCCCTCATCACCCCGGCCTCGGGGGTCCCTGTGCCACAGCCCCTGCGGGGTCAGAGGTCACTCACCTGGGCCCAGCGGCCTGCCTACTGTCAGGCACGCAGGCGGTGGTCTGTGAAGAGGAGTGCGGGTTGCTGAGCGGGAGGCTGAGCCGTGCCCTTCCAGCCTCCGGGTCTGGGGTGGGGGCGGGCACTTACCCGTTTGGGTCAGGTTGATGATGTTGGCCGGGCTAATCCCGTGGCTTTTGCAGTAATTCCTAAACGTCTGCATGACGTCACAGCTCGCGGTAGGGGTCCGGCCTGCAGACACAGCAATAGGGGCTGTCCCTCTGGCAGGTCATTTGGGACAATGGGCAGTGGGGTTCTGCGAGCTTGGAGACGGCCCTGGATTTTCAGGGTGCAGGCAGGGTTGTGGGGACGAGCTGCCGTGACCAGAGTGGGAGGGGTGTGCCCAGAGGGCCCCATGCCAGGCCGGAGAGGAGGCAGGGGGCCCCACAGAGTGACACCCGGCCCTTGGGTGGGGTCCGGCCTATCCTCGGGGCCCCGGTCCTTGCTGTTCCCGCCAGTGATGCCTTTGTTTACTGCACGTCAGGATAAGGGGCCGGTGTCTGGTGCTTGGCTTGTTTCAAGGCCAGCAGAGCGACCCAGACGTGTTTGGGAAGTACCGTGGGGACACAGGTGAAAGTTCGCCGCCCCCTGCCCTGCGGCCCCAGCCCCAAGAACCCACCGCCCGCAAAGCAGAAGCAAGCAGCAGGAGGGGGCGGTGGTGCCTGCCCGCCTGGCTGGTCAGCCGCTCCTCACCCTCCCCAAACGTCGCTCTGCTCCGGGGCCGGCAGTCCGTGCCCCCCCGCCCCGCCCCACCGCACGCTGAGTGCCAAGCCGGAACTCCCAGCCTGGGTGTGGCCAGTTTCTCCTGGACATTTGGACCTCACTCCACCGGCCCTGTAGGTCTGGGGGCCCAGTATGGGGCTGCGCACTAAATCAGATCGTCTTCATGCTCCCTGCGTGGCTGGATTGGGTCCCCCTGAAAGGTGTGGGCAAGTCCTGGTCCCCAGAACTTGGGAATGGGACCTGCTTTGGAAGCAGGATCTTTGCAGGTGTGGTAAGGGTCTTAGGACGAGGTGATGCTGGGTTCGGGATGGGCTGGAAAACCAGTGACAGGTGTTCTTTTACGGGAAAGGGAAGGGAGGCTTGAGAACAGAGGAGAAGCCCCGTGGGGACGGAGGCAGAGCTCAGGGACGCCGGGGGCCCCAGGAGCTGGAAGGGTCAGCAGGTGGAGGGGGCCGAGCCCCTGCCAACGACTCTGCTGCTGACCCTCGCCCGCCTCTGGAGACTGGCCAGTGGAGCCCAAACAACAGCCCTTAACTCTGGGCCCGAGTGAGGTCGCCGGCCTGTTCCTAAATACGGACATTTCCCCAGCCGCCGTGTCTGGACACAGCCACGTCATGCCCAGGACGCCGTGGTCCCTGAGGACAGCAGTGAGGTGTCACAGCTAACACACAGACCCCCATCTCTTACCTGCTTTTCTTGTTTGTGGGTCTCCGTGGCCCTGGTGGCCTCGGGGAAGCAGACGCTTCTACGGCCTGGGGGCCAGCTGGCCAGGAAGACCGTGGGGGCCCCGCTCAGGTGGGAGGGGGCGCAGCATGGGTTTTCTCCAGACTTTACTGTCCGTGATGCTAAAGGAGGCTTACCTGAGCTGCTGGCCTGTTAGGTCCCCCTGTTGGCCTAGCACCTTACTACGTTCCTGTCCCCCCTGCAACCCTGTGGCCGCCGGGCTCCCCGCTGTGTCCTGTTGGCTGGGGGAGGAAGGCACTTACTGAGGAGGTTCACCACCACTGTCTCCTTTCCGTGCCAGTGGTTGTGGATGCAGAAGATGAGGAAGCGAGAGGGGTCCACCTCCTCTAGGAAGATCATGTTGTGGCCAGCATCTGCGAATCCGGGGCCCAGGGTGGGAGGCAGGTGGTGCAGGCTTCCCCATGGGGCCAGAACTGGGCCCTGGGAGCCCTCCTGTCCCTCCACGGCCTTAGACAACTTGGTGCTCGTGAGCAGTCGGGCCCCAGGAAGGGGCAGGACCGGGTGTGGGCGGCGGCCCGGCAGGTGAGCTCCTGGCCACACACCGCCGGGACTCCCAGGGACTCCCCGCTCACAGGCTGGACGACGCTGACCCTTTATACTTACATTTCAGCGTGTACTGAAATTTCTTTTTTGTTTTATTTGCCATCATTATAATCGGGACACACATGCCCTGTATCCTGGGAGAGGATGATAAGATTCCTTGGGACTCTGCGTCCAGAAGAAGTGCCCGCGGAGCTGGGTGGGGCTCGGTCACAGCAGACGTGGGACACGTGTGTCCTGTCCCAGGGCAGCGAGCCCCAGCCCTGTGTCACCATGTCCCCCGCACTCTCCAGTGTCTGGGACATGGCCGTGGGGCCGACCGGGGATGGGGCACGGGGCTCCCCTAGACCTTGGCCCTGTCTGGCACCCTCTTCCCAGACTTACCTCCTGTAGAGATGGAACTCTATGGTCTTGAGGGTTACATGGATTTTGCGGACGAAGAACATCACGTGTGAGTCCTTCCACAGGAGTGTCGGTTCGTCAGAAGCCTGGGCTGTTGAGAACCAGTCGCCGTTGACCTGCCGAGCAGAGGTGGGCGTGCCGGTGCGGAGGGAGCAGCTGGGGCTGGTGGGCGCCGGGCCTGTCCCCCACCCGCTGCCCCCAGCCGCCACCTTCTCCCGCTCCGACGCCCGCGGCGGCTACCATATTCTCATCGATGTTGGGGTCCCGGGGCCCGTGTGCAGGGCGTGGGGCCCCGAGCAGAGCTAGCACCAGGACCAGCCACGGGGCGTTCATGGTGCCGCAGGAGGGGCCGAGGGGTGACTGGCGGCACCTGGGCGTCCAGAGCCTGTGGCACCGGCCCTTTCGTGCGCTGCAGGGGAGGGCTTCTGCCACGTGGCCGGCTGCCACGGGCTCCCTCCTGCCCACAATGACCCTCTGTTGACACTACCTCCAACAATGGCCACTTGGCCGTTTGTCCACAAAGCCCCTGCCCAACCCGTGCTGACTGTCACGTGGTTTCCCAGAGCCACAGCCGTGCGCCTGGCTGCTTCCAGGATCCGCGAGTCCCCGCTGGGCACCGACCTCTGATCATCGAGTCGGAGCTCCGGACGCGGCTGCCCTGGGTGGCCGTGACATCTCGTGACAGCCGCCCGAACGGCTGAGTGCTGGGTCGTGGTGTCCAGGGCCTTGGCAGGGGATCCGAGGAGGCTGGAGCGCGCATGCCCCATGCTGCCGCACCGGGGCTCTGGGGGCCGTGGCCACTCTGGGAAATGCCTCGCTGCTCCGCGCCTGTCCTGGAACCGCCCATCTGGGCAGAGCAAGGCGAGGCCTGGGGCCAAGGAGAATGGGAACGGGCTGCGGGCAGCGGGCTGAGCGGGGGTGCACCCGTCTCCACTCTGGCCCGTTTCCAGAGCCTCCCTGCTGCAGGGTGATCTGAGCTGGGCCAGATTCGTCTGCTCGGAGACCCCCCAGAGCCCACGGGAACAGAGCGGGCCAGTGCAAGCGCAGGTTACCGTGTCCCCCACGGGCCGGGGGGCCTCAGGTCCTGAGCCCCGGCGTCCTCACTGTCGACGTGGCAGGGATGACTACCCACCCGCCCACTTCTTGGCTGCAGGGCTCCTTGGAGGTGTTCACGGGGAGGTCTCCCCCGCCCCACCTCTGCCAGGTGCCTGCACCCCCACCAAGGCCGGTCACTGTGCTGCGTCCCCACGCTCACCCCTGCCCCCTGTGGTCTGTGCTCACGACAGTGGTGCCACACGGATATCAGAACCGGGCAAGGACCGTCACAAGGAAGGAAACCTTACAAGTCAGACTCAAGACGTAAGATAAACCCAGCAATATGTGGAAAGGGTGATGTATTAAGGCCTTGTAGGGTTTGATCCAGAAATTCAAGGTTAGTTACTGAGAATCAACGTATTTCACATGCAGAGTGGTGGGAAAGCTCGTATGAGCACCACGTTAGCGGCAGGAAGGGATCTGATGAGACTCAGCAATATTCGTGATAAAAACTCACACTGCTGTCGACACAGAAAGGAACTGATCTGTTTGAAGGGGGGTTGCCAGATTCCCCCAACAGTCCTGCCTGAGCGTGAAGCGTGGAAACCTTCCCTGGTGGGACCGTGGACGCTGTCACCACTGTGTTGGACACGGCACTGGCCCTTCCCGTAAGGGGACAGAAGGGAGTACAGGGGAGAGGTTGACAAGGAATGTTACTGAGGTCATGCGCAGATCACCTGCTGTTAAGTTTGTCATGTTGGCGAGTTCAGGAAGGCGAGTGGCCCCAGGATCTGTACACAAAAGGCGCCGTTTCTGAGTGTGAGCAATCATAATTAGGATAGGAACTTGAAGAGGCTTTATTTGCAATTCAGAAAAAAAAATCAGGTAACCAGAAATAAATCCAGCAAAAAAATTGTGCAGACCTTCTGCCCAGAAAACTATCAGCTAGTATGAAGATATTTAGATGAACTGAATAAATCACATACCATGTCAACGGGCTAGAAGTCTCAGTACTGCAATGTCCAGTCTCTCCCTGGGATCCACAGGATCCTAGTCAGAATCCCAACGGGATGCGTGGCGTGTGGTCCCCACGTGCCAAGACACTCCCACCATTCAGTTTGGTGGAAGTCGCTCCAGCAGACTTGGGTTCTTACTGCAGTTTTAGTGATGAGGTCTCTGTGGTATCGGTGCAAAGCTGCGGAAGAAAACACACACACCTTCCCACGAGGGGGCCCTGCAGGGAAACAGGGTAAAAGCGTTCTTAGGACTGGACGCTGGATGCCCTTCAGGACGAAAACGAGCGTGGGCCTGCATTATACCCGCACAAAAATAAATCCCGGCAGGGCGCTGAGTGGTGTCCCGCCCCAGAGCTGGGTGGAAAGTTCTGTCCCCGGGACCTCAGAATGTGACCTTCTTTGAGATTGGGTCTTTGCAGGGTGGCCAACCCAGTGTGACTGATGTCTTTATAAGGAGGGCAGGTTTGGACACAGACGCTTGGAAGACGGCGTGAGCACCACCACGGGACAGAAGACAAAGCAGAGGTGGCAGGCCGCGGCCACAAGCCAGGGCGTGCCGGCAGCCCCGGAGCTGGAAGGGGCCGGAAGGACCAGTCTCCCCCTGGAGCCTCCAGAGGGGGTGCGGCCCTGTGACCGCGGATGGGGGCCTTTGGGCCTCAGAATGCGGAGAGCACAGCTCTTGGCTGGCTCCGCCCCATCTGTGATCCTTTATTATAGCAGCTGCAGGGCACCCATACGGCAGGACAGGGGACAAGTCCCGGCAGGAACAGGTGGCCCACCCAGAGGGGGATCTGCAGAGTTCAGGGAGGGGACTGGGGCTGAGGTGTGGGAGGTGGGGGAGGGGTCAGCCAGGGGAGGGCTGAGCGGGAAGCAGCTGTGGGGCTGGCCGCAGGCAGGGCCTTGGGGAGGGACGCAGCAGGGGGTCCTGCAAATGCCCCAGACTCTGGCTCCCGTCTCCTGCGGGGCCTCCCTTCTGTGGACCCTGCGGGAAACCACCTGTCGTTGCAGCTGTAGGGACGTTGTGGGCGGAGAGCGGGTCTGCAGGAAGAAGCGGAGTGTCCCGCACGGGTGGACTGTCCATCTGGATGTGAGAGGTCAACGGCCAAGCCTCTGAACCAGAGGAGGACTGCAGAGCACATCCTGCAGCCTCAGGGAAAAAGAGCCTGCAGACGGGACAGAAAAGGCAGGATCCCTTAGCGAAAATCCCGCTCAGCTGGACCGTGAGGCAATGGAGAACCCTGTCCACTGGAAGACAAGGGGTGAGAATGCAGCCACAGGGTGACAAAGATGGATTATCTCCATTACCAGCCAAGGGCTCTTCTCTGGAATATATAAAGAACACATATCAAAGCAACAAAAAAGCACTGACGGAGAAACGGGCAAAAGACGCTACTTGACAAAGAGGCGATCCGACGGCTCAAAGCACGGAAGGGTGTGCGACCTCACTGGTAACCAGGGAAGTGGAAATTATATGAGATTCTCGACACCCCCTGCCCCTAGCGCCCCAGAATGGCTGGAAATAAAATGACCACACCAGTAGTAATGAGGATGGGAACCAGCATGAACTCGGATGCTCTGCGGCAGGGAGGTCAGTGGGTCTAGAGCCCTCAGAAGGCCAGTTGCGCGGCCTGCCAGAGCCCCTGGACATGGCTGATGCTCTGCTTGGTATGTCCCTGTAGAGATGTGTGCCCACAGGCCCCCTGCATCCCAACGCTCTCCACTCCGAAGTCCAGGGACGGAACCATGGTGCTGGCTGTCCTCGGGAGGGCGGGAGGTGTCTGGTGCTCACATTTCACAGCTGCCACGGCGACCCGCACCCCACAGAGCAGCCACCACCCGCCAGAGCCCCCCGGAGTGCCAGGTGCCTCCCCAGCCTGCTGGCATGAGAGGGGCCCCCCAACCATGCCTGTGAGGACACGAGGTGTCGTCGGAGTCCCTCCTGTTGTGGGCACTCTCTTACCTTTGTTTTGAATGAAGAGGTGCAGGGGAAGGCCCAGCAAGTTTGCAGGCTCAGGGAGGTCACGTGCGGGGGCAGCACGAGCCCTCCTGGGGGTGCAGGTGGAGCGAGGCGGGGAGCCCACCCAGGCCCCTCGGGGAGCAGCTCGTGGGGTGATCGCCGAGGCTGCCCCTGCCCCTGTCCCTGCTGCGCTCGGCACGGGCACCCAGGCATTTCAGGGGCGATCAGCCGTGGGGCAGCACGTGCTGGTGCTGACCCCACAAACCAGGGGGAGGAAGGCAGTGGCGGGCAGCCCTCCCCGGGACGAAGGGGTGCTGCGGTGGTGGCCATCCTGCGTCCCAGGGTTTAACTCTGCAGCTTGTTTTCGGTCACGCTGCTTGCCTGGTGGGGGCCGGCGGGGGCCAGCAGGGGCCTCCTCGGGGGTGACCTCAGTCCTGACACCTGGCCACCTGGGACCTTGCTGGCTGCATGGCAGAGGGAAAGAAAGTTTGCGGACAGCAGTCTTTGTGAGTCACTTGGGCAAAGTGACTCTGGGGACGCCCAGAACTGGGAGAACTGGAATCTGGGGTTGGGGGGCACCCTCCATGCCTCGCAGAGGAGCTTGTGGTAGAAACAGGGCAGTTGGCTCATTGCTTGGAGGTTGAATGCAAGAAAGGGACTCGGTCACATTCTACTCCTTCAGGGAGAGGCCCCCTGCCTCCTGGAAGGGGTGGGGGTGAGCAGGGCCATGGAGGTGGGGTTGGGCTTCCAAGACACTCCCCAGGTTGAGAGTCTGGAAGGCCAGGGTCTTGGGTTCTGTGTTTTGATTTGGAGAGCGTTTTGGGGGGCATGTTCTTGCACGATACTGGCTACTGCCTTTAGGACCCCTCGCTTCTTGGGGTCTTTACCCCCCAACTTCGGAGTGGCTGCCCAGGTGTCTCTCTGTGACCTGTGGTTGCCCATCTCCTTCCCACTCTCCTGAGATCCTGGTGGGGGTGAGGAGGCCCACTTGGCACAAGTTGGGCTTCAAGATATCTGCAGCTCCAGGAGCAAAGAGTGGGGGCCTGGGCCCAAGCTGAGGTGCTGCAAGTGGCCAAGGAAAAGTCCTTTGCCGGACCCCTGGGCTGGGGTCCTCCCTGCTCAGGAATGGCCATGTTCTGACAGGTGGGCGCTGAGGACCCTCACCTGTGCCCCCCATTCAGGTGAGCACTGGCTCCTCCTGGCAGAGTTATAGGGCATGCACGGCTTTCCTGATTGGGGCTGAATAGGGTCTCCCCAAAATTCATATCCATCCAAACCTCAGAATGTGACCTTATTTGGAGTAAGTGTCTTTGCAGTTGGAATTAAGGTAACGCTTGACATGAAATCATGCTGGATTAGGGTGGGCCCTGAATCCAGTGACGGGTGGAGAGACAGAGGCTCACATGTGACACGGGGGGATGAGCCAGGTGAGGTGGAGGCTTGCAGCAGCAAGCCGGGGACACGGGCCCCACCAAGCCCGGGAGAGGCAAGGGGCAGGTTCTCCCTCAGAGCCTTGGAAGTGCTCGGTGCCGCGGACACCCGGGGCTTGGCTCTCTGGCCTCCAGACTGGGGGCGGGGGAGAACAGTTCAGTTGTGTGTGGTGGCCCCAGGAGGCTGACCCACTGGGCTTGTGCCGGGTCAGGCTGCGCGTGCCCCTCGTGTCGGCTCGCCGAGCTTTTTCTTGTTTTTATACATGTAGAGATGAAGTGGGCAGGTCACTCAAGGTCATGCCATGAGCGACAGTGACAAGTCAGGCCCCCACCACTGTCCCTGCCTTGCTCCACGGCTCAGCTGGCTGCCTCCGTCCTCATTGTCAATCCCAGGCAGGCCTCCTGGTCAGGCTAGCGTGCTTCTGGAAAACTGGCTCCCAGCCACCCTTGTGTCAATGGCCCCTCGAGGAAGTCATGGGCACCTCGCCCCGTCTCAGACCAGAGCACAGGTGCAGTCCAGACGTGGAGCCTTCAGCCCCCGTCGCCCCGCTCTCTGCCTGGGCATCCTCGTCGGGGACCCGACGGTGAGTGCCCCTCCCAGAAAGGTCCTTCCTGGCCAGGCCCCCGGCAGCAGTTACTGTCCCCCGGGGCCTAGGGCGGCCGCAGCAGATGGCACGTCAACAGAGGTTCCCGAGATGCTAATTTGCAAAAACAAGAGCTGGTGTCCTAGTGGCCTCTTCCTGGAACCGACTGGTTCTGAGGCCTCTGGCCTGGGACCAGCAGGTCACACGCTTGCATTCTTTGTCCCCGTGGCAGGTGTGGGGATTGGCGTCTTTGTCCTTGTCCCAGGGCCCAGGTGACCTCAGTCAACCGTGGGCACTGGCCGTGCACTTTGTGTCCATGTGTCCACTCTGCATCATCTGCCTTCTAGGCTGTGTGGAGGTCACCGCGCCGGGGCAGGACCGGGAATGCAGGGCAGCTGCTAGCTGTGGAGGGTCACAACCCAGCTCCACGGGAGCCCAGGGGGCTGACGCCTGGGGTAGGGGCTCAGCCAGGGGCTGGCCGTGGCTCTCCTGCAGGTGGTCACTGCAGTGGCCCTGCACTTTCGGCCCCTGGGGCTCTCCCAGCCCCCCATCTTTTGGGCGAACGGAATCCAGAGCCCTCAGGCGCCCTTCACTCATCCTGCCCTGCAGGGCTGCCGGGTGTCACCCACCTGCCCGTCGTGAGCCCGGGCTCGAGTCTGCAGCTGGGTATCCCCCCTCTAGTGAGGCATCTCGGGATGGGGGGTACATACCCTGCACTTGCCGGCCATCCTCCCAGAGCGACTTCTGACACTGCTCTGTCCTTGAAGCACGTGCACACCCATAGGACGCCGGTGCCACTGGCCCGGTGAGCGTGTCCGGCAAAGAAGCTGGACGTTAGCTTTTCATTATGAACACTTACCGCCAAGCTGCAGCGTGGCTCCCGTGGTTCAGCCAGCCTGGTCGCTGAAGCAGCTGTCTCAGGCGATGCTAGTCTTCCCGCGCCCGCCCCACCACCGGGCACCCCTGCCGGTGTGACCCTACCCTAAATCCCTGGAAGCACCTCCTCCCACCCACCGTGCATCCCTAGCACCTTATTTTTCATTTTGTCTGTTTTTGGAGTTGAGAAAAATAGTGTCCTATAGAGCACACGTTTTTGTATCCAGTTGTTTTTGGTGAAATATTATGTTTGTAAGTTTCACCCACGTGACTTTTGAAATGAATTTATTTTTATTGTGGTCGCATCTACATCACAGAAGATCCGTCCTCATAACTGTTTGAAGCACACAGCTCCGTGGTACTGGGTACACGCACCGGGGTGGGCAGCCGGCCCCGCCATCCGTCTCCAGAACTTTCTGCTCTTCCCAAACTGGAACTCTGTCCCCAGGAAGCACCCCCTGTCCCCCGCCCCAGCCCCCACCGCCTGCTCTATCTCCATGAATACGACCACACTAGGGGCCGCACATAAATGGAACCCTACGGGATTTGACCTTTCATGGGCTGGCTTATGTCCCTGAGCAGAACGTGCTTAAGGCTCCTGTGTGTCCTGGCATGTGTCAGAATGTCCTTCTTCCATGCCGTGTGGTGATTTATCCGCTCCCCGGTCCGTGGGCATTGGGTCCTCTCTACCCTTTGGCTGTGCTGAGTCATGCTGCTCACACACGGGTGTCGGAGTCCCAGCTTTCAGTTCTAGCAGGGGCTCTGCCCATAAGTGGAATTGCTGGGCCATGGCGTGGTTCTGGACTTCATTTGTTGGGAAACTGCCACTGTTTCCCACGGCAGCCTCACCATTTTACGTTCCTGCCGGTAGTGGGAGTGTGTGTGTGTGTGTGTCCATGAGTGTGTGTGATGTCATAACCACCTGCAGGTGTGGGGGGTCCTTGCTCATGGCTGTGGTCCACGTCCCCTGTAGGGTTGTGTTGGTTTATTTCCCCCCACATAGCATCCTGTGTGGGGCCGGCCTGCAGGTCATCCGTCTGCTCTGCTCTCAGTGGACATTTTGGGTTCCTTCTGGCTTTGGGCTGTTACCTGTCCAGGTCCTTTGGTAACTTGTAATCCCATTTATTTAGGTGCTAAGTACAAAATAGTACTAAATGCTAAACAAATACTCTGTACTAAATACTAAATAAAACCTAAGTATTTCCTGAAATGTTTAGGAGCCGAATTGCTGGGTCACGAGCAGGTGTGCTTCCAGTGTTATTAAAAACTCCCCAAACTCCCCCAAGTACTGGGCCACGTTGTGTCCCCACCGACCACATTGGAGAGTTCTTGCTTCACATTGTTGTCAGCCTTGGATGAGTCAGCCCTTAATTTTAGCTGTTTTGTGGGTGGGAAGCGGCAGGACACCTTGGCTTTGCTTAGCGTCTCTGATGACTCACGAGGCTGAGCACCTTTCCGTGGACCTGTCGGCCACGCACATACACGTCGTCTTTTGTGAAGTGCCTGTTCCCCTTTGCTGCCTTTTTTTTTTTTTTTTTAATTGGGTGGTTTGCTTTTTGCTGTTGATTTGTTGGAGTTCTTTAGAGATCCTGCCTGTGAGCTCTGCTGGATGTACGTAACTTGATTTCTTTCCCCTTAAATTGCAGTATGATCGACCGTTCCGTGGAAAAAATTTAGCAACAAAAGAGAAAAAGGATTCGTCTTGCATGATTTCGAGTCTCTGAAATGTGCTGAGGCTCGTACGTTGTGATGCAAGCCCTGGTGTGTGTGGGCCAGGGGCGTCGGTGCCCCGTGCCCCCGAGGGCCAGGTGCTCTGTGTGCCGTGCTGAGTGTGGCGTTCCGTGGATACGCCCTCGGTCATTCCTACTCACATCTGCATCTGTGTTTGCTCTGTCTCCCTGTACCTGCCGTTACTGCGGGGATGGCAGGTCCCCGTGTGGACGTGACCTTACGTGGAACAGTTGTCTTTGTGGATGGGAGTACATTGGGCATCCTGGGGGTGGGGCAGGTGTTCCTGGATGACTCGCTAGGCTCTAAACGGAACTGCAAGGGCCTGTAGAATGGAGAAGCAGTGGGATATTTGACACAAAAGGAAGAATTTGCCTGTGGGGGGGGGGGGTTTGACGACGCTTTGCTCCTGGCTTGAAGGAGGAGAAAGGGCCACAAAGGCAGAAATGCCGCTCTAGAAGCAGGTAAGGAAACGGATCCTCCCGGGAGCCTCTGGAGGGAGCATGACTCTGCTGGCCCCTTGGCCAGAGACCGACCTCGGACTTCTGACCTCCAGAGCTGGGCAGAGGTGCCTGAGGCAGAGGCCAGGGGTCACCCGGTGGATGCAGAGCCCGTGGCCTCCAGCGCCCAGCATCCTCCATGCAGGGTAGGAACATCTGCTCGGGCCCAGCCTCTGTGGGGCTCCTGGTCCCCACCCCCTCCTTGCCTATGGGTCCCCGTCCCCACCCCCACCTTGTTCTTGCTCGTGGTCCCAGGGGTGCCCTGAGCCCTGCACGGACCCCTGGGGCCTGGATGGCAGGAGGCAGGTCCAGAGGGCCCTTCCTAGGCCTGGGGCTCCCCAGTGGCTCCAGCTACCTCTGGGGCGGGTTCAGCATCCATGCCGAGCTTCTCAGCACCAGTGGGGAGTGTGTTGACTTCTTTGTCTTGAAGAGCGATAGCTGGTGCCCCGTCCCTGTGGGGCAGAGCTCTGCGGGGGACACCGAGTGCTTCGTCCTGCCCCATACCCAGCATGTCGTGTTCCTGCTCCGGAATCCGTGAGCGCTCCGGGCAGCTGGGCATGAACGACAGGCTGGCAGCCATGGAATGTGTAGGGAAACAGAGTCAGGGAGCTCTTCCAACCTGGCTCCCGGTGTGGGAGGGGCTGTGAGCGGTGGGAAAGGGACTCGGGACCAGGGACATGGCAGCAGGGCAGGCTGTCATTGGTGGTGGGGCCAGCCAGGTGCTTGCCCCACCCTAGATCACAGACCAACCACCCCTTCACCCTCCACAGTCTTCTCAAGGGCCCAGGGGAGCTCCCCGTCTAGTTCACTCTTTCCTGCCCAGGATGCTGTTCCTGGCCCCATTCGGTACATTTCCCCCGAGCTGTCCCCAGGGGCTCTGGGATTGTTGTGGGTCACCCTCCACCCCTTCCCGTTCTCCGGCTTCCCGGGAGCAAAGCCCTTCACTCTCCTTGACCGTGTCCACACAAGTGAGCCTCACACCCCAGTGCCCCCACCCTTGATCACTGGCATGATTTGGGGGCTGCGTCTGGCCCCCTCTCCCACTGTGGTCCAAGCTGTACGTGGCCTGGCATCCTTTGGGTGCGCGTGGGTAGCCTTGGCCCTGTGCAGATGGATGTGTTTGTTGTCAGTCCCTCGAGGGAGGAGAGTTAGCAGACACCCTGCCTGGGCATCGGTCCCAACGTCCCCAATACTTGTTTGGTGATATTCCTGGACCCGGCGTGCGGGTCCACCTGACCTCCTCAGGCCTTGGCCTTGGCCTGCTTTCGGGGAGAGGCCCGAGGCCCTCCTAGCGCCTCACCACTGCCAGGCCCCACCAGCGCGTCCTGTTTCTGAAGCTCTGGTCACAGTTCGTGGTGCCTTATACGCGACAAATGATAAAAAAGATCATTAATGCAAAGTGAGCGGCCATGTCTCATCTTTGATTTGGTTTCATGTTTGTCCTGTCATACCTTTCTCGCATCTGCATCCTTGCTGCCCTGGTTTTTCCTGCTGGCTGAGACCCTCCTCTGGCCCCGTGGGGCTGTGGTCCCTCCTGAGCTCCCTCTGGGCAGCTCGTCTCCTGGACGGGCAGCGCGGGGCTGTCTTCGGGTCTCGGCCCATCTCAGAGTTCTCAGCCTTGTCTCCCTGTGCACCGTCCTCTCTTTCCTTTGCCCTGGTCTTCATTTGCCTGAACCTTCTCAAGCGACAGCGAGAACTCCCTGGAATCGCTTTGGCTTCTCTAAGTGGAGGCATTCTGTAGGACTGTTTCCCCTTTCGGGCAGGGCTTCTGGCTCAAAGAACATGCCTGTGTCCAACTCGGCAGCTGCCGTTCATTCTGAATACTGTAAATTGCTGTTGAGTTTTCCTTAATTTTTGCCGAGCTGATGGTAGACAAATAGCTTGCCTTATTGCTTTAATTAGTGTTTCTCTGCTAGGGAGCTTCAGCGTATGTGTATTTTTATTGGCTATTTGAATTTTTTCTTTGGTGAATTGCTTCTCTGTAGTCTTTGTGCGCTGCTTTGGGAGCTGGCTCGTGGTGTGGCCCCGAAGCAGAGTCCACAGGGAGGACTTTGTCAGAGCTGCAGGGCGGAGGGACCACCAGGATTGCTCATCCTGATGGCCTGGCCCCTGGGTGCCCACGCAGGAAGGCAGCCAGGCAGCCTTTGCCATGTGCTCTGAGGGGATTGCCCCAGTGTCCCAGCAGAGGGGGGAGCCCTCACTTTCTGCTGAGCTGGAGTCCCTCCTTGTGCATCTTCCGGCAGTATCCCCAGGTGGCCCGTTGGCCCCACTCCTACCAGGAGGGTGGACTTAGGAGCTTGCCCTCGTTCTTGCTCATGGAGGGGCCTTCCAGATTTTTCCTCTCCCTCGATGAGAGGAGCCCCCATTTTCCACCCGTCGGACCTGGAGCAGGCACTGTGACCGGGGCCCTGGTTGGGCCCTGGGGGTCAGGGTGTTTGGGGGACGGTGGTGCAGGCACATCACCAGGAGGAGGCATGAGACAGAGGTTGCAGCCCGTGTGGTGTGGACCCAGTCGGGACTCGTGCCTCCATCCCCCACCCACCAAGCACGTCCTCATGAGGGCCACCCTCTCTTTTCTTAGATCGTGGGCTTTGGGTGAAGCCACCCCCACCCCTGACTAGGGAAGACACGTGACTCAGGCCTGGCCGCTGAGAAGCATAAGAGCATCACCTCTCTCCATTTGGAGATGAACACAGGAGGGGCCAGGACCTGGGCAGGCCCGTGGGCTGCAGGGCGGAGCCCTCTGCAGGGACTTTGGAGAGAAGTATGAGCTCGTTACGCTGTATCTCGAGGAAGGGGGAGGTGGTCTGTGGCTGCTGGCAGCCGTGTGGGCAGCCGGAGAATGGAGCCAACAAGGAAAGAAAGAAGAGGCAAGAGACAGAAATATGGCTCTTCTGCCCCTGGATACAGCCGTGCCTGCAGGCAGTCCTGCCTCAGCACCTTTCATGTGTAAGAGCCAACACAGTCCATGTACTGCTAAAGTGTGCGTGTGTAAGATTTTCTGTTATTTCAAGCCAAGAGTCCTAATGGATGCACGTTCGCACACTTGAAAGGGTGAGACTGTAATGAACATGTTCCTTGTCACTTGGCAACAGTTTGTGCGTGAGTTCTGTGGGCATCAGCTTTGGGGAGGGCTCTGGCTCCTTCTGCTCACGCGCTCTGATTAGGGAAGATGGTTCGTCTTTTCCTTTGCTTGTTTCTGCAGCCCCAGAAGAAACGATCCCTGGACAAGTTTGACCAGCCCAACAGTCATCTTTTAAAAGGAACGTCCTTTATTGTGCAAGGGGGGACCACAGCATGGGGCTGGGCAGGGAGCAGGCACGGGGCTGGACAGGGCTGCACACAGAAGTGAGGGAGGGTGTTCTTGGTGGAATCCCTGGAGGGTTTGCGGAGGGGAGAGGGGGAGCTGAGCAGAGGGCCCCGAACCCACAGGTCTGAGTCCCCATGCAGGCAAGACCCCTCTTGGCCCTGCGCACAGGGGCGGGGATCGGGGAAGGGACAGCACAGGAGGTAGGGGGCAGGCCTGGGCTCTGAAAGGCAGCTCAGGGGCCGGGGTGGGGGCTCCGTCCACCTCCCAGGCCCCCCTGTGTAGCTCAGGCTGTGGACAAGCCCATGGGCCCAGCTCCAGGGTGGCACCACTCACCTGCGTGGAGCTGACGGCCCTAGTCTCTAAAACTCTGGCAGTGATCTGAGGGGGCACAGTGATCTGGAGTGAGCCCCTGCCCGCTGGGTGGCCGCTGACCTGAGGGGACCCGAGGGTGTGGGAGAGCAGGGGGCCTCACCATCAGTGTCCAGAACCACAATCTGATCCTTGTGCAGGCCGAGGTCTTCACAGACGGACTCGAATGTCTGCAGGAAGTCCTCCTGTGTGCTGGGGTCCCGGACTGCAGGGGACATGGGAGGTGGGGCCTGCCTGGTGCTGTGGGGGTGGGGGGCAGGGCCCTGGGGGCATCGGATGCTGTGGGGGTGTCAGGGTGCCATGCTCTCTGGGACCGAGAGGGGAGTCTGTGTCTTGGTGGGAAATTGGGGCTGGCGTGGGGAGCAGAGAGAGACCCCTCTTTCCCTTGGGATGACCTAGGAGGTGGTGACTGTCCCTTCTTCCCCTTGCCCAAAGCAGTGTGGAGGTTGAGCCCTGGTCCCGGGATGGTCCTGGTGAGAGGGCCATGTGAGCAAGTGTGTGCAGATGTGAGCGGGGCCCGGGGCAGCAGTGGGTGAGGCTGAGCAGGACGAGGCTGTGGCTGGAGCCTTCAGCCGGGGTCTGGTCCCTGACCTCCCCAGACCCGTTTAGCCCTCTGCTGCTGGGGGGGCAACAGGCCCCTCTCCCCACATGCTGGCTAGACCTGAGTCCTGCCTGTGAGGGTGGCTCTGGGGCCTCGTTTCCTGGAGGGGACCCCACGTACCCATCAGGTTGGCCACCAGGCTGGTCACATCATTGTACGGGTTGATCACATAGAGAATCAGGTAGCTCTTGGGCTGTACCTCCTCCAGGTAGAAATCATTGTGTCCCCAAACTGTGGAGGACACTGGGGAGATGCAGGCTGGGAGATGGGTGGCCGCCCGGTGGGGTGAATGCAGGCCCACCTGGGCGGGGGGGGACACCTGTCCACTTTCTGTGCACAGGGCCAGTGCACCGCACCCTGCCCAGCATCGTGGGCACCTGGATGTGGGAGTGGGCTCTGTCCCCTGCTAGCCGGGCTGGGGGCCCGAGTCCCGATGCCTGCACACCCCTTAGGCATGGAGCTGCCGGGTCCTTGCCACGGGGCTCTAAGCCCAAGAGCCAACCGCCGAGTGGGGCCATGCCCTCAGCAGGCCCGTTGCCTGCACACACTCTCCAGGCTGAATTTGTTGTTGGTGTCAGCCTTGAACGCCGGGAGGGAGACTTTCTCGCACCGGCCTTCCTGCCTGCAGACAGAAGCGGGTGGTTACTCTGTCCGCCTGCCCCTTTCCGCGTTTTAAATGAAAGTATAATTCGCCCACGGTGACAGTCACTGCTTTCCGTGTGGGCTTCTAGGAGTTTGGCAAATGCATCCATTTGATCCCCTTGAAGGTGACCTTGGTCCTCCTTGCTCCTGGGCTGCACGTCCAGGCTCTGGCCGCCTTGGATGCCTGGATGCTGCGTTGTCAGCAGCAGCTGAGGGAATGCACCAGGGACCGCAGCACCCCCAAACCCCACGGCGTGCACACACACACCCGTGCTGACCTGCACAAGCCCCGGTCCCAGTGCTTGGGACCCCATGCCTAGAGGGGGCAGCATGGTGGCCCGGGCCACACAGCGTGAGGGGTCTGGAATCAGACCTCTGATGCTTCCCCTGTGGAACAGCGTCCCCGTCCCCTCCCCGGGGCCGGCCCAGTCCGCCCAGCTCCTGCGCTGCGCCCAAAGCCCCTGGCGCCCTGCGCTCTCGGTATGAGGATCTCTCCGTGCAGGTTGCCGTCCTTCGCGCTCATGGTGTTGATGAAAGCCCTGACGTGCCCGCCGGGCCTGATCAGAGCCGAGTTATTGGAGGCCAGGGCGACGGTGTGCCAGATCCCACACAGCTGTAGGGCCGCAGGAGGACAGGGTGAGGCCTGGGCCCTGCCCTCCTCGGGCCCCCCACCTCCCTGCCAGGCGCCTGCTCCCATGGCGCCCAGGAAGGCCCTGTGATGCTGGTGCGGCCGGCGGATTCAAGGACAGTCCCCGTGTGCGGCACCGGCCCCTTCTCGGGCCAGGGGAGCAGCCAGTGTGTCCAGGCTTCTGGCCTCACGGACCCCGTGCCCAGCACTTGCCCCCTCAGCCCCAGGGGATGCTTCGCTCCCTTCTGGACTGAGCTCGGAGCGCCTTCCAAGACCATGGCAGGTGCTCCAGCCCCCAACGTTGCCTTTGGACTCCTCCACGGGCCCCCCCACTGTGGACTTGCCCTGCGGCTCATTTACAAGTCACCCAGAGTGGTCTCCGGCCCTGGGCTCTGACTCTCCAGTCTAGGCTCCTGACGCTCGGGCTGGGTCTGTCTGTGGTCTGCCAAGGGCGGTGGCAGCCAGCGGCGTGGGACAGGGCTGACCCTGGAGCACAGGCCTCTCAGTCTGCTTCCTTGCACAGACTCAGATGGGGGGCATCTGGCTGCCTGGGACCACGATTCCAACCTGCAGTCCTGCTCCCTGGACGACCCCCAGAAGGCCTCCGCCTTAGCCAGGGGCAGGCCACCCACCGTCCGTGACGCTCGCTCAGGGTTTGACCCCCCCAGCCCCTGGCCTCCTGGGACCCCTGTGCTCACTTCCTGCAGCCTCTCCTGGGGCTCCTCCTGGCTTTCCTCCTGAGCCTGCAGGCCACAGACCAGTGCCAGGCCGACGGTCAGCAGTCGGAGCTGCATGCCGACGGCACCGTCTATCTGGGTTTGGAGACGGCTGGGGACTTGCAGGCTCTGGTGACCGGGCCCCACGGCCTGTCTATATAGCCGTGTGGTTGGGGGCGAGGTCACGTAGCAAGAGCTCCTGCCCCGTCCCTGCAGGGCAAGTGGAGACTCTTAATGCTCATGTCTTAATTTTGATCTTAACGTTAGCCAGCTTTTGCGTATTCTCATCTCCGTTGCTTTGGACCCCAAAAATGTCATGTTCCCAAACAGCCAATTTCCCAAATCAACAGCCAGCCCTGGGCTGGGCCAGCTTCCTGGGCTGAAGGGTGCTGGACTCACCTTGGCGTGCCCTCTGCGCCGCCACGTTGCCAGGGCGCGGCTGGCGAACGGGCTGTGAGCAGGGAGACCCCGGGGTTGAGCAGTAGGGTGCAGGAACCAAGGGTGCCCCCATTCCGATGGGTCCTGCAGGCCCCCGGGAACCCACAGCCTCCTGCAGGCCAAGGACAGTGACTGAAGTCTGTTGGGGGCTGAATTGTGATCCCCCCCAGATACGTATGTGGAGGTCCTAACCCCCAGGACCTCAGAATGTGACCTGATTTGAAACCAGCATCATTACAGATGTTATGAGTTCAGATGACATCATGCTTGGAATGGGGCCCTGACCCAGGATGACTGGTGTCCTCGTGAACCGGGGGTAATGGGGCACGAGATTCGCACAAGGAGACGCCCAGGGAAGACTGGGGATTTGCTTTCCCCAGGAGCGGGGAGAGGCCTGGGACAGATCCTTCAGTGGGAATAGCCAGGCCGACACCTCAGTCCCAGGCTTCTGGCCTCCCGACTGGGAGAGAGGAAATCTCTTTTGTTTAAACTCCCGTGTGTAGCACTTTGTTCCTGCCCACCCCCCCCAGCAGACTCAGCACCTGACCAGCACTGCCCCCTGCTCCCAGAGGCCACGGCCCCGTAGCTGCCGTCCCGTCCCCTCTGCCCAGACCTGAGGACTGGGAGGGACCGTGCAGCGTTTTTCCCTAGGGAGCCCCCTGCCCAGCCTTCCTGACTGGGTTGCAGAGAGTCACAGGGCCTGGGTTCTGCTCCAGCACTCAGGACAACCCCCCCCCCCCCCGCCCCCAGAGCTGGGCTGAGAAGGTTCCACGATGAAGCAGTTTTCTTGTGGCCTGCCTCTCCCAGGGTCAGGATCCCATGGTGACCACTGACCCCCAAGCTTGGCTCGTCCCCTCGGCTGTCACCCGCTGATCTCCCAACATTGCCATGAGCTGCGTGTTCATCCCTAGTGATGGCAGCTGGGAGGTGATAGAGTCAGGAGTGCAAACCGTCTGGGGGGGTGGCTGGGGGTCAAACAACATCCCCCCAAAAGATACGTGGAAGTCCTAACCCCTGGGAGCTCAGAATGTGACCTTATTTGGGAATGTGGCCTTTGCAGATGTAATGAAGATGAGGTCATGCTGGGGTAGGGTGGGCCGTAAATGCAATGTGCCAGGTGTCTGTGCAGGAAGAGGGACCCGGGACACAGGCGTGTGGCGGGAGGCAGACGGGGAGGGAGGCGTCGGCCAGCCCAGGATCGCTGGCATCTGCAGAGGCTGGGAGATGCCTGGGGTGGGTCCTCCAAAAGAGCCGCCCGAAGGAACCATCACCACTGGTCTTGATGGGGGACTTCTGGCCTCCACAACCACGAGAGAACGGGCTTCTAAGCCGCCCAGTGCGCGGGAGCTTGTTACGGCCGGCCCGGCTCTGCACACGTCCATGGGGCTGCCCGCGGAGCTGAGGGCTCCAGAAGGTGCTCTCTCGGTCCCCCCATGGGCGCCACGCCGTGCACAGAAGGGGAGCCCACCCTGAGCTCACACGCCTCCTCAGTGGCAAGATCTTCCACCCTTGGTTCACATCCACGGTGAAAACCTTGCAGGCAGACATCAGAAGGAATTATTGGCTTTCTTAATCTTCACGAATTCCGGAAACTATAGGTGCTCATTCCTTTGTTTTGGCCAGATTTGCGGAGTGCCTGTGTGTACCCGCAGGAAACCCCACCGACCGGAGGCCTGCACCTGCTGCTTGGGGTCGGACACATCAGGACGCGATGGGGGGGCATTACAAATGCTGCGTTCTATGGAGGAGACGATACGAGGAAGACACACAGTTGGGGAGCCCTTCTGGGTCTGTGTTGAAAGGGCAAGTCCACCTGAGAACGTGACCTGTGAGCAGAAGGGGGAGCAAAGCGGGGGAGGGTTGAGGGCAGGGGGAGGGCAGGGCTGGCGCAGTGAGCCCTGGGGGCCGGGACAGGGCGGCAGGTGCGAGGTCCAAGGGCCCCCCCCGACCCCCGCAATGAGGTGGGAGCAGAGCGCGGACATGGCCCAGCGAGCTCTCACTTCGCCTTCATGCTCGAAGGACCAGATTAGAGTCCTGGTTTTTGTTTGTTTTTCCTCCCAGCCTTTGTTGGTGCTCGTCCACGTTCTGTGTCCTGCATTGTTTCTGATGAGACGTCACTGCTCCCCGAGTGTTCTGGGTTCCTAACGGGTCACGTGAGACAGGTGTTTGTCAGTGGGTGTTCCTAGGGGTGCTTTTCTCTGTGCTGCTTCTGCCAGAGGGTTCTGGGGTCCTAGAATCGACCAATTCACATCTTTTGCCAAATTTGGGATTTGTTTTTCCATCCATTATTTCTTTAAATGTGTCCCCCACGTCCTTCCCTTCTCTGCCTTGGAACTCCAGTGAAATATCAGGCCTTCAACATCGTCACACAGATTGCTGATGTGCTGCTCATCCCCCCCCCATCTTTCTCCTCTGGTTTTTAGATTGGACAGTTCCCACAGCTCTGTCTTCCAGTTCACCGACTTCTCATGTCTCCGCACAACCATCCAGGGAGTTTCTAATCTGATGTGTGTACAGTGAGTTCTGGGATTTCTGTTTGTTTCCTCTTAGAGCTGTTACATCTCTCTGAGCTGAGCCTTGTTTTCGTTCCTTAGGAGCATATTTTTCCTTTATGTCCTTGGATCTTTGCCGCAGTTGCTTAAATGTCTGGTCTCGTTACTCCGGCACCTGCTTTCTGAGCATGGGCTTGCCCTTCGTGTATTTGCTGCTTTGGGATTGTATCCAGGACGCCATGAACGGTGTGATTTAGATTCTGGATCCTATCTTGTTCCTCTCGAGAGTTTTCAGCCATCAGTGTCCTTGGCTGGATTCAGACTTTGAGCACAGTGTGTTTGCTGTGACAGAAACGTCCCTTCCTTCCTCCCAGGCCTGCTGGCTGCGGTCTGTCCCGGGCACGCAGAGAGGTGCCCAGGGCGCAAGTGCGGGTTCAGAGCTCACCCTCCTTCCCGTGACGCCCCTGTCCGTGCTCGTGGCTCAGGCTGCCTCCAACGGTGTTCCCGGGTTCTTCAAGCCAGGAAGATCGGGAGTTTGTGTCCGCGTGTGGGCCACCCCGCCTCAGCTGAGTGGGGCCTGTGCTCACACAGAAAGCTGTTAAAAAAAAAAAAAAAGAAAAGTAGAGAAGGAAAAGAGCTACATGGCACCTCATCCCGTACTATCTCTCCTTGCAATGTGGTCACTGTCCCGTGCCTTTAGATGGTTATTGGTGTCTTACCCAGACTAGTTATTACCTCTGTGTGTGGTGGGGCTGGTCCCGTTGCCGCCGCCCCACGTTACTGGAAGCAGGACACAGACTCCCATCTTAACAGGGACGCTGTAGCCGGCGGGCGGAGAGGACACACGGAGTGACCAGCCGGGGCGGCGGGGGTCTGTGAGAATCCAGGCGCGAGGAGGGGCTGGCTGGCACGGGGGAGCCTCGGAGCAGGTGGTGAGAGGTGGGGTTCTGTTTTGAGGAGTCAGAGGCCTGCTGGGGGGTTGGCGGAGGGGTATGGGAGCAGGAGGCTGGAGGATGATGCCGAGCTGCTGTCCTGAGCAACTGGACGGTTGGGGTTTGGGGGAACCTGCGAGTTCCGTTCCAGATGCCTCGAGCAGAAGGGGCCTGTCGGCATCGGTGCGCGTTTGGGGCTGGCAGGTGCTCGGCACTGCTGGGTCCGTCGGCCTGGCCCCGGGTCCCAGCATCATGTCCCACGAGAGACGAGCCTCCCGTGTGGCCACTTCCTAGCAGGGAGGCCCGGGCAAGCCCCGCATGGGGCTCTGACTTTCCAAGCACCACGTCCATCTCATGGGGCTTCTGGAGAAAGAATGGAATGGACTAATGTCCAGGACAGCGCAGGGGAAAGCCAGGCCCCTGTCCCTCCCCACAGCTCGGGGGGCCCCTGACATGGGGCTGTGGTGGCCGGAATCTACTGCCGGCCCGCGAACACCCGAGCCTGCCCCCCTCCCTCCTCCCGCCAGGAGGTGGATGCCCCCAGGTTCAGTCCATCTGGGGACAGTCATGAGGGACAGCCTCGTGTCAGGCCAAGGGGTCTGAGCAGTACAGCCGGGAGCCGGTCCTCTGAGAGGCCCTCTTCCCCCAGCATTCCCGGCAACATCTGAGCACCTGCTGGGGACAGCCACCCATCGTGGCCTCGGTGACGCTGCTCGGAAGGAGCCCGTAGCCATGGCGACTTTGAAAGATGCTCACGTGTCATGGGGCCTGGCTGCCAGGGGCAGAAGCCCCCTGAGAGGACCAGGGACCAGCTTGTCTGAGGACGGAAGGGAGCGGGGTGAGGTGGCAGCGCTGTCCGAGTCCCCAGGCCTGTGTGGCCTGTCGTGTGGCCGCTCACGGGACCCCGAGCTCCGTTTCCTGCACCCAGGCTGGAGGTAAGGGCGCTGAGGGCAGCTCTACGCTCGTGTGTGTGTCCTGGGCCGGAGCCTGCTGGGGGGAGGGGGTGCGGACGGGGTGGGTGTGGGAGCGTCCGGCCGACCCATCCCTTGCCAGGCCCCTCGCCATGGTCTTCCCTGCCCAAGGCCATGCAGGACCGACCACAAACTGTATTTCAGTGTGGGCGCGGCCGGCCGCTGGGGCGTCCTGTGGTGTGCTGAGTCTGACGGTCCTGTCCTAGGGGCCTGAGCTCGGCCCTCCCTCCTGTCCTTCACCCCCACACACCGTTGGTGGTCCCGACCCTGAGGGACCCTCCCACACGGTGTCCCACGACCATTGTCTGTCTTTCTCTTCTGGGCCCAGCTCTGGCTGCACCCGTCAGCCGGGCCTCAGCCTGGAAACCTTGAGGTGGCCCTCCAAGCCGGGGGTGGGGGGCCGTGATGCCACGTGCGAGACCACCCACCCGCTTTCACCAAACCCCTCGCATTAGCTTCCGGGGCCTGTGATGGGCTTGGGGCTGGGGAAATGGAGGGCAAGGAGGCCATATTCGTGCCTCTGGGACTTAGGTCTGTGGGTGAGGTAGATGGGCCGGGGTTGATGCATCTGTCCACCCTTTTCCCTGTGTTACGACCTTGATCCCTGGCCCTGCCATGCAGGGTCACTACCCCAGGACTCTTCCCACTAGCCTGGAGCCCCCTGACACCAGCTCCCTGCATGCCACGTTCATTCTGGAACGCTGAGCTCCATGCACCTTACAAAACTGAATTCAGTGGTTGCAGGTCGAGCTCAGGGAGCTAGAGACGCAGAGGCCTAGGGTGGGCCTGGGTCTCAGGGGCCGAGGGTCCTGCAAGCTGGTCTGACAGGGATCCTGACAACGTGGCCTTCCCTGCCTCCCAGAGGCTGCCCTTCTCCGCAGGCCTGGCCAAGGTCGCCCTTCGGCCTGCTGTCCAAACCCGGCCCTGTTAGGTGCTTCTGGCACTAACAGCGTGCTGGGTTCGAAGTGTCAGTCTTTAAGAACAACATGAAGGGGCCAGCTCCTGGTAGGCAGCCTCAACTCTGCCTATCCTGGATTCGGAGCATCAGCCCCTGGCCGTCCCCTGAGCTTGAGGGAGGGCGGACCAGGGGATTCGCTCCTGGCTCAGAGCAGAGACTCTGCAATCGATTGTTTAGTTGGGGCATTTGTGTGCCCGCCTCCTGGCAGGTGCTGAGAATGCCGTGATGGCCAGGCAGACACGGCCTGCGGAGCTCCCGGGCCGCCCCCCTGCACCCTGACAGCCGCAGGAACCACCAGCCGCTCGAGTCGCTGGTGTGATCCTGGTCACAGTGACCTTATGGTGCAGGGGTCCTCATCCAGTTTGCAGCTGTGGAAACAGGCACGGAGAGGCCAAGGGCCGTGCCCGCGGTCGCACAGCTGGGAGGTGGCGGAGTCTGGTCCAGCGTCCTGCACCTGTGGGCTGCCAGGCTGCCTGTCCTAAGTGCCAGGGGGGAAGGGAGGTGGAAGCGGCACCGAGCGCACAAGCTTTGTGGACAAGGGGAGGCAGACGGAGGAGAGGTGGTGACAAGATGAAATCAGCACGGTAAGAGGCGGGTCACAGACCAGGGGGGACCTGCCGCCCAGGGGAGCAAAGTCAGATCCGTGTGCAAAATAGAGAATTAAGAATCAGCAGGGAGAAAACCCACAGACTGAGAAAGGGGCAAGGAGTCTGAATGGGGAGCCCCCAGAGGAGGAAGAGAACCCACAGCCGCACTTTCCACCTACTGGGTGTGAGGGAGAATGCAGACAACGAGCTCTGGTTTCTCACCCGCAGGACTGGGCCTGAGCGACCCGAGGGGTGGGGGAGGCGGTGCCTGGGCGTGCAGGGCAGAGCCGCTCAGAGTCATCTGGACATTGCAGGCCGTGTGGGGCTGCCGCACCCTTGGGGCCGGCAGTGGACGGTTTACCCTGGTGCAGCGGGGGCACCCCAAACCATCGCCACTGGAAAGACAGATGCATCCAGTGTGGCGTATTTTTTTAGAGATTTATTTATTTATTAGAGAGAGTGTGCAGGGGGCGGGGCAGAGGGAGACAAGCAGACCCCCTGCTTAGCGTGCGGGGCTCGATCTCACGACCCTGAGATCACGACCTGAGCCCAAATCAGGAGTCGGTCGCTCAACCGAGGGAGCCCCCCAGGCGCCCCCAGTGTGGTGAATTAAAGCTGAAACAAGGCAAACCGCAGAGCGACACGGAGTGAGCCAGAGCCGCGTGCACCAGCACGGACGTTCCCACGGCAGGTGCCGGGCACAGAGCACTGGCCGTGCGCGGGCCAGCAGCGGAGGAGTGGCGGCCGCGCACCAGGAGCACAGACACCTCCCTGAGGCTTGCGAACGCGGCAGGGGGTCCAGCTGTAAATGTAACGCAACGGGAGGTGGAGAGCAATGTCTGCATGAGCCCCTGGGGGCCGCCGGGGGTCGGTGACGTGGTGTTCCGCCTGTTGGAGAGGCCTCCTGATCTAATACCGAGGGTAAGGAGGAAGAAAAAGCGGCACAGAGCCCCCCACGATTCGGGGTTGAGCGCCGCTGGTGAACCAGAATCACAGAACTGCCTGGGATGCGCACGGGGGCCTCGGAGAGCCTCAGGGTGACTAGGGTACCGCGTTCACCCCCAGATGAGGGATCCGGTCCGCTGTGGCCTCACCCTCCCGCTTCTGTGCTGTGTCCCCCAGGACTGTCCTGTCCCCACTTTTGGATTTCGTCCTGGCGGACGCGCTGGCTGGGCTGGGAATATGGGGGGCCGGACTCTAGTCAGCTCCTCTGAGCTTTCTCTCAGCGAGGCCTCAACCTTGGCCTCTGAAGACATGGACAAGCACGGAGAAGCCCGCATTTCTGGGATGACCCTAGCCCCACCGAGCGCCGGCCAGCACCCGAGGCGGGCCCCGTCTGCCAGCAGCCCAGGATGGCCTGGTCACACGCACTGCGACCTCCCACCTTCAGTAAATCTCCAACTCCCTGACTCTGCCGGAGCCCCCTTGTCCCTCTCCCTGGCCTCACTCCCACCTAGGAGGCCCAGTCGCCTCTGGACGGGGAGTTCAGCCATGGTGCGCCCCCCTGGCTACTGCCTGGGAAATCTGTCCTCGCTGCTTCAGCCAGACCCTGGCTCTGGTCCACGGCCTCCCCGGGTAGAGGGGCAGAGCAGGGGGGTGGTGGTGTTAGGAGTCAATTGGGTGCTGAGGGAGTTAGGGTCAGCGTCCCCAACAAGAAAACAGGAAGCCGGGACAGCTAAGACGAAACCGCACCAGCATCCTGTTTGACAGCTTAGACGAGACCACAAGAGCATCCTGTCTAGCAGCCTCTGCGGGAGTGACTTCTGCAAAACATCCCGAAACAAAACAACGAACCATCAAACATTGTTCACTGTCACAAGTTGAGGCAGTTGAACAATAACCCGCTAGTAGCCAGGGGCGCGATCAAAGCCCTGATGGGCATACCTTAGCGGCCAGTCCCCACGGGGCCACTCTCAGACTGCTTAAGATGGTTTCTGGAAAGAGCTTCTGAAAACCCCCGAATGTGAGAACGGCAACCCTCTTGGGTCCCCTCCCTCTCCAGGAGCTTTCAGCGCTCAATAAACCTCGCCCTGCTGCCCGCCACCCTTCGTCCGGTCTACCTCTTCCTGCCTCGGAGCGGCGCGACCCAGAACTGCGGGCGCTAACGGAACAAGATCCTGTAACAGTGGCAGAGATTTGAGCACGGATGACTTTGGGAATGGTAGGGCTCCTACCCTGGACCCTCCCAGGCCACTCTCTGTAGACGGGGGACCCCCACAACCCCTGTGAGCCCCAGTGTCCTGGGCGAGGTGGCAGAGACCTCTCCCAAGGAATGAGTGAGAGGGAGGGCGAGGCAGCGGGCCGGGTGCGTGCTATCCTAGCCCAGGTCCCCACGGCCCAGCGTTTGCTCCAGCATCCGTTCCTGTCCCTGCCCGCCATGCTCAGCCGTGCCCCGTTCTTTCCGGATTGCCAAGCATCGTGCCCATAGCTCGCTGGTGGAGGATGTGATTCCAGGCTCACTTCTTGGGGATAATTGAAAAATTCCAGGTTCCGGAGGGCTTTACAAAGCACACGAGGCAGGCACAGGGCAGATGAGTGCGCACAAGGCGAAGGTCACAGACTGGTGTTCTCGCTGCGGTGGCGGCTTGGGGAGGCCTGGCCTGAGCTGCAGGTCCCCACGGGGTCTGGACGTGCACTCGCGCCATCCTGGCCCTACAGGCAGGGGAGGGTCTGCCTGCACGGTGCAGGGATGGTGGCAGGCCTGGGGTGACCCTGGTCGATGCAGGATGGGGACCTTTGTTTGGGTGAGCTGTCCCTGCCCAGCCCTCCCCCGTCCCCCAGATGGGCACCCAGTGCCACCTGCCTGATTCAGTTAACAGAACTGGCTGCTTCTTTGCCCAGCACGTGGGGTTAGGGACCTTGCCCACCTCTTGCCTTGGTGTCACTTTTTCCGAAACCTACTTTTTCCCGGACATACGTGTCTTGACCTGTGAAGTCTGAGGCCAGGCCCTTCCTCCTTGGCCCTCTTCCTCGCAGCCAGCACCTGCTGGAGAGTGTCCCACATTCAGACATAGCAGCGGTGGGGGGAGTCAATGGCAGACGGTGTGCTGGCCTCCGTTTCCAGGTTCCTGCTTCAGGGCACCATGGAGTCCCCCCCCCCCAAGGGGCTTGGTGTCTGGGAAGGCAAGGACTGAGTGTTGGGTGGGCAGCCGGCCTGGCTTGGCATCTCCTCTGCGCTCAGACTCACCCAAGCTGGGAGCGGGTCCCTCTGCCAGGGGCCCCATGCCTTCCCGGCCTCTGGGGAAGTAGGAACTGAAGCAGCGGGTCCTCATTATGCATGTCAGTGATCTGGATAAAACCCACACGGGGACCGTCTTCTTTCTTCTCTCGTCTAAGGCCAAGAGAGAGGGACACGGTCTTCCGGAAAGCCAGTGAAGGGTGGGGGGCAATGAGAGATGAAAGAAGACTGCTACGTGCCTGGGAGCCTCTGTCCACCCTGTGCCCCTGAGGGCGGGGAGGGGGCAGCAGCCCTTCCTGTCCCCCCCGCCGCCAGGGCCATGCAGGAGGACCCCTCTGTTCTTAGAGAGCAGGACTCCAGAGCTGGGCCTGACCTGGGGCTTCCCACGCTCACACTGGGCCGCGGTCGGGTCCAGCGGGGATTCATGCCGCTGTGGGCCGGGGCGGGGGGGGCATGTCCTGGGGCATTGGCGCCCTGCCCCGGCTCCCTGGCCTCTCTCCCCCGGGGCCGAGGGCACGGCAGCCGGTCCCCTAGAGATGTGACAGGGGCCCCGTGGGGTGGGGGGCAGGGCTTGTCAGGGGTTAACCGATGCCCCTTCTGCTGGAAGTAAGAGCATTTCGGGCCACAGCAAACATTGAGAAGTACTTTCCCACTGGGATCACACTGGCGTTTGAGGGGCGACCTTTTCTGTTTACTCTCCTGCAACAAGCTTGCTTAATTTTGATCAGGCCAGACTCACCGCTTACGTCCTAATCACTCACCCTCGCGAGGGTGGACCTCGGCTGCCCCAACACCAGCAGTGATGATGGTCTCTTGGCGGTTCCCTGGCGCCCCACCGAGCCCTGCCCCCTGCCCTGCCCCCGAGTACTGCCCCCTGCTTCCCTGACTTTGCTTCTGCCGCCTCGTCCACCTGGGGGTCTCTGCGGTTGGGTGGGCTGCAGGAGCATGCTGAGGACCAGAGCCCGGCTCGGACGGCGGGGGGCCTGGGGTCTCTGCTGTCTGCCACATCCTGACCATCCCTCCTGGGAAGCCCCCGTTCTGATCCCCAAACGCCGACCTGCCGTACCCGTGGGCCCCGCTGAGGGGGCAGCTTCCCACATGTCCCTTGCCACGGCCCAGCAGGCTGGACTGAGGTTCCGGACCAGGAGCTGGAGGCCGGGCGGGCCGCGGGGGTGCGGGGTGCGGCCCAGCTCCCTGCCCGTCCTGACACGCTCTGTCCGGCGTCTGGCGCCTTTGGAAGGGGCACGAAGCTCTCCCTCTCCGGCCCGGAGCACCTCGAGCCCTGGTCCTACAGCAGCCTGACTCAGCTGTTACGAGCAGACACTGTTCCCCACAGCACCCTGGGAGTAGGGGCTGTGGGGTGGACCCCTTGAGATCTGCGGCTGGCTTTCAGTCCTGTGCTGCTGACCCCAGCCAGGGCCGTCCAGCCCATATGTCCGTCCTGGAGATTTCTGGGACGGGAGGGGTGCGCTGTGGGGAGATCTCCGGTCATGCTCCCCTGTGGAGGGAGGGCAGGGTCAGCTGGTCCTCAGACTGGGGGTGCCGAGGGGCCCAGGAGAGCCCCCTCCTCGCCCTGCCCGGCTGCCCACCCCGGAGCTGCCCAGCAGCCGGCGAAGCGTTTACCAAGCACGCCTGGGGGGCTTGGTCCCTGTTCTCGGGGGCCGTGGGGGAGGCGGAGGCAAGCCCAGGCGGGAAGCGAGGGGGCAGCGATGGTGGCGGGGCCTGGGGCTGAGCCTGGGGAGGGGGAGACGGTGCGGGGTGCTGCTAGCATTTTCTGGGCTGACTTGGAAAGAAGGACACACACTCTCTTTTTAACTCTTTATTTTGAGGTAACTGTAGACTCACACGCAGCTGTGAGAACGAGTCAAGAGACCCCTGGTGCCCTTCACCTGTCCTCCTGATGCCACCGTCCTGCCTGCCGTCCCCCCGACGCGGGCCCTGGCGCCTCCCCCACCCCCTGCCACCTAGCTCGCCTGCACTGTGGGGTGTGTGTGAGTGCGTCTATAGGTGTGCGCTTTTCCTGGTGTGCGCAGGCTCCCACACCCTCCACCATAGGCCAGATTCGTGGGGACCCCCCTTCAGGCCGCACCCCCTCCCCACCCCTAAGCCCTGGAAGTCACAGGTTCTCTGTTTCTGTGGTTTTCGAGACTGTTGGGCCAAGGCAATCCTAAAGTGTCGCCTTCTGGGGTTGGCAGCTATCACTCGGCACCGCCGCCTTGAGACCATCAGGCTCCTTCCTGTCCACGCCGAGCTGCGTCCCGAGGCGCGGGGACCGCTGTGTTCAGCCGTTCCCCCGCGGGGCGCGTGGGGCCGTCTCCGGGCCGGAGACCGTGAGCACGGCTGCTGTGGGTGTTTGCCTATAGGTGTTCGTGGGCTTGTTTCCATATTTCTGGGATGAATATCCAAGGGGCAAGCACTTCTCACCCACGAATGGATGAACCACGGACTAGTGGGAACTCTCCCATGTCCCAGCTGCTGAGGGGGATGGCGGTCACCGCCTTCCACCTCGTGCCCCTCCTGGAGGTGCCGTGGGGTCCTCGCCTCTCAGAGGAGGCCACTGTGGAGGGCCGGTCCCCAGGACGCGTGAGTGGGGGGTGAGCGTCACTGGGACATGGCTGGCCCCTGAGGAAGGAGGACAGCTCAGAGAAGGAAACTGGGGGCCGAGTGGGGTCCCCAAATATGTGCATATTCCAATCCCGGCCTCCAGAACCTGTGGGTGTGATCTTATTTGGAAAAAGGGTCTTTGCAGATGTGATTAATGTGAGAATCTTGAGGGGCACCTGGGTGGCTCAGTTGGTGAAGCGTCTGCCTTCAGCTCAGGTCATGATCCCAGGGTCCTGGGATTGAGTCCCACGTCAGGCTCCCTGCTCAGTGGGGAGCCTGCTTCTCCCTCTCCCTCTGCCTGATGCTCCCCCTGCTTGCCCTCTCTCTCTTTCTCAAATAAATAAATAAAATCTTAAAAAAAAAAGGTGAGAACCGTCAAATGAGATCATCTTGGATTATCCAGTGGCCCTAAATACAGTGACAAATGTCCTTATAAGAGGAGGAAGAGGAGAGACCCAGACAGAGCAGAAGCCGTGTGAACACAGGGGCAGAGACTGGAGGTGCATGGCCTCAGGCCCAGGGGTGTGTGGAGCCTGCAGACGCTGGGAGAGTCTCCGGCAGGAGTGCGGCCCCACCACCTTGACCTCGGACTCTGGGCTCCAGAGCTGGGAGGAGTGAATTCTGTGGTGATAAAGCCCCCAGTCCGTGGCCAGTAGTTATGGTGGCCCCAGGACATTGACACGTGTGCTCAGACGCTACCACCGCAGAAGGCAGGGGAGGGATGGGTTTGCAGAAGCGGCCCCATGCCTGCACCCAGCTTCCTCCCACGGCACCCTGTGCTGCCCCCCCTGCCTCCCCCCCTGCCCCCCCATGAAGCTCACACACCAAAAGGCCTGGGTGGGTTCCTCTACTTCTTGTATTTGAAGCAGGTATCTGGGAAGACAGAGCTTGGCTCTCAGATGGAGCCTCACTGGGGTCTCCATCCCCCAGCCCCGAGACCCTGGGGCTCCCCGGAACACCCCTGCCCCAGGCCCTCCCGGCCCAAGGCTGCTGGTGCAGAAGGTGGTGGGGCCTACTTTGGTTGCTCAGGCTGATGATGTTCTGTGGACCCAGTCCGTACTTTCTGCAGACTTTTTCAAATCTGTTCAGGAAGCTGGGACTCAGGTTCAGCACCCGTCCTGAGGACAGAACAGCAGGGGCTGGGGTCCCTCACTGCTTGCTCGGGACGGTGTGCAGAGGAGGTCTCAGGGGGACTTGGGCAGCGCTGAGGCCGAAGGGGGGGTGCCCTGAGCAGAGATGGGGCCGTGCCAGGTGGGGGTCCCCCACACTCCACGACGTGACCTGACCGTGTGTAGACAGGCAGGTGGGAGCCCCGTGTGTGGCCCAGAGGAGGGGGTCCCCGAGGGGCCTGGCCAGTCTCCCCCCCGGCAGGTGGGAGGGGTCAAGAGGTGGTACCATAGAGTGCCAGCACGTTGGTGTCTGTCCCGTTCCTGATGTTCCGGAGATGGAAGGTGATGTACAGTTTGTAATCGGTCTCCAACAGGAGCACCTTATTGTCGCCCTCATCTGTGTGGAGACTTGGCTCAGAGCGGCCCCCCGGCCCTCCCCGGCCCCTGCCGGTCCCCGGCCCCCACGGGTTATGCACTGGCTTGCTGTGTGGTGGTGGGCTGGTGGCCCTCGGCAGGAGGGGGGTGCCACCGGCAGAGGTCCCTGGGCATTGTTGGTAGAACAGTGCATGCTCGGGGAGGGCGCACCTGCCTCCCTGGGGCCTGGGCCAGGCTGGTCCTCTCACGGCACGGTCAAGCTGTCACAGGGCCCCGTAAGATCCCCTAAGTCAGAGCTCACCAGGAGACGGCCAAGGCCCTGAGGAAGGGGAGCGCGCTGCCACCAGCCGGGAAGACCCCCGTGCACTTACAGTTGACCGTGTACTCGCCGTCCTTCTCTGTCCTCTCGCAGACCATGGCCACCTGCACGCACTCCCCGTGCACCCTGAAACCAGCGGGGGTGATGTCGGGCAGCCGACCCGCACCCCGAGCCCGACCCCAGCGTGCAGCCCTGCCCTCCCGCTCTACGGGGTGGGGGCGGGGGGGACACCCGTCCTCCCCAGTCCCGGCCGAGACGGGCGGCACGCACATGAACAGGAAATGGAACCTCAGTCCGCCGTCTTGCAAGCTTTCAATATTCCGTATGAAGACCCTCAGGTCCCCATTTTCCTCGATCCGCTTCATGTCATTGGAAGCTATGGACACTGAATACCAGACCCCCGAAACCTGTAGACAAGGCCCCGATGGACAGGGAGACTGGGTGGCGGCCCTGGGACTTCTTGGTGCCTCCTTCCTGGGGCTGGGCCCCTGGGTGTATGGCTCCCAACCAGGGTCCTCCCCTCCCTGCCCTCCCAGAGTCCTCCCTGCCCCCCAGAGATCCCTGTAGCCATCACAGCTGGGGGAGGAGAAGCAAGCCCTTCCAGGAGCCGTGTCCTCCTCCCAGGTCAAAGACCCCAGATAGTGGGAGGACGGGGGCCCTGCAGCCCGGCCCCAGGGGAAGGCCCAGACTCCGGGCCGCAGACCCACCCTGGCCATGTCATAGTTCTTCCGCACAATGGCTCGGGGGTTGAGCTCCTGGGCGGAGACCAGGCTCAGCCCCAGGCTCAGCAGGAGTAGTGCCATTCCTCCTGGTGGGTGCCTCGCCTGCGGCCCCCTACCCTTATACCCCTTTCTGCCCTGTGGTTTCCGCCCCCCTGCCCCCAGCACTGCCTGTCCTCCCCACCTGCACGCTAGGAACACAGCCAAAGGCCACCACTGCAGCTGCCACCTCCCACGGCTCTCGGATGTCCTGGAGCCAACGACGGGCTCACCCTGCAATCTGCTTGGACAGAGTGTCCGTCTGGGTCAGAACCGCAAGGGGAAGTCAGGTCAGGCCGGGGGCCCTGGGCCGGAATCCCCGGCTGCAGGGGCCCCGGGTGACGCTGGGGCCTTCCTGGCCTCTCTCTGCTGCTGGAGCTGGGCGGCAGACAGCCCCGAGGGCGCCCATCCCTGCCTGGGCCTGGGCGTCTGGATTCGAGAGCATGTAGTTGCCATGCAGGACACCGTGTGGGCCGTCCTGGCCTTGAGGATGTGACTGTGAATTTGGAGTGAAGGTCCACAGAGCCCTGTAAGGGATGAATCCCAGGGGAGGGGACATGAGGGGGGCCCCAGGTGGTGGGGCCAGAAGGAGACTCTTCGGGGTTTGGGGTCTGGAGAGCACAGACGTGGATTCAGATAGATGTGGGCCTGGCCTCCACTCTGACCCCTTCCTGGCCAGGGTCCAGGGCAGTGGTGGAAAGTTCCCCGTCTCCCCGTGCTGCGTGCAGGTCCAGGGCCAGCAGAGGGCCTCAGGTGGACTGACCAGGACATTGGACACCAAATCCTATTAAAAGTACCAGATCACAGCTCGTGCACTGGTTGAATACTGTTCCAGGGTTTGTGATGACAGTGAGTACCAGTTCTCAGGAAGCCCCCTTCCGGCGGCGGGGGGCAGATAACCAGACAAACAGTGGGGCCGGCCTGCCCCACCCGCTGCTCCTGCCAACCACTGGCTGGCCCCTGGCAGGGAAGGACCCCCTCCCTGGCTGGCCCCTGCATGGCCCCTGCTGCCTCCAAACTTCTGTCCCGCTCAGGTGTGGCTTCCGGAACGCAGCACCTGACGTAGCCCCTCGGTCAATGTCCCATCCCCTGTTGGGCTTCCTTGTTCACTATTGGGCTCCTGTTCCGAGCTGGGCCCCCTTCTCTATCTGATTCACCAACTCACTCCCGAGGCAACAACCCTCTCCCTCCGCCTAAACCCGGCTTCCCTCTGTCACTCAGCAGGTGCAAAATAATTTAAAGGATGTGAGTCTGACTGTCCTTGTAGGAGGGGCGTGAGTTCTGCAGGGCACGGGGTCGTGGGACTTCTGTCTGAGGGCTTGCTTCCCCAGTGTGGTCTCAGGATGCAGTGAGGACAGAGCAGGTGTATCTGTCCACTCCCTCGATTCCCTCGGACACTTGCTATTGGCACCTGTCGTGCCCCTGAAGGGGGGCCCCCGGCTGGTGGAATGTGCTGGATCCCTCTCCAGGAGCGGAGCCTCCCCTCAGCCCAGCCCCAGGCCCCTGCGGCCTCAGCCTCCCCCACTGCCCTTGTCCTGGGCCTGCCTGGGCCGCCTCCCCATCTGGACGCTCCCGCCGACGTTCTGCTCCCCGAATGCTGGACAGTCGCAGGCACGATGTGCGCCCACCCACGCACACGCCCGTGCACACCACGCACACATGAACGCACACACCAAACCCTCAAGGGCAGCCCGGTCTCCCGCTTTCCTTCACAGTCAAATTTCTCTAAACACAGAGTCCAACACCGGCTCGAATGGAAAAACAGGGAGAAAATATGAAATAATTCAAAACTGATCTTGACTTTCGGGTAAAGATGGCGTCATGGAGGTCTGTGGAGAGCCAGGAGCCGTCGGGGTGTGAGGGCGGCCGTGGCGGCTTCGAGGAGCGAGCCCGCCCAGGTCACTGTCCCCCAGGGCCGGCCATCGGGCGGGGGCTCGGGGCGGGTCGCCGCCCCACTCTGCTCTCCCTGGGGGCTGGGCGGCCCCATGCGCGGGGTCTTCCGAGAACCACAGGCCCGCGGCGGGAGGGGCACTTCCCGGGGGCGGAGCGCGCAGAGACAGGCGTGGACAGCCGGGGGCGCTGCGGGGAGGCTCGGGCACAGGGAGAAGCCTCCGCGTGGGCACAGAGGCGAGAGCCAGGTGTCTGGAAGCCGAGGAGCGCCAGGGAGGCCGCGCCCGGAGACGGGAGAGCGCGCTCTGCCCGCACCTGCTGCCCGCGCATCGGGCCCCCTCGGCCGTGCGGGCGCACGGCTGTTGGTTTGAAGCCCGTCAGTCTATGGCAGTTCGTTACGTAGCCTCGGGAAGCCAAGACGCCACGCATCCTGCTACGCTCTCAGTAATAAACATGAATTTGTTTTCAAAGGGGGGAGTAGGGCAAGGTGCGTGTTACGACCACAAATCCCGATGGTGGGATCCAGCGTGCTGTGACTTCACTGTGCGTCCGTGCGCCTCCCGACGCGGGGCTCGAGCTCATGACCCTGAGATCACGACCTGAGCCGAAACCAAGAGTCAGCTGCCACCCAGGCGCCCCATCCTTTACTTTTCAAGTGGGACAAGGTCCCGTCGTCCGGCAACCACGAGAAGCCCCCGCTAGCAGATGCATCATTATGACTGAGACTTCCTGACGTCTGCGTCATCAAAGGGCCCGCTGATGTCACCGCCCACAGAGCAGGGGACAGCGTCCGGCCTGTGGCTTTACGAGGACCCAACGACAGAATGCTTGGGGAGCACCGCCTTGTCCCTTACATTGCCCCCGGCCAGGTGAAGGGATCCTTCAGGAGGGACGTGGACAAGTTTGAGTGACTATGGAGAGGAGGTCACCGGGGCGCACGTGGCATTTCCAGTGCCCTTGAATTTATTTAAGAGGGGGCCCGCCGCCCGCCACGGGGTGTGAAAGCTGTGTCCCGTGTGGCGCTGCCTAAAGCAGACGGTCCGGTACAAGTAGACGCGCGCTGCATTCGCAACGTCCGGTTTTCTCGTAGCCACATTATAAAAAGTAAAAGAAACGAGTGAATTAATTTTCACAACATATTTGTGGTTAGCTCAGTAGATCCAGGCGATTCTGATTTCAATATTTTATCGGTCTAAAATTATTAAGGAGATACGTTCATTCTTTTCTTTCATTCTACGTCTGCCTTCAAAGCCCAGTGAGTGTGTTTTGGGCACTCACAGGACGTCTCAAGTGAGAGCAGCCACGTTTCGTGAGCTCGGCAGCTGCACGTGGCTGGTGGCTACTGAGCCGGGCAGTGCAGATCGGAAGCCTCTTGCCCACTAACCGAGTGCTCGGGAATGAATGAAGCACCAGAGACCTCTACTTTGCTTCAACACGTAACCCTACAGACCCGTGACCAGAAATCCCAGTGTGAGCTCGGGGGGTTGGCCGGAGCCCAGAGTTCCACGTTAGAACCTAATGCCTGTGATTTAGGCTTTAATCCCTGTTTACAAGCATCAACCTTCGAGGGAGCTCAGAACTTTTATTTAAACCACCATAGTCTTGGGACAAATGAGCCATCTTACTATCTGTGGGAGGAAAAAGAACAAAAAGGCTACTTTCAGGGCCCGTCACGCCTCCTAGTCCAGGAAGCCCCCTCCTCATGAGAGCCAGGTAGTGGGGAGATTCGATGCCTTTCTTCTCTGCGATCCAGGTGGAGGGGCAGGTGCCCTGAGAACACCGTAGCACAGAGCTCCCCGGCCCAAGCCGCCTTCTCCTTCTAGAAGCAGGACCTTCGGTTGGTGTCCCAAGGTCTGCCAACTAGACATCGTAAATCCACGGCTAGAAGGTGGCCAAGGTGCAACTGTTTACTATTTAAAATCTACTTCTCTCTGCTTTTCTCTCCAGGAGACCATGAATTGCAAGAGAAGGATGCTGTTATTGATCTCCTGTGTTTTATACTTCATGTTGCTCGAGTATCATTTCAGGTAAACATAAAATACTGGTGAATCTTGACCCGCCGCGATCGGCAGAGAGGATGTGAAGAGCTGGGTTCGGTGCAGACGTTACTAACACTCTCCAAAGTGACCAGACCTTCCCTTCTCTCTTTGGTACAAAGCAAAGTGTACCAACTTTAATTCGTTCCTCTGTGATTGGGTAACAATGATCTCGGAGGGAGCAGTAGGAACCCAAAGCGCCTGCTCTTGGGGAGCTTTCCACTCCAGATGGAGAAGGCAGACCATCGCAATGTGGGGTGTCCGAGTTTACAAAACTAAAGGCATGAAGGAAAAGGGAAGCGAGGTGAGGGATAGCACGGGGTTGCTCTTCTGGACAAACTGGAACGGCCCCGAGCAGCCTGTTGGGGCAGCAGGTGCACCCTGGGGTGGCCTGCGGTGGGCCCGTGAGAATTCTCTCCTGTAGAAAAATTCCGGTCCTCGCCTTCTCGCCCACTCCGCACGACCTTCTAATGAGCAGGGTGGTCTTCCCAAATGCTGTTTGAAAGGCAGCCATATTGTGAGAAATAACGTCTTTACAAACGAAGCCTTCGCAAAACCCATGTCTGATAAAAGGCTTATATCCAAATATGCAAAGAACTCTTCCAGCTCAACAATAAGGAAACAACCTAATTAAAAAACGGGCAAAATCCAAGCAGACAGCTCACCGAAGATACACAGAGAGCAAACAGGCTCATGAAAAGACGCTCAGAATCATTCGTCACTAGATAATTGCCAACCAGAATAATGAGACGCCACCACATGCCCAGGAGAGTGACCCAAATCAGGAGCCCTGCCGGCAGCACGCGCGGGCGAGGACACGGGGCACGGGACTCTCGTTCGTGCCACGCAACACAGGGCAGCCACTTTGAAGACACTTTGGCGGCTTCTTACAGAACTAAATACAGTCTTCCCGATGATCTAGCAGTCGTGCTCCTATTGATCCGAGGTGTCTGAAAATGTACATCCACCAACAACCTACCCAAAGTGTTTATAGCAGCTTTCTTCATAATTGCCAAGGAGTGGAGGTGACCGAGGTGCCCTCCAGTGGGTGAATGGATAAATCAAGTGTGGTGCATCCAGACAAGGGGATATCATTCAGCACGAAACGGAAATGAGCTACGGAGCCATGAAGACACGGAGGAAACTTGGATGCACATCACTGAGTGAAGGAGACCAATCTGTATCTTCCACTCCATTGAATGGGAGTCCTGAATTTTGTCTGGCAAACTTCCCTACAGAAGGGGCATCTCTGCTGGCAAGAAGCTTTGGTGTGGGAAGACCTACAGAGTAAGAGCAAAGGGGTGGGAGCTAGGGGCGTTCTGACGGTGACAGAGAAACCAGAGACCGAAAACCCTGCTGGCAGCCCGGAAGTCAGCTTTCTTGCCCATCGGCTGGGAAATCTGCCCACGTGCACGTCTCCATGAGACCAGCGTGTGTGTGTGTGTGTGTGTGTGTGTGTGGTAGGTCCAGGGAGGGTGGTGGTGTTCAGGGAACAGACAGGACACGAAAGATCAGTATCGCACAGCAAGTCTTCTGTCTCCCGGAGCCCACGGGGAATCCAGGAGGGGCCCCAGGTCCGTGTGACGGTTTGCTTCTCTGGGATTAGCGGATGGCGGGTGGGTTTCGTGGGGTCTGCAGCATCGGCCTGCACTGCAAACAACTGGGCCTGTGAGCACGTGGTTTGGGGAAGGAGTAGGTGAGTGGCCAGAGCTGGGCACCCTTGACCCGCCATGGGATAGCAGTCCTCGGCGCCCCGCAGCTTAGCCCCTCACGCAGGACGAGGCTGACCCTGCTGTGGGTGGAGCACCTTCCTCTAGGGTGATGGTTTCCTTAGGTCAGGACCCCCTCTTCAACCAGCCATGTTTTCCATGCCTCTGTTGCTCCGTGGGACCCCAAGGATCCGTGACCCCAACATTCTAAAAGAAAGGCCACTTTGGGGGCACCTGGGTGGTTCAGTCGGTGAAGTGTCCGACTCCTGATCTCAGCTCAGGTCTTGATCTTGGGGGCGCGAGTCTGAACCCCGAGGTGGGCTCTGTGTTGGGTGCGAAGCCTGCTTATGAATAAATAAATAAATGGCCACTTTTTAGCACTTTGGTTTGTCACTTCATGATGTTAGTGAAGTTCGCGCGGGCCATCCGGAGTTTGACGGTCTAGCCCTGGGGGATCCAACAATGAAATCGGGGTGCTCTCTCGCCATTCTTCCCTTCCTGACCGCACATCCCAGCACGATGGAAACAAGTTGCCCGATCTCGTTGGAGCACAGCAAAACTCTAGGTGAATCATGTATTTAGATGAACATTAAAGACGGACGCCTGAGTCTTTCTCCGTTAACCGCGGCCAAGCCGCTGGGGCGGTGAATGAGGGCGTCAGATCTGCGCTGTCTCGGTAGGCAGCCTCTAATGTGGTGCTACTGGGGGTTTTGTACATCCTCCCAGCAACTTGCCCACAGCCCTTTCTTGCCGTCCCCCTTCTGGCTGTCACCTCGTCACCCCGCACCTCTTTCCTGACCATTGGTTCCCTTCCTGACCCGGAGAGATAGCTCCTCTCCAAGTGGCTCCCCGGCCCCCCAGCTGTTTTAATGCGCCATATGTGCAGCCAGAGCCTGTCCCTGCAGTCAGCCCCGACCTCTGGGGACCGCTGGGGACCGCTGAGGCCGCCGCCTCGGCTCCCCAAGGGCAGCGGGCAGGCTGTATGTCCACCAGCACCGGACAGTGCCTGCCCCGCCGCGGGGGCTCCGTAGACCTTGGCTGAACACACGCATGACTCGTAATAACTTGGTTTTCCCTTCGCACCCAGGGACGAAGTAGAAGAACTGCGGCTCTCAGACTGGTTTAACCCTAGGTAAGAAGAGACGCGTCCGCTCACACGAACGATGGTGCTGGGTGTGGCGCGAACGGCTTTTCCGATCACCCAGGGATTGCTGCCCTGGGAGGCTTCCCGTGCCTGGAGCTTTCATTTGTAAGGCTGTCCACACTGACACGCTCTCCTTGGCTTGACCTTCTTGGTTTTGTCAGTGACAGACTCTCTTTGCAGGTGGTTTGAAAACACCATGATGGCTGCTCTCGATTTCGGCACCGGCACTGGGGAGGCCCCCCCGCCCCATCTGTATTGGCCGCGTGGTATCCGACGTTAGGTTTGCACACCATAACCGACTCAACCAGCTCCCTGCTGGTTTTAGATTGTCTGCCATTTGGGGCTTTTGCAAATAAAGCGAACCTTGTACCTAGATCTTTTCACACTGCCGCGTGAGTTGATCTGTGGGACAAATCCCCCAAATGGGGTCACTCGGTCAAAGAAGGCAGGCATTTCTAGTTTGGATGTAGGTAGCTAAACTTCCCTTCAATAATTGCACCGTTTTACTTTCTTAGGTACAGTGGATGAACTGAGACATCAGAAAATCGTTTATTCTAGGCAAAACTGCTAGTTTAAAATATCCCAAGTCAACTTGCAATTCTGTAATTATTCCTGTGTTTGAGCATAGTTTAGTACATTTATCATTCATTTGTATTTGAACTTCTGTGAATGTTTTCCTCACATGGGCATGTATTTTAAATGGACCTCAGCTTCTTAGATGAATCATATCCATGATTCATGACACTGTCCTCATTGGTTCCTGCAAAACCTGCTTGTATTATTTATGTGTTTGCTTGCTTTATTATTTTTAATGCAACAAAAATTATAATGTGCATCTAACTTCCTGTCCTTTCCCATCCCTTTACCCTGTCCCCTGTAACTTTATACAAAGAGGATATCACGCTTATGCACTCTTCTGGGACTTACATTTTCTCTTGACCTGCTTTACTTGCTTTTCGTTTGTTCAACAGAAAACGCCCTGATGTTGTAACGACCACAGGCTGGCTTGCTCCGGTCATATGGGAAGGCACTTTCAATAGACAGGTCCTGGAAGAACACTACGGAAGACAGAACCTCACCGTAGGCTTGGCTGTCCTTGCTACTGGCAGGTAAATGCGAATGAGCGCACGGAGACCTTCCGTCTCCAGCAGGCTGCCCGTAGGTACCCATAACCGTTGTATCCGGCTGTCCCGTACAAAAACCGTGATGTGGTTTTCTCCTTGCTTAGCTGGCTCATTCATGCCACTTGGCTCACATTTCTTTTCTTTCCAACGGTTGTTTCAAAACTTCAAAGGCTTTTCTCAGACCCCCCGGGTCACTATATCCTTTCTCACTAACCAGAGCAGTCAGACCTGTAGACCCGACCTGCCTGCATTACCCACTGGGGGTCCCATAGCATCAGTGACTCGTCAGTTAGACAACATGTTTGGTGACATGTCCCCTTCTCTTGAAAGTGTTTAGGAAGCATCTCCCTCTGTGCGTGTGTGTGTTTTGCAGGATTGCAGATCAGTACCTGGAGCTGTTCATACAATCGGCCAGTAAGCACTTCATGACCGGCTACAGAGTTATCTTTTATATCATGGTGGATGCCTTCCACAGGCTGCCTAACCTGGAGCCAGGTCCTCTGCAGACGGTCCAAGTACTTGACATCAGAGGACACGATGCGGATGACCTTCACCTCATGCGCATGAAGAACTTAGCTGTGCACATAGTAGGGCACATTCAGGACGAAGTTGACTTTCTCTTCAGCATGACTGCCAATAGGGTCTTCCAGAATGACTTTGGGGTGGAGACCCTGGGCACGTCCGTGGCTCAGCTCCATGCCTGGTGGTACTTTAAAAACACGGAGAACCTCCCTTACGAGAGGAGGCCCGGATCCACGGCGTGCATCCCTTTGGGACAGGGGGACTTCTACTATGATGGCACGGTCATTGGTGGCACGCCCCTGGAGATTTTAAATTTCATCAAAGAATATCTGGACGGGATTATTCGCGACAAGGAAAATGGGCTGAACAGCACCTACGAAAGCCACCTGAACAAGTACTTTTTCATCCACAAGCCCACCAAGCTGCTATCTCCAGAGTACAGCTGGGACACGGTGCTGTGGCCCCCGGCCCAGGTCTGGTTGGTCAAGGCAGCGCGGTGCTCTGAGAGGGCCTTCTGACTCACCAGCTTCTCCTGTGGACGGGCCGACCACGTAGACACGGATTCCTGAGCACAGAGGGCGTCCTAAAGCTCTCGGGTTTCCGGGGTGTAAACATTGATGCCATCCATCCGCAGGAAATGTTTCTCCTCGCAGTTGTGAACCGTCCAGTTTGGTCCATGCAGGATAAAGAATAAAAATGATTAATGTTTAATCACAGTCATGTTGGGATCTATATATCGTAGAGAGCTGGCTCGTCATTTAGGAGGCATAAAATGATTTTTTTTAATGGAGAAAGATTGTAGTCCAGAAAAAAAGAATACACACAAAAGGGCAAAGTATTAAAGGGAAAAAAATAAATGTTCATCAGCTCACTCGCAGAATATGTGATGTGCCTCAGTCCTGGGGCTCATGAAAAAGAAGGTACGCACTGAGTTCTGTGGCGAAGGCCCTCTGCTGGGTGCAGCGAGGGGTAGGAGGTACTCATTAAAATCAGACCCGTGGCGCCGCATGGCACAGGAGACTGCTTGCGCATTGCTTTTGCAGGTCAGGAGTGCGAAGAGCAAGGGGGGCGTGGGTGGCGGGGGCAGCGCGGTGGCTCCCGTGGGAGGCAACAGGCCACCGCGGAGGAGAGCACTGGGGCCGTCTCTTTAGGGCAGGGAGGGCTTAGAGAGTCCCTATGAGGGCTGGAGGGGCCAAGGGTTTCCTTTGTGGGACAGAAACCAGCGTTGGTCAGTGTTACACCTGCGTCGCGTCCCCCAGCTCTAGGTGGAAGCCTTGACCCCAGCCCTGCAGCTCGTGGCTGCCTGGACACGGGGTCTTCACAGAGGCGATGGCGGTGAGTGAGGTCACGCGGTGGGGCCCGATCCAGGCGGACTGGTGACCTCGTGAGACAGGAGCTCGGGACACACACACACACACACACACACACACACACACACCGCTTCCTGGAATGGAAGCTGGGGGCAGGGACGCCACCTGTGGTCGAGCCCTGGACCCCCCCATCGTGTTACGCCACCTCCCTCACCATCTGTCTTGAAGGTGCTCTTGAAGGACGTGTTTGTCCAGCACCAGCGGGTCCTACTGTTTTTGGCAGCTGCCCCCTTTGACCGAATGATGATGCTACTTTCAGTGACCTCCATTCTTGGGCGTCACAGAGTAGCTCTCAAAAACAAAATCTGTGAACGTTTCAAAACCGAGAAAACAGCTAGTCAATGAGCCATGAGCCCTAAAGCACAAGCTTGGTGTGAGCTATCTCAGGTCAGGCCTAGAGAGAGAGGAGGGCTTCACTCAGACAAACAAAAGCAGATTTCCCCCTGTTGTGACTGGTGGGCAAGCCTGGGGGACTTCCTGGAAGGGGCGCTAACGTTCTCCCTTTAACAAAATCATGGGATCAGACTGAAAGCACTGTGGGTTCCTTGGCTTCTTCGGGACGAGGACGGGTGAATGTGTTAATGTCTAGAATTTCCAGGTCCAAGAACAAGTCTGTCTAGAGGACATGAAAGCCGGGTCCCCCCAGAACGGCCCTCCATTTCCATCCCTCCGAGCAACAGCATGCTTCCCCACACAGTGGGCGCTAACTGGGCTGTAAAAAGAAATTTAATTTTGCCAACCTGATAAGTAAAAATAGCATCTCTTTTTCTGGGATTCCTTGTGATGTCGAACCTCCTCTTACTCTGTAATGATCGGCTATCTGATTTGTGATCGTACAAATGATCGGTTTCTGTGCCCTGCTCACTTTTCTCACACTGGGGTCCTTTTCATGAGCTTTGATGGGCAGCTTCAGAGAGGTGATGTGAGCCCTCTATCAAGCTTCTTGACAATACTAATTTCAGGCTTGGATTTTAATTTTGGTGAAGATATTTTTGATGCATCGAAAACATAACTACCATCTTTTCCTTTGATATTTATATCCCTTGATATTTAAGGTAGGGTCCCATCCCTGAGTTATCGATAGTGCAGAACTTTCAAGGTTTTGTGTCTATTCAGAATCAATCAGGAATTAATTTTAAGATAATGCAAAGAGTGAGATATCTAAACTTATTTTTTTCCTCCAAATCTCTTCCATTTCCCCTAATACTATTTATTGAATTAATAATGCTTTTTAAGATGGGCTGTTTGTAGGGGCACCTGGGTGGCTCAGTCGTTAAGCGTCTGCCTTCGGCTCAGGTCATGATCCCAGGGTCCTGGGATCGAGCCCCGCATCTGGCTCCTTGCTCCGCGGGAAGCCTGCTTCTCCCTCTTCCGCTCCCCTTGCCTGTGTTCCCTCTCTCGCTGTGTCTCTCTCTGTCAAAAAATAAATAAAAATCTTTAAAAAAAAAAAAAAAGGATGGGCCGTTTGTATCCTGCATTGTTATTATACTTGCTAGTGTTCATTTCTTGACTCTATTCACTGATTGTTCTTTCTGTCCCTGAGCTAATTCTACACACTTGTAATCGCTGTCGGTTCCTACTCGTTACAACAGAACAGTGTTTGTGTGACTTTTCTCTGAAACATTTCAAAACTTTTGTTCTTTCGTGTGGATTCTAGATTCAGGTTTGCGGTTAGCGGTAAAGATCCCACTGGAATATTATTTTTTAAAGATTTTATTTGTTTGATAGAGTGCGAGGGCACCAGCAGGGGAGGGGGCAGAGGAGAGGGAGAAGCAGACCCCCGCTGAGCAGGGAGCCCTACGTGGGGCTCGATCCCAGGATCCTGAGATCATGACCCGAGCCAAAGGCAGATGCTTAACGACTGAACCACCCAGGCGCCACCCCCCCCCACCACTGGAATATTGATTGAAATCCTTGGATGGACAAGTTAACTTGAGGATTATTAAATATTTATGATATTGAAGACTATGCAGGAATACCCCATATCCATTTATTTAAGTCATTTTTTCACTGTCCCAGAGTAAGGATTTAAAAAATTTTTTTCTCCTATAAATTCTGCAGGTGTCTTACTAAATGTCTGAGCATTACTTTCTCATTGTACCATGTCCATTCTATTTCTCAAATTTGGGTTTTCTTTTTTTTTTAAATTATGTTCAATTGGCCACCGTATAGAGCATCGTTAGTTTTTGATGTAGTGCTCCATGATTCATTAGTTCCATATAACACGCGGTTTCTGGTTCACAGGAAGGCATCGTCCTTGGAGCACCTGCTTGTCTCCGGCGTCTGAGTGAGCCGCAGGTAGACATCCGCCCCCGGGGGCCGATTGGCTTCTCACAGTGCTGACCTCACCAGGTTGGTTGGCAATGGTGGATGTTGCCTTTGCCGAGGGCGTGGCCTCCGGGAGGCCTTGTCTTTGCTGGGGCGTTTCTGGGGCAGGATCTGGTCATACCTGTCTCTGGCAATTCCAGACGGCCCGTATGGAGGCCCCTGATCCAGTTTCCGGAGAGCCTGCCCTTCAGTGGGTGGTCCCTGGCTCACCCGGGGAGGGGGGGAGTCTTCGGTCCAGGCACTGCCCTGGTAGCACCCTTGACTTTGAGGAGGGGGCACTGGGCTGTCTCAGCTCCCCCGCTGCGCAGGTGCACGGGCCCGTGTTTCCCCGGCCCTTCTGGGGGAGAGCACGGGCAGGTACTGTGCCCACTCAGTGCTCTCTGACCTGGGCAGGACGTGCGGCTTGGCTCACGGGGCCCAGCGCACCTCCCTGGAGTTGTCCCAGAGCAGGACCCAGGTGGGAGCAGGTCAGAGGAGCGCCAGCCCAGCCCCTAGCGGGGTTGTGCCCCCGAAGGACTCCCCGGGTGGCCCTCTGCCACACTGCAGTGCTGTGTTCACCGTGGCCCAGGGCTCTGGGGGTTGCCTGTCCCTTCCCGGCCACTCAGAGCATTCTCACGCCCCTGGGCCTGGCTGGGAGAGGCCAGGAAGGGGACGAGCAGGGGGCTGGGCTCAGGGTGGAGGGCTGCCTCGGGTGGCCGAGGGATTTGGGAGGCACCTGGGCAAGCAAGGCAGGGGGAGGGGAAGGAGGCGAAGGCAGGGGTCAGGGGACCGGGCAGGAAGTCTCCGGGGGCCCTGACTTAGGCTTCGGCTGGGGGGCACCGGGCTGTGGAGGGGAGAGAACAAGATGGGGATTCCAAGGCTTTGTCCATTCCCTTTGAAACCAACCAAACCCAGCGTGCAGCCGGCGTCCCTCACTGCGGAGCAGCGTGCCTTCTGCTGTCCAGCACCCACGGGCGGCCACGTCCTGCCACGGCCCCCCTGCCCCCGCTTTGACCCAGACTCCACCACCCCGCCCCTCGGTTCGCCCCCGTCGCCGCCAGGGGTTGGTGACCACACAGCACGGCCGTGCTCCCCTGCTCCGGGCTCCCTTTTCCCTGATAAATCAGGGACGGGCCTGCAGTGACCCCGTGTAACCCATGCAAGGACTGGAGGCTGTGTCTGTCTTGTTCTCCATGCTTCCCACCCCAAACAGCCCGGCCTGGGTGTGTTGATGGACTGCATGGTGCACAGGGAAGGGGTGTGGGGCGAGGGGCTCCACTGTGTGGCCTTGGCCTTGTTTCCAAGCCCCTCTGACCCTAGTGTCTGAATCCACAGAAGGCAGACGGATATTGTGCCCAGGTCACTGTGTTCTAGGGGATTCGTGCCGCCTGGCAGGCGAGGCTCCCAGGAGGGGCCCGACCATGTGGGGGGCCCTGGAGGGGCTGCCCGTGTTTTTAATTGCTCTGGTCTTCTGCCTATTATTGCTAGGGGTTCCAAGCCTGGCAGGCGAGGCCCCAGCGCAGCGGCCTGGGCGTGGGGGAAGTATCTGGAGGGCCGTGCCTACCATCCAGGTTGAAGACCGGGGCTTTCTGCAGCTGGAATCTGGCAACGTACCCAAGGTACTTCCCCAGCCACGTGGGGTCCCCAAGCATTCTTCTGGCTGAAATCAGAGGGGCCGAGAGTCCAGAGGCCCTGTCTTTTCTCCGAGTGCCCCCTCCTCCTGCCGGCCCGAGCCCTGCCGCTGACTGGCTGGTAGCTGCTGCCTCAGCCCTGGTCCCGCTCCCTCCTCGTCTCCCCTGAGAGCAGGCCCACCCTTGGCTGAGTGGGCACTCCCTCCTCGAAGGGGCACGTCAGGCCCCGGACCCTCTGGGGAGGACCCCGTTCACACAGCAGCCTGCGGCCTGCATGACTGGGCCAGCCCGGGACACCCCCCACCGCCTCCACGTAGTCCTCAGGACAAGGTGTCCCCACCGTCCCGGGGCTTCTGCACGTGGCACTTCCACTCTCTGAGGTCTGATGTGACTCAGTTGTTTTAGGTTCATTGACTAGCTCCCCGGCGAAGGCAGGGGAAGGTTTCTGTTCTAGCGGAGTGTCCCTGCTCCCGGGACACACACACACACACACACACACACACACACACCCCCACCACACACACACACACACACACACACACACACACGCACACGAGGCTGTGCTGTAGGCGGACCAGCTGAATGAACTCCCGAGGGAGTGAGCGGGCAGGGGCAGGGATGCCCAACCTGAGGGGTCCCCGGGAGCAAGCGCCCACGGGGGTGCAGCTCTGAGCAGTCCCGCTGGCCCCAGAGCCCCCAGAGCAGCAGGCCCTGAGCACAGGTCTGGGGCAGCACCCGGCCAGCGTCGGGGAGAGCCGCCTCCTACCCAGCAGAGCCCACAGGCTGGTGGTCTCGCCGGCGTCCTCGAAGCGGACGTAAAGGATGAGGTTGCTGTAGTCGGTGCTGACGAAGCGGACGAGCATGCTGGCGCCTCTCTCCACTGTGGGAGACCCCGGCCCAGTAACAGGGGACGCCTCTCTCCTCCACCCACCCCCACACCCCCCGGACAGCGCAGGACACCGGGAGGATGTCTCCCTCCAGCACTGGCACTTCCCCCACGGCCCCGGTTCGGGGCATCGAGCGTCCCCTGGCCCCCAGTCCAGCACAGCACCCGGGCCAGAGGGCTGGGCTACTCACGGGAGCCTTGGAACTGGCCTTGGAGCCCGGTTGGGTGCATGGTGATGTTCACTCCTTTGCATACCCCCTCTCCTCTGGGAAAAGAGGAGGGGGCATACGGTGGTCACGGCCTCTCCCTGTCTCCTGGCCCCCGGGGACATCGGACGTGCCCTGGATGAGGTCCCTGGTGGCTGCCTGAGTCTCTCGGCTCCCTGGGCTCCCGAGGGTCGTCTAGCTGGGGGCAGGGCTAGAGGGCAGGAGTGAGGAACCAGGGACTTCCTTGTTGCTGGAGTGCGGCCAAACCTCCCGGGAGGAGTGGGACCCAGTCTGTCCTTGGCTTGGAGCTCCAGGTCTCTGGGTGGGGGACCCTGTCCTGGTTGTCCCCAGTCACCTGGGCTCCACACATAGGCCACGCCTTTTCAGCCCCCTGCCCCCGGGTCTTCAGTTTCTCCACTGGGGTGGGTGGGGGTTGGGCTGGGTGCCAACGGACCCTGGGACAGCACAGCCCTTGGGGTGGTGTCTGTGGCCGAGCCCTGGCAAGGCTGTGGCTCTAACTTAGGGTCCTCAAGGCCACGGGTGCTGGACTGTTCTACGTTATCACTGAGATCAGCACAGCGTGTCGCCACTGTGGATGTTCCTGAGCAACCGACCAGTGCGAGGCGCAGCCCTGCCTGGGCGTCCCCAGCCCCCACGGTGGGAGGGACCCGGCTGTGCGTGTGTCTTTCCCCAGGCCCCTCGTCGTAAAGCTTTGGGGCTTCTGAAGCTAAACCTCAGACCTCTCGGGAGGGTCTCGAGCCTGCAGCTTAGTGCCATGTGTCCCTCTGGTTCCCCCCACTGGTCACTGTCCCTCGGGAGGCCCCTGAGTGGGAGCACCCTGCGAGGAGCTGCAGAGGCCGTGCTTACGTCCAGAACAAGACGAACTCCACGTCCTCGTCCTGGGTCCAAATGGAATGGAGGCCGAGCCTCAGGGGATCGGCTGGGGAGACCAGGTGGGCACGGCTGGCAGCCAGCCGGGTGGTGAACCAGCGTCCCTCTACCTGCAGGGTGCGAGGTGCAGAGGGGGTAACGGTCCCTGGCCTCCAGTCTTGGCTCTCAGGCCCCAGCCCCGCCAGTGCTGAGCGCTTCCGGGGAGGTCAAGGGCCAGTGGGGTGTACTGGAGGGGACAGGTGGCCCGTTCCTTGTAAATGTCCTTCTCTGTCAGGCTGCCCTCTGTCTCCCCAGTGCCCTTCTTGCCGCCTCTCCCTTCCCCACTTCCTTCAGCTCCTCCCGTATCTGGCCCAAGCGCTGTCCCCTGTTGGGTTCCAGACGCCCTGGCTGGGGTCTGGGGAGGGGTGAGGGCCGCCCTGGAACCATCACCGAGTCCTGGGGTTGCTCCAGCCACACTCCCCACAGTGTTGGGTGATGGGCAGGTGGGTCAGATAGGGCAGGGGGAGTCTGGACCGCTCCCTGACCCCAGGGCTGGGCAGGGGTACGAAGACCGCCTGGTTCCTCCGTGAGGCTGTGCCTGGGCCCAGGACGCCCCTCGCCCCTCAGCTGGCCTCTCTCCCCGGTCCTGCTCCCAGAAGCGCCCCCTGCAGCACCCGGCACCCACCTCGCCGTCGCAGGGCTGAGCCTGGGACCTACCCAGCTCCGTTACCTTGTGGGCATTAAACCCTGGTTGTACTGGCACCTCGTCTGGAGTCTTCTGGGCACGGGCCAGGCCCAGGCTGAGGGTCAGCAGCAGGAGGGGCCCTCTCTGCAGGACCATGACGGCAGGGCCCAGACGGAGGGGAGCCCGGGCTGCTGGGTCCCTTCTTCGTAGGCGTCCTCCAGAGGCCACTCGTCTGAAGAGCTATCCCGGCCAACCCCGCCGTCCCTGCCGGGCTCCCTGCGCATTCAGAATTATTCCCACAGGAGGGACGTGGCCTCCCCACCCCGCCTTGTCTCTGAGGGATGGGAAGGGTGTCATCTGACCTGGGGGCGGGTGCTGTCGGGGCAGTCTGACCACATTGCTGGCTGTCCTGCAGGTGTCACTTCACCCCTGGGGGCTCTGCTCCCTCCTCCCGGCTGGTGCTCCTCCCAGGGGCGTCAGTCCTCTGACTGAGCCAGGACTGTCCTCCCCCCTCCTCCCCTTCCACCATCTTGGGCGGTGTGCTGGGGAGGGAAGGCAGGAGGGCGCACAAACTCTCAAGGTGGCACTCAAACCCTGGCACGAAACCGGGGCCCTGTATGGCTGGTTCCTATTTCCCTCAAGCATCTCTCACAGTGTCTCCAACTGTGGCCACTCAGACCAGACTCCAGCACCCCCTCTGCCTACCACCGTCCTGGGGCCCTCTGAGCTGCGCGACCCTGCTGGCCGGGGTGCAGACGGGAGCCTGGAGCAGATGCAGAGTGGGTTTACAGCACGGAGAGGGCACAGGGAGGGCAGGACAGCCATGGGGAGGGGACAGGGAGGGCAGGACAGCCACGGGGAGGGGACAGGGAAGTCAGGACAGCCACGGGGAGGGGACAGGGAGGTCAGGACAGCCACGGGGAGGGGGGACAGGGAGGTCAAGACAGCCACGGGGAGGGGGGACAGAGAGGTCAGGACAGCCACGGGGAGGGGGGACAGGGAGGTCAGGACAGCCACGGGGAGGGGGGACAGAGGTCAGGACAGCCACGGGGAGGGGGGACAGGGAGGTCAGGACAGCCACGGGGAGGGGGGCAGGGAGGTCAGGACAGCCATGGGGAGGGGGGCAGGGAGGTCAGGACAGCCATGGGGGGGACAGGGAGGGCAGGACAGCCACGGGGAGGGGGGATGGGGGGGCAGGACAGCCACGGGGAGGGGGGCAGGGAGGTCAAGACAGCCATGGGGGGGACAGGGAGGGCAGGACAGCCACGGGGAGGGGGGACAGAGAGGTCAGGACAGCCACGGGGAGGGGGGACAGGGAGGTCAGGACAGCCACGGGGAGGGGGGCAGGGAGGTCAGGACAGCCACGGGGAGGGGGGACAGAGAGGTCAGGACAGCCATGGGGAGGGGGGCAGGGAGGGCAGGACAGCCATGGGGGGGACAGGGAGGTCAGGACAGCCACGGGGAGGGGGGACAGAGAGGTCAGGACAGCCACGGGGAGGGGGGACAGAGAGGTCAGGACAGCTATGGGGAGGGGGGCAGGGAGGGCAGGACAGCCATGGGGGGGACAGGGAGGGCAGGATAGCCACGGGGAGGGGGGATGGGGGGGCAGGACAGCCACGGGGAGGGGGGACAGAGAGGTCAGGACAGCCACGGGGAGGGGGGACAGGGAGGTCAGGACAGCCACGGGGAGGGGGGACAGAGAGGTCAGGATAGCCACGGGGAGGGGGGACAGGGAGGTCAGGACAGCCACGGGAGGGGGGACAGGGAGGTCAGGACAGCCACGGGGAGGGGGGACAGAGAGGTCAGGACAGCCACGGGGAGGGGGGACAGGGAGGTCAGGACAGCCACGGGGAGGGGGTATGGGGGGGCAGGACAGCCATGGGGAGGGGGGCAGGGAGGGCAGGACAGCCACGGGGAGGGGGGCAGGGAGGTCAGGACAGCCACGGGGAGGGGGTATGGGGGGGCAGGACAGCCATGGGGAGGGGGGCAGGGAGGGCAGGACAGCCACGGGGAGGGGGGCAGGGAGGGCAGGACAGCCACGGGGAGGGGGGACAGAGAGGTCAGGACAGCCACGGGGAGGGGGGACAGAGAGGTCAGGACAGCCACGGGGAGGGGGGACAGGGAGGTCAGGACAGCCACGGGGAGGGGGGACAGGGGGGGCAGGACAGCCATGGGGAGGGGGGCAGGGAAGGCAGGACAGCCACGGGGAGGGGGGCAGGGAGGGCAGGACAGCCATGGGGGGGACAGGGAGGGCAGGACAGCCATGGGGAGGGCATAGGGAGGGCAGGACAGCCATGGGGAGGGGTGCAGGGAGGGCAGGACAGCCATGGAGGGGGACAGAGAGGTCAGGACAGCCATGGGGAGGGGACAGGGAAGGCAGGACAGCCATGGAAAGGTCAGGACACTCCAGAGTTGGGCACGAGGGGGACAAGACAGTGTCCCTGGGGTCGCACCTCTGAGGATGCTAGGAGCCAGCCCAGCGGGGAACCTCCCCTCCCTGTGCTAGGGGACACTTGGCTCCCATGTCAGGGGTCCTCGGGCGTTTTCCTCAGTCTGTCCCCTCCTCCTGGGGTCCTGCCCCTTCCCTGTGTCCTCCTGCTGGTCCCCTCAGCTGTCCACGCCAGTGGCCTGGTGAGGCGGCTCTGGACTGCTCCTCAGCCTCCCTCCCCGTGTGATCCCTGTCAGTCTGGTCTACAATGTGGAATTCTTTGATTCACTCTCCCCTTTTCCGTGAGCCGTGCCCACTGGAGCCAGACCCTATCTGGGTCACACCAGGAGTGAGAACCAGTCCGTCTGAGTTCGCCCAGGTGCAGCTGCGGGATCCTATCCTGTCCGCCCTCCGGGAAGCAGCAGCTGCCCAGATGGGCGCCCCACATCCCCTGGGGCTGTGAGGGGATGCCCCAGGAGTGGCAGGAAAGCTGGGGGGCCGGTCAGCCCTGGGGTCTCTGAGGACGTGGCCGGGCTGAGCATGTGGCCCCTGCCCCCACCTGTGGGGGAGGGGACGTGATGCTCAGGCTGCAGTTTTCCGGGGCTTTGATGTCAGATGGGACGTATGGGTAGGAGCCTCCTGCTTCCATCCTTGGATCTGGGTCCCGGTCCCCACCCCAAGCGGCGCCGAGTTGCTTTGGGGGTTTGCACAGTGGAGAGGACCCCCCAGTCACACGGGAAAGCTGCAGACTCCTGTTCCTTCACGACGCCCCCCGAAGTATGTGAGTGTGTGCTGTTGGGGGGTGGCCGGGGGCGGCGGTGTGAGGCCGGCAGTGAGTCCGGCCCCAGGCTGAGCCGGACCTGGGCACCTGGCGACCAGAGCCGGGCCGACGGAACCAGGAAGGGGCTGCAGACAGACTTTACCCCTGAGCCCAGACGCCAAAGCCGGGGAGCAGCAGGGAGTCCTGCAGCGCAGCGGCTGTGTCCATCGGAAGGAGGAACGGGAGAGTGGTCTAAAGCCCTGACCTGAAGATGCCGGTGCAGCGGCAGACCACCGCCTGTCCCTGCTCGGGCCTCCGCCACCTGCCAGGCACCCACGGGCATGGGGAGATGGTGACGGTGAGGTCCACAGAGCCTTCCAGAACGTGTAGGCCGCCACATGAGTGACAGCCTCACATGGTGCCCACCTCGCGGAAGGGGTGACCGCTAAGCTGTGTGCTGGGGTGGGGCTGGGTGCAGGGAGGAGGGAACAGTACTCTGGAGGGTGGAACAGTGTGTGCGAGAGCCCTGAGGCAAGCGGGGGACGGCGGGCTGAGGGAGAACAGGTCTGAGGGGCATGGGAATGTGGGCGGCATGGGGAAGGTGAGGGCGCTCCGTGAGGTCACCCAGGCCAGGTCACAGGAGCTCCTGGGTCTCATGCAGGATGTGGATTTCATCTGTGTGATGGCAGCTGGTGGAAGGGTGTGATTGGGGTGACATTTTGGCAAGACCCCTGGGCTGTGAGGCTGTTGGGGTCACTCACCCTCACCAAGGCCAGGCTGGCGGGGAGTGGGAGATGAGGCCATGTGGGAGGCCAGCCTCCGAGCAGCAGGGCAGCCGGTCAGCCTGGAGGGCCGGGGTCAGAGAGACCTGGGGCTAGCAGAGCCTGGAGGTGGGGTTGTGGAAACTGCTCTGGTGGTGGGTGTCCGGAACGCTCCACGAATCAGCTGTGTCCTAGAGAGCAGCTCCCAAGCCTCAGATCCTTTCCAGAAAAAGTCAAAAAACGTACACAAGCTGGAAATGAAAAGACCTCTCTGCTGGAACAGCAGGACCGGTGTGTGAGGTGGGGGGGTGCGAGTGTGTGTGTTTGGGGCTAGACCAGAGACTGGGGGGGAAAGGGTTTTCGTCCTGCCGCTCCCAAATCTTTCCATCCTCCCTCCTTCCATCTCCCCCTACCCCCTCCACCCCAGTCATACAAGTCATTGACATCGGAGGTCAAGGCCAGAGTGTCCGCTGTGAGCTCTGGGCCTCAGACTCTGCCCTGACGGAGCCCTTTCCTGTGACCCCCACCTTCCCTGCTCTGGGAGCCCAGGGACTGTCAGCCGCCCCCACGGACAGGCTTGCTGCTCTTACCATCAGAATGCCCACCTGCGTCTGGGGGTGAGGTGCTGTCCGGCCCTGCCTTTCCAGGGTCCACCATCACCCACAGACACAGGGAGACCAGCTCCGGGCCTGAGAGGTCACTAGCGCCTTCACCAAGGGGGTGTCCCTGTGGGCATCCAGGGTGGGACCTCAGATGACAGCCCACGGCTCCTCTGGGCCTTCCTCTCCCCTGGGAGGGGTCTAGTGTCTGCGTCTTGGGGTGGGTCTGGGGGAGAGGACGGGTGTGGTGGGCAGGGGGACAGGCACGTGGGCACGGGGTCCACCTGACAGTGCGCGCACGCTGGTCACTGTGCACGCCTGGCCTTGGAGGACCCAGGACAGTCACGGCTATGTCAGAGGCAAACTCAGAAAGCTCTGGATGACATGTCCTCGCAGACTCGAGATCAAGCCCACACCATGGATGTCACTGAAGGACTCTAATGAGATCCACTTGTGGAAGTCCAAAATGGCTCTTTAAGAGAGGGGTTCTGAGTCTGGCCTACAGTTTCCTGAGTTAAGAGGCAGACCGGCAAAAGCAGGACCATCGAAGCTCTCAGGTGGAATTTCCCCGCCAGCATTTCTCTACTGTTTGGGCCATTTACTTCCCAGGGTGTGTTCATGCAGTAAGAGGACTCGGGTGCCACCAAGTGGCCATCCTAGGGACGTCAACGCCCTGCGCTGTGTGGGACCCACCAGTAACTTCTCCTTAGGTAGCAACGCTCTGCATTTGAGTTACATCTTTAGGATTCAAAGTGAGAAAACCCACAAGAACTGCTTGTTCGCTTATGGCCACTGAGGCCTGGGAAGAGGCAGCCCCTAGCTCAGGCTGTTCAGAAGCTGTAGAGCTTAAGGCACGAAGCCGACTTCTAATTTTTTAGAGATAGGCACGAGCCACGGAAAGTACCACAACAGGCCTGTCTCCGGGAGTGTGGGTCGTGGGGACTGGTGTCCTGGAGTGGAGTAGGGTTCTGCCATCAGGGCTCCCCACCCAACCGCAGGCCAGGCAGTTCAGCTGCGGGATTTCTACGGAGCAGTTTTAATAACTAGGTGGGAAGTGGACAGAAGCACAATCTCTAGGGTGCTGTGCCAGCTAGCCGAGGAGGGCTGAGCTGTGATTTGGAGAAATGGGGCTCCTTCCTATGAGGGACCCATGGAGAGCGAGGCAAGGAGAGGCCACTGTTTGCTGGGAGCCTTTTCTGGGCTTGTACACAAATTAGGAAGGATTTAGCATGGTTTTAGGGACACCCCACTCCAGGTAACTGGATGTCAATTGGGTGTATTTGTGTGGGTCTATTTCTGGGTTCTTTACTCTGTTCCACTGATCCGTGTGTCTATGTCCCTACAAATACCACAGTCTTGATTCTTTTGGCTAAATAATAAGATTTAAAATTTGGTAGACCAATTCCTCCCATTTTATTTTTTTTTTTCAAAATTATGTTAGCTATTCTAGTACCTTTGTCTTTCCATATAAATCTTAGAATAATCTTATCTATGTCTACAAAAAACCCTGCTGGGATTTTGGTAGGAATTGCCTTAAAGCTGTATACCAACTTGAGGAGAATTGACATCTTTTACTCTGCTGAGTCTCAGTTGATGAACACAGTAAGTCTATTTACTTAGATGTTCCTTGATTTCTTTTATCAGTGTTGCATTGTCTTCAGCATACAGATCCTGTGTATGTTTCATTAGATTTACATCAAAGTATTCCACTTTTTTGGGAGTGATTAAAACTGGTATTCTATTTTTAATTTCAGTGTCCATATGTCCATTGCTAGTATGTAGAACTGTAATTGATTTTTGTATGTTTATCTTATATCCTGCCACCTTGATGAACTCATTAATTCGAGGAGGTTTTTCTTTGTTTGTTTTTGTAGATTCCTTAAGATTTTCTACCTAGATAATTGTGTCATCTGCAAATGAGATACTTTTATTTCTTCCTTTCAGATTTGTATTCCTTTTATTACCTTTTCTTGCCTTATTGCCCTGGCTGGAACTTTCCGCACTCTGATGAATAAGAGGATTGGGAGCAGGCATCCTTGCCATGTTCCTGATTATTCACCATCCATTCATCATTCCCCATTAAGTACAGTGTTAATTATTTTTTAAAAAGATTTATTTATTTATTTGAGCGAGTGTGTGTGTGTATGAGTGGGAGGGGCAGAGGGAGAGGGAGAGAGAATCTCAAGCAGACTTCCCATTGAGTGCAGAGCCAGACACTCAGGGATCAGCCCCACAACCCTGAGATCAGAACCTGAGCTGAAACCAAGAGTTGGATGCTCAACTGAATGTGCCACCCAGGAGCCCCTAAGTACAGTGTTAAGTTTTTTGTAGATGCCTTTATCAAGTTGAGGAAGCTCCCTCTATTCCTATTTTTCTGAAAATTTGTTTATCACAAATAGCTGCTGAATTTTGTCAATGTTTTTTCTACATTGATTGATATGATCATACAATTTTTCTTTGCTATCCTAATAATATGGTGGGTTACACTGATTGGCTTTCAAGTGCTGAATGAGCCCTGCATCGCTGGTATAAACTCCACTTTGTTATGGCGTATAATTATTTTTATATATTGCTGAATTCTATTTGTTAATATTTTGTTAAGGATTGTTGCATCTGTAATGATGAGGAACATTAGCCTGTAATCCCCCCTTCCTTTTTTTTTTTAACTCTTTGTGTGGTTTTGGTATCAGAGTAATATTAGCTTCATAAACAAATTGGGAAATGTTCTTTCTTCTTTTATTTTCTGCAGGAGGTTGTGTGGCATTCATACTAATCCTTTAAAGATTTGGTGTAATTCTCCTGTGAAATCATCTGGGCCTGAAAATGTCTTTTTGTGGCATTTTAAAATTGGGAATTCAATTTTCTTAATAAGTGTAGGGCTATTCAGATTATCTAGTTCATACTGGATGAGTTGTGGTAGCTTGTATTTTTCGAGGAATTTGTCCATTTCATCTAAATTGTCAAATTTGTGTATATAGAGGTGTTCATAATATTTCCTTATTATCCTTTGATGTCTGTGGGGCTGTGGTGATAACTCTTCTTTCATTCCTGGGTTAATAATTTGTGTCTTCTCTCTTTTTTGCCTTGTCAGTCATGCTAGATGTTTCCTTTCCAATGTTTATGTCTTCTCTTTCTTATTATTGTCTTACTGCACTAAGACATTCAGCATGATGCTGAAGAGGAATACTGACAGCGGACAACCATGCTTTGCTGTCAGTCTTAGGGGGAGAGCAGCAGTTTCTTACTATTAAGAATGATGTTAGCTGGTTACATTTGTTTGCTTGTTTTGTTTTGTTTTGTTTTTGTTTTTTTAAATTATCAGTTTAAGGATGTTCCCTTCCAGGCCTAGGTAGGATTGTATTTTATTTTCGGCTTCCTTCTCGCTGAGTGACAACTTCTGACCAATGGGTGGAGAAGAGGTGGATGGCTTGAAGTCCTCTGCATGTCTATGTTTTCCCTCTAGTGTGGTGACCAGCAAACTCCTGGGAGTGGCTGTTTGATCACCTGGATTCCCGAGTGGCCATGAGGTGCAATATCTCTACTAATCTGTAAAGGAAATTGCAATAAACAAGAAATAAATCTGATGTTTTAAGCCACTGAGATTTTAAGGTTGTTTGTTAATGCAGCATAAACCAGCTTATGTTGAATGACACTCTTGATATGTGAAAAGTTTGCCTCATGAAAGGGATAAGATACTTTTGAAATATATTTAAAAAAAATTGCCTGGGTGGCTCAGTCGGTTAAAGTGTCTGCCTTTGGCTCAGGTCATGATCTCAGGGTCCCGAGATCGAGCTCCGCATCGGGCTCCCTGCTCGGCGGGGAGTCTGCTTCTCCCTCTGCCCCTCCCCCTGCTTGTGTTCCCTCTCTCACTCTCTCAAATAAGTAAATAACACCTTCTTAAAAAAACTTAAAAACAGAAATGTCATACAACCCAGCAATTCCACTTCTAGGTATTTACTTGAAGAAAATGAGAACACTGATTTGAAAAGATATCTTCCCCTCCCATGTTCACTGCAGCATCATTTTAACAACCAAGACACAGCAGCTGCCTGCATCCTTCCATAGAATGGATAAAGATGTGATGTACATACACCCAGTGGAATACTACTCATCCACAACGAAGAGTGAAATCTCGACATCCATGACGACACGGATGGGCCTAGAGGATATTGTGAAAGACAGACGAAGACAAACATCATTTGATTTCACTTACATGTGGAATCTAAGAAACAAAACAAATGAAAAAATAAGCCACAAAGAAAAACACAGACTCATAAACACAGAGGACAAACTGGTGGTTGCCAGTGAGGGGGACAAACCAGGTGAAGGGGATGAGGGGTACAGACTTCCAGTTATTAAATAAATAAGTCACGAGGATGAGACACACCGCACAGAGAATACAGTCAATAATAGTGGTAATAACTTTGTACCATGGCAGATGGTGACCACACTTACAGGGGTGACATTTTGTAGGGTACGCAGTTATCGAATCATTAGGCTGGACCCCTGAAACTAATATGACATTATGTGTCATCTATACCTCAGTTAAAAATTTTTTAAAAATGTTTAAAGTTTTCCTTTTAGCCCAAACTGTAATTAATATTTTTCTAGAAATGTATCTATTCCATCTATATATTTAAAACAGTAATATTACACACAAACTTACATATCTATAACATTTATATATAATTTTACATAAATAAAAATATGTGTATATATTGTTATATGTAAATCATTCTTGTTATTTAAGAAGGCCTTCTTCTGTGGCTCTATACCCTACATTAGTAACACTAAAAGTCTGTGGAGAACAGGTCTCCTCTGACCGCTGTTCCCAGACCCCCTGACCGGGGAAACCTCTATTTGGTCCTAGCCCAGAACAGGTTGGTGCATTTTTAGGCATGTGAAGCTCGATGCCCAGGCTTCCTGGAAGCAATTACCCTCATGTTTCTGAAAGACAGCCTTGCACGTTCAGAAGAGCACAGACTTTGATTGGCGAGTAACTTATTTACGGTTTTCTATCGGTATTTATTAGATTAAGTGCCCAGCCATTTTTCACTTGTCCTTTGTGAAGTTTGCGTGGCATGCAGCGTTAACGGGCACACCGCCCCTGCGGCCCTTTTATCTCGTCCGTCAGGTTTAAAAGAGACCCCCGTCATGAGTGCTGATCCCCAGATGTCACCTGTTGTGGTGCCGAAGCCCGAACCCTGCCCGCGCCTCACCCCCCGAGCTGCGCATCCTGCACGCATCGACCAAGAAAGACCCAGACGGACGGCTGGCTGGTTGAGTTCTTTATTGCTGGAGGAGGAGTGGCTCAGAGCACAGCACCCCAGGCTGGTGCCCCAAGGACCCCGTCCCCTGGAGGAGCGGGTCCCACAGGACCTGGGGCTCGGTCCCTCCTAATTCCTCTGATGGGGGAGGGAGGGGGCGATGTTGTCTTTGGGACCTGAAACGGACGAGGGCTCCCTTGTGATTCCTGGGGAGCCTGCTGGGCCTTCGCCAGCCCCTCCCAGGTGGGGGGTGAGGGACGACCTCTCCACCTCAGGCTGAGTGGTGGTCAGCCCACGCCAGCCCCCCACGCTTGCCCACATCCTTGCCCAGAAGAGGCCATGGGGACATCTGCGTGGGAGCTTGACCGGGACACAAGGAGGACATCCCAGAAAGGCCACTGGAGAGAGTGGGCCCGTGGCCAGCCTGGCCCCCGTGGTCACCAGGAGGGACACCAGGTCCCAGCCATTCCTGCAGAGGGACCAGGGCCCGACGGAGGGGAGCTGGGGTCCCCTGGGACGCCTCCCACCGTGCACGTGCCCGGGATGTGGGGGCAGGGCTGGTATGCGTTACCCCAGGAGGCAGGTCAGGCAGGAGCTCACCTAGATGCAGCACTGCTCTGTGGGGGGAGGGAGAGCCGTGGGGGGGGGTCATAAGTCGCCAGCCCTGGGGGACAGCCCTGGGCCCAGAGGGGTGTGGCAGAGGGGGTGGGGCTGGAGACCCTGCCTCAGGGGCTCTGCACCTCGCACCCCCCAAGCTGGGGGCCTGGGGAATGGGGACCACCGTGGGAGACGGCTGGGCCCAGCACTCGTGGCTGTCTGGTGGGTGAGCCCCACGCGGAGTGCAAGCGGGGACGTGGGGAGTGGCGGTGATCACCTTCCACCTGCGTTGGGTTGAAGAAGAGCCGGATGTGCACAGGCAGCGTCTCGAGGGCTCTGTTGAATTTCTCCATGACCTGGTTGTCGACCTTCAGGGTCCTGGCTGTGGGGGGTGGTGGGTCAGTCCCTGGGCCGCGGGGCTTTGACGACCTCAGGGAGACCCAGGGGCCCCGCCCAGGGAGCGAGTGCAGGAAGGACACACCAGTGTCCTGAGGTCAGCTCCCAGGGTGGCCTTCGGGGCTCAGCCCACCTGCCTACAGGGTCCCTGTCCCCCCCCTTCCTCCTGGGACAGCGCTGGGAGGAGAGGGCTCCACTCGTAGACAACCCCCCCTCCCCCCCGTCTTCTGCCTCAGCCCCCACTCGGCCTGTTCCTCGTCCCCGAGTCCCCGCAGTGGCTCACAACCGATCACCTTTGCTAATGTGAGCCCCGGGGGCTGGGAGGCAGCCCCTCCCCCTCCCGTCCCCAGGCCCGGGGTGAGCGCCCCTGCAGGACTCCGCTACACACCCAGGAACTGGCACATCATGCCGCTCTCAGCGGGGGGCGCGGGGGCCTCCACGCAGAAGAACAGGTAGTGGGTGTAGTCTGTGTCCAGCACGGAAACCTTTCTTTCCCCTTGGTCTGGAAGAGAGGCCGGAGCAGAGGCCTGAAATCTGTCTGGGTGCCCCTCTAACCTCCCTCACGTCTCAGGCCACTTCCCTGACCCCAAGGGCACGCCCCCCCTCCCCAGGCCTCGCCTCCCCCCACAGACTCGGGAGAGGGCGGGTGGGCCCTGTGGCAGGGGAGGGCTGGAAGCCGTGGGGAGGCCCCAGGGGCCTGACCCAGAGGAGGCCGAGGGCAGGGCGGGAGGCCGCTAGGCCCGGGGGACAGGGCCGGTGGGGTATAGAAAGGCTGGAGGCGAGGCGGGTGAGGCCCAGAATGTTCCAGAAGCAGGTTCCAGGACCGAGAGGCAAATGCACAGTGTGTTTATGCACAGGTCTGGCTTCTGTGGACATGTGTACGGAGCCACAGGCCGCTGGGCCCCGAGCAGGGAAGTTTCCGCACGCCTGCCCTCAGACGCGTCCCTGCACCGACCCCCACCCGCACGGCCACACGGATGTCGCAGCGAGACAGATGCTGTTCTGCTGTCTTCCCTTGCCAAGCAGGGGGCGCAGGGGCCAGGGGGGCTGAGCCCGCCCCAGAGGGAGTGGGGTCCCCAGGCCTCATCACCCCGGCGAGTGCCCTTTGTGGTGTAGACGCGGGAGAAGCAGGGCCTGACTCTTCCCTGCTGCCGGGATGCGGAGGGGGCACTGCTTGTCCGGAGCCGCATGGGGGGCCTGACCGGGGTGGGGGTGGGCGGCCCCGCAGGCACGGGGCGGGGGCACTTACAGTCGACCGTGAACACGGCTGGGTCCTCAGTCTTCTGGGCCATGATGTTCCCCTCAACGCATGCACTGTTCTCCCTGAAAAGCCAAAGAGTGCTGGGGTCCTCCATGAACCCCAGTGTAGGGACAGGAGCCGGCTCCAGGAAGTGTCACATGCCCTGCAGACACCCAGCCCCGTCTGGCCCTGGGCCAGCTGAGAGCAATGTCATGAGGGGTTGGCCCGAATGTGAGTGGCCCTGTGGCCCTGAACAGGTGATTCAGGTGAGTTGACAATGGGGCAGACAGAGCCAGCCGGGACACCTGCCTGGTGGTGGAGGGCATGTGCCAGCTCAAAACTGACCCTCTCTGGGAGGGGCTGGGTTACAGCACCTCCAAGGACCTCATCATGGGTCACACTCAGAGGTCCTTGAGCCCACGGCCCCCACTCCAGGGGCAGACAGGACCTGCCCAGGCCCCCGGGGCCCCAGCCCCACAGCTGACCAGCCGGCCTCCACACGGGCCTCTCTGCACACCGACCCGGGGCCGCCCTGTGTGGTCGGCCTGTTGGCCCAGAGCCCGGGGCGGGGGCTCCGAGGGCACCGGGAGCCACCCTCAGGACCCTGCCCTGCCCGCCCACCTGCCCATCCAGGAGCCAGGCCCTCGCTGGCCCCCAACCCCAGGGTGGGGGGCACACCCACCATTTGCGCAGAATGATCTCCAGGTTGTCCTCGGGGGTGGGTCTCAGCTCCTGGACCTACACCCTCAGGGGGGCGGTCTTGGCGTCCAGGAGGGAGATGTCGCTGGCCGCCATGGCCATGGAGTGCCACGTCCCAGCCACCTGCGGAGGGGGCCTTGAGCTGCCATCGGGGGTGGGAAGGGCCCCGGCCCATGGGGGGCTCGCCCTCCCCCCTGGCCTGCTGGCTGGTCTCCTGCACACGTTTCTCAGGCAGCACGGCGAGTGGGTCAGGACTCAGCGCGTCTGAGGATCACCGACCACGTGCTGATGCCCGTCTGAGGTTCTTGCATGTTTGGAACAACCATGCTCTCTACCCCAGCGCTGCCCTGAGGAAGCTCCCACTCAGGGGTGCGTCCGCGTCATAGGTGACCACCCCGGGAGCGAGAGGGAGACACGGAGGTGGCTGGAGCCAGCACTTGGGGGACGAAGACGTGCCCTAGCTCTGTGCCTCACTGATGTGTGCAGTCGGGCCCTCCTGTCCTCCGCCAGCTGCCCCTGGCCCCGGCCCCCCAGCACCCGCCCCACATGCCCGTACCTTTCTTATATCCAGGGCCCTCGTGGTCTGGGGGACGACGATGGCCTGGATGCCACACACGAGGGCCAGGCCCAGGGCGAGCAGGAGGCACTTCATGGCTGCGGCTGTGGTTGCGCTGAGCTCCCGGGAGTGAGGAAGGCCGGGCAGCGGGCTCGGGCCCTTATGTGGGGGCGGGGGGCCCCGCGAGCCAGCACCATCCGGGCCCCCGGCCACGCGGTTCTCGGAATCCCCCGTGGCTCAGCCCCAGGGTCACAAGGACATTATCTTCCAGGACAGCGTGAGGCCCTCTTTCTGGGACAGTGTCACTGACTTCCCTGAGTCCAAACAAGAAGGTCCCTGTGTCCCCGGGGCCTGGACAGTTCCTGGCAGGCCCCAGGGGGAGGGTCTGGAGTGTGGGTCCGGGCTGGCCGCCGGCGTCAGAAACACTTCCTGGGTCGCGATCTTGGGCAACAACAGGTCAGAGTCAGCACTGAGGACAGCTGTGTCCCCGAGGCTGGGAGAGCCCCACGCAAGCCCAGGGTCTGTGGACGACGTGCCGTGGGTGGCCATCTGTCCTGCACAAGGGGCACACTTTTTCACACTCCCGGTCCCTCCCTATGGGCACCCAGTACACACAGCTGTCCTGGCGTGCACGCCCTGGGGCTGGACGTGGCTATGCGGTCTCTTGTGCTCCATGGGGACCCCCTCCTTGCCCCTGCATGGCCATCTGGGTCCACAGGTCATCATCTGGGGGCAAAGGCTGGGCTCTCAGATGTTTGGGCAGACGAGCAGCATGCAGTGCCCAGAGGACTCCGGCAGGACCCCCCACAGCCCTTGCCCTCCTTCCCTAGGCCACCATCAGCGGGTTCTAGGTGCCCCAAAGCACGGGCAGCCTGCTTCCTTCACCCCGTTGCAGGTCTGGGGGTGGGGGTGGGGGCTGCAGCAGCGGTGGGAATGCAGGTGGGCGGACAGCAGGCCTCTGGGCCCAGCTGGACGAGCGTGTGGCTGGCAAGCTGACCAGCTCCAGAGATGGAGGCGTTGTGGGGGTGCAGTGGGTGGGGAGGGGGGCCAGGGGACCTGGGACTCAGCAGCGGGCCTGTCAATCAGGAGCCCAAACTGGAAAGAACACAGCCTTTATTTTGGGGTCTCAGACGGCAGCTCGGGGAGCACAGGGTCCGGAGTGACCAGAAGAGTGTCCGGCTCATGCAGGGAGAGCAAGGGGTTTTGATGAGAGAGAGGGAAGGAGTAATTACATGAATAGAGGAAGAAAAGAAGAGAAAAACCTGGCTAGTCTGGGGCTGACCAGCGGGGCGCTTCTGATTAGTATCTTCCTGATTATTTTTTCGGTGCTCACAAACTGCATTGATCAACTTACTGTCCTCACATGACCTGCCTGCAGGTCTCTCTAGCGACATTTTATGAGCACCTGGTTATAAAGCCGGTTCCGCAGCCGGCCCAGCTCGGGAGCTCGTTAGCCAGAGAAGACGGTGAGGGCCCTCACGTCCAAAGTGTTAGACAATCCCACAGGCCCGGGTGCTGGGGATGCCGGGGCCCCCGACGAAGGGATGGAGGGCTTGGAGGAGCTGAGGTGTGACGGTCCCTGTGGAGGATAGTGACCGGGGCCTGGGTGGATGTAGGCATTTGCAGGCCTTATGTCTTGATCTGAGAATTCCATGAATTTCTTTTTTTTTAAAGATTTTATTTGTTTATTTGTCAGAGAGAGAGAGAGAGAGCACAAGCAGGGGGAGCGGCAGGGAGAGGGAGAAGCAGGCTCCCCGCTGAGCAGGGAGCCCGACACGGGACTCGATCCCAGGACCCCGAGATCATGACCTGAGCTGAAGGCAGATGCTTCACTGACTGAGCCACCCAGGCGCCCCGAATTCCATGAATTTCTAGAAGTCCCAAAATCTTGACAAGAATGGGATTTTATATTACCCCGGATGCGTTGCCCTTGCAAAGTGAAAACCCAAGAAAGGAGTGATTCCTCACATGCTCTTTCAACACATGAGCCTGACAGAGGGAACGGCGTCTCTGAGGGACGAGGCCGAGACAGAATCCCCACCCTTGGCAACTGGTCGGGTGCACTCTGACCGGCCTCACAGAGCGGGCAGGACGATGCCCACTCTGCCTGCAAGGGGAGCTTGCGTGGCACTTCCGGGTCCCCTCTGCAGCAGACCACACATTGCCAGGGCCCCCTCTGTGGCAGACCTCACACCTCTGGGGCCCCCCTCTGCAGCGGACCCCATCAGGTGCAGGGGAGGGGCTCTGGCTAGTGTCCACCTGGGGCTCCGAGCTGGTGTGATGGGTGCAAGGCAGCTGATGCGGTCCGGCTGTGGAAACTGGCCCCTGGGCGGCTGAAACTTGTACCCATGGCCGTCCCTAGGCTCGCACCTCTGCGGGGTGGGCAGGACGAGCGGGGCTCCTCAAGCCCAGCACAGACACTAGGCTCAGCCTGCAGTCAGGAGGCCAGCTCCCTGCTGCTCCCCACTTGCCCGGCTTCCCATTTGTCCCCGGCTCTGGGCCGGCCTGGAGTGGGGCCCGTTTCCCTCCTGCCCGCCTCTCACGATGGCCACAGGACCTCGCCGGGCGGTGGTGCCGGGCCGTGGTGCCGGGCCATCGTCAACAAAGCGCCCTGTGCACCCATCTTGGAGTCTGTTCCAACAGCTTCCCCTTAAGGGAGACCGTTGTCACAATGGGGCGTGAAACGCACATTTACAACAACAGAGACCCGCCCCCTCATGTCCACACACACTCACCCTTGCTGGCTCATTCTTCCCTGCACTGCATGGCCCAGGGTTTGGGTGACGATGATACCCCGCCCACCCCCCCTCACCGCCGTGCAGTCTGGTTTCCACCCAGCCTCACACCCGCAGACACAAAGATGGTTTCCAGCGGTGGGCTCTCCACCAGTGCGGCCTATTGACCAGTCCTGGCTCCTCTGGGAACACCTGTCCCAACTTTGGGGTTCCTCACCCCTTGGGCTGTTTTCCTTCTCCAGCCCCCCATCTCTCCCCACGCCCAGAGTGCTCGTCCTTTGTGCTCTGCTACTGGGGTCTCATCCTCTCCCAAGGGTCTGGGCTGCCCTCTCTAGACCTCTAGCTTTCATTTCGGTTGTGAGTCTCCCGAATTCCAGGTCAGCTCCCTAGCTCCCAGGACACCTCCCAGCTCCTATCCAAAACACCTCCGAACTGGCTGTTTTCCCAGAGACCCGACTCTTCCTGTATCTCCGTGAGGGGCCCTGAGAGTCATCCTTGAATTTTCCATCCTCTTCCACTTGACATTTGCGTTTTACCTGTAAATTGTCCACGTCCTCTGTTCTGTTCTCACTGCCAGTTCTCTGTCCCTCAACTTCATGTTTCTTTAGCAAATGTGCCATTGGGCATGCCCCTTACATGGCCTCCCCACCCTCAGCCTCACCTAGTTCCAGGCACTGGAGAGGGAAAAGTCCTACATGCCAGTGGGATTGTGTTGTTGTGATACTGAAACACAAACAAAGAAATGCAGATACCCTCCTTGCTGGGAAGTGTTCTAACCAGAACGTGCATCAATATCACAAAAAGGTGTGTACCTGGCTTCCTTCAAGACCCAAAGGCAGAGCCTCTGGGTTTGGGGATTGAGAAGGTCTGTTTACTGGCTGCTTCTCCCCACCTCTGATTCTGATTCAAGCCGGGTTAAAGCTTCCCCAACAGGGCTCACAGTCTGCGGGGTTGTCCAGGGATCTCCTGCTCTCTCAAGATTTATAATTGCTGATTCAGTAGCCCCCTGTCTAGGGCCTAAGCTCCTGCATTCCCTTCCTTGCCTTTGAATTTTGCCCCAAGTCCATATCTGCAGTTCAGGAACCCGCCCTGATACCCCCATCCCCGTGCCTCTGAGCACAGCAGAGCAGCAACCTTCTGCAGCATGCCAGTGGGCAAACCCATCCTCCCTGTTCAAGACAAGGTTTAGGGACCCTTTTCTGAGAGGGGCTTTCCTGAAGGTTCCAAGTATTTGGGGCCCATACTGTCAGGGCCTCGTTTCCCTGTGGCACCCTCGACACCTTGCACATATCCACATAGGCGGGTGAAGATTTACACCGTACTGAATACGAGCCTTGACAGATGCCTTGTGATCCTTCTGAAACATAGACCGCGGGAGGCCTGGGAGAAGCTGCTATGAGAGCATTTCCCACTTACCACCACATCTTCCTAGGAGGCTGCAACGAGAGAGTGTCATCTCCTCCCAGGTTCTGATGCAGTATGAGGCTGCCTCTCAGAGCAAAGCTACTTAGCTTTGCCTAGAAGGGGCTTCTCAGTAAGAGGACTTCCCACCACTATTGTTGCATTGCTATATCCAGATCCTTCTGGATCTGGTGTCATCCTGTAAAACAAGAGACATGGATGTTGGCACACTTGCTCATCTTGCTTTTGCTATCGATGTAAGTAATACAGTTTCTGAATCTAGGAAGGGCTCATTGTTTCCTTACCAGCTGAATCTGTCAGCCTTGCTTGACACATATATCTGTCATCTCACTAATAACACCATTTGATCCATATTTGTGTAGCAGAAAGAATTGTTTTGCATTTTGAAAGTTACCTGTATTCTGTGTAGTAAATCTCTGTAGCATTCATCCCAGAGTTAACTGTTCAAGGGACTCTACTGAGGCAGTGTGGAGATAGCAAAGATTGTAAAAAGGAAAAGGAATGAGGGATAGTGGATGGATAGATGGTAGATGGATGGTGGATGGATGGATGGTAGATGGATGGTGGATGGATGGATGGATGATGGATGGTGGATGGATGGATGGATGGATGGATGGTAGATGGATGGTGGATGGATGGATGATGGATGGTGGATGGATGGATGGATGGATGGATGGTAGATGGATGGTGGATGGATGGATGGATGATGGATGGTGGATGGATGGATGGTGGATGGTAGGTGGTTGGATGGATGGTTGGCTAGATGGATGGACGGTAGATGGATGGTTGGAGGGATGGATGGATGGTAGATGGATGTTTGGATGGTTGGATGGATGGGTGAATGGCTTCCTTAACTCATATTGGATAGGCCATTTACTTTCTCATTCTCACAATCCTTCCAACTTTCCAAGGTGCTTTCATGTCCATCGTCACCTTTTGTCCCTCCCCTCCCCCATCAGCTTCCTGTGCAGGTGTCAAGAATGAGATAGAATGTGTCAAGTCCCTGACCTATATTTACCCACAGTTAGTAACCAAGGCTGGCCTTGAGTCCAGGGCTGTTGAGGTCAGCCAGAAGCTCATTCTGGAATAGAACATCACGTCCAGCTCCCAGGGCCCTCCTCAACCTGGTGTTGGGCCATCTTCCTGAACCCAGGGTGAGCCCAACACCTCCCAGATTGTGTAGAGTCCTCAGGCACTTCTTCACAATGGATCTTTGTGTCTCACTAGCTCAATTTTTGGCTCCATCTGGGACTTCCTAATAACCCAAATGACAGCTGGATCTGATAATTAACTGAGCGGGGCAGGAAACAGGTGAACACCATTCAGTGTTAGGGCTGCAAGTGGTAATTAGGGCACTAAGGTGGTGCTGATAAATATTTACAAGGAGAGAGTCAAAATAGGACTCGGAATCCTGAACTTGGCCCTGTTACTCGCCAGGCTTTCTCTACCTACCCAGAAACACTTGACCCAAAGGACAAACCAGGGCAGACACTTTCTGACACTTCAACTCATGTTTTAGGATGATCAAAACTGGATTTTACCCTCTTTATGAGCTAGACCAGTCTATGGTTCTTCTTACTGCAAGAATTGCAGGGCAATTCTTGAATGAAAGAGAAAATTGCAGAATATTTAGAAAATGAAAATGAACACATAGCACATCAGAATCTGAGATATCTAGGTAAAGTGGCACTCAGAGGGAAATCTGTTGTCCTAAAGATAATTTTAATAAATAAAAAGAACGAAAATAAATTAATTAGCTATACCACTCAAAAGTTAGGGGGAAAAACAACATAACCATAAGAAAGGATAAGGAAGAAACTGCCAATATAAAAGCAGAAGTTACTGAATCAGAAAATAGAAAAATGGTATATTTGGTCAAGTGGTGGTTCTTGAGAAATACCAATAAAATACGGAGCATTTGCCCTAGTCAAGGAAAAAGGGAAAAAGGGAAAAAGAGAATATACACCAAATAATAAATGCTCTTGGGAAAATAACCACAAAAAGAGAAGAAAGTAAAGAACCATTTGAAGGAAAAGGTTTACTTTACCTCATGGGATAAATAAAAAGTTGGATGAAATAGACAGTTTCTAGAAAAATATGTTACCCAACCTGACAGTGAGAGAACTATAGAGTGTTAATGGACTAATTTCCTAGAAAAAAAACTAGAAAAAGGAAAAATAAGTTATTAAGGAGGTATTTCCCCCCAAAATACCAGTTCCAAATAGACATACAGGGAAAATCTAGTATGCCTTTAAGGAAAGTTAATTTGAATGCTAAAAAAATAAGGAAACTTTCCAAATCATTTTTATCAAGTTAAGACTTTGTTTCCAAAACCTGCCAAGAAATGTACAGATCAATCTCAGTTTTGAATATCAGTGTAAAATTACTAAATAAAATATTATCAAACAGAGCACAGTAACGCTTTCAGAGGGCAATTCATAAGAGCTTCATTCCAGGATTGTGAGCATAATTCATATTAGTAAACTTATTGGTAAAATTCATCATAGTAATAGATCACAAGAGAAAAATTATGTGATCAGTTCTGGCGATACTATCAAGGCTCTGATAAAATTCAAAATTATTTTTAATAATAAATTTAACAAAAATTATACAAACTCAGTGTGAAAAAAGAATTACATTCTTGAGGATCCAACAAAGGACACAAACAAAGGAAATGCATGTCATAATTGTGGCTAGAATGTTCCATAAAGATGTCAATTCTCCCCAAGTCAACCCATAAATGTAATGCAAGTCCATAAAAATATCAGCCATATTTTGTACCAGACCATTTGATCCTAAAGTATATTTGAAGATTTAAATAAGAATAACTAACAAAATTCTGTTAAAGACAATAAGGATGATGAACTATCCACACCAGATGTTAAGATAAAATAATTAAAACACTGGGGTTCTGGACTATACTAAAATAAAAAGCTTCTGCACAATAAAAGAAACCATCAACAAAACAAAAAGGCAGCCTACTGAGTGAGAGAAGATATTTGCAAACGATAGACCTGGTAAGGAGTTGATATCCAAAATGGACTTAACAACTCAACATCAAAAAATTAAAAAATAAATAAATAAAAATAAATTTAAAAAATCCCATTTAAAAATGGACAGAGGTCCTCAATAGACATTTTCCCAAAGAAGACATCCAATGACCAACAGATAAATGAAAAGATGCTCCGCATCTCTCATCATCAGGGAAATGCAAACCAAAACCACAATGAGATACCACCCCACACCTGTTAGAAAGGTTAAAAGCAAAAACACAAGAAACAACAAGTATTGGCGAGGATGTAGAGAGAAAGGAACCCTCATGCATGCAAACTGGTACAGCCACTGTGGAAAATAGTACGGAGGTTCTTAAAGAAATTAAAAATAGAAAGATTGTATTTTCCACTACTGGGTATTTACCCAAAGAAAATGAAAACAGTAATTCAAAAAGATATATACATCCCTATGTTTGTTGCAGCATTGTTTACAATAGACAAGACATGGAAGCAGCCCAAGTGTCCATCGATAGATGAATGGATAAAGAAGGTGTGACATATATATAATGGAATATTACTTGGCCATAAAAAAGAATGAGATCTTGCCATGTGCGACAACGTAATACTGTATTATGTTAAGTGAAATATGTCAGGCAGGGCGCCTCAGTGGCTCAGTCATTAAGCGTCTGCCTTCGGCTCAGGTCATGATCTCAGGGTCCTGGGACCGAGCCCCGCATCGGGCTCCCTGCTCAGTGGGAAGCCTGCTTCTCCCTCTCCCACTCCTCCTGCTTGTGTCCCCTCTCTCGCTGCGTCTCTGTCAAATAAATAAATAAAATCTTTAAAAAAAAAAGAAAAAAAAGAAATAAGTCAGGCAGAGAAAGACAAATACCGTATGATTTCATTTATATGTGGAATCTAAAAAACAAAACAAAACAAACAAACAAAAAGCAGAAACTGACCCATAAACACAGAGAAAAAACTAGGGTTGCCAAAGGAGAGGGGATGCACAAAATGGGTGAAGGGGAGTGGGAGGTCCAGGCTTCCAGTTATGGAATGAGTAAGTCACGGGGATGACAAGTGCAGCCCGGGGAACATAGTGATATTGCAGTAGCACGTATGGTGACATATGGTGACCACACAGCGTAACATGTAGAGATGCCAAATCACTATGTTGTACACCTGGGCCTAATGGAACATGGTGGGTCAACTGTGCTTCAAAGATAAAACAAACAAAACCAAACCACTGGGGTTCTGGCACACAGACAGCCCAATAGAATGGATGAAAAGTCTCTGACCAGACCCAAACACACATGAGAATCAGGAATGTGGGGAAACTCAGTAGTTAATAAATGGTCTTGGGAGAACGGGGTGGACATTTTGGAAAATATAGTTTAAGTCCTAACTCATGAATTAAAACAAATGAATTCCTGATGGAGCAAAAGATTGAACAATGAAAACAATAAAACAATGCAAATTCAGGAATTCAGTATCCAGAATATAAGAGGCCTTTCCAAAAATGATCAAAACTCTGCAACAGTGGTCAGAAGCTACAAAAGGAAACACTGGTGAGTTTAACCACGTAGAGGAAACACGTTGAAATGACCCCACAAACCGAGTAAGAAGAGAAATGATGAACTGAGGAAAATTATTATTATTATTTTTTTTTTTTTAAAGATTTTTTATTTATTTATTTGAGAGAGAATGAGAGACAGAGAGCACGAGAGGGAAGAGGGTCAGAGGGAGAAGCAGACCCCCCGCTGAGCAGGGAGCCCGATGCGGGACTCGATCCTGGGACTCCAGGATCACGACCTGAGCCGAAGGCAGTCGCTTAACCAACTGAGCCACCCAGGCGCCCCAGGAAAATTATTTTTAACTGATAGCACAAATAGTATCTAATTTCCTTAATATATAAAGAGCTCCTGCAAATCGATAGAGAAACACCAAGAATTCAATAGACTAAGATACAATTTGATCCTTCTCAGAAAAGTATTTTAAATTAACTAAAAATGAGGACAAAATATATTAAAATATGTGGATGCACACTTTGAAGGGAATTTGTATCATTGATGCTTATATTAGGCCACATAAATATGCTCCATTGCAAAATCTAAGCCTGCAGCTTAAGTAACTAGGAGAACAGCTTGAAACCAATGCAAGCAAAAGAAAAGAAATAATGTAATAACAAAAATCGATGACATAGAAAACAGAAAACCTATAGAGAAAATCAATCAAAAACAGTTTTGAGGGACACCTGTGTGGCTCAGTTGGCTAAGCACCTGCCTTCGGCTCAGGTCATAATCCCAGGGTCCTAGGATTGAGCCCCACATCAGGCTTCCCGCTCATGCTCTCTCTCTCACTCTCTCTCTTTAATAAACAAATAAAATCTTGAAAAAAAGAGGGGTACCTGGGTGGCTCGGTTGGTTAACCATCTGCCTCAGGCTCAGGTCAGGATCCCGGGGTCCTGGGATCGAGGCCTGCATCGGGCTCTCTGCTCAGCGGGGAGCCTGCTTCTCTCTGTCTGCTGCTCCCCCTGCTTGTGTGCTCTCTCTCGCTGTCTGTCAAATAAATAAATAAAATCTTTTTTAAAAAAACTTTTGATCTTTGAAAAGGTCAGGAAAATGGATAAACCTCTAGTCAGATTAACCAGGAAAACTCAGGTAGTTGACACATATCACTATTAGGGATGAAGAATGTGACACCAGTACAGATCTTATGGAAACTAAAAGGATATTAAAAGTGGTGCCTGGGTGGGCTCAGTCTGTTAAGTGTCCAATCCTTGGTTTCGGCTCAGGTCATGATCTCAGGCTCGTGAGATTGAGCCCCTGCTTGAGATTCTCGCTCTCCTTCTCCCCCTGCCCCCTCCCCACTCATGTGCTCTCTCTCTCCCTCTCTCAAAAAAAAAGAGGATATTAAGGGAACATTTTAGATGGAAATAATTCTCATAACTCGGACAAAATGCATAAACTCCTAGAAAGATACAAAGTATCAAAGCTTATTATAGAAGCAGTGGATAGCCAGAATCGACATAGATCTATTGCAGAAATTGAATTTGTGGATGAAAATCTCCCCTCCCCTGCCAAAATCTCAAACCCCAGTTAGCCTCACTATTAAATTCTATCCGACATTTAAGAAAGCAGTAACATGAATCTTGCAGAAATTGCAAGCTGAGGGGTGACTCCCAATTCATGTTGTGAGACACACACTACACTGATTCCAGCGGGCTATGTGCTGTTTATTAAATAAGACTTACTTCTTTGAATTGAAATGTTATCCCCTTCATCCACTAAATTTCTACACAAATTTCTTGCCACTCTATTTTGCTCCACTGATCTTTTGGTTTATTCCAATGACAACGTGAATCCTTCTCTGTCCCTTCTATTGACTGTGCGTGGTAGCCCCAGCCCCCTCCCTCCTTCCCTGGGGACAGATCCTTCTTCTTTTTTTTTTTTAAGATTTTATTTATTCATTTGAGACACAGAGATACAGACAGAAAGAGAGAGCATGAGCAGGGGGAGAGGCAGACAGAGAGGGCGAAGCAGGCTCCCCGCTGAGCCAGGAGCCTGATGTGGGGCTTGATCCCAGGACCCCGGGATCATGACCTGAGCCGAAGGCAGACGCTTAACCATCTGAGCCACCCAGGCGCCCCGGGGACAGATCCTTCTAAACGAGTCCTCCTTCAAAGCCCCTTCTCAAGTTCCATCTGTTTCAGTTTGGACTCTGACTGATAAGAACACCAATATCGTCACCAACACGAATGCTACTACTAGGTTGATGTTAAGATTTCTTTTTCTCTAGAATATGGTCCACAAAAGATCAAAGTGTGAGTAGGTGGGGCACTGTCACAGGGGCAAGACCCCAGGGTGGGCGTAGGCAACACAGTGAACAGGGTGTGACCAGAGTGCCCAGCATCTGACCAAGATTTCTCGATGAGGCTGCTCATTCCACCCCTGTCTACGTCCCCTCATATTGGAACTGACAACGCTTCATGATGGATCGATTGCCATGGGCCACTAAAGCATGTCACTGGAAAAAAATTAAAAAGTCAACATTTTTTTTTCTCTGAAATGGTCAGTTTTACAGAAGTTAGGTTCATTTGTTTCTGTGTGTTTATCATTTTATGGCTTGCTGCCTTTAGTTTTTATTTTATTTTATTTTTTAAGATTTTATTTATTTATTTATTTATTTGAGAGAGAGAGTGCACGAGAGAGAAAGCACAGCAGGGGGAGTGGGAGAGGGAGAAGCAGGCTCCCCGCTGAGCAGGGAGCTCGATGCAGGACTCCATCCCAGGACCCCGAGATCGTAACCTGAGCAGAAGACAGATGCTTAACCGACTGAGCCACCCAGGCGTCCCTTGGTTTTTATTTTAGTTTACATCTAAAATATATAAGATGTGAACTCGTCCAAAACTTAAAATTGCATGAAAATTTGTGCCCGTGACTTTCTCCGCCTGCGCACCCACCTTCCTCCCTGTAGACAACTAACTCACTGATGTCTGCTCATCCTTCCTGCCTATCTTCTTCCACCTTCCTGCACATAGGCTTACTTCCATTCTTTCTGACCCGAAAGTTAGCCATGACAGCGCATCCTGGAAACTGCCCACATCCATTTAGAGAATTTACAGGAAGGAGTTTCAGCCGACGTCACCATCTACAGAGAAATCATTCTTCCTCTTTTATTCTCTGAACATAGTTCATTTGAAATTAGTTTGAGATTCACACAGATGCTCTCCTGTTGGAATCCAGGGGCGACTATGCCATTCAGGGGCTTTTGCCCCCGCGTGGGTGTCCTGGCGGGAAAGGCGGGAGGTGGGTGGGTGTGCGCATCGACGCCGGGCCGCTGCCTGCACCCCATGCCCCCCATCGGGCAGGTGGAGCGCGTTGTACCTCCCTGAGAACAGTAGGGGTACCTGTGCGTGCCCCCTGCATGGTCATGGGGATGAAGGGACCGCCTGTATGGGAAGCGCAGGGAACACTGTTCTCATTATGGCCTCCTTCCACCGTGAGGTCTGTCAGGTGTAAGGGAACGCCAAGGGGTTGCCTGCCCCCCAGGCCTGGAGCTGCTCACTCCTGACCACCTGTTCCTAAAGGACCTGTCTGCCCCCTCCTGATGCTGTGGCGGGGCTGGGGGCAGGCGGGGGGAGGCTCTGCACCTGTGTGTCCGTCTGCCTTGATAAGGGACCTGTCTACTTTTTCTCTGGTCTTCTTGGGTTTGTTGGGATGCTTACATTTGCTATGAAAATCTTCTATTTGGGGGCTTTTAAGTCTATTAGGTTAGAGCCAAACAGTTGAATCCCTTATGAAGTTTTAATTAAATTTCTCTCTATCTGTGGTCATTGATAGTTCTGGAAATTTCATATTCGTATTTTTTTTCCCAGCTCTTTCTCACAGGTGAGCTAAGCCCATCCCTGCCCTCACCTTGGGGGCACAGGCACCTTATTTTCCTTATTTTAATGCTTCTTTTCTAACCTGAATTGATTGTAGATTCATTTATTTTATTTTTTATTTTTTTATTTTTTTTAAGATTTTATTTATTTATCTGAGAGAGAATGAGAGAGAGAGAGAGAGCACATGAGAGGGGGGAGGGTCAGAGGGAGAAACAGACTCCCCGCTGAGCAGGGAGCCTGATTCGGGACTTGATCCTGGGACTCCAGGATCATGACCTGAGCCGAAGGCAGTTGCTTAACCAACTGAGCCACCCAGGCACCCCATAGATTCATTTATTTTAGTTTCCTTTAGCTAACTAATTTAAGGATTAAGGGCTATGAGTTTTCCTCCTAGCTCATTGATTCTGATAGTTTCTAGATAGTTTACAAATTTTGTGCAAGTGGATTCTCCTGTTCTGTGGACGAGAAACCAGAGGAAATTTACCCCCAGGAGTTGGTCCCCTCCGGAACCCCCCGAAAACGCCAGCAGAGCCCAAGGCACCATAACCCACAGGACCCCAAACAACACACTTCACAGAGGGGAAGGTCATGCGGCTTTATTTAGAGTCTTCAGAGAGTAGGCTCCCAGCCTGAGCACACAGACCCAGGAAGGAGGAAGGGGACAGGACCGGGTGGCAGGCTTCTTCTTCGAAAGGACAAGGAAACGTCTGCCTTCTGGGGTGGGCGGGCAGGGTCTGGTTTCTCCTGTGGGGGAGGCAAGCAATGGGGTTTTGCAGGTCACTAAAACAGACAAAGGCAGAGAGCACACTGTTGGGGGAGAGGGGACAGGGGTGGGGGTGGCGAGGATATCTCCCCTTAATAATGTGGCCCCTGGCCTGCACATTCTCGGCTTTCTCTGCCACCCAACCATCACCCAACCCCCCTCCCCATCCTGTTTCCCCTCCACCTCCTTAAAACAACAACCTGAACCCCAAAAGAAAGCACGGGGTCCCACAGGAGGGCACATGCTTGGACCTAAGTGGTTCTAGGACAGAGCCAAGCACTTGACTGGCATTGCCAGCCTGGCCCCGGTGGTTGCCAGGAGGGACACCAGGTCCCAGCCATTCCTGCAGAGGGACCAGGGCCCGACGGAGGGGAGTTGGGGTCCCCTGGGACGCCTCCCACCGTGCATGTCCCAGGACGCGGGGGCAGGGCTGGTACGTTACCCCAGGAGGCGGGTCAGGCAGGAGCTCACCTAGACGAGGCACTGCTCTGTTGGGGGGAGGGAGAGCCGTGGGGGGGGGGTCACAAGTCGCCAGGACAGCCCTGGGCCCAGAGGGGTGTGGCAGAGGGGTGTGGCTGGAGACCCTGCCTCAGGGGCTCTCCACCTCCCACCCCCCAAGCTGGGGGGTCTGGGGAATGGGGGCCACCAGTGAAGGAAGATGCTGCCCTGATGTCTCTAGAACCCTGACGGGAGCCAGAGCTGGGACAGCACGTGGGGGGGGGGGGGTGGCTGCTGCGGGCTAGAGCTCACCCTTGCCCTGGGTCAGGTCCAGGATGATCCGCATGTGCACGGGCAGAGTCTCAAGGGCTCTGTTGAATTTCTCCATGACCTGGTTGTCGACCTTCAGGGTCCTGGCTGTGGGGGGCGGTGGGTCAGTCCCTGGGTTCCAGGGTCCCTGTCCCCTCCCCTTCCTCCCAGGACGGCGTGTGGACAGGAGGAGAGGGCCCAGCACCCTAGGCTGTCGGGTCTCACCCAGCATAGCTGATGTGCTGACCGAGGATGTGTGTATATAACCCCCCAGAAAGGGCTTCATTTGGGCAAACCAGGAGTGTCTCTGCCTTGTGCTACCGGTTTCACTGGCTTGCATTTCATTAAGAACATTACCACCAACAAAAGCTTCTAATTAGTATTAATCTTTTGACCAAGCCAGTAACACTAAGTCCAGCCCCTTGGCCCAGCAGCCATCCTTCTGGCCCCTTTCTCCCCGATTTCTGAGGCAATGTGAGTGGACTTAGCCACCCCTAGGGAAAGACTGGCCACCCCCGGGCCCTGAGGCCACTAGGATGTTGCACAGTCTGCTCCCTGGGTGCCCACGGTGCCGGCCAGGGGTCCTTAGCCGCCGTCCCACTCAGGGTGACCCCGCGCATCGTCAGTGCACACCCAGGAGCTGGCACGTCAGTCTCTGCTCGGGCGCGTCCGTGTTCTCCACGCAGAAGAACAGGTAGTTCTCGTAGTCCGTGTCGAGCACGAAGACCTTGTTCTCCTCCAGATCTGGGGAGAGGAGAGAAGGACCAAAGTGAGGATGGAGTCCTGTCCCCAGGAGCGTCCCTCACGGGTGCTGGTGGGCGTTCCTACAGTCACCTGGACCCCTGTCCTGCAGCCCCCACGGGGCGGCACCAGGTGCAGGCATGGCCAGAGGCAGCAGGAAAGGAAAGGGAGAGGAGAGGCAGGGTGGAGGAGCACAAAGACCCGCTGCAGGTGAGAGGTCTGGTGTGTGGCCGGCCAGGTGTGTAGCTGTCAGGTGGCGGGGAGGGGGGGGAGACGGCAGAGGGGAGGAGGCGAGGCGTGGAGCAGGAGAGCTGCAGCTAAGCCTTCCCGCGTGGCAGGGAGGAGTTGGAGGTAAGGGGGAGGTGAAGGGCAGGCATGATGAGCACAGGAAGGAGAGGCCTGGGAGCAAAGGGGCAGAAGATCCAGGCCCTGGTGCGTGACGGGTTCTGAAGAGGAGAAGGAGGGTCAGGGTGGCCCAGAGCAAGTCTTTTTTTTTTTTTTTTTTTTAAGATTTTATTTATCTATTTGACAGAGAGAGACACAGTGAGAGCAGGATCACAAGCAGGGGGAGAGGGAGAGGGAGAAGCAGGCTTCCCGCTGAGCCGGGAGCCCGATGTGGGGCTCAATCCCAGGACCCTGGGAACATGACCTGAGCTGAAGGCAGACGCTTAACGACTGAGCCACCCAGGTGCCCCCCAGAGCAAGTTTTAAGTGTGAGAAACAAATAGAATTTGCTGGGGAAACACCCAGAAGAAATTTCTATGCATCCTTTGTTTCAATTTTACCACTAAGTTCTCCATTTGTGTTTTTTATAATTCACAACCACCCCCCCCCCCCGCCAAATGTTGCAATTTGTGACAGAGAATGCAGTAGAAGAAGGTGCTCTGCGTCCCCCTCGTGCAGCAGAGTCCAGGAGCTCAGCACGAGGTGTGAGTCGCAGCCGTCCAGAGAGAGCAGGAGGTGGCCCTGCTCCGTGTGGGCCCGAAGAGACTCCGAGAACAATCGTGGGGGAGGAAGCTCTCGTCGACCACACACACACACACACACACGCACACACACACACACACACACGCACACACACACACACGCACACACACACACACACACACACACACACACACACACACGAGAGGCTCAGGGCCCAGGGCTTGGGCAGAGCGCTCCCCGAGTCAGAGCCAGGCAGCCCCGAGCACTCTCCCACTCACGCTCCCACCGGCGAGGACAGCAGCCTCCCGGGGACAGCTGGGGGGTGTGCCGCTCAGAGCCAGCCCACGGGGCTGGGGACACTCACAGTTGATGTTGAACTTGGCTGCATGCTCAGTTTTCTCTGCAAAGACCTTCTTCTCAACACACCCGTTGTCTTCCCTGAAAGGTGGTGATAGCATTGGGGGGTGACACTGAACTTGAGCTGTCCTTGCTATGGTCCCTCATAGCAGACAGGGCTCGTGGCAGGACCTGCCCAGGCCCCCGGGGCCGCAGCCCCACAGCTGACCAGCCGGCCTCCACACGGGCCTCTCTGTGCACTGACCCGGCGCCGCCCTGTGTGGTCGGCCTGTTGGCCTAGAGCCCGGGGCGGGGGCTCCGAGGGCACCGGGAACCACCCACAGGGCGCCAGCTCCCATCAGGACCCTGCCCTGCCCGCCCACCTGCCCACCCACCTGCCCACCCACCTGCCCGTCCAGGAACCAGGCCCTCGCTGGCCCCCAACCCCAGGGTGGGGGGCACACCCACCATTTGCGCAGAATGATCTCCAGGTTGTCCTCGGGGGTGGGTCTCAGCTCCTGGACGTACACCCTCAGGGGGGCGGTCTTGGCGTCCAGGAGGGTAATGTCGCTGGCCGCCATGGCCGTGGAGTGCCACGTCCCAGCCACCTGCGGAGGGGGCCTTGAGCTGCCATCGGGGGCGGGAAGGAGCCCCAGCCCCACGGGGAGCTCGCCCTCACACCCCGGCCGGCGGCCCAGTCTAACTGGGGTGGCCGTCAGTGAGCTCTGGACGACCCTCGGCCATCGACCAGACAGTGGGCTGCACGATTTTCACACTTGAATTAACATGCCTGTGTTCCCCAGGTGGGTCTGAATACACATCATATGAGTTCCCTAGAACCTTCTGGGTCTTGGGAAACCAGGAGACAAGCCGCCCTGAAGACGGAGAGCCGGGTGGGGGTTTCCCGACGTCGTGGGTTCTGCTCGTGCCCGTGTTCCCTGCTGAGGCCCCACTGCCCTGCCCACCCTGCAGCTCACCCCCACCCCAGCCGTCCTCCCACCTTCTGGAGGTCCAGGTTCTCCATGGTCTGGGGGATGACGATTGCCTGGATGCCACACACGAGGGCCAGGCCCAGGGCGAGCAGGAGGCACTTCATGGCTGCGGCTGTGGTTGCGCTGAGCTCCCGGGAGTGAGCAAGGCCGGGCAGCGGGCTCGGGCCCTTATATGGGGCGGGGGACCCCGCGAGCCAGCACCATCCGGGCCCCCGGCCACGCGGTTCCCCGAATCCCCCGTGGCTCAGCCCCAGACCCTCAGGGGGCTTCCCCCACCGGGACAATAGGAGGCCTTCTTCCTCTAAGTGGGAACAGGAAGGTCCCTGTGTCCCCGGGGCCTGGACAGTTCCTGGCAGGCCCCAGAGGGGAGGCTCCGGGGCCCAGTGGGTGCGGGCTGGCCGCCGGCGTCAGGAACACTTCCTCTGAGGGAGCTGCACCTGCTCATCTCCCCACAGCCCCGCCTCCTCTGGGTTCCCCAGCTCTGTGCCATCTGGCAGCAGGGGCCCAGGCAGCACCCCATTGGGAAACCTGGGTCACCAAAGTGTGTCCAAACGACCTTGACAACTTCACCTTCCCCCAGGAATGACCTCTTAAATCACCTTCTCTTTGTGTTCCCAGCAGCGTCTCCGTACTTGTGGACCACACGGAGTTTCGTCTAGTGGGCAAAACGATTAGGACTGGTCTCCCTTTCCCGCTGCCACCACCCACTCAGCTACTGGATAGAAGATGCAAATGCAGATGTGATCCCCTTCACCTTCTCTGTGAACCAAAAGGGAGGAATCTTGATGGTCCCCATTATTTAGGAAACTTGAGGGTTCACCGAAATCTCCTGGAGAACTTTTCAGACCCGCTGAGGCAGGGACGGACCCACCATGCTTGGGTGAAATGTTTTTTGAAAATTGTTTATTGTGGGAAAATACACACGACATAAAATTTACCCTCTTACCCTCTTTTAAATGCACAGCTCAGGGGCGTCCGTGCGTTCACACTGTTGTGCACCGTCCCTCTGTCCGTCCCCAGAACGTGGTCATCTTCCCACACTGGACTCTGTCCCCTAAGCCCTATTCCCAGCCCCCGGGACCCCACTCCTGCTCCCCGTGTCTGTGGATCCGACTCCTCTAGGGCCTCCTGGGAGTGGATCCTTCAGTTGGTCCTTCTGGAGACCTGGGTGGGGGAGGGGCTGCCCCGGGGAAGCCTCATGTTTTCCAGGAGAAAGGTCAAGGTGTCACTGTCCCGCTGGGTGTCAGCTTCGGAAACCTCTGCAGTGGCCAATGTCTCCACGCCCCACAGCCATGGCGTAGCCCCGAGGAGCCTGGCGTTGGCTGCAGGAGGATGGGAGCTGGTGGCCGGTGGGTGGCATCCTGGGGGGTCTCTGCTGAGTGTTCGCTGGAACACAGACACCTGCACAGAAAGACAGCCCCGCGGGCGTACGCCTGGCAGAGAGCTCCCGGGTTGACCCCTGGTTCCAGGATGGGAGAGGGGAGCAGGACCGTGCTCATTACCAAGGAGATCCGTCCGCTTGATCTCTTTGCTCCCCACAAGCTCCTGGAAGGTTCTCAGGGCCTCCGGGTTCTCATCCAGGGTGCAGGCCAGATGGTAAAGGTGGGTCTTCGAAGTTAAGGCAGGCCAGCCAGCCCACGTTGGGGGCCCTCTCTTGGGCAGGGGCCTCCAGATTGTCCTCAGGGTCACGCCCAGGGCTGGGGCATCCCGCACCCAGACATCCTGAGAGGGAGGCCAGCAGGGAACATGTGAAATGCTGCCTAAAGCTGGGGGCAGAGAGGTGACGAGAGGACTCGTGGGAGGGGTCTGTGGTCATCACGTGGGCACCCAGTGGGGGTCTCTCTGTTGTATCTCCCTGCTCCAGCCCAGGCCCTAACTAGCTTGGGACTTGTGGGCACAGAGCCTGGCTCGGGGCTGAGGGTGGGTACACCCGGTGTCGGTGGACGTGCGCAGTGGGCAGGGGCTGCTGACAGGACAGGGGCCGTGGAGGTGGTCCATGGTGCATTCTGGAGTGGAAGCGCTGGGGAACTTTGGGAGAATTTTTTTTTAAAGATTTTATTTATTTATTTGAGAGAGAGCACGAGTGGGGGAGGGGCAGAGGGAGAAGCAGACTCCCCACTGAGCGGGGAGCACGACACAGGGCTCGATCCCAGGACCCCGGGTTCATGACCTGAGCCGAAGGCAGATGCTTCACTGACTGAGCTGCCCAGGTGCCCCAGCTTTGGGAGAAATTTAAAAGCAAGTTTGTCTGAGCGTCATAGTCTCAAAATCAAGATGCAGCTCTGATGGGGCTTCTGGTTTGATAAGCTCTCCAGCAGGGGTCCTCAACCCAGGCAGGAGGACATTTGGCGGTGAAGCCCATCCTGTGCTCTGCAGGACGCTGAGGGATATCCCTGGCCTCCACATCTGCCTCCCTCATCATGACAGCCACGGTGTCTCCAGACATTGCCCAGTGTCCCCTGGGGGCCCTGTTCAGAGTCCCTAGGCCAGGGCACAGCCACACCAGGGGCTGCTGCAGGAGGAAAGGGCAGAGGGTCTCCGAAGTGGGGGGCTGGGCACGCCCCTGAGTGGACATGGCGCTGGGCAGCAGGAATGGTAATTGCAGATGGTGGACAAAATCCCCCCAGGCAGGGCTCCGAGCAGGGGGCTGGGGACTGGCAGGAGGCTGGCACCCCCAGAGGCTATGCCCGGCCTCCAGCTCTTGGCTGGCCCCGCAGACTCCGACAGAGCTGGACGCTCCGATGAGCATCGCCATCTGTGAGTGCGTTCTGTCCATCCTGCTCCCGGAGTACGTGATGGGTGCAGCTTCCCTGGCAGGAAGCTGATGAGGATACCGTGTCCCTCAGCTGCAGGTGACATGAAGCTCAGGACCACACCGCCATCTGCTTAGAGAGAGAATGTGCGCGGGCCGCTCACCGGGGCTGAGGGTGCCGGGAAAGCCCTTCGTCGGGAGCAGTTTGTACTGTGCGTATCCGATAGGCTTCCTGGAGTATGAGCAGTGGGCCTGTGCCCCCAACACAAGCCCAGACCTTCCCCACTCCACCCTCAGGGTGCCCCCTCGTTCCGGGACGGCCCCTCGCTCCCCTGCTCCCATCCATGCCCTTCAACCCTGCCTGCCCGGCCCCTGGAGGCCTGTCCCAGAGCCCAGGCCCTGGAGCCAGGGGGCCGCCACAAGTTTGCATGGGATGGAGGGGTCAGGCAGGTAAAGTTGACAGGTGGAGGGGGTGGTCAGGATCTGATGTCCTGAACTGGACCCCACACAGCCCAGCCTGGGGTCTCTGCCAGCCCCTAGAACACCTCTGAACTCCTGGCCCATCCTCCCCATTGCTGACCAGACAAGGCTCCCAGGACCCGGCCTCCAATGGACCCCACAAGCCCCCTTCCTGTGTGCCCTGGTGGCACCAGCCAGAAGAGGGGCCGGGCAGGAGGACCTGGGGCCATTTCCCGCTGATGAGCTTCATGCACTTCTCTTCCTGGTGCTGTCAAGGCCCTGGGACAGGCCCTGGCGAGGTGGGGTCTCCAATCTTCGTGTTCTTCAAATGGGTCTCCTGAATCCATAAACCTCTCAAACCTCCATCTGCTTGGCTCCCACCTGGCTCACCCACTGACCCCCCAGCCGTGAGCAAAATCCTTCTCTGTTCCTACATGGAAATGATAAGCCACTGGCCTTCCCAGGAGCACCAGCCCCGAGGGGGCGGGAGTGAGGCCACCGGGAGCCATCGGGAGCCTTGAAGCAGAGCCACTGACCGGGCCGCCCCACGGGAACCGGGGTGGGGGGCGGGGAAGCCCGCACTGAGGCGCCCTGGAGGCCCATCCAGAATCCCAGCTTGCCCAGACGGCAGATCACCGACACGAAGGGGTGCAGCTCGCGGCTCCTCTCCTCGGGGATCGGCATGTTCCCTGCCCTGCACTTTATGTACCAGTTTCCTAAAGGCTGGAGGAGGGGGTACGTAGCTCTCAGCGGGAGATGAACACGGGGTAGAGTCCCCCATCCCTGAGGGCAGGAGGATGCCCCACCCTGCCACAGGGAGTGAGCCCACACTTGCATCCCTCCTCTGCCCGGGAGTCGCCCGAGACACAAGAGCGGGGACTCTGGTCACAGGCCACTGGGTGATCAAAGACCACTGGGGGCTGGGAGCATGGGACACACACGTGCTCCACCCCACCGGGCTCTCGCCTCTTCTGGGTGGGCAGGAGTCCGCACAGCATGAGGAGCAGGCTCAGTCCCGCGGCCAGCAGGGCCAGCGGCATGCCCGGGGACCCCCCGTCTGCTCCTGGCCCTCCGGCTGCCTGTGCACCCCTGGCTCTGGGTCGACCTGGAGACAGGGTCCTGCCCTCCGTCACCTTCACAAAGGCCCCTGGGCTTTGCAGTTTAGGTGGTGATTAAATCGTTTTGTTTGGATCCTGTGAATGGATGCTCTTCATTATGTATAATTAGCCCTTGGGGTTGGCTCCTTCCGAGAAGCCCTGTCTGGAAGGGAGAGTGTTACCAGAGCGGGAAGTGGCACATCTCTGAGTTAGGAGCCTGGGAGATGAGAGGGTGGCCTCCTGTGTGCCCTCCCAGCCTCTCACAGCACCCGCCCCGGGAGCCCCGGACCGGCCCTGGCCCCCCTCACTCTCACCTTGGGGCGATGTTCCCCCCGGACCTCCTGGACTCCAGGCAAAGCGTCCAGCCTGCTCCAACGCCCCTCCGAGCTGCCTGCAGCGCCCACTGCGGCTCCCTCACCCCTCACAGGCTGGACTGATCTCCCCCTCAAGTGTACCCTGGCTCCTGCTTCCGTGGTCCCATCAGTGCTCCTGGTGAGACCCTGGGAGACCCCACTGACCCTCTGTGCCCTTTCGTCTGCTACCCACACAGCCCGGGCAGCTTGCCCCACCCCGCACGTCCCACAGCCACGTCCTCCCTCTGGTGCTGCCGTCCCTTCCCTCGTTCCAGGGGAAGAGTCCCCTGACTGAAACCCCCGAAGCGTCCCTGTGTTCCCTGTCCCTCGTTCCTTCTCCATTCTGCTCCCAGAACTTTCCACCGAAGTGCAAGTGGCATCGTCCTGCTCTGGTGCATGTGTCTGTGCATGTGTGCCTTTCTGTGCGTCTGTGCGCACGTGTGTCTGCGTACTCATGTGCACGCGTGTACATGGATGTGCACCTGTGCGCACGTGTGCACATGGATGTGCACCTGTGTGCACATGTGTCCGTGTGCTCATGTGCACATGGATGTGCACCTGTGCGCACGTGTGTCCGTGTGCTCACGTGCACGCGTGTACGTGGATGTGCGTCTGTGCACACGTGTGTCTGCGTGCTCACGCGCATGTGTGTACATGGATGTGCACCTGTGCGCACATGTGTCAGCGTGCTCACGTGCACGTGTGTATGTGGATGTGTGCCTGTGCGCCCGTGTGTCTGCGTGCTCGAGTGCACACGTGTGTCTGTGTGCTCACACGCACGTGTGTACATGGATGTGCACCTGTGTGCACGTGTGTCTGCGTGCTCGCGTGCACGCGTGTACGTGGATGTGCGTCTGTGCGCACGTGTGTCTGCATGCTCGCGTGCATGCGTGTACGTGGATGTGCATCTGTGCGCACGTGTGTCTGCGTGCTCACGCGCACGCGTGTACATGGATGTGTGCCTGTGTGCACGTGCGTCTGTGTGCTCACGCGCACGCGTGTACATGGATGTGCGCACGTGTGTCTGTGCTCACGCGCACGCGTGTAAATGGATGTGAGCAGTGTGTCTGCGTGCTCGCGTGCACACGTGTGCATGGAGGTGCGTCTGTGTGTGCACAGGCATCTGTGCGTGTGTCTGCACGTGTGCATGTGCATCTATGCATCTTTCTGTGTGCACGTATGTGTGTCTGTGCACACATGTGTATCTGTATGTGCAGAGGCCTGTATACATACGTGTGTATATGCATCTGTGTGCATGCATGTGTGTCTGTGTATATGTGTGTGCGTGCACGTGTGTGTGTATCTGTGTGAGAGCGTGTGTGTGTGCTTGCGCATGTGGGGAGAGGCTCCAGAACATTCCTGCGGCTACTCATTTCTTACTTCAAAGTCTGGGTGATTCTACCTCCTCTAGGCCCCAGAACCTTCTTTGAACACTTGATCCTTGGGCCTCCTTCCCCTTTCTGGGGGAGTGTCCACCCATGTGGTCACAACCAGCTCAGAGCTTCCTTCTCTGGGAGGTCTTCCCTCTGCTCCTGAGGAGGGCCAGCGTTCTGTGTGTCCCCTTTCGTGGCTCCTCACATGCCAATGACCCCCTCCATCACTGTTATGTGGCAGGAAGAGGGTTTTGCTGCCGTGGAATCTGCCCTGCGTGTGCACTGCCCACGGTCGGACGCTTCCTGTCACTGGTACTAACAACGCTGCGTGTGATGCCCTTCGCGTCCATCAAGGACCAGCACCTGTCCGTGTGTGCGGTTCCTGGCAGAGAGACGTGAATGGATGAGGGCCAGTCAGCCCCCCCACCCCCCGAGTGGGAGCCGCTCCTGCCCATCCAGGTGGGCCCAGTGTGCGCACAGGCCTGTAAGTGGATGCGGGAGGCAGACGTGAGGATGCGGGGACAGCAGCGGGGGCTGCACGACGAGGACTCCCCCAGACACGGCTGGCCTAGCTGATGGAGGAAGGGCTGCGAGCCAGGGGACGCGGCGGGCGGCCCCGGGATGTGAGTCCCCAGAGGGAGCTGGTATGAATGGTCTGCTGGGATCAGTGCTTTCAGCAGCATGCTCGGCTCATGCAGGGGGGGCCCCGCCGTGCACCAAACAAGGAGGCGAGGGAGGCCCGCCATGGCGTGGGCAGAAGTCGGGAGGCCCACCACAGAAACAGAACAGCGTGCTAAGTGAGAGAAGCCAGACACAGGAGGTGCCCAGGGCATGATTCCTCGCCTATGAACGTCAGGAACTGGCAAATCGGCAGGCAGAGCGCAGATCGGGGCTGGGGGAAGAGGGATGGGGTCTCCTTTGGGGGGATGAACACATTTCATGACCAGAGAGAGGTGGTTCCTGCACAACGTTGTGAACGGTCCAGGTGCCACTGAATTGTTCACTTTAAATGGTTCATTTTCTGTTACGTGAATTTCACCTCAACAAAAGATTGAGAAGAGAATCCGGATTGTCTGGCTGGACTCGAGAGATGGAGCTCTGGCAGCAATGGAGAATTTTCCAGAGCACGGACGTCAGTGCTCAGGCTGGGCCTAAGTGGTGGACTCTGCTCTGACCAGCCCTTTCAGAGGTCAAGCAGAAGCGGCCCCAGCGTGCAGAGCGTCTGCTGGGGGCTGGGGGGCAGGTTTTTCTGGGCCTCCATGAGATGTGGATTCTGTGAAGACCCCGCTGGTTCCCGCCCCATCTGGCCAGTGACTGTCCTCCCTGGGACTCCAGGACCTCCTGGGTCCAGGCCTCCCCGCAAGCCGCTGTCCAGCACAGAGCTGACATCCGGACAGCCTTCAGGCAGGGCTGGGGTCATTGAGAAGAGACAGTCCTGGGGCAGGGCCTGGGCTGTGGTTTTCAGACAGGAAGGCGACTACCAGGGTCTCTGCTGCCTCCCCACTGGGGAGCTGGACCCCGAAAACAGGCTCTGTAGAAGCCCAGGAAGACCCCCGTCCGGCTCTGCCTGCTCACCCTCCAGCTGGAGGGAGGCCTCCTGGGGCAGATCTGCCTAGGATTGTCACCTGTCTGATCCTAGCATCCCCGCCCTGAGTCTCAGCCTCAGACCGTTAGGATCCTGAGCCCTGGCTCCGGCTGCCTAAAGCCCCTTCTCTGGCTCTGTGAGAAGGGACCAGCTACTTAGGGGCAGGTCAGCACCAGGTAGACAAATGGTGCAAGGCCCTGGCATCCTAGGACAGGGCACCATGGATGGGGTGGCCTCCGTGGGGCCTCCCCTGGGGGTACCCGGCTGGATGGCCTCACGCCTTTGCAGGGAAGTGGGGTAAAGAGCGTTGTCCTTACTGAAAACCAGACATGCAATGCCAAGGCTGGCGAGGCCAGGCCCTCAGGCACCGCCCCTCCTCGCCCCCCGGACCGGCAGGGGTCTTGCTCTGCAGCAGGGACCCCCTGCCTGGTGTTTCCTGCCTTTGGGGCTAGCTGTGTCTGGGAAAGGCCCGGGGACACCCGTGACCTGGGACGCCACACTGACCCTGCATGGAAGGAGCTCCCTGTACCTCTTGCCTGCAGGGGGGCTGGCCCTGCTCACCCCTCCCACCACAGGGGAGACCCCTGCTGGCTGTGGGTCAGGCTACTCACTGCAGTGCTGTAGGGTGATTTCGGGAAACTGCAGTGTTCGCACCAGAATATGAAAGCAAGTTCCTCTTGCAGTGGCCCCTCCCCAGGTGTGGAGGGAGGGGGCAGGAGTGGAGACGCACCCCAGCTGGGGTCCCAGTGTCCTGCTGCCCTCATCCTGGGGGTCCCGGGGAAGCCTGGCCTCCTGCCTGCGCCCTCACTCCTGCCATGCTTGCAGCCAGTGGGGAACTGGGAGCCCAGGTGATCCCCACCTGTATGTGTCCCCACCTCTGGTCTGAACCTGCCATCCACAAACCCCTCTCCCCCAAACACAGGACCACCCAGAACCTGAGCTTCGTGGGCCTCAGTCCCGCAGAAATCCCCCCACAGGACCCCTGGGCAGAGTCGCAGGAGCCCCCCCACCGCACCCTCAAGCCCATTGGACTGCCAGGACATCAGTGGGTCCTCACATCTTTCCTGCCCTGGCCTGCCCACCCGAGGGACCCCACAGATAGGCAGAGTCACCAGGGATTGCAGAAACCCTTTATGTGGAAATAGGAGAGGGGTGGAGGGCCGGGGGGTGGGAGAGCGGGGGTGGCAGGAACGGTGGAGCGGGCCCGGGCCCTCGGGGCGGGGGTTCCTTCCACGTCCTGCAGGATGGAGGGTCCTGGGGCTGCTGCCCCGGGGCTGCCGTGGATGTGCCTCCTGCCCTGGGAAGGAGGGGGTGTCAGTGAGGCCAGGGGGGCCTGGGGGCTGCAGCATGGGGTGCCGGTGCGGGCTCGAGGGGGGCTCCAGCCCTTGGACCTGAGCAGTCAGAAAGGGAAGGTTCCCCCAAGGCTCCCTACTGGGGTGAGAGCATGTGACAAGGTGACTTCCATCGGGGTGGGGGGCAGAGGAGGCGCAGGGATGCAGTTCTCAATTCTGGCTCTGCCCGCACCTGGGCAGGGTCCCCGAAACTCCAGTTTCCAAAAGGACACACAGCCAGTGACGGACCCAGGAGATCTGAAGTATGGTCACCATATTTCTGAATCTTTTAAGCAACTCATTGGGTAAACAGAGTCACAATGACCATCTTGGGGCGAGGATGGATTTCACACATTGGGGCCTATCGGGAGGTCCGTTGCCCCCTTGCACACCAGCCCATGGCGTGCTCACTCAGAAAGTGTTTTCTAGCTGCCCGGGGGCTGCTCTAGGAGACCGAATCTGCTGGCGATGCTCCCAGTGCTGGGGTGGCTGTCCCTGCCTGGCCCAGGTGGGGGGCAGACCCCATGGCCTCTTGAAATCCCACTAACTCCAAGGTGATTTTCGCACATGTCCTCTGCAACTGTCCACTTACCTTAATCTCCTCTTGGAGAGCACGTTTCTGTGGGAAAAAGGAAACACACATGATTCAGGAAATCCCAGGGAATCAGTCATGGCCCCAGGGCCCTCACTGGTCAATGTTTCAGCTAGCCCGGGAAAGAGCAAAGCCCAAATCAGATGCAGTGTGTTCTCCTAAAATGTCACTCTGCTGACAGTTCCACTGGGGGGCGCAACTGGGCAGGGCCGGGCAAAGGCATCCTTCTTACCCGTCTGTGTGGGTTCCAAGATCTTCTGGTCGAATCCCTTGGCTCTTGTGAACTCCTGAAAATTCTCCAAGGCCTCCTGGTTCTTCTCAGGGTCCCTTCCTGTTGGGGAAACCAGGAGACACAAGGCTGAGGGGTATGACCGGGAGGCCTCTCTACCCCAGCCTGGGCGGAAGCCCGTGCACCCGCCTCGGGGCTGGACCACAGGGCCCTGGGCTGGGAGGAGAGGCGCTGGAAAGGCAGGCCAGGCAGCTGTGGGCATCTAGCGGGAGCCCATGCGGCAGACCCAGGAGGAACACACCTGGGCACCTCCGGGGAGTGGGGAGCAGCTGCGGGACCAGCCCCACCACAGAGGCATTCCCTTCCCAGGGGACCCCAGGGAGGAGTGGAGCTGCCCCCGGGTGCAGCGTGGCCGGCTCCCTGACATTTGAGTCCCTGCGCCCACAGTAGCCCTCTGCTCTTACTGGGTTTCCACCGCAGGGACCTGGGCTGGGCACCCCGATCCCGAACCCTGGGAATGCGTGCTTCCCATCAGGAAAAGCAGCCAGAAGGAGGCTGCCACCTGGAGAAGGACGGAGGGGAGGGAGAGGGTCTGCAGGCGCTGGGACGTGACCCTCACCCACGAGCTTTGCCATTCGGACGTGCTTCCCCTGGAACTCGCTGTCACGGTAAAGAATGTAGTAGTCCTTCACGGGCGATGGCCTGTGTACACCACCTACTTGCCATTATCTGTGGGAGGGCGCAGCACACGTCCTGGAAAAGCCACGTGATTCTCCAGAAAGAACCCGCGCTCCCCCAGACCCAGCTTGGCAGACCGCCCAGCGTCCGCGCACTCCCAGGCTCCCCACACAGGCCTGAGCCCCGCACCCCGCACGCTGGGTCACAGAGCGGTTTCAGGCGTGCGGTTTGAAGAGCTCGGGGCCTGGGGCGCTCCGCCCCCAACCACCAAATATGACTCTGCTCTTCGCCCCTGACATGGGCACAGCCAGCACCGGAAGCCCCTGGACAGGCCAGTTCCTCCTGGGGACAACTGCGTCCCACCTAGTACTTGGGGTCTGGTGTTTGTGTCTGTAGGGCGATTTGGCTCAGAGAGGAGACAGTAGGATTAAGGGGTCAGACTCCTCAGGCCGCAGCCCATCCTCTCCCAGTGTGGGGGGCGCGGCCCGGCTCGGGCCCCAGGACTCACAGGCCGTGTATTTGCCGGGCTCGGAGGTTTTCTTCAGGACCACTTGCATGTCCTGGCACTGACCGTTTATCCTGGAACACAGTAGCCACTTGGTGACCGCCCTCGCTGCGCCCCTCCCACCTCGAGCTGCCTCAGGGCAACGGCCCGTGCTGCCCTGGGTCTGAGACTGGGTCTCTGGCATCTCCCACCCCAAGTCCCGGCTGGAGCCTCGGTGCCACGTGGGGCAGCTCCCCGGGGCTCCCCCAGGGGAGCGGAGGCGCTGTCTCACCCCCAATCAGCCAGCCCTGCTCCCCCAGGGCGTCTCCCCTCCTCCGTGCCCCCCGCCAGTGAGGCACCCTCTCTGGCACTGTCCCCCAAAGCCGCCCAGTGCTGAGTGTGAGGAGGGGGCTGCCAAGGACATCGGCGTGTTCTGCTTGTCCCACCCAGACGTTGGCTCTCCGGTATGTGTGTGTGCGTGGGGGGGGGGCTGCCGCTGGGGGCGGTCACAGGCCACTGGGCCGCTGACACTCACAGCATGGTGATCTTGACTTCCAGGTTGCCCCCCTCCAGGGCTGTGAGGGTCGTGGGAGTCACTGACTCTGGCTTATTCTCAGGCATCTCCAGGTCTGCAGTCATGGCCTTCAGATACCATTTCCCTGACACCTGGAGAAGAAGGTTTCCTTTCCTCAGGGCTCAGGCTGACCCCCTCCAGAGTCCCCTTCCTGCTCTGCAGCCCCAGGCTCTCCTCCACCCCCAGGGCTGGAGGCACGAGCATTTCCCAGCTCACCACCCTCCCCAGCAAATGCCCAGCGCCCTTGCCAGACCCGCCGGCGGCCAGCCCCTGCAGGCCCCTTGCTCCCAGGCCCTCTGCCCCCGGGGCTCATCTGGCATAGACCCCTTTTGCTCTGTCCACTCCCTCAGGGATAAGGGTTGGTGGCTGACCCTAAAACATCTCCCCTCTCCCCGAGCCCCCTCCAGCCCACCCTGCCCGATCTGAGCCTCACATCTGTGGGGTCCTTTTCTGAGGCAGGGGGATCTTGGGCCTGTAGGATAGCAATGAGGTTGAGGCCGATGGTCAGGAGCAGGGTCTTCATCTCTAGGGGTCTGTGCTCACGGCTGCCAGCAGGTCGCTCGCTGGGGCTCAGACAGGCTGTGCCTGCCCTTCACACAGACACCCTTTATACCGCTCAGCCCAGGGCCCCCAGGAGACTCGGCACAGACAATTGACCACTCCCTTCCCGGCCATAAACCGTGGCCAATTCTGCAGTGGAGTGGATAAAATGTCATTATTGTTGGACCAAACAACTCTTGTTAACCACCACGGATCATTGGAGAAGGGCCACTGGCCATAGGAGCAGAGTTGCTGATATTATCCTGGAGGGAAGCGAGCCTGAGTGCAGGGGGTGGAGGCGTTCTGTGAGGGACACTGCCGAGGGGACCCGCAAAGTGCCATGAGCATCCCCTCCGTCCCCACCGACTGGGCAGACTTGCCGCTGCCAGAGAGGGAATGCAGGTTGGACCAGAGGGCTGTGGGCTTGGTCTCACTGACCCTCCTGGATCCCTGGGCAGGCTACCTAACCTTGAATTCAGCATTGAAAAAGAGGGACCTCCTGTGTGAACACGACGATGTGTGTATTTAAAGGGCTCATCTACACTCCTGCCGAGACGTGTAAGTGGGCACTTTGACCTACCCTCTGTGCTGCACGTACAAAGCAGTGATCGATCAGGAGTAGAAGGGGAAGCCAGGACGGCAGGTGGAAATAGGAATGTATGTAATTCGCACACACACGCACATGCACACATGACATCACACGCACACACGTGTGTATGTGCACACATGACATCGGGATGGGAGGGAAGCACATGCTAGGGCCTGGGGTGGAGGGACGTGGGAGAGCACAGGTGCAGCTACAGAGCGGAGGGAGACCAGCCGCCTCCGATCTGACGACGTCATCTCTGATTCCCCGCACATCACAGCGGGACAGGGCAGACCAAACACAATTTTTTTAAAAGATTTATTTATTTATTTGAGAGAGAGAGAGAGAGCACAGGCAGGGGGAGAGGGAGAAGCAGGCTTCCCACGGAGCAGGGAGCCCGACGCGGGGCTCGATCCCAGGACCCTGAGATCATGACCTGAGCTGAAGGCAGACGCTTAACGACTGAGCCACCCAGGTGCCCAGACCAAACACAATTTAAGTAAAAAGCATTATATAGGGATGAAAAGGGAACCAATATGAAAACAGCGTAAGGAGCGATCTACCAAGAAGATACAATAGTGATGAATTTGGAGGCAAACTGCTTCAAAGTGCAAAAAGCCAAAACAGTTGGAAGAACCTGGGGCTCTCGACGAATCCACAGTCACAACGGGAGATGTTAACACTTCTCCATTAGGAGCAGAGGCCCCAGGTTAAAAGTTCATACCAACGCAGAAGATTCCAGACCAAAATGATAAAATCTGTGCATACGAAGACACTGCCCAACCACTGAAGACTTACATTCTTTTAAAGTACACATGGAATAGTTATAAAAATTGTGTACATCCTAGGTAACGTGGGAAATTTCAAGAAACGATACAAAGAGTCTACCCTTTTTGGCTACAAGTCCGTGAAAATGGAACCCACGGTGAACAGAGTGGTATATGAAGACAAACCTACACCTAACAATCTTCCTAAATGGCTTGTGGTTTGAAGAGGAAATCATGTGAAAAATGCAGAATATTTAGAAGAACTATAAACAAGTTGGGTATCAAGAGTAATGCTGGGATCTGCATGTCTGTGTACCGCCCCAAATTCCTATGCTGAATTCCTAGTCCCACAGTGATGGGATGAGGAGGTGGGGCTTTGGGGGTGAGTGGGTCCTGAGGACGGGGCCCCCACAGAGAGTATTAGTGCCCTTGCAAAGAGACCCTGGAGGGTGCCTCAGCCCTCCCATCGGGTGAGGACACAGGAAGAAGACCACTGCCAAGGAGGAGATACCGAATCTGCGGGTGCTAGGATCGTGGGCTTCCAGCCTCAAAACTCTGAGAGAGAAATGTCTGTTGGTTAAGCTCCAGCCTGTGAGGATTTTGTTAGAGCAGCCTGGGTGGACAAAGACAATGCAGCTAGAGAAACCCAGAGAGAAAAACATCCAGGGCGTTGGCTGCCCACAACACAATGAAAGTGCATGAGTAAGTATTTAAATCAAGAAATAATAAAAGTAGCCTAAAGAAATTAGAAGCTAAAAAGTTATAAAGAATGGAACTAGAATATTTTTTAAATGGGGGAAAACCAACAGTGGTAAATCTGGCTGTTTGGGAAAAATGCATGAAAACAAACTTTTAGCAAGACTGATGAAGAAAATTAGAAAAGCGAGTAAACCGGGTTAGGATGAGGAGGAGATAGGAACCACAGACAGAGGCTAAGGAGACGCTCGCGCGATGAGCAGATGTTGCGCCTGCCCCGGAGGGTCTTAGCCCCCTCTGAAGAGCCGCGGAGTGTTGTCACAGGGCTGCACCAATGGACCGGGAAAATAGAGGAGACAGCCCAGGAACAGACCTGAGCAGGGTCGGAAATGCAGCCGTGCAGCATGAACGTCTGTGCGGGGATGGGGGTAAGTAGAACTGACCCACATGGACGAGGTTCGCAAGCCGATGTCCCTGTCTCACACCATACACACACGGTGCCAGGCAGATTGCAAGGCGTAACTATGGAAAGCAAAGCTTTGGAAACCCAAAAAGAAAAGTAGAGCCAGTACCATTGTGACCTAGAGGTAGGTCCTACGGTCACAAAAAAACGCCGCAAAAATACAAACAGGGGTAAAAGGCAAACCAGACCGGAGGAAAATGTTTGCAATGTGTGCAAATGCAAAGCTTCTGTATGCAGGGTCCGCGGAGAACTCCTCTGAAGGAACTAGGAAAAGACCAGCAGGTGGAGAGCAAGTGGGCAAAGGGCGTGAGGGGCGCTGGGCATTAGAGGTGCCCGGGTGGCCGTGAGGGCGTGAGGGGCGCTCTGCGTGAGATGCAGGGTGAGACGCAAAGGAAATCCGACCGCAGAGCACCCCCTGAGGGCAGGCGTCGCTAGCATGGGGTGCACGGGAATTCTCATGCACGGGTGCTGGGCGTGAACTGGTGCCTCGTGGTGGGGCCACGGGCCATCGCCAGCGGTGTTGCAGACACGCATGCTGGGGGACCCCACGGTTCCGTGCCCCGTACAGACCCTGAAACGTTCCTGCATGGGCCCCTCCCATGCACAGGTGCACTGCTCCCCAGTCATGAGAACTTGTAAACTTGCAGCTGTTTGGGGCTCAGTGGGACGGTGTGACGGTCACTTTAGTGTGGAGCTGCGGCTGGCTTCCCAGTGTGGTCTCGGCTTTTAGGAGCATTCCTACTGCCCTCTGCGCCGATGCACCTGGTGTCCCCCCAGGAATATCGGCTGTGGGTCACAACACGCGAAGGTAAGCAGGTGGGTCATGGAGGAGGGGCAAGCTCGGTTCTGCGCGAGGCCCGGCCCGAGTGTGCGGTCGGTTCCTCCTGCGGTAGACAGTTGTAAACAGCATTCCCTTCCCATCGAAGTCCCGCCTAAATGTAAGCCCTCCCTGTCGGAAATTGCCGGTCAAGCAGCATGTGTGCACGGTTCACTCTTATGCTGTTTTGATGGTGATCACACCAAGTGGAATCGGTTAGCGTTCTTGTTTATGCGCCCAGATGGCAAGTGATCTGCAAGGAGCACGTCCGTGTTGGACCGTGCACGTCGCTGTGCGCCCCAGCCATCGGTCATGAGAAGTGGATTCTGGTGTCCCACACTAGGGCAAAGACTGACTTCTCTTTCTCTTCCAGGAAACAGAAGGAAATCAATGTCCGAGGAAGTGGCCATCGGGGGTAGCGGCTGTCAGACACGGGACGATGACATTTCATGGAGATGTGCAGGTAGGAACTAATCAAATTTTATGGTTTTTCTTGGATTTGGTGACGTTTATCGTACTTAGCGTTTTTAACGTGCAGTTCTGTGGGTTTTTCCTCACCCGACACAAATATCTACTTTCATTATCTGATTGAGATTCATACTTTGCATTCTTTCTTTTTTTTTTTTTTTAAGATTTTATTTATTTATTTGACAGAGAGAGACACAGTGAGAGAGGGAACACAAGCGGGGGGAGTGGGAGAGGGAGAAGAAGGCTTCCCGCGGAGCAGGGAGCCTGATGCGGGGCTCGATCCCAGGACCCTGGGATCATGACCTGAGCCGAAGGCAGACGCTAAACGACTGAGCCACCCAGGCGCCCCTATACTTTGCATTATTTCTGCTCTCCGTCCAGTCTGGGTGGGTTTGTCCCCATGGAGCCTCCTTGTCGCCTGACTGGCCCCCAGGGGCCCCGCGGGTCGAGCCCACAAGCCCCTCCTGTCTGAGCAGTCCATCTTCTTCCCTGTGTCCCTTGGGCCTCTGCCATTCTTCGGAGCCCAGGACGGCCCCCCTCTCCTGGGGAAGAAGGGGCCAGCTGCAAAGTCCAAGCGGGGCTGTGTGTCACGGTTGACGGTGGTGCCCCGAAGGAGCCTCATCTCCAGGGGGGCTCAGCTCGCACCTCCTCCATTATCTGGCTCATGTGCTCTTTCAGGACTGAGCTTGGAAGGCACCTTGACCCGGCAGCAGCCAGTTGGCAGGAGCTGAGCTGCACTTGACCTCAGAGCCCCAGGGAGCAGCAGGGCAGCCCGAGGGCCCCGTGTTTGCCAAGGGGCTGCTTCCAGGAAAGGTCGGCTGAGTTTGTGTTCCAGCCCTTTCTTTTCCTTGAGCTCCGGCTGGATTCCGGGCTTTTCTGAACATAGGACCCCTTTGTACACTGGTTTGCTCGGTGTCACCAGGAATATCACACAAACAGGAGTGTGCCTGAGGCGACTGAAGATCTGCGTCCTCCTGTCTTGGCGGCTAGGTTGATGCCAGTGGACATGGCCTCCAGGGGAGGCTTTACCTTACTCTCCCCCTCCCCCCTCAGCACAAGGAGCTCCTCAGGGGGTCCTCACACCCTCATCCGAGAAGGCAGATCCCATCGGTGTCTGGGAGCCACGTCGCGCTCCCCGAGGTGGTCAGCACTTGGGTCCTGCCAGATGGGCTCCGTCAGCCGCAGGTGCAGGGGCCTCATGATGGACACGCTAACCTCTTAAGCATGCTTCTTCCGGGGGGACTGGACACCTCACTCCGCAGCTGGGGGGGGCCCGAGGGCCAGCCCAGTAACTCTGCCAAACGACCCCTATACTACAAGATGACAATCTGGGCATTTGCCCTAATGACCCGGAGTCAGAACAGGGGAGCAGCAGGGAGGGAGGTGTCATGAGCTGGAGCCACTGAGGAGGCAGCAGAGGGCAACTCCCATTTGCCTCCGGGAATCTCAGGCCCAGCCGGGCAGAACCAGGCCCCCCCGCCTCCAGCCCGAAGGCCCCCCAGCAGCCCCTACCGCAGCCCAGCTGCTGCGGGGGAGCCGAAGATGTCCCAGGTGGGGCCCTGAGACTAGGGGCCGAGTGAGGGAGGCCCTATTCTCTGTCCTCTGACCCGAGCACCTGCTCAGGGGTTAGGGGCACTGACCCGCACCCCCCATGCAGTCGAAAATCCACATGTACCTTTGGAGCCCCCCAGAACTGAACGACCGATAGCGCGCTGTCCACCGGAAGGCATACTGATCACACTGTCAGCTGACTCACAGCTGCTGTGTTCCGTGCGTGACGCGCTGTGTGCTCACCACCCAGGGAGCCGCAGGAAAGGACATGTCAGCAGGAAAATCATAAGGCAGAGAAAGTACATTTACAGCACTGGACTGCATTTACCGAAAAGAATTTGGGTGTAAGAGGACGCACGCACTTCAAATCCGTGTTGTTCAAGGGTCAACTGTATAATCAGAATTTGAAAAAGGTTATTTGCACTAAATAGAAGCCAATATATTTGTATTGTAATTTTATACTTAAAAAAAAAAACCAAAACGTAAATTGCCTATAACTCACACCCCCCCCCCCGAAAAACTCCCCCTGGGTTTCAACACTGTTGCCATTAGGTACAACATTAATTTGGGGATAATCAGACTGTTGCCACAGTTTCTCCCCTATTCGTTTGCTCTCCATCTGGTCTGCCCCCCGTGTCCCTGAGGGACAGCTGGGCATTTCCTCGTGGGTGTCGAACACATCTTTTCCGGTTTTCCGAGGCATCAGAGAGGCCAGTGGGAAGGGCTGACAGTGACCTCGGGCTGTTGGGCACACAGGAGCGATGTGAGTGCGGGAAGTCGGGGGCTCCATGATGCCCTTGGGGGCACTTTGGCGGCTCGCCCGGCAACCGTTTTCAGGGGCACCGACCGCCCTCCCAGCCCCACGGTGAGTCTGGCTGATCTCACAGTGACCCCATCCTCCGGAACCAGCTGGGGAGACCTGGGGAGAGACAGGCGGAGGATGTCTGAGAACCACAGTAGGAAGCCTGTCAGGATGAGCCAACCCTGTGGACCCTTGAGTAGAGACATGGAAAGCTCCCACGCCCTCAGTGGCCTCATGGAAGCTTAGACTTCAGCCACGTGAGCAGATGCACGTCCAGGTTGATCCAGCCGTGGACGGTGGACAGTGAAGGTGGTGTTGTGGGCAGAGGTTCGGGTGACAATGGGTGCCAGGGTCAAGGACAGGCAGGTGCTGGGCAGTGAGAGGTCAGCTCTGGTGAGATGGGAGCTCGGCACGGGCCAGCATCACTGCTGATTTCCAGCTACAAGGAAGGAGACAAAGCAACAGGATGTATCCCTAAAACTGTAGCAGCTGACCTTTAAAACTCCAGAGATGGACCATGCCCGTCTCAAAAGTCCTCACTCTCAAACAATTCTGCGGTCCACCGTGCATGCGGAAAGCCAACACTAATATCCGTGTGCGCGCTGGCTTTGGCTGGCTTGGCCGTACCATGGGGAAGTGAGTATCAAACAATTATGTGGTCCACCCCGCACGCAGAAAGCCAACATCAATATCTGTGTGCACACTGGCTTTAGCTGGCTGGGCCACGCCGCCAGGAAGTGAAGCGGGTGCCAGGCTTGCAACCCCCAGCACTGACCGTGGGGCGGGACAGACCAGGTGACTTCCAAGGGTCAGTTCAACAGCTCACACCTTCCTGTGGGCTAAAGAGAACTGGGACTTTCTCTCCATCACAACCTGCTTTCTTTGTCTTGATTTTGTTCTGTTTTGGGGACGGGGGAGATGTGGCAGGTGACGGTGGAAAGGATCCCTGAGCTAGATGGGTTTGGGCACTAAGCTGGACGCACCTCCCCTGGAAGGCCACCCCAGACACCAGCCGTGGGAACATTCTGATCCAACCGCTGGGTTGGTTTGGGAAGTATTTTTCAATTCTTTCTTCTTCCTCTGCCTCAGTCAAGGGGCAGAACGGCGTCCAGGTCACACTGCCTTTTAACAACTTCGTTGGCACCTACTTTCCATCCCCTTTCACTCAGCATCATGTTTTCCAGACTCATCCTCATCATAGGGTGCCGGTGCTCTATTCCTTTTTACGGCTGAACTCTATTCTATTCCATCTATGGACAGACCACATTTCGCTTATCCATTCCCCACTTGATGGGCATTTGGGCTGTTCTCACTTTGGGGCTATGACGATAATGCTGCTGGGAGCATTTGTATAAAGGATTCTGTGTGGACATACATCCTCAGTTCTCCTGGGTTCGTGCCGAGTGAGGAGTGGGCTCTTGAGTCATCCAGCAGCTCTTCAATTATTGAGAAAACTACCAGGCTGTTTCCCATGGTGGCTGCACCGTTTCACATTCCTGTTCACAACGTATGGCCGTCTTGCTTTGCCCCCTTCCTTGACAACACCCGTTAGTGCCCATTTTCTTGACTGATGCCATTCTGGTAGGTGTGAGGTGGTTCTCACTGTGATTTTGATTTGTGTTTCCCTGATGACTAATGATGTCAAGTCATTTTTCATGTGCTTTTGGCCATTCATGTACCTTTCTGGGTGAAATGCATATCAAATCTTTTACCCATTTTTTAGGTGAGTTGTTCATTTTTATGGTTTCTACTCCTCCTACCCCCCCTTCCTCTTCCTGCTTATCCTCCTCCTTCTTCTCGTTTCTTCCTTATTTTTATTATTATTACTCAAGAGTTCTTTATTTTTTATTTACTTAATTTGTTAGAGAGTTCTTTAGATATTATGGATACAATGGTGTTTTTTGAAACATAAAATTTTTAATTTTGATGAAGTCCAATTTGTCGTATTTTAAATGAATCATGCTTTTGGTGTATATCTAAGACAACTGACTGACCCAAGATCATGAAGACTTTCCCCTGTGTTCTTTTTTTCTCGAAGCTTTATAGCTTTAGCTCTTACATTTAGACTGATGCTCTAGCTAGTTTTTTTCATAGGCTGTGAGGTGCAGGCCTAAATTAATCTTTTTGCAAGTGGTTACACAATTATCCCAAGAGAATTAGTAGGAAATATTCCTCTTTCACTATTGAATTGTCCTGGCACCTTGTCAAAATCAATAAGCCATAAATACTTGAGTTTCTTACTGGACTCTCCAACTTATTTCATTGATCTATGTCTATCCTTACAGCAGTATCCCATCACCTTGATTGCTGTATCTTTATATAAGGTTTTAAAATGAGAAGTATACGAGCTCCAACATTGTTCTTTTTCAAGATTGTTTTGGCTATTTGGGTCCCTTGCAATCCCATATAAATTTCAAGATCAGTTTGTATATTTCAAAAACAAACAAACCAACCAACCAACCCAAAACCCCACTTGGATTTTCTCAGTGATTGAATTGAATCTATATATTGGTTTTGGGAGATTTGCCATCCTGACAATATTGAGTCTTCTGATCCATGAGTGCGGAACATCTCCCCATCTACTTGTAACATCTGAGCTCTCGGCAATGTTTTATAGGTCAGTGCACAAGTCTTGTACTTCTTTTGTTAAAGTTATTTTTAAGCATGTTATTCTTTTGGGGGATGTTGCAGTTGGAATTGTCTTCTTGCTTTCATTTACAGGTTGTCCATTGCTGGTAAATAGAAATACAATGGAAGCATGCTTGTTGATCTTGTTATCCTGAGACTGTGCAAACTCATTTATTGATTTTTATAGTTTTGTTGATTCCCTGGGATCTTCTACACAGAATCATGCTGTATATGAATAGAGACTGTTCCACTTCTTCCTTTCCAACTGGGAGCTTTGATCTCTTTCTTTTCTCATTTTTGGTTTTGGCTTTGCTGCTTGTTTTTTTTTCCTTAATCATAGTGTACTGGCTAGAACCTTCGTGAATTTGGAAGACCCTGTTGTTGAATGCATGGACATTTATAATTATTTTATCTTCCTGAAGAATCAAGACTTCATTTGTTATGAAATATCCTTCTTTGTCTCTGTTAACATTTCTGTTGTCTTAAGGTCTATTTTTCGGATTTTAATATAACTTCTTTCTGCTCTCATGGTCACTCTTTGCATGGTGTCTCTTTTTCCATTGTGTTATTTTAACCTACTTGTGTCTTGAATTTGCAGCATTTCTCTTGTGGATCATGGAGCTGGATGGTGTTTTCCATCCAGTCTGACAGTGTCTGCCTTTTGATTGAAGCGTTTAATCCATTTACATTTAGTAGAATTAATTTTTTTTTTTTTTGCTGTTAAAATAGCCGGCAGTTTTATTTTATTTGAATTCAATTAATTAACCTATAGGGTATTAATAGTTTCAGAGGTAGAGGTCAGTGAGTCATCAGTTGCGTGTAACACCCAGTGGTTGGATTTATGTCTGCCCTCCCACTATCTGTTTTCTATACATCTCATATCTTTCTGTTCCTCTGTTTCTCCTTTCCTGCCTTATTTTGTATTAAATAGGTAGTTGGTTCAATAGTTTCTGCTCCCGCTTCCCCCTCTTTTCACGGGCTGTGAGTGTTGTTATGCCTCATTGTACTCCGCAACCTGAACGCCCTGCTCCTTTTTCTTCATTTTGTTTTGCTCTTCAGATCAGAGGATGTATCTTGCTCTCCCTTCAGTTTGCTCTGAATTTGCAGATCCCTTTCTTGGCTTCTCAGACATACTGTTGAACTCTCCCAGTAAATTTTCCACATATGTTACAGTACTTTCCAACTCCAGACTTTCCGTTAGGTTCTTTTTGGTAATGTCTGTGTCTTTATTTTCTTTATTCCTTGAGTCATTATCAACATACTTTCCTTTAGTTCTTTAACCATAGTTTACATTAATTCTGTTTTTACTTTGGATTCTGGCTTCCTAGTGACCGGAGAGAGCTTGCTTGGAAGTTGGGCTCAAACACTGAGTAACGAAGGCTTCTGTTCCTTGCCAGTGGATCTGGGTGTAGGTCACATTCAAAGTTGTGGCCATTTACCAAGCTGCACTGAATGGACCTCTTTCCCAACCTTCTCGTGTCTCATGCACGTGTGCAAGGTCTCACACTGAGCCAGGAGTGAGCAGAGAGCTGGGGCCCTCTCTGGTCTTTCTTGAGTGTGCTGGTCTATGGCTCGATCCCACCTCAGGCAGCTGGAAGGTTGACCTCCCAGGTCAGCTGCCACTGACGGGGCTACTGTTTCCAGAAATTCTTCAAGGTGTGGCCGGCGTTTCCCCCCCGTGCACAGGTCAACTTGGAGACCTCTGATGGTGGAGCCACGGGTCCTCCAGGCCTACACCCCACCCCTGGTAGAGCCCTCACCCTGAGGGTTTAGGGGGATGGGAGCTGCCCCAGGTAAAAGCACCGGAGATTCTCATGGCGCCTACCTGAACTTCAGATGCTCCTCAGTTACTTGTGTGCGTCTGGTGTCTTCCCAGAACCATGACCCAGCGCCGGATGCGGGCGCCCGGCCGCGGGGCACGGGGAGTCCTGGTGAGGGTGGCGTGGTGGGGGAGGCCCCTGAAGGGCCCCAGAAGAGGCAGGAGACAAGGAAGACAACAGGACAGGGCTTCCTAAGGAGGACGACGTAAGGGTCAAAGGATCGCAGAGACCCTTGGGAAAGTTCAGAGGCCCTGGAGATGTTGGCTGAAACACTGTCATTAGGTCAGAAAAGTGGTGTCACAACGCCCCAGTCAGCACTGGATGATCTACTCTTCGTTGCTTCCAGGAATCAGTGTGTATGGGCCCTTAGAACTCACATTGCGTTAAGTCTAGCATATACTTACTTTTCATCACTTTTCAGGACTAGATTTTTCTAGAGGATGTGCTGAGCATGGGTGTCTCCATTCTTGTCTTTGTGCAACTGGCCTTTGTTTTCAGGAGCAGATTCCTGGTGCTCATCACCTCTGTTAGCCCTGAGGACTGCCCCCCGTCACCTCTCACAGTGGACCTGAGTGCCATGTGGGCAGGGACCACGTGGGCTGGGGATGGAGTCACGGATGGGGTCCCAGTGCTCAGTACAGAGCAGGGACCCCAGATCCTCTGCTGAATGAGAGAGGAAGGGGGAAAGGAAAGAGGAAGGGGGGAGGGAGGGAGGAATGGGTGGAGGGAAAGAGGGAGGGAGGGAAACCAAGGAAGACGGGCCCATCCATCAGGAACCCTTATTTGGGATGAGGTCCGAGGGCATCACAGCCCGGGCCCTGGATGGTGGCCCAGGGCCCATGCAACTGTCCTCCCAGTGCTGACCTTCCTTCTCCTTGGCCCTGTCATCCAGGATCCTCTCCACCTCCTCCTCAAACAATTCTGAATGTTCTCAGGAGCAGGGTGGCAGGAGGGGGTCTCAGGAGGGGCTGCCCGGATCCTGTGCCCTGGACGACACAGTGACAGTAGCTATAGGGCATTCTATCCTGAGGACTGGGACCGAGGATCCTGTCCATCTCCTTGGGCATTAGCATTGGTCCATTCCCTGCTCTCTCCACCACCGCTGTGCTGAACACTCCTGAAAACACATCTGTGAAAAACCGAGCCAGAGTTTCCGGGCGTGAGTCCCAGGACGAGCGTGCTAGGTGATGGGTGCCCCTGCGGCCTGGGACGGGTGCTGCTCACTGTTCTCCCATACAGGGGTGCCCGTCCCCCTTCTCTCCAGGGGACCTCCACTTCCTCACATTCTCCCCAGGGCTGCTGGTCCCCAGACCAGACACCTGCCAGTCTGAGGGTGACCAGCGCTGCCTCCATAGGGTTTCCTTTGCCAGAGTCCTTCCCCGGGAGCTCCCGCATCTCTGACTCCCCCCGTGCCTGTCCCCCCCCCCCCTTGAACTTTCATGGGTTTGGTCTCTGTCCCTGTGGAACCCAGTGACTTGGAGCCTGGTTTGGACCAGAGGCATGGGAAACCTTTCTCTGGCCTTGGGTTGTGAGCAATGCTTTGGCCCTTTGGGGTGTGTCTTCCAGCCTTCTGCATTTCCCTGGTTTGTCTGTGGGTCACAGGAGGAACCAGCCCTTTCCTGTCTGGGGTCAGGCTGAGGTGTCCCAGCAGGAATAGGGGTCTCCGCCCCGAGATTGTGTCCATATTTACCAAAGGGGGCTCTATGATTACATCTCATCTGTAATCCATCGGGGCTTTCAACATCAAATAAGGAAAATTCTATGTCAAGTCAACACAGAAAAGAATGAGTCCCCTTTGAAAATAGGGGGGCAGACACAAAGGCCCGTACTGTGTGATTCCACGTACAGGAAACATCCAGAACAGGGAAAGGAACAGAGAGAGAAAGCAGCTTAGGGGTTTCCAGGGAGGCCTTCTGGTTTGGGGACTCCTTTGGGGAAGCAGATATTCCACAGCAATGTTCTGTGGTGTGGTGGCCCAGCGTTGGGAATGTACTTCATGCTCAGGACTTGTTCAACTGAAAACAATTAATTTTATTTAAAATAAATAATAAACAGCATATAGGACATGGAAAGATAATATAACAGTTAATATGTACCAGAGAGAAAGAACATAGGGGGATGGGATGAAAAAATCTGGCGGGGTGTCGGGGTCGGGTGATGGAGCGAAGGGTAATTGTACAAGGAGCTCTCCTCGCGAGGATGTGGGCTCTGGATGTGGTTCTGGGAGCCCTGCAGGAGCAGGAAGAGGGGCAGGGCCAGATGCAAGAGCAGGGCCAGATGCAAGAGCAGGGCCAGGGGCAAGATCGACGGTAGGAGCTGGGTCAGGGGCAAGTACAGGAGCCCAGGCAGGGCCAGGGGAAGGGGCAGTGGCCCTGGAAAGAAGGGGAAGGGGCATCGGCTCTGGCAGGGGCAGGGGCAGGGGCAGGGGCAGGAACAGGGACACCGGCAGGGGAAGGGGCATCGGTTCTGGCAGGGGCAGGAACAGGGACACCGGCAGGGGAAGGGGCATCGGCTCTGGCAGGGGCAGGAACAGGGACACCGGCAGGGGAAGGGGCATCGGCTCTGGCAGGGGCAGGGGCAGGGGCAGGAACAAGGACCCGTGCAGGGGAAGGGGCATCGGCTCTGGCAGGGGCAGGGGCAGGGGCAGGAACAAGGACACCGGCAGGGGAACGGGCATCGGCTCTGGCAGGGGCAGGGGCAGGGGCAGGAACAAGGACCCGGGCAGGGGAAGGGGCATCGGCTCTGGCAGGGGCAGGGGCAGGGGCAGGAACAAGGACACCGGCAGGGGAACGGGCATCGGCTCTGGCAGGGGCAGGGGCAGGGGCAGGAACAAGGACCCGGGCAGGGGAAGGGGCATCGGCTCTGGCAGGGGCAGGGGCAGGGGCAGGAACAAGGACACCGGCAGGGGAAGGGGCATCGGCTCTGGCAGGGGCAGGAACAGGGACACCGGCAGGGGAAGGGACAGGTGCAGGGGCAGGAGGTGGGTCAGGGGCAGGAATGGGCGCACATGCAGGGGCAGGGAAACGGGTAGGGAAAGGGGAAGGAGCTGGGTCAGAGGCAAGGACAGGAGCACAGGGAGGGGCTGGGGAAGGGACAGTTGCAGGGGCAGAAGCCGGGTCAAGGGCAAGAACAGGAATACAGGCAGGGGCAGGAGAAGGGGCAGGAACCAGGGCAGGAGCTGGGTCAGGGGCAAGAACAGGAACACAGGCAGGGGCAGGGGAAGGGACAGGATCCAGGGCAGGAGATGGTTCAGGATCTGGGTCAGGGGCAAGAACAGGTGCACAGGTAGGGGAAGGGGCAGGTGCAGGGGCAGGAGGTGAGTCAGGGACAGGAACAGGACCACAGGCAGGGGCAGGGGCAGAACCCGGGTCAGGGGCAAGAATAGGAGCACAGGCAGGGGCAAGGGAAGGGGCAGGATCCAGGGCAGGAGCTGGGTCAGGATCTGGATCAGGGGCAAGAACAGGTGCACAGGCAGGTGCTGGGGAAGGGGCAGGTGCAGGGGCACGAGTAGGGGCAGGGGAAGGGGCATCGGCTCTGGCAGGGGCAGGGGCAGGAGTAGGGGCAAGAGCTGTGTCAGGGGCAAGAACAGGGACCCAGGCAGGGGCAGGGGAAGGGGCAGGAGTTGGCGCAGGGGCCGGGACAGGCGCACAAGCAGGGGAAGGGGAGGGGGCAGGTGCAAGGGGAGGGACAGGGTCTGCAGCGATGGCACGTCCAGGAACCGGGGCAGTATCTGGGTCAGGGGCGAGAACAGGGGCACTGGCAGGGGTAGGGATGGGTCAGGATCCAGGGCAGGAGCTGGGTCAGGGCCAGGAGCAGGGCCACAGTTCGGGGCCGGCGCAGGGGCAGCGGCTCTGGCAGGAACAGGGGCAGGAGCAGGGGCAGGCTCTCCGGAGGCAGGTTCTCCAGCAGGCCCTTCCTGGCCCCCGTCAGGCTCTCCGTGGGCGGGTGCCGGGTCACCTGCCGGCTCCGGGTCTCCTCCTGAAGTCGCTGCGGGCACGACCCCTCCCTCCAGAGCTGCCGATGGGGTTGGAGCCGGCTCTAGCTCCTGAGATGGTGGAGCAGCTGTGAGAGGAGAAAAGCTCAGCCCCGTGCCTGCTCTCCGTGGGCCTTTGCAAGACAGAGCCCCGCCCAGGGCCTCCCAGAGAAGCCGCAGCCAGGAAGGAGCCCTCCCCGGGGCGTCTCCCCGACTGCCGTCCACCCGCTGGGCGCTCTGAGCCCAGTCGTTGCTCCAGGCCCCACACCAGCCTCTGGGGGCTCCTCCCTGTGGGGCCAGCCCCGACCCGTCCCCACACACCCACAGGCACCCAGCCCCGGGCTTCTCAGCCTCGGGCTCGGCCTCCGTGGGCTCCGGCTCCTGGAGCACAATCCAGTCAGTGACCAGCAGGGACAGTGGTCTGGGTGGTGTCGGAGGCCTTCCCCCCCAATCCCCAGCACCTGCTCCTGGGGAGTCCTGTGGGGTCACGCCCCAGGTCCCGGAGATGGAGTGGGTGTCCGCCAGCCTCCTCCCAATTTCATCCGTGGTCTGCAAAGACAGGGACGGGTAGCCGGCCCAGAGGCATCACAGCCCTGCGCGGCCAACCTCCCTGTCCCCCTGCCCAGTCCCCCTGCTGCTCCCAGATCAGACACAGACCTGTGGGTGCACAGCCCTGCACGCGGGACCGTGACCCATCCCTGCAGGGCGATCGGGATAAACCCCGGGCAGAAGCTCGCAGCCCCCCACACCCCGTCCCACCCAGCCAGCCTTGATCTTGAACATGACCTGCCCACGGGTTATCTGACCCCTCATCAGCCTGCTCTTGAATGGGGTTGCCCACCCCACATGACCCCCCTCACACACACACACACACACACATACACACACACACACACACACACATGGAGGGGAGGGGACCTGGGGCTGCACAGGTGGATTAGACCCTGTGGGGCTGGGTGGCCGGCTCTGGGCCTCCTGGTGTCACCTTTCGGGCCTTCCGGCCAAACGGCCAGAGGCGTCGGGGAGCCCTGATAGGACATCCCCAGCGCGGGACAGCGTTTGCAGGGCGCTCTTTCTTCAGCCTGCAGCCCCCAGACTTAGGGAAGCAACAAGCCAACATGTTCATGGTTGGATGATCTGCAACGAAATGAGCTGGGCAGGGGGCTGTCTCTGGAATGTGGGTGCCTGGTTACCGGGGTTCCAAATTCTGATGGGCTCTGTTGTCAGGGAAGTGAGGTCACCACTGCCTGGGGTCCCCTTACCCAACTTCCTCCTCACACAAGACCGCCACCCCCGAGGGCCCCCTCCCCCAGCTGCTCAATGCTCACCCTCCCCCCATGCCCCATCCATACAGTGACTCCCTCACAGCCCACCCACAGCCTTCCCAAGGCCTGGGTGTAGCCGGTGCCCCCGCTGTGAGGACACAGAGCTGGCTTCAGACTGGGCTCCTGCACGTGCCCAGGGCTGTGACCCTGGACAGACCCTGTGCCTCTCAGGGCCTCCCCAGTCTGCCCATCTGCACAGTGGGGTGTTCTGGCTTCTACTTCTAGGGACGCCATCAGGGGTAGGACCCCTACATACATTCCGTACCTGCTATCACAGGAGGCTGGTGCACACTCGGGATTGCAAGGATGAGCCAGGGGCTGGGCAGGACCTGGAGCACAGCTCAGAGGGGCCTGGGTCTGCTCTGGGGTCCGGGCAAAGCCACCCCCCTCGTGCCTGTTCCCAGCCCCTGTGGGAAGGTTGCAATGAACGGATTCCGACCTTGTCCCCTGGTGACGCAGACTTCCAGGGGCTCCCATTAGGTTTAGGCTCAGGCCCCAGGGCCTCGTCTGCGCCCATGTGCTGGGCAGTCCCCACAGTGGTTCCCGGGCATTCCCGCCTCCTGCTCACACATCCCTGTGGAATCCCCTCCCCTCCAGGGTGGACGGCCTGTGTGACCGCGCTCTCAGGAAGAGAATGGGGCAAAATGCTGGGATGTCATTTCCAAGCTGATGGAGGAAAGTCTGTGACTTCTCCTGATTCCCCCTCTCCTGTGTCCGTTCTCTGTCTCTGTCTCTGTGTCTTTGTGTTTCTGTCTCTGTGTCTCTCACAGGAGCAGATCTGCGGGCTCCGGGGGCGATGTGAGAAACCTCAGAAGCCTCCCTTGTCCCTGTTTCCCTCTCCTGTCCTGCTGCTCCGTTCCTTCCTAAGGCCTTGTCACCCTGACCAGAGCAGTGAATCTGGAACCTCTTCCAAATGGGGACCCTGAGGCTGCCACAAGGAGGGTCTTGGCCTTGGTCCCCAGACCAGTGGTCAGTGCTCTGCCACGTTCTGCGTACCCAGGTCCTCAGCCCCCCAAGCCCCCAGGCTGTCCTCTGCTGAGAAGGACCTCGAGGGAGTCCAAAGCATTTTCCCAGGACTGGGAGCACAGTGGGTCAGGGATGGAGATCCAAGGCCAACAGGCTCTTCCACAAGCCTGTGGGACCCTAGGGACACTGCATGTCTACAGCCCAAGTGACAGAAGAGTAAGCTGAGGCCTTTTGTGCTGTAGCCCCTCTGGACTTGGGGGTGGGTATCTCTTCCTGCTTCCAAGTGCCCAGGGTGGTGATGGACACCAGAACCCAGACCCTGTCCTCTCCCAGTGCCCTGGCAACCCCCCGGGGCCCCTTGGGGACCCCTGACCATCAGCCTGGCCTGTCTCCCCTCCCCATGCTATGGATCTGGGTCCTTGCCAGGAGTCGTGATGCCCTGCCCCATGGCCCAGCTGTCTGCAACCTCTTTCTTCTTTCCCCCTTGTCCCCCACCTCGCTCCCAGGGTGTCCTCCCCTTCTGACCCCCAGCTGGGCAGTCAGAGTGGTGTGTGTGTGTGTGTGCGCGTGTGCGTGTGTGCGTGTGTGTGTATGTGTGTGCGCGTGTGTGTGCGTGTGTGTGCGTGTGTGTGTGTGTGTGGGTGTGCATGCCTCTACGTGCCCGGGGATGCCCAAGGTCATGTCCCCAGAGGGGACGGGGTGGGTAGCTATCCCCGAGGATCTGAGGGGCTCTCACCCCCAAAGCGAACCTCATGGGAGGGTTGGGACTGGCCTAGGACTGGAGAGCAGCCCTGCTCCTTGGACTCTGCACCCCTCATTTGTCCTGGGCCAGCCCCTGCCTCTCTTGACCCAGGTTCCCCACTGTCCCTGAGGGTTGGACATGGAAATGCTTGAACATGGCCGCTCCTCCAGGGGTAGGTGGGGGACAGGTGCACCAGGCACACAGGCCTCCCCACCGAGAGGGCCAGCCAGGTGTGTCATGGCCAGGTGTGCACGGACGACCTGCCCACAGCTCCTGTACCATGACCCAGCCCTGCGGCCGATGTGCACCAGACCCGTGGCTCCGCACCTGACCGGTCCCCCACGTTCCCTCACCACCTCGGAGACAGGGGCTCTTCTTGGTCCTAGGGCCCGTCATCCTTCGGACAATGAGAGCAGAGGGATCCGGATCTAGAGGAGGCCGGCAGGGCGTCCCACGGAACGTCGTGTGCCCATCTCTGCTCTGTCGTCTAGGCTTCCCGGCGGACCCCCACCTAGAACAGAGGCCCGCGGGGCAGGGAGATTTGTCTGGCTGGTCCCTGAATTATGCAAAATGTCTAGAAGGGGCTTCCTGTCCATTTGTGGAGTCGATGAAGCCCAACCAGCACCTTTCAGATGTCTGAGTGGCTCTGGGACCCCTCTGCCAGCCCCCAGGGATCCCTGCTCTGGCTCCACCCAGGATGGGAGCCCCACGTGGAATCTGAGACCTCGTCACAGCCGGCAATGCGGCTTTGCTCCGGACACAGGACACCGAGGCGTGGGGCAGAGAGCTCCTTCACGGTGGAGAGGAACCGCTTCAGCCCCAGGCCACCCTCCCCGTGGGCCGGCCACAGGGTCGGGGAGCGGTCCCAACAGGCCCGACGGCAACCCCGTGTGTGGGGTCGGGCCTCGTGGCACGCAGGGTCCCCAGGAGACACCTGAGGGTCGGAGAGGGGATGTGCCAGGCCCGAGACACACAGCCCGCAGGTGAGGGGGAGCCGCCGGGCGGGACGGGGGGCTCTGCTCACCTTTGTGAGCAGCAGGTGTGGGAAGGGCTGGGGGGGCGTTCCTGTGGGTGGTGCTCCGGGAGAGGGGCCACAGGAGAGGGCCTGGCCCGGCTCCACCAGCTTCCTCGGGCTGTCCGCACGGACCGCCCACAGCCTCTGGCTCTCCCCCAGCGGCAGGGCCCACTCAGGTTCACGGTGGGGCTGATCTTTGGATAAAGGAGGGACAATTCACAACACAGAAACTGCAAAAATATTCCTGTCCATGTCCTGAAGTGCAACAGAATATCAACAATTGGTTGGGATCATCTTACACGTATGTGAAGGGTGATTTTGTACCTGGCCAAGGCTGGGGCTGGACCGGTTGTGTGTGTGTGTGGTGTGTGTGTGTGTCTGTGGTGTGTGTGTGTGTCTGTGAAGGGAGCAGCCCAGACCCCTTGGGTTGAGATCATGGCCACGTAAGGGGCACAGCCGCCGTGGCACCCCGGGTCGTCAGTGTCCCGGACGGCGTCGGGGCAGGAGACCCTCCCGGCCCTCCCCGAGCCCGGTCCTGGAGCGCCCTCGTCCCCACACTCCCCCTGAGCTCCCTGGCCCTCGCTGCGGCATGGCACTCATCCTCACCGTGGTCCTGAATCCAGGAGCCTGGCTCTCCCAGGCCCTTGCTCTGGTGGCTGCCACCAGCACCGTCACGACAGCAGCTGGTCAGGGCACGTCCCTGCCCGGGCCCAGAGGAGCTCAGGTCTACGTGGCAGGTCAGGTACCGCAGCAGGGAGAGTGGGGAAAGGCTGGGGGCGACCCCCCGTGCTCCCTGGGAGGCCTGTCCCCTGCCTCTCGCAGGCCTCGGGCACACTCACCGTCTCCTTTGGCTGCTTTGGGTTCTCCTGGGGTTCACTTCCAGGGTGGCAAGCTTGGAGGGCCCCTCCTGCCAGGGTCAGCCTTAGAGGTCAGTTTAGAAATGGCCTGGGGGCCTCCTTGATCTTCCTGGAGCGGCCCCACATTGTCTGCTCCAGAAGCCTGCACCTCGCCTTTGGGTCCCTATCGCCCTGAAGGTGTCTTGCTCCCTTGTGTCTCCCTGTCCAGTTAGGTATCCACTCAGCAGGGGCTCCCCTGCCTGCCCTGCTCTGCCCCCAGCGCCCCCAGGACCATAGCCGTGACCGGTAACAACTCCTGTCACCCCTGCTGGTCTCCAGCAGCCTTCCGTGTGCAGCTTCCAGGGGACCCTCAGGGGACAGAGGAGGGCCGGGGCCAGGCCGGCCATCAGTACAGTTCCCTTGGTGGTTGTGAGCGGGGCGCCGCGGCCCTGTACCCAGTCCCTAAACCAGGACAGGACGGGGCCGATCCCACGTCCCACGTGTGTTCTGCCTCCCCCATGTCGCTCACTGTCCAGCCCAGACCTGAGCGGCCTGGGGGCCAGCCTGGGACGCCCCTCCCTCCACGGCCTGCTTCTCAAGCCTGGTATGGCTTTCTGGCCGCCTCGGGCTCTTGGGGCCCCACGCAGATCCCAGGACTCCCATCCACAGCATGGTTTTACATCGCGTTTGGATTTCAAGGGCTCTTGGCTCCTCACAGCCAGCCTCTCTGGAGCTCGGAGGGACGGGGGCCGAGCACCTCATTCCAGGAGCACGGGTGCTGCAGGGAAGGCCCCACAAATCCGTGTGTGCCACCAAGTGCCGAGTGGCTTGAGCACATGAAGCTTGAGAGTCCTATGGGCTCTGTGGGCCCCGTGGGGGTTTCACAAATGCCACATCCACGAGCAAAAGCACATAAGCCACACTGCGGAAACCACAGGCCCCAGAGCCACGTTTGTCCAAACGTAAGCTTTATTTTCTGTGGGAATCATGCGGTCCGCTTGGCCTGGCCCGTCCCAACCCAGATGGGATCCTCCGGGGGACTCGCCCTGTGGCCTCACGTGACAGAGCAGCCCCAGAAACCGTGCCATGGAGGAAGCAGCTCTGAAGTGGTGTAGGTTGGCAGGGACTGAAAAGCGAGAGGACAAAACTCAAGGTGTGAGGCTTTTCAGGCTCCGGGACAAGCGTGTTTCCCGACGGGTCCTCTCTGGACGGGCTGCCTGCTCTGTGTGCCCGCTGGGCCGCGTGGGTCTGAAGTGGGGCCCTGGGGCGGGGGGGCAGCTGCCAAGAACGGTCACCAAAAGCAGGGACCCAATCAATGTCTAGAACAATGGGGAACCTGCTAAAGACCACGGCCAGGAAGGGGAAGGGGCTCCCAGCTTAGGGGTAGGCTTGGCTGCCACTCTCATTCGGGAGGGGAGTGGGTCCGTCGCCCGGAGGGACCCAGGTCCAGCCTAGCCTAGGCTCCCAAGGAAGGAGAGGCAGCCGACCCCTGACCCCTGGCCCCCGGCCCCTCTGGGCCCTGTAGTCGATACAGGGCCTCCATTTGCCTCCGCTTCTGCTTGGCCCGGTTGATGGTGGTCTGGAAGAGCCTGCAGAAGAGGTGGATGGACGGGGGCGAGTCGTCGTTGCCGGGGATGGGGTAGGTGATGAGGCAGGGATTGCAGTTGGTGTCCACGACGCCCACCGTGGGGATGTGCATCTTGGCCGCGTCTCTCACAGCCACGTGGGGCTCAAAGACGTTGTTGAGCGTGTGCAGGAAGATGATAAGGTCTGGCAGGCGGACCATGGGGCCCAAGAGGAGGGGGGCGTTGGTCAGCAGGCCGCCCTTGAAGTAGCGGGTGTGGGCGTACTCGCCACAGTTCCGGGCCGTGGTCTCAATCAGGTGTGAGAACTGCCGGTTGCGGCCCACAAACAAGATGATGCCCTTGCGATAGGCCACGTGGGCCATGAAGTTCAACGCCAGCTGCAGGTGCGTGGCCGTCTGTTCCAGGTCGATGATGTCCTGGCCGAGGCGGCTCCCAAAAATGTACGGCTCCATAAACCTGCCGGAGACCCCACCGAGGCAAGAGTGGGCAAAACGCACACGGCCAACCTCGGCCAGCAACTGCCGGGGCCCTCTGTGGACAGCCCTGGGGGCTGCGAGGCCCATGGCCTCCAGGGGACACCATCCCCAGAGCTGGCACAATTTGCAGCCCCACCACCAGGACAGAAGTGGAGACCCTTGTCCGGTGACAGCCAAGAGGCGGGGCCGGGGGGGGGGGGTTAGCTCCAGCTCTTCTGCTCCTGGGAGCTGGGCCCCATCGTCGTCCCCCATTGTCGTCCCCCTGGATGTCTCCGACCACCCCCGTCCCTGGCCTCCCAACTATCCCTCCAAAACATCCGCAATGCAGCCATCCCGTTGAGACCCTTCCCTGCAAGCCTGGAGCCCCCCGCTCCCAGGAGCTGCCAGTGGTGGGCGTGCCCCTGCTAGGGCAGGAGGCCTCACAGGTACGAAGTCTGGTGCGGGGCCCAAAGCGGAGTCTGACGACGGGCCTGCGCTCACACCGATACGTGCCGCTATAAAAGGGGCCGTGGACCGCAGGGATCCCGAGGCTGGAGGGTCCCGGCCCGGGGTGTCCACTACCTGTGCCGACAGCCTGCTTTGTGGCCCAGGTGCACGCGGGCATCGAAGAGACTTCTCACGGAAAACAACTCTTTGACATTGAAGAAGTCGGAGTGCTTGAGGGGCTGATTGAGGATCTTGTCGCTGAAATCTGGGATGGGGGGGGAGAGGATGCTGTGGTCTGTGGCCCCCCCAGCTCCCAACCCTGGAGGGGAGCACCATGGGGGCGGGGAGGGGCAGTGGAGCCCAGCAGGTGAACGCTAGGTGCCACAGGGTCCTCTCCAGGAAACGGGCTGGAGCCAGGTTCTGACCGCGCTCCTGGTAACCCCGGTCCAGTCTTCACCCAGAAAGGAGGGGTCCAGCTGGTTTCTGAGGTCCTTCTGGCACCTCCCAGCCACCAGAGGAAGGTCCCCCGTCAGGAGTCCAGGCAGGACTCAGCAGGGCAGAGGGCACCTCCCAAGGAGCCAAGCCACGTGTTGATGTCTCCCTCCCCCCACCCACCCCAGGAGTGCGGGGGCCTTGGCCCCATCCTCAGATGAGGGTGGCTGAGAGGGAGGCAGGGCAGCGCCGCTTCAAGTGCAGGTGACCCCTGCCCAGAGCCTGCGGGGCTGCCGGGGCAAGAGAGGGAGGCAGGCTGCCCCTCCTTTCCTGGGCCCGCACCCCCTCCCCAGGGCTTCACAACGAAGCCAGGGCACTCGGGACTCCTCGCGGCAGACGATTCCAACCCCGGATGGGAGGCCAGGCGCCGTCCCCTCCACCCCCTAAGCCCGCAGAGGAGCCTGCGTTACCGATGCTGTCCTCGGGCTCGCTGACGGCGGCCGTCGGGGCGCTTGCCAGTGTCCTGCCGCCCGGCCGGGCTCGCCCCGGGGTCGCGCTCTGGAGCAGATGCGGCCGCAGCGGCCTGGGCCAGACACCTGGGGAGAGAGCAGGCTGGTGGCGCGCGCGCCCGGCCGCTGTCCCTGCGGGCCCGGGTCCCCGCGCCGTGGGCGCTGCGCGACCCGCAGGCCTGGGAGCAGGTCCCACCGCCCCCCTGCTCCCCCAGAACCCCCGCCCCGGCCACCCCCCGCGGCCCCGGGACCCGCGCGCACTCACCCGCGCCGAGCAGCCGGGGTACGGTCGCAGCGGGCACCATGGCGCAGAGGGCGGACAAGGCAGGGACGCGCTCTCGCTGCCGCGCTCCTCCCGCCGCCGCCAGCGCCCCCGCCGCAGCGCCGCCTGCCGGCCCGGAGGTCCGTCTGCGCGCCCTACGGCTCGGCCACCAGCCCCGCCCTGTGGGACCGCGGGGCTCCCCCGGGTCCGCGCGCGCCGGCCAGGGCTGCACGAGCCCGACTTCGGCCAGCCGCCGGCCGGGGCGCCACGGACACGCGAGGAAGGAGGGACAGGTTGGGGTCGGGGCGAGTGCGGGGTGTGAGGGAGCGCGTCTCCCCAACCTGTCCCCTAGCTCGCCCCTGCACCCCGCACGAGCCGCCGTCTCCGGGGGGGCCGTCCTCACCTGCGGCCAGTCCAGTACAAGCTGCCGCTTTCCCAAGGAGCATCCCGTAAGACTGGGCGCATCTGGAGTCTGCAAGACGTCCGGGGCCGGGGCGCCCAGGCACGCAGTGAGCGGCCATGCGGAGCTGGGAGTGGGCCTTTCGCGGTGAAGCCCAAGGCCTGGGGTCCCCCTGCGTGCAGGGGACCGGGGGGGGTGGGAGGCCGTGCTCGCGACCCGCCCCCGCGCAAGAGCGGCCAGTGGTCCCGCGGCCGCCTGACGCGGCGCCTTTAAGGCGGGGCCGCCCGGTCAGGTGACCCGGCCGTCGCCTGGCAACGGGACGCCGCCCCGCCTCCCGGGGTCTCCCACCGCAGCCCCGGAGCACCGGCGCATGTCGGAGGAGAGCCCCCGAGAGTGCGCGGTGGCTGCCGAGCCCGGGGCCCCCACGCCCCCGGCCCCCGCGCCCCCGCAGAGGACCAGCGACCACTACCGCGTGGACGAGGACCTGCCGGCCAGGTTCAACAACCCGGCGTGGTTTCGGGGCTACGGGTGAGGACGGAGTCCCGTCAGGGGCCACCTGGCCCGCGCAGGGGCTGGAGTGGCGGCTCTGCTCACTAGGCTCGGATGCAGGAGTCCCCAGGTCCAGCCTGCCCTGGAGCCCAAGTCAAACGCGGGGTCAGCTGTTAGCACCCCATGAGCGAGAAAGTGCCTGAAACTGCAGGAGCGCCAGCCGTGGGGTGTGTGTGGGGGTGGGGTGGCTCCAGTCACTGCAGGAAGGGCAGGGGTGGCCAGGAAGTCCCATAGCCCGCTGCTGGGCCCAGCGCCACGCTTTTGTGGGGGGATCAGTCTCCTGTCTCTCTGCTGAGAGGAGCCTCTGCCGAATGAGAATCTGGCAACCCGAGCTGTTCGTTGCAAACCCTTAGACATACATAGTAGTAAACCCTTCACCACACCTGCCCTGCCCTCCCTCACCTAGTCTCCTCTGCAGTCCTGGGGACGGGGGTCATTATTATCCTTGTTTTCCAGGAGAGACAGCTGGGGTGTGGAAGGATAGCGTCTTGCCCAAGATCCGGTGGCATAAGGCAGAGCTGACCCCTGAACCACAGCCACTCGGTTAAACTCTGCGTCAGCATCAGAGACTGTAGGCATGTTTTCCGCACGAGGCTCAGAAGTGGAGGGACCCCCCTCCACCCCGAGTGGCAGGGTGTGGAGGCTGAGCCACCGCTTCTGACCTACCCATCTACCCAGGACATTACAGCATGTGCCAAGACCCTGCCAGGGTTGAGGGCTGCATTTGCCATCTAGGAGTTCTTTCAGGCTTTGCCCTGCCTTGGGGAAGAGCAGGGGTGGAGGTGAGCAGAGGAGGCAGGGAGGCTGAACCTGAGTCCCACGGAGCCCACGTCCACAGCCGCATTACCAACCTGTGGCATTCCCAACAGAGCTCTGTCAAAATATTCTAAGGCCGTGGCTTGGGCAGCATTAGAATAACTGAATGGAAAGTAGAGGGTGTTTCTCATCCGCCAGGACCAAGGAGCCTGTCTCGGTGTACAGGACCAGTAACCAAGCTTACGGGAGCAGAGCCCCCACTGTGCACGAGATGCCGGTACGTGGGAAGTGTGTGTGTGTGTCATGGAACATCTCCAGGAGGAGGCCACCACCCTGGATTTCTCAAAAGGGCAACACATCATGAGGGGGCGGCAGGGAGGGGCCCAAAGTTCCAACATCACAAAGCTGGAGGGGGCACATCAAATCCTTTCCAAACAGGGCAGGGTAGAAATAAGTGAGCGAGCAACTTCAACAATGAAATGTTTTTAAGGATGAAAAAGGTGCGTGTAGACTGGCTTAAGATGTCCCAAAAGACTGGCCTCTTTCACAGGTAGACACCACCACCTCTAATACCTTAGGGCAGTGAGTTCTGAGGCCAACAAGTGGACAGCTGCTTTCTTTCTGGAATACTTGATTGTAATTCCCTTGTGACCTTAAGAGGCAGTACTGGCCCAAATCTCAGGTTGCACAAGGTACATGGGTGGATGTGGGGATCTGTGCACCTTTGGGGAATCCCCACCCCCTTTTTGAGATTGACTTCACAGTCTGGAGGTCTAGAACCCCCTTCTAAAGCCCTCCTGATGCCCCTCCTGAGCCCAGGTGGACCAGCACAAGCATCCCCTGGATATCCAGGACAGTAGGGCCACCCATTTGGGGGCCTACCCCCACGAGGGCAGCGCCTCCCTGCGCCCCTGGGCTGGTGGGGTGGGGGCATCAGAGGCGTTTTCAAGCTCTACAAGGGATTCAAACCTGCAGTCAGGGTTGAAACTCACGGATGGCTCTTACAGAAGAGAACACCAAAGTTCAGAGAGGTCCAGTAACTTGTCCGGCGGCATAGCAGCAGGAGCAGAACCCCGGGCGTTGCATGGCGCAGGTGGCCCGCAGATTATCCTTCTGTCCACCCCGGGTGAACGGAGGCACTGTGAACAACTATTCCCGGACATCGGGTATAAACTGGGATGGTCCGGGGCGAACTGGGCCATCCTGCCCACCCCGCCTCTCTGCTTCCTGGGAACAGAGATGACATTTTCTTACAAATTCTTACTTTTCTTAGAAATGCCTGGTGGCTGACTGCTCAGGGGTGTTCCCACGCCCCATTAATCCGAGTGTCCCTTTTCACTTCCAGAAAGTATTTTATCCAAACTCGAACAAATTTTCCAGACAACTTGCAGCTGGTGGAATGTTCCAGAACAATACTTTCAACGTCTGCATGGAGAAGAGCATTGTGACGGGTCCTGACAACTACATCACCTCCTACGACCGGTTCAACTTCCACCCCAGTTACAACGTCAACAAGCCGTCCATCTGTGATTGAGGGGCCTCCTGACGCCCTCAAGGGTGATCTGAAGTGTTCCCCCTACTCTCTCATCATTTGCCCAGTTGTCAACTTCACTGCTTTCCCTGAAAATGTTTTTTCTCTTTAGATTAGAAAAATATGCAGACGGGGCTGTTAATGCCCTATTTGCTCTGTTTTACGTCTAAGATGGAAAAGATGCTAATAGCTGACTTTCCATTAAACACATTGCCACATCCTGCATTTCCGACTCATCAGTAATCAGGGAGCAGGACCGTGGGCGTCCTGGGCCCTGAGTTGTGGCCTAATGCCAGGAATGCCTGGGTAGCCCACCCTGTGTCTTTCCTGGGCGCCGTTTCATATGACAAATTATGGAGTGGGTTTCTGTTATAAAGTGCCCTGGCGGAAATCCGCACCAACTCTGTGAGGCCACGACGGGAGGGTCGGGTGCCCCGTGGGGGGCGAGGACAGGGGCCGCGTGGGGAAGACAGGAGGAGCGCCCTGTCCCTGACCCACGCTGGCCAGCTTGGAGTCCCTGCAAATGCCCCGCAGCCACCGAGGGGCAGGCCTGGGGGCCAGATCTATGGAGGGGGTCATGTGTACGTGGGACTTCTCTCTTGGTGTTCACTTTCAGTTTTCAGTACAAAGTTAAAAAACCAGCAGGCAGGAAATTACACACTTTTCTCTCTGCAGTTCTTGATCCATGTTTGCTATGATGTAGTGGGTCCTCAATGAGGAGAGTTCTTCTGGGCTGGTATCGGTCTTTCAGACCTAGATCTCCCCCCTTCCTTCCTGAGAGCAGGACGTGTTCATCGTAGGAAGCCCGGAAGCACGGGCTCCTGACGAAGTCATTGTTCCCTCCCCCGGATGATAACTCATTCACAAAATTTTAGTCCCATGAAAGTGGGAAGAGATTCAACACTGTGCCTGGTTATTTCTTCATTAGGACCTTTTTATTATTAATACGCAAAAGTAAACATTTTGGCAACATTCTTAATGTCCAATTTGGGATGGAAATGGTTTCCAGAGAAAATCAAATACTCTTGATAAAACGATGCGATGCGGAGCCTGAGGCCGGGGTCTGTGGGGCGATTTTCTAAGCTGCGAAACCAGTGGACTCTTCCAGGCATCAGACCAGAAAGCAGCTTGTACAGTCCTTTACAAAAAACACCGAAATATTGAGGACACTTCTGTGTTTAGCTTCTGTGGAAATCAAAACAAGAAAAAGAGGGCCTTTTTAACCAAGTTTCTAAACTCACTGAAAAGAACGAGTTCCTCGGCGGTAGTGAATAGCAGGCCAGCGACTCTGGCAGGAAATGGTGAGTGCTGCACTCGGGACCGGTCCGAGCCAAGTGCACGGGAGGCCCTGTCAGTGGGACAAGGCCCCTGCTGCCGGCCGCGGGCCGTGGCGGGGCCGACTGGACTGGGCTTGCTGGCAGCCCCCCAGACGGACTTGTGCATCCTAACTGGTGCGGGGTGCTTTCACGCGCCCTGGCCGATATACCGCGCTCGCTGTCAGCGCTGCTAACGAGGTAAAGCTATGTGTATTCTAAATGGAATTCTCTCCATAGAATAAATGTCTGGGAAGATGGAAAACAGAAGTAACTTTGATAGAACATATATGCCCGTCTTCCCAAAAGCCCAGGAGCGTCTCCGGCTCGGGCTCCTGGCATCCACGTCCTGGGGCCGGGGCCCTGGAGCTGCGGGGTGGCCGCACTCCTGTCTGCCTGCTAAGGGTTTTGGAGGATGTTGACATCATCCCCTGGGGTGAGTCCGGGCCCTGCAGCCCCTGGGTTGGAGCTCACCTGGGGTGTGCCCAGGGAGGCGTGGCCGCAAGCATCAGACCCCGCGGTCCTGGCCCTGACTCTGCACACAAGTTTTACGGGAACTCCGATGATGATGAATGGATCTTTCTGGCATGTTTTCCTCCTGGAATCTTTAGCATGGAGCAGGGAGAAGAGTATGCGAATGGGCGGTCTTATGGAGGGCTGCAGGACCCTGTCCTGGGCTCGCAGTCAGCCTGCTCCCCTGGGGGCCTGAGGGGTGGGAAGGACTCCGCCACTCTCTGACCTGAGTCCTGACGTCTCTCCAACTCCTCGCTGCGGTCAGAACCGTTAAGAAAGAGGTGAGCACAGCATCCCCAGACGGCGAGGCCAGGAGAGCCTGTCTTCTCCCCTGAGGAGGCCCGGCTGTGTGAGGCCGATTTTTCCCACCATGAGAGGAAACACCGAGAAATAGGGCTTCAGAAGACCTCACTAACGCGTCACTCAGCGTGGCTGTGGGTGGGGTGGAAAGCAGAGACTTCCCACACTAGACACGTGTTTTCACGTACGCCTGTAGACTTGTTTTCAGTAGCTTTTCGCCTCTCAGTTATAGCGACTTAGAATAAAGTTTCAGATAGGAAATTCGTCAACACGGGGGAACATCTCTTCGTCCAGAGCACAGCAGAGCAGAAGCCCCGAAGATCCTGCAAACAACAAACTGTTCCCCGCTCCCGGTCAGCCTCCCCCGGAGGAGACCTGGCTGTGATCTGCAGACGTGGATGGTGGGTCCCTTCAGCAGGCCCTTCAGTTAATTTTGAGGGACGGGGAAATCAAGGTCGCAATGCTTTCATATTTGTATAGGAGCAGGAAAGGGGCTAGCAACTTAAGTGTAGGGCCTGGTTTCCCCACGCAAGTGCGTCTCAGCTTGGGAACACCTGCTGACAATTCAGACTCGGAGCCTTGTCTGTGGAAGACCCTCCCTCTCTAGATGTGGGTGGTGGGCATCACACACTACCCGCCAGGGCCCTCCCTCCCCTCACACCTCCATTCCACCTGTGCCCGTTCTGTCCAGAGAGACGCAGTGAGTCCCAGGATGACCTACTGAAAATCAGGCCCCTCCCCTTCTTTGCATTAAATGAATGAACCTCTAGCCCCGGACACACAGACCCCTCCTTCCCTGGGAAGTGATTAAGGATTACAAGCCTCTTAAGGATCACAGTTTGACTTGGTAACATGTCATCCCTCCGACTGCACAGGTGCGTGAACACCTGGAGTCCCATGCAGCAGCTCCCAGGACTCTGCTGTTCCCAGCTGCAGTGCCAGGCCCCACTCGCTCACCCCACCGCAGCCCCCCTTCCAGACAGGGTGCAGGGGTGCCTCTGGGCTGGCCCCAGCATGTGCCACAGCTGAGCTCGGGTGTGGGTGCAGAAGCAGGAGCGTGTCAGTGGTCCCAGGGACGGGCCAGCACAAGCAGGCTTATGCCCAGCAAGTGTGAACCCAAGGCATGTGAACGGCAGTGCCCGCATGGGGGTCGGCGTGGCAGGGGTGGCAGGAACCCGGGAGGCAGGAAGGAAGCACGTGCGAAGGGTGCCGGGTCTGGGGGAGACCCAGCAGGGGCGAGGGGTGCTCAGGGCTAAATGCACGGGTGGACCCTCTTGGCATCATCCCACAAAGGCCACTCCAGGGAAGACAAGCTGCGTGAGCTGATTCATGAACTGTGCTGGATTTATTAGCGTTTTAAAAACCCAGTTCTTATGTACAAAACAGGCTGATTTTTGTTTTCAAGTGTTAAGAGCACTCTTTAAAAATTAAATAAAATTTAAAGCATGGATGGCACACATTGAACTGTTTTTCCCGGAAGCACCTAAGTGAGTATAAGAACCAGAAGGGCGCTGGCAAATGCACCTGTGCGGGTGCCCAGCAGGTGGGGCGCGGGTGCCCAGCAGGTGGGGCGCAGTGCCCGGCAGGTGGGGCGCGGGCGCCGGGCAGGCCGGGGCGCGGGTGCCCGGCAGGTGGGCGCAGAGGTACCATGCTGCCAAACCCCAGGAAGTTCACTTGCGCACTCGAACACCAGCTAAACCCCGCTGCAAGGTCAACCTTGCTCCCAGTCCATCACAGCTAAATTGCAGTGGGGAGTCGTAAAGCCCGGGGTCACCGATGAAGTTTGCCAGACAGCTGTGCAGCAACTCCGTGGCCGCTGAGTGTCCGCCCCACGGGACGCTGCACCCCTCCGGTCCCCACAGCAGCCTCTGAGCAGAAGGCACAGGAAGCCGTGCTCTTCTCTACCCGGCAAGGCACCGCGGCTCGGCTCTAACACAGCGCGAGGCCTGGCGCCCTGCCCCCGACCACGCACCTCGCAGGGCTCGGCCCTGGTCCTGCCGGGGGGGAGGCAGGCCCTCGGAAAGCTGCCAGCACGACCGCTGGGTTGTGAGAGCACACCTCGATGAGGCCCCGGTCCCTGGAGGGCACTGGGCCTCACCCTGGGCTCTAGAGGTGTCTGGGCACCAGGATTGGTCAGGTGGCTCGAGCCTTGTGTGTTCCCGCACCCAGATCAAGAAAAGGACGTTTATACACACACCTTGTCTGTTACCCTTCGGAACTGTGACTAAAACTGGAGAACAGTGGCTCCCATAGAAAAAGAGCTTTATTGAGCTGCTATAATCCCGCGGGGGTCGCACTGGGCTGGGCGTGGAACACCACGGGCTGGGTGTGGACCGGGCGTGCTGCCGAGGCCTCCCGGGGCATTTCCACGTGCAACAGGGGTCGGCCAGTCTGTGTGCTTGCTGGCCTTTGTGCTTTGAGATGTCTTCCAAGTGCGGCGTCCAGAAGCCTCGCTCTGGCCTCGCGGGCCCGGGGGCCCCAATGTCACAGGTGCTGTCCGGCAGCTTCCCAGCGGAGACCTCCGCGGGCGCCTTTGTGACTCTCGGGGCGGGTGAGTGGCCACTGCCGCCTTCCCAGCAGCAACCGCCCCAAACTATCAGAGTTGGGGTCACGTGTCTGCTCGTCTTAACACTCGCCCGGACGCCGTGGAAAGCTGCGTTTAGGCAGGCCCTACAAAACCGAACAACTGTATTTTCCAAAAATATTTTTTACAGCACTTTAAATAATTTACAAAAAAGCTACAAAAATCATATTTTCCAGGACACATTCGTTAAATAACACCATGGCTCCCAGTGGACGTGGTATGTACAGGGCGGCCAGAGTGGCCTCCGGTTTCTGTCCCGGGGTGGTGAGCGTCACGCGCACACACAGATACACGCGTGTCTGTCTGCTTCCCGTGAAGACGGAGCCAGCGAGCGTCCTCACGGCTGCAGGGTTTTGCCCTTGGCCCCCGGGCCACCGCCCTCCTCCACGGAGGTGTCACTGAGCTCACTGGACTCACTGCCCAAGGCGTCCTGGGCCTCGTCGCCTCCACTGAGGGCCCTCCGCCTGGACCTCAGGTCTAGAACGTCCTCCTCAGGGCCTGAGTTCCTCCTGGCGTGCAGAGTGCAAGCCGCCTGGGACTTCCGGCCGGGCCAGTGTCCCCCCTCCTTCTTCGCGAGCAGGTGCGAGCTTCCAAACACGGGACTGTGGCCGGCCGGGGTCTCTCTGAAGGCCGAGAAGGATGGGCCCTGCAGGGGCAGACTCAGGGGCGGGCTGAAGACACTGGCCTGCTTGCCCCCCCAGGAGGCGCTCTTTCCAAAGTGGAATAGCTGTGTGGACAGCAGCGAGGAGAAGCCTGTGAAGGGCAGGCCTTTCTTGGGGTCCTGGCCCTCCGGCCCCTGGTCTCTCTGGCCCCCGAGGCTCCCTCTCCACACAGCCTCCCTGCCTTCCGAGCTCAGCGCCCACGTGCTCTGCAGCCGACTCTGGTGGGCAAAGTCGGCCCACGGGAGGGCAAGGCCAGCCTGGGGGCTCCCCAGCCCGTCTGCTCCCGGCTTCCGAGTCCGCGGGCTCTGGCCCTGTGTGGTCACAGCAAAGGCCACGCCGGGGCTTTCTGCCCAGGCGCCCGCTTGAGCTCGAGAGGCCAGCGAGCCGACAGCACGTTCCCTGGCACGCTCGGTCCCTCTCGGGCTCTGATCTTTGTGAGTGCAAACCAGTCGCCGGCCAGCAGCCGGCCCTTTGGCACACAGGGTCCCCGCCGCACTGGCGCGCCTGGCCACGGCTGCCGGGAGGCAGGCCTGCTCTGCGCGGGGGCTGCTCCTCCCGCCCGGAAGGCAGGCTCTCCCCGTGTCCCCCAGGCCTCCGGCCGGCTGAGGCCCGCCCCTGCCCCGCTGACTCCGCGTGCACACACCGGGGTGAAGGGCCAGGGCGGGTGCTGGCACCTTCCGGCACGGCAGCTCCGGCCTGGGCACGCTCCCCGTCCCCGGGGTGGCTGGGCCCCCTCCTGGGGCTTCTGAGCTGCTCCCAGACTCCTTGGCCTTTTCGGCCAAGAACTTCCTGATCTCCAGCTCGATGCTGTCATCACTGTCCACGGAGCTGCTGTCCTCGGGCGGAGGCTGGGAGCTGGGGGCTGCGCCTTGAAGTTCACAGGCGTCGGCTTCACGGCAGAACGGATTCCCTTCGGAGGCTTTTCTCCTGAGCTGGGGAGCGGGGGGCGCATCCCCGGGGCTGGCGCCATCTGCCCTGGTTCTCTCTGTGTCTCGGCAGGAGACGCTCAAAGGCTTTTTCCCCAGGTTCTCTCTGCTGTCCTTTCTGGGCTTTGAGAGGCAGCTTTTCAACAGATGGGGGCTTCTGTCCTTCCAGTCTTTCCGGAAGCTGCCTAGTTTATCCAAGAACTGGGGCTCAGTGGTGCTGAACCTGACCTTCCTCTTGCACGCGGCCCTGGGGTCCTTCCACCTCTTCTTGAGCCTCCGCCTGGACCGCAGTAGGTCCTTGATGGCAGTGTCCAAGTCCTCGTCGCTGTCCAGGGAGCTGCTCTTGTCCTCAGAGCTCCCCCGCTCACCGGCGCTTCTCGCTGGGGCTGCCTTCCCATGGCCGGGCCACACGCTGCCTCTGGTGTCGGGGCCACCGTGCTGGTCACCCAGCTCAAGCGGCCTGCAGGGGAGGGGCTGGCCCCTGGTCTGGCTTTCCGCCCTGGGGGCCTGGCCAGGCTGTGTGCTCACGGGGCTGTGGTCGGCATCCCGGGCGCCCTCCTGCGCCGTCTCTCTAGTTTTCTTAGGTGTGGATGGTGGCACAGCGTGGCTGCCTCCTCTGCGTTTCCTTTTGCAGCTCAGCGACAGGCCCAGCATTTTAGAGCCGGGGACCCTAGGGCCAGGTGGCGGAGCTGGGCTCAGTGTGGTCTGCGGGCAGCTCTCCGTTCGGGCCAGCCAAGCCCCTGACTGAGCCTTCAGAGCCAGGAATGTCCGGATTTCTTGCTCTATGCTGTCATTGCTGTCCACAGAGCTGCTGTCCCCGTCGCAGCAGGAAGGCACAGTTAGGGGACAGGAGAGCGGGCTGGCAGGCGGGGGTCTCTCACTGCCCCCCGTGGGGGCCGGTAGGATGGTTTTGGAAATGTCCAAGATTGCTTCGGCGCACATGAGCTCAGCAGACGTGTCTGCCCGGCACGGCGGCCGATCCACAAGCTCGTTTTCGGCAGCTCTGGGATCTCTGGGTGGCTTGGCGGGGTGGTCAGGGCCACCCGGGCTGAGGTCCACGGCCTTCGGGGCCACCTGCTTCTTCCTGCCTGGTGTTTTCCTATGGGTTTCGGGCAAAGCACCTTTCGTGGAGTGGCCTGTGCTGTGTGCCGGAGGGTCGGGCCCCTTCCCCTCCCCGAGTGGCGTTCTCTGTGGCGGGTCTCTGCCCGCCTCCTTCCTCTTCTCCAGCTGGTACAGTTGGATGGCCTCCTCAATGCCATCGTCACTGCTGGAGCCGGATGCCTTGCACACCAGGGCTGTGCTCTTGGCTCGCTTCGTCCTCCGCCCGGCGCTCCTCCTGACCGCACCTTTATTCTGGGCTGCTTCTGCAGGACGGCCAGCAGCGGTGGCTGGCTTCGCGCCGTCCGCACTCTCCGGCTCAGCAGTGGCCTTGGACCTGAGGCCTCGGGGCCGTGTGCTCACCTTCGCTAGCCTGGGAGGTTTCCGGAAGAGAAAGTCCTTGCAGGGTCCCATCACTTCCTGCCGATGTGCCTTGGCCATCGGCTCTTTGCTGGATCTAAATGCTGACCTAGCTGCATTATCGCTGGGGTCTGGTTTCGTGTTCACGGAAACATCACATCTTGGGGTCTCCTGTTGTCTTTTCTCGTTCAGAAACTGTTCGATCTCCGCCTGGATGCTCTGCTCGAAGGAGTCGTCACTGCTAACGCTAACCGGGGAGGCGGAGCCCCGGTCCTGGCCTGCTCCCACGCGGCTGCCAGGGGCGCCTCCTGAGCTGGGTGCAAACTTCGGGGGACACGGGGCAGTCGGGGCACTACTCAGAGGAACCTCTGGTTTGGACCGCCTGCCCCCATCTGTGGCCCCAGGTGGCTGGGCGGCCCCGCTCTTGGCCTTTAGGTACTCCTGGATCGCTTCCTCAATGTCCCGGTCCACCGAGTCGTCACTGTCCGAATCCAGCACCAAGGGGCCAAAGTCTGCGGCCTCCTCCTCCCTCGAGGGGACAAAATCAGCACCGAGACCACAGGTAGCAAACGCAGGGGTGGCGGCCGGCCTGGTGTCCCGGCCCTTCTCTGCCCTCTGGCTTCTCTGCAGGGCAAGCTCATCGCTCATGCCCAGAGCAGCCTCGTCCCTCTGGAGCGTGCTGATGACCATCTGCACTTTGGCACTCACCGAAGCTCTCGAGACGCCCTCTTTCGGCTCCGAGAAGCACCCAGGAAACCTAAAGCTCCCCGGTGTGCCAAAGGCCTCCCATTTTGACTGGAGAGCAACCACAGGAGGGGCGTTCATGAGAAACATTCTAGCAGACGGGGAGGGACGTGCAGAGAGGTGGTTCTTTATTTTTCTGCCCCTTTCACATCCTGAGAGGAAAGAGAGGACGTTGGTCCGACGCCACTCTGCTGGTACACGCGGCCGCGGAGAAACAGCCCGCCGGGCCAGAGTCCAGAGGGCCGGGTCAGAGGCTGAGGCCTGGCGAGCCGGGGGCACCGGGCAGGTCACTCATGTTTCCTAGGCCTCGGCGTGCTCAGCTGCAGGGGAGGCGGGCTGTGGAGACCGAGTTAGGAACCACTCTGAGCCACAGGCACTGCGCTCATGCAGAAGCACGCACTGGCGTCCCTCCCCGTCCTACGCTCCTACTCGGGCCTTCCATCTTCTCTGCAAGAGAAGCGGGGTTTTATAGCAAAGGCTGTAAAGAGGTGCCAATGAGATCAAGTCCGCACGTGCTTCTTCACGGGTTAAAGAGAATGACTATGTGAATCTAAGCCTAGTGAGACTTCGCGGGTCATTGCATTCTTGATGCGAAAAACAAGCTCCTGAAATAAAAAGTGACGTGAGGTGAGCAACTAAAAAACGATTTCCCCAAACATCCCAAAAGAGTCCCTTATACTAAAGCCTTTTTATTTAAAAATGTCAAACGCATATCTGTCAGGTAGTCTTATGGGCTCGGATCGCTCTGTCTAGCTAATCAGCAGAGAAGCTGCCGCGAACACTGTCCTGCACCCTTTTCCATCCTGTGGTTACTCTGGCCCCCGCATCTCAGACCAAAGGCGGCTGCACCAGCAGATCTGTTGGGCCGGTCTTGTGAACACTTGGAAGGCCTGCTCACACACAGCCTCTCCACTAAAGGTCAGGGACCACCGCTGCAGAGGGGAACACGGTGTACTCGGTGAAGAGTCACTTAGAAAATATGACACGGCACATAACTATTCATCCCTAACCAGTTTTTCCCATCTCCCCTGACCACCCGCACCCCCTCCCAAAAACTGGAATGCAGAGCAATTGAGATGCAAGAGAACAGCTCTGCAGCATTTATATGAACAGGGAAACGGATTTCCACCCCATAATAGTGCCATGCGAGGCTGTCACCACCCTTGCAACGTCAGTGGGTAGACTGGAACTGGCCTATCTGCTTTGCTTTCAACATGGATCTTCCTCTACCAGGAGCTTCTGTCCCGACAAGCATATCATCTTGTGTTTACACACCACAGTCCTTTCCAAGAAAGCGTGGCCGGCCACCTAGGTGCAGACATGCTCAAGCAGGTGCAACCAGCAATTAACCAGAGGGCACCACAAATTCAGAAGCAAGCTGTTCGCTATTATGGATTCGTGCCCAAAGAGTGAAACTGTACTGTAAAAGCATTTATTGTAATTCCTTGAAATCCTCAAGGCCAGTTTCAGTGGGACAACACAGCAGGTAACGTTTGCAAAGCATTTCGGGGATTATGTCTTCATCCCCCCGGGCATCCTCTGCTCACTTTTGAAATAGACTTTTGACTGCCAGGGTAAAAAAAATCAGAAACATCTAGTTCAGTGGTTGAAGCTTCAGCTAGTAAAGATATATATATATATATTTTTTTTGAAAGACAGAGCATGATTTTAAGGGCTTGAAATTCAAGTTTGGAAAAAGTTAATCCTCAGACCAAAGACAGTTAATTGCAGTGAATTCACAACTGTCCTGGGTCACAGCTTGGATGCTGGAGGGAGCCTGTTGAGCTACCTGCCAGTTCTCAGACCCTGGTATCTCACCGTGGCCATAGCCTCTCCCAGAACATCGCCCTGTGGGGAGGTTCCCCAGTCACAGAGCAGTGGGGATGGCAAGGGTTGGGAGAGGGCCTCTGCACTGGCCCCGGGGGGCCTGGGCCCACCTTGCTGTGCTCATTATTCGAGCTGCCCTGGCAGAATGACAGAGATCCTGAGATGTTCACATCGGCCTTGGACTGCGAAGTCTAAACCAAGAATGGTAACTCCTTAAGCCGCAATAATACAGTTTTAAAAAACGGGCCCAGGGATGAACCCAAAGGCGCTGGGCTGCCGTAAGTAAGTTCTACACTAGGTAGCAGAGTTGTGTGTGTGTGTGGGGGGCTTAGTCTGGTCTCTACCAACCATGTTCCCTGCGTTCTACCGGGACTCCCAGTGAGCGGTGTTCTGAACTGTCAGATCACCTCCTGCCAGACTGAGGTTAAAAATTCAGAGGGAACCTCCAGCGACAGCTCGTGGCTTTAAAACAGTCAAGTACCTAAGATGAATCACTCTGAAAAACTCCCCAGAACTATACTTGGAGAGAACTGTGAGCTGCAGCGGGGCTCCCCTGGCTTTGTCAAGCGGGGGCCCTGTACCCCCAGAGCCCCGAGCCAGGTGTGGAGGGTGGCTGTGGGGGGCACCAAGCCCTGCACCCCAAAGCCACGTGGTGCCAACACTGAAAAAGCCGCGAGGGCCCCCGGACGTCTTCTTAGTCTGACGCCACACCCCCGGGAGGGCCGAGTCCTGCTTATGTCTATCGGCTGCACAGTGTGGACCCCTGCACCAAATGCCCCCAAACACATCTCTCGGCTCACCAAGAAGCGGTTCAGCTCCATTCTTCCCTCTCAGGTGGCAGCTTCCCCGCTGGGCGAGGGACACGAGGGTCAGGGTACCAGGCCCACAAGGAGGGCCGGGAGCCCGAAGTGGGCGTGGGCCTGCCGAGAGGTGAGGCTCTACGGGTGGCCACGACCTCTCCCCGGGCGGCGCTGCCAGGCCTCTGCCTGTGCCTGGGGGCGCGGGGGGCCAGACCCTCCCTGCCGGCCCCGGGGCGCCCGGCCAGGTGAGCGCGAGCACCTCCCGCGGGGCGGGGCCGGCCTCCGCCCGGGTCTGCGCCGGGGATGCGCGGGGACCCGGGCGCCGGGGACCGCGGGGGCCGGCGGGGGCCCGCGACCCTCCCGGAAGCCGCGGCCGGGCGCGGGGCGGAGCCGCCTTTCCGCCGGAGGGCCGGGCCCGCGGCCGCGCTCGGGGCGGGGAGCCGGGCCAGGCCGGAAGCGCCGGCCGCCGGGCCTCACCTGCGCGCACCTGGGCCCGCCCGCCCCGCGCCGCCGGCTCCGAGGGACTCGGGGCCGCCTCGGGGGCGCGACCCCCGCCCGGGCCAGGCGGCGGCCCGGCGCGCCCGCCCCCCGGCCCGGCCGCGCTCGCCCCGCCCCGGCCCGCCGCCGCCCCCGGCCCGCCGTCCGCGCGCGCGCCCCGGGGAGGGAGGGGAGGGCGTCGTGGGGAGGGGAGGGGAGGGGAGGGCCGGGGAGGCGGCGGGCCCGCGCAGGGCCGGGGGGCGGGGCGGGCGGGCGCGGGCGGCGGCGGCGCCCCCTCCCCGGACCTACCGGCGGCCGCGCTCCGGAAGCCGTGCCCGGTGGCTGGGCATCATGGGAATGGCACGGCCGAGTTCCGGGGGAGGCGCGCGGCCCGCCGGACCCCCGCCCGCAAGCGCGCGCCCACCTGCCGGCCGGCTGCGGGGCGCCCCCGCCCTCGCCCCCCGCCCGGCGTCCGGCCCCGCGCGCCCCGCAGCTCCGCGCGCTCCGCAGCCCCCCCCCCCCCGCGTCCAGCCCCGGGCGCCCAGGCTCGTCCGGCCCGGGGCGCCCCCGCGCCGGGGAGTTCGGGGTGGCTGACGTGTGACCCCCGCCCGCCCTGCCAGAGGCGGGCCTGGCGCTGGGGGCCGCCCCGTCCCGGGGGTGCCGGCGCGGCGCGGGGAGCGCGCGCCCAGTGAGCGCTGGAAGGTGGGGAGCCGGAGGGGCGGTCCGTCCTGACGTTGGTGCTGTGATGACCGGCTGCGCTGTTACTAGGAGTTCCTCCATGGGTGTCCACTGTGGGCCTGGCACCGAGCCCGAGTGTGCACTGAGCTCCAAGTTGAGCCTGCCCTCTGGCCCTGGAAGCCGCCACACCTCGGCCCCCCAAGCCCAAGTCCCCCAGGCTGCCTGCTCCAGGGCCGGCTTTCTCTCCAGGAAAGCTGCCCAGGCCGCCAGCCGCCTGTGCCTTTAGCTGTGGCCCTTGCTTCTCAGTCTGCCCTTGTTTCCTCACCCCAGACTGAGAGATCAGGAACCCGAGGAGGCTGAGGATAGGCCAGTGACCCTCCCAGGGAAGCCGGGCAGGTAGGAGTCAACCAGGCAAGCATGGCTCAGTCACTCAGGAACCGGCTCTGAGCACCTGGGAGTGCGGGCCCTGGGCCTGGCCTGCGGGGCTGGGGTTTTGTGCTTGGGGGGGCTGCATGGCTGGCCTTGTGCGCGGACCTGCAGCCTGGTTCTAACAGGAGCAGATGCACGCTAAAGGGACATCCCCGGTGGCCTGTTTGCGAAGGGGAGGGGAGCTGGTCTTCTGAACCACCCGTCAGGTGAGTCAGGTTCTGTTTCTGCTCTCAGGCCACCGGACCTCATGTCTCAGACACTCCTGCTCACAGCCTGTGTGCGGCACGTGCTGCTCGGGGTCCCAGGGCGGGTGCGCTCAGAGCCTGGCTGGTGACAGAGGCAGATGGAAAGAAGACCCAGTGACCGTCGGTCTGTATGTCCCTGTTGGCCTCCTTGGCCTCCACCCAGATGCCTCTGGGGGAGCTGGGGTTCCTTTCCTGTCTAGTAAGTTCCAGAGGTTTGACAGGATGAAAGCCAGAGGCTTTTTGTCCCAGGGAATAAGAAGGGGGGCATTTCTGAATTTGCCAGTCTGGGGAATTTGGGGACCAAGCGTCAAGAAACCCATTAAATCACTGTTGTGATGCTTCCGTGAGTTGCTTTAATAAACCATATATTTTCAGGGCGCCTGGGTGGCTCAGTCGTTAAGCGGCTGCCTTCGGCTCAGGTCATGATCCCAGGGTCCTGGGATCGAGCCCCGCATCGGGCTCCTGCTCAGCGGGAGGCCTGCTTCTCCCTCTCCCACTCCCCCCTGCTTGTGTTCCCTCTCTCGCTGTGTCTCTGTCTGTCAAATAAATAAAATCTTAAAAAAAAAAAATAAACCATATATTTTCATTGTGAGAGTAATACTCGTTCATTACAAAGAGTTTGAGAAAAGGTATCTAATTAATAACCTAACTCCACAGAGATATGGACTGTAACTATTTTGGCATGTTTCGTGACAGTTTTTAAACAGTACTGTGATGAACATCTTTGATGATATGGTAGTCCTGCCCCCTGCCCCTTATCCACAGGGGATACGTTCCCAGACCCCCAGTGGCCACCTGAAACCACGGATAGTGCCGATCCCTCCACGGACTACGTTCTCTCCTACACGTACGTACCTGTGGTTGAGCTCAGCTTGTAAAGTAGGCACAGGAAGGGAGTAACAACATGGCTAATAAGAAAGCAGAACGACAGTAAGAGTATGCCGTGGGAAAGTTACGTGGCCGTGGTCTCGCTCTCTGAACGTCACGTGGCCCTGTGCTCACCCTTCCTGGACGCCGTTAGAGGATGAGATGCCCACGTGGCGGGAGGACGCAGATGAGGGGCGCAGGGGTGTGGTGCAGCGGGAGGCAGCTGCGGGCCTGAGCCTCCGTCTGAAGGAGGGTCATCTGCTTCTGGACCGTGGACAGCGTGCGAACTGAGGTGAGGGGCTGCTGTGTGTCCTTGGAAGTGGCCTGAGTATGTCCTCGAGGTAAATTCCCAGAACAGACACTGCGGGGCCAAAGACTACCACGTATTTTGCCAAGGTGCCCTCCAGAGGCGCCGACTGATGCCATGTCCCCCTGCCGTGTCCCTGCAGCCCCTTGTCTCCCGCTGGCCACACTGCTCATTCTGTTTGGTCTTGGGGGGTCTCGGAGAACAGGCTTTTTGTTGCTTTGATTTTCATGCCTTTGACTGCTGGTGATGTTGAGCATCTTTCGATTTTGCTGTTGGCCATTTGGAAGATTGCCCGTACGTGTTCCTGTGCATGTTTTGTTTTCCTCTTGGGCTCTGTGTCTTTTTCTTACTCTAGAGCTCTGTCCATTAAGGGCTTTAGCCCATCTCTCCTGTGTACTTGTGTGCATCACATCGATGTTTCAGTTCATCTTTTTAACTTTGGAATTCACCTTTTTTTTTTTTAAAGATTTTATTTATTTATTTGACAGAGAGAGAGAGCTAGAGAGGGAACACAAGCAGGGGGAGTGGGAGAGGGAGAAGCAGGCTTCCCGCTGAGCAGGGAGCCCGATGCGGGGCTCGATCCCAGGACCCTGGGACCATGACCTGAGCCGAAGGCAGACGCTTAATGACTGAGCCACCCAGGCGCCCTGGAATTCACCTTTTGTTTGTGATGCACTGATGCTCAATGTGTGCGTAGCCAAATCTATCAGGTTTCCTGATATGGGTTCTGGCTTTGGGATGAGACCTAGGGTAGCTTTCACCATACCAAGATTTCATAAGTGTTCACCAGTTGATGGCTAAATTTCAAAATCAGAGAACTGTGTAAGACACAAGGGGGACGGGAGTTCATCTGAGGAAATCAGAAGCCAAATGTGCAGTGGGGAAGAAACAGTCTCTTCAAAGGGAGAGCACTTTCTCCACTTCTGTCTGAAGGCATGACCCTCAAATACATATGGACCACCCCACGCATGCATGCACCCACATGCACGCACCCACACATGCATGCACGTACCCACACCCCCACATGCACGCACACATGCACACACATGCACGCACCCACATGTGTTTTTAACTTTTGGAAGCTTTACCTCTTGCACATTGTAGGTTCTTCAAGGGAAGAATGAGAAGAGGCATCTGTTTTTTATCAAAACTCTCCTGTCGGTTCGCCTGGGTGGCTCAGTCAGTTAAATGACTGACTCTTGGTTTCAGCTCAGGTCATGATGTCAGGGTGGGATTGAGCCACATGTCAGGTTCTACACGCAGCGTGGAGTTTGCTTGAGATTCTCTTTTCCTCTCCCTCTGCCCCTCCTCCCCTTGCTTGCACTCTCTAAAACAAATACATAATTCTTTAAAAACAAACAAACAAACAAAACCCTCTCTAGTCCTAAGAGGTGTTGGCTTTGGTCTTGGGAACTCGGGTTTCCCCTCTAAATGGGCTCCTGACTGCAGGTTTGGGCCCCCCAGAGCCCACAGGCTGTCTCCCCACTGTTCTTGCAATAGTGGGGTCCCTTTCCTCCCCCCAAGGGACCTCTGTTCTGCCCAGGCGCAGTGCTTCCAGAAGGGTAGTCCGTGGCTGTGCTTTCCTCTGGGTGGGCCACTGTGGGAACAGGGATAGAAGTGGTGGGGTATCTGGTCAGGTTCTGGGGCCAACCACTGCTCCCCTCTGGTTTTCCGTTTGTCCTTCTGTCACGGGAACAGAGGATCCCAAGGGAACTTCTGTTACTCTCCATACACCTCCAGATGTACGGGATGGCCAGGCCCCGGGGACCAGAGTCCATGCTGGTAGAGACGCCAGGGCCCTATATTCAAATCTGTTTCCCTTCACAGAGTTAATGATGCTCTCATAAACTCAAATGAAAGAAGGCACCCCCAACTCGAAGTTTGACAGTCCCCGGAGGCCCTGGGGGGCGGCACAGGCCCCCCATGATGCTGCATCCCTGCCTCCGCAAAATGTGAAATGCACTGGCCCCACTTGGAGGAGCTGGCCTGAGGTCACGCTCACACAGCTCTTACAGGGGCATCTCTACCCAGACTGCTCTTGGCTCATCAATGCGAAGGACCCTTAAGGACCACCAGCAGGGCCCGTGACGTAAGTGTGGGCGCACGCCTCGCTGGCAAAGAATGAGGTCTGCCCTTGTGCCCCGGGGGCAGGGGGGAGCAGGTGGAGGTGAAGCCTCCCGCAGGCCATGGCAGGTGGCTGGACAGACTCCCATTCTCAGGCTGTGGGGAGCGGCCCGCGGAGGGGGCAGCGCCCAGCTGTTGCACTGATCCTGCTGACTTCTCTCACGCTCTTCTCATTCTGAAGTCATGGGTGTTTTTGCTTTCATACACACAGAACTTAGGCGAGGTACTTAATGCGCACGGCTGAGTGCTTCTGTGCGCAGGTGACCGACGTGGTACGCGTGCCCCTCCCCGAGCCAGGGACGGGGGCTCCGCCCATCTTTGGAAATTCTCTTTCTCCCAAACAACTGTAAAAATCTGTCACCTCAGGAATGGCTCTTAATGACTTCGTTCCATTTTATTTCTTGAGTGTCAGGTTCTTAGAATCATCCTGGCATGAATTTCCCCCAATTTATCACTTACCACTTCAGGGGCCAACGTGATGCTAAGATTGCCTATTTACAAGGTGGCGTCCAACACAAGAGCGCAACGGAAGCCTCCTGAGATGACACTGTTCTGAGGGTCCCTTGCGTCCAAAGTGGGAACGTGGCACCTCACATTTATTCAGGAGGGAGCAGGGTATTTTCCAATTCAAGATCTGAGGGTAAAATGATTTTCTCGCTCTGATTCTTGGCAGAAGATGGGGTGGGTGAAACCCCTTAGTGGGCGGTGTTGGCAAGTTTGCTCCTATCTTGGGGGCGGCGCTGGGGGGCACAGGGCCGGGATGGGGGGCGCCTTGCCAGGTGGGAAAAACGTGCTGAGAAAAGGCAAAATGGACAAAGACTATCAGCCTTCAGACACCCCCGACCCGCGGAGCTCCGGGACCGGAGCCGCCCCTCTGCACAAGGAGAAGTGTGTGCAGGGGCTCAGTGCGGGGCCCCAAGATGCAGGGCTGGTTGGGGGGCTGTGCTGTGGACGCAACAGAGATCGGCTCAGGGGAGGCGAGTGGCCCGGCTTTCGCACCCCTGCCCAGGGGCCACGGCGGCAGGTGGGCTGTCCCCGCTCAGTGCCCCTGCTCAGCCCCACAAGGGGCTGGTCCACGCGCTCAGTCTTCCTTAGACATTTTCTCCAAACCACGCTCAGTGGAAGAGGCTGCTGAAAATGGGTCAAGAGGGCGCCTGGGTGGCTCAGTTGGTTAAGCGACTGCCTTCGGCTCAGGTCATGATCCTGGAGTCCCGGGATCGAGTCCCGCATCGGGCTCCCTGCTCGGCAGGGAGTCTGCTTCTCCCTCTGACCCTCCTCCCTCTCATGCTCTCTGTCTCTCATTCTCTCTCTCAAATAAATAAATAAAATCTTTAAAAAAAAAAAAAAAAAAAAAAAATGAAAATGGGTCAAGAAATTATAAGATTTACGTAGATGTAGCTGAGATATATAAACCTGAAATGGAATTTTAACAGTCCAGATTCACATGACAGCAAACGTGATGCGAGAAACAAATTCTGGCGAAACTTGGCCTGGGGCCGGGGGGGGGGGGGGCTCCGTGCTCCTGGGCACCAGCGAGGAGTGAACGTGAGACAGTCGTCACCCAGGGCTCGAAAAATTTCCCCCACATCCACAGAAAATATTCTATTTCAGCTCTCCTTTGGCAGAAAGGAGAGGTAATTTGCTGCACACTCTCCTAGGTTTGGAAAGGCAACACAGAAAATGTTAAGATTTAAAATTTATATATTTTTTATATTTTTATATGCTTTTAAAGTTTTATGTCTGTAAAGAAGTCTACTTATATCCCGAATCGTGTATTCCCTTTCTGAGATGTGGGATGGTAAGAAGTATCCTGCAGGCCTGGTAAAGGGCTCTGGGTCCATCGTAGTGACCCACAGGGGCCGCTGGGGGGCAGGAGGGGCTTCTCGGGGAGCTGTGCCATCCACGTCCTCAGAGGCCCGTCCACGACCTGAAGCCTGTGGAGAGGTGACCATCCAGGAGAGAGAAGCAAGGGGTGCCTGGGTGGCTCAGTTGGTGAAGCGTCTGCCTTCGGCTCAGGTCATGATCTCAGGGTCATGGGATTGAGCCCCGCATCAGGCTCCCTTCTCAGTGGGGAGCCTGCTTCTCCCTCTGACCCTCGCCCCTCTCGTGCTCTCTCTCACTCTCTTGCTCTCTCTCAAATAAATAAATCTTAAAAAAAAAAAAAAAAAAGGAGAGAGAAGTGGGAGGCCAGGTCCCTCCTGATTCCCAAAGGCCCTAACTTCAAACTAACTCCACCTTCAGAGATATTCCCCCCACAGCACATTTTGGGAATATGTGGGAATGTCCCTCCCCATGCCTGACTTGAAGAAGCGTCATTCATGTGTAGACACAGGCTCAAGAGGTCTGCGCTGCCGGTGGGGATCTGCTGGGCTGTGTTAGGAGGGGGCGCGGTGTGAGGCGTCAGTGTGTGGGTGTAGACGAAGCTCCGTATCAGGGTGGGCTGCCTTGCATGCTCCCTGGCCCCGGCCCCGTCTTCCCCACCATGTGGTGCATGTCACTCAGCTGCTGGTTGTGCCCCGGAAGCTCTTGGGGGGACCAAGCGCAGAGGCGGTGGGAAGCCGAGGGTGAGGAAGGAGCTGGGTGGCTGCGGAGCCAGCTGCTGCGTGGGGTGGGGTTCCTCTTGTGGGGTTGCCCTGGGTGTCGGGCCCCGTGGTCCCTTCCAGGTGGGGCAGTGTTCCCCCTGCTTGAGTGTGACAAGAGAGCTTGCTCCTTCTTCAGACCCCAGGACCCGGGCTCCGGTGTGCTCGTCCACCCGCCCGACACCCCTCAACGCCAGGAAGGAGAGGAAGCTGCCGGCGCCGGGCCCCTGCGGAGATGGTAGCTTCTGCTGTTTCCGTAGCAGACGAGCCCCGTTATAAAAGCCAAGTGCGGAGCTGGACATTCTGGAACCGTGGTCTGCGGGCTCCTCGGAGGAGGGCTTCTGCCACCGTACGATCTGACAGCAAGGGAGAAGTGAAAGCCCTGGGAGCCTGAGGGAGAGAAGCCCCGACCTGGGCCGTGCCGCTGAGTGACGAGCTGTTCGCTCAGCGACTTGGGCAGAGGTGACTTCCGCCCCCCTTCCTGAGTGCTGCCCACCTGCAGATGGCCCAGGCGGGCTGCCCCCCTTCTGTCCCCGATGCCCCACGCACGGGAAGGTGCCTGGGGAGAGGGGCTCAGCACGGACGCAGGCTCCAAAGCAGGTCGCTGGCTGGGGGCGAGGCGGCAGCGCCGGGTGTTGGATCCCAGGCCAGTGTTGTCACCAAGGACCAAAGGGGGAGTGCCGTGCAGGCTTCTTGCTGAGAAGCCCCTCCTGCTCGGAGCGTTGGGGCTGCTGTGCTCTCCGAGGTCCTCGGGGCTGAAGGGGCTGCTGTGAGCACTGCTGAGAGGCAGCTGCCCTGACCTGGCCTCATGCAGGCGGGACTCCCCCTCGCACCTCGCGGAAGCCTGGGCTCCGAAAGCTGGGGCTGCACGGAGGAGGCTGGCCGGTCAGCTGGCGTCTGCTCTGCGGCTCTTCCCAATCGCTTTGGCTGAAGCGCTGCACTTCAGGCCCCAGAAGAGGCCTGCAGTCTGTCTGGGGACCTTCCCACGGCGCCCACGCTGGTGTTCGTGTCCCGCTGCGGAGAACGTCACTTCCAATGCCCTGGAAGACCCTGCCTCAGCCCCCAGGACTGAGGAAGCAAAGGAACCAGGAACGGATATTTGTGACTGCAGGAGAGACCTGCTTCTCGGAACTTCCCCGGAGGGATCCAGAGCTGCCCGAGGCCCTTCCCGAGAATCGTCTGGGCCCACCGCCCTGGCTGAAGACAGAGTTGCCGCTGGGCTGCCCGTCCTTAGGGGCCTAAAGACCCCAGGCTTTAAGGGCAGGCTGACGGCAGACGGAGCTCCATTCAACGTGTCCTGCTGTGACCAGGACTCTCATCCTGTCTCAAAAATGTACAAGCTTAGGTAATAGCTTCTGCCTGCTGAGGGGGGTCTCCTTCACCGGAGAGGGGCCGCAGACGCTCTCCTGCTGGCCACTCAAAAAAAAATAGAGTGAGTGAGTAAGGCTTGAGGAGGCCCGCACAGGCCAGAGATGGGACGACCGAGTTTCCGTAAAGACCATCGCAAGGGACCAAAGCGCCCAAGTAAGTTTAAACCCATGAATTCACGATAACATTTTTTAAAAAGCCAAATTGGTCACCTCTGGAGGGTAACTGGAATCAGGTCCTTATCTGGAAGACAGGCGAGTGACGAAAAGAGTCCGCATTTTTCCTGCCTTTCTCACGTGAACTGGGCCGGAGGGTAGCTGCAGTATGTGGGGGAGGGCTTTCTTTATTCAAGTATTCCAGCTACCAAGTGTGAGAGGGATGATAGCATTAGGACATCACCATCTTGCAACTCGTGAATTATTGAGGGTAGGGAACGGCGGCCACTGGCCTGGAAAAAAAGGGATCATCAGAACTTCAGTGCCCCCGATGGAGAACACGGCAGCCCTAAGGGGTGGCCGAGGGATGAGCCGGAGTGTGACGGAGACCCTGGCCCCAGCTGCCACCTTGTGGGAAGCCCACAGGCCAGGGCCACGCGGAGCTACGTGCTGAGGGGGCGGCCAGCAGCGCCCAGACCGTGGGGACACGGCAGGGTGGCCGGGTCTCCACCAGACCAACTGCAGCAGAAGGGAGGGCTGGAGAAGGCTCTGGGTGCTTCACAGGATTGCTGTCCCCTCCTCACTGCCAGGGACGCAGGGGTCCTCCCACATCTTACACTGCAGGGGCTCCTGGAGGGGAAGCCCTTGGAAGTGTGGGTCCCCAGACTTCCCGGCTCACTGCCCCACATGCAGCCTGCAGCCTCCAGAATTCGCGTCCTCATCTTGCTCTTGCTCTGTGTGTGGGGTCTCCGGGTCCTCCTGTGCACCGGGTCTCTCTGTTTTTCCTGTTTCTCTCCTGCTTTCCATCTATTTATCATGTCCTTTCTTCTACCCACTTGGGTTGTTTGCTCTTCCTTGCTGGCTTTTTAAGAACGAATGGGGCTCTGACCCCTGTGTGCCACCCGCCCTGCCCGTCGCCCAGACTCTGCGGCTGGGAGAAGTCTGGAAGTAGGGGTTGCAGCCAGGAGTGTTTTCAAGCCCACCGAGTTGAGGTATGGGGCTTGCTGATGTATGAAGGGGAGTCTTAAGTCCTGGGAAGGGCTTCACAGACCATCTGGAAGCCCCCTGCCCTTACGAGGGAGGATCTTAGCCGCGAAGTCGGTGTCCTAAGTCAAACCCGTGCACATAACCACGGTCACCACCCACAACGTTCTGACTTACATTTAACAAGTGCAAGTTTATGGACTTGGGACACAATTGGGTTTCCTTTAAAAGCAGTAAAAGAAGAAAAAGTGAAGGAGATCTGACACCCAAAGGGGAGAATGCCCTTGTGCGGAGAGCTCTCTTACGCAGGGCCCGGGCGCCCGACACTGAGGAGCAGGGTTGACAGCAGACAGGAGCTCTCTGCCGATCCCACCCGAGCCCGCGGCGCCAGCCCAAGCCTCCCCGCCCGGCCCGGTTGGCAGCGCTCACCTCTGCCGATCAGGTAACTCCTTAGGCATGATTGGTCCTGTCTTAGCTCCAGCTGTGGATGTCTCGCTACAAAGCCCTCGGGGCGCCATCAGTGTGTCCTCGGGGTCCAGGTTGGAGAAGTTCGTGCGGCCCCTTGCCTTACGCTCTCCCCCAGCGTGACTTCCAAGGCTGGGTTGACGGACCACAGTCAGGAGTCTGGGAAGGACACACCCAGCAGGTGTCGACCCCCCCTTTCCCCTCAGCTGGGATCTGGAATGGAAACCTATCGCTCTGTGCAGGGCCACCGGGAAGGGAGTACGCAGGCTTCCGAGGGGACGGTCTCCACCTCCACCCGGGAGGCCCCGGGGTGAACGTGGCAGAGCCAGGGCGCTCACTGGGGCGAGCAGCCTGGCATTTTCAGGGACGTCTTAGAGCCCGAGTGTAGAGTTGCTGCCAGGGGCTGGGGTGGGGGCGGGGCACTGCGGGCTCCTGGCTAGTGGGCGTGGGGTCTCTGCAGGGATGAAACTCTTCTGGGATGAACAGCGGCGGGGGCTGCCCACGTGGTGAACACACGAGAGGTCACAGGACTGCACATGCTCAGTAGGCGACGGGCCAGGACTTTGAATCAGATCGCAATAAAGCTGTTAGACAAACGAACCAGTGAGTACAGCCCAGGCCGGTGCCAGGGCGCCCCATCCAGCCTGCGACTCGCCCGGGGGCCCAGGGCCTCGGGAAGGGCTGGGCAAGATCTCCGCGCCTTCCCTGGCCTGTGGCACAAAGCGCTGGGGAGTGGGGGCGGCGGGGAGGCCTGAGGGGGTGCCCCGCGCTCCCAGAGGAGCCGAGATGTACGGTTCCAGTGTTGCCTTGGTTCAGCGGTTCGTCCCCGGCCAGGGCTTCCCGCAGCCTGGAACCTTCCTTCGTGGCATTCACTGCAACAACAGGCACTCAGCCGTGTGCGTGATTCCCGATGCCCCATCCAGGGGAGGCTCGTGAATGTGCAGGGCACTCTCTGAGCCTGGCATAGACGCTTGAGCAGGGTAGGAGCCCAGCACATACTAACAGAAGGGGAAAATGGACTCAGGACGCATTTGCTTAGTCGCTTCTGGGTGCCAGACCCTGGCAATGCAGAGAAAGTCAGAGTCCAGCCCTGACCCCCCAAGAGCCACAGTGGAAGGGGGATCAGTGTGCTGAGAATCGGCCAGCACGGTGTGAAGTAAGGCTGGGGGAGCTTGGAGCCAGGCACATGAAGGTTTGAATCGGAATGCAGTGAGGGGCCACAGACGAGCTTCAAGCAGTAGAGGTGCAGGATCAGAGTTCGTCTCCCCTCCTGGGCTGCTGAACTGGGCAGGGTGGCCGTGTACAGGTATGAGGCAGGAGGCAGGAGGATGGAGGCAGGAGGCTGGAGGCAGGAGGGTGGAGGCTGGAGGCAGGAGGCTGGAGGCTGGAGGCAGGAGGTTGGAGGCTGGAGGCAGGAGGGTGGAGGCAAGAGGCTGGAGGTTGGAGGCAGGAGGCTGGAGGCTGGAGGCCGGAGGCAGAAGGCAAGACTCTGGAGGCAGGAAGGATGGCCAGGGCCAGGATCGAACAGGCCTTGATTGTCTTCTAAGAGCCATATGTTGCCGTTTGAAGGTTTTATTTTAATAAATGTTTTGTTTGAAATAACTTTAGATATACAGAGAAGTTGCAAAAATAGTACACATACGTCCCTTATATCCTAACCTAGACTCCCCCATATTAACCTTGTAGCATACCTGTGTTTCTCCCTCTCATCCTCTCTTACTACTGTTTTCACGGAGAGTTGAGAGTAAGCTGCAGACAGGGACACTCACGTGATTCCACATGTCCTCCCTGAACACGAGGACTGTCTCCTGGGCAAGCAGAGCACAGTGATGGAAATCAGGAAATTCGTGCTGATACAACACCTTTATCCACCGTGCAGCCCGCACTCAGGTCGCACCAGCTGTCCCAGCCGTGTCCTCTGGGGCAATCCGAAGCCGATGCTCTGGCCCAGGATGCTCTGAGGCCACAGGTCGCCCTAACTCCCTGCCTCCCCAGCCCGGTTTGATTCCACTCATTTCCTGGTCTTTATCTTCATGACCTCGATGGTGTTGAAGAGTTCCATTGGAGCAAGCTCTCGACTGCTTTTCCTTTCTGATGTTCCTTGTGGTGAGAAGCATCACAGAGGTTAGTCTGCGTCCTCGTCCGTGCGTCCCACCAGCAGGCACAGCTGTTTATCTGCCCAGTTCCTGGTGAAGCGAATGTCGACCACTTGGCCAGGGCGGTGTCAGGTGGGATTCTTCTGTGTGACGGTCGTTTTCCCTTTTATCCTAAGTATCGGGGTGGAAGAGACAGGGTACTTTGGGGCGGTGTAAACATCCTGTTTCTTGTCACAATTTTGCCCACTGGTGTTGGCATCCACTGATGATTCTTGCCGGAAAGAAAAAGACCGTGATGATTGTCAGGGGGTGGTTTTCCCAGTTCCGTCATCTGTCTTTCTCAGTTGTCATTCTGTAGAGGACGGGCTTTCCCTTTCCCTTCTATGTGTCTATGGGGGTATGGATGCATGACTATTATTTTATGTGTCATACTTCGTTACTGTCATCTTTGTTGTTGTCGTTCAAATTGTCCCAGCTTTGGCCAGAAGGATTTTGGAGAGTTTTGATGAGGGGGAACACAATTAGGTTCAGGTTTTTAAAGGATCTCTGTGAACAGCCTGGCTCAGCCATGGTTGGCAACAGGGACGATGACAGGGGCTGGCAACGACAGGGAGCACCTGCAGCCCCCAGATGCCGCCGGGGGGACCAGGGATGCTGCTGCAGCCGCTCTGGAGGACAGGTGGGCACTGTCTTATAAAGTTAAACAGCCACCGACTGCTTTCGTCATCCCGCAGCTTCTAGAAGCTTGTATAAATAGGATCACACAGTGCTATTCTCTGACGCCTGGCTCCTTTCCCTTGGTGTGATGTTTCTGAGACCCGCCCACGCTGTATGTGTCAGAAGTGGGTTCCTTTCTGCGCATCTTCCAGTGCACGGAAATACCCAAGTTTTAGAACCCCCCCCAGTAAGCTGGACAGACCTCTCAGGGAAAGACACGGAGTCTTCCCTCCTGGGGCTTCTTCGGGGCTGGCAGAGTGGCGTTTGGGCTGCTGAAGGAGAGACACCCCGGTCCCCCACCCTCGTTATGAAGAACTTGCCGGCCCCCAGGGCAGTGGCCGAGGCTGAAGGCCTGAAAACGTCTAGGAAGTTCCAAAGCCCCTCCCTCCCTTGAGCTCTGACTCCAGCAACCCCACTGGGACCCCTGCCCAGGCGGGCCAGGGCCACCCCAGAGGGGCAGGTGCACTCAGGCTCGGGGGGCTGTGATTCCTGGACGTCACTGCCGACCCCAGGGCTCTGGTGTGCAGACCTGTTTGACGGTCTCCCCCAGGGTCAGCTCTGCCCTCTGCCAGCCTTGCCCATAACAGGTCAATGACATCACAAGATCCGGGGCTGGGTCTCAGGGCTTCCCGGTGGTTCGAATGCTCAGACAGGTTGAGACCCACCAGGTGTGGGGCTGCCAACTAGGGGTTGGCCCCAAGGGACCAGGGCTCCTTTGAGCCAGAACCTGAGAGGCTGCTCCACCTGCATGTTCCAGAGTGCCTGGTGACCTCTGGGAAGGCAAGGGGCTGGCTTTGCTGAGAATATAGCTTGTGAGCTGGTTGAGGCCCTGGGCAGAAAGGGGACTGTTACCACCCCAGTGAAGTCAGTGCCCTTTCCGCGGCAGGGAGACAGGCTGGGTTTGATTTCTAATATGGAAGGTAACCAGGTGAGGAATGAGCTTTACCTGCAGGCGCTCTTACAGAATGGCCCTGGGGGTCAGAAGCAGGGGCAGAGTCACCCACCCTCCGGGGTAGCTGTCCGAGTCATTCCTTTCTTTTGCACACTCATCAGAGGGGCAGTGGACACCTGTGGTGCGGGCTCCCTCCTAGCGCCAGGACACCCAAGGAGGACAGACCAGCTGGACGCTGCAGCCACCCTCCCGCATGCTCAGCCCTCCCTCCCAGGCTCCGTGAAACAACGCGAAGTTGATGGTAATCTGTTGCTGCTCCCTGCAGACCAGACCCCGCTTGCACAGCAGGCTGCACTGAACGCCCCCCACTCCTGTTCCCAGGATGTGGAACAGCCGTCAGGGCCCACTCCAGGAAACGAGTCCTGGGGTGATTTCATCAAGCCCCACGTTCAACCTGACACCCACAACCTGCCTGGTGACTCACATCGTTCTCCCGAATTCTCCCTGGGTGACTTTTCCTATTTGCAAAAGTGAAATCCAGCTGGACAATGGGTCTGGAGGGCCATCCTCCTGAGTGGGCATCTTTCCCGGGGTGGGGGGGGGGATGATTTAATCTCTAGTCTGCTAAAACATTTGAATTGCATTCCCCAACTTATAAAAGTAATATGGGCTTCTTGTGGAAAATCTAAAAGGTAGCAAATCTGTTAAAAAGAGACTTTAAAGCACTGACGATGGGCAACCATTTCTAATCTCCTTGTACTCCCTGGAGGCCCGAACTTTCCTGTAATGAAAGAGTCAGCTGGAAGTGGGGAGAAAGCCACCCAGGACAGGGCTGGGCTGTGGGGACACTGTGCAAGAGTGCCCCTGGCACTGGCCCGGGCTCCCAGCCAGCTGGTCCAGTGGCACCAGGGCCGTGGGCGATGGCCGACAGGACGGGTGCAGGGATGGGGGGGGGCGGTGGAGAACCCGCTTCCTCCCTCTGGCCCCCATTGGCTGATCCCAACCAGAGAGCAGGGAGCCCGGAATCCAGGGGTGGGGGGCGAGGACAGTGGACGTGGAGGATGGAGGGCAGGCGTCCAGCACAGTGGTCCGGCATCAGACTTTCGATGAGGTTTACGGATGTAGGAATATTTTGGGAAGGAGAATGGCAGATTCGTGTTTGTGTTCCAGAAAGGTCAGCTGGCTGGCTACTTGGATAATATATCTGGGTGGTGGGAGCGAGGTCCTCGACAGTTGGGAGACCACCACCATCATTCAGGAGGACGAGGGAGCACAACGTTGTTCCGACAGGCTCCAATGACAGGGAGTTTGTTTCTTTAGGGAGCACGGCTCTCTCCTGAATGGAGCCCGAGGGCTGGCTGTGCAGGTATAGGGGGCTGAGGTCTGCAGGAGCATCGGACTTTATCCCAAGGCAGCTCTGTGGCCTCTCTGGGCCAGTGTCCCAGGTCACGGCTCACCTTGAGCAGCTTCTCTTGAGGACACCTGTCCAACATGGCTGAACACAGCCACCAGCCTTTGCCCCAGACGCTTGGCCCCCGGCTCCCCACAGCCAGCAGCCCCGTCCCTGATGCTCCAGCTCAGTTCCTAGGGAAGGAGTCTGGCTGGCAGCGTCATCTTTCCAACCCAGACTCCTAGCCGCGGGTCACAGACCACTCTGTGCGTTGCTTGTCTTTGGGGCAGGTGTCTACCCCACTCAACTGTGCTTAGAGGGTGAATGGCCTTGGGGGGAGAGGCCAAACCCCAGAAGGAACGCTGGTTAATAAAGGGTTAGCCACTTGGGAAATGGGAGTATAAGTGTGTCAAGCATCAGATGCCCAGTAGGTACCCGGGACTGAAAATGACCCTGACGGGACCAGCTCCTTGTCCACCATTCACCGTTCTCATTGAGGTATTCCCATCTGCACTGTCACCTAAGCCAGACCCCTGGGGTGGTAGATTGCAAGCAAGGGCGGTGGTTTTTCTACCCCATATACCTGCCCCTTTCTAGGTGACTTTTCTGCTCCTCCCACCCGGAGGTGGGGTCTATTTGTGCTTCCTGAGATGACCATCAAGGAAATGCCCACCTCCGAAGGGTTTCTCCCTAACTATGCTGCTGGATGACTTCTCCCCAGGGTGACCACACACCTGGCTAGAGGAGACATGCGTAGGGAGAAGCTGAGGAGGATGGCGGTTCCCGGGGAGTAGGGTAGATTGTGGGGGGCCGTGGGGGATCGTGGCCAGGGGAAGGTCTGGGTAGGAAACAGCACTATGCTTTAGGGTAGTGATGTCCGATGCTCAGCCTCTAATTGTTCCTGTCTGCATGGTCATCTCCTGCCGTTACCCAATTTAAATCCAAGTCTGCTGTCGGTAAGAAAAAAGTACGATGCCGGAAGGTACGTGCGATGCATTTCACTATTTTTAATCAAATTGTTTAAGGATTGGTTGTTGAATTCTGTCCAGTTCCATTTTATAAACATGGCAATTCATCCACTCTTCTCCTATCGGACGAATACGAATGTTCTGGCGCACGTCCCCAGTAGGCATGCTCTCACACTTTGGGGGGCAAGCGCGGCAGGTGCCTCCTCATTGCGAGTAGCCACCACCAGTGTTCCAAAGGGGTCACAGCTCTCACACTCCGGCTGGTGGGCAGGGGTCCCAGCCGACTTGTCACGGCTGCCTCTTCGTCTTCGGTGCCCCCAGCGGACGCGAGGTCTTCCCACAGCTGCAATGTTCCCTTCTGGGCTTCCCAGAAATACCCAGCGCTGTCTCAATGGGTCCATGGTCATCGGAAGCGCTCTTTCGTGAAGTCCCTGTTTGAGTCTCTTGTCCGTGTTTTCATTGTGTTAATGATCTTTTTCTCATTAATTTATAACGTTTCTTTAAATAATCCGGAAATGACTATTTTTGGTGACACACATTGTAACTACTTTTACCTCACTCTCTCGCTTGCTTCTTCATTCCCTGCAGGGCGTCTTTTCGTGAATAGAAGCTCTTAGTTTTGATGTCGTTGAGATTTTCAGTATTTCCCTGTATGATTGACTCTCTTCTCCTTTGCCTGCTCTGAGGTCCAAAGTTGTTTTTTCCTATTAATCCTTTAAAATCTTTATATTTTTGCCTTTCACATTTAGTGCTACACGCCAGGTGGGACTGATTTGTGTGCACACTGTGTGAACTATGCATTACATATATTTAAAACATGTGAATATTTCTTTTTTTAAAGATTTATTTCTTTATTTGAGAGGGGAGACAGAGAGAGCGACAGAGGGAGAGGGAGACAAGCAGACTCCCTGCTGAGTGGGCAGCCGGACACGAGGCTCGATCCCAGGACCCTGAGATCGTGACCTGAACCAAAATCAAGAGTCAGACGCTTTACTGACTGAGCCACCCAGGCGCCCCCCCAAATATGAATATTTCTTTGCCCAGAACCACTAACTGAAGAAATACTTCCTTCCCCAATGCTCTGCAATACACCTTTGTCATAAATCAAGTACCCACTTATGCAAAGATTTGTTTCTGTGCTCCATATTCTATTGCCAAACCACATTATCCCGGTTACTTAATTACTGTCTTAATTACTCATTCAGCAGCTGACGGACAGTCTAATTTGGGGCAATTACGCAGCTATTTGAGTATGGCTTCTTTCACGTAGCATAATACATTAGAAATTCATCCGTGATTCTGCATTTATCAGTGGTTCGTTCCTTTTAAGTGTTGGGTAATAAATTGTTGACGTACCAAGGTTTTCATTCATGGGCTGGTGGACCTTGGGGTTGTTTTCAGTTTGAGGCTATTGCGAACAAAGCTTACTTGTTACGGACCCGTATTTCCCTTTCTCTTGGGTGGATATCAAAGAGTGAAATCACTGGGTCATAGGGTGCCTCGTCACGAAATTGCCAAATTGTTTGCTATGGTAGCTGCATTCCTACCAGCAGCGAGTGAGCGTTCCAGTCTCTCCACGCCCTCCTCTGCTCTCCGTGCGTGCACGTGGGTTTTAATAATTCTGAGTGGAGTGCAGTAGCATCTGGTTTCAGTCTGTGTCTCCTAATGACAAAAGATGCCGAGTCTCATTTTGTATACTTATTTGTCGTCCATGTATCTTCTCCAGTGAATCTTTTCCCCAATTTTAAGGTTAACAAATTGTTTTGTTTTCATTCTTGCTTTGAAGTTCATTTATATCCTGGATACAGGTCTCTTATCAGCTATGCGTTTTGCAAAAAACTTTCCCCCAGTCTATGGCTTCTCTTTTCACTTTCTTAACAGTGTGTTTAGAAGAGCTGACATTTTTCATTTTTGATGAAGTGTAATTTGCAACATTTTTCTTTTATGGTTTATGCTTTTGATGTCGTACTTGAGAAGTCTTTGCCAGAGCCATTAAGATTTTCTCCTATGTTTTCTTAAGGAAGTTGGAGTTTAAAATTTGACGTTGGGCCTATGATCCATTCCAAGTTAATTTCTGCACATGGTTCAAGATATAGGTCAAGATTCTTTCTTTTGGCATATGGGTAGAGCTAATAGTCCTAGCACCACTGTTTGAGAATACTGTCCTTTCTCTGTGAAATTGCCTCGGTGGTTTTGCTGAAAAGCAGTTGATCGTGTGTGTTTTGAGTCTGCGTCTGGATTCTCGATGTCATTCCACTGACGGATGTGTTCACCCTTTCATTGTGTAGCCTCGTTTGCTGTCTTGACATCAGGTAGGAACAATTCTCCACCTTAGTGTTTCCTTGTCTGTTTTTGAAACAGCTTGTGCATTTTTAAAAAAAACCTTTTTTTTCTTTCTAAAGGAATTTTAGGAATATTTAGAATGTACACTAGTATCAGTTTTGGTAAGTTCCATTTTTCTTAGAATCTGTCCATTTAATGTAGTTTTCGAACCTTTTGGCCTACAGTTGGGTGTAATATCATTGTAGGTCTTTGGCACGTGGATGAGATTTGAAGTGATGGCCCCTTCCCATTTTTTGGTATTGGTTACCTTGTGCCTGGTGCCTTCCCTCTGTTTTCAGTATTGATCCCACCGTGGATTTATAGTATATTCATTTTTTGGAAGAACCAAGTTTTTTGACTTTGTTGACTCTATGAAGTGCTCTTCTAGTTCATTCATTTCTATTATTATTTCCATTATTCCTTCCATTTTCTTTGGGCTTAGTTTACTCTTTTTTTTCCCTAAGTCTTTTTTTTTTTTAAATGAATGCTTAGTCATCAATTTTTAGCATTTATTTATTTTTACATACTTCCTAGGGCTATAAATTTCTAGGCCTGACTTAAGCTGCATCTCAAGTTTTTTTTTTTTTTTTTTTTTAAAGATTTGCTTATTTATTTGAGAGAGAGAGCAAGAGAGAGAGAACACAAGTGGGGGGAGCGGCAGAGGGAGAAGCAGGCTCCCCACTGAGTAGAGAGCCCAACTTGGGGCTCAAGCCCAGGACCCTGGGATCATGACCTGAGCCGAAGGCAGACATTTAACCAACTGAGTCACCCAGGCGCCCCTGCATCTCAAGTTTTCATATATTAAATTTTCATTATCATTCAGTTAAAAATATTTTTCTAGTAGTTTTATAGTAATTTCCAAGCATGGGCATTTCTGAAATTAAAAAAATAAAAGGATTCCAGCTTAATTTTGCTGTTTTGGTTATAAGTTGCTTTTGACAAACTATCCCAAAACAGTGGTTTAAAATGACAACAGCAAATGGCATTGATTTTGCTCATGACTCGAAGTTCGGCGGGGAGCTCAGTGGGTAGGACTCAGAGGCTGGGAGTGAATCATCTGAAGGTCCAGCCTGTCCCACATCTAGCCGTTGATGGACTGCCGCTGGGGGCTCTCAGGCAGAACACCTTCACAGGTTTTCTCATGTGTCCTCACGTGTCCTCAGCTTCCTCGCGGAATCAGGCTGGTTTGACGGCAAGATCTTTCTGAGAGAGAGCCAGCTGGAAATGGGGTCCCCTTTTAACTCTGCCTTTGGTGTCCCCTAGTATCAATTCCTTGGATTCCCATCCTTGAGGTAGACACAACCACCCGCCAGTTTCAACAACAGGGAATTAGGTTCCTCCCTTAATGGGAAGTGCCACGGTTCTGGAAAACCCTGGAATAAAAATAGTGTTGCAGTCATTTTTGGAAAATACAATCTGTTGCACTTATAGTCAGAAAATGTACCCTGCATGATCTCAGTCCTTTCACATTTTTTTGGGACTTTATGATTAATTTATGGGAGCGTTTGAGAAGGAGAAGTAATAAAATGTCAGTCAATCTTGGTTGTCGCGTTGATCACTATCTATACTGATTTTCTGTCTGATTGTTCTATTTACTGAGAGAGAATATGGTAAAATCTCCCGTTATGATTGTAGATTTGTCTATTTTTCTTTGTTTATTTGAAAGTTTTTGCTTTATGTACTTTGAAGCCATTTTATTACGTACATAAAAATTTAGAATTGTTACATATCCCTGATAAGTGGATTGTTTTGTCAGTATGAAGTGTTTCTCTTTATCTCTAGTAATGCTTTTGGTTTTAAAGTTTATTTTTCTAACGTTACTGTAGCTACACCAGCTTTCCTTTGGTTAGATTTTATGCTATCCTTTCCTGTCCTTGTGCCTTCAACCCTTCCAGATGCTCGTGTCTGGGGTGTATCTCCTGTCCAGACTATGTGGTTTCCCAGCACCCACCCCCCATCCCGTTGATAATTCCAGGTTGACTATTATTTACTTTGAGCAACTTATTAAGTTTCTTTATTGAATACAAATCCTTCAAACAAATCCATCCAGTAGAGTGAACTAAGAGGACACATTTTACTAGATTTTTATTTTTAAAAAGGAAAAGAAGAACCGGGCATGTCTCTTCCTTTCCGGCCGCTTGGTATTACGCTTGTTTGTATAAAAGCCTCGAGGGAAAAGCAATGGTTTTTCCTTGCTGAGACTTCACAGGAGAAAAGGGAAACAAAGATCACCTATGTTTGCAGACAGATGTGGGCCCCTGGCTCTGGGGGCCCCCTGAGACCCCGTGAAGCTGGAGGCGAGAAATTCCACCAGGACGGACACGGGAGGCCAGGAGGGCAGCTGGGGAGACGCACAGATGGGCTGAGCTTCAGAAGGACTCGCAGGAGGGAGAACTCTCGATCCAGGGCAGCATCCTCAGGTGTCAGCTCCCCGCGCCAGCCCGGGCCCCGGGCCTCCTCTTGTGGAAGCGATCTGCACGTGCCATTTCCAGGGACTCTCTCTGCTAGGAACGCCCCTCTGTGGCTCTATTCGAGACCAAAGGCCCTGGCTTCAAATATCCCTCACGGCAAATTCATCCAAACCTGCTTTAGTGGAAGAGGCTGTCGAAAATGTGTCGAGAATGACAAAGCTCAGCCAAAAATGGGAACCCGAGAGACTTCTCCCGTGCTGATGGAGCAAATGAGGAAAGCGGGGGATTGAACACGATGGGGAGATGCCTGTCCGACTTGGGTTAACCGCTGTCTGTCCCGTGGGACTCCTCCCCAAAGGACATGCGCTCGGCCAAGGGATTTACAAAGACTTGCCCCACGGCGAGCACACGCGTCCCTCTAACCAGGCTCAGAAAAGGTCCACGAGCTAAGAAAAGTATTCCCGCTAAACCAGCGGTTCTCAACTGGAGGTGGTGGGGCCTCCTGGGGACCCCAAGACGGTGAGGAGGACCGGGGCTGCGGACCCTGCTTTCAGCGACTCTCTCAGGAAAAGCAGAGAGGCAATCTGAATTTTGGCAGGAAGAAATATAGGAGGTTTTACAGTTTTGTGTAAAAATACATTTATTATCAAGGCAAGAGCTCCCCTCCGCCCCTGAACTACGGCCTCTCAGAGCCACCTGGAATCAAAAATCCTGGTTGCTCGTCTATCGTGATTGATTTACGGCAACAGGAGAATTAATTGTTTTAAATGTTCCAACCTGAAGGCGCGTTTTGGTTGATGGATGCCCATCTGCCATAGAGAAGGTGCTCTATAAATATTTCTAGGATAAATGAGGGTGTGCAATCCTGGCTGGCGCGGGGAAGAGGCAGGGGCGTGAGACCCAACTCCCAGTAGGGGAACGGCGTCCCTGCTCTCACAGCTGGATCGCAGGGGTGCGGGCCCTCAGGGGGACACAGGAGGACAGGGTGGGCGAGAAAATCCCTCTCCAAGTTCCACACCTCCCAACTGCAGAGCAACAGTTAAAAATGCTCTGGAGTAGGAGTTTCTATATTTCGGTGCAAATGCTTCCCTCTGTTAAGTGTCTTTTAAAAAGGTGTGTCATCCTTCCTCCTAGAGGGTGTCCTGAGAACCTGGTAGTTAGGCCCTCCGCCTGGGCTTGTAAGACCTCACGGGCCAGCTGGGACCCAGGGCCCCCGGCAGGGAGCGGAGGCTACGTGGCCGAGATGCGAGTGTGGGCAGGTCCTAAAACCCAGCATGTGTGCCTGTGTGTGCTTGTGCACGCGCACGGGAGTGTGTGTGCATGTGATCATGCATGTGTGTGCGTGCACGATTACGTATGCAGCTTGTAAGGAAATGCAAATATGACCCAAAGGTTCACTACATGGGTCGTGTGGTTAGTGCACACGCGTGTGCACGAGTGTGCACGTGTGAAGGGGAGAGCTTCCCCTGCCCTACCAGGTGGCTGACGTGGGACAGTGTCATCCTGGAACCCTGTGGCCACGTGGAGAAGGTTCATTTGCAGACGGAGGGAAAGGGAGGGAGGGAGGCAGAAGCGCCCCCGAGCCTCTGCTTGGTCTCTGGACCCCGGCTGAGGCTGCCTCCACCCTGCCGGAAGCTTCCTTCCTGGGGTGAGCTGGTTTGCCTGGCGTCTCCGCCTCTTGCAATGGGAGGTTCTGACTGATAGCGCTTTTCCAGCAGGTTCTGTACTTCCTGAGGATATTGCTGTTCACCAAGTCTTTACACGGGTGAGCGCAGACATTTGCAAGACATGAGTGTTTAGATAGGAAGTGAACCAATTTCGGGTTGTTCAATGGGAAGCAATAGGACAGCTGTGGGTCAATAAAGAGCTGATGTGACTGTCTCCCTCTGTGAAGCGTGCCACCCAGCCTTTGTTGTGGGAGATAGTTTTACATGATGTCTGGGCCCTGCTGGGAGCGAGCCAACGCTGGAGTCGTCCTGAGGCTGCACCATCACCCTGTGGGCGAGCACCCGCCCTCTGCCTCTCCCTGTGGCTTGGCCTCTCCCAGCCGCGGCCAGGTGCCGAGAGGAAGCTTCCCCAGGGGAACCGTCCCCGGAGATGGTGTTCCAGGGGCATCTGGCCAGGGCTGCCCGGGTCTCGTGGCTCCCCTGCTCGTCCTCTGGGGGAGGAGGCAGCCACAGCTCACCCCGCTCTGGGGAGAGGGGCAGAGACCCCGCCACTCCAAGGAAAGAGGGTCACAGACCTCAGGGCCGCGTTTCATCACCGCAACGTGTGAGTCCCTAAGACCTCTTCAAGCCTGGAATGTAGCTTCATGCAAAAAGTTTTGACTAAGGAACACACTCTGTCCTTCGTGTGTGGGGGACAGAAAGGACCAGCTCTGGAACACTAGGAAGGAATGGTGACATCCAGAGCATGCTAGAAAATCGGGAGCTCTCCAGATCTTTAAACTGCCCCAGCCGTCAAAACTGGGTCCCTGTTGCTGCTCAGAGCACCCTCCAAGGGTGAAAACACTTTTAAAAAATTGAGGCATCGCCGTGCCTGGGTGGCTCAGTTGGTTAAGCATCAGCCTTCGGCTCAGGTCATGATCTCAGGGTCCTGGGATCGAGTCCCGTGTCGGGCTCCTTGCTCTGCAGGGAGCCTGCTTCTCCCCTTGCCCCCTGCTCATGTGCTCTCTCTCTCTCAAATAAATAAATAAAATCTTAAAAAAAAATAAAAAAAATTGAGGGGAAATTCACGAAACATAAAAGAAATCTTTTTAAAGGACATGATTCAGTGACATTTCACACATTCACGATGTTTTGCAACTGTGTTCCATGTCTGGCTCCCGAACAGCCGCATCGCCCACCTCCCCTTCCCGGGAACCACCTCTACCTTTTCTGGGGATTGGCTTATTCTGGACACACTTCAGGTGCAAGGAGTCATAGAACACGTGGCCTCTGTGTCCCCTTCTTGCCCGTGGCGTCATGTGTGAGGTTTGTCCACGGCTGAGTGATGCTCTGCTGTTTTGTTTATCCATCTACCCGCAGAGGGACATTTGGGGTGTTTTCATAGTTTGGACGTTGTAAATAGTGCTGCTCTGAAGGTTGGTGTGGAGGTTTTTGTTTGAATGTCTGTTTTCGATCCTTTTGGGAAAGCACTTGAGAGAGAGAAAGAGAAGGAGGGAGAGGACAGGCGGTGGTCACACCGGGAATCTGTCTGTACGGCAGCTCCGAGCGGGGACCGGCTGTGCCTCCCAGAGAGGAGGCTTTCAGCTGAATGCCCCTCGCACCCGGGGCCAGGTCACTTTTGTGAGAAGAGGAAGCTGGAACCTCTTGGCAAGGTTCTGTTTGGCGGGAGGCACCCGGAGAAACCAAGGCTGCTCTCTCATCTCTGTGGCGGGCTGGGCCCATGGGGCAGGGCCGGGGTGGGCATGGACACGGGCTGGGGGTCTGCGTGATCTGGCTGTCCTGGGTGGACTCCTGGGTGACCACAGGCCCCTTGGGGGGGGTCATGGAGATCAAATGTCCAGTAGCTCAGAGGCCACCGTCAGGATCCTCATCAGAACAGAGAGAGCCTTGGTGGGGAGAGGCCTGCTGCCGGCCGTGAATCCAGAAGACCCCGTGGGCTGGGAGGTGGCCACGCTGGTGGCCCCACCGCCTGGCTGCTGAGGAGAGGCAGGGGAGCCTGGTCTGAGCTGTGAGGATATCGAGGACCCTGCAGGCAGGTGCAGTAGGTGGGTTATGGGGCCCACGCTTCAGCCACATCTTTGCCGAAGGGTGCTGGGTGCCGGGCAGGTCCTGGGGTCCGGCGGCTGGCCTACATTGCCGGGTTTAAGCCCTAAGCCCCACAGTGACTGTACTTGGGCCTTTAGGGGGTACTTTAGCTTAAATGAGGTCATGAGGTGGGGCCCTGATGCCACAGGGCTGGTGTCCTTTTGAGAAGAGAGGGAGACAACAGACCCGGTCGCTGCGAGCCTGCTCCGAGGAAGGGCCACAGGGGGACACGGCCAGGAGGCGTCATCCCTACGCCAGCAAGCGAGGCTTCACCAGAAACCAAATTCCGGCCCCCTGGTCTGGGACTTCTGGCCTCTGGAACTGAGAAAATCAAGTCCTGTAGTTTCGGCCACCCCGTCTGTGGATCTACCCACACAGATTAACGCGCCCCTTCTTCCAGAAACACCTCTGGTGGCTGGGTGAACCCAGGGCGATTTCCCTGAGGCTGAGATGGACCCCCCTCCCCCACCACCGCCAGGGCTCCCATCCGTATTTAACGTTTGATATTTTGCCCATTGTGGATACTTTTGCATCAGCTTTGATTTAAAAATTATGTTAAGTATATTTTTAAAAAATCTAGATTCCTGAGTTTTCTGGGGTTTTAAATTATTCTGTGCTCAAGGCCTCACTGGCCTTCCCTAATTCAGCCCCATTTCTGATGTTTCTGGTCCAGCGGCTCCAGGAGGCTCCTTTTCTCTGTCGGGTCCCAAACAAGATTAGAGGTGTGACTGGCATGTGACAGGAGATCAGTTTCAGGTGTACCCACGTAATGATTCCATACCGCTATAGACTGCGAAGTGACCGCAACACCACGTCCAGTTACCCCTGTCACTTCACATAGTTACAGAATGTTTTATTTAGCGGCTTTCAAACACGCAACACGGCCTGATGAAGCGTGGCCGTGGCACCCCAGGGCCTGCCTGTTGTAGGCGCAAACCTCTGACCCTCTGGCAGAGATTCCGGCTCTGCCCGCTGGGGGCCAGGACTCTCCCGCGCAAGAGGTGCGGGCGCAGGGAGGCGCGTGTCCAGCAGGGGGCAGTCACACCCTCCCGGGTGGGCGCGGAAGGCGGGATGGCTGTCAGCTTCAGCGCCTGAGAAATCCAGCTCCGAGGACGCGGAACAGGAAACATCTCCTTCCTGCACAATTCCCGGCATCAATCAGACACTTCTCTTTTAAAAAAAAGTTTCTTTGCAGCTTTTCTTGTTCGTGTCCTTGCCCCTGGCAGGCGAGGGGGGGGTCTTTGGTCTGTGCTGCTCCCCTCCCCACGGGGCGACTGAGCGCGCCTGTGGCTCGGAAGGTCCCATACACCCCGACTTTGAAGACCACTTAGTAGAGACAATGCAGAGTCGCTCACGGGTAACGTTTATATCGATCGCACGTCGGCATTGACAGTAACGCGGATATTCTGGCCGAATAGAGTCCGTTCCTGGAATTCACTTCACCTGTTCTTGCCTTTTTAAACGTGGGAGAGCGCTGCGCGGAGAGCCGGGTGCCTCGCGGAGTCGGGGTGTTGCTGCCCCCACCCGGGAGGGCTGCACCCCGAGGCCCCATGGGTGTGGCCCACTCTCTGCCCCCTGGCAGGGCCCCCCTCCCAGAGCAGCAACACTTGGGGGCAGGATGCCTTGATGTGTCCCCTGTGGTGGAGGCAGCTCCCAGAACCCGCTCCTCGACCCCCGCTCCCCCAGGCAGCCCCCCCTCCACGCCTGACTGTGCCCGGCAGCCGGGCGGCCTGGAGGTAGCTGCTGACCCTGCGGGCCAGTGCCGGGCTCTGCGCTCAGGGGGGTGCCCGAGGCTCAGCGGGGCTCTGGGTGAGCTCCCTGTCCAGCGGGGGACCCGGTGAGCAGCGGGACGATGCGGCAACCGTGACTGGGTGATACCGGGGTGCACTGCGTCGGGGGGAGAGCAGGGGCACCTGACCCAGCCTGGAGGCCGGCCAGAGGGCCGGCACCTGACTCACAGGTGATGCCCAAAGGGAGCTCTTAGGTTGGCAGAAGGGCAGCAGGTGGGCTTCCAGGTGGAAGGAGCCCCAGGTGGTCAGGTGTGCGGGGAGGGAGGGCTCACCACCTCAGCGGGCCTGGGGCCAGGGTGCCGAGGGGGTGGGCAGGCCAGGGTGGAAGCTGATGAGGGTTTCTCTCTCAGCTCACACCTACTGCACGTGGGATGGGCCAGACCCGGGCCGCCCTCACCTCCGGCCCCTCCGTCAATCCTCAGCTTGGTGGCGTGCCGCTGCTGGACATCGGGGGCCTTGGGTGGCATGCTGAGGGGGGCCGGCTTCCTTGGGGGGCAGTGGGAGCCGTGGAGGGTTGTCCCGTGGGCAGCAGGCGCCCACGCAGGAACTTTCAGCCACGGGGAGGTGGCGCGGCGAAGCTCTCGACCCCGCGCGGGACGCTCCCTGGTGCCACCGCCTCGACCCCACCCAGATGCTGCCCGAGACCCCCAGAGCTCCCCCCTGCATCTGCAGCTGAGCTGACAAATAAAGCTCATTCCCTCCCAGCTCTGGAGACCCTGCAGAAGCCCACCTGGGCAGGTTTGGGGGAAAGAAATCCTGAGGAGGAGGAGAGACAGGGGCTGGAGACAGGGTGACCTGCAACACTGTCTTTGTGGCTTTCCAGGGGCTTGGGACAAGCCGGGCCTGCTCGGCCGTGGGGGGACCCTGAGGAGGGGAGCACCGAGCCCTCGGCGTCCCCGCCAGGAGGCCGCAGTTAGAGGCAGCGCCCGCGAAAGGAGCACCCAGTCCCAAGGGACCGGCCTTGTCTGACCCCAGGCCCATTTCCAGAACTTTCTCAGCAATGGGGAGAAATGCCTGGGGCTTTGTGGGGACCTCTCAGGGCACCGGGGTCCCTAGAAAGCTGCCGGAGGCGAGGCTGACGGGGAGGGTATTTGTCTGCTGGGCGGCGGTCACAAAGCCCCAGAGCAGGCGGCTCAGACAGCACGAGGGTGTCCTCACCTCCTGGAGGCTGGAGTCCTAGATGGAGGTGTGGGCAGGGCTATTCCTCCCGAGGCCTCCCTCCTCGGCTTGCAGACGGCCGTGTCCTCCCCGGGCCGACACGCGGTCCTCCCTTTGTGCATCTCTGTCCCAGTCTCTTCCTATAAGGCCCCCAGTCAGGCTGATGAGGTCACCCTAGTGACCTCATTTCACCTTGATCACCTCTGTAAAGACTCTGTCTCCACACAGTCCCACCCTAACGTACTGGGAGTCAGGACTCCCCAAAAATGTGGGGGTGCACAGATGGGCCCGTAACAGGAGGCGTGGTTCCAGGCCAGCAGGAGTGAGGGACAGGGAAGGGGCACGTGGAGTGGGCTGGTCGGTCAGGAGCTGTCCCCCATGGCCACACAAGGTGTGGGGAGGGAAGCCCGGCTCTGGAGCTGTCCATAGGGGGTGGAAGGGAAGGATGCCGTCCCCAGGCTGGCTCCTGAGTCCTGTGTCTTGTTGGTCCAAGCTCGTCCCTCTTCCTGGTTGGCCCCACGCACCTGGAAGCCGACCCCGTGCCCTGCAGTGTGGCTCTGTGCCTGGTGGGGCGGGAGGCTCGGGAGGCTCAGCACAGCACAGCCGGGGCAGAGCTAAGCAGCCGCGGGTCTGACGGAGGGCGGCCCTGGATTGCGGGTTTGACGGAGTCCTTGAGCCTCCCGCCCTGCGGCTGGGCTGGTTGCCAGGATCTGCCCAGGCCCCGGCAGGCTGGTGAGCCCGCTGCTCTCGGCTGCCAGCCTGAGGGCACCAGGCCCACCCCGGCCCCCACTGCACGTGGGGAGTGCACTCAGCCTCATGCAGGTGGCCCTTTCCTGCCGCAGAGGGGGCAGCTGGGCCCCAGAGGGAGGGGTGCGTCCCACACAGGGCCCAGCAAGCCCCTCACGCCTGGCCTCTGACACCCAACAGAGCCCTCCGGCGCGTCCCCACGAAGCCCCTCCCTCTGAAGCAGTGGTAACTGTGGGGAGGACCGCGGGGCCGCGTAGGCCCTTCCGGGTGCCACGGCCACGAAGCAGGAACAGGTGCGCGTGTCAGCAGGGAGAGGTGGACCCCGTTCCCCTTTGAACAGACCAGGCTCTGCCCCGTCCCCGCCCGTGGGGGAGACTGAATCATGCCAGTGCATGGTGACTGTGTCCCCTCAGGACTTCCCCTGGCCCCTTTTGGGAGCCTCGTGACCCCTCCTTCCATGTTGCCCCTGTGCTTCTCCTGCAGGTGGGCAGGTTCTGGGGGCCCCACGGGACCCGAGTCTTGGTGGTGGGCTAGGTCAGTCCTCAGCTGTTGTCCCACCGGCCCTCTGCCGGGGTGCAGCTCGTCCACCGTCCCCTCCGGCTCTGGGCACCCGCCAAGTTCTCCCTGGGGAGTATGCTTCATCGCGTCCGAGCGCGAGTCCGGAGGGCACATGGACATGAGTGCCGTCTGCCGGGAGCCCGATACCTGCCTACGGTTACAGTGCATTACAGACGTAACACCGGCTGCCCCATCACATGCTCACTTGTTCTGTGTGTCTCTTCCAGCTTTTCCCAGAGTCTAGCTCGGTGTCTGAGCCTGAGGGCCAGGGCACGGCGGGGAGGCTGGCCTGAGGCCCCAGGGTGACCTGGAGCAGGTCCCTCCAGAAACCTGTTTACACGCAGACACGCCTTCACGGGCGTCCCTCCACCGAGAGGGGAAGTCAGGGGCTCTGGGGCCTCCCGTCTGTCTGTCATCCGTGCCCTGCGTCCCCCCTCCCAGCCTGTGGGAAGACTGCCTGCGATCTCTGTTTCTGGGAAGTCCATTTGGTGGAGCGTCTGGTTCCGACCCACTTGTGGACATGGGTGTGAGCAGCTTCATTAGATTCAAGATTCCCTGTCCCCAAGTGGGCTGCACAGAACGGAGATCCTGCGGACGGACACGGCCCCCCTCAGCCCTTTCTCGTGCTGAATGTGGGCCAGCGGGGGCACCGGTGGGGGGGACCAGGATGGCAGAGAATAGCTCAGGGTGCAGACTATCTCTGAGACCCCGTCTGGCAGACTCTCCTGAGTGTCCTGCTCAGAACACCCGCTCTGGGATGCTCGTAGGCCGTGGAACAAAGTGTTCGAGTCAAATCTGGGGCGGGTTGTTCTGCATGATGTCCCCCGTGCTTCAAAGCCACTTTGGGACTTGCTGTGGGGGCCCAGCATGGACTTTCACACGTCTCTGCCCCAAGGGGTGTTTCCTGGGAAAACGCCAGAAGGAACCCACTCTGGAAATGCCGTCCCTGGTGGTCCCTTCCCACCCTCCGTCTCAGAGGACGGTTGTCCATCAGGATAGGACCCCACCCCCTGGAGGAAGGCAAGGGGCTTGGCCTAAGGGAACGGAGCGGGTGGCCCACCCTAAGTTGGGCAGTGTTCTCAGAGGGGTCCTGGCCGTCTTCCGCCCGGCACCCCTGCCCTGGACTGTCCCCTTGGTCACCTCTTCACCAGGGTTTGAGCACACACTGGGAATGTGGATGACCTCACCGCCCCGATCTTCAGAGGGGGCGTGCAGGCCCAGGCTGGGGCCAGGCCTGGGCGAGCAAAGTCTGCCGAAGTCCCGCAGGGAGTGGCTTCAGAAGGGCTTTGGTTCTATCTGGCTCCAAACTGCACATTTTTCCCCTTCAGTCCAATGGTAGTTTGACTTGATGGAAATCGGATCCCCAGAGTGGGACCCATTTGGGTCACGGGCTTCCCAGTGTGTAGGGACCTGGCTGCGGGCCCGGGGGAGCCATAGGGCCGAATGCTGGGGATGAGGCTGCAGTTTGCCGAGCTTGGGGGTCTGGGCCCTGGGGCCTGCAGAGAGCCATGCCTGGCACTTGGCCAAGCCCGGAACAGGATCCCCCGCTCCCCGTCATTAGTCAGCAAGATTGTGTGTCCGGCTGTGTGGAGTGCTGTCAGCAGGATGCGGCTCCTTCGGGGACAGGAAGCCGGAGCCTGGGCAGTGGCCTGTCTTGGGCTCAGGGCCGGCTGTCACCTGCATGAACCCTAGCAAAGCCTGGTGGCCTCTGGGCTTCTGAGGTGGCCCCTGGAGCCTGCTGAGCTGTCTCTGGCGGCCTGTGTGGTGGTGGCTTTGGAGGGGGCTGGGGTGCCACTGGGGTCACTCTTCCCAGGTGGGGTCAGGGTGGGCCATGAGTTTGGGGGCCTGCTCGTGTCCTGCTGAGGGGTTGGGTGAGGGGTCCTGTGCCCTGGTTGTGGTGTGGGGGGCTCTCATGCGGCTGTGGGCCTTCTGCCCGGGTGCCTGGCCCGCCCTGCTCGTGGTGAGGCTGCCTCCCTTCCGGGCTCAGTGCCCTGCGTCCAGCCCAGAGCAGCCTGGCGTGCTTGCCCATGGCTGGCCACGGGCAAACGGCTGACAGGCCAGGGCAGTGCCAACATCGGGACCGAGTCCTCCGGGCCCGGAGCTGGGCGGGCCCGATGTCAGGGGTCATCCCATCTAAGACCTGAGGGGGCTAGGCGGTCCCAGGAGGCCAGAGCACCTCGGACCGCCCTGGAGAAGAGCGAGTGCAGACCTGGGGGAGGCGCTGGTGCTAATAGCAGTGATGTGCCCGTCCCTGGTCCTGGCCCTCCGGGTGCGGGTCTGGGGGATGCTGAGGACGGGGGGCCTCGAGTGAAGGCGGGAAGGTTGGCCTGATTTCCAGCTGCCCCCTTCCCCCTGGCTGCCCCCTTCCCCGTGGCTGCCCCCCTTCCCCGTGGCTGCCCCCTTCCCCGTGGCTGTCCAGGGGCCCAGGCTTCCCGAGCTCATGGTCCCGGCTTCCCCCACGGCTTCCCAGAGGGACTCCCGCTCCCGCTCAGGGACTGGAGGAAGGCGCCCTCCCTCTCCCTGCGGCTGAGTGAGCCCTGCATCTGCCATCACTGTGAACACAGGGGGTTGGACAGCAGGGTTTAATGGCATCACACCTGGGGAGGGGGTCTCTACTGCCGCCGCAGCTGGTCGTCTGTGGGACCAGGTCCGACCGACCCAGGCAGCAGGGCCCCTCCCTGACGGTGTCCCAGCAGAACCCCACTCCCACATTCCACCAGGCGCCTGTCTGTGGGCCGGCTCACGCCAGCCACAGCTTCTTTCATGGTTTCTATACACGACGCATCCTCCGCTTTCCTGCCAGGGGTGCGGAGGCAGGTGCTGGGGCCGCAGCGTGGATGGCAGAGCAGAGCCCCCACCCTTGGGGTCTCTGCTTCGAGTCAGAGAGGGTGACAGCAGCAGGGGTTGGGGCTGTGAGGCCACGGTGGGTGGCCCCAAGCCATCAGCGCAGGGCTCTGGGTCCCTCCCCCAGGCCACCTGAGACCCAGAGCCACCTGAATGGCCCCAGGTCTTCCTCCTCTAAACTCTCCTGCAGCTCCTGTCCTGGCCCGGGGTCCCCACTTCTGTCCCCCCATCCTCACACCTGCCCAGTCATGGCCCGCTATGCCCACCCTATTGCCCCAGATTGTGCCGCACTAGCCCTGGATGCTATGATAGTCCCCTACCCCGGCGGCGACCTTCCCCAGGCCACCAGAGTCCTCTCCCTAACTCCTCAGTCTGGCCCCGTCCGTGTCTGCTCAGAACCTGCAGCTCCCCACCCCCAAGCCTCCCGGAGTGAATCTTGCTGACCCCTCCCTGCTCACTCCCGTGACACTGGACCACTTGTCCTGCCCCCGATCCCTGCAGCTCCCCAGCCTGGTATGTCCCCTCCCGGCCCACAGTCCTGGCTTGGATGGGATGGACTCCTCCCATGGGAGCTCCCATGGGACCCCATGAGCCTCTCGGCCAGGGTGACTGCACAGCTCAGCTCACACATCTGTCTCCCCAGACTGGAGCTCCGTGAGCGAGGCCACCTAGCCTGGTCTCTGGTGGAGTCCTTGGCACAATGGGTACTCAGTAAAATGCGGCTTGAGTGAATATGCGAACAATGACCTTGGGGCCCCCAGGCCCTAAAATGCCAGAATCATGGCTGCTGGGGTGGGAGCCTAGGAGGTCATCCCCCAACTCAAGACTCCCAACCTCCACCACCTATGAGGCGACTCCACTCTGCCCGGGCCGTGGGCGTCCCCTCCTGCCCTCAGAGTGTTCTTCGGGACCCCATCCCCTGCTGGGGGCAGCCAGGGAGTACTGCCCTGCCGCTGCCCAGGAAGGCTGGTGACCCGCCAGCCTGCAGTTGTCCACGAGAGGGCGCCGAGAGCCCACCCAGGAGGTTGCCTGGCCTGGGGAGGGGGCGGGGAGGAGGGTGAGCTTGTATAGGGGCATGAGCAGGGATGTGCAGGTCTGCGCTTGTCTACACAGATGCGGGGGCCTGGGGGCGGTGGACAGAGGGAGCATTTGTGCCTGGAGGGCGGTGGGCCAGGGCAGCCAAGGCGGTCCCTGATGGGCGCAGGTCAGGAGTGGGGCGGGCCTGGGGCAGCTCGGCACTGCCCTCTGCGTGCCTTAGTCTGGAACCCCGCCGGCCTCCGTGGGCCTGTGTTCCCGGGCTCTGCCTCGGCCCCGCATCCCTCAGTCCCAGCACTCGTGGGCATGACCCGGGTGCTTGGTGAAAACCCCCATTCCTGGGCCCCCGGAAGCCTGCATCTGTGTTTGGGGCTCAACTGAGAAGACTTGCGGCCACTCCCAGAGGTCCTGCTGGGCCGCCCGGCCATCTGTCTTCTTGGCAGGGGTCGGGGCGGGGGAGGCAGGTGGGAGCAGGGCCGAGGTTCGTGGGAGAGGGGGGCGGTGGTTGAGATGGGGCACAGAGGGCAGCGCCTGGAGGTGGTCCGGGCCAGGGAGGTGCAGCTGGGAGGTTGTGGTGGTGACGAGATGGAGGAGGCAAGGTGGCCACGGGGACAGCATTCCTAAGCCCAGTCCTAAGTCCTATGTCCTCCAGGAGCAAAAGAAACCCCAGGATGAGGGGTCCAGAGGAGGCCGCTCCTCCCACACGAGAGAGAGGGCCCAGGGCGTGAGTTGGAGCAAGCCTGTGGGTGAGACAGACAGTGGGGTCCTCCTGGAAGCAGGTGGGGGGCACACTGGGAGTCAGCACAGGATGAGGGTGCACCCAGGAGATGGGACTGGGGTCACAGACCTGGGGCAGCTCAGGGCCCTCCCGTGCAGAAGGAGGCCAATGGTGAACTGTGGGGGGATCACTCAGTGCTCTGTCAAGCTGAGCAGCTTGGGAGGGGCCGCCATCCTCTCTGGGGGGGGCGCAGGGATGGGTCCTCCCTCTCCACCCCCAACCCATCCCCAGGGTGCAACCTTAGCACATCTGTCCCCTTGTCTCTGGTCACACTGCCACCCCAGCCCAGGTCCAGGGTGTCCCTGTCCCCCACACCTGGTCCCTTCCTGATGCAGCAGCCGCTGGGACTCCCCTTCCTGGCCATGGGGCACTCTGGGACCCCATCCTGGCTGCCACTGCCCAGTGTCCACCTGCACCATCTCTATGTCCCTCTGCCCTCCCCATGCCTGCTGGCCTCTCTGGCCCTTGGGGCTCGTGCTATCTATCCGTCACTTCCCTAGGGCAGTTTCTCGGCCCCAGGATGGGCTTAGATCCAGGCCCATCTGCCTTGCCTGCGCCCGGCGTTTCTCCCTGTGGCCTTGATGTAATTACAGAGCTGTGTGTGCACTTCCCGTGCTGTCTGCCCCCGCCCCCCCCATGCAGCCCACCAGGGTGGGGACCGTCTGCTCTACCCAACCCCAGCCCCCAGCCCCCAGCCCCCAGTCCCGGACGTGGCTTGTAGGCACACAAAAAGTTCTGTTGAATGGATGAATGGAGAACCTCCTGGTGTGGTCTGTCCTCTGAGCCTCAGTGTCCCCCCTGCGAAGCTGACAGGAGCACCGTTTGTTGTGAGGGCCGAACAGAGATCCAGGTGAAGGTCACTGCAGCTCCCGACACGGGGTGCTCAGCAGCATGGCCTCAGCCACGGCCACCTTGCCCACGGCCTGAGCTAGGAGTGCTGGCCCTGTGCCAGTAACTCACTGGGCTGTCACCTGCTCGGGAGGAGGCCCTCAGGGAAGCAGGGAGTGCCATCACCAAGTGGAGGTTCTCGTGGCCACGGGCAGTGTGGACGAGGCTCCCGAGAGGCGCCGAGGCCCGGGCTCCGTCTGGGCTGAGAGCCCTGGCCTGGGATCGGCCACAGCCCCGCCCCGAGTGTCCGCCACTCTGTCCACGATCCAGAAGTGTGTTGCTCCCGGCAAAGTGACTTGGCACCGGGCATGCTGGAATAAGACAGGGCCTTGCTTCCCTGCTGGGCTGGATTCCTTCCGAATGGAAGACAAATGCATTTTAATTTGTTCTAACTTGACACAACCCCCACCCCACCCCCCACCTTGAGAAATTGGGTCACCAAGCAAAGAAGTCCTTAGCTGGCTCAAATTCACATTTTTTCCCCATAAAGTGGCCTTTGTGCCTTTGATCACACTGAAGGCTCCCACGGGGTTGACCCTCTGGACAGCTGGTCCCCTGCTCAGAGAGTTCCAGAAATGGGCGGACTTCGGGGAGCTGCACGGCAGCTGGGGAACGGGAGCTCTCTAACCCTGGAGCTGAAAGAGGCCTCGGACGGGGGCTGGCCTCCACTCTCGCACTTCAGGGGAACTGAGGGTGGGGTGCAGAGCGGGGGGCTCGTCCCGGGTCACACGGGGCACAGTGTGGCCCCAGGGCTGTGGAAAGACGGTGCGGGATGCTTCGGCAGGAGGCTGCGGTGCGGGGGCTGGGAGCAGCTCACACCTTCTTTCCCGTTTCTCAGGAGATCTTCCTCATCACACCTTAATGAAGACAGGCTGTGCACACAGGCTTAATTACTCCTGGCTCCCGGCTCTGCCCCCCTGGGCGTGCTGTCCTCAAGCCTCCTGCCTTGGCTCCGGGCCTGGGCCCTGCCTCCGTCTACCTCCCGCTTTTCTGCAACGTGCATTAGCCCTCCGCTGATGTGCTGAGCTTGTGCGTTCATGCATCCATCTGTCCATCCACCGGTCCGCCCTTTACCTTTCCACCCATTTACCCACCCATCCATCCATCCTTCTGTCCATGTTTCTGTCTGTCGGTTCGCCCGCCCACTATCCATCCATCCATGTGCTCATCCAGCCATGCACCCACCCACTCATCCACCCATCCCTCCATCCACCGCTCCTCTATGCATCTGTCCCTCCGTCCCCTCATTCTATAAATGTTTTCCTCGGGCAAGTCACGATGCCACTCCAGGGCTGCGAGTGGGTAGGGACAGACCCGAAGGGGGACAACCAGATACCCGCCCTCACAGAGCCGGAGGCTGGTGGTGACGGTCGAGCAAACGGGCTGCCCCCGTGGACGGGGGACGGGCGGGCTGAGGGCAGCGCGGCTGCTACGGAGCCGCGGAGCCGTGCCTGACCACGGAGGGCTTCCTGGAGGACAGACAGCTCAGCTGAGATCCTGGAGGCCCGTCTCCCGGGCCAAGCCGGTTCTCCCCATGGCGTCTCCTGATACGTGCGGAGGAGGCAGCGCAGAAAAGTCTGCGTCGCCCGCCCGCACGGGCGGTGCCACCAGCCTGCCCACGAGCCATCTGCCTCTTTCCTTCCCCGAGCAAGCGCGCCGGAGCCCGTGGGCTGCCCAGCTCCCAGCACAGTTGTCAGTGGCACACGTGGGCCCCGGACTCCTGCCCCACGGAGCCTGGGAGGGGGGAGGGTCTCTCGCCCTGGAGACGGGGCCGGGCCTGGAGAGCCCAACAGCGCCAGAGGGAGACTCCTCCTGGGGGAATGGCACTTTACAGTTTACGAGGTTCGTTTCTGTGGCGGTCCTGGGAGGTGGCAAGGCGGCGACCACGGCTGCCTCATAGAAGTGGAAACGGAGCATCTAGGGAGTTGGAAGCTTGTCCCCAGCACAGAGCCCTCAGGGACAGGCCTCAGGCTTCTCCTCCGTGGGACGTGTGATCTGGGCATCCCGGGCTGGGGGTGGGTGGAAGGCCTGGCCGTGGTTGGGGTTTGTGCAAGGGCGAGGAGCGCAGGGGCATAGGCGGGAGGGTGCCCCGGGGTAGGAGCAATGGGCCCTGCACTCTGGAAGCTTCTTACACGTGTGTGTGTGCGTGCACACTCGCTCTTGAGATGCGCACGGGGCCCTCCCTGCAGCTGGGAGGGGTTCACTCAGCGTTCACCTGCTATCCACAGATGGGTTCAGTCATTCACTGGTTGAGCTCCTACTGTGTGCTTGTCCCTGTCCTGGTGGCCAGGCTCCAGCGGGTTTCTCCCCCTTGGCTCTGTTGCCCTTCGGGGGGCAGCGTCCTTCTTGGTTGTGGGTCCTGTGTATGGGAGGGTGTGGAGCAGCACCCCCAGGGGCCAGGGACACGTCCTCCCTTATGACATCAAGCTGTCTGCAGACTTTGCTGAGTGTCCCCTGGGGTAGGCAGGGTCCCCATTGAGAACTGCTGGTCTGCGGCAGTGGACAGAGTCCCCATCACCTTCCTGGAGCTCACAGTCCATGGGGAGATGGGGAGCAGTCGGCTTGAGTCACAGAGAGGTGGCAGCAAGGGCAAGAGGAGGCCCCTTGGTGGCCAGGCCCTCGGGCTAGCTGGTGGTGGGGGAAGGAGCCCTGGAGACGGGGTCTTGGGCATCTGGGGGAGGACGGAGCCCCCGCTGAGCTGGGGAGGCCGGGAGAAGTGCCCGGGGTGTCAGCCACAGTATCGTGCCCACGGAGGGACCCTCAGTCTGGAGGGCGGGGCCTTGACTTTTCCGTCTCTTGCCCCCTTGCCTTGTGCTCAGACGTGCCTGCCCCGTCTGCAGCGGTCTGGGGGCTGGGGGGGGGGCAGCCGACTGCCCCGGATCACCGACGGTGGTGATTAGAGGCTCAGACCCAGAGCATCGGTAAAAAGGACACAAAGCAGAAGGGCCTTCCCTGGGGCATGGGGGGTGAAATTAGCCGCTGCCTGGCTGCCCAGCCCCTGGGGGAGGGGCACTGCCACGGCTGGAGGGCAGCGGGCAGGCTGGTCTGCTGGGCTGGGTCCGCCAGGCCTCAGTGGCACCTCAGGATTCTCTGCTGGGGAGCATGCAGGGGTGCGGAGAGGGGACGCGCCACCTCCCCGTGGAGAGAAGTGCGGGGCAGGCCCCCGCTGAGGTTGGAGGCTGGGCTGCAGGTCCTGGAGACCTCGCAGGCCCCCGGGCTCCTCTTGTTCCTGGGGGTGCTAAGATCCCCTTTCGAGCCGTCCCATCCCTCAGGACCGTCCGGTGGAGATAGGGCAGGGCCAACGGACTTCGGGGGGCCGCAGAGAATCAGTGTTGTCCACCGCGGTGGGGACCAGATCTCCTCATCCTACCTCCAGTCTTCCCTCCCAAGAGGACACAGGGTTGGCCTGGGAGGGATCCCAGGTGGGGAGGTGAGGGCAGGACGCTGGGTTGGGCGCCTGAAGGACAAGGACAGGCGGGCAGCGTGGCAGTGGAATCAGACAGCGAGGCGACTCGGTCGGGGCGCCAGGAGGAGGGTGGGGGGGACCGCGGACTCTGGGAGGGGACGTGTTTGGGACACCGCGCTCTGGAGCCCGGGGTGTTGTGGGAGGAAACTGATTTGGGTCAGTTCAATCTTTTCTAAGAAGCATAAATGAAGGCCCAAATTTCTTTTATTAATTAATTTTGGCTGTTGGACTGTGAGTCTTTGAACGTGACTCTGGCCGAGACCGGCTGCCCGGGTCTCATAAGGAGTGCACGGCAGAGGGAAAGGCGCCGGAGGGAGAGGCTGGCCTGTGGCGTCTGCAAGGGAAGGGCCGGTTTCGTGCGGTGGGAGTGGGTGTCTCCCGGCTGCAGGCAGGCGTCTGGGGTCTCTGGGAGGCCCCTACACTTGGAAGGAGCTCAGAATCGGGGTCCCCCAGAGCTGGGCCCAGCAGGGTACATACTCAAACCCTGAGGGAGGTACCATGCCCCCAGGGCCCAGGTCAGAGGGATGATCTCCTGCTAAGACCACCCTGCTGGCAAGTAAGCGAGTCCCATTTGAACCCGGCTCGGCCACCTGTCCCTTGTCCTCCACCCGTGACCCTGACAGAGCTGTGGGCCGGCCACCCCATTCCTGCCCTCACGGCTGCCCGCTAGGAGTCCCACAGTCTGCCCTGCTCCCCCCTGCCCTCTAAAGCTCAGACTCCCTTTTGCACCACCCATTGCTCCCTGATCCCTCTGTGTCCCTGCATGGGTCACTCCCTAACCCTTATCCCCCATCTTTTCTCGACCTGCCCTCATGGCTGGGGAGAAGGCTGAAACCTGTCCAGAGACCCTTGCTTGGTGCTGGGCAGTGCAGGGGCTTGAGAAGAATAGCCTTCCTTGCTGCGTGCCGGGACGGGGGTCCAGTGCAGAAGGAAAGCAGGGCCATTTATTCAAAATTGTTAAGGAGTTCAGCATGCAAGAACAGAACATGGACCCAAGTGTGAGGACACGTGACCGCCTGCCCCCCCTAGCCCGCTCTGCCCTGGGCCCACGTCCTTAGCACACCTCTGGGGCCTCTTCCAGGGACAGGAGGGCAGCCTCAGACCCATCCTGCGGTCAGTGTGGGCCCCACTGCTCTTGAAACCCAAGCACAAAGGATTTGGACCAATGGCCATTAGGGTGATGCTCGGCGGAGGCACAGATGGGAAGAGCGGTGGGACTGACGTTTCCCGGACCTCACCCACAACGTCGGGGGTCCCCGCTGTGTTGACACAGGGGCTGAGGCGTGGGAGGCAGGAGCGGGGTTTGGGTTCAGACAGGCTCAAGCCTGTCTCCGCCATGGAGAGCCGTGAGGCCTTGAGCAGGTCACAGAAACTCTTTGGACCTTGGCTCCTCATCAGGGAATCAGAGGCTTGACGGGTCCTGTGTGTCGGGAGGCGCTGAGGACAACACTCGGAGCCGGGTCGGGGTTACGGCTGGCTGTGGGGAGGAGGCTACCCCCGGAGCCGAGTCTGCACTGGGAGGGGGCCGACTGCCAGGCCGCCCCTCCCTCGGACCTTTGCCCCTCTCATGGCCCCAGATCCACAGGAGCTCTTCCCTGGACAAGACCTCCTGCTCCTCACAGCTCGATGGTCATATTTATTTTATTCTACGGCTTTGATCTATAAAACGCCTGTGTGTACCCAGGAAAATCCTCCCAGAAGGTGCCGGCTCCTGCCTCACGTTTTAGTAGTGAAATATGGCGTTTAAACATTTCATGGGCTGGCGGTAACATTTTACTAGAGAGACCCATTGGCTGGAGGTCAGTGGCTCGGGGTGTCTCTCCTGGGACTCGGGGAGAGGCACGGCCAGGGGGACGTGCCCGGCCTTGTGTCCAGAGACAGCCGCCAAGGGCCCCCCGCTGCAGACCCGGCAGGGCAGAGGCCAGGTGGGCAGGGAGGAGAAGGACGGGCTGGGACAGCAGGCTGCACGTGATGGTGCCCGTGATGGAAACAACGCTGCGAGGGCCCGGGTTTCTCAAGCCTCCTATCCTCTCTGTGCAGGGGCAGACGTCCCCCTCCCTTCTCTTGAGGGCTTCCAGACCCTCCTCCTGGCCCCTGGTCTAGCAGGTGCTGGGCACAGGATGGATGTCCAGCTCCGCCGTGGGGCTCTGTCCTCACGATGGGACCCCGCACTTCCATGCTCTGAGCCTGCCTGGCTGCCCCTCCTTCCTCTGAGCGGCCTCAGAGACACGCGAGTGCTCCCCGGGTTCACACACAGGCTCTGCAGACCCTGAGCCATTCACCCTCTCAAGAGCACCAAGAGGTAAGGATGGGTGAAGACAAGGCCAGTGGGCATGGGACGGTCCCCTATTCCTTGTCCCCCCTGGAATATAATGACAAGGGCAGCTTTGGCCCAGATGTGGGCCGGGCTGGGACCGTAGGCGCCACGGCCCAGTGCTCAGGACTCAGGACCAACTTGTGGTCCCAGGAGGAATCTGCTCAGAGGTTCAGCGACTTCCCTCCCCCTCCCCAAAGCCAGACATCATCTGGAAAGACACAGTTTTCAGGACCCTGGACGCTGGGCAAAAAAGGACAGTGATTTCTGGGGAGTGGAAGCAAATGAGGGAGCCCCCCGACCATGGCCGCTCACGTCCTTGATGGAGTTTCCAGGCCGTGACACAGGGAGGGGCCCAGGCGGGGCCTGCCCAAAGCCCTGACCTGAGGAGGGGGCCCAGGGAGACCGGGGCACCTGGAGCGGGCGGACGGGGCAGAGATGTCATGCAGGAGGTTTGTGGGGCTCCTGGAGCCTTCATCTGAGTGCCAGTCACTACGTGCGCATGAGGACAGCTTCCGGGGCTGGGGAGAAGATCACTCCCCGAAGGATTGGAGCAAACAGCCCTGGGAGCTGACACAGGGAAGAACTGGGAGAAGCGCCCGTTCCCACCAGCCAGAGGGGAAGCCTCGTGGTTCGCGGGTCGCTGGGTGCAGCGCTCAGAAGGGTCTCGCTTTAGTCGTGGGGAATAATGGACCTGATTAAGCACCATTCTGGTCCTGCATAGTAAAGCTTAAAAGCAGAACAAAAGCGTTTAAAGTGTTTCAAAGTTAATGCACCCCGAAACAAAGCTCAACACTATTGATATGAATAAAAAAGATTCAGCACCCAAAAAGGGGAACGTCACAATGCTGGGCATTCCACAAGAAACGACCAGGCACACAGGAAGCAGGAAAATATGACCTCCAAGGAGGAGAAACCCAATCATGGAAGCAAACCCAGGACCGCCCCAGGCGTAAGAGTTGGTGGTCGGGGTGCGAAATCCACTGCCGGGATGGTATTCCAGGCATTCCAAAAGCCAGAGGAAAAGCAGGATCATAAGTAGAGGCATGGAAGCTGTGAAAGGCCCGGATCAGACTCCCTGCAAAGTGTCTGAGATGAGAAACATACCGATGGGATTCAACCTCGCAGAGGAAAGATGAGTGAGCTCGAAGACATAGTGTAGCATCGAGTCGGGACAGAGGAAGAGCCGTCCGAAATACCAACGGCCCCTCGGGGAGCTGGGGATCCATGTCTAGTACCCGGATAGATGTGCCACGGGGTTCCCGAGGGAGAGGGACATCTGGAGAAATCATGGCCCGTAAATGTCCAAGTTTGACGCAGCCGTGACCCCACGGATAAAGGATGCTCGGCGAGCCCCAGGCACTGGAGCGTGAAGAAACCCCAGCCGGGCACCTCAGAAGCCCGTCGCTTACGCCTGGACACAGGGCAAGTCTGACAGGCGGCCGATGGGAGGCCCGGGCCGAGGAGAAAGGGCTTTGACGAAACCAGGAGGGAGAGCAGAAGCGGCTCTGAGGGGAGGACGGGAGAGTCACGGCCCGGAGTCTCTACCCAGTGAGGCTCCGTCAGAGACGAAGGAGACAGGAAGGCCGTCCCGGTGCACAGAGCAGGAAGGGCCGGCCACCAAGAAGCTGACCGCCAGGAGCCCTGCGGCGTCTTTCAGGAAGAGGGCTGCTGCCCAGTGGGACCGCGGGCCCAGCTGAAGGAGCCAGGACCGCGAGCTGGCGACCGCGTGGGTGAACGCACAATGCGTGTGTGTCCTCCTCTCCTCGCGGCTCAGAACAGCACTAGGTGCTGCTAGGGGCCCAGCCCCTCCCATTCCATTTCCGCAAAACCCCGACGGGGCAGGTGCCCTTCCTATCTCCATTCTACAGATAAGGAAACTGAGGCTCGAGGGGCAGAGCCGGCGCTGGCCCAGGGTTGAATCCAGCCCCTGCCACTCCCGAGTCCCGCTGTTCCCTCCTGCGTCAAACCCACCCCTTCCGTCCCCTGCCCCCCCATCTTGGGCAGCGCCCCCCCCCACCGTGCTCACAGCCCCAAGTCTGGCTGGGGCAAAGGCGGGAGGCGAGGCCCCTCCCTCTGGGCTCCAGCTCTCCACAACCTCCAGGAGATGAAGGATGGGCTGGCTGTTGCCGTGGCAACCACTCATCATTTATTGATGGCCCGAGGGCGCACTTGCTCCAACTGGTGGAGAGCAATCTGCGGGTGTTGGTCCCCTCTGGGCGGCTCCGCCAATCGCCAGCTCTGCCCACAGGCCCTTCCGGGCTTAGGGTGGGGGCCGGGCAGGTGGAGGGCTGGGGGAAGGAGGTCGGCCTCCCTGCTCCTTGCTCCTCGCCTCCCCGTGCTTAATCACACACCGGGTCCCTGGGGGCAGGTCGGACCCCCCCCCCCCCCCCCCCCCCGCCGCCTGCGGGCCTGGGTGAGCTCAGTGCCCCGGGGTCCATCTCTGAGTCCCCCAGACCGTCTGGCCACCTGTACCACCCCTCCCCGTTCCGCGGGGCGGGCTGGCCCACGCGCCTCTGTCTGTTTCCAGCTCAGAGAGCGTGTGTTCATGTGGAAAACCGAGGCACAGGCGATCGAGTTGGAGGAGTGATCGTGGCCAGCTGTCAGCGCCCCGCCAGAAATAAGCGTGCCCTCATTTGGCGCACACGCTTCCAGGGAAGTTCCGATAAAAATAAATACATGTGTAATGGGTTTATATAATTTTTTAAATTGTGGTAGAATGCAGATAACACCAAGTATACCTTCCTAGCTATTTTTAAGTGTGTAGTTCTGTGGCATTGGGCACATTCGCACGGTTATGTAATCCCTCCGTAGGGCTCCAGGACTCCCCATCTTCCCAGACTGAACCCCGTCCCTGTTACACTTGGCCCTCGCCTCCGCCGGCCCCCAGCTCCCCACCCCCACCCTCCTGCTCCTGCCTCTGTGGATCCCACTCCTCTGGATAACTCCCATAAATGGAATCCTACAGAACTGGTCCTCTGGAGACTGGCTTCCTTCACTGAGCATAACGTCCTCCGGGTTCATCCATGTTGTACCAAGATTCCTTCCTTTTAGAGGTGCCATCACATTCCATTGTACGGACCGACCACATTTTGTTTATCCATCGTCCTTGGGTGCGTGTGTGGGCTTGTCAGGGTCTTATTGAAAGAGCCGGGCAGGGGAGGGTGGGCCTTTCGTGCCTTTTCATTCTTCCTGGCCAAGCTGCTCCCTCACATACTCCCCTACGTGCCCTGGACTTCTCTTGTGCAGTCTGGCCCCATAGTCACACACCCCCGGACACTCACCCGACGTCCAGCCTCTACTTTCCGGGCTGAGGCCCCTCCGAGTGGGATGCAGGTGCTTCCAGGGAGCTGTCCGCTGATGCTCTAAGCCCTGTCTGGTCTCCCCAGCACCCAGCTCCAGCAGAGTCCAGGAGAGGCAAGGGCCAGAAAGGTGCCCTGGATGGGTGCCTTGCACCTGTTGCTGGGGGTCCTCGTGTGGGTGTGGGAGACCCTGCCTCTGAGGATCTCTCACCTGTGGGGGATCTCTCGTTGACATGGGGAAGCCTGCTGGCTGGCCACCTGCCATTGTCCCCTCTCCTGAGGTCTCCTCATGGGAAGGGTCTCTTTCAAGATGACCCAAGCCCAGCTCCCCTCCTGGAGAAGCCCACTTGAGTCCTTGCCCCCAAACGGGGCCACTCGGCCCTGCCACACACAGTGTGGACTCCTTACTCTCTGTCACAGGGTGGCTCCAGCCACAGCCCCTAGCCTCGGACAGCTCAGGTGCGGGCGCCCCGCCCCGGGGTCCCCTGGCTTGACTCACAGTGACAGGAGGAGCACCCACCTCCTTGCCCGTGGTAGGGGGTGGTGTGCAGGACACAGCACATGGCAACGTTTTCTTCAGGGAAATGCCGGTCCTGCTCTCCCGACCCTTGGCAGACTCTTGAAGTCCTCCCATAGGGTCAGAGGTGCAGGAGGGCAGTGCTGACGCCCGGCTCGAGGACGTGTAGGTCACTTGGAGACTGTTCTACAGGGTCCCAGATGGACACTCAGCCGATGGTTCTCAGCTCCAGGCGCACGTTGGAAGGGGTCACATCCAGCCAGGAAAGGGGTCACAGCACTAGCCTGCCTTGGAGAGAGCCTCACCCAAGAGTGGGCAGGACGCCCGGGGACCGCGGTGGAGGCCGTGTTCAGGAGACAGCAAGGGCCAGACAGTAGTCACCATGAAGGGAAAGACAAACAGGGGAGTATTTCAGGAGCAGCCAAGCTCCGGCATGGCTGCAAAAGCCTCCAGGGTCAGCAGATCAAACAGGGACGCCGGCCACGCAGACAGTCTGCCTCCGGCTCTGCCTTCAGCTCCATTGACCTGAACGTTACTAGTTGTCGCGGAGCACAGGGTGTTTGGGAGCGGGGGAAGAGTCTGTGTCCACGGCCACGGCGTGGCTGGAGCTGAGCTCGGCAGGCTCCTCGGCCAGCCCCGGGGCAGGGAAGAAGGCGCCGCACCGTGCTGTGCTCGGGAGCAGGGTGACAAATGGATCTGCAGAAAGGAAGTTACGGGTCTTCAGGGAACCCAGCAGATTTTTTTGCAAGGAAAGAGCCATAAATTGGGGCTGTAGTTTAGAGCTATTAACGCCTAACTTATGCACCAGTAGGCGCGTGTGCCGCGCTGGGGCTGGCGTGGGGGGTGGAGTGGAAGGGCTGTGCTGTGAGCCGTAACAGGGCATGGAAATCCTGTGCGGGAGTGGGGGCTGCACACCCTCCCGCCCTGTGTAGAGCTGAAGGTGAACATCAGGGTCGCAGTCCAAAGGTAACAGTGGTGGGGGAGGATCGGGGATCCCAGACCCAGATACATACACACAGCCACACGGGGAGCCCCCAGGGACACCCCTGCACCTGGGGGGCCTCCGCAGACCCACAGAAGCATGCAGTCAGGTGTGGACATCCAGGGAAGCCAGGACAGGGCGGTGGCAGCCTGCAGTCCCAGGGCCTGGGGGTCCTTCTGGCTCACTGGGGCCGTGACAGGTGGGGGGCCCTGGCCTGGCCGAGCTGCTTTGGTCAATTACTTGTGCTGCCAATTCTTCATTCTCTTCCCATTCAAAGGTGGCGTCAAATCTCCGGCCACCTGGAATCTGGGTCGGCTCCCCTGACTTGTTTGGCCCCCAGAGGGAGGAGGCCAGGTTGTGGGACTTGAGAGATGGGGGCCTCCGAAGCCCTGGGCTCCTGCTCTCGAGGCCTGAGCCACCGCTCTGTGGAGACCACACAGGCAGGCCTCGAGACTCACGGGGAGAGGCACCTGCAGGTGAGCCACCCTATGGCTCACCCGGGGGAGGCCTGGAAAGGCAGGAGTGGGGGCAGGGCCTCGAGGAGCAGAACTGGGCATTGCATCTGCTCATCCTCTGTGTGAGAAGAGAAGCGACCCAAGGCTAGAACGTAAAGGGACTCACGGACAGTGGTAAATGGCCTGGCTCGCTGGCCTGTGGCCCGAGGGAAAAGACTGGGGGGTTGGTGTGATAAGTCAGCCCGGTGTACCCAGGGACCTGGTTAAACACCATGCTGGGTGTGTCTGTGAGGGGTTTCTGGATAGGATTAACATTCGAATCCATAGACCGAGTGACGCAGATCACCCTCCCCAATGTGGGTGGGCCTTGTCGCATCAGTTGAAGGCCTGACTCGAACCACAGGTGGGGTGAGGGACAATCGGCTCTCTGTCTGACTGTTTGGGCTGGGACATGGGTCTTCATTTACACCACTGGCTCTGCTGGGCTCGTGGGACTTCTCAGCGTCCACAGCCAGATGGGCCAGTCCTTATCTATCAATCTATCAATCATCACTCTGTCTCTCTGTCATTGATCCATCTACCTGTCCTATTGGTTCTGTTTCTCTGGCGAAGCCTGTCCAGTACCACTGGGAACGAGGATGTGTGGGGGACAGGCATGTGGGGAGCTAGGGCTGTGGCTCCAGGTGTCACAGGTTAAAACCAGCAAAGGGGCCTCAACAGCCTGGAAGACAATGTGACTCAGTGGGGGGATGTCACCCAGCACTAGCAGGGGGAGCGCAAGGACCAAGTGGCCGCCATGGTGGAGAGGGACACTACCCACAGGCCCAGGAAAGATTCAGCTGCAGCTGCCACCTTTCCTGCCTGCAGGGCCCCGCCAACACCACTGTCTGAGGACGTTGGAGTGGCTGGCTTACGGGCAGGGGACCCCACAGATGTCGTGTCGGACCTGGGTGCCCGTTTTACAGCAAAGCAGGTGGAGCGGGCAGGTGTTCATGAGGTCTGGGTCAAGTCGCTAGCAGAGGGGTGGCCGAGGGTGAGGGGAAGGGAGGACAGAGGGCGGAGCGGGGGAGACTCCCCAGGGCCAGCTGTGGCCCCGAGACCAGCTCCAGCCCCGGGGGCTGCGGTCGGTCCTGCAGCATCTCCTAAACCAGCTCCTGGCAGAAGGAGGCCCGGGAAGCTAGAGACCCCTCAGCTGCTTCCTCTGCCCCGCCCTGCTTCCCCTCGTCCCACAGGCCCTGGTCCCGAAGGCCCCGAAGGCACCCCGGGTTCTGCTTCTGCATCTGCTTCCAGGGAACCCGCCCCGCACAGCAGCCGTGGGGAGTGCGCCCGGCCGGGGGCCCGCACCTGCTGGCAGGTGTTGCAACAGGACCCACCCGGATGGTCTGTCTCTTCTCCAGCTCCAGCTCTGGCTCTCTGTCTGACTGTTTGGGCTTTGTGCTGAAGCCCTAGGCCCTGGTTAACAGGTGGTGGGACCCACTGCTGAAGATTCTGCTGGTTCTGTCCTGCCGCATGATGTTTCCCCAGCAAGGAACTCCTGACATAATGCGACCATCTTGCGCCTCCGTTCAGGACTAAGTGAAATTATAGAAAGTATAAGTCTCACTATTTTGGAGCACTTTCTGTGTGTCCCACCCCGTGAAAGCATTTTCTATTCATTGTTTTCTCTGCCCCCTATTCTTCTCGCCCCAGGCTTGAGGCCATCGGGGGCCACAAAGTGGGGCGGGGGCGAGACCCCTCTGGGGCTCTCTTCCTCCGGAGTTGCTCTGAAGCACAAGAAGACAGTGCTTCGGTGGGGAAGCAGGAGGCCACCCCCCCCAGGGCCCCTGCCCCAAACCGGGGTTGGCCGTGGGGTCCAGGGGAGCCAGCAGACCACCCCCACTCCAGGCTCCAGGGAGCCCCCCCCCAGCCTGAGTCAGGGGTAGGGGCTTTCAATTAATATTGAGACTGAGGGGTTTTGTCAGATGAGACTGAATTTTTTAAAATAAACTAGTTTGGACAGGGTCTAGATTTATAGAAAAGTTGCAAAATGGTTCAGAGACTTCCTGCCCCGATGGTCACAGGGTGCTTGGTCACAGCCAGGACACCCACCCTGAGTCCTTTTACTGGCGGCCTTTTCCAGGGCTGCTGAAACTGAGGGCAGTTGTGACCCTGCAGGGAGCTGCCCTGGGGAGGCTGCCTCCCGGGGAGAAGGCTGGACCCTGACCTGGAGGGGTGGGGCTCTGACCTCGTGGGGGCGGGGCTCTGATTCAGGGCCTCGGCTCTGACCTGGGTGGGCCGTGCTCCACCAGGGTGCCCTGTGTACCCCACCCTGGGAGAGAATCCACGACCACAGCAGTCTGTCCTTTATCCATCATCCCCAGAATGTGTCTCTTGGTCACCAGAGCCTGGCACAGTAGGTGCTCGGTACATTTTTGTTAAATGAATGAAGGTACGCAGGGGTGGGTGTGGGTCCAGGGGGGAGGTGGAGGGGCAGAAGGCCCCCCAGGGGACACCTGAGCCAGCTGCCTAGAGGGAAGCAGAGCGTGGGGCTGGGGAGGTGGTGAGTTCCCTTTGTTACCAGAATAAACAAAACCTCTTCCCTCCCAGGCCAGTTGCAGCTCACCCCCAACTCTGGTTGCCCCCCACTTCAGGGCTGAGTCCTTTTACTGCGAATGGATTTGTACACCCCCATTTTAGGGGAACTGAGACTCAGCTCCTCTGGGACCACACAGCCTGGCAGCATCCAGAGCTGCACTTAGGTCCAAGTGTCCTTGACCTTGATCTTCCCCTCCCCCACTGCCTTCCACACCCTAGAAACTTCTGATCTAGGTGCCTTCAATCTTTCCCTGACGGGGACTGACTTGCGACCAGCCAGGCCTGGCTGCAGGTGGATTTCAGGGTTTATGGCGCTGAATCCCCTTACTGACCCACCTGACGCCCATGCCCGCCTGACCCAGAGCCCCCTTAACCCTTAGCTGTCCTGCTCTGATGGAGGCAAGCGCGGGTCCGTGTGCGGTGAATCAGGGGAACCTAGCAGCAGGTGATTTGACGTCCTGGGGCAGGCCACAAAATGTTCACTCCCGTCATGCACACTGGCAGGAGGGAGCGTGAGCTCTGGGGCCTGAGATGCTCCGGGCCTCCGTGGTGACTCACCTGGTTGACTCCGGCCCTCCGAGTTCGCCCCCTAAGTCCCCTGTTGGGGGGAAAGGTCCAACTTTGATACCACTGAATGCATATTTCAGTAATGACCCAGGTTACGAGCCTTCAGAGCCTTACAATTGCATTATTAAAAAGAACTCTCTGAAGGCGCCTAAAATGCATCAAAGTACTCAATATTCCACATCTGATCATAATTAAAAGTAAAAAATACGGCCCAGAAGGGGGCTGCTTGTGACAGATTTGCTGCATGGGGCTAATGGGAGCATTATTAACTCGAGGAAATTGCCGGAGACAGGCTTGGCAGGACGCCCGGTTTCAATGTGCGTGTGGAGGGCGAGGGGGCCGGTGGCGATCAGTACTGCTGACCCCCCCGGGCCGGGCAGAGCAGTGTCTCTTACCCCCAAGCTCCGCCCGGCCCCCACTCGGGGGACCCAGGGCCTCTGTGCTGACCAGGAATGGGAATGGGGGTCTCCATGGTGGTGGGCTGGGCAGCTCGGAGGAGGGTACCCAGATGAAGGTGGGGAGGAAGGTGGTGGTGGGTGCTGGGCCACGCTGCCCAAGGGCCCTGGAGTGGAGCCCTGAGTCCCCTGGCTGCTGCAGGTGCGGGGGGACCCTCTGCACACTGGCCCTCACCGAAGAGAACGGTCCGGCCCCAGTCCCCGCCTTCTTCTGAGGGCAGCCAGCATCCGGACTGGCGGAGGTGGGGCGGACTGATGCAGGTGGGGCACGGATGGTCTGGGCCCCTCCCCTGGGCCTGGGGTGGCTCTGAGCACCTGCAGGATGAGCTGTGGCCTGGGTCAAGATGGTGTCAAAGCTCAGTTCTCTGCCTGATCCCGCCTCCCCCGCCCAGGGGCTCATCCTGAGGGCCTCCCCCTGAACCTCCTGCTCACCCATCTCTGACTCAGGGACAGCTTCAGGACAGCTGACCTGTGGTGGGGGAGATGGAGCCAACCTGGGCCTCAGCGGGGACAGCATCTGGGCAGTGTCTCGGGGACAGCTGGAGGGAGCAGAGGTGAGGAGACCCTGGCAGACCACATGTGTGACCGAGGCGCCCGCCTTACCTGATCTCAGCCTCCGACAACAGGACAGGGGGGCGCGGTGGCTCATTTCCTTAGGCCCCGTCTCAGGCACCCCGCTCAGAATGAGCTTGCATCTCTGCTCGTAAGCCCCGCCGTGGCTGCCTGATTTCGGCTTCCCCATCCCAGCTCCTATGTGCCGAGTGGACAGTGCCGATGCCGAGACAGGTGGCCTTGTTGCCCCTGCCCCCCACGCCGTGTGCACAAGGGCCCAGCATGGGCACAGATTCGACAGCCAGAGTCCTGGTTCCGGTCCCACCGCAGCATGTGCCATTGTGTGCTCCTGGCCAAGTTATGTCGCTCTCTGCCTCAGTTTCCCAGTCTGGGGTGTTTTACACCCCAGGATCAGGAGGGTCATACAGGGAAGGGGGCAGGCACACAGTAAGCGCAAGGTCCTGGTGTCAGGTGCCACGTGCTGTCAGCATGGAGCTCAGACCCAAGTCCTGCTCTGCCTGGAGGTGGCCCGGGCTCCAGGCAACCATCACCCGCGCCCCAGCACCTGGGGATCTTGTTAACACTCAGATTCCGATTCGCTGGGTGTATTGGTTTCCCGTGGCTGCTGTAAGCACAGCTCAATAGGGAGGAGGCCACGAGTCCAGACTCCAGGACTGCGCTCTGCTGGAGGCTCGAGGGGAGGGTCCTTCCTTGCCCCTGCAGCTGCTGGTGGCTCCGGGCCTCCCTTGGCTTGGGGCCGCATCCCCCCGGCCTCTGCTCATGGCTTCTCCTCTCTGGTGTCACATCTCCCTCTGCCTGCCCCCTTAGAAGGACACTAGTGGTGGCAGTCAGGAGTGACAGCTACGGGGCGGGGGATGGGACAGCGCGGCAGGAGGGGGGGCTCGGGGTGGGAATGAAATGCAAAGATACACAGTGGGACTGCGCCCTCCAAAAATCGTGGAAAGATGATTTATTACCACAGCTTTCCTGGTGGCTTTTGTCTTCGCTGAGGATCCTGGAAGTGGATAAACAGGAAGAAGATTTAATTAGGTTCCAGGACCCGCGGAGTGCTGATTAGCACACGGATCCTGTAATGCCTGGTGTTACATGCAGTTAATTACACAGATTGCAGGGGAATTAATGTGGGGCCCGGCTAATGATTGTTTTTTGGAAGAATAAATTTATTTACACATCACGGGCTGAAAGAATTATTGAAACAAGAGAAATGGGGACAGCAGGAGGCCGACTGCTCCCAGGGAAGGGGTTCTGCGGTCAGATGGGGACGGGGGTCCTCTCCCCGCTCGGCCACACCAGGCAGAGCCGTGGTGGTCCCGGCATGGACGCCTGCCTGACTTGCGGGGGTGCTGCCCACCACCGTGGGTTTCTGCAGGACCTGCCTGGCTCGGGTCCCCCCGCCCTGCCCCCTCCAGCCACGAGCGGGTACGTGTACCCGCGGGATGCCAGGGAGACCAGGGTGGGAAAGCCAGGCTCCTGCTCGCAGGGCACTGTTGTTGGTAGCCGGAGAGGTACAAAGGAATATGCCACGCGGTGATGTGGGGAGGTAGACACAGAGCCGGCTCTCGGGAGAGGTCGGGGTGGGGGGCGTGCAGGGCACCGGGTAGGCAGGGCCCTGCACCACCGGAGCTCTGCCAGCTAGGCCCTTTCCCCAGGGAGCCAGTGGGTGGAAAGGCCACCTCAGTCCCCAGCGGTCCGCAGCCCCGGCCTCCCTGGCAGAGGCACGAGAGGGGGTTGGCGTCTGCTACTTGGCGGGGGCCGGGTCTGCAGGCTGAGGGTTTCCCAGCAACGGGGAGGAGCCTGGAGCCAGGCGCCCACCCAGGCTGGCTTACACAGCTGCCAGAGTCAAACAAAGCACCAGGGTCGCCCTGAGGCAGGACATCCTGGGGAGGGGCTGAGCCAGTGTCAGGGGCCACAGCCCAGGGCAGGAAGGCAGGGGAGGGGCAGCGCCAGGGGCACAACCCCACTGCCCAGAGGTGTCCAGACGTGCACGTGGCCCGAGTCCCTGAGAAACAGCCTTCCCAGGGCCGTGGTGCGGGCCGGAGCTGGAAACACCTGCCAGAGCCCATCCGGCCTCCCAGCCCTGCTCCCCCAGCCCCACTTCCCCAGCCCTGCTCCCCCAGCCCTCCTGCCTCAACCAGCTCTGGCAGGATGGGTGGGAAGGCCCCAGCAGGTGGGTGTTCACCCCTCCTTGCTCTCGGCATTCTTCCTCCCTCCTACCCCTGCCCATTCCCCTCCCCATCCCTCTCTCCTCCCCCCTCCTCCCTCTTCCCCTCCCCCCTCTTTTCCCCTCTCCTTCTCTCCCTTCTCCTCCTTCCCTGTCTCCTTTCCCTCCCCCTCCCTCCCTGGCCCCCTTCCTCCCTCCCACTCTCCCTCCCTCCATTCCTCCCCCCTCCCTCCTCCCAGAATCCAGTGTACTAGAGACTGACAGGACCAAGCTTCTCTCTTCACACATCCCACTGGGGCTCCCCATCACTCAGACTCCAGTCTGACTTTCCCCTCCCCATCCTGGCGCGGGGACCACCACTGCCCTCTGCCCTGACGGGGCCTGGGCCCTGGAGCCCTGAGCTGGGTGGGCACCTTGGAGTGCGGCTGCAGGACCCCCAGACTCGCCTGGCTGCAGTGGGCTGGGGCCCTGGGGAGGGGGAGCTGCCAACCCCCACCTCGGGTGTAACGCCCCTCCAGGCTCGCCTGCGCTCACCCCGTGTCAGAGGGAGCATGCCTTGGGGAGGCTCCTGCCTGGGGGACCCTCTTCCTCCTTCCAACCTTCCTGGGTCTAGCTGCGTGGAGGCATTCCTCAGGAACAAGCCGAGAAATACAAATTGTGTAATTTCTGTGATTTTACATAGGAGTTAGAGGCTCTGATACAACAATCGGATAAGAAATAAGGAAGAATGGTAAAACTCATGCTAATAATTTACATTTAGGACTTTTCTTGAAATGACATTAAATAGCAAATAAAACACATCATGTGGAAGAAAGGACAAAACTCTGGATTTCAGGCCCATTAACAGCCCATTTTCCCCACTTTGTTGAGCCAGAACCCTGCATTTTCATTTTGCTCTGGGCCCCACATGTAGCCCTGACCCATGTCCCCACCCAGCTGCAGGCTCGCTTTCCCCAGGGCTCACCCCTGTCTCCATCCCTGTTCTCCATCCCTCCTGCCCTTCTGCCCTCTTTCCCCTCATAGGCTCCTGCTCCTTAACCTTCCATGGCTCCCGCTGTCCCGCCTCACTCTGTGCCCTCGAGGACATCTTCCAGGGACACCATGCTCCCCTCCAACCCCCTCTGTGTTGACCCCAGGAAACCACACTTTACAAAGGAGAAGAGCCCCTTTGTCCTGTCCTCCCAGTCTCCCAGATGGGATTTGGCAAAGCAGATGGGAGGCCAGTACATGCCTGGAGGCTCTGATTCCTGGCCTGTGTCCCCCTTCTCTGCACACATTATGAAGGTGCCCCTGGGGTAGCGGGCCTGGCGGTCTCTGTGTGTCTTCACCGTGTGACCTGGGGAGCAACCCCTTGGACGTGTGATCTGCCCTGAGTGTGGCCCTCCCAGGACCACCCTGGGGCCTCTCGAGGTAGCACCTGCGGGAGGCAGCACTCGGGGCCCCTTTGCGGACCTCCACTCCCGGCAGGAAAGAAAGACTCGTAATTAGTGCCCCCCCTGCTTGGCGAGGCCGAGGGCTGGCCCAGGACCTGCTCCTGGCATCTGAAAAGTCCGCCTGATCTTGTCTGGTTGTTAATGTGCAGCGTCTGTGGAGAAAGCAAATATGAACTCTGCCGGCCCAGGCAGGCGGGATCGTAAACCCCTAATTAGTGGTGTCGCTGTGTTCTCATTGCATGCAAATTACTTCCCAAAAGCACTTCCGAGGGGCATGTAGGCCCACAAAAGGCCCTTTCCAGAGGGGCTTTGGTCCTTGGGATGAGGGTGCCTTTGCCTTGGGGAGGGGCTTCCAAGGGAACGGAACTGGAGGCAGGGGCCCAGCTGGGGTTGCCCAGGATCCCGAGTTTGGGAGATCCCTGTGTGCACATGTGCCTCGGGGGGGCAGGGACCCGGGGGTACCCACGCAGCCGTGGGGGGAGGTGGAGGCGGCTGGTGCAGGCCTCCCCCGTCCCAGGGAAGCTGGTTAGGGGGACGAGTAGCTCACCTCAGCCCCGCTGCTCAGTCAGACTGGAGATGCCCAGTCCCCACGCAGGGCGCGTCTTGCTCTCCACTTAAAAGGATGCTTTGGCCAACCTCAGGACGTCGTTAAAATTTCATGGGCTCCCCTTAAGCGGAGGACTGCTGGCCATAACCTCGATCCAGCCGGATCTGCGCCTGGCCCAGGTGTGTCTCCTGTTGGCAGCCCGTCCCTCGATGTCACAGAAATGAGAGATCATCCTGGAAGCCGGCAGGACGGGTTGGCCGGGCCCTGACTTGCTGGCTGGGACGTTGTCAGAATGAATTCATTTCCAAATAAAGCATTGTTAACACCACTATTAAATGCCTGATGACTCTTTTTTTCTTCTCCAAACTATATTTCAGGGCCAGGCTTTGCCAGCAGTGATGAATACTTCATTGTAAAGCGAGCTCTCGCCGGTCCTGCTGTAGTGTGTGCGTCATGGGGCACGGGGAGGCCGAGCCAGCCGGGCCCGCCGACGCGCGGGGCCCACGGGCTCACAGCTCGTGCGATCTGGACTCCAGGAGCCACGAGGTCCCCGCCAGCCCACCGACTCCCTGGCTGCCGGCCTCTACCTGGCCACCTGGGAGGCTCGATGTCCTTGGTGCCCAGGCTTCACTTGCGACCCTGGCTGCTATCCACCCAACCTAGAGCTGGTCCCCGCCTCCCCACTCCCGGGAGCTGAGCTCTCAGAGCGCAGAGGCCCCTCCTCGGGAAGCACTCGTGCTCTCTCAGCAGCCGCCGGACCCTCCCACAGCTCCGTCCCTGCAAGCCCCAAGCCCGCCGTGGGGTCGAACGAACACGTGAATGCCCCAAATCTGTGGATGCGTTGATTCATAAATAAATGTGTGGGCTCATTATGACGGTGCTGGGCGCATAGCAGACGTTCATCAAACACTTGACAAATGCACCCATGGCTGGTGAGTGAGTGCACGAATATGAATTAGTTAATTAAAAGGCACAGATGAGCAACTGGATGTCTGTTTGTCCTCTGTAGGACAAGTGTTACCAGGGCCCTTGTGGCTGCCGGGCCACCCCTGCTCCAGCTGGCGGACCCTCTGCTGGGGGCCACTGCCCGGGGAAGGCCAGGGGCCATCCCTCTGGGGGGCTGCTTGCTGATCTGACCTTCTCTGAGCAGCTCCTCTGGGCAAGGAGCACCTTCCTGGCATGTGGTGCCCCCAACCCCCCACTGTATGGTGGACAGCTTTTCTGAAATATTTCCCGGGTAATGAGAATCCGAGAAACCTCATTAATCCTGACAGTCGTAATTACGGTTCATAGACATTGTGTCTGGGGCTGGCTCAAGCCAGTATTTGCTTTCTTCTCAGACAGAAAAGGGCTGAGCGACTGAGCGAGTCTGAGTCTGTGCCCACGTGGAGGAAGGGCGGGCCGTCAACGCTCTGGTGAATGCACGCACGCGGGCCTGGGTGCTGACTCGGGGAGGTGAGCGACGTCCTCGGAAAACCGTGTGGTGGCTCTTGGGCCCCCAGCCCTCCCACGGCCCTCACCGGAGGCCACGTGATGGAACACGTTCCAGGCCGAGCTGGGTGGCACCGGTCCTGTGCAGATGGCCGGTCACCCACCTGCGGCCTGAAATGTCGCCCCTCTGGCTTCTTTCCTTGGGCTTCTCTCTCACAATTTAATTTAACAGATTTTTTTGTTTAGCAGTCTTGGGTTCACAGAAACATGAAGACCCATCTGTAGACAATTGTATTGAGGCACTGGGTGCCACCCAGCCACCATGCCACCATCACATGGATGGGGTCCCTGTCCTGAACGCCCTCTGTGCTCCACCACTCCTGGCAGCCCCTGATCCTTAAACCGTCTCCAAAATTTTGCCTTTCCCAGAATGCCGTAGAGCCGCAAACACACAGCGCTCAGCCTTGCCATGCTGGTGTCTCACCGACATGCACGTGAGCTTCCCGTGTCTTTTTGTGGCCTGATCGCTCGTTTCCTTTTTTAACGCTGAATATTAGTCCTCTGTCTGGATGGACCACACTTTATTTATTCACTCACCTTCTGAGGGACATCTTGGCTACTTCGAGTTTGGGCAATTATAAACAAAACTGCCAGAAACATCCACGAACGGGCTTTTTGGTGGATGTAGATTTTCCACGGATCGGGGTGAATGCCAAGGCGTGCGGTTACTGGATCATAGGGAAAGGACATGTCCAGTTTTGTAAGAAACCGCCACCCCGTGTTGCGGAGCACCGGCCCCGTTCCGCGGTGGCCCAGCACCGACCGAGCGCCCACGTGGCCAGCGTTCTGGAAGCCGGGCGTTCCCAGAGGTGCATGGCGGTGTCTCACTGTTGTTTTGATTTGCATCCCTGAGGACGGGTGATGGGGGCATCTTTCCACGTGCTTGTTGGTCACCTGTGTATCTTCTTTAGTGAGCTGTCTGTTCAGATATCTTGCCCATTTTTTCATCGGGTTTTTTGTTTTTCCTCATTATTGAGTTTTAAGAGCCCTTTATCAGATGCTTTGTGGATATTTTTTCCCCGTCGGTGGCCTGTCTTCTCACTATCCTAACATTGTCTTTTACGGAGCAGAAGGTTTTCATTTTAATGAGGTCCCGCTTATCGGCTGTTTCCTCCAGGGACGGCGTCCTCGTGCTTAGCTGAGAAGTCATGGACGCACCAGGGTCTTCTGGGCTTCTCCTCTCTCCTCTAGAGGCTTCAGACCTTACATTCGAGTCTGCGATCCATTCCGAGTTACCATATGGATGGTGTAAAGGGGGCGTGGGCAGGGGCACACCTGCACTTGGTGCCTGGTCTCTGCCCCTCAAGATGAGAGAATGCCTGGTGAGCAGCCCCCTGCTCGGTGCTCGAGCTCACAAAGTGGTTAGGGGCCGGGGACACAGGAGCTAGTGCCTTCAGGCAGCGATTTCTTCCGTCTTGTTCCCTTCGGGGCAGGTGTCCGTGGGCCGTGCAGACCCTTATGCTGATGATGCTGGCTGGTGGGCCGCCAGAGGGGCTCAAGGGTGTGGGGCGCAGACACAGACAGTGAAGCCAGCCTGGAGGGGCGGGAAGGCTTCCTGGAGGAGGGGCCGTCCGAGGGAGATTTATGGGCCAGATGAGAATTAAGTCTAAGTATCAGTGAGAGGAGAGGGGAACGCGGGGCCATTTCAGTGCTTTCCTGGGAGAGGGTCCAGCAGGAGCACGTGTGGAGGTGTGCCCGATACGCTGCCGTTGGCGCCCCCTGCCAATGACCACCAGGGGCACCTTGGGCCTGAGCAGCTGGGCTTATTGCAACACTGGAGAACGCACACTCCGGGGACCCATGGGGTGTCCACACAGGGTGTTAGAAAGGGCTGACTGTGGGATCCAGGTGCCTGTTAGGTGACTTTGGGGGGATTCAAGGAAGTGGGGTTTGCTCTGGATTGGGTGCTATCAGGAAGCCGGTAGGGGGTTTTCAATCACAAGGCAGAGAGTGGAAGGAAAGGCCAGAAGGGCTGCAGTGTGGCTGGGGGTCTGGGATGCCCAGCTAAGGAGCCTGTGGGCAGGGGGAGCTCCTGAGGGCCTCAAGCTCACTAGAGCTGAGCGTGGGCAGGGGGCATCAGAAGTCCCCTCACTCTGGGGCGAAGACCCAGGTGTTTGGGTTCTGGGAGCTAGAAGGAGGAGAACAAGCTCCCAGGGCCTGTTTACAAGCAGCTACCTGGGGCCCTGCTCTCCTGGACCAGCTCGCACACCGTGCTCTGGGTACCTGCAGGGTCGGGTGCTGGAGACACAGCGGGGAGCTGGACGGGGCCCCAGCCCTCCTGAGCCCCGGGCTGCGGCTCTGCATGGATCCTTCAGACTTTAATTCCAACATCATTTTATTTATGTTTATTTTAATGCATTTTTCAAGGTTGGGAACACAGTCTCATATAGTCTACTGTTAATTGGTCTAGCAGTAACTAGTGTGGTCATTAGCTCCCTGGGACCTCCTGTTCTGGAAGCTCATGGGCAGAGGCGGGCAGGCCAGGCATCTGGGGCCCAGTGTGGCCATCCTCAGAGTCCCGGTCATCAGTTGCTGTCAGGTTCCCCAATTCTAACAACCCCTCCCCCTCTCCCCCCATGTGCCTAGAACCCAGGACTGGATGGTCCCAGACTCACGCCCTTCCCTCTCTCCTTCCTTTCTCATAAAAACCAACAGTGATCGGGGCAGACTGGAACCACACTGGGCACTCTGTGTGACATTCTTGCTGTTCCCACGAAGGCAGGCAATATCTTCCCCATTTTGCAGATGAGAACACTGAGGCTCAGGGTAAGGGCTTGGTGCTCGGGGCTGTCTTTCCACTCTGCGCTGCCTCCTGACCACGGCTGGAGCTTTGACCGACTCTGAGGTAGGACCAGCGGGGTACCTTGTTCACCCCAGAATCCCCAGTGCCCCATTTTGTCCACTTGGGGAGCTTGGGCGGAGGTTGCCTCACCGCCTCCAAAGCTCTGCTGGGGAAGGTCAGGGCTGCGGGGCGGGGCTGGGGGAAAGCAGCCTGACCCAGGGCCTCGGGTAGCAGGTCCCTCCCATGGGCAGGCAGAGCCCACTAGAGCCCCTCAGTGGCTGGAAGGTCATTATCATGTTCCTTCTTTTAATTACGTTTGGGCGAGGGGTGTAGCAGCAAGCGCCAGGGAGGGTCTCTGCTCTCAGGGAAGCACGGCCACGCCACGTGGAAGAGAGAGATGGGCCACGGGCTCAAACCCACGCGGCGCTCTACCATCTCTCTGTGCAGCCAAGGGGTGCAGCTGGGCACCTCAGGGCCACTTGAGGCACGAGCCTCACGGCTGTGGCGGGGTACCCCCTGGCTGGGCCGTGGCCTGGGGGGGCCTCAGAGGCCATTGTGCTCCTCTTGGTGATGACCTGTCCATCCAGGCCCTGTTTGCAAACCGGGGCCCCACCCTGAGCTGCAGGAAGCCACGGGTGTCTGTGGAACCGTGTGGATCCCTGTTCAGAGCCCCGCGTGTGCCCGGCACTTCCATGCACGGACACTTGTCTTGCCGAAGACTCGACAAGCTGGCCTCCCCGTTCATGCTTGCCCAAGGGCACCCAGCTAGTGACTGCTTGGGATCAGGGTCTGGTCCACGTTTGTGTGGCCCCTGAGCCCGTGTTCTGCCCTCGACACCACCATGCCGCCGGCCAGTGACAAGGGAGCCCTGTTTGTTCCCCGGCCCACCTTACACTGGCTTGGAGACCCCGGGCACCGAGGCTGACGATCCCTCACGGCATCCTGACTGGGGTCCAGTCTTGGGGGCTTAAGGGAGCGAACTGTGCCCTGCAGATGCCGGGGCGTTCTGACTCACAGACTTGAACTTGGGGCCCACAGGGACCTCAGGAGCTGGTGTAGGGACCCAGTGACTCACCCCACAGGATCTGCAGGGTTGCACCGAGGCCAGGCCCTCAAACTCCACTCCCTGGCATTCGTGCGCCCAGGGAAGCCAGCACCTCTGGTCACGAGGTCACATGCAAGGTCAGTGCCAAAGTCTGGCCCCACCGGTCATGGTGTGGGACCCCAGCAGGGCTGCTCTAGGGACCCTGTGGCCTCGCACACGCCCGTGGCTGCCCCTCCGAGGCCGGAGCAAGCGGCCCAGCGCAGTGGCTTAGCTCGGTGCTAACCTCCACCCCCCCCCGGCTGATGGAGTCGGCTGAGCAAACAGTTCTCTGGCCCCGGAGAAGCCTCCTGAGTTTGGAAATTCCAATAGCATTTCTGTAAAGTGTCATAGCTGATCGGCAGCAGGTGCCTCTGATGGTTGCAGGGAGGGAGAAGGTAATTTGGAGCAGAGAAACAGCTATTGATTGAGGCCAGAAGTTACTGCCGCCAGGAGCCTCCTGGTCCCCGGCTCCAATCGCCCGCCGCAGCCCCCACCCTGGGTGATCCCGACGCGGTCACAGCGGTGGCGAGGTCGGCCCACGCCGTGCCAGCCCCATTTCCCAGGCGAGGAAGCTGAGGCCTGCTGGGCTCTGCTCTCCCTGCACCCACCTCTTGGGGCCTCCTGCGCAGGGGACCGGCTGACCTGATGCACCCGGGCAGGTCGTGGAGGTTTGACGTTTGAACTCGAACGGCTGGCGTCCATCTGTCTGTATGCACGGACATCACGCTGAGTGAAGCAAGCAGGCAGTGGGCAGCCCAATCCGTTCCCGTAACATTCTCCGTATCTGCAAACCACAGGCGGGCCCGGGTTGGGGGTTGGCGCCGAAGCTTCGGAGCTTCTCTCTGGGTGGGGGGTTTGGGGAGACTCACTTCCTGCTCAACAGAAGCTTGGGTTTTCCACGATGAGCTGTAATATCTTCATCAAGAACAAATGCGGTGTTCTTGCCTGGTAAGGGGCTGCCTCAGGGTCTGTGCCCCCCTGGCTGTGAGCGGGGAGGGGCTGGGGCGCTGGGCCTGGGCAGGCGAGCCTCTGCTGATGGTGCCTGAGGAAGGGGGTCCCGGGTCCCTCTGCTGCCTATCATCAGCTCCCTGAAACATGCAGGACCTGGAGGCGGGGGCACCGCAGCTCACGGGGGACCCTCAGGAGGGCCATCACAGCCAGGCGTGCTGGAGGGGAGGGGCTTGTCTCGGCCCTGGCAGACGGGAGCCCTGGGGGCCTCGCCTGGACCCCGGCCGTCTCTGGGCAGGATGGGGGTCCTTCCAGGCCCCGTAGCAGATGCTGTGGTGTCCACCCAGATTCCCTCCCTGGGCCCCAGCCCCCACCCCCCAGCTGCAGGCAACACTTGCTCACAGCGGCCGTCCTCCAGCCTTGGCCACAGGGACACTCCTGGTCCAAGGTCGCTGTCCCCTTGGGTTGGGGGGATGGCAGCCCATGTCCGTGATGAGCCGATGCAAGGGTGCAGAGGCCTGTCCCCCTTGCCTCAGTTTGGGGCAAGTGTGAGGGGCCTAGACTGCCCCGCGCCCGTGTGGTCTGCCGAGGCCCAGCGGCTGCAGGCCAGTCAGCCCTCTGCCCACGCTGCCTTTCTCAGCTCCTCGCAGGCCAGCCTCCAAGGGCCTGCTCTTCTAGGAGTCTGCTTCTTGGAAAGCCAAGCGGGGACAGGCCCTCCGCTGATGGGCACTTGTCCTCTCCTCCCCAGAGGGCACAGGCCTGGCCCGGGCTCCCAGTTCGGGCCCCTTTCCCAGCCTCCAGGCTCCTCCCTGTAAACACGGGAGCATCCGGACACCCCAGGCTGCCCTGGGCCGTGCCCCCGGGGCCCCGCCTCCCTGCTCTATCAGATTTGCAGCTGGAGCTTCTTCCGCTGCCTCCCCAGGGGAGGTCTGCAGGGGTCTGGAAGCGGGGGGCCACACGGTGGGAGTCCCACACTCAGGCACCCAAGACCCTTTGCCACGGGGCTGGGGATGCAGGCCGGCTGGAGTGTGGGGCACGGCTCTGAGCATGACCACCTTCCCCGGTCTCAGCGACCCTGGTCTGTAAAAGAGGGTGCAGGACTGGGCTGGGGGCACAGACAGCAGTTCCTCAGGGCAATCGGTAAGCGCCCAGTTAATGCCGTTGGGGTTGCTCTGCTGGCCGTGGTCCCTGGCCTCTGTAACGGTCCGTGTTGCCGGCAGCATGGAGCATCCTGGCCTCATACCCCTGCCCGACCCCGGGCTGCTGTCTGGGGGGCGGGTCCTGACTCAGTCTCCCGCGGTCGCCTTGGCAGGGCCATGGAGGGGAGGCTGGCCCGGGGCTCGGGCTGGCGAGGACTGCGCCCCACCTCAACCGGGGCCCCGGGTGTTGAACAGGCTCCGTGGCCGCTCCCAGGGCTTCACGCTCCTCAGGAGGAAGCAGATGGGGCTGTCAGCTCTGCTTACGCCCAGTCTTCCCAAAACCAGCCAAGCGTGCCCTGGAACAGGGGAGCGGCTCCTCGGAGCAGCTGGTGGGGCTCCAGGCTGGCATCTCTTGGGGCCCTGTGACGCTGATTAGCAGGAAATAATGCACAGGCAGAGGGAGCGGGCCCAGCGAAGACCTGCTGGCCCGGGGCCCAGAGCTGTCATCCAGGCCGGCGTGCCCAGGAGACTGGGGTTGTGCAGCCAGCTTCCCTCACCCACAGCTGGGCCCTTCCATCAGTGTCCGCCTCGGACCCGCTGGGGCTCAACCCCGGACCTGGGATTCCAGGAGGGATTTATCACTTGCATTTTGTCCATGATGGAGGCCCCGAGAGGCAGGCCTCACCTGGGTCCCCCGCGCCAAGCTTATTCTGCTCAGCTCTGCTCACCCAGAGCTCACTCTGTTTGCTCAAAGCAAAGCCACGTTTCTCTGCACTCGAGCTCCTACCTATCTTCCCCTCCTGCCACCTGCAAAGCATGACTCCCTCCAGTGTGTTGTACCAGTAACGCAGGTCATGATAGGAAACTAGAGAATCCCAAGAATTGAAAACGAGGAGGAAAGAATCCTCCCAAATCCCTTATCTGGAAGGGGCCCCTTTTATGATTTGGCGACCGATCTTCCATGTATTAAGGCACGTGATTTTACAGCACCCACCCTGGCTGCTCCTGACCCATTAATTTCGTGTAGCAATTTATCAAGAGCACACACCCACTCCGTAAGTACATGTCTAGTGCAAGCAAAGTTCCAGGGAGCGTGCACGCCCGAATGTATTCAAGCCTCTCTCCTTCGACATTTAAAGCGGTTCTTAAAGCATTAAACATCTGTGTGCACATCCTTAATTATTTCCTTATGAAAAATGCCTAGAAGTAGAATTGCTAGGTCAGAGGGTATGTGTGTGTGTGTGTGTGTGTGTGTGTATTTCTGGAATAAAGTATTATTACTGTGTGGGGATTGTTTTAAGACAGTTTTATTGAGATATGATTCACGTGCACACAATGCGGCGATGTTTAGTGTATTCACGGAGTTGTGTGACCACCATCACAACCAATGTGAGGCCATTTTCATCACCCCCAAAAGGAGACTCCCATCCCCATGGCACTGACTCGAACCACCTCCCCGCAGGCCCCGCCCACCACTGCCGTGTTGTCCGTCTCTGTGGCTTTGCCCGTTCCGGACATGCTCATAAATGGGATCCTGCAACACGTGGTCCTGTGTGTCTGGCTTCTCCCACCTGGCGTGCTGTTCTCGAGCTCATCCGTGCCGTGCCGTGGCGGGGACCAGAACTCTGTCCCCTGGCGTTGCAGGGAATACCCCCAGAAGGCGGCCCACATGTTTTTCAGCCTTCACGGTGCTCCCCAAAGGCCGCGTGTGCTCCAACGCCCTCAGCAGATGGGGTGTCCATGTCTCGGGGCGGCCACTGGGCCTCGGTCCTGGTTGGGGTTTCTGCACTGGGGATCTTGGTGGGAGGTCGGATCCAGGCAGGGTCACAGCTAGGGTCGCGTGGAGCCCCAGGAAGGCAGTCATGATCTCCATGCTGCCAGCAGTCTTTAAAAAATCTTCAAACCAGAGAAATTTTTATTTGCCTTAATTTAAAAAAATGCTGTGGGATAAAGCAGCCTTTCTGTTGGTTAGTGTTGGAAAAACTGACGTCAGTCTCCTAACACCTAACACAATAGAAGGTGGGATACTTTTTTAACAAGTGTGGTTGCTATGACAATGTGGGAGGAGGCCATTCGTATTTGCCACCTCGGAGGGACTCAGAGACTGGCCCTGCTTTGAGGCCATCCAGCGCCTGGCAGCTTTAGGGAGCTGGGACTGCCCCTCGGAGGCCTGTAGTGACCACCGTGCTCCACCGGGACTGATGCCCAGGTCCCCCCACCGACTGGCTTGCACGCCGAGTCAAATGTTGCCCGTGGCCAGCCCCCTTGGGGTCTGCCTGGACCTGGTCTGGCCACCTCTCTCTGCACGGACGTTTGCAGCTACTGGATCTGACGGTGCACGAAGGCTCCGCTGAAGAAACACAGAGCCGATGGTCGGCTCTGCACCAGTCTTCCGTGCGACCCCCGGGCCCCTGGCACCGCCAGGCCACCCAGTTCATGGGCAGGGAGCGAGGCCCGAGGAATGACGTTCCCACCCCAGAACTCTGCCCTCACTTGGAGCTGTCCTTCCTGGACTCATCCTTGTCCCAGAAAGACAGGCTCCTGGCCGCCAGTGAGTGTGGGGCTTAGTGGAGACGAGACAACAGCCCGGGCGGGGGCTGGCCAGTGCACCTGGCGCCATCCCATCCTACACGCCACCATGACTGGAGCTGGCTGGAGGGGGCACGTGGGTTGCTGGCTGAGTAAAAGGGGGAGAGGGGTCAGGTGGCTGAGGGCTGCTCTTGGGGTCTGGAATGTTCCAGGCTATGTTTGTCTCCAGCCTGCTTCAAATCCCCGTGTGAGCACCTCAAGGAACCCAGCTGGACTGCAACAGGGAAGGCAGACCTGAGCACCCCGTCCCAGGACACAGGACCCTCCCTGAGTGGAGAGCCCTTAAGAACAGGGGCTGAGCTCCCCTACACTTAGAGGGCTCTCTGTCTTCTCTTGAAGTGGACCGGGAAAAGGGCCAGGGAGGAAGCAAGCCCCCACCCCTCTGAAAAGGGCCAAGGTCAGGCGGCTCTGACCTTGTTGCAGGGACAGGAGCTGTGCTGGACACTCGGCCACACGAGCAAAGGTACAAACAAACCTCCATTCTCCGGTCGGGGCCTGGGTGCGATTAATATTTCATACCCCAAGAAGGCGCTGACATTTTGCTGGATGGCTTCAATTAGCTCCCGAGCCTCGTTCTCGTGCTAATAATCAGCTTGGTTATCATAATGGTTTATTAATCTGTTTCGCAGTGTGAAGTCGCTCGGCGTGCTTCACGGATCCCTCCTGCTGCTGCCTGGGCTGGACAGAAATGGCTCGGGCCCGCGGGTGCTCGTGAAGGGGGTCCCGCACTTGGAGGGCTGGGCTGGGGAGTAGCTGGGGAGCAGGCTGGGGCGGGAGGCTCGCAGCTCTGGTGTGTCTCTGTGCTCCCTGAGCCCAGAGGGCCCCTCTGGACCGAACACAGGGATGGGAGGCCCCGGGCAGTGGTTCGGCTCTCTCTCTTCTTCCTCTGTCCCTTGATGCCACCCCTTGACCCAAGGGGAATGCTTAGGAGGAAATCTCTACATGGAAAATTTGAGATGGGGTTAAGTAGCAGGAGAGATGGGGGACAGTGGAATCGTTTGGGTGGGCCATTTGTTTTGTTCCAGAAAGGATTTCTACGCAGAGGTCGCCATATTCTGCATCATGTGACCTGCCCTCCTGGCCAGGGTGGGCCGCCTGACCCCAACACAGCCCCTGCTAGTCACGCTGTCAGAGCCAGGAAGCAGTCCCTTGGTGGGGCAGGGCGGTGGGGCTCCCCCGAGGGCCGCTCGGCCAGTCGTGGGGTGAGGGCCCTTCCTCCTGTCTCCACCTGGGAGCACCTCTGGGTGAGCTGCTTGCAGAGGGAAGGTCAGAGGGGTCTGCTCAGGGGTGCCGGTGGGGGGCTCGGGGCTGGGGGAGGGGGGAGAGAGGTGGAGGGAGGGCTGGGCCACCGGGGCCGGGCCGCAGTCCAAGCACACAAGTGTGGCTCCGGACATGCTTTCTTCACTTGAAGTAATTTCAAAACAAAACAGAAGCTGCAGAATAGGACAGGGGTGTCCTGTGTGGCTTCCCCCCAGCGCTCCTGCCCGAAGCAATTTGCTGCGATGAGCAGGAGTAAGACAGGGGCGTGGGTGGACTCTGAACTGCCCCGCAGGCCTCCCGGTGCTCACCCACTGGGCGCCCCGTCCTTCGGGAGGTGCTGCCCTGTTCTTTTATAGAATGTCCCCCAAACTGGGTTTGTCAAGTACCTTTTCACGACTAGCTGGATACTCTGCAATTCGGCAGGAGGACGGGGGAAGCGAGGTGTCTTTCTCAGCACGCTGTCTCGGGGCGGGGGGTGGGGGGCCCGCGATGGCCACGGGACCACGTGCTCTTATCTTTGATCCCTTCGTTAAGCTGCTATCTGCTGGGCCTCTCTACTGCAAAATTTTCTCCTGAATTTCAAAATATTTTCTCTTGAAAAACGCTTCTGTTTTTCTCTTTGCAATTAATAAACGGCTTGAGGGAGATACTTCGAGGCTCTGCAAATGCGTTGCCCCTCCTGAAAGCTTCAATTTGTTATTTGGGGCGCCCGTGGGTGAATCTTGCTGACAGCCAGTCTTACCATGATGCTCGGACGGTGCTCTGCTCCCTCGTCCCCTCCACATTTGTTAATTAGAATCTTCTTTAAGCAAGAGCGGTCCTTTACCCTCCACTTAGTTATGCAGCTATTTGCTTATGCCGCGATGGACTGGTGGACATTTATTTTGTTGGGTTAAAATGTACCACTCTTGTTATTTGTGTTCTCTCCAGATCCTTCCAGCGCCGGCCATGGCAGATCCTTGGGCCTGGCTCCTGTGCCCTTCAGCAGACCCCCCCACCGGATCTGGACATCGATTTCCTGATGTCACAGGGTGCTCCGGCTCAGCCGCACCCCTGGAACCTGTCTGTTCTCCATGGAGGCCAAGGGGATTCTGGAAAAGGAGGCCCAATGTTTAGTTTTGGATCTTCTGCAGTGGAGCTCCCAATGCCCCCCTTCCACCCGGTGGTGTGACTGAGTCACCAGCCAAAGCCCCTGCCCTCTGTCAGCCCCGGGGGGGGGTGGTGGTGTTTTGCTGAGTTGGGGTCGGTCCCTCATTCGTGTTGGCAGAAGGGTGGAGAGAAGGAAGCAGGTTAGGCAGGTGGAGACAGAGAATGGATCTAGAGACTCAGGGTTGGCTGGTGGGGGTGGTGGAGGGTAGTGGGGGTGGTGGAGGGTAGTGGGGGTCGGTGGGGGATAGAGGGGGTGGTGGAGGGTGGTGGGGCTGGTGGAAGCAGGAAGTTGAGGCAGAGAAGACTGGACACCATCTGTCCCACGTCCACGGGTTCAGCCACGTCTGTGCTCTGCATGGACCTTCCCTGCTCCATTCTCCAGCTCCTCAGCATCCAACCCTCTGTGGCACTGGCCCCACCATGACCTGAGCTCAACCTTGGGCCCCAGCTACGGAGAACTCTGCATCTGGCCTGGGGAATGACCTTGATCCCGATCCCAGACCCAGACGCAGCCCCTGCCCCCAGCCCATGGCTGGTCTCTGACCCTTGCCTCTGCTTGCAGCCTGAGGTCTTGCTCCTGGTGGTGATTTTCTCAATGACCAACAGATCCACTTCATGTGCGAAGTCCTTTCCTCGTGCACCTGTGAGCTCACACCTGTGAGCTTGTGTCTGCCCACTGCTCCCCGGGGAGCCCCGAGCCATTTCCCTGACCCAGCCTGTCCTGATGCCACTCCTGCCCTCACCTCTCAGCCATGTCACGGGACCCTCCCTCCACCGCTGGAGGCCCGGGAGCTCATCTCTCTCACCAGTTTCCTTCCTCACTGCTGTCGACTTGCATCCGACATTTAATGCCAGGCTGCAAATCTTGGCAAAGGCCACCGATGCTCCTGACAGCAGCTCGACAGCCTTCCTCCTCAGCAGTGGAGACGGGGACAGGGAGGCCGGCTGTCCAGAGGATAGAGACTGCAGGGAGGGGAGGAAGGGACCCTGGTCCGGGCTGGTCTCGGGATGGGATTGAGGGCACCCTGGATTTGGCACTTACTCTCCGATACTTGGACTTGGGGCCTATCCAGAAACTGGACCTCCAAGGGGAGAAGGGGTAGACAGAGAAGTTTGGGGAGGGAGCCCAGGGTTTGGATTCCACGAGCCATGGAGGGCCAGGAGGCCACACTGGGCCCCCTCCCTGAGCTTTGGTTGGCCCGCCTGTAAGTGGAGCTGTGTACCCACCTGCTATTGTGGGAAAGGGTGAAATGCAGTGGATGAGCATGGGCAGGAGCCCAAGGTCAGGCAGCTGTTAACAGCGGTGAGACCCATGACTGTGTGGGGCTCCGTGTGGGCCAGGCTGAGCCAGGTCCCGAGGGGCTGGGCAGGACGGTGGCATGGATGTTCCTCCCTCTCCCCTGCTCCCACGCATGCAGACCGCTCTGGTCATCTCTTGTCCAGACCACAGCGAGACCCCCCCCGTTCTTCCACCCTGCCCACAGCTCATGACCCCCACAGCCCCAGGGAGCCTTCTCTTGCACAGCGGGTCTCAGAGTGAGGTCTCTGCCCAGCATCACCAGCTGGGAGTGTGTTAGAGAGGCTCGCTCTCAGATCCCACCCCAGACCTGCTGAATCAGAAGCCCTGGGGTGGGACCAGGGCTCTGGGGGTCCCGCCGCACACTCAGGCGTGGGGGCACCGCTCTGACACAGGTCAAAGTCCTTTCCTCGTGCACCTGTGAGCTCACACCCACTGGACCTGCCGTGAGTTCCCGACACAGCAGAAACACGGCGGGGGAGTTTACGGGTGCTTTCTGTGGGCTGGGAACCTGCTCCGTCCTTGTGAGTCTCACGGATGGTGTACTAATCGACATTGTATATTCCCCTGCTGTCCTGGGGTAGAGACCCGGGGTGGGGGGGCAGCACCTTCCAGAAGGTGACCCAGCTGGCTCGTCCCGTCCTCCTGGGGACCGAGGCCTGGACGGGAAGGAGCAGGTTCCTATGTTCGCTCCATCTGCCGAAGGCTGGCCACCCTCCCCGCTGCCCCAGCCCCGACCTTCACCCGCGTGGCCCAGGATGATGGGTTTAGGGCTGCATTTCGTCTCCCCACGCAGCCTGCAGAGACAGCCCCATGCCGCCTCCTCAGTGTCGCAGGCATTTAAATTGCCGTTTTATTTAAATTTATGTCCGAGGATACAGGCGGAGAAAGGGCCATTTCAAAGTCAGTTTCTGCTTTATGGCTTTACGGGGGATCACATCAGGCAGCTGTTGGAAATATCTTGCTGCTCCCAGCACAACAGAGGATCACGTGACTCACACAGGCTCTAGCTGTTCCTAGGAAGAGATTCCACCTCCCAGCCAGAGAGCGCTTGCTTTGTACCCCAGCTGCAGCCTGAGCCCTGTTCCTCCATCAGGCTGAGCCCTGATCCCAGCCCCAGGCTGAGCCCTGATCCTAGCCTTAGGCTGAGCCCTGACCACAGCCCCAGGCTGAACCCTGACCCCAACCCGACTCAACTCTGACCCCAGGCCCAGGCTGCACTCTGAGTCCAGCCCCAGACTCAGCCCTGATCCCAGCCCCAGGCTGAGCCCTGATCCCAGCCCCAGGCTGAACCCTGATCCCAGCCCCAGGCTCAGCCCAGATCCCAGCCCCAGGCTGAGCCCTGATCCCAGCCCCAGATATGGCCCTGACCTGACATATTAACTCTTTTACGAGGTCATGTGATTGCTTATGAGGGCAGTGGGGTCCACTGGAGCTCACACAGTTCCATAAGCATCTTTGGACTGACCTACTATGCAGAAGCACAGCTCAAATGCATCATGGTTCTGGGCAGCTGATTTCCACAGCTGGAAGAACATCTGCCCACATATTGTGAGCTGATGAGGCTGCAAATGGTCGGCTGCCCCTGACATCCCTTCCTCGTGCGTGGGGCAGCCGCATCAGCCCAGGGGGCTCGGCACCTGGGAGCCCCAGGAGGCCCAGCTTGGGCTTCAGGCGGCCAGGTTGAGACAGAACTTTGCACCCTTGTGGGTAGATGGGATCACATATGGAGGAGCGCTTCATGAACCCCGGGAAGGGGGCTCCTGGAGTCTGCCTGGCACCTGCCAGGAGGGAGCCTGTGGCAGAGCGCCAGGTCCTGACGTTCCGGGGGCCGGGGGACCTCGGGTTCCTCCAGAGCTCAGTGGCAGCTGTGAAGGGTCTCCTCAGGGGCAGGTGGGGCTGGGGCAGGAAGCACACTGGTGGAGGAGGCCTTCATAGGGCTGGGTTCTCCTCCCCACTCCTTGCTCTGGACCCCACGCTGCTTCAGCTGCAGGTGCCTCAGTGTCCTTATCTGTAACATGGGCACAGCACGGGGCAGGGGCAGTGTTCTCCTCCCCTGCACGTCCCCGACCCTGGGCCCCCAGCTTGTGCCCTGGGTGGGGACCGTTACAAATCTATCCCCCCAAGCTCTCTGAGCTCTCCCTCAGCTGCAGAAGCAGCTCAGTGCCTGACCAAACAGGGGCAGGACAGGGACACCTGGAAGGATGAGTGTAGACCGAAGGTGGCCAGTCAGAGGCGGGGAGCCCTGGGCGTGCTCTCCCCTCAGTGTGGTCAGGGTCCAAGCACCGTACACTCACGTCCCCGCTGGCCGGAGAATGCTGGGAGGACTGGCGCCCCGTGGAGCAAGGCAGGGTGCATTGTGACAAGAGAACCTTCTGCACCCCAGCCTTCACGTGTGCAGGGCTGAAGGCCTGCTGGTCATCTCGACTCATCCCTCAGCCTCCCCCTGCCTCCCCTGCCTGCCCGTGTCTCCCCCCGTCTCCCTCTGTCTCCCTGTCTGGCCCTGTCTCCCCGATCTCTCCTGCCTCCCCCTGTCTCCCCTGCTTCCCCCACCTCCCCCTGCTGATTCCTGATTTGGTCACAAAGATCCGGGCTGCAGAGAACCAGAGACTCAATCGGCACCTGTGATGTTTTCAGATGAACCTGGGAAGGTGTAAAAACTTGCTAGGTGAGCCCTGCCAGGGCTGTGGTCCGTGGGACACAGGAGGCGTTGGACTGGTGACCAGGCCTTCTGGGAGGAGCAAGGGGCTTATCCTGAGCCCTAAAGAGGGCAGTGCCCGGGTGCCAGCACCCCTGTATCCTGTCCCAAGTGGGGACCAGGCCTCAGTCTCCCCCTCTGTGGTTTTCAGCCCTGGGACTGGTGGTAGGGATCTGACTGGACCTCCCACCCTGGGTCCTCACCAGCAGCTCTCTGGGCGCATCTCCCAGGGGAGGGGAGCAGGGCAGGCTCTGGGCTGGGGGCCTTGAGGACCAGGGGCCAGAGTGACAGGATCTGTTCTTGCCGAGACTCGGTCAGCAGCTCTGGCCACGCAGGGGAAGCCTCGGCGATTTGAGGAGATCACCCCCACACTGCCCTGTCACAGGCTCCCCGAGCCAAGGGAGGTTTCTCCTTGGGCCTCCAGTCTGAAGGCTCTTCACTCCTCCCTTACTCACTCAACAAACCTGCAGTGAGCACCTTTTGGGTGCAGGACCCAAACCCCCGGGGGTCTGGAGCAAAGAACTCTGGTGGGGGGGAGGCGGGGAGAGGAGACAGACCAACAGGAGCAGAAGGGAGTTTGGGGCAGAGACAGACGAGACCATAAGGCCCCACCAGGTTCTGTGTGGGGGCCCTGGGCCTTCGCCGAGGCCTGCGTGGGGAGAAGGCTCGCGTCTGCCGTAGGGGGGAGGCCGACACAGGCCCTCCCTCCCGTTTCCCGTTGGAAGAGTCGAGGGGGTCTGCGGGGCCTGGGGTCTGGGGAGGTGGCCCAGGGCGGGCTCTGGACAGATGACAGAGGCAGAATTCCCAGTCAGAGCGGAGATGAGAAGGTGGACGTGGAAACGTCCAGCATGGACGGCGGGCAGAGGACGGTGGGTCTGGCCTGGGGCTGTGCTCACTCACAGGTGAGGGGCGTCCGCAGGGCTCCAGGTGTGCCCACCGCAGGTGGTGCTGGGGACACAGCGGGCATCGTTCTTGTCCACGGGCGCTGCAGGCCATGGGGCGACGGCTGTGACCAGCCCCCTCTGACCTCACGTCCCAGGAGCATCCGGCTGATTCCGGAGTCCGGGGCCCCCCGGGGGAGGATTCCAGCAGAGGGGACGTCGTGAGCAGAGTCTGACGGTGGGAGTGAGTGTTGGGGGGCAGGGGGTAAGGGCCGCAGGGCGCTGAGGTGCCAAGAGCAGGACCTGAGGCTGGGTGGGGTCCGGCAGGGCACAGGCCGTGTCCCAAGCGGAGGGGCACCCTGCAGAGCAGCAGGGGAGGTCTGCTGCGACACGCCCTGTGTGGGAGGGAGGGAACAGGGTGGAAGCAGGGAGGTCTTGGGGGGCAGGCGTGATGGGGATGGGGAGAGAAGGAGGCAGCTGGCCCTGACGGCGGGGGGGGCCCAGGGAAGGAGGGCGAAGGCCTTGGAGGTGGATGGCGGTGGTGGGACCGTGGCATCTGGACGCTGGGTCTTCGCGAGGAGGAGGACCAGATGTGCGGGTGGGAGCGCGGGAGAGTCCTAGCGGAGCCCTCTGCTGAGGCTGGCCGCCCGTGGGGACTAAGGCCAGCGTGATGCGCCGGCCGAGGGGGCAGCGAGGCCAGCCCGGGGAGGGGCAGCGAGGTGCAGGGTCATCCCCCAAGGTCGCCCCCGCCCGGAGAGGGGTGCGTTTCTGGGGGGGGGTGCCGCAGTCATCCTGGGACTTCAGAGGTGTGGCCCAGGGGTCCCGAGGGCCAGGGCAGCTGCTGGGAGTGGCGCGTCCTCGGAATCTGGGAGCCAGATTGGAGTGGGCCGTGGAGCGAGGGGGCAGTGAGAGATGAGACAGTGGGTGCCGCCAATTCTTCTGGGTTTTGTTTTTTTGTCATTCTACTGTTTTATTTACACAAGTAGTGAAGGGCGTATTCTGGAATACCAGCTTTAATCCTTTCAAACCTGCCATGAGCACAAGAAGCCAAACTGTAGTGAAATGCAGACAAGCTCGGGCATGGACGCGGGTGGCAGACCCACCTCCGGTGTGGCTGACGCCAGGGGAACGTCTGAGCCGGTGGCTGCCCCCGCGGCTGCCCCTGACAAAGGCTGGGCATGGCCCGTGCTCGGGGGGTGTGGGCCCCGCTGCCCAGCATGGTCAGCCCCACCTCTTGCAGCGGCACATAACTGGGTGCAGAAAACACAACCCATGGAAGAGATCCCGTGGCGTCTCATGCCGAGGGGAGGACGGGCAGTGGCTGAGGGGCACGTGGGGCTGGCTCTGGGTGGGGTGAGCCCTGCTCAGGATTGGGGCTGGGCCATGGCTGCGGTTGAGGGGATGGGGTGGGGGGCACTCTGGTCCTCACAGGCTCCAGCTCCCCCACCGCACAGGGTGGTAGGCCTCCGGTTGGAGCTGCTCAGAGATTCATATGCTCGTGCACACACAACACACACACACGCATCCACGTGCATGCACACAGCTGTGCACGCATACACACATGCACACAGAACACACGCAGGGCCACACGTAACACACATCATCACACACACACACACATGCGGGGACATGTGCACACATGCACTCAGAATGCCCACCGACACCTGAGTGCACTCACGTGCACACACAAAATGCACACGCAGGCGCACACACATATCTCTGCAGGCCCTGAGGCCCACAGCTTGCAAGGGGACCGATGAGCCTCGGCAAGCCCCTCTTTCCCACAACCGGGGCTGAGACACTGGTTCAGACTCCGATCCATTTGTCCCTAATCAAGCAAGTGACGCACCAGCCTGTCTGCTGTGGCCCCGACAGGACCCGACACACAGAAAGGACGGGAGCAACTTTCAGTGTTCGCTGCCTGTGGGCCACCCCTCCTCCGCCAGCCCCACGCAAGGGCCAGACCGCGAGGGAAGGTGGATCCGGGCGGCGCTCCACAGGTGGGGGGCTCTCCGGTCTGGTGGTGCTAACATCTTCGTCTCTCTCATCTGACGGTGGGGACAACCGGCCCGTCCCCATCACGTCTCTCCTATAGAGCCCGCTGACATCAGCTCCCCCATCTCTGAGGTCCCCGCTAACTGCTGGGCAGGGCAAATCTGGGACTGCAGCAACGGTCTCTGAAGGGCACACTCACATTTACACCAGGAATGAGGGCCCTAGAGGGTGGTGGGGGTCCCACCCATGCGAGGGGGCATGCCAGCTGTGCCCGCCACCGATTCCCACTCCGTGCCCATCATGGTGGTGAGGAAGGTCCTGGGAAGGCGAGCCTGGGGTCTCAGGGTGAAGACCAATGCTCCCTGCCAGGCTCTGCTGGCTCGGAGGCCCCCGCTGCCCACAGCCCTGTAGCCACGGGCCGAGAGCTGAGGGCTCGTCCAGGGGAACGCCATTGCGTTTGCTGCTTGAGCTCCTTGTAGGGGGACCCAGCACTGACCCAGACGGCTTTTCACCTGAGAGTGGGTCCTTCTCATTGCCCCCGCCCAGTGGCCAGGGTGCCGTGATTCGGCTGGGATGGACGGAGGGGACAGGGCCCTCGATGCACCTAATGCTTCGTCCACCCCACCCTGGCTCCCAGGCACGTGACCAGAGATTTGTGAAAAACCAAGTTTTAAATTAGGGAGGGAAGTCCCAAACTGGTCCTTGCAAGCACTCAGCGGCTGCCCCATGAGCAGACCTTTCTGGGATTCCATCGAACTTGAACTTTTTATTGTTTTGTTGTTTGTGAGGTTCTTGTGCCAGAGAGAAGTGGGTGCCGGGCTGTCTGGTGCTCTTCAAGGCCGCGGGCGTTTCTCAGGGGCTTCCTGCAGGGCTGAGTGGGCGAGGGGCCCGCGGAGGCCCTGGCTTCCCGGCGACCACCGCCCCCGGCCCGCCTGCAGGCCCCGCCGTGCCCGCTAGGTGGCACTGCCCCACGCCTGTGTCCTGGGCTCCCAGCACCCGGAAGGCCTGGGGAGGGCGGTCTCCCGCCGGCCCAGGGCCTCAGCACCACGATGGGGACAGAGCCCCCTCTCCTGAGGCGGGGGAGTCCGGGGGTGTGTGAGGCCCTCATTGCCGGATTCTGGGAGCCCAGGGCACAAAATTTGTTCAATCTCGCCGCGAGAAGCACAGTTCCGACCAGGAATTGGCCCTCCTTCTTGTCCGTGGGGCTAGGATGAGTGCATGTGTGCATGTGTGCGTGTGTGCACGTGGTGCGCGCGTGTGTGCATGCGTGTGTGCGTATGTGCACTGTGCGCGCGCGTGTATGTGCACATGTGTGTGCGTTTGCGTGTGTGCATGCGTGTGTGCGTATGTGCACGTGTGCGTGCGTGTGCACGTGTGTGCGTGTGCATGTGTGTATGTGCACGTGTGCGTGTGTGCATATGTGCACGTGTGTGCATGTGCGTGTGTGTGTGCATGTGTGTACGTGTGAGTGTGAGTAAGAGGGCTGTATGTGTGGGAGGCAGTGTGCTCTGAGCCAGGCCAGGTCCTGTGGTGTGGGCTGGACTCACCCTCCCTGAAACCTCTCTGAGCCTCAGTTTATTCATCTGTAAGATGGAGGTGCCCTGGACCCGCCCAGCCTGCTCCCCAGGTGTGGTCAGGCCCCCACTGAGGCCGTGGGTTGGGGGAAGGGGCCTCTCCGTAAACTGTAGCACGACATAAACTGTAAAATGACGTAAAGGGATGGCTTCTCCACAATGATCACGGCATGCCTGGCACGGGTCTGATGCCAGCCCCGGGCTGCCAGATGGCCTGTGATGTCCCAGTGTCCTAGGGTCCCAGGCGGTCACCCCACGGGGGAGCAGGCCGAGGCTGGGACAGCCCAAGCTTGCCCCCAGCACCCTCGCGCGGCTGGTGGAAAGGGAGGAAGCACATAGGTGCCACCGGGGTACAGAAAGCTGTCAGCAACTTGAGGGGCCAGAGGGCACGTGACCCAGGCTGGCACTGGCCTTTGGGGGACTCCTTCCCTCAGGATTCCCCTGGCCCCACGACCCCCAGGCAGGGACCCGCTCAGCCACACCACCTCCTGGAAAGGCCAGACCCCTGAGGAGGGCGGACCTCTGGCATCTGTCCAGAGGTCAGCTTGTCCTGGCCCAACGTGGGGATCCCCCGGCAGAGCCTCCCTTGTGGGTGGAGGTGACTGCCAGAGCCTGGGCCCGCAAGCACCCTGGTCCTCTGCCCCTGTGGCTGCCCCATGCCTGTCAAGGCCCCTAAGCCGCTTCTGGGCGGAAACACAAAGCCAAACCCAGAGACGGGTGACTCTGGAGGTCGGTCAGTCTGTGGGCTTGGTTCTGGAGACGGCCGACACCGGGCCTGGCTGTCTCGGGGGGGCCCCAGAGAGGTGCAGACGCACAGCTTTCTTGACAAGATGCCCTTAAGCCCCGTCTGCCCAGCGGCTGCGGTGTTTGCAAACTTGTCCGTGAGTGGGCTTGGCCCGGGCTATCTGACCAGCGGCCCCTGGTTCCAGAGCCAAAGCTGGGCAGCTGTCCCTGGCAGGGGCAGGGTGGACAGGCCCAATAGGCAGAGTGAAGGGGGTGCCGGGGCCCACAGGTGTCACGACGTGGCCTTGTGGAGTGCCTCTGAGGAGCTGGGGAGCCCTCGTCAGCTGGGAGTCCTGATGCAGGGGGATGAGGCCACCTCTCCTAATTTGCATAAAGGCACCACGATCCCGGGGGTCCTGTCCAGAGAGCGTGACACAGGGGCACAGTGTGTCCTCAGTTCCCTGAGCATGGGGAATCCAGAGTCGCATGCTGTCCTCAGCTCCATTGGGCACAGGGCCATCCCCCGGTATGGGACCTAGGGCCCCTCAGGGATGCTGGCCCCTGCCCTGGGTCTCGCTGGGCTGAGGGGGCACAGAGGAGAGTAATAGCAACCGGAACACTGGGATGACCCTGTCACTACCCAGCCGGGCCAGGGCAGTGTCCTCGAGTCACGAAACAGCTCCCCTCAGGGCTGGGGGCAGATCTGTGATTATCCCATTTTACAGAAGATAAATGGAGGTGCCCTTCTGAGGCCCTGGCTGCTCGGAGCATGAGGGGATCAGCGCATCAGCGAGGACAGCAGCTTCGGGGCCCACCTTGCAGGCCCGCCTGCACCCCCGGCCGGCCCTGCCCGTCACACACCAGCCCCGACCCCCTCGGTGCCCTGGGTGGCGGGTGCGCAGGGGATAGTGTGGATGGACGGGTCTGGACCGATGAGGGGCTTCCCGCCCACAGCTGGGCGTCCCTGCTGGCCCCTGCATCCCTCCCATCCCACTCACCTGCCCTGCATCTTGTCCTTTCTCAGCTGGGCCGCAGGGGTCTGGACCCACATGCGTCTGTCCGCCGCCTCCCCCGTCCCCCACGCCTGTCAGCAGCCAGCCGCCCCGGAGCCTCCCGTCCCAAACTAAGTTTTATAGAAGCCTGTCTCCGCCAGTGGCCTCCTGCACAAGCAGGCCTCTATTAGCGAGTGGGAGCAACGCGTCTCCCCGCCGAGCCGGCGTCCCCGGGGGACAGGCTCCTGCTCTGACCAACAGGGCATCAGAGCCCGCTTGTCACAGCGCGCCGCGCGCCCATGGCCCCCGCCACCCCAGGTCGGCCATCCCCAACCCCCGCGGGGCGGCCGTGGCCGGGTCCTGGGCCTGCCCCTCAGTGCCCGACCCGCTCCACTCCGCAGGGCAGCGAGGGCCTTCGGAGCGGCAACCACACGGCACCAGGTCTGGACAGGCCTCCGGCTCCCGCAGAAGCACGTGTCGCCCCCGTGGGGACGGTCACGCTGTAGGATGCCCCGTGCCAGGCACCGTGTGGGTGCCATCGAGCCCTGGGCCCCGCGGCTGCTTCCTAGGACACCCCGTGCGGCGGAGTGAGAGGCTGAGGCCTGGGTGCTCCCGGGGCGGCCGGGGGACCCAGCAGAGCTGGTGCCCGGAGCGAGGTGGCTTCTGCAGGGACCGTGGGGGGTTCCCCATGCTGGAGCCTGCTGGGACACGCCAGCCACACACCCTGGGAAATCATTAAACAGGATTTCTCAAAAATTCATACTTAGATGGCGTCTCTTCAGGAAGTTAGATGGGTCTCTTCACTAGTTAAACCAAAATAAATTGCACGGGAGATTGGTGTTTATGAATTTTTAAAACGACACGTCTGTATTTATCTGGCATTTATTTTATTTTAATTTTTGTCTTCCTGCCTTCCTGTTTGGGGGCAGGGCAGCCGCGGGTCGGACTGTGCCTGGAACCTTCGGCTTTCGCTGTCTGAATATTTTATTTGCCAGTTGCAAATGGGAAATGTAATCAGAAGCCCGATTCCTAGCCACACCAGGGAAGGGGGGCTGGCCTGGCCCCGTCCTCATCCATCTTTGAGTTTACGGCCCTAAAAACTCCTACACAGCCACAGGGAGCAGGCTTTTCATTTTTATTTTTGACTACAATAGAGGTAAAGGTTTCTGCAGATATGAAACCCCCCAAGGGGCACCTGGGTGGCTCAGTCGGTGAAGCGTCACCTCCGGCTCAGGTCATGGTCCCAGGGTCCTGGGATTGAGCCCCGTGTCGGGCTCCCTGCTCGGCGGGGTGACTGCTTCTCTCTCTCCCTCTGTCCCTCCCCCTGCTCATGTGCTCTCTCTCTCTCTCTCAAATAAATAAAATCTTAAACAAAAAATAAACCAACTCGCACCAATGACACGGGAATGTCTGGCTCCAGCCCCTTGGGGTTGCTTCGGGCCACCAGGTTGGAAGGCACAGAGGGAGAGGTCAGGAGCAGAAGGGGCCAGGCTATGGGAGGTAACTTTCTGGAAATAATGAAGGAGAAGAGAGCTGGGAGCCTGTGTGGGGCTGGTCATCTGCACTTTCAGGAGCCCTGGGATAAATTGCCCTTCTGAGTCCTTCATGTTCCTCCGAGGCTGTGGGGCTGCTGGTCCCTTGCAGGGCATCCGCCCTGGGGAGGACCCTGGTCACCTGCGAGTGAGGCTGTCCAGGCTGCTTCTGGACAGGAGACGTCTGAGGCCTGCGTCCACCTCGTGAGGTCCTGCTGCGGGGGCCCCACTTGGCGCACCCGGGCAGCCTGGCCGTTTAAGTGCGCCTGTCAGGGATCCTGGGGTCTCACGTGGAGCAGGTGAGCAGGTGGCTTTGGGACAGCCGAGGCTCAGCCAGCTTTGTTCTCAGGGTCCCTGTCCACCTCTGCTTTAGGCCGGCATGTCTGGGGCACCACTGTGCTGGACCCACTCACAGCATTTATTCCTTGCTGCCTGGGGGCTTGTGCTTCTCAGACCTTCCCAGGAAGTCTCCTCTAACTGGGTGGTCACTTCTGGGCTTGTGAAGAACAGCTCAAGCTAGCCAGCCCCGTCGTAGATCAGGAGAAAATGCGGGCCAGGAAGAGGGCACGGGCAGCACTCTGGACTCCGGCTGCTCAGGAGTCTCCATCACAGGCTCGGCGCAGAGACCGCTGGGCTCCGTCTACGCACCTTATAAATTTAGCGTGTATTTTCACAAAAAATATGCCACACATGATTCCACGGCCTGTCCTTCCTCCTCCAGTCCACAGGGAACATCTGCCCTGGTCCAGGTGTCCAGGTTGGACCCGCCTCATTAATGGCGTTGTGAGAATCTGTTGCACGTCCGTACCGTATCGTAGCACACATAGCCTTCTGTGGCCCGAAGTGAGGCTGTTTCCAGTTTTCACTTTCCTAAACAACACCGAAGTGGACAAGCTGTTTCTGGATGCTGGTCTGCTTGCCAGCGCTGGGTCATCTTTGGGGTTGGGCACGGTGCCCGAACCTGCTTGTAGCTGGAGTGGCCGGGGCTCCTGGCGAGCGGCTTCTCAAGCAGGGTTTGCTGCAGGAGCTGGGACAGAGCTGATCTCAGGGCTTCCATGTACAGCTGTGCAAGTTGCACACAGCACCTCTCCAGAGACCGCTGTTGGTGGAGACACAGTGTCACTGGCGTGGCCTGGAGTTGTGCGTAGCGGTGGCCCAGCTGGGGAAGGCTGGGCAGGGGGGCCTGGAGCTTCTGATGGCCTCTACTGATGGGACTGTGAGCCCAGGGAGGCGAAGTGCCAGCTGGGTTGACCACACTTCCACCCCACATCTGGATGGTTGTGTCCCTGCCTGGGTAGCGTGAACATGTGTCTGGAAGCCTTACAGGTATGGAAGGTTCTGGAGCAGGAGTGAGGGCCCTCTGGCTTCCACATGGGCCTTCCCGTCTCTCGGCTTTTGCTGCAGCCTCTATCCTGGACACTCCCCATTCTTGCCTCTTGGCGACCTCTGGCTCATCCTCCAGACCCAGACCATGGCCCTCTCAGGTGGGCCCAGGAAGCCCTCGGAGCTCTGATGGTCGAGCTGTAGGAACTCAGGGTCCTGTGGGACCACCAGTTCCTCGAGGTCCTGGGCCTCCTCTCTGCCAGCCCTGGCACCCCAGCCAGACACAGGGGTCCTGGGAACATGGAGACCGGGTTCCTGCCACCATCACGCTAATGACCTTGTGTGTATTTTGGTCTGGCTACTTGAAGCCTCCAGGAGGCCTCTTTTAACAGACAGACTGGTAGTTGGTGAGTTAAACCCGCAGGCTCAGAGATGTCTTCTGCTCCTATGGAAACGACCTTGTGCCTCAAGCACAGTAAGTGGCTGCACCAGGCTCTTGGGCGGGTGAACATGACCCCTGGCGGTCTTACTACTGCCATTTGTTTGGCTGGTGAACTGGAGTCCCTGGTGACCGTGTAAGAGCTCTTTCTTCCAAGACACTTAAATGGCAGCTTGTCGCTTGCCCAGATATTTACATATTTCACGGAAATGATTGATCTTTGGCTGCTTTACAATTGCATCATTGTTAATGATGCCCTCTCCGGGCAGACCTGCTGAACCAGAACCCTTGATCCAGGAACGTTTACAGGCTGGTCACTGGTGCTATTACCCTCACCTCACTAGGCCTTCCCTGCCATTCTTTGTGGCTAGGACATGGATCCTGATTGAGCACTTGTCCATCTATCCATCCATCCACCCATCCAATCATCCATCCATCCATCTATCCATCAGCCCATCTACCTATCCATCCACATGCTATCCATCTGTCCATCCCTCCTTCCCTCCCTCTCTCCCTTCCTCCCTCTCTCTACCCATCTACCCATCTACTTATTCATCCACCCACCCATCTGTCCATCCCTCCCTCCCTCCCTCCCTTGCTCCCTCTCTCCCTCCCTCCCTCCATCCATCCACCCATCCATCCATCAACCCATCTACCTATCCATCCACCCACTATCCATCTGTCCATCCATCCATCCACCGATCCAATCACCTATCCATCCATTGTTCCACCCATCCAATCATCTTTCTATCTACCCATCCATCCACCCATCCAATCATCCATCCATTCATCCACCCACCCATCCATCCATCCATCCATCCAATCATCCATCCATCCACCCACCACCCATTCATCTAAACCTCTTTTAAGCAGTTAGTCAAATTACTTCCTCTCTGGCCTTAATTATGTCATTTGTGAAAAAGGAATAAGGATGCCCAACTCACACAATTATCATGAAGGCAGATGAAATAGCGTGGAGGCTGTAAATGACTCGGAACAGTGCTTGGCCATGGTAGCACATTGGGTACTTGGGTTATTATTTTGGGAGGTGTCCCAGCACACCAGCATCCACCGTGATAAGAGCCTGGCACTGCAGTGGGTTTGTCTTGGCTTTGGCTCCTGGCCAGTGACCTTGGCAAGTTCTTGATCCTCTCTGAGCTCTGGTTTCTACACCTAGAAAGGCCTCTTCGAGAGTTGGTGAGACAATTAAATGAGGTATTTAAGGTGTTCATCCCCAGGTCAGGCATCTACGGATTGTTCTTCATCATCATCATCATCATCATCACCATCCTCGTCATCTCAATAGGAATTTATCAAGTGCTGTTATGGATTGAATTCTGTCCTCTCTAAAATCCCTGTGCTGCAGTCCTACCCCCCAGAAGCTTGGAGTGTGACTCTATTTGTAGATGGGGTCTTTAAAGAGGGGATTAAGTTAAAATGAGGTCATTAGGGTGAGTCCTTATACAATGGGACTGGTGTCCTTACAAGAAGAGGAGAGTAGGACACAGACGTAATAGAGGGAAAACCATGTGGGGACCCAGGGAGAAGACACCATCTACCACCTAAGAGAGAAGACCGACGCCTCAGAAGGAAACACCCGGCTGGCAGACACCTTGATCGTGGGCCTCCAGCACCCAAGACTGAGATGGTACCTTTCCGCTGTGTAAGTCTCAGCCTCTGTCATGGCAAACCTGGGAAACTCACACAAGCGCCTACTGGGTGCACCCCTGTGTGGGGCGATGGCGTGCAGCTGTGAGACCCACCCCTTCCTCCACAGTGTGGGAGGTTCCAGCACCCTGCCTTCGCTAAGGACACCCACGCCCTGGAGGATGTCTTCCCCACCCCTGGGGAGTGAGCACCTCTTCATGGAAGAAGGAGGATCATGTGCAGATGGTCTTAGCGCCACTTTCCCCGAGCGCGCCTCGTTCTGGGCTCCAGAGACAGCGCCACTGACCCAGCCCTGATGTAAGACTTAACGAGCTGGCCACAGCGACTCAGAGGGATGGGGTCTGATGGGATCACTCGTGACTGTGCTCAAGGGAGGGAGCGTGCTGGTGCCTGGCTCTGCTGTTTCCTTGCTGGTGGCCTGGGGCCAGGTGTCCCCCTCCAGCCTGAGGTCACTGTCTGACCACAGGGGCCAAGGTGTGACCTCGAACCGCCTTGCTCTCCCGCTGTGTTGGATGTCACAGACGTGGCAAGGTTGTCTGGAGCAGGCTGGTCCCAGGGCTGGAGCACTGCGCAAGTATGGCCCCCACTTTGGTCCCCTCCCCACTCTCTCCATCCCTGGGGGCTTGGGCCTTAAAGAATAGCCAGTTCCTTCCCTTCCGGAGTGCTGGGGTAATGAAATTGAACCCCTACCCGTAGGCAAAAGCCCTGGGCTGGGCCAAACTGTGCTGTGTCTTCATCACTCCCTGGGCTCCCGGGGGGCTGGAGTCACCCCTGGAATAGCAGCAGGAGCACTTGCTCCCTGGGACGGCCCAGCCACCTGCCCTCTGGCTGACGGAACGTCCACATCCTGAATGCGGCAGGGGCTGGAGCTGCGTCGTAGCCCGGTACCCCAAGGCCGGCCCGAAGAGCCTACCTAGGAATTCTGGAAGCTTCCGCCAGCCCAGAGTCACATGCAGCTCAGCACAGCTCCAACGCTTCCACGTGGTGGGGATCTTGCAGGAGAAAAATGTGCTGTCTTTGCTCCAAACAATGCTTCGAGTGTGAGCCCATCTGGTGGCAGCAGCTGGATGGACCGGAATGCTGGTAAGCACGGTAACGAGCCGTGCAGCGCACACGCCATGCCTACTCGCCCAGTGCGTGCCTGTGTACTGACCTCTTCTAATCCTCAGTACGCGCCTGAACTAGCTGGGATCACTTCCCAGATCTGCAGATGAGGAAACAAGGCCACACGGCCCACCGCTGGGGTCATACCCACTGCTCCCGGCCGCTCTCAGGGTGTGGAGGGGGACTGTGATGGCCTGGCCTCTGAGTGGCCTCGCTGTCTCTCCCCTGCACAGCCTCCTCGGGGCCAGGGCCGCGGCCACAGAGGGGCACAGACCAGGCCTCTGGGTCCCAGCCTGGGCGAAGCTGTCCTGACCGCTGCTGGCCACGGCAGACTTCGTGGGGGGAAGCCAGCTCGGGTAGTGAGCCACGAGAAGTCCGGGGTGGCTTGTTACTCGGCACAGCAATCCCCCACCCCTGCCCCCTCCCCGTCCTGATGAATCTGTGGGCGTTGGTCCAGGGAGCCTCTGTTGGGATAAGGCATCGTGTCTTCTGATGCTTCTGATGAAGCTGGCACAAAATGGACCCTCTTACCCCGGGCGTGGGTGTGGGAAATGGACAGGGGGGCTTCCATCTGTGATATGAGAGTCAGGGCTCCCCGGGGGACCCCAAGTATTAGTGTGAGTGTTTGGGGCCAGCAGTGAGGAGCAGCTGCTGGAAGGATCCACAGAGGCCAAGGGCTGTGCGAACCCAGCCACCCCAGGAGAAGGGCTCCTGCCCCAGCCCTGTGGTTAGAAAACTCCCCAGAACAGAGCCACAGGGCTCAGTACACCCCCTCAGGATGCCCAGACCCCTGCTCGCACACTCTCTTTTAGAAATGGGTCTTTCCCTCCCGTTGCATTAAACCCACAAGCGGCCTGCTCACAATACCGATGGAGGAAGCGTGCACACCAGCGACCTTGCTATTGGTGGAGAGAGTAGGATTTGGAGAGTCTGCAAGCAAACCCACCGCCCTCATCATGGGTCACTGATCCCAGATTAGAGCAGAGGAACGGTTTATAGGGCTTAAAGACAGACACGCGTACGCACACACAGGCGAGTGTGCTCCTCATGCCCTTATATAAGGATATTTATATACCATCCCCCTTGCTCTGGGGTGGATGATAAATACTCACCAGCAGCGCACGGGAAACCTGAAACTTGTGGGCCGGCTTGCAGGCAGCTGGTGGGGCATGCTGGTGGGGAGGGCGGTGGCTGGCGTCGGGGCAGGGGCAGTGGAGGTGAGGTGCTGCTTGATGGTGTAGACGTGGCCAGAGGTGTAGATGTGGCTGGGGGCATAGACATGGCTGGGGGTGTAGACGTGGCTGGGGGTGTAGAAGTGGCTGGGGGTGTAGATGTGGCTGGGGGTGTAGATGTGGCTGGGGACCTAGACATGGCTGGGGGCGTAGACGTGGCTGGGGATGTAGACGTGGCTGGGGGTGTATACGTGGCTGGGGATGTAGACGTGGCTGGGGGTATAGATGTGGCTGGGGGTATAGATGTGGCTGGGGACATAGACATGGCTGGGGACATAGACATGGCTGGGGGCGTAGACGTGGCTGGGGACATAGACATGGCTGGGGACATAGACACGGCTGGGGGCGTAGACGTGGCTGGGGATGTAGACGTGGCTGGGGGTATAGACGTGGCTGGGGATGTAGACGTGGCTGGGGGTATAGATGTGGCTGGGGTGTAAATGTGGCTGGGGGTGTAGACGTGGCTGGGGATGTAGATGTGGCTGGGAGTATAGATGTGGCTGGGGGTATAGAAGTGGCTGGGGGTGTAGACGTGGCTGGGGGTATAGACGTGGCTGGGGATGTAGATGTGGCTGGGGGTATAGATGTGGCTGGGGGTGTAGACGTGGCTGGGGGTGTAGATGTGGCTGGGGGTATAGAAGTGGCTGGGGGTGTAGTTTGGCCGGGGGTGTAGACGTGGCCGGGGGCATAGACGTGGCTGGGGGAGAGTTCCCAGCAGGCTGGACCCACAGTCCGAGTGCTCAGTCATCGGTTGCTCTGGGCACTTTCTTGAGCTGCAAACAAGCGCTGGAGATTGGGGCCTCTGGAGGAAGTTCGGTGGGAAGTGATGCCCAGAGGGAGGCTTGAAGGAATTGGTGCCTCAGGGGTCTTTCAGGGGCTCTGAGCACACGGAGATGAGATTCTTCCTCTCTCAAAGGCAGTCTGGTGTTTGTAAAGCCCTCCTGTCCGCACATTTCCTGCCTCTAGAAACCTTACGGTTTTACAAATGACCGGATCCTCTTGCCTGGGTTTGAGCCCTGGCGCAGCACGGAACAGCTGTGTGGTCTTGGGAAAGTTCCTTAACCTCTCTGTGCCTCTGTGTTCTTGTCTGCAAAATGAGGACAATCACGATACCTACCTACCTCTCCACGTGTTGAGAGGGTTAAGACACACAACACGGGTGGTGTGCTCAGCCCAGGGCAGCACGGGGTCAGCTCGGGGTAGTAGACCATCGCCACCACGATCATTTTTCCTTTTTATGTGTGTGCTCTGCACTTCCTGGTGAGGAAACGGGGCTCGGAGAGGATGAGCTAGCTGCTGACGCGTCCCAGTCCCTGTGCGGCCCGTGGCCGGAGGTTGTGTCCCCTGGCCACACTCTGGCACCACGGCACAGCCCGCCCCCCCAGCCTGAGCCCTCGGCCTGTTCCCTGCTCTGTCCTCTCAGGGCTCGGGCCCCCCAGGGAAGCCCTCCTGGGCCTGCCCTCTGGGGCACCTGCCCCGTGCCTGGCAGCTCTGCCAAAATTAGCTCTTTCCTGCCGGGGTCCTTAGGGTCTGCCGCGGGGAACAGTCACTGTGCAGTCCTCTGACCCTGAAGGCGTCCTATGTGTGGCCCCAAGCCTCAGCTCTGCAGCCAGACCCTGTGTCCAGCGGGAGAGGTCAGCTGGCACCTAGGGACCCTGCCTGAGCTGGCACCTGGTGTGTGTGTGTGCGCACGTGCGCATGTAGGTATCTGTGTGTACATGTATGTGTGTAGGTATCTGTGTGCATATTTGTGTGTGTGCGTGTAGGTATCTGTGTGCGTGTGCACGTGCGCATAGGTATCTGTGTGCACGTGTGTGCGTGTGTGTAGGTATCTGTGTGCACGTGTGTGTCTCTGTGTGCATGCGTGTAGGTATCTGTGTGCACGTGTGTGTGCGTGCGTGTAGGTATCTGTGTGCACGTGTGTGTGTGCGTGCATGTAGGTATCTGTGTGCACGTGTGCGTGCGTGTAGGTATCTGTGTGCACGTGTATGTGCGTGTAGGTATCTGTGTGCACGTGTGTGTGCGTGCGTGTAGGTATCTGTGTGCACGTGTATGTGCGTGTAGGTATCTGTGTGCACGTGTGTGTGCGTGCGTGTAGGTATCTGTGTGCACGTGCGTGTCTGTGTGTGCGCATGCATGTGCGCACCGTGTCTCTCCTGGCCGTTTCGGTTCCAGCCGGGCCTGGGGAGGGGCCTGGTCCCGGGGCGCTGAGTGAGGGACGAACTTGGGCATCATCTGGGACCTGCTGTCGGAGCAGAGCTCTTGCGGCTGGTGAGAATCCCAGTCTCCACGAGGCAGATGTGAGGACACCATGACGACACTGGGCCCTTCGCTGGCGCGTCTCTCCCACGGCTGCCCCCCACCCCCAGCCAGCACAGACCCCATCTCCTTCCAAGGCCAGAAAGCTGGGGAAGGACAGCGGGGCATTTGCACCTGGGAGGGGACACGGCTCCCTGATGCAGAACAGGAATTTGTCTCAGGGAAAGACAGCACGAGCTCCGATGACCCGGAAAGGCCACCCGTCCCTCACCCCAACTTCCCGAGCTCCCCTCCTGCCGCCGCCAGCTCCCAGAGGTAGGGCGCCCCAGCCGGGGCCTTCCCGGGCCCAGGGGAGTGCAGCCTCGCGGAGCTGTAGACAGTTACTCGGTAATGATCTCCCCAGGCCTGCACACTCGACACAAAGCATTAAAGTAGTCAGAATACAATCTTTTTATGGGTAGCAGATTGAAAATCCATCAACATGTACCCATCTATCACCAGTGCTGACAGAAACCACCAGAAAGAGAAAAACAAACATAAATAAGCTTTGTCCAACTGGGGAAAGCTGGAAGCCGCCGAGAGGTCCCCGGAGGCTCCCGACATCGGCACTGATACCCAGTGTGCTGATGGCCTGTGGGCCCCACAGCCGGCAGGAGGTGGCCCGGGTCAGGGCCAGGAGCAGCCTGCCGGCCCCCGCCACTCCTGCTCGCCCGCACCCAGGGGCCTGGGCCTCGCGTCCTCCAGAGCCGAGCAGGGATGAGCAGACCCGCCAGGTGCACCCCCGAGGCGGGGGCCAGGAGCCGGTAACAGATGGGGGTGTCTAAGCCGCCTCTCAGCATCTGTCCCCCCAACTCCATGTCTTAGAAGGAAGCTCCTTCCCAAAAGGGCTGTGTCTCCATCTTCTTTTATTAAGGTTCCAGAATGTTCTCATCTTCTTGCAGAGACAGAAACAGTGACCACTGCCACAGTGGGGACACAGGCATGTGGTTTTGGGGCCCCCACTGAATCCGGGACCTAAGCCCTTGGGCCCCTAACGCTCTGGGCCCCTTCCCCAGCCCCTCCGCCGGCACCCTCCTGTCCCTAGAACACATCGCCCTCTCTCTTTGCCCGCCCCTCCCTTCCTCTGCTCTCCCACCCCTCCCCTTGTCTCCGTCTCTTCCAGGTCTTGGATGCCATGTGCAGAAGTGTCTGCTGGGATCCCTGCTCCACACCTCTCCAGTGACTGCCTGCCATCCTGTCCCCTCCCTGGACGGCGGGATGCCCGACGGCCATGCAGAGTGGGCATGCATGCAGCACAAGGGAAAGCCAGCCAGAGGAGGGGCTGATGAGGAGGGGCTTCCTAGAGGAGGTGGACTCGGTGGAGGGTGCAGAGGACGAGGGGCCTGGAGGTGCAAGGGTTGGAGGGGCGTCTACGTGGACCGGGGGGTGGGTGAGTCAGGGGCTGTGGTCCCGAGGGTGGGGGCTGTGGCCAAGCCCTCGGCTTCAGGTTGGCGCCCCTCCTCGGGCTAGGACTGTCGTGTTTGTGGTTAGGGTTATGGCTTCTGCAGGAGTCCTTAGGGTGTTGCTAACCTCACCACTCCTGAGCAGCATCTTGGGCGTCTGAGCGGAGACTCGAGAGGGCGGGAGCCCTCACCGACCTCACAACACCAAGATTCTCCCAGTGTCCATGGCGTGGCCCTCACCTGTGTCGGGGCCGCCACACCCACGTGGGCCTGGGGGCCGTGACAGCAGCCCTGGGACTGGCCCCGTGGTGGGCATCAGTGGGCATCTAGTGGACCCTGTCAACTAGCCCCCAGGAGAGGCAGAGGTGACTCATTTCTAATAAATGAGGAATCGATTTACGCATTCGTTCACGCCTCAATGCATTTCTTTTGTTTTTATATTTAGTTGTTCATGAAATTCTATTTAACACCAAAATAACAGTAACAAATACGGGATGAACTATACTTCTTTTGTTTCGGTAACAACATTTTTGAGACATAATTCATGTTACATACAATCCATTCACCAAAAGTGTACAATTCAGGGGTGTTCGGTATGTCCACGGAGTTGTGAGACCACCACCATAATCAATTTTAGGACGTTTTCATTATGGCAGAAAGAAGGCTCCTTCCTCTTCCTTCATCCCCGGGAAGCCACAGATCTGCTCTCTGTCCCTGAGAACATGCCTGTCCTGAGCATCCCGCGTGAAGGGAATCCCCGGCCACTCAGCTGTGTATGTCCGGCATCCTTCACGCGACATCATGGTCCCCGGGGCTGTCCACGCGGTGGTGCATGGCTGCCCTTGGCTCGTCTTCAAGGCTGAGAAACGTTCCATCGTAGGGATGGAGCACCTTGTGCTTGTGCGTTCATCGACTGACAGACACGTGGGTTGATTCAGCCTTTTGGTTCCCGTGCGTAATGCCGCGTGAGCACAGGACGAGTTGTCATGTGGACGGATGTTTCCACTTCTCTTGGATAAACCCAAGGAGCAGAACTGCTGGAGCAAGAGGAGACTCCGCCTAACTTTGTAAGGAACTGCCACCCTGTTCACCAAAGTAGCCGGCAAGTTCCCGCTGGTAGAGAAGGAGGGCTCCAACCCCCACATGGCGGCCCACTCTGGTGACCTGTCGCTTTGTCGACCGCTAGCCCGGTGGTATCTCATCTGGTTTTGATTTGCATTTTCCAGACGACTAAGGATGCGGAGCTCCTGTTCATGAGCTTGTTGGCCACTTGCGTAACTTCTCCGGAGAAATGATTCTTCAGGTCCTTTGCCCGCTTTACAATTGGGTTACTTGTCCTTTTCTTAGAGTTGTGCAAGCTCTTTACAAAGCATAGGTCCTTGATCAGATATATGCCTGGTTACCTTTTCAAAGTGCATGTAGACAAGAGAGAGCGCTGAGCCCAGGTTCTGCCCCAACCAAGCCTCGTGTCCGCGGGGAACGGTTCCTCATTTCTAGCGGACGCTGTGGATGGCTCACGTCTGTCCAACCCCGAGAAACCCCTGTCCATCCCCATGGCCTAAGCTTGCACCATGTCCCACCCGGGCTAGCGCCTGTGCCGCCCCCCGCGCCTCTCACCCCCAGCACCTCCAGCCCTGAGACAAAGCCATCTGCTCCGAGGGCTCCCGGGGCTCCCTCCTGCCTGGTGGCCCAGGCTTCTCTAAGCTGTGGCCACGCGCTCCGGCCACACCGACCCCCTGCCCCCAAAGCCCTTCCTCCCTTAATCCCTCCCCACCCTGAGATGAGGGAGCTGCAGCCCTGAGCCCCCAGCCCAAGGTCATGCGGCCCCCACAGAGCTGGATTCAAATTCAGGTCGGACCCCTGCCCCCTGCTCAGCCCCGGGGAGGTGGCGGCTCGTGCCTGTTGCCTCGGGCAGGCCCCGGAGAGCATTTAGCTCTGTCGGCTAGAAGATTTTTTCTCTCAGCCAGAGCAGCTCTGTGTCTGTCACAGCTGAGCAAACTTATATTAGCAGCTCAACTGGCAGGACCCCACGCTGCACATGGGCTTCCAAGCCTGTCCTTGTGTGGCTTTCAGCTGATTCATAAATTAAATTAAGCCCATCAATCCTCCCCACAGCAGCCAGCCTCCTTCCTCCCCTCATTAGATGCGCCACCAGCCTCGTGGCTGGGGGGCACGGGAGGGCAGGCCGGGGGTGGGCACCGTGGGCGGGGCGGGGGCCAGCCCCCCTCGGAGCATTGAGGGCTCTAAGTGATGCCCCGGCGTGTGCATCCTGTGGCAGGTGCTCGAGGAGACAACGGACGCCCCACGGGTGCGATTCGGGCTCGTTGGCCGGGGTGTGGCCTGGAGCCCCGGGGGCTGCTGGGCCTTGTGGGGCGGCTCCCCTGTTCCCGGGGTTTGATGTTTCCTGTGGCTTCGGGATCCCACGTGGCTCATCCCAGCCACAGTCCCGACCGTCACTGATCCTGACTTTATATCAAGATTTTGATATTTATTTGTGGATTTTTTTTGCATTAATATGACTTAAATGTATTATGTTAAAATAGAATGTGTTGTGGCGATTGTCTTTTTGGCTCTTCCTTCAGGTTTGTGCCCGAGGTGTGTGCCCAGCTCCCCTCCCCCTGCTCTGGGTGCTGTGCATCCACGGCCTGTCATCGGCCCGGGAGGCGGATGTGCGGCGGGCAGGTGCAGCCCCCGTGGGCTCGGCACCAGCCCCAGGTAGCCGGTGACGCCACGGAGTGCCGCGGAGCGAGGCCCACACCGGCCCGGGAGTCGGGGAAGCCACCAGTGACAACTGGCCCGGGGAAAAGGTGTGTTTGCGCGCTGGCTTCCCGATGGATCATGCACACGGTGGTCCATCCTCCTGGCTCAGGCCGGGCGGGAGTTCCGGGGCCGGAGTGCGGCCAGCGGGGCTGAGCGGGTACGGTGCCATCACACGGACTGGGCCGTTAGTCGACGTAGCCACAGTCATGACCGTGGGGCTGCGGTGGGTCGCGGAGGGCTCCGACTTCAGGCTGAACATTTCCCCCGGGGAGCCCGGGAGCCACCCCACAACGGCTGTGCCTCAGAGGTATCAGCCTCGCTGTTCGCGGGTGGACCCACCGGCCTGTGGGAAACACAGGCCCCCTGCAGGCCCAGCCGCTCAGCGGCTCGCAAGCCGCCCACAGCCCGAAGCGCCGATCTCACCCACCGGTTCCCGAGCTGCTGGGCTGCCTTCCCGCAGGGGACCCTCTGCCCAGCCGAAGGCCTCCCTGACTCACCCGTGGGAGCCAGCCCCGCCCCCACCCTGTGCACAGAACCCCCCCCCCCACGGACCACCTGCCGGATGTGGCTCATGGGGATGAGTGAAGAGAGTGCTTCTCTCCCCTGCTCTCCATCTCTCTGTCTCTTGACAAAATGATTTAAAACTAAGTTGCAGATCTGATAACGGTGTGAAGTGTCCACCTCCTAACAGAGATGTTCTTTTACGCAACCACAGTACATTATCCCACCTAATAATGAACAGTTCCCAGCAGAAGCCGGTCCATCGATGCCCAAGTTGGCACCAGCGTGTCACTGGGGAGGTGGGGTCCCTGGACGGACCAATACCAAGTAGAGCAGAAGGTGAGGCCAAATCCCAGGCTCCTGACTCCCAGCGCCCCTCCCCTCGCCCCTGCCCGGCTGTGGGATGTGAGCGCCCCTGGTCGCCTCCTTACCTGCAGGTGACACGGGCAGGTGGGTGGGATAGGGCGGCCTTGCAGCTGGCCCGAGGGGAAGCCAGGCTCCGCCCCGCATCTCCTCCACGGGGAGGGCCGGGCGGGTGGGGGGCCGCCCGCCTGGCCCACCTGCTCCTGCCTCTCCCTGTCTTTCCCTCTCTCGGTCTGTCTCTCAGACTGATGGGCATTTTTCGATTCGGTCCCCGACGATTTGTATGAAAACTTGTCAAGGCTCTGGATAAAATTGTCTGGGCCTGGTGTTTTCTTTGGGGGAAGATGGCAAATTATGGATCCAGCGTCTTCAATGCTTAGAAGACGTCTGGCTTTTCTATTCATGGTGGGGTCAGGTGTGGGAAGGTGACATTTAAACCTACGGATTTGCCAACTGCACCTAAGCTTTTAAATATATTGGCGGAAAGCTCCTGATTCGTGATGTAATACCCTCTTAACTTGATAGCCGTAGCCACACACGCGATTACGTGCTCGTCCCTACTATTTCTTCTCTGTTTCATATCTCCTTTTATTGTTGGTCAGTATTCCGAAGGCATGTCTATTTTATTGTTAGTTTTTCCCCACAAACCCATTTCGGTCTTTCTAACGCTCCCCGGTGCGTGTTTCTGCTTCGTTCAGTGTTCGATTTGAACCACTTTCTTTGTTTTAGTCTGTTGTCTTTTGATAATATTTCAGAGGGATGCATTTTCGGCTTTTCTATCTTTTCCAAAACAATCACTCCAGCTCCGCATCTGCTTGTGCCTGAGTGTGAACCGCGTTCCTCAGGCTGAGCCATGCGGTACTGTTAAGTCTCCGCCCCAGACATATTCCAACCTCTGACCCGATACCTTCTGTGAGCCGCACGGGAGGTAGAGTTTCCCGAAGGTTTTCCTCGACTTCCCGCTCCTCTCAACCCCGACTGCTGACTTAATTGCTCTGTGTTCAGAGGACGCGATCTCGGCGTTCCGAGAGCTCGTGCGCGGGATAGACGTGTTTCACCCCACGTCGCCAGGTCCTGCGAGTGTTTCCTTTGGCGCTGGAGGGGAGCATGTGCTCGGGAGTTCTGGGGCGCTCGCTTCCGCCGCCCGCCAGGCCGAGCCTGCGTCCCTGTCCTTCAAATGCCCTGCATCCCGGGGACTGCCCGCGGTGCTAGGTCCGCCCGTCGCGGGAGGCCTGTCGGCGCCTGGGTCCACGTCGCGGGGATGCCAGCGCCCTCCGATGCACTGGGCTCACTTTACCACCAACCACGCGTCCCGCCTTTCCTCTTGCTCATTTCCTCGACTTCCCGGGTCTGTCGGCACTCCCCCTGTTCTGACTTCCCATCCGTGGGCCTGGGCGCCGTGGTCTGTAGTGGCTGTGATGTCCCCAGGATGAGTGTGTCAGGCCCCCGTGGCCTCCAGAGCAGCTCGGGCTCAGCGCCCACGTGCCCTCCTGCTCCTGACTGTGCTGTGGATCCCGTGTGGCCCCAGACGCATTCTTGCTGTGGGCGTGCTCCTTCAGGTCCACTCGGGTCTGGTCCCTGGCGGCTCACGTGTCCACCGGGGACCACTGCCTTTCAGGAGGGAGGGGACGGTGAGAAGCGAGGGGTCATGCCCGTCCTCTAGAGACAACAAGACCAGGGTGAAAGGCTTCCGAAAACCTTTTCTTGAACCCAGGGCTCTCAGAAGAGGAAATTGAGGAGGAAACCCCTTTTTCCTCCACTCCCACTGTTCTGGAAGCTTCTCTTCCAGAAGGCAATTTCCTCACACGCTGATGCCTCCTCACAGCCTTGTGGGTCCAGTCCAGCCGTCCTCCGAAAGTGTGTGCCAGAGCAGCTCTTTCCGGGCGGCCGCGTAGCTGCAGGGCCAGGCCTCCAGGTCCTCCCCTGGCCGGCCGGGGTCCCACTCCTGTCCCTGAGAGGAGACTCCGCCTGCCCGCCACCCGCTCTCTGAGCTTCCTGGTGCCCCAGGCTCCGTTGGATGGAGGGTCTTCTGTGCGTCCTCACCGACCCCTCCACCCCCCAGCCAGGCAGGAGGTCCTGTTTCCCAACTCAGAGATGAGGAAACCCAGGCTCAGGGGGCTTGAGCCCAAGGCCAGACCCTTGTGCACGTGGGGGTGAAGGTCAGCCTGGGCCCTGCCCAACAGGACCAGGGAGAGGGGCTGGAGGTCCACTTTCCTCCCCGCCCGTGCCCTGGGTTCCCTGTGCTCTGGCTTTGGGCAGCCCTGCAGGGGGATGAGGCATGTGTGCCCTCTTCCCAGGCTACCCTCCGGTCCGGGGTCAGGGGCACCCCACATCTTGCTCTGTCTGGTATTGGAGCATTTGCTCAGGGTGGAGGCCTGGGGTCTCCCTGGGATGGCCCTGGATGGACGCGAGGAAACACACCCCCTGTGCTGATGTGATCCCGGGCAGCTCGGCGGGAAGAAAAGCCTGGAGTCCGGGCCTGGTGGACAGCAGAGGGCTCGGGGGAGGCTGACCACAGCAGGGAGAGTGTCATCCAGACCCTTGGGCATTTCCTGTCCGAGTCCTCGGGGCAGGCCAGGCGTGCGGCTCCACCATCGCCCTTGTGGCTGGAGGTCCCTGGCTGAAGGTTAAGATGGGGCGCGGTAGCCAGGGACCAAGGGAGCCTGCGTGGGGCTCCTGCCCGAGGAGCTCCCGGGGTTCTGAGTGTGGCTTCTGCCTCCGGCCCGTGGCACCTACGGCTCGATCCACAGCTGCCGGCAGGTGAGGGGCCGGAGCCCCCTGGCCCGAGCTTCGGCGCTGCGGATACCCCCTGGAGCTGCAGGAGAAGCCCAGGATTCGAAATCCAGCTTCTACTCCCTGCCTCCCGGACTGTATAGATTTGGGCTGATCGATGCCCGGGCTGGGGAGTGAGCAGGACTGGGCCCTTCCCTTCACAAGCCTGCTGTCCTGCGCCGTCTGTGAAGCAGCACTCGACATGGGGCCACCTCGGCCTCCTGAGGGAAAACAATCGACCTTTGATGAAGTGTCCGCACCAGACCTCAAACATCAAACAGTTTAATTCCAGATTAAATACAACAACAAGATTTCAGTGAGCCCATTCGTTCAAAACGAGTCATTTCTGATCACTTGGAGAGCACCGTGCATTTGTCCTCATCTAGGGGAGGTCAACCGTCCAGGTGGAGACGGCGTGGCCGCCTTCCACATCTGAGGTTGGTCGCTGCATGGGAGGCCCGGGGTCCTGGGCGGCCGAGCTGGAGGAGGGGAAAGCCAGGCCCGGGGAGGCCAAGTCCACACAGCACGTTAGGGTGGGATCCAGCCACGTGCTAACTGGGCGGTGGGTGTTGGTTGCAGGCCACAGGGCAGGTCTCAGTCCTGGGTGCCGAGGACGTGCCCACCAAGTGGGAAGCAGCCTGCAGAGCTGGGGTGGCAGGAGCTCGGGGCTGGGAGGGGCCTGCTGGTGTCTGGTCACCCCTGACACCCGCCCTATGCTCGGAAGCCCTTGTCAGCCACACCGCGTGACTGACTGACTGTCACAGGCGGGACAGACTGACGGGCAGGCAGGGGACGCCTGGAGCCTCTCTGGCCCCGCCGGGTCCCAGCCCTTCGTCAGCGGTGATGCAGCCACACTTTGCTCATTCTCCGGCTGGGGCTTTCACTGGAAAGCCAGTGTCTGGCTCTACTGAGGGAACCAGGACACTCAGGTACGGGCCTCTGTGTGGACGGATGTTCCCTTGTCCCGGCAAATCCCCCGAGCAGAATTCCTAGGCCATGTGGGAACTCTGTCTAACTCGATCAGAGATGGCCGACTGTTTTCCGAAGTGCTCGTACCTGTCTGCTTGCTCACCAGCAGCCTACGGGAGTCCCGGGTGCCCCCGAGCATCCTTGGTGTGGACGGGCTTTCGCCGCAGTCCTTCCGGTGGGCCTGCCCTGTCCCCCCGCAGCATGGGCATCACTCGGCAGGGGGAGCCGAGGACGCACGGGCAGGCTGTGTGTGTGTGTCGTGAAGCACCCACACGTGTGCGCCTGGGGACCTGGATGTGACAGGTGGACAGCACCCTGCTGCTCTGTCCCATCTGTCTGCCTGGCCCCAGCCCAGGGGCCCTGCAGGCTGTCACCTCACAGAGGCACCAGCAGCTCTGGTGGTGTGAGGCATCCTGTCCAACGGGGAGGTCCCCGGGGCCGGGGAGGGGCATCCTGGGACCCAGCGGAGCCCCCAGCTCTGGACAGAGGGAGCCTACTGGCCGGCCGACGTCTCCATCCTGCACGAGCCCCCAGGTGGGTGGAGGTGAGGGCCTCTGCGGGGCGGGACAGGTGCCAGGAAGCCTCATGGTCTTAGAGCTGTTGTCCGTGCACAGGAGGGCAGGGTCCCTCCGCTCTGGAAAACTGGACGGGAGTCTAAGGACGGAATTCCGTGCTCTGACCCCTGGACTAGCCCACCATCCGCGGGGCCTTGATTTGCTCTTCCTTAAAATGGGAATATCCTGCTCTTCCCTGCTTACGTCACAGGGCGGGAAGTGCGAGTCAACTCGCTGTCCTCAGGCACAGGTTTTCCTGCTGACGGGATGGTGGACTCCCCAGCAGGTGAGTCACTGTGGTCTGTGAGCCACACAGAAAGGCCACAGAAACCGAGAAAGTCTTAGAGCTGCTTGACTGGGTAATCTGGTCTGTTGAGTCTAAGAACAGAACATCGGGGCTCACAATTTGTGGGGTTGTTTAATGATTGCTTTTGGCTTCATTTTGCTGGCATTGGTCTGTGTGGATGGGGAAAAGTACCACTCGTCTTCGCCACAGAGGCTTTGGGAAGCGCAGATTTAAACCATAAAGAACAAACATTTCTTCTTTTTGGAGCAGCTGTTGCCAAACGCTGCGTGGGCGCCCGTAGCCGGCCGCACACCTTCCCGACAGCGGCTCGATGAGGTGCGGCAAGGGCTCCAGAGAAGTGGCCGTCCTTTGACGCCGTCAGCTGAGATGAGGTCATCGAAGTGACCACGGGGATGCCCAGCGCACACCCGCCACAGCCGCGCAAACCCGAGGCGTACCCCCCACCGCGGCCCGTCCACACAGTGGGCCGGAGGGAGCCGTCCACAGTGATGCCGGCACAAGATCGCGGAGGAGTATGAATGAGGAGATGTTCCTTCCTCCGTGTCTTCATTTGACGAGTGTTTACTGATAACCTACAAGGGGCCTGGCAGGTGCGTCGGAGATGGATGTGTTTACCGACGCGAGCAGCCTTCAGGGCCCGGCGCCCCGCGGCCCCAGGGTACCTTGGCGCACAGAGAGAGGCGCGTGCGCACCAGCAGGGCCTGGCCCTCGCGCTGGGGGCAGGGTGGTGGGCATCCTGTTTTCCTTCGGCTTCCCAGTATGTCCCATGATGTTCTGTGATGAATATATATGGCTTGCGAAATTAGATTTGGAAATAAATGCAATTTAAAAAACCTCCATTTGCATATAAACAAGGGTTTGCTGGAGGAAGCGCCTTGTAAGTCATCAGATTCTGTCTCCAAGACTCCTCCAGGGGCCTCGGTCCAGGCCTCTCCCTGCTGACCCTGGAAGGGGCTCCCGGCACTCATGCCCGGCCAAGGCCCCAGGATGCTCTTCTATGTGTGCGTCAGCCTGCACCCCCGACCCTCCAGGGGAGAAGAGCCATCCCACCCGAGCCCCCAGCCTGGTCCCCAGCCCTTCAGCCTGCTGACTGCCATTGGCTCAGGCCAGTGTGGCCGAGAGCCCTGCCCCACGTCCTCCTGGGTCTCGGCTACGACCTCCCCCTGGCCTCTGTTCCAATCCCAGCCCTTGAGCACTGGACCCCACCTGGTAAGCGGGGATGGTTCCCACCTTCCTGGAGGGGCAGGGGGCTCTGGTGGGGATGGGTTTTACCCAAAAGTCCATCTTGCTGAGGATGCCCCGAGACAGTCCCTGCCCAGTCCTCGTCACCCTGCTTTGGCCAGGCTTTGCGTCCCTCAGGTCCTCCCTGAAGGGGACTTGTGTTGCTGGCTTTTCCACCTGCTCCTTCACATGGCTGAGCCATTCTGCAGAATTCAGCTTGGACGTCACCACCTCCAGTAAGCTCCCCTGGCATCCTCCCTTCACAGCAGGGACAGGTACTCTTCTTCTGTGCCCACACGGCCCACACCTCCCCAGTTTCGGGGCTCGCTGCCCCCCACGCCCACAGGACCTTCTCTGTCCCCCCACCTAAAGCAGTTCCACGAGGCCCTGAGTGTCTCAGCTTCACTCTTAGCATTTGTGATGGGCACAAGGGCGTAAACTCACCTCTGCCCAAGGCCTCAGGGGGGCTGGTTTCGGTGGAAGGGCTTGAGGCTCTTCTGGCCACTCTGCCTGTCCCAATGCCAAACGTGCCCTTTTGGCAACAAAACAGTCAAAAGCAGGCTCAGCGTGCTGGACATTCAAGGACCATCAACCAATCCTAAGTGGCTTGTGCGTGAGTTTTAAAGCATTCCCTTGGCGTCCCCTCAACCCCGTGCACATGCACGTTCGGGACGGTGACGGGGGCGTAGTGTCTGGGGGCTCTGCTGGGTCTCCCTCATCTGTCTCCTCGCCTCTAAAACTCAAGTGAATTGGCCAGCTGCTGTTTCCATGGCAACCCTCTCTCCTCCAGCAGCGATGCTGGAAAATCGAGTTTTCAGCTTAATCTTCCTGGAAGTCTGCCGGCACCAGGGGTGCTGTTTAGGAGGAAATGGGGGCCATTCGGCCGAGGGGCCCTGCCTGAGCCTGCCCACTGCCGCCTTGCTTTCAGGGTCTAAGAAGTTATTACTGCTGCGTTGTTATCTTGCCTCGTGCAGTGAGCGGCCGTCTCTGATGGGGGGGGGTGTCCTCCCTCCATTTTTCAGAAGGGCAAAGGGAGCTTGCCTGGGGGCACGGGGCTCGTAAGGGGCCAAGTTAGGCCTGGACCCAGCATGTGGCCTCTGAGGCCTTGACTTCCAGGAGACTGTCCATGCCCCACATCATGGCCCTACACGTTGCACGCTGCCCCTGCTGGAGGGCTCCCTCCAGCCTCCCCCAGGCCCAGAGCCAGACAGAAGCCAGGCCCGCACCCCAGGGACACGCCAGGGCCGCCTGTTGGCACAAAGGCTCTTGCTGGGCTCCATAGGACCTCTGGGGGGTGGTGCGTGCACCCCCACAGCCAACCTTCGCATGTGTCCACGTAGAGACCACTGGCCCTGAGGCCGAGACTTCCCCGGCTGACCTGGGTGGCGCTGGGTGTCTTCCAGGCGTTGGGGGTGCTCATTCGCCCTGTTGGCTTCCAGAGCCGTGCGGTGGACACAGCCGCAGGAACCAGGTGTCTCCTTCCATCTCAATGGGTCAAGATGCAATGCACTTAGGAGTTGGGCTCCTTGAGGCACTAGCAAGGTTTCCAGGGCTCAAGAACCACACGTGGCTGCCGCAGTGGACGGCGGAAACGTACATTTCCATCGTGGCTGGAAGTCTTGCTGAACAGCACAGATCTGGGCAGCGGAGTCTGGAAAGTTCTGTTAGTGTTTGAGGCTCACCGCAACAGACCCACGGAGAAGACCGGGCCGGGGCAGCTGCGACTAGACACGGATGACCCTCGCGTGGGTCTGGAGACCCCCTGCCTTCATCTGCGTGACCTCAGGCAAGTCACTTGACCTCTCTGAGTCTTGGCTTCCTCACCCGTAACGTGGGGGGAGTCACAGTATCTCCATCACGCAGTGAGGCTGCGTCCTGGTTAGCAACGGCCGGAGCGACCTCTTGAGGGTCCTGAGCTGCTGCCGCCCCCTCCCCATCACCTTCATCCTCATCTTTGAGAGCAGTCAGAATTTCCCATCCCGGAGACAGCTGCTACTCCTGCCCTTCAACAGGCAAGGAAACGGAGGCTCAGAGAGGTGAGGCGCTCGCTCACGGGCACATGGCCAGTCTCGGCAAGCAGACGTTGGAGCCGAGCCTGTCTGAGTTCGGGGCTCACGCGGTCTGAGCGCCGGGCAGAGCCGAGGGAGTGATCGGCCTCTTGCAGGCTGCTGTCAACCCCGGGTCCTTTCTCTCCTTGTTTGCTTGCAGAACTTCCTGTCTGTCCCGAAACACGGCGCTCTGTCCCGTCACGTCCCTCCGGGGAAACAGGGCCAGCACAGGTGGACTCTCCTCACGGTCGGATCCCTGTCTTTCTCTGGGGGGACACTGCCCGGCAGCCAGTGGCCACTCTGCTCCCCATGGCTTCAGGCGTCAGTGGGCGATGCCCAGGCTGCTCCAGGGACGTCGGATCGACCATCGCTTCCCGTGGACGGAGACCCCCTGAGACTTCCTCTGGCACCCCAATACACTTTCCCAAGAGGGACTTTGGTGTTTGTCTCCGAGGTGGTAGCTCTCTTTGTAAGCCATCGGGTTGGGTCATTGTGGGAGAAAGGTGCTGGTGACGTTGACACCTTCTTGGCTCTGGAAATATTGCTCTCCCCGGTGAGGTCACTGGAGCTGCCGGGAGACAGAGCCCCCGAGAGTGCAGCCCCCGCGTGGCCCCAGCAGTGCTCTCTCCATGGTTCAGACAGGGGCAGAATGTAGCGCTTCCCACTGGCGGATGCAACGATCCGGTGCAGGGGGAGGCTGGGCTGGGGAGGCTGGGCTGGCCCGGCGGCAGGCCCCGGGACTCTCCTCCGGGAAGCTTGCCCAGCAGGACTTGGGGGCCCCCGCCCCGGCCCCGAGGAAGCAGCTGGGGACGAATGCGCTGGCTCTGGCCCCTCGCTGTCTATACCTTCGGGAGCTCCCAGGCACACACACTGGGGCCTCCTCCCTGCTCACAAGCTGTCCTGGCCTCGCTTCCCCGTCTCTCTGAGCCTGAGCCCCTCATCTGTAAAATGGGCATGGCGGTGGCACTGACCTTGAGCATCATGGTCAGGGTCATATGAGATGGTCCCTCTGCTCCTCCTTTCGGGGCACACACACGGAGTGTGGAGGCCGTGGTACCTTCCGGGCTGGGTGCGTTGGAAGCAGGCCGGACGGTGGTCTTTTAAAGATATCCTACCTGCCGGCCACTGGAAGCCCATCTTCAAAAGAGCTCCAGACTTTTGGCTAATTTCCAATGCATTTTGTGTTGTTTACGTGCATTCTTTATCGGGTTGATAATTAGTGTGTTATGCAATAATTAGGTTGGTTATAAGGATGTTTGCTGGCCTTGAAATGCAGGTCAGCTGCTCCCGTTTATGCTCACTGCCCCAGAGATATGTATGCTCACTGCCCCAGAGAGCGGCTTTTCTGGAAGCTGGTTTCCAAAGCTGGTGCATAAATTTGATTTTATAGGAAAAAAGAGAAGGAGGGAGGCAGGGAGGGAGGGAGGGGAGGAAGGAGGGAGGGAGAAAAGGCAGGGTTGGTGAGGACCCACAGCTCCTGAGAGATGTTTTCAGCCAGCAGAGACGAGAGGATGAGATCTGAGAGGGTGAGATTGCGGGCAGTGAGGGAGGGTCTGCAAAAGCTCCACAAAAGCCCAAGGATTTGAAGCAATGGGACCCCACGCCTTTTGTTCACCTTTTGTTCATGGGGCGGTTGCCCATTGGCTGGTGTGCGCACCTGCAGGAATGAAGGCCCTTCCCCTGCACCCACCCAGCTCCCACCCACTCGTCTCTGTTGGGTTGCTGAGCTGCAGACAGGTCTTCCCCGCCCCTCCTCGACTCTCCCCTTCCTCACTGAGTCCCCCCCCCCCACCCCCGCCGTGGCTGTCCCAGGAGACGGCCCTGGACTCACCCGCTGGGTCCTTTCCCCCCAGTCCAGGCCCGCAGCAGACATCTGGCCCCCTGAACACCAGGGTGGGTGTATGCATCTATGAAGAAATCGGGCAGGGAAGTTCAACCAGCTATTGAAATGTGTGCAAGAATTATTTGTCTTGTGATAAAAACAATTTCCGTCTTGAAATGTGCTTTTCCATGAGCCGTGGCCAAGAAGCTCAGTGGGTTTTACGCATGGAAGGGGTGTGGGAGACCATCTTCAAGCCGACAGCACGATCGGAAAACCTTCTCCGGAGTGACCAGAGTGCTGAGCGCCCTTTTGCTGGACGGAGACTCGTCCCGGTCCCTCTGACCGAGCGGCCTGTGTGGAGGGTCCCAGACATGGGAACTGGCCTCCACCTGATTGTCGGGGTGAGGGAAACCTCGCGCTCCCCCGGGGTGCAATCAAGCAGGACAGGGGACCTATGTAGGCAGAGGGGGCATCTGCCATCCTCCCCCACGTTCCGGGCTTGAGCAGGAGGCCACCCCGGGGCTGCCGCCAGCTGACGCTTAGCCCCAGGCTGTCCACTCGACTGTGAGACCAAATGGAGAAGCTCCCACAGGCACCGGACGCACCTGGAGCAGCTGCTGGGCTCGGGCCAGGCCGGGCTCCTTAGCCACATTTACGGGAGGGCCCCCTGCTGACATTTGGGGTCAGGCAGTGGGCTGGGCCTGGAGGATCAGGCGAATGGGTTTGGGTGCCCAAGGGGGTCATGTCTGGTTCCCAGAGCCTTGTTTTCCCACCCGGGTGGGCAGACCCTGTGCCGGCTAGGGCCTCCGCACCAGGCAGTGATGCTCATTCCTGGGCCATCTGCCGATAACGACTCCCCACACGGAGCTGCTCCTGGTGTTTCGCTGGCCCGTGTCCACAGCTGTGATGGCAAGGAAAGTGTGCTGCCGGCAGGGAGGGGGGCAGGAGGAGGGTCAGAGTCTCAGAGATGCTGAAGCTGCTGCTTTGGGGATGCGCAGGGGCCCCAAGCCTGGGAGGCAGAGGCTTCCAGAACATGAAAGGCAAAGAAGCAGATTCTCCTGGAGCCTGCATGGAAGAGGGGCCCCGCGGACACCCTGAGTTGGGCCCCATGAGGTCCATTTCAGACTTCCAGAACCACAGGTGGTTCCGGTGTGTGGTTTTGTGCGCTGTTTGTGGTCCTGTGTTGTGGCCGCAGGAGCAGGAAGAAAGGCAGGATGGTGAGGTGAAGGGCAGCCAGAGACGGCCCGCGCCTCCTTCGTGGGGCACTGGGCAGTCATGGATATTTCTGAGCAGCCAGTGACCTGGGACGAAGGGGCGAGGACGGCAAGGTGGCAGGATTGGAGCAGGCGGGCGATGGGGCCCCAGCCCAGTTCCAGGAGAGAGGCTGCCGCCAGGAGCAGGGTCTACAGCTGGCTGCAGAGAGGGTGTTGGGCTTGTTTATGGGGTTTTATGGCTAAGGTGGAAGGTTGACCTTGGGCTGCAAGGGGGAGGGGCTCCAGCCACCGTCTGAGCCCCAAGCAGCCCCTGAAGGTGCCGCTGCCCCTGCAGGAGTGACAAGGGGGGCTGGAAGGAGAAGTCAGGGGTCTGTTCGTCCATGTTGGCTGTGGTACCTGTTGGATCTCGGGGGGGTCTGTGTCCAGGAGGAGCCTGGGTGCCCCCACAGAGCCGGGGGAGGGCCAGGCTGGGCTGTGGGTTGTCCAGTGGTCCAAATGGGCAGGGTCTCCCAGGGAGGGCTGGAGGCAGAGCCCCAAGGCCCTCCACCATTTAGGAGGGCAGGGAGGGAGGTTGGCCAGCGAGGGGACTGAGAGGGGCCCCCAGGAGATCAGAGAGTGGGGACACCTGCCTCCTGGGCCCCGATATAGCTGTGACCCAACAGCGCCCTTCCCCAGCCAGCCGACCGAGTCCAGGGGGTGCCAGGCGTCACCTGGCAGGGTGTGGGGCCGGGAGCTGGAGTGGCACTCGGCCAGGGAAGCGAGGGGTTGTTGGCTTTCCAGAAAGCTCTGAAAGCGTGTGTTCCGGCAGTGGGCGCTCTGAGTGTCGACCGAAGGAAGAGCCGGCCCCGGTATCTCCCCGCTGAGCCTGGCTCTTGAGGAATATAGACTTTGGTCTATGCTCTTCTCCGGTCCAGTTAAGGAGCCAGAGTCCTGGGGTCGCCTCCCCGCTCCCCCTGAGAGGGCATGCAGGACCCCCGCCAGTCCGGGTTGGCTTCTCTGTCCTGGTTTGGGGACCGTTATTTTCCTAGCTGTCTCCTTCACTGGTTGCAAGTGTCAGCACAGGGCCCTGGCCTGTCGGAGGAAGATAAAGTAAGGAGGGGAGAGAGGTATGTTGGTTTGGTCTCTACCGTGTACAGGCACCGAAGGGCATTTCCCGAGGACTGTGTCCCTTTGTCCTCAGGACACTTGGAGGACGAACCCTTGTATGGTCTCCACTTTGCAGACTTTAGAGGAAGGACGTCATCGGCCAAGATCAGACCTGGGCTGTGCCGTCCACACCCCGGATGCCACCGGCAAAGGCAAGCATGTGAGGGAGGCGGACGGGAGGTCCAGCCCCAGACAGAAGAAGAAGAGCAAGGAATGCTCTGCAATAGCATTTGCAGGAACCAGGGCACCTGCTGGGCACAGGGCTTCGGAGACCCACAGCCTGGTCCCTCAGGTGCTCCCCACAGAGGGGAGACTCCATCTCCATAGACAGGGCTCTCTTCTGAGGGAGGCCCACATGCTGTCGTGGGTGTTTACGTGGACCGGCCCCTTTTGGTCACGCCAGGGCAGATTGCTCCTTTGCCGACGGCCCAGGAGCCAGCTCCCGCCCCCCCACCCCGTCCCTGCTCGTGAGCCCGGCCCCTGGCGGTCTGGGCGCCGAGGTGAATCCAACATAAGCGTCCACGGGACAGCAGTCTGTCTCCATGACCCCTGTCCCACCCCTGCCGGGCCAGCTGGCCGGCTGTCTTCCCTCTGTGGCCCAAGACCCACGGTTCCCATCTTAGGGCCCCAGGTCCAGCATGGTGCTTGGCACCAAGTGGGCAAGTAGATATTCATTCATTCACCCATTAATTTGAGGGCCCACCACGTGCCACGCATGTCTATGAAGGGAACAATGGGATGAACGAACACTTGACATGCAAAGTCTGGCTCGATTCTCCTCTCCACCCCCCCCCACCTACCTGGAAAAGTCTTGAGCCTCAGTTTCCCTTTGGTGAAATAAGGGATTTGATGAATTCTACATTCCTTCCACCAGTCCATCTTAGGATTGCCCGAGCGCAGATGCAAAAGCAGAAATCAAGGTGCTCTAAATGGTTGCGGTGTATGCATCAGGCAGGTCGCTCAACTGCTCTGTGCCTCAGTTTCCCCCTCTATAAAATTGAGTCTGTCACACTCAGTACCCACCACGTCGGCCCTAAAAAGACCAAGCCCGGCATCGCTCCCTGGCACCTGGCGTTGCTAAAACCCACAGCGCTGGTACTTCTGGCCGTTGTGACGGTGACCTGGGGGTTCGGGCCAGATGCTCCCGTCATCGTCAGACAGACCTTCAGATGTCCTTCTCCTAGCCCCGCAGCCCTGCTGGCCCCACATCCCGCGGAGCAATCTGCTCCCCGTCATCTCTTTAAATATTTACGCGGGCGTGATGCAAGGCTGGGCTCTGATGTCCTGGCCTGGCACTTGGGCCCCAGCGGCAGGCTTTCAGAGCTTAATTTTAATATTTTGTTGGAAGAAAATTGACCCGGAGAGAAAGCTGAAGCTTTTAAGGCATTACGATGCCGAGGAGCTTGGATAGACCCAGCAGGAATTTCACTTAAGAGGAAAAGGTGCTTGCTTTCCCGAGCCCTCCCCTGGGCCCGTCCCCCCGCACCTTGGTGGAGGGGGAGGCAGGGGTGGTAGGCCTGCGATTTCATGACAAATGAGGGCTGTCTCAGGCGAACGAACCCCTGGACTGGGGAGGAAGGGAGACCGAGACAGGACTTTGAGCCCTGGCTCCTTGGAGGGGCCACCAAGGCCTGGGCTGGTGAGGCGGGGGGCGGGGTGCTCTGGGGTGACTGCTCTGCTGGACCAGGGGAGCTGGAGCTTTCTGGAGGAGAGGGCCTCACTCGGAGGACAACTCCCTGGCCACCCATCTTCTGCAAAAGGAGATAGGAGTGGATGCCCAGAGGCCCGGGGCCAGGTGCCTGGACCACGCCCTGGCCCTTCGCTCGTAGGACGTGGCCCAGGACAAACGACGTCACTCCCTGCAACTCAGTTTCCTTATCTGGAAACGGGGGGGATCAATGGCAGGGTGAGGGGGTCCGGAACAGTTCAGAGGTTAAGGCGGGGCAGACGTGGGGGTGCGTCCTGGGTCTGCAGCCTCTCACAGCCCGGGGACCCTCAGCTCACGGGTTTCTTGGGGAAAGCGGGGGTTTGACAGTGGTCAGTTTGTAATGTCACCGAGAGCCAACGAGATACCCCGTGTGAAATGACGCGGTCCCGGCACACAGACAGCCCTCGGAAATCATGACACCGCGCACCCCGTGGCTGGCCCTCCGTAAAGGGCACTGGGACGCGGTGCTGTTCCTGCCAGCGGCGGCAGAGGTGGGCGCACCGGCTGGAAACAGAGCAAGAGACCGGTGGCCTTCCCGACCAGCAGCCGACTTCTCCGCCGGCAAGGACACGCCTGCTAATTGGGGATTCTTTAAGTGGGCTCTGGGTCAAGGCTGACCTTTGCTTAGCAAATGATTTTTCAAGACATCGCAAAGCCATTACACTGTGTTTTCCAGGGTAATAGCAAAAACAGCTTACAGAGCAAACGTCCTGAGAAGCACTTATCAATGTCCAATTGAACCACATATCCCTTAAGTGCTAGCTTCAATAAATTGTTATCTGTTCATTAGGAAAGTTCCGGAGCTACATGGAGTCCTTTGCAACCCATAAAGGAGAGTTGGCCAGGTGACACGTGGCTGGACCAGGTCACAAAACCCGATGCCCCAGCTGGGCAGGAGAACAGCATTTCTGGAAATGTCCTCCCCTCTGAGTCTGGACCCTGAGAAGCTCCTGCTGGTCCCTTCATCCTGAACCAGTGGCCCCGATAAGCCAGCACCCCAGGGACGATGCCGAGGCCATGTGTGGCCAGTGACACGGCAGCCCCGAGAGGGGACACCTGGCCCCAGCTGCACATTAGTGAGGCCCCTGCTTCTGCCTGTTATTAATAAGATGGTTGGTTTGGCCTCTAAGCGGACTGTACAGCTAACCAATGTGTCTGTGGCTCAGAATTATTTGTTGCCTGTGATTGTTCTGCCTGGGTTTTCAATACATAATTCATATTTTGGAGATTTCTTATTTTCTGAACTCAGAGCTGGGAGGAACGAGAAGTCTGGAGTCAAGGCCACGTGGGAGTGTCCCCAGCACGGGGAGAATGAGGCACTGGCTGGGGACGTGGGCTGTCTACTGCCCAGAAAGGATGGTGGTGCTGACCAGGGAGCCGAGAGGGCCTGGGGGAGCCTTCTGGAGCCCCGTGCCCCAGGCTTGATCTCTTAGAAGAGAGACTCTGATCCCCAGGATCAGAGACCGGGAGTGAGCTTGCTCTTCCTCATCCTCCTCAAATTTCGGGGCTGCTCTCCAGGTGGCCCTCAAAGTGGGGTGGTTCTCAGCAGAGGGGAAGAAAGGATATGTCCGAGCGGAGAAACTGGGGTCAGATCCAGGAGGCGCTGCCAGCTCTCAGAGGGGGGGCTAGGACAGGTAGTGACCTCTGGTTATGAGAGATGCCCTTTGCTCTGGACTAGCGCTGCCCGGGGCCAGCTTCATGGCAAAGGCTGGGCCGTATGGACCCCGGCACGTCTCCTAGTCCCTTGATTATAAAGCTGTCAATGCGACCAAAATGCCCTGGAGATCACACGTAATAAGAAAGGAGGCTTTGAACAAAATTGCTACCCAGAGATCAAGCAAACTCAGTTTGGGAGGTTTTCTAGTAGTGGCGCCATGGGGCTCGCCTTCGATGATGAGAGCAGCCGGGGCTCCAGCCAGCGACCAGGGTCTGGGCTGTAAATACCGGCTTCTGCCGTTTGCATTCACTCTGGTAAAACCTCAGCCTCAGAAGGACAGCGGGAGCCACAATAGCTCAGCGAGGACGTAGGCAATGATATTAGGGATGAAAAGGATGCAGTCCCAGTCTGGGAAGGACCGGGGTGGGCAGGGAGCAGAGTGCACGGAATACGAAAGCATCACTGGAGCTCAGGGCCAGACACAGATGTGTGATGGGAGACACCACGTCAAACGCCATCAAGACATCTTAATCTGAGCCCATTTCTCTCCTCTAGACTAGAGGTGGGTGGTGGCGGGGCTGTGGAAATGGGAATAACTCTTTAACTAAAGGTGTGTGTGTGCCTGTGCACGTGTGAGCGTGTGTGCACTGATGTGAGCGTGTGTGCACTCTATGTGTGTGCACCGTACAAACGTGTGCACATATGGGAGTGTGTGTGCACACAGGTGCACAGGTACATTGCATGTGTGTGCACGTGAGCATGTGTGCATTATGTGTGTGTATGGATGAGCATGTGTGCACTGTTTGCACACCTATACACATGTAAGCACGTGTGCACTGTATGTACGCATGTGTGTGGCTTATACGTGTGTGCATATAAGCACGCGTGTGCACTGTATGCGTGCACGCATGGTTGTGCATGTGCACGTGTGCACTGTATGGACGCATGTGTGTGGCTTGTACGTGTGTGCATATAAGCACGCGTGTGTACTGTATGCATGCATGCATGGTTGTACGTGTGCACATGTGCACTGTATGTGTGCACATGTGGTTTGTACGTGCGTATGTGTGAGCATGATGCACTGTATGTGTGCATGTGTGTGTGGTTTGTATGCGAGCACATGTAAGCACGCATGTGCACTGTATGCGTGCGTGTGCACACAGGAGCATATGTGCACTACCTGTGTGCACAGCGGTGGGTGTATTTGCATGTGTGCCGTGTGTGCACGCCTGTGTGTGCAGGAGCACGTGGCTGTGGTGGATGTGGGGGTGAGAGAACAGGACATCCATGCGTCTCAGGGATGCTGTCCTCGGGCTCAGTCCCATGGGAACACCAAGAGGGTGTCACAATCCCCCAGACACCCAAACTGTCAGTCGGGGTTGGCCAGTCGCCTTCAATGATGGGCCGACTTCAGCTTCCGCAGAGAAGCGCGGTCAGGCGGGGACTTCCCAGGGGAGTCGTGCCAATCTGTCTACACCAGGTCCGAGGACAGGGACAGCCCCGCTGTGCAAGTCAGTCCTGAGTACTTAGCCTTCCCCTGGGCTGGAACAGGGCTCCCCAGCCTCCGCACCCTTGGTATCTGGGAGGGGGTGCTCTGTGGTGGGGCCACGCTGCACACGCCCAGGTTGGAGCACCTCTGGCTCCACCCACTAGACGGGAGCCACGCCTCCCCCGGTGTTACAACCACAGATGCCAAGGGTCCTCTGCTCTGGACACTCCCCCTGTTCAGCCTCAGGCTCCGGGCTCCGCGGGGGTCGGTCTTTAATCAGGCAGGGACACAGACCATTGAGCGGCACGGCTCCCTCCTGGGGCCTAGCTTTCACGCTCTGGGTAATGGGAGAGCCAGCAAAGCCAGGTCCTGCCTCTGGGGCTCAGGACAGGGAAGAACAAGGTTGCCCCTCCCCCCTCATTGTTTGGATGCCAATACTGTCCCCTCCCATTCCCAGAGGTCGGGTTTTGATTTTGTCCCAATCCTACCTGTCCTTGGGACCAGGTCAGCCAGCCGTGCCCTCCGACTCAGCTCGGAGGCTGGGATCCCTGGGGTGCCTTTGCTTACTCTGAACCCCTTTCAAGGACTCTGTAGCTTTTGACCTGGGTCCTCTGTCCCCATGGGGAGGCTGCCCCTTTGGGACCAGTGATCGGGACCACATGGACAGCTGTCACCAGAATTTGTCCAGTCTGGTCACCTGTCTGCTCTTATGGAACCTGGAGTCCTCTTGACGGGCATCCCCGGCTGTTTTCCTGGAGTCTCGGGGATCACTTGTGAGCCTACGGTGAGTCCTCCTAGTCACCGCCCCCCTTGCCCTGGCCTTCTTTGGGCCCTGGAAGCCCTTCTTGCTGCCCATGTCTGCACCTCCTGTTTCATGGGTGACAGCTGTCTGCCTCTGGATGAAGCACAGATTCTCCGCAGCGTCTTCTCTCCCCTGTGCAGGGGAGGTACCATGGGGCAGCCGGCAACCCACTAGCCAGGGCTCCTAGCAGACATGCCCCCCCAACCCCCAAGAAAACCCAAGGGCAGTGGGAGGAATGCTGGCTGCATGGGGAGGGGAACGTGTCCACATCTGGGCACCATGGCCCCGAGGCTGAGCTCCTTGGGGCTGAAACAATGGAGTACATGCTCTGGCCAGTTTGATCCAAAGCAGAGAATAAGATGGTGCATGAAGAAGACAAATCACCAGCGCACCCATGGCATGTGGAAGGATTCGGAGTGAGAACCTCCACCCACATCAAGGTTGGAGGCTACCCAAGGTTCACGTGTCCCCGTGGTTGCGTGGTCAGGACGCCCAGGGTCTGCCTGACTCCCCGTGGCCCCTCTGAGAGAGCTCCCTGACCCTGTGCTAACTGGGCAGCCCCAAGTCTGCTTTTTTTTTTTTTTTTTTTTAAAGATTTTATTTATTTATTTGACAGAGAGAGACAGTGAGAGAGGGAACACAAGCAGGGGGAGTGGGAGAGGGAGAAGCAGGCTCCCTGCCGAACAGGGAGCCCGTTGCGGGGCTCGATCCCTGGATCCTAGGATTGTGACCTGAGCTGAAGGAAGACGCTTAACGACTGAGCCACCCAGGCGCCCCCCCAAGTCTGCTTTAAGGGAAGGTCAGGCCACACCGCCAGCCAAGACATTCACCCAGAGAAACGCAGGCCCCGTGAGTGCTGACAATTTGCTTTGGCGCTAAGTGCCCCCAGAGTGCGGGGGAGTGGAGCAAAGACGTCGGTAGTTAATTCAATAATTAAAAACAAACATTGCTTCATTTGAAAAGACTCGGTCTTTCGTGGCTGCTGAGCCCAAATTGAGGCTCCAGTGAAATATTTATTCTGGGGGCGTGGTGTGGGGGCCCCTAATGTGGGGAGGGGAGGACAGGGAGGGCAAGCGAGGCCTTAGCTCGGACTGTTCTTGCTAAGTCCTCCGTCAGTGCTCTGAGTCTGTGCAATCGGGCCCCGAAGCATCTGAACCAAAAGGAGGGTCCCCATGAGCCCCCTGAACCCTGACACGTCTCTCCTGGGGGAACTTATACCTCACAGCGTCCCTCGGGGGTCCCCACTTGCTCCTAACTCAGGGCAGGGACTCCCTTGTTTGGCCACCCCGCTCTGACCCCAGCTAAGAAAATTCCAGAAGGGTAATTGGAGGAGCATGGGAGGTGATCAGGTCACACACTGAAGAACCATCAGCGGCACTTAAAACCCTCTTGGAATTGGCATGCTATCACCCCAAGTCAAATCCATTTTTCCTGAATTAGACTGAGCGGTGATTATGCCATGTCTCCTTGCACGGTTGTCACCACTGGGGCTCCAGCGGGCGCCTCGCCAACTGTGGCTAATTAACCATTACGGTGGTCCCGGCGGACCCGGTGGGCTGAGCGCAGAAGGCACAGGGAAGGAAGGAGCCCGTGGAAATAGAGCCCTCTGCCTGCGGGGGGGCATGAATAATTCACACGCTGCCTCCACGGGCAAGCGCCTCTAGTGGGCACCTCCGGAGCTGGGGACAGTTCGGGGAGCCCCGGAAGGCCCCAAGGTGGGACCCCTTGGGTGGGTCCTGCTGCTTCCTTTCCGGGCCTTTCTGAACAGCCGGATGCTCTGGTTGCAGCATTGGGGAGGCCACGAGAGACAATGCAGGGACCGGCGTGGAGACCTGTAGCGTGTGAGCCCAATGTCAGTCCCTGCGTTTGCCGCCGGCCAAACCTGGCAGGGTGCCGTGGAAGAGGCAACGCACCAGGTCACTCTCCGCGGTGAGCCCGGGAACACGTGTGTGACTTGTGGGACCCTGTCACTGTGTCCAAGAAGTGGGCCCCTGTGGGTCCCATGGCTCCCCGGGCCGGGTGGGCAGGAGAGCGACCAGCAGGCAGACTGAAAGGGGCTGCCCGAAGGCTTTGCTGACTCTGCAACTTCCAAGGTCATGGTCACCTTCCTACAGGGAAGCCCTCACTCGGACAACGCCCCACCCTGGCTGGGTGGGGTCCGGGTTCCCAAGGGGCCAGGGAATCCCTCACCCCTCAGATAGTTCCATTCTGGGTCAGCTGGAGCCATTTGGATGTGATGAGCGGCTTGGGGGATGGACTCGTCGTACGTTGCTCGGGCAACACGTGTTTATTAAGTTCCAACTGTATACAAGGTTCTGTACCCAGGGTGGGTTGGGAATAGGACTGGCTGAGAGAAGGAGGCTGTGCTCCCAGTGCTAGGAAGCAGACAGGGGGCCGAGCTCTGGGGGCACTGCAGGGTCAGTGCATCGGGGGGCTGGGTCACTGCAGGGTCAGTGCGCGGGGGGGCTGGGTCACTGCAGGGTCAGTGCGCGGGGGGGCTGGGTCACTGCAGGGTCAGTGCGCGGGGGGGCTGGGTCACTGCAGGGTCAGTGCGCCGGGGGGCTGGGTCACTGCAGGGTCTGTGCGTCGGGGGGCTGGGTCACTGCAGGGTCAGTGCGCCGGGGGGCTGGGTCACTGCAGGGTCTGTGCGTCGGGGGGCTGGGTCACTGCAGGGTCAGTGCGCCGGGGGGCTGGGTCACTGCAGGGTCTGTGCGTCGGGGGGCTGGGTCACTGCAGGGTCTGTGCGTCGGGGGGCTGGGTCACTGCAGGGTCAGTGCGCCGGGGGGCTGGGTCACTGCAGGGTCAGTGCGCCGGGGGGCTGGGTCACTGCAGGGTCAGTGCGCCGGGGGGCTGGGTCACTGCAGGGTCAGTGCGCCGGGGGGCTGGGTCACTGCAGGGTCAGTGCGCCGGGGGGCTGGGTCACTGCAGGGTCAGTGTGCGGGGGGGCTGGGTCACTGCAGGGTCAGTGCGTCGGGGGCTGGGTCGCTGCAGGGTCAGTGCGTCGGGGGCTGGGTCACTGCAGGGCCCCTCCCTCCCCCTTAGAAGGGTGCATGTGGTCACACATCCACGCTGCCCCCAGCGGCCCTGCGAGGTGGGGCTCCTATGCTGTTCCTTCCTGCCCCTGGGGAACGGCCTGTCCGCTCCTCGGGCCCCCTGTGCGCTTGGTTTCTCCTCCCGGAGCATTGCTGTCTACTTCTGTCCAAGTGCTGCGCCTGTGGGGCTGGGTGTCGGAGCCGTGGTCTCTGTTCCACGGTGCCCGTCCCATTGGGTGTTCGGGTTTTCCACTGAGGTGCCCCCTGAGGACGAGGAGCAGGTGGGGGTGGGTGCTTGGGAGGCCTCACTGGGGACACAGGGGGTGCCCCGAGGGGAGCCCGGCCTCTCTCATGGCAGCAGGACCCGGGCAACCTGGAGAGAGTCCCTCTGTCAGGTTTGGCACAGCTTCCATCTGCCGCCAGGTGGTCAAGGGGCCTGGAACCTGCTAGAACACAGGCATCACTTGCAACGTCCCCAGTGGTAGCACGCGGCTCCCCAGGCTCCTTCCAAGGGCCTCCGCCAGCTCCTCTTTGTCTGGGGCACCCCCATTCTCGCCCTCGTCAGGCCCACTCCGTGGACTGAGCAGATGAGAGGTCCCGCTTCAGGGCGCTTCCCCAGGGAAGGTCCGTGGGTGCAGTGGCCCAGGAAAATCAAATCACTGAAAGTGGTAATTTAATCCAGGAAAATGAGCTCCTAATGATTTAGGGCTTCAAGAATGACCGACTGGATGAATGATTTGCTCCACTGTTTTCAGGAAGGGGGGCTGGCTTCCGCAGGAAGGTTGACAGCTGACCAGCACGAGAGGTGCACCTCATGAATCCGCGCTGTGCACCCACCTGGCGGCCCCAGGGCGTGCCCCGCACACGGGCTCTGTCCTAGGGAGACGCAGGCCCACGCACCAACCCGGTGCACGGGCGCTGGGGAGGGCCTGTCCGTGCTCTTCCTTTCTGGTCCTCCCTTGACTAGAGTGTTTATTTCGAGATGGTTGTAGATTCACTCATGGTTTTGGGAAACCGTGCAGAGAGGCCCCCAACACCCTTTACCCGTGTCCCCAGTGGTAACTTCGCCTGTACTAGTAGGACGCCCGTGTGCTGGGACCAGAACTTTCCCTCACCTCCAGGACCCTCCCGGGTCCTTCTGCAGCCCCCGGCCTGCTGCCCCCCCCGGCCCCCAGCACCACGCCCCATTCTCTGTCGCTGCCCTGTGTCAATCAGGAAAGTAGAGTGCACAGGGTCACCCACATGTCACTTTCGGGATTGGTCTTTTCTCATTCTGGGTGATTCTCTGGAGATTCATCCTGCCTGCCGTGTGTACCAGTCGTGCGTCCTCATTGTTGCTGAGGGGTCTCAGTGGCCCGGGTGGAGCTCGGTTTGTCACCCAATGATTGGGTCATTTCCAGTATGGGGGAACAACGAATAAAGCTGCCGTGAACATTGTGCACAGGGCTGTGTGTGAACCTTCGTTTCCATGGCTCCGACCCGAACACGCAGGAGCACAATTGCGGGACTGTGTTGTGGGCGTCCAGGCTGTAAAGAAACTGCTAGATTGTTGTCCAGAGCGGCCGTGACATTTCCCATGCGCACCGGCAAGGTCTGCGTGATCCGGGGTCCCCACGGCTTCTCCAGCCACTAGCTTCTCCAGCACCCCGTGTGCTCACTCCCAACCCGCCTCTCCCAGCCTCAGTTTCCCCGGCTGTGAAATGGCCATATTCCACACCCCTCAGCTAACTCGGAGCTTTCTTTGCAAGCCACAGAGGCAGTGCTGGGAGGAGGCTTATACTTTGCACAAACACTGAGTCCACAAGTATTTTGTCCACGCCATTCCCTGCAGACAGAGTGAGCTTAGCCTGGTCATGGGGGAGACTGTGTCTGGAACAGTGACAAGAATGTCATGGAGAAGACAGCTAAGGACCGGGGCAGGAGTGTGACGGGCATGCAGAGCCTCCGAAGGGCACCCGGCCCTGGCCTGCGAGGGACAGAGAGAAGCCCAGTGTGGCCGGCCTGCGCGAGAGAAGAAGGTGGCTGGGCCGGGGTGGGAGAGGCGGTGGGGAGGGAGTGGACAGATCTGGGCTATGTGTTGGAGGTGATGGGAATCCTGCGGCTGGGACTGGGGGTGCCGTGAATGGGGGATGGTTGCCCCAGGTGGTAGTTGTCCAGCTGGGTGGATGGGGGAGCCATTTACCTGGGAGGGGAAGACTGGGAGGAGCAAGTCTTGGGGCCGCTGGTCAGGAGTCCTGTGTCAGCTTCCATGAGCTGGCCGTCCCCACACCGAGCACGCTCCTCCCCAGGTGAAATCCCAGAACTACTTTTCCCAGACTCCCTTGCAGCACAGGTGTGGCCCTGTGACCTGGCTTGGCCAGTCAGCAGCATACATAAAAGCCAGTGCCGTGGAGAATTACGGGGGCCTTGGGAGGTGGGAGGTCTTCCTTCTGGCCCGTGCGCTGGTGACGCTGCCTTCAGCGTTTGGGGGCAGGTTTGTGGAGCTTCTGACTTCGGTTCCCAGCCTGATCAGTGAGGGCCCACGGGAGACTGGGCCGTGGTGCGTCCGCTAGACAGGCCGGCGTGGGTGGAGGTGGCCTCCACGCCTGGTTCTCTGGCCTCGCGGGGCTGCCAGGAGCTGCCCACCTCCCTGAATCCTTCCCTTTGTGCCAACACCAACCCACAAGGACTGTCCCACCTCCGAGAACAGAGGCCCACATAGCTTTCCCCCCAGCTGTGCCCGAGAATCCCTGGCCACCTGGCTGGGAGCTGGGCGCTGATGAGACTGTTGGTTCCTTCGGGGAGGCTGGCAGCTCACTCCCACCAGCGGCTCTGCCCCTGAGGCTGGGCAGGTGCGCCCCATGTGGGACCGTGTGTTAGAGCCCATGGCCAGGTACTGCCCGACGCACCCTGGGCTGGGTGCCAGTGAGACGGCTGGGCGTTCGTGGCTGGGGTGTGGCAGAGATGGGGCAGGGACAGTCCCGGAGAAGTCCCAGAGTGAGTCTGGTTTGGCCCCATCAGCAAAATGGAGAGGCTGTTGCCCTCTTCCCCTCAACTCGTGATCAGGGAGCCCTTCGGTGAACCTGAGCCAGGCAGAGGAAGCAAGGGGGCTTTCTGAGGGTGTTGGACCCGTGGGAAGACAGGCCTGGCTGAGGGGCTGACAGCCCGCAAAGTGCCCTGTCTGATCGGAGGGGTTGTAGGGCTGTGGGGCTCCCCAGGCCGGACCACATCAAGACCCCAGTGGGCCTGTGGGCCACTGATTGGTCAATGATTGATCAGACGCTCTTCCCTCACTGAGGCCAGGAACAAGCCGAGCTGCCGCTGCCAGGCCCGGGCTCAGCATCAGGGGCATTGCTCCAGCTCTCAGGGCCTCGCCAGTGTTCCCTGGACCTCAGAACAGCCTGGGAGTGCAAGTCTTCCAGCACTTTCCACTCAAACCAGCACCAACGGTGAAGCAGCCTTCGGTGTCACTGAGGCTAGAGCAGGCCCCTGGGGTGGCTCAGGTTTCAGGAAGGCAGGCATGTGTGTGTGTGTACGTGTGTGCAAGGTATATGCACGTATATGTGTGCGAGGCATGTGCATGTATGTACACGTGCAGAAAACATGCGTGTGTCTCTGTGTGCCATGAGCATACAGATGTGTGTGCACATGTATGTCACACACATGTGTGTCTGCATGTGTGCGAGTATGCACACATGTGTTTAAGTGAGAGCTGTGTCCTCGGTGTGCATGTGTGCACGTGTGTGCCAGGACTTCACCCGTGTGGTCCTGCATGCATGTGCAGATGTGGAAACACACACGTGCATGTGCACACCCATTCTTCTGTGTGTCATCTGAGTGTGTGTGTGCACACAGGTTTTGTGCATGTGTGCATGCACACCCACGCTCCTGCATGCTGTCTGTGTGTGTGTATGTGTGCATATGGGTTGTGTGTGTGTGTGTGCATGCCCACGCTCCTGCGTATCATCTGAGTGTGTATGTGTGTGCACATGGGTTGTGTGTGTAAGTGCACACCCATGCTCCTGCATATCATGAATGTGTGTGTGCGTGTGGGTTGTGTGCATGCATGTGTGCACACCCACGCTCCTGCTGTTCTCTGAGTGGGTGTGTGCATGCGTGCACATGGGGTGTGTGTGTGTGTGCACGCCCACACTCCTGTGTGTCGTCTGAGTGTGTGTATGTGTGTATACATGGGTTGTGTGCATGTGTGTGTGCACGCCCATGCTCCTGCTATTGTCTGAGTGTGTGTGTGCATGCGTGCACATGGGTTGTGTGTGCGCGTGCATGCCCACGCTCTTGCGTATCATCTGAGTGTGTGTGTATGTGTGTGCATGTGGGTTGTGTGCATGTGTGTGTGCACGCCCATGCTCCTGCTATTGTCTGAGTGTGTGCATGCGTGCACATGGGGTGTGTGTGTGTGTGCACGCCCACACTCCTGTGTGTCGTCTGAGTGTGTGTGCACACGGGTTGTGTGCATGTGTGCATGCACGCCCATGCTCCTGCGTGTCGTCTGAGTGTGTGTGTGTGCACACGGGTTGTGTGCATGTGTGCGTGCATGCCCACGCTCCTGCGTGTCGTCTGAGTGTGTGTGTGTGCACACGGGTTGTGTGCACGTGTGCGTGCACGCCCACGCTCCTGTGTGTCATCTGAGCGTGTGCATGCAGGTGCGCTGCAGGGAGCCGCTAGATGAACAGCTATGACTGTAACCTCCTGGGCGGGCGACAACAGGCTTCCCCAGCATGGAGGTGGGTCCTGTGCATCCTGGGGTGCCACACAGCTCGGAGGGACCCATGTGGCGTGGAGGACAGGGGCCTGGAGGCTGAGTTTAAGTGCCATTTTCCCGGGGGAGGACCAGCCTGTTTCCTGCACGAAGCAGCCTATTTGAGGAGGTGTGTGGGGCTTTCCTTCCTGCAGCCGCAGCGAGCACAGTGACCCCGTGGGGCAAACCTGCAGCTGGGAGGCCCCGACTTGCCGTGACAGCTGGCCGTGCTCTCCCGGGCACGCTTCATTTGCTCTGTCACAGGTCATCACCGAGAGAGCAGTGCTCTCTGCAGGGTCCCCGAAGTGGGCTGCGGTCGCACCGGAAAGGGGCCCCGGGAGAGACAGGTCTGATGCAGAACCGATGCAGCCCCCCGGGCCACTGCCCTGCTCCCTGGGCTCCTACCCTGTGTCGCCCGCAGGACCCCGCGGGCTGTGTCCCCTTTCCGAGTGGCTGAGGGGCGGTCCTTAAATCCCGTCTAAAGAGCAGGGATGCCGTGGACAGCTTCTCCTTTGACTCGTGGGTGGTGGGGACCAAACGGGAGGCACTCACTAAGAGCTCTGTGAACTCAGGGTCTTGTGTCCTCCCTCCACAGGCAAGCTATGTCTCAGGGCACCTGTCAGGCTGCTGGTAGGAGAGGGGGGACAATTTGAACAAGTCCCTGCTGTCTGCTTTCTGCTGTGCCACACTTCCTGGCCAAGGGAGAGCCAGAACATTCGACACAGGGTGTGGAAGAACCCACATGCTAGCTGGTGCAGGCCACAGCCCCTGGCTCTCGGCAGAAGGCTTCCCCTTCCTGTGAACTTGGGGCTGCATGTGGCCGGGGGCTGCAGGGTCCTTCCTGGAAATGGGGCTGCCTCTTTCTAGCCCACCCTGCTTCCTGGACATTCATGGAGCTTAAGTTGGAGGTCCTGAGGCTGCAGACCGGGCTGTCCTGGAGCTTCCGGAGGCCCCAAGCCTTGTTGCATTCCTTAGGTACATTTGCACAAGCTTCATCGCCCATAGCCGGAAGCCGACGGGGGCCCCCTGCACCCTCCGAACGCCCTCTCTGCCCCAGCCCACCCCTTCCACACCTGGTGCTGGCTTCTGCTGCAGACACCCGCCCTACCTGTTACAGTCTGGATGTCCCCCCAAAATTCAGAGGTTAAAACCTAATCCCCAATATGATGGTGTTGGGAGGTGGGGCCTTTGGGAGGTGGTTAGGCCACGAGGGTGGGACCCCCACGAATGGGATCAGTGCCCATCAAAGAATTGGCCAGAGAGCTTGCTCACTCCTTTGCTGACACACGAGGTCGCGAGAAGTCAGCCCCCTGCAGCCCAGAGCCTGACTGTGCCGGCACCCGGATCTCAGACTCTCAGCCTCCAGAACTCGAGAGATGAGTATCTGTTGTTGATAAGCACTTGGTCAGTGGTAATTTGTCATAGCGGCCCAAGCAAAGATGTGATTTTACCCCTTTGTCTCTCATCTTAGTGACTTCACTCCGTGATGCCACACACACTGGCCCCGGCAGGTCCCCATGGGTCTCAGGGCAGCGCGGCCCACTGTGAGGACGCCTGGACGCAGCCTGCAGACGCTGAGGCCTCTGGTCACGCTTTGCCTGTGCAGTGGAGAGGAGAGAGCTGTACGGTCCCCGGTCCTGGTGAAACAAGGGGACTTTGTCCCATATCACAGAGCTGTGCCTCCAAGGGCAAGGCCGTGGAGCTGACCCCACTGCCCCAGACATTCTCACGCGGCACCTGCCCTACTGTCCTGGGCTGCGGCCCGGGGCCACCTGGTCATTCCTACCTGCAGGTGCAGGATACAATGGAGGCTCTGCTCTGTCCCCTGGCGTGGGTCCCTCTCCTCTCCCTGAAGCTCCGTTCCCAGGGCTCCGCTGTGTCCTCCCTCCTCCATCCACCGGTGTTAACAACAGCCTTTCAGCTTTGGGCCTGGGCCACTCCATCCTCAGATGTGCTTGCGCCCCGCCTCCTGCCTGGTTTTCCTGCCTGGGCTGGCCACGAGCCTTTGGCAGCCAAGTTACCGGCCTTTGTCGTGACGTGGACCCTGTAGGACTGAAATCAAACGCGTGGCCTCTGCAGAGAGAGAGCAGGAGAGACCACTAATGAGAGGTTGTGCACATCCCAAGTCCTGGGGGTTAATTCCTGAAGCGCCAGATCAGAAACATGCCTAAAAGCCCAGTTTGATAAATTTCCAGGACGCCAACCCTGAGTGGAACAAGGAGAGCTTAAAAAGAGGCGAGGCCATTGATGTGTTCCTGTTTGTTTTCACCGCCGCTGTGGCGGGGGACGCGGCTGGTGATGTAACTGGGGATGTAGCTGGGACATGGCTGGGGACATGGCTGGTGATGTGGCTGGGATGTGGCTGGGCTGGCCTTTGAAGAGCCGTCTCTCCTCCATTCTTCGTCCTCCTTCATCTTCACCTGACTCCCTGGGAAGCCAACCGGGAAATTCCAGGAGGGGTGAACCCAGCAAGGTCCTCCTTGGTGTCAACGTCCACCCTGAACCCCTGTTCCAGGAGCCTGGGGGGCCGACCCCAGTGCAGCCTGGCGGGACCCCAGGAGGTGTGGAGACAGGCCGCCCACCTGGGAGTCGGGGCTGCCGCGATGGGCAGCGGTCACTGACGGCGCCCAGTGAGCCCTGGGCTGGCAGCCGGGGACGGTACGGTCACACTGCCACGGGCCCGTGCCCAGGAGCTCCCCAGGAGTGGCGGGGGGTGCTGATACACTCAGAGCCCTTGGGGTTCAGTCCCCGAGGCTCCCTGAGAAACTCAGTCCAGCAGGCAGAAAACATCTCAGAATCCGCGAGGCCTTCACTGAACTTGGCTCCCTCGCTGGAAGGAGCGCGCGGCCTCTCCACCTGAAACCCCCTCCCTCCGCGGCTTTCCACGGGGTCTGCTTCCCTTCCGATGCGTGTTCTCCCTCCAGGACGCCTGGAAACCAAAACAAACAAGCCGGCTTCTCCCAGTCCCAAGCCTGGCTTTCCTGTCCTTGTTAATATTCCTTCCCTTCTGTTTCAAAAAAAGAGAACACGGAACGGAAAGAACAGGCCTGCTAGCCACAGAAGCCTCCTGGGAGGGCAGGGGTTGGGCGGGGGGGAGAGCAGGGCTGAGGGAGCCTCCTGAGCAGCCGGGTCGGGGGCTGGGGGGTGGGGTGTGGGGTGGCAGGACGGGTCACAGGCACGGCTCCAGGCTGCGGGCCTCTCTGTCTCTGCCCCCAGGGCCCCTCTCCCTCCTCCCCTTCCCCTTCCTCTCTTTCTCTCCTCCTCTTGCCCCTGCAGACAGGGCCACTCCCAGCTCCTCTCCCGGCTGGTAGCCTCTCAGGTCCAGGGCCCAGGCTCACGCACCAGCGGCGGGTACTGCCCGGCCCTAGTCGGGATGGAGAGAATTGAGTCTCCCAGGCTTCCAGGGCCTCCGTCCCCGGTCTCACCGTCTGTGGAGGATGAGCACAAGGAAGGAGGGAGAGGGAGGCTTGTAGCCAGCACCCCCTTCTCTGTAGAGGAGCCCCCAAGACCTAAGCACCGCAGGTCTGCACCTGGGAAGGATGCTGTCCACACACCGCTGAGCCTTGCCGTTAGGGGCCACCCTGTGCCTGCCCCGCAGAGGGGACCCAGCCCCAGCCTGTCGCTGCGGCTCCCCCTCCCCTCCCCAAGCGCCCCTGTTGTGCCCTGGCCTCCAGATGGCCGGTGTGCCAAGGCCCAGGGGGCTGAGGGGCATGCGGTGGTGTGTGTGCAGCTGCAGGAGGGAGGGGACGCCAGGCGTGAGCCCCACTCAGCAGGTGTCCCAGGAGGTGGAGCTCAGGGGCCTGTTTTGTTCTGAGCCGGTGAGAGGCTTCAGCGGGAGAGGCTGTCCCAGGAGCGGGGACACACGGGGGGCGAGACTGAGGTGAGGTGACAAGGCAGGCGTCACTGGTGTGGCAGCAGAGGGATGAGGGACAGGCAGTGGAAGGACAGCCGAGCACCAGAGCTTGGAGGCGGAGGGCCTGCAGTGGAACAGTTTGGTGGGTGAGCGGTGGGCAGGTGAGAGCTCATGGGAGGGCGTGGGGGGCAGTCGTGCCTCCCTCCCCAGGTGGTGCCCAGGTCCTGCTGGGGTGACCGCCTCTGCTCCCACAATCCCAAGCCTGCGCCAAGAGCCTGGCATCACTGCGGCCAAGACAGAGCCGGGCGTCACCCCTGGGCTGCAATCTCCCGGCCGTGGGACCCCCGTCTGCTGGGTGTCAGCATCGGGGTCTGCCTGTTCCCCGGGGAGGGGGCATTTTGCAGACAAGAAGACGGTGAGCAAAGGTCTTAAAACAACTGGCCTCCCTGGCAGCTGGTGACCATGTCTCTGGCAGCGATTGCTACATTCCAGAAAGGTCCCCAAATGTAGCTCAGTGCAGGTTTCGCATGGCCGGTGGCGGACTAGCGATCATTCATATTAATACCACTCGTTAATATTGATAATGCCAAATGGGCTGTGGCTCAGGTTCTTCTCACAAGCACCCCGAGGACCACCCTGTTAGGCAGCTGGGCTGTGGGCAGAGCTGGGGTCCGCACTCTGGTCTGTGTGGCCCGGGAGCTGCAGCCATCCCCCCCGGACACCCCCTGCCCCCGGCGTGCTGCCCCTGCCACTCCCTGGCTCCTCACACTCCTGGGCTCTGCAGACACTTCTCACTTCGGCTCTGCCAGAGGCCGGAGGGCCCTGAATGCGACCCGCTGCTGAGTGAGCAGGGACAGAGGGCGCCTGGCCTAATCGGTCTGAGGTTGGGGATCTCTCTGAAGCTGCGCGGGAACCATCCATCACCCGCCACACCGCCCGGAAGACCTGCAGAGCCCGGCACGACGGCCGCCCGCTGGCTCCCAGGCTCTCAGCCAGAGGGCAAGACAGGGTGCAAATCAAGAACCTGAGCAAAAGGAGCCTGCTCTTTGGAATGAAGGAGAAGATGGGTTTCTAAAAGCTAATAACTCTTTGAGACCAGGAAAATGTTTCCCCTTAGCTCACCTGCGACATGATGAGACACACTGGCTGAATTATAGGAACTTCCTAGATCACAGAGGGAAAAAAGCACCGTCCATCATGGAAAAGGAAACCCACACTGCCTGGAGCGCTGACGAGTCCCAGCTGGGGAAACGTGAGCCTGAACCTGGCCGGGGCGGTGCGGAGGGGGTAGGGGGTGCCCAGCCGTCCTGAGCAGAGCTGCCATGTAGGCAGAGGTCCCGACAGGGCAGTGGTTGGCCAGCCACCAGCTGCCCCGGCATCCATTTCAGCTGAAGCACACCACAACCAAGAGGGCAGGTAGGATGGGTCACCTGGCTGGGAGTCAGTCCCTGGGGAGGGGGCCCAAGAGCGCCATCTGCAGGTGCTGCCAATCTGTGGAGCCGGGCTACGCTAGCTGGGGGCTGAGCCACGTAGGTGGCCACATGGGAGACCCACAGGTGCCGTGGGTGTGTGTCCCTCTTCAGGCTCGGACCCTGGGGAAATAAGGTGCCTGGTTCTGCTGGAGCCAAAGGGAGTGAACAGGGGCCTCCCCGGAAGCTGTGCCCATGGGCTCTGGATGGATGAGCTCATGGCTCCCAGGTTTCCAGGCTGTCTTGGCAGGATCCTACTGAGGTCAAGGTCAGCATTTGGGACACCAAAGAGGACAGTTTGTGGGCATGGAGTGTGGTAATGGGCACGGGGCGGGGTGTCACCTGCTAGAGATGGGCCACAGATAATCTAGAAATAAGTCACCTGGCAAGATTCACTTGCTGCCCTGGAAGGGAGTGAGCACCCCATCACTCGAGGTGTGCAAGTGAATGCAGTGGTCGTGAAGGAACTGTGGACACGTTGTTGGAGAGGAAAGCTGCAAGGGACCTCAGGGATCATTTGGTCTCACTCCGTGATCTCCCTGAGGAAGAACCACAGCTGGGAAGGTAGTGTCCTCTTGCAGAGCCTGGCAAATGTGCCACGTTGACGGCTTGGGGCCCTCTGGAGGCTCCTATCGTCCTGATGCAGAGAGGCCAGTGTCTGAAGATCAAGGGCAAGACAGTCCCAAAGGCAGGTGGGAGGCAGCCCCGGGCCACCCTCGGACTGTAGGTCCACTGCTGGCCACTGGACCTGCTCCCGGGTCCCTGCACAGCCCCAGGATCATGTCACACCATTTCCTGGCAACAGCTGAAGCGTCCCCACCTTCCTTATGAGCCGCTGGGTTTGCGCCTCATTCACCCTGATTTCAGGAGGAGATGAAAGCCCAGGCCTGGAGCCCAGGGTCAGACCTCTGCAGGAGGCTGAGCTGGGATTTAAGGGGGTCTGGATGCCCCCAGGCGGTCAGCAGCCAGGGGTGTGGGAGGGGAGGTGTCCTGAGCAGGGAGGGAGGGAGGGAGGGAGTACGAGCATGTGCCAGGAGCCAGAGGGAGGGCAGAGGAGGTGAGGGTGGACCAGGACCAGGGCCAGGACGTGGGGCGGGGGGGAGCCATAGACATGAGCACTCTGGGAAGGAAGTGCCAAGTCCCCATGGGGGAGGTTCGCTGGGCTGGGTGGCCGTCGAGGGGACAGCAAGGACGAGGCTGACGAAGAAAGGCCACTAGGGAGCTGGTCTGGGGTCTGAGCTAGCTTGTGGTGCGGACACAGCATGAGGCAGAACTGGGGCTCACGGGATGGGGTTGGGGGTAGCCAAGAGTGGAGGCAGATGGCCAGGACGCCTACAGGACATCGGGTTCAGGATGCACACTCAGGAGAGACGCGACCGCCCTTCCCTTCCGCACAAGTGTTTGATAGTGCCCTCCCCTCCCCCGCCAGACACACATAAACCTCCAGATTTCTTCCTTAAGCAGTGAACTTCCCTGGCAAAGGCCCAGAGGTGCTGGTGGCTTCTCCCCACCACCCCCAGGGTGGCCACTCCCGCACCTCCCTGCTCACGTAGGCCGCCTGGGGAGCCGCCCCGCCGGGCATCCATCTCAAACCCGCCCAGCTTGGAGGCGCGTGCAGGGAGATGCTCCGTGAAACGCACAGGGAAGCAGAGAGGCAGGCCTGGCAGGAAGCCCTCTGCAGGTGCTGTGCATTGGGCAAGGGCGCAGGGGAGAGCACTCACACCTTCCGCAGGCAGTGACAGGCGGTTTGCTGGCTGGGAAACAGAGTGAGAGTAGATTTGTCCTTGAGAGTCCTCCCACCCAGATCCCCAGGGCTGGGCGGCCCTCGGCCGGCTCACATGTCGGGAACGGAGCAACCACTGGCCGTGGCCGTGGCTGGTGTCCGTGCTGCCCGCCGGGCACCCAGGCCAGGCAGACGGACCTCTCCGGGTTGATCAACACACCGGGGGCCCGGTGCTGAGGTCGACTTGGTTGGGCTGGCGGATCTGCCCAGTTCTTGGCTGGGTGGGTCTCCTGACGGCCTTGTACGTGGGGAGAACCCACCAGGGCCCAGGGGCCGCCCCTTCCCCTCGCCTCGCCCAGCCTGCTGGCCCCTTCCTCCTGACCAAGGTGTAGGCAGCAGGCTTGGCTCCCTTGGATGGAGCCTCCAAACCTGTCCACACGGAGGCTGTGCCTTAGAGACAGGGGCACCCCTGTTGCATGGCTCTGAAACAGAGATTCAGCACCCATTTGTCCGGCCTCGGAATAGACTGGCCTGGGCCGATCGCCTGCTGGGTCCCGCTCTTTCTCGCAGTGGTTTCCAGTGCCTCCCGTGGCCAGGCCGTGTTCCCGCACGTGGCTCTCCGTGGCCTGGGGTGACTGCCCTGTTTCAGCAGGAAGGACACGGAGGGGAAGCTGCTTGTCCGAGGTCACACATTAGGAAAAGAAGGGCCGATCTGGGGCCTGGCCCCTGACACGATGCTGGCTGAGCTGTGGTAGAGATGACCTTGAACAGCAGAGGACCCTGGAGCCTTTAAAAGGCATGTCAGGGGCGTGGCCTCTTTCCTGTGCCTTTCAAGTCTTACCAATGCCCCATCAATTCTCCAAATAGCCAAGATCCCCCGCCAGAATCCAACCCTGGAAATAGTCAGAAATTGGGACGGGGCAGGGGGGAGTGGCTTTCGGCAGAAGGGTGGTTGGGGCGGCTCGTGCAGAATGGGGGAGCCAGGGATCACCTTCTGGAGCCGAGGTGTGAGGGGGCGGTGTTGGCTGGGAGGCGGCTCCAGCTGGAGCCCGCTGAGACCGGCTTTATATTTAGGTAGGGTAGGTGGCTGCCTACTCAGTGCGATTTCACAGGCTCTGGGGCCCCTTCCAAGCCCCGAAATACCTCCCCCACCTGCTCCCTGGTGCCAGCAGTCTCTGGTAAGAACAGCTTTCTGTTGCCGCCCCTTGGTGTCAGGGATGACATTGATCTCAGTCAGCCTTCCATCAGGGAGCAGGTGTTCCATAGACGTTCAGGCTGGAAGGGGCCCTTCAGGCCTGGCCGGGGCTGGCGTTGCAAACGTCCCCCCTCGGCCTCTGTGTCTCCTGGGGGAACACTAGGGGCCAAAGGCACTTGATTCTTACTGTACGCTGAGCCTTGCCCTGAGCCAGGCCCTCTGCCAAACGCTAGGGAAGCTACAGACAGGTTCCACACATCCCTACTTGGAAGGGAGCTACTGTCCAGAGGGAGAGATGGATGAAACTGACGGCCTCACACAGAAGTCACTTCAGATCGTGACATACCAAGAGAGAGAAAAGTACAAAGTGCCACAAGGCACACGACAGGGCACCCCAAATTTGTATGATTGATCAAGAGGGGCATTTTAGCTGAGGCTCTGCAGGTGAATAGGAGTTCTCTAGGTGATGACTAGGGAAGAGGGCTCCATGCAGAGGGAATAGCAGAGGGGATAGCTGGAGGCAGGAAGAAGGGGGCATATTGAAGGACCTCACAGAAGCTAAGGGGCCCAGAAGGGAAAGTTGGAGCCGTGAAGCGGAGAGGCAGACAGGAAGCACCTCCACCCAAAGCCGGCCTACGCACGGCAGCATCAACTCCAAGGCTTGGGCACCTGTCAGGGGCACCATTGTCTGGCCCGCTCCCGCATCCCATCTCCAGGTGACCCCCAGGCAATCGTGTACACCTTTGCCTCTGAGATGTGTTATTCCAGGTGGGACAGAAGATGGGGGCTCTGTGTAGAGATGACAGGATCAGCCCGAGAAGCAGTCATGTGCTCGGCTTCCTTCCCCCTTCAGGGTCCCCCTGGCTCAGAGGGTGCAGCACCCAGCTGTGGTCGGTGCTTCCCGGAGGATCTGTTCTCGTTTCACTTTTATTACAGATGAGAGCCTTCTACAGACAGGGGACACACATGTGGCTTTGCTGTATCCTTCAGAGAACCCGATTTAATTCTGGGCCCAGCAACACGTGTTTAGGACTCACTGCGGTGCGGAAAGCAAGAGACCTGGCCACCTGCAGCGCCGTGTGCTCAGATTTCTTTGGTTTACCCTTTTGTAAACTATTTTTTTTCCTCCTTCTCTGACAATAAAAAGCTTTAGATCATTAGGGCAAAAATGTTCAAAGCAAAGTAAAAATTCATCAATTCAGATCCCATTATTTGGGAATATAGAATATGAAGGCTCTGAGCACCTGGTTTGATGAACCAATTTCCAATGTGAAACACTGGCAATTTTTAGTTTTCCTGAATACCAAAGCCAGCTGCTTTTTCCACCTGCTAACCTCGGGGTGGAAAATTCTGTGATCACACCGGTGGAAATGTACTCATGGAAGGGTTGGAACGCCCTTCTGAGTTGCTCACGTGGTGGGGGAAGGTATGATCAGGTGGTGGGGTGGGGCTCAGAGTCAACCTGGGACCTGGTCCTCACACTGTGCCCCTTTCCTGCAGCAGCCTCTGCATACCTGGACCCTTGTTAGTGACGGCGAGGTAGGCTTCATTCCGCATTGCCACAGTTGGTCTCCACTGCTGCCCTAGGTGGGGTCGACCTCAACCCCGAGTATAGCCAGGTGCAGAGGGAGGCGGAAAATCACTAAGAGGAATTTGCTTAGGCATCCGAGGTGGGCGTTCCACCAACGTGGCCTATGGGGGTCTTCCTAAGGGCAGCCCAGGACTTAGTTGTGGAGGGCAGGGGATGAGGAGCCCGGTAGATCTCAAGGGTGGGAGATGCTCCCCTCACTGACTTAGCAGCATGCTGCTGAAACTGGGCTTTGGAGGACAGAGATAGGCCTCGGGGTAGAGCACCCTGAACAGAGGGCCCAGAGAAGCCTGTCTAACGTCTGGTCAAGGAGGGAGTCCTTCTCACATGTTGTGGTGAGCTGGCAGGGGAAGTGAATCAAGTCATAAGTCCCAGTCATGGGGCCCAATGCTCACAGACACAGGCCATGGAGATGAGAGATCTGGGTAGAACCCGCATCTGCCACTCCCTCAGGGACATGGGTCACTTCTCTCTGACCTCAGGTTCTGTGTCTGTAAAGTGGGGGCAAGAATTCCAGCTTCACGGGATGTGAAAACGCTTGGCATAGGAACTGGGCAAACAGTGTATTTTGTTTGCCATCACTGGTGTTATTACATAAATGGGAAACACATTTTGATCTTGAATTATTCAAGTAAAAATGTCTTTAGAGTAAAATTTGGAAGTTTCTTTTCTTTGCCACATGCTCCTACTAAACCAACATTAATTACCTGCTCTTTGGTGTGAGTGTCTCCTTCCAGTCCCCTGTTTCTATGCATTCACATATCTCTCTGATATCACCATCATCACCACCATCACCATCATCACCGTCATCATCACCACCATCATCATCATCACAACCATCACCACAATCACCACCATCACCATCATTATCACCGCCACCATCATCACCACCATCATCACCATCATCATCACAACCATCACCATCATCACCATCACCACCATCACCACCATCATCATCACCATCATCACCATCATCATCACCACCATCACCATTATCACCATCATCACCATCACCACCATCACCATCAATATCATCACCATCATCACCACCATCATCACCATCACCATCATCACCACCATCATCATCATCATCACTATCATCACCATCACCACCATCATCACCATCATCATCATCATTACCGTCATCACCATCACCACCATCATCACCACCATCATCACCATCATCATCACCATCACCATCATCATCACTACCACCACTACCATCACCATCATCATGATTATTTTGCATGAATGGGATTATGCTACACATAACCCTTGGCTAATCAGTGTTTCTCAGGAGTCTTTTCATGTCAGTATGAAGAAGTATGTTTAATTCTTCTTAATGATTGAATAGTATGTCATTGGATCGGAGCAGCTTTTTCTTTTTATGGATCCATTCCCATAGCGATGGACATTGGGTTTTTAGGTTTTCTACATTTGCAAATAATGCTGCAATTAACATCCTTGAACAACCTGTGTGGTAGACAGACTAACAGCTCCCCCTCCCAAAGATGTGCACTTTCTAATCACCAAAACTTAAGAATGTGTTACCTTACACAGCAAAATGCATTTTGCAGATGTGATGAAGTTAAGTATCTTGAGTTGGAAAGGTTATCCTGGATTATCTGGTGGGCCCAAAGCAATCACAAGAGTCCTCATAAGAGTCCTATCAACACCTTGATTTTAGACTTCTGATCTTCGTACTGTAAGAGAATAAATTGTTCTTTTTTTTTTTTTTAAGCCATTACATTTGTGGAAATCTGTTACAGAAGCAATTGGAAACCAATATATCCATCTTTAAGAACATGTACAGATTTCTGTAGGCTAGATTCCTAGAAATGAATTTGCACAATGAAAGGGTATGCTCACTTACAATTTTTCTTAACTTTGCGAAAGTGCCCAATAAACAGAGTTTACAAACGTACACACAATCACACATGTAGTCTGACCTGTTTCGATCCCACATGAGAGCCAGCACTGGATATTTTCATTATTTTAAATATTTGTCAGTTTGTAGACAAAAATGCCACCTCACTAAACTTTAATTTTAATTTCTTTGGATGATGCTAATTGCATTTTCCCCTCTCTGAGTTGCCTGTTTACAATCTTTGCTTTGTTTGTCATGATTTTCTTATTTACTTGAAAGAACGCTTCATATTTTCTAAATAGTAATCCTTTATTTACCTTAGGGGTTGCAAATATTTTTTCTCAGTCAGTTACTTGTCTTTTGAATTTTTAAAACAGTGTCTTTGGTCAAGGAGAAGATTAAAAAAAGGTTTTACAATAAAATATGTCAGTCATTTTCTTTACAGTTTCAAGGTTTCTTGTTTACTTCACACATTTTTCTTTCCCAAAGGATATAAAAATGTACCTCTCTGCTTTCTTCTAAGGCCTTGATAGTCTATGAAAATGTTTACACCTTTAATTATTTTTAATTTCTGTGAATGGTGTGAGGTAGGGATCCAATTTTGTTCTTCATAAGGGTAGCCAACTGTGTCCATGCATTTGTTGAAAAGATTATCCTTTTTCCATTGTGTTAGCTGCATTTTTCCTAAGTCAATGCCGAATATGTTTGGGTCTATATCTGGAATTTCTGTTCTGTCCCATTAATCTACATGTCTATCTTTACATCAGAACCTCTTTGTCTCAATTACTATCACTTAATAATAAGTCTTAAAGCCAGGTCACGTAAGTCCTCTAGCTTTGATCTTCTCTTTTTATTTTTTCTGAAATTTCTGAAAATTTTTTTTCTGAAATATTCCAGGTGTTTTGCTTGTCAATTTCTGAGATTTTGATTGGGATTGCAGGGACTCTATAGATCAGTTTGGGAAAAATTGATATCTTAACGATATTGGATCTTCCAGTTTATGATCATGGTCTCTCTCCTTTTTCTTAGGATCTCTGCAATGTCTTTCAGCAAAATTTTGTCATTTTCACCATACAGATCTTGAGCCTGTTCTGTTAAATTTGTTCCTAAGTATCTCATTAATGCTGTTTTACTTGGTTTTTAAAAGGAAATGTCACTTTCTGATTGTTTGTTGCTAGTATATAGAAATAAAATGGATTGCATCTCCTCGTGTCCTTGGAATTGATACACCGAGTTATTAGATCTGGTAACTGTGTCTATTAGTTTTTCCTGCCTAGACAATTTTGTTCTTCGTGAAAACGGACCATTAGCTGTCTCCTTTCCAAACTGCATGCAATTCCTGTCCTGCTCCTGCTTAGAGGCACTAACTATGATCTCCAGGACAATGTGGACGTGATGGGGGGCACCGTGCCCCATTCCCAATCTCTGGTCACACCACTAGGTCTGTCAGCATCTAAGATGGTGACAGCTCTAGATACTCTGCAGATACCTTCACCAGGCTGAGCAGGTTCCCTTCTATCCCTGAGAATTTAAATCATGACTGGGTGTTGGATCTTGTCAAATGATTCTTCTGCATCTGTTGAGGTGCTTACGTATCGATGTCAGTGTCTATAACTTAGTGTATTAATGTAGCAAATTGCATCGACTGATGAGCAAATGTTAAACCAACCCTGCACTCTGGGGTTAAAACCTACCTGGCTATGGTGTATTATCCTTGCTAGATGTTGTGGGTTTCGGTTCGCTAACACTTTGTGGAGGATCTGTGAATATGCTATGAGGGCGACTGGCCCGCCATTTCTTTCCCTGCAATGTCTTTGTCTGGTTTTGTCTGGAATCAGAGTAATGCCAGCTTCACGGAATGAGTTGGGGTGTTCTCCCTCGCCCTGAACTTTCTGGATGAGTTAGGGTGGGAGTTGGTAGCATCTGGTGAACTTTGACCCCATCACGAGGTCAGACCTTCTGTGCCCCTTGCCATGCCCCATGTACCAGGAGGTCTGGGCTGTGGCCTGGGGCCCCTCTCCATGGAGGGCTCCCCTGCTTGCTTTCCTGCTCTCCGGGGTCGCTGTTTCCTGGTGCTCGTTGTCTGAAAACCATTCCTTCCTCTGTCTATCCTGGTTGCGCCAGGCGCCTAACGCAGAGGGATGAATCCAGGCCCCGGTACCATCACTGCTGGCTGTGGAAGGAGGTGGAGATTTATCATTTCAAAGTAAGTTTCTCTCTAAAGGAATCTGGGAGGGAAGGGAGGTAGATTTATCTGCTTCGGGCCATCGCCTCAATTAAAGCTTCTGAATTTTTATCTAAAGCTTAGGTCCAGGATGATCTTTGCTCTTAGTGACGTGTCCCCAGAGTGCTTGGGGGTACAGGAGACGGTGTTTCCATCTTGCGAGTAGGAGGTGTGCTGGGTCCTGCCACCGATGGGGGTGAGCCCGCGTCCGGGGGTCCACGACACGGTCCCGCCCCCACAGCTGGCACAGGGAGGGCCCTGTGGACACGCCCGTGTGTGAATTAGGGACGTGAACACAGGCCCCCGTTTGTTCCAGCAACTTCTGTCTCACACACTACACCACTCAGCCATCCTCAGGCCCGTCAGAGCCCTGCGGGCAGGACGCAGCTCAGGAACGGTGATGCCCGCATCCACCACGTCATGCCTCCCAGGGCACCTCCTCCAGGGCTTGCGGGGCCGTCCAGGGGTTGACGTGGGTCACTTGCTCACAGGGACATGAACGGCTAGCAAGGAAGAGCACGCCGGGGGCTCCCTGCAGGTTCTCCAGGGAGGGGACTGGAGATGAGGGATAGACCAGGCGCCTTCCTGCAGCACTGAGAGAACTTGCAAAGAATTTCCACTTCTTGCACCTCGTTCAACTGGGGGGGCCTGGGGATAAGGACAAGAAAGAGAGGAGGGTGATTTAAAAATGTGACACTCATGTCTCCGGGCTCAGCCACAGTCAGAGGCGTGGGAGAGAGGGCAGTGGGGCTGGAAGGACCCAGACCCGAGGCTGCCCCTCCCTCCTCGGGCCTGGCGGCCCACCGCCCTGTCTGACCGCGTCTGTCCACCTCCAGCGGTAGGACGAGAAGCCCACCTTGCAGGGATTTGGGGCACTGGGGGCAGGCAAGGGCTTGCCCATCATACGTGTCGCTCGCACAGCAGCTCCCGAGCCCGGGGAGGGGAGGGACAGCCTGGGTGCTCGGCGTGGGGCAACCCATCCCCCCTGCCCTCCGTGTGTCATTCCCCGCCCTGAGCCCTTCCGCCTCAGCCTCCATCTCCCCGCCCTGGTCCCATAACTAGTCCTGCCGACCCTGGTGGAGATGACAGCCATGATTGCACGAGGAGGTGAGAGACACACTCTTCTCCCAGGAAAGAAAAGGACAAGAATCTGCTGGGTCTGGTCCGCTTGCTTCCTGCCCACCCCCGGGGCAGGAGAGAGAGAGCCCTGTGATGTGTGCACTTGCTTCTCTGCCTTCCATATCAGGGAGTGTTCTAGAAGGTCAGACAAGACAGTGAACTGCTCAGCTCTGTGCCTCTGGGTGGTAGGTGGCCAGCCTGCCTCATCAGTGGGGCTGGTGCCCTCCTGGCCACCGTGAGTACAACAGGCGACTCAGGGCTATGCCCCCAGCCCCAGGAGGCCACTGTGGATGCCCCTGCCCCGCCTCACCACGGCTCCCCAGGCTCACAGCCCTCCCACTCTGCCTTCCTTACCAAACCACCATACTCGGCCACAGGGCATTTGCACAGGCTGTTCTCTGGGCCAAAGTGCTGTTCTCACAGCATCCCCGTGGTTTCCTCCTGTGCCCTGTCAGAAGGGCCTTCCTGACCCCCTGGCATACGGCAGCCCCCTCCCCCTGCCTTATTCCAACGTGCGTATAGCACAGCAGGCCACGTGGAGGGGCACTAAGCCCAGTCGTAGGCGACTCATCTCCACGGTGGGGAGCCTGGCAGCAGCTCTGGACACGATCCTGTGAATGCACAGAAACTCACGTGACCGGGTTCCTGCGGGACCAGGATTCCGAAAGCAAGGGGACCTGAGGCCCCTGGGGCCTGAGCCCACCCGGGGAAGAACGAACAAGGGGAAGCTGCTGTCAAGGCCGAGTCGGCGTCTAATAAGGGACACATATTTGCTGTGTCCCAGACAAGCCAGAGCGCCGGCGGTCCTAAAACAGAAGTGCCCGTGCCAGCCCGTGCAACAGCCCAGGTCCCCCGGCTTCGGGGACTCAGTGAAGCAGCCGCTGGGCCGGGGGGGGGGGAATAGCAGAGCAGTGGCTGGTTGTGGGCGGCGGGCTGTCAAGGGCAGTCAAGGTCACTCACCTGGTAGTGGGGGAGGGGCTGTGACCAGGCTTGGCTCAGCCTGTGAGGTTCTGTTAGCGAGTGTGGGTCCTGGGGATGCGCCCCCCAGCGGGAGCCCCCCTAGATTAGTCTGCAGCTGGGACCTCTACAGACCTGCAACGGGGCAGGGAAATATCACCCCCGGACTGTCATGCAAACAGCAGGGCCACCTCCCTGCCAGACTCCAAGGGGGCCCCGTCGCGTGCCACGCTCTGTGGCTGGTGCCCCTGGAGATGTGCAGCACGGCAGCCCCGAACCAGCAGACTGGACGTGCAAGCTCCCGAAAAACGCCTCTCTGGCCCCTGCTCTTGACTCAGGCCAAGCACTTACGCCGAACTCTGCACGTGCTGAGCACCGGCTGTGGGCCAGGAAAGCTGGGGGGTGCGGGCAGGCCTCTGAAAGTCGAGGGCCCTGGTCTACCTGGTGCCTCGGGAAGGGCCTGGAGCCCCGATCTGGGACAGGTTGTGGCCATCTGCTGGTTCTGCCGGATTTTTAAAGTAGGGCTCGAAATTGAATGGGTAGAGACCCAAAAGACGTTGACAGAGGGCATCAGAAACCCCCAAAGCCTGGAGCTCCGCCTGGGGCCAATCCTGGGGAGGCATCCCATGGGTGGGGGTGGGGGCTGGGGAAGGGCGGTGGGTGTGGAAGAGAGTCGGAGGTCAGGGGCTCACGGGGCCTTTGGGATCAGGTGGCCCAGCTGTCCCCGGTGAGGAACCCTGCAGAGGGCACTGTGTCAGGGAGGTTGGGGACCAGTCCCCTGGCCCTGACGAAATGCCACTCTGTCCTGGTGGCCCGTTTGTCACGAGAGGCCTGTTTCATGGCTGAGTTGCAAATCTCTCCCAGTGCTCCATCTCACCCTGGGGGCCCAGGAGGATGGGTTGGTGCCTCTCCACAGGAGCCTTTAGAGCAGGGGGTCTCTTGCTCTGTCACATTTCCTGTCTTTGCTTGAATTGGCACACTCACCCCATGTTTGGTCTCCTGCCTGACCCTCACCCTCTCCTCCCCACGTGCCATAGGAATAATGTTCCCAAATGTACATTGTACCCTGTCACTCCTCTGCTCCCACACCTTCCATAGCGCCCCGGTGTTTTCGGGCTAAAGTCCTGCAGCGCTCCCTTCCCTGGACGCCGTCCCCAGCTGTCTCTGGCTCCCCCTCCCATCCTGTCCAGGGGGGTCCTTTCCTGCACCCACACAGCCCAGGCGCTCAGAGCAGATCTGCTGAACAGAGGAAAATGCAAATTACAGACACGCTGCATTTCTTGGAGGTGAGAGATGGGGTCTCAGCAAGGAGGGTGCAGATGGGATGGAGCTCAGGCCCTGGAGGGGCTGCCTAAGGGAGCCGCAGCCGGCTTCCTCCTGGACACCAGCCCCCTGGGCGGAGCTGCTGGCGCTTCTCTTATGGACCAAATGGCACAAACCTGCGTGGAGGTGCCCCAGGCTTCCCGCCTCTGAGCTTCTCCTCGGGGGAGCCTGTACTATTACCCTGATGCGATTTAGGGAGAAGGAGTTTGTGTCAGGGGAGGCTCTGGGAATCATCATGTGAGGCTCCAGCTGGAGCCAGCCCCCTCCCGCTTCCAGTCAAAGGAGGGTCAGTGTTGCCTCTGGACGGCGGCAGAGACCACGGCGCAGAGGCTGTTGGGGGCGTGTACGTGCGTGTGCGTGCACATGTGCGTGCATGTGCGCGTGTGTGTGCTTGTGCGTGTTCTCATCTAGTTCGAAAACATAACCCCAGCCACCTCACAGGGAGCATCGATGAATATTTACTACCTTTTTTTCTCCCCCCCAAAAAACTAATTTCGCTGTTGGGTTATTAAATCTATTTTTATTGCTACAAAAAGGCCTCCCATCCATTAAGATGAGGGGCGCCTGGTGCTCGAGGATGATTGTGTCTCGGCCTCCGGTGAGCCTCCCTATTCTGCAGGAGGGAGGTTGGTTGCAGGGCCCCCAGCTGCATTTCTGGGGCCCTGACGTCCTCCCTTTGCTTGGAGACCATAAGGGACGCAGCCTCTTAGGCAGCTGCAGGTGGACGGGTACTTGGGCTGGGCCACCCCCAGACCTGGGAGCCCCCGCAGGGCCAGGCCTGCTGGCAGTGAAGCTCGGTTTGCCCTGGCAAGCTTTGGCCACGAGGGCCTCAGGCCAGGTGCCAGGGCCCAGCGGCCCTCAGGGACTCAACACGGTGGCTGGGAAGCCAGCTTGACCAGCTCGGCCAGTCCAGGAGCCCTTGGGTGTGGAGCCACCCAGATGGACCCACTGCAGTGACCCACATGACGCCTGACTCAGGCCGCTACACCGCACCCTCCACTTGTCCCAGAGGTGGTGGCTCCCCCCGCCCCGGACCTCAGTCCCTGAGCAGCCTGTGCCCTGGTGGGAAGGGCAGGGTGGCCCCTCTGCCACCTCTACTCTTGGCCCGGAGGATCCCCGCCTTCCTCCTGTAAGCTGTTAGCGGCTCATGGCCGTCAGCATCAGTGTTTTTTTTCTCTTGGTTGGGAAATGTCACTGGAAAACCAGGCTCAGTGTTTAGAACATTCAAATGCACACTCCTCACTCCCACCCACCTTGCACACACTCTCCCTCCTACTAAAGCTGCCAGATTTAGGGAAAAAAAAAACAAACCTAAAACAAAACAAAATGGGACATGCTGTTAAATCTGAATTTCAGGGAGACAACAACAAATACCTGTTTAGCGCAAATATATCCCATGAAATATTCAGGACATACTTACACTAATACAGTTATTTGTTTCTTGAAATCCAGATTTCACAGGGTATTATGGTCCTACTCCCAACCCATACCCACCCACGCACCAGGTGTGATCACACTCTAACCACCACCTTCTGTTTACCCAGCCCCCCTCCCCCCCCGGAGTCCGTAACGGGCTCGTGGAGGCCCGGGGGAGGAGCATCCTGGAGCCGAGGCAGAGCCTTGTGTGCGGATCATGTTTCTGGGGCCTGGGGACCAGTTTCAGCAGCTTCTCAAAGGGACCCCAGAGGGACCGGGTGTGACTGAAATGTGGACAAGTGGCCCAGGTGCTCACCTCCTTGGCTGTGTCCCAGGGGAGCCAGTGGGTAAATACGTTCAGCCGCCCAAACTCCTCAAACCCAGTGCCATCCTTGGGGAAGTCCACGCAGTGGGCACTTGGTTCCCCACTTGGGGCTGATGCCCACCAGCAGGCTGGGGGCTGAGAGCAGGCTGGGACCCAGAGATCAGCAGGACCAGGACTGCCATTCTAGTGGGGAAACCGAGGCCAGAGTGAGCGAGGGGCCCGACAAGTGCACCTCGGTCTCTCCGTCTACCCCGGCCCTCTCCGGCATCTCGGGGCCCTCTGGGCTTCAGTCCAGGCTCCGACACCGTGTGAGTTTCCTGTGGCCGCTGGAACACGTTACCACGAATTTGGTCACTTAACCTGATGGAAATGTATTCCTTCGTGGCTCTGGAGGCCAGAAACCCAAAACGGGTCTCACTGGGCTAACTAAAGGTGTGGGCAGGGCTGGTTCCTTCCAGAGGCCCCAGGGGAGGCTCTGTGTCCCGGCCTTCCCAGCTGCCGGAGGCCACCTGCGTTCCTCGGCTCCGGGTGCTGGCAATGGCCCCCGTGTCCCATGGCTCCGAGTCTGCCCTCCTGCTGCCCTCCTGCACATTTCGGGGCCCTTGTGATTCCCTGGGCCCCTCTGGGTCATTCTGGATCGCTATCCTCTTTTAAGGCCAGCTGATTTGCAGCTTTTGTTTCATCTGCAACCTTATTCCCCCGCCACCTGTTGTAGGGACCGGGACACGGACATCTCTGGTGGCCATCCTTCCGCCCAGCACCTGCTACCAGCATGTCAGTGCGTAGCCTCTTGGAGCCTCAGCTTCTACTTCTGTACAATGGGGGAGTGACGCCCCTGATGGGATTCTCGGGCGCTGGGAAGCAACGTGTGTCCCTGGCCAGCGCCACTCCAGGATCTGCGGCAGCTGCTGTTCCTTCAGAACAGGTGGCCTGGCCACGGTCAGGGTCCGACTTCCAGACACAAGACAGCAGGTGCCACACAGGCAGAGACCACGAATCCTGACCTCACAGCCCAGGACACAGAATCTGGGGCTGAGCGGGTGGAATGGGGTGCATGCGTGAATGAATGAATGGATGGTGCAGATACAAGGGAGATGAACCTTTCTAGTGGAGGGCCAGAGAATGTCTGGGTGGGGAAAGAGGCATCTGAGGATCCCGGAGCCCCCCCAGACCGGGGTGGGGTGGGGGGCTTCTCTCTCCAGGGAAGGCCACCCGGAAAGCCTGAATACCTCTGCCCCCAGCTCCACCTCCTGGGGTCACTTGGACACCCATTTCTCCCCCACAGAAGGTGCAGAGTGTCACTGCACCCGGCCGCACAGGCTTGCTCCCCTCCCCCAGCCCCTGCCGGATCTGAGGGTACCCCAGGAAGGCAGCACTCCACAATCAATGCCGCTGATGTCATTTGTCAGGGACAGAGGGGCCTGAGCTTGCTCACCGACCGCCAGCCATGCCCCACAGCGCGCACTCGGAAGTCCTTCCCCCCGTACCCCCCTCCCCGGGGCTTCCAAAGCAATGACCCTTGGGCCACGGGAGCCCAGCCCGGGTGCATGTCAGGCAGTCTCGGGCCTGCCCTGCTCGCCTGCAGGGGCCCAACCCTCTCCTGTGGAGCCAGGACCCCGTTGAGGGCCCAGGGGGCGGGGTGGGCTCCTGGCTCCAGCCCCGGGAAAGAGGAGCTGATTCCCCACGGCGGCTGCAACCGGGCGGCCAGAGCCTGGTGGGAGGCAGGGCCAGCTGCTTTCCCTTCCCCACCGGGGTGAGCCTGGGGGACGCCTCCCCTCCATCCAAGCCGCCTGGTGCACACCAGGCCCACGCCTCTGAGGGGCTGAGCAGTCCCGAGGGTGGCGTGCGGGGGTGTAAGTCCTCACTTCGGTCACCCCCTTCCCCTGGAACCCGGCAGCTATCCTATGGACTCACTGCTCCCCCAGACACTTCACGAGCCCCCATCTTCTGCGAGAAATCCTGTCAAGTGTTAGACGCTCAACCCTGATGGCAAACGCACCTCCCTCGTCCGCCCCCAATTCGGGGACTGCAGGCACGCTGTCTGGGCCAGGGGCAGGGCACTGGGTGCTCCTGTGGGACGGTTGCATGGGCTGCCGGCAGGGCTGGGGGTGGAGGGCGAGGTGAGCAGGGGCTGCTGGGGGAACTGCAGGGGCGGGTGCTTCCTCCCCGTGGACAGGAGGCCACGGTTACCATGAGGGGTGCCTCTGTCCAGTAGGCACCGGTGGCTCCCAGTCCTTGCAGAATAAGGTCCGAACTCCTTAAACCCTACTCGATGTCTCTCCTGTGTGACCCCAGCCTCCCCTACATCCCGCCCTCCCACTTGCCCCGCACCTGCAGCCTGGTCTACGCGGGTTGCTTCCTGCCGCCCTTCCTTGCTCGGGTGCATCTTCCTGCCTCTGTGCGTGGATCCCTGAGGCCTCCACCTGTGGGGTCGGCATCCTGCCGGTCAGCGTCCACACATCTCTCCCTGAAACCTCCTTGTCAAGGGCCTTGCTCCCTCCAGGCCCCTGAGCTGCCACACAGGAGTGAGTCCGTGTAGACCCTTGCCTTGGACCTTCTCACCTTCCAGGGTCCTGTCTTCACTGATGTGGCAGGAGGAACAATGTGCCCCCAAAGGCGACCCCACCCTGGTCCCTAGGCCCCATGAGCGTGGTGGCTGTGATGAGGGGCGGACCGTGAGACAGGGCGAGCAGCCCGGGATGGAAGGGCCTCAGAAGGGGAGGAGGCGGGGGAGGGAGACAGGTTGCTGGGAAGACGCAGGAGGGGCTCCAAGGCCGGGGTGATCCCCGGCCATGGCCCCGAAGACAGAGCAAGGGCCACCAGCCAGGGCAGAGGATTGGCCTCTAGACGCTGGAGTGGCCCTCCCCAGAAGGAGGCAGGGGTCTGTCCTTCAGTCAAAGGACCGAGTTCTGCGGACATCCAGGACTCATGGCCCCCCGCACCGTGAGGTTTCAAGCTGCCGGATCTGGGGCAGCATCAGGTAACGAACACAACTGTCCTTTGTGGCTTCGCTCAAGTGTCCTAGGGATACGTGTGAGCATTTTGCAATTTCGCGGGCTCTTAGAAGCCACGTGACAGCCAGACCTGCACAGCCCCCTCCCCCGCCCACCCCCGTGGCAGCGAGCAGACTGGCTTCTAGAACAAGCGTTGGAGCCAGAGGAACGTGGGCACAAATCCTAACAGCTCACCCACTACCTGAGGGGCCTCGGCGCATTTCCACATGCCCCGTGCCTCGGTTTCCCCATCTGTAAAACAGGAAGAACACTGCAGCCGAGGATTCGATACGACGGTGTGCGTGAAGTGCTCCCCGCAGGGCCCGGCTCTAGGAATGGTCAGTGGTCAGCAGTGTCCCCGTTATTTCAGCGTCCCTGAGTGGTGGCTTTCTGGTCCGCTGAATCACCTCCGGGGCCGGGAAGCTCGCTCTTTTATGGGACGACCACGTGGCATTTGAGGGTCCAGGAGTGGGTGTCGGGAGAATGAGATGGCAGGCCCAGCTTTGGCACAGACACCCGGGTCCTTCCATCTCCCTAGGCCTCAGTATCCCCAATCGTGAAGCAAGAGGATTGGCTCTGACTTTCCTTTCTGGTTTTGAGATTCCAGGACTCTGTGAATTCAGGTCAGCGCTACACTGTTGATCTCATATGTAATTATTTTTTCTCAGGATTACACATTCTTGAATAAAAATGAAATAAGACCTTCAGAACACTGATGAAATTCTCTTTGACCTGACATTAATATGCCACATCCAAGGCAGGAAAATGAATCAGTAAGATTAAAGATGTGGGGGGCCCAGGAGTGGAAGTGCCAGGCCGCGGCGAGGCAGCAGGGGCGGGAGGGAGGCTGTTTCCATGTATATTTATTTGTTCTGACATGAGTTCACGAAGCTGGTGCATATGTAATCTCACATAAACACGAACACCGGTGGAATGTTCCTCTGCTTGCATATGCGGCCCCCATCATCGGATCAGAGCCCTCTGACAGACGCCGGAGGCACTGGGCACCCCCAAACCAACGGCACCTGCTGAAGACACATCCTTCTCGGAAGACTTGATTTGGGAGGTAAAGGTGGGCCGCGGGCGCCTAGAAGGGATTCTGATGAGGTGGGAGGAAGGAAACCGGGCAGGGACGGGGAGTGGGGGGGGTCACAGCTGAGAGACAAGGAGCAGCTCTGCTCCCCTCCCCGCTCCAAGGGTCAGCAGGAAGGCCCGTGCTGCAGGGACCAGGGCCGATAACCACAGCTCAGGTCACGTCAGGCAGGTGTGATAGGCTCTGTGGTGAATGACAGGTGTCTGGGCCGGGGTCTCTGCCTCCAGAGAATCAGGGCCCCTGTCCTCCCAGCACTCGGCACTCTCTTCTGACCTTAGCGATGGCACGTGGCAACAGGTCAAGGGGTTGGTGGAGGTCCCTGTCGTGCTCTGGGCTGGCCCAGTTCCTATTGTGCAGGTACCAGGAGAAATCCCCCGACCCTCCCCTGGCTGATGCCCCAGCCCCTCAGGCTCCAGGTGACCTGGTGCTGCCTGAAGATGGATCCTCCCTGAGGTGTGATGGAGCCAGAGGGCTTAACTGTGCTCGCTGGGGGTTCCCGGAATGGGAAGGTCAGACCAGCGCTGGCCTGTTCTCCTGCCTAGCTGTCTTTAAAGCTCAGCCTTGACTGAACACAAGCCAGACAAGGCCAGTGTTAGGCCTGAGGCCTCGAGGGGGTAAAGGTCACCTCTGTCCTGCAGCTGGCATTCCTCTCTGTGCCTTGGGCCACAAGGGAGAGCAGAGAATGTGCAGGGGCGGGGTCCTGCAGGGCAGCCTGGGGGCTGGCTTCCAGAAGTTCACTAAGCTGGGTCTTCCCCGCCGGGCAGGGCAAACTTGGCCTGTGGGCAACAGGGGTGGGCCCAGAGGGTCAGTCACGGGATATGCTTCCAGGGGCAGAAGTGGATAGAGTTAGTGGAAGGGGCAGGGCGAGCCTGGCGGGGCGTGGGGTGGTCAGAGACCATCGCCCCACAGCAAGGGAACGGCCCTGGACGCCTCTTTAGGCAGGCTCTTCCTTTGGCTGCATTTGGAGCCCGCCCAGCGAGCGTGGGCAGGAGAGCATCGGGGCGCCCACCCCCAGGGTCGGCGCCGGGCATCCAACTCCTCTTACACTTTGTGCCCAGATGCCTCTCCCGTCTCACCCTAGTCTGAGTCAGATGTGGCTCCAGGCCAGCGGGAGCCCCATCTGCAAAGTGGGGTCAACAAAGCCCCCGACTCGGGGAGTGCAGGCTGGGGGCACCACCCTGGGAAGGACCTGGCACAGAGCCCTCGGCCGGTGCTCCCCAGAGGCGGGGGCCACCGGTGCCGTAGTCACGTTGTTGCTGTGGTTACCGGGTCCCGAGCGCCAGGACTGCTGGGCTCCTTCCTGAGGGAGGGCCTGCGGTGCTGGGCGCGCTGCGGAAGGGCTCCCGGGGGTCAGCAGGTGCCCGTGAGCAGAGCCGACCACAGCCGGCACTCACGTGGAACCAGATGTTGCGTGGATCACCTGCGCGTGGCGCTCTGCTCCGGTGTGGGCTCACGAGTTGTATATTCCTTACAGATTGTAAAAGACCCGCCGGCCTGCTTCTCCCGTTGAAGACGTCAGGCTCAAAACCCCAAGGGAGAGCACCGTGTCCTGGCTGGGAGGCCTCCCCTCGGCTCCTCTGGTCAAACCCCACCTGGCCCACACCTCCAGTCATCGCTCAGAGCACGGAAGAACACACACGGAACAATGCAGTTCTAGAAAGTTCTCAAACACGGAAGCGAACCTCCTCGCTGATACCGTCATTTCTAGCCACCTTATCAAGAGACCCAGAGGCGGGTCTCAAGCCGAATTCAGGGTCCCAGGCATGTCTCTGGGATCGGGGTCCCCTCCCCACTTTTAAATTAAGCAGAAAGCAATGTCAGAGTGGATTCGGGGTTGAGGCTCAGAGACAGAATTTGCTGTTCTCATGGGGCACCTGTCAGGCCCACGTCCAAGCTGCCTACAATCTGGCTGGGAGGCAGAGGTAGGCCTGTCTCTGAATGTTTCCTGTAATTGCCTTTAAAAAAAAAAAAAAGTTAATAGACTATTTTTTTTAGATCAGTTTTAGGTTTACAGAAAAACTGAACAGAGAGTACACCGGGTCCCATACACACTTCCACCCACCATTTCCCTATTATTTTATTATTACTTTTTTTTTTAAAGTTTGCTTTACTGGAACTTTTTTCTGGTTTTTTAGAAATGCGACTTTATTTTTTAGAGCAGCTTTCAGTTCATTGATAAATTGAGCGGAAGGTACAGAGAGTTGCCTTATCCCCTCTGCCCCCCACATGTGCACAGCACCCCCACGTCCGTGTCAGCAGCCCCCCAGAGTGGGACCCTTGGTATAGCTGATGATCCTACCCTAACGTCGTGTCACCCAGAGTCCACGGTTCACCTTGGGGCTCAGTCCTGGCCGTGCACAGCCCGTGCGCTTGGACAAATGCGCAGTGTTCCGTGCCCGCCCCCATCCCGTCCCGCCAGCACCCCGCGTCCGTGTGGTGCGGTAGTTACAACCGAGATGTGGCTGCATCCTGCAAACATGAGTTGTGTAGTGTACTACTCTGCACGTGTAAGCATCACAGTCAAATGCACTTTACAGCTGAGACACGTGTTCTGTCTTGGTTTGGCATGGGTCTCACGGCGGGAACCACAGCCCTAAACTCCGTTTTCTCCCTCCTTTAAATTTCCAAGTGAACACCTGCCTCGTTAAGGGAAGGCACGAGGCTTACCGTGAATCCCTAGGAATAATGCAGGGCCAGGGCTGGACCCAGCTCCATCAGAACACAGTCTTTGTGGGAAAAGGACGTGTTCCCGGGGAGCAGAGTCAAGGCCCCAGACCGAACTGTCTGGACCCGCTGTGGAGGGCTTGCCCAGAGTGGACACCCATTCTGCCACATGGTATTTCTGCCTCCCTGCTGCCCGCACTCCCCGCTCTGATCCCCTCGGACCCGCATCCCTGCTGCCCGCATGCCCTGCTCTGATCCGCCTCGGACCTGCAAGGGCCTGTCAGGGACATGGTCGCTTTCACAGGGGACTGTGCTTCGTGTCCAGGGCCGGGCAGGGGATCAGAGGTGGGGGAGCCGAGCTGGCGGCTGCTGCCTCAGTCTGCTCAGCCCCCAGGTCCCTTCATCAGCAGCAGCGTCCTTCAACGGCTGCTTGCTTCTGGAATCCATCTTTCTGCTGCCCTTGCCTGGCTGGGGCCAGCACATGGTCCGAGCGAGGCTGACCACATTTCCCTCCCCACAATCTGAGGCTGCAGCCGACAGGTGCAAAGGTGGGCGGTGGCTGGAGGGGGTGTCCCTGGCAGCGACCCCCCTCTGGAGAGTGCGAGTGGCGGTCTCTGCTCCCAAGATCCCTGAGTGGCCCCAGATCCTGACCCTTCTGTGCCAGGATCTCCCATGTTCCTTGGACACTGTGAGCTGCCCGTGACCTGTCCGCAAATCCACTGCCAGTCGTTTCGGCTGTGGGCTTAGGCTGGTCAGCACTGGCTTCTGTTGCTGGCGACGCAGAGCCGCATAGAGGACTCTGCTGTCCTCGCTGGACTTAGCAGGAAGGAGAGGTAGATCGCTCAGTGACATCAGCCCTGGGAGTGACATCAGCCCCGGCAGTGACATCTGTCTCCTGAGTGACATCGACCCTAAGAGTGACATCTGTCTCAGGAGTGATGTCAGCCCCTGAGAGTGACATCAGCCCCGGGAGTGACATCTGTCTCCTGAGTGACATCGACCCTAAGAGTGACATCTGTCTCAGGAGTGATGTCAGCCCCTGAGAGTGACATCAGCCCTGGGAGTGACATCTGTCTCAGGGGTGACGTCAGTCCCTGGGAGTGACTTTGGCCCTGGAGTGATGTCGACCCCGGGAGTGACATCTGTCTCTGGAGGGAAAGGAGCCCCTGGGAGTGACATCTGTCTTGGGAGTGACATCGACCCTGGGAGGGATGTCAGCCCCGGGGAGTGACGTCAGCCCAGGAGTGAGGGCGCATGTGTCCAGAATCTCAGGCTTGGGTTGGGCCACCACGCCTCCCTCCTCCCAGGAACACAAGCAGGCAGAGCAGGGGCCTGGCCTTTCATGGAGGCCAACTGCAAAACCTGTCTTTGTGGTTCAAGACGCATCTGTTACAAGTCCTTGCGGCTGTCTCTCTACGCCCCTACCAGACAGCTCTCAACAGTCAGCTTTTGTGGTCTTGCCGACAGAACGTGCCGGAAGATGGATTGAAGAAGCCGAATGCTCCGGCACGAACGCCAGACATGCAAGGTCCCTCGGGATGACTCCATTTCCCCGCGTCCCCTCGCCACTGGGGGACACCCGTGTCCTGGGGGCGGTGGGGGGCCCTTCCCATCTGCGGCCATGTCTGGCAAGGCCAGCCTCGCGCGAACCCCTGAGCCGCGCCGCTCACACCAGCCAGCGCGGGAGAGAGCCCGGGTTTGCCCTTGGAGAGCAGGACGGGGACTCTGGGCTGCGCAGAGATCCGTTCCTCAGGAAGATGAATGCCTTTGCGTCGGGGTGCCCTTGCTTTCTGCGCGGAAGCCAAGACATGTGTAAAAGGCCTTTAAGGGCACTCATTTACATGGCCGGTGCAGAGCCCGCAGAATCTCGTATTTCACTGTTTACTGCAGGCCAGCGCGGGAGCCTGCCCCTCTCGGCCCTGTGCATCATCAATCTCGGGCCGGAGCAGGCTGGCCGATTGCATTTGCTCCCCCTGACGTGCCCCGTGGCCAGGCTGAAGAGCATCTCGTCTGGCTTTTTCCATTTTCCTCCTAACAGTGTCAATATTTTAACAAATCCAAGTACTGTATCAACTGGGGGCGGTTTCCAGGAGACGGGCCGTCCTCTGCACGCTCCTGCGTGCTGATGAATCCAGTGGCCCGTGACTCACGGACTGGGGGGTCTCCCAGCCCTGCTGCGCCCCTCCCGGGGCTGCGAGGGCAGCGAGCTCCTCGTCTGGGAGCCCAGGGGTTTCTGTACCCCCCTCAGTGGGGCTCGTGGCACCTAGTGACCGGGCCGGTGCTTGTGGGCTTACTGCCTCCAGCGCTGGGCTCAGGGAGATGCTCAGAGGGACACACACACACACACACACACACACACCCAGCGCTGGCTCCCTCCTGGGCGGGCGGTGGGGGGCTCCAGGGCCCCGGGTACATGCGCTGCAGGCCGCAGATGGGACCCAGCTCAGGGGTGGTGCACCAGCCTGGACCCGGGAACGGAGGTCCCAGCGAGCCAGTGTGGTTGGTTCCTGAAGAACCTGGGGCCCCGGGAGGTGAGGTGGCTTGGCTGTGAGGCACGGCGGACCCAAGAGAGTTGGGACTTGATGCCATGCCGTGTTCCCCCGGTCTGTGTGTCAGCTGGGTCTGCCGAGAGGCTTCCCACTGCCACTGGGGCCTTTGGAGACGCCAAGGAGGAGGCGCACGGCCGCCTGAGCCAGGAGGCCCCCCGGGACCTGCAAGGGTTTGCTGACCAAGGATAGGAGGTACGCTGCCTGTTGACAGGACAGCATGGAGAAGGTCCTCCCCTGAGCGTCTCCTGCGTTTCTTTCTGCTGCCAGGCTCTGACCCATACTCACGGCGGGTCTGCACCGAGGAGGTGCACCGACGTGCCGTTGGCGCTCAGTGATGAGACACGTGTGCACAGGGCCCAGCTGTGGCCTCTCCCACTTCCCAGGATGAGATCTTGAGTCTAAAAGGAGTAGAAAGGACAGCAGATGCCCAGGGCAATGAGGTCATGTCCACAGGGTCAGCGGCACGGACAGAGGGCAGGAAGGGCCTCGGCCGGCAGAGCACGAGGCTGGCAGACGCAGATGAGCCCGTCCTTCCCATTTCACAGACGGGGAACTGAGGCAACTCGAGACCGCCAGGTTCTCAGGGAGACCTCGGGGACTCCCGTGACAGGGTCACACCTGTCAGGGCAAGGCCACGGCCCCAGGCCTCTGGCCTGGGTTCTCACTTCCCAGCCGCATACTTGACTGGAGCAACCCGGCCTGCTCGCCGGGGGAAAGGAGGTGCAAGTGTGTTCTGTTTGTTTTTATTTCACGTTGCTCATTAATTAAAACATTGCTTCCAGGAAACGTATAAGCAAGGCTCAGTGTCCACAATAGTTTTTTTTTTTTTTGATGTTTTCTGTCTTTTGTGGGACCGTTGGGATGAACTGAAACAATGAGTCAGTATCCAAATGTCACACTTGGCTGGGGAGATGGTTTCCATATGAGTACATGTGTGAATCCAAAATGCAACAACAAGTCGAAACCCTCCGTGCCCGCGGGAGTCCAGAGCAGCAGCTTTGCACATTCGCAGTGGGCAATCATAGGCCCTGAAAGGTTGGGTTTCAATCTTGCATGACGCCCACTTTTCCCCCTTTGGGGTCGTTCCCAAGCACAGCGCTTCCCAAAGCCTGCTCTGTGGGAGCGGCCGGGGATTTATCAGCTGCAGAGGCCCCGAGGCTTTCGGGTTCCTCTCGGGGCACAGGTGGGGTTCCCCGTGGCCATGGGCCTTGCTCTGGCCGATGAGACTGGCGCAGGGGGTGAGAGTCACCTCCAGAAAGAAACATGAAGAGCCAGAGTGCGGGTCCCCCTCCTGTGTGGGGACTGCGGGGGTGTGAGCAAGGATGGACCTCCACCCTGGGGTCCCCGGGGTCCCACCGGTCGAGCTCCTCTGCCGACCCACCCTGCACACAGCAGGCCTGAGGGCCTTGGGGGCCGTGTACTCCGGAGGCCCAGCCTGGCCCAGCCTGAGGGACACGCGAGATCCCGTCGAGGGGGTCTGGCACCGTACCTGGGAAACGGTGGGTTACCCCGAGTCCATCGGGGTGGAGGTGTCTTCAGGCCCCTACAGTCTACACTAGCTGAGCATCTGAGACAACGCTCCCACGTTCCTCGACCGCAGGTCTGCGTTGGGCCCCAGGTCGTCTGACTGGACCTCCCTGTCGCCCTTGGGGACAACCATCAGCATCACTTTACAGAGAAGCAAGTGTGGGTCACAGAGAGGGAGAGACTTGCCTGGGCCCACCCCGGGCAGAGCCACGGGCAGCATCCTGGCCTTGCCCCCACGAGGCGCTCACCTCGGGCTGTGTCACTCTGGGCTCTTCCGGGTTCTGTGGCTGAGTCATCCTGCCGGCCGAGGGACCCAGGTGAGGTCTGATTTCTGACTCCACTCCTGGGCCACCGGGCTGGTACAGACCGCAGTGATGTCATCGTCCGAAGCAAAATGGAGATGTCCCAGGGCGGCTGAGCGAGAGGCAGGGCCATCAGATGGACAGGAGGGCGGACTCCGCAGGCTCGGCGCCCCAGCACGATGGAGCTGCTGGAAACGTGGCGGGGCCGACCCCTGCTTCCAGCCCCCAGGCGCGGCCAGGCCAGGCAGTGCGTCACTGCGGGGGTGCTGATGACGGGGACTGTGTGTGGGGAAGCAGCAGACAGCCTGCTCACTCTGGGGTCCGCTCTGTGCCCCAGATACACTAACATTCGTCCAGCCCCGGGCCTGTCCTTGGCCAGGACCCTGCAGGCCTGGGGGATGCTCTGCGGGGACAGCAGCTCACAGGACCCTGGCTGCCCTCTGGCTCTGCCAGCTTTGAGATGACCTTCCCGCTGGAAGGGGCTTTGGGGCAGCTGTCGCTGGGCACACAGGGTCCACCAACCTCCTGCAGGTGAGCCGTCCTGAGCAGGTGTAGCTGCCAGGCAGTGGGGGGCTGCGCAGTCTCCGTGTCCCTGGATACCAGGATGGCAGCCTCCACCTGGGGACTGCATTTGCCCGAATCCCGATGTCTGGGCAGCAAGGGATCAGATGCTTATCTGTCCCAGGTGAGGCGTGGGTGGGGGCGAGGGCCAGTTGTAGAAGGTGCACTGAGTGTGACTCACAGTGGAAGCACGTTTATGGGGCAGAGGAAGAGTGTTCACATGTCCAGACACCTGAGCTCATCGGGGCTGAGTGGGGGAAAGGGCCGTCCCCAAAACGAGCCAGGTAATGACCAGGAGGACCATGAAACCCTGCGGGTTCCAGCACACAGATCCGTCTGTCTGCAGAGCTGGTGGGGAAGCGGCCCCCGCGGGCCCTCTGTGCCCTCCTTCCGCCTGGGATGGGTGCCCTGGGTTTCGGACTGACGTGCCTGGCTCCCCTGTGCTGAGGCGAGATTGGGAGCCAGCGTCCTGGCTGGGGTCCCTCCTGTCCCGCTGTGAGCTCTTCTGCTAAAGGGTCAGGCTGATCACGGGCAGGAAGACCAAGACACAGCTCCAGGGCTCCACAGCAGACCCCGAGTCCAACTGCGCAGTGGGACATCCCAGGGTGGTGGGAGCAGGATGCTGGCGGCAGTGGCCGGGCCGCACTCTGCTCCCACCGCTGCGTGGGCCACGCCTCCGGCTTTGGCTGCCCTGACCTGGGGGCTCTGGCCATCCTGCGCGGCCACGGAGTCCACGTGAACTCACACAATCTGTCCTGCGCTGAGCCTGGGGCTCCCCAAAGCCCAGAGGCTTGTCTCCAGGGGCTCTCAAGTCCCACGGGTCTGCCACAGCCCACCTGTAGCCCTTCTCAGTTGAGGATCTTGTCACTTGAACAAGAACAGTGACATGTTGAGCTGCCAGAGGGCCAGAGCCACGTGACAGCCTGCCTGGCCCTTCAGCAAAGTCACTTGCCTGGGGAGAAAGTGCCCGGGGATGAGGTCTCCTTCCAGTTGCTTCCAGAGTGGCTGCCAGACAGAGCTCTGGGAGAAGGAGAATTCTGACCCCAGGGCAGCCTCCGCAGGACCGCGGCTGGGATTCGAGGCCCTAGGTGCTGGGTCTCAGCGCCTATCTTCAGGAGCGAGCCCAGACAGCAGCTCAGACCCGGGGGCTGCCAAGTGGGTAGCAGGGGGCAAAACAGCTCGATGGGGCAAGAAGAGTCCATTCCCCTCCACTCTGGTGCTGGGAGCCACCAGCCATCCTCCTGTGGTCAGTCCAGATGGGCTGCACGGAGGCGGTGATGGAGAGGAGGCTCTGTACATGCGTGTTAAAGCAAACAGCTGATAGGCATGTCCTCTGTGCCAGGTAGCGTGGTCACCAGAGTGAGCAAAGGTCCTCCCATCATGGAGCTCACCTCTAAAGCAGAGGAACCAATAAAACCCAGCAACGTGCTATGGCTTTCCCGGGTCAGGTTGGAGTGGCACCGTGGTGTCTGCCCTGGGTGCCCGTCCTGCTGTCTCAGACGCCCCGGGCTGGGGCAGCCCCGCTGCCAGGCCCCGCATGCTGAGGTGCAGGCCAGCAGCCACGGGAGTCCGCCTGGGGGGACCGCGCCCACACCCGCAGCTGGGACAGCCCCATGGCCAGAGACCTGAGCCCGGACCCCCAGGAGGCTCCTCCCCAATTCCTGACCCATGGGAACTAAAATCCTGAGTGTTTTTGTTGTCTCCTGCAGCTAAGATTTGGGGATAGTCTGTCCCAGTTCTTGCAGGACTAGGTAACTGATACCACCCACAAGACAGAGATGCTGGGAGGACAAACGGGAGGGGGAATGTGGAAGCTCAGCTCCAGCTGGCCCCCGGGCCTCGTGGCCGGCGTGGTTGGTGTGGCTGATGTGGCCGACGTGGCTGTCGTGGCCGCCGCGGTGCTCTCCTTACACTTGCTAATGCTTGCTAACCGAGAACCCAGTGTCAGCCGCCCCCTCTCTTCTGCAGCGTGGCTCGGGAATTTGGGTGATTTCCAGAGCAGACGCGGAGGTTTTATCAGGAGCTGTAACCGGGATGCTGCCTTTGGACGAAGCTGGGGACACTTACCAGTGGCCGCGGGGGACAGCGGCGGCTCTGCTCTACATGTTCCATCCCCCGCCTCCACGAGGATGCTCAGGGCCTGGAGTCTGTTCCCTTCGGAGCCGGAGGAGGCAGAAATTGAATTAGTCTGCACGTTCGGGCTGCTGATGGTTTTACTCACAGCCACTTCGCTTGCTCATTTTTAATCTCCCCTTCCATTTTCAAATAGCTGGCAGCTAAGTGCACCTCAAGTGCACATTCCAGGCCTGGTGGCCAGGCTCCTTCCCAGCCTGACCCCCTCTCCCGTGCTTCCCCTCCAGCCAGTGGGAAGGAGGGCTGCAGCCCCTCAGAGAGCCCAGGGGAGTGGGCAGCGAATCTAGCGAACGGCTGGGGGACGGGTCGGAAGGGAGTGCGGGGGACCCAGCATGCATGGGAGACCGCTTGCAGGGACGAGGCAGGGCTCTGGGGGCGGGTCTCAGGCAGGGCATCGGCCTGGACTTGGGCTCTGGCGGCTGCAGGGGCCGTGGGCGGGGCAGGAGGGAGCACGCCCCCAGGACGGTGCACGGCCCAGACGCCGCCTGGCCTGGCCGTGAGGCCCCCAGCGCCCACCTCGCCGCTCCTCAGACCCCTCCGCTCTCCAGACATGTTGGCCGGGGTCTGGGTGGGGTGGTCCTGCCCCATGCCAGTCCTGGGACAGCTTGGGGCATTGACAGCTTCTCCCTGAGAAACATGGACCTCAGATGCCCTGCTCACAACCAACCCACGTGTAGGGCACATATTCGGAATTAATGCTACTTTTTATCTTTTTAAAGCACTAGGTGGTCCCTAATAAGAGTTGATTCATTTAGGAAGGCACATTCCTTGATTTAAAAACGGATATGTGTCCAGATAAGAAGAATAAAGGAGAGGTTGGCGTCCCGCCTGGTCTGACGTGGCCGCAGGGTCAGGGTGTCCTGCTGGGTCGGGGTCTGGGAGGGGGCGGCTCTCCTAGACCGCATAAGACCGAGGCCTACGCTGCATCCCCGCCCAGCCCCTGCCTTTCTCACCACGTTTCAACCTGTTAACAGACGGGGCTATTTTTAACCAGCCAGCCAACACCTTTGTGGTTCTGTATTCTTCATGTTGAAAACCACATCTGAGGGGGAGTTAGGGCTCCTTAATACCATGGAAATCTGGGGCAGCTCGTGCAGGAGGAGGAGGAGGAATTTCAAAGGGAACCCCAAAGATGGGCTCTGGGGGACCCAGCAGGCACCGCAAGAATGGATCGAACTCTGTGCGGCTTTGGTGTCCCGGGAGGATGGGTGAGGACCGGTGTCCCACGGGGTTGTGCCCTCCTGCGGGCTGTTCTGGCGTTCCAGGGCAGGCCGGGAAGTGATGGCATCCCCAGCTCTGGACTCTGGATGGGGAGAGTGGAGGGCACTGAGTCCCGAGACTCACTTCTTCAAGAATAAAGATGACGAGCCGCCCTGGTCCTGAGGAGATGCACCTAAGAGTGTCCCCGTGGCCAGATTCCTTCCCCTGCTCCTGATCAGGGCCCAGACCAGCCCCTGACACCAGCCCCAGATGCGCTGGCCCTCACTGCAAAGCTGCACCCAGCCGGGGCGCCCACCAACCCCCCGATGCCTAGATATTGATGCCTTCACAGGATAAGCCCAAAGGGGCCTGGGCTGCTGCTGGAGGGGGTGAGCAACCTGTCTCAGGGATGCAGAGAAAGCGGTGCTGGCCCTCCTTCTGGAAACATGGTGCAGAGAATTTGAGCATCACAAGGAGTGATGTGGAGTGGCAGGGGCAGGGAACAGGGGACGGGGGATGGGTCTGACCTGAGGGCCCTCAAGTGCCTTCCCAGCCCTGGATTCAGGAGGACCCAGACTTTTGGAGCCCTGAAAAAAATGAGAAAATCTAATAATAGAAGGCTGAACCCAGAACCCCACCCCCACCCCAAATAAAAAGTCTCCTGCTCATACCTTTCATGGGGATGAGCCCAGTCTTCAGAACAATATCAGGATTCAAGGGCATTAAGTGATGTGTATACAGAGGGCTGTCCATAAATGCTTGTTGAAAGACTTCCTGCCATTGACAAAACCCCGGTGAGTTTTGTATTTAGATAAATATGGGGGACGACCTTCCTTCCTGGAATACAGTCCCTCCTTTCTAAAATGGACAAGTCAGGAGGTTTCTTCCAGACTGTCCGCAGACGGGGCAAGGCCCATGCCCCTCATCCTTGTCCCCACACCCCCGGCCCAGCAAGCAGTAGGGCCCCATGTAGGGTGTGGGGCTGGGCCCCGTGACACCGGGCGACTTGCATCCTCGGTGGTGTGGGAGACTGCTCTGTGGCCAGGCCACTCTCCAGGGCAGCTGTCCCTCACGTCCTAACCCAGCCAGAGGCCCTCCCAGCCTGGGGCCTCCCCGCATTTCCAGGGGGACGGGTAGGGGCTGGGGAGGAAGAGGGCCAGAGACTCTAACCACCTCCACCTGGAAAGACCGCTCACTCTTCATTGGCCGGAACCGGTCTCGTGACCCACGCACCTGGTCTTCCACCTCCCCAGCCCCAGGAGGACTTTGAAATGGGATCCGATGACAGGAGTGACTGCTCCGCCCCTTACATTTATCATAAATGAGCTAACAAAGGACAGCTTGCCGGAGCCCAGTCGTTGGCGGTCGGACAATGGCCGAGAAAGCCAAGTGATGATTTAGATGATGTTTAATTCTGGGAGGGCGTTGTCGGTCCAACACCTACCAGATGCCTTATTACACTTCACTGAATCCCTATTTAGGGCAATGGTTAAAAGGCGTGTCGGAGCCAGGGAGCCGGAGCCGGGCGGTGGGTGCCTGGCTGCGCCTGGCTTCCTGGAGAGGCATCTCGTGATCACGCAGCCCGCCCGGGGTGATGGATTGCCCCCAGGGAGCACGGCCGGCCCTGGGCAGGGGCCAAGGAATGAGGCTGTAATGATGGATGACCCGAGGAGGCTGGTTTAATTTCCCACCATCACCTGCCACTCCGAGGCCGTCCCCAGCGGTGCTTGCATCACTTCCCATGCTCTGTCCATCCATCAAGTAAACAGGAGGTCAAAAGTGCCTCTCATTTTACTGTTGGGGGCGATCTCGTGCTGGGGGACGGAGGGAGGGTGGTGGGATGCATGCCTTCTCCGAAGCAGAGGTGGGAGTTCAGCAAAAGAGAAAGAAAGCTGTCGTTGGACACAGCATCTGGTCCAGGATGGCCAGTACAGCGGGGAAGGGCAGGGGTTTATTTGCTGAGACCCTGAGGTGTACTCAGTGCTGGCGGGGCCCCGTCCTGGGTCCCGGCTAGCTCCTGCAGACCCTCCCTGCTGCCGGGGACACAGCTCAACCAGGGCATTGTCCAGAACTGCCAGATAATTGCACGATGGGGCCGAACCCTCCCTCCCGGCCAGGCTTTCCTCCTTCCCCGTGTTGCTGTTCCAGAAAGGACACTGTTTTCCCTCCCCACCCACCCCACCCCTGCCTGGTAGAGGGGTTGCATCCGTGTGTGTTGTTATGTGTGTGTTGCTGATTTCTCTTTGTTGGCAGAGAGCAGCCTGGGAGAGCAGAAGGACGGCCCATATGTTGGTGACAAAGCTGTCTCGTCGCTGTCAGGGACCAGTGCCCTCCTCCCTCCCGCCAGACCCCTCTGTCCTGGGCCCTTCTTCGGAGACCCCACGCTGACCCCCTGCAGGGTCCCCGGCCTTGGTAAGTGCTTGATCTGTCCGGGCAGGGCAGGCCTTCGCCTCTCCCTTAGCGCCACGCCACCAGCTCTGTTGCCCACGATGATCCATTACACAGCTGGCCTCAGCCTGCCACACTCCCGTCCCCGAAGTGTCATTGCCAGCCTTTAAAAATAGCTTTATTGTTTCCTTCTGACTATAAAACTAATCCATAGTGATTGCAAAAAAAAAAAAAAAAGGACAGAAAATTCAGAAAGCCTGAAGAAGGAAGGTCTGACCCCCACCGGCTGCCACCCATTCTCTGCAGAAAGACACACACATCTGGACCGCGGAACAGCTCTGCGCGTACGTGATCGTAACTGCTCCGGGGACACTGGTCCACATCCACGGATGTCACGCCACGTGGTCACTCTCACGGCTACACCAAGTCATTGCTAAGAGCCCGGCACTGGAATCAGGCTGGGCATGCCGTGGGTGCAGCAGGGAGCCCTGTGAGCCTCCGTCTTGCGTTTGGAAACACGGACCGACGACAGTCCCGACCATTGAGCACGGTTCCCCAGCTTCGGGGAGAAAAACTCCTTTGTGCACAGGGTTGGGCTCGGACTTGGTGCCCGGCCGGCATCCTGTGCACCCTGGCTTCTGCTGGCCTTGCCACCTTGATTCCTCACTTGGACCCCGAGGTCAGTGCAACCCGTCCCGTTAAAGGGCCCACGAGAGGTTTTCCGCTTTCCTCTGTCGATGACACAGCAGCAGTCCTGGGTCTCTGCGGCGCTAAGATCACTTCCCTGCAAGAGAGCTGTTGGTCCCCACGTCCCTCCTTGTCCGATCCTGGCTCCTGAGCGTGTTTGGGGAGCAGATGCGGAATGTCTTACGTGGCTCTCAGAAAGCATTGCTCGGCGCCCGGAATGTGCACACAGGCCATGCAGCCCAGGGCGGAGGGGCTGGCCAGAGGCCCAGGCCAATCCGAAGCCCCCGCCTGGACCGCAGGGCTCCTCGTGAGCTGCGAGCCAGACCAAGGCCCACATTGCCGCCGTCATCCCGGACGATTCCTGGAAAGTGCTCCCGACTAGCCTTCTTCCAGGCAGCAAACGAGACCCCGGGAGAGGGCACAGGGCCTCCAGCCTCCAGCCTCCCACTCCCTCTCTCCAGGGCAAGGGGACAGCTGGCTCTGGGCCAGGCGTGAAGAACACGGTGGTCCACACGTGTCCTGGCCGCTCCCGAGGGATGGCACTTGCCGTCCCTCATGTACGAGGGAACTGATTGTGGTGAAAGAAAAGCCCTCGGCTGCCTCCGTGAGAAACAGCTTCTATTCTGGAGGTTGCAGCCTCCCTGCTCGTCAGGCCGCTCCTCCTAAGAGGGGCATCAGCCCGCGAGGACCCGGCTCATACACCTTGCCGAACAGTGGCGCATGTTGGCGCGTGTCACCAGGCTCTGCATCCCGAATGGAGCCCGTGGGCCCCCTGGCGCTCCGGCCGCTTGACCACACCCGCCCCTGGCCTTCAACCCAGCCCTCCGGTGCTGCCGGCCCCATTATAGCGGGTCAGCAGCGGGGATCCCCAGGGCGGAGAGGCCCAGGCGGGGCTGCGGGGGCTCTGGAAGGGCTGAACAGTGCCCTGTACTTAGCTGGCCCCTGTGGCCTGCCCCCAGGGCCCTGCCTGCCCCCAGGACCCCACGTGCCCCCCGGGACCCCGCCTGTCCCCTAGGACCCCACCTGCCCCCGGGACCCCGCCTGCCCCTGGGACCCCTCCTGCCCCCGGGACTCAGCCTGCCCCCGGGACCCTGCCTGCCCCTGAGACTCAGGCTGCCCCTAGGACCGCACCTGCCCCTGGGACCCTGTGTGCCCCCTGGGACCCCACCTGCCCCCGGGACCCCTGCCTGCCCCCCAGGACCCCACCTGCCCCCCGGGACCCCGCCTGCCCCTGGCACTCAGCCTGCCCCCAGGAACCTGCCTGCCCCTGAGACTCAGCCTGCCCCAGGACCCCACTGCCCCCGGGACCCCACCTGCCCCCCGGGACCCCGCCTGCCCCCAAGACTCAGCCTGCCCCTAGGACCCCACCTGCCCCTGGAACCTCGTGTGCCCCCTGGGACCCCTCCTGCCCCCTGGGACCCCTCCTGCCCTGGGACTCCGCCTGCCCCCCGGGACTCCGCCTGCCCCCTGGGACCCCACCTGCCCCCGGGACCCCTGCTTGCCTGCCCCAGGATCCACTGCCCCCGGGATCCTGTGTGCCCCCTGGGACCCCACCTGCCCCGGGACTCAGCCTGCCCCTGGGACCCCCACCTGCCCCCGGGACCCCTGCCTGTCCCCTGGGACGCTGCCTGCCCCCGGGACTCCACCTGCCCCCGGGATCCTGAGCCCCCAGACCCCACCTGCTTAGGCCTGGCTCTCTCCATGTGCCCACAGACAGAGGCCATGCCGCAGACAGAAGGAGCGCAGGCTCGTGGCAGAAATCATCAGCATCACACGGCCACCCCTCCTTCCAGATGGGCACCAGCGAAGGGTGGAGTCATGAACGAGAAACGTCCAACTGAGGAATGGCTGACCTGTGGCTCTGGGACCCCATTACACCGTGGTTCCCCCTATCGCCAGGCTCAGGGAGGGGACCGTGAGCCAACCCACGGACCTGCTCTGTCAGGAGCCACCTCTCCGGCTCCTCTTGGCACTATCATTCAGCCCTGGGGGCCTGGGCTTCTCGTTGAGTGCTGACCCTGGCCTGGGGCAGAGAGCGCGGCTGGCACGGTCTCTGCCCCCAGGGGCGTGTCCGGCCCACCTGGAGACACCAGGCCGGCAGGTGCGTCAGCAGCACGTGGCGATGTTTGAACCCCATGTATGAACCTGCGCCCTGGGGACACACGAGGGCAGCTGTGATCAAGCCTGGAGCCGTGACATCCAGCTCAGCCTTGCCGTCTGGTGTATCCCGAGGACAGAAGTTGTTCTCAGTCACAGCTTTGGGGCCATAGACGTGCAGATGGTTCACTTATGTGTTGATGGTCTTGCAAACGGTGCCACCCTTACTTGTCCTGCCTCGAAGAGGCAGATTGTGTCCCACAGAGAGACAGAGACACAGAGACAGAGAGCTAGAAAGAGGGGGATGGGGTGCGGTGAGAGACCAGGACACTGGCAGCTGAGCTGGGACGAGGCTCGTCTACCTGGGATGCCAGGTGCATCCTCACCGCTGAGGTCCTCTCTCCAACAAATCCTGCCCTGTGACAAACCACACCGGGCGGGTCCTACTTCCCCAGAGCTCGCTCCACAGTGGGGAGACATAGTAACCAAGGACCCCACATCAGCTTTTATGGAAATAATCACAGAAAACATCTTTTGCTTTTTATGGGATTTTACGGTTTCAGAGAAAGAGCACGAGGGGTTTGGGCGCCCGGACAGCCCTGACCGCCCTAATGCAAGAGCGTGCGTTTCTTAGGAGCAAGGATAGGCTCCCGTGGTCTCCGTGCAGCAGCCAAAGTCAGGAGATGGTAGTTCGCGCCGTCGCTCGTCCACACCCAGCTGGGGCCCGGCCTTTCCGGCGGAGAAACCCCGGTGAGGTTGGCTCTGTCCAGAGCCTCATCTCAGGAGGCAGATGCTGTCTCCAAGAAATTCAGGGAAGAAAAAGCACATCTCCACTGCTGACCCGTTGGGCCCTTGGGCAAGTTCCCATCTCTCCGAAACTCCGTTCCCTCATCCAGAAAAGACACCTCGTAGGGCTGTGGGAGTTGAAACGGAGGGCGCATGTCTAGAGCCAGCCCAATGCCTGGGGCCATGTGTCCGGCGACTTTGAGTTTCTCAGCAAAATGGTCTCCACTCCTCCTTCAGACGGCAATTCCCACCCAGAATCGGGTCCTTCATCTTGAGGGACTTTCTTCCACGTCTGCTAATCACGCAGGTCTGTTCTCATCTGCTGTGTGTCCCATGGAAAAGGTTGGGGCCCCTGGGCAGATGCGCCAGCAAGGGGAAGGAGCCTGCCGTGCAGGAGATCCTGGTAAGAGGGGGATGCATCTAAGAGCAAGTGGGAGCCACAGAAGGCGACAGGGCAGGGAGGAGCCTGAGCATCCATGGTGGGTCCGTTTGGATGAGGAAGCTGGGCTCTGCTCCTGGCCCTTCCCCCGGGAGCTCCTGGCCGCTCACTCCAGATACTCACCTGAGCCTCCTGGCCCCAGGGTGGACAGCTTCATGGAGGGTGTTTTTTTCCAGGCAAAAGGAACCCAAGACCTTTGGATGTGAAAGATTTATGGGCTCTGTCTCCAGGCCTCACAGGCCTTTCATCATCTGTGACCAAAGTGCCCCATCTCCACCGGCACACACAGCCCTCCCTTCCCAGAGTGACCCCTGAGACCGAGCTCGACTTGGGGCGTGGAGTGATGGATGGGTCCAGTTCCCAAGCTCTTCTGCTCTCTGGTGCGCTGTCGGGGCAGGAGGGCGCAGGCCACACACTCCCCGTGGCCTCGCAGACCTTTGCTGGTCCTTCCAGACCAGGGGCCCAGCCCCGGCCTGCTGGCTCCTGAGACCCCTCCCGTGGCGGTCTGGGGCTGCCCCCACCCTCCTGTGGCTGCACTTGTCGTGGGGAGAAGAGTTGGAGGAGCAAGTGCTTGGAGCTGGAGCTTCAGACCGAATCTCGTGTGTGGGTCCTTCCGTCTCCTTCTCTAAGTGCCTGAAAGAGGGCTGCAGACCAGGTGACAGCCATGCTTGTGGCCAGGCTGTGTGGTCTCTGCAGCGTCAGGGCTGAGGCCGTGGCTCCCGCGCAGGGCAGGCTGTGAGTGGCCACCACATATGGCTGTGGGATGGGCTGGGATGACGCGCCCAGGTGAGCCCCGGACACGCTGCTGTGTCATTCCGGGTGGATCACCGTCCAGGGAAGGGACTCACTGTTCAGAGGCCCGGGTGAGCAGTGGCCCCAGCTCGACTCTTTCCGGGACGGGGTCGGCTTGCCGATTCTGGGCGCTGTGACCCGGCTCTATGCCTGGGTCGTACTCGGAGGCCATGACATGAGGTCGATGGACCCCACTGGTACCTCCCCTGGGGGTTAAGAACTTGTGAGGTGCCGCCCCCTGGGACACCCTTAGAACCCTAGGAATAGAGAGGGGGTGCTTCTCAGTTCCAGACGTCCCCGGGAGGCAGGGGGCCCCGGCCCAGTTACTGCACTTGTAAAGCTGTAGAGCCGCCGGCCTGGAGCTGAGGAAACGTTATCTGAGCCCGGCGTCCACACACTGCTGAGGATTTGTCCCGGGGCCCGTGTCCACAGTCTGGGATGTGCACAGGCTGCTGTGAGCGTCACCCCCAGGCGCCCCAGCCACGGCCAGTGTCCCAGTGAGGGCCCCTGTCTGGGCCCCTCTGATCCGCTCAGCAGCGGCCCAGGCCTGGCCGCCGAAGGGACTCCGTACGGGCTGCTGGCCTGCATCGACGGACACGTTCCCGCCGAGGGGAGGAGACAGGGCCGGCGTGCAGAGGGCGCACGCTGGAGCTTGGCTCACCGGCTGCAGTGACACGGAGGTCCGTTACCACTGCGTGGGCCACCCCCACCTGGGCAGCAGCCCTGGAGGCGGACGGCAGAGGCGACCGGCAGCCGCGCTCTTCCTCCAGATAGTGCCTCGCTCCGCTTTGGTGATCCGAAGGCTTCGGAAGGGTTTGTGCCCCCGACCTTGACAGGCTTTAGCTTCGTCCCTCTGGCCCTACTTGGCTCTTGTGACCAAGAGGGACGTGGTGGCCCTGTCTTCTCTTCCTTGTGTAGCGCCTCCTACGTGATGGCAGGGACAGTGGGCTGTCCCTGAACCGCGCCCCCGGCTTCCCAGGGCCTGGGGCCTCTGACGGCACCCCCTGCCCGGGTCACCCCCTGCCCGGGGCGCCGGGTCACTCCCCACCTGTCCAGGGCCAGGCGCAGGGGCCACTGACATGGAGCTGGCATTTCAAGTGCTCCAGAGATTCGCCTATCCACGTGTGGTGGGCTGAATCGTGTCCCCAAAGGAACGCTGAAGTCCTAAGCCCTGGCACCTGCGAACGTGGCCTTATTTGGAAATAAGGTCTTTGCGGGAGTAAGGAAGGCATCATTAAGAAGCGGTCGCGCTGGGGTGAGTGGGCCCCAACCCCCTCCCTGGTGTTTCTGGTGTCCTGTTAAGCAGAGCAGGGTCAGATGCACGTGGAGGGGAGCATGGCGGGGGAAGGCACAGGTGCAGAGGGAGGGAAGACGGGACAGGGATGACGGGCACAAGCCAGGGAAGAACCAGCCCGCCGACGCGAGATCTGGGACTTCTAGCCACCAAGGCCGTGCAAGAACGCATTGCCCTTGATAAGCCATCGTCCGGCTGGTGGGACTTGGTCACGCACGGGCCCCGGGCCTGGCTCCCACCTGTCCTTGCAGACGGCCCACTGGAAAACGCCACAGCTTTATCTCCACCACTTTTGATGATTGGAGCCAAGCCCGCCTCCCGCCAGGCTCCCTTCCCAGCAGCCCAGGTGGGAGCTGGGTCTGAGAACCGCCTGTTGCCCGTGCTTTTAGGGGGCACGTTTTTGAGAAGAACCAGTGGACCCTGGCCTGAGCTGGAGGAGGAGGTAAGGGGGGCAACAGGCCGGTGAGTAGGCAGGTCTGCAGCCTGTGGGGCTCGGGGTCCTGGCTGCACGACCCTGCCCCCCTGGGGTCCCACCCTCCGCCCTTGGAGCCCCTGTGAGGGGCAGGGACACACTGGGGAGAGAGGGGACCCGGGTTCAGATCCCTGCCTGCAGCCCCAAGGCCTCCCGTGAGCTACTCGGCCCTTGGAAGGAGCAAAACAGAATAAAATAACAACAAGGATAGAAGGAAGAGTAACAGTAACACCTCCCGTGGGGTGTGATGGTTACTCCCCTGTGTGAAGTGGCTGAGCCATGGGCCAGACGTGGTTAAACACTGCTGTGGGCATGTCTTGGGACATCTGGGTGGCTCAGTCGGTGAAGCGTCTGCCTTCAGCTCGGGTCACGATCCTGGGGTCCTGGGATCAAGTCTCGCATGGGGCTCCCTGCTCAGCGGGAAGTCTGCTTCTCCCTCTGCCTCTGCCACTCCCCCTGCTTATGCTCTCTCTCTCCCACTATCTCTCTCTGTCAAATAAATAAAATCTTAAAACAAAACAAAACAAAACCCTGCTGTAGGCATGTCTGGAGGCTGTTCCTGGGTGCGGTTAGCATTTGAATCAATGCACTGCCTAGAGCCGACCCCTGTCCAGTGGGGGTGGGCCTCGTCCAACCCGGTGCCGGCCTCAGCAGACTAACAAGGCAAAGGAGGAGGGGAGCGTTCGCCCTCTCTGCCTGCCTGTCTTCAAGCTGGGCCCCGGGCCCCTCAGCTTGGGCTGCACTGGGACGGACACCGTCCATTCTCGGGGCTTAGCTTGCGGACCGCAGACCTCGGGCTTCTCGGCCTCTGTAACTGCGTAATGAATCTCTCCAGACACACCTCCCACTGGGTCTGCTTCCCCCAGTAACGCAAGGAACTTGGAGGCATTGGCAGGAGGGGGTGGGGGGCCAGCTGGGCAGAGGGTCCCGGCAGGGGAGCCCACCGCCCGCCAGTGGGAATAGCGGACTCCCTGACTCTGCCTGCCCTTCCCTGGCTGGTTCCCTTGGGGCAAGATGGGTGTCACGGGCATGGCCAGGGATGTTCCAAGGATTGAACGACATTGTCCGGGGGCCAGCGAACTGTGGCCCACGGGCCGAAGCTGGCCTATTTTTGTCCATCAAGTCTTATCAGCACACGGCCACTCCCATTTGTTGCCCCATCCTGACTTCCTGCCGCCCGGCAGAGCTGACCCTTAGGACAGGGGCCCCGTGGGCTGCCGAGCCCGGAGCACTCACCACCTGGCCTTTTCTGGAGCCCACTAGCCCCCCGCCCGAGCCTCGTGCGGCGCCCTGTAGGCCGGAGCTGGTGGGCTCGGGGGCCGCTGTCCTGGGCACCAACCTCACTGAAGCGCCAGGTTTCCCTCTGCTAAGAGGGGCCCCCCAAGGTTGCGCACGTGGGGATGGCCGCGGGCGGAGGCCTGGCGCCGCCCTCCCTCGGCATCCCCTCCTGCCCCTGGCTGACAGTCAGGCCACCCGGCAGCCCTTGCCGCTGCGGCTGGGGGACCAGCGCCTGGCAGAGGTGCTCCTGCTAATGAAGGTGCTCGCTGCTAATGAAGCCGGCTCACGAGGGCTAATGGGACCAGCCACCTAATGCATTAACCTTTCAAAAGGGAAGTTTGAAAGGCAGGAAACCCTCCAGGATTCTGAGCGAGGGAGCAGAGAGGGCGGAATGACAAGGCAGCCAGAAGTTCTCGGGCTGAGGGCAGTGGCTCACGGGCAGGGATGGTCCACCCGCGCCGCAAGGGGCCGGCTTACATGTCTCTTTCAGAAAGCAGACAGGATGGTAAAGCAGTGAGGATGTCTCTCAGCCACCCAAGGATGGTGGTCTGCAGGATTTGCCCTTGAGAAGCTGGGGACAGCGGGGAGCACATAGCTGGGGCCCTCCTCCTGCCTCCTTTCCTTGAGGACCGTCCCTGGAGTCCCAGAGGAAACGTGGTTCGGGGCATCCGAGGATGTGGCAGCCAGAGGGCAGGCGTCCCTGGTTTCACCAGCCCCTGTCCCTCATGCACAGTAAGCCTGTCCCCATTGCAGCCTTCATGCTGGGGGGCATGCCCTCCCCAGACGTCACACTCCCTGAGGTCAGTCCCTTTCCTGCCCATCTCAGGAGGCCCGTGTCCAAGGTGCCCGCCCCAGCCACCCTCTCCGTGGGGGCAGGGCCTGTTTTGCTCTGTTGCTCAGAGCCTGCACACAGGTGGTGTCTACAAAATAGTCCCTGACTGAGCAGCGGGGAGGTCCCCGGCAGAAGTGCAGGGAAGGGGGCTTCCTGGGGCCGAGTCCTCCAGCCCATCTCTGGGGGAGGGGGGGCAGGTGGGATTTCCCACGGGAGGATTCCTCCACACAGGAAGAGCTGAGGTGTGGGGGGTACCAGCTTATATGACCGGCGTCTTCCCCCAGCCGCTGGAGGGGAAGCTCTTCCAACGGGAATATGCCCAATGTTTACTGAAATGAAGTGCATTTGGGACTGTCGGAATTTTGGTAAAAATAATAAAATCCCTTAAACATCTTGTTTTCCGATGGCTGCTCTCCTGGCGGCTTTGAAATGCACTTGGACACGAGCGTCGGGCCCTTCCTGGGCCGAGAATGTCAGAAGCTGATTGATCGAAATGAAAAACAGCACAAGAAGAGGGGCCCTGATTGAGAAATTCTCCTGATAAGCATTTCAATGCTTCCCCAAATTGATTTCAGATACCAAGATCCCTGATAAAGTGGAAATTTACAGTCTTACTCCTAAAATTCCTTCTCCATCATCGACTCAACAGATGGTATTTCTTCAGGCTACCTTTAATAGCCCTAGAAATTAAGTTAGTGAAAAATGGAGAGCTCCCATAATATTAGAAGTCATCTGTGGCTTCAGGAACCCGGTGAATTTCCACCCACAGAAGCAATCCTATATGAAAAGAGGTTGGAAATGACTCTCTGCTGTAAAATGGAATTGCTTATCTGTCACCCACTTGGCTCTTTGGGCCAAACCCAGGGGCTGGGGCTGCAGCTGGCTCGTCCCCTCCATGGATGAGCTGCTGTGACCCCGGGGCCCCTAGCGTGCGCACAGTGTCACGTCCCTCTGCAGGCAGAGGAAGGAGGCACCGAGGTTCCTGCAGCCACACTGTGCGTCAGGCACACACAGACGCAGACTCCTCATCCAGGTCGGCACAAAAGTCCCCAGTGAGAGAAACGAGGACACGGGGCTCAGGTTCTGTCCATGCCTAGCTGTCCCCACGTCACAGGCTGGGAGGGACACACCCAGCCCAAGTCTGTGTCTCTCGGACCCCAGACCCAGGTGCCTTCCCTGGCCCAGGGGCAGGTGCCGTGCGGCCAGAGGCTCTTCCAGACAGAGCCCAGTATCAGTCTCCCACAAGCGGGAGCCAGGGAACCTGGCCTCTTTTCCCACTACCACTTTGGACGTGGAAACCTCCGTTCTCTGGTGTCACATGGTCGTGCTAAGCCATCTGCTGCTTGGAAACCCTTCCTGTGAACCACATCCCCATGACCTTCTCGGTGAGCACCATTACTGGGACCAACGCAGATCCTATAACGCCTAACCCTTACCCTCAAAACTCCATGGAGTCTCACAGGTGTTTCAAGCCATGTTTACTACGAAGGCCTTAGGATGTGCCCTTGACGTGGTTTGGACGGGGGTCCAGCGCCCAGTTTGCAATCCATGAGAATGAAGTATGTGTCCTATTTCATTGTCACCTGGGCTCGTATTTACCATGTTTTCCTGTTTTGCTCACCCAGCTGGCGTGCCACTTCCCGTGGGCCCCTGCTTAGGGTCTTCCAACTAATTCAGCTTCAAACCTGGCCCAGGAGACCCACCCTCAAACACCTCCCGGGGGGCTCGCTTCCTGCCTGATAAACTCAGGTCCACAGTCGCACACACCAGGAGTGGGGTACACGGGGCAAATAAGAGGTATGATTCGCCACACGCAGGGGTGTCCACAGACTGTGACTCTGGGAAGAGATGAAGCCCCAGACCCCTCCCACCCCCTCCCAACCTGCACCTGACTGCTCGCGCCCTTGGCCCCAGGGCGGGGAGACCTGCACTCTGCTCCCCGCCGGCCCCCCCTTGACCTGGGGCGTCAGCAGAGAACCCACGTCCTGCTGCATGTCCCCAAGGCTCCCACGTGGCGAGGCCACTCTGTGTTGTCCCTCCCACGAGGGGTCTCGTGTGCGTGGGAGGGTGTCTGCCAGAGCACGAGAACCCCTTCTGGTGAGCCCAGGGGTTGAGCCAGTGGCTCTCGGGTCTCCAGCCGGGGAAGCAGGGCCTCTGGGGTCACAGTGACACCGCACTCCTTCGACATTTGAGATTTGAGAAGAGGTTGGGGGAGTAGAACTCAGAACGGCACATTTCTTGAACTCCCTCCAAGCCTCTTCTAAATACCACCTGTTTCTTCCGAGGGTTCCTTCCAGCAGGCAGTGCGGAGTAGCCCCTCGGCTGTCAGCTAAGCTCTCCCCTCGCCCACCCCCCATGCTCCCCACTGGAAACCGGCTCCGCTCCCAGAACATTTTCACGCACGTCTGTGGGAACCGTGAGGACAGGTACGTTTTTCATCTGGACAGTGCAGTCTCGTGACTTCTCCATCAGCACAAGGCGCCGGTGTGCCCCGTCCCCTGCGCGTGCACACACCTGTAGACGCTCCCGCTAGCCTGTGTCCACCTGGCAGTCGGGGGCCAGACGACTTCCGGTGGGCCACGGGAGCCCTGTCCCCAGCTTGTCTCCGGCGCCCGTGTCCCCTGCTGAGGAGCCGCCCGCGCTGTGACTGCCCACGAGCTGCTCTCAGCTGCCTCCCGTCCCCAGGACCGGGTGCTCGGTGGGAAACTGCATCCGGTGTCCTGGGGGTGTGGTCCCTGGCAGCCCCCTGGCTTCTCACCGTCCAGGCCCCTGGTCTGTAAAATGGGAAACAAAGTAGCTCCCAGGTCACAGGACAATCGTGCAGATGAATGGGCTCGTGTACTGAGGCGCTTTCAGAGGCCGCTTTCAGATGCACGTCGAGCCCAGCAGAGGAGCTCGGGTTTCTCCTGGTTCCACCTTCCCATGTGTTGGCTTTGTCGCTGGGCCAGCGGCCCTCATGGTCACAGCGTGGTTGCCAGGAGCCACCCCATGTCCTCATGTCCCCTTCTTCCCATCTCGGAAGAGCGATAGCACATGCCATCCTACAATGGTCGAACGAGTTCTGAAGTTCATTCTGGTGGGCCAGGTCTGTGTCGAGGGGCGGGGTTGCGCTTGCTCGAGCCTTTGGGCCACCTTTGTCACCGCGAACCCGGGAGTGGGGTCGGCACGCTGTCTGGCGGGGGCGGGAGGAACAGGTAGAGCCTTCCTTCGTAACTCGTGCTCTGCCCCAGTCCTGCTGTCGTTCTTGCTGATGCCAGGTGTGGCCCATGATCCAGGCTCCGTTTCTGAGCCACCATCATAATCCAGATTCTGTTCCACTCTCTCTGCTTTCCGGCCCACACTGGAGGAGGTGAGCTGGTGGCCTCAACCCGATGGGGGCCTGGGAGCCTCTGATCTCCAAATAACAGACTATGGGCGATTTTTCTCCTTCTCGGCAGATAAAACCATTTTTTCCCCCAAAGCAATAGAAATATTCTTGCTCCTTTCTTTGTTGTCCACAATAAATGGAGAGGACCCCACGGCCACATCTCACCTTCCCCTTTACCCCAGACACATGTTTGCTCGGTAACTGTTGTGTGTGCAACGGGAAGTACTTGCTGAGAGTGAATCGGATTCTCGTCGTTCTCGCCGGCCCCGGTGTGCACAATTAACACCACTTGTTAACCTGACGAAATGGGGGGAGCTCAGGGCACCCTCCTTCCCTCCCCCGGGTCTGGGCCTTGCTGTTGTGTCCTTGGGCTCCGGGGCAGCTCTGCACCTTCCCCAGCTCTGCTCTGTCCTCGCGGGAGAGAAACAGATGGAAACCAGTCCCCCCACCGTCCCCGGGCTGACGCAGGACCCCCACTCTGGAACCAGGCAAACCTCTGGCAGGGTCGGACTGGGGCCAGGAGGCGGACATCAGGCGGCTCAGGACTTCAGCATGACGGACAGCCGTCCTGTGCTGGTGACTCAGTGGGGACAGTCCTCCCTACCCTGTGCCAGACACCCCTCGTTCCTCTGTCTGCTGATGGAGATGCTCACCCACCACTGGACCCCCGGGGGGACTCTGCATCACCCCCCTCAGGGCCCGGCACCTGTGCAGCGGGGGGTTGGAGACGGATGGGGGCCATTACCGGCCCCCCAGCCACACAGCATGGGCTTCTGGGGGGTGATGTCATGTGAGAGTCCAGTCACCTCTGGCCGCGAGAGCCTCCCCAGTGCCTCCATCAGAAACGGTCTCCCTGCCACGCCCAGTGGCCCTGATCTGTCCTATCTGCTCACACGGGCGGACATTACCCGGTTTACTTGCCCCGTATTTCTCGACGTTGACCCCTCTCGCACTGGCGGCACCCTCCTGCAGGTGGCCTCCTAGCCCGGGCCCTGGCACAGAGGGGATGAAGGACAGAGTGAGGGGGGCACATGCAGAGCCAGCAGACTCTCTCATCCATCCACCAGAGACACCTGCCAGAGAGTGTGAGCATTTCCAAAGAAGTGGGTTTTGCTAAAAATACCCACCCCTCCGGCCTCCCCCTGAATTCCCTCTTGTGCCATTTCTAAGACATTTGGGTTATGAGCCTTTGTTTGGATGCAGTGTGTGTGCGTGTGTGGGGGCCCGGAGGACCCCGGGGCAGCAGGGAGAGCTTTGCCTCCTGTCCAGGCAGGGACTCCTGCTCTGCTTTCCAATGTCCACTCCCAGCCCAGGAAGATCTCCAGGAGCCAAGTGGCAAAGAGGACTCTGCGTCCCAGGGAAGTGCCAGGTGAGTTGCCCCTGCCCTTCAGCAGGGAGGATATAACAATGTGACAATCCCCACGCCCATGTGCCCACTCACAGCCTCAAGGAAGTGCTAATTAGCATGTTAGAGAGATTTTGGCTCCTGGAAGCTATTAATCCTGAATTACACCCCCCACCTTGCAGGCAGGCAGAGATCTGTCCCAGCCCCTCTCACACCCCACCGTCAGGGCTGGGGGCCTTCCTGGGGACACTGCTGCTGGGCTGGTCTTGCTGGAGGGTGGGGGGAGGTGGAGGCTTGGAAGGGCTCCCAGGCCAGCAAGTCCAGCAGAGGGACCAACAGGTGACACCTGTGTGAGGTGGGGGTTCAAGAGCCACCTGGCCAGCCATGAGACAGACTGAGCGGGGGCTCAGGGGCCACCACGGGATGAAGGACGGGGTTATCACCATTGGAAAATCCGGCGGCTGCAGCCAGGCCGCCACCCAGAGCCATTCTTTCCAAGCTTTCGGGTACACGGGAAGTCCCCAGGGCTGTGTGCGTGCCCTTCCGCTGGTCCATAGGACGTGCGCCAAGCAGCAAGGACGTGCCATCTCGGACCTCAGTCTGCTGTCTGGAAGGTGGGGACAGCCACTGCCATCACACCCATGTGGCGTGAGGATTCGGTGAGAATGTACCAGAGAATGTGCCTTCAGCCGTCGTAGTATGAGGAGAGCCCGGGGAGGGAATCAGGCCCTGGCGGGCTCGGGCTGGAGGAGGATGGGCCAGGCAGGGGAGCAGCCACCGTGGGAAGCCCCCCGCATCTGGTGCCCCTCTGGCTCCGGGCACAGCTTCTCAATTGCTTCCCCAGCAAGAAGGTGTCATCCCACCTTCGGGCTCGAGGCCTTCTCAGGTGGGGCCTCTGTCCTGTTGCTGCCTGGCCCCTCGGTCCCAAGGGCTTCCCCCACCCGGGACAGGGGCCGACGCTCCCCCAGGAGGGTGGAGTTTTGTGTGGGGACATTGAGTGTCCGGTGGTCAGTCCAGGGGTCACATGAGTTTGGAGGTGGGTAGGAGGACTATGTCTGGAAAAGTAGGTTCCAACGGGAACAAGAGAAGCCCTGGGACCCCCATGAGGAAAGAGCCATCAGGCCACCCTAGCTCAGGGGGGGCTTCTGAGCAGGATCCCGTTATCAAACCACCTCGTCAATGAACCGAGGAGGCCCTACTCCTGTTCTTATCAGAAGGGAGAGACTGTCACTAATTGAGCAGTGTGACTCAGACTGGGCAGGAGAGAATTGGATCCTCTCCGATGAATGGATCTAGCCGTGACAAATCTGGTTGACCGTGCTATGGGCAGAGGGGCAGCATGTGCAAAGGTCCTGAGGTGGAGGCCAGCAGGACAGGTTTGAGGGGAGGAAACAGCAGAGTGCTGGGGAAACTCAGATGCACTGTGCACAGGGTGGGGCTCTGGCCGACTGCAGAGTGGGCTTCTTGGAAAGATGCAGTGCAGCCTGGGGTCTGTTTGAGGACCTGTGGTTTGATTGCTATGCCCCTCTCCATGTGCTCCTGGGCGCAGGGATTGTGCTGCCCTGCTCAATCCCGGGCCCTGCAGCCAGCCCAGCACCTGGAGCGCAGGGGGTGCCCAGTAAGTCCAGTGGAAACGAGCAGGTCAGTGCACTTCTCCTGGGTGGGAGGTGAGCAATGGGCCAGAGCTCCTACGGCAAAACAGATTCCCCGGGCTGCATCCAGCCTCCAGGCTTCGAAGCTGGAGGTTCCACAGGGACAGGGCTGCAACTGTAAGGGCTTCCTGTGTCCAGGTGGCTCGACTGTCCTGTACTGACAGGAGCTCTGGCCGGGTCCTCCTCCCTCCCCTCCTCCCCTTCTGCCATGTAACCGTAATGCATGTCATGATCTCAGCCTCTGCCTCCGGCTCCAGCCTTCACGGGCCTCACTTGGGGCCGGGCCAGAGGGGTTGTGCTAGCCTGGGTGTGAGGTACGACAGCCCAAAGGATGGCTGGAAATATGCCAGGCCCCTCACAGCCTGTGCCTGGCCCTGGCTGGCTGTCCCTGGGGCCCACGTTCCTTTGGCCAAGCTCACCCTAATGTCCAGGGGAAATGGCTCCATCCACAGAGGTAAGAGGCTGGGAGGAGGGAGTATTTGCTGAATCATAATCGACCTGCCTCCCCTCCCCCACCCCAACCATCTCTGTCTGGTATCCCACGGCTGTTGGATTCTTTAACTGCAAGACTGAGCAAGGGGCCAGGGGCTGAGCACCTGCACTGGACCCAGCGCCCTAGATGCCCGTCCCCTCTGCTACGGCCTTCCTGGGATCCCCGCTGCCTCATCCTATGGCGCCGGCTCTTCCTGGAGGTTCTTCCAGCCTCGGCCCAGCGGGATCCAGGAGCCCAGACAGGAGGGCAGTCCAGATCCAGGTGCGGAGGCGGGCAAGCTCCCGAAGCGTCATCAGACAAATGGGAGGCTCGGTCCCCCACTCCTCCCTCCCTCGCCCCCGGACAAATGAGCTGCCTGTGGGAAACCTGCAGGAGATCCATCTCCCCGTGAGCTGTGGGGCCGCCGCGCTCCCGACACGTGTATCCATCTCCATCCACCTGCGAGGATCCATCTCCTCCTCCTCCTAAATTTATAGGCGGCGGCGCATCCCCTCCCGAGAAAATACATTAGCGACGATAAATACCGGCTCCAGCCTTGGAAAGAAATGCCCTGAGTGTGTAGTTTAAAGACACAGAGGCAGGATCACAGCAGACTCTGGAGAAGCAGTCCACGGAGCCTCGCCCGGCTTCCGCAGCCCGGTTTCAGAGGCCCGTGTGCCCCTCCGCGAGGACCCCGCTGAGCACCCCAGCCCAGACCTCAGAGGGCCGGGGAGGACGCAGGTGGAGGAGGGAAGGATCCGCGAGAGTCAAGGCTGTCTGAGGGAAGGAGAGGAAGAGAGTCACCCCCTGGGGGCCCAGCTGGAGCCCTGCGTCCACAGATGGGAGCCACGGCCTCAGCTCTCCAGGCAGGGGCCTGTGGCCGAGGAGAAAGGCAAGCCCGCCGGGGGTCAGATATGCTCCTCATGGGCCAGCACCCTCAGCAACCCAGGCCCTGCCAGGAATACGCCCAGCAGAGGCTCCTCGTCCTCGACTCATTTGGGGAAATGCCCTCCACTCCTCCCTGCCCTGCTTGCTCAGTGTCCTGGGGTGGAGTCCGTGGACATGGTTAACCCCCTGTCTCCTCCGGGTTTGCTGAGGGGCCAGAGCTCCATGGGACACTGGAGGCTGCTCGTCCCAACCCCGTGGGGAGGCTCCTGTGCAGAGAAGAAAATCGACCACCCCCAAGTGGCCCTGAGCCCGGGGAGCAGGGCAGAGTCGGGGCCCAATGTTCCTGCAGCCCACCATTGGCCCTGCCACCCTGGCTTCGCTGCCCCCAAGCCACTACCATGCCTCCCCTGCGTGCCAGGACATACGCGCCTCACCTCCCCACACCTCCGTAACTGTGGGGAGTCAAGAAGGCGCCATGCTGGCTGAAAATCCAGCTCCATCTGCTCGCCCTGGCCCATTCACACCCAGTCTGGCCAAATCCTGGTGTCTGCAAAGCACTTTCTACCCACCTTCCCTGCTGTGACACGGCCCCGCAGAGGTTAACGTCACCCCAGTTTGCTGGCATGAACCCAGCTTGGGGCTGGCACTGCACTCAGGCTCCGGCTGCCCGCTTGGCCCCTTCCCACCTCCCCAGGGACCCCCGCTCCAGTCCCGACACTGGAGGGGAACTCTCCTCTTGCCCTTCATGCCAAGCACTACAGTGATTGCCGAGGATGGTCTCTGCTAGATAAGGCAGGGGACACAGGGAGAGCCGTCCCGTCTGCACCGGGGGCCCGGGGTTCAGATATAACAGAGAGAAACCAGTGAGTCAATGGAGCAGTAATTAGTAAAAGTTTGTTGTGCACACCCAAACAGATAATCTGCAAATCGGGAGCGCTCAAACCAGACCACGGGACGAGGCTCAGGGGCATGTGATTGCAAAGCAGCTCACGCAGTGGGAAGGCAGTGACTTCATCCTTCCCAGGGACTGGATATAAGGTTAGAATTCTCTTTTCTTTCCTTTTTTTTTTTTTTAAGATTTTATTTATTCATCGAAGAGAGAGAAAGAGAGCACAAGCAGGGGGAGAGGCAGAGGGAGAGGGAGAAGCAGACTTGCCGCCGAGCTGGGAGCCAGACATGGGGCTCGATCCCAGGACCTGGAGGTTTTCTGAAGTGATACAGTCCGCCCTTGGTTACGTCGTGTCAACCCATTTTCCTTATGGTTTCGAGGCACAAGCAAGAAATACCCTGGGTCAAGTTAGCCTTCTCAGTCTGTGCATGACGAAGCCTCGGGAAATGATGGTTAAGACTGAACCGTCCCTCCTGCCAGTCATTAGGGCAGGTTCTTTTCGTAGACAGAGGAGGAGAGAGCCAGCCTGGCTGTGGGTGGCAGCGTTCGTTCACGGGCACTGAATCCCCTTCACGGAAATAGCAGACTCGATGTTTGACCTGGAAGTTCACGAGAAATCTCAGTACGTTGAGCATCGAGCAGGGCACTGCCCCTGCATCGGGGTCACCAGGGGAGGCCTTTGAAAGGGGTCCCTGGGCCTGGCCAGAACCCCTGGGGTGGAGGGGAGTCTGCATTTTTAATAGTCTCCCCCTTCTGCAGGGAAGTCCTACACCCTTTGCAGCCTAAGAGCCCACGACCTGATCCAGTCTCATTTCACACTTGAGAAAAGGAGGTCCAGGCCCCGCCCCGATGGGTAACACGGCCAGCGCTCAGCCCAGACAGCCATGCCCGGTCCAGGGCATTTCCTGGAAATGTTTGCAGGAACAGGGCCACTCAGCTGCTCTTCTTCCCCGCCAAGAATACACAGCTCAACTCAGAACGGATCCGACATTAACTTGCTGGAGGGAAAGGTGCTGCCCTTGAGGTTCTTGGCAACGTGCAGCCAGAGACAGAGCTCGGTGTGCACCTGTCCATCTTCCCTCCCGGGTCAGGCACCACCGGCCCCTGGACCTCGAGTAAAGTACCTCCTCTGGGCACCCTTCTGTGTGGGGTGGGGGTGTGCGCACATGCGCGAGGCGGTGCACTAGCCCTTCCCGGGGCCCTCTGCACATGAGCAGGACGCCGAAAGAGATAATGGACTCAGGACATACTGCATCGAGCGGGTAGCGATGTCACCTCTGGGGACACTTGCTGCGTCTCTTCTGGGTGCTCAGCTTTGAGCTGGAGATCTCCTCATCTCCTGGAAGCCACACGAGAGCTCCATGAGGCTGGGCCTCGATGTCCGCACCTTGCAGAGGACCAGGTGAGGCTCGTCCTGCCCCTCAGCTGGCTGGTGAAGGGGCCCATGTGAACCCAGAGGCGCTGCCTTCCCCGCGAAGGGTGCTGGCCGTGGTCCTGACACCCTCCGGCTGAGGCCTCCAGCTCTCTCCCAGCCTCAGGGTCACCTTCACCCGTCCCTCTATCAGGAGGGCACGGGCCGCAAGGGTGAGCCACACAGCCAGGCGCTGCAGAGCCCACAGGGAGCCCTGGGTTCCTCTGGTCTGAATCCCCCCCTGAAACCTGGCGGGTCCCACTTTGCACTAGGCCCCGGTGATGGCCTCAGAGGGCAGACTACCACGGAGTCAGAGTCACTGTGACGAATGTCATGCAGAGGATAGAGACACTGTTTCCAGCCCTGCATGACAAACGCAGCGGTGACATGCGGGCTTTGGGTGGAAGGCGAGGGGAGACGGCCAGCCAGGAAGCAGGAGCGGCACAGCAGACCATGGGGTGCGGGAGGGTGAGGGGCCGTGGGCTGGGTGAGACTCCGGGGGTCTCACCTGACTGATCACAGCATTGATCACCCCGCAGCCACGGCATCCAGCCACGGTGCTACACGTCTCCCCTTCGGTGATCTGCACAGACCCGTGCAACTGGCTCTATTTTATAGAATAGTTAACGCCCACGGGCTGGAGCCTGGATCCCCACCCAGGCTGTGCCTGGGCCAGCATGTTGCTCTGCTTCCGAGGCCAGCTTGTCTAAGCCACAGGCAGGAGCGGGGGCCTGATGTGCTCAGATCTGAGTCCGGAGCAGTGCTGAGCATAAAGGACAGGGGGTGGGGGAGGGTGGGTGTGGCAGGAGAGGCGAGGGGGGACTGTGGGGGGCCACGCTGAGGACTCGGGAAGGCAGGCCATCAGGTCCCACTGACGAACAAGGTGCATGCACCTGCCTTCACCATTTGTTCCGTCATGGAGGAGGGAGGAGTGGGGGCCGGCAGGAGCTCCCCAGCCACAGCGCGGGAAGGGGATTCTGTTCCGAGGCAAGCCACAACCCCGGGAGGGTTTCATCACAGCCATGCTGGGGGTTCTGGCGTGGGTGTGACCACACTTCAAGGAATGGTCACCAAAACCCAGACAGAGAGCAGACTGCAGCCTCTGGGGGGCTCTGCCTTCAAAGAACATGAAGCGTCCTAGGTTTTATGGGCAGCCTGATTTGTTAATTCGACAGACATCAAGTGCCCGGGCTGGTACTCAGGGTCCCTGCCCTCAAGGGGTTCTTGGCTTCAGGAGCAGGCACGCTGGGACTGGGGCATAGGCAGTGTTGGGAAGCCATTGGCTGCCGCTTTCCACCTTCCAGGTACCAGCAGGTGGTCACTTCCTGGGTCCCTGTGGGTGGTCAGGCCATGTGACCGCTTCTGACCAGTGAGCTCTGAGCAGGAGGGGGCGTGGCATTCCATCACCGGGGCGGGGCCTCCAGGACCAGCGCTGCCCACAGGGCTGCCCCGTGGTGACCTGCACCATGAGCGGACAGAGCCCTCGGCTGACCCACAGTGTCTGGGCCTGGAAGGAGCTGAGACCTTGCCAGCTCTGTCCTGGCTGATTTAGGCACTGAGACGTAGCTGACTGGTAATCCCAGACTGAAGATCAAGATGTGTATTTTCCCGAGGAGATCTCTGAGGGTCGGGTTAGGGACCCAGAGCCCGTCACCTGTGTGAAGAACAGAAAGGGGTTGGTGGTGCCGATGAAGCAGGGGAGGGGGAGGGTACCTGGCCTTAAACTGGGGCCGGTGAGGGGCTGTGATGGAGCCTCTCTGGGAGCTTGACAAGAGCTCTGCCAAGTCGTGGACACAGGGACAAAATTAAGGGGCAAAGACCTAGTGTCCAGAAAGGTGAGAAAAGGAGGTGAGGGCCTTCCCCCAGGGGCCACCCTCAGCCCTGGAACTCATGGTAGAAAGCTCATAAAGGGTCGTGTTAAAAGGGACCTGGTCCCCGAGGGCTTCTCCCAGAGATGTGCGGCCCTGCGGAAAGAGGCCGCAGTCGGGGCTGGGGGAGGAGAGGAGAGGCCGCGGGGACGGGGACGCAGCAGGAGACACCGTAGCAGGGAGTCCCCCACACGCCCCCAGACACGCCATGTGCGAGCACATCGGCTCTGATCACTTGCTGGTCGGGAGACTGGAGCCCCTTTCCTAGACGGCAACCCTGAGGTGGGCAACCAGGAGTGGGGGGCAAGGTAGGTGTGAAACGGGGAGGAGGCCCTGCAGCCCAGCAGTCCTCACGCTGGGGTGGGGGACACAACAGACGGTCCGTCCAGCTCATCAATGTCAACTTTACTTGGAAGACCTTCTTCTTTCTGAACCGAGGCTGTGTCTTTGGGCCACGTCGAATGTCACAGGTCTGGGAGTCAAGGAAGCCTCCCCGGAAGAGGAGGGGCATAAGTTAGTGGCCCGCCTCTGTTCACTGAAGGGCTGCCTCAGGGCTAGGGGAAACAACACAGGCTCAGAGCAAGATGGGAAAGAAGAGGTCAGCGGAGGGCAGGTGCCGGGGTCTCAGAGGGGAAGGAGTGGGCTGTAGGTGCTGTCCTGCGGGGGAAGAATCCTCCATCCTCTTGGCGTGAAGCCTTGCGCCATTGCCCTCAGCTGGAACTCATCTCTCTTCTTGTCTACACTGCCATGGCGGGTTGCAGGGGAGGAAACAGAGCTCGCCCACGTGGCAAGCGTGCGTGTGGGTGCGGGCTTATGGTAGAGACTCGGTAAACAAGCGCCCTCACCTCCCCCACAGAGCCATGCCCTCCCGTGGCAACGCAGGACAGGAAGTGTGTCACCCCTCAGCCCACCACCGCCACGGGGCGGGGGGAACAGCCTTAATTCACGGCCACAGCGGGCACATGGGCACAGATGGCCGCAGAGGGCGGGGTGCACAGGGGCGCCTCTCGTGGGCGGAACCGACTTCTCCTCCTCCTCCCCGGCTGGGAGAGGGGAAGGTGTCTGTTCCCCATGAATCTTGCTGAGGAAGCGCCGTGGGCTGGAGTAATGAAGCCCATGCATCTGGTTGCCATGGCTTTTCCTCCAGCGCCCGTGCCCATCAGCCGGCAGAAGCGGGTCACGCGTTCACCTCCTCCTCATTTCGAAACTTCTGTAAAATAATGATGAGTCAGATCCCAGCGTGCGCCCCTCCCGCTGCCGTGAACTTGCCCCTTGGCTGCTTCCTGAGCTGCCTTAATGAGCTGCCAGCCTGACGAGGGGGTGATGCCCCCCCGCAAGTCCCCTCTGGGTGCCAGCTGACATCGGTGCTCCTAGGCCTGCTTGCGGTCCCCACCGTGGAGGTCTGGGCACTGGCCACACACCGCCGAGCAGGTCCTTCCAGGAGCCTGGACTTGGCGCTCTCAGACGGACCAGGGAGCCCGTGGATGCTGCCAGCGGGGGCAGCTCGGTCCAGTCTGAAAGCATCTCCCCCCAGCATTTGTATTTGTCTGGGGCCCGGGGACCCAGCAGGGACTTCTGCTCACCACCTGCACCCTGCCCGGGGCTCCTCGGAGCCCAATAGAGGCATTTTTGGAGCATCCACCTGTGCTAAGTGCAGGGAGGATGAGACAGACAGGGCGCTGCCCTCGGAAGCAGGAGGGTGGGGTGAAGCTCTTGCAGGTGCAGAGGGGCCAGAAACTGGGAAGGAACAAAGACGCCCTGCGGTGGGGTAAAGGGTGGTCCCCCAAAGATATGCCTCCTCAGAGTCTGTCACTGTGACCTTCCTTGGAAAGAGTCTTTGTCGATGTAATTAAGTTAAGGATCATGAGATGAGATCATCCTAGTTTAGATGGTATCAAATCCAAGGGCAAGTGTCCTTAGAAGAGAGGAGGCCAAGCGAGGACATGTGGCACTCAGTGACGCTGCCCCAAGCCGAGGGACACTGGGGCCACCGGAAGCTGGGAGAGGCAGGAGGGACCCTCCCCTGGAGCCTCTGGAGGGAGCACAGCCCTGCCCCGCCTGGATCTCAGGCTCTGGCCTCCGGGGCTGGGGGAGGACACATTCCCGCGGTTGTAGACCCCCAGGGTGTGCTGGTTGGTTGTGGTGGTCCCAGGGCTCTAATCCACGCTGGCTTGAACATGCTGGCCTGAGAGCAGCAAGATGGGCCCCCAGCCGGGAAGAATCTGAGCAGGCAGAGGAAATAAGGCCTGCCCTCCGCAGGGCCAAGGCAAGCGTGCAGAGCCTGGACAGGTGGCTCTGGAGGAAGCCCCGCAGTGGGGTCCTGGGGGGACACTCCGTGACATCACGGGTTAGCTCAGGGCACGGGGAGCACCAGCAGTGAGCAAGACCCACGCAGACTCTCCATTGAAAAGCCCAGATTCCAGTGGGGGGTGCATGGTGAGTAAAGAAACAAACAGGACAGGTGTCATCTTGGAGCAGGCTCGGATCAGAGTAGGCGCGACACTGAGGAGGCCACGTGAGAGTGGGGTTCAGGGGCGCAGTCTCCCAGGAGGTGGCATTAGGCTGAGATCTAATGACAGGAGACAGGCCCTCAGAGACTTGGGGAGGACATTCAGGTGGACAAGCTTACCCGCCAAACCCAGAGGCAGGAAGGAGCTGGGCTGGACAAAGCCAGCAGGAGCAGGTGGGGGCGGGACAGAGGTGCACCGGGCTCTAGGGAAGCTGGCAGCCAAGCTCGGAGGGAGCAAGGACACATGGCATCATGTCCAGTGTCCAGTGATGGGTCATGGAGTCTGGATGATGGAGCAGCGGGCTGGGGTGGACGGGGAGGGCATCTGCTCAGGCCCAGAAGGTGAAGGTGGTTCCAGTGAAGGCGGAGGGACCTGCATGGCTTGGGGAGTGGAGTGGACACCACCTAATGCTGACCAGGTATTGATTGAGGGAGAGCCTCCAGCATGTCCTGGGGTTCTGGTCTGAGCAGCCAGAGGAATGGGGTGGCATGGGGTGAACGGGAAGCTGTGGGGGCTCTGGGAGTGACGGGGATACACTGAGTGGACATTTCCACCAGATGTCCATGCAGAGACGTCAGTGGGTGAGTCTGGGGTTAGGAGGAGAGGGCGGGGCTGGACAGGGCCTCGGAGCCCTCTGCACGCCCCTGCCTGGAAGGACCTGGCTCAGAGTGGGCGCACAGAGGATGCCAGCCAGCATGCTTCCTGACTCTCTGCCCAGTCAGAGGGCATGGAGGAAGGGCTGGAGGTGGGTAGGGGCAGCCCTTGGGGTGGGCCTTCTCCAGAGGAGGGCCCAGGGAGGACGGACGCCTCATGCAGCAACCCGTGGCTTGGGGAGCACGTCAGCAGGTCACCTGCTGGAAGGCTCAGGAGGAAGCCGAGGCCTCCCTTGTCCGTAGTCTCTACTCAGCGTCTCTGGACCCGCCCTCTGGGCCTGGGTCAGAGGCTGGGGACCTGACGTGGATGAGCCACACTGCCAACCCTCCAGGCCTTGGCAGCCCTCTTGTCCCCAGAGACAGGGAGTTGCATCAGCCTGGGGTCAACCTTACTCCTGTGATTCTGGCCTGAGGCCCCGGCGCGGCTGTCCCCTGCTGGTGCTGACTGAGCCTCACCCCGCTCCCCAAACCTTGGGAGCCAGGGAGGTCGGACTTCCCATGTATGATCTTGGGGAGCCGAGAGGGTGGTGAGGAGATGTGGGTCCTGAGAGCCTTCTGAGAAACACAAGAGCTTTAGCTTCCAGAGCAACACCTGGCACCCACCTCGGGGCTCCTGGTGCCAGGCAGGGCTGGGGACCCTGAGGGACACGGTCCCGGGTGGACTGTCCTCCCCGCCTGCTTACCCATGCCCACGGGGAGTGGGGAGGGGCATGTGGTCCCCTCCTCCCTGGGCTGTGGGTCTCCTGGGCTCCTTCACCCGGACAGGAGCCCTCCCCTCGGCTGGACACTGGAAGCTTCTGCAGGGGCTTGGGAGTGGCTTCGATGGAGCAGGAAATACCCCCCCTACGTGCTGCTGGGTCCCCAAGACAGCAGGGGCTTTGTTGGAAGTGCCCCTGGGCCAAGGGCTCCAGTTCTCAGCTTGTGGGGGGTGGAGGGGCAGACAGCAGGGGCTGGGGGTCCTGTCCTGCCGGTCCCACCTGCCTCCTCCCAGCACACTGGTCCTCAGGAGAGGGTTCCAGACTGGTCCTCTGCACTTGCCTGTGATGTCAGCAGGGGTCCTGGGACCCATCCCTCCTCCCCAAACTGAATGGGAGCCTCCATCCTCTGGGCAGGGGCTTCAGACACCATGAGAGAAAGTCCTGACATGGGAAGCCTTCCGCCTAAACTTCAGGCCTGGCCAGGACCAGGGGAGCCCCAGGCCTGGGGGAGTCCCGGGCTCCAGAGGCCCGCACAACCCCTCCTGACGATGTGGAGAAGCCCCCATGGCCTCCAGTCATCCTCCGCAGCCTGCTTCTGGTGAGGGTGGTTGTTCAGGGAGTCCTTGTGGTGTCCGGGCACACAAGGGCTCTCAGGGTCCATTTCTCAGCTGGCAAAGGTGGGCGTCTCCTGCCAGAGAGCACCCCGGGCACCGGGGCTCGGCGGCGGTGGGGGTCTGGAGTTGTTTGCTCCCTCTCTGGGTCCCCGAGGCTGTGCTGCTGAGGAGGGTGAGAGGTGAAGCCTGGCAGACAGGCTGGTCCAGGAGCAGAGGGCCCAGCTTCGTGGCCCCATCCTGTCTGGTCATGTTTGAATGGGGTGCCTGTCCCCTGGACAGGCTGGGATGGGTTTGGTCCACCCCCTGCAACAGTGTGTCCCAGGACGGGCGTCTGCAGGGGTTTGCTAAGTGAACCACTCGAAGTCAAAGGCCATGTCCCTTGCTCAGACCCGGGCTCTAACCATCTCTGCCTGCCTCCTGCAACCGGCCGCCTCCATGACTTCGCCTCCTTCGCTGGCACCTTTCACAGCCCGCTCCCCGAGGCTCGGCCGCTGCCCCGGACGTGTCTGCACGGCCAGACTGTAAGCTCTGACAGCAGAGCTCATGCCCGTCCTAACCCGGCGCCAAGCAAACGCTGCGGTGAAGGAAGAAGGTGGGGTGCACGTTGAAGGAGTGAGAGAGCTTGGAAGGGGGGGCAGCTTGACTCACGGTGCAGACACCTGTGGTTTCTAGAATCCTGCCCTCCCTGGGGGGCTCCCACGCCGTGCCCCGTCCCGCCCTCGGCCCTGCCATCCCCACACCTGCCACGGGGCGTCCCGCAGCCAGGACTCTCTGTGAGCTGAGCGGCAGCAGGTTTTTTCCACTGCCCCTCTGTTCCCTGACACTAACTTAATTAGCTGTTTTCCAAACAGGCGACGTGACTCAGCACTTCCGCACGCAGGCACGGTCTAAATCTGTCCCTTACCCCCAGGTGTCTCTTAGCTCAGTCCTTCGCCAACTGAAATCACAGGGTTAGAGCCCGCAGTGGAGGGTGATTTCCAGCAGCTTCCTGGGAGGACCAGGTTGGGTCCGGCAGACAGCCCTTTCTCCTGACCGGCTCCCCATGGGGCCACGGCCACAAATGTCCCAAGTTCTTTCCCTGGCTTTGTCCTTCCCCCCAGGGCGGGGGGTGGGGGTGGGGGGGCTCAATCCCCAGGGGTTGCTGGAAGTTAAAAAACAAGGTCACACTATTGCCCTGTAGGCATCAGGACCAGAAAGTCCTGCCGAGCTCTGCTTCGACAGCTTGGAGTGAAGGGCAGCAGAGGGGGCATGAGGGGGTGAGGGGTGGTGGGTGGCTTCGGCAGAGAGCAGCCAGGGGTCAGGGTCACGGGCCGGGGGCGCCCTCCCCGCCCCTCTCCGGCTCCATTGCTCCATCTCCCCTCTTGCAGTTCTCCCTCTGCCTTCCCCCCTCCTTCCTCCTCTCCCCTCCCCCTCTGCCTCCCTCAGTGCCGGGGGGTGGGGGGGCACCGGCGGTGAGGGGTTGGACGTGGCCGCCGCCTTCGTGGCTATTAGCAGGAGGCCAGGCAGTAAACCAGCCTCCTGACATGCACTGTGACCCGGTGGGGAGGAACTCCGTCCACGCACCCACCCGCCGCCCCTCAATCTCACCCCAGGACAAGTGAACGAACTCCCCTCCCCACCCCAGTCCTTAGGGTGATGTGCACGACATTTGTCAGGACAGTCAGGGACACCCCAACTGCCAGACCCAAGCCTGGTGCCCCCAACACACACCCCCTTTCTCTGCACAGTGAGAGCAGAGCTGCCCTCCCGCCTGTAGGGCGGGGACGCGGGGTCTGGGGCAGGAGAGAGTGGGCAATGGAGGGCCCCCGGGCTGTGCTGAGGGGCCCGCGTGAGCTTCCTGGAGCTGCTCTAACAGACGGCACAGATTTGCTGGCTCCCGCTAACACCCAGTCTAAGCCCTAGCATCACGGTGTCAGGCATGGGGGCCACTGCTTGTGGGAGCTCTCGGGGAATCCCTCCCTTGCCCTCCCTGGTGCTGGTGACGTACCCACGCCTTGGTTCCCTTAGTTGGGGGCCCCTGTTCTGTCTCCCCTCTGACCCCTGCCTCTCTCCAGTAAGGACCCCAGGACGATGCTGGGCCCACCACCCGCTGGGAGCATCTCTCATCTCAAGGTCTTTAGCATCAGCAAAGCCCCCTTGACATGGGAGCTGGCGGGTCCAGAGGCTCTGGGGTCAGGCCACGGGCCTCTCCGGGGGCTGGGATTCTGTCCACCACAGATTCCCTGAGTCCTTTCCTATGTGTGTTCCATCCTGACCCCTGTCACCCCAGCTCCAGCTCGGCCTGACAGCAGCACCCTTGGGCCCTGAATAACTCACCTTGCTGAGGCTCCGAGGGGCCTGATCCTGGTTAAGGGGCCGACTGCCATCAGATAAGCTGGGGGCCTGGCGCTCTTTCATTACTGGTTGCAAAACATAATTACGGATGTAGAATAAATTACATGTTAACATGGATGATTACTCCCTGCTTCTCCTGCCATCATTAAGCAACAAAATAATATGGCCAGATGCTCCGAAACAGGCTACCGATGTCGGCATCCGCCCCGCCAAAGCCCAGATGGAGCACCAAGCAGAAGGTGATGGACAAGCACAGGGTTCCTCGCAGTCCTCCCGGGATCAGGGTCTCCCAGGCCGCCCCATCGGCCCTCCTGCTGATGCTTCCCACAGGGGGGCTTCTGCCAGGGCCCTGACACGTCACCGTGCACACCCGAGCCCGGCCCCTGCCCACCACACACCTCCTTTGCCCCCAGCGTGATTTCCCTTGGGCTGCACGCTGCCCCTGGTGAAGCCCCCTCCCCACCATCTCCATCCATCCCAGACTCAGAGGGAAGACCCTCCTTCTGATCTTCTCTTGTGTGGCCTCCAAGAGCCACGTAATTCCCACTCTCTGGGTGGAAATTGGAACGGTGACCTCAGGCGGTTTGCTGCACAGTGAGGCCTCATCAGCTCTGGACCTGTCTTCTTCAAAACGCCAGCGTGGCCTGTCCCCACTTGGAACCCGCCGTGGCTGCCTGCTGCGCCCATGGCTCAGAACCCACCGTGGCTGCCCGCTGCCCCCCGTGGCTCAGAACCCGCCGTGGCTGCCCGCTGCCCCCCGTGGCTCAGAACCTGCCGTGGCTGCCCGCTGCCCCCCGTGGCTCAGAACCCGCCGTGGCTGCCCGCTGCCCCCCGTGGCTCAGAACCCGCCATGGCTGCCCGCTGCCCTCCGTGGCTCAGAACCCGCCGTGGCTGCCCGCTCTGGGTCCAGCTGCCTAGCAGCCGGGCACCTCGGATGGGGACCAGAAGCGCCCCGCATGCTCTCCTGCAAACGGGAAGCAGAATCCCCACCACAGCAAGCCATGAGGGGCACAACCAGCGTCCGGGGAAGTCCCCACAGGCGGCGTCCCTCACAGACCCGGCTCCTTGGTGAGCCGGCTTTGTCCTCTGCAAGGACCTTGCTTACCGATTTGCCCACGTGTGGGTGCTGATTGGAGCCAGTCACCCGGCCGCCCCGTCCCTGACAGAAGACGGGATGAAAGGGGGCTCCCTGCCACGGCCACACCGCCACCAGGTTCTGTCCCCCACGTTGCTGTCAGAGTGAAGGTGACCTGTGCTGGCTCCGTGCTGGGCCGGGCGCGGCGTCGGGCCGTGTGTCCTGTCCTCACAGCCTCCCTGGGTGAGCCTCTGCGCTGGGGTAACAAGGACGGGAGCTCAGGGAGGTTGAGTCACCTGCCCGAGATCACCCAGCACACACCCAGCTTCTGTGGAGCTGTGGCCCAAGGGGTCCGTGGAGGTGTGGTTTTTATTTTAACCACTGTGGCAAGGCCTGGTCCCCCTCCCCCGCTGTGGCGTGCATCCATGGCCACTCAGCCTAAACATCAGGAAGATCACGGCCCGCCTGTCACACAGGGGGCCAGAGAACCTGTGGCCACCCATGAGGGTCTCTTTCTAAACCCCCGAGAGCAGCATAGGTTGTCCCTGGAAGTGGCAAGTGTCCAGGCAGTGGGTGGCTGTGACTGAGCTCGGGAAGGCCCGCACCAGGCCCCGCAGCCTCCCCCAGAGACGTGAGAGTCTTCCTGAGGGCTGAGGCTGGCTGAGACCCGGGGCCGTCATCCTCCGCCCTGGCAGGTGCCTTTTGGAAAACCCGTCCCCCGGGGCCATGTCCCGTGCCCCCTGGCAGCCTCGGGGACATCTTGGCTGATGCCTCTCCCAGTTTCGAAGTAGACCATTTTACACCCAGAGAGACCAGGGCTCCACCGAAACCCATCTCCCTGATTTATAAAGTCAGCAGTTCCAGAAGCGCGCGGTGGCCAGTGTTTATGCGGCCCTTTTATAAGCACAATGCATTTTACAACTTGTTTAAGACAGCGACAGGAAAGGGCATGCTTTTCCTTGCGCAGGAAATCGACACGCCCAGCATCTCCAATCAATAAAATCATATTTTGCTGACTTTGAGATGTCACCTCGGGGGTTTGCTCGGCAGCGGGAGCCGGCTGGGGCGTCCGGAGCTGGCTGCTGACGTATGGAAAACCGATCTGGCGCTGTGCTCAGACAGACGGCCCCGGCGGGGCGGGGCGCTGGGGGTGCAGTGCTGGGGAAGTCACCCCGCCCTGGCCGGCACCCACTCTCCCCGCAGCCTGCAGATGGCCCACTAATGAGGCCCAGTGGGCAGAGGCTGTGGGGAGACGCAGGCTTACATGCCACGGGGACTGGGAGGGACCAGAGGCCCCTTGATCCAGGCCCTCCCTTCACACAGGGGGCACATCTCCTGGGCACCCCACCGGTGATTTCCTCCCCTCTGCTTGCATACCGCCCATGCCGGGGAGCTCACCACCCAGGGAACGCTTTTCCTGCATCCGCTGAAACCCCCTCCCTGGACCTGCCCCCTTGGTGGCTCCACCCGTTAAGCCTGACAGTGTCTAGTCCTCCCTCATCCAGAAGTGAGGCCGCAGCTGACACCAAACAGGCGGCCAGCCCCAGAGACACCTGGCTTGCAGGCCACTGCTCCCGGCTGCCTAGGTGCCTATGTGTTTCTCCCGGTCCCAGCCCTGTGCCTCCCTCATCACACTCGATGCAGACCCCCGTCCCCTACGTGAGCTCTCTAATCCCACTGGGAAACCCCTGCATTCAGGGCCTGCCCCCCACAAACGCCTCCCTCGGACAGCCAGTATCCCTGGGGCTGGGACTTTGCTCCCTGCAGCCCCCCTATGGCAGGCCCTTTCTCCGTGTGGTCAAACCCTGTCTTCTGTCCTCTCTGTGAAGCCCGGGCTCCCTCTTCTGTGGGCAGCGAGCTGGGCGCGGTCCTGCCCCAGTGGCCCTCCGCTCCCTGGCTCCCTTGACTTGCTCGCCCCCCACCAGGACCACCCTGGCCGTGGGTCTTACCCTTGATCCGGTCATCCCGGGCATCTCCTCCACTCAAATCGTCGCTCCAGTCTCCAGAGTTGTAATTCCTCAGACGGGGTGGTGTTCTCCCGTCTGGACGCCACCCCGCGTGACTGCACGGTGTCTCTGTGAGCCCTCCTGGTCGCCCCACTCCCACTCGCTCTGTGCCATCCGGCTGACCTTCTCACTGCTCTTGACTGGCCCGGCGCCCGACTGGTTAACCCAACGATCTGTTGCTCTGCTTGCTTGTGGCCGCGTGGGAACAGCAGAGCATCCCCAGGTGGAAGCACAGCGTGCTGTCTGGTGGCCTTTTGAATTCCTGGCCTCGGAGCTCAGCGGGCGCCCAGCACTGCCACCTTGCCTCGAAACCCGTGATCCTCCCTCCTCTCTCCTAAGTCCCCACATCCTCATCCCTCACCTGTCCCCTGACGCTGACCTCCACTCACTGCACTGAGAACATAGGGACACATAGAAAGGAGCTCCCGGCCCCCCGGGGCCCCCACCCATCCGCCGTAGCTCTGTGCTCCCGGGAGTGAGGGCCCGGATCCCCCGCAGGCCCATGCCTCCTTGAGTCACTCCCTCCCCAGCACCCTGGGGGTTGTTCTCCTGCAGCTTCCTGCTCCTGACAGCCCCCAGCATGCTCTGGCCCCCCCACCTGAGCAGACCTGCCCTTGGCCCCGTGCCTCTCCCCAGCGACCTCCCGACGACGCACCTGTCCCTCCCTGCGGGCTCCAGCCACACCAGCTAGCCCGCTCTTCCTCACACACACGCCAGGTGCACCCGTCCCAGGGACTTGGATCCTGCCGAACGGTGCCTCCTGGCAGAGGTGCGTTCTCTCACCCCTCACCACTCCTGTGTCAGTGGCCGATGGGCTTTCTGGTTTCTAGCTGCCACCCCCCACATGGTAGGCCTGCGGAGGAGGGCCCTCGCTGCCACCTGCCCCACAGCATTCCCAGCGCCCGAGACTGCACCTGGCACCTACTAGGTGCTCCGGAGATACCGGGTGGGTAAGTAGGTGAATGGCTATTCGGTTAACCGAGCTCAGAAGCAGATGCTTATCTCCCACACCAATCAATGCACCAAAGCAGCCCCAGGAAAACCGGGCCCCTTGGCCATGTACAAGCTGAGCTCACTCATCTCTGTGCAGACACCTGGGTTTATGGGTCTCTGTGTCCCCTGTGGCTGCAGGGCCTTCCCCACAGCAGGTGCTCACAAGTGGAACCCCGGAACGTCAGGATAGAAGAGGCTTAGATCTTTGAGCGTCGAGGTCCGGCAGCTCAGAAGGGGAGGTGAGTGTGAGAGAGCCATAGCCTTGCCCACGCTCAGCAATCCTGGCCGGTGAGCCTGACCCGCGCGGCTCCAGCTCTGGGGGCACGCCCGCCTCTCCCTGCGCACACTTGTGTCCACCAGGAGTCCTGGAGAGAAGCTCCCAGGCAACTTTGACGGGTAACGCCATTGTCCACGTCCCCAGGGCCGCCAGCCCCAGTGCCCTGCTGCCTTGTCCTGCCATCAGGGAAAGTTCTAGAACCCTGAAGCTTTTGGCTGGTTTGCGTGTTATCTGATGGTCCGAATATCCACACAACGGCTCTGTACCCACTTTTCCCACAGGAATGTCCCATCTCAGGGCCAACAAGCCTTCACAGCTAAGCTTCAGTGAGCAGCGTGACCTGAGCGTGCCCCGGACCCGGAGCCAGCAGAGCCCAGTTTGGGATAATCTCACAGTAAAGGGGATCACACAGTTCCAAGGAAGCATCCGTCCGCCTGGCTTGAGCGGTTGCCTTGAGGCACAGGTGATGCCTGCGGCTGGGGCCAGACGGGCAGGCGGAGGTCACGGCTCAGGGTCAGCATCTAGAGTCAGGTGGGGACAGATATGCGGGGCTCACGTGGAGAGAGCTGGAAATAGGACGAACCCGCTCCGCGGCGACGCGCTGCAGGCCCGAGCTGTGTGTGGGTGCAGGTGTACGGCCTGGGGGCCCGGCGGCGAGTGCGTCCCAAGGGCCCGCGCCCCCCAGGAGCCCACGTGATAGAGTGGCAGACGCCAACAAACATCCCTGAAAAGACTGGAACAGCGCGGGCTGAGCCTGTTTGGAGAAACACAATTTATGGGTATTGTTCTCGAAACAACTGGTTGCATCTAATCAAATAATGTTTCTGTAACTCACCGCTAATTTGTTTTCACGATCAACCTTATGAATTCTTTCGCGTGGGATCTATTTTCTGACTCTGTTCTCTCTCAATTCTGCCTTTCATTCCGGCTGCTCTGAATAATTCACACACACCAAATTGCTTCTAGCTCCTTCCGCCTAGACGTGGGAACCAGAGCTGTGCTGTCAGGCATGCTGGGGGTGGGGACGGGGGAGCTCCGGCTCCTCTCCCCTCTGCTGCTGCGGGGCCTGGGGCGATTCCAAACTCCCCCAAAGGGACTTGGGCTCGAGGGCCCTTCTGGTCCTTCCTGCGTCACCGCCCAGCTCTCGGTTTTGAGCAGCAGAGAGCCAAAGCGCAGACTCCACCCGCGGCCGAAGAGCTGGGCCAGGTCCTGCTGCCTAGCGGCTAGCTCCCGGGCTAGCACACGTCGTCGGCACCTCCGAGGAGGTCTGGACAGGTCTGCTCCATGGGAATGGCGCATTGACGGTGGTCAGAGTCTGATTTGCATTTTGAAGGCCCACGCTCTCATGGGACTAAGCGCCCACTGTCAGTCATTTATTTGGCAAACGTTCACTGAGCACCTATAATTGGCCCCAGGGACACACAGAGACTCACAAACAGGTCTATGGATGCACTGCTGCAAGCTTGAGTTTCCTGCAGGTGGAGAGGAAGTCGGCCCCGTGAACATCTGGGGGGCGAACGTGCTGGGCAGAAGGAGCAGTCCATGCGAGGGCGCAGGGTCCTGCCGAGGGACACCGGAGAGGAGCACCTGCAGATCCGACGTTTGCTGTTTCTCCAAGATCGTGTGGCCTTGGGGCTCCAAGAGGGGACTGTCACTCGGGCTATCAGTCTGTGGTCAGCGGGGCTGCCCGGGGAGTGCGGCGAGGTGGTGGGCGTGGCCAAACTGCCCCCGAGGCCTGTTGGAGGTCACTGTCTGCTCTGGCCTGAGCTTCCCAGCCCACGCCATGGCCCCCAAGACGAATGTGCAATGAACTCAAGGGGCTCACCAGAGCCCAGCATGCTGTGCTCAGGAGTCAGGAGCTAGCCAGGCCAGGTCCCGCAACTCACGCCCCAGCATCCCCAAGACGAATGTGCAATGAACTCAAGGGGCTCACCGGAGCCCAGCATGCTGTGCTCAGAAGTCAGGAGCTAGCCAGGCCAGGGCCCGTGACTCACGGCCCCAGCATCCCCAAGACGAATGTACAATGAACTCAAGGGGCTCACCGGAGCCCAGCATGCTGCGCTCAGGAGTCAGGAGCTAGCCAGGCCAGGGCCCGTGACTCACGGCCCCAGCATCCCCAAGACGAATGTGCAATGAACTCAAGGGGCTCACCGGAGCCCAGCATGCTGTGCTCAGGAGTCAGGAGCTAGCCAGGCCAGGGCCCGTGACTCACGGCCCCAGCATCCCCACCCAGAGGCCCCATGTGCTGTGCAAGGGTGGGCTCAGGTGCTCGTCAGGGTATCTCATTTAAATCCCTTTCTATGGCTTAGGAAGCTGCCCCCCTAGGGGCTCAGTTGAGGGGCCAGCCCGGAGCTGGGATCTGACCAGGTGACACCAGGCTCCAGCATTTACCAGCTCCTCGTCGGTGGGGCTCGATGTCCCTTTGGCTTCCTTTGTGAAAACACCTGCTGCAGGGCTGATTCTTATCAGAAAATCACCTTACAGATTTCCTTGAGCCTGTATTTATGGAATCATTAATGGTTCGAAGAGGCTGCCTACATTTTTCTGGGTTTTTTTTTTTCTTGCCTTTTTATGGGCAAAATGAACTGCTGGTTTTGTAACAGAGAAGTGGAGGCTGGTGAACACCTTCTGGAACTCTCTCTGTCTCCTTGGCCGGGGTGTCACGTGAGGGCCTTCAGCACAGAGTTCGGACCCGAGGCAGCACGTCCTGTCCGTCTGTCCTCCGTCGTGTCCGAAGCCCCACGATACATGGGCCGGGCCGGGAGCCACGTAGCTGCAGGAAAACTAATTGAATGTCTCCTTTCTGGGCCCTTCCCGGGGGAGCACCAACCCCTCCGATGACCCCGTGCAGCCAGTTTCTCTTCTTTATTATGGACTGCCACAGCTAATTTAGCAGGGACAACGGGCGCCGCCTAAGCCAGACCGGCAGCTGGGAGCTGAAAGCAGCGCCTGTCCCGCTAATGAAAGGCAGCAGCAGCGGCGGCCGGGCGGGGAGCACCGGGGCGGATGCGGGCACGTCTGCGTCCCTGCGCCTTGGGGTCCCTGTGCCTGGGGATGGCCAAGGAGGGGTGAGCCAGGTCCTTGCAGCCGCAGCTCCTGGAGGGAGGGAGGGAGAAGGGAGAGGGGACGTCCCCCAAGGATGACATGGAACTCGATAAGCAAAGATGAAACAATGAAGAGCGAGCAGGAACAACATCACTCTGGGCGACCTGATTTTCGGGCCCGTAGCGGGAAGGAGAAGATCAATAAGGAAATTACTGTTTTTTCCACAGAGCCAGCTCCTGGAGCCTCCTGTGAGGCCACAGCCCCCCGCCAGGCCTGGCCCCGGAAGGGGGATTGTGGCCCGGGGTTGGGGCACCAGCAACCCCGGAAACTCTGGCCTGTTAGGGGACAGTTGCATGACACCCACTTTTCCAAACATAGCTCTGCGTTTGGCAGAAGAGCATCTCAGGCTGACCACCGAGGAGCTGTGCTAGCGGGTTCGGCATTAACTCGTCGCTCGGGGCCTCACTGTCTTTACCTGCCGAGTGAGGACAGCATTTGTGGCCAGCCAAGGGGCTGCAGGGTCACCCGCCAGCGCACAGGCTTCGCCAAGCAGGAAAGGGAAGTTGGAGAGGGCCAAGGGCTCCTGGCCTGGAGGTCACGCGGGGCCTAACTGCAGAGCATCCTCCCTGGAAAGCGAGTGATGGAGCCCTGACATCTCTGACTCCTGGTGCTCCCCCCCAACCCCGGCTGGGCAGGGGTGCCACGGAGCCGTGGCTGCCTCCTGAGAAGGGGCCCGTCTGCCAGCATCAGATGGGACACTCCCCAGCACCCCTCCCACGAGGCCCGTGTCAGGCGAGGAAACTGAGGCGCCGATGGGGGTGCGTGCCGTGGAGGCAGCGTGGAGCCCCTCCTTCGCCGTGATGGCACAGGGCACAGCCCACTGGCAGGCTTGGAAGGCCAGGCTGGTGGGATGAAGTCTTTTGGGCAGAAGTCTCCCTTCGAAGTGGGCTGGGTGTGGTGAACACTGGTCCTGGGAAGGGTGGGGAAGTGAGCTTGCTAACCCGCAGTTGCTCCGGGCTGGGTATGTGTGTGTGTGTGTGTGTGAGTGATGTGTATGCATGTGTGTATGTATGTGTGTTGTGTGTGCATGTGCGTATACGTTTGTATGTTTGTATGCACGTGTGTACGTATGTGCATGGGTATGTGTGCATGTGTGCACACATGTGATACACACGTGTGTGCATGTGTGTGTGTGCACACGTGTGCATGTATGTGTGCGTGTGTCTGCATATGCGTCTGTGTGTGTATGTGTACACAGAGGAAGGTCCTGCCCGCACCCCAACCCCCGCCAGCCTCCCCCCAACAAGGGGGAGCAGAAACAGACACCAGCCTCTGGGCTTCCAGGGCCTCCCCTCCTTCCGCTGCCCTGCTCCGCGTCCAGCAGCAGTGACTCACCAGCACCCGGGGCTAGAGGACCAGCCTGGATCCTTGCCAGGCGCTCCGTTCTGGCACCTTCCACTGCCTGCCGTGTGATGAATGAGCTTCGGGCGGCTCACCAGCTGGAGGACGTGCTGTGTGTGTCTGTGGGCCAGCCAAGGGCAGGAAGAGCAGAGCACGAGGCCTGGAGGCCCCGGGTTCAGGGCCAGCCTGCCCCTCGGCAGCAGGTTCTGCTGCTGATTCCTCTCCCTGGGTTGGCTTCTGCAAAATGGAGGTAATGCAACACCACGGAGGATGAGGGATTTTCCCACAGATCCGTCAGAAGACAGAACCTCACTTTGTTCTCAGAGTCCCGGCCAGATCTCTGGATTCAGGCACCTTGTTTAGAACAGCAAATAATTGCTTCAGAGACATATCACCCCGAAACTGCTTTAATCCTTGCAGATCCAACAAAACTGGTGAGGCAGAAATCCCACTCGGATTGAGGAACTGTGACTTCACCGTCACAGGGATTAGGTGTCCCCACACATGAGCCTTTCAGAGACACTTTTAAAAAACCATGGCACACGCGCCTATGTCCAAGAAGTCATGGATATTAATACAGAGAAATCCCACCCAAGCTATGTAAGCGAACCCTTGGGCCTTAGCTTAGGATTTCCAGTGACAGCATCCAACGAGGCTCAGTAAGAGAAAATTCCAGAAAGAGACCCGAGTGCATGGGAGACTCAGCATAGGATTCAAGGGGAAAAATGGGACCATTTATCTGTTGGAAAAAGATAAAGCGGGACACGTGGTTCATACTCCAGAAAGCCCAAAGCACCGAGGGTCTCAGTATAAGGGGGCGCCACGCTTCAGTGCTAAGAAGCAAGGTGCGGGTTGTGCCACCAAATGTCACTTTCAGGAAGAGTTGCTACGTGAGGACAGCAAGATGCAGGGTCATATACAAGTGGGGTGCCTTTTGTATAAGAAGAGTGGGGTGCGACCACCAGTTGATGCCTCTCCTTGCTATTGGCTTCGAAGGACTCCATATATCATTCTCATAGCCTGTGAAAACAATGTCTAACAATGGATTTATTAAAGCACAATCTTGCTACGGGAGACCCCTTTGGAAACAATTTATTCAGGAAACCAAAATAGATTGTTCTCCTCAATACTGCAGGTCTGGGCCACCAAGGAAGGGACATCTTATCTGATGGTGAGCAGGTCTGCTGTGCCCCTTCACAAAGAGAAGGCTCTGCTCAGCATCAGATGGACCGTCCGGCTCCTGGGTTCCTCAGGCCCCAGGCAGCCCCTTCCAGTACGCCCGGGAATCCAGCCTCACTCTTTGTGGCATGGAAGGTCCCACGGCCACTTCCCCCTGGTCAAGCTGCCACGTCTCTCTGGACCACACCAACACAGGTGGCTGGGCAAGGAGATGACCTAAATCCTGCTCCAGCCTCGGGCAGCTGCATCGTGGGGGCTCATTTCCCCATGAGCACTGAGGAACCGCTCACCATCCTTGACTCAGCCCCACCCATGCATCCACTCACTGCCTCCAGTGGCCTGCCAGGGTCCGGAGCGTTCTGATGCCTCTCCGTGTCGGCCCGTGCCTTCGTGTGGACGTGGATGCTATTTCATGGGTTGGAAGCTCAGCTGCCCCGAGAGATGGCTGGGCCTCTGGAGCCCAAGTTCCCCGATCTGGGGACAGGGAGTGGTGCCTCTTCCATGGGGTGGTGTGAAGTTGGAGGGGCGCATGGGGGCGGGACGTGTGCTTCGTCGGCACCTAACGTGGTCTTTGCTCAAGCGACCGCTTGTAACCTTCAAATGGAATTCAGTTAAATGTTCCAATAAAACAACAATCTCCCACCCGTCTTTTGTGCTCAGCACCCTGTAATCACCGCTGCCCCTCATTTCGGGCCCTGCTCATAGATGCAGTCTGGTATCTGCATGGGATCCCGTGCTTCCTAAGAGCCCGCCGCTCCCATAGGAGCTGCCCCCCTCCGGCGTGGGCAGGGAGAAGGGCTCCTCGTGGGGGCTCGTGTAAGTTCTGCACGGGCTCTGGGGATCTGAAGGAGCCACAGCACGGTCCACGGACACCTGCGTGCGGGGTCAATAGTCTCTTGGACTTCCTTCCAGAGGTGACTTTCAGAAATGGGGAAAGCCCCAGGCCCAGCCGCACTCAGAACTGAGTGCCTCATGCCCTGACCTCCTCGTCTTCCCCCAAAGAACCATGGGTTTGATTCCAAGCCAGATTTTTAATAAAGAAAATTCATCCACAGATGTTCTGCCATCAGCCAATATATCCAGTTATTGGAATCTGGGAGATTTAGTGGCTGGCTGCTTGTTTTATTTGCTCTCCGGATGGAACCATTTCTCTTGTGTATTTAATATCCTGGAGGCATATTTTCCCTAGCAAATACGCAGTCCAAGACAGCAAATCCATTCTGGACCTCTGGGGTCATTATTTTTTTTCTGGAACTCAGAGCAGGTATCTATGTGCACGTTTGCTCTTCCCTCTGTCACTCGGGAGAATAGGAAGAAATCAGCCCAACTCGGAGCTGCGATTACAGGGCAGCCCCTGCCCGATGCGCTTGGTTGGGTCCCCATCACACTAGCCCCAGTGGCCTTGCGGATGGAACTGTGGCTTTACTGAAACTCGGGGCTTTTCCTTGAGTAACCAGCTCCCAACTCTCAGGGGGAAGAGTTTGGACCCCTCACTCCAAGAAAATTTGTAAGAACATAAAAGTGTGAACTGGTCTCCCCCTTGTACAAGCTTTACTTGCAAGCTCGTCCTGCCGACGTGGGAGAGCCGTCTTGCTCATGGGGGATGGCCAGCTAACGAGGCTCTAATTAAGGCCCAGCCCTCCCCCTGCCCGCCCCTCCTCCCCTGATGTCACTGTTCAGGGTATCCCTGAGCTCCCCGGCAGAAGGACGCTGAGGGGCCAGCAGTAACCAGAAAACAGGAAAGGATTGGGGGAGGGGGTCTCCTCATCGAAGGGCACAGACTGTGAGTTGGTCCCAGCCCCATGGATGAGCGAGGTTCTCTGTGTCCAAGGCCTGGGGACCCGCGTCCCAGAGAGGGCCGGCTGCTGACCTCTCAGACCCACCACAGCCCCACTGAGCCAGCTGGCCAGGGAGGGCCTGGTTTACCTCCGCTGACCCGTCAGCATCTTCTCCATGGGTGCCCCTGCCACATCTCCGATGGGTGCCTGTCCCAGACCCCGTCCAGAGGTGCCCTTGGAGGAGACCTCCACGGCAGAGTGAGGTGGGGTTCCGGGGATGCGGCCTCGGGTTCGCGTCCACCCCGGGGGGTGTGGAGTCCCAGGCTGGTCCTCTGACTTCTGGGGGATGGGGGTTGGGGACCCGGTGGAGAACGTGTCCCGGATGTGGCCTCTTGGGAGAGCCCTACCCGGACTCTGGGACACATCCGCAGGGCTCTGCAAGGCCCCATCATCTTGAAAACCTCAGAAATGACAAGTGAAGCAAAGACATCTCCTAATATCTTTATTGTTCCTTTGATAACTGGACCGTACAAAGTTCCCCTTGTTTTGACTTCGAACTGTACTCCCCACACCCGGTTGTCCTCGGGATCATCCCTTTCCCAGCGGAAACAGAGTTTCCCTAGATAAACCCTTCCCATCCACGGTTACATTATTTAGGTAATTTAACAAGAAGAGAGCAATTCCTTTATTATCAACATGAACTTGATTACCTCCTTCTAAGGGTGAACACTGAATTTTTTTTTTCTTTTTAGAAACAAAAACCATCCACTTATTAAATCCAAACTACAGCACGGCATTTACAACATTCATTGCATCAACTGAACACACAGAGCTACCACCTCAAGGAAACGACAGACAGACGCGGCACGACAGATCTACGGGGGACGCGAGCTCGAACAGGTGGGCGCTGCCGCTGTCCACGCCACGCGCGTGGCCGCCGGCGGCAGGCACCGCACACGGGCCCGTGGGGACGCGGAGCCTCGGCGCGGCTCAGCTCTGACACGACACGCGGTCGAGAGACAGCAGGTGTGATGGATGAGTTACACTCGCCGAGCGCGGCCGGCCCGCGGGCCCTCGATGGGACACCGCAGGAACGCCCACGGGAGCTGAGCACGATCTAGGGGAAATGTCCATGCGACCTAACAGTGGTTGTTCTCGGGCGAGAACGGGCCAACAGTCGTTGCCTTACTTCTGCAGGTTATTTGACCAGAAAGGGGGCCGGGCGGGGGCGGGGGAGGGGACCAGGGATCCCTGGACTGCAGTTCCAGCTGCAAAGACGGGGGTGGGGGTGGGGGTCTCTTCCCAAGTGTGTCGCCCTCTCGCTCGAACCAGAAGCGCACGGAGGTGACGCCGCCACGCGGTGCCAGAGCCCACGCTGCAGCTGCTGTTTTGAAATTAGTATTATTAGTATTGTTTGGTAATTTTGGCAGCTCTTCCGCAGGAATGTCCGCGTGGGGGAGGCCTTGGCCCCCGGGCTTTCCAGGCAGAGACCACTACAACTCATCGGACCGGATGACGTGGAAGAGGGTGACGTTGTAGAGGATCTGGTGGCCGTTGTTCCAAGCGTACAGGGTGCGGTCCTTGGGGTTGTAGTCCAGCATGGAGATGTGCGAGTACTTGTTCTGGAAGGGGATGTCAATGTACTCGTAGGTCGAGGCGTTGGTCTGGTAGGCGTAGTGGACCTTGGTGCCCCCCGAGTAGCCGTTGGTGACGTAGAGAGTCCCGCAGATGATGAAGGCCTCGCCGGCGCTGCGCTTGGGGTAGCTGGTGTTCCAGGTCTGCAGCACCTGCAGGGACACGGGGTCCAGCTTGCTGATCACGATGTTGCCGGCATTCTGGTTGGTGGCGTAGACGGCCCACAGCCCGTTCTCGTCCACCATGAGGTCGATGTCCGAGTGGCCGCCCCAGGCGTAGTGGTACATGTTGTTGTAACCGGCGTAGTCCAGGCTGCGCGTCTTGAGGATCGTCTCCGTCTTCAGGTCGAACCGGATGACGATGTGGCTTTGGAACTTGTTGAAGTAGATGGAGCCGTTGTAGACCACCTGCCCTGTGCCGGACCAGGGGTGCGGGAGGCGGTGGGACGTGAAATTGTCCGTGGTCATGAAGTCAGTCATGGACTTGTACTCGCGGACAAAGCGGTTGTTGTGATAGCCGTCCATGTACCACACCTGCGAGGGGGGAGAGAGAGAGAGCGCGCACCCGTTAGCGGCTCTGGGGGACACGGGCGGGGCTCCCCCCGCGGGGCCTCGCCGCTCAGACTCAGAGTCTAATTGACTCTGCAGCGGCCCAGCGCCTCAAGAAGGAGCCGAAAGAACCAGGGGAGGATAACGAAGACCAGGCAACATCACGTCCTTCCCCCAAACTGCCAGGGTACTCGTCAAAGGGGACAGGACTGTCCTGCCAGGAAAGAAGGGTCCGGTGAGGACAAAGGATGGGGAGGCACACTCTGGGGAGGGGGTCTGGGGCTGTAGCCACCCCTGCAGGTCAGGGAAGTGGGCGGCAACAGAACCGCCCCCGGTCCCCTCTGCTTGGGCTGCGTCCAGGCTGGGGGTTCACTGCACTCTCCCTGGCCGGTACACAGCAGCTGCTCCCACTTATTTGGGGAAGGAAGGAACTCCGTCAGCATATGAACCCCCAAGCCAGCAAGACGGCGCTGGACGAGGAGAACGCTCACAGCCCCAGGCAGCTCCTGTGGCGTGGGGACCCAAGGCCAAGGGCACCAGGACAGCGGCCCGGACTGGGGCGTCCCGTCTGCCAGGCAGAAAGGCATTAATAGGACATTTGGGGCGTTACACGTGGGATCACGGTCACCCCCAACCCCCGCGCTGCTTCTCCAAGAAGAACGAGGGCTTCATGAAGGGCCCCAAGGGTCACAAACCACCAAGATAACAAACCCAGTGGTGGCCCACGTTTGGGGTTACAGAGGAAGAGATTTCCGATTATTGCTTAAATGCCAGTTGACTTGAAAACTGTCTAGACTTTGTACAAAATGCTTTAGTCATTTTCAACCAATATGGGAGCAAATTAGAAAGCAATGCAGTTACTCAGAGGAAAATCTGCCAGGCTAACGCCATCCTCAGTGCATCTGTCTGGCAATAAGACAGCTGCTTTATCCATCAGGGTTCTGCTGGCTGCAGGAGAGATTAAGGATGCGGGGCTTTCAGACACAGCATTACACATGCGTTAAAAATTTAAAAAAAATCCTAACCTTGTTCCTGAGGCATCTATTTGGATGCTTAGAGGCAGATGCGCTTTTTGTTTTTAATGAGATTTTTTTTTTTTAAGTTGGGTCTCATTTGAGGCTTTTGTTACCCTTAGCCCCCCGCAGAGCAACCCACAGTGATGCGGGTCTCGGATTGGAACGGGCGAGTGCTGGCCTGCCAGGGGTCCTGGGGGCCATGATCACGCTGCCAAGGACTGGCCCTCCTGCCTGCACTTGGCTCTCTCCTGAGACGGGGAGCTCACTGCTTCTTCCAAGACCCGGCTCAACCAACATCCCCCCCTTGGAACCCTCTCCTGACCCATGCCTACAGGGGCTGCCTCTCTCCCGCTCAGCACGGAGAGCACTCCTGAATGTGCATAAACATCTCCTCCCCCACCAGTGGGCCTGTGACACTGGGGAACCCCAGGGTCTGGTGCCTCCTTCCTGTGGGCAGAGATGGGTGAAATGGTCACCAAATTGCTCAGGATTTGTAAACTGCCTCTTCTTCCCAGAAAGTAGCAAATCAGACGCAGGGCACAACGTGTTTGGAAAATGCAATTTAGGCTGGGAGGGAAAGCCGGCACAAGGCACTAAATGTTTAACGACCAGCTCTTGGCCCGGCGGCTGTAAGACATCATTGAAAAGCCCCTCTATGCAAAGAAGGCACAGTATCGAGCCCCGAAGGGCCCTGAGATAAGGCGCCCCTTCCCTCCCAGTGGGCACCCCCTCTGGGTTTACCGGGATCTCTGGATCGGAATGCCTCTCCCTCCCCTCCTGTCCAAGTCCCAAGGCTTACACAGAATCCCATCACCCCAAAGAGGACCCCCTCGATTCTCTGGCCTGGCCCAGAACCCCCATATCTGAACGCCTAGAGCCTGGAACCTGGTTGCCCTCTGAGCCCCGGGGACACTCACTTCCCAGAACAATCGCGTCGGACTCCAGGGACAGAGCCAGGCATGCGTGTTGGTGAAAGCTTCAGGTGATTCCAATGTGCAGGCAAGGCTGGACCCTCTGGCTTGGAGCCCGTGCCCCCTTGTGCTCGGTTATGCTGTCAGCTCCCTATTGGCCCCCGGGCCTGGTGCCGCCTGACTGAACCTTCCAGAACTGCGATCCAGACCATCGCTCCTCTGTAAACCTGACTCCTCAGTTCCAGGCTCTTCCCTGCAGCATCCGGCTGCCTCTGCACCTGCCAGGCCAAGTCCCTGGCTCTCAGACACCTCTGTGCCCCCCACCTGCCGCTCCCACCACAATGCCCCCTCTCTCCACTGATCACGCTCACTTCCTGGAGGGCGTTTCCTACACCCCCTCTACTCCCAGGCAGGGAGGTCTCAATTTTGTAGTGGGGTGACTGGTGGCCCCCCAAAAGATATGTCCACATCCAGGAACCTGTAAATGTGACCTTATTTGGAAAAGAGAGCTTTGCAGATGTCATTAAGGATCTCGAGATGGATTAGGGTGGGCCCTAAATCCAGTGAGTGGCGTCTTAAGAAGAGGAGAGTCGTAGACATGAGGGGCTGATGCTAGCTGGCCTGGGACGTCTACAGCCGAAGCCAGACGACAGGAGGGAAGGTGTCGTGGACCCAAGACAGAGTCAGGGAGGAGGGTCTCCTGGGGGGCGGGCACAGCCTGGCATCAGGGGTGAGAGCTTCCACAGCCCCAGCACCATCAGAAGCACGTGGGCCGGTCACCGCTGGGAGAAGGCAGCTCCTGGACACAGCGGAAGAGCACGAGAGTCCAGCGTAGAGCCTGGCACCCAGCTGGTGCTTAACCAACGAGTCGCGGAAGGAAGGGCGCCAGGCATCCCGAGGCGACCTTGTTCCAGCAGCTCAGCGCAGAGGCGTCGGGAAGCCGTGAGCTCGACCTGATCCTCTGCAGCCCCCAGACGGGCCCCCCACCCAGCACCCCCTGTGCAGCGCTCCCTGCCCCCGGCCTCTGACCACACCCCGTGGCAGCCTGCCCTGAAGCCGACACGGGTTCTTGTTTCCCTTCGGAACAAGGCACTGGTTTCCTGCGTGTGTGACCAAACTGGGAGGGGAGAATGAAAACGGTCTAAACAAAACAGCTCTCCTCCAGATCAGTGGCAGGGCCCCGGGGCGCGTCCCTCAGCGGGCTGGGAGCTGGAGGTGGCTATGCTGAGCGCACCGCTCGGAATGGCCCGAACCACACGGGCGTGGGGCAGAGCTGCCCAGTGTCCCCGCCCGCGAGCGCGCCCCCCTCCCCTTGCCAGCAGCCCCCCCCACCTAAGCCTCCTCCCGCCGCCCCCTCTCCGCACGCTCCGTCCATCCCCGGGGCCTCCTTTTCTGGAGGCCGATCCAGTCATGAAGCAGAAAACAGACGTCCAGTTATCAAGAGCATCCACCACCCCTCGACAGCTTTGCAAACCGACACCCTCCCCGTTCGGGGCAAACAGCCGGGCTTCCAGGAGCCCCGATACTTGGGATCTGAGAAGGGGATCTCTTGAGCATCGCTCTTTACAACAAAGGAAGGCAATACCACAGCGGGGACCAGAGGCATGTGAGCAGTGTCGGGTGCGGTCTCACCATCACCAAACCCAGAACAGAGCTGGGGTTCACCACGGGCGATGTGGACCAGAAGACCAGTCGGGATTGCAATTAGCCCCTTAGACTGTCAGAGAACTTACAAGCACCAGCTAACAGTCCCGACTCAGAAAATAAACAGAAACCACCCCCCAAACACCTGTCTGCACTCCCATCCCGGGTTTGCAGTCCCGGGTCCTGGGCCGGCCCCTCCAGAATCCTTTGCAGCTGAGGCTGGAGTGAGCTGCTCTGGGGAAAGGCTGGGAGGGTGGATAGACAGATGGTGGCCGCCACGGGGCCTGTGGTCACTGCCCCCCACCCACCTTCCCCAGGAGAAAGTGCGGGGCCGCCTCACTTCCGAAATACAAGAGATGCTGCTTCCTGCTGCCGGGCAGGTGTGGCAGTGGGGGAGGGGCGCTGCAGGGACCAGAAATCTCCGGGGAGAGGAAGCCACCTTCCCCTTTCTGGTTAAGAGTCCTCCAGACAAGGCCCAGAAGCTCCTCTCTCAATCCTGCCCGAAGGAAGAGTGGAGATTTTTTAAAAAGTGATCAGTTTCTAAACGTCCTGCCAGCCTCTGAAAGCCAGGGGGTGGGTAGGAGTCGCCCCAGACTTCTGGCTTGTTCACGCTCCGGGGCGTAGCCAGCAAGCGGGCGCATCGCCAGAGGACACGTGCCCAGACGTGTCCCTCCTCCCCTGAGAGCCCCAGGAGGGTCTTCCTCTGGTGGAGGCTCTCAGCGCCCCCGAACAGCCCTGTCCAGGTGTCCCGGCGCTCAGCCGGCGGCCTTCACCCCCACACCCCCAAAGGGGCTCACAAGACACAACCCAGGCCCTGCTTTTCTCTCCTTTTCTGAGTTTTTTCCCAGGGGGGACATGTCTGGGAAAAAAAGAACAGGGCCTCTTCCCTAAATCAAAAAGGAACATGCGTTTCCATCAGCGTTGAAAAGAATAACAAATGAAATACAAATGAGATGCCATTAAAATAAGGAAGGCCTCACAGGACGCTCCTGCTGGAGCAGGGGTGGGGCTGGGAGGGTCTGGGAGCTCCCCTCCCCCACCCTCCAGCCAGGGAGGCAGAGCGGAGCCTGGGAGGGCTTTGCAGGGGTCCACCTGCTCTGACAGTCGCCACCATCCTTCCCACATTGGGCCCCATCCCCGCGGTCTGTGACTCCGTGTTAGCACAGGGACGTCGGCCAGGACCTGAGACCCTCCCCAAAGCTGCCGGGAGAACCAACCCCAGGGTTGCCCAGCCACAACTGCCGGGCTGGTTTTTGGCGTAGGTGGGCACGCGGGCATTGGAGCGAGGGCCAGACATTCGGGGGATGGCCCCAGGGGGGCCCACGGCACCCTCAGGCCCAGGCCCGGTGGAGGGGCACTTACCCTGTTATCACCTTCTGGGGCCAGAGGGTCTGTCATCCAGGACCCGAACCTTGAGCCAGAGGTCTTGACGGTCACGGGGTCACTGATGCCCGTCAGCTTGCCACAGGCTGAAAGACAATGCGTAGCGCAGAAGAGTGAGTCCCTTGGCCCGACCCCGACCACCCACTGCAGGAGGATGTGGGTCCCCTCTGCCCCTCTTGGTCGGGGTGTCTGCCTAACAGCTGCTCTTGCCCCTCTTCTTCCTGGTGATACCCCCAGCCCCAAAGTCCCGAGAAGCTCCCCTGGTCCCGCAAACAGAGCCCCTGAGGCCAGGGTGGATGGGGAGAGGGAAGAGCGACACCCCCACCCCCCTGCCTCACTCCCTCTGTCCTGTTAGGCTCCCTGCAAGACTCCGTGCACCACCTGGGTCCCGAGGCACCTCTCTGGGAAGAGCCCACTGCTCCACGCCCCTGGGCCAGTTAGAACCAGACTAGGGGAAAGGCCCGCTCCTTCCCTGGAGAGCCTGTGAGCGTCTCCCGCAGGGGCAGGGGGAGAAGGTCCCTTCTGCCTGGGGGGAGCCCTGCGGCTGGAGAACGGGGGCTCTGGAAGCACTGACGGAGCAGGCAGCGGGATGGACGGGGCCTCAGATGTGGCCTCGATGCCACCCGTCTCACAGATGGAGGCCTGCGGGGAGAGAGGGACTCAGAGCCACGCCAGCACTCTGCAGAGCGGAGCCTGGGACTCAGCGCTCTCTGCAGCCCAGCGCCCTTCCCACAGCCCCGGGGGCCTGCCAGGCTGCACCTGCAGGCCCGGCAAAGACTCCACAGCCACTTAGGTCTTCCAGAACAAATGAATCCCAGCCAGCCTGGAGGGCAAGGTGTTCCTGAGCCCTAGGAGCGGGATCAGCAGGTGGACACAGTGCAGTCAGCAAGGTCCCAAGAAGATCCGGGTGCTTTCAGAAGATTGTCAGTGACTTAACCCGGGGACACAGTTTAGCTGGGATAATCCCGCAGAGTGGAGGGCGGGCCAGGCCTCAGAAGCTGGTCTCTCTCTAAGAAAAAGCGGGGTGAGTATCTGCATTAGCATCATCACGCTGGGCTGCAAAGATAGACCCCTGACACCCCAGCCCAGCGCCTGGCATCCCGTTTCTTTGTGCTGGCAGGAGCGCGGAGGCCGCAGGGAGGGATATTGGCCGCCTGCAGGCAGGAATGGTGGGGGGGGGCTGGCTCTGCACCCAAATCCCCATCAGTGGTGCCGCCCTGCTCATGACCAGCTGCTGCCTTGGGTCCACACCTATTTCTACCAGACTATCCCTTCCCCTCTCCAGACGGATTTCCTGTCTGTTCCACTTTCAGGAGCAATCGTGTGCTCTCCCACATAAATACTGTCCCCTCACAGCCCGCGGCTTCCTGGCAGGAGTCACTGCTCGTGGGGCTGGTGGCAGGTCTGCAGGTGGTCTAGGTCCCTGCTGAGAATCACAGCAAGTTTGCTGGGCCCCGTGCATAAGCCCCCCATCTGTGGGAGGACAAGGGGGACTGGAGGAAGGTCCCAGGTTTGCCAGTGTCTACAGGGACTGGAAGAAAAAGGGAGTGCTCAAGGCTGGTGTCCCCCTGCACTCTCTTGGCTCCTATGACCTCGGGGCCCCGGAGGCTGCCCCCAGGAGACAGCAGCTTCTCTGAACTGGGTGGGAATCGGGAGATGTTGACAGGGGCCACCTCCAGCCTCCAACAGCGTCCCCACCGCTGAGCCAGGGGACAGTGGTCCTGCCGGCAGCCCGGAAGCAGGAGCCATCGCCCCCAAGGGTGTCAAGGCTTAGGGAGCCCGGGGGTGCGTGGATTTTCCATCCAACAGCACACCGTGGGATCCGGCACTGCACAGCGTGATGCTGACTCAGCCGAGGTTCCGGCCAAGACTGTGCGGCCACAGCCCCGTGCTGGAGACCTCCCTGAAGGAGACCAGATGTCTGTCCTCCATATCACACCCAGCAGGTGAAGATGCTGGGCCAGGGCCCCAGCTCGGCGCAGGTGCCTGGCCCTTCCCACCTCCACGCCTTTGCTCTGGCTGATCCTCCACCTGGCACGTCCTCCGCCCGCCCTCCCACCTGTCCTCTACGGCTTGGCCCAAACCCAAGCTTCTTCCCAAGACCTTGCCTTCGGAACCCCACCCACCCTGTCCTCACCGACTCATGCCAGGGACCACACATGTCCTGCGGCCTCGGACACACATGTCAGCGTCCAGGTCTTGCTGCCCCAGGCTACAAGCTTGTTGTCCTCTCTTGCTGTTTCCCCAAGGCTCTGCCCATGGAATTGTCCGTGAATGAGTGAGGGAATCATCTCTCAGGTACTCAGAGGTAAAATGATTCATCTCTCAGAAAACCCTCACGATGTCCTTCGCCACCGGCCCCAGCAGAGGGGACGGGAGGTGAAGCAGGGTCACCCTCCTCCGAGTGTGGCACAGACAGTTGGCCTTTTCCATAAGCCCAGAGGGCAGCCACGGGGGCCGAAGCAAGGGGAGCTTCTAGAAGGGTGCCTGACGTGGATGCAGTGCTCAGTGGAGGCAGAAGCACGACCGTGATTGTGGATTCAGATTGAGGATGTGGAGAAAAGTCGGGGTCGGGGCTGCCTCAGACCACCCCACTGCGTCCTGCCCACTGGGGGCCTTCGGGCCTAGAGCAGAGCAGGGGAGCTGGCCACTGCGGGAAACAGGCTGCAGGTCAGGTCTGATCTGGAGGGGGATGCTCTGCAGCAGAGCCTGCCCTCCCCGGGCTGAGGCCTGCACCCCCCTCACCCAGGTGCTCCCCGGCTCCGAGGGCGGAGCACCAGCCTCCCCAGCCCCTTGAAGGGAGCCTTGAAATCATGGATCAGAGCGTGCAGAGAAGGGTCTGGCTGGCCTGGGTGCCCTGCTCTTCCAAATACTGGCTGCAGCCTCAGGTCTCCAGGGCCTACCGGGCTGGAGGCTGCCCCCCCCCGCTTGAGTCAGGGAGTTATTTTTGGTTCTCTGTCCAGACTGGTTCTGCCAAGACCTCAGGAGCTGACAGGATCTAAAAAAGCCCCATGGCAGAGCCTCATGGAGGAGTCTTGGCACATTCAGTTCAGGAAAGTGTCCCTCTCTGTCACGAGGGCTCAGGATGTGCGTAAGGAGGGGAGGAGGCTGGGAAAGCGCCCCTGCGCAGCTGCAGCTCAAAGGAGGTGGAGCTCCAGGGCCAGAGCACCCAGCTGGGAGGGCCTGGCCGCCCTCACCCTCTTCCAGAGCCCAGGGCCAGAGCCCAGGACGGGTGTCAGGAACGAGGTCACCGTGCAAAGCCGGGAGCCTGGACAAAGCAGTGCCCTGCAGATGAAATCATTTGCCTCTTGCTATTCCTAGAAGGAATCCACTTCTGAACAACAGCTGGGACAGTCTCCACAGGGAGCCCTGAGCAGGCCCAGGGTGACATGCCCACCAAGGAACCAGGCCAGAGACCAGAGCGAGGGCCCGAGAGCCCCATAGCAGGCAGGCTGGGCCCTCAGCTTTTGGTCTCCCTTGGTCCCAGCTTTTATCCCTCATGGACTGGGAACCGTTTGCAAAGCTGGGAGCTTGGGCAGGCACATGTCCTCGTAGCTGGAAGAACCTGAGGACAAAGCAGAGCCAGAGACTGGGAGTGGCACCAAGGGTGGGGGGGGTGACTCATCTCCCCTCCGCATGGGCAGGGCAGGGCAGGCGCCCGGAGACCTCTCACCAGGCACGATCCTGAGCACCTCCTGGGAGGACTCCAGAAAGGGAAGCCTGCCCTGCCAGGATCCCACTCAGGTCAACACACGAGCAGCACTTTAGCTGTGGGTTGGTTTCTTTCCCGTGGGGTCTCCTGCAGGCAGAGGCATCTCAATCCTCCACTGAATGCAAAACCCGCTCGTGCTATTTTCGGCATCCCCCTTGCCAGCAACTCCCTCCCCCTGCCCCTTCGGGTCCCTGGGAGCAGGTCAGGGCCAATCCCTCTGCCTTCCTGAACCTGCTGTATCTCAAGGGCTAGAGAACAGGAAGGGGGCTTCAGACTTGCCTCCCCCAGGAGAGAGAGCCCAGGATGTGGTGCCAAGGCAAAGCACCATGCCCTGACATCCCAAACTGGCAAAGAAGTCTACACCCTGACCATTAGCAACGTGGACCCCGGGCTGGTGGGGCCGCTGACGCTGAAGCCCACGGGCTTCATTCACGTGTATTCTCAGTGGAACAAGAAGACCCCCAGAGATTCCGATGCCTGGCTCTGGGTGTCTGGGCACTTCCTTCCCACTGGGGGAAGGCCTAAAACTCAGCTATTCCCCCCTCACCCCCATTTTACAGACAGGAAAATTGAGGCCTGAAGCTAACAGGATGCTCAGGACACGTTGATGTATGAAGAGCATTCTGTAATTGGATCCCGAGTCTCTGGCTCAGTTGCTTTAGCTGCTGGGTCATCTGACTGTGTAGGCTCCCTGGGGGTGACTGTGAAGTCTCCAGCCCCAGCCTGGGGGACAGGGTCGCTGGGCAGCTCTGGCGCTCCCCTGTCTGGGAACAAGGGGAGCTCAGGGGAGCAGTCAGAAGCCGCCTCTCTTGCAGAGGATGCCCAGAGATGCGGAGCCCCACCTCCAGTTTTAGAAACGGAGTTTCAGAGTCATTTCTGGCTGGGCCTCTGGGAAAAACATACAATCCCATTGAGAGAGCAATCTTTACAAATAGAAACAGAAAACAAATGGAACCTTGTTTTTCTCTGCGTACATTTTGGGGTCAGGAATTACCAGCCACGTCAACTTAAAGAGAAGGTGGCCACAAGGAGTGACCTGTTGAGGGCACGTTGTCGGGGGCAAGGGGTGGGGCTGCAGTGTCTATACCGGGAAGGTAACGGGGACCAACAGTGAGACTTCAGACCAAGGAGCCAAGGCGCTGAGGGGGCAGGGTTGGGGGGTACTGAGAGGCCAAGTCGTGCAGGAGCCCCAGCCCCTGGCATAGCTGTCAGGGAATGGGGGGCCCCCACAGGCAGGAGGCAGGCTCCTCTGCCCTATGCTCCCGGAACCTGCAAGCAGGCGAAGAGGCTGCTAAGATGGTACCCATTTGCAAGGCTGAAATAAAAACCATATCAAGCAGCCACAGGATAGGAATGTGGTCCCTAAGTTACTGAGCTTGAATGGAAACCTAGGGAGAGGGAGGGGCCATGTTCAATCTCTCATCTGCTTATTTATCTACCCCCACACTTACCCACCTACCTGTCTGTTCATCTACCTACCAACTGTATCTGTCTGCCTGCCCGCCTACCTGCCTACCTATCACTTCCTACTTGCCTGCCGACCGGCCGGCCCTGCGGCCCCCCACTCTGCCAGGCATAGTGTGAGCCACGATAGGAGGTGTCCCTGGACTCTCACGGTGATCCCAGGGCGTGGGGACTCCTACACCTTCACTGCACAGATAAACAGGTGGCTGGCCCTCGAGAGTCAGTGCCTGGGGAGAGTCACACGGCCGCAGGGTGATACCTAACTACAGCCAGCCGCAGACCGAGGGCCATCACCCTTTGGTGTTCATGTGACTCACCCGGCCGTTGGTTAAATGCAGATCCCTGGGCCCCCCACAGACTCCGATTCAGTGGGTCTATCTACAAGTCAAGGTGTTTCTGAAGAAAGAAACCCAGAGGCGAGACCGCACAGCTGCACCCCGATGGGAGAGCACACGGCCCCTGGGAGTCATCCTCTCTCTTTACTCCCAGATCAACCACCTCAGCGGCCCAAGGGTAACTGTGTGGAAGCCCCAAGATCCTAAGCCGCAAGGAAAATTGACGCAGCTTCTAAAAATAGGCCAGGTGCTGATGGGAAGGCTGCTCGTCCCGAGAGGGGCAGTGTCCCCCTGGGAGAGGCCTGTGGCTTCTCAGCGTTTGTAACTTTCCACTCTGAATTTCCACTTTGCTCCTTGACCCCCTACAGGGCAAGCGTGGAGGCCCCATCTCAGTTTCTCCCTGGTATACACAGTCCGTATCCCGGGGTGGGTAGGGGGGAATAAAATAACCAAAAGCCCCCTCACCCCTTCATTCTTCAGAGGCTGAGACCCCCGGGTGGAGGGTCTGGACAGAGAGAGGCGGTCAGCGTGTGGTCTAATGCTGGGTAGAAACCCCAACCTGTGCCCAACGGAAATAATTATATAACCCGTAGTCATAAATACGGTCCCATAATCGTGAACATTCTAAATATCACACCGACCCCTGGAGTCAGAACGGGAAGCGGTGTGGAGACTGCCCAGCCCTGACCCCTCCTGGGGCCGTCCCGGGTCCCCCAGCCCCTGACACACCAGGACAGGGGCGCCATGAAGCGCATCACTGGAAAAACGCAGTAGACAATCCCTCATGGGACTCAGCAGAAGTGCCCACATTAAACCAGATTAAACTCCCAACGCCTCTTGCCATCCTCCCCAGGCTTGGGGGGACTTTCGAGTGTTTGCCTTTGCTGGGAGGCCTAGAGCAGCGTTCGAGATAATCTGGACGTTTGGACCTGCTCAAACGGGGGCTGGCTGACTACTTCCTTGCCTTTCGGATGTTCTCTCCCTTTTGCCTCACGGCACCAGGGATTTTTAAAAGTATTTGCTACTTTGGGATGTTGTAAGTTTATAAGAAGGCATTTGGGGTATATGTGGGGGGTGTGGGGTGGGAATCAAGTTAGAATAACAGATAAAACCTAAGGGAAACTTCTTCATAAACCAAAATTACACTAAAAATTATCCTAAAGTACACTAAGGATACCGTATGAACATGAACAACCTTGGTGTCAAAAACCAGTAGGTGAGAAGGGCCAGCTACTCTCCACACGAAAACCTAAGAATGAACTGGAAATTGGAAACGTGGCAGGAGAGTGGGCTCAGACGCCAGCAAGTCACGATTTGTGAGAGCACCCAATAGGGAAGTTGATAAGGCGAGCGGGAATTCAAGCACAAGCCAGAATCTAGAGGGGTCCCCCCCATGGCGGGGGACCCCCAGATCTGGTGCCTCCCCAGAAAGCAACAATGGGGTTGAGGAGCCTGTGGGCTCAGAGGCTCCCTCCATCCAGGCTGTTAGGACGGACTGACGCCTTTTCTCGCTGTGAATGGCAAGTCCTCTATGGTGGTGTGACCGAATTTTCTTTCCTCTTTTATTTAAACCACGCATGATTCGCTACCTCGGGAGTTTCGTCAGCCCTTGTTCCCAACCTGGAGAGAATATGAGATGTATGTTTCCAGCCCTATTAAACTCGTGTCCTAAACACACCCATTCCACACACAGACACACCCACTCATACATACTCTGCAGATGGTATGTGGCATCGAGTCCCTTTTCCGGATGTGCGACTTCATGGGGTCTGCGAGCCGGCCTTTGCACAGTGCCCTAGGGCGAGTGCCGTCTCTGTATGCTCCCCAGCGGGAGCCCTACCCAGAAGCCCTAATCCAGCCGCGGCCTCCCTGAAGCCAGGCGGGCGCTGTCCATTTCAGCACCACTCCCTAAGCCTGTAGGAGAGCGGAGGTGGGCCGTGCAGCGCCACGCCCCCGCAGGGTTCTGGTCCTACCTAGTTTTTGCATGCATGCACGGAGCCTTTCTTCAAGATTGGACACTCTGCTCTGAAGTTCATCGTAGTCATAGGCGCCAATTTCCTCTTGCAGCTCGTTAAGCACTGACGTCAGATTCTGGACCTCCTCCTTAAATTGCAATACCAATTTGGCATCGGCCTTGTACTCTTCCAACACAGGGATCAAAGGCCTAAGTTCATCCATTTTCGCTTTTATCGCCTGCAAGGTTAAAATAAGCTGGGTTCAGTGCTCTGCGTGCAAAAACTTGCAACACCCTGCCTTGGCCTGGCTTCTCCCCGGGTGAGGGAGCGTGTGCACACTCCTGTTTCATTTATAGGTTTATGTATTCTGGCCCAAAAGAGTTAGGAGAGCATATTAAACAGTCTTCAGAACACCAACATATTTGGGAAAGGTCTTTATTGTCAGTTTAGAATGCAACATCTTAAGGTTACATGCTTTTAATCACACACACAGTTTCTTTTTTTTTTCTTTTTCAAAAAATGCATTGACAAGGGTTCAAACTATCCATGGAATGCATCTACAGTCGCATGCAAAAGAGGATCCTGGTTGTGTTCAAGGTTCCTTAGTGATATGGTGCTAAGTATTGGAAAATAATAGTAAAAATGCATGGTGCAAAAGCTCTCTGACCCTCTGTCATGGTTACATGGGAGTGGACTGCTTCTTCAGTCACTGCAGCACTGAAAAAACGCTTTTAAGTTAGCCCTGCAAGCAAGAAAACGAAATACTGTTGAAGAGCTACCTCACTAGCCTGCCTTAAACAGACAGCCATTAATAGACAAATATTTTCATGGTCACTTAAAAAAAAAAATCACACTCCATTGCTAGATTTAGTCTAAACCAACTGCTTGAACAGTTATAGAGATTCCCTCACAATCCCTGGTGAAATTCTTAATGCAATTAAAGCATGGTCAGAGGCAAGGGGTTGCTTTTCCTCCCCAGGGGCCATATTGCTCCAAATTTTGGACCTGGGAGAGATGCCCGTGTGGACAGTGCTTGCAAAGCTGAGCTAGCTCATGGCGGCTAAAGAGACCCCTGTCTTCAGAGGAATTGGACTCTAGCATGGCACAAGGGAATGCTGGCCTTTCAGGGAGAGACACAAACTCTTTTTGGTCAGGTGGGTCAAAAATCTCTCTCTCTGAGATAATTCACGATGACGTTGTCAGAAGCAAGGACAGCAGAGTCACCTGCCTCCAACGTGAGCAACTGGCTCATTGCTCCTCGATAGGATCAGGCCTGCTATTATTTTATTTATAATATAGATTTATTACTTCGTTAGCCTGCCGTTTGGTCTGTATAATGTATCGGTTTTAAAAGTGGATTACTTCTTGCTTCATGCAGGGAGCACATCAAAGGAAAACATTAGCATAAAAAGGACAGGAAGACAGAGCATCAGCAATTTCTAGTCAAGCAGGGCTGTGTAATTTGACCTGTTCATTTATATCTGGGCTAGATTGCTAATTAACATGCACGTGTACCTTAATTAAGGTGCATATAATTTTTCAATTTAATCATTTTGAAGCTGAGTAAACTAGAGGTGTATATATATGTATATATACATATTTCTATATATGTATATATAATTTTAGGTCAAACTCTGGCTTTAAAGTCCAGAGTGACCCAGAGAGAAAAAGAAAAAAAGAAAAAAACACTTACCAGGAAGTGAGAAAGATGTTGGTGTCTCTCTCTTTCCTCCCTGCAAATCTACAGTGTGCCCTGTCATAGCTAAATTAGGTCAGATGTGAAAAATTGCCCTGAGTGATCCCTGCTCAGAAATGGCTCTAATCAATTAAGCTAATCCTTGGCTAATGGGATTTACCTATAGCAGCTGCAGAATGACAAGGACCAATCATGTCTCTTCCCAGCTAATCTGTGACCTGGCTTCTGAAGCCAGGTCCTGGGACCCTGGCCTGGGAAGCTAATGGGGGCTGAAAACCGCCGCTCTGTCCACCCCTTGACCCTGTTGTTCGCCTAGCGAGGGCGAGGGCAGGGTGCCTCTCCATTTCCAAGGATGGTGGCAGCCGTTTGCAAGGCCAAGGGCAATTTCTGCTGGGCTCCTCCCCAGCCCCGAGTTTCTAGTTCTGGAGGGGAAGGGGAAAGCACAAAGGGAAACCAAACCCAGTCTCACTAGGAGGAAGGAGCAAGCATACCTTGAACTGCCTGGCCAGGTGTTGCTTATGGCTTTCCTCCACCTGCTTGAACTTGGACTCCAGTCCCTTCATCTGGTTCTCCATTTTTTCCACATACTGCAAGTCCCTCTGAGTCCGCCTGTCCAGGACCTCTATGGATTGAGACATGTTTTGCACCTGTCAAAAAGGCAACAGGTTCAAGAAAGGAGCTGCAGCAGGTGCCCGCCCATTTTATTTGCCTCCTAATACACGACAGTGACCTTTTCCACACAGCAGACACACTGGGAACCAGAGGCGGCCCATGCATTATTTACTAGTTAATCACCAGCAGCGGGGAGTGTTATGACCAAGAACTCCCCAAACAGAGCAAATTGGTTTGGTAAACATTTCCTCTGCCATGTTCCAGAAAGCTTTCTCTTACGGCCGGGGATGCAAATCAGGGGTTCAGGAACCTCGGGTCCTCCCCAGCTCACAGCTCCAGGCATAGAAGGCTTTGGGTAACTTTTTTTTTTCTTCTTTATTTTGTCAGAGGGGAGGGGACTGTGATTCTGCAGGATGAAACCGGTTAGGCAGGCATAAATACCAACAAGGATGAATAGTGCTTTTGGGCTTCCCCCACCCCAGGTGGAGACTCTCTGTCCCCCTAAATCTCACAGGCATCCTGCTGCGAAGGTTGATGGCAGGAGCATGGAGTCAAGCTACAAGGAAACTGCTCTCCCTGACTCTGCATCAACCCTTGTCCCCATCTCGCGCACCATCCATCACACCTCCCGGTATCATAGGTAGATGACTGTTCTGTAAACACACACGTTCAGTGCATACAGTCAGGAATCAATCACCCAGCAAATGAAGAGTCGCTGTTCTACATCTTTGCAGGCAGATCTGAATTGAGTCTAGCCTCAAGATGGAACTTTAATATTCAACAGGATTCCAGAGAGCTTAAAAGGAAAACCGTTTCAGTGCAGCCACCTGCCAGGGCATTTTATTTCTGGGAAACTGGCTGGTGCATCTGTGCACATGCATTTGGGGCGGTGGGGAGGCGGATGGAGCTCAGGAGTGTGCAGCGGTGTTTGGGCCACTTCTCAGAATCTAATCCAATCCCCAGGGAGGAAGATACCTTCACGACCACCGCAAATCTTCGCATCTGATTTCATGCTGCCTTTGAAAACCCTCTCCCTTTCTCGGAACAGAATCATTTGGGCATGACACATAGCCTGACTCGGTCAGTGAGAACATGACAGTGCGGTTTCTACCACTTATGGTACATCTTCCACCCCCACAAATAAAATAAAGTAAGAGCACAACCGAAAGGCTGCTCGGTAGGAGAAAAACCGGTATTACTCATTGCAGCATTTTAAAATGCCTGGAATTTTATGGCTAGTTATTTAAAAGTAACACACAAATCCAGTTTAAAAATTCAGGTTTGTAAAATACACCATGTGGGTGACTCTGATACTCTCTGATCCTTTCTATAGGGAACTGGAAAACATTTGCTCTATTACCTTCTCTCTCCCTGCCCCCCTCACCTGATTCTGTCACACTGAATAACCACAGGACTTCCTTTGAGAAGAGCTGTGAGTTTTGGTTTCCTTCATATTTTAAAGCCCAGCCCAAACACCACCTCCTCCAGGGAGGCTTCCAGGATGCACCAAAGCCAGAAGCGGCTGCATACTACTTGGAAACGGCATCACCTCGCTGGCGCAATGCCTGACCGGCAGTAACCACACATACACATCTGTCTCAACCACCTGGCTGGACAGGCAACTCGGGGTGGGAGGGGCCTGGGGCTTATTCACTCCTACAACCACAGCACAAGGCCCCCCCCCCCCCCCCCCCCGGCGCCTAATGCACGGAGGGCCTCCTGCAGCCACAGTGCTGGGAGGAGGAGCACAAATGGCCGCTCCAGTCAAGATCCCTCTCCCCTCTGGAGACGTAGGGTTCCTGCCGTGTTGGCAAAACCCACAAGAGCAGGGGCTTCCGTGGGCTGAGCAGAAGCTGCTGGGTCCGCACTCGCTCCAGACTCAGACCTCCAACGGGGGCCACACGCAGCGCGACGGGCTTCTCATTTGCCAGACAAGGAATGCTTTTCACGAATTTTAAATAAGATTAAATTTAAGATCGAGAAAACAAATTTTAAAGATGCCAAGCTACTCCATTGCCTTAAAACAAAATGCGGACTCTCCTACTGTCTGTCCCACCTGGAGCGAGGACCCCCACTCTGGCCGGTCATAAAGCAGACGAATGAGCCGAGGTGGGTGTTCTCCCTCCAGAAGACCCCGGTCTACGCCCCCATCCCTGGGCCATCCATCCTCTTTCCTGCAGGATGTGTCCCTGAGAAGCCAACTGACGAGCTCAAGGTCACACAGCTATCAAAGACGCAGTCCTCCCCAGGCTGAGCCCGTCCTGTCACTTACTCCATTCAATCTTTATAAAACCCTGGGAGGTGAACACTATTTCGAGTCCCATGTTATGCATAAAGAGACCAAGGCTCAGAGAAGTTAAGCCGCTTGTCTACCATCCCACAGCGGGCAGCCACGATCCAAAGCCTGGCCTGACTCCAAAGCCCCTACTTCCAAAGTCAGGGCTGGTGGCTTTTTCAAAGAGAACAGAGCCCACGGCCCCCACAGGCCTTTTCCACTCAGCGGGTTTCCAGCGGCCCTCAGCCCTGGCCGCAGGTCGGCACTGGGGCATCTGTAGGGTACTGGGCTCCAGGCCCTCCCAGGGACCCCAGGCCAACGACAGTCGGACCCCTGGGTGTGCAGCCCATGACCGCACCGCTGGACGCCCCTCGGGTGGAGCTCCACGTGCAGCTAGGCTGGAGAAGCACAGAGCTCCGCGCCTCGGGCTCGGTTGGGACCCCAGCCCCACCGAGGGAACACACCACCAGAGCCTCGCACCTCGGTGCCCCCTCCCCACAGGCAGGAGCAGCCCTGCCCCCGCCACACAGTCTGAACGCAGGAAGCCACGGGGCCCTCTTTCACAACAAAAGGCTGCTGCCCTCTGAAAACACAGTGCCCACTGGGGTATAAGATAGGGCTTTAAACCTTTCAGCCCTGACACCCTGGAGTATGGAGGCAGAAAGAAGGGCCCCAAGGCCTGCGCTCCCAGGGGCTCCAAGAGCTTTCTGGAATCCAGAGGGCACCTCCCCCAAGAGCTCCAGGGCCCGAAGCCTGCCCCCCAGCCCCCGCCTGCCCCCCCCCCAGGTCCCAGAGGCCCCTCCCAGCTCCACCTCCTTCCTCTGCAATTCTGAATAATTAAAGGCCCAATTAGGCTACGGTCTAGTTCAGTGTTAATGAACGTTGTGGCATGTGCTAAATGTGTTTACTTTAATTCTTTCTAAATGAAGTACTGGGTGGGCTGGAGACAGCAGAACAAAGACCACACTGTCACCCACAGTGGACCAGCACCACGGCCAGGCTGCGCCCATGGCCTCTGGGCCCTTCTCCCCCCGCACACCCATCCCGGGGACCGTGCAGAGCTGGGCGCAGCCGGGAGTCGCTGACCCACACCTTCCCTCCACACTTGGGGAAACTGAGGCCGAGACAAGGACCTGCCCTGCCTGCAGCTGTATGAGGGCTTGTGGTTGAGCTGGGCTCAAAACTGAGCAGTTCTGACCGAGCACCGTGGTGCTGTCCTCTCCAAATGCACGGCCACGACCTTCCCCAGCAAGGAGCACAGCCCCGGGGGGTGGGGAAGGGCTTCCTCAGGGCTCAGGCCGCTCCCCACCCCATACCCCTCAACCGTGGCAAACCTACGGCTTACCGGGGTGTGTGTGTGTGTGTGTGTGTGTGTGTACGTGGGGTACGTATTTGTGCTGTGTACGTGGGGTACGTATTTGTGCTGTGTACGTGGGGTACGTATCTGTGCTGTGTACGTGGGGTATGTGTGGTGCACGTGTATCTGGTGTGTGTGTGGGGGGGTGTGGAGGAGGTTTGTGCATGGTGCGTGCATGGGCGTGCGGTGTCCGTGTGCGTAGGTGGATGGTGAAACGGGGTGAAAAATCTCGCTACGTTGACATGATTCTTGTATAGGTTCTTTGAAATGACGGGTGTAAAGTGCGTGTTTGCACCGCATGGCGCTGCTGGGCTGCCGAGGGGCAGACTCGGGGCACCTGCACCACATGGCTAGCGATTGGCAGATCCAGTTGCTCGCGGGCCCCAGAAAGAGCCCACCGGCCGAGACCCAAGGGGCCCCCAGGGCGCTCTCCCGGGGGGCTGCATCACTAGGAGAGATGGGGAGATGGTGGCACGGGGGAGCAGCCCACGCCCCCCGCGGCTCCCCAGGGCAGCGACCAGCAGGGGCTACTCGTCTCCTCCTGCGCCATCCGTGGGGGGCCTCCATCCACCCAGTCATCCATTCACAACTACTCTGAGCACGGACACGCCGAGAAAGAGGGAGGTCTTGCCACCGGGACAGACCGTGCAGGCCAGCCCGGCCCTGGGGCTGGTGTGGGCACACACTCGCGCACAGACTCACCTTCTCCAGGAGCTGCCTTAGCTGTTTCGTGCGGGCATCCCGTGAACACATGGTCTGCTGGGGGGCGACCACTGTGCAGATACACCTGCCCTCGCTGTCCTGGGCAGAGCTGTACACCTGCCAGCTCTCTTCAGGGTTGGTGGGCAACACCTGGGGAGGCAGGTGGGGTGAGGGAGTGAGAGGGAGAGAAGTGAGACCATAAGGCAGTGCATCGGGCACGACAACCAGGGAGGGCTGTCCAAGTCCGACCCCCTGGCAGAGAAGGAGAAAAGCGGTCCGAAGACACGTTCTGACCACGGGGACGGACGGACGGGAGCCCCTGAGAACAAAGGGGCGGAATCCCATCGAGGCTCCTGGGGCTAGAAGGAAGTCAAACAGGCACAACTCTAAATTTTGTTCAAATTCAGGGGATTTTTCAATTCCAGGGATGTTTGGTGTTCTGGCATCTGACCGAATCGATAGGCCAGGTAGCAGGGAGGGGGAGAGGCCGCAAGCCGGCGAGGAGTCAGGCCGGAACGCGAGTGCCTGGTTGACTCACAGCAGCACGTAATTCAGAAACAAGATCTCCTCCCCATAAGGCTGGCGCAGCCTTGCAAAGCCGTCCCTGACGCTTGGAGATGGACACCCGTGGTAAGAGCCGGGATCCGGCAGCCCGCTAGCCCAGAGCCGCAACGACCCCGAGCCCCAGCTGCCGTCCCGCAGGAAGCCTGGCAGAGACTGCCCGAGGAGATACCAGCCTTCCAACTCTGCGAGGGCTGCTACCCACGAGTCATTTGGTGGCTGTCGCCAAGTTTCTGGTGCCATGTGGGGCCAGGTCACACCCAACCTCGGTCCTGGGGTATGCCCAAGGAACACCGAGAAACCAGGGCTGTGCCTGGCTGCTGTCACCTTGCAGCCCAGCTCAGGTGCTGAGCACTCGGTACACGGGGAGGACACTACTGTCCAAAAACACTCCCCTAGCACAGACCCTCCCCCGCAGCCTGCCCTGTCGCCTCAGGTCACCTCCCTGCTATTTTTAGCATGGGGATGGGGAGGAGAATCTATAGTAGCTATACATTCGTTTCATTCATTGCCAACCCCAGAAGCTGAGGACCCAAACGCAGGAGCGCAGTCATTACGAAAGCAACGCTGGGTGCCATCCTTGAAACACCCGGTGGGGTGAACATGACGAGGGTCTTAGGTTGGGGTCACGTGGAGACCTCCTCCCAGAGCACTGTGCCCTGGGCAGCCAAAACCAGGCAGGAGAGGAGCCTCCTGCCCGCCACCCCCCACCCCAGAGGGAGCCAGCCTGGGGCCCTTCCTCACATCCTCCTCCGCTCAGGGGTGCTTCCCGCTTAGCCTGGCTCAGCTTAGCCTGGCTCACGCAGCTCCAGCCACCATCTGAGTCAGCCCTGCCCACAGGCGCCCTGGCCACTCGCCCCCTCCCCCAAGGCCTTGACAAGGGAAGAAAAAGACACCTGGGAAGCAGGACGGAGGGGTGACAGGACCGAGAGGGGGCCAGCTCCACAGCAGGTGCCTCCCAGGGCCCCGCCCCGGCCACTGCACCTTCGGGCTCCGGGACCCTGAGGGACCTGGCGCGGGGATGAACAGGGAAAGGAGGCTCAGGGACTCGGAGCCACCAGCTCGCTCGCCTGCCAGCTGGTCCACTCTGGCAGTCCAGTCCGGTCCGGCTTTCACAAAGTAGGGCGGGCTCAGTTCGAGCGCTGGCTGGACCAGCCCCGACAGGGTGGAGCAGCGGCATCCCCACCCCTTACCTGCTGAGTGACCTTGGACAAGTCCCCAAGTCCCCTGCCTCAGTTTCCTGACCTTGTCAGTGAGGAACTTCCTATTAGTTGAAGGGGACTCCAAGCCTCAGAGTCCCTGAGGCCCCCTGACCCCCCCCCCCCGGGGGAAACCCAGCAAAAGAAGGAGGTGGCGCCCCTGGGGGACCAGGGCGGGCCACTGGCGGGGGGGCGGGGCAGCACGGGGACAGGGTCACCCCCCCACTGGGGGGGCCGCGGCGGACCCTTGCCCGTGCCCTTGGCCCTGCGCCCTGCTCGGCGCCGCCCAGCCCGGGGTCGTGGTCGGAGGGGAGCAGGCGGGGAGGGCGCGCGGGGCGGCGGCGGGGACTTACGCCGGTGCTGCGGTCGAGCGTCCCGCCGCTGGCCGCAGAGAGCTTGGTGGTGTTGAGGCCCACCAGCGAGGGCAGCGTCTGGGACATCCAGTTGGTGATCATGGCCATGGTGCTCAGCACAACCCCGATCTTGAGCAGCGGCACCGACATCGCGCCTCGAGTCGCCTCCCTGCGCCCGCGCGCGCCGGCGCCAGCTCCGCGCCCCGGGGCAGCCTTCAGGCGGCCGGCACCGCGGCGGGCAGGGGCGCCCGGCCGAGTCCCCGCGCCCCCTCGGCCCGCCGCCGCCCGCCCGCCGTCGCCGCCGCCGCCCCGCGCGCCCCGGCCATGGCTGCGCCGCCCCGGGCGCCGGGGGAGAGTGCCCGCCGCCTGCCGCCCGGTGTCCGCGCTGCCGCCGCCCCTCCGCGCCCTGCGCCCGCGCCCCGCCGCCGGCTCGGGCTCCGGCTCCGGCTCTGAGCGCCGCGCGGGCTGCGCGCGGGGGCCGCGGCCGGGAGGCGGGGACACGGCCGGGCGGCGGCCGACGCAATCTGCCCAGGAAATGGGTGGATTTTTCCTCTCCGCTCCGGCTCCCCGCCGCCCCCTGGCTGCTGGCAGCGAGGCATGCAAACCCCAGTCGCCAAGGGGTTGAGATGGGTGTTCAGGGAGGAAAGCTGACCACCGCCCCCAGGTCCTAAAATCCGCGTGCGCCTCGCGGCCTGACTGGCCCGATGGGTTACGCCGCTGCTACCCTCCCTCCTGGCTGAGTCAGGCCTGGGCAGCCCTGTGGGACCACCCGCACCGGAGCGCGCGGTCAGCCCTGGCTGCCCAGGACATACTTGGGGGTGGCTCCACGCTCCCCAGGCCAGCCCTGCCGCCCCCCTGAAGCCGGGAGGGGGGTCTCCAGCCCCAGCGCTGGGGGAGAGGGAAAGAGGTGTAAAGGGGAGGGCTCTCTGGGAGCCGGGGGGGCCAGGTGCTCTAATGCCTCTGGGAAGAAAGGAGTCTCCCGGCAGTTGCCGGCACCCACCAGTGTGGGCTCCTGGGTGTGGGTGGGAGCAGTCTGTGCATGCAGGAGGGGTTCAGGGCCCAGCTTGCAGGGCAGGAGCTGGGTGCAGGTTTGGGGCATCTGGGCAGGAGAGCAAAAGGTGCCCCGCCCATGAGGAGCATGGCCCTAGGTGGGGGGCAAGGGTGGTGGTCCCAAGCCCTGGTGCCCAGGTAGAGGGGCAGGGCAACCTGGCACAAGTCCCCAGCCCTCTGCAGCGTCACGCCAAGACACGTGCGAGTCTCTCCAGAAGCCCGGGGCTGACTGGGTCGAACACCTTAATGGGGCTTTAGCATTTGCAGGAGGCTTCTAGGGGATGAAAGGCACATCCTCCAGTCGCTCCCATTAAGCTTTCCCAGCCATTTGGGAAGAGAAGAATTCCCCAGATCACTCACTACACTCTCTTCTGCCTGGGTGAGAATAAATCTCCCTTCCCGAACAGAGATCGCAAGGAGCCAGCCTTCCTGGGGCCCACCAAAGATGGACACCATGTTCCTGGGGCTTCACTCTGCTCTGTCCCCTTTCAGAGAGGGGACTTGATTCCAGTCAGGGCGGTCCTGGCCTGAGTGTTGGGTGTGAGACCCCGCTGAAGGGTTTGCTGATTGGTTTCCCTGATGAACGGGAGGGAGTGCAGGTGGCCAGTTCCAACCGTTGGGGAAGGGCGCCATCTCCCAGCGTGTGCTGGTACTGCAGGCTCTGGGGACCGCCCGTGGAGTCCAGGTCACACCAGGTCGCCCGAGGCGGGTGCTGGAGGCGGCATCCACCCGGCTACCCGCGGTCCGCCTCCTTCCTCTGCCAGCACGCGATGAACAGATTCAGGGCGCAAACCACTCACTCAAGTCCCACTGCAGACTGTGGCCGCTTACTTGGTGGGAAGAATTTCAATCGAACCCAACCCAGCCCAACCGACAACTCTCAGGCCCTCCATCCCGAAGCCGCAGGTACTTGCTTACTACCTACTAGTGCGAGACAGGGGTACAGCGTGCGGCAGACTGACCCGGGGGCGAGGCCAAGACGCGGGGACAGCGTGCTGTGCAACCCCGGACAGAAACAGCCCCAACGCGGGAGCAGATCCCCGGCATCGCAACCGAGTACACGCCCTGGCCAGAGAGGGGCGTCGCCGATGAGCCGCTCAGCACCGAGAATGCCGACGCGGGCAGACGGCCTGCCACCGGCTGGGAGACGCTGGCCAGGGCATCAGCCCTTCTCCGCCTGTTTCCCCATCTGTGAAATGGGTTCAGTAATAGTAATCGTCACTTTTCTCCGCACGGTATTATGAAGACTGGCCGGTTGCCACAGGTGCAAGCTTGGAGACCACTAAGAGCATCCTGCTTTGCACAAGACAAAACCTACTCAGGAGCCCCTCTGCTGAGCGACCAGGGTTTAAGTGAGCGGCAGAGCTGGGATGCGCCCCCACGCAGACCTCGGCCACCCCTCGTGAGAGCCACTGCTGGTGACGCAGACATACAGATGTGAAGAGGTATCGCCGGACACGAAAACGATCCCCACCAAGCAGAGCCACGTTCTAGGGAGAGGACGCTCCAGATGGGCAGATGTAAAGAATTAGACCAAAAAAAAAAAAAAAAGCTCCTGATTTTGAAGAACTTCTGATTTCACTTTATGTCAGTAATGTCCCATAAGGATTTACAGTTGGTTCTCTAAATCTGAAGAGCGCCAACTTGGCCAGGCTCCTCCACGGAGAAACCGGAGCCCAGGTAGTTGGAGACCGTGGAGCTGGTGCTCCATCCGAGGACCGCTGGGCGGCTTCGCTCGCTCGCCCGGGACTCCCTCTGACCCGGGCACAGCCTGGGGCTGGCCTGGGGATGTGAGGCCCCCTCCGCAGTCACGCTGGGGAGCGGGAGGGTTTCTGGCACCCCCCCCAAGGCATGGCTGAGAGGCTGTCTTTTACACGTGTGGCTCTGGGTTACTCCCACCGGGTTTGCCACACGTGGACAGTGCCTCGGAGTTCCTGCAGCTGCCCGGGAGCGAAGCTGACCCTGGGACGTCGGGGATTTGAGAAAGACTCGGGGGCAAAGCCAGCTCACACCCAGCCCCTCCTCACCACCTCTTCCTTCCTGTCGGTGTTTATAAAGAGGTGGACAGAGGCACCCTTCACATCCCTCCCTCCCAGAGGGCATGTGTAGACAGAACAGGGGTGTGCAGTGGGTACGGCCCTCCTCCTGACCCACTGGCAGCCTGCACCCCAGCCACTCTGCCCTACTCCCCTGAACCCCTGTCCTGCACCCCTGCCCTGCATCCCTGGCCCCCTGCCCCGCACCCCTGCTGCCTTGCCCTGCACCCCTCCTCTGACAAGCTGGAGGTTGGAGGGAAGTCACCTCCGACTCATCCAATCCCAAACCAGAGTCCTCTCCAGTGACTGGAATCCATGAGTCAGTAGGAAAGACTACCACTTTTAATGCATTTGAAAGGGTCATCCGAGAAGCCTCAAGCAAGTGTAATTCGATTTAGAAGGCTACACAGTATTTCCCAAAGCAAACTATGAATTGTTGAAGAGTGAGGCATTTGGATTAAAGATCCTTGGCTTCGGCCAACCCCAAATGTTCCTGAGGAGGAACTTAAATCCCAATTTCCACACAGCTTCCCTTGAAGCAAGGGCTCACTTACGTTCACAACTCGGAATAGCCACGTAACCCTGACTGAGCCGGCGCCGTGCCCCAGACACCCTCACGCTAGGTGCCTGATGTCCCTTAATCGTTGCGGACGCCCCTGGGCGATGCTCTTGCTGTGTCGGGCTCAGAAAGATGACAAGACCTGTCCAGGGTCATCTGGGGTGCCTGCCATTCCCAGGACCAAGCTCAAAAACGCAGTGGCCCTCGGCCCGACGGATATCATGGTGTCTGCCCCCCTTGTGTGACAAAGCAGCACCGACGGGTGGCCTCTAAGCCACAGGCTGAGGCTCACAGCGATGGAGGCTGGGAGTCCGAGAGCAAGGCAATGGTGGGGTCGCGTTCTGGGAGGGCCCGCCTCCTCGCTGCGTCCTCACGGGGCAGACGGGGCGAGTGAGCGCTCTGAAGCCTCAGGTCTGAGCATAGGCACATCCCCAAGGAACAAAGTTTGGATGCTCTTTTGCTGTGAAAAAACCATGCACATTTTTCTCAAGCTATCTGCACACAGCTGGGGTGGGGGAGGAAGAGGGAAGACAGACATGGGAGAGGAAGGGGGGGTCTGCACACAGCTCTTCAGCTCCTTCCAGCCTGTATGTGCCCTGGCCACTCACTTTCCTGCTGGGGAAGAACATCCCTGCCGCGGGGAGAGGGTCTGGTCTGGAGCCGGGCACCTTGGGAGGAGCCCACAGGTGACCTGAACCCCCTCTCCCAGCAGCCATGGAAGACCACCACGGGCAGCCAATCCAAGCATCATCCCCTTATCCCGCCCCCTCCACGGCCTCTGGGTTTACCCCGGGTGGACGGCGGTGGACGGGGTTACTGCTCCTCACACACACTCCTGAAGGGGTTTCCTCCTGGCCCAGCCCTGGGCACTTGCTGGGCCCTCTGTGGTGGAGGGTCTCCCAGCACCACCGCTGTGGGGCTGGGCCGTGTGCAAACGCCAGGCGTGCGCTGTGCTGAGGGCACTCTTCTCTCTGCCAGACCACCAGGAGAGCATGTCCGGAGAGGGGCTCAGAAGACCCAGGCCGGGGCTCCGCCAGCCTGCTACGAGCCTGCCCCAGACATGCTTGGTCGTCCTGGGTGCCACTGCGGTTGGAAGTTGTTAGCCCAGCTGCAGAGAGCTGGCCCATCCCGGTGCCGAACCTCCTCCCAGGCCACTTCCTTCCACCGGCCGCGCAGGCTCAAGCTCCTCTGAGGTGTTGGGACTCACGGCGTCTCTTCCAGTCCCCAGGGGACAGTGCTCTGTTGACCCACAGCCATCCCCGGACCTGCTTCTTCCCTGAGCCACGATGCCCCCTTCCAGCCCTCAGTCCTGATTCTCTGTCCATCCAGAGAGCTGGTTGCCCGTGGCCCCTCCCTGTTGGCCCCACACCCTCTGCTCCTGCTCTGGAAAGTTCCATGCTGCTTTCATAAACACTGCCTCAGACTGGCTCACGTCCAGACCGGGAGGCCACGCCTGCATGTGCTCTTAGTTGCCCATCGGACATGGGGTCCACTTCTGGGGGCGGCCCTTTGAAGAGCCCGGATGAGATGACTCTGCAGGGCCCTGTGGGCTGAGCTTGTGGTTTTCAGGGGGGTCCCATAAACGTTACTGTTCCCTACCGTCCATTAAGGGAACTCCCCATAACTGATGGAGGAGGACGGACTGGTTTCTACGGAGTCAGTCAATGATCCTGACACGAATTCACGGCTCCTGACACGGATCAGAATGTGACATAGTTATAAAAACATCTCAGAGTCAACGCTGGGGTCCAGCTGCGGATGCAGGAGGCACCCGGGAAGTCAGTGCCCGCGCAGAGCGGGACCTGGGCATGGCCAGACGTTCTTCCCTCCCAGAGCCCACGCTCTGCCCTCAGCAGATTGGGACCCTCTCCCCGCTGAGCCCAGACTCGGCCTCAGAAAGCTGCCCTGCAGAGGGTGTGTTGTCTCCAGAGAAATAGAGTCCCTCGATGCCATGCCCCCGGCGCCCTCTCCCCACTCCCCACTCACAGCTGACTCTGCCCCTGCATCCACAGGACGAGGCCCGGAGGCTGGGCTGCCCAGGGATCGGGAGCCTTGGTGCGCTGGGCAGGGCAGGGGCTCAGGGACTCACGTCGGAGAGCGGCGGATTGTTTCTGAAAGCCTGCCTCCGTTTCTGCTCCGAGTCCTGCTCTGCTGTCAGATTTAACACCAATACCCTGTGGTGCTGAGTACGCTATTTATAACATCTTTAAATACACCTCTGTTCTCTCTTCGACCCTCAGACACCCCAAGCATCCCTTGCAGCAAGCGGGAGTAACTTTCTCTCCAGAGCCACCGCGAGAGCCATCTTGCACCCTGGAGAAGTCCCTGCCATGCAGCCTGAGCGTCTTGCACGCTCGCTAACGCTGGGGATGGGAGTGAGCTCTACGAACCTGCGCCTCTGGATGCGGATGGAGGCTGGACATGGGGCGTCTGCCCACCTCTCCCCAGGCTCTCCCGGCCGCCCACTCTCCTCCCGACCGCCAGACCGTAGCTGTCATTAAACCCTGCATACGGAGCACACAGGACCAATCCCTGTCGCCGAGATGAGAGCAAACGGATTGGAAAGCTCGCGTCTTAAAACACTGCCCGAGAGCAAAGAAGGCGCTTTCACCCTCTGTCATCTGGCCGTGTTGTTGTAAGATTTAACCTGGGCCCAGAGGGCGAGGGAGCCGGCCTTTGCAAGTAGCCATGAGCAGGGTCTGGTCCCTCCTCCCCCGGCGCTGCGTGAATGATGCCCAGAGCCACACATGGTGTGCTGGGACTGCGGGCCTGTCCGTGATTAGCGACGCTGGCTCAGTATATCTGCATGTGCTCGCCAGCTTCTCGGACTCAGCCAGCAAGCACACACAGACATACTGGGACGCGTGAGCAGCTGCAGAGCTCCCTCCGTGCACCCTCCTTTTATTCCCCAGAGAACTGAGATGAGGGGCCTGGGTGCATTCTCCCAGATGCCCCCCGGACGGGGACTTGCTCGAGGCCGCCCACCCTTCATGGTAGGACGGAGACCACAACGTGGACCCCCCCCGGGTGCTCTGCTGCTCCCCTTCTAAAAGCTGGGTGTCCAGGTCAGAACATGGGGCCCGCAGCCAGAGACTCGGCCGACCGGGTGCCCCAGTGCGGCTCTGCCGAGGTCTGCAGCTCTGGCTCGACGGCTGCAGGCACCTCCCTTCTGGCTGCTGCTTGTGACCTTGAGTCTTTCCCTCTACTTCTCACGTTTTCTCTCCACCTTAACAGAAACGTGAGCTCGGTGTCGCAGGTGGTAGACAGACCTGGGGGCGCACCAGGGCTCTGTCACGCGCTGGGCTGCGAGGCAGGCTACGTCCCCTTGAGCTTGGACAGTGAGGACGCTGCACGGGGTCGCTGGGCTTGCTCCCCGCGGAGCCAGATGGCGCTCCTGGCGGGCAGCGTGAGTCGGGGCCGCTTAGGCAGCAGTAACCCTTCTTCCTGGGGTTACCCCTGTGCTTGAGGGTCCGGCGGGTTTCTCGTGTGTGCGGCTGCCTGAAAAGCTAAGGGACGGGCATCTTCGCTTCCCAGCCCTGCTGCCCCGGTCAGAGCCGCCCAGACCATCGGGAGGGGCCCCGGCGTGGCGAGGACCCTACGGCTGCGGCTTTTAGAGGCTGAGGGGCATCGGCAGCGCTCCTTTCAGAGCCAAAAATTGGCTCCCCTCCCTGTCAGCCTGGCCGGCAGTTGCCATGTATCTAATTCAGTTTAGCTAGTAATTAGTTTTGTATTACTTTACACGGTGATGTTAATACTGATTACAGGGCCTGATAACTTTAGTAATAAATACAACCCAAGGCAGAAAATTACCTTTCTTTTTATTGGGGAAGGCGGAAGTCAGTGGAATGAGAAGCAATTTGCTCTCAGAGATGAAGCAGCTGCCTGGGAGGAGGATTTACAGCTTTACGCCCTCCTGGTGTCGCAGCACCTCCCTGCCCCCCCGCCCCCGAAGGCGGGCCCACCTGGGAATGGAGCACGCTCCCTTCCCTGCTCCTCTCTGGTGGACCAGCCCTAAGGCAGGGGCCCACAGACCCACCCGCAGAGAAGGAGTAGATGCCCTGCATTGTGAACTAACTGGTTTAGGAGAAGACCACAGTGCTCCTGAGCCCCCAGCCCCACCACCACGACCACTCTGGTGTCCAGTGCAGATGTGGGGGAGGCCAGGGGCCAGGGCAGGTGGACAGGAGGTCAGTGGGGTCACCCGTCCAAGGTTAGTCTCCAACAGGTCACAGAACTGGGCTGTTTTATTCTCGTTAAATTTGCTCAGGGGAGCAGGTCCGGCAGAATCTCAGGAGAGAAGAGATTGGGAGCGATGGGTCCCAGCAGGATTCTGAGGGACTAGCCCCATGCAGTCTGCTCTGTGACACCCGGGCTGTCCATCCATCCACGTCCGTCCACCCACACCTCCCCAAGGGAGTCAGCTTTGCTCACATCTGGACTCAGGCTCCTGGCCCAGCCATACAAGCATGGTGACTCTTGGCCCTCAAGTGCACTTGGCTCATCAGCTGGAAGCCCATCAGGGTGTGCCCGTGGGGGGCTTGCGTCCTAAGGACAGGAGCTCTGCTTCTCGGTTAGAATAAATCAGATTCCTCCACACACCCTTCCTCCTCAGCCTCTGCGGGGAGCCCCCTCCGCCCCTGCTCCTCCCCCCTTCTTGCCCCAGCTACTGCTGGACGCAACAGCAACCTCAGGACCGCAGGCTCACCCATCACCTTCTCCAAGCTCGCCCCTGCTCCGACCCCAGAGCCCCGGGTTCACACAGACTCCTGCCTCTTAAACAAACAATTACGGCAGAGCCTCAGGTCTTCCCACAAAGCTTGTCAGCCCAGACGCCAGACCACAGGGCTCGGACACGCTCCGCACCGTGAGCCCAGGTCTGACTGCACTAAACCCGACCAGCAGGCGTCCAAGAGCAGCAGGCAATAGGGAGGGTGAGGTAGCCACTGAGCAGGACGGGGTCTGGTGAGGGGCGGCCGACATCTTTGAGAGTTATCCAGTTTTTAAAAGGTGGAAGTTCATGCTAAGAGGCTAAGAGCTTTTCTCAAGGTCACCCCAATGGCACCTGGTGGGATTGGGGTACAAATAAGGGCAGCTGAGTCAAGGTCTTTGCTAGAGAGCCCCCACCCATTTCACACCTTCCTATGCAGACAGCATGCTCCTATTAGTGGACCAGGTGGGCCTGGGGCTTATGTAGCCCCAGCTGTCCCACCTCCCGCAGGACAAAGGTCAGTTCCCCTCACACCCAGCCTCCCCTAGGATAGAGGGGTCAGCTCACCTCGCACCCAGCCTCCCCCAGGGCAGAAGGGTCAGCTCACCTCGCACCCAGCCTCCCCCAGGACAGAGGGGTCAGCTCCCCTTGCACCCAGCCTCCCCCAGGACAGAGGGGTCAGCTCCCCTTGCACCCAGCCTCCCCCAGGACAGAGGGGTCAGCTCCCATGCACCCAGCCTCCCCCTGGACAGAGGGGTCAGCTCCCCCACATCCAGCCTCCCCCAGGACAGAGGGGTCAGCTCCCCCACATCCAGCCTCCCTCAGGAGAGGGGTCAGCTTCCCCACACCCAGCCTCCCCCTGGACAGAGGGGTCAGCTCCTCCACATCCAACCTCCCCCAGGACAGAGGGGTCAGCTCCCCCACACCCAGCCTCCCTCGGGAGAGGGGTCAGCTCCCCCACACCCAGCCTCCCCCAGGACAGATGGGTCAGCTCCCCCCACACCCAACCTCCCTCAGGACAGAGGGGTCAGCTCCCCCGCACCCAGCCTCCCCCAGGACAGAGGGGTCCTCTCCCATGCACCCAGCCTCCCCCAGGACAGAGGGGTCAGCTCCCATGCACCCAGCCTCCCCCAGGACAGAGGGGTCAGCTCCCCCGCACCCAGCCTCCCCCAGGACAGAGGGGTCAGCTCTCCCCACACCCAGCCTCCCCCAGGACAGAGGGGTCCTCTCCCATGCACCCAGCCTCCCCCAGGACAGAGGGGTCAGGTCCCCCGCACCCAGCCTCCCCCAGGACAGAGGGCTCAGCTCCCCCGCACCTAGCCTCCCCCAGGACAGAGGGGTCCGCTCCCCCACACCCCACAGAAACTCCTAAGATGCTTCTCAAGGAGCGTGGAGCACCAGATTGGAAATCGCAGAACAAGACCAAGTAAGACGTCTTCCTGAGGACAGAATTCCCGTGGGCCCACCAGCCTGGCACGTAGTAGGCCGTCCATCACTGGCTGGCACTGGACTGAGTGGCTCATCATACGCGAGCCCTCGGGAGAACAGATGGCGCGGCCACGTCCCCTCCCCCGCCTGCCCAGCCGCTTGCATCCCTCAGGCGCGCGGATGAAGCACAGGTAGGAGCCTCGCGTTTCTGACTTGCTCCCACTTCAACGCGGGCTGACCCGCGATCACGATGGCCCTGGAACCTTGTGTGCAGGTCTCTGGAAGGGTCCCCAAAGGGAGGGTGCAGCTGTGGGAGCAACTTAGAGTGGGTGAGGAACAGGATGGGCAGGGGAGACAGACCCCTCAGGGCTCAGCCTCCAGTGCTCGGCTCTCCGTTGGCTTATTTTAGGTGTTCACAAGCATATGGAGCTTGGCTTATGCGGCTGCGCGGTGTGGCTTCCCAGGGCTGAATCATTTTGGGATCAAGAAAGCAAGACTCTTGAGTGTGGATGTCCCCAAGCAGCTCTCAGGTTCAGAGCAGCCCAGCCCTGACCCACACCTGCTCCCAACTCTACTCCCCACCTTAGAGGTTACTGCTAAAGGGGACAGGCCCCTGGCCCAGCCCTAATGGGGCCACCTGGGCAGCACCAGGGAGCAGGGATCTCTGGACCTGGTGGCCACTCTCTGAACCTTCCTAGACAGGAACAATCCAAGTGATTTTAGCTGGTTGAGCCTTTGTTCTAAAATCCCACCACAATTCAGGACAATAGGCCTCCAACAGAGACGACTCTGGTAGCCTAACCTCAGAGGCAGGCCCCCGAGGGTGGGGCCATGCCTCCGGGCTGCACCGAGGGACACAGTCCCTGGAGACATCCCACAGCTCTGCTTCAGAAACGGGAAAACAAAACCATTCCCCTTGCTGGCGCAGGGGGTGGGGGCTGGGGAGCTGACCTGGGTCTGGAAGGGGGACCTGGTTGCAGGAGGAGGGGCAGGTGCGTGTGTGGGGGCTGGCTGACCCTCGTTGGGGGCGGGGGACACAACCATCAGCAGGGCCAGGCAAACACTTTCACCACCGAGACAAAGCTTCCCATTGAAGTTGAACCGAAAGTTTCTTTCCAAAACAGGGGATCTTTAAAAAGATGTGAGGAGGAGACCTCTGGATGAAAAGCATCTGTGGTCTGGGTGCCTGGAATGGAGAAGGCCACTGAGGCTCGGAGGGCCCTCCGGACAGCCCCACCCAGGGCCCCGGAGAACTCACTCTTTCCCAGAACGTCTCAATAAGGCACATGCTGCTAATCGTCAGCTGCCCGGCTCCGGTCTGCCCGTGTGTGCTCATGTGTGTGAGTGTGCGTGTGTGCGCACGTGCACACTGTCCGTCCGCAGTACACAAGCCCCTCGGCCAGGCTCTCCCGGCCTCCAAGAAAACTTCTCTGTGGGAGACGGTGCAGAGCCTCTCCAGGGGAGCCAGCTGTCTGGGGCCCCGGGGAAGAGGTCTCTGAGGACAGATGGAGCACGGAACCCTCCCCACGCTGCGCTTCCCGAGCAGAGCCAGGGAGCCGGCAAGGGCTTCAGGGCGGAACAAGGCAAGCTTGTTCCAGAGCCTTCTCTCCTGTGATCCACCTCTTGCCTTCTCTCCTGTGATCCACCTCTTGCCCTCTCTCTTTGTTTTCCTCTTTCATCCTGAGATGGAAGGAGACAGAGGGAGGGAAGGAGAGTCGGGGGCAGCTGGGGCTTGTGGCCAAGGCACGGGGCCACCCGTCCACCTCCTGGACCTGCAGCGTCTCTCAGCTCTGAGCGTGGCACAGTGGCACCATCGAAAGGGCATTTTAATGTCACTCCGGAGCAGCCGGGCTCCTGAAGCTGGCAGCCTCTTCCCAGCACCCCGGTGCCAAAACAACACCCCCATTCCAGTGCTCCCAGACAGCCCTTCTCCTCCTCCCAGACCTGCCAGCTCCCAAATGGATTTTTAAAATGGAGCATACCAGCCAGAGACAGGCTTTCTATTGATACATTGTTCAGGGGATGGCAAGCCCGCTTAAAATGCCCAGCAGTCCCCACACGCACACGGCGGCTCGCCACTCACACTTCCTGCCGCGCGTGTGGCCACAACCCCCCGAGCCGCCACACTGAGGCCACACTGAGTCCACAATGCACCCAGCCCCGCACGCACTGCCTGCCCTTCCCAGTCTGGCCTCCGAGGCAGAGTTGCCAACACCCCCTGCTTCGGGAGCCCCAAGGGCAGCGTTATACCCAAAGGCAGAGATGCAGGATGCTCTGGAGCAGGGGTGTGGGGGGTGGGACTTAGATCTACCTCTGGAAATGCCAGGAGCTTGGACACCTTGCTCCGAATCCCCCCCCCCCACGACAATAGCAGCGGTAGGAGCCCCTCATGCTGCCCTTTGAACTTCTCAGGGGAGTGGGAGGCTGGGGGTCCCACGAGAGAGGGGGCAGCCCCCCAGCTGCGCTGGGCCAGGGCTGGGGGTTCGGGAGGTGGGGGCACGCAGCAGTCTGGGGTCAGCCGGCGCCCCTCCCTCCAAGCGGGGTGCGCGGCACTGGGACCCCCTCCCCACCCAGGCGGGAGCTGGGAGCCAGCCGCTCCCCGACTTCAGGGTCCCCGTGCGCTGGGCGGACGCCGCGCTCGCTCGCTCGCTCGCTCGCAGGGAGGAAAATGGCGTTGGATGCACGTACTTGAGTGAGTTCGGTGCCCATCAGGATGAGGAAGAGGAGGCTGAGGAGCTTCCGGGCCGGTTGCATGTCTCGCTGCCACGGCCGCCGTCCTGGCATGCAGGAGCCCTGGTGCCGGCGCTGCGTGGACGCGGACGCGCTCCCGGCTCTGCTGGCCCCGCGCCTTCAGCACCCGGAGCCTCCGCTCTGCATGGCGAGCGCGTCCTGCGCGCTGTCCCCGCTGTCCCCGGGCGGGGCGCGGCCCTCCGCCGCCCCTCCTCCTGCGCTCCCCCCCCCCCCCCCCCGCACCGGCGCGCCTGGGCGGCGGTGCCAAAAGTTTGCGAGGAACGCAGCCGGGTGGCGCAGAGGGACCCGCGCGCCACGCTCACGCGCGGGAGTGGGGAGGGCGGCGGCGGGGAAGCAGGCTGGGACAGGATGTGACATCAAAAAGGCGGGGGAAATTTAACTCGGAGAGAGGAGTCCATCCTGGCTGGCCGCAGCTGCAGGGGCTCCGGACCCCAGGGATCTGGGATGGGGATGGCAGGAGGGGGCGGGGACTAGCCGCCGGGGGAGGGGCTGCCGGCCCCGCCCCGGAGGTAAGGCTTGACGTCCCCAGACAGAAGCTGAACTGCCCTTAGGTGCCAGCGCTTAATGAGATAGACTGCCGCTCAGACCCAGGAAGGGGGTCTCAAGGCAGGCGTGGGAGTGGGGGTGGCAGGCAGAGCTAGCAAGCGGTCATCGGGTGCTCAGATAGGCCTTCTTCCTGTCCTCCTGGGGTGGTCAGCGTGGGGGCACAAGGGGAACAGAACGTGTTCTGGGGCTGCTGTCCGCATCCAGGGTGTGTGGGTGAGGATCTGTGCTTGTGTTCATGGTTTGTGTGCATACACGAGGGGGCGGGTACACACAGGCCTGAAAGGGTCCCCGGGGGGTCTGCATTGTGTCTTCCTTCCTGTCACCAGACGTTGTCCTGTTACACGTACCCCCATCTGGAGATCCAAGTCTTAGACCAGGGAAGCTTGTCCTGGGGTTCACATTTCCCATTTAAACTCCCCTTTCTGGGGAGAAAAGTCCTCAAGCAACTGTTTTCTGGGAAGCAAGGTGGCAAGAGATGTTAAACACGTGTCTCTCTTCTCTGTCCCATTGTTTAGTGTTTAGCCCTTGGAAAGTAAACTCTGTGAAGAAGGCTGCCAGGCGTCATATGGACGGTCCAACCCTCTCCCATCACAGGTGGGGAAAAGGGAGCCCTGGCGGGGGTTACTAACATGTCACCCAGGGAGGTGCAGAGCCAGGACGGGATGCCAACCCCCAGCCTGTCCCCAAGCCGCTGGGTGCTGGAGGAGGCACCCTCCGGGCGGAGGGCGAGGAGCTGGGCTCATGCACCTTGAGAAGAGAAGGTGGTGGTGGGGCCGCCAGGCCTTCGCTCTCTGAGCGGCTCTGCCATGGAGGAGCCCTTGCTCTCTGGGGTCTGCCTTCCAGCAGGGTGGTGGCCCCACGAGCAGCGAGAGGAGCCGCCATGCGAGCTCTCTTTCTCCACCCCTCCTCCTCTTTCATTGAGTGTTCCCATTGCCCCTGGCCCCTCAGCAACTGGAGACGGCTGGGAGGGGCTGCATGCGGAGCTGGGGGGAAGGCTGCTGCATGCGGAGCTGGGGGGCCGGGGTCTTGTCCACCCTTCCAGGGAGTGGCTCTGAGAGCTTCCACTCCTGTAGGACAGGAATGAATGATGCTGGTACCGGCCCTCGCAAGCTGTTGAAAAGACCAAACGCAGGACACGTCCAAACATTTTGTAAACTCAGAAGGACCAGGAGGGAGGTGTTGAGGGTTCACTGAGCGCCTTCAGTGCCCCGGGCCTGTCGCCTGAGTGTCCCCTTCAGCTGAGTCTGGAACAGAGGTCCGGACATCCGCGTGCATGGCACCCTTAACCACAATGGCCAAAAAAAGCTAAACAACTCAGGTGTCCATCGACAGAAGGTGGATAAACAACATAGTGTGTTTGCATGCTGGAATATCACTCAGCTTTAAAGAGGGAGGGCATTCTGACACAGGCTTGTGGATGAACCTGGAGGACATCGTGCCGAGAGAGGTAAGCCAGACCCAGAAGCACATACCCTGTAGGATCCACTCCCACCAGGCCCAAGGGGAGTCGGGCCATCGAGACAGAGGCAGAGTAGAGGCCCCCAGGGGCAGGGGGAGCGGGGTGGGAAGTAATGCTTTCAGAGGACAGAATGTCTGTGTGGGGTGATAAATAAGTTCTGGACCTGGAAAGAGGTAATGGCTGCACAACATGGTGAATGTGATCAATGCCACTGAATTGGGCACTTAAAAATTAAGAAAATTTTCGGGGCACGTGGGTGGCTCAGTCAGTGGATCATCTACCTTTGGCTCAGGTCATGATCCCAGGGTCCTGGGATGGAGCCCCATGTGGGGCTTCCTGCTCAGCTCGGAGCCTGCTTCTCCCTCTCCCTCTGCCCCTCCCCTGTTCGTGCTTGTGCTCTCTCTCTCTCACTCTCTCTCTCAAATAAATAAATAAAAAATCTTTTAAAAAAATCATGACAATTTTATGGTCAACATACACACGCACATAATTTTTTAAATAACAACATACCAAAAACCATTGTATTGTTCACTTAAATGGGTGAATCGTGTCCTATGTGCCTTATATCTTAGGAAAGCAGGTTTTTTTTTTTTAATTATACACTTGTTTTTGTATTGCTTTAAGAAAATAAAATGCAAAGAAGAACATAACAGCAAGAACCACAGAAGCCTACTACCGAGAATAAGCAGTGTCGTCACCGGGGGGGCCAGGCGGGCACCTCTCTGTGCAGGTGCGCAGAGGAAGTAGAACGTGGAAGTGTAAGACCGTGTCCCCTAAGACCAAGTTCCAAGTCCCAACCTGCGACATGGACACATCAGCGTCCCGGGCCCTGCCCTCCGAGCCCCTTCCTGCCAGCTGGGTGCAGCCGGCGGGCCACGGCGTGGGAGACGCCTGGGACCGTGCCTGGCGCACACATGCTCAACCACTAGAAACAAGGGGGAGAGATGAGCTGGCGCCGATGTGAAAAGATGAGGTCATCCCCCACATGCTCTGCAGCCTGGAAGTATTAGATCGAACCTGAACTTGACAGAGGATGGGAAACCAAAGAGAAGCAGAAGACACTGGGAGCTAGAAGCTCGTTTACCTCCACTGCACAAGTACCATCTCCTGGAAGAACCTGCGAACCAGGAGAAAGAGAAATCCCTGTGGACCGTTAGCTGTGGAGCTGGATGCGTTTCCAGCCCGAGTTGCCATCCTGACCCCATCGGGCAGGTCCTGGTTTGAAAGACCAGGCAATTTTCATTTCCTCTTCCCCTGGCCTCCCCTCCCGGCTCTGCATTTATTTTTAGTGCTTCTATTATTTTTACATTGTCAGGGTTTATACTATTTATATCAGGTCCTGCATCAAAATCCCCTTGGGAGGGGCGCCTGGGTGGCTCAGTCGGTTAAGCGTCTGCCTTCAGCTCAGGTCATGAACTCAGGGTCCTGGGATCGAGCCCTGAGTCAGGTTCCCTGCTCTGCGGGGAGCCTGCTTCTCCCTCTCCCTCTGCTGCTCCCCCTGTTTATGATCTCCCTCCACCCCCCCACCCCCGTCAAATAAATAAATAAAAAAAATCTTAAAAAAAAAACAACCCTTGCGATCTGGTCCTAGTTCTGGATCTAAGTGGACCTGGCGCCCGCCCCCCTGCCACCAGCAGGCTCCCGTTGGGCTCCTTTCTTTGATTCACCCCTTTTGGGCTGACACTACCAACCTCTCTGCTGACCAATGCAGATTCCTGTCTTTCTTCTTACCCCCCCAGCCTTCCCACCCGGGAAATCACAAGGAGCCTGCAAGCTGTGGCTCCAGGAGGCGGTGGGCACGGGCCCTGGCTCTGAGTGTCCTGCCTGCCCTGCCCCCTCACACCAGCCGGGAGCCCCTGAGCTGTGCCAGGACGTGGTCAGGGGGTGTGGTGCCACGGGCCGCAGCTTTGCTCTTCAGCTGGGGTGGTAGGTCTCGTGGCACCTCCCCCTCGCTGTCCTCCTGATGGAACTCACCCGCGCCAGTGAGCGCTGGGAAGGAGCTGAGTTCCTGCTGAGACCCCTCTGGAAGGCAAATCGATTTGCTTCATGCTCCTTTAAGACAAGCCTCCTTCCCCTGCCAGCCTCATTACAATGTGACAGAGTGGTTGCCAAGGCAACAGCACTAACTCTCCCCTCTCCTCTCTGCAAATTTCCTATCAAATGGGGCTGCTCCCACGCACGGTGCCTCCTGTGCTCCGAGCCGGCCGGCTGCCCGGCTTCCCGCTCGTCCAGGCGCTGAGCCGAGTGCACCACCTTTCCTTCCCAGCCTCTCTGGGCCCTCGATGACCTCGCTTGCACTGACTCCTGACTCCCAGGAATGACAGGTGTTGATCCAGAGCCCACTGTGTGACAGGCGGGCCAGACAGAGGGCCTCCCCGGGGTGTGGGCACCGGGCCCGGGGTGACGGTGACAGGCTCTCACCACGACCCAAGGCCGACTTCCCTCCTCAGTTGCAAGTCTTTGGGGAGGAAAGGCTGCTGGTCCTGCAGGGCCTCCCGGCTTCGCTCCTGGACTCGGTGCCCTGTCACTGCTGAGATGCTGGCCACGACAGCAGAGACCACGCCGCCACAGCATCCTTAGGCCTGAGGGGTGTCTGGCCTGTGCTAAGAGCTTAAACGCGTCTGTCACGGAATCGCGGGGCCTCCTGGGGATGTGATGCTCCTGCCCCTTCCCTGTCTTGCAACAGCTTCCCTCTTCCTTGTCCAGCCGGGGAGCCGGGGGCCACGCAGGAGCCACTCTCTGTCTCTAGGGAAGGGCTAAAGAGAGGCCATCCACCAGGGAGCCTCTGCTCCACCCGGGATGGACCGGACGGAGGATGCACAGCACAGCATCGCTTTTGGTGCTTGCTCAGAGGGCGTGTGGAGAGGGGCAGGCAGGGTCTGCATAGCCTCTGGCCCTCTTCCCTCCCCCGGCAGCTCGAGCCACAACTCCACCCACGGATAGAGACGGTTTACTTCCTCTCAGATCGGTGCGGAGTTACTTCATTCTTCTGCTGTCCCTCTTGCAATGACCAGGACCTCCAGTAAATGCCAAGTGGACGTGGGGACAGCAGGGTCCTTGCCTTGCGCCCAGGCTTACGGGGACAGCATTCACCGCAGTGAGGATGATGTCACCATAGATGTTAGTAAACGGGAAGCACTGGTATAAGAACTGAAGCTCCAATTTGGGGGTCTCGGAACTGGGATTTGGGGGAGCCACCCCATTGTGTCCCAGTGAGGAGTAGAAGTCAGCGGTCTTTGCCAGCAAAGTGCGGAAGTGTTAGGAAATGTACACAAGTTGTTTCCAAAAGTGACAACTGGAGACAGAATGACATTTCTCGCCTTCTGGTTTCCGGGTGCACTGGGTCAGCGCCTGGGAAGATACGCTTTGCAGGGTGTCCAGTTTTTATCACGAGCGCAGAGGCTGACGTCCCTTGTTTGGTCACACGCACTTGCCCAGTTCAGTAGTTCAGTTCCTGTCCCCAAAACGGGATGATGTTTTGGTGCCAAAATAGAGCCTCACATGCTCAGAAGTTTTCCGTGGGTTCACAGAGCTGTCCTCGTGGTTCTCTTTATTCTTAGTTGGCTGAGAGTTTTATTATGATTGGAAATTTAATTCTGTCCAAGGCTCTTCCCTGTGTCTACTGAAATAAGCATCTGGTTTTTCTCCTTGATGCTGTTAATATTGGTCAGTTACATTAACTGATTTTCCCATGTTAAACCATCCTTGCATTCTGAGATAAACCCTACTTGGTCATAACGGATCATCCCCGTCCATAGGCTGCTGGGTCCCCTGAGCTGTTCATACGCATCCAAGTCCGCGAGGAATATTGTTTTCCAGTTGCCGTTGTTGCTTTTCTTGTGATGTGTCTGTTTTTGTACCAGGATTATACTGGCCTCATACAGGTTGGGAAGTTTCCCCATTTTCTCTGTTACCTGAAAGAGTTTGCGAAATTTGATGTTATTTCTTCGTTGACAATTTGATGGAATTTACCAGTGAGACCATCAGGGCCTTGAATTTTCTTGGTGGGGAGCTTTTGTTTTTAGTTTAAAAACTCATTTTAAGAAAGCGGCTATAGAGATACACAGACTTTCTCTTTCCTCTAGTGCAAATTTTGGCTACTGGTGTTTTCCAAAGAATTTGTCCTGTTAACGAGAAGGAATTTATCAGATGCATAAGTGTGAAGTTATTAATGATACTCTTATCAAATTGTTAATGCTGTTGAATGTATTGGCATGAAGATATTAATAATATTTTCTCGTGTTTTTAAGATCTGAAATAGCAGGTTGTCTGGGTGGCTAAGTCAGTTAGGCGTCTGACTCTCAATTTTGGCTCAGGTCATGATATGAGTTGTGAGATCAAGTCCCTCGCTCAGCAAGGGGTCTGCTTGAGATTCTCTGTCTCTTTCTCCCTCCCTCTGCCCTTCCCCCTGCTCACGGTCTCTCTCTCTCTCTAAAATAAATAAGTACATCTTTTTCAAAAGCGATCTGAAATAAGCAATTTTTTCATTCCTGATATTGATCATTTGTGTTTTTTCTCATTTTTTTTTTCTTGGTCAGTCTAGCTATGGTTTTAATCAATTGATTTTTTCAAAGAATAGCTTTTGGCTTTGTTGTCAATTTTTCCTATTTTTTGTTGGTTCCTTGTTTCTCTGATATCTTTTCCTTACTCTTTTCTCCATTCTACTTGCTCTGAGTTGACTTTGCTCTTTTTTTTTTTTTTTAGCTCTTGAGATAGAAACTTTGGTGATTGATATTGGACCTTTATTCATTTCTGACAAAAGCCACTAAAAGCTATGGATTTCCCTCTATGCCCGGCTCTAACTGCTAACCCCATAAATTGTCACCTGCTGTGTTTCTGTTATCCCGTGTGAAATATTTTCTAATTTCCATTGTGTTGTCCTCCTCGAGCATGTTAGATGTTATTGGCATCTATATGTTTGGGAGTTTCCTAGATCTCTTACTGTTGATTTCTAATTTAATTCTGCTGGGGCCAGAGAGCACACTCTGTCTGACTTTGATCCTTTTACATTTGGTTTATTTGCTCCATGGCTCAGAATGTGGCCTGTCTGGCAAGCAGATCGTGTGCACTTGGGAAGAATGCACATTTTTCAGTTGTTGGGTTTAGTGTTCAATATCAATTTTGTCAAGGTGATGGATAATGTTGTTCAGGTCCACTATGTGTCTATTGACATTTCTCTCCAGCGACCCCCTTTTTTTTTACTACGGGTGTGGACTTGTTTTTCTTCTTTTAGTTCTACCAACGAGTGTTTCATATATTCTGAGACTCTGTGCTTATTTCCTCTTCCTGGCAAATGGACTCTCTTACCTTTATTAAATGTCCATCTTTATCTTTAGCAACATTTTGTGTCTTGGAAGTTTATTGTATTTGATGTGAATAAAGCTACTTTAACTTCTTATCCTTCCTCTCTTCATGGTGTATGCATTCCATCCATTCACCTTCAACCTGTTTTATCTTCATACTTAAGGTGCTTCTCTTGTAGACTGTATTGAGTTGGGTCTCACTTTTCATTTTATCCATTCCGATAACCTCTGCCTTTTTAATTGGAGTACTTACTTATTCTATTAATAGAATTAATAAGTGTTAGGTGTGTTGTTTTATATTTGTTTTGGTTTTTTTTTTCCCTGGTTTTTTTGTTTGTTATTCTTGTTCTCCTACTTTCTCACTTTCTTTTGGATATGTGACTGTTTTTAAAAATAATTCCATCATAATTTGTCTCTTGACTTTCAAGTTATGCATCCTTGTGTTATTTTAGGGGTTATTTAGGGACGCAACATATGCTCCCTAGTTTTTCAGTCTACCTGGGTTAATGGTCTGTTCACACCTTCATCCTTTATGTGATCATCATCAAATGTATTACTTCACATGCATGATAAACCCCCAAGACAATGTCTATGTTTTGCTGTAGCCAGTCTTGTGTGTTTCTAAGAACTTAAGGGGAAAATACTTGTTTTCTATTTACCCATATACTTGCCACCTCTGATGCTCTTCGTTCATTCCTGAAGACCCACATTTCCACGTGTCATCATTTTCCTCTGCCTGAGGGAACCCCTTTGCTGTTGCTTCTGCTGTAAGGTCCTGGAAGAGGATTCTCTTAGCTGTCCTTCAGGGGAAATGTCGTTATTCTTCTTTGTTGAGGCTACTTTCATTGGACATAGAATTCTTGGCTGAGAAGGTTTTCCCTCAGCACTTTCAGATTGCTAAGGTGCTATGTATTTCCGCAGTGTTTTTCTCCCTCTTCATATTGGGTGATTTCTAACATCTGGTCTATATTCTAGTTCACTGATTCTCTCCTCTGTCATGTCCAATCTGCTAATTAAGCCCATCAGGTGAATTTTTTCATTCATGATATTTTATTTTTCAGTGCTAGAATTTCCATTTGGATTCTTTTTACATTTTCTGCTTGATTTTCTATCTTTCCATTGATCGTGAAGGTGTTTTCTGTTCCTTCATGGAGCATAGTTGCAAATGGTTGCCTTGTCTAGTAATTCTGATGTTGGGTTTATCACAGGGTCTTTTTCCTTGCAAATGTGTCACACTCCTTACTACTCAGGTGTTGAATACTTTTGGCACCTATTGCCTTGTTGTGAGATTCTGGATTCCGCACATCACTCCAACTTACTTGCATAGACACAGCCTGCACGCTCGGTCACACCTGTGGATGGCGGGAGTGCACATCTCAGTTACGCCCACTTCCCCCCTCCTGGTGCCTGTGGCTTCAGGGTCCATCCAGAGAGCTAGTATTTATAGCTGCGTCTGTGGAGAAGACTGGTTTGTGAGTTTGTCTACACTGGAAATGGAACCCTGGAAGCCATCTGTTACTTGTAGATGTGTTTACCACCGAGAGGGGCAGAGAGGAGAGGTTATCTTGTCTTCAGGTGCAGCCCATCCCGGGCCCTTATATGGAACAAGGCCAACCTTCACCTCCTCCCTCTGCTTTGGCATTTTGTCATTGGCCGCCACAAGCAGCCAGGTGGCACTTTAAATATTCTATCTGGAGTTTCCTTCAGTAGCTCATGGAGTTTTCTGATTTTCTGATATTTCTGATTTTCAACGAAACCACAGGCAGACTTTTGCCTTGAAATAACAAAGAGTGTGTGGCATCCATCGATGACCCACACCCTGGCTGTCAGTGCTCTGTGGCTCACTAGGCTCTCACATGCCTTCTGCCCCCTCCATGCTTCTCCAGCCTCCTCTTGCTGCCTGGGACCAAAGCCAAACTCACACCTCTAGCTTTGGGTTATGGCAGAGCCCCATCCACGAACCACACTCGGCCCCATACCTACCATGCATAAGATCACTCCAACCTGGTGCTTAAATAGCATTAATTGCTTACTTTGCTCACAAATTCGCCATTGTAGCAGGGCTCAGAAAGGACAGCTTGCTTTTGCTCCAGACAGCGTCAGCTGGGGTGGCCTAAAGGCCAGGGAAGGCTCGAATTCTGGTGCTGAACTCCCTTGAGCACTCGTCACTCACATGTGGGTCACTGATGCTGGCTGTCTGCTGGGGACCCCGCACATGGCCCCTCCACGGGGCTGCTTGGCTTCCTCCCAGCATGGCGGCAGGGTGCCAAGGGAGGCTGTGCAAGAGAACAAGGTAGAAGTAAGGGCATGGTATCATTTCCTCTTTACCCTATTGGTTGAGGTGGCACAGAGTCTGCCAAGGTTCAAGGAGAGGAGACACAGGCCTGGCCATGAGATGCTCATAAGGCCACCATCATAGTACAGAAGGAGCCCAGGAGATGGGGTATAGCAGGTGACCACATTTGGCAAATAGATCTGCCACAGGGACTACCTGATGAATGAGTAAATGTTAATAATTATTAATGAATAAGCAACTATTCTGCCTTCTGCTTTAAAGAGCTCAGAATGGATTGTGCAAAACAGTCACTTTTCTAAACAAACGATCTGTTTGCAGTACTGTGCTAGGAAGGTATTCCTCAAGGTTCCTGTTCTTCAGCCATTAATAGTAACCAGTTATTACATAAAATAGTACTTCCATAGTAATCACTGTGTGCTGGGCCCCTTTAAAGGGTTTTATAGACGTTAACTCATTTAGTCTTGTACCTGTCAGTTAAATTTGAGATTGACAACCACTCATTCCAGGATGTGAAGTCTGAAAACCGTGTAGCAGGTGAAAGGCCCCCATGTGTAATTAGGGATCCACATTCTCCACACCAGTGTCCAAGTCACCATGCTCCTCTTTCCCTCATTGTCCTGAGTGTCTGGTCCCCTGGTGGTCTCATGACTCAAAGCACGCAGGACCCAGTGCCCCAGCCAGAGCAGGGGCAGGTTCCAGGGCAGGCCCGCCTTAAATGTGCTACATGTGGTGAGGGCTCAGGGTGAGCAGAACAGGGTCCATGGGAAGGCAGAGCAAGGTGTCAGGTGGGAGGGGCATTTACCTGAAAATACCTGGATGATTCTTCCCAGCTCTCTAATCTGTTCTGAACCAGAACCAGAGAGACCTGGCTCTTCTTGAGTTGGCTATGAGGGGGAGCATCGCACACTGTGGAGGTCAGGCCGTTTTCACCTGCTCGGTGTTGGGCCCAGTGCCTGGGATCTGGAGCGGGTGCTGACGGAGGCTTGCCGAATCAATGAGCACGCACCAGGGCACAACACCTGTGATGGTCCCACAGACTCCTCTAATGTTGCAGGTGCTTGTCCTGGGAGGACCAGGAGCACGGGCTCATCTCTCTCATCCCGCCCATCCCGAGACTAAGACCGGGACGGAGGGCCTCATCACAGTCACCTGAACCCCCGCAGTGCACAGAGCCCCTTTCTGTCCCTCGCCCCAGTCCGTGGCCACCTGGAAGGGGTCTTCCTACCATTCTGGTTTGCACATCTTACTCTTTACTTCAGAACCGTGTCCTGCTCTCTGTGTGCCCAAGGTAAGTGTCGCCCTCCACACCCAGACCTTGTCCTAACCTTCCTGTCCTGGAGTGAATGAGAGAGACCCCGCCTTCCCCTGCAAGGGATCGCCTCCGTGACCTGGGCTCTGTCAATAAATGTGCATGCAGAAGCGCTCTGGTGGCCACCCTCGGTGGGTCACGCCTGCATTGCCCACAGCACTGTGGCTGCTGCTCTGGGGGGGCGGGCTGCCTGCTCTCTGGTCTCGAGGTCCCCACTCGGCTTTTAGCCTTGCACATGAACCAGAAATTAGGGAGGTGGGGGCCGATGATGGCGGGACCGTGTGGGGCCGTGCAGTCAGGTGGGCAAGGACCAGCACATGGAGGTGCCCCTGGAGCATTTTGTCCTGCCCATCCGTCATGGACATGATATGGAGGAGAGGTTTGGGGATAGGACTGATTTGTTCCTGGAAATGGGAGCAGAATGAGCATGAACCCCCCGTGATTCTACCCAGGCCCGAGGTCAGCAGAGCCCGCCCAACCTCGCTTCTGCAAATAGCAGCCAGACGGGCTCCAGGACCCCATTCCCAGGTCCGCATCCAAGGAGCAGCAGCCGGGTTCTGTAACAGACTGTGTTTTGTCCCAGAGGAAGAGTATTGATTGAACAGCTGAATCCTCCCAGCAGGCGTGGGCCAATCCATCCCCATTTGCTGCAACGCGGAGTATTTATTCTTTTAGCGGACGGCGCTCTCTAACCCACACCACCGTTGGGGAGCAGGCGCATTTGTTGGTCAGCGGGCTTTTCTCCCTGGCCTGTCCCTCGGAGCCTCCTGTCCTCCAAACAGCAGAGAAAGTAGATGTGTGAATTGTCCACCCAGGCAAATTTGGGAGTGTGGAGAGAGGAGGGGAAACAAAGACGTTCCTTACTCAGCCAAGTTCCCCTCGAAACTGATTCTTCAGAGCGAGACATGGAGCCGGGAGCCGTGCAAATGCAGGATGGCCCGTCATGCAGCGTTAGGGACCCAAGGACCTCGCTCAAGCAGCTGTAGCTGGCCGATGGCCCCTCTCGGGGAGGATCTGTGTTTGGGCATCTTCCCTGGCCAGCGTGGGTACTCGTGAAGCACCTGCCTTATGCTTGCACACGAGCTCATCCTCTTGCTGCACCACACTCCCTACCCAGAGCAGGGACGCCACACGCAGGGCCGTGTCATTCCCACGGGGCTGACTGTCCCCTCCCCAAACTCCAGGGGTCTCCACCCTGCCTTCAGATGTGCTTAACCTGCTCCACTCCCCTGCCCCGGCTTCGGCACCAGGAAGGAGGGAGGGGAAGACGTGGCATCTCTGATGTACTGGGGAGGGGGGCGCAGGTGTCAGCGTCGGACCCAGACCGCCACACCCCACAAGCACACGTGTCCTTATTTCTGAGAGCAGCTATGCCGCCCCCCGTGGGGCTCGGACTCCGGCCAGCGCGCGGTGTTGCTGATGTACATTTCTGATATGATTACTGATCATTTTCTTGGCATTTAAAAGCCATTTGTGTGTCCTTTTGTATTAACTTTTTATTCATGCACTTTTCCTATTTGTTCTATTGGGTTCTTGGTCCTTTTTTAATGGATTTGTAAAGGGACTTAAATGTTAAGATATTAACCCTTTGTAGTATGTTGAAGACACGTTATTCTCGGTTCACCATGTGGCGCATGACTTTTCCTGCCCTGTGAAAAGATCACATTTTGGGGACTGCATGGTTCTGCATCTTTCCTTTCACGGCTCCTTGCTTTTAGGCCCTCCGCACTCTAAGATCATAGATAGAGACGCAGCTGTGCCCTCGAGGTAGCCCTGCAACCCTCGGCCCGTGTGTTCGCCTGTGTGTGGGGACAGGTCCCTGCCCCTGCCTCCGAGGACTTCTCCACGCCGCATCCCTCCTGCAGTGCCCAGCTCGGTGTGTGCGGCCCAGCTCGGACACCAGCCCCGGGTGGTCAGGCAGCTCTGCAGCCTTGTGGTGGGCACCGAGGATTTCCAGCACGCACGGGTCCCCCGGGCTCTCCAGCCAAGGCACCATGTCCCCTGCTCTGCTCAGGGGCCACCCCTGGTCCACCTCAAAGCTTGCCTGTCCCACATTCCAGGCCCTCAAGTGACCCAAAAAGCTCTGTTCAAAGGATAGCGTGGACTCCTCAGAAATGACCTGTAAGGAGGTTCTAGGCCCCGGGGCGGCAGAGGAGGATCTGGTTTGGACAGGAGCACCTCTCGGCACCCTTGGTGACTGTCCACTCCCCATCAGTGCTCCGCAGGCCTGCAGAGGGAGCGGGGACGCGGCTCTGTGCGGTTGTGCCTGTTCATCTCCAGCACGTCCCGCCAGCTGGCCCAGCACGCAGGTGGGGGACACGCCTGAGAGACAGCAGTGACCGTCCCTCAGCCCACCCCTCCAGCCACGGTCTCGCCCGAGACCAGCTGTTGCCACCAGCTTGCCGCCTGCGACAGTCCCACCAGCGGCAGCTCTGACAGCCGGGGAGCAAACTGGCGCAGGTCCCCCCGTGTACACATCGCGGGGCGCTCAGCTCAGCGTGGTGGCCCTCGATGGCAGCCGGCAGAGGCTGCACGCACCTCCTCCCGCAGCACAGAGGGGCAGCTGGCCGTTAGGCTGCCTGCCGCCTCCCTGCCGTCCCTGCTCCGTCCACGCCACCAGCCTGGCCGGCCCCGGGGCCTCACACCGACCTGCCCTGAATCGTTCCCATCGGCGCAGAAATACGCTGAGCTTCCTGCACCATGAAAGGACAGGGAGAAGCGCAAACAGAATCCGTCCACTGTCCGTCCCCCCAGACTACTCCTCTGCCCCTTTTCTACCCCAAACCAGCTCCAGAGAGCGTCTGCCTCACTGACCCCGCTCCCTTCTCTCTTCTCACGGGTCCCCTCCGCAGCCCTGCACCCCCCGACCCCTCTCCCTGGCCCCTCCTTGGTCAGAGTTCTGTTGGCATCGGACTCCCTCCGGGGTCATTAGGAGCCTCTCAGGCGGCCCTCGGGACATAACTTGCTTGTCCCCACCCTGCTCTCTCCCTCCTTCACTGCTTTCTCTCCAACAGGGGGCACCCCCGACCTGCCCTGCCCTGTCCTTCCCCTCTCCCAGAGCCTCTGTCTCCGGGGCATGGCCCCCGTCTCAGGGCCTTCCACACCAGCGGCATGGTGGCCACTCCTGGTCCTGTCTGTCCAGCTGGACGTCTGCACTCAGCCCCACTCCCGGGCCCACTCGCTGCAGGGAACGCCGGCTCTGACCCTCCAGCTGTTGGGGCACAAACCTTGGAGTTGGTCTTGCAGCTTCTCTTCCCACAGCCAATCCACGAGCAGCTCCCTGGTGGCGCTCCTGTCACAATATGTGTCCACCTGCCTCCTTCCACCGCCACCCACTCTGCAGACCGGCCTCACAGGTGTGTAGCCTGCGAGGCCCCTCCAAGCGCAGGGCCCTGTTCTTGGCTTAATGCTCTCTGGTTGGAGTTTTGAAATTCTTCATGATTTTTGAACAAGGGGTCCTGCATTTTCATTTTGTGTTGGGCCCCGAAAACTATGCAGCTGGTCCCGCATGCCGGGGATAAATGACCCCCGCCCTCGTGACTCATCCATCGCCCTCCCAGGGGACACCCCTGCTGTCCAGGCCCGATGCGGCCATCAGAGTGGCCCTTCAAGGCCAGCGTCACGGCAGCTCCCCTCTGCCCAGCCTGTCCACTGGCTTCCCATGAGGGAAAAGCCAAGATTCCTGCCATGACTTCACGGCCCCTCAGGACCTGGTCTCCACCCACGTCCCCCGACTCACTCGGCCTCCCCCCCAGATGTGCCAGCCCCCGCAACCCCAAACACATAGGTCATTGCCCTGCTCTCCCTGAGCTCCAGCGCCCTGCCCCAGCATCGCCCCCACCCACCCACCTGTGGGTCACCTGTGTTATCCACCAGGTTGTGGCTTGAAACAGCAGAAGTTTATTCTCCACGGTTCCGGCTGTCAAAGTCTGGCATCGGTCCCATTGGGCTGCAGTCAAGGCACGGGCAGGGCTGGAGGCTGAGAGAGATCCGGATTCTCTGCGTTTGCAGGCACTTGTTACAGAAGCCCGAGGAGGCTCACGTCTGCCTCTCTGCACGTTCCACCTGTTTCTCTTCTCCCCCCAGTAGAATGCAAGCTAATAAGAACAGGAGTCTGGGTCTGTTCCGTTCGTGGCTGTCTGCCTGGTGGCACCAAGAACAATCCTGCTCACAGTAGGCATGCAGCGAGATGTTGTTATTCGAGCAAAGTGGAATGGGAATGAGCCGTAAGAAACTGTGCTCAACCATAGCCTCATCCTAGCGATGCAGACTGCAGGGGCAGGAGGCCCAGTCCTCGGCTCCCGCGTGGACACAGTCCCGGTCTGGGGCACCCAGGGGGCCAGCGGGTCGGCACGGAAGTAGCCGTACTCATACCGTGTTGGTAGGGATGTGGTGTGGGTTCAGTTGTGTCCCCCAAAGAGACGTGTCAAAGTCCTAACACCTGGTGCTGGAGAATGTGCTTGTATTTAGGAGGCCGTTGAATTAAGATGAGGTCATTAGGGGGCCGAATCAAAGATGAACGGTGTCCTTGTAAGAGGAGAGAGGTGCTGGGGAGAAGCCTGGAGGTGGAAGCAGAGATGGGCGAGGGATCTACAAGCCAAGGGACCCTGGGGGTTGTCGGTGACGGCCAGAATCTGGAAGAGGCGAGGACAGATCCTCCTCTGCAGGTTTCAGAGGGAGCATGGCCCTGCTGGTGCCTGGATCTTGGACTTCTGGCCTCCAGAACCCCGAGACGTGCCATTTCTGTTGCCCTGGGCTCCGTTCGTGGTACTTTGTCACCGTGGCACGGAGTGCACAATCATGCAGCCCCCCGTGGGGAGATCTGGCAGCATGCGGCGGAATGCGCCGGCCCCAGCAGGGAACCGTGCAGGCACAAGCCTGCGGGAAGGACGGGGCGAACAAAGACAATCTCTCTATCCCACCCACAGGCCACCAGGACACGTCCAGGCAGAGAGGGGAAGATGTGCGTCCCCGGGCGCACAGCCCCCCGCCATCTGAGAAAGGGGCTACGGTACAGATAACACTCAGTACACACCCGTGTGGTTGCCTACGTTTTACAGTGTGGAAGGGTGAATTTAACAGTCTGGGGAGGTGGTTATGCATGGTGGGAAGAAACGGGGTGGAGGGGCTGGTGAGGGAAGCGGCTTTGTCTGCACGGGCCCTCCTGGGACTCACTTCGGAGAACTTGAGCACAGGATCTATGCCCAGTGGGACATGACTCTTACATCCTCCGGGCAAAAAGACGCAAAGCCATCAAACTGCTTTTGGCGACTGTGTTGTTAGTGAGAATGTCCCTCTGAAGGCATTACACATGTGTGTGGGAGGTGCACGGCCTCAGGGTGGGCGCTCAGAGAGAAGGTGAGCAACGCGCGCGAGAGGGACACAAATATAAAATGACAGAAATGACACACAAAGCTCTGAGTCAGAAACGTCACTGTGAGGTTGTAACTATTTTCTCACCAAGTTTGCGTGCGAGAGAGAGAGAGAGAGAGAGAGTCGGAGCAAGCACAGCGCCTGGAAACAATGACCAGCCCCGCAACACCCCGTGCACGCGCCACCCCTCCCCCGCCGTGCATTCACCCCACCCCGTGCACGCGCCACCCCCCACCCCGCCATGCATTCACCCCCCCCCGTGCACACGCCATCTTCCCCCCCGCCACGTGTGCACATGCCAAGAGCGATCTCCACGCACCGTTTTCCCGCTAGCAGGATCCCAGGGCTCCAGAGAAGTGCCGGGCCTGTTTGGCTCAAGAACTATTCGGGTTGACCCTGAGCATGTGATCAGGCTGAAAGCAAGGGGTGTGTGGAAGACTCTAGAGTTTCTGTTAAAAGGACCCAGCCTGCCCTATCCTTCAGGAGTAGTTACATCCCCGCCCTGTATTTCCATCATTTTCCCTTTTAATCAGTTACCAGACCTTGAGTCACACAGAGAAAAGGACATTGTAAAGCTGCAAGTCTCCTTTTTTTGAGGAAGCCTCTATGTGAAGCATGTTAATCCACCATCCTAAGGTGACCCCGAGAGAGCAGACTTGTGCCTTTTGGGGACGAGCTTGGGAGAGAGGGGCTATGGGGACAGGCAGGGGAGGAGTCCACACAATGTCTCTGTGTGCTGGAAAAGGCCAGCTCAACCACGGCGCCCCTCCATCTGGGGGGCTGGGAGAGGCGTGGTGAAGAGGAGGAAACAGGAGAAAACCCAAAGAAGGGGGGCCAGGACACCAACCAGAGCTGCCCTCCCTTCACCGCACAGGGGATACAGATCAGAAACCAACTATTTCAACTCATGGTGTGCGGGCCAAGAGAAAGGGACCCACACATTTCCATGTCTACGTAGTGCTAGCAGATTTTTTTGGAGGAATTTGTTATGAATAATTAATGTCGAGTTTTTCAGTTTTATGTAATGAAAACATTTTTTGGTCTGTCTTTTTATAATCTTGTTTGTTGGTATGTGCTACAGAATTTAAAATGTATGCATATTCGTATTTCCCTTTTTGATATGTTTTTTTTTATCATACTTAAAATAAAATTCTGTACCACAAATGAAAGGAAATAACTTGGTACTTTTCATCTATAAAGGAAGAACGCTAACTAGCACTGCATGGGTGCGTCCTTCCTGCTGGCTTGAGGACACATACTTCCGGCAAAAAGCAGGCACCGAGTAGAATTTGGGGTGATGGTTGAATAGACACATAACCTGAAACATACCACCCAGAAATCCCGGAGTCCTACATGGTTCATGAGCCGTCACTCTTATTTGGATTGGATTCTTATTGGAAATCCAATCAAAGGAGGGAGCAGGTGAAGTGGGTGGAGGATGGGATCTCTGCTTTCCAAATAAGAGGTCAGCATGCGTTCCAGGTCCCTCTGGATCTGGCTGCCTGAGTGGAGGGTCTCAAGACAAAAAGCATGCAGGGCTGACCCTGGAAGGTGATGGCTTCCTCTGCCTCAGGGACTGTCGAGAGCCCCTCCTAAGGTGTGCACCTGGCACGTGCCTCACCTCTGTGCGGTGGAGGCCGGCAAGGAGTCTTCATCTGCCCGGACTGCATCCGGTCCTGGGAGAAGCCAGGAGCCTGCAGGTCTGGGCAGCCGTGGCTAGTGGCTTGCACACGCTGCCCAGTGACCCGTGGCGTGTTGAGCGTGGGTGTGTCCGGGGCCCACATGCACCTGTGCAGCATGTGTCCTCGTTCCCTGCACTTTGCCTCTGGCTGGGGACACAGAAGCGGGAGGGCAGCAGAATGGGCTGCCGGGTGTGTGGGGAACTTGCATGTCCTCAACCACTTTTCTAGAATCTTCCACCCTTAGCTCTGAGTTGCGAGTCTGAGGGGGAGTGAAGTCACTGTCAGCTCCCAGCTGTTCCTGTTCTCCATGGGAACCTGCAGGTGGGAAGTTGCTGGGCTGTGGCCTTGTGGTGGCTCCGTCTGGGCACATCTGCCAAGTGTCCACCATGGCGCGTCTGCATCCCTTCCCCTGCCCAGGGTTCCCAGAGGAGGACAGGACTGGGGAGCCTCCAAAGACCTATCCCAACAAAGCTACAGACCCTATAGGGTGACCACAGTCCCCTCACAAAGGACAGCAGGAAGATGCACAGCCGGGACTCTCCTGATGGGAGCAGGTGTTTACCAGGGTGAGAAGGTGAGGCATTCCTTGTTTGGTTAATGAAACCCTCGGAGAGATTATATATAGATAAAGCCTTCATGTGAGACCTGGCTTAATTGTAACCACTGGGCTTTGCCCGGGATGGAGATGTGCCGGCCACTGCCTCTCCTTGCCTAATTCCCAGAGGCCACGTCCTCGGGACCACGGAGCTGTTTTTGGGAGAACCCAGGTCGGATCTTCTCGGCCTGGCCCTGGAGAAGGTGGGCCACAAGAGAAGGAGCACTGAGGAGCCAGAGACATTCAGAGGGACGCAGCATCCATGGACTGGACTGGGGACGTGGAAGAGGCCAAGGGGCCATGGGAATGTGACCTATGCGTCCCCATCGGAGATGGGCTTTGGACAAACTGAAAATTCATTCATAAGGGAGTGATACAGATTTTTTTAAAAACAAAGCATTTCTTGGAAGGACACAGCTTGCAAGTGCACCCACTAAGCGGATGATGAGACATTTGGGGCCCCAAAACAACTGTAGACACCAAAACGACTGACACACACCAAATACGTGGAGACCAATGAGCTCAGAGCTAAGCCGGGAAGACCATCCTGGTCCTTCTGGACGTGGGTGAACACCGAGGAGAGCCAAGCGTCCCTCTTCCCTTTCCTGGGGGCCGAGCCTCGGTGGGAACGGAGCCGGAAGCTGATGACACCCTGGCTCCCCGGCACCCCGGTGGGGTACACACTGACCCGGGCCGTGCTCAGCGGTGCTGCCGGACCCTTGGGAGGAAGGCTGATGGGTGTGTGAGAGCAGACGGGGCTGACGCCATCTTGGCCCCCAGGAAGGGACAATGAGACGTCATGTGCCCCTTCCCAGACAGTGCGGCAGAAAGTGCCCGGTCCCCTGCCCAGGGCTCTTGTTGGGACTCTGGGTCAGAGGACGGTCCAGGAAAGACGGGATAGAGGAGCACGAGATGCAGTCAGCAGGCTCCGGGCTTCAGGGGACCCCAGGGGACAAGCGATCCCATTCCTTCAACCAAAGACAAAGGCAAGAATACCACCCAGCAGAGGGGGACACCTACTGACCTGGGGGGCAGCCCGAGCAGCAGAGGTTGGTGCCCCGATCCGGGTCAGGCGAGGCTCTCTTCCCGGCCTGTGTGCTCACCTCGCGGAGAGCGAGCGAGAGATCAAGCAAGCTCTCTGGTGTCTCGTCTCATGAGGGCACTAATCCCGTCACGGGGGCCCCACCCTCAAGACCTCATCAAACCCTGATCACCTCCCAGGGTCCCGCCTCCTCACGCCATCACCTTGGGGTTAAGGCTTCAACATATGAGCTTGGGGACGGGGGACAAAAACAGTCTGTCTAGAACACCTACGTGTTGAAGGATTCCCCAGATTCCCCAGAAACCTGTCGACAAATCAGTGCGGACTTTGGATCCTAATTCAAACGTACCCACAGCAGAGAAATTTTGGAAACATCAGGAAATGTGAGCACCGTCTGTCAGATGACAGTGTGAGTCTCTGTGGCCCGGGCCTCCCCGTGTCCCCTGCCGCACCAGCAGATACCGGCGGTCCCCTCCCCTTCCCAGCGGCTCAGACTCCGACTTCAAAGCCCCACCACTGACTGTTCCTTGACCTTGAGGGACAATGTCCCCCCGAGTGTCAGCTTCTCATCTCAGCACTGCTTGGTGAGGTAAGGCTCCCGGCTCCCGGGACAGAGGTGGCGCTCGCCGACTCTAGCAGAGACCGCGTGCGTGGGCCTCGTGCGTGCGGCTCTGGTGGCCACCCTCCCCGTCCCCTTGCCTGCCTGGGCGACTGGCCCCAGGGAGGTGCCATCTGTGCGGTGTGGCCTGGGGCGGGAAGGCACCTGCGAGGTTTGTGCTAATGGGCCAGGGGTCCACATTTAGGTCAGAATCTCAGAATCCTGAGGGCTGGCCCCCAGACCCCTTCACCCCGCAGCTAGAACCCCGTCCGCAGTGTCCTCCTGCTCCCCCAGCGGCCCTTCCTCAAAAGGGGCGCAGCACTTCCCGGCCCCAGGGGTCCATACGAGGACCAGTGCAGAGACATGACGAGAAGTCCAAAGGGTCTCCTTCGCGGGAGGCTGCAGTCCGCCGTCTGGGCCGCCGAAGACTGGCCAGCCTCAGAAACAGGTGGGACCCTCATCCCTGAGGGCGTGAGAGGACAGGCACTGTTGGGACCCAGGGAGAGGATTCACAGGTGTGCACACATGTACACGGGTACGTGTGAGCAGGTGCTTGTACATACACGTGCGTGCCCAGATGTGCACACCCATGTGTCCCGGGCAGCGGAGACCGTGCAGGACCCCACTCCAGCCCCGAACTTTGCTTCCTGGTAGCACCGCCAGTGAAGGCTTGGCTCTGACGCTGGGGTCAGCTTGAGAGCCTCTGGTCCTTCTCACCCCATCCTTTCCCATGGCCAGTGGGACAGACCTCCAGGGATGCGTAATATATAGGATGGATGCACCAAGCTCAGCCACGGAAGCTCCCTCCCACCATCCTTCCCCCAGAAGGCGAATCCCTGGCCAGCTGAGAATCCTGCGATGACTATTTAGGCCAAGACTTGGGTTGTCCGAGGTGTGCACCCCAAATACTCATTCCTGGGGGAGCCTTCTCCAGACACAGGGGATGGGGTGCACATGGCTTTGGAACAGGTAATATCCCACCATCCCCCCAGCGGCATCTCTGTCCACTCTGATCCCAACCGTGAGCGGGGCTGGGCGTCGGCAAAGCTGATTAATTCTGGACACTGCAGTGTAGCCCGTGGGGTAAGCCAGCACACGAAGCCAGAGTGGTTTGCAAATCAAGGTCAACGAATTCATTTATTGATCCAAGAACTGCCTTTTACGTTCCCTCCCATCAAAGATCCTTCCCCTTCTTTGTCCTAAAAGGTCCGCCGGGGTCTCTGGAGACAGGTGAAGTCCACCCTGCCCACTGCCCCTTGCCCACCCGGGGCTCGCTCCCCTGGCCTCTGCCGAGCTCCTAGCCGGCCTTGCTCCAGCCTGGCTCTGATTGCCCGAAGCCCAGATGTGAGTTCTCTCCCCTCCTCTGCTCTGTCTGCATGCCTGTCTCCCGGGGCTCCCCAGCTGAGGGTCCTCCCCGGACCCCAGCCACTGGCTGTCCCTGCTTATCAGCCTGAGCCTCACCCCCACCCTCGGTGGTGACCACTAGCTGGTCCCCCCCACACAGTGATGCTCATTCCTTCATGAGTCATTCATTTATTCACCGTTGTGTGCACTGGACAAGATGAGACTGAGGGTGTTCTTGGTGAGACAGGAAGGGTCCCCACTGGGCTGGAGGCTGGGGTCCAGCTTGGGGCACATCGGGCGCTCATTGGCCATGTGACATGGGACACTTCTAGCCTCCTCTGACCCAAGCGTCCTCTCCGTCAAATGGGATAATGGAAAGATAAAAAGTTAATCCTTCCCCATCTGGGGGAAGAGGAGTCCAGGAGAATACACTGAATCCCAGGAGAGGCATGAGAACAGCAATTAGCAAAACCCCCAAAACAGGCAGTGAATGGCAAGTGTGGCCAGGCTGAGGGGGTCTGGAGCCCTTCGTGCGGGGCAGGCGCTCCGTGGTGCGGCCGCTGCGGACAACAGCACACGCCTCCCTCAGAGCATCAGAACAAAAGCTGGCATGCAAGCCTGCCGTCCCACGTTTGTCCCCAGGAGAATCGTAGCAGCGCCTCGCATGGATCCTGGCACACCCACGTTCATGGCAGCAGGATCCACAGCAGCGGAAAGGTGGGCACGCACCCCAGTGTCCAGCCCTGGGTGATGGATGGACAACACGTCTACCTGACGTGTGTGAGTTTCGGTGAGTCCACACACGGAAGGACCGGACCCACCCTCACTCGTGGTCATTCCCGCAGCAGCTCCACGGAGGCTGCGTGTGGACCCAGGATGTGCGTGCGGGAAGGGGGCGGGCGCTGGGGAAGGCACCCTGGAGAAACAAAGTCCTGTGGCGCAAGGTCACCTTCCTCTCGCATGCTTTGAGCAGGCCCAGGAGAGAGGCTAACACGTGACCAGCCCCGTTCCCAGGAGGCCTGTCCTCTGTCACGAGGACCGTGCCCCCTGCAGCCTGGACGTCACCCCAAAAAGTGACACGAGCGACCCTCATCTTCTTCGTCCATGCGGTTACTGCCTGCCAGGCTCTGCACCCAGCGCCCACCGCGGGCCTGCCTGTCCCGGGTCATGCCGCGCGGGACAGAAGTCCCTAGAGGACCAGGTCCCCCCGGCACCGCTGAGCCCATGCACGGGGCCGGTGTGGTCGGGGCACCTGGCGTCACCATCGCTCGTCCTAGGGGTTCCCGGTACCCAGACGCTTCCTCCTTCTGGCAGGTAGTTTGGGTTTCGTGGGTGCCGTGGGTCCCTGCCCAGTCCGCTGCTGGAGCGCTTCACGCCCACAATTCTGGAGTGTCGTTACGTGCAGGATGGGAGCCCAGCGCCCCGATCTGAGCCCGTGAAGGGACAAACTGTGTGGGTTTGGCATGGCAAACTCCCCAGGCTGTCGGGGGCGAGGCGAAGAGATAAAGGGTTTTGCCCGCCAGAGGCAGATGCCCCCTGAACGGCACCGGCACTGGCTGTCCCACGACGGTGGCCGGGATGCCAGGCGACGTGGGAGCCTGGTCAGGACCTGACCCCCATCTGGTGGTGGGGGGAGTGCTCCCACTGCGGCATGAAGTGTCCCTTTAGCAGGGCGGGGGGGAGGGGAGGACCTCAAGGTGGACGTAGCCCTCGCCCAGGAGAGATGGCAGAGGTGGGGCGACCCCAGGCCTGCGCACACACAGGACACCCCGTGTCTCCCGTGCGCCCCACACACTCGCCACGGGACGAACCGCCCATTCCCCAGACAGAGAATTCGATTGCCCCCCCTCCACCGGCCGATGAATCGTCTGCTTCTGAGTGGTTGTCCATTCTCGGCCCATTTGGCTTTTGCAGGAGGCTATTGGAGAGGAGAATCAGAGGCCTAGCCCTGTGTCTTCTAGAAGCTTCTGGCAGAGCTGCAGAAGCTGCTTTGAGGTGGGCCCGGCTGTCTGCATCAGGCAGACTGGCTCCAGCATCTGGGATAGGAGTGTCAGGCAGAGGTCCTTGGAGCAAAAGCTCCCCAAAGTGGGGGAGGCACAGGGGGGCGAGGGGCTCAGGGCACCCCGAAGCTGGCGTCCCTGCACCCCGGGACTCTGCGCTATGGACGGAGGTCAGGTCAAGGTGCTTGCCTAGAGAGGGTTGGACTTGACAGAGGCAGTCTCCGTGCGTGTGCGAGGCCCCGGTGAGGGCGAGGGCACGGGTTTGCTGGTCGCAGGGCAGGAGCGGCAGAGCTGAGTCTGGGGACCGAGCAGCCTCGCGGTGCCCACCCCCTCCCCGCCCAGGGCCAGGCTGGGGTGAAGAGCAGGAGAAGGGGTTCCAAGGCAGGTACCCCCTCCGCAGACCTTGACCTGGGCAGTGCTCTGGAACCTCTGGGACCCACAGCCCCTTGTCATCGGGACTTAGGCCATTTGCACTGCAAGGTGGATGCTGCGAGGGACAGCTTCTCGCCTGGATGTGTGAGCATGTCCACTGGCATTGCTAAGGCCGCCTGGGAGCAAGCCTTCCCGACGGACCCTTGCAGATCTTTCCTGCTAAACTCAGTCTCCTGCACCTCCTCCCCCGTGTGGTGGAGCCCCAGTTCCAGCCCTGCTCTTCTCTTAACCTTTGTCCACACTCACCCAGCTACCCTCTCTGCCTGCAGGTGCTAAGCGGCTGTCACACGGGGTACGGGGTGCGCTGCCTGTCCCACATCCGGCCCGGCTCGCCCGAGGAAGGAGGTGACCAGCTCCCGGGAGAGGGGGAGGGATCGGGGCATTACAGGTATCACAGCCCACGGGAAGCCAGTGGGGTTCCGCGGGGAGGGAGAGCAGGGCTGAGGGCTTCTCGGAGGGGGCGGCCATGTCGAGAAGCCCGGCAGAGAGGGTCGCATCTGTTGGCCAGTCGGGGCAGCGGTGGGAGACTGCAGAGCGTCTTATCTCCGTGCTGACATCTGGGACTTACCCTTGGAACCTTCTGGAGACAATATCTGTGCCCAACTAGATTTCAGGCAGGCATGCTGTGGGGTCGGAGCACAGAATGTTTACTTGGAAAAGATCTCGTGGTGCCTGTCAAAGCACAGCGTGTTGCATCTTTTGAACCCATTTGCCACCGGCAAAGCTGCTCCAGCTGACCTTCTCCCCGGGGCAGCGCTGACGGGAAGCATCCCGTTTCGACTGCCCAGTGTGATGCGGGGCAGATGCAGGACGGGGCAGCTCCAGCCCACGGTCACGTTCAAACACAGTGCGCGCAGATCCTGCCGCAGCGAGTGCCAGGGCTAGCGGATACCCGCTGCCGCTCCCTCCGAGTCCCAGGAGGACTTGGCAAGTGCGTGAAGGACGTGCAGAACCGGACGGCAGGAGCCTTTCCTGGACGAGGCTGCTCGTGGCAGAAGGCTGCCCAAAGCCCATCCCTGTGCGTCTCCAGCAGCCGGGAGATGCTCGGGAGGAGGGCGCCCTGGCGCCACTCTCTGGGATTTCCAGACTGTGGAGTGGCTGCGCGGCATCACGTGTCCCGGGCCTGTCCATGTGGCCCTGGGCAGGGACAGGCCGTTCTCCTTGGAGAGAAGTCACCATGCGCCGCCTGCCCTTGCCGGAGTGAGGGTCAAGCAGCTACGGACATTATTCGGCTTTCTTCTGCAGTTGTGTCTCTTTTCCCCAGTTTATCGGTTGGTTCTGTCATTTCTCGGGTCCGTGTGGCCTCATGCATATCTATTTTACGCTTGGAGATACAACCAGATACTGCTCGGCTGCAGGCCCCGCCCTCGAAGCGCGAGCCAGGGCGAGGCTTGCTGTTGGGGGAGAGGTCGCCGGACTCACGCCACCTCTAGGTCCCGCAGCTGTCGTTCACTTGGACACCAGCCCCTCTCGCTTCCACAGTGAAGGGAAGTTTTCCTTCTGTCCCTGACCTGCCACCCCCACACGCTGAGCCTCTCCCAGGGATGCCCTCTCCCTGGCCCGCCCTCCCTGCCAGGACCCGGCCCCGGAGCCCCTGGGGCAAAGCTCTCTGGGACCCTCCAGGCCCACAGCAGCTGCTCAGTAAAATGCACATTGGCTTCGCGGAGACGGGGCAGCGCACATTTGTCAGAAGTTCTGGGAACAAACGCCCTTCACGGTTCTTTAAAAATGCAGAGCCAGTGTCAGGGAAGGCGGTGGCGGCCGACGCCATCTCTGCGCTCGCTTTGAAGCATGTAGGTCGATATTTCCATTTCACAAAGGCAACCGCCCGTTGCTGTTGTTATTAAGCGGGGCGCAGAGAGCAGGTCGCAGGCCCTGACCGTGGCCAGCCGGGGCAGGGGTGCTCCCTTTGGAAGCACAAGAACGAGCACGAGGCCCAGTTAGCAAGGGCAGCCGGGATGCTCTCTGCAAACAGCGGGGAGACGGACGGGCCAGACTCCAGGCTGGAAAGTGCACCCAGGGCTGCTTTCTGCGCTGGGACTGAGGGGGCTGAGGGGCGGAGGACAGGACAGCAGATCCTGCTCACGTGGCACCAGAACCGTGCCAGGCAGGGGCCATAGCAAAGGTTCAAGTTGTTGACAGTCTTCCTGATTTGACAGTAATACACAACCCTGGTAGAATTTTAGAAAATACACACATGGTGTAGAGACGAGAATGAGCTTATAATCTCACCCAGTCGCCTGTGCGTGGCTGCCGTGGACTGAGGGTGCGTGAGCCACCAGGCACCATCTCCTGGTCCTCCCCAAGCTGTGCAAGGCTTCCTTAGCCTCCCTGGCCTTGAGGTACCAGTGAGGAGACTCAGAGCTAGGCCGGGGAGGCACCCCGGTCGCAATCGGACACCTGGGAAGGTGTGCGGAGGGCCGGATTGCAGCCCACCCCTGCGGACCTTCACCAGCGCAGCCCAGGAGGCCTCCGGGGCCCCTGCGCTCAGAGCTCGGCCCACCCTGTCTGGTCCTTTCCCTGCTGTGTGTGCGTGTGCGTGTATGTGCGCACGTGTGCGTGTGTACACGTGCGTGCACGTCTGCCCCTGTGTGTGTGCGTGTGTACACGTGCATACATGTGTGTGCGTGTGTACATGTGCGCGCACGTCTGTGTGTGCCTGTGTGTGCGCGTGCACGCCTGTGCACGTGTGTGTGTACACGTGCGTACATGTGCGTGTGTGCGCATGTGTGTGCGTGTGTGTGTGTTACGGAGCTCAGATCGCCCTGCACATACATCACAGATCTAATACCCTAACATCCGTGCATCCTCCCCGAGATCACAGCGCTGGTGAGGGGTTCTGGGTGTGACGGTCCCTGGCGGCCTCCTCCTGCCCTGGGGCCAGCACTCACGGAGGTTCCACACACCCTGAGACTTCCTGGCCGTCTCCCTGCCCAGGTACGGGCGCTCACGGTGAGTCTGCGGTGGAAAGACGAGGCCGGCATTTTCCCGGGAAACCCCTCGGTCCTCGTGTGCCAGGAGCGAACTGACAAATGCTTCGGGAAGGGGTGCACGCTTCCGCCTCCGAGCCCTGCTCCCCGAAGTGTGTGTGCACCTGCCCCTGGTGCTGAGGGAACAGCGCTAGGCCCTGGGACCCGCGGGCACCGTGGAGTGGGTGAGGCTGCAGGGAGGGCCCCTGGGGGGAGAGAAGCACCATCTCCTCAGAATGAAGACAGGGGCGTCTCTGAGGGTCTCCTAAAGGACATGTGCCCACCATCAGATCAGGGGTGCGGCATGAAGTTCAACTGCCTCTAGGACTAGGAAGACATCGCTGCCCACAAGCCCCGGTTCCCCGGGCAGAGGGGCCCCCTAGGGGCATCCGGGCAAGGGCTGCCTTTGTCCTGGGAGCAGGGAGGAAGAGGAGGCCCTCGCCAGCCCTCTCTCCTGGCGGCAGGGAGCCCCGCCCCAGGGAAGAAGGGGCCACCAGACAACAGCATCCTGGGGGCAGGGCCTTCAGCAGAGCAGGTGAGCTCTCCCAGGGCGAGGAGGACGGTCTGCGGTTCTGACTCCCCTGCTCGTCAAGGTGGTTTCTGAGACGCCCCTGGCTCTGACCAGGAGGCCAGGGCCACTGCCGCCCCCGCCTTCACCCTCCCTTGCCAGCCCAACTTTGGGGTATGGCGGGAAGTGGGTGGAGGGCTCCCAGGTGAGCCTGAGTCAGAGACGCAGGCGGAGGACCGGGAAGACCAAGAGAGGGCCGGATGTTGGGGTCCCAGGAGGGGTGGAGGGCCATGGGGGTGGGCAGGGATCGGGCCTGGGACCCCAGTGCCGGGGCTCCATCCTGCACACATGTTAGGCCTTCTCTCTGCCCCTGAGGTTTCCCGCCTCTTCATGGTGGAAGCTGTCATGCCTCCCGCGTGTGTCTCCAGGGCCTTCCACAAGAATGAGACGAGATGAGATGACGAGATGAAGGATGTGTAAGTGCTTTTGTAAGCCATCAAGCACCACACCAACGTGAGCTAATATTACTATTATTGCTATAATTATTGTTATTCCAAGTGCACAAGGATGACGGATGGCCTGCCGGGAGAGTCCAATCTGCCAAGAAATCCTCATATTTCAGCACCAAAATGCTTTGAAATCCACGGAGGAAAGAGGCTTATAACCAAAGGCATTTGATCATCGTCGTATTTGAGTGAATGCATGTAAGACCTAACTTCATACAGGAGAAAGTCGTCCACAAAAAATTGAGTCGGGTTTTCCCCCATCCCTTGCCGTATTCAGACTCTGAGCTCAAGAGATAAAAGTGCGGAATGCAATCAGAAAGACGCTTTCTGCAGCCAGCAAACCACCCTTTCCCCCTAACAGGATCGAGCTTAAGAGAAGGGAACTATGAATTATTACTAATGCCCTTCCAAGGCTAGCTCCCAGGGGCTGCTCATGGGTGTCCCCGCCACCACCCTGCCCGGTGACCGCAGGTGCCTGGAGCCACAGTTGACGGGGTCTGAGCCGCAGGGCCAGGCTGTGGGTTGGGCCCTGGGATGCCCACCACCCATCTCAGAGCCCGAGCTGAATGTTCTCTCCCTGCCGTGCATCCAGCCTAACCATGCAGTGAATCCTCAGGTGGGCATCTGGGGCCACAAAACGCCTCCATGGCCTGGGACAGGTGTTCACAAGCGTCGCCCACCTCTGGGGATTTGAGCTGAACCGGTTCTGGGGATCAGGAAGCTGTTGTGGGGAGTGTCACCCCACGTTCCAGCAGTACTCTCACCATCCCCCATGACCCCAAAACCCCAGCCCCAAGGACCCCGGGACAGGGCTCTGTCCTTTCCCCTGTGCCCAACCACACGCCCAATCATTTGGGTCCCCGATGACTCGGGGAAGCACCATGCGGACAGGTCACTGAAGGGTTAGACCAGCTGGGGCACTATGACCGGCCCCCAGACGCCCACCAGGAAGCCCAGCCAGCCCCTCGGTCCCCACTGCCGCCGTCCCCCTCAGGTCTGCTGGTGCCATGGGAAGGTGAGTAGCTGTTCAGAGCTCTGTCCGACCACACCTGGACCACAGCCCCAGCCCCGGACTCGGGGTGCAGCAGGCTGGCATGCACTGGGCTCCCAGTGCTGCCCAGACTTCTCTGGGCCTTTTTTGGGGAGCCAGCCTCCTGGCTCATCAGCTGTCCATGCCTGCAACTGGGAAGCCCCCAGGCCATCGGGACAAGACAGACGTCCACTCGAGCCCCAAGAGGCTTCCCCCCAGAACAGTGTTGGCAACAAAGCCCCACAAGCCCGGGGCTTGATCAACGGGAATTGATTATCTCCCAATTGTGGAAGGTACAAGTCTGAAATCATGGTGTCACAGGGCCGAGCTCCCTCTGGAGGCTCCAGGGGAGGGTCCTGCCTGCTTCTCCCAGCTCCTGGTGGCCCCGGTGTCCCTGGGCTGTGGCCGTACCTTCCAGTCTCTGCTCCCTCTGCCCGTGGCTTCTATTCTGGGTCAAATGTCCCTCTGTCTCTCTCTTATAAGGGCCCTTGTGCTAACACCGGGGCCACCTGGATAATCCAGGATACCCTCCCCATCTCCGCACCCTCAGTCACACCTCAAAGGGCCCATTTCCACGTGCTGTGGCATTTACAGGCTCCAGGGATTGGGATACGCTATGGGTGGGCGTCACAGGCAGGCTGGGCCGACCCTATTAATGTCGAATCCTGAAGCGAAAACGCAAGCCCCTGACAGCGCCCCAGTGCATATTTCTCTGCAGCCATTTTTCAGTTTAATTGGTTTGAAATGGATTTGGCTGGAAGGGATGTCCCAGGTAATAAATTGATTTAATAACCCCTCACCATGAGAGTATCACACACCGGCTTCCGGAGCCGACACACATCTCTTACCTCTGCAGCTCTCCGCGAGCCATGCAGGGGGCTGGGCGCAGCGCGTCCCACCTGCCGACGAACCCCCTGAGCCAGCGGGGGAGGACTCGACGTGGGGCGGGGGCGAATGGCAGTCCCGGCCGGGACCCAGCAGCCTGCCCCCAGGCCAGCGTCGCCCCCAGGAACGCACCCTCCTCTCCTGACTGTGTGGATTGGATTTCTTTCCAGTGACGCCCCACGGGAGCCTTAACAGAGGGCACCACAGCTCCGGTGACAAGGGTGCCTGAACACCTGCCAGGACCTGCCCGGGAAGGGGCCGCCCCTCCGAGCCCCGGGCCGGATCTCCCACACACAGGCCCATCCACAAGTGTCCACCTTCAGCCCAGACCATCGCGGACAGCTTGGGACCTGGAGATACAGCTCCCTCTGGACATGTCCTCTTGAGCATCCTTCTTCAGGGGGAGGGACCAGCCCGAGGCACCTGGCACCCCAGCCCGCTGGGGCCGCGGCCTTCTCGGAACAGGCCCGCGTGTGGGGGCTGGGGGTCTGCAGTACGCAGCCCGGGCTCCCGCCCCTGCACTTTGATGGGCCCGGCCCCCCGGACCGACTTAGGGGAGGCTTGTTCCTCCTGCAGCGAGGAGGGGCCATGGATTTGGACTGGAGGAAGCACTGCTGGGGATGCACCTCTGAGAGGCTGTAATTTCCCCGCTAAGGGGTAGAAAGTGCCCCCCAGGAAAAGGTCGTTTGAGAGGGGAGGTTAGAAGCACTTGCAACACTTCTTCTGTTCCCAGGAGGGTCGCCTGGCCCCGAGTGAGGGGCCTGGGCAGAAAGACCACCAGCAGCCCCCGGTCCTTGTCCACCTCACTCACGTTGAGGGGGACAGTGACCCAGGACCGTGTGGACAACATAGGTTTCTGCTGCTCAGAGAGAGGCTGCGGGTGGGTCTAGAGATGCTTTCTGGGTGACGCATGTGACAGAGTCACAGGCGGTGGGACCCTTTGACCCGTCTCTCTGGTGACCTCAGTTGTCACCTGCTGGCCACTCAAGGACCTGAGAGGGTCCCCAGAGAGGGAGGTGGCCCTTCATCTGACAGGATCTAAAGGCCCACAGGAGGCTCTCCGTGAATGAGGACGGCGGGGCTGCGCCCGCTGCATGCCCAGTCTTGTCCGGGAAGGGCGGCTGCTGAGAAAGGTGGGGACACGTGGGCTGGTTTCAGGGACCCTGTCACCCCAACAACACAGTTTATTTTTTATTTTATTTTATTTTTTTAAAGATTTTATTTATTTATTTGAGAGAGAGAGAGAATGAGAGACACAGAGCATGAGAAGGAGGAGGGTCAGAGGGAGAAGCAGACTCCCTGCCGAGCAGGGAGCCCGATGCGGGACTCGATCCAGGGACTCCAGGATCATGACCTGAGCCGAAGGCAGTCGCTTAACCAACTGAGCCACCCAGGCGCCCCCAACAACACAGTTTAAAGAGCGCATGACTCACAGGGCGACAGAAGTGGCCCGCACTCCTGCCCCTCAAGCGCATGCTCCCGCAGCCAGGCCCCACGGCTCCGGACGCTCGTTAGCTTAACCGCGCAGGGAGCACCGTGAATCCCTACCCGTGCCGTTAGCCGCCATCGCTCCCCGCCATTCGGGCCCCACATTCAACCCTTCCCGCCTGGCACCACCGCGGTGGTGTGCGAGCTGGCCTAGCCACGCCAGGCGGGGACCTGGGGAGTGCAGAGGGCCGCTCCTGGGGACGTCCCTGCAAATCAGTGTGGGGAGGATGCATGTCGGGGCCCAGCTGTCAGCAAAGCCGGCTTCTCCCTCCTCGTAGCTGCTTCTTGGAGAATCACTGATGCTTTCCTTTCTCCGCTCAGACACCAGGCAGCGCTTCCTAAATACTGCTTGCCTTGCTCTGACCACAGGGCATGCGTGCCGCTGAGCCTGGGCGCCACGGGGGCATGGACACGGAGGCACGCGCCCCCCCCCGCCATAGCCCTGGGCCACCCTCAGATCTGCTCCCCAGTTCCTAAGCTTCCTGTTGGTGTCGCCCCAGCTGGCTCCCCCTGGAGCTCCACCAGCGTCCCAGGAGGGGGGATCCAACCCCGGCCCTGGGGACGCCGAGCGGGAGGGCGCTGACGTCTGCCGGGCAGCAGGTGCATCCTCACGAGGCCCGCAGCTCATATCTCCGGCTCCTTGTTCCCACGAGGTCCGTGAGGAGAGGAACCCCATCGTCCACGCTCGTGCTCCAACCCCTCGCCCCTGACCTCAACCAGCCCTTCCCAGTCCGGCCATCAGCCGGCGCGTGGTCCTGTCCTAATCACGCTGCGAGGCGCTAGGCTCTCCTGCACCTGGTTAGCCTTGCACCCCCCACCAAAGGGTTAAACCCACGTGGGCAAGTGGCAGCTTCCCGGAGCTCCGTTTCCTGGCTTTTCTGTGAAGCGTGGGCAAAAGCACCTGCTCCCCGCTCCCGCTGCTGTGCTGGGGACCCCCCCGGCTGTGGGGCTGTGTTCGGAGCAGAGCTCAGGGCCGCACTGACTCTCTCCCCTCCTGCAATGGCGCACATAGAATCCGGCTGGCTGTTTTTAACATGTGCTCAGCGCACATTTTTTCTCCTCTAACAGATGCCTGGGGTGCTTCCAACTTCAGGCTCTTCCGAATCCTGCCACTCCGAGCGTTCCTGTACGGATTTTGGGTGGACAGTTTTTTTCGTTTCTCTTAGGTGGAGAAGCAGGAGTGGAATTGCTGGGCCACGTGGCTCAACTTCAAATTTAGCAGAGTCCTGGACTTTGGCCACTCCGGGCCCCGCCCCCACCTGTGTCTGAGGCGGGTGGGGGATGACCCTCCCCGCTGTGCCAGCAGGCTTCTCCCCTGGGACTGGAACCGGAGCCACCTTGGGAAGAAGCAGAGGCAGGGGCTCACAGGTGGCTGTCCCGTCCCCGGCTGCTCGCAAACTTGTGCGCAGGCCCTTCAAGCGGCCGCTGCCTGCACCTGCCCCAACTCTGGGCAAGGTGGCCGGCGGGAGGTGGAGACTCTGTCCCACCACAGTGGCCCCTGGACCCCGGGCAAGCCTCACCAATGGGACAGGAAACAGGCACGTTCCGTCGTCCGCCCTGGGCCCTCACAAGGAGGCCCCGTGAGGAGGTGAGCACAAAGCAGGGAAGGAGTGTCCTCACACCCCTGAGCTGTCTGAGCCTCCCCGGGCGGCCGGAGCACCGTGCCCGACGGCAGCTCCAACCACAGGCTTACTCCCTCCCGCTTCAGGGGCTGGGAGTCCAGGGCACGGTGCGGGCAGGGCTGCTGCCTCCTTCCTGGGCTGCAGGTGTCACCTGCCTTCCTGCGGTGACCTCACCCGGCCTTCCTGTGTGCCGTTGTCTGGGATCCCACTTTGTGTCCCAGGTTCTTCTTCTGATAAGGACACCTGCGGGATTGGACTCGGACCAGCTCTAAGGACCTCATTTGGACTTATTACCTCTTTTTTTTGTTGTTTAAGATTTTATTTACTTATTTGGGAGAGAAAGAGAGCACGAGAGAGCATAAATGGGGTGAGGGGCAGAGGGAGAAGCAGACTCCCCGCAGAGCAGGACCTGAGCCGAAGGCAGACGCTTCACCGACTGAGCCACCCGGGCGCCCAGACTTACTGGTGACACGCTGAGGTCCTGGGGGTCAGAACTTCAAGATGTGGATTTGGGGGACAAAATGCAGCCCATACACAAACCAAACCCCCAAGTGGCTCCGGTGCTGTTAACTAGGGAAGGGCCGTGTTTCTGAGAAGGAAGAGGATGCTGGAAGAGACCCCTGGAGGCGCCAGGGGGGGAGCGCGATGCTGCCCGAGAGAGCGCACACACCTCGCACCTGGCCTCGGCAGCTCTGGGGTGGGGGCGGGGGCTTCAGTGCTAGACTAGGGCCTTTCTAGATCCAGGATGTGAGAGAACAGCACTCGCTGCCGGCAGCCCCTCCCTTCTTGTCCAATTAGGGGCTGTGGGGAAACAGACGGCTTCCTCCCTCCTTCAGCCCCAGCCCGTCCTCTGTCACTGTAATTGAAGTGAGGGCTAGCCAGGCGTAGACCGTGCCATATTACCAGCACTAAACCAAGAACCCGTTTTAAGATGCAGGCCCCCTGAAAGTGACAAACAGCAGCACCGAGAAATAAATACTTGAAAAGGGCAGGGAAGCCATGAAACCGCACACAGCTTCATCAGCCTGGATTCCGGCACCATGCGGCTCCATCCCTGACCTCTGACCCACGTCACCTCCACAGAGCCCGAGGTCCAGGCAGAGGTCCTGGGAGAGGGAGACCAATGGGGCAGAGGGTGCAAGGGGGGAAAGCGTGAGGGGGGCAGAGGGTGCAGGGGCAGAGGGTGCAGGGGCAGAGGGTGCCGGGAGCAGAGGGTGCAGGGGGCAGAGGGTGCGGGGCAGAGGGTGCAGGGGCAGAGGGTGAGGGTGAGCAGGTGCAGGGTCGCCTGTCCCGGAGACAACAGCGGCGTCCCTCATCTCTCCGTTCCCACATCTGCCTGACGTCAGCACACCAGCCACAAGCGGGACATCTAGAGGCCGTGGGGAGCAGGCTGTGACGACCCCCCAGGACAGAGCCCTTCTCAGAGCCCCCTGCCCCCTGCCCTCGAGCCTCTCCTGTGTGCTCACCCCACAGCACAGGAAGGAAGCCCAGCCAAGAGGGTCCAGCCCTGCCTGCAGATCGCGAGGAGCCGGCGGGGTCTGCTGGACGCAGAGGACAGCGCCCTTTGTCCAACCCCCCCCAGCCACGTTCAGTGGACACGGAAGTGAAGGGGCTGCTGTGTGTCTCGCTGCCCTCTCTCTTCCCGCTGCCAGGCTGCTCATCACTGACCGGGGGAGGGCCACAGTCAAGGCTGCCAGCCCCGCTGCCCAGAGGCCGGCTTCCCCGGGCCTGAGAGGCGGACGGGGTCAGTGGTCACATCGCAGGGTCCTGGGAGCTGGGACAGGATACAATGCCACACGGCACTGGGGGCCAAGGTCGAGCTTCATGCTGCAGAAATACGTCCCAGCCCTTTGTCAAAGATGACTCTTCTCTTGGCTTTTTCTCCCCTCTCGGCAACACAGCAAGGGCTGACGTTACTCTCCTTTGTTAACGTCCTTCCTGCTCTTCCGTGGCTCCTGTGGCTCCCGCTCACCTGCAGGAGGGGAGGGGGCAGCCCTGCTCCCAAGGGCCAGGCGCCCTGCCCCCTCACACTCCCCATGCACACACCGTCCACCCCACGCAAGCCTAAGCCCTCCCAAAGACGTGACATGGCCAATCAAGGCTGTGAAGCCCCCGTCTCTGCGCTCAGTGGAGGATATTTTCAGCCAAGCAAAAAATACCTTTGTGGGAAGGAATCTTTGAGATCTCCAAGAAAAATAATAATTGCACAGTGCATCTGTTGTGAAGTCTATTTTTGGAGAACTTTTCTGGTGCTGTTACTCCCACCTTAACTAGGGATTGTAGAAAAGCGATGCCTATTTGCTCCTCTAAAGGGAAAACCCTAGCACATTCCTGCGCGGTGTACCTATTCGGGGCAAGCAGAAGCCCGGTGTCAAGTACACTTGCCATTACTCACGACTCAGCAGAGGAGGACCATTAAGTCCCAGAATCGGGATCCAGAGAGCGACGTTAGGCCACATGGAGGGTGACAGCCGCGGCCTTCAATCCAAGTGCTGAAGACAGCCGGCTGTGGGGCCTGGAGAGAGGCGTGGGGGCGGTGGGGCCGGGGAGGGAGAACCTGCAGCCGGGGTGGGGCTGCCCCCCTCTGCCACCCCCCATCCCCACTGGTGCAGACCTCAACCAAGGGAAGGTGGGGGGCTGCCATGTCTCCAGCAGCCTAAGGAGGAAGGGCTGGGCTGCTTGCAGGCTCCTTTATGGGTGTGCCTCGGTGGTCTCTCTCTGCTGACATTCCCCACCTGGCGTCATGATCCTTGGGTCCCACCGGACTCCAAAGGTGTGAGCCAGCGCTGAGCTTTCTCAAGGCTCCCTGGGTGATGCTAACGTGCCACCAGCTCGAAAGCCTGGGCGGGGTGGAGCGGGGGTTGGGGGGCAGACAGGGGCATCATCCTCTGCTCTCTGGATGGGTCCCTCTGGATGCTCCATGGGTCTCTCCGATCCACCATATCGAGAATGTTCCTCCCGAGTGCTGCTCTCCCCAGACTCCTGTAATCCAGGCAATGGCTCCCATCCACCAGGCCCCCCAAGACAGAAATCAGGTGTCACCTCTCACTCCTACGCCCTCCACTCCCCACATCCATGGCCATGTGCAGCTCAGAGCTAGCCTCTGTGAGCTCCGCGGCCTCCAGAACTCCATGAGCTGGGCCTGCTCTGACACAGTCCCGCTCCCCTGCCACCTGCCCAGGTTTGACGACTCAGCTTAGAAGCCACCTCCTGGGGAGAACCCCCTGACCTTCTCAGGCTGGGTCACACTCCGGCCCTCCCTGAAGTGCTGCTCTGGCTCCCCAGGGGTCAAGGCCAAGAGCAGGTGTCCCAGGGCACCTGGCACAGAGCAGGGCCACCGCAGGTATTTACTGAACAGACAGGAAATGGATGACGTCTGGCAAAATTTTGATCCCCAAAATCCAGAGGTGCCCTGGGGATGGTGGTCTCAGGTGCTCAGGTGGGGTGAGTAGTAGGGAAGACTCAGGTGAGGCTCTTCTGTCCTCCGTCCCCCACTGATGGAGCCGCAGGCTGAGCCCTCTTGGTCCGTGTCCCTGTCCTCGGCTGCCATCTCTTTGCTCACTTGGGCTTCTTCCCACACTGCCGGCCTTCCAGCTGGAGAAACGCTCCGGGGCCCCATGATTTCTCCAAACCTTTAAATGCTGATTTCCTGGGGCATGTAAAAATCCCCATACAAATAGGAATTGGCAACAAGCTTCTTGCTATTTGCTTTGTGGTTAATTACTTGTCATCTCAAAGCAGAACTGGGACAGCACAGAATGAGCCTGGAATTGTCCTCAAAAGCTCAAACAAAGGTCCCTCCTCTGCCCACGGAAGCCTTGGAACCATTGGAGGGAGGGCTGGAGACCAGGCCGACGATGAAGGGAGGCGTCTGGATGGGACCAAGCGGGACAGGGGGACCAGAGCGCTGCCCCCCCAACCCCCCTGCAGCCCTGCACACACCTGTTCTGCCCCAGCTGTCCGGGGCAGGAGGGATTCACACGGGGCTAGCGGCCCCTTCTGCCAGCTTCACAAGCTCCTGGGGGCTGCCACAAGGGACCTAGAGATCTTTTCTACCAAAGATTTTCAAACTCTGCATCAGAATCTCACACAGTACATGAAGGAGCAAACTTCCCTTCCCCCTCCCCTCCCTGGCAGGCAGGGTCACCAGATTTAGCAAATATAAAGACAGGATGCCTAGTTAAACTTTAAGGTCAGATAAACAATGAATAATTTTTTTGTATGAGTATGCCCCATATAATATTTAAGATATGCTTACACTAAAAAATTAAGGTTATTTATCTGACAAAAAAAATCAGATTTAATTAGGAGTCCTGTGGAGGCCGCCTCCACAGGGCCCTCCGGAGCCTCACAGCACTGCCCTCTCTAGACCAACTATTCAAGTGGGGAAGCTATCCTAGAGAGTCTAATTGACCTTCCAAGAGCCAAATAACTAGTTGGTGGCAGACGGGGCTATAGGCAGCTCTCCTGATTTAACTCCTACCTATCTGTCCGTTCATCTAACCACCAATATATCCATCCAACCATCCATGCATCCACCCACCCAGCCATCCACCATCCATCCATCCACCCAGCCATCGAACCATCCATCATCTATCCACCCATCCACCATCCAACCATCCATCCACCCACCCATCCACCATCCACCCACCATCCACCATCCATCGACCCATCCATCCATCCATCCACCCACTATCCATAATTCATCCGTCCATCCATCCAACCACTCATCCACCATCCATTCTTCCACCCAGCCATCTATCCATCCATCATCTATCCACCCCCATCCACCTATCCACCATCCACCTTCCATCCATCCATCCACCCACCCATCCACCATCCATTCTTCCACCCAGCCATCTATCCATCCATCATCTATCCACCCCCATCCACCTATCCACCATCCACCTTCCATCCATCCATCCAACCACTCATCCACCATCCATTCTTCCACCCAGCCATCTATCCATCCATCATCTATCCACCCCCATCCACCTATCCACCATCCACCATCCAACCATCCATCCACCCACCCATCCACCATCCACCGACCCATCCATCCATCCATCCACCCACTATCCATAATTCATCCGTCCATCCATCCAACCACTCATCCACCATCCATTCTTCCACCCAGCCATCTATCCATCCATCATCTATCCACCCCCATCCACCTATCCACCATCCACCTTCCATCCATCCATCCACCCACCCTTCGACCATCCATTCCCCTACGCATCCATCCAGCCAGTCAGCAAGTAAACACTTTCTCAGAGCCAAGTAGGCTCTGGGTCTTGTACAGCTGCTGGGGAAACAGAAATAAACAAGGTGGAGTTTATGCGGCCAGTGAGGTTCATGAGCCATTGAAGGGGCCGACTGTGGCCTGCCACTAGCCTAAGCAGCAAGTGTTCTGGTGTTCTGATCTCAGTGGGTGTGGAGTGCCCTGGGAGCCCTCTGGAGAGTCCCAAGCTCTGGTGTAGGGAGGGGTGGTCCCTGCAGGTGGTCCTGGGGCTGTCTCTTAGAGGAGGAGCATCTGCTAAGGAGAAGCGAACCAGGAGCAGCAGGTGATCGCAGCCTCGAAGGCTGTGACTCCAGCGCTGGGGTCCGGTCCCCAGAGGCGGCTGGGCTGTCTCCAGCATCAGACATTACATTCAGGCAGGGATTCTCCACCTCAACATGACTGACAGTTTTAGACAAGATTCATTCTTGATTAGCTGCATCTGGCCTCTACCCACTAGATGCCAGCAAAATTGAGGTAACCAAAAGTAACTCTGGTTACCCTGAGTTTGAGGTTAGAGAGGCAAAGATTAGTATAAACACACTCTTTTCTTCCAAGCAGGTTGTGGTCTTCCCAGAAACTCCGTGGTGCTGAAGACGGTGGGCCACAGTTACGAGAAAATGATACAACACACCCACAATCACAAGGATCTCACGGCCTCTACAATGCTCTAAACCACAAGCAAACGCCTTGCAAACGTACGCCTATTCACAAAGGGTTAACAGCACGGGTTGGATTGCTACTCTCAAATGTGCATCAATAATACATATGTGTACGTGTGTCAACAGACAATAGGAACATACTGAATTTTTTTCACAGTTTATCCAGCATAATCTGCAGTTGGTCTGTATTTGATTAAATACCACCATCTTTTATGTACGAGTTACATAAGTAAGTAGAAAAATCATTTACAGTCTGCTGCCCCATGAAAAATTAATCTCAGGTCTGTCCTGCACGCGTATCCTGAGTTGTTGGGGACGTCTGGCTAATTGAATATGGGGAGGGGACAGGGTGTCATCTGAGCCGCTGTGAACCTCATTTCTCCATTTTAATAAGTTGGAGCCTTCAAGAATTTTCTGCAGATGTGTGGATTAAAAACTATACTCGATGGTTTTTTAATCAAACAAATCTTGCAGAAGCTTCAAAATAACAAAATATTTAGTACACTGCTAGACAGGAAGCTCCTCTTGGGAAATTATTTCCTTAGTTACAACATCGCCCAAGTTTGAAAGCAAGTCCTCCTTGTCGGTGCGGGCCCACCGCACGGGCTTCCGTCTGCGCCTAGCGAACGCCGCTTCAGCTTCGGTGTCGGGGAAAAAGGAGGTGCCAGGCTGCCCTGGGCCTGGCTCTCGGGCCGGGCGCACCTCTGCAGGGCCGTGCTCCCTCCGGAGGCTCTGGGGAGGGTCCTCCCCGCCCCTCCCAGCTCCTGGTTGGCCCAGGTGTCCTTGGCTCGGGGCGGCGTCCCTCCCATTCCTGCTCTGTCCTCACACAGCCTGTCGTCTTCTTCCTGTGACCCTGCTATGTCTCTTTTATAAGGACACTTGCCACTGGATTTAGGACCACCCCGACCCAGGATGATCTCACCCTGAGACCTTTAGTTAAATCTACAAAACACTTTTTCTTCCTTTCTTTTTTTCCATTCCCAGGTCCTGTCTGTCCTTCCTTGGTTCTCAGGGTCGCTTTTGTGGCCTCCTGTCATAAGCCTGACAACCAGTTCCTTTGCACCCGCTCGCTGCTCACGCGCCAGTGCCCCCCCCTCCCCCAGAGAGTCCTCCCTGGAACTTGTGGCTGATGCAGCAGGAAGGTGTCCGAAGCTGCTCCGGCTCCCTGGCTCACTGCTCGCCGTCCCCAGTCCCAGTGCCCTCGGGCACGGCCTCGAGATCGGGGTTTGTGGTGGTGATGCGCTTCCTCCACGGGGACCGTGAACTTCTCCCAGGTAGACCCTCTGTGTCCACGTGTCCTTCCAGCCCAGTGACTTTGGAGGCCGTGGGGGATGATGGCAGCCACCCGAGAGGGCCCCTGAGTCCCCAGCCCGAGAAGTGGGCCCAGCAGCCGCATTCCTAGCCTCACTGAGTGAGATGCAAGCACGCTGGCACTTCAGGCGCCCAGGCTTCCGTGCGTGCCCTCGCCCCAGGCCCTCCGGCACTGGGTGCTGTGTGCAGAGTGCTCTTTCCAAAAGGTGCTGTGCATCATGCTGCCGCGTCTCTTTAAAACTCTGATGCTGATGAGCGGCCAGGACAAAGCAACGCTAATAATGTGGGAGAAATACTCGTGGGAGTTCAGTGAAAGCCGCGGGGCGTGTAAAGACCAGGTGGAGATGAGGTTGTCCTCTCCCTTCCTCCCCTGCTGCTTGGGTCCCCTGCTGCTGTGCCACGTCACCGTGCCTGGCCTAGAACAGCCCCGCTTCTGCCTCCCACAGTGCTGGGTCAGAGCCTGAAGTCGAGGCGTCTGGAGGCTCCGCAGAGAACTGCTTCCTCTCTTTCTCCAGCTCCCAGAAGTACCGCATCCCTTAGCATGAGGCCGCTGCCTGGGACCTCCACGTCATCCCGGGGCTCTCATCCCCCCCCACCGGCCCCTCCGTTCTTGACCCAGAAACGCCACAGACCCGAGCCCTCTCTCACACCGCCTCCTCCAGGAAGCCCTCCATCTCTCCTGCTCACTGGCAGCCCCTCCCTCTGCTGGGATCCCAGCTCCCTGTGGCTCCCCGACATGGACACCGGGCCAGAGTGGTACACACAGCACAGCCCAGCGGGGATGCGGGCCCAGCAGTTCCTGTGCTAAGCCCGGCTCAGACCCCCCACGGCTGCCGTGGCTGGGGTTCCCTCTCTCCTCCTGCAGTGGCCTCCAGGCCACCGTCCGCCCCCCAGGGCCCCACAGGACCGGCCAACGGAGCCCAGATCAGTGCACTGGTCCAACACCTTCCAAAGCCTCCACCTGCACTCTGGAAACCCCAGGTCCTTGCACAGGTCCCGGGGCAGCACCCCTCCCAGCCAGGGTGAAGCTCTCCTCTCCGGCCACCTGCTCAGGGACATCGAAAGCCACCTCGCCCAGCTGGTCACTTCCAGGTCAACCTCAGGTCGTCTCCTGGCCCTTAACCCCTGGGGAAGTTGCTTTCTTCATCCCATGGTGTGCTTACTCTTGTCCCTTCCCCTCCTACCCCTTCTTACCTGTCAGCCCGCCCACTCCCTGCTTCTTGCCCCCCTGCTTCTCTGCTTCCCTGCCCCCCTGCTCCCTGCCCCCCTACTTCCCTGCTTCCCTGCTCCCTGCTCCCCTGCTCCCTGCCCCCCTGCTCCCTGCTCCCTGCCCCCTTGCTTCCCTGCTCCCTGCCCCCCTGCTCCCTGCTCCTTGCGCCCCTGCCCCCCTGCCCCCCTGCTCCCCTGCTCCCCTGGCCCCTGCTCCTTGCACCCCAGCCCCCCTGTTCCCCTGATCCTTGCACCCCTGCCCCACTGCTCCCCAAACCATGGGCTAAGGAGGAAAAAGAAGAGGCTTTAATTTGCTAAAAGCAGCTGGTTTGGCTCAGTTCATGGAGGCCTGAGCAGTTTTAATTAGCACCATCCAACACTGTTCAGATGAATTTTGCAAACTTAGCAGCTCCTGGTTTTTCCTCTTAAAGTCACAGAGATAAAGTCACAAGAGGAGGCCCAAGTAGAGCCCCCAGGGTAACCCTGCAGAGTGCCCTTCTCCGTGTGCCCTGCGTGGACTTGGGCAGCTAAGCAGACTCTGCAGGCCGAGGAAGGAGGGACGGGCGGGCCCTGAAGTGAAGGCGGCTGGTGGAGGCTAAGGACGCTGGGCTCTGCCCACGCGGGGCCACGGTCAGGATGCCTGCAAGCCAGACCCCGCTCACTCACTGCTCCCCACCGCTGGGAATCTTGCTGCTACCACCCCACTTGTGAGTTGGGGAAGGTTCACATCGCTGGTGAATGGCCAGGCCAGGTGCCTACCCCTGCCCCGAGGACTATCTGCCAGGCCTGGACCCACTCGTCCTTGTATTTTGTCTGGCATTGACTTTCTGCTCAGCCTAATCCCTGCCCGGTGCTGACTCGGCCGCCCAGACGGGGCCTTGGCAGGTTCGTACTTCTTGATGTCTGTGTCCTGACTGTCAGCCAGGAGTCTGAGCGCGACCTGTAATGGGAGCCAGCCGGGGCGCTCACACCGAGTGCTCCCTGCGTGCTCCCTGCGTGCTCCCTGCGTGCTCCCTGCACACTGGTGCCTGCATTCCTGCCCAGGGGGCAGACGGCTCCCTCCCCGCCCCCCCAGCAGCAGTGACCACCTCGTCTCACACCTCCTTGTACCCGGGGCTCTGCAGAGGGTGGCTTGGGACTTACGTGTGTATGTCTGGCTCCCGGCAGCCCTGGAAGACACCAAGTGCATGGGTCACCGTATTCACGCCCAGCTCCTCGGTGCCTGTACAAGGACATGCCGCAGGAGGTAAACTCAAAAAGATCGGGGCACTGATTTAAAAAAAAAAAAAACAAACAGCGGGTGGTCCCTGATGGCCGGGGATGTTCTGAGCTCTCTGACAGACTCTTGGGCAAAAGGAGGAGCGAATGTCCTGGGGCCCACCTGCTGATGCTCTTGTGACCAGTGCAAAGCGATGAAGCATTCATGTTCCCTGAGGACCCCTTTCGGCAGCTGTGAGGCCCACCTCCTGCTCGACGCCCTTCCCAAAGGCCCAGCACACTGGGCAGGTGTGGCCTCCCAGCTGGCTGTAGACTCCGTGCCGGGGGCCCCGGCTCTGCATCCCCAGACACAGGAAGCATGAAGGAGACTTGGCCGCTTGGCCGGGGGCTTTGGGGGCTCTGGGGACTCCGGGGGCTCTGGGTCCATTTGTTTTCACCTGTCCTGTCTGGTCCCCGTGGCTCCAGGAGGCAGAGACGGGCTCTTCTCTGTTCTTTGGTTCCTCAGCAGCTCGGTCCCTGGGCCTCGAAGGGCAGTACACAGACAGGTGTTTCCGACTCCAAGGTCCAGGCACCTGTCCTGAGGAGCTCGCCAGGCTGCCCACCTGGAAAGACCCCTCGGCTGCTGGGTGGGGAAACTGAAGTGGCAGGGAGCGGTGGACGCCTGCCACGGGCCTCGAGGGGCCCACGCCCTTCATGACATTCAAGGTTGTTTCTACGGGAACATAAACACACCCTGGGACCGCTGGGGAAATCTATTTAATTAAGGATTAAGTCTTTAAATTAAATTATGAAATCCGTAAATCCCTTTTGTACAAATTGGAATGAGGATGCAGCTGCAGCGGGGGGTGAGCGGCGCACTGCGGAGCTCCGGGATCCTCCAGGTCGTCGGGGGGTGCGGCCCCCAGACGAGGCCCCGAATCAGAAGAGCCCCCTCTCTGCGATGGCAGCTAGGAAAAGCAAGGGAATAGTGGAGCTCGGACGCTGGCCATGCCCCGGGCTCCATCATCACCCAAAACCTCGTGCGGCAGGTCCCGTGAGCCTCCCCGAGCACGGAGAGAACCGAGGCCCCAGGGGAGAAGCAGCACCACGCGGGGCCCAGGGAGACACACGCCCCACTGTCCCATCCACACTGGGCTGCCGCATGGCCCCTGGGTCTCCCCAGCGTGCCCTAAAAGGCAGATGGCTCTGGCTTCAATGACCAAGTCTGTTTTTCAGAGTGAAGCCGCTTGAACCGAGGAGGGAGAAGTGCTTATTCTCCCTAATGCTGTGAAGCCCCTGATCTTCCATCTCTGTTCTGGAAGCGCCCACCCCGCGGGTGGCCTGGAAGCACGGCGGCAGCAGGACTTGCTGCTGCAGGTCAGGGAGGCGCCCTTGGCACCCCCAGTGCGGGCTGGGGCACGCAGGTGGCCGGGGAGGGGCTGCCATGTGCCGGGTCCCTGGCTCCCAGCAAAGGTGCAAGCGAGCTCCGGGCAGGGAGGGGGCCCCATCACCCTCCTCTCTCTGGAGCGGTGGAAGGAGGCCCTGATGGGTTCGGGGTGGGCTCCAGCAGAGGCTGGGGACCCGCTGGGGGCACGGGGCCCACCAGTCCCGTGGGAAGTCGGATGTGGGTGCCGCCCCTGGCAGCAGGGCAAGGGCCGGGCCCCGACTCGGACAGCTCGTGACGCTGCAGAGCTGATAGCAAGGCTGGAACCAAATCACAGAAAACCCAACTTTCCATGGTGAAAACTTGTGCTTTATTCTGTGCGTCCGGACCCAGACCCGTGAGGCCAACAGGGAGCTCCACCACCGGGCCACACGGACGGACAGACCACACTGTGGGCTTTCGAGGGGAGGAGGGCAGAGGAAGCTGGTGGGGCGGCAGCAGCGGCTGATAGAAATGACAGTGAAGGGCAAGGTTAGGGCTGCCCGGCCACTCAGATCCTCCCCTGGGGCAGTGGTGGAGGCGCCTTTCCTGCGCGCCCACCGCCACGGACCTCTTCCCGGCCCCTCCTCCTACACCGCCCCTCTCCTGCAGCCTCCACCTTGTACCAGCAGGGGTTGACCCCTCTCCCCGCCAGCAGAGAAAGCCAGGACCCTCCAGGGACACCCCACCACCCAAGGCCATCTTGTTCTGAACTCTTCTGGGGAACTTTATCCTGTCATTTCTTTCCGGATGGTTTGCATCTGCCCGGCCAGCAAGGAGTATGCACTGGAGCGCCTTGGGCATAATTTGATTAAGAAGTCGAATCGCCCTTTTAAAAACAAAGTCCTACAATAATCATATTGACAGCTGGAAAAATGAACTGGGGCCCCTCACACCCAAAAAGCTAGATGCAAAACACAAGGACACCACCTACATCCCACCACACAGCCCAATTTCCTCCATGCTGACCTCCCGTGCAAAAGCCCTGTGGTTAGCTACTTTCAAGCACTGAAGATGCTGACCTCTTGCATTCTTATCACAGAAACACATCCAACCCTTCATTGCTAGGGTCTCCCTCTTACTGTCAAGAAAGACAAATGAGAGCAAACAGCTACTTATCTCCTTCCCACTCTGCATAAATTCCTAATCCTGGATTATTCAAAGTCTGGCAGCGGAGATAAAAGATCTGCCCATTAAATGACAAAACAGACAGCACAGCTGGGAGGGGATTAACTATTACACAGTGTGGTTCTTAGCAGGGAGCAAAGGAGCTTCCAGGAAGGAGCACAAGTGTGTGTAGAAGGAGTTTCCTGGGAGAGGAGGCTTCCACACCAGGGTCTGACACAGCCACCGTTTTACGTGCCTACTGGTCTGGGGGTCGGCAGTTCGGGCCGGCCTTGGTTGCCCACCAGCGGGGTCCCTCATGCAGCTGTAGACGTGTGGCAGTGGATGGAGCCAGATGGTCCCGACGGCCTCACTCACGTGCCGGGCTGTTAGCTGGGCCTCTCTCCCCTCTGCAACCGGGCTTCTTTATGTGGTGTGTCAGGACAGCAAGATGGAGGGTGCGACCTGCAGCCCCTTCTCCACCACCTCTAATGGTCAAAGCGGGTCTCCAGGCCAGCCCCGAAGCAAGAGGTGGGGAATAGCCTCCACCTGTTGATGAAAGACCTGCAGAGTCACGTATCAAAGGGGTCTGTGCTCAGGGAGGTATGCGTCCATCAGCCCAAGCAAACAATCTAACACTCTTGGAGAAACGTCAGCTTTACAAACCATTAGGGTCAGATGGGACCTCCCCAAGACTTTGACCTGACCACGTTGTCAGGGAATGGAGCAGATATAGACAGGAAGGCACACAGCACCTGCAGCGTGGGGTGATAAGCCCCAAGCCAGCAGGGCTGGAGAAGCAAGTCCAGGATCTCCACATGGTGGTGCAGGAGAGCACTTTGGCATCAGTTTGAGTGGGAAGGAGGAGGCAGCGGGAATCAAGCGAACGGCATGTAGTTATTTGGTGCCAAGGGGCACGTGTGATCCCCAGAGTTCTCATGAAGGCCTGCCCAGGGTCTGACTCAGAGTGGAAGGGACTCCACTCCTATCAGTCCCCAGCATGATGTTTGTGGAGTCAATGAACTAAAGGAAAGAATGAAGCAAGGTCTGGTCTGCACTCACACAAGTATGTCCACATTTATTGAGCACTTTATGTATGTAAGCACACTGAATCGTGGCAACAACCTTCCATGCAGCTACTATTCTCATCTTGTCACACACCTAGCTAAGGGCTCCTTCCACCACCTGTGATGTCCCAACAGGTAACCCCTTCTTGCCCACTCCAGGGAGGGGGAACTCACCCCCTGAGGAGGCAGCCTTCAGGGTCTGGAACCAGAGCAGGTCTGTGTTGGGCTTTGGCACATGCTTCAGAAAACCAGCACATCTAAAGCTTGAAGCAAGCATCCAGTGAAGCAAGGAAGCCCAGCCTTACTTCTCCTATCTCACCCATCTTGTCCTTGCTCAATCCCAGAACAAATGGGTAGAGGCCTTTCTGTTCCCAGCCAACATGGACTCAAAGGACCACAGGGCCCAGTGGTGGACACGGAGATGCAATGCTCAGGTCCCCATAAGGATGGCCTGGATGCTCAGCTTTGGGTAGTGGTCAGCACACAACCTCCAGCCATCAGTGCCCTTGCAGTTTTATCAGTTTCTGCTTTGTGTGTTTTTGAAGCTCTGTTATTAGGTGCATAAATGCTGAGGATTATTATGCCCCCTTTTAACTGACTCCTTTATCATTATGAAAAGACCTCCTTGTGGTGCTATCTTTGCTATGAAATCTTATTTGTCTTATATTAATATAGCCAAAACAGATTTCTTTTGAATAGTATTAGCATGATATATCTTTTCTTATTCATGTTCTTTTGGGCTATTTCTGTTTTATATTTAATATGGGTTTCTTATAAGCTAAATATAGCTTGTTTACCCAGTCTGCCAATCTCTGCCTTTTAATTGGGGTGTTTAGACCATTTACACTTAATGCGATTATTTATTGGACTGGTTTTTAATCTACCATCTTGCTTTTTTTCTATTTATCCCATATATTCTTTGTTCTTTTTGTCCTCTTTTCGAAGTGTTTTTTTTAAATCAACTGTGATTTTTTAAAAGAAAATTTTAAATCTTTTGTTGGCTAATTAACTATAACCCCTTGTTATAGTATTTTATTGGTTGCTTTGGGATTTATCATGTACACATTTAGCTTGCCAAAGTCTATGTTCAAGTAATATATCATTTCACCTATGGATTAAGAACCTCCCATCATTGTCCTTCCATTTCTCCCCTCCTATGTTATAAACTTCATAACACTTTTTTGTTTTTGATTTAAATAGATTTCCATATGGTCTTATTTTCCTTCTGCTTGAAAAACTCCCTTTAGTGCTGCTTGTAGTGCGGGCCTGTTAGTGATAGATTGTTTCAGCTGTTGCATGGCTAAAAAAAACCTCTTTATTTCACCTTCATTTTCTAAAGATAATTTTCCTGGTAAGAGAATTCCAGCTTGCTGTAAGAATCAGTAGCATTTTTTTGTATCTGAACAGTGACATTTCTGAAAACTAAATAAATAATTCAATTCCATTTACATTAGTATCAAAGACAATAAAATACTTCGGGATAAATCTAAGCAAGGAGGTAAAATGTCTCTTACTTTGAAAACTACAAGACATTGATCAAAGAAATGAAAGACACAAATAAATGGAAAGATATCCGTGCTCATGGACTGGAAGAACTGATATTGCTAAGGTGTCAATGCTACCAAGAACTATCTACAGATTCAGTGCAATCTCCGTCAAAATTTCAATGGCAGTTTTCTCACGAAATAAGAAAACCACCTTAAAAGTTAGATGGAACCACAAAAGACCCCAAAAACCAAAGCAATCCTGAGAAAGAAGAACAAAGCAGGAGTCATCATACTTCCCAACTTCAAGCTTTATTATAAAGCTGTAGTAACTAAAACAGGATGGAATTGGCATAAAAACAGGCAAAAAGACCAAAGGAATAGAACTGAGAGCCCAGAAAAATATCCCAAGTCTATATGGCCAACTAATATTTGACAGGGAACCAAGACTACTCAGTGGGGAAAAGACAGCCTCTTCAGTAAGTGATGCTGGGAAAACTGGATCTTCACACGTAAAAGAATGGAATTGGGGGCACCTGGGTGGCTCAGTTGTTAAGCGTCTGCCTTCGGCTCAGGTCATGATCCCGGGATCCTGGGATCAAGCCCTGCATCGGGCTCCCTGCTCAGCCTCTGTCTGCCGCTCCCCCTGCCTGTGCTCTCTCACTCTCTCTGTCAAATAAATAAATAAAATCTTAAAAAAAAGAAAGAATGAAATTGGACCCCTATTTTACACTGCTCACTGAAACTAACTAGGAATGGGTTACAGACTTAAATGTAAGATCTGAAACCACGAAACTCCTAGAGTTTTCTTTCTAGAGGAATATGAGAAAAAAGCACATTGGCATGGGTCTTAGTAATGATGTTTTGGAAATCACACAAAGCAACAAAATAAAAAACAAACAAGTGGGACCACATCAAACTGAAAAGCTTCTGTAAGCAAAAGAAATGGTCAACAAAGTGAAAAGATGGGATGGGAAAAAATATTTGTAAATCTTATATTTCTTAAGGGGTTAATTCCCAAAATATATGAAGAGTTCATACAACTCAATAGCAAGAAACCCACAACTGATCCAATTAAAAATAGACCTTTTCCCAAAGAGGACATCCAGATGGCCAACAGACACATGAAAAGATGCTCAACATCATTCATCACTGGGAGAATACAAATCAAAACCGCAATGAGATACCATCTCACACCTGTCAGAATGGCTAAAATCAGCAACACAAGAAACAAGTGTTGTCGAGGATGCAGAGAAAGGGGAACCCTCATGCACTGTTGGTGGGAATGCAAACTGGTGTGGCCACTCTGGAAAACAGAATGGAGGCTTCTCAAAAAGTTAAAAATCGGGGTGCCTGTGTGGCTCAGGCAGTTGAGCGTCTGCCTTAGGCTCAGGTCATGATCCCAGGTCCTGGGCTCCTGAGCTCAGCAGGGAGTCTGCTTCTCCCTCTGCCTCTCCCCTGGCTTGTGCTCTCTCTCTTGCTCACTCTCTCTCTCTTTTTCTCAAATAAATAAATAAATAAATAAAATCTTTTTTAAAAAAGTTAAAAATAGAATTACCATATGATCCAGCAATTCTACTTCTTGGTATTTATCCAAAGGAAACAAAAATACTAACTTGAAAAGTTCTCTGCACCTCCATTTTCACTGCAGCATTATCTACAATAGTCAAGACCTAGAGACAACCTAAATGTCCATCGATGGATGAATGGATAAAGAAAATGTGGCACGTTCACACACACATGCACACATACACACACACGAATATCGTTCAGTCACAAAAATGAGGAAATCCTACCATTTGCAACAATGTGGATGGGCCTTGAAGACATTATGCTAAAGTAAAATAAGTCAGACAAAGACAAAAACTATATTATCTCACTTGCATGTGGCATTAAAATGCCAAACTCAGAAAATGAGGTTGGATCTGTGGTTCTCAGAGGCCAAGGTTGGTGGGCGCGGGCTGGAGGACGGGGGTAGAAAAGCAGTGCACAACATGGGCAACGCTGCTGTACACCGTGGAGGAAAGTTGCCAAGAGGGTAGCTCCTGAGAATTCTCATCACAAGGAGAAAATCCTTTCCTGCTCTTTTTATCGTGTCTGTGGGAGATGATGGGGGTTGACTGAGCCCACGGTGGCCATCATGTCACATGTATGTAAATGAGCCGTAGAGCTATGCACCTGCCGCTCACCATTGATGGATGTCAGTCACTCTCAGAGTTCCAGCTCGACAGCCCTGCTCTTCTTCCAGACTCTAACGATGCTGATCTTCTCTGCCTCGGGTTGTCCCGGACAAAAGACCTGACCTGTCCTCCCTTCTTCAGTATGCACTGTGTCCTTTTGTTCTGCCAACCTGCGAGATATTCTCTGTATCACTGATTGAAAGCATGGGATTGTTCAGTACCGCGGTGTAGCTGTGCTTGGGGTTTTGGTGCTTGGAATTCACTGGGATTCTTGGATCTCTGGGTTTATAGTTTTCATCACATTCAGAGAATGTTTGTATTTTATTTCTTCGGATGCCTTGGTGGCCCCGTCTCGTCTCTCCCTCAGAGACGTCAATCACAAATCTGCCAGGATGCGTGCGGCTGTCCCACAGTCACCACGCTTTGCTAGTGCTTTCTGTCTTGTTCTCTCTCTGCGGAGGCCACACTCTTCCTGGTGTCCCATCTGATGCCCTGTGACTCACGATGTCGTCGCACACACCGGCTGATAGGAACAGGCCCCACTCCTGGTCTTGCTTGGTGTTCCTAGGACTGCTCCCCATGATCCTTTTGGGTATTTTTTCCCCTTGGCCTCACGTGCTTACTTGCTGAAAACCCACGAGGTTCTTCGGCTGATGTCCCCCCCTCTTTGGTGCTCTGCCTCGTAGATGGTGACCACCTGGGCCCCCCAAACTCCCAGCTTCATTTCCTCCAGTGTGCAAGAACTCAGGTGTCCTCCCGGCTCCCCCTTCTTGCCTGCAACCTGAAAACTCTCTCTAGGCGGGCAGGTGCAAGTGTCCTGGGGCTTCCTTCCTTTGTCTCACACCTTCCAGGGTGTATTTCTTTTGTTGTTTGATGTCCAAACTCCTGAGAACCATTGTCTGATATATTTTGTCTAGCATTCTGGTGTTTTGTGTTGTGTTTTTTCAGTCGTATCAGGAGGGAGAGAGTAATCTGGTTCCTGTTACTCCTTCTTGGCTGGAAGCTACATTAATTTTTAAATTTTCCCAAGCCACGAAAAGGTTTTTGCTAGAAACATTCACTCCAGAAATATTTATTCACCGAAGGTAAATACACCAGCCAGTGGCCTGGGCATGGGGAGGCAGAGTGGGAGCAAGACAGATGGGACCGCTGCCCTCAGAGGTGAGAGAGACATCAAGAAAACCACACACTGACTGTTTAATTACAGTCATGATACCCGAGGGTTATAAAAGCTGACAGCATCCAAGCAGATGCGATCAAGTCAATGTGATTATTCATGAAATGTACATTTTTGGGAAATGACTTATGATGAGTTCATTTGCAGAATCAGGTAGAAGAACAGAAAGTGGTCCAAACGGCCACTGGCTTCACCAGGCGGGAGCGAGGCGGCACGTCCTGGCGGCAGGTGGGGGCGGAGGACAGAGGGCAGGGCCTCTGGAACCCCTGCCCTACGTGTGGAGTCCCCAGGGAGATGTGGCTTCCCTGCTGCTTGTCCCCGCAGCCAGCAGCCAGGCAGACATCCACGCAGCACACGTACACCAGGCCTGGGGCTGGCCGCTAAGAGCTGAGGGACGAAGGAGACCGGCAGAGCTCTTTGGTGGGTGGGCACAAGCACTAGAGGGGCTTGCAAGGGGCTGGAGTTTGGGGAGGGGCGGAGGACCCAGCAGGCTCTCACTGACTGGGCACATAAGGCTGCAGGTGCATGGTAGGGGCAGTGGTCACAGGGAAGGAGAGGGACAGAGGGTGGAGGGGGCCAGCGGGGGCCCTGGGGCAGGAGGACGGGTGCGATGCAGGAGGAGGAGGGGGCAGCAAGCGCCCAGGAGGGGCCGGGGGCTAGGCCAGAACTGCCCAGGACCCTGAGTCTGCCCTCACTTGGACAACTAATAGCCCGGAGCACCCACGTGCACCAAGAGCCCTCAGGGTGTCTGCTGAACAGGACGCTGGCTCGGGGTAAGGGGTCGGTGAGACGAACTTGGGATTCAACGGGTTAAAGCCCTCATCTTTCTAGGTCACCTCAAAATGGGAGCCGAGCTAGAGAAGCATTTCAGCAGGTTGTGTAGAGGCCTTCTGGGCAGGAGGTTTCCACTGAGTGTCCTCTTCCTCCGCCAAGAGTGTTCCAGGCACTGGGAAGCCATCGTGCCCCTGAGAGTCCACCGGCAGGTGACGGGGTGACAGGTGCACCTCCTCGCGTGCTGAGGGCAGCGGCCGACGGGACACGGAGGGGCCCTGGCCCCGGGCAGGAGGAGCGGCTTCTCCCCGCTGTGATCAGGAGCAGGAGGCAGGCGGGACTCTGTGGGGTTGAACGTGCTGTGCTGTCTCAAGGCGTCCGTGCCACCTCACCCCAGTCTCAGCAGGAAGGCAGAGCAGCTGAGATCCTCAGGGGCTCCGAGCTTTAACACAACTCTCCGGGCCATGCCCCTGGGGCTCCGGGAGACGGCCAATGGGCCAGGACAGCACTCCTCCCTGAACAACTGGGGCCCCACACCCAGGCTTCGCCTGTGCTCTGGAGCTGAGCTTGTTCCTCGGGAGGGTCCAGGACCTCGGTTCGGAGGAAACGCTCGGAGCACAGCAAACTCAGCCGGGCCGCGGCGCCGGGGAGCACCCCGAGAGTGAGGACGCCCCTGTGTGCACGCCTGGGGGGCCGTGTCTCCCGTCCTCCCCCCCACACCCCATACGCTCCTTGGAAGCCCGGATGCTCCAGCTGTCAGAGCAAAAGCCGCCCCAGCCCGAGGGCACAGGGAGATAACGCAGGGACTTCGATGCCGGATCCCAAATGCCTCCCACCTTGCCCGGCCGGCCAGAGCGTCCCTGAGGCAGGGCATCTGTGTGGAGGGGCCGCTGCCCTCTGCGAGGACGCGGGGTGGGGGGCGGGAGCGCGTCCTGGCCTCACTCAGGAGCCCCTGCGCCCAGCCGGCCGGCGCCTCCATTCCCCATTAGCTTGGGCGTCCTTGCCCCAAACTGCCTTGAAAATATCAACCCCTCAACACTTGGCCCTTGCTCACAGAACCCACTGCCATTTATTATTCATACCGAGGAGGTTTTAGGAGAGGCTGGGCACTCATTGACTGGGAAGTACAATTATGATTTCATTAAAGATTGATCACACATGTGGCTGGTCATTTAAATAATGGCACTGCTGACACCATTAATTGAATGACAAATGATCCCACCCTCACTCCTCCGAGTGATAGCAGAGCCTAAGAGAGGCCGCTGGCCAGCCTCCTGCCCGGAGGTCAGGACAGAGTCAGGGCAGGGCAGCTGGAATGCGGGCTGCAAATCAGGCCAGCGTGGGGGTCAAAGGCACGAGGCCCGACGTTGGGGCCCCCCTGTGTCCTCGGACCCACGCACAGCCGCCGCCTCTCCGTCCACAGCAAATGTCTCCAGGAGGAACTGAATTTCAAGGTAGTAAGACAGACACCGTGTGTGTGGCTTAACGTCACTTCATCACGAAAAGCAGATTGACGGAGGCTGAAGGCGGGGACGGCCCTCCCAGGTCCTGTGATGTCAAGGTCGTCTGACTAGACCTGCACGGAGTCCAGCCTGTGGGCGCCCGAGGAAGGGACCCATCGAGGCACGTGGCACGCATGCATTCGTTCACGTGGGCTCAGTGAATGAACGTGGGAACAGAGAGCAGGCCAGCCTGCGCCCCACACCCCGCTGACTGTCCTCGGTAAGTGGGAGAGTAAGACAATTCACAGAGAACCATGTCAGGGAGACCCCCAGCCCGGCGCCCGCCCCTAGAAGCCCCCGGTACCCATGAGCCCCTGTAGGGCCAGCCCCTGCCCTGGGAGGCTGGTGGCAGCGGGAAAGCATTTCCTGAGGAAGGCAGTGCAGCACCCCCTACCCCCCTCCCCCTGCACCTCCAGGGAGGGCAAGTTTCCAGGCAGAGCTTCCAGGAAACAGGAGGCAAGGGAGAAGGTCTGAAGTCCTGGGGCTGCAGATCACAGGTGCAGGATGGCTGAAGGGGAAGCTCAGGTGCAGGGCATAGGTCTTGGGCTCCCTGGAGGAGGTGCCCTTGGGGCAGGGCGGGCAGTCAGCTCATTTCCAAGAGGTTCTGCCCCGCACTCAGTGGGGATCGGGGATGCAGTTCCCTCTGGCCCAGACTGTGCTTTCACTCCCCCTTGCCTGTTCCCATGTGAGGTTTCAGCCCAGATGCATGGCCTCCTGGACCCCACTGGGCTTCTCCAGCCATGCAACCCCGGGAGGCCACCTGAGCCCCCTGCCTGGCCCTCTGCCCCCGGCCCCCTTCCCTGGGCTGACCAGGCTGAGTACAGGGGGGGAGGCAGGAGAGCAGGGGTGATGGACTGCAGGGGAGGCAGCGGGCCACATTTGCCCCCAGAGGAGCTGCCCGGAGCTTCGCCTCTGCTCAGAATAATGAGGCTTCTGTCTTTTTCCGCGGCTCTGGCTTACTAAGCACTTTCCCATTGACATTTCATGCCACACTCACAACCACCCGGCTCCCCTCTTCCAGCTGCAGAAACAGGGCTCCAGGCAAGTGAAGGTCACACGGCTTTCACAGGAGGGAAGCTTCCACTCCTCCAGATGGCTGGGGTGCCCTCAGACTTCCCCTTCGTGCTGGAGCTGCCTGGGGGACCCCGAGGTGGAGTGGGGAGAGCGGGGTGGCTTCCCCCTGCTGCTTATCTGCTGTGTGACCTTGAGCAACTCATATTGCCTCTCTGGGCCCATGCTGGGCCCCAAATGTTGAATGTTCAGTTCCCAGCTTGGCACCATTTACCACCTTCCCCAACAAGGTTATGAGCACACACATTGCCCTCACCAGATGGAAGGTTCTGGGGCCCGAGTGCCCCCAGCATCCCTCCTGCGCCTCACCTCCACCTAGTTCTCATTTCTTTTTGCTACAGAAGGCGGGCGGGAAGGCAGGCAGGGGACCACCTGGGGACCCTGGAGAAAGAGGCGATGGCGGGACGAGCCTGCCGCCCACATTCTGCTGAGATGGGGCTTGTCTTCTCCTCGGTGGCCATCGACCTCTTCTCCATTAAGGAGCAAACAATCGCTTTTGTAGAAGTCCACGTCTGAGCTCCACGAAGAGGGAATCCATAGAATAAAGGATTGTCCCAATTATGTCTCTGCTTTTTAAGGAAAAGAAATCCAAATTTAGCACCGTGGGAAATGGAGCTACAGAGAAAGCAGCACGAGAGAAAATCGTTTGCACCCCGGGTAGCCCCCTCCCTGGCGGAGTGGGTGGTGGGATGATCTGGAGCATATGGGGGGGATGATCTGGGCAGGCCGCTGGTGCTGAGGCTGCGTCCACGCTCGGCCACTGTCCCCGAGCTGTGGGTGCAGCCACGTGGGGCCCACCTTGCAAACCAAGGGAGAGATTCTTTCTCATGGAGGGGGCGCTGGAGAGGGGAGACGCCCCAGAGCCTGGAGGTGGCCCCATCTCCTCCCACAAGGCGCCTGCTGGGTACGGGGTCCAGCCGCTCATTCCAGGCCCGGCAAGGAGCGGGCCTTGCCGAGTAGCATTTTAATTTGTCTTCTAAAATTGCTGACAACACAGAAGCATGCTGATCGTAAAGAGTGAATGTGAGGCTGTGTGTAGGGTGAGCCGTGAAAGCCTCTCCCGCCGCAGCCGCCTGCATTTCTGTCCCTAGTCCGGGCTCTGCTCGGCCACAGTGTCCCCGCTTCACGTCCGGCAGCCGGAGAGGGCCCCCTTGCACAACCGTCTTCTAGTTGAGGAACCTGAGAGTTGGGCGCCGGCTGCCCAGCGTCCCCAGAAGAGGCTCGGTCATCGGGACAACCTGGCTAGGGGCTCTCCTCCCAAAGTCCCTGTTCTCACCTGAGGTTTGGTCCACGGGTGACCCTTCCTGCCCCATCTTGGGCTTCGAAGTGCTGGGGGCCATATTTATCACTGTCACATCGGTGTGTCCGGCTCCAAAGCTGTCCCCCGGGCCCATCCCTCCCAGGACAGCTGGGCCCACAGAGTTCGCCCACAGCCTCACGTCACAAAGGAGAACACAGGCCCAGACATGAAAGCAGGGCCCCGGGTCGCCCGGGGCAGTGTCCAGCCCAGACCGTGGGGGATGCCGCCCACCAAGCCCCGCACTGCTCAGGTCTCCGGCCAGTAAACGCGGGGCAGAGCTGACCCGGCTCCAGGCTGCCAGGACTGTGCCATGCTGACCACCCCCCAGAGTAAGGCTGCAGACCCCGCTAGTGAATGAAAATTTGAGTCAAGGGATGAAGGTCGCTCTCCACCACTTAAGGTTTCTGTGAGTAACACATGTGGCCTTTAAAACTGGAGGAAGAAAGTTCTCTTTGTCATGACGCAACAGGGAATTGGAAAAATGGTTCTTGTACACACGGTGGCTTCGGGCCATTAAGTGCTTGCGCGGCCCATCACAGAGCATTAGGATCGGCCCCTGGTGGCCTTTCCAGGAAGGCCCATTAGCAGGCGGGGACAGTCCAGTGACAGAGGAGGAGGATGCTCCCCGGCTGGCTCCATTAACCTCGTTTCCTTGGTTCGCAGTCCATTTGGATGAGCTCTCCTTACGGAGCGCGGAGCCCACTTCCGCCACTCTCAGGACTCCGTAAACAAGCTCGGCAGCACCCCGGGGGAGAAGAGGGGACGGCGGGAGCCGCAGACGGTGGCTCATGGCAGGGACGGCAGCAGGGGCCTTGGGATTGGCCCGATTACTCTTACTTTCTTCCCCCGGTTTTAAAGGCCACACGTGTTACACATAGAAGCCTCGAGTGGTGGAGAGCGGCCTTCATCCCTTGATTCATCCTGCAGGACCCGTTGGCTCTCACTGTGCCCGGTGCACGGAGGGGCACAGACGTGGGCACGGGGTTCAGAGAAGCACCAGCTAAGACGACTTAGGCTAAGGTCCTCAGGGGGGTGGCTGGAGAATCAGGAGAGCCTGGGGGAGGACAATGAGGCAGACCTGGGGCCACACACCTGCCCTGAGCAGCCGTGACAGGCGGTGGTTGGGGTTTAACACCCATGCGGTCAGTTCCTGCCATCGGGCTGTCCGGCCTCAGCTGACTCCCGGGGTCCAGCCGGGGGCTTCTCGGCTTTCCACCCTGGTGGACACAGAGGGGAAGAGGGGGCTGGCAGGGTCAGCATCCCGGCCCTTCGCCTTGCGAAGATGGTATATTAGCTGTCTCCTGCTGTGTAACAAATTACCCCAAAACATAGAGGCCTCACTGACAACCATCTCCCATCTCATGGCTTCGGTAGGTCAGGCCTTCAGTGTGAGCTTAGAGGACTGGCCCTGTTCTGGGTGTCTCGGGAGGTGGCCGTCGAGGGTCGGCCAGGCTGCACCGTCTGAAGGCCAGACGGGGCCGGGGACAAGATGGCGCGCCCACATGGCTGGGAAGCAGGCTTCAGCTCCTCGCACCACGTGGACGTCTCACCAGGCTGGTGAGGTGTCCTCACTTGCGGCAGCCGGCATCCCCAGGAACAAAAGGTCCGAGGGAGGGAGCAAGGGGCAAGCCACAATTTGGTGACAGTCTCCAAAGTCATGCCCTAACCCATCATCCACATTCCCTTCCTTAGACTAAGTCCAGGCCACGCCTCTTGGAGGGAGGATTGCCTAAGAAACTACAACATAGTTTTAAATTTTTTGTGAAAACCTTTCCATGTTTCTCAGTGCTTACTTATATCAATGGATATAAAAATTCAAATCTTCAGAATTTGGATTCTATTACATCATTTATTATTGAACCCTAACTTTCCCACGACTGCGTGGTATTTCGGGCCACATGATGTCCCAGGAAATGTTGACAGAATACACGGGCACTGGACAAATTCCCGGCGCCACCATTCGATGGCTTTCACTCATGTCCCACATTGGAGTCAGGATTTAATGATCTCAAACAGGCTTTAGGTGGATATCGTGTCAGAGACGACCAATGCGCTATCTGGACTCTCTTCCTCCCGGGCACGCATGGCCAGGTTTCCCAGGTGCTCTTGGTCCCCTGTGACCTGACCCAGTGAACGGAGAGGAGACGCCACGTTCCACTCCCTTGTCGGCCAGGACACTTCCCAGGTGCGTCCTCCCTCAGCATCCCTCTCTGCCACCTGAGCCCAGGAAGGTGGGCTGTGAGCCGGGGGCCTGGGTCCCTGAGAGCTGGTGTGGATTTGTGTCCACAGCTAGTTTCTGCTAGAGCCCACCACACCCCTGTGCCCTTATCCGGTGATCTCCCGAGATGGCCTCAAGGGACAGGGGACTCGGTCAGAGGACAGGCACAGTTTAATGTTGATGCACACAGACTGCCCCGCACAGGGCAGCCGTCCTCGTCCTCCGAGGGTCCTGTATGCCCGGCCTCCACCCCCAACAAGCCCTCCACAGACAAGGCAGGGAGGTGACCCCCCCTACCCAGAACCACTCACCAGGGCTTGGGTCCTTCTTGTCCTTAGCCCTTGGTGCTGTCCCCTCCCTCCTGGACTGTGACTTGGCCCCGTGTACTCAGGTTTCAATAAAGGTGTGTTCAAAGAGCCCGCTCTAGCCCAGTCCCAGAGGGGTGGACGCCCAGGGCTGCGCTGCCCCGGGGCCCAGGGAGCTCTGCCCCTGCTAGGCACAGCCATGCTCCCTCCTCGTGTCCACCACACGCTGGGCTCCCGGAGGGCAGCGCCGTCCTGTCCAGCTCAGCACGCAGAAGGCACAGGGGAAGCTCATCATGTGAACGAGGGAAAACAAAGATGAGTGAGCAAATGCGTGGCCAAGGTGAGTGTTGGGGCTGAACCGGGTCCCCCCCGCCCCAGAATCCTAACCCAGGATTCAGAGCCTCAGAACCTGACTGTGTTTGGAGGCAGAATCTTTGCAGAGGGGACCCAGTTCAAATGAAGCCGTTAGAATGGGCCTCCCCCAGTGGAACTGGTGTCCTTATAAAAAGGGGAAAGTAGGACACAGACGCCCAGAGGGACGGCCACGTGGGGACACAGGGACAGGACGGCGTGTGCGAGTCACGGAGGGAGGCTTCGAGAGGAAAACACCTGCCAGCACCCTGATCTTGGACGCCCAGCCTCCGGGACTGGGGGCCAATGGGTTTCTGTGGTTCGAGCCGCCTGTCTGCCGCACTCCGTTACGGCCGCGAGCAGTCCAACGCAGAACCCTCCTGGATGGTGCTGGCCTGTCGCCTGGCCGCGGCAGGTGGAAGGCCTTCACGGGGGCGGAGGCCGGGTGCCTCTGAGGACCCCAGGAGGTCCCCACGGCAGCCCCGACCTCGAAAGCTATAGCTCGCACCCAAGATCCTTATTTTGTCTAAAACCCTGTAGATGTGCCCTCATTAGCCGTCCTGGATCTCACTTTCAATGGTTTTCTTTCTGCGCCTCTGACCTGTCAGCATGAATAGCCAATTATTCCCCATTTGGAGTAATTTCTCAGCATGCAGAACCTCCCTCGCAGAGTTCTTTTTCTGTCAAGCAACTCGAAGAGAAGTTACGGCCACGATGTGCTCGTTATAGGGAAACGGTGCACGTGGATGTGTGCACGTGTGTGTGCGTGCGAGCACCGCGGGAGGTGTGCCCATCCCACACATAACTTGCGCTTCAAGCACCCTTGGGTTCATGAGCCTGTTCACTCTAACAATTACCTTCATGCTTTGGGGTTAAAGAGGTGTGGGCAGAATTTTGAGCTCAGCCACTTTCTGCACAATCAGGGGTGACTCCGTCCCTCTGGGCCTCAGTTTTCCCATCCGTGTGCAGAATGACAACCATACCCCAGATAGAAAGAGATGGGCTCAGGGCCCCACCCACAGCCGGCCAGTGTGGCCGTCCTGCTCACCTCCCTGCAGTGGAAGATGCCCAGCTCATGTGCCCATTACACAGAGCAGAGAAGTGAGGTCTGGAAATGTCAACGGGTGTGCTGAGCCAGGACTCAAACACAGGCTTCTGATTTCAAGGGACAGACAGGATGGAGCCCAGTCTCAGATGGGTGATGGCAGCCTCCTGGCTGGATGCAGCGGGGGCAGAAGGCATCACCCCATGGGAAGCCTTTACAGGGGAGGGGTTTCCTTCCGGGTCTCAAATAGGCGCATCCTAACATCACCTTCCTGTCCTGAGCACGATGCTGGAGAGGCTCTGTAAGGGCATTTATTTGCCTCTGTGGCCTTCAAAAAACTCAGTTGAGGTTTATGGCCCTGGATGGGAGAGCCAGCTTCCTGTTTATGGTAAAGTCACCAATGGAGAGGTCCTGGGGTGCACCCCACAATCCTCCTCCTGCCTGGAAGCCTCCGGAAAGGACTCTACGCCCAGGAGCAGGTGGGGTACACCCGTCTCATGCTTCTGAGCAAGAGCACACAGGAATCTTAGCGACATGCCGGCATCTGAGCCTCCTCGGGGAGTCGGGAGGGCGTCTGGGGGCAGAGGGGTTCCTGAGTGGGTCACGCACGCCAGCCCCCAAAGGGGCCCCGGTGTTACTGTGACGGCGACCGGAAGCCATTCCACCCCCTGCCCCTTCGAGGGGGTCTGCAAATGCTGCTGGAGGCCATCACAGACTTCCACTCCTTTTTCAAATTTTTAGCCTCAACGAGGTTTAATCGATACATAGAAATTGCGTGCACATAATGAAAACATCTTGATGAATTTGGACACACACTTACGCCAGGTACCAAGCGAGGTACCACGCATACCCAGCACCCCGCAGAACGTCCTTGTGTGCTTTTGCGTGTGCGTGCGTGTGGTGTGTGTTCGGTAAGGACACATTTGGAAGTGCACAGCACACGCTGTAAACTGTAGGTGCTGTGTTAGCGCACACAGCCGTGCACCTGACCGTTAGGACTTAGTCATCGGGCGTGACTGAAACTCCACACCCGGTGAGTTTCCCTTTCCAGAGGCTTCCGGCCAAAAGCCACGGGCCCTACAAACACCGGAGCTAATGGGGTCCCTCTTGTGTGCCGAGCACCCTGGGAGGTGCAGAGACAGACAAACATCCGAGACCTGTCCTCGTGCCTATAACCCACATAGGGAGGTCAGTGCCCAAGCACGGCCTCGTTCACCCCGGTGCAATTATGGGTGAAAGGAAGGGAGGCCAGGAGGCCAGGCGGCCCTTGGGAGCGGCAGCAGCCAGGGTGTGGACCAGCTGGGGCTGAGAGGCCAGCCTCTGGGTGGAAACCCCAGAGCCTCGGCAGAAACGAGGGCTGCGTCCTCAGGACATTCGAGCCTGCATCCAGGAGGCTCCGGGATGGCATGGACTTTGGGCTTTTTAAATGTCACGAAGAAGTCCTCTTGAAGAAACCTACTTGTTGTCTTTGTTGGTGAGTGCTGGTGATCATTAGCATCTTCGCTGGAGCTTCGGGAAGAGCTCTGGACAGAGGACCAGGAGTCCGGGTCCTGGTCTCTTCTCGGCCCCCAGCTCCTGCATGAGCCCATCACAGCTGCTCTGGGCCTCACCTGCCCCCTTAAAGCTACCCGGTTGGGGGAGTTAGTCTCAAGGTGGGCTGACCGGAAAGTTCTGTGATGTAAGCACAAGGTGACATTGGGACGGGGTGGGTAGCTCAGCCGCGGGGCCCTGGATGCCCAGTCGAGGGGCGCCGGCTTGCAAGGACTCTCCCCTCCCTGGCATCGGGTGGCGGCGGCTGCTGGCTGTTCGCCCACCGAGTCCTCTCTCTGGCTGCCGGAAGGTCAGGGAGGTCCTTCCGATGCTCGAGGCAGCTTCTGGGTGGCTGCACTGCACTGGCTATGAGCTTCTGCTGGAAGAGCCATTAAAGCTGCAACTTCCAAGGCCATGGGCAGGTTGGGGTGTGGGGTGATGTGAGCGGAACCCGGGGCAAAGGCCCATGTGTCCCCTTGGCGGCGGGCCGCACCCAGCAGCACACGCTGGCCTTCGTGCTGGCCGAGCCCCGGCCCGTGTTTGCTCCTGCCCACAGCTTCGACAGAAGCCCTGCGTGTGCGTGCAAACAGGCTGTGTCACCGCGCCTGGCGGAGGAAGGTCGCCGTGCCCTTGTCTGTTTAGCTTGGCTCTGGGAAAATCACTAATTAGAACCCCAGCTTCCCAGGTTGGAATCCCAATCCTGCAGCCACACACGCCTTCATCCTCTCTCCCTGCGCATCCCAAAGTCCCCAGCTGAGAGGGGAGGGACGCGCTGGTTCTTCATTGGCTGCGTGGTTAGTGTGGCCCTTCTCCTTGGGTTCTCAAAGCCACTGGGAAATAGTGGAGCTGCTCTTTCCAGCTCTCTTTCCAGGGCCACACCACAAACAGGGGCACCTGGAGGGTCAGGGCGTCTCCCTCCAACCCGCTTCTCACCTCTACCCAAGGAACCCAATTCGGCTAGAGCCCAGCCTGGGCCTGGCTGGGAGGGGGCCACGTTCCCTCCTGAGAGCCCTGCGGTCTTCGCCCAGGTGTCCCCACCAGTGGCCTTTGGGCCATCTGCCTCAGATTTGCACACACTGGCCATGCAGCTGATTCCCCAGGCCCCACCCCAGCCCGTGCTGGTGGATGAGCATCGCAGAGGATGCTCCGGGGCTGGCCTCACGGAGGGCAGGGGCCCCACCCCACTCCTCACCCAGCACTGGGAAGGCTCCAGGCTTGTATGATGTCGCCCCAGCCCTCCCACCTCCAGCCTTGGCATATTTTGTTCCCCGTCCCGGACAAAGCCCCCGCACCTGGGGCCCCCCACAGAGAGTGCTGCTGATGCCCCATCAAAGTGTCCCTCCCTACTGTGAGCCCCACTCTCAGCAGTGTTCGCTCCAAAGTGGACTTGTATCCTAAGTGTTTAAGGGCACATTGTCCTCCTCCTTGTGGAGGGTAGCTCCGTCACTCGGCCACCCAGCCTATCTCGGCCACCCTTGCCCTCAGAAGTCAGCACTGAATCCATATCTGTTAAAGGAAGGGACCAAGGACCAAACAGCGGTCAGAACCCAGGGTGGGCACGGGACCCCTCGCACGGAGACGGAGGTGCCCCATGATGCTTCCCCCGAACCTGCAGGAGGGAAACTTCCCAGGATGGGCCCACAAGGAGGGGCTGCATGGCAGAGTGACCGTGGTCCAGATCTTTTCTGTTGACCCAGATCCGAGATCCCCTGGGGCAGCCTGGGGCTGGGGTCGCATCCAGGGTAGCACGTGGGGCCCGAGAAGTTCAACCACCCGGCTCTGAGGCATCTGTTTAGCCAAGCTAAACAGCCACCCAACACACGAGCAGTCTGTGATGGTTCAGACACATCGGGAGCGAGGTTGGAGTCACCCATCAGGCAAGGAGCCGCACCCAGCTAAGGTGCGCCGAGGGACGGGGCTACGCAATGGGAGTGGACATGGAGGGTATAAAGGCCAGGGCGAAGCGGACAGTGGTGTTTACAAGTGTTCAGATGCAGCGCACACCCACATCAGCCGCTCTTCCATGCCAGGCTCCCACTTCCCTGCGCCTAGCTTCACCTGGGCTACCCATAGCTAACCGTGCGCTCTGCATGGTGGGAGCCAGCAGGATGACCCCTCCTACTGGCGCTCACGGCCTCTGAACCCCTCTCCTCGGGTGTGGGCTGTGCTCCTGGCTCCCTGCTAATGGCGGATGGAGCACGGCAAAAGGGAGGGGTTAGCACTTCACCATCGGGCTGCAAAGAGGCCGTGACTTCTGCTTGCTGGCCCCCCTCTCCCTTGCCCCCTGTCTTCTGCAGCCCCTGCGCTGAGAGACGTGGGTGCCGTGTTCCCGGCAGCCCTGCAAAGAAGTCCATGCAGCAGGGGCCGACTGCTCAGGCTGGCAGCCCTGTGAGTGGGTGAGGGAGGACCCTCACCATCCAGCATTCAGATGAAACCGCAGCCTGGCTGACGCCTCCCTGCAGCCCCACGGGGTTCCCGGCCACAGAAACTGTGAGGCAGTCAGGTGCGTTGCTCGAGCCTCTGTGTTTAGGGGTAAGAGATTCCGAATGCACTTGGTGTTGAAGCCACAGGATCTCAAAAGGGGAGTGTGGCTCAGCTGCAGCAGGAATGAACATCACCCCAACACGGGTAAAAGGACTCTGTGCCCTTGTGTTTTCAGTTTTATGGAGGAGAGCGCCTCGCATTAGGCAGAAGCCTGGATTTTGCTATTTATTGGGGCATTAAGTCTGTTTACGTGAGCTTTACGCGGACGCTGGCTGACAAGGGGAGGACCGCGGGGTGTCTCCACCGCCCGCAGTGCCCTCAGCTGCATGCCCTGGGGAGCCTGAGCCCCAGAGCAGCCGTGCGTGGGACTGGGAGGCCGGCGGCCGTGTCCGTGTTCCTCTTGTGCTGGGAAGTCTGGGCACGCTGTCATTTGGACGCTGGCCCGCCCGTGGGCACGGGTGGCCTGGTACCTGCCCTATTGTTCCACAGGCTCTCCACCTCCCACGCCGGGTGTGATGCCGCAGCCAGGGGACCATCCTGAGCTCTGCCTGTGCCCGGAGCTTACGGGCTGCCCCTGCTGGCTTCAGGCCCCACCAGCAGACGGAGGGGAGAGCCTCCCGTAGCCTGCGTAGCCAGCTCCCACAACCGCATAAGGGTGAATTCTTACAATAAAGCCTTTAAATACATCCCCCGGTGGCTCTGCTTCTCTGATTAAAGGCTTGCACAGACCTCGTCCCTGTGTAGTGAAGCCCTGTTCTCCTAGTGCCGGAGGATGAGAGAGAAGGTCTCTGTGCATGCAGCCGTCACCAGGAGGACGCTGACAATGCCTGGGGCCAGCCAGACTTCCCACTGAAAGAATTACACAAGGACACCCCATGAAAGTCACAGAAATTGGCTCTGCCCTTCAGAACGCACAGAATGAGCCCCTGTGTTCAGAAGAGAGGGTGCCCTGGGGTAGCTCATCTCGGCAAAGCAACACCACGAGGGTGAGGCTTGGTGCCAAGGGCACACGTGTGTGCACGCACACGCACACGCATGCAGTTACACACACAGATACACACACGGATGGAAAAGCTTAGTGCAGCCTCATTTAAAAGTTTTAACCCAATTCCCATTCAAGGGAAACTGGGAGGACTTTGTCATTTCTGTTGGTTCTTTGAAATTTTAAGGGGAGCAAAGGTCGCGGAAAGTGTTTCTGCAGCCCCCGCTGACAGGTGGAGAAGGTGGGACCCGGAACGGGGAGGACTGCCGGTCTCAGGGTCGCGGGGGCGCGGGGGTCGGGCTGGAGCACGGTCTTTTCCAGGAGCCATGGGGTTTGCCCGTGGAGAGAGCACACGGCCCGTCTCCAGGGTCCCCGCGGGTGCGGGGCAGTCATTCTGCAGGTGCCACACGTGTGGGTCAGCCCCAGCTGCCACGTGGGCCAGCGGCACCAGGAGGGCTGTCCTTACCGCTGGGTCCAGAATCCATTCTCATTCATTATTACGCTCCCGAGGACACCCCCGTCACTAATGGTTCCGAATGAATTGGAGGTTTGTTTAAAGGCCAGGCTGATAGGAGAGAACACGTGAGTATGCGTAATGAACCGAGTTTAATCCCCACCTCCCTCTGACACGGTCGCTTCCAGAGCCAGCCCTCAGGGCTCCGGTGTCTCCAGCCTTCCCTCGGGTGCAGACCCCACCCCAGTCCCCGGACCAGCATCACATCAGAGCATGGACGACACAGCACGGACCCTCCATCCTCACTCCGCCAGCCGCCTCTCCTCTGCTCCGCGGTCCGTGTGCAGGTGCTCCGTGGCAGGGACACGCAGCGGGGGCCCCGGGTAGCACCAGCCGTCTGGCTCACCTCACCCCGATGGGGCTCAGACCCCGGCCCTCACCGGGGCTTCCACGGCGAAGGGACAGGCTCCTCTCCCCTCCGTTCTTGCCTCCCCAGTGCCTAGAGCATAATAGGAACTTAATAACTAGTCCTTGGCAGTGTACCTCCAGGAAGGGAACCGGGCACTTCTGTGGGGGAAGAAACACGTGGCATGAAATTTTTCATGAATTTTAACAAAAACTGCCAGAGTCCCTGTTGCTCCCAGACTTCCGTTTCTCCCTCCTGACACTTGTTGGTTGTTAAATCCGAAAGCACTCTGTCTGTATCCACCCATCCATCCGTCCAACAGTGCGCTCCTGAAGGGCTTGTGACAGCTCCAAGTTCAAGGGACAAGGGTGTCTGAGTGGCCATTGTGGCATCTGTGGGGTGCTCCCCACTCCTCCGAGGAGCACCCCAGTTACTGGCCACGGATGGTTCTGCTTGCGGACGTAGGCTCTAAGCCCTCAGGCTTGGTCCTGAGACACCGCTTAAGGGAAGGATCGAAAGTCGTGTAGGATGCCCCTGGTGGGTTTTGTTCAAAATCTTGAAGTAAGGACAGAGGAGGGTGGTGGGTTAGTGCGAAGGAGCAGAGGAAGAACAGAGGATCTGGGAGGCTCCTGGTCTCAAAGAGGTCAGCTGACAGACCAAGGCACCACTTAAAAATCAGCACGGTGCCCCGGCGGACGTCATGCTTAATGCGGAAAGACTGGACACGCTTCCCCTAAAACAAGGAACAAGACAACGCTGCACAGGAGGTTCAGCTAAAGAGTTAAGCAAGAAAAAGAAATGAAAGGCATCGAGCCAGGAAAGGAAAAAGTAAAACTGAGTCCGTTTGCAGGTGGCCAATCTTGTCAACAGAAAATCCCAAAAAATCCACACTGACATGCCACTAAAAACCCACAGCTGATGAAGCGTTCAGCAACGAAGCAGGATACAAGAATGATATACAAAAATCAATTCTATTTCTATACACTTATAACAAACAATCAAATATGAAAACAAAAAAAAAATTCCATTTACAATAGCATTTAAAAGAATACAATACCTATTGTAAAATTAGCAAAAGGAGTGCAAGACTACCCTGGAAACCGTAAGATATTACTGACAAAAACTGAATAACATGTAAGTAAGTGGGAAGATATTCCATGTTCTCAACAGGGAAAGATGCACTATTAGGATGGCAATACTCCTCAAATTCATCTATAGATTCAGTATGATCCCTATCAAAATCTTGGCTGGTTTTGTGTGTGTGTGTGTGTGTGTGTGTGTGTGTGGAAACAAATAAGCCGAACCTAAAATTCACGAGGAAATGTAAGGAATCCACAAGAACCAAAACAATCATGAAGAAGAAGCATGTTGGGGGACTCCTACCCCCCTGTTTCAGGACCTGCAGTAAAGACCGTGAGGGATGGGTGCACGTGTAGACAACTGGAGTAGAGTTGGGAGTCTGGAAACCAGCCCTCACCTTTGTGTTCAGTGGACCTCCAGGAAGGGAACTGAGCACTTCCGTGGGGGGAGGAAACACGTGGCTGGCTCTGCTGGACGCCCACACCCACGTACAGAACGATCCCGACGTGAAGACGCAAGTCAAGATGTAGCAAGACCCAGCTGTGAGAGCCAAAGCACAAGAATCTCGGAAGACGTTGGCGTGCATCTTCATGACCTTGGATCAGGCAGTGCTTCCTTTACCATGACATGGAAAGCACAAGGAACAGAAGGAAAAATAGATCATCAGACTTGATTAAAATTGAAAACTTTTGCACATCAGAGGACACAGACATGAAACGGCCGTTGACAGAACAGGAGGAGATACGTGCGTATGCTGGACCAAGGGCTTGTATCTAGAATATACAAGGAGCTCTTGCTACCCAATAATAATTTTAAAAAGGAAAGAGCCCAATTGTTTAAAGGGCAGAGGATTTGAAGCGACATTTCGGTAAGTAATAGACATAAATAGGCAACAAGCACGTATGAAGAGGCTCAGTATCATCAGCCATCAAGAAGATGCGAGTGGAAACCATGTCCCATGTACCCACGGGGACATGGAGACACGGGGACACGGGGACGAGGAGGGCTGGGGTCCAAGACGCACACCAGCTCAGGGAGGCCGTTTCCCTCCTGCAGCTGTCTAAGGCTCATGCAGCGTCTCCCAGCCCCTCTGCCCCAGGGCGAGATGCTGGGAGCGGGAGGCCACGGGGTGAACCCAGCCTGTCAGCCTGCCAGACTCTCCCGTCCCACCCACACAAGGGGGCCACGGGCAAGCTCAGGCCGACGGTGGTGAGGGACACCTGCCGCAGCACAGTGCAGGGGGCCGGCAGGGGTCTAGCAGATGCTCACCAGCCGTAGCCAGGCAACGGTAGGAGCCACATCTGCGCTGGAGTCCGGCTGAGAAGGAACGGCAAGGATAATGCAGGGGTGCGACCCTGGGTGTCCCCAGCAGCTGGTGGAGGTGATGAAGTCCCTGGGGGGAGCACTCGGGGTGAGACGTGAGTCCCGTAGCTGCCTTCGTGGGGAGGAGTTCAGGGCAGGCGTGGTGGAGCACCTGGCCGACAGGCCTGAGCCCGAGCGTGGCTCCGTGGCTTGCTGCCCGCGACCTTCATGGACGCCTCTGTCCTCCCCTGTGAAGCCACCCTGTCCATCCCACTGGCCGAGCGACCAGTGGAAGGCATCATGCAGCAGGACAGCCTCGGGTGGTGAGGAGGAAGGCCCCAGCACTACACCTGCTGGGGCGGGAGATGAGCTCTTTCTCCAGCTCTGTGCGGAATCTTACGGGGAGGGATCCGTCAGGCCTGGCGGCAGGCCCACAACAGCCTGGCCAGGCCCTGAGCTCCCCGAGAAGCCGGGCTCAGCCTCAGGTGATCGTGGGGGCTGCACTGGGCAGTGTGGACCCAAGGATGCCCCTGGGTGCCGTGAGGTGGGAAGAGTCTGCTAGCACATTCTGAGGGACCCAAAGCCTGCTCTGCGGGTCCTGCCCCACAGGCCCCGGGCCGGGGGCTTTCGGGCGGTTCTCTGGCATCTGAAATTAAGAAATCCGCCTGGGGATTGGGATGCATGCAGATGGCTGACCAGGGCTCAGAGCACTTCATTCCCTTCTTCCTTCCCGAGGCCACACTGGTCATCTGTCAGGTCAGTCCTGCACCCCCGGGCCTGCGGGCTCCCCCCGGGGCTGTGGAGGGCGAGGGAGCGGCTGGGCGCGGCAGAGCATTCGAAAGCTGCCCACACGGGGTGGTCGTCACGGCGGGCAACACCGCCCGTCCGCCCCCCGCGCCCTGTAGCGGGAGGACCTACACCCCCCGGCTGGAGGCGAGGCGGGGGCTGGCCAGGCTCGGGGAGCACTGAGTGTCGCTCCCGGGCAAGTGGCACTGCCCGGTATGAAGGAACCGTGGGCCGTACCCTGGCTGGGCCTGGACTAGCGGGGAGGCTCACACCAGCGTGACGGGGCCCAGGAGGGCAAGGTGCACGGGCACACAGGCGGGAGAGCGTGTGCATGTGTCTGTGAGCATGGGTGAGTGTGTAAGTGAGGCCGTGTGTGTGTGTGCGCACGCGGTGAGCGTAGGTGTGTCTTTGTGCTGTGTGCGTGTGCGCCATCTGCTCCCGGGCAGGGTGGGGGGCCTGGGTGCAGCCGGGCCACTGTCCCCGGGGCCAGCTCTCCGAGGGGTCTGGAAGTCCTGGGGGGACCAGATTTATTTCCGTCTCCGACCCCCAACAGCACCCAGCGCCTCCACGCTGTGGAGCTGACTTAAACTCGGGGCCAGAAAGGGGCCTCAGGCAGAACCTCCAAATCGTCCTCATTCAGCAAGGACATTTCAACGCCCCAAAGGAGGCTGAGTCTCAGAACAAAGGGCCGTCTTCAGGGGAGTCCAGACCCGCTGGGGATGCCCGTGCTGCCGCAGACCAGGAGGCGCTCCAGGGGACCCTGGGTGTCCCCCATTGTGGTGCCCCCACCTGACCTGCTGCCGCTCCTCAGCATGGCCGAAGCCAGACACCGCAGGGCACCCCGCTCCTGCCCGCCCAGCCACGGCCACAAAGCCACGGCGCGTGTCCCCAAGAAGCTGTCTGGCCACACTTTCACGGTCCCCCAGTGGTGGCATTTGGGACACCTGAAGGGTCCTCCTAGCCAGAGCAGGGGGGAGGGCTTGCACTGGGGCCCGGAGGCCCGTTTGGGAAGTGGGGGCTCTGAGCAGGGAGAGGGACAGTCGAAGCGAGCCTGCACACTTTTCGGGACCGTCGGCAGAGCTGTGTACCTGCCCTGCCCCCCACGCCCCGGCCAGGCCTGCTGGGAGGCCGTTCACAGACCCAGGTGCACTTGAGTCACCCATGACCCCAGGCTTCAGACGCACACTGGGTCCGTGCAGGAGCCTCGTTAGCATGTCTTGTAAATTAGGGACGGGCCAGGGCTCTGGTCAGCACATCCAGGGGGCGGGGGGGTGGGCAGAGGTGGTGGGTGGGGGGGTTCCCCACGCTGGGCCCGGAGCCCTCCACCCTCCAGTAGCTTTCCTGCCCAGGCAATGGATCCAGAGGCTCCTGGCAGAAACCGGGAGCTCAGGACTCCAGCCCACCTGCGTCCAGCCAGGCGGCCTGGATCAACCCCTTTCTCACCCTGTGCCTCGCTTTCCCCATTTGTGCAAGAGGGTCTCCATGTTCTTTGAGGTCCAGGGTCAGATCTTACAAGGTCAAGGGCAGGGTGAGGCCATCTGGTGACAAAAGGTGGGACAGGTGAGGGCTCACTGCTTCTCCCTGGCCACTCACCATCGGCCCATGGTTTGCAGGCAGTTCGAGCGCCACCTGCCACGGGGACATGGGTGATGCGCTTGCTTCCACCCGGGGGGGGCTCTGCATCCATCAAGGGGAGCCTGGGAGGGTGGAGCTGGCCAGGGACGCGTTCCAGGCCCGGGCACAGAGGCACCCAGTATCCAAAGGAAGGAACCATACGGAAGTGGGGTGAGCTCAGCCTTGGGGCGAGCTGGAGGCCTCGGTCCCTGTAACTCCTCTTACGCCTGTGGGCCTCAGTTTCCTCTTCTCTAAAAGGGGTCACAGCCCACAGAGTCACAGCCTGAGTGTAGTGTCTTTCTTGCGTCCCCACCGGCGCACGAGGCCTGTCATTCCTCCAGAACGGGCAGAAGGGTTCAGCACGCCCTGAGGGACGCGCCTCCATCCATGCCACACCGTGGCTCAGCCGGGAGCCCTGGGAACACATTTCTGAAACCAAACGCCATGGCCTGAATCCAGCTGTTGTCCAAGGGGTGTGGGGCGCGGGGCTGCTCACGGCTCTGCTCCTTCCTCCCCTGGGCGGCCGATAGCCCGTGAGCAGGAGACGCGAAGCCCAGACAGAGGCTGTTCCAGGAGAGACCACAGCCAGGGCGGCTGGGAGAGGCCCCGCTGAGCTCGCTTGCAGAGGGGGGACCGTTGCAAGGGAAAAACAGCTTTATTTCTTCTGTTAGACAAAGTCCTCTCTCCTGGCTCCAGCCCAGGCCCCAGGAAGCCAAAGTGCTTCACCAGCCCAACTCCGTGACCCCATTTGGAAGGATCATCTGGGCACCCAGGCCCACTGAGGATCCGAGCAGGGGACTCCTTCCCTCTGGGCAGCCCCAGGGAGTAGAGGGCAGGACGGGCCCTCCACCCACCTGGCCACGGCCCACCTGGGCAAGGCCGGGCCAGGGGGCAGGACAGGACAGCCAGGCCCCTGGGGGTTGGGACGGAGGCAGAGGCAGAAGCTCCCCGGCCAGCCCTGCCCCCTGGGAGGCCTGGAGCGGGTCACTCCTGGTCAGCCTCCTGACGGCCCCATGGGAATGCTCTGGGACCATTACAAGAGGAGCACCCACAGGCTTTATGTGGGGCAGAGACCTCCAGGTCCCTCCACGTCTTTGCTGCTTTCAGCAGACAACCCTCAGCCTGGGCGGGGATGCCCGCGGGGCGCCGGCTTTGCTGCCACGGGAGAGGGAGGTGGCCGTCAGGCAGACCTGCTCCTCCGCCCGGGGCCTCATGCGCCGGGCACCTCACTGAGCCTTCCCGGGGCCCGCTGATGCCCAGCGGTCACCATCCTCACTTACAGGCCCGGACGCCGAGACTCCCAGAAGTCGCTTGAGATCCTGCAGCAGGGCATGAGCCAGGCCAGCGGATCTGCCCCAGCGGGCACTTTCTATCCAAGCCCCTGTGGCCTCTGCTTGCACCAGGAAGGACCCTGGGACAGCCGCAGCTCCCGGCCCCCAGCACCCCCAGAGGAAACACCACTTCCCAGGATCTGTGTGAAGCCCCCTGGGGCGGTGGGGGAGCGGGGCGCGGGTTACAGGCCTGACCCCTGGCAGACTGGTGGAGAACAGTGTCTGAGGAGAAGACAGGCTCATTCCAAAAAGCTCCTCTCTGCCTCAGTTTCCCCCTGTGTAAAATGACCAGCGTGGGTAACACACGACCTCTGGGCTCTGAGGATCGACCCTTTATTACTGGAAGATTGCCCGGAGGAAACCTCAAAGAGAAGCCAGGTTCAGGACGCGCTGCCCCACCCCTGCACAGGTGCCACTGGCATGACATGTGACCCCCTTTCGTCCCCCTCTGTGGCAGGTGCAGAGTCGTCAGCTCCGCGCGCCGTGTCAGCTGTGGGCGGGGGAGCGAAAGAGATGTGTTATTTATCACCCGTTCCAAGAGCGGTGGGAAAATACTAATAATTCTGTCTTGAGCACCGAGAGAATGTTATTTACAGCCTCAAACTTTCACAAGAATTTGAATGCAAAACAGGATGTGCTTATATTTATAGCAGTTTGTCCCAATTGGATAGGGAAGCACCAAGCGCTGGAGAGCAAAGAGCACTTGGCTCTCAGCCGCTCGCTGAGAAAATGGGGAGACCATCAGCTCTCCGAGGGAGCCTGTGAGCTGAAAATGTGCAGGTACCAGAGAAAACTACCAACAAAAGCGAACCGAAGGAGCCCTCGGTGGCAGCTCTGGACCTAGCAGAGCCAGGTGGCTTTCTTTTTATTTAAAATTACATTTTTATTGATTCCTGCATTTGTGCCCGGCGAAGCTGGAGAAGCAGGCCGTACGACGTGGACAAGACGCCTCCCAGAGCGCACCCGACTGGGGCTGTCTCCGCTCCGCACCGAGGGCACACGGGCGGGGGCAGGCTGACTCAGTTTCCCTGCTCTTGGGAAAAGAGCCAGCACTCCCATCCCTGGGCCTGAGATGATTAATGAGCAACCCAGGAGAGCTGTGAAAATGAAAAATATCCTCACCGTCCCAGGGATTAATCATCATATAATGCATGTTCCATAACTGTGCGGGGACTTAATTACCTACAGTCGGCAGAACGACGTTCCCCCTGCTTCTGTGCTGAGCCTGCAGGGCAGATTCTCCGCCGAGAATCAAAGCTCTCCTTTACAGCAGCAGAAAAGCTCTGGAAGCGTTTTCACATGAGAAAGAACAGAAGAAGCCTCGGACGGTGACGGGCCTCGCAGGTTCTGAGGGCAGACCGGGGAGAGACAGAAATGGCTCTTCGTTTGTGGTTCTAAAAATGGGATTGATCCTATTTGCACCCAGGCTGGCTGGAAGTGTCCTTGGCCCCACAGGGAGCCTTCCGGAAGGGGTCGGGGGTGAGCGTGGACGCTCCCAGATTTGTTCCCTGCATTGAGTTCTAGCTGACTCCCTCCAGCTAGTTTCTGGGGATAAGACCCTGGTCATGGGAGAGTCTTGGGGGCAGAGACTTGCCCTGTGGACGTTTCCTGATGCGGTAGGCACGGGGCACCCACTTTTTCCTTTCTGAGGGCTTGTCATAGGTAAATGTGGGTCAAAGTCCTTAAATTCTGAATGTCACTCACAAGTGAGCGAGTGCCCTCCACGTGCTCCGTAGATAAGAAGGGTCCATGCACCTCTGTTTACCTGGGACAGTGGGCGTCCTTCACCATCTGTTACCCCGTGCAGGGACCCCTTTCCGTCTCTAAACCAGATGTCCTGTCATCTGGTTTATATGAAAGGGGACATTTGAACTAGTCTCAAAGATCAGATAGGACGTGGCAAGAGAGATGCCCAGAGAAGCAAGTTGCATAACCAGTTCCCACTGTGGGGCCAGGAGCTCCAGGGTGACCCCGTTCCGGTGGTGATGGCAGAGAGCCTCCTGCAACAGAGCCTCGGTGTTGTTCCCTGGAAAGTGGGGATAATAACAGGACCTGCTTAAAAGGTGAGCAGTGACTCTCAACAGTGAGCGTCCAGTGCTGGTGGGTCTCCATAGCAACATCCCTTCCTCCTCCTCATCTGCCTTGTGGCAGAGCTGAGCGCTCAATCCTGCCTTTCCGTGAGCAAGACCAGGCCCTGCCCTTTCTGCCCCAGAGCAGTGATGAAAAGCCGAAGCGGACCTCTCTGGGCCTGCGCAGACATTTGACAGGTGGAGAAGCCCGAGGTTTGGATTTGCAGCCACAGAGCTGGGCAGCAAGATGCTGAGCTGACCCGGCCGGCCACCCTGGCTTGTAGCATTCTGCTTCCTGCTCGGACCACATCCATCATTGTCAACTGCAGGGTGGCAGAGTGCAGCCCACGTGCCTGCCCCCGGCAGCCCACCCACAAGATAGCAGGGAGGGAACCGGTGGAGGGCCGTCCGGGGGCCACGCCCAACCGCACCACCAAAACTAAACCAGGTTGAATTGGAGGGCGGGGTCTGGCAACATTCCAGAATCCCAAATGCACCTTGCACACTGCCCTCCTGCAGGCTGTGGGCCCGAGTTGGGGGGCGGGGAGCACAAGGGCAGGGGTGTATGCCTAGAGCCAGGGAGTTGCTCTGATTCAAGCAGTTAAGCAAGTGGGACCCCTCCCTGAAGGGTGAAGCTCATCGCCTTTATAAGAGTGTCAATTATTTCCATCAGGTAATCTTTTGCATCCTTTCAGCTGAGCTAAACCAGAGAGATTAAATCGGAGGAAACAAAACTAATTTGAAGTCTGAGCCTCACAGGGGGAGCACCCCAAGAGACTTCTGGATGCTGGTAGGGGGGACATCCAGGGTCAGTGGCCCCACCCTGGAAACCGCAGGAAGCTTCCTCCTTGCTGGGCCCAGGTCCCATGCCCCTCCTCTGGCTGCAGCTGGCTCTGTGATCTGTGCCAGCCGGCCTCAGGCCCTTCGAATGTTAACTGCAGATCGGGGATTCCCTCCCCACCGGGTTGGGATGGTGAAGAAAGATGGTAGCGTATTGGTGCCCAGCCAGTCAATGCTCAGCGCGCGTCACCTACTTGGATGTGCTTCCCATAAAAGACGGTTGAAATGTGCACGCGGATGGCGCTACCAGCCCTGTGCCGTCCACTCCACAGCCCGCCAGCCCCCGGGTCGGAAGCATGCCCAGGTGACCCGAGGCCCCAGGGCCACCCTTGCCATGGGCACGCCACAGAGTCCCGGGCTGCGAAGCCCTCTCCTGGCTGTCTGTGTGGCTCATGGGGCCGCTAGGGGGCTGCTCAGGTGGGAAGGCAACATAGAATATCCCGATGTCTAGACCGTCCCCAGACCCAGGGCAGAGCCCATCAGGACCAGGAGCTGTTATGACCCTTTCAATGACTTGTCTTAGGAGGACTTGCGGGAGTGGAGAGATGGTGGCAGCTGAGACCGAGGTGTGTGTGACTCAGCTTCCCAAACGCCTGAGTGGGGGCAGGGCCACGCTGGGTGGGTGCAGGGCTCCCAGCTGCGGTTTCCAGCCGAACCACAGGTGACTCAGGGATTTGCCTTTTTCTGAAGAAAACCCCACAGGCCGCACTCTGACCTTGTCTTTGTTCTCTTTTCCCGTCCCTTTTGCAATGTCCCCTCTTAAAATACTTAGTGGGGAAATCGCCCAGATGAAGGGCTTGAGAAACCTAACAGCTGGCTCATCCAACACCCTCAGGGGGTTTGGAAATTTCTGGATGGATTCGTGTGCTTTGAGTGACCAGCCATCTGGTTTGCCCAGGACCAAAGGGTTTTCTGGGACATGGATCTCCCAACGCTGACATGGGAACGTCCCAGGCAGGAGGGGCGAGTGGGACCTGTCAGCTCTGCCCCCGTTTCCCTCCCTCATGACGATTGGCTAGTGGCCAGCCAATCAGAGGCTTCCCTGGGAGTTTTCAGTGGGTTGCTGGGTCATATTCTCCCCTGCCTCCCCGGTCACAGGGTGGGAAGGTGGTGACTCGTCAGTGACTGTGGCAGGGGTCTCTCGCTCCCACCAAAGCCTCTCGCCCCGAGCCCCACTCCACCAGGCGAAGAACCTGCTCTACCGGTGGCTGCCCGGGATGCACAGGAGGCCACGGAGGCCACAGAGAAGGAATCAATGTGCAATGAATAATTCCCAGCACTTTCCCATAGCAACGCGTATCCTGGATCGTGCTCTATGCCCCTCCACCCCCCGCACCGCGGCACCCTTCAGCAAGGTTAGCCCTGTCCTCATGCAAGTTTAGAAATGAAATCCCCCGCAGTAAACACATGTTGCGGGCAGCCTCAGCCCATTTGTTCACGCAGAGCAAATATGTGTGCACGACAATTCCAGGAACGGAGCCTCAGGGCCGGTAATACGTGTGTTCAACGTGGCTTTGGTCTCTCTGCTGCCCGTTTCATGCGTTATATATATGACAGTCCCAGGCCAGACTCGCCAGCGTGCCAGGAAGCCGGCAGCCGCTTGTCAGCGTGTTAGATCAAGAGCAAATCGGATCGGTGTACTGGTCCCCGGGAACAAAAAGCAGGGGCAGGATTGGGGATTTTACAAAGTAGTTTAGCTTAGGTGAGAACGCACTCCCGGACTTTTCTTGTCTGTTCACAAGCTTTAAAAATACACACAAAACTAAACAAGCGCCACAGGAAACAAAACAGAACAGAGCAAATCCTCCTGCTTCCTGCTCGTTTTCCTCTAGTTTCCAGAGGTGAAAATGACCTCTATCCTGTACAAATAGGGGTAGGGGGGCACCCCGTGAGATTTGTTTTCTCTGCAGCATTCTGGGGCTTGCAGACTCGATTAAGATATTAAAATGGGACGACACAGGTATCAGGGCCCCTCTGTGGAGGGCTGGCTTTGTTTGTGGCTTCGGTGAGCAGCGCCGTCCAAACCCCTCCAGCCCCAGGGACACCAGAGAGTTCTAACGGGGATTATCTGCCTCCTGAGATATAAATTCCAATTTACGCTGACACAAACTATTACCCGGCTAACAGCGGTCATCTGTCTTCGGGTGCCTGGCAGGTCACTCTGCGCCAGCGTCATTATCTTGGGGAAATTAAAGGGGTGCAGGCTGGGGGCTGCCTCCTGCCCGGGCAGGTGCTCCTGCCTCCGCCCGGCTGACCTGACCTCCGCCCGGTTCTCTCCCCTCCGCGGCCTGTTCCCCCGCATGCTCCTACCACCCACTCGCCCACGGGCTGCTAAGCACCTCGGATATAGGTAGGCCTGGGCCGCAGCCAGCCTGGGGGTCCCATCCTGGCCAAGGAGAGGCTGACGGAGCCAGAAATGGGATGAGCAACGGGAAGCCAGGTAAGCTGGGCTGCACCGAAAGCAGGGACTCTGTGCCACCCCACAGTGGCAGAGAAACCCTCCCTTCCAGGTCTTCGGGCTCAGGCCCCATGTCTAAGGCCCTGGGCGGCAGGGTCCCCATCCCCTTCTTCCCAGCTCTGCACGGCCTTTCTGAGACCTAATGCACGCTCCCTGAATCCCCCTGCTCACAGTCCCACGCTTGCTGGCATCCTTAGACCATCCCCACACTCAGGTTTAGATCACTGTCATCACCTCAAAAGAAACCCCATGCCCTTGGCTGTCCCCTCGCTGCCCACCTCTCCCCAGCCTCCTCCCACCTGCAGATCTGCTCTCTGTCTCTATGGCCTTGCACGTTCTAGAAGCTTCACATTGTCAAGCTCACCCACGCAGCAGGGCGTCAGCCCTTCATGCCTTCCTGTGCTCGGATACCAGCCCGTGGTATGGATAGGCCACAGTTGCTTTATTCATTCGTGAACTCACGCACACTTGGGCTGTTTCCGCCTTTGGCTGTGGTGAATAGTGCTGCCGTGACCACGGGCGTCCGAGTTCTGTGTGGATGCGTTCCCAGGTCTCCCGGGGACACGGATGCCTCGGAGCGGAGTTGCGAGGTCCCGTGGTGGCTCTGTGTTCCAGGAGCTGTGGCTGGGTCTAAAGGCGCCTGCCCATTTCACGTTCCTGGCCCAAAGCAAGCTTGTTACTCTGTTTTGCCTCAAGTGTGGAGACAAAGCGCTGTGAGCAAGGACATTTGTCACTGCCCCCAGTTCCTACAGATCCGGGGAACTTTTACCCCAAGCAGGCTCCTCACCTCAGCTGGGGGACTCTCATCCGCCCCACAAGGCTCAAGTAATAGAAACAGAGCCGCACGTGGAGCAGGGCTTTGCTGGAGCAGGTCCAGCGACCCCGGGGTCAGGGCGTGGGGCCTGCAGGGAGGGCAGGGCGGAGGGCGGAAAGGACAGCTGGTGCAGATGCCTCGCTGCAAACAGGGAAACTGAGGCTCTGAGGACAGGGGTGTCCCTGAGGCCGCAGATGCACCTGAAGCTAGGGAGGGAGCTCAGGTTTGTTTCCTGGCCTTGCCCTGGCCCCAGGCTGCCTCGGGGTGCCACAGCCAGGAGGAGAGAGCTTACCTGGCAGAGGGACGCCTGTCCTCCAGAGACGTCTGCCATCAGGGCCAGGGGACTAGGTCTGCAACTGCCTTTCACACTTGGTATGCCCCCACCCCTTGCCACTCCGGGAAGAGAAAGGACACGAGGCCCCGGGGATGGAAGGAAGAAATGCCAGGCAGATGTATTCCTTTACTACCAGGCGCCGTATTTCCCCAGCCGGACCTGAGCGCCCGGCGTGCGCAGCGGACGGAACCTGGCCCCACAGGGCTCTGCAGGAGAGGACGGGGCTTGGTGGTTTGTGCATGGGTGTGCACACGCCCATGTGTGCGTGGCTGTGCACACGTGTGTGTGTGCGCATGGGTGCGCATGCAAAGAAGGAGTTCTCATTCTAGGGGAAAAGCGAACTGGTTTTTGTCAGCTCCAGTTATTTAGTGAGTCACTGATGTTTTCCCGAGGCAGTAACTTATCTAGAAAAAAGGTCAGTAGACTCAACAGATGTACTGAGTAAGTCCGTGCATGTATTGGATCTAAGAAAGGCAATATGCCGTTTATTTTCCCCAGTAATGATCAATTAGAAAATATAATTTTTCAACAGGGGCCATTCACAGTAGGAACAGAAGCTATAAAGCACATAGGAATGAATCTAACCAAGAATTTAAAACTCCGATATGAGAGGTAGAAGGTGATCTGAATAAATAGGAAAGCCTCCTCGTGTTATAATGATGGCAACTGTTTCCAAGTTAACCCACGAATTCGATGCAATCCCAATGGAAAGTTTTGTGGGACTCAAAGGGGATCTAAGCCTTACCTGCAGGGATGAAGGGCCATGAATGGCTGTCTCAACTTTACAAAAGAAGAGCAAAGAGGATGGACTTGTCCTACGAGAGAGTAAGACATCCCATAAGGATGGGAAGCAAATGTCACATGGCACGGGCCCCAGGCCACGGCCTGGAGCCAAGAGCTCAGGGACACGGCTGACCGCCCGTACGTGGGATCTGACACCCCAAAGGGAGCACCGCACAGCCAATGGGGAAAAGCCAGGGTTGGCATATGGTTGTGGAAACTGGCACAGGATTGTGAGAATCATCACGAATCCCCGTGTGCCAGGGCTCATGTGGCAAGGAGCATTACATGGAGGGAAGGACCAGGTACAGAAGGAAGACGAAGAAGGATAGCCAACGAGATGCAGGCACGGATCTTTGGGGCTTAGGAGGCAGGAAAGTTTTCGTCAACAAAACATTAAAAGCAAAAATTGTAAGCTCAGAAAACTTACCAGGGCAAAGTTAGTGGAGAGCTGACGAGGGAAGATGTTTGCAGCGTCTCACACCAACACATGATTAACGTCTGCAAAGTGCAATGAAAACGCAGTGACCCTAAGAGCCAAAAATCAGATAAGGCAATGGAAGGGCAGTTCCCGTAAGAGGAAAGCCTTAAAGCCCAGAAGCTGGGCCAGCTGCACCACATCGGACAGACAGCCGGACAGACAGCCGGAGAGACAGCAGACCCAGGTCTGTGTGGACACAAAGCCAGGGTATTTCTCCCGTGAAACAAAGACTTGCTTCTTGAGGGAGACAGCTCCACTCTGGGACCCTGACTCTGTGGACACTCAATCCCCATCCTGGGAGCCCTGTTTGTGCATGGACCCACGGGAGCTGGGTGATAGCAGTCCTTTCCCGTTAGCGCTCCCGGAGGGCTGTGTCCGCTCTTGCCGAGCCAGGGGAAACACCTGTCGCCAGGAAGGAGCAAGCAGGTCATTGTTCATGGTCTGGAGCTGGAAACTGTTCAAGTTCCCCATTTTGAAAAGTGTCCTCAGTTCCCTTATCCCAGCCCTGCTGTCCTGAGTCGGAGGGAGGAATGTGTGAGCACCGGCCCGGCAAGAGGCCTCTGTGGCTGCCGAGCTGGGCTCCAGGGCCCCGGGCGTCGGGACATGGGTCCCTCCGTACCTGCCAGGGCCCTTGGCCTCCAAGAGCCGCGCCTGGTCCCAGCCGGCCTTGGGCAGTGCTTCCATTTGGACACTAGGGGGGTCACCTATGTGCATGGGCGTGGACACACCTGCCCGCAGACCGGCCTGAGCAGCCGGGGCCCAGGAGGGCTGGGAGCCTGTTGATATCCCGGGAGGGCCCCCACGTCTCCTGGGGCGGGGAAGAGGGGCAGCGCCCGCTCCCAGGGGCTTTCCTTCTGGGAAGGGACTTCTGCAGGAAGCACGCTCCCCCACCACCCGCCCACCGTCCTTGCCCCAACCGCCCCCCCTGCCGCCCCCAAGAGGTTCTAACACAAACCTTCCTACATTCGTCCGGGGCATGTGCAGTTTGCTGCCTGCCGGCCGCGGGCCACGCTCTGGGGCAGCAGAGGCAGAGTCCCGCCTGCACGGAGCTCCCGTTGTGCTGGAAACAGAAGCAGACAGAAGAGCAGGACACCTGTCGGGGGGACAAGTGCTCAGGAAACGTAAAACGCATAAGGGATCGAGGTGTACTTTTTTTCTAAGCATAAACAAAACAGGGTAAAGTGAGAGAGAAAATGGGCGCCTGTGTGTGGCGTGTGCATGTGTGTGGTGTGGGGGTGCGTGTACGTGACGTGTGATGTGGCAGGCCCTGTGTTCGGCCCGCTCACCCTGGGAGCCGTGTTAGGACAGAGCCAGTGTCCACAGTCACGCAGGTGACGGGTGACCGTGTGGGGACACGCTGACAATGGTCACGGTCTGGATATTTCCAACGTGGAGTCCGCAGGGCTTGCTGAGAGGTTGGCAGTGAGCAGAACAAGGGCCCCAAGGAGGACGCCGGCTCGGGGACAAGACCTCCAGTACCACGGGCAGGTGCAGGCACCTGTTTGCACGTAGAGACGCAGCTGTGGCGAGGCCAGAAGAACAGAGTGAGGACGGCTGTCTCCGTGACCCAGACTCAGATGCCACCAATGTCCAGCGCTCGGAGCCTCCGTCGGCCCATCTGTAAGATGGGACACATGACACATGAGGATCAGCGCTGCTATGGGACTGGAGGTCCCTCAGAGCCTAAGACGGGCTGCCTGTGTCCTTGAATGGAGAAGGGGCCGAGGGGAGAGGAGGTGGGTTTCACAAATGGCCCATCGGGCAAGGGACAACGCATGGTTATGGGAGGAAACCGCCCAGTCTCCGGCCGCCACTACTGGGTGCGGGGACACGTGGGTCCTCTGGTGATGTCCACGGATGTCTGCTCACCGGAGGCTCCTCTAACCTGCCTGTCCGTTGAAATCACCTGCACCACTTCCTAGAGACGCAGATTCTATGTGGAGCCCTAGACCTTCTAAACCAGACGCCCTGGGCGTGGGAGGGGCTAGAACCCCACAGGCGCTGCGCTTGGTGGGGACTTGGACCCCTGCAGGTACAGCCATGTTCATCCCACCCACCCAGACTTCTGCAGGGGGAGCCCCCTCTCCGGGCCTGCCCCCCATCTGCCCTCGGCACCCCTCCCCACCTCAGCACCCCACGGCACCCTTCACAGGACAAAGTGGGCCGAGCCACTATCTGCAATGAATTCACCTACTAACAACTAACCAGTGGGATCCAAGACATCACTCCGAATAAAGTCAGAGGTGTCTATGCATAAAGTTATATACAGCTTATATACATGGATAAAATATAAATACCTAGGCAACAGATAATAGATTTAATATATAAAACATAATGCACGAGGAGGTTGCAAGAGCTTTAGCTATTATGAACCTAACGAAATCTGTCTGGAGCATTAAAAAGTAATCACCTAGTCTGATCCAATGATCTCACAAATGAGACTTCATCATCAGGTCGATTTCAACGGAAAACAATCCGAGGGTCCCCCCAGAAGGGGTGACAAGAACCGTGGCTGCCAGGGGCCCTCTCCCTGCAGCCCCCTTCTGCTCACTGGGAGAGCTACACACCTGCCTTTGCTGCCCCCAAACCGCTGTGCTACCCCCCAGCCTCTGCAGGCACTGGGGTCAGGTCTTGTGCCCCAGGCAAGAAAATACCACTTCCCAGCGATCTCCCAGGAGTAAATACTTCAACAAAAGCCACATTGCACCAAACACCCTGCCTTTTTCTTTTTCCTTCCCACATTGACAAATGCTATCACGTAGGTTTGGGAGAAGTCCAGTTCGCGGGTGTATGATGGGAACTGACATGATCTCTGGTTCAAGGATCCGGCTTTCCCTTTGGGATTTTCTCAGATTCATTTAAAAGTAGGAAGCGCTACAAGGAAAACACCTTAATAGTGTATTTAGAAGACTCCAGTTTCTGGAGAGACGGACTAAGAAACCACTTTCAGCGTTTGTATTATTTATTACTACCTCAAAACTACCCCAAAACTTAGAGATTCAAAACAACACACCTGTATTAGGTCACATGCCTGTGGCCAGGCATCTGGACAGAGCTCGCATGGATCCTCACTGTGGGGCCTCACAAAATGGCAGGCACGGTGCTGGCCCTGGCCGATGTCTCATCCAGAGACCTGACCAGGGAGAGATCTGCTGAGCTTGCTCCCATCGTTGGCAAGATTCGTTTCCTTGAGGGCCATTGGACTGAGGGCCCCAGGTCTTCACTGGCAGTTGGCCAGAGGCCTCTTGGGGCCTTGCATGGGGCTTTTCCAACATGGCAACGCGTCATCAAAACCAGTTTGTCCCGTTCGGTGCGGGAGTGGGACCCAGTATTCCCGCATTAACCAGCACCCCCACGCTGGCTCCGACTGACGACCTGCTCCTTTATCCTGACACCTTGCTCTCTCAAATCCACTGAGCTCTCTTCCCCCTTCTGTACAACTCCCACCTGAAATGCTGCGTATCTGACTCATGGCTTTCAGTTCTCTTCTCAAATGCCACCTCTTCAGGAACAAAGAGCTTAGAAAACTCACGCTTCAGACTCCTAGTGTCTAAAAATTGGAAGATAGCTTTCATTGTATTAACTCTCCTGCCAATAGAAGCAATAGATTCTAGAGTATCTATGAAAACACAAACGATTTAAAGGCAGTGCTGAGTGACAAAAAGCAGAAACTGGATGTGGGGTAAGCCATAGAGAAGGGAGCCATGTGGGATAAATGTGCCATCCCCCAACTTTCTCCTGAGGGCCCTCCCTGAACCCTGTGAGGCAGGGAGAGCTTGCTCCAGCAGAAGGAGGCTGTCTTAACAGGCTGGAGACTTGGAATCAGAGATCTAGGCTACGGGGGGTGGGGGTGGGGCAGGCATGAGCTGGGAAATCCTGAAACCAAGGAAGCCACGCAGGGAAGCCCCCAGAGCTGGTCACGCCAGCCTCCCCTGTCTGTGGCTGACTGCTGAGGGGAGCCATGGGCCGAGCTGAGCAGAGACATCAGCACTCCCCAGTGCCCAGAGGCTCCTTGAGTTTAAGTGCATTCATTTCGATGGATCTGATGACTACGTCAGGCTTTCTGTTGAAACCTCAGGAGACCGAACCCTTGAGTAAAAGGATGATATCCCAGGACCGAAGTTATCCCCTAGGATTAGGGACAGAAGAGGGCCACCCTAACAAACCCGGGCCCAGAGTGCCAGCACAGAGCTGAGCTCTCTTCTGAGAAACAGCACAGAGTCCTGAGTCTCTGCAACATCGTGTCCATAATATCTTGCATAGAATCAAGGTTTACTAGACACACAGGAGAAGGAAAATGTGACCCATGACCAAGGGGGAAAATCAATGGAAACAACTTCATGGTGTCTCAGATGTTGGAATTTACAGACACGGAATACAGAATAAGTAGATAAATGTCATATAATATATAAGAAAAGATGGATGTCATGGCTGAAGAAGTGAGGGATTTTAAAAGAGATAAGGAAACTAAGAAATGAACCAATGGTAAATATTAGAAATAAAAAATTGTAATCTCTGAAATACAAAAAAATCATTGAATGGACACTACAACTCTGAAAACATGTTGTTGCTTTACCCAAACCGAAGCGTGGAAGACAAGGCTTTGTAAAAACTGAACAAAAGCTTAATTAACGGGAAGGTACCAAGCGTCCTTGCAAGAAGAGTATAGGTGCTGCCGAAAGCAGAGAGGGGGAAGGAGGCGGAAGAATATATGAAGAAATGTTAGCCCCGAATGTCTACATTCAATCAATAGCATGAATCTCCAGATCCAAGAACTCCGTGAAGCCCATGCAGGGGCAATAGAAGGAAAATCACCCCCAGACAGGCTGCTAGAAACTGCAGGGGACGAGAGACAGGAGAAGCAGGCAGCAGGGACGCGGTGGGGGCCAGACCAGAATGGGGGTGGTGGTGGGTGTGGGGGACTTCTCCTGGTGGCAGAGGGCAGAGGGCAGAGGGCAGCGGAAGGATGTCCAGAGGTGCTGAGAGGCAGAAATTCTTCACTTAGAATACAATTCTCACAAAACTAGGATTCATAAGTGAAGGTGAAGTAAGGAGACTTCCAGACAATCGAAAGCAGAGGAAATGTGTTGCCTGCAGACCCACATTCCCCGAAACGAGGAAGGAAGTTATTCCAGCAGATGGGAAATCATTCCAAGTGGAAATGCAGATCCTGAGGAAGAAATGGAGAGCAGCAGAGATGGTAAATATGTATAAAATACTTCCCGCCCCCCTTAAAGAGGCTGTGAAAGGACAATTGAATTTTTAAGATACAAATAATCAAAATGCATTTCAGGGGCTCATAACATATGTAGCAGCAAAATCCATAACAACTACAGGGAAAGGATTGTGGGACGTTCATACGTGAATTGTGACCTGGTGTGCCGGTCACCCGAGGGGGACAGTGATGATGTGAGCTGCATTGCGTGATTCCCCGCACAACCACTGAATGTCACACAAAGAGGTAGAGCCAAAGAGTCAAGACAGAGAGAGTGTGAAACACCGAGAAAGCCAGGTCAACCCAACGAGACGAGGCAAGAGAGAACAACGATGGGGTGGCAGGTGAAGAGCAAGATGGTAGACACAGCACGACCACGTCGAGGGTTGCGCTGAGCGGCACGGAGGAGAAACCAGGATCCCGTGATATGCCGCTTACGAAAACTGCATCTCCAGGGGACAATCAGGATGCAAGTCAGTGAATGAGTGGAAAAGCATCACGATGCAAACAGTGACCTTGAAAATGCACTCTCTGGGGAGTGTCAGGCCTTTGTCCTGGGGGCTCAGCAACACCCACTCCCCCACCCCCACCGCTTCACATAACCAGGCTGCCTCCCTCAGCGTTCCCGGTGCTCGGACGGGGCCACAGTACCCAGCCGCCCGAGGACACAGGGAGGGAGGGAGGCACATGCCCCCCAGTCCGAAGCCGTCCTCCGAGCTTGGCTGGAGTGAAGATGACCCTTCGGAGAGGGTCCACACGTGGAAGGTGGCCGAGACGGCTGGTGGAGGAGATGTGGGTCCCGGAGTCCCTGCGGGGAGGAGGGGCGCTCAGACAGGATCCCCCACAGTGGGCTGGCATCACTGCTCAGTGGGAAGCCACAGAGATTTCAGGTTTCTCCTGTTTCTGGCTGAGTCACCGTTGATGATACTCTGTGTACGCGTCCTTCGCAGTGCACATTTGTTTTCTAATTACATCATATCCTAGCACATTATTGTTTATTTGTTGGTCTCCTTGTTTGTGTTCTGCCTTCCCGAGTGCTTCCCGCGGTGTCCCAGGGCACAGACCAGTCCCTGGCACATCGTAGGTGCTCACTAAACACCCCTCCTCTCTCTCGCTTGTGAGGCCGATCCAAGCCGCGTCCCCATGCTCTGGCCCGAGAAATGTCACCAACAGTGACAGACTTCCAGAATATTCTGGAGCAAGGAGAGCCCACAGCAAGGCAGCCATGAAAGGACTTCAGCTTTGATCCTCAAGCCCAGATGGGTCTTTCGCTTACTATCGAGCAGCCTTTCGGCTCCAGCAGGAGCCTCCAGAGGGGAGGTGGGACTGTCCAGTTCCTGCGCAGGGGCTTCCAATGAGCGGCGGGCAGCAAGCTGACGGAGCCCTGGACCTGGAGCCTGAGCATAGACTTCCACGCCTCTCATCGGGAGACTGGACAGAGGGTGGAGGACAGAGGGAGGCGAGGGAGTGGGGGCGTGGGCATCCATGGACTCTGGGGAGCCGGGTTCTAATACTGGTGCTCAGGTAACAGGCTGTGTGGCCCCCAGGGCAGCCTCCTTCTTCCTCTGGGCCTCAGATCCCGCATCCATGACCAGAGACGCCCTCCGAGGTGCAGCGGCAACCTGGGCCTGACCCTTGCCCTGTGGACTTAAGTCCCCTCTGTGGTGTTTCACGGCTGGGTCCTGTTTGGCCTCTTGCACAGAGATGACCACTCCTCGGGCTACTGTCTTTACGGGGAATTCACATGGGATTTGTTCAGTATGTTACAATTGTAACTTCAAAAGTCCAGTGACTTCCTTAAGCTTTTAAGTGTGATTTTCTCTGTATATAAGAGGCATGTTTTCATGACTCTCTTTGAGGGGCCTAGGAGTAATCCTTGTCCATTGGTTGACTTAAGAAATCTAGGCTGAAATCATCATCAGCGTGTTCGCAAAATGAATATATCCCTATTCGTGTTTTAGCATTTAATTGTCTGTCATCAACGGAAGCTTCGGGGCATCAGCTAATTTTTAGAAGCCTAATCATGCAAATAGGTGAATGTGCGGACATAGGGGTCTCTTACCTGTTTACCTCAAAGCTAAATACACAGGACTATTTCCTCCTAAAATCACCAACAGGTCCGAGACTCAAGGTCACATGTTCAGTGAGATTAGCAGGTTGTTATGCTAACAGGCCAGATTCTCTTCAATGTTGCCAACACTCAAAACACCCAGTTGCCGTGGAGGGCCTTACGCTACGATGTCAGCTCGACGCATTTCGGTCCCTCGACCTGTCCACACACTGTGGGAGGACAGTCCCTGCTCGTGGAGCCAGCGGCCTGGCTGTCTGCGTCTGTCCTGCCCCGAACTTCGAGAGCAGACCCCCGAGGGACGTCCCGTTCCGCGGGTCCCCAGGGAGCGCGCCTCTCCCCGCCGCTGGGGTGTGGCCTCTCCCCGCTGCGGACCAGTCCGAGTTGACGGTAGCAGGACACGCCACCCCAAGATAGGCCACGCTGGCCTGTGGCTTATTCAGAGCTTGAGGGCCCTTGAAAAAGAGGATATGCGGGGAGAGGCTTTCCGTGAACGGCCTCCCCCACCTGAAGGCAGGCCCTCCCCAGAAGCCTGGACGCCACCCCTCCGGGAGTTCTGCCAGCCAGCCGGGAGGCCAGGGGTGACCCCACACACAGACAGTGGTCCCAGACCACCAGACCTTTGAGGTTCCTCCAAAGCCGGGTCCCCTCTCCTGAAGCCAGGTCCTCTCCCCAAGGGCCTGCCCCTCTCCTGCCCCTAGTACGATGGCACCTGGGCCCGCAGGCTAAGTCACCCGGGGCAGCTAAGACACCCGTTTCCCTGCGCGTCTCTCCGGCGAACCCGCAAGAGGACGTTCCTTAGACACAAACAGGCAGGCTGGCCCTTCCCCGCACACGGCCCGGGGGCCTTCTCCTGGGGACAGTGTCCCTGCCCAGGGGAAGCGAGGCCCATTACACCGGATGCTCGTTAAGTAGGGTGTGGGGCTGTGTCGCCTCTGGCTGGCGCCTCAGGAGGAAGTGGCCACCGGCGTGAGAAAGCAAGCCAGAGGTCAAGGTGGGCGGCCGGGCCTCACAGAAGGCAGGGTGCTCCCGCGGCCGCGCAGACCAGAGCCATGGAGCGGGGCAGAGCTGCCGTGGCCACCGGGCCCGCCGTCGCGCTCGCCATCGTGCTCTCGTGCACTGGGGCCTGGGCCGCCGCCGCCGACACCTGTCCAGGTGAGTCAGACGCCGGGTGAGCCGCCCGGACATGGATCCGGTGCTCGGCAAGCCGGCAGCCTCCACGTGCATGCCAGCCTCGCGCTCGGCCCGCCGCGAACATTCCTTCATACTCCTCGTGATAACACACATTAACTGTCATCTTCCAGAAGAGGAGGCTGGTGGGCAAAGAAGGAGAGGCAGCCACACCCAGAGGTGATGGGCTCTGCTCAGAAGTCAGACCCGCTGGGCCCGAACCCTGGCCTGTGCCGTTGGCAGAGGACCCTGCACAGGCATCCTTCTTCTCTGGGCCCCAGGGTCCATGAGCTGGCGGGCGATCACCAGGGTCCAGGAGCCGGGGGGGCGATCACCAGGGTCCACGAGCCGGGGGGCGATCACCGGGGTCCACGAGCAGGGGCGTGATCACCGGGGTCCACGAGCTGGGGGGCGATCACCGGGGTCCACGAGCCGGGGGGTGATCACCGGGGTCCACGAGCCGGGGGGCGATCACCGGGGTCCATGAGCAGGGGGGCGATCACCAGGGTCCACGAGCCGGGGGACGATCACCAGGGTCCAGGAGGAAGGGGGCGATCCTCAGGTCCCACCCCGTGGGTTGTGTGCCAAGGCAGAGGGCGGGATGCCGCCCGGGTCAGATGGCGTGCCCTTGGCCCCGGCGCTGGGACTTCACGCCGTGAGCCCCGCGGTGTCCCTGAGGTGGCAGATCAGGGCAGGCTCCGGAACGCCTTTCCCTGGCTGGCAGCTCTCATGAGCCCTTCCACCTGCGCTGACCTGTGGGAGGTTCTGGACCGGGCGGGACAGGCCCAGGTGCGCTCCCGAGGGTCCGAGGGCCACACCTCGCCTCGGCTAGCCAGGGTTGGGCAGGGCGGAGAACACACTTACACTGAGGATCCCGAGAGAGGTCTGCGGTGCGGGAGGCCGGACACACACACGGGACCCTTCAGGGGATATCAGGGGACAGTTAATTTGTTCCCTAAGCATGTCTTGTTTCTTAACGTGTCTAAAATTGCCAAGCGTTCTTTTTTAATGAGAAAAAATTAAGCAAATTTTAAAAATGAAGTCTCCATTGTTCTGACAGTGAGGTGAGGACATAAGAGACCCCAGATGGTGGCACGGCCCTGTCCCCTGCAGGAACCTGTGGTGTCCAGGCGGCCTCCTGGCGTCCCCAGGCCTCACTCAGGCCTCGCACGAGGATATTTTAGTTTTATCAGTGACACAATTAAACTCCACGAAGTAAATAAACCTCCTCTCCCGGGTCTGTGGCCCCTTGTGTCCTTGAAGCCAACACGTCCCTCTCCAGGGACCCACAGGGACCCTTTCTGGCTCAGAAATTCTGTGAGCACATGCCTGAGGTCTGGGGGTGAAATTTCCATGTTGACCCCAATTCCCCAAGTTTCTTATCAATATTTATCATTATTATTTATTGAAAGTGCCCAGTGTTCAGGAAGCTCTTTGTAAATGCCATGGACCCTGCTCAGATCATAAACATGTGCCTCATCTAATGATAGCCCTCTTCCTATCCTCTTGGAGCTCAGAGGACACAAGCCCAGAGGGCTTGAGTGACTTGTCCCGGGACACACAGCCCTGAGGAGCTGGGCCCCCTCAGGCAGGGAGGACTCCAAGGCCGTTCCCTCCGGCCTGACCAGCACCCACAGCAGGGCGGAGGGGGGTAGAGCAAGTCTATCTACACCAGAGGCAAGAAACCCACTTGCAGGCTGACCCTCCGGGGGTCCCCAGCGGTCTGCCCCGGCCCGAGGTCCCCACGCAGGCAGAAGCCGCGGGTCAGCCGGCCCGTCTGTGGGATCTGCTGAGCCATCAGGCCCAGGTGGAGGGACCGACTGTCACGTCGTGTCTCTCTGCAGAGGTGCACGTGGTGGGGCTGGAGGGCTCCGACAAGCTCAGCATCCTGCGAGGCTGCCCGGGGCTGCCCGGGGCCGCGGGGCCCAAGGGAGACGCCGGGGTCAATGGAGAGAGAGGTAGGTGCAGCGGGCCGCGGGTGGGGTGGCAGGGGGCCTGCCCTTCTCCTGCTAGACCCGGGGCTGGGCGTCCCCCGCACCCCGCGGCTGCAGCTCGGGCCCTGTGCACAGCCGGCTTCAGAACCGCAGGCCTCCTCTCTGCGTGGAGTCAGACCCTACGTGGAGGGGCTCGGGATGACCCGGTCCGGGGGCTGGGCACAGGGCCAGTCTGGCTCGCCCTGCCCAGGACCCACTGCAGGAGAGCCTCCCGGGTCCTGCGGGGACTGGGGGGACAGGGTCTCCCAGGATGTGCCCCGAGATCCGGGCCCCTGACTGGACGGCTGGGCTCGGTGAGGGCGGCACGGGCCTGGGCCCAGCACACAGAGCTCAGCAGGGGCAGGAAGCCGCGGCGGCCCTGGGGCCCGGGCTCCCGGTGACGGCCCGCTCCCCACTCTTGTGCCCGGGGCTGCTCTGTCCACCCCGGGGCAGCGGTTCTGTGGAGAGGTGGCCCTGGGCGGACCTCAGTACTTGGGGCAGAGAGCTCACGTGGAATTGTGGCGGCCGCACCTTGGCCCATGATGCCCTTGTCCTTGGAATTTGCAGGAGCACCTGGTTCCCCTGGAGTCCCTGGGAAGGCAGGACCAACGGGACCTAAAGGTAACAATGTGAGGAAGAGCGAGGACCCCTCGGGGGACCCCGGGCTCTGCCCATAGAGAAATGAGACAGGAACACAGACAGAGATTCAGGGAGACGGGGAGACAGGGACACAGGGAGGAGGACAGAGAGAGAGAGACAGGGTGGGACAGGGAGGCAGACAGAGGGACAGGGAGTGTCGGGACATATTTCCATTCCCAAGGAGCCTCGAGCTAGTGCATGACCAGAGTCCTGATCCAGGGAACTTGGTCCACAATGACCTCTCCTTCCCGGGGCAGGATCCCAGGCCTCGGGGTCCCCTCCCCTGCTTGGAGACCCTGGCCTTTGAATCCTTGGAGACCCAGCAGAGCAACGAGGGTATCCTGCCCAGAGCAGGAGGCCTGGGGCTCAGCCCCGCTGTCCTTCCCGCCGGTCCCTGAGGGCAGAGCAGCTGGGTGGTGTCCCGAGCGCTCACGCGGCCTCTCACTGACCACACTTCCCTGCATTGGGGGGCCCATCCTCCTGTCTCTTCTCCAGGAGACCGAGGGGAGAAAGGAGTACGCGGGGAGAAAGGTGAGCCCGGCTCGCGGTCCTGGGGGCACCTCGGCAGACTTTGTCCATGTGGGGGTCCCAGAGCTGCAGTCAGCCTGGCAGCTTCCCCTGGGGAGGGTCTCAGACCCAAGTCCCTCTTCTGTCAGGGAAACGGTGGGAGGTGTGCAAGGTCAGCTCAGGGCTCGGTTTGATGGCCCGGTCGGTGAGGGCCCAAGGCCAGCGTCTGCCTGCGTTGGACCCAAGTGATGGCAAGACAACATTACTGCCGAATGTGGACGCTTCACGGACTTTCCCTCCTATCCATTCTCACTTCGACATCAAAGTGTAAGCGTCAGAGAAGGCAACTCACAAACTCTAAACACAGGCAGGAGCTCCGTGCACATATCAGAGCGCAGGAGTGGGGCGCAGACCCGAATGCCCAATGCCCCCAGCGCTCTCCCCAAGCAGAGGCTCGGAGGGACAGCGGGTGGAGCTGACACCGACCAGAGAGACCAGGCCGAGTCCATACCGCGCCACTGAGGCCCAGGGGCCCTCAGGAGATGGCCGGCACGGGGTGCACGCAGTGACCCTGAGTGACAGCATGCCCCACGGCCCCCAGCCCAGGCTGGACACAGGGGGCCCAGCAGACCCGCTCCCGGGGACGGGCAGTCTGGAGCGCATCCCTGGGACTGGACGGTCTGCCCCGGACAGATCCCGATCCTATTTGCGTTCTGTATGCCCGCCGCTGAGCACCTGCGGCTGAAGGGGACGGGGGCGCCCGTTTCCAGACCGTGATGGGTGCGTCCTCTCCCCACGAACAGGAGAGCCTGCGCATCAGTCCTGTGACACAGGTACCGGACCATGCCACCGACCTCCCCACGCTTCCCGCGGGCCAGAGGCCAGCCCCACACTGCCCCGGCTTCGGGAATCCAAGGACCACACACTCTTACACACGTTTCCCTCCCTCAGCTACTCAGCAATGGGCAGCTAGCACCTGGCAATGTTCTCAAGAAGCTCAAATGTCCCCTGAAGGCCAGGGGTCCGGGGACTAAGGTGGGGCAGCCCTGGGAGGGCGGATGGCCATCACGGCCGGGCGACCCGGAGCTCGGGGTCTGTCCAGGCCCAGGGTGTCCCTCCCCCGTGTGGACGCCCCCCATCCCCGCCCCGCCCAGGGCTCCCTGCCTGACATCAGCCTCCGGGTCCGTCCCCAGCACCTCGGACCTGCAAGGAGCTGCTCACGAGGGGGCACTTTCTGAGCGGCTGGTACACCGTCTACCTGCCCGACTGCAGGCCCCTGAGCGTGCTGTGTGACATGGACATGGACGGCGGGGGCTGGACCGTGAGTGTCGGAACCGGAGACCGCCCAGTGGTGCACGGGGGAGGGCGGGCTCTGCCTGGGGATCCCCCAGAGCAGCTCGGCCGCCCGAGGGAGGACGCTCTCATGTGGCCTTTGTCAGATTGTCCATATCCCCCCGTGAGGCTGACCCGATCCTCTGGCCCAGGCCGGGGCGAACCCTATGGGAGGGAGTGCAGACTTTGGGGTGAGGCCCGGAAGGAGCCCACAGCTCCAGCTGTGTGGCTTAGGACTTGTCACCCACCTTCTCTGTTCCTCCGTTTCCCCCTCCCTTAGCTGTGGGCCCTGTCCACCCCTGGGGTCTGAGATGAGCCCCCCAGCCATGCTGGGCTCTCGGCCGGGATGCTCCCTGAGCTACAAGGCCTCCCCCAAGGTGGTGGGGCCCCTGAGCCGTGGACCCCAGCAGGGCCCCGGCCCCCGAGCCCGCTCGCCTTCCACAGGTTTTCCAGCGAAGGAGCGACGGCTCCGTGGATTTCTTTCGAGACTGGGCCGCGTACAAGAAGGGCTTCGGCAGTCAGCTGGGGGAGTTCTGGCTGGGGAATGACAACATCCATGCCCTGACGGCCCAGGGTACGTCCCTGACCTCCACCTGCCCTGGACCTGAGCCCTGGCCCCACGGGGCTGAGGAACACGCCCCTCCTCCCGCTGGGGTGCATCTGAGCAGGACCCCTTAGTTCTGTGCCCCCCCACGCATGGGAGCCCTGCCGTGGTCTCACACATCAGGTCGGAGCACGTAAGGACCAAGGGGAAGGACTCTGGCAAGCATGGTGCCTCTGGTAAATTAGATTCTGAGACAGGCGGACCAGCGGCCTCAGGGGTGGGCTCCACGTCCAGCCCCAATCCTACCTCCCACCATTTCTCTGCCCCTGGAGGTGCCTCTTCGGGGAAGAGAGAGGCTCTCTCCTCCTGGTCCTCTGTCCCCGCCCAGCACCCCAGCCTGTGCGGTCTGGATGAGGGCAGGGCCTTTACCCTCGGGCTCGTCTGCCCAGAGCGTCACTTGTCAATGTCCTGGGGAGGCCGCCAGGTGGGCCATCTCCCCTCCCTGCCCAGTACGCCTTGGCGGACTCCTGAAACACCTGCTCCAGCCAGTAGCCCACCTTCCCACATGACGGACGCCAAAGCAGTTAGGGCACGGGTCTGCGAGTGGGGTCACAGCTGGCGGGAAAATGCACATTGTTGATGTAGAGTAGTGTCGGTTTCCAGCAGACGAACAGGAAGAGGGGATTTCAGGTACAGTAGAAGGGCTCTTGGGAAGTGGGTTTCAAGTCCTTCATATAACCAAGGACTTCTTTGATCATGTGGCCCTTCCCTGCCTGCCAAGTTCAGACAGCCCCTACACACTTTCCTAAATTCCCACCTCCCTGCCCTGGAGACAGAGGGTCCCTCTGCTGGGACCTCACAGCCTTTCTGCCCCAGGAACCAACGAGCTCCGTGTAGACCTTGTGGACTTCGAGGGTAACCGCCAGTTTGCCAAGTACAGCTCGTTCAAGATGGCGGGCGAGGCCGAGAAGTACAGGCTGGTCCTGGGGGCCTTCGCGGGGGGCAGCGCCGGTGAGTGTCCGCCCTGGGCCGAGGGGCCTGGGCTGCAGCGCAGAGGGGACCTGCTTCCCGTCCTGGCTCTACCTCGTCTGTGGGGAGAGAGGTGGCGGCAGCCAGACGTGGCTCTCCATCCACCCATACGTGAAGGAAATGTCACCCACGCCTCATGGTGCAGACGAGGTCCACGTGACCCATTCAGTACAAAGTCCGGGAGAACTGGTGTTCTTATTTACCGCCATTATTGACACCAACAGGGGCAGGGGGATAACGTGGCCCATTTCTGTGGAGCTGAGCTCCTGCTTCATGGTGCCTGGCGCTCTCTGCTGAGCAACCTAGGAGTCCAGGGCCACGAGTGGCCTCCCTCCAAGACAGGGTGCCTGCCAGCTGGCAGGGACAGAGGGGATGACGGATGCCAAGGCCACCGTACCAGAGAGCAAGTGTTCACCGGCACCCCCTAGAGTTGTGCAGTGCACGTCTTGCACCCCTGGACAGGACAGTCCCTGCCTAGACCTAGGATCCAGGTAAAATGGCCCACTCTCCCTCTGTGCAGGTGATTCCCTGTCAAGCCACAACAACCTCGCCTTCTCCACCAAAGACCAGGACAATGACGCAATTCCAGAAAACTGTGCTGAGCGCTACAATGGGGCCTGGTGGTATTATCAGTGTCACGTGTCGAACCTCAACGGTCTCTACCTCCGGGGCTCTCACGAGACCTTTGCAAACGGCATCAACTGGAAGTCGGGGAAAGGCTACAACTACAGCTACAAGGTGTCAGAGATGAAGGTGCGGCCCGTCTAGCGCAGGGCGGTCCCCGCGCACAGTGGCCGCAGCGAGGGCTGGTGGTCGCTCCCAGGGGAGGGAGCAAGGGCCTGGGGCCCTCCCCCTTTCCCTCTGGGACCCCCTCTGCTTCGTGCCTCTCACCCGCACTAACGCCCTGTCTCCCATCTGCGAGGGTGAGAGCAGGGACCCCGGTCTTGGCAGCCACGCATTTTCTCAATAAAGACATTTGCTTCCACGCTCGGCACACGTGGGCCCCCCTCGCTTGCCTTTCCCCGACGGCTGGTCACGCCACCTCTGTTCGTTTGTTTGCGCCCCACCGTGGGCGCTGAGGGTGTTTCTGGGGGGTTTCAGGTCAGGAGTCGGCACACGGGGCCTGTGGCCGTGCCCTGTTGCTCTGCGCTCGATGGCCACGGTCGATGGTCCCGTGGCCTTTATTCTGCAGACAGGGCAGAGAGGCGGAGACACAGACCATGTGACCACGACCACAGGCCCTAAAATCTTCCCCATGGGGCCCGTGAGACAGTGTCTGCTGACCCGGGCTCAGAGGTGACCTGGCCTGTCCCAGGCCCCAGCCCTGGGCCCAGCTCTCCCCACTCAGCCTCACCGACCCACTCCCGGCTTCCCTGGTTCTCACTGAGACACCCTCCGACGTGGGGCAAGGCTGACCATGGGCCTGGGGGGCCCTGAGCAGAAACACGCCTGAGGGGGAGTAAGGCAGCACGTGTGGGTGCTCTGAGCTGCTCAGGGGGGGCGCTCCGCCCGGAGGGTCCAGTGCCAGGCTGCCCCACACCTGGCCAGCAGGCACCTGGGCAGGGACAGGTGCCACGTGAGCGGGCAGGCCATCTGAGAGACCTAAGAGGCATTAGCCCGGGAGCCTGTGTCTGCCGAGCAAGCTACCCAGCCCTCTCTCCCCACCCCGCCACCCCACATGCCCTGAGGGAACCCCATCCTCAGCCTGGGCAGCGGGTCCCCGCAATGGCTGGCACTTGGCCCTTCTTTGCTCCTTGGGTCCCCCTAGCCCCCTTGTGACCACTGTGGCTTTGTGGTCTCCTTGCAGAGAATCTGGGAGGGCCCAAGGCGGATCCCACCTTCCTTGCCCCCAGGGTCCCTTCGGGGGGGCGCTTAGCTGGTCTAACAACCACACAGAGCTTGGAGCATGTGGGGTATGTGCCGTCTCCGGGATCCTTCTGGGAACGCGCGCGAGGTTTTCTCTCCTTTCCTGGAGGGAGCCGTGTCCTGAGGATCACGAGCCTCTGCTTGGCCTCGGGCTCCCTGAGCCGCCCCTGCTCTGAGGGGAGCCAGTGCAGGACCCCACCCTCAGCCCCGACCCCTGGGAGGAACGGCCGGGCCCGACCCCGCCCTGGGCATGGGACAGTGGCCACGTGGGCACCTGTTGCCCCCGGAGCACAGGATCTCACCGTGTCTCGACCTCGCAGCCCTGGAACCCGGGTCCTCCTGGGAATGACCTTCCTTCCGGAAGCCATGATTGCAAAGAGACAATTAAACCTTGAGAAAGCACTTAACCTCTCGAGTGCCACGTCATTATCGTGCGAGGCAAAAATAAGACTGTTAAACGCAGAAACCTTTTGAGCTGGCAAGCAAGAAATTCTTTTTAAGTTTTGTTCTCAAAATCCGTTTAATTGAGAGATAGGTTAAGAGGTAAAAATAATAATTTTTGTAAATATTTAATTTGAACCTTGCTGGACTTCATTTATAAATGCTCTCTTGCTTTTAGGACTCGATAAGATTTTTTTAAAAGGACTTATAAAATTGCAAAGATATTTGAGAGAGGAAAGGGCTCGTGTAATTAACCTAATGGAATAGCAGATTTATTTGCATTATATACACATGTGTATTGCAGACGTGTGTGGTTGCTCGGGCCGGAGATGGGGGGCGGGCTTTTGAAGGTGTAACCAGCACGTGGGCATGTGAAGGGCTCTTCTGCCCAGGCCACCATAGGACCAGCTGGCCCTGGGGTCCCCTTGGCAGCGGCAGGTGCCTGCGACCCCCCCCCGGCCCCCCACGAGGCCTGGTTCCTCTAGGTCACCAGAGCTGCTGCAGGGAGGCCAGCTGCCTCCCAGGACCAGGGGGCTGAGGCCAGCTTGGAGCCTGGGCCCAGGCCACGCGTGTCCCCTGGGCTGGGCTGTCCCCTGCCCTCCCTTGCTGCTCCTCCGAAGGTTCAGGTCTGCGGTGTGGCAAAGGGGGCAGGGCCTGTGGGGTCTGTGCACATACCCCTTAGATTCTCAACTGTGGTGGGACCTCTGTGGTCGCGGGAGGGCACGGGGTCCTGCCTGGGAAGCCTCGCTTTGGTGGGAGTGACCCCTGAAGACTCGGGGAGCAATGAGGCCGCCCCTCAAGGTCAGGACGGTGCACCAGGGAGTCCCAACTGCAGGGGGAGGGCAGTGGTCCAGTCCAGGAGGAGGGGGCTGTCCTGCGCGTCCACGGCCCCGGGAGGGAACAGTACCGAACGTGTGTGCTTAGCCACGGGCGTCCTGCCCCTGAGTTTCCCTCCACGACACCCCCTCCTCCCGGGTCCTCTCTCTCACTCTTGAACTTCTTCTGGCTTCAGTCTGATTTCTGGTTTCGTCTGCCCTGTGCTGGCCCTCGTGGCACGAAGGCCCTTTCTCCCAGCCAGCAGGGGTGGGCCCATGGAGCCTTCAGGAGCCCTCCATCCCCTGAGCCCGTGGCTCTCGGAGCCTTGGGCTCAATTCTTGCTATGGTCTGGTCCCCACCCGTGCCTTGCCTTCCAGTCCAGCACGTGCTGGGAGCCCGGCCTGGGGCTCTGGGGGCTCCCTGCCCTGGTCGGCCATCAGTATGTGCTTGGGAGCCCACATTGGCCACCCGGCGCTGTCTGAGCCCTGGGGTGTGGGACTCCCAAGGTCAGGGTCCCAGAGTGGAGCTGCCTCCCTCAAGAAGAAGCAAGTCTTTGTTTCACGGGGGAAATGCCCTGGCTTTGCGTCCACACAGACCTGGGTCTGCCTGGGCTTTGCCAGGTGCGGGTGGTGTGACCTTGGGCCAGTCACTTGACCTCTCTGTGTTCTTTCTCATATGCCTGGGGGGGAACAGAGTGGCTCTGAGGACTCTGGAGTAAGGACGGTGGGTACAAAGCTTGGGGTCTGTGATAGACTGAGGGGTCAGTAATTGTGGTGTGGGCATTGCCCGCTTCCCCCTGCGCCCCCCTCCCAGTTCTAGGGAGCCGCCCTCCCCAGCCTGGCCATGGGGCTCGGGTCTGGCCTTAGCTTCCGTTCTGCAGTCACACCTGGGACGAGGAGCCCCTTGGCTTCTCGGTCACTGTTGTAAGCTGCGGCAGCCCCGGCCCCCATCCGCGGCTTCTCTATGCCCCCTGCCCCCCTGGCTGCGGGCTGGTCATGGCTGTTCTGCTGGGGGTGTCGGGGGCTCTGCAGTGGGCGCCCCGGGATTGGAGGTCGGTGCCACTTCTGTCTGCATCTCCAGCTGCCCACACTTGCCCGGGGGTGCTCTGAGGGGCAGAGCAGAAGCCAGGCTGCCTGGGGTCTCAGAATCCACCAGGGAGAGCCTGCTTCCCCCCTTGCTCTCTCCTGGCCTGAGGAACATCCCCTCCTCCCTGGAATAAAGCTGAGCTCTGGGGGCTGTGAGGGGCCCCAAACAGTACTGTGCTCTCACCCCAGCTCGCCAAACCCACTTGCTCCAATCCCTCCTTCCTTTTCGCCCACGTTCACAAGTTCTTCTAAGGCTCCAAAACCTTAGGGCATTTTACAAGGAAAGGACTTGTAAAGTGTCATCTGGTGGATTTTAGGCTCAGGCAGGTCAGGCGAAGCAGGACATGCTCATCGGAAGGGGATTTTGTCGTAGGCTGCATTAACGAAGGCGCAATGTCTAGAATTGAGGAGGAGACACCTCACTCTCGTCTGCACAGGTCAGGCCACACTTGTGCCTTAGGCCCTGAGTGTTGCACTTCAAAGGAACCAGGGAGGGCGTGCGGTCTGGGTGCGGTCCCGTCGAAGTCTTGCCTCCTGGAATGTTCTGGAAGCAGCTCCAGAGGCTCCGAGGGAAGAGCTCAAGAACCAGAACCGTGGTCGTGCATGTGTCCCATCTGTGGGCTGAATAGGCCTCTCGAGGGAAAGAGCGGCCTGCGGAGGAACATAGCTGTTTGCAGGCGGGATCCATGGAAGGAATCCCAGGAAGGTGAGGTCTTGCAGAGTTGGAAAATGCCGAGCATTTCTAGACCCCAAACAGTGAGAGATGGGATTTTGTTAAAGCCCCCGAGGATAAGACCAGTGGACCGTGTTAGGGACAGAGCGGCCCTGCCTGGTACACCACGGTCTTTGTGTTCAAGCCTGAAAGCCCCAAGCAGGCCTCCCCACGACGATCAAGGCAGAGACATGTGCACGTCCATTAACAATAAATCCAGCATGGGAAGCGCCTGAGGAGGAGTGCATGGAGAAGGCGGAGGGCAGGGGGGCTGGTCGCCGCCTCGCAGGCACACTGACCCGCCCCCAGGGGTGTCGGACCGTGACCTGGGCAGGAAACACATCTGTCTTGTCTTACAGCCCTGGGGTAGGAAGGTTAAGTAGCTGGCTGTCACTCACCTTGACAGGTGGCCTAGGTATGGATGGACGGTGGACGTGGAAGGGGAGACAGGAGCCCCCTATATGCGCTCTAGTCCTGAAACCGGCCCTGGGGGTGGAGCCCACGTAGGCCCCTTCCCATTTCTGTAGCCACACTCGAGCTCCTCCTTGTCGTCGTCATGGTCCCCATGACTAATCAGCCATATGGGGCGGGGGCGGCCAATTATCTGATTCCCGAAGCCTTGCGAAGGCCGGAAGCCCCACCGGCCCACCCTGAGACGTGGCAGCAGTCCCAGTCAGGAAGCCGGGAGAGCCACGAGCCATCTGGAAATGTCCATCTGTCCCAAAGCATCAAACACAGCCCTCCCAGAGTCCGGCGCCTTCCATCACAAGAGGGGCGGTCTCAATTTTAACCAGGGTTGAACAGTAAACCATCAAATCTGGGGATGGGAAAGAAGGTGCGGCGGCTCCAGTTCGTGCTTCCATTCAGAACGAGGATCGGTGGCTCCCCAGCCCCCGATGGCCCCCGTGGCGGCCTGTGCAGCGTGGCCTGGGGCAGTGGTCCGTGGCATCAGAGCTCCTCCTCTTGTGGAACTGGCCCTGCCTCCCCGCAGAGCTCAGCTCTGGAGGGGGCCTCACGGAGAGCACAGCAGGGAGTTCAAAGGCCTTGATCCAGGACCCCCATGAAGGGCCGGCTCTGGGCTGCTGGCCAGGACATCAGAGTCAAGGGCAGAATGCACATCCAAGGCAAAACAAAAGTACCCCAAAAACCATGCAGGACAGGCTGGTGAGGCCCTTGAGGCAGTGGCCTGCACCCCGAGTAGGGGTTCCAAGTCTGAGGAGCTCAGGCATGGTGAGCGGCCTGGGCACGGTGCGGCGGCGTCTGCCCAGTGGCCGGCCCAGCTCCTCTGCTCCTGTCTTCAGGCTGCATCAGCGTGAGGGCCGAGACGCGCTCCTGCTCGGGCCTGCTTTCCCGGCCGGCTCCACCGTCCTCTAGGACCAGCTTGGCTGCTCTGAGCCACGGGGAGTGGGGCCTCCATTCGCTTGCCCTCAAATCATCCAACAGCACGTGATGGGTCCTAAACCTGACTGTCCCTCAGAACCATCTGGGAGGGTCTTAAAAATACAGAGTCAGGGGCTCATCCCAGACCTACGAGACCAAGATCTCAGCAGGGAAGAGGATCTGTGTTTGTGGACGGCTTCCTGCTGCTTCTGGCGACGAGCCACGTGGGAAAGCCCATGTGCCATGACCAGCCACGACCCCTGTCCCCCGTGCACCAACGCGTCCTCAGACCCTAAGGTGGGAGCGAGCCAAGCCAGAAGTAAATCCGAGTGCTAAGAATGCTGAGTTGGGACCCGGTTAATGCACGATGGCATGACATGCGGTGTCATGATCTTCGTGTTTCCCATATAGGGTCACTTTTACAAAGAACAGTTTAAATGTTTTGAATCAGCAAGCTCACCAGGGAACTTATTTCTGGAGAAAATTTCAAGATGAGGGAAAGCGGTGGCATAGATGCGTTCCTTGCAAAGTCAGCATATATCCAGTCCCCACCGGTAGGAGGGTGACCGTCCCCTCGAACAAATACAGGGTGACCATTGAAACAGGGTGACCGTGGGAACTCCAAGGGGGGATAGCTACAGTCGGAGGACGTGCTCCCAGGAGTCTGGATGAGGTCCCTGTGGGTCCCTGGAGAGGGACGTGTTGGCTTCAAGGACACAAGGGGCCACAGACCCGGGAGAGGAGGTTTATTTACTTCGTGGAGTTTAATTGTGTCGCTGATAAAACTAAAATATCCTCGTGCGAGGCCTGAGTGAGGCCTGGGGACGCCAGGAGGCCGCCTGGACACCACAGGTTCCTGCAGGGGACAGGGCTGTGCCACCATCTGGGGTCTCTTATGTCCTCACCTCACTGTCAGAACAATGGAGACTTCATTTTTAAAATGTGCTTAATTTTTTCTCATTAAAAAAGAACGCTTGGCAATTTTAGACACGTTAAGAAACAAGACATGCTTAGGGAACAAATTAACTGTCCCCTGATATCCCCTGAAGGGTCCCGTGTGTGTGTCCGGCCTCCCGCACCGCAGACCTCTCTCGGGATCCTCAGTGTAAGTGTGTTCTCCACCCCGCCCAACCCTGGCTAGCCGAGGCGAGGTGTGGCCCTCGGACCCTCGGGAGCGCACCTGGGCCTGTCCCGCCCGGTCCAGAACCTCCCACAGGTCAGCGCAGGTGGAAGGGCTCATGAGAGCTGCCAGCCAGGGAAAGGCGTTCCGGAGCCTGCCCTGATCTGCCACCTCAGGGACACCGCGGGGCTCACGGCGTGAAGTCCCAGCGCCGGTGCCAAGGGCACGCCATCTGGCCTGGGCAGCATCCCGCCCTCTGCCTTGACACACAACCCACGGGGTGGGACCTGAGGATCGCCCCCTTCCTCCTGGACCCTGGTGATCGCCCCCCGGCTCGTGGACCCTGGTGATCGCCCCCCCGGCTCTTGGACCCTGGTGATCGCCTGCCAGCTCATGGACCCTGGTGATCGCCCCCCGGCTCGTGGACCCTGGTGATCGCCCCCCGGCTCCTGGACCCTGGTGATCGCCCCCCGGCTCGTGGACCCTGGTGATCGCCCCCCGGCTCGTGGACCCTGGTGATCGCCCCCCGGCTCGTGGACCTGGTGATCGCCCCCCGGCTCCTGGACCCTGGTGATCGCCCCCCGGCTCGTGGACCCTGGTGATCGCCCCCCGGCTCGTGGACCCTGGTGATCGCCCCCCAGCTCGTGGACCCTGGGGCCCGGAGAAGAAAGATGCCTGTGCAGGGTCCTCTGCCAACGGCACAGGCCAGGGTTCGGGCCCAGCGGGTCTGACTTCTGAGCAGAGCCCATCACCTCTGGGTGTGGCTGCCTCTCCTTCTTTGCCCACCAGCCTCCTCTTCTGGAAAATGACAGTTAATGTGTGCTATCACGAGGAGTATGAAGGAATGTTCGCGGCGGGCCGAGCGCGAGGCTGGCATGCACGTGGAGGCTGCCGGCTTGCCGAGCACCGGATCCATGTCCGGGCGGCTCACCCGGCGTCTGACTCACCTGGACAGGTGTCGGCGGCGGTGGCCCAGGCCCCAGTGCACGAGAGCACGATGGCGAGCGCGACGGCGGGCCCGGTGGCCGCGGCAGCTCTGCCCCGCTCCATGGCTCTGGTCTGCGCGGCCGCAGGAGCGCCCTGCCTTCTGTGAGGCCCGGCCGCCCACCTTGACCTCTGGCTTGCTTTCTCACGCCGGTGGCCACTTCCTCCTGAGGCGCCAGCCGGAGGCGACACAGCCCCACACCCTACTTAACGAGCGTCCGGTGTAATGGGCCTCGCTTCCCCTGGGCAGGGACACTGTCCCCAGGAGAAGGCCCCCGGGCCGTGTGCGGGGAAGGGCCAGCCTGCCTGTTTGTGTCTAAGGAACGTCCTCTTGCGGGTTCGCCGGGGAGACGCGCAGGGAAACGGGTGTCTTAGCTGCCCCGGGTGACTTAGCCTGCGGGCCCAGGTGCCATCGTACTAGGGGCAGGAGAGGGGCAGGCCCTTGGGGAGAGGACCTGGCTTCAGGAGAGGGAACCCGGCTTTGGAGGAACCTCAAAGGTCTGGTGGTCTGGGACCGCTGTCTGTGTGTGGGGTCACCCCTGGCCTCCCGGCTGGCTGGCAGAACTCCCGGAGGGGTGGCGTCCGGGCTCCTGGGGAGGACCTGCCTTCAGGTGGGGGAGGCCGTTCACGGAAAGCCTCTCCCCGCATATCCTCTTTTTCAAGGGCCCTCAAGCTCTGAATAAGCCACAGGCCAGCGTGGCCTATCTTGGGGTGGCGTGTCCTGCTACCGTCAACTCGGACTGGTCCGCAGCGGGGAGAGGCCACACCCCAGCGGCGGGGAGAGGCGCGCTCCCTGGGGACCCGCGGAACGGGACGTCCCTCGGGGGTCTGCTCTCGAAGTTCGGGGCAGGACAGACGCAGACAGCCAGGCCGCTGGCTCCACGAGCAGGGACTGTCCTCCCACAGTGTGTGGACAGGTCGAGGGACCGAAATGCGTCGAGCTGATATCGTAGCGTAAGGCCCTCCACGGCCACTGGGTGTTTTGAGTGTTGGCAACATTGAAGAGAATCTGGCCTGTTAGCATAACAACCTGCTAATCTCACTGAAAATGTGACCTTGAGTCTCGGACCTGTTGGTGATTTTAGGAGGAAATAGTCCTGTGTATTTAGCTTTGAGGTAAACAGGTAAGAGACCCCTATGTCCGCACATTCACCTATTTGCATGATTAGGCTTCTAAAAATTAGCTGATGCCCCGAAGCTTCCGTTAATGACAGACAATTAAATGCTAAAACACAAATAGGGATATATTCATTTTGCGAACACGCTGATGATGATTTCAGCCTAGATTTCTTAAGTCAGCCAATGGACAAGGATTACTCCTAGGCCCCTCAAAGAGAGTCATGAAAACATGCCTCTTATATACAGAGAAAATCACACTTAAAAGCTTAAGGAAGTCACTGGACTTCTAAAGTTACAATTGTAACATACTGAACAAATCCCTTGTGAAGACAGTAGCCAGAGGAGTGGTCATCTCTGTGCAAGAGGCCAAACAGGACCCAGCCGTGAAACACCACAGAGGGGACTTAAGTCCACAGGGCAAGGGTCAGGCCCAGGTTGCCGCTGCACCTCGGAGGGCGTCTCTGGTCATGGATGTGGGATCTGAGGCCCAGAGAAAGAAGGAGGCTGCCCTGGGGGCCACCCAGCCTGTTACCCGAGCACCAGTATTAGAACCCGGCTCCCCAGAGTCTGTGGATGCCCACGCCCCCACTCCCTCGCCTCCCTCTGTCCTCCACCCTCTGTCCAGTCTCCCGATGAGAGGCGTGGAAGTCTATGCTCAGGCTCCAGGTCCAGGGCTCCGTCAGCTTGCTGCCCGCCGCTCATTGGAAGCCCCTGCGCAGGAACTGGACAGTCCCACCTCCCCTCTGGAGGCTCCTGCTGGAGCCGAAAGGCTGCTCGATAGTAAGCGAAAGACCCATCTGGGCTTGAGGATCAAAGCTGAAGTCCTTTCATGGCTGCCTTGCCGTGGGCTCTCCTTGCTCCAGAATATTCCGGAAGTCTGTCACTGTTGGTGACATTTCTCGGGCCAGAGCATGGGGACGCGGCTTGGATCGGCCTCACAAGCGAGAGAGAGGAGGGGTGTTTAGTGAGCACCTACGATGTGCCAGGCGCTGCTCTGTGCCCTGGGACACCGCGGGAAGCACTCGGGAAGGCAGAACACAAACAAGGAGACCAACAAATAAACAATAATGTGCTAGGATATGATGTAATTAGAAAACAAATGTGCGCTGCGAAGGACGCGTACACAGAGTATCATCAACGGTGACTCAGCCAGAAACAGGAGAAACCTGAAATCTCTGTGGCTTCCCACCAAGCAGTGATGCCAGCCCACTGTGGGGGATCCTGGCTGGGCGCCCCTCATCCCCGCAGGGACTCCGGGACCCACATCTCCTCCACTGGCCGTCTCGGCCACCTTCCACGTGTGGACCCTCTCCGAAGGGTCATCTTCACTCCAGCCAAGCTCGGAGGACCCCGCGGGGCGGCTTCAGACTGGGGGGCACGTGCCTCCCTCCCTCCCTGTGTCCTTGGGCGGCCGGGTACTGCGGCCCCATCCAAGCACCAGCAACACTGAAGGAGGCAGCCTGGTTATGTGAAGCGGCGGGGGTGGGGGAGTGGGTGTTGCTGAACCCACAGGACAAAGGCCTGACACTCCCCAGAGAGTGCATTTTCAAGGTCACTGTTTGCATCGTGATGCTTTTCCACTCATTCACTGACTTGCATCCTGATTGTCCCCTGGAGATGCAGTTTTCGTAAGCGGCATATCACGGGATCCTGGTTTCTCCTCTGTGCCGCTCAGCGCAACCCTCGACGTGGTCGAGCTGTGTCTACCATCTTGCTCTTCACCTGCCACCCCATCGTTGTTCTCTCTTGCCTCGTCTCGTTGGGTTGACCTGGCTTTCTCGGTGTTTCACACTCTCTCTGCCTTGACTCTTTGGCTCTACCTCTTTGTGTGACATTCAGTGGTTGTGCGGGGAATCACGCAATACAGCTCACATCATCACTGTCCCCCTCGGGTGACCGGCACGCCAGGTCACAATTCACGTATGAACGTCCCACAATCCTTTCCCTGTAGTTGTTATGGATTTTGCTGCTACATATGTTATGAGCCCCTGAAATGCATTTTGATTATTTGTATCTTAAAAATTCAATTGTCCTTTCACAGCCTCTTTAAGGGGTGGCGGGAAGTATTTTATACATATTTACCATCTCTGCTGCTCTCCATTTCTTCCTCAGGATCTGCATTTCCACTTGGAATGATTTCCCATCTGCTGGAATAACTTCCTTCCTCGTTTCGGGGAATGTGGGTCTGCAGGCAGCACATTTCCTCTGCTTTCGATTGTCTGGAAGTCTCCTTACTTCACCTTCACTTATGAATCCTAGTTTTGTGAGAATTGTATTCTAAGTGAAGAATTTCTGCCTCTCAGCACCTCTGGACATCCTTCCGCTGCCCTTTGCCCTCTGCCCTCTGCCCTCTGCCACCAGGAGAAGTCCCCCACACCCACCACCACCCCCATTCTGGTCTGGCCCGCACTGCGTCCCTGCTGCCTGCTTCTCCTGTCTCTCGTCCCCTGCAGTTTCTAGCAGCCTGTCTGGGGGTGATTTTCCTTCTATTGCCCCTCATGGGCTTCACGGAGTTCTTGGATCTGGAGATTCATGCTATTGATTGAATGTAGACATTCGGGGCTAACATTTCTTCATACATTCTTCCGCCTCCTTCCCCCTCTCTGCTTTTGGCAGCACCTATACTCTTCTTGCAAGGACGCTTGGTACCTTCCCGTTAATTAAGCTTTTGTTCAGTTTTTACAAAGCCTTGTCTTCCACGCTTCGGTTTGGGTAAAGCAACAACATGTTTTCAGAGTTGTAGTGTCCATTCAATGATTTTTTGTATTTCAGAGATTACAATTTTTTATTTCTAATATTTACCATTGGTTCATTTCTTAAAGTTCCCTTATCTCTTTTAAAATCCCTCACTTCTTCAGCCATGACATCCATCTTTTCTTATATATTATATGACATTTATCTACTTATTCTGTATTCCGTGTCTGTAAATTCCAACATCTGAGACACCATGAAGTTGTTTCCATTGATTTTCCCTCTTGGTCATGGGTCACATTTTCCTTCTCCTGTGTGTCTAGTAAACCTTGATTCTATGCGAGACATTGTGGACACGATGTTGCAGAGACTCAGGACTCTGTGCTGTTTCTCAGAAGAGAGCTCAGCTCTGTGCTGGCACTCTGGGCCCGGGTTTGTTAGGGTGGCCCTCTTCTGTCCCTAATCCTAGGGGATAACTTCGGTCCTGGGATATCATCCTTTTACTCAAGGGTTCGGTCTCCTGAGGTTTCAACAGAAAGCCTGACGTAGTCATCAGATCCATCGAAATGAATGCACTTAAACTCAAGGAGCCTCTGGGCACTGGGGAGTGCTGATGTCTCTGCTCAGCTCGGCCCATGGCTCCCCTCAGCAGTCAGCCACAGACAGGGGAAGCTGGCGTGACCAGCTCTGGGGGCTTCCCTGCGTGGCTTCCTTGGTTTCAGGATTTCCCAGCTCATGCCCGCCCCCCCCCACCCCCCGCCCCGTAGCCTAGATCTCTGATTCCAATCTCCAGCCTGTTAAGACAGCCTCCTTCTGCTGGAGCAAGCTCTCCCTGCCTCACAGGGTTCAGGGAGGGCCCTCAGGAGAAAGTTGGGGGATGGCACATTTATCCCACATGGCTCCCTTCTCTATGGCTTACCCCACATCCAGTTTCTGCTTTTTGTCACTCAGCACTGCCTTTAAATCGTTTGTGTTTTCATAGATACTCTAGAATCTATTGCTTCTATTGGCAGGAGAGTTAATACAATGAAAGCTATCTTCCAATTTTTAGACACTAGGAGTCTGAAGCGTGAGTTTTCTAAACTCTTTGTTCCTGAAGAGGTGGCATTTGAGAAGAGAACTGAAAGCCATGAGTCAGATACGCAGCATTTCAGGTGGGAGTTGTACAGAAGGGGGAAGAGAGCTCAGTGGATCTGAGAGAGCAAGGTGTCAGGATAAAGGAGCAGGTCATCAGTCGGAGCCAGCGTGGGGGTGCTGGTTAATGCGGGAATACTGGGTCCCACTCCCGCACCGAACGGGACAAACTGCTTTTGATGACGCGTTGCCATGTTGGAAAAGCCCCATGCAAGGCCCCAAGAGGCCTCTGGCCAACTGCCAGTGAAGACCTGGGGCCCTCAGTCCAATGGCCCTCAAGGAAACGAATCTTGCCAACGATGGGAGCAAGCTCAGCAGATCTCTCCCTGGTCAGGTCTCTGGATGAGACATCGGCCAGGGCCAGCACCGTGCCTGCCATTTTGTGAGGCCCCACAGTGAGGATCCATGCGAGCTCTGTCCAGATGCCTGGCCACAGGCATGTGACCTAATACGGGTGTGTTGTTTTGAATCTCTAAGTTTTGGGGTAGTTTTGAGGTAGTAATAAATAATACAAACGCTGAAAGTGGTTTCTTAGTCCGTCTCTCCAGAAACTGGAGTCTTCTAAATACACTATTAAGGTGTTTTCCTTGTAGCGCTTCCTACTTTTAAATGAATCTGAGAAAATCCCAAAGGGAAAGCCGGATCCTTGAACCAGAGATCATGTCAGTTCCCATCATACACCCGCGAACTGGACTTCTCCCAAACCTACGTGATAGCATTTGTCAATGTGGGAAGGAAAAAGAAAAAGGCAGGGTGTTTGGTGCAATGTGGCTTTTGTTGAAGTATTTACTCCTGGGAGATCGCTGGGAAGTGGTATTTTCTTGCCTGGGGCACAAGACCTGACCCCAGTGCCTGCAGAGGCTGGGGGGTAGCACAGCGGTTTGGGGGCAGCAAAGGCAGGTGTGTAGCTCTCCCAGTGAGCAGAAGGGGGCTGCGGGGAGAGGGCCCCTGGCAGCCACGGTTCTTGTCACCCCTTCTGGGGGGACCCTCGGATTGTTTTCCGTTGAAATCGACCTGATGATGAAGTCTCATTTGTGAGATCATTGGATCAGACTAGGTGATTACTTTTTAATGCTCCAGACAGCTTTCGTTAGGTTCATAATAGCTAAAGCTCTTGCAACCTCCTCGTGCATTATGTTTTATATATTAAATCTATTATCTGTTGCCTAGGTATTTATATTTTATCCATGTATATAAGCTGTATATAACTTTATGCATAGATACCTCTGACTTTATTCGGAGTGATGTCTTGGATCCCACTGGTTAGTTGTTAGTAGGTGAATTCATTGCAGATAGTGGCTCGGCCCACTTTGTCCTGTGAAGGGTGCCGTGGGGTGCTGAGGTGGGGAGGGGTGCCGAGGGCAGATGGGGGGCAGGCCCGGAGAGGGGGCTCCCCCTGCAGAAGTCTGGGTGGGTGGGATGAACATGGCTGTACCTGCAGGGGTCCAAGTCCCCACCAAGCTCAGCGCCTGTGGGGTTCTAGCCCCTCCCACGCCCAGGGCGTCTGGTTTAGAAGGTCTAGGGCTCCACATAGAATCTGCGTCTCTAGGAAGTGGTGCAGGTGATTTCAACGGACAGGCAGGTTAGAGGAGCCTCCGGTGAGCAGACATCCGTGGACATCACCAGAGGACCCACGTGTCCCCGCACCCAGTAGTGGCGGCCGGAGACTGGGCCGTTTCCTCCCATAACCATGCATTGTCCCCTGCCCGATGGGCCATTTGTGAAACCCACCTCCTCTCCCCTCGGCCCCTTCTCCATTCAAGGACACAGGCAGCCCGTCTTAGGCTCTGAGGGACCTCCAGTCCCATAGCAGCGCTGACCCTCATGTGTCATGTGTCCCATCTTACAGATGGGCCGACGGAGGCTCCGAGCGCTGGACATTGGTGGCATCTGAGTCTGGGTCACGGAGACAGCCGTCCTCACTCTGTTCTTCTGGCCTCGCCACAGCTGCGTCTCTACGTGCAAACAGGTGCCTGCACCTGCCCGTGGTACTGGAGGTCTTGTCCCCGAGCCGGCGTCCTCCTTGGGGCCCTTGTTCTGCTCACTGCCAACCTCTCAGCAAGCCCTGCGGACTCCACGTTGGAAATATCCAGACCGTGACCATTGTCAGCGTGTCCCCACATGGTCACCCGTCACCTGCGTGACTGTGGACACTGGCTCTGTCCTAACACGGCTGCCAGGGTGAGCGGGCCGAACACAGGTCCTGCCACATCACACGTCACGTACACGCACCCCCACACCACACACATGCACACGCCACACACAGGCGCCCATTTTCTCTCTCACTTTACCCTGTTTTGTTTATGCTTAGAAAAAAAGTACACCTCGATCCCTTATGCGTTTTACGTTTCCTGAGCACTTGTCCCCCCGACAGGTGTCCTGCTCTTCTGTCTGCTTCTGTTTCCAGCACAACGGGAGCTCCGTGCAGGCGGGACTCTGCTTCTGCTGCCCCAGAGCGTGGCCCGCGGCCGGCAGGCAGCAAACTGCACATTCCCCGGACGAATGTAGGAAGGTTTGTGTTAGAACCTCTTGGGGGCGGGGGGGGGCGGTTGGGGCAAGGACGGTGGGCGGGTGGTGGGGGAGCGTGCTTCCTGCAGAAGTCCCTTCCCAGAAGGAAAGCCCCTGGGAGCGGGCGCTGCCCCTCTTCCCCGCCCCAGGAGACGTGGGGGCCCTCCCGGGATATCCACAGGCTCCCAGCCCTCCTGGGCCCCGGCTGCTCAGGCCGGCTCTGCGGGCAGGTGTGTCCACGCCCATGCACATAGGTGACCCCCCTAGTGTCCAAATGGAAGCACTGCCCAAGGCAGGCTGGGACCAGGCGCAGCTCTTGGAGGCCAAGGGCCCTGGCAGGTACGGAGGGACCCATGTCCCAATGCCCAGGGCCCTGGAGCCCAGCTCGGCAGCCACAGAGGCCTCTTGCCGGGCTGGTGCTCACACATTCCTCCCTCTGACTCAGGACAGCAGGGCTGGGATAAGGGAACTGAGGACACTTTTCAAAATGGGGAACTTGAACAGTTTCCAGCTCCAGACCATGAACAATGACCTGCTTGCTCCTTCCTGGCGACAGGTGTTTCCCCTGGCCCGGCAAGAGCGGACACAGCCCTCCGGGAGCGCTAACGGGAAAGGACTGCTATCACCCAGCTCCCGTGGGTCCACGCACAAACAGGGCTCCCAGGATGGGCCCTGAGCTGTGGACCCTCAACCCCCTCTGCAGCCGAGGCCAGGCTGGGACACGGTCATTTCCAGAAGATCTCATCTTTCCCGACGCCGAAGTCAAAGCTGGGGTCGCGTCTCGACTCCCTCTCCAGGGGGCCGGTCCAGACACGGTGGCTGCAGGGGTCTAGTGAGCTCTTGCTGACGAGTCATTGGGTGCAAGAGAGCGGTGCCCGAGTCCAGTCCCGGGGATGCCCACTTGCAAGGATCACTGGGCTCAGGGCCGTCCCCACTTGCCGGCTCGTGCCCCTTAGCCCAGCTGAGCGGCAGGTGCTTTCGTTTGGCAGGTTTCAAGGATGAAGAAGGATGCACAGAGAAGTGGGGGTCTCTGCAGGACCTCGCCCTAGGCAGGCCTCACTTAGGGCCCGGCTCTCAGTCCCTGCTCTACACCCAGGCTCAGTCAGCTCACCTTTGAGGCTGAGTGCAAAGCACCAGGCCTCCCTCACACACACCCTGGGGCACTCGGTGTAGCCGCTGGGGCCCGAGGGGCACTGGAAGTCCCAGCCACCCAGGCCTTCAGGCTAGGCTGGTGCGGTCTCTGAAGGACAGCTGTCACAAAGGGTAACCAGCATCCCGCCTGTTGGATTTGAAGCGAAGGATGTGCCGCTCCCACCGGTGATGGCTGAGCTGAGCCTGGCCTGGCCCTCAGTGCTTCTCAGTGTCCACGATGATCCTGACGCAGCCTTGTCTCCTCCAGCCCTCGAAGTCCTGGGTCCTCGCCGGCTCCTGCCAGAGCTCGTCTCTTCCCTGTACCACCTTCCAGTGTGGTCAAGAGCACCTGGCCTGGCCACCGCCCTTCCAGTTCCGGCTTCTTCCCTCGGGAACAACCTGCCTGCAAGCTGCCACAGGGGCAAACAATGGTCGGAGCCACCCCGGCCGTCAGCCACACTGTGGCTTTGCAAGAGGAGCTTCCGGCTTTCGGGGGCCAAGCCCGTCGAGCTCAGGAGGGAGCAGGTAGTGGCCATCTGAGGCCTTGCGTCTGATGCTCAAGGGCCCGAGACTTTGCATCTGTACCGCGGGGACAATGCCGATGCTGCTGGTCCCAGGACCGCACTTTGAGAACCACCGGGTCTAGGTTTTGGTGGAGCAGCCAACACTCCTGGATATCCGTGGCTTGAACCACGAACACGGTTCTCTCTCTGTTGCAAATTCCTCACAGGTGGGCCGAGGACTCCCTCCAAGTCCACTGGGGACGCAGCCGCTCGGGGGATCGAGGCCGGTGGCACGGAGAGGGAGCCCCAGCTGCGGACTGCGAGAGCTCGGGGCCAGTGGCCGGATGAGCCCCACGAGCTCCAAGGCGCCGTGAAGTGCGATCCAGAGATGCAACTGGACAGCAGAGTGGGGAGGCTCGGGGACGCGGGCCAGGGCCCCGGGATGAGGGTGAGGTCTGCACATGGCCAAGGCCTGGAACCCCAGGGGTGGCGGAGGCGCCCGCAGAGTTGGCCCCCCAGGAACAGCACCGGCGCCCGCAGACTTGGCCCCCCAGGAATGGCACCGGCCTCCCTCTGCCCTCTGTGGCCACCGGCTTCAGACAGCGAGCGGTGCCATGCCGGGGGAGGCCCTGCCGCCCTGAAGAAGACAGCCAATCACGTCTGTTTATGGTGGAAACTGTCAACTCGATTTATTGAGAAACTCTTTCAAGGACTTTTCGTCACACAGGTTTAAAATATTGGAAAACGCCCCTTCCTGGCCATTACAGAGAAGACTCAGGAACACGTCCATGGGGTTCTTAAGCAGTGGACACATGTCATCAGACACTGTGTTTTTAAGGGCCCGATGCCCTAGAACCTTTCCTGTGGGTTTTCTGTTGATGGTTTTTCCCTTTTCATCAGCCTGTGTCCAGTTATAGAGAGAAGGAGGAACAAGAATTACACCAGGAGAATGTTTGCAAATATAAGAAGTACTTTTATTGCAATATACCATAGCGAAGTGGTCTGGGGAGAACGGGACACGTTTGACTTCCATACGAATGACAACAGCTTTGAAGGGGCCATGAGGATGAGGAGGACAGTGTAAGAGGGGACTCGAGAGGGACGAGGAATCAAAACGGAATCACATGACCTAGACAACACCCACAGGGCACCGCGCGGCAGTCCTCAGATATGGCTTTGCTTTGGAAGAGACAAATGTGAGAGTCATTGGCGCATGCCAGCCTCCTGAGCTTGAAAGAACCTCGAAGCCAGACTTCTCTTTGGCGACAGCAAGACTCCATGTCCACGGGGATGCGGAAAATCCTAGTGGGTGGTTTCCTGATGCCCCGGCGGGGGGGGCTCTGCGGTGGTCTCCCCAGCGGGAAGCAGGGCCCAGCGGGCAGGGCAGGCAGAGGACAGCACCAGAACCGTCGGTCACAGCGGCCCCCAAGGGGGCTGAGCAGGGCCTCGGGGCCCTGCCCGTTCCCCTCAGCATGGAAGGAAAGGGCATTGCACAAGGGCAGCTTTTCACAGTGAGGGGGTGGCCCTTCCTGGCCGGTCCATCAGGCCGTCTGCCCACAGAAGGCAGCCCCCTGGCCCTCACTTGCGGAGAAGCCCCGCCAGCCCAGAGCTCCAGGGCGGCTGAGGCCGACGCCCAGGACACTTGCGGGTGGAACTCCAAATTGCTCGTGGGGGGCAGAAGCTCCGGAGAGACCCCCAGAGTTCATTGCACATCTCCCCGTCTGCACACGCAGCTTTAGCTCAGTGCTGAGCACAAACACAGAAATTAGCACCAAACATTCAGCAAACTGAAGACGACCTGCTCATCAGCACACCACGGACAGAGCGGGCAGCATCTTATACGTGTGCGTGTGTGTGTTTTCAAATCACAGAAGCACAATCTAACACTGGCAACGGGCCTCGCAGCAACCTGGGAGCGCAAAAGCACGTGGGCCCAGCGGGAAGGAAGGTGGCGAGCATCTACCTCTCCATCCTGGGCAGAGACCCGCGCCCCGTGGAAGCAGAGACCAGGACCGAGAGAGGCGGGAGGAAGAGGCACGGCCAGGTGACCCCAGGGTCTCCTTTCAAGGAGATCTTAAAACAGATAGCACCACAAAGGAGAAGTGTAAAAGTGAGCACCAATTTTCATTTAATTATCATCTACAGAAAGTGTGGTTTCCCCGCCCTGGACACTCTCCCATCAGGCTCTGCGGGGAGAAAAATGGGGAAAGGAAGCAATTAAAATTAATTTATGCCCGCGATTTAATCTAAGTGCACGTAGGAAAGACAAAGCATCAAGTTCTTTTTTTTTTCTCTCCATTAAAAAAAAAAAAATCCAGAGCTCACCAAAAAATTATCTGAATAGGGGCCCAGGCACCCGCTGTTCAAACGGCAGCGTGCCCTCCTGCCGCCCTGGGCAGACCTCCACCTTATTGCACGTTCTTGGCCAGTGGGGAAGGGGGCTGCCCCTTCCTCACCAGAACTGGACGCCCCCCCCTTCCCCCACCCCCCCAGTGGGACCGAAGCCAGGCTGACATGCGTGATTGAAAGTCGGGGACACTGAACATTTATGACAATACAATACAAATATTTACTTAAAACTCACAAAGACAAAAGCACCTTTAATCCATCGGAAAGGCACATGCAGAATGACATTTGGCCCATGAATGGATCGTGTAGTTGAAAACAGAGGCTCTGGCTGGGTGGGGATGACCTTTACGAGGCTTGCCTCTGAACATTTTTTGAAGGTCAGGGGAAATACACATCTTCAAGTTGAATTAAAAAAAAAAAAGTGATCTCCAAATACTGCAGCCCCACGCCCAGGCCCAGCGGCCTCTCCATGCAGGCGTCGGATCGGCCGGCTCGGCGGCAGGAGGTGTGGCCCGGTCCTGGCCCCTGCGGCGTGCGGTGGGGACGGAACGGGGCTGACAAAGCGGTGGGGCCCGGTGGCTGGGGGCCGTCTAGGTCATGTGATTCGGCTCCGGGGTGGGGGACTCGGCTCTTTCCCTTTGCTCTCTGTGGGTTTGGGGTCTGGCTCGGTGCGGAGCCGGGCGCAGACGAGGTCGGGGAGGGACGAGGGGCCTTCACTGTCCAGGACGCCCGCAGACGGCGCGCTGAGGTCACGAGGTTGCTCTTGGGGGCCAGGCTCGCGGCTCCTAGCCCAGGAAGCAAGCCGGCCCCACTTCAAATCCAAATTTCTGTGACGCTTCACCGAAATCATTGAACATGATGTCCACAATGGGTACTTGCTCTACTTTGGGTGTGTCGATCTCCAGGACGGTCTTCTGGTACCCTTTCCTCGTCTGGGAAGCAGAAGAGAGGCACATGTCAGTAAGAGGGGGCAGGGGAGGCACCTGGCGGGGCTGAGCCGCCCCCGCCCCACCCGCCCCGCTCCCGGCTCCCGCGCGCCCAGACCAGCCGTGGAGAAAGCGGGTTTGCGCCATCTCTCAGGGCAGGTGGAGGGAGGGACACGTGCCAGACCAGGGAAGGCAGCGCCTCCCACCTCACGACCTCCCACTTAACCCTCGCCCCAGTCCCGGAAGCACGCGCTCCCCTGCCAGCTGGGACACCCCAAGCAGCCGCATCAGGACCAGCCACAGAAAACGCAGCTCCGCCGGGGTATACCCGGATACCAGCTCCTCGTTCAAAATGAAGAATTCTCAGACAGTGAGGGCTGATGGCCGGTCCTGCCCTTGGCAATCACACCCAGAAGTAAGAGGACTCCACATCCACAAGTGTGAGAAGAGGAGGGAACCTGACCCACTCCCCGGTCTAGAGGAGTACTGGGTAAACTGAGGCACGGAGGGCCAGGGATGGCACAGGGAGGGAGCACTCTGCTGCGGTGAGTCCCTTGCTCAGACAGTCTGTTTAACCTCCACGAACATCTCGTGTCACTCTCCGCTTAGCCCCGGGTCAGGATGCAAGCCCCACCTTACTAAGTAGAAGGGTGAACCCCAGGAAGGTGCCAGAACTTTCCCAGGAGAGGTGTCTTCACTCCCCTGCCTGGCCACACGTCAGAGCACAGGGAGGGGAGGTGCAGGGTCGCCCCGGTCACTCAGCTCTGAGCACACAGGACGCTCCCACCTGAGGCTAAACGGGCCTGTCCTCCCATCTACATCCCCCGAGGCGAGGGTCCCCAGTGGGGGCGTCTTCCCCACAGACCCTCACAGACACACCCCGTCGCCGTCCAGGACGAGCGGCTATCTCTCCTTCCCACCCAGAGCAGAGCCACACTCTCAGTGGGGTCTGGCCCCAGGGAGGGTCTCCCGGCACCATCCACGTCCTGAAGGAGGAACGCAGAGCCTCTGGAGGCCTTATTCCCTCCTGCGGAACAGGGGTCAGGGCGCCCGGACCCGTGCATGGCACGCGGGAAGCCACGGGAAGCGGAGCAGCTACGAAGCGGCTTCCACTCCACGGGTGGCGGTGTGCACGAGGGCCCCGGCTTCTGGCCTGCCCCCATCACTCCTCTGGGGGAGGCCACCGGCCGGGCAGCCCTGTGGAGGGGCCCACGGGGCAGGAACTGAACAGACCCCCCAGCCCCAGGCCAGCGGCCCTCCCCAGAGAGCAGCCCCGCGGCCACACAGCACCGTGCTAGCCACCGAATGCCTGCGTCCCCCCACAGTCCAGGTGTTGACGTCCCGTCTACAATGTGAGGGTGTCTGGAGGCAGGGCCTTTGGGAGGTGACTAGGTCGTGATGGTGGTGCTCTGACAAGAAGTGACCAGAAAGCTAGCCGCTCTCTCTACCGCAGGAGGCCGCAGCGGGAATGAGACTGTCTGCGGCCCCGAAGCAGGCTGTCCCGTCCCCTGGGCCCGCCCACGCCAGCACCCGACCTCGGCTTCCAGCCTCCAGAGCCGTGAGAAGCCCGTGGCTGCCGTGGCCCAGCCACCAGTCTGGGGTGTTTTGTTACACGGCCCGAGCTGACGGAGACGCTCTGGGCCAGAGCCACCGGCTGAGTCACTCCCAGGTTTCCGACCCTCAGGCACGGAGTCTGACCCCAAGAAGCTGTGGCTTTAAGAGCTAAGTGTGCTACAATACGGACCACGGGAGGTTTGTGCAGCGGGAGGCGCCCTCATGCCCAGCGCGTCTAGCAGGCCCGCCACAGAAGCCCCTGGTGGCCGAGCTGTGGTGCATGTCCGCCTTGTGACTTTCCTAAACGCACTCTCTTGGAACTTTCCTTATCCTGGAGACTTCTGTCCCCGCCACGTCCCCGCCTTAACAACCTCATCCTGCCCGCAGCTGGGTCTGGCTGGAATTATTTTAAAGCCACCATGAGCCCCCTAGGGAGCCTGCCGGCCCCACGCGGTTCTGGCCCCATCCCAGAGATGGCAACGCCGTGGGCCGGGGGACGGGCAGCACAATCTGCCTCTCAGACAATCCTGACACGGGCGCTGTCCTGAAGGACTGCTCGGGGACGACCAGGACCTCGAGGCCACAGATGCTGGCGCTTTCTAACCACGTGGCCCGGGCCCGGCCCGGCGCAGCACATCCAGGATGGCTCATGCCTCCTCCGGCCACGCCAGCCCCCAGCGCCGCCCGCCTAAGCTCTGCCTCTGCCCCCGTCCTCACCGTCGGCCACCGCACAGTAGGGATCAGGTGGGACGGCTGGCCCGGCCTTCCCGGCCGCTAGAAGGCCGGGCTGCCGTGGGACCCGCGGGACCTCGGCTGCGGGCGGCCTGCGCTTTCCCAGCGGCGAGCCAGCCAGCAGGGCAGCGCCCCACCGGCTCTTCCTCCCGCAGGAGGGCGGGCCAACCGGCCTTTGCGGGGCTGGCATCCGCCTCCCCTCCCCACGCAAGGGACGGTGGCGTTTGCTGAGCTGACAGGGTGTTTCTCCTGGATTTATGGGGACCACGGCTGCAACGATCAGAGCTCTTAGAGAGGGTGTGTTTAAGCAGGCCGCGCGCTCGCCTGCCGCTCTGTACCCCGTTATTCCGGAGGTGTAAATAACCATTACGGGCTGGCAACGGCCCCCGAGGGTGCACAGAGCTGCACGGACAACCGGATCCATGCGGCACGGCTCCTTGGGCCTCTTGCCGGGTGATGTGTCTGTGTGCAGGGCCGTGCCCGCTCAGGGGCCCCTCACTCAGGCCACACAACCCAGCACGTCCGAGGGAACCCCGGTTCTTTGGCCCTTGCTACACGACTCCAGCCAGCCTCCCGCGCCGAGGGCCAAGGCGGGCCGCTCTACCACCAGCGCGCGTCTGGAGGCAGGGGCCCCTCCACAGTTACTGGGGGGGGCGGTGGCTGCGACTTTTCAAATTGGGCTGAACTTTTTGGGGGCATGGAGTTCGCCGAGCACGACTCCCCAGGTGCGCCCCCATGCCCACCTCCCTGTTCTGTGAGCCCCGCCACCACCCAAATTCCCGGTCCAGCCGCACAGCAGGCTTTCTGCTCGGAGACCTTTGCTCTCCTCCTTTTCAGGGGTCAGCTCTTTTCTCTCCAGAAGCAAAACCGCCTGAGGAGGGAGCGGCCATCTTCCCGGCCCAGCGTCCAGTCTCCCTGTCCCGAGGCTTGGGTCTCGCCACGGCCTCCAGAGCCAGGACTTGACCGCCGAGGGGCCAGGGCACTGTCTCCTCCCCGGCAGCGCTCTCTCAGGAGCGAAGGTGCACCGTTGTTTTCTGAAGGACAGGATCGTGGCTTGGATTGCAGCCGCGCTGGGTCTCGGGTTCGGGCCCAGGCCAGCAGCGCTGGCTTCTTCGGACCCCGCCGTGGAGAAGGAGGAGCTGGGTCCTTCCAGCTCTAGGCAAGGTGGGGCCATTGGGGCTCCCCTCAAATCTTTGTCCTTCCAGAAGGATGGCAACTCCCCCGGGTGGGGGGCATGCGGCTATGTCTGGAGGCATTTTGGGTTGTCACAGCTAGGTGGGGGACTGACATCCAGAGGGTCGAGGCCACAAATGCTGCTCAACATCCTATCCTACAATGTAGACGATGCCCCCAGCCCAACCCCACACCCCTCAAAGACTCATCTGGCCCCAAAGGCTGAGGAACTCTAGTCTGGAGCCACATCTCCTCTGCATGACTTAAGGAGCAGAAGCAAGAATGAGAGGTAGACATTATGGGCAAGAAGATTTTAGCTCAATTCCCAGAAGAGCTTCCTAACACTGAGACTTTGCAGCCATGGCCTGGGCTGCCCCCAGTAGTAGTGAGCTCCCTGTCAATGGAGGCATTCAAGGTACAGCTATGCCAGAAATGGACGATGGTGGGGAGGGGAAAGACATTAGGAGACTCCGTTCTGCCATATACTAAGGGCCTTGGGCAGCTCACTGGACCTCTCCCGGCCTCAGATTTTGCTTCTGCAAAATACAGAGAAGACCCCAACCTGCCAGAGTGATCCTAGTGACGTTTGGCGTGTGGAGACTAGTGGTGACCCACTGCCCACGTGCTGCCAGCACACTCAAGCCACCAGGAGACACGGCTAGAGAAGGAAGGCCTTGGGCTCGGGGGTAAGAAAGACGGGAGCTCGACCTTGGGCTGGGACGCAGGCAGAGCCCGCAGGGCAGGCTCTGAGCTAGACAGCTTTGCTGGGGACTCCCAGGGCTCCCGGATTTGCGGCTGCAATGAGCAGGAGAGGGAGTGTCAGGAGAAAGAAGGATGGGGGCACCGGGCTCTTCCCAGGAAGCTCCTTGGGGCGAGGGAGCCTGTCTGAGCTGGAGCAGGGAGCCGGGGGCGGCCGGCCCTTTCACCACTGAGGGTCCCCGACTCACGAGAGGCCTTTCCCAGCACCCCCGGCTGGGAACGTTCCCCGCTTCTGGAGAACCCATCCGCTCCCTTCACCAGCGGCACGTACTGGCCGCACCAGTGTTTCCCTTCCTGCCAGGGAAGCCGGCATGCTCCAAGCCCGACTCAAGGCCTTGTCCCCGGGGTCCTGCCTCTGCCGTAGGAGACTCCTCCTGTCTCCACCTTCACGGCCTTAGCCTCGTGTGCCCCTGTTGTCAGAAACAGTCCCAGGAACGGAGGATTCTTCTGGGGCTTCCGGTGGGCTGAACACAGTCCCAAGCTTTGGAGGCGAGATGAGACGTGCTTCTGGGACAGCCCGATGGAGCAGGAGCCCCACTTGTAGGAGGCAGAGACGCAGGGATAATTCTCCCTGCTGCCTCATGACCTTCTCAAGGAGCTCGGGGTGCACGTCAGGAGCGCAAGCAGATGCCGCTGGCGATCCCTTCCCAGGGGGTTGGACTCCTCTGCTTTACTCAGGGATGAGTCTTGCACATCCCAGTAGGACCGAAGGGCTGACCCACAAATCCCAGGGTGCACGGAAGCAGGGAAGAGGAGCAGGGCACTCCAGGGAAGCCTGCCCGCTGGGTGCCCTCGCCCATAATCCCCAAGGTGGCCCCGGGGTGAGGAGCAGGAACGGAGCTCCCCAGGGCTGGAGGGTGCTGCCCAGTCCAAGGGCACCAGCCAGGGTGGGAGGCAAGCGGTGAGCCTGGGTCCTGCTCTCAGTGGCTACCAGGCGGCTCTGCGCGCTCACTTTCCCGCGGGACCCAGATGCTCCGCAGGGCCTTCCGCTCGGGCCTGGCCTGGACGGCACCGGACCGCCCCAGCAGACGTTAGGGAAAACGGTCACATCCCATGCACGCTGTGACGGGCCGGGGAGGGAGCACTAACCCAGGGGCAGGAGCCCAGGGGGCAGCTCAGTGCTCGGGGACGCCTCTCCCTGGCCTGGGATGCACTGTGACCAGCTGACAGATGCCCTGACTGCTCTGTTCAGAAGGTGGGGTGGGGGACAAAGCGGAGGGCCGCTGGGCCAACGAGAAGAACTCTCGGATGCTTTGCCCACCTGGAAATCTGCGGGAAGGACCCTGTCTGGAGCTGGTGCTGAGAGGGTCCAGAAGAGCTTCCGGGCCACACGGTGAGAGCACAGCCCCTTCTAGAAAGGGGTATCGTGCGCTGGCCCGGAGGGAGGCCCTTCGAGGGGCCGGCCCTGGACACGGAGCAGGGCTGGAGCCCACACTAGCCCTGTCCCCAGGGGAGCTGGCCCGGGCACCTCGGGCAGAGCCTCTGAATTCAGAACAGGTGGCCCGACGTTGAGACGGGACAGAAGGACTCGCAGAGACAATGCTTCTTGGCAACCCCACCTCCAGCCTCTCAAAGGCCACACGAGGGACGTGCCTGAGGATTTCAACAGGACCGGACCCCTGGTTCATGGCTGCGGGGACACCAGGACGCAGCTCAGACCTGCCCGGGTTGACGGCAGCCCCTGGAGGTACGGTCCCGAGGAGCTGGCCCTCGGTGGGGACCCTGGCCTCACTCTGGGAGGCCAGAGGTGGGGGCGCAGAGGAGGGCAAGCATCCCGGGGCCCGGGGCCCGGAGAGCGAACGCAACTCCAGCCCTGACAGGCCGTGCGGGCTGAGCAAGCCTCCTGTCAGGCCCGCGAGCAGCTCGGCCCTTCCTGGCGGGCGGACGGGGCCCGGGCGCGACCTAGCGTGGCTGGGCGACCTCGGGGGCTGCTGCGGGCCCTGAACCCGCAGAGCACTGCCCAGCACACCTGTGTCCTGGCCACTCCTGGGGAGGCGCTGTCTGAGGAGAGCCGCTAAGTCCAGGCCGGACTGACACGGGCTTCGGGTCGCAGCCAGCCAGGGCCGCAGAGCCGGCTCCCCGGCCTTTCCCGCCAGGGGTGCGCTCTCCCGGGTCCCGCGCCCCGCCCCGCACAGCTCCGTGGGACACTCACAGCACAGCCGTCCACCAGGGCGCGGATGTAGGGGCTGTTGTCGTAGGACATCTCCTCGTCGTTAGAGCCCAGGAAGCGCATGGCCTTGTCGTAGCTGCCTGTGGCTGCGTCCTGCCAGGCCACCGACTGGTAGCAGTTGTAGGTGATGTTCTGGTGGGCGGAGGCACTCAGCAGCCGCAGGAAGGTCATCTGGACCACGCCCACGGGGTTGCCCTCGGCGTCCACGTAGGAGAGCTGGGGGGACAGGAGGGGCTGCTCAGCGGTGAGGGGACAAGGCCCCCCTCGCGGCCCAGCCTCCACAAGCTTCGTCCACGTGCTGTCTCCTCCAGAGCGTGAGCCGTGCCGAGGGCACCGCCCTGGGCATGTGCCGCACACCCAGCCCCCCGAGACCAGAACACAACACACTGGCTCTCTTGGGGGCTCCCTGGAACAGAGTGAAATGCACCTCATTTCTTTCAGAGACCTACACAACGCTCCTGTCCCTCCTGGCCTGGCTGGTGCCTCCTCCTCCAGGGCTCAGGTCACGGGCCCCCTCCTCAGGGAAGCCTGCCCGGGTGAGGTGCCCTTCCCCACCTTAGCCTGGCTCACTGTTGGTTTTCCCTCCTGGGCTGTAAGGCCCTCCACACCGACTCTGGAGCCCTGTGTCACAGGCTCCCGGTGCCTGGGCTGCAGCCCTCCCTGGACTGTGAGCACCCTGAGGGCGGACACGTGGCCTCGAGCTCCCGTCACTGTGCCCAGAGGCCGGCCAAAGGAAGGCACTCATGGGATTACGGTAATGGATGAAAACCATTCGCTGGGCACCCATGATGTCCTAGGCCCTGGCCAGGGAGCCGTGAGAACTGCAGAGAGAGAGGGCAGGGGGCCCGGGGGTGACTCGGGCCGGCCGGGAGTGATGCACGGGGTGCTGGGTCCTACGGCAGCAATAGGGGCCTGAGCCATCAGGCTGCGAGCCAGAGGGCTGGGGCGGCCGGGTGCCTTCCTGCGGGCAGAGGGGAGCCACAGGATGGCACTCAGGAAAGGCCGTGCCTGCCTTTTCAGGGCACAGAACCCAGGGGAAAGCAGAGCAGGCCTTCCTGGCCTGGGGACGGGGACTCAGCACTGGCCCACGCCGAGAGGGGGCAGCCGGGGGCACTCTGGGGATGTGACCCTCCCTGGAAAGACCCACCCTCTGACAGCAAGCCCAGAGCAGGGCATCATTGATGACGTGCCCCTTCTCAGCCTTCGCCAGCGTCACCGGCTCCCCCCAGTCATGGGCTACAGAGCTCGACAGGGCACGGGGCGGGCACGGGGCGGGCACAGGGCGAGCCTCGGTTTCTGCCTCCTTGCAGATGCCAGCCTTCTGAACAGCCCGACACGGCCAGGGACATGGGTGCCTCCCGCCCCCAGGGAGGCTCGGCCCCCTCCCCAGCCGCAGCGCTCTGCAGGCCCTCCCCGCGGGAGGTGGAGGGTGCCCGGGAGGTCCCGGGCGTCAGCGGAGGGCAGTCCCTCCCTGCACGGCTGCGGCCACACCACTGCTGTCACAGGCCCTGACCAGCCGCTCCACGACAGCCGTGCCGGACACACGAGGGCGAATCGAGGCCCATGCTGCCCGCTCGCTCACATACGCGTATACAGAACTAGAGGGCGCAGGGGCGGGGGGCCCGGCTGGAGACCCTGCCCCTCCCCGCCTGGGCCCGGGGGCACCGGGCTGCCGGACGGCACCGGCTTTGCACGCAGCGACCGCACACATCTCGGCCGGACCCTGAGGAGGACAACTGAATACCAACCGGCAATCCGGGCCATCAGGTGCTCCTTCTGGGAGGAAGTTCGACTGACTGGAGGTAGCATGCATGCGCGGGGACAGGCCAGCGAGCAGCACGGGACACAGAAGGACCTGAAGCCCCCAGGGCTGAGCCGCGGGCCCCGGGTGGGAGTCCCGGGCCCCCGCCGTGAGCCCCCGCCCTCCCAGGGGGAAAGGGGCTCTGCACGATCATCCTACGGGCTACGGCCAGAGCAGCCCGGTCCGGAGAAGGAGCCTGTTTCTTCAGGAAGGGACCTGCATCTGTGTCCTGTCCACTAGGACAGTCCCAGAGAGCTGGCAATACGGCAGCGGGAAAACCCAAAGGAAAAGCTGGTTTCCGCTGGGGCCGTCCCTTCGCCTCTAAGCTCCGTCTAAAGTCTGAAACGGGACAGAGGTGGGAGGCGGGCTCCCTGGGTCGGTGGCGGAAAGTGGGTGTTGTGAGTGAGGTGCTGGGGTGCGGGGCCACTAGGGGCACCCGGCTGCCCCGTCCGGGTCCCGGGCTCGCCTGACCCGCCCTCACTGGGCCCGCCCTGTGCTGAGGGGGCGTCCGACGCAGGTCCTTCTGTGTGCGGCTGCTCTTTTGGAGGCAAGCACAACGGGGCGGAGGGAGGAGGAAGAGCAGGGGGAGAAGCAGGCGAGAGGCCTGCCGTCCATGCAGAGAGATGGAAGGAAGTCTCCGCAGATGGGGCAAGGCGAGCGCGGACCTTCAGAGTGTCTGCAAAGAGCCCAAGTGGCTTGGAATCAAGGACACGGAGCGTGTGCGGTGTTGTTAGCCATGAAGTGCCTCGAGGTTGAAGAGCGAGGGGCCTTGAGAGGTGGGACAGGGCAAAGGCCGGCTGGAAGCCACCACTCTGGGAGTCCTTGGGGGACATGGCCTCTGTGTCCCCCCAGGAGGCCACGGTGCCCGCACTGATGGCGCATGGCCTGGCGGGAAGCCACGGAGCTTCCACGGCATGGCTTCTGGGTGACAAGGGACCCCGCCCCCGGGGCGCGTAGCAGGGGAATGACCAGATCTGAGGACGTGAAGGCAAGGAGCACAGTCAGGTGCCTGCAACACGTCCGCATCCTGGACCCTTGGCCTTTCACCTGCTAGGAAGAGGGCACAGGGCTCCACGTGCTGTTCCAGGGAAGCGCCCAGATCAAACCCCTGGGACGGTCAGGGCGACATGCCCGAGCGTACGGGCCAGCCGCAGGCCTGGTATGAAGGAGTCCGCACGGCTCCATCTCTGGGCCGGCGACAGAACGTCACCTTCGCTCCCTTCAAGGGATGCAAGTGTCTTTCCAATTCGGGGACGGATTATTGAGACCAGCTCCCTGGGAGTTACAGCGGGGACTAACCGAGTCATGTGGGCGCACGGAGCACCCCACGGCCGGGTGGGCAATCAGGGACGGCCCCCTCACCCGACAGCCGCAGGGGAATGACCTCAGTGGCCCGTGTCCTGGGAAGAACTCGTGGTTTAGTGGTCCAGGACCCGCCTCATCCAACCCGCCCACGAGGACTGAGCAAGATAAAACCCTCCAGCTCCTGGTGTCTGCTTCCAACTCCCGGTGGCGCCCAGCTGTGGCTCTGGGCACCCCGAGCACCCAGCTCCCGTCCTAGACGGGACTGGAAAACCATCCCCGGGCTCCCATCCCCCTGCTCCCAGGCCGAATGAACTCTCGTCGGGGGTGGCGGGCGAGGGCGCCGATGCGGAGTCTGGCTGTCATGTGCCGTGGAGCAGCTCGGCCGAAGGGGCAAGAGCAGGTGCGCACACGGCGGCCACGAGTGCCATGCAGAGCCGCGAGCCAGGCCGTGCGGCAAGCGGGCAGCGCCCCGGCGGCCACTTACCAGGGACCCTCTCTTGTACTGACTATACCAGGTAGAAGGTTGCTCTTTGGGCCAGCGGGCCATTTTACTCTGCAAGATACGAAACGGGCGCGTTTGAAGGACAACCACGGAGAAGCCAGAGGCCGCCTTACCAGTTTACCACGCTTGAATTCACTGAACCAGGAACCCGGGTTTTCTTTGGGCCAAGAAGTGATCCTGGCCTAAACATCGAGCGGGGAGGTGGGAGGGAGAGAAACAGAGAAGGACAGGGTTACTTCTCCCACCACCACGAGGAGCACTCGCCTGCCTGTAGACACGCCTCCTCCCGCCCGTGCCTCGCCCCCCATGGCCGGGGGTTCCCGTGGAGTCGGGGTGCTCGCCCTGGGACAGACCGCGCTGAGGACGGGGGGGGGCCTGCCCATGCATGTGTGCACACCCAACCTCTCGTGCAGGGCCCGGGGCTTCCGAACTGCTGAGCGGTGGACGCCTGCCCGGCGCCAAAGGCACTCAGGACAGTAAGAGCCAGCGTGGACCCGGACAGGCCAAGGGAAGGACACACAGCCTCCCTCTCATCTACTCTCATGTGATGCGTGTGTCCTGCGTGGCTGTGTGTGGTGGGCAAGGCCTCCCTGAAGACGCAGCGTGAAGCTGACCATCGTCATCGGGAGGGACGGCATCTGCCCCCCACCCACGGAGGGGAGGGCTCCCACTTGGGGGTCTGCGCTGCGCGGGGCCCAGGAGCAGTTCCCAAGGACAGGCCTAGCACCAAGCGGGCTCAGGAACGCTGTGGGGTCAGTGAGTGAACGCGTGACCCCTCCTCTAGGAGGAGGGCCTGCTGCGGGCTCCAGAGGCAGAAACGGGGAGCCACTCGCTGCAGAGCCAGGGAGCGCAAGGGACGGGCCCACAGGCCTCTGCTCTGCCTGGAACTAGTCGTGCACAGCGGGGAAGCAGGACTCTGACTCCCTGTTCTGTCCCCCTGGGCTCGCCTCTGAGCTGGTCACATGCAGGGGAGGGAAAAGGGCCTGTGGGAGGAAGAGGGGCCCGGCTGCTCTCTCGCGTGGGCTTCCAGGCCCGCCCATGTCTGCGCTCAGACAACATGCACACGGCCTCCGCTGGGACCAGGGCCACAGGTGCAGGCGACCGGCGGAGGGTCCCTACTCTCACGGGGCTGAGCCCGAGGAAGAACACGGAGCAGTGGGGGTCACTCAGCCCCCAGCCTGCTGTCCGCCCAGCTACACCACCAGCTCGGGCTCCTGGGGTGCCCACTAGTTCTCTAGCAGCAAGGCCACGTGTTGGGGACAGACAGCCACCAAAAAGATGAGAAACAGTGATTTTTCCACCTGAATTTCCTCCTGGGGCTCGGCCAAACGGGAGAGTCCCGAGGCTCGTATTTTCTTTTTGAACATCAGGCTGTTTGTTGCGGGCATACAGATTACCAAGGATTTCAAATTTCAGGTTGGGGAGCAGGCATATAAAACAGGGGTCCCCAAATCGTGCCTGTCATGGTGGAGCCCCTGCCCCCGTGGCCGGGCCTTCTGTCCAGGGGTGCTGGAGCTCCCCACAGTGACAGCAAGATGTAGGGGTGAGGGGATGGCGCCCCTGCAGACCACAGGCCTCCCAGCTCCTCCCGCACCGGGCCACAACCTGCCTGGACAGCCGGCCGCCTGGGGGGCGTCGTGGCGGTCTGAGCAGGCCCCATGCAGACGGCGCTGCGTCGCGGTCATCTTGCAGTTAGAGACCTTGTCCACCTCACCTGTCCTGCACCCAAGGGGAAAGCAGCCCACATCCCCACGCACACACACGCCGGCCGCACGCCTGTGTCCCCACACACATTCACTCCCAACTGCACACACACAAAGTCCCCCCACGGAGGGGACTGTTAATCGATGTGCCCGCAACTCTCTGTGCATCAGAACCTCGCTGACCAAGATTCCGTCTGGAACAGACTTCAGACACACGCGCTGCCCTCGGGAGAGACAGGAGCGGGTGCCCAGATGTCCGCCGACACCGAGAACCGAGGCAAACGCCAGCCTCTCAAAGATGCATCTGGGGGGCTATGGACTTGGCCCAAAGGCCACCCTATGGGTTTCAGGTTGGTCTGAGGGCAGACTTGTGGGGTCATTTCAGGAAGGAGCTGAGCACCCAGCCGTTGAAATCCCGTGGGGCCGGCCGTCCCCTCACCTGCCACAGCACCAGCCTGTGCCCACCCCATCCCGTGGCTCAGGTCTACTTCTGGGGGAGAAACCTGGGCTTTGAAACCGTTCCCGCCGTGACGGGAAGGCAGTCGGGGAGGCAGGCACTCACCCCCTCGGACTTCTTGTCGGGGAAGACGCACGTCGCCCCTCCCGCTGTGAAGTTGCAGTAAACTTTGAAGGAATCTCTGGAGCACCCCTGGTTAGGATCCACCCAGTATTCACCTGGACGGCGGACAGGGAGGGGATTCGTGAGCGGCTCCCTGCATGGTTCCAGAAGCAGCTGCAACCTGTCAGCACAGCTGACGAGGGGCCGGCTGCCTTGAAGGGGAGCCTTCTCTTGCCCCCCTTCCCTGGCCTCCCGGGACTTGGTTCCATCCTGCGACGCCTCCGTCGGCTTCCGGGCGAGATGCCCGGGCAGCGCGCAGCACGGACGGGGACACGGACGCTGTGTCTTTCCCGCCACGCAGGCTGCCCCGCGCCCACCCCCCATGGGCCCCGCGGGCCCCTACCGTCCGGGAAGTCGGGGTGGCAGAGCTGCAGGTCCTTGCACGTGCGGGCGGGGTTCTGCTGCGTGCCCAGGGGCCGCTTCATCTGCTCTATCTCCAGCTTCAGGGAGTTGAGCGAGCCGAAGATCTCCTCCATGCCGTCCGCGTAGTCCGCGTAGTTCTCACCGGCCGCGTCATCCAGCAGCTGGCTGGCGTCGATGTTCCGCCGGGTCCTAGACGCCTGGATTGGCAGGGGCTGGATGACCTCGCCAGGGGGACCCTGCGTGTGGACAGGACTGGGTGGGTCCCAGTGGGAGCGGCACCAGGGCAGCCGGGGCCCCGCGATCTGGCTGCAGACGCCCATCTCCTCGGCCTGCTTTTCCTCCCTCTTTCCTGCTCCCGAGCGCCGCATGCCCAACCCCACTGCCGGGCCTCGCCGGCACGCGCACCTCCCTCCTCCGGACCGCGGCCTGGGGTTCGAGCCTCAGCTGGGCTCAAAGCAACCGGCTCTGCCCGGCCTCCGCAGCCCAGCCTGGGGCCGCACACAGTGGGGCCACGCGAATGCCTGCGGGTGTGGGAGCCCCAGCCAAGGATGGAGACAGGAATCGAGAGGCTGCACGGCCAACCAGGGTGACCCACGGAGGACGCCCCGTGATCTGGCTCATCACGGCCCCCACCCGTCCCCCGGGGGCCTTGTCAGATGCTGCCCACTGTCACAGCCCGCACACGCACACACACACGCACACGCTCTCTCCCTCTGGCGCCCAGACTCCCCCCACCAAGCTCTGGAAAGTGAACAGCACACACACATGCTCCCACCACTGCCTCAGTGTCCAGAGAGCCCCCATCCCCACCTCCAAGTCTTCGAAGGCTACTCACCGGCGGGCCGGGGGGTCCTGGGTGGCCCGCCTCACCCTTCGGGCCAGTGGGACCCTGGGAAAAGGAAAAGAGAAACAACTCTCATCACCGAGGCCTGATGGGACCTAAACCCACTCTGCACTCCAGAAGGATCCCCAGAAACTGGCACGGAGACCGTGAGGGGCGCAGTCTAACGTGCCAGGGGGCAGGACGGCAGGGACCCTCCCATCCCCAGTGCCAGATGGAAGAGCCTGACGCCCCGAGATGGGAACTTAGGGGCACCACCCCACTCAGGTGGGGGCAACAGCCCACATGCCGTGGTCTGCAGCAACCCCGGCAGGGGACATGCTGGGGACAGCCAGCGCTGGAGGAGACGCATGAGGACCAGTCAAGGGGGAAGAGGGTCCAGGATGGTGGTCATCGAGGGGGACACACCCCCTCGCTCAGGGCAGAAGGGGCCTATTTGGGGTGCACACCACTTACCGAGGAGCCCTTAGCACCTTTTGGCCCAGGAGGACCCTGTAGAGAGTGGGGGACAGAGCATCAATGAGCAGGCACCCCTTCACCTCCGGGCGCCTGTCCTGACCCACAGTCCTGCTCAGGCCTGGCTAACCCTTCACCCCCAGCCTGCACCCGAACCCCCTTTCCCAGGAGCCTAGGCTTGCACTTGCTTGACTCGGGGGGCAGGGGGTATGGCTGGCGCTCAGCCACATGGAGGCAGAGGACGGTCCTGTCTGACCCCGGTCATCCTGCCCCCGTGCCCACCCCAGCCAGGAAACCACAGTTCAGGCAGCCAGACTCGGAGGGAGAGCAGGGGCCGGCGTCGGATCGCAGGACCATCTTGGGCCTCGTGGACCCAGGGCCAGCGTCGGATCGCGGGGCCACCTTGGGCCTCGTGGACCCAGGGCCGGCGTCGGATCGCGGGGCCACCTTGGGCCTCGTGGACCCAGGGCCGGCGTCGGATCGCGGGGCCACCTTGGGCCTCGTGGACCCAGGCCCAGGAGGGGCGAGTGGAGGTTCACAGCCCTGCAGGATGGCTCTGGCATGCCAGATGGCCCAGCAATGTGGGGGATGCCCTACGGGTAGCCCCCAACCCCTCTTGTCTGGGCCGGGCAGTCCTGCTCACGCCGATGGGGACAACTTCCTCACCTTGGCCCAGGATGTCTGTGGTGGTACATCTACGTTTCCTGAAATGCCTGCCTCCCCTGCCTGAATCCAGGGCCCAGAGACCCCACTTCCTTGCTTCTGTCCCTCGGGGCCCCAACGTGGAGGTGATGGGCAAATCCACCCCGGGCCCCACGTCCACTTGGGGGTGGGCCCAACCCTGGGGCTCCTGACTGTCCCATAATCCTCCCTCCGCGCTCTGAGACCCACGGCCAAGGCTTGCCTGCCTCCCTGCTGTCCCCAGAACGAACCGGGGCCACCCACCCCTCCCAGATACACACCGGCAAACCGGGAGGGCCTGGGGGACCGATCGGGCCAGAAGGTCCAGTGATGCCCTGAAAAGGAGCAGAAAACCAGTCAGACCATCACACAAGGAGGGTCACAGACGCGCACTCCTGCCTAGAAACCGTGACTCTCTGTGCTCGTGGTCTCTCCCCTAGCTGATGCCCTCCAACGAGGGGCCGGCTGCCTTGAAGGGGAGCCGTCTCTCCTTATGGGGCCTGGTGGAGCCCGAACATGTGCCAGGAGGCTGACCACCCCTGCCTGGCTGCCCGGGGGCTCGCAGCCTCTGGTCAGACCCTCAGTCCGTGCAGGCCAGGCCAGCTGGTGTGGCGGGGGATGCACGCTACTTTTCACACCCAGCATCCCTGCTGTACGGGTGCCCTAAGACTCATTCCACCTGGAACCCGATCCCACATGACCCTCCCACAGGGGCTGAAGTGACAGCCGGGGCAGAGGGAGGCTGAGAGCAGGCGCCCTTCCCCCCACCTCCACCATGGGGACAGGGCAGCTCATCGTTGTCAGAATCTGAGATTCTCAAGCCAGCACCTCCCACCCGGGACGCTGCTGGGACCGGCTTATGGTGAGGGCACAGAGCGGGGCTTACTTTGGGGGTGGAGACCCCAGACATCTTCCTAATTCTCAAGGTCACTGGGCTACCACGCCCTGGACAGCACTCATTTAGGGGAAATGGTCGATGCCACGGGGAGAGCGGTGGCGGATGAAGCAGGGCTTCCAAGGACATCACCCTAGGACCGTACGGGGCCCCACACGAGTCCTACTTCATTCCCTGCCTCCCTGGCTCTGCCTCCCGAGACCTGTCCCCTTACAGGCCTGGCATGGCCCAACAGGGGCACAGATAAGGGCACACGCACCTTGGGAAGCAGTGATTCATACCTGGAATAAAGCCCTCACGTGGGAGGGGCATAGACATGGCACGCCGGCCACATGCCTCCGCCCACCTCCAAGGCACCCATCACCCTCCCCCTGACCATGGAGTCCACGTCAAGCAGTTCACTGGTGCAGGGCAGGGAGGAACTCTCTGGCAAAGGTTTGCAACGCTGTGGTTTGCTGGGGGTGCAGACTCAGTCGGCGACTGTGGTTCCCAGGGAAGCCTGGGGCCACGTGCGCACATCCGGGCTTAGGGTGCAGGCCCTGCCCCCCGTGTCTGGCAAACATGGCCCGAGCCTCGCCAGTGACGTGGGCAGTTAGCTGGGTCAGAGGCCTCTGCGTGGCCGTGAGGTGAACCGGCCTCCCCTCTGAGGCCAGCGGGGCCACACGGAGGGAGCTGCTGGTGGCCGGTCAAGCCAGGGCCGGCCACACTTTACTCCCCGCTCCCTGTGCACCTGGGTGGGCCGTCCGCTCCGCCATTCCCATCCAGAGCTGATGGACATGAGGACGTCCTTCCAGCTCTAACTGGCCTCGGGTCCACTGGGCACCAGGTTACAAGATGCTTCTCACCACCCGTGAGGAGCCACGCTGCGGGGGGGGGGGGGGCACCACCTGACGCACCTGTTCTCCCTTAGGGCCAGAGGAGCCCTGGGGGCCGGGGAGACCACGGTCACCCTTTTCACCCTGTTCACCCGGAGGTCCGATGAGTCCGATCAAGCCTGGATGACCCTGTTGGCGAACAAAGGCAGGAAGGGGTGCTCACTGTGGCCATGTCTCACCGCCAACCCCGTGGACTGGCTGGACGGGGTGGCATGTCCCTGCCACGGGAACCACAGAGTCACCGGCCAACTCCTCCCGGTGGGGGGACCCACCCAAAGGCAGGTCAAGGGACAAGACAGCAGGTGTGACATGGCTGGACTTCGGTAAACGTCACACCTAAAGAGATGGGGAGACACAGGTCCAGCTACAGACCAACGCGGGAACACGGTGTCTTCCCGAGGGACGTTCGTGTGTGTCTTACAGGCATTGTCCGGTTTTTGTATGGTCAAAGTGTGCACCTTTTATTATAGGGCACAGAAGCATCTATGGACGTCAGTGAAAGAAAGTTCCTGAGTATTACAGATACGGTAATAATTCATTATGATTTTTATTTTTCAAGAAAAACTCTCTACATAGGCTTACACATGTTTGTTTTACATGAGCCTGCAGAAAGTTCTAGAAGGGCTTTTCCAGCTTTCCTTACTTTAGAGGTTGAGTGGTGATAGGCACCATAGTAGAAAAGAAACAGACTCCCCAGCCCTTCAGATGCAACTGTCTGGATTGTGGATGTGCTTTACACTTGTCAATAAATCCACATGAGCAGAAAAAGTCACCCCCAACTGGAGAAAGTGAACGGGCTTTGCCCTGCTGCGGAGTCCCGGCACTTTCCCTGTGGGAAGCATCCCGGGCCACTGTGTCCAGAGTGGGCGTGCTCCTTGGACCCTGGACGCCCCTCTGCCGGGACCTGCATGTGCGCCTCCGGGGTCTCCCGCTGAGGGCAGGGACCGAGTGTGCCACACGGCACAGGCCAGTTGTGGTTCTCGGCCTCCCAGGACCCATCCCCAGCCTGCGGCAGGCACTTGCCGGACAGGTGACTGGTAGTTTGAAACCCCGTGTGTCTGAGGGGCCTCGAGTTACAGCCTCAGAGGCACCTGACTCCTGTCTTACCTTTTCCCCTTTGGGGCCAGAATCTCCTTTGAGGCCAGGGAGTCCTGGGGGACCCTGTGGAGGAGATGGCAGGATCACAGCTGTCCTCCCCAACTCCACCCTCCACCACTGCCGGGGAGCGTCCCTGGGGTCATCACTCACCATGGGGCCAGGGGGGCCATCGGGGCCCGGGGAGCCCGGGAGACCTTGCTCACCCTGAAACACAAGGGGCCGTCAGCATGAGCCCCTCCCCTGCAGCGGCCGCCCCTCGCTGGCCCCCATCCACTCACCACAGGGCCTGGGATCCCTCGCAGGCCATCAGGCCCGGGCTTCCCGGGGGCCCCCTGGGGACCAATGGGGCCAGTCTTCCCAGGAGGGCCTTCCAAGCCAGCTTCCCCCTGCAGGGCGCAAGGACACAGTGGGACAGAGATGCTTGAGGCTGTGGCCACCCTGGCCCAGGACCACCGCTCTGAGAACCGCAGATGCCCCCAGATCCCTGGGGCTGCCCCAGGTTCTCCACGTTCTTTACAGGAGCCACCCTGACCCATTCTTCTTCCCCCTAAATTCCTTAGCCAGCAGAGCTCCCCAGTCTCCAGCGACTTCGGCCACCATAGCCTTTCCGGGCAGCCCTGCACTCATGGTGGGCACGGCCACCATTTCCTAGGTGCGCACAGGGCTGGACGGCTCCCACCCCTGCCTCAGTTCCCGTCAGGACAGCTCCAGGAGGCGGACCGGGCCATGGGTGTCACAGGGAGCTGCCCCTCGAGGACCCCGGGTACCAGGCCGTAGGTGAGCAGCTCGGCATGGGCGCCCCGCCTTCTGCTCAGCCCCACAGTGGGCATGGCTCAGGGAGGTGGCTGCAGGTCAAGCACCCGGCCGAGTACCCCAGCACCTACTCCCCTTCTTCAGGCTGGAGGGGCCGACGGCCTGTGGGCAAGCTGCCTCCCTCCCCATGGGTGGTGAGAGGTCGCTGCCCGTGTGGGGGTCCTGGGTCCACACCTCTCCACTCCCCACCCCACTTGGCCATCACACAGGCGGGGAAGCTTCTGGAAGCTCAGTAGTCCCAGCTGGGCAGAAAAACACGTTACCTTGGCTCCCTTCTCTCCCTGTCTGCCTTCGGGGCCTGCGGGGCCTGGGGGGCCCTGAAACAGAGCAAGGGAACAGCACGTGAGGGGCTGCTTGCAGAAGGCAGAGCGATGAGCTTGCTATCTGGAGGGAAACAGGCCTGGGCTCGACAGGTGGGGAGGGAGGGAGGGCCGGGAGGGTGGGGAGGGGGCTCGTGGGCCCCTGGCCAGCCAAGACGAGGCCGTCAGAATGAGTCCCAGGGACCCCGGTTCTGGGCAAGGCCTTGGAGTCCATCCGGGACTGCCTCTGGCAGCCCGCAGTGCTGGGGCCCCGTTCCCGGTCACACACCAGACGGGCCAGCTTCCCGCAGCACGGGCAAGGCTAAGTATTCCACGTGCAGAGAAATGCCGTTTCGCCCGCTCGGACTCTGGAGAAAGGTCTGACCCGGGGGCGAAGCTTTTTCCGGCCTCGTGGGTGCCTTTCCCCCACGATGGGCATGACTGATGGCATCTTGGCCTCTCCCAAAAGCCGGGGCGATGTGCCTAGCAGGTCTGAGGGCTGATGACATGGCGGGGCTGGAGCACACACCACAGACAGAAGGCTTTTCCACCCCCAGGACGGCCGAGAGCACGCGGGGCTGGGTGGAGGGCACCAGGGGTGGGAGTGGGGGGCCTCCTGCAGGAAGCTGGTGGGCGAGAACAGCTGGCAGGATCATTTACCCTCTTTCCTGGAGGCCCCGACGGTCCCGGTTCACCAGTGGGGCCTGGGGATCCCTGGTGTCAGAGAGAGAACACAGAATTTGGGAATCAGGGTCGGTCAGACAGAGGCATGGCGGGTCTGAGCTGGTGTGAGGCTGACAGAACACAGAGTCCCCAGTGTCCTCTGTCCTCGGCCAGCCCTGAGGCCGCCTCTCTTCCTGTGGAGCTGCCGCGAGAAGTCCCGGGTGAAGTCATGCTGTACTTGACCTCTGCTTGGACCTCTGCACTGGGGGCTGGCGCCGTGGCTCTGTGGGCAGGCCTGGCTCACATCGCAGTGTGGCCGCATTTTATGTTTTTGTAAAGATTTATTTATTTGAGAGAGAGTGTGCGCGCACAAGAGGGGGTGGGAGGCAGAGGGAGAGAGTCCTCATGCAGACTCCCCACTGAGCACAGAGCCCGATGCAGGGCTTGAACTAACGACCCTGGGACCACGCCCTAAGCCGAAACCAAGAGGCGGACGCTTAACAGACCGAGCGGCCGGGCGCCCTTGTTGCCACATCTTGAAAGAGCACTTTCCCTCCACACAGTAATTACTCTGGGTACTCGGGGACGGGCTCCGTCTGGACCCCCCCCCCCGCAAACATCCCCTTCTACAGAAGTGGGCCCCCCGAGGCACAGGGAGGACGAGGGTCATCCCAAGTCACAGGCCAGGGGGCAGGGGGACCTCGGGCATCTCTCGGGGGACCTGGCCTCTGAGCTGGTGTCCCTAAGCTTTCTTTGCATGCTGCTCATCTGAACCTAGTGGCGCCAGCCTGGGCCTGCACGGAGGAAATCCCCGCCTGGTTGGCACAGGGTGGGGGTGAGGGAAATCGGTGACAGACGCCGTCCGTCCCCAAGGGGAGAACCACTGGGCGCGGCTCAGTGTCGGGTGTAAGCGGTAAGGTCTAGTGTGAGCTCAGCCCCAGGGGCTGGTCTGGGTAGAGCCCTTGCGAGGAGAGGTGCCAGCCCGATGAGGCAGAAATAAGGCCATCCTGACGTTCACAGGTAGGCTTGGGGCAATCACGGACTCCCTGGCGGCGAGTGCCAAACCACGGGCACAGCTGTCCCTAGCTGTCCCACAGCTGTCCCCGCAGGGGGCTCACAGTCCCCTGTCATGGTTATGAGGTGATTCTACAAGGTAACTGGGCTTGGGTTTTTCTCAGAGATGAACAAAGCAAGCTGCAAATCCCCAAGTGCCCAGCACCCCCCACCAGGAAGCCGTGCCGGGGTCCCCGGAGCTGACGAAGGGACTCACCGTTTGTCCGGCCTCACCATCGTCCCCTTTGTCACCAGGGGGGCCATCTTGACCCTGTGGGGACAAAAGCAGGTTCCTTCCGCCTCCTGACGGCACCCGAGGCACACACCAGCGCCCGCTGCGTCCCCAGCCCCTTCCCGAGAATCCGAGTCCGTCTGGGCAGTTCAGGTACAGCAAGCTCAAGCAGGAACGCGCTCTCTAACCAGCACCACCTGGATGTCACTTGGGAGAGCACCGTGCCCCAAAGAGAATTCATAAAAGACACCCGGAGAGAAAGAACTGGGGCTGGCAAAGGCAGGTGGAGGGCTATGGGGGAGTAAGGGGCTCGGCGGCCCTAAACACCTACCGCGGGGCCAGGCTCCCCAGGAGGACCAGGATCTCCGGGAAAACCAACAGGGCCCTGAAAGGGACGAAAACAGGCACATCTGGGCCCTCACCCACCGAGCTGCCGCGGCCACATCCCCGCAGACCCCCGCCTCACCCAGCCCCTGCAACACCCTCCATCCTGACACCAGGAGGGCATCACCTCATCCCAGCGACACCACACCCCAGGCAAGATGGGCTCAGCGCTCCGGTTTCTGGGCATGCAGAGGACAGGCACCTTGCCCGCGCTTCTGCTCCCAGAGCTCCAGGCTGAGATGGAGCCCAGACCTTCAGGCTTCTAGAATGTGCTGCCGTGCAGAACCCCCTCCTGAGGCAAAGCCAGGGCAGGCCATGGGAAGGGGGCGTCCACATAGACATGTTCACGCAGCGCATGACAGCAAGCTACCCGGGCTCCGCGCATCAGCCCCCACGGCCACCCACCCCACAGCTCCTCTTCCTCACCTCCATGGCTCTGGCTTGGCAGCGGGGGTAAAACCTCTACACTTTAGATATGTGACCCCAGACCCGTAGCAGCCGGGAGGCTTTAGTGCACTGCCGGTGAATGAGAATAAGCCAAGCACAGAGCCCCAGCAGCTTCGGGGCACTAGCACATCTCGGAGCTACTCACGGGGCTGCCTTTGGGTCCGTCATCCCCAGGGGGGCCTTTGGGTCCAGGGGGTCCAGCTGCACCTGAAGGGCCTGACTCGCCCTTCTCACCTCTTTCTCCTTTGGGTCCCTGGAGGGGAAGGCCAGCGTCAGTGTCCTCAGAGCCGGGCTCCGTTTCCCGAAGCGCAGTGCTGGCCTCAGGTGTGGCCCCTTGTTCCCATGCATGGGACAGCAAGTGCCTGACAGGCCCCACACTGGGGGGGACCAGCCACTGCTCGTGCTCCCCAGCCCTCAGCAGCTCCCTGCACGGTCGGGCCCCACTGGCTTACGGGGGCCCTGAGAGGTAAAGCTTCTGGGTGGGAGGGGCTAAAGGGACTCAGGCCATTCCCTGGTTTGCAGGTGGAGGGAACAGTTAGAGGCCCAGGAGACCTTTGTCCACCAGCTGCCTCCTGGGCCCTAGAGCCTCCCACAGGCTGGCCTGGAAAGAATGCCCATCTGACCTGAGGTCAGAATCTTCCAGATCTGGGCTGATGAGGGGACAATCGCCCCCACGTTATGGGTCTGGAACACCACAAATGGCAGAGCAACTCACAGGCTTCGCTCATGGGTGTTCATGGCACTCATGCTTGCACACATGTGCAAATGCATGCACCTACACACAGGCATGCTCATGCACACACATATGCACTCACACTTGCATGCATGCACAAACATGTGTGCACACATAGGCATGCTTGTGCACACATGCATACGCACACATGCACAAACATGTGTGCACACTCAGGCATGCTCGCCCACATAGACACACACACGTATTCAGCCCCCATCTCACTCCATCTTGTTACAGTAATTCCAGGAGGTAAGCAAGAGGGGAGACTTGGCCCCCATCTCATGGACGGGAAAACTGAGGCAGAGTGTGAGCTTCCCATCCAGCAGAGGTCCATGGTGGTGCCCAACCCCCGCCCCCCGAGTCCACTCACCGGGGGGCCCCCTTCTCCAGGCAGGCCAGGCTCCCCAGCTTCACCAGGCTCACCCTAAGGAGGAAACAGGACATGGTTATGGTGGCGCGGGGAGCAGGGGCCTCAGTTCCAAGCATTTAGCAATTCCTCCCTGTTGTCAGGCCCTAGAAGTGGGGGGCCTGGGGTGAGAGAGCGGTCACTGCTCTCTGACAGCCCCCGGGATCAGACGGCAGACACATCCATGTCAGGAGAAGTGACACTGGTAAGCTCTGACGGTCACATGGAGGAGGTGACCACAGTACACGGAGCGCTGCAAGTGAGTTCTGGGGGAGAATCATGAGAAGCCAGTGGAAGGGCTGGGAGGACAGCACAGGAGGGAAGGGCCAGGCAGAGGCAGACAGAAAGCAGCAGAGCATGCTCAGAGGGTGCAACCACCAGGCGGAGGCAGGAGCCTGGAAGGAAGACGCCTGTGAGCAGAAGCAGGGCATCATTAATCTGTGGTCTTAGCAGGATACATTTCTCTGTAATTCTCGTATCATAAAAAATGAGCAGTGATGGAGGACTTCTTCCAATTTTATAGGCTGAAGTCAGAAAGTTCTGGAAACAGTGTACAGGGAATGCAAATGAATGGAAGCATGTCGGTTTCATTCCTTTTATCCCAAGGAAGTAGGATAAGTGTTAGAAGAAATGCACGCTCATGAGCGTTGCAGGGGAGTCCTGCCCGCCCCACACACGCATGTACGGGCACGCACACATATGTGCACGCACAGAAGCCCACCATGCTCACTGAGGCATCCCTGGGACCCACGCCCTAAAATTAATCAGATCAGATAGGACCCCAGGCTACAAGAGTACAGAATTGACCACAATGGGAACGGTAAAGGTAGCCCCCCACCCAGCAGTTCCAGGGCTGGAGAAGTAGACCCATCAGCTAGATCCCGGAGAAGGGGTGGGGTCTGAAGGCCATGGCGAACAGGGGTCAGATCTCCCACCTGCACCACACAGATCTGCTAAGTGTCAAAGTGCATTGGACAGGAATGGCCCAGGCCCACCCTGCGTGTCTCCATATCCGCAGCTGGACACACACACACACACACACACACACACACACACAGCCCCGGGCTCCCCGCGCACACTCGCGCATCAGACGACGCTACAGCAGGAAGGGGTGAGGCTCACCTTCTCTCCCACAGCACCAGGATTGCCTATCCCGCCCGGAGGCCCTTGCGGCCCATCAGCGCCTGGAGCTCCAGAGGGTCCTCGGGGGCCGGGGGGACCTGGGGGACCCTAGGGGAAGGAGAACCATTGAGCACAGACAAAATGCAAACCGTGACCAAATCAGAACAGGAGGTCAGGGCGTCCCGAGCACACTTACCATCTGACCCACGTCCCCGGTCTCCCCCTTCTCTCCGGGAGGTCCCGGCAGGCCCTGGGGCAGGAACACAGCAGAAACTTAGCGGGTCGGCGCTGCGCCACCCCAGTACCCACATGGCTTTCGCGGTTTCCCCGCCACAGTGCCAAGTGGCTTCCGAGAGCCTCTGAGCGTGCTTCTAAGCGTGCGGCCAAATAGGAGGACACCCCCATGATGCCAAGTCTCAGAATTAGCCCGAGGAAATCATTAGAGAGTACTTGGCGATTTATGGACCAAGGCGCTGGCTGCAGTATCCCATTAAACAGTAAAACCTAATGAGCCAACAGCAGGGATATGTCCGAATAAATCATGTCGCCACCGTATGCTGGCACCCGATGCAGTGACTAAAAGTCACGTCTTCAAAAATAAATAAAAAGGGACACGTCCGAAGCACATTTAACAACACTGAACACAACTCGTAAAAGGAAATGGGAGAAGCTGTGCACAAACTTGCTATACACAAAACGGGATTCAGGTTTTCCAAAAGCCCAATGAAACCACCCATGCACCTCCGAGCACGTGAATACACGCGTGTGAAGGTTCGGAGCTGAAACATGCCCGAGCGCTCAAAGCCACACTCCCTGGGTGGTCCGTACGGAAGTTTTCCTTTACGTGTTTACAATCAGTCAATCACTTCACTTCCAGCATCTCTACAATGAGCTCCGGGAGACATATCACTCGTTAAGAGACGCAAATATGGACACGCCTGAAATTATGGGGACTGGCATGGCTTTCAATTAATGAGGAAGTCCTGGGAGGTCCCCAAAGCCTGGTCTTAGATTCCCCACTCTTCTAATGTCAGGAGGAGAGGGGAGGGAAGGGGAGGGGAGAGGGGAGGAAAGAGGGGAGGGGGAAGGGAGGGAAGAGGGGAGGGGGAAGGGAGGGGAGGGAACGGGAGGGAAGGGGAGGGGAGGGAAGAGGGGAGGGGGAAGGGAGAGGGTGAGGAGAGGGAAGGGAGAGAGCAGGGAAGAGGGGAAGGGAAGGGGAGGGGGAGTAGAGGGGAGGAGGAGGGAAGGGAAGGAAAGGGAGAAGGGGAGGGGAGGGAGAGGGGAGGGAAGAGGGAGGGAAGAGGGGAAGAGAAAGAGAGGGGCAGACACAGCAAAGATCAGGAGCGTCCGAGGTAGACCAGCAGCCCCCCCCACAAACCCTGCAGTTACCTGCAGCCCCACCGGCCCAGGGGGCCCAGGAAAACCTCTTGGACCTTCGTCACCTTTCTGACCGAAGAGGCCTTGCTGGCCGCGAGGGCCTGGCTCGCCATCGGCTCCCTGCAGGAGAGAGTGGCGTGTGGATGAGGAGAGCTGCCCGTACCCCACCGGCTCAAGGGGCTCGGGATGTAGAGAGGGCCCTGAGCACAGATACTCACGGAGGGGCCTGGCTGTCCGATGGGGCCCTGTGGACCGGTGGGCCCGGGCGGACCCTGTGGGGGAAAGACAGAGATGCGGTTGCTTCCGGGATCACAGCGGAGGCCCAGGGGGACCACGGTCCGAGGCCGTCAGCTCAGCCCCCGCGTGTGGCGGTCCAGGGAAGAGTCCAGCCCAACGTCGAGGACGGGTTGGCGGGGGGGCGGCCACTGTGCATCATCTTAGCTCCCGCCACACTCCCAGGACATGGGCCCCAGAGGCCCTGTTTTAAAAACAAGGCTGGACACCGGGCGGCTCGCCCACGCAGAGCTAGGACCCGACTGGAGTCCACGCCTAGCAGTGTGACACCGGCCCCCGCGCGTCCCCACACACACTCCAGCGTTGGCACAGGCAGCGAGTGAGAGAGGGAGGCAAGGGGGGGCTGGAGAGCACTGCCCTCGGGGAGCACGCCCAGCACCGCGGCAGGAAGGCCCAGCTGCGCAGCCGAGAGCACGCAGGCCCCCACTACCAGGAAGGAGCCGGCAGCCAAGGGACACACTAGGACTTCCGAGCGGACAAATGAAGAGGCACCGGTCAAGGTGCGGCTCTAGCAGGGTGCCCGCGCCCTGAGCGTCGCAGGGCGGCCGTGACCCAGGCCTACGGAACCCAGCACCGCACAGACGACACGCCCCCCCGGCTCTATTCAACGAAGCCTGCGAATGCTTCCTGCTCGTCTGTTAGCGAGAGATTCGCTCGGATATGAACATACGTGTGCATCTACGCACACCCCCCCGAGTGCACATGTGCATGCCCACCACCCACACACGAGTTCCAGCAGGAAAGGAAGCCCAGCAGCCGTGTCCTGTTATGGGCTGCCGATGTGGTTGGGTCAAGGACACCGTTAACCCTGCGGTGAGCGCGCGTGGCCCCGTACCTGCTCGCCCTTGTCCCCCTTGCTCCCCTTCTGTCCAGGCTCCCCGATCTCTCCCTGTGGGAAGACGAGGAAGGTCCGTTAGCCCTGAGCTGTCTGCATGTTATCTGCTCCCCATAATTAATTTTTCTTGGGGATTAAGATTAATCTCCTCTCCAGGCCGGCCCGAGGACGTTCCTAGGAAGAGATGTTTCCATAAACTGAGTTGATTTCCCTTCTAATACCACAGTGAACGGGGCGCGAGGCCTTGAGCTCACACGATACAGGATTATAGTGGATCTGAGAATCACAGTGAAAATATTTACTTTGTTTGTCAAGCGGGGGGCGTGCAGAACAAGGCAGTAACGGGATAGCTTGGCTACTGAGCTCCAGAGGAGTTATTAAAGCCTCCGCATCCGCTCCGCGGAGCTGCGCCCCGCCCCGAGAGGAGGTGTCCCGTGCACACAGGTGACCCAGTCGGAACGGTCACCGGAGAGCCGACATAGATGGAAGGTTAAACCACAGAGCTAAATTTCATTGTCCTCACCAAATGAGGGATAAAATATAAGCTCCCACAGTAACAGCGCTGGAATTATAAAGCAGGCTCCCAACAAAAGGGGGTCTGGGATAATTCAAGTGAAGACATTTAAAAATAGATCCTGAGTAAAACCTCATTACATCGGCTCCACACTCAGAACCGGTGTGACGCATCGGGAGCGGGGAGGATTTCTGCTGCTCGGGCCGCCAGCAGCGAATGTCCTGGGCAAAGGGCAGCACGCACAGGTGGGAGCAGTTTCCCAATGCCCCCCGCACGCCAGAGATCTCATCTATCACCGCGTGACTGTGAGCTTTTCTGAAATCATGCACCGGGTGCACAGGGCGGGCTGGGGTCCCTCGGCAGCCAGCACCTGCCGGCCGCGCTGTGCGTCGTCCGCAGGCAGGAGGACCCGTCCCAACTCTCCTTACCTTATCTCCGTCTTCCCCAGGGGGGCCCACGGGGCCAGCTGGACCGGGGAGCCCCACAGGACCCTGGAGGCCGTCTCGGCCAGCTGGGCCTTGGGGCCCTTTCTCGCCCTACAGAGGAGAGAAGATCCCCAGTCAAACACAGCTCCATTGTGGGAATGTCCTGCCACCATCTCATCACCCCAGAGAGGAGGGGCCCACAGGCGGGGAGCAGCAGCCTGGGCCAGTGACCCCTGGCACAGTCCCAACAGATTTCAGCCAGCTACGTGGAGGGTGACTCTGAGCCGAGCCTGGCCCCGTGCCACCCACTTCTCGTGCACCACTGCGTTTTATCTATGCCCGTCCTACAAAGAGCACTTCTTTTAGAAATGGGGAAACCGAAGCACAATTTGTGAACAGTGGAGCCGGGATTCAGCCCAGCCAGCCAGAGTCCTGAGCCTGTGTGTGGGATCATCTATGTTAGCGGCCAGGAGGGCCTGAGCTGTGGCCTCCACCAATGCTCTTACCCTTTCAATTCTCTGCCAACACCCCCATGCCAAACAGGTATGCACACACCCATCTTTCTTTTCTTGTAATTTTGATTCATTTCCCTTGTAACTGCCCCTGGTAATCTCAAACATCCTTACTGAGGCCTTGCTTTGCTCAGTTTTCCCAATGTCAGAATCTCTCTAGGAGCACAGAACAAAGGGGTGCGTGTTGGGGGAGGGACATGGGAGAGAACACGTGCACTCGGTCTCGGGATCTAAATGCGGCCAGCATGTACCCAGACGTCACTACTCCATCTCATCCCTTCCTGCCCATACAATTCACTGCCGGCCCCTCAATTTCGTTCCTGTCGAGATAAATTTCTACCCTAATGAAGCCAGAAAATGCTCAGGCTAACTCTGGCTCGCCTGGAATCTTCCCATCCAATGTTACTGGTCAGGTCGGCTGTGCTTGGAGACACCTGGCCTTGTCCTCTCTCCGGAGCTATTCGGGGAGAATGACAAGCTTTCAAGTGGATAGTGCAACTCTGAGAGGTTTCTGCTCAAGTGTTTACTCTCCTGAAGCAACAAACCTAACTGTTTGCAACCGAATCTGCGTGCGCTCTGTGCACATCGAACGCCCCAAAGAAGGCGGGTTTCTGGCACCAAGTTCTACTGGATCGATGTCCAATGGCCTCAGTGGAAATGATTAGATGCCATCAGAATTGCCGATACCAGACTGAATGGATTCTTGGTGGTGCAGACACTCCCAGCGTGGTGTCAACGGGGAGCTCCCGCCCAGGGACGGCCACCGGGCCCTTCCCACCCGTGAACCACCAGGTACGGAACGCACGGGGAAGACTGTGTCTGTCCAACAGGAATCCTTCAGCACGGGTGTCCTAACTCCGTTGGAGATCATTTATGTGCACATTTGCCCTCTCTCCCCCTGGAACTCTGCTCATGCTGACATCTGAATGCAAAATGCAACCTGGAGCTGAAATTTGTCTCCACGACCATTTGAATGTGGGGCAGGTGGGAGTTTGCAAAATCCTGCGGGGGAAGCCAAACACGGGGCAGGAGCACGTCGGGGCAGTAAAGGATATTTTGTGGTGATTCGGGGGAAAGCGCTTGGCAGAGGGCAGCTGTTGGCTTCCCAAGAGGGAAGTCTAGACAAGAAGGTGCCCATTAATCTCCTGCATGGAAACTGAGGTTGGGGCGGGAGGTCTCCCAACGCCTCCACACTTGGCTGGGCCACACGCGTGGTCACTGAGTGGTCGGCTGTTGGGGTCCAGGAAGAAGCTGCTTTTCCCAGCACATGCCTCCCAGCCCATCTGTTCTCCATTCCTGCCCCCAGACCAGCGGAGGGGGCTCCCATCCCAAACACCCATCCTCCTCACACCAAGACCAGCCTGGCTCAGGCCGGCCGGAGGGGCTGTGCACGCAGCAGGCAACTGGGACCTGTCCACACATGGTGCCCAGAGCCCAGCCCGAGGCCAAGACTACACCTGGACACACGCTGTCCCCAGCCCGTCCCTCTGTATGCACGTGCCGGGTCACAGACGCACAGGTGCGGCAGGCTGGGCCTTGGCCAGGATGCTCCCCAGCACCCCTCCAGCTCGGGTGACTCCCTGACAGAAGCCGGCCAACCCTGGGAACCCACCCTGGGACTCAGTCAGGATGCTGGGAACACACACACTTTCCTGGAGGACAAGCACGCGCTCCACCCACCTCCCCCATCCTGCAAACCCCTGGGGCACACCCGCCCGTGGCAAGGACGGAGGAGGCTGGGGAGGGCCCCTGAACCCCCAAGGCAATACTCACAGGAGCTCCTTTCTCCCCAGCTGGCCCTGGAGGTCCTTGGGGCCCGGGTCTCCCTGGGATTCCGATGGGCCCAGCAGCACCGGCCGGGCCTCTCTCCCCTGGAGATCCCTGTGGTAGGCGAGAAAACGGCTCATTTCCAAGGATCTCAAAATGCATAGATCCAATTTTCCAAAGCGCCACCAGGTCCTCCTGCTCACCCTCCCTCCAGAGCCCTCAGTAGCTCCAAGGGCCCTCGGCAGCACAGACCACTCAGACCAGCTCTGGGGTCCTCTCAGCTCCCCACTTCCTATAATCCCAAGCACATTCCTGCCTCTCCCCCAGGGTCCGAGAACACATCCTCCTTAGGTGCTCCCGTGGGATGATCTCCTCGCCTGGGCTCCCATTCCGGGGCCTGCCTGCCCACAAAGGGTTCCCTTTCTGCCCTGCTCCCCCATGTTCTATGGGCGAGGCTCCGCCCCGGGAGCACTGCTGATGGGTGGGAACCTGGCCTAGGTCAAGGGTCAGCACTGAGAGGCCACAATTGCCTGGGCATCATTCCGCACTGGCCTTTATTGGGAAGAAAGGTGACATTTCAAAGAAAGGCCTGGCTTCCCAGCTGCCATCTCTGAAATGATGCGTGACTCAGTTGGGGAAAGGTAGGGTTATTTTGTGGTCTGCGCCCAGACCCAGACGGGGGCCAGGGCAGCTCCTACAACCCCCCATCTGTGCAGCAGAGTAGGGGCTGTGAGATGGGCCCCATCTGAAGGGCGGGGAGAGTCACATTTCCGTCAAGTGTCAGCCCAAGTGTCCGGGGCAGGGTGGACGCAGCCCCGCCTGGCCCCAAGTGCCCCAGGCCACAGAGGCAGCTCTGGAAACACTGCGTCTTCAGGGCCCTCGTAGCTGGACTCTGAACGCTGGAGGGACCTTCAGGTGACAGGCAGCACTCATAGGAGCCCCCAGGGCCCTCAGCTCTGGGGATGGACCTGCACCTGCGCTGGCTGAGCTCTGCGTGGGCAGCCCAGGCATGCGGGCCATCCAGCTCTCGAATCCACGCTCAGGGGTGGGAGAGATCTGTGCCCCTCCGCTCCGCCCCCACAGCCCCTGGCCCACACCTACACTAAGCACAACAGCGCTCCTTGCCCCTCCGAAGTCATGACAGGACCCCGAGGCCTTGCCTTCACACCGCCCATTCTCCACCTGCCCTCACAGTGCACCCCTGGCTTGTTGTCACCCCGGCTGCCAGCCCACGGCCTGCCGTCCACTTCCTCCCATGGCCCTCCCTGGACCCACAGAGGGCCGGGGCAGATGTGCCTGCTCTCCTGACCCTTGGGACCCGTGTCTTGCCTGCAGACTAGGTTTTGAGGAAGAAGACGGGAGAAAAGGTCTGTGCTGGCCACAGTACTCACCGCGGGGCCTGGCGGGCCAGGGGGGCCTTCACTGCCTTTCAGTCCAAGTGCGCCCTGCAGGGCAACGAGAGTGTGGTTGGGGCACTGTGGGGACAGGCCCCCGGGCTGGGCGGTATCCCGCTCCATCCCCTGCCCGACCCCTCACTCACCACTGGGCCAGGAAGCCCTCGATCCCCAGGGAAGCCACGTAACCCAGGAGGGCCATCTTTCCCAGGGAGGCCGGCAGGACCTGGGTCACCCTGAAACCAGAGCCATCAATGAGTTTCTGAGCGATGCCCAAGACCAGGGTGGAAGGGGCCGGGGCGGGGTTTCCCCCCCAGCTCCTCCCAGGGTCAGGTTGGAGCGGGGCCGCCCCGGGCACAGGCTTCAGAAGGAACCTCCGAGTCGTGACTGGACTCGCTCGCTGGCAGGTCCGCGCACAGGAACGCCGCCTGTGCTCACGCCCGGGACGCACGTTCCACGGGCTGGCTCCGCGTGTGGTCTGAGGACAGACTCCATCCCTCCGGGACCACGGTGGGTTGAGCGGCAGCTGAGGGCCAGGTGCTGTGCTGCCCCCACATCTACGCTTTGCATACTTTTGGGGTTCCTCATAAGACTGCTCGGGTAAAGGAAGGGTGGCAGCATCACCCAAAATGGACTCATCACCCAAGTCACTGGTTCCAAATACCTTCCAGAACTTTCTCCGGGGCCGAACGTGGGAGCAGAGGGGGCCTCCGAGCAGCACGCCCTTGGCCTCCTTTCCAAACTCAGAGGGCCCTCTCGGGGACTGGGATATACGCCTGTCGTGCACACGTGTATACGTGTATTTTCAGGACACACGTGCATTCCAGTGCGTATATGTGTGCAGGAGAAAACTTCCCTCAGGCAAGTCTGGGCCGGCATGGAAGGCCCGACCAACTCACCTTCGTCCCTTCTTTCCCGGCCAGGCCCGGGAGCCCCTGTTCCCCGGGGGGGCCTGGGGGCCCAGGGTGGCCACGCTCGCCCATCGGACCAGTTTCTCCCGTGGGACCCTGTGTGGGAAGTCAGCATCAGCCACAAACATTTCCAAGAGACATGCCAGGGAGCAACCTTCTCTTCCCAAACTAAGGACAGCCGGGGCCGTGGAGGCCAAGGGCCCACCAAACCCCACGCTGCTTTTTGAGTGTCTTCCTTCCTGTAAAAATCCAGAAGGAAAAGAGCAGAGCAGACGGGGTGGGATGTAAGGGGGAGCTGCGTGCCGTGAGGGGGGCCAGATCGCCACACACGAGGTGGGCAGCATGCCCGCGTTTCCTGCAGTCCGTGGCCGCAGCGGGTCAATATCTCATTTACTGCTACATTAGGTGGGAGCTCGCTGCCCGGTTTTGCTGCTTGAAGCCATCGGTCCCGGCTGCAAGCCGCCCCGCGGTGATCCACCGGCGGGTAGCTGCCCAGGCTGGGGACGCTGACCGGAGCCGGGAGCGGGAGGCCTGAGCGGCTGGGGGGCAGGGGAGCAGGGAAGAGTGGGCCCAGCGGGGCCCTGCCCAGGAGCCGGGCCCGTCCTGGCCGGGCCCCAACCACCCGCGGGCCCTCTTTGTTCCGCCTGCTTGGTTCTCGCTGACTGTTCAACAGACCGTCCCCCATTCTCCCATCTGGTTCCCTGTGCGGAGCTCAGCTCTGAATGTTAACAAGCCTGTGGGACTCAGATTCTCTAGGAGCTGCACCTACACCTTCCGAATCTGGGGGCACCTCCCTGCCGCGTGGGCGCATGACACAGATGGCCAGTGAAAGCCAGGGGCGCGCCGCTCACCTGAGGGCCGACGACGCCCGGGGGCCCTGGGGGACCGGTCTTGCCTTGGAAACCCTGTGGAGAGAGTCAGCGCCTGAGCTGGCCGAATGGCTCCCATCAGAAGGTTCGCGCCCCAACCCCCCGCCCGGGGCCCCAAATAGCACAGGCTCCCGACTTCACCCAGAGGGCCCGCTCTCCTGTTCCGTTTGCATATTAATTTCATGAAGATAATGACACCAGACAAGTTCGCTTCACTAGCTGCTTTTTCCGCCACCGTGTTTTTGTGCTGAGAAATATATTTTAAAACCGTTAATCTTTATAATGTCACTAAGTGTTCATTTTCCCAGCAGACTTGGGGCCATTTCTCAACCTCCGGAAGCTCGACTCGGGAGCTACCTCTGGGCCGTTTCTCCTTAGTGGCTCTGTGAGCGGGTCCCTTGTGGGTCGCTATCGCCTCTGCCGAGTGACAGGGGACCTCACGCGCCCCTGGGCGTTCGTGGAAATCAGGAAACAGCGGGGGCTTGCTGCTTTCGTGATCCGGCCGCTGGAACGTGCCGTGAGCTCGATTCCAGGGGAGTTTCGCACTTCCGCCTGCACACTGCTCGTGGGCGACAGCCCTGGCTTCGCTGTGGACGTCCGCTGTGCTACACGCACTCCCTTCAAGGGGAAAGCGGGCTGTGGAGAGGAAGCCTTAATTTCTGGGCACATCTACAGAGCAGGCACGTGCCGATGCAGTGCCACCTGCAGGTGCCTTGTGAGCTGGCAGAGACGCGCGGATGTGATGCCCGGGAAGCCGTGAGCGGCAGCTCCAGGGTCTGCAGAGGGAAGTCTGAAGCCCCAGCGAGACCCAGAGGGCGAGCGGACCTGCCCGCGTGGCTGATGGGCAAGGGCAGGCCCCTGCATCCCCGTGAGGACGGCCACCGCGCTGCCATTTGCAACTTCACGCTCCGCCGCTGGGCCGTGGGAACCCGTGGCGGATTCCGCGTCTCTGCAAATTCTCAGGGAGCTCTTCTCTTTAGGCCCAGGGGAGTTGCACGCAAGGCACATATATGCCCATTTTTAAAGCAGAATTCTTTGTAGGCAGCGTTTACAGGGTCAGAAACAAGGGGTGGGGGACAGGTTGAGGGCAGCCCCGCTTGGAGGGCCAGGGTCGAAGTGCCCAAGGGGAGGCAGGAGCCTGAGTGTAAAGGCAAGAAGGGCCTCTCTGTTTGCCCCATGGGCAGGACCTTCGCTGGCTGCTAAGGATGGAATCGGTCTCCAGGCCCTTGCCCAGAAACGGGCTTTGGGTTCACATCTAGAAGTATTGCTATCTTGTGTATCTATTTCCTTAAGAGTGAAGTCAACACTCCAGAAAAGACCCTTCTGGACGATGTGTCTGGGCCCCATGTTGGAGCCCTCTGTCCTGGCCGGGTCCGGAGACGGGGTGCCCCCGTGTCTGCGAGGGCAGCCAGGCACGGCATGGAGGGTCCCTGTGCTACTTTCCCAGCAAACGAGCAGCTTAATTATTCTACCAGCCTGTCTTCAGGACAAGTCAGAGGGAGAAAAGCACACACTTGGCAAAACCTTCTATCTTGTCTCCTTGGAACAGCATTAGAGAAAAATATGCAAAGCTCAGATGAAATGTTTTAATTTTTCTCTATAAACAAAAGAGCAAGGGAATCTGCATTTGTCAGCCAGCCTGCGTCTGCAGCGGAACACCGGGAAGGTATAATTAAAAGAGGTTTCATCACAATGAACCAGAGAGACAAAGGGATTTTTTTTTTTGAGCGAGCACCAAGAAGATGTTAAATCTGGCATTCAAAGTCCCACTGGACGCAGGGACCCCATTTGCTGTGAGAGCCTCTCAGAGATCTGTGGCCACAAAAAAGCTGCGGGGACACAGGGGTCTCCCAGCAACCTCCCCCATCTATCTGGTGACCAGGAGGTCCCCAGCTGTCTGAGCCTGGAGCCTCAAGGTCACAGGTGTACCCCACCATGCCCTCCCCAGGACACGCCTGTGGTGGACGCGGTGTGTTGGGTCAAATCCCAGGAAGTGACCTTATTTCTGAAAAATGATTTTGGTCCCAACCAAAAACGCCCAGATGACACAGCTTGCACTGGGCTCTTCTAAAGGGAAGGGCAAGGTGGGCGGCGGGCACGGGGCGGCAAAGCGGGGGATCGTGAGCATAGCTGAATGCCCCCTGCCTCCTTGAAGGGGCCCTGCACGGCCCCTGCCATCAAGCCCGAGGCCAGAAGGGCCCGGAGAGAGGAGGCTGGGCCTGGCACTAGGCCCGCGGCCCTCCTCTTGCAGCTTCCCGGCATGACGCAACGGAATGCCACAGAGCCCTCCTGGCTTCCTTCTGGTCCAAACTCGGGCAGCTCGTGCAGGGCTGCACTCACGACGGTTTTACTGAGGAAGAGGAGGTCGGCTACACACGGTTTCAGTGTGCAGATGGCATCTCATTTGCCACGACGGTTTAAAATGTGGCCTTGGACCACAGTTGCTAGGACAAGGTTGAGGCCGGCCCCTGCCTCCGGCACCCACCGCTGCCCCAGGCGCTGTCCCAGGGCCTGCCCGGGGCTGTCCGCAGACAGGCTCACCCCAGGTCAGCGGAAGACGGCCCAGGCCTCAGGGGCCTTCCCGAGGCTGGCCACTCTCTCCCAAGCCCACGGGGCAGAGGAGGTGGTGCCCACGTGCGGGGCTGTGGGAGAGGCCGGGCCAACCCGCGTCCCCGTGTCCCTGTGTCCCCACACCGCCAATACTCACGGTCTCGCCTCTCTGTCCAGGGTGTCCCGGGAGCCCGTCCTTGCCCGGGGGACCCTGAAGAAAGAAACAAAGGGAAGAAGTTTCATTCGGTTCTGAGAAGCATGCCCTTTGGGATTTAATGCCATCCCCGGGGTGGGGGGTGATCATTTCAGAGAAAATTCCTGTAACAGTTTGTCACAGCACCTATGCGTCACCTCCTAAACCCTCACAGCCTTCCTGAGGGCCACTCTTCACCCCCCGGGGGGAAACTGAGGCAGGCAGCACGGGGACCCAGGGCTGTCCTGTCCTGATTGCCGACCTCCAGGCATATACTATGCCTCTTCTGAATTAATGAAGTGTGTCCCCCAAAACACAGGTTCAGTCCTCATCGCCCACCCCTGTGAAGGTGACCTCACTTGGACACTGGGGCTTTGCTGATGTCATCAAGTCAAGACGAGGTCACTAGGGTGGGCCCTAATCCACTGACTGGTGTCCTCATAACAAGATGGAGGTTTGAAGACCCCAAGAGGCCCAGGGAGGAGACAGCCACATGAGGACGAAGGCAAGATGGAGTGAAGGGTGCACAAGCCAAGGCCGGCCAGCAACCATAGAAAGCCGGGAGAGGGGCAGGGGACAGTCTCCCCCCGGAGCCCCCAGAAGGAACCAGCCCTGCCAACTCCTTGATTTTGGACTTTTGGCCTCCAGACTATGAGAGAACACATTTCTGCCATTTTAAGTGACCGAGTCGGTGGTAACTTGGCACGACAGCCCTCGGATACTCATACTGGGCCCCACTAGAAGGTCATGTTGGTCTCAGTGAGAAAGCGGTCCACACTTCCGAAAAGCAGCTCTCTCCAGCCAGTTTCCCGGCTGACCCCCCCCTCCCACCGGCCCACTGGGAGGGGCCTGCATGAAGCCCCCAGGGAAAGCAAACGTCTCCAGGAATCCCTGCACCTGCCCAACACGGAAAACACGTTACTTACAGGGGGGCCCTTGGGTCCAGGGAAACCGGTGGGTCCTTGGGGTCCGTTGGGTCCCTGGGGACAAAGCACAACCAGCTGAGCACAGAAGTCCTTTCCCCAATGCATGGGGGCCCAGCGCCCCCCACCACTGTCTTCCCGATTTGTGGGTTCCCTGAGCAAAATTTCTCTCTGCTCCCCTGGACCCATTCTCCATTTATTCCAGCCCCATCCTCACCAACGTGTAAAAGGAGGTCAGGCTGGGGAGCTGAGGGGGCCAGCACAGGACCGAGGGCCCAGTTTCCTGACGGCTCAGCCACCTCTGAGCCCCAAGACCAGGGCCAAGGGCAGGGGATTGCCGACTTCAACAGGCAGGAGACTTCACTCCCAGTGAAGGCTACCACTGACCTTGAGGGAAACCCTCTCCTCCAGCAGGGTCAAAGGCATGGCTTCCTCACCCCAGCCCACCCTGGGAAGAAATGGACAGGGACATTTCCCAGAGATGCTCACCCGTTCACCCGGGGGGCCGGCCGGGCCATCGCCTCCAGAGTTGCCCTAGGGAGGGAGGGACAGAGCAAGAAGGGCTTTATTATTATCTGTAGTACTGCTGCTCTCGGCAGACAGACTCAGGCCCATGACATGGCCAGGATCAGAGTCACAGATGGCACGCGTCCGCAAACGGGAATGCGCTCATTGCGGAAGAATACACGGTGGCCTCTGGTGGGCACATCCAGTTAGCCTGGGAGCGGGCCGGCTCTGCACCCCGCCAACCAGAAGGCCCCCGGCCCCGGTGGGAATGCACTTGGGAACGGCGACCCGGCGGGACAGGGAGGGCCTGCTGGGCAGCCGTGCGTTTCTATATGGAGAGTCGGGGGAGTTAGCGACAGTGCCCTTGGCGGGAAGTGGGGATGTGTGAGACAGGCACAGGTCCTCTCCTGAGGCAGAAGAACCTTCTTTCAATTTCTGGCAAAGCTCTCTCTATAGCTTCCAAACGCTCTTCAAGAAAAGAAATAGGGCCTCCCCACCAGAACTGGATGGTGGGGTACCCGGATGGTTTGGCATTTGTGCGAAGCCCGGTGGGCCCAGCCTCCTAGGGCCTGAGGCTGCCGTCTCAGAGGTTCCGGTGTTGGGGGCCCCCTCCCGCCTCTGCTCTTGGGGCCAAGGCACATGATTCCATTCAACCTGACCTGTCCGAGTGCTGTTGGACCAGCTCCTTCTTAAATACCCTCAAGGAAATATCTTCCTTTTTTTTGTTTGTTTGTTTCTCCAAATGAAAAGGCCATGATGACCCACAGGTGCATGATTGTGGGTAGCATGGCAGGCACCCCAGAAAACACTGAAAACCTACCTTGGGGCCAGGCTTCCCAGTGATGCCCCGGGGGCCTCGTTCACCCCGCGGACCCTGCGCAGGCAGGAAAGAGGAAAGGTGAGCTCGAATCATCCCAGCCCTCGACACCTCCCTCCCCCTCCCACCGAGCGCTCCCTGTCCTGGAAACCCTGAGGGTGGTTACCGTCGGGCCTCGTTGCCCCCGTGGTCCCGGCTTCCCAGGCGTGCCCTAGAACCAGAGAAGAAGGGGCTGGTCAGTCGCTCGAGACACGTGCCATGGTCTGGGCGCTGGCCGTCTCCTGGGTTATGGGGAGAGCGCTCGAAGACAGAAGCGAGGAAGACCCTGTCTCCTTATCTCTACTTCTACAGGAGAGTTTTCAGGCCGAGGGACTCACTGCACATTCAACACACAGAGCTTTGTATTCCCACTCAGGCCTGCAGAAATCCAATTTTCTTCCTGCAGCCTGATGGATGTTTACCACCGTTATCTGGTTTCCTTTCCGCAAGCATAGACGCCCCCTCCGCCCGCCCACCCGCCCTCTCCCTCTCTCTCTCCATCTCTCTCTCCCAGCGGCGGGGGTGGGGTGGGGGGGGTCATTATTGCAAGAGAAGAGAAGAACGTCAACCCCTTTCATACATAATTTACTTTTGCTACAGTTAAGAATATTAGCCATTAAATTTTCAACAGACTCTGCAGACAAGCAAACTTGCAACTCAATATATAAATCATATACCCAAAGTCATCTGCTTCTCTTCTAATAGAATTTGGACTCCTTTTTCTTGCTGTCGTTGTTTTGCATTTTCCAAACCAAGGAAAACAGATGCGCTGCATTTTTTTTTCCCTCCGAAGCAAAGCTCTGATAGCTGGTAAACACAGTTTACCTATGGCATGTGGAAGCGGCAGGCTGAACGCCACCCCGGTGTCCCCACCGCCTCTCAACTGATTTTCCAGAATCTTATTCCAGTTTCTAACGATAACACCAAAGACAGAGCTGTGTTGCTAACGGCCGGCCACCTGACATGCTGCCTGCCTCTCACCATCAAACTGCTTTCTGCAGCCTCCCATCTTGAAATGAATTTATGATGAGATAATTATGTTGCATTTTAACAATGCACTCTGGTTTCCCTGCTTTAATTATACGGCAATATCCTTTGGCTTCAAATAAATATTTGCATACAAAAATTAATGAAACATTTGCTTTCTTCCAACGGTAGACTTTCACCAGCGTGGACGCCGGGGCCGGCCCTGGATGCTGCTTGATGTTTGTGGGTGCGCCCCAGCTTCCACCCAAACCCCCACCCTCGGCCCCGGCCCGCTCTCGTCCCGCAGAGATGACCCACCCCGGAGCAGACAGCAGGGGAGTCCCAGCCGTGGTGCACCCGGGCCTCCCGGGTCTTCTTTGTAAACTAAGCCAAGACAGAGAGGCATGGACGCTGGTGGACAGAAAGTGCCCCATCCACAGTCTCCTCTGTGGCTTGCCTGTGAGCGCCTGTCCTCACGTCCCCGCCGGGGAGGCACAGGCAGCCCCAGAGACAGCCCTGTTCGAGCCGAGCAGCCAAACGCAGGTGGCGTCTCAGGACTCTGGTTCCCCTCGGCCACCAGCCCCGCGGAGCTGCCCTCCTGGTCAGCGGATGGCTCAGGATCGGGGAGGGGTAGGCTCCACCACCAGCACCAGGAACTTCTGCTTCTCACCACCTTCCCCACGGCTCTCGTCCGAATCTCGACGATTTCCATCTGGGACTCTCAGGGAGGACGTTTTAAAAGCAGCCAGCACCATCAGTCAAGTGGCAAGATCGTCAGTCAAGTGGCAAGATCGCACCATGCTCCACGGGGTGGCTTTGAATCCGGGGATACCACCCCTTCTCGTCTCCTCCACCTGCTCACCATCCTCTCGTCCCTGGGACAGCCCCTGGCCCTGAGCCCCGCTCTGCCCCCCACTCAGGCCCGCTCCTCTCGGGCATCTGTCCGTCCCTGACCCCTGCCTACCTCCGCAGTGACCCCTCCCTGCCCACCCTGCTCTGTTTTGCTCCTAGCACACACTGCCATCCGCTTTACTTACAGATTGGCCCACTGCCCCCACCTCTAGAAGGCGAGGTCCACAAGGGCAGGGACCTGAGCTTCTCTTGCTGTATCCTCAGGGCTCCAAGAGGACCTGGGACACGGGGGCAGAGGAGGGGCTCCATGATTGCTGTTTGAACGGATGGATGGATGGACACAGTGACAGGATACCAAGAACAACCCCACAAGTTGGTTAAGAAGGGGCGGTGACCAGCCGGACTGCCACAGTCCCTGGAGGGTTGAAAACCACAAGGGCACAGGGAAGGTCACTGCCCCTGGAAGACAATGCCTCCTTCCTTCCCTGGGGAAAGTTCCAGAATACAGACATCTCTCTCTGGAGGAGGCGCCCCGTGGACGTGCATAATCGGGGCTCCTCTCCCTGCAGGAACATGGGTCCTCCGCCGCCTGTGGGGACTAGGGCGTGGGGAGCCCATGAGCCGAGCAGTGAACGGTGCGGGTCCCTGCCAGGACGTGCATATAAAACTGCGGCAGGACGCTGGTTCGCTTGTGCGCAGGGCCGTCTCGGACGCTTCCCAGGGGCAGATTCAGCCGTGTTCCTCCAGATGCCATGTCCTCTGCTTGCCTCTGTGTCCCCAGCCCCCAGGAGGGGCACAGGGACTATTTCTCTCCCACGATGGGTGGACATGCTGGCCGGTCCGGTTTGGCCATGGCCTGAGCCATTCCCTTTTGTCAAAGTTCACATCTTTGTCATCCGGGCCTGCCCCCACCGCGGTGGCCACCGAATACAGATACCACCACACGCAAGCTGTAAAATCCCTGGAAATTCCCAGCGTAGATGGTTTCCCCAGGGCCTCCATGCTTCAGGGCCTGGGAACCATGAGCTCACCAGAGCAAGCCCCTGGCCCCACACTGCCCTGCTCTCCAAACACCTCGGTTTCCTCTGTGTCCCCAGTGACCCATGGCACCGACGCATGAGGACAGTGGCCCATGGGGGCTCGGGGTGGGGGGAGGGGACCCTGGCATCCATCCGGCCTTCTGAGCTCAGGGGTGGGAGGCTGAGCAGCTCGAGGGGCAGGGAGAGGGCAGTGGGGCTTGGACCAGAGTGCAGCCCCAGGTCGCCGGCCGGGCCTCCACAGCTCCACATGACCCAGCCCCACAGGGCCTTTATCCCTGGCCCTGCCAGACAGACTCCTCCATGGACAGGGGTTGTGGTCAAATCACAAGACCAAATGCTGAATGTCATGACCCCCTTGGAGAGTCTCACTGCAGGGTGGTGTCAAAGGTCATGAGGTCTCCTCCAGCACAGGAACCATCCCCTTGTCACCCCACGCTTCCTAGTGCCCTCTGTGAGTATTCCAGAGGACAGCCTTCCCCAAAGACATCTGTCAGACTCTCCCTAGAAGGAAGAAGCAGATAGACAGACAGACAGGTAGGGAGGTGGGTAGATGAGGGATACATGGACAGACAGACAGGGAAGAGCCACACAGAGAGAGACACACGCAGATGTAGATCCAGACACAGACAGGACCTACGTGCCGATACACAGCAGAGAGACAGATCCAGACCCAGACCCAGATGACAACAGTGCCCCTGTGTTCACGCTGGGCTTGCACCGAGAGCGCTCCCTTGTTTCCTTTTCTTGTGAATCGGGCAGACACCTTTGTTTACACGGGTTCGGCTGCCTTAACGTCTCTCTCTGGTTTCAGGGGAGCTCACGGTCTCCGCTCAGACCCAGTGGGACCGTTTGGGGCAGGTGCTCGGAGGAGGTGCAGGCCTCCACCTGCACCAGGAGCTCCAGCGGGGGTGGGGGGCTGCCCCAGGACATGCGAGAGCTGCGGTCCTTCTGAGGCCGGGGGTTCCCCCCAAGGCGTTGCCCGCACACATCTCACCGACCGGCCCCTCTGTCCCCACACGCCTGTGGATCCTGTGTCCCGAGGGCAGCACTCAGGCTGCGTCATGCAAGCTCCCTGTGGGAAGGCCTGGGCCAGCAGGGAGTCAGGATGGTGCAAGGGGGGGGGGGCATGGCTTCCCCCGCCAGCCCCTCAGAACGCCGAAGTTCACACTGACGACAGAGGGGACCAGGGCGCACCGCACTGGGTAGCTGCCCTGTGACTATGGCAGCTGGGGAGTAACGAGGGGGAGGAGCTTCCTGAATTTGGATCAGCCCAGTGAGTGACATACAAAGAAGGAGGAAATTCCTTTTTCTCTTTCACTTCCTTTTAAACTTAGCCTGAAGGAAAAATCACTTGGGTGGAAAGGGAAGAATCCAGGTTTCACTAATGACTGGAGGAGTGTCGGAGTGTTTATTAGAAAGCTCTATTGCCCCCACACGCTTTCCTCTCCTGCTGCCCTTCCTACCCCACCACCACCCAGCCCCGTGTGTGGGAAGAGCCTCCGGGGCTTGGAGCCGAAGGCCACGAGCTTAAGGTCAGCTGTCTGGAAAGCAGTTTTGCCAGCAAAGTGGGTAAAAATAAACAAGATGTACTAGAAAATATACCCATTAAATACCAAGGCAGCAGAACAAGCCACCGGATCAGAGGTCAGGCTAGCCTTACCCTGCCACCCTTCTCGCCGTTGGCACCAGGAAAGCCAGGAAATCCAATAGAACCCTGAAAGAGAGGTAATTAATGAAGAAGCATGAGAGCTGGGCCAGAGGATGAGCCAGGCTGCATGTGCCAGGATGAACAGCCCCAACACAAACTCTACCCACCTCCAACCCACCCATCCATCCACACACCCATCTATCCATCTATCCATTCATCCATCCATCCTTCCATCCATTCATCCATCCACTTACCCACACATCCACTCATCCATCCATCCATTCACCCACCCACCCATCCATCCACCTATTCATCCATCCACCCACACATCCATCCATCCACCCATCCATCCAACCATCCATCCACTCATCCACCCACCTGTCCATCCATCCCGCCAGCTATCCATCCACCCATCTAACTATCCACCAATCTGTCTACCCATACATACATCATCCATCCATCCACCCATCCATCCATTCACCCATCCACTCATCCATCCACCCATCATCCATCCATCACCTGCCCACTCAATAAATATTTCCTGAGCATCTCAATAAATATTTCCTGAGCATCATTAGAGTCCAAGTCTAAAAACCAAAGCTGTCTTAACCATGCTTCTCCTTTCTCCCTTTCTCTACACCCAGGTCTTCAAAACATTGGTATTTGGGAAGAACAGGGCGCACAGACTCCTGAGATGAACTGGAGATGACGTGTGAATCTCACGTTTATGATATTTTGTTTACTGTGCCTTGTTGTCATGTTTTGTCATCTTCCCAGAGCACCTCTAAATAAAGCATGGCAGCTTATGAAGTCAGAAATCAATGCAAATTTATGCACCGGCTATAGCAACTAACAGCTATTTCTTTCTAGAGACCTACAAGGGGCACGTAGACAAAAGATGAACTCAGGACTTTGATGTGGCGAGTATCCAGACACCTACCGGGTGAGCTTCCCGTGACATGAAAGCACCCCCCCCGCCCCTCACATACACGGGAGGTGGTGACTATCTTCAGTGGGCCCCTACTCTCCACGTGGCTCAAAATCCTGACCCGAATGTGTGCTTAGACCAGGAAAAGCTCACAAATGTCCAAACCTTGCACTTTTCACAGGAGCTGAGCGTGACCCACCGACCCCTACGCCCACCTGCCAATCTGGGCCGGAGACTGTCACAGATACCTGGCTGCAGGTCCCACAGAGCTCAGTGGCTGCATCCAGGCACTCCCAAGGACTTCCAAACCGGCCAGGCGGCTTCTAAGTTCTACCCTTGCCTTCCAAGGACACTGCCTGAACTTGATCCACACACCCCCAAACTTCTCTCGACTCTGCCCCCCGAGGGACATGTACTTCAGGAGAGAAAACCTGTCCATCAGCCCCTCTTCCTCCAAGACACGGTGGGCACCACATGACAGCCACGTCCAGCATGCCACTGTCGGACACTAAACAAATTCCTGCTTCACAGCAAACTGCCTCCCTGCAGATGAGGTGCGGCTCCTTCCACGGAAAGACTGCTCTTTCCCGAGCCAGAATGGGATACCCAGCGGGGCAGCCAGCCCCCAGGCCCTTCCCCTTAATGAGACTGAGCCTGGAAGTCTGGAGAGGCGCTGAAGCCCGGGAGGCAGGACAACACAGATGCAAACCTGGGGAGACAGGGGCTCTCCTCCACCACTAATTATGTCTCCAGTGCAGGCGGCTGGTTACTTTTTAAGGAAGAACCATGAATAATAAAAGCTGAGATTTGAAAAAAAACAATGTTTTAAATGATTTCCAAAGCCTCGAGGAGCTGTTTCACTTAAAGCAGAACATGATTTCCATATAAAGAAGGTTTCATCTCTCTTTGACGCTCAGTTACGAGCAAATAACCTTCCAATCTCCAGGGTGAAGCAGAGGTGAGCGAGGCTGCACGGTGCTCGGTGTAGAGAAAGCAGTGGGCACAGGCGCTGGGGACCCCGCGCGCAGCCCTCAGCTCCGCTGGCTTTGCCCCATTCTCTGAAAGGCTCAACTAATGGTCCCAGCACCTCCTTCCAACTCGGCCAGACTAATGCAGAAGGCTGTGAACAGGGCAGAACTTGGGGTGGGGGGGACATAGTAGCCTCCCCAGGAACGGTGACTGGGCGAGAGGGGGCAGGGCAAGCAGGAGCCCTGAGGGGGTGTCCGAACACCTGACATGCTCATAGATTACCTTGGGCCCTTGTCTTCCTGGGTAACCCGGTAATCCCGGCACTCCGAGTTTTCCCTGGGGAGAAAGAAGGAGTTGCGTTATCTGGCCAGCACCGTATTTCTCGATCCATTTTCTCTGAGCGGGGAAAGCCGGCATGTGTCAGCAGGGGCCGGAGCAGGATGCGGTTTCCAAAGACCGAAGGACTTGGAGAGACCCCTGCCTGCCCCCTGGGATGGTGTCTCCCGAAAATCCTGCCCTAACTAAAAGCAAAGGCCCCACAAGTAGAGAAGACACCATGGCTAAAGCAAAAGCAACTGGAGACCAATCTTCCATAAAAGGAACCCTTTATCTTTGAGATTCTGTTTAACCCTTTTGTAAAAGAGTCCTAGCCTTGGGGCAAGACAGGGCGGATGTCTGGGGCACTCTAAGAGCCCACTCCTGTGCCAGGGCCAAGGGGGAGGGTGGGGCAGCCCCGAAGGGCAGTGGTAAGGACAGCTGCAGGAGTCCCCACATGAAAGACGAAGCCGGGGTTGCTAGGGCTCACAACCCAAGCTCTGGGAACCTCTGGAGGAAGGAGCTCTCCCAGGATGCTGGCAAAGTGCTCAGAAAGACCCAGCTCGGGACGAGAAAAGGATGGACCTGTCAACAGATAAATCCCTTGGGAAGATTGGTCAGATCACGCCCATCCCCATCTGGGGGCCTCAGCCTGGCAGTTACAGGCTGGACAGCCAAGGCCATCAGGAGGATCTGTCCCCGGGGGATGGGGGGAGCATCCCAAGTCACATACCTTCTCCCCAGGGGGTCCCAGAGGACCAGGGTCGCCATTCGGACCTCCGCGACCCTTCGGGCCTTCGGGGCCATCTTCTCCTCTAGGACCAGGGGGGCCGATTTCCCCCTGCAAGTCAGAAAAGAGAAGGTGAGGGAGAACCCCCAGTCTCATCCCCCACCACACGACTCCCACGGCCCTTCTGGGCCCGAGAGTCCAGGTCCCGGGTAAGACCGGGCTGCAGGAGCCGCTCAGCCCGCGCAGCCCAGCAGGCGGCTCAAGCAGATGGAAGGTGTCTGGGTCGGACAAGACCAGAGCAGCGTGCAGCGAGCTACAGGGCTCGCTGAATGGCCACGCCGTCCCTCTGCACAGAGGGGGTGGTTCTCTTCTCAACGCCACATGCTTCTGCTTCCCAGTTCCCTTCTCCAAACGAGCCCCTCTCGGCTGAGATAACCGGTTAACACGGGAGCTCTGAATCACTACTTCCCCAAATACAGCAGAATAGCAATGTGCAGGGGCCTGCTTTTTCCCTTGAAGGCCCAGGAGGCAGAGGGACGGACCACAGCCCCTGGCTGGGCAGCTGTCTGGGCATGGCTGGCACACAGAAGACCATGGCACATGTCCCAGAGATGACAGGGTCCCAATGCCCCACCCAACTTGCCCACGGTATGGATGGGGAGGCCTGGGCCCAGACAAGCGCGAGGGTCTGGGGGCTTGCTGAGGTCAATAGCAGCACCCCGGCTGAGCGCCCACCCTGGCTCTTTGTCCAGTGCTGAGTCTCCCTCTGATCGCTGGCTCCCAGGAGCAGCCATGGGACAGCTGTACCACCCACAACAAAAATGCGCACCGCACGGATGAAGACCGATAGCTCCCCTATTTGTAAGGTCCAGTGTGTCTGCAGGCCCAGGCCCCTCAGTCCCTAGCAAGTGTTTTTCTCCATCAACAAAAGAGTCCTTCACACATTTACTGAGCACGTAGAAAATGCCCAGTGCCGGGTGGAAATTTCTCTCGGGGGGAAATTAAGACCAATGACTCCAGCTCCCTGGCTGAGGAGGGGTCCCGGCTCCCAGTCCCACCCTCACCTAATTCCAACAGCGGGCCCGCTCTCGGAGCCTGGCATGTGCCTGCCGAACGTCTTTAGTGCAATCTCTTTTGAAAATGCATCCTCGTAATATGGGCCCCAAATGCGGGCTACTGCATCGTTAGAGACAGAATAAAAAGCACTTTGACCAGCCAAACAGAGAGGCCCCTCCGATGTGGGGAGTCGGAGTCCTGTCACCATGGAGAAAGTTCTAGAACGGCTGTGTTTAGCAGGAACATAACTGGGACATAACTGTGAAACGCATCTTTCTCTTTTATTCCTCCTCCTTTGATAGAAGCCAAGATTGCTTCTGCCTTTGGAGGTGGGGACGCCGCGCCAAGCATGTGGGGCTCTCACGCCCTGGCGTGTTCTGAAGAGGCACCTGCAGTCCCGGCTTGTCAGGGAATAATTTCGGCAGCCGCGTGACAGCCCTGTGTCTGCTGACAGCCGTCGTCCAGGTGTGCGTCCGGCTGCCGCCGTGGCCGTGCCCACCGGGCGGCCCAGGCACCTGGCTCCCTGCTGCCCAGGCTTGGGCTCACTCTGAAGCTGGGAGGGAACCTTCAAAGTGCCCGCACCGCGGTGTGGCAGCCGCCCGCTCCCCGGACACTTCCTCCCGCGTCATCTGCATCACCCTCTCCTCATTTAGATGAAAACGCAGCCGGTGGCTTTCTGCTGGGCGCCTGCCATGTGAGCAAGCCCCCTCCTCCCCCAGCACCGACTGGCTTCCTCTGGAGTGGAGGTGAATTATTCATTAAAAAGAATGGGTTTGTTGCAGCTTCTGCTAGCCCAGGATGAGGTTACAGAACACAGGAGCTGCTCAGGGTCCTAAAAACACGCAAGAATGCTTGGCGGACCGAGATGCTGTGTGGGGGTGGGCAGGGACCCCGGCCCTCCCTGGCCAGAGGGCATGTCTGTAGCCCCTTCCCCTCTGCCCCCCACAACGCCCCCACCCTTCTGAGACAAAGGAACTGCTCTGCTGTCTAGAGCGTCGGTCGAAACATGACAAGTCTCCACCGAGCCCCTGTGCAGGGTGAGGACATAGGGCACAGGGGCCAGGTGACCACAGGTGACCCCAGTAACGGGGGGTTAATACCAGAAGAGAGCCGCCAGGGCTCTGAACCAGAAATGAGGGGCCAGTGAGGGGGGGCATGCACAGAGCCAGGCCTCTGGGCCCCCAGCTGTCCCCGCCTGAGGGCCAGGAGCCCCCACAGAGGCTTCACCTAAGGAGAAGCTGTCCTGCGGCCCCAAAAACCCCAGCCCCCCCACAGCCCCGCCCCTGGCCCCTCCCCATGGCCCCGACACCACCCCCTGCCCCCGACACCCCCAAAACACTCACCCGATCACCCTTGATGCCCATGTCTCCTTTAAACCCAGGAAAACCATCTTCACCCTGACAAGGAACAAGACAATGCCTGGGCTGCGTGAAAGAGCCCACCTCCCGGATGGCCTGTCCCCAACACTCAGCACAGGGCCCCCAGCAAGCACGGGACGCGCCGGGTGGGGGCCTTCTGAGTGCACGAGCCATCCCTCGTGAAGGGCGTTCCGCTAACCCTCCGCGGTCGTGGGGTCAAGCTCACGATCCGCGGCCCAGCGCCCCCCGCACAGCTGGGCATAGCTGGCCCCCGCGCCCACAGCTGCGTCCGGTCCGGGCATCGCCGGGGCCCAGTAACCGCTGACCAGCGAGCACCGGAGGGGGGCTGCAGGGAAGAGGCCCCACAGAAGCCAGGACCCGTGAGAGCTGTAGGGGAGGGAAGGGCCTGGGGCTCGGGCAGTCCTGCCGTGGGCCCAGGCCTCAGTGACACAGTCCTGCGTTTTCTGGGCCAGTGGGACACGTTCCTGCTAGTTGTGAATTTGGGGATTCACACATGTCAGTGGCCTGCTGTCCACTCGAGTCCCCATGGAGACACCCTCAGAGACCCTCAGGTGGTTTGCCCAGGGCCACCTGGCTCGCCCTTCTCTCCCAGGGTCCAGGCCCTGCATCCTGATCTCATTCGCCCATCCAGGGCCTGGTCCTCAACACCCAGGCCGGCCAGGGGCTCATACCCAGAGGGAGGCAGCTTTCTGGGACAGGGCGAGAACTCGTCCCTCCCCAGGCTGCCGTGACTCGGTTAAGTGCCAGGGACTCATCCGCAGCAGCTCAAAGGGTGCCACGATTCCGGGAGGTGGTTCCTCACCCCCTTCCCACCCCAGAACTGACTCAGGGACAGCGCAGGGACCCTCTGGGAGAAGAGGCCTGCCCCATGCCACCCAACCCACATTCTCTCAAGCAGCCCTGTCTCTAGCTAAAGGACAAAAGTGACAAGACAAACGTGGCGCTCCGGGGGCTCTGAGCAGCCCCTCCAACAGGACACAGGAATTTGGGGAGATGGGACCTGCTGGAGGGGACATGGTCTGCCCTGCAGGGAGAGTGCGTGGCCCTGACCCACCGGCCCTCTGTCCCCACACTTCAGATGCCCCAGAACGAGGGCTCAGATGTCTGCCTTGCCCTGGCTGCTCCCCAGAGGGAACTGAGGCAGCCCAACTGCGTCCGCGCCTTCCACCAGGCAGCCGGCTGAGCAAACACACAGCATGGAGGGTCCGGCTTCCCTGCCATCCGCGTCCAGGGCAGCCACATGATGAGCCACCTCAGGACTGGCAGGTGCCACAGGGGAGGACCCATGCCTGGAGCAGCTGGAGGCCATGGGAGCACTGCTTTCCCTCTGCTCCCGGCTCCACTGCAGCACGAGGGGCTGCCCCTCCCCCTGTGAGGCAGGAGTGGGGCGTGGGGCATCCATGGCCTCTGCAGGTGAGGGGCGGGCTGTGTGCTGGGCCAGAGCCATGGCCTTGGGCAGGGGTGCAAAGCCCCAGCCCCTCAGCCCTGCGAGGAGGGACACCCACAGCCTGTCCTCTTCGACTGGGTTTTCCTTTTGCAAACAGTGTGGCCCTCAGGGTGCATCCAGTCCCTCCCGCTCAGAGGCCACAGCAGCCTTAGCTGCGTCCGGCGCTGTCACGCTGGAGCCACCCACCCGAACCCCGCTCTGGGCTGCGTGCGCCAGGCGGCCACGGCAGGAAGGAAGGGGCACTCACCTTCTCGCCCTTGGTGCCCTTCAGACCGCGGATGCCATCTGCCCCCTGTGCAAACACAAAGGGAAGGGAGTGAGTCAGAGCCTCTCCGGGCTCTCGAAAAGAAAGGGTCTACGCCCCCAGTACCAAGGAGGGTGAGGGCTCAGCCGCCCCAACCCAGGCAAGCTCCTTCGTGCTCCCAGTCTCAAAGGAAGGGCTCCGTGGGCTCCCAGAGACACCTCCCGTCCTCGCACCCACGCGAGGCCCCCCGCGCCAGTGATTCCCAGATGGCCTCCACTGACATCCCACCCTCTTCCAGAAACATCTGCCTCTCTGAGGTCTGGGGAGCAGGTGGGATGCGAGGCCTCAGCATGTGCTCTGGAATCAGGTCCCGGCCCCAGCTCGTGGCCTCTGACACGTCCCAGGTACCTGGTGTCTCAAGTTTCCTCATTTGGAAAGTGGGGGTGAAGACAAGCATTACCCTATTACTGCTGGTGGGAGGGGAACGCCGGACAAGCCCCCAGGACCGTGCCCCAGCACACAGTGTCTGCTCAATTACCAATAGTAATGTGCTACTGTCATTCTGTATTATTAATACATGATCATAGGTATAATCGTGCTAATTACCAATTAATAATAATAACAGCACTGCCGACAATAATCAGCTCAGGACGTACCTCATCTCTGTGCCAAACAAGAACTGTAAGGAGGGAGGACATGTCCTCTTCCCTCTGACACCCCCCCACCCCCTGTGCCAGCGCCGTCCCCAGGCCAGGTAAAGCCATCCGTGGAATGGAGTTAGGTGGCCTCCGCCTGCGCCCTCCGAGCAGGGAGCAGAACTGACCGCCGACTCCAGAGGCCTGCTGCCCGCAGGACCCCAGAGAGAGGCCAGGCCCCCCATCTGGTTCCAGCTGAGGCTGCCGGCAAGGCAGCCGGGCCACCTCCCAGGTCCCTCAGGTGGCCAGCAGCCCTCTTGTGGCAAGAACTTCACACAGACTGTGCGGTTTGCGCCTCTTCCCAGGGACTGAGGAGGGGGCCCTAAGCAAAGCTGGAGTCGGACGCGGAGCTCGGACTGGCCTGGGGGCGTGGCCTCCCCTGGGGCCATCTGCCACCCAGACGCACCCCTGCTCTATCGGCCCCAGGCAGCCAGACATCTCAGGGCAGGGGGTGCACGGTTACCCCGAAACCCTGATGCCCTGGGGACTGTGGCACCAGCTTCCTCCCTCTTGCCATGCTGGTGGGGTGGGCTTCCCCTGCCCACCCCTCCCGGACCTAAACTTCTACCATTTCACGACCCAGGTCCGAGGCCAGGGGAATGCGGCCCAGGGGACAAACAGACCAGGTCTCTGAGCCACGGCACTGCTGACATTTAGGGCTGGGTCACTTCATCACGGGGGCTGCCCCAGGCAGAGCAGGGGTCTTGAGCAGCATCCCTGACCTCTAGCCATCAGATGACAGTAGGATCCCCCAAGTTGGGACAGTCAAAAATGTCCCCCGATGTCCCCCAGGGGGGCACAAATCCAGCCTGGTTGGTTGAGAACCATGGGACGGCAGCATCCACTGTGGCCCCCGGGGGCCAGCCCTGGGGGACAGAAAACAAAGGGGCCAAGAGAGGGACAAGGCTTTGCCCAACGCCTCGAGGGAATTTGTATTTAGGGTCTTCACCAGCCGGCCCGGCTCCTGCAGGCTCGCTGAGCAGTGGATGTGACTTTGCTGACAGTCAGGCCTACACAGATAGCCCTCAGGAAGGTCGGGGAAATGAAAGCACACGGAGGGGCCCTTCCCCAGAAGGAAGGCAGGACTTGGTGGAGAAGAGCCAGGCCTCCCTTACCGAGGGCTGGCCGTCCCTACCGGTGACAGCTGGCCACCTCTCCACCCGGCGCCGTCACCTCCCTTGGGGGCCTGCTGCCCCTCAGGCTGTGAACTCCACTGACAGTTTCCAAAACCCGGGGAAGGAGAATCTATTTCTCCAATGAATAGAGCGTTCAGCTTTGCTTTTCCTCCCACTCTCCGCTTCCAAGTCTAACTGGATCACTCGTGGCATGAATGAATTTTAATCAGATAGACAAGATAAGAGCATCCTCCATAAACGTTTTAAAGCAAACACCTTTCAGCACACAGACACAGCGTTATGCAATTAGCCGTGTATGGAGCTGGTAGACGCTTTTGTTCTACGACAAGAATTTGTAAAATAAACATTCGGGAGCTCACATCATCAGCATTTCTGCTAAAAAAATCATCCTTGTAAGACTCACTAGGCGTGCTGGTAAGAGCCTGCTTCGGGGAGAAACCAGGCCCTCCTAGGGCTCCTGGCCCCGGGGAAGTCTGCCCGCGGCGGCTCGGGCCCTCGGCAACCCGCGATTCCTGGGACACACAGCTGGGCGCCTCGGGGTCCCGCCTGGGGCCCTTGGTTCACAATAAGCAGGTCTGGGTCTGAGTCCTGACTGAGGCACCGATGTTAGGCTAACTAGGGGCACGTGACTGAGCCCTAAGGTCTTGGCTTCTCCATCCTCCACACCGCAGGCCATCCACACACTCCTGATGCACAAGAATGCTGGGGAGCATTACGCATCCGGAACGATGCGGATCAGGTGCAGGAGCCAATGGGTGTGTTCGTGCTGAAGGCTCAGGCTGAGCTCGCTGTGTGTATACTTATGTATGTATTTCCCTTCACAGCAAGTTAAAATCATTTTGAAGGAAAGACTCCATTAGCTTCCTCCAAGCCCCAGAATCACCTAGAGCTTTCCGACGCTACGCCCTTGTTGTTCTCGGAGAAAGCAGAACACCGCCACCCCACCCCCCGGCCCAGCACACGTCCCTCGGGGCACCTCCCTCTCCACATAAACGTGCCCGACGTGTCCAGAGAGCTGGCATGACTGGAGATTACATTACACGACTCAAAGCAAACACGGTTAGCTCTGGAGGAACAGACGGGGCCCGTGTGTTGGGTATTGCTCCGGAGCTCTGTGCCCCATTTAACCAGGTTCCAGGAGGCTTTCAGTGGCAGAAACGCAATTGTGGATAAATGGACACCTCCCACCAACTCCCCCCGCCACTGAGGCGCTCAGTCTGCCCAGGTGTTACCCATGGGGATGGGCTCTCTCTCCAGACGTGCAAAGGCCCAGAAGCCTGCGTGCCAGGCTCTTCACCTCGGCTGAGGTGTGCGTCCCTGTGGGGCTTGGGAGGGAGTGGGCTCTGGGTGACAAAGAGAGCAGCGTCCCAACAGATGGACAGACGGCCACGGTCCTGCTGGGTTGTCACAGACGTGCCAGAGACGTCCCCTGCTCGGGATCAGCCCCTCCTGGCCCCCGACGGTCACTCTCCCGCCTGCCCGGGACCTCTGTCCCAGGATCCCACGAGCCCAGGAGGACCAGGGCTGCCGTGCCCTGCTAGCCCAACCTTGACCTCCAGGAAGCCGTGAAGCAGCAAGAATCTCACCTTGACTCCTCGAGGACCCGGATAGCCAATTGGGCCCTGGGGGCCAGGCGGACCCTGAAACCAAAGGGGAAAGACCATTAGCTCTGTCTCAGGTGGGCAGGCATGGCTGTGTCCGCCTGGGTGCTCCCCGCACAGCCAGAAAGCTTCCCTTCCACTAGCAAACTCCCCCTGCTCTGGGCAGAGAGGACATCCCAGATCAGACCCTCGGAAGAGGCTCCTCAGGAGATACACAGGACCTGCTCCCAGGGGACCCAGCCCCCCAGGAAAGCAGAAGTACAGGCTGTGTCCCGTGATGAGAACACAAGGGACCAACCCAACTGCGGCCCCAGCCCAGCAGGTGGGGAGCAGGAGTGGGGCGGTGAGATGGGGAGGAGGCTCTGATGCTTTGGGAGGGCCAGGCTGCCGTGAAAGAAGCCTACTCCCAGCAGAGGCACCTCAGATGACATGGGACAGCTTCTGGCTGGGACAAGGGGACAAGGGCTGACCATCTGGGAGGGGAAGCCGCTGACAGCCAAAGACAGCTGTCCCAGCTCAGTGAGCAGGTGCGGGCCCGGGGAGGGCCGGGCGAATGAAGGGAGTACAAGTGGACTTTGGCCACAAACAGGGCAGGAGACAAGTCCCTGGGGTCTCAGGCTGCCTGGAGACCCCATCCCACCTTTAAACCCCCACGTCCTGGACCCCAAACAAACAACGGCAAAGGGTCATTTGAAGCCCCTGGCCCAGGACCTTCACTACCACTCAGCTCTTGTGTGGCCAAGATGATGGCAGTGCCCACAGCCCATATGCAGTAACCAAGGGTGGGGAGGGGTCATGGGGACCTAGATGAGTGGAGGTCCCCGCCCCCCCAGGCTGGGTCCCCTGGGCACAGACACCCGAGGGAGGGCCCAGCTGCCCCCGCTCATTCCCTCTGAACCCACCTGGCCTCCTTTCTCTCCCGGAGGGCCTTCTTTGCCGGGGTGCCCCTGTCAGGAGAGAGAAGGTGGGCGTTAGTCGGTGGCCGCCCCCCACAGCTGTTGTCACGTGTGGGAGGGGGAGCTGGGCCCCCCCATCTCCTTCCCCCACACCCTCAGCCAGAGAGGCTGGAAGTCAAAGGCATCAGATGGCAGCTGAGTGCGGAGGTCACTCCCAGCCACGTGGCCCCGAGCCAGTCGTTCAGCCCTGACCCTCGGCTGCCCCCTCTGACATGGGCTCCGTGGCAGGCCCAGCGACGACCCGAGCTGCCGTGGAGGAGAACGTGCTTGGATGCCCACGGGCAGGATCCGCGCTCGAGGATGTCACCAGACTCACTGACGCCCAGCCCACCTCCAAGAGCAGGTGAGCCGGAACCGTGGCCTCAGGCCCTCGCATCAGGGATTCTGAGCCGAACAAGGAGGGGTGAAGTGGGACCGGGGGTCTGGACATGCTGGCCTCCGGACCGGCAGGCGCCACGCTGTTGGCAGGACCCACTCTCTCATGCTGGGAGACGTGGTGGTGGGGGCAGGCTGGTGCCGGGACGTAGACCACATCCTGTCATTCGGCTGGGGACCCAGTGCGTCCCTAAGTCTTCGGGCTGTTTGCCTCCCAGCCTCCCAGCTGGTGCAGGCTGAAGGGGACGACCTAATCCCACGATACGCGTTCAGAGCCAACGCCCGGCAGACATGGCCACGGCCCCCCGGGTCACTGCCCTGTCTACCTGAGCCCCAACCAATCCCATTCTCAGAAATGCGAGCTCTCTGACTTTCCAACCGAGGTCGGTCACTAGTTTTATGCCTTTGAGTTCATGAGGCAAGCCCAGAAATAAAAGCAGAAAGAGAAACACTTCACTGCTGGAAATACCCCAAGGATTCCAGTAAAGACGCCGTGTAGTGTGGTGAGGATGCTGGCAGGGCAGCGTTGGATTCTAGGCCCGGTTACCCCCCACCCGCTGTGTGACCTTGAGGAAGTCACTTGCTCTCTCTGGGCCTCCACTTACTCATGTGTCAAAGGAGAGGGTGGACTAGGTGCTCTTTCAGCTTGAGTGTCCTAAGCATCGAGGACTCCATTTCTAGAACGCAGCAGCATTATGGGGACCTAAATCTCATCTCTTTGAATAAATGATTTGTGGGTGTTCCATTTTATTTGTATTAGTTGTACAATCGGATTTAACGCTGTTGCAAACAGCCTGCTCTGAGGGCCAGGCAAGCAGGGGGCTACAGAAGTTCCTCTGCAGGGCAGGGTGCCCTTAGGGAGCCTCGGAGCATGGGGAGTCTGGGGGTGCCCGCCTTAGGGGGAAATCAGGCACCAGACAGACCACACCTGCCGCTCTGGACCAAGGGGGACACGCCGTCCACCATGCTGCCTTCCCAAAACAAGGCTCACGGCGCCAGCGCCTCATGGGGCAGGGCTGGACCCAAACAGTGCTGAGGAGAAGGTGTCCTGATTCGGGGTGACTGGGTCGCAGTGGATCCTGCCCCCCCAGCCACATGGCTTCTTGGGGGGATTTTACTCCAGCATATTTCCGTTAAGGACCCGGGGGCACGGGGAGGGCATCTGGGGGTGCTCGAGCCCCGGGCTCCAAGTGACACACACGCTGGGGGCAGAGCCCACATGGGTCCCTCGGAGGGCAAGTTTCGCCCTCCACATGGTAATGTCCTCGCTCACGTGGTGCAGACGATCACGTGCCTGCCCCACAGCATCGCTACAGGGAAGGGAAAGAGCAGGTTTGCCAAGCTCTCAGGACTGTGCCCAGCACGGAGCAAACAGCCAACACGCGTCCGCAATTATCGTAATTATTAGCATTATTTGAATGGAGGCTAAATGTCCTTAGGTGCATTTTAAGTTGTATTTATAAAATGAGAGCAACTATGTGGGGGGAAGCACAAAGCACACTTATTAAAATGTCGGAACAGAAAAATATTGAAAGGAAATACATCAAAATAAGAGACTGATTCTCCCCTAGGGAAAAGCCAGGCTGTCTCCCCCTCCTTTGCTGTGTGTTTGCATTTTTGCAATACTCTGTAACGAGCATATAATGTATAATGGAAAAATAATAAAGCTTAAATTATGTGTATTTGATATTTTTCTGATTAAAAAAGTAATATATGTTCTCTGTAGCCCATCAGGCAAGAGGCAAAGCAGACGAGGTCCCTCATAACCTCACCGCCCGCAGCAACCCTGGCTAATTGTGCTACGGGTCCTCCGATCCACGTTCCGCACGCCGGAACACAAAACTGGCATCGCGTGGTGCGGTTTTAATTTAATATTGCGCGGTGTGCCTTTTCTCATGTCACTGAATACTCGCCGAAAGTCGGTTTTTACTGGCTCCGTAATATTCCTTCGAACCATAATTCACGTCCCCGTTTCCCCGTCGTGGGCTCTCCGGGATGATTTAACCACGCGCTCCAGCGTGTGTCGGCCCCGAAACACTCCCTCCTTCTGAAGGGCTTTAAATCAACCTTCCTTTCCACAGCCGAAGCCAAACCCAACCAACTCGAGGGAAGAAGAAACAAAACCCTCTCTTTAAGGATGATCAACAGCCCGCTGCCTCGGTAACAAGAGTGTGTCAAGGTCTCTATCCCTGCGGATTCACGGGAGACAACCAGCCGGCTCGCTGGGGCTGCGGCACCGGTCGCCCCCGCGGTGTCTGCCACGTGAAGCACCTGCGGCCGGCCACACTCAGCCGGGTCCGCGGGGCATTCCTGTTACAGGTTCGAGTGTTCGTTGGGGGTAAAGAGATGCAGCCAATGGGCCCCACGGTGGGAAGAAGACCAGAGGAGGTGTCAGGTGGGGACGGGGCGGGGGTCTCCCCAGTGGGAGCAGTCAGGTCGGGGGTGGGGGTTTGCAGCCTGCCCGACCCCCAGCACCCTCTCCCCTGGGGCCGCCGCAGAAGCTGCACGGGGAAGATGCACGTAAGGACGCCAGCCCCTCTGCTATCACGGGTTGGGCCTTGAAGTTGGCATCAAGGTGGTTTTAACTCTGTTGTCATTTCATTTACTTTGCTAATTTTCCATAACAAGATGTGTTATTTTATAATCAGAAGAGGAAATTAAGTGTGAATGTAAGTTAAAGGAGGGGAGCGACACGCTATGTCCGCGCTCGCAGACGTGTGGACCCAGGAGGACGCGGGAGGCCCAGGGCAGCTCTCGCGCGGTGGGGCAGCTGAGCCGCCAGCTCGGGGGAGGACAGGGCAGTGGCGGACGTGCGATGCCCTGGACCGGACCACGCTCCGCCGTGGAAAGGGAAGCAGACGGTTGTGCCTTAAACAGTCACCAGTCAATTGTCAACATATTGAGCTCTTGCTTAGTTTTTAACGGCTTGATTAGAACAATACAATACGCCCTGTCTGAAACAGGTAATTCACCCGATCTTGTCTGTGGAAACGGGCTGTGTGTGCAGCATCACCTGAATCCTCTAAAGAAACCCAAATCCCCAAATCCCACCAGCGACTGGCAGAGAGGGCAGTGGGCGCAGACGAATGCACACGCACTCACACGCACCAACCGTGCGTCACCTCCCCGCCCCTCCCTCCGACAGCCCAGCCTCGGATTGGACGGGCCACCGGCTCGCTATTTCTAGGCACCATCTAATTCGGCTCCACAGCTGTGCTCACACAGAGCAAACGCGCTCATGAACACCCTCCTTCTCAGTGTGTGATCGATAAAAATACACTCGGCAAACTCGCTGTCCTTCCCTTCAAACACCAGCGACACAGGGACCAGCTCGGAGCCCAGCCCACCCTCCTCCTTGGAGTTAAAAATGCAGGCTGGGCTCTGGTCATGAAGCAGCGCCCCCAGTAAATAACTCATGTTCCTATTCATGCAGTCTCCACCCCTTGATTGGAACCCATTATGGAAAAGTGTGTCCAAAGCCCAGTAATTGCTGAGCAAGCAAGCTCGCAATCAATCGGGTCTTCATTTGAGGAGGTGGGAGAGAGGAAACGAGGGGCGAGGGGGGCGGCCGCGGGCCTGGGTGCCAGGTCCCCGCCCCTGGGGACCCCCCAGGGGCCAGGCGGTATGTGAAGGGGTGAGGCGGGCAGGGTACTCACCGGGGGTCCATCGGCACCGGGCATTCCTGGGAGGCCTGGTTTACCCAGGGGACCCTGGAACAAACCAGAGACCCTGTGAGTCCTGGGGTCTCCTCTTCCCTAGGCTACCCCACCCTCCACCTGCCCCCAAGGGCACTTCTCAACATTTCTGCTCAAAGAACATTTGTTGAAAGGGATGCTCAGAGGCACGGAAGATTCCAGCAACCGAAGCATCCAGAGCGCAAGGACGCTCGCCCTCTGCTGTTTCCTGGGCCTGCAGGTTTTGCTACCAGAACAAAACACACCCGCCAAGTCCAGGCAGGCGGGGTTCCCAGTGCCGCCTGGCCATCTGAGGTACTGACCACACCTTAGAGGCAGCTCTGAGCCAAGTGAAGCACTTGGGGTTGAGCACAAGCTCTCAGCAGGTGCCCGGGATACACTCGGGGTTATCAGATTTAACAAAAACAAAACAAAAACAAAAACAAAACAAGATGCCCAGTTAAATTTGGATGTCAGGCAAACAACAAAGATTCAAATTTAACTGAGCGCCCTGTGTTTATATTTCTTCCTAAATCTGGCAATCCTCTACATAGCTAGACAATGAACGCATGGGTAACTGAGTGAATTTATGATCAATGAAAGACGAAGATCCCCGATCTTCCCCTGAGCTCATCTGCTCCGCACAGAGTGAGCTGAGCTTCCCTGCGTCTGGGGGAGGACAGAGGCACACACAGGCTGGGGGTGACCAGCACTCCTGCGGCCTGGACCCTGGTGGGATGAGCTTCCCGGGGGCAGAAACACAGCCTGCTGGCAGGTGGGGCCGTCCCTACACCTGCACAGCCCACTCACCTTTTCCCCTGGAGGACCGATGGCACCCTGGGGGCCTGGAAGACCCTAGGAGAGGTGGAGCAGGGCAGGAAAGGTCAAGGAAGTTGGCTCCAAACTCCTCCCTGCCACCCGTCCACCTTCCCCGGCACCCTCTCCCTCATGACTCGGTTCTAGGTCACATCCAGGCTGTAGGTCCCTTTGGCCGGGACTGGCAGCACAGGGCCTAGCATACCCCAGCGGAGACCCTCATCTCCCGCTGCCCACTGCTGCTCACTTACCTGGGCACCTGGATTACCCTGCTGTCCCGGGGGGCCGGGCTCTCCCTGGGGTCCCTAGAGGGAACATAAGCAAGGGCACTGATGGGGACTCCGGAGGGCAGGCAGGGAAACAGTCTGCTCTCACGCCCAACACCAGCGTCGGAGGACGATGCCCAGGCGGGAGGAGGCAGGTAGCCCCATAGCAGGGGGAGCTGGGCCTTGGCACCTGCAAGGCTCTCCACGCTGACCCCGATGCGAGGAACACTCAGGGGTTTCTGCAGCGACCCAGACAGCCGCCGGAAGGAGCCCGCGAAAGGAACGGAACAGAAAGTATTCTGTTTGGCAGAACATTCCCAAAACATTGTGCTGAAGTCTCGTGGTAGAACCGTGAGAACGATCTCTCGTGGGCTTGGCTCACGTGCATGCTCATCACCAGGGCACAGCGCGGGGAGAGGGCGAGTTCCCTCCGCGCCTGTGCGGCTGTGGTCCGGCTCTGGCGGGAACAAGCCCGAGCTCTCCCACTGCCGGCTCCAGGCGGGGCCGGGGCTCAGGGCCTGCGCCCTCCTCCTCGGAGTCCCTTCCGTTTTGTTGGCAACAGCTGGGTGGCAGACCCCGGAGACTTACCACGTTTCCTTTCGGGCCTGATTGGCCGTCCATCCCCGTCACACCCTGGATGAGATTGAAAGAAAAGAAACACCAAGATAGAATGCTAAAGAGTCCACGATGCTCACAGGGAAAATCCCATCCGACTCGGCTTGGTGTCCTGGCCACGTGTCTTAGGATGGCACACCCTCTGGGGACGGGGCAAGGGTCGATTCTAAAAAGTCCCACAGGCTCAATCGGCCAGGGGTCAGTGGAGCTGCCGGGCCCCGGCACTGGGTGGGGCAGGCCCGGGGAACACACGCATCGGGACAGGGCCCACCAGACCCATGGGCTGCCTCCTCCCAGAACCTGCCCAGAAGGAGGACACGAGGCGTCCCGGGGACTGTTGATAACAGCACGTGCCGCGTGAGGAAGGGGAGAGCCGCACAGCCGGCTGGCCTCCGTGTCCCCACCCGCGAAGCCACACGCGCTGGAGGGTTCCTTCTGCCTGGGAGCATCAGGGCCCTGCTGACCTCAACTAGCCCCGGGCAAGTGTCAGAGTGGACAGACGTGCAGAGGTGAGAGGCCTTACCGGAGGTCCGGGAGGGCCCGGGGGCCCCTTCGGCCCCAACAGACCACGCGGCCCCTGCAAGAGGAAAGGACAAGGCTGTTCACACTTGGCCAAGAATCCCCGCCCCAGCCCTGCCCCCAAGCAAATCCTGCAGCCTCTCTCCTCCCAGAGCCTCGCTCCTCCCAGAGCCTTTGCTGCCACGCAGGTGTCCACATCTCCCCGGGAGGCATGGCCAGTGCCCTGTCCTCACCTGCTTCACCTCCTCGCCCCACCCCACCTCTCCACCTCGGCTCTGGATGCAGAGGCGGGAGCCAGGAATTAAGGGGCGGCTCAGGCCACGGATGAGGGGGCATCCTCAGAACAAGGGGAGCCTTTCAAGTCAAGGGGGCTCTTTCACACTCGCTCAGGGCAGGTGCACACAAAAGCTCTCCTCACGGAGGCCACAAAGACACTCTGCTGCATGGTGTGCGTCGGTCCATGTCTCCTTACTGGCTCCCTCTCAGATCCCTCCACACAGGGACGCACGACTGCATTTCTGACACCAGAAGGCGGAGGGAGGACACGCTGATGGGGATGTGGTGGTCAAATGCAGAGACAAAGCGTGGGGCTCAGGCTTTTTCTGGGACACCACGACAGCCCAGAGCTCAGTCCCTCCCTCCCCTGCAGCGAGGGGCACGTGTGGGGACAGCCCCTTGTGCTCACGGAGGGACACGGCTCCGAGGCAGCGCCGGCCCTAGCACGGTTCACGAGACTCAGGAGGCCGCACAGCAGAGCCGTTGTCCACCACGCGAAGGAGCCCCATCCTGAACCACTCACACCCGCCTTGCCCGCTGGGGAATCCTCCAGCCCTTAATCAACTCTTGAGCACCCTTAATTTTGATGGTCACTCTTCAGATGCCGTGGAAGAGAAATCGTTCCCATGCTCTTGCCATGTAACTGTTCCCTTCATTATTTAAATGCCTGGCCCTGTAAATGCTTTCTAGGAGTTAATAATCCAGAAGGTATCACTTAGATGCGTGTTAAGGGGAGGACTGGGTAATGGATTCTCCTTAGGGGCTAATCAGACATCCAGGGTATAATTTAGTCCCCAGTGAATGTGTGAGTGCAACCCCAGGCTCTCTCTGTGCCATGTTCGCAATATTTCTCCTCCATTAACATCACCAGATGCATACGGCCGTGGCGACGCGGACAACAAAAGTGAGACATTTGAAAAGTAACCATAAGTGAAACGTAAATGGTGTTCTTTGTCACTGAGGAAATGTGCTTGGACCCTGAATAGAGGTCGGCTTGGGGAAAGAGCGGTTTGATGTCACAGGAGGACCACCCTGATGGAAGGCTCCACTTTTGGGAAGTGTAGACATCAGAAGGGATGGCAAACCATTTGATCAGTCTCTGCAACTGCCCCTGGACACTTGCCTGATGTGCTCTGGGTGTCCACCATGCCTGCAGCTTGGACACCCCCCATGATGACCCTGGACACCCCCATGATGCCCCTGGACACCCACCATGATAAGCCTGGATACCCACCATGCCTGTGGCGTAGACACCTACCATGATGGCTCTGGACGCTATGATGGCTCTGGACACTCACTATGATGACCCTGGATGCCCACTATGATGACCCTGGACACTATGATGGCTCTGGACACTCACTATGATGACCCTGGACGCCCACCATGATGACCCTGGACACCCCCATGATGCCCCTGGACACCCACAATGATAAGCCTGGATACCCACCATGCCTGTGGCGTAGACACCTACCATGATGGCTCTGGACACCCACCATGATGACCCTGGACGCTATGATGGCTCTGGACACTCACTATGATGACCCTGGACGCCCACTATGATAAGCCTGGATACCCACCATGCCTGCCGCCTAGACACCTACCATGATGGCTCTGGACACCCACCATGATGACCCTGGACACCCACCATGATGGCTCTGGACACTCACTAGGATGACCCTGGACACCCATCATGATGGCTCTGGACACTCACTATGATGACTCTGGATGCCCACCATGATGACCCTGGACGCCCATCATGATGACCCTGGATACCCACCATGCCTGCGGCCTAGACACCCACCATGATGGCTCCGGACACTCACTATGATGACCCTGGACGCCCACCATGATGACCCTGGACTCTCACCATGATGACCCTGGACGCCCATCATGATGACCCTGGACGCCCACCATGATGACCCTGGACACCCACCATGATGACCCTGGACACCCACCATGATGACCCTGGACACTCACTATGATGACCCTGGACGCCCACCATGCCTGCGGCCTGGAGTCCTAACCACAGCCCTCCAGGCCTCAGCTTCTTCCTCCAGGGAAGGTCATATTTGCCCTACCAGCCTCTCCAATGTGCTCCTTCTTTTCCTCCCTCAAGAGTCCCCCAGATGTCTCTGTTTCTCTAATCTATACTCTGGGTCGGTCCCTGGCTCTGCTCAGAGTAGCCTCTTCAAGCAGCCCGTGGCCATGCTGAGGACACAGAATGCGATCAGGACTTACAGGTTCCCCAGGCAGCCCTCTGGGCCCGACTTCTCCATCGTCACCCTGTGGGGGAGAAAAGAGGCAGGATTTTAGAGACAAGTTCTAAAGCTCGGACAGAGAGACAATGTTCCCTGCAGCTGTGCAGAAGGATGCTTTGTCCTGGGGCTGCTTCTGCCTCTGCCAGATTTACTGGTCCCGGTACCAGCCGGGAAGGCCCAAATGTCCTCACTCCCAGAAAGCTGCAGGGAAAAGGTGGGATCTGGGGCCCTGGGACACTCTGCTCAGGAGGTCACAAACCACAGGTCCAACGACGAGAAAGCTGCACAAGAAAAATCACATGAGCAAAGGATCTGGTTACCTTGATGGGTAAGAATAGAGATGAATGATAGAGGGATAGAAGCCAGATGGAGACATAAAATTGGGAGGGGGTGAGAGATGATGGGGAAGGAGGGAGGGAAGGAGGGGGAGATGGAGGGGGAGAGGGAGGGAGGAAGGGAGGGAGGGAAGGAGGGAGGGGGAGAGGGAAGGAGGAAGGGAGGGAGGGAAGGAGGGAGGGGGAGAGGGAGGGAGGGAAGGAGGGAGGGGGAGAGGGAGGGAGGGAAGAAGGGAGGGGGAGAGGGAAGGAGGGAGGGAGGGAGGGAAGCAGGAGAGGAAGGGGGAGCGGGAGAGGAAGGGGGAAGGAGGGAGGGGGAGAGGGAGGGAGGGGGAGATGGAGAGGCAGGGGGAGGGAGGATGAGAGGGATGAAAGTAAATGACAGGCAAGAACAGGAGTGATAGAAGCTGGGGAGGAAAGGAGTCACGGACGAGGGTCACCAGATCCCCCGGGCCAACCCCAAGGTAGCCTAACCTCTCTGCCAGGGCCCTAAACACAGCTGGGGGAGTAAACCAAGATGAGTCTTCCTCCCAGCTGGACAGGGAAATGCTGCCTGGACTCGACTGGTCCAGATCAGGAGCTGCTTGTCAACATGCCACTTCTCGCCAACAACGGGCCGCTCCCTTCTCTTCCCCGCACACGCACGCGCACAACCAGGCCCGCACATCTGCACACGAGCATGCGTGCACACCGGGCACACGCATGCGCACGTGAAGTCACGCTCACACACATGCGTGCACGTGGGCCCTGCGCATGCACACACGCGTACACACGTGTGTATCCACACACACGAGCACACCCAGCCCTGCACACGCATGCGCACACACACGCACACCTGCTCTGATTCAAGGAGCACAGACGTCCAGGAGGACGCTGCTGGCCTTTCTCAGGGCGCAGCGAACTGTGCTGGGGCCCGGACAGCAGAAGGTGCCCTGACAAAGCCAACCTGGGAGCTGCTGAGGACAGAAGCACAGCCGGGACCTGCCCTTCCGACGCCCCACCTGCTCCCCTCACTCACAGGGCTTCTAAACCTTTTCCTAAAACACCCCTAACACCCCCAGACACAGTGTAAGTGACTGGGGTACATGGAGGCGGGGGCTTAAAAGCCCCCCACGCACTTCTCTGTCGCAGGATAATGGTGCTTAGGTCTAACACTGAGCTGCAGCCCCAGAAAACACCTGACAAACACCGGGACTCTGTGGAGCCCCCTGGGAGAGGCCCAGCTCCCGGCCCGGCTCCAGCCTCGGGCACAGCATCGTCCCCCGCTGCACACTCCCCGCCCGCTGCCCCACCCCCGCTCCAGAGCCAGGGACGGCCTGTCCCAGACTCTCCACCCCCTCCCCAAATCCCCGGGCTCCGCCACCCACAGCCTCCGCCCGAACCACGGACGTGCAGGGACATTGAGCTCACGACCTCTCCCGCCACCCCTCCTCCACATGACCTGGGCACCTGCCTCCCGGAATTGGGGGCCCTCTCTCTGAGGCCGGTGGCAGGTGAAAGCCACTCCGGGATGCCACACAGCGTAGGACCAGGAGTCAAGCTAAATGTTTTCACCTGTTTTACCTCAGAAGTGGCTTGCAGGCTGTCCCCACCTCCCGTGGCTTCGCCCTCCACAAGCCCCCCGCCCCCAGCCCCAAGCCTGGCAGCCACGCACTCTGCTACCAGCGTTTCCCAGCCGTTTCCGGCCCAGACTCCCTGAGGGGCAGGCAGGCGGGCACATACCCGTTCTCCGTCATCTCCTGGGGGTCCTGGCGGCCCAGAAGGACCAGGGTCACCCTAGGAAGTCAAGCAGGGTCCGCGTTAGGCACCTGGGAGCAGCTGCCCACGACTGCCCCAAATGCCCACCCGTCTTCCTGTGGTTCCAACACTGGAAGCCCCGAGCCCGCTGAAGATTCCCTGAGCCTCTGACGTCCGTCTGGGGAGCTGGTGTCAGGAGGCAGGGCGGGGGGCAGGTCCACGGACACGGGGCGCCCCGGGACACTGCAGCGGGGTCTGGGCCACACCCTGCCAGCTTCTGAGAGCACCCCAGCCCCACAGGGTCCCCCCAAAAAGGGCTGCCGTCCTGCACAGCAAGTGTCCCGAGGGTGGGAGCTGGGCCACCTCCCACCCCTGGCGGCTTCAGGCTTTGCACACGGTCGGTGCTCAATATGTGCTCATCCGTCCAATGGACGGGCTCTGACCTGGAGGCCGCCTTTGTTCCAGTCTCCATGTCACAGCTGGAGAACGTGGACAACGCAGCTTTGGTAAATCACTGCGGCCATTTCTCAACACGCTGTGGGACGTGATGGATAACGCCCGCCCCCCGACACAACCAACAAGCGTGTGTGCGTGCCCGCGTATCCACACGTGCCCAAGGATAAAAGAGGTGTTGTCTGCTTCAGAGAACAGGCAAGGTAGAAAGTGTCCGGTGAGCGGCACGGGGCCGTCGCGTGGAGACCGCCTCCCACGGGAGGAGACGCGGGGGCTGCTGGCCACAGCACGCACCCGCCCTCGTCAGCTGCAGCCACGTGGGCTGTGCAAAGGGCCCTCGGCAGCTCGTGGTGCACCACCAATCAGACAGCGGGTTTCTCCAGGGAAGGCTCACCCTCGCCCTCCTGCGCCCCTCGAGCGCGGGGCCTTTCTCTGGGCTCACCTTCCACCAGCAAACACATCACGTTGGCACTAGCTTTCACTCCCCACACCCGCAAGTTTCTTTAGGGACCACCCGGGACTGGAGGGAACCCAGCCCCACGCGAGAGCGCGGAGGCCTCCGGAGAAACAGAACCCATCAGGGCCTCTGCCGCGAGCGCTCAGACAGGACACTCACCCGGTGGCCCTTCTCCCCCGGCAGTCCGGCCAGGCCGTCGAAGCCGCGGTCACCCTGCGAGGGGACAGAGAGGCTGCTCAGACACCGTGCCGCACACAGCTCAGCCGCCCTGCCTCGGGCCACGGTTCGGGTGGCGTCTGTGGACCCGGGCCCCAGGAACCCCGTGTGCGGTGACCCCTGGCCTCCGCTCACCGCACACCCCACTGCCTTGGGCCTATGTTCCCGGGCTCTTTTCCCCCAAACACCAACAAAGGCCAGAAACACAGAGGTGACTTTTGTCCTTGGGCCACAGACTCTGAGCCTCGCTGGCAGCGCCAGCACGTGCGCCCGCCTCGCTCACTGCTCTGCCCTCAGCACCAAGCAGGCCCGGCACACGTAGCCGCCCATGCTCATCTGGCGGATGGGCCGACGCAGGGCCGCACGCACCCCAGCTCCCCGGCCACCCCGGGCTGCCTCCTGTCTCGTGCATGTGGCAAACCACGCAGGGTGAGGCTGAGAGTAGGCTAATCCAGGCTTAAGATACTTCTGTGGTTGGAAGAAGACCGTGGGCTACTGGGAGAGAGTCAAGAAGCCCTTCTTCCCTCCTGCCGCTCTGGGGACCCGAGACCAGAGCCTCGCAGGAGCTCAGTGGGGAGCACCCGAGCTCAGCAGCTGCTAGGTGAACAGACGTCCAACCCCCGGCAGGTGTGGGGACCCATTTTCTGCCCACTCCGGGTAACAGCAGCTCGTCCACATCGCAGTGTGCTCGCTGGATGAGCGTGAACGCCATGAGTCATTACTTGTCATCAGAATTACATTCACCACATGATGGACATATTGGCCACGTCACCAATGTGATGACAGCGATGGCGGCCACGGTTCCGAGGACACCGGGAGGCGGTGAGCGTAGCCTACCTTGGGGCCAGTTTGTCCAGGCATCCCTCTTGCTCCGTCACTCCCCGCTCGGCCCTGGAACAGAGGAGGCAAGCTGTCACCAGGACCTGTGAGTGGTGGCTTCCTGTGAGGCCCAGCAGAGTCGCACAGCCCCACGTGGCCGGGCTGGTCCAGAGGACCCAGAGCCGGGGTCCTGGGGCTGCTGCGCGCCTCTCGACGTGCTTCCCGTCTCTGTGAGCCTCGTCATCTGAAATGCCAGATGGGGGTAGTACCACCCGTCTCTGTGTCTGGGCTGAGACCAGGCTGCAGGAGAGCCAACAGGCAGCTCCGTCTGTCCACGGGGCTAGGGGTCTGGGGGTCTGTGGCTCAGAGACAGCGTGTCCCTGCATGAATACACAGCTCACTTCCCTTCCACTGTTCAGAAGCCAGATGACAGAATGGAGGGCCACAGACGGCAAGCGCCCAGGATCAGTCCAGTCGGCTACAAAGGAAACTGAGCCCCCGGTGGCGGCTGGTCTCACGAAAGCCACACAGCCGCCCACTGCAAGCACAACACTCCATCTGTGGAGGCCACTCCCCAGCCCATTACTTCCAGCTATTCCCAGGGAACTGCAAGGACAAGGCCACGGCCCCACCTGACTGGCCAAGGGGACGAAGGGCAGGCTCACCACAAAGGCCCCGCCGTCGCCCCGGGAGAGCCCCGCCAGGCTTGAGGCCACCTGGACAGGGATGGGGACACACTCAGCCAGGTGCTGACTCGCTAATGAGCGATGTCAGGCAGCTGAGTATGAAGGGCTGACCCAGATCAACGTCCTCTCTCCTCCCTGCATCCGGCGTGCAGCTGATCAAACAAGGCCGTCCCCAGGCCGCTCACCGCCCGGCACAGAACATTTGGAAAGCGGCAGCTTTTGGCCACAAAGTACAGGGGAGACAGAGCAGCAACAGAGAAGAAAGAAGCCAGGGACCCGGGTAGACCACAAGGAGACAGTCTGTCTCCCCGGGGTTCAAGGTTACAAGGAGCTGCCAGGGATGAAAAGTCACCTCGGGAAAGGCGCCCAAGAGGCGCAGCTCCGGGGCAAAATGCTGAAGCCAAGCCAGGCGAACAGAGCGGCTGACAGGGGCCCCCTGCAGGCGTGCACACACTCAGAAATCATGGGAGATTCGTCAGAACCGCTCCCACGACCTCACGGCCCGGCGCCACTCAGCGGGACGCGCAGCCGCTCCCATGTTCGCAGCCCGCGCTCCGGCCCAGCTACGGGGCCTCCAGAGAAGTGACAGACCAGCGCAGCCCGCCCGGCCTCCCGCCGCCTCTCCTCCCACACACTGTGTGCTCCGGGCACCTGGGTGCTCTCACTCTGGGCCGTGGAACCCCGCCAGCCGCGGGAGGACCCGCTGTCCGCCTTCCCCACCCTCCCATCCCTCCCCTGCTTGCCTGAGGATCCGGGGAAACGGGACACTACACGTTTACAGAGACTCACAGAAACCTTTAATGAAATACAATTCTTTCTGGAATCAGGTCCAAGATAAACCCCCGACTGTCTCCCAAGAATCACCGAATTCCGGCTTTGGTGGGCCGCGTGGAGGCATGGGTCTGACCCTGCATGGGGCCTGGACCCCCCACGCATGGGGGACCCGCGTCCTGATGGCCACACAAGAGCCGTGCCCCCATCACTCCTGCTCAGGACCACTGTTAGCCCCCCAGATGAGTCCTGTCCGCCCCACACACTTTCCAAGCAGAGTGGCCAGGTAGCCCCAGGGGACAGCACCCCTCAGACAGGCTCACATCCAGAACCTTCTCTTCCCTCACTTGAGGCCTTCTCTGGCTGAAAAGACCTGCTCCTTAGCCATCTTTTTGGTGAGATGTGAGTTCATTAGGTTCTCCCTGGCTTGTCTGGATGGGGATCATTAATTTATACCAACCTGTAAACGCACGTCCTATTCAGCAGCCATGGTCATATGGAAACAAACTCGTTCCATCCACTGGAACTGCCCCCCAGAGTCCCGGGGGCCCCAGACGTCCGCCGGGCCATTCCCCTACCCCATTTCTGGAGAAACAAGGCCACCCCAAGGAAAGAAGGCCCACCAATCACTTTGTCTTCTCCATGCTTGCTCCCAGAGGGCCTGGGAAGCTGCCTCAATTAAAAACGTTTGTAAACTGAATGAACGTGCTCAGGACAGAGGCCAGGCCAGCAGAGGTGGGTGAGCTGCACCTGCCCCAGGACACTGAGCACCGCTGGCTCAGCTCGCGCCCGGGGGAAGGGGATCCGGCCTTGAAAACAGTCGCCCTTCGATGGGAGGGGAGTAGCCAGGCTTCGGGCCTCGAGCCTGGCCCCGGGGACAGAGCAGCCTCCCCGCCCCCGCGTGACCCGGCTGTTGGCACTGACCCACAAAACTCACCCTCCTTCCAGGCTTTCCGGACGGGCCAGGTGGGCCCTGCACACCTCGGGGTCCCTGTCCAGAAGCAGAGAGGGCAAAGGGTCAGGCCGGATCCGTGTTTTTCAGAGGCAAAAGCAAAGCCTTGTCCCCGTGCTCATCAGCCCAGCCGATGGTGGCTCTGGGCCGCAGCGGGCAGGGCACAGGATCTGCGGCCCGAGTGAGGGCCCGACGGGGCCAGCTTGTCCCCCTGCACAGCACAGGTATTTCTGTTCTATGCCCAGCTGTGCACAAAGCCACAACTCCCACCGGCTTCCCTGAAGACACGCAGTGTCGGGTCCCCCATTCCAGCGGTCACCACCTCCAACGCACTGGAGGTGCCCCTCCAAGCAGCAAGAGTGAGGTGCCTACGTACCTGAGGCCCCATGTCTCCCGGCTCGCCCTTCAGACCTCCGCTCCCTGGAGGGCCCTAGAGAGACACGGTCTGAGTTAAGGAACGCTCACCAGACCCCGGGAAAGGGGTCGCCCCGTGGGGCAGGGCTCCGCTGAGAACGAGCAGAGGAGTCCAGCCTGCCTGCCTTGGACAGAGCCTGAGGGACGATGAGTAACTTTCCAGTTATGTGGATGTCTTCTTCATTTTGAACAAAATTCTGGACAGCGGGAGCCATGAAGCCCGCACCGTGTTTGCTTCTCTCTCCAGGATGAGTGTGACTGGGGTCTGTCGCAGCCCGCAGCTCAGGGCAGCGTGTGGGCATCCTCCGGGCCCACGACGAGGCAGGAGCCGCAGAAGGACTGAGCAGCCCTGAGCCAGCACTGACGGGGAAGGTGCCGGAGGCAGACCCGGGGCAGAGAGCCAAGCCCGCCCCTCCCAGGGAACGGACTGGCAGGTGTTTAAATCTTCCGTCTCCTTGCAAACGGCAAAGGCCGCCCACACTCCCTGCGGATCCCGTTTGCCAGCCCTGAGTATGCTTGGGCACACACCACACACAGCTTGTGCAGCTGGGGAGGGCGGCAGGAGGAAGGCTGGGTCTGCCCCCACTCAAGCGCTCTTGACTTTGGAAATGTGATTGTAAAGAATAAAGATAGCCAGAAAGAAAGGCTCCCTGGGTCACGAGGCAAAATCACAGCCAGAGCAGGTATGGCAGGCCTCCCAGCCCCCCGGCCACCAGGGCCTCCTCCCAACCCCCGCCCAGGGCCCCCATACCCGCTGGGGTGCCGCTGATATATTAGTGGTTGAAAAGAGCTTAAAGGGTGCCCTCTCCAGGTGAGCTGGGAGCCAAAAGGGACTGACAAAGGACTCCCCAGCCCTCACCAGGCTCCCCCACTCTCCCCCACCAAGGACTCACCATGGGGCCAGGTCGCCCGGTAAGACCCATCGGGCCAGCCGGCCCCCGCAAGGCCAGCTGCAAGAGAAAACAGGGCAGGCTGAGGAACAGCTGGGGTACTGGTCCTAGCAGGGGAGGCTCCACTGGGCAGGAAGGGCCCGACGGGGCACACCAAGGACAGGGGCCTCTGCAGGAGGGGTCAGATGGAGCTCCAGAAACCCAGCACCGAGACTCCTCTGGGGCCTCTGAGCCAACCACGAATGGAACAGAGGAGACAGAGGGGGAACCCGGGGGGGGGGGGGAGTCGTGCCCCCCTTGTAGGGATGGGTTACCTGCTCCTTTCTCCCCAGCCGGCGCCCCCTCCCACGCCCCTCGGCTGTCACCCACCCTGCCCCGCCCAGAGCACGGCTCCCACCTGCCACAGCCCAGCTCAGCCCCCTTTCCTAAAGGATCTCTTCTGCTCCTGTTCTGCGACTCAGTTTCCCGCCCCCTCTCCCCGCCCCGGCCCCTGCACCATGCCATTTTCATTTTGGAAAAGATTTGTGCGCATTATAAAATCTTGTAAGCCCATCACCCATTTGGCTCCAATTAAAGCTCTCAGATTAAAAGGCCAGCCAGGCAGGCCCAGCCAATAAATCCAGCCGCGGGCAATGGGGTTTGTCATGCACTGTGTTGCATCACGCGGACAATTTATTCCATAGCAACAACTCAATATTCAAGCCGTCCTGTAATTATCCACGCGTTCTGATCATTAACATCACCTCTGCTACACCAGAGCCACATAAATATTGCCCAAACAAGGGATTATTTAGCAGCTTCCTGAAACGCCCCATTAGCGGCGACGCTCCACTGGCGGATCACCCACCCCACCCACCCCACAGAACCGGGCTTTGCTCTTGTCACCTGCAATCAGCAATCTGGAGCATCATCAATTAAAACCTCGGTTCACTAACCAGCTGATTTGCAGAGAGTGGAGCCGTCAGGAAGAAAGTCTCCTCGGGAACCCCAGGCCAGGCGAGGGGCTTTGGGGCCCACAGGTGCTCTCCCAGAGGCTCTATCTCAGTCCCGCCCCACCACAGGGAGCCCCTTCCAGGTCTGTCCATCCCCGGAGCCCCGCGGGGGACAGCAGACGGCCCTGCACGTCCGTATCCATGCCGAGGGAACCCTGACACCCCTCCTGCCCCTTTCCCAGTGCTGGCCTGGGCCCCCAGCTAGACAAGGACAGGTGCATGCCCCCACAGTGTCCTGATCCCCCAGGAGGCGAGCCCCCCTCCACTGGCCCCGCACCTGGGACACAGGCACCACTTACCCGGGCCTGCTGCAGAATGGCTTGAGCCTGGGACTCCTGAGCCGACACCATGGGGCCTTTGGAGCCGGCGTCACCGCCCCCTCCGAAGCGGAACTGCGGGTGTAAGACGGGGGTCACCCGGGGTGCACTGGTGCAGGTGCCCACCCTGGACCCCGGGGCCTCTCGGGCGACAGCGGAGCACTGGGGGGTCTGGTCGGGCAACGTCTGGCACCAGACCCCTCCAGGGCCACGCTGCCCCAGCCCCACCTGCCAGCTTCAGCCCTGGGGCCACCTGGAGACCTGGCCCAGGTCCGGAAAGAACTTTCTGGCTTCTGTGGCACCTTACCCTGAGACCCCACAGCCCCTACCTACTGCAAGAAAAAGCCAAGGGCCCAGTGCAAAGGCCTGCATTGGGGAGGCCTAGCCAGGAAGCTCCTGGCTCTACATGGAGTCTCCCTGAGCTGTGCCCAGGCTCCCGGGCAGCACTGGGCCACCAGTCAGAAGCCTGAGGTCCAGGCCAGCATGCCACACAATGCCCTCCTGGGCCTGGGCTCCCAGTGAAGGAGATGGCACCACAAGGCCAAGGGCAGGTCAGGCACAAGGGGGAACCAGCTGGCGGCATCCACTTGGAGATCCAGCGGAGACGGACAGACGCCACTCAGCTTTCTTGCAGAGAGCCAGACTCCCTGCCCCTTGGATGGGCCAGCCCTGGATGCCAGCAGAGAACGGGAGGCCTTGACCACCAGGGTCCACTCTGCTCATCGGCAGAAACGCCCTCAGAGGAGCCCATTTCTACAAGACGGTTGGCCCACGTCGGAGTGACTCTGTGGCCAGGGGATGGATCCTCAGACAGAGCCCAGGGCACCCTCTCCACCACATTTTGAGCCCTGAGCCCCGGCCACCCATGCCCACAAATAAGGATACTCACAGGCAGCATGAGCATGGTTCCAGGAGGACCAGGCAGCCCATCAGCCCCAGGAAGGCCTGGGCGTCCAGGGGGACCCTGTGGACAGAAGGCCCAAGACAGCTGTGTCAGAATGCAACAGGGATGGAGCAGGGCTGTGTCCAGATGAGGTCAGAGCTGCAGCCTGCGAGGAAATGCACAGAGCAGCAAGACCCCATGGCATGGAATGTTCCAGAAGCCAAGCGCAGGGAAGAGAGGGGCATTGGCTGTGTGCTGAGGAAGAGGAAAGGCTTCTGGGGGGAGAGGGATGAGGGAGGGGGCCCTGAGCCAGACCTAGAGCGATTTGCAAGGGCAGAGAGAGGTGGGAGACTGCAATCCGGGGACACAGGTCACACTCTGGGAGACGGGCAGCATCCACCCTCCAGGCCTGCACACCAGCAGGCGGGGCCGCCCCAAGGACACCAAGGCCGGAGTCCAGCATCCACCAGCGTGCTGCCCTTCGTGACCCGGTCCCCACCAACTCTGCGTGTGGTTGCTTGGACAGAAGGCAGTCGACGCGTTTGCTCACTGGGACAGATGTAAAGGACGTCCACGGGACACAGACCCCTCTCGAGCGATTTCAGGAGCCCGTGTGTACACAGCTGACCCCGTGGTCTCCACAGACCCCGTTAATCTGGTCCCTGAGGCAGGTGCCAGACTGACACCTTCTACAGAATCTCTAGAGGGACCCTGCCCCTTTCAGGACTCTACAAACATAAGACAAATAAGACAGTGTATCTTCAAAAAAAACTGTTTTATCAGCCCAGCTTCCTCACTAATCCTGGCGGACTCCCACCCAGCCTGAGGTGCATAAAGCCCGTTTTGCGTCCAGAAGGAGGTTTGACTCCCTCTTCCTGACGGAAAGGGACCCCCATCGGCCGCACCCCGGTATAACTCTCCGCACCTGAGAGCTGTTGTAGAACGTGATTTGTACAAAGCGAGAAGGGGAAGCTCCCTCTCCGCCCCCAGAGTAGCCAGGACCAGCAGGGACGGCTGGCCGCAGGGACGGCGGCTCGCGACGCAGAGCGCACCCGCGGGGGTGCGGGGGTGCGGGGCGTGCGTGCGGCTCGGGAGGTGCTGCCCCTTCTCCAGGAGGTCGCCCCCTACAACACCGCCCCGCAATCTGCTCTTGCTCTTCGCTGGGCACCGCGGCCTGTTCACGAGCTTAGTGGCCGCAGAGCTGCCCACGCGGGAGGGGCTCCTCACTGACCCCGCCTGCCTTCCGAGGGCGCCCGCCGCGGCGGTGGGTAGGCGGGCAGCTTTCTCAGGGAAGTGCCTGGAAGCAGAACCCCTGGGTCAAAGGTCTGCTAACAGACGCGGCCAAACTGCCATTACCTGCCATTTTGGAAAAAAATCCTCAGAAGACAAGAAGTGTGTTTAAAAAAGAAAAAATCGAGAACAGGTTTGGCTACCCGGGGTCTCCTCTTGGAAATCTGGGGTGCTGCTCGCTGCTGAGCCTTGCACCTCGGGGTCGGTCCCAAATCAAACCGCAATTTAAGATGCAGGGTCCGTGTCTCCCGGGGACCTGACGCTGGTGTCTCGTGGCCCTGGAAGCCGGGGGCAGGCTGGGGGCGGCCCCTCGTCCACCTTCCCCTCCCCAAGACCCTCCCACCATGTCCTCTTTCCCTGCTCTTTCTGAGCCACGGTGCTGGGACCTCAGCCTCGCCAGGGCTGGGGAGGCTCTGGAACCAGAACGATGGAGGCAGAAGGTGATGTCCCACCCCCGTGAATCCTCCCAGAGCTTTACAGTGTGATGTAAGTCCCGCAGAGCCCCCAACCCATGACGGCTTGCAGAACTGTCAGCAAACCTCTGCCAAGCGCCAAGGTCCGTAACCTATGGCCTCTGTCCCCGAGCGGAAGGCGGGGCTACCTCCAAGCCAGCCCCCCACTTTTCAGGACACTGACCACAACGTGGCTCACTCTGTTACACGGCCCGCGTGGGACACCAACGGCTGCCCCAGCAAGCTGATGGGGAGGTCACGGGGACCCCACTCGGCTCCAGCTACTGGGTTAAAAGCAAAATAAGAAAGGTCACCTGTTCTGTATGACTTGGTCAGCTGGCCCCCAAATCAGTGTCCGAACTTGGTGGGAGAAAAGTGTTGTGAAGCCCCGGCACCGCGGGGCTCTGGGCCACACCTCGAGCGAGTCCAGAAACAAGGGGGCCGCCTCCGCATTAAGAAATCGCTGTTGTTTAATGGGGGTGTCCTGAGGCCGTGCTGGCCCTGCTCTTGCACCAAGATGAAGGGACAGGGCACTCAGATCCTTGGCGAAGCTGCAGATCCAGACCCAAAGCTGAGTCCGTGAGCCCTCAGCTCGGCACCCGGTGAGCCGCCCAGCAGCAGCCCATGCTCCTGCTCCCGAAACAGGCAGCAGGATGTCGGGGAGGGCCCCCAAAGGCCAGAGGAGTCTTTATACTGAGATATTTTTGCCTGGCTCTTAGAAAGACCCAGAAAAGGAACCTGGCATGAATCCTGGAGATCCTCAGTAAGTGTGCCACTTTTCCTTGCAGAACCAGCTCCTGGGCAATTAGAGCTTGGGAGTGGCCAGCGATGCTCTCCGTGGGGTCAGGGGCTGGCCACATGTCCCGCTCACCCCACCTGCCCCCGGCATGCCCGCCCCCCGGAATAGGAGCGGGCGCGGGTAGGACAGCCCGAGCCATGCCCACGGAGGTTTTCCAAGCCCTGGGCGGCTGCTGGGGCCAGACGGAGGGACTAAGATGTGCCCAGGACTGTTTCTAATTTCGGCCTTGTCCCCTCTCGAGGAGCGCCCGGTAGGCTCCTGCTATGAGAGGGGGTCCTTCTGGCTTCCAGGGATTAACAAGAAGACTCAAGAGGCCCGGCTGAGTGCTCAGCGATGTCTCTCAGAGCGGGGGTGACCAAGCCACAGAGAGGACGATGACCCACGACGCCCAGGGAAGGGCCGTGCCCCCGTGGCTTGTGGGCACAGATCCACAGGTTTCAAGACACTTCATGTCCAGAACGGAGACCCTTTCCCACAGGGGCGCCTCCCTCCCTGCAGAATCGGATGCACTTCGCACCCTCCGGGTGGTGGGAGCAGCAAGGGAGGCCCACAGCCGTCTGTCCGGGACGGCCTAGTGAGCTCAAGCACAGAGACGCCTGGCTGTGGGGGAACGTGAATAACCAACTGTGGGGGGTTGAATGGTGGCCCCATCAAAGAGGTCTGACTCAGGAGCACTCGGGGGGAGAACAGGTCCGCATGCATGTCCCCAGGAGGCGGGGAGACAACAGAGAAACCAGCCTGCCCTGCGGGCCAGCAGACGCGTCACTAGAAATGGCGTCTGCGAAGCGAAGCGCTTCATCCGATCAATCCTCAGTGGAATCTGCCGTCAGGGTGCCAGCAACCCGGCCTGTGTCCGTTCCCCTGGTGCTGGGCGAAAATCCAGCCAGCCAGCAGGGAATGCGGTGGCAGGGTGGGGTGCCATCCCCGAGGTGGTGCTGGGGACGCCGCGGGCACCTGGGAAGCGCGCTTTCCTAAGGGAGGGGGCACTGATGGATGCCCTTTAGAGCACGGCTTACAAACCGTGTAAGGCACAGAAAACGTACTCAAGCAAAATCCCATGGGAAACCCCACCCCTTGAAACCTGAAGAAGTGGTCGGTGGGTGGGGGCTGAGACCCTCCCAAATGGGAGACGGGGCTGGCCAGGCAGCAGGACAGCCGCGTCCTTATCACGGACTGACAGGTGTGGCCTCCCTTGCCGCTCCCCAACCCCCCCCCCCCCCCGCCCCGAGGGTACCAAACGCATCAGATTCTGCAGGGAGGGAGGGAGGGAGGGAGGGAGGGGGCCTCCGTCCTGGACATGAAGCGACTTGATAGGAAACATGCATGTTGAGCGGGGCTTCGGGGAGTACTCAGCCCCACGTGGGAGCTGGCAGCGCCCTCGGGACCCCCGGCTCTCTCGTCCTCAGTTTCCTTCTGAGCCCCAGAGGAAGGAGTGGGAGCCTCCCCACTGCGTGAAGGAGAGCCAGGCCACATCAGCCCCAGCCCTGCCTTGCCTCCCCCTGTTGCTTTCACAATTTCCCCCCACCCCTGCCTGCCTGGGCCTCCCCATCTATCACTAGGGGAAGGCGGATGGGGTGATGGCTCAGGCCCCTTCTCTACTGGGACACCGCCCAAGGGCAAGAACAGCTGGGAGAAGTGGCAGCCATCCCGTTAGGAAGCCAGGCTCAGCCAGTCAAGGTTAGATAAGAACTAATTTGTAACTGGTGTCCCTGGGTTGCTCAGTCAGTTAAGCAACCGACTCTTGGTTTTGGCCCAGGTCATGATCTCGGGGTTGTGAGATTGAGCCCCGCATCAGGCTCTGTGCTGAGCACAGAGTCTGCTTGTCCTTCTCCCTCTGCCCCTCCCACTCATGGGCACGCTCTCTCTCTCTAAAATAAATAAATAAACCTTTTTTAAAAAAACTAATTAATAAACAATAATAGGAAAGGCTAGGGAATCCCAGGATGGGGGAACTGGGCGGGGGGGGAGGGCAGGATCCTTCCAGATCACCCAGTGAAAACCTCCTACGTACAGACAAGCAAATGAGGCCAAGCCAGTGAATGGGATCAGAATGTGCCACCCCAAAATATGCCACTTTGCTGTGAGGACTATTTTGAGCTGAAGGCGACTGAGAATCAACAAAAGTCCTCTGCCCTCCCCTCCTCTGCCTAAAAGGAGAGCATAAGTTTTCTTTCATGAGCATGGCATGAATTATCCCCATCCCCATCTGTACCAGGGCGAGAACAACCCCTATCACTGGAGACAGGGAGCCAGCATGGAGGTAAGTCTGCGTAAGCAGACCTTACTAAAACGACCCTTACCTTCCATTAGTTCCCCCATAGATTTGCTAGTCACTTCTCCACGATGTGTCGCCCTTGGCTGAAATGATACATAAGTCTATGATACTCAAGTCTAGCTGCTTCTCTGAGTTTTCACTGCCTTTCTGTGATGCCCCTGTACACATGAAACTTAAAATATTAATAAAAGTGTGTGCCTTTTCTCCTATTAACACACTTTACTGTCAGTTTAATTTGCATGTCCCAATCACAAAACCTAAGAGGATGGAAAAAAATGTTTCCATTCCCTACAAAGGGATTTTGAGGTCTCCCTAGTGGCAGGTGGCAGTGTAGGATCCTGACTGTGCCTCCAGGGTTCTTTGCCAGGTGACATCCAGGAGAGCAGGGCATTGAGAGGATGCTGAACTGTGAGCAGAGACATCTCCTTAGACAACGGTGGCTTCAGTGGGACCCGGAGGGGTGGGCAGTGCTCGGCTCCTGGAATCAGCTCCCACCTCCCCACTTGGAAAGGCACTGGGGAGGCCGGTGGGCTGCGGGTTTCCCTCTAACTCCAGGGACAGCATACTTTATAGGAGTGGGTGTCTCTGCTGACCCCATGCCCAGTCCCCAGGCTCCTAGATCCTGGCTTGAATTTAAGAGACATCAGTTGCTCAAACCAACGATATTCCACTGTCAGGGGGCCTTGGGTCCTCCAACAGAGCGACCGGGTCCGGCTGCAGTGCGCAAGGTCCCAGCTGACCACTCACCACTGGCCCCGAGCCAGGCTCAGCCCAAAGGCAGGGAGCAAGTGGGGAGGAGTCGGCCTCAGTGACAGTCGGCCTGTGTGATGGGTGGATGGTGGACAGAGGGACGGACACTTGCAGCAACACCGAGGCTGACTGTGGTCTGTCCATATCTGTGCGCACTGTGAATAGCGTCCTCTCCTGCATCTAAGGGACAAGACAGCATCTGCCACGCCATGTGGTCCTCCCTCGCTGACATCTGGACTCGGTCATGCTCATGGGGCCCTCCCACGAGGATCCGTGGGGGCCCCTGGTGGTCGCCCCATCTCACACAGACCTTTGGGGACCGGGTCTCCAGAGCAAGCTGGGGTAGAGCCGGCAGAACTCAAGTGGTCTGGGGCTGGAGCCAGGGGCAGAGCAGTGGTTCCCACATCTGGAGTCGTGACCGCGTGGCAGAGGGGAGGGGCCGGGAGGTGTGGAAGACCATCCTAGTCCATGGAGAAAGACCCCCGTCCTCTGGGGCCCCAGGGCCACCAGCTAGAGAGAAACAGCAAGGCACAGAGTCTTGTTTGATGCCCATCTGAGGGGTCCTGAGGTGACCCGGCCACACAGAACGAGAACCCCCTCCTTCGGCCGCTGCTAACCCTAATCCACGCAGTCTGAAGTCCACCTCAGCGCTCACCGGCTCTGTGGGCGGGGCAGCTCCGAGGCCCAGAGCCTGGCTGCCCGCCGCTGTGCTGCCTCGGAAGCAGACCCTAGCCGCCTCGCCACGTGACCAGACCCAGCCACCGGCCCCATCCACACACCCACCCAAACCGTTAGGTCCATACTCTCTGGGCAGCGTGCCAGGCCCTGGGGATAAACGTCCATTAGGACACACACACACACACGCTCCTAGTTTCTCCTGTCCACAACTTAGCCATCTGATGACTAGCTCTTAATCTGATTGTGCTCACGTCGATATTCATTAGAGCCGCAGGAATAATCAACACAGGAGAAGAAACGAGCCAAGCGGGCCAAGAAGCCCCAAGGCTGCAGTACCCCAAAGCTCCACTAGGTGTCACAGCGAAATTGTGGCGTCCTGGGCTCAGCCCGCGTTCTCCAGCAACAACCCGGTGTGGGTCCCTCTGACCCGGGGGGGCGCGTCCCCTTGACAAAGGGAACCCAGGAAGGGTTCCTTTGACGGGGGGGGACAAGAAGGGTCCCTCTGACCCGGGGGGGCGCGTCCCCTTGACAGAGGGAACCCAGGAAGGGTTCCTTTGACGGGGGGGGACAAGAAGGGTCCCTCTGACCCGGGGGGGCGCATCCCCTTGATAGAGGGAACCCAGGAAGGGTTCCTTTGACGGGGGGGGACAAGAAGGGTCCCTCTGACCCGGGGGGGCGCGTCCCCTTGACAGAGGGAACCCAGGAAGGGTTCCTTTGACCCGGGGACCTGGGACAGGTCCCTTTGATGGTGGGGGTCCCCAAGATGGGTCCTTTTTGACCTGGGGATACATTCCTTTGATCTGGGGACCCCAGACCCAGGGGGCGGGGAGTCCAGGTGAGTCCCTTTGACTGGGCACCTGGGACGGGTCCCTATGATCAGAGGACCCCGGGGAGGGTCCCTTTGACCCAGAGCAAGCCCTCCCGTTCTGTTGCTTGATTTCCAAGAAGGAAGATGGAGTGAGGGGAAATCGAGGCCCAGGAAGCTCTCATACTGAGGAAGGATCGATGCAGATCCTAATCCCGGGTGCCGTGGACAGCAGTCGTCGCTGGGAGGCTAACGCAGGCCGCGGGGCCCTCTGCGAGCCGAGCACAGCAGCCTCCGTGGGGGCCTCGCAGACACCACCTGCCCCAGGCTCAGGGCCGCGAGGGGGTGCCGCTCCCCAGGTGTGTACATGGACACGAGGAGGAGGTGCTGTGAGAGGTAACAGGGCCGGGCGGTGTGCACAAGGAAGCTGACGCTCCAGCCGCCATCTGCAGGCGTGAGGACACCAGCCACAGAGCGGAAAGACACGCGGACACCCAGCGAGCTGAGCGCTAAGCCACCCTTACCCTCTCTCCAGGGTCACCCACTTGGCCAGTGGGGCCCATCGTTCCCGGAGGTCCTGGGAGACCCTGGAATTAAAAACAAAATCAGGACCGAGTTCAAAGATACAGCCACAAGGCAACACCCCGCTCCTGCCTCGCTTCAGGGGAGGGTGAGGGGGGCAGTGCTGGGCCTCAGGGCCGGGGTGCGGGGTGTGGTCTGCAAAGGGCAGTGAGTGCCCCCCTCTTTTCCATCCCCCACCCCCAAGCACCTCCCACAGGCCTGAGAAATGAAACACGACACTCACCGCGGGGCCTTCAGGGCCCGGCGGCCCCTCCATGAGCATGCCCTGGAAAAGACAGGAGACAGTGTCTGAGACCCCAGGACCCCATCCCTCCTGAGATCCCAGCATGGGCCTGGACCCCCGGCAGGCCCTGCTGGTGAGGATGACACCGGACCACAGACTCGGGCCTCAGGGAGCATGCCCAGCAGCAGCCCGAGTCCACGGGACACTCGGCCGCCCTCCTCCATAAGCCCCTCACCCTGCCACTGGCCCTCACAGTCTTCACCTCCAAGCAGGAACCTCCTGCCCCCCACCCCATCAGCCTGGACCCCAGACAGGCCATGTGAGTAGCAGAGGGGTCATCAGATGCAGCTCCCAGGCCCGGGGGGGCAGGGTGCCCCCACTCCCGAGCATCCACTTCCAGCCCCTTCCCAGAGCAGGACTCTCCTCTCTCCTGTCCAGTCAACACCAGACCGGGCACCTCCAACATCCTCTGTGTCTCATGCCCACTTCCGGGGGCTCTGAGACCATGCACAACCACGCGGGAGGGAAGGGGTCTCCTGCCCCCCGCAGGGATTTGCTCGCTGAGAACACAGCAGGGATGGCATCTGGGGGTCCTGGGACCAGCCAGGTTCTGCCTGGCCAGGCCAAGTAGGCTTTAGCCACACTCGGGGCCAGCAGAGTGGACACAGCGATGCCTTCCTCCCCAATGATTCTTGAGACTGCCAGGACAGGCCTCGGGGGCAGACCTCATGCTCCCTCTTCCCCCAAACCAGAGAAAGCAGATTGCTTCCCTCCAGGGATGGTGTGCGTCCCTGTGCCCAGACTTCCCTTCCAAAGTGAGCGGTGCTCTTGACAAACGTGGCGTGGCCTCCCCAGGGGGACAGGGGAATGCCCAGCCGAGGCTCAAAGACCCACGCTGGTGAGGGGCACCGGGCTGCTGGGTCCTCCGACCCCCAGCCTCCCCACCAGGGCTCCCCAGTCCCTGCGAAGATGTGTTTACACAGATGTGCACTCAGAGGAATATTTGTACTCAAAATGTACACAGACAGCTCATGCAAATAGCTTTCGAATTTCCTCCTCGGACAAAAGCAGCTGGGGAGGCTCAGTGGCAGAGCTGGGATCAAGCGAGAGACCTCTGGCCGAGGCGGGGCCCGGGGCCTGCAGCTGTCTTCCCAGACACACTGGCCGTTGTTCTCAGGGAGCTGGGGCGATGCCGATCACGGATCTCCCGGGAGGCTGGGCCAGAGCAGTCCAGGGCGGCCTGGGAAGGAGGCCGGACGCCGGGATGAAGGAGCCCAGCGCAGGGAGGCAAACCTGTCGCCAGGAACCGGACCCGTGGCCATGACCGAGGAGCGAGAAAGGTGTCGTTGACGAGGGAGCGTGGTGGTCTTCCTGCGAGGTGATGGCCCGGTCTACACCCCAGCAGGATGTAGACACCAGTCTCAAAATTCAGTGGAGAAGGTATCTGTGAGTGATGATCTTGGCCTTGGCCCAGCTGAACACAGCTCTCAATGCAGGTGCATCCACCCGTTAAACAGCACACACAAAAAAATGTTTCTTCCCAACCACAGTGCAGAGTAGAGACAGTGATTCATATGCCTCCCAAGGACATTCACCAGGTACCACGAGACACGGAGTCTGGGGACTGGTCCCTGGAGTCCCAGGATGCCAATAAACCCAAATCCCCTCAGCAGAGAAGTCTGCTGTCCTTTGAAGGAGCCGCTCATCCTGCTGACAATTTACAGGAGGTGCGGCTGCGAGGTCGAGAGGGAGCTGGTTCCAAGGGCTCCACGGACAGGAGCCCCTCTCCCCAGAGGGCAGGTTCTGGAGCAGGGTGGGGACAGAGGAAGCAGCGGCCACCCCGCCCTCTGCGGTCAGCGGTCAGCTGCGAGACCCACGCCAGCCGGCTCCCCGGACTCGGCCATCTGTTTACGGAGTTAAGACTTTGAGAGCATCTCTGGGTTGAGAAATTCCAACTATTTACATGGCGTCCCCAGAGGCCCGGGAAGGGCCCAGCGGACTCGAGGAAAGGGCTGGGGACGGGGCAGGACTGAACACTGGGGCCAGAGGAGGGAGCCCTCCCCTCGCTGTGTCCGGATGCCTCGGTTTCCCTCCCGAGATGAGGTGGACCTGTGTAGACACGCCGTCTATGCTGGGCCGGCTCTCCTTCCTCAGTCCCTCCTCCGCCCACCCCCACCCGAGCGCCTGGCAGCCGGGGCACCATGGCTCTCCTCCCGGAGGCTCATCTGGAGGCTGCGAGGGGACAGGAAGCGCGCCCAGAAGGTGCGAGCCTAGCCCCTCCCTGGCACCTGCCCGCACAAGATGCCCTGCCAATGAAGCCATGTAGGCCTCACAAAAGGTGCCCCAAGTCAAGAGCAGGTGCATTTGGGGACCAGAGTGTCTGGGGAAATGTGTGGTCAGTGAGACCAGCCAGGCTCAGGCCAGCCCCCGCCATATGACTGTGACACAGCTGCTGTCCTTCTGGGGTGCCCCCACCCCAGCTGCTGGCTGCCCCGCGCTTCCCCCCCGCTCACCCTTCCCCCGTGTCTGGACTTGGTGTCAGGATTTCCATGTTACTGAGCAAGGGGTCACCTGGCGCTGGCCCCACCCCCTTGGCACCTCTGCACCCTTCCCCTGTACCCTTCCCCTGTACCCCCATCCTCTACCCTCGGTCAAGCCGTCTTCCTTGAACCCGCAGAAAGCCCTGGAAGGGGAATGTTCTCAGCCTGAGACAAGGATGTGTCCAGGGACCACAGCCCCATGAGGCTGATGGGTCCCATCCCCAGACAGGCCGGGAGGGAAAATCACAAGGGGTTGCCTTCGCCATTATCCAGATGCTTCCATGGGCTGGGCATGGGGCCAAACCGGGAGGGCTCCGCTGAAACTCTGCCCACTGGGCGTTCCACCCCAGAGATGGCCCATGTCCCATCAGCCCCGGACACGGGGCTTCGGGTCTCTCTGGGGGAGACCAGCAGTTGAGGTTCTAAAAGCACCTTCCCAAGTCCATGGGAGGATGGAGGCCACAAAATTCCCCATCCCAGGAATCCAAGGTCATAAGGCCCTGGGAACCCTGACGTCCTATCCCAAGCTGAGCCACCAGGAACCACCCTTAGTCCAGTTCCGCCTTGTGACCAGCCGCAGGGCAGGACACTGGCCTCCTCCCTCCGGCGCTTGGACGACGTGGCAGGGTGGGCCTTGGCCAGCCCCTCCCCGCCGTCGTGTCCACAGCAGCTGCCCGGCCCACACCGCCAGGGCCACCACACGCAGCTGCGGAGCCCGCCCCACCCGGCTGATCACGTGGTGCCTCGCTGGCCTGCTCAGGGCCTGACCTCGGCAGCTCTCAGGCCACGGGGTGGATCCTGGTGCTCCCAGCCGGGCTCCCCAGGGGCAGAGGACATGGCAGCAGGGAGCAGCCCCCTGCGCCCCCGGCCACGAGCCCCCTCCCCCCGCCCCACTCCATCAGTAGCCATTGCATCTACTCCCCGTGATCCTGCGCCCAGCAGAGCGAGTTTCCCAAGCTCCCTGGCCACGGGACAGCCCACCACGCTTCACCAGTTTCCACACTCACCCCACGCGGTGGCCACGCCGGCCCGGGTGCGGCAGCGTTAAACCCCCCGTGCGGCCGCACCCAGATCCGAGGCGCCCCGTGAACCCTCTGACCCCTCCAGAGGGGCTCCCCTCCTTCTCACGAGCTCTGAGTCTCTCCCCCCGCTGACAACAGCCGCACGCAGTGAGAGGCTCAGACTGCAAGTGCACAGCGCAGCGTTCTCACCAGCTGGAACCCCAGGCAGCTGGCCCTTCAGGCAAGGTCTGGAACATTCCCCTGCCTGAGCCCTTTTCTCAAGCCTTGGCAACAAGCGGCGTGTGGTGTCCGCGAGGGGCCCCACGGGTCGGGCCTCGACCTGCATCACCCACCGCCCCCCCGCCGCCGATTTCAGAGAGGGGACAAGAGAGCACCCTTACCGGTTCAATGATGGCAGGCTCTCCCTTCTGACCCTTCTCTCCTCGTGGTCCTTCAATCTGGATTCGCAAAACACAGGTGGACAGAGAATGAGCAGAGGAGGGAAAGGAAGGCCCCTTCTCACGGCCCCGGGGGCTCACCAAGCAGGGGCCGCTCACAGCCGGCCCTCCCCGGGCCCCGAAGGTGCAGGCGGAAGGAGCCCCCACAGCCCCTCACCCCTTCGTAGATGGTGTCCTGGTTGGCGGGCATGCCCGGCCCTATCTCCGACGGGGAGACGGTGGGGTCGTAGTAGGGGTCGTAGTAACTCTCGTCCAGGTTCCGGATGGTTTCTTCAGTAAATTCCCCTTCCAAGTCGTCCTCCGGAGGCAGAGCCGGCTGGGAGGGAGGGGGCAGCGGGGGTCACTGGATGACCGTGAGGAACTGGACAGAGACCCCCTCCCTGCCCAGTCCCACAGCCTGGGGATGCCAATGATGGGGCCTCCCAGGAGCCCAGGCGAACTCGCTGGGGCCACTCCTGGGCCCCAGTGGCCTCTTCACGCATCTTCTCTCTCGCCACAGGGAGACTTCACCCCAAGCCCCACAGGACCCCATAGCAAGCTGGGGCTACACGGGCACCGCACGCTGTGGGGAAGTCAGTGCCGTCGGGGGCTCCGGCCCAAGGCCTCGTGGTCTTGGGGTAACAAGCCCCCAGTCCCATCCCGCTGACAGAGGGGTCTGGACCCATCAGAACCAGGTGTCTGCTCTGTGCCATCAAGAATCCGGCATCACGCAATGCCGACTGTGAAGCATTTGCTGTGTGCAGGGTGCGGTGCTCACCCCCTCCCCATCCGAAAGCTTGCCAACAACCCCTAGAGGAGGACCTGTGAGTGCCCCTTGTGAATGACAACTGAGATCCAGAGGGACGAAACTCTCCAAAGTCAGTGGATGAGGCTCCGAGCCAGGTCTGCCCAGCAGGAAAGCCCTGGGCACTAGGTCATGCCGGGCACTAGGGGGCCCCATGCCTCCTCTGCTGGTCCGGACCCCACGCTCGTGCACCTGTCCTGCCCGGCCCCCTCAGGCCAGAGAGGGACACTGCAAACACGCACGTCCTCATCCGCCCCCACCCGAACCCCGAGAGCCCAGGCAGGCGGGGCTCATCGTACCCACTTCGCAGATGGAATGCAGACAACAGTAAGACCGGCTCAGTGAGTCGGGGACCCCAAACCTGCTCAGCGCCCCTGGGGGCTGGGCTCTGCTGGGCTGGGGGGCAGGGAGCCAGCCCAGGACCCCCGAGGTCAGAGCAGAGAAAAGAGGGAGCCCCGAGCACTCCCCCAGCCCCTGCCCCCTCCCCTGGCCCAAGCCCACACGGAAGAGAACCAATTACATTGGAGGAGTTGCTGGTGCCGACAGTGCTGGTGGGGACCTCGGCCCCTGCGCCATGGTCAGGGGACTGGTCGGGGTTCTCGAAGCCCTCGTTGTAGTTCATGTCATCGTAAGGGGCGGGCGTGTAGTAGTCCTCGCTGGGCATGTAGTCGTAGTCCCCGATGCCGGGGTCCTCCTCCTTCCCGGCCCCCTCACTGGCGTCGGGCACCGGAGGGGCTGCTGTGGTGGGTGGGGTCTGCTCCTGAGAGCGGGGAACAGAGCGGGAGTCAGGGAGGTCTGGAGAGGACCCCCAGCACGGCCCCGAGGCCAAGCAAGGGCCCTGCGGACTCCATCCAGGCCGGGAGGAAGCCAGACCCGGGGCATGCTGTCCATGGCCTGAAACCCCCGATCCTGCACTGGAACGGGCAAAAGGAAAAGACCTCAGATGCCAAGCCACATGCCCCCCTCATGCCTACGTCTGCTGGTGGCACGGCAAGTGGCGAGCCCGCTGCCCCCCCTCCCCACGGGCACAAAGCACAGATGATCACCTGGCCCCCAGGGAACTGGTTCCCTGCCGAGCTTCCAGCCACCCCATCCTGGCCTCCACACCAGCCACGGCGTCCTCCCCACCATGGCCTGCAGCTCCCGCACAGACCTCGGCAATCTCTGTGGTCTCTCTAGCAGCTTCCACGGGCTTCTTGGTGGGGGTGGGCTCTTTGCCCGGGTCCTCCGTGTCCTCGTAGTAGGGGTACTCGTAGTAGTAGGTATCACCTTCACCTTCTCCTTCCGGGTACTGAAAGCAAATCGGGGCCACGTGAGGAAGGCGGGACCCCACCAGGAGCCAAGCTGCTCTCCTCACCGTCCAGGTTCAGCCAGGAAGGGGGGACACCAGAAAGCCGTGGCTCCGAACGGGCCTCCACCTGCTCCCGCTCTGTGGGCAGCTGAGGCAGCCCCATGGGAAGCACGAGGGAGGGAATGGGGGGCTCAGGGCCCTTTCAAAGAAAGTTGAGTCCTAAAAGGTGCAGACGTTCTGATCTTTTAGAACCAAGGGCCAGGACAGCCGCCAAGCTGTGGGGTCCTGTGGCAATGCTGCGGTCCCTCAGAATCCCCTGACCCTCACTGAAGCCCCAAACCACAGCGACAGAGAAGGTCTTGCCCCTAAAATGGGGACAGGGGCTTGGCCAGGAGGCCTTGGCTGCAGGGACTCAGCCCGGGCTTGGAAGCCCTGCCTGGGCCGTGGGACCCCAGCTTCATGAGGGCCACCCTTCCTTCTCTTCTGACCGGTCGGGACAGAAGGAGGCCAGGAGGACTAATGACAGCAGGGTGAACAGGACAGAAGCCGAGCGTCCCCTGAGACCCGGAAGCAGGAGAGGACCTTCACTTGGAAATGGTGGAGAGAACTATAAGCAGGCTGAACCACAGTGCTGCCGGGTGCGGCACAGGACAAACTTCGGATTCTTGCCCAGAGGGTTTATTTTAAAGGGGGGCCCCATGGCTTTTGTGTCCCTCCACCCCCCGCCTGCCTGCCGGACCCGCCCCCTCCCAAGGGGTCTGCCTACAACCCCACCATGAACCCCGGGGGGCTGACTCACGTATTCGTCTGGGTTGGGGTCCTGTGACTGGGGCTTGTCAGGGACGGCCGTGTCACAGTCGGGGCTATAGTGTTCGCAGTAATCGTAAGCTGCCCGGTGGTCCGAGACGAAGAGCAGCTGCTGGATATCACCCTGGAAAAGGACAAAAGCCCTTGAATAAGTGGCACACAGGGGACTCACATAGGGATCCGGGAGGCCAGTGGGGAGTAGCCCAGACACGCCCTGGGAGGAGCTTGTCCTCAGGACCAGCCTTCCTCTCAGCAAGCTGCTACCTCCAATCACCACTCAAGCTAGGATGGCCTGCCCATCCACCCACCCATCCATCCACCCACCCATCCATCCACCCACCCACCCATCCACCCATCCACCCACCCATCCATCCATCCATCCATCCACCCACCCATCCATCCACCCATCCATCCATCCACCCATCCATCCATCCACCCATCCATCCACCCACCCATCCACCCATCCACCCATCCACCCATCCATCCACCCACCCACCCAACCATCAATCCATCCACCCATCCATCCATCCATCCATCCATCCATCCATCCACCCACCCACCCATCCACCCATCCACCCACCCATCCATCCACCCATCCATCCACCCACCCACCCATCCATCCATCCACTCATCCATCCACCCACCCACCCATCCATCCATCCACCCATCCATCCATCCATCCACCCACCCATCCATCCATCCATCCATCCACCCACCCACCCACCCATCCATCCATCCATCCACCCACCCACCCACCCATCCATCCATCCATCCATCCACCCACCCACCCATCCACCCATCCACCCATCCATCCACCCACCCACCCACCCCTCCATCCATTCATCAGACACCTGTTGGGCACCTGTCAGGTGCCAGGCAAGTGCTCAGAGATTTTTGTGAACTGTGAGTGAAAATGCAAGCTGTAAACTCCACCCTAAACCTTGAGGGCTTGGAGGTGTGCTGTCTCCTTCCCTATCACCCCCAACCATGGGGTGGGGTGGGATTTATTTTTAAAGAGGAAAATACCATATAACCCAGAAATCCCAATCCTATGAACTAAGAGAGGTAAACAATTCACTCAAGAAAAAAATTGCAATGGGTATTCAAATAGGTCCATGGACACCCATGCTCACAGCAGCCTTATCTACAATAGCCAAGAGGTGGGAACAGCCCAGATGTTGCATGAACAGATAAACAATTGTGGTCTATCCATACATCGGAATATTATTCAGCCATGAAAGGGAATGAAGTACGGACACATGCTACCACCTGGATGAGCCTACGCTGCTAACCACTGAACATTCTGTTCACTGCCGTGGCAGTCAACAGTCCCACTATGTCAGATAGGAAAAGTATGCAACGATTCTATTTCATATTGCTCTCCTCAAGATGTGTCAAAGCAGACAAACAAAAAGAAACAAGAACCATAGGTCTCACGAATGTTGCCAAACATTTGATGTTTCCCTGGCAGAGGATCTTTGCGCCCCAATCAGATGGATATAAACTGACTAATACCATAGTGATTTTATTAATGATTAATGTTAGATGGTATTTACTATAAATCAGGTACTGGACAAGGAAACTGCTGTCACTCCCTTTGGCCCACAAGAACTCTATGAATTCTGTTCTATTAATTCCCATCTGAAGCTGAGAAAACTGGAGCCCTGGGGTCACCTGCCTGGCGTACACGGTCACACAACAGGGGAGGCAGGGCCAGCTCAATGCAGCCTGCACAGTATCCATCACTACAAGACATGCTGGGCTCAAGGAGGGAAAGGAACATGGAGGAACATGCCCAATGTTGAAACTATGTCATTAGAGATGGTGCCCAAGAAAGGATAATTGGGGGCTATGCCAGGTGTTGAGGTCCTTGGCCCGGAGCCCATCCCACCACATGCATATCCATCTATCCATCATCAATCCACCATCCATCCATCCATCCATCCATCATCCACCTACCATCTATCCACCATCCATCCACCATACATACATACATACATCTATCTACCAGCCATCTATCCATCCAACCACCCACTCACTCATCCAACCATCCATCCATCCACAAGACATCTGTCCATCCACCATCCATCATCCATTCACCACCTATCTACCAACCATCCACCCATCTATCCATCCAATAGCAATTATTGAGCACCTACTAAATGCCAAAGATGTAGCCACAGCCCAGAACCACTGCGTGGCATTGTTCACACTCTCTCTAACACTTTGCACTTGCCTTGTGCCCCATGGGTAAGATGCATATGCATACCATGTATTCATCTTGTTGTCATTGATGCCCCTTGAGTCCCACTGTCCCTTTCTGTCCAGACACCCGAGGCTACCCTGCCCCTGCACACCCACTCTCCCATATGGGCCAACAAAAGGCACGTTCTGCTCCTGAACACAAAGCCATGAGTGAAGCAAGAGAACATGGTAGCCGTGAGCTTGATCCAAAGGAGGCAGTGCTCATTCTGCACATGTCAGAACCGCAGGCCCACACAAGGAAGCCACGCCTTCCATCCCCTTCATTTGGTAAAGGTGTGTGAGCCCCTTCCCTGTGCTGGACCCTGACGAAGCTGGACAATGGAGGGCTGGGAGGATGTGCCACTCAAAGTCACTGAGCGTGGATCCCCAGATGGCCTCCTGGGGTCTGTGAAGTGAAGTGCCAGCCCCATGCACTGCTCTGAGGGACAGGGTCCATTACCCTTCACTGGCTTCCCAAAGCTTCTGTGGGAAAACTGGCCCAGAGATGGGGTGAGGTGAGGGTGACTCAGTGGCAGGCCTGGGTGAAAGTCTTAGAGTCCAGAAAAGCCTCATCCTACCTGATCCCTGAGACATGGGTCCAAATTATGTGCCCCCCGGCCCCAGTTTGGGTTTGAAGACCACGAAGATGAGCAAGGAGCTCAGAACTCCGGCCAAGCTGACCTGTCTCCACACACAGGGCTCTGAAGAGACTCCCCTGAAGACAATTCTGGCTCCCCTCCCCAAGTTCTGCTGTGCTCACTCCTTCGACTGGCAGAGCCGCCCGCCTCCATCCCTCCCTCCGTCTCTCCCTTTCCCATCCCCGCTCCCTCCTCTTTGTCCCTCTCTGCCTCTCTCCTTTTGGATGTCAGAGGCTCCTGGCCCACGCTGTAAACTCTCCGGCAGACGAGAACCATATGACAGGAACAGTGAACCAAAACCACACAGTTTTATTAAGCAACGTGACTTCTAGTTCAAACTTCATCCAATTCAAATAAAATATTTTCTTCTTTCAGCTGGCAACTTGACATCTGAATGTATGTTCTCCGAATGCAGTCTCCGGAAGGGAGAGGAGGCTCGGGGGCCTTTGGGGGTGGCCGTGGCTGCCAGCACCTGGCCTCCCCTCCGTCGAGCCACCAGCACACGGGACTGCAGCCGTCTGGTAAAGGGCCTGCCTCCCAGGAAGGCCAAGTCCTCGGGCCCTGGCCACATGTGGCACATCTGTGTCCCTGTGCCCCAGGGTGTCCCGCCCAGAACCAGGCCGCTGGGCCCCTGCAAGCACGAAGCTCTCTTCATTCCCAAGGCCCACCCTCCTCTGCAGACGCCTATACTTGCGGCCAATCATTTTTCCCACAAACCCCCGAGGGGTTTCCACACCAAAAACATGTGCCCCTTTGTTCCATGGGCACGTATCTCAAAGGGCCCCTGCACCTCCGTGAGAAGGGGAAGCGGAGGTGTGGGTCCGAGCCTCTTGGAAGCTCCTTGTCCAAAGCCCCTGCCGTCCCCCTCACCTCTTCCCTGCACATGTGGGAGTTTTTCAGGTTGGGGTGTCGGATACCCGTGTGCTCTTTGCAGAGAAGTCGTCCCCCACGGAACTTTCTCTTGTTGGGACCAGACACAACCCAAGAATCTTTCTCACCCCCCACGCCGTGCCTTGGAGACGGCATGCCCTGGGGCTGGCCCTAATCTGGTGCACAGTGTATTCCGCATGTCCCACCAATGCTCACAACGTCGTGACTGTTCTGAGAGCATTTTCACGAGGCCTCCTCTGGCGAAACAGGCTCCAAACCACAGATCCTGAGGTTCCCTCGGCGACCCCCCCTTTCCCAGCAGGGCCTTTCTCCGTGGCCACTGGTGGGCGATGCTGGGGGCCTGGCACGAAGGCCCCTGCTGCCCACAGCCTCAGCCCCTCGGGGCCCAGTGGGCATGGTCAGCGGGACAGCCCTGGGCGCGGGGTGTCTGTGCTCTGGGGGGACGAGGCAGAAGGCGGGAGCCAGGGGCCGGCATAGGAGGCCCACCCGCGAGTACAAGGAGCACACACAGCGAGGCCCCTGGCGAGGCCCCTGGCCTGCAGTTTCTCAGGACCCAGTGCGGGCCTTTCGGGAGCCGAACGCCAGCTCTGTGAGGCTGGCCGAAGGTCAGAGTTGCCGGCAGGGTCCCTGACCCTCTGGAAGCAGTGAGGGCAGCCCAGGATTTTTCTGATCAAGTGTCCTCTCGGGTGGGGGAGACTCTGACTAGGAACCCTCAACCAGCCTGGCCTTGACCTTGGAAGAGTCGGGAGCCCCCTGCCCCGAAAGCAGCCTAGCAACCCCCAAACGCAAAGACTCACGGCCCACTTGTAACATCTGGACTTGTCTGGGGATGTGTATGTGTGTGTGTGTGTGTGTGTGTGCGTTCACGGGCATGGCACAGGTGTGCACAGGCAATACAACGGACGACCTTCGCGTGACCTTCTAGTCTGGGTGAGCCACTTCTGAACAGAAACAGAAAGAGAGCCTCTGTCCTTAGGGACCCTTGGGAGAAAGTGAAGAGGCATTATCACCTCTGGCCGTGGGGCACCCCGAGCTGCAGTCAGGAGTTATGGGGCGACGGAGGGAGGCGGTGGACACCGGGCCTGGAGCGGATGTGCCCAAGAGTGACTGAGTGCAGTCCAGGGGCGGGGGGCTCACACCCTGGCCCAGCCCCGCTGCCGGCACGGTCACACTCCTGCTGGCCCCCGGGGCGGGGAGCCAGGGAAAGGCCACCTGCCAGGCTGCAGGGCTCCCTCTAAAGCCTAGAGGTTCACGCTTCAGTGATAGCAGGTACCCCGTCAATAACCAAAACTGTTACTCAACTAGAACCAGGGGCTGTTCGCCGTCTCGGAGGCGCCGGACCCCGTCTCAGGTGGCGCCTTCCCTTTGCTGGGCACTCGTGGGAGCTCTGTGCATCCTGCCCCAGGGTCTCCCTGCCCCCAGGCTCACTCGGGACGCAGGGACCTGGGCACTCAGCGGAGCTGGGGCTTCTCAAAAGGGGTCCCGTGGAGGAGCCTGGGGCTCTCCAGCAGGGTTTACACGCCAGGCTGCCCCACAAGATGCTGGTTAAGAAAGCCTTTATGGGGTTATGTTATAAAGGTCAAAACCCCTGATGCAATAAAATGGTCTCACTTTACAGACTAGGAGTGTGAGGTCAGAGGAGGGGGTCCCCCAGATGGTCCCCCAGGTCTCAGTGGCAGCTGGGCTCCAGGGTCCAAGGCCAGGGGTCCTTCTAGTCTGGGGAAAGCAGTGATAGGTCCACCGTGTGCCTGGCCGCTGCTGGGCACCTCCTGGGCATGTCTCCCCTGAGCCTCCCTACAGCCCCCATTCACAGATGGAGAAACTGAGGCAGCAAAGTCCAGGAACTTTCCAGAACCAAGAAGGTTACCCACCGCATACTCCTCACCCTTCTGGCATTTCACTGCTGTCTTACACTTGAGCCGTCCCCACGTCCCCACCAACAGCAGCCAGAATCCACGGAGCGCTCCCATGCCAGTCTACCCCTGCAATCTCTGGCTTCCGGTCCTCAGAGGTTGCCCTGCTCAAAGCCCTCTCACACAGCTCCCCCTCCCCCATGCCCAGGCTGCCAGTGCGGACCGTCCCCTCCACCCCCAGGGACCAGGAGAAGCCCTCTCCCTCCACGGAGCCTTGCCTGGCTTTGCCCCCTTTCCCGTGCCCGCAAAGCCCTGAGTGGCAGGTGAGCTCCTGACCGAATCCTGGCTGACTGCTCTGTTCACAGGGCCCAGCAAGGAGGCAGCCCCTCCAGCCTCCCTCCAGGAGCACAAAGCACCTGCCCCAGACTCCCTGGCCTGACAGTGGGCATCGTGCTGCCCCCCACACACCGGGCCGGGCAGCTGTCCTACCAAGGGTCCCCTCCCTCAGCAAAGGCCACCCGGTCCCGGGGCTGTGGTAGTGACCCCAGCCCCCTCCCCGTGACAGCATCCTCCGCATGAACTGCCCCCACGTGCCTCATCATGGCTCCTCTGTGCTCACACGGGTGGGCTCGCCCTGTCTTCTCTCTTATCCCCATTTTGTGGATGCACACACTGAGGCTCAGAGAGGCAGGGTCCCTCTCGCAAGGGCACAGAGTGGGGGGCTCCAGAGTCACTGTCCTGCAGCTCCACCAAGAGCAGCCTGGCCTCCATGGAGTTCAAGTGGGATGTCCTGCTTGGATGACAGTCGTCGTCCTCTGCGTGGGCACACGAGCCTCGGGAGTGCAAGCGGCACCTGCGTCCACATCTGGGCCCCAGGCCCGCAGCTTGCCCGGTGGTGGCCCGGACCCCCTGCCAGAGAAACCAGCACTCGCTGTTTTCACTCCGTGTCTCGTTCTGATGCCGACCGTTTTCTCCTCCTACTGGCTTACGTCTGCCCCTGCCAGGTCAGTAGAGCCCCGCCCAGCCCCTAGAAGCTTCTGCCGTGGTGCCCAGCAGTCATGAAGGCCGCTCTGTCCGCAGCACAGCCTCGGCGCCCGAGGCGACAGTCCGCGGCCCTTCCCCTGCCGAGCACCGGTCGGCATCAGGCGCTCAGATGCAGCGGGGCACGCGCGATCCTTGGCCCTCGCGGACCTGGGAGCATTTTGCTCAGGGAGCTGGTTCCACTTTTCCGATAATGAGATTTCATCCAGCCTGCATTTCTGCTATGAGCTGAGGAAATTGCAAAGTTTTCGTTGGAGAGCTTGGCAGCCTTGGGGGCCGTGGCGCCAGAAGCGGGAGTCTGCCCCACGGAGGGTGCTTCCCCGCCCGGCGCACCCCTGCGGCTGCCCCCGCAGTCCCACGTCGGCTTCGTTCCCCTCCCATGGCCCTGAGTTCGGCATCCCTCCTCTCAACAGAACTCCCGGGCCCCTGGGGCGGCAGCCAGCCCTGCGTCCATGGCCTGCACCATGGCCCCCCTCATCCAACCCACACAGGCCCCACAGGGACCCCCGTCGCACACTCGGCTTTCCCTGTGGGTTCAGCCATCTAACCTCAGAGAGCACTTCATGCTCCGAGATGGAGACATGCAGGTCATTCCAGACTGCAGTCCATGTGGTCGGCAAGCACTCTGTCCCTGGAGCCAAATCAAGAGCGAAGCTTCCCCCTTTCGGTCGCCAGCGGGCTCTGGCCACAAACCAGCAGCGACCGTGCGAGTCCGGGTGCCCGCGGACCGGGGCGTCATCACCTGCAGTGTGGGGAGGTCCAGGGACCCCAGCCCGGCTCTCACGGGACAGAGGAGGGAGGCAGTGGGGAGGCCAGCACACCAGAGTTTCCATCCCACCCCCAGAGGCACCGAGCCACCGTTTGCTCATCTGAGGGGGAAGCAGAGCCAGACTCGGGGGGCTGCTGGGAGAGTGGAGCCCACCCGGCCTCTGTGACCTCTCAGGGCTAGCAATGCACACAGAGCCCCAGGGATGCACGCGGCCACAGACCACCACCCTGGCAGAGTGTTCCTTCCCGGGGAGCCTGGTGGGTTCCGGCCACCGTGACCCATGCACAGTGGCTGGGGCACACTGGGGTGCCCTCCTATGGCCACCTCCTCAGTGCCCTGGAGACTTCACACATAAAGGCCACCATATTCCCCTGTTCACGCTCTTGGGACCCAAACAAGTCGCATCTAAAATCGTGTGTGACGTTGTTCACCCATGACTCACACACGATGGAAAAGAAAGGCCCCATGCCAGAGGAGGTCGAAATAACTTTTTCCCTGATTTTCGGAGGGCCTGTGGAGTCTGAGAGGGAGTTGAACACTCTCTAGGCAAGTGTTAAAGATGTACTTCCACGTGGCGGGAAACCACTCCTGCTGCCCCCGCCCCCCGGCGCCGCCTGGCCAGGCATCCCGCTCTGTGACCTTCCCCACCACATGGCCGCCTCCGGCCCTGGTACAATTACCACCCGCACCACCAGCCAAGTGCTGCCCCAGGGTGTCTAGGGTCGTGTCTGCTCACACATGCGTCTCCACGACAGGGGCACGGTGGCCAGGGGGCAGGGCGTCGAGTCCCAGCTGCATCAGGCCCTGAAACTGGCCGCAATGACTAAAGGGTCAGCTTGGTGAACTCAGAGAGGGGACACCTTGTCCCCAGACTGAGCCACAGGACAGCAGACCCAGTGGCAGGGACCAGGCTGTTGGGCGTACCTCCTCAAAAGGCCATGAGACTCTCTGTAGGGCCCGGTCTCACCCCCTTTCCTGCTGGCGGTGCGGCCCTGGACACTTCACTCTGGACATTTAGCCACCAGCCCAGCCACAGAGGCCCACACTTGCCACGCGGACAGCACATGAGTGAAGCGGCCCCATCCTTCTCCCCCTGGACTTTCAGAGCAGGGAGCCTGTGGACACTGGGCTGACCAGCGGGCACAGGGAGATCTCTGAGCACAAGGGACATGCACTTTGTGACAAGCTGTTCAGAAGAAGGAGCAAGGACCCTGGGCACCGCTGCACAGAGACACGGGGCACTGACCACCATGGCCGGGGCGCTGGGTCCTTCCCTCACCAGCTGTGGGGCCTGAAGCGTGTCCTTCATCTCTCCAGGCCTCCATTGGTTCATTTGTGAAAGACGATGATGAGACCTGCCTGGTGGAAGTGTCCTGAGGACAGAGTGTGATGGTGGGTGCAGAACATGCCTGGGTCTGGCACCCAGAGGGCCTAGGCAGATGAGCAACTGCCCGCACCACCAGCATCACCACCAGCATTACTACCAACACCACCAGCATTACTACCACCACCAGCATTACTACCACCACCAACACCATTACTACCACCACCAGCATTACTACCAACACCAGCATTACTACCAACATCAACACCATTATTACCAACACCAGCATTACTACCAACACCAGCATTACTACCAATACCAGCATTACTACCAACACCACCAGCATTACTACCAATACCAGTATTACTACCAACACCAGCATTACTACCAACACCACCACCATTACTACCAACACCAGCATTACTACCAACACCACCAGCATTACTACCAACACCACCACCATTACTACCAACACCACCAAGATTACTACCAACATCACCAGCATTACTACCAACACCAGCATTACTACCAACACCAGCATTACTACCAACACCACCAGCATTACTACCAACACCACCAGCATTACTACCAACACCACCAAGATTACTACCAACATCACCAGTATTACTACCAACACCAGCATTACTACCAACACAACCACCATTACTACCAACACCAGCATTACTACCAACACCAGCATTACTACCAACACCACCAGCATTACTACCAATACCAGCATTACTACCAACACCACCACCATTACTACCAACACCACCAAGATTACTACCAACATCACCAGCATTATTACCAACACCAGCATTACTACCAGCATTACTACCAACACCACCACCATTACTACCAACACCAGCATTACTACCAACACCAACACCATTACTACCAACACCAGCATTACTACCAACACCAGCATTAGTACCAACACCACCAAGATTACTACCAACACCAGCATTACTACCAACACCAGCATTACTACCAGCATTACTACCAACACCACCACCATTACTACCAACACCAGCATTACTACCAATACCACCAGCATTACTACCAACATCACCAGCATTACTACCAACACCAGCATTACTACCAGCATTACTACCAACACCACCACCATTACTACCAACACCACCACCATTACTACCAACACCAGCATTACTACCAGCACCACCACCATTACTACCAACACCAGCATTACTACAAACACCACCAACATTACTACCAACACCAGCATTACTACCAACACCAACACCATTACTACCCCAACCAGCATTACTACCACCACCAGCATTACTACCAACACCAACACCATTACTACCAACACCAGCATTACTACCAACACCACCACCATTATTACCAACACTAGCATTACTACCAACACCAGCATTACTACCAACACCAGCATTACTACCAACACTACCACCATTATTACCAACACCAGCATTATTACCAACACCAGCATTACTACCAGCATTACTACCAACACCAGCATTACTACCAACACCAGTATTACTACCAACACCACCACCATTACTACCAACACCAGCATTACTACCAACACCAGCATTACTACCAACACCACCAACATTACTACCAATACCAGCATTACTACCAACACCACCACCATTATTACCAACACCAACATTACTACCAACACCACCATTACCACCACCACCACCACGCCATCGGCCCTGGATCCCTGACAATGTCTCACCAATGTCTCCTGTAGAAAGGTCTGATGAGTCATCACATCGCTCATGTAACCAGCATCTTTAGCACCCCTATCGTGAGACTCATGGACACAAAGATGAAGAAATCGGGATCTCTGACCACAAGTCTCAAGCTCTAATGCTTCCCCAGGAGGTGGCAGAGGTGACCGAGTGACTAGCTGCCAGGGTTCAAGGAAGGCATGCTGGGGTGGCTGGCCTCAGAGCTGGGCCCAGGTGGAGGTTCACATCCATACACAGCCTCTCTGGGGTCCTCCCTTGGCCACCATGTCACCCCTGTCCCCTGGGAGGAGACTCTCCACCCCACCTTGCCCGTCCTAGGCTCAGACCCCAGGTCTTCAACTCAGCCTTCGCTGGGCACAGTCCACACCCACGATCATCCTGCCCTGTGTCCCGAACGCATTATCGGAGCACCACATCGCACCGTGGTCGCTGATGGGCTCGGCATGCACCGACCCCTCCACCTTCTCCGTAGGAAACGCTTCGCCACCACATCCCCCTGGTCCACACTGGTACAACTCGTTGTTTTGAACCCAAGTGCAGAAACCCACATTCATGCCCACCGAATTTCATTTCTTTGGCTCCAGGGCGTGGTCCCAGCCTAGAAGACCTCTCTGAGTCTTATCTGTCAACCAGGAGAGTAACTCGGCATCATCCCTGACAGTCAGGCCTAGCTGGGGTCGCTCTGCACATCCACAGCCACCGGAATGTTCTCACTAACGTGCAGAACACACGCGTCCCTGCTGTGGGGGTGGCAGGGGGAGCACCGGGGGTGGTTTGGAGGCCAGGCTGCTCCGCGTGCCCCTGCCCGCACCCCCCGCCTGAGAAGACTCTGCACCATGATCCACCCTCACTGCAGGCTGTAGCGTGAGGGGCCAGGCATCACGAACAAGGGCCACGTGCCATGACTCCAGCCAGGGTCCTGGGCTACACCCCAAACCTGGGCCGCCCCGGCTGCAAACACCCACTACTAGACATGACAGAGACAGGCTGGGTCGGTGTGGCTAACTCATGGGGATAATCTGTGCTCCCCAACTCCTGAGAAGTGGCTTCCAACACAGCCCCCCAGAAGCATTAACGTAGGCAAGCAAGGCCCAGCTCTGCAGAAGGCTGTGTGCACCCAGAGGAAACCACGTCCTCCAGGGTTTGTAGGCCCCCAGGAGGGCCGAGAGTCATCCCTGTGTCCTCGAGCCCTGGCGGCCAGCTGGTCACCCCCAGAACCTTCTCCAGCGTGTTCCTGTGGGCACAGACGGTTGGACTGGCTGCAGCTGGACAGAAGCCACCTGGAGAGGCCTGGAAGTTCCAGCGTAGACCAGAGAGTAGGGGCTCCAGGTTTAAAGTGAACAGCACCAGCACCTGGGCTGGCTGGGGCAGGAAGGAGGAGGGTCTCTCTGAGTGGGGCACTCATTGGCCTTGGGGCCCATAAAGAACTAAAAACCAGGGGCTGGTTGGAGGGTCACCGCCAAGACACAAGTTAGCGGGCAGCAGCTCTGTGGGGCTGGAGGCCAAGTCACCTAAAGGGAGGGACAGAAGTCTGACGTCAGAGGCCCAACGCCGCTCACCCCTTCCTCTGAGAACTGGAATGTCCTTCTGATCCAGGACAGGGTCCAGACCTGGGCCCAAAGTCTGGCACTGCGCTTCCCTGCTGTGTGCCCTTGGGCAGGTGGCTTTACCTCTCTGGACTCCAGGGAGCCCGTGAGCACTGAGGAGCCAACACAACACGCATGTCCCAGGCTGCTCTGCAGAATCGTCCGGGCAATTATCAGGATAAGACTATCAGCCGGAGGTACCCTCCTTAATGCCGGGAGGGCTGTTACTATTATCTGCTTTTCTAAAGAGGACAGAGGGAGGACATTCGGAGGCGCAGCCGCTGGCCCATCCAGGGCCTTGGGTTTTCTGAACAAGCCTCCCAGCTCGGCCTGGTGCCCGGCTCCTCGGACACCGAGGCGGCACGGTGCAGACCTCGCAGGGCCTGTCCTCCCCAGTGCTGAGAGCTTCCGAACAGAACCGGGGTAGCACAGTGGGAAAATGAGTCTGCGCTGGATTCTCCATGTGCTCAGAGAGGAAGACCTCCAACGAGCGCTCCGCACAACCATCAGAGGCCCCAGCGCCCTGCCCCCAAACACAGGGACATGCGCTTAGGAAGGGGCCACCCAACAAATGTGCACACGGACGCCCCAGTATTGGAGGCTCTCTGTCCCAAGGTGATGTCACCCCCTGGAGGCCCAGGGATGCTGAAGGCCCATAGCCAGCCTGGGGAGCCCCTCCGCCGCCCATGAAGTACGCCCCTCGGGGGTCCCACCACACCCCACACCCTCACAACTGCAGCCCCTGGGCCGGCACTCTGCTGGTAAGGGCTGGACGCTAGCACCCCCACCTGCTGGCTGGGCTTGCAGATGTCCCTCTAACTCTCGCACCTGCAACACAAGGACGGTAAAGACAGTGACAATCCTTGTCATCACAACAACCGTGGCATTCGCAGCTCCCCTCCCCCAGCGTGGTCCGGAGAGTCTCACAGTTCGAGGCCCTCACACAGCATGGATGAGGAGGGACGCCCAGTGCTGGGACCGTCGTCAGGCCCCCTCCCCCAGCACTCACAAGCCTAGCAGCCCCATCTCCTGCACGAGGAGACAGAGTCCCAGGCTAGCCCCAACCCATGCAAATGGTAAAGGGAGGTCAGGGCCACGATGAAGCCTCCCCACGTCCCCTGACAGCTAGCAGCAGTAAAGAAAAAGTCCCCGGGGCCCCCTGCCCTCCGGTCACCCACATGGGCAGCTCCCAAGCTCGGGCACCACTGCAGGCTGGACCGCAGGACTCTGCATCCAGAAGCATGGGCCGCAGAGTCCTGCCCCTCCAGGAAAGCTGCCGATCCTCCCCCGTCCACTGATCGGCCCTAGCCCGTACCCGCCGCAGCCCTGCAGGTGACCTCGAGGTGACATACCCTCCCTGGAGCCCCGGCGCCAATCCTCCCCAGGGACCCGCACATCAGAAAGTCATTCCACAAGCCTGGACTCCCAGCCCTGCATCAGCCCATGGGCTCAGAGTTTCCATGGAACAAACCTGAAGCCCTCTCAGGCCAGGAAGCAGGGCCTGCCTGACTCTGTGGGGTCTCTCTGACCCCTCCTAGCCGCTACCCTCCCAGCTGCTTGGCTCAACAGGGATCATGAGGACCCAGCACAACCCAGGCCAGCTCCAGGAGCACATCCTCAGAGCTCGGTCCCCACCCCAAGCACCCTGACCACTCAAGGCACAGCCCCAGATGAAAGCCCCTTGGCCTGGGCACCAACATGAGACCCGCTGCCACCCTGCTCGGGCCAGCCTGTGCGAGGCAGTCACCCCAGCCGACGTCCAGCTGGTCACTGGCCCCCAGCCCACAGGCCGCTAGCCACAGTACCAGGCAGAAGTCCAGGCCCAGGCTTGCCCACGGCCCAGCCCTTCCTGGACCTGAGCTGGAGACAAAAATATACCTCAAACACTCTGCATACTGTCCTCTGTTGGCCAGGCAGTCGCCCATCCAAGCCAGGAGCCACGCTCGGGGCTGCCCGTGACCGCTCCCTCCAGCCAGGAAGAGCTAACCATCCTGCCTCCTCGGCCAGACCCGACTCAACAGCCCAAGAAAGCCTCCATTTGAAACCAACCAAACAGTCATGCCCAGAGACGAGCTCTTCATTAACTACACATGCCCTATAGGAATTAATGGGTAAACCTTCCACACTGATCTGCGGGCGGGTTAAATAGCGACCCCAAAACAAAGCTCCAAGTCCTGTTCCCCAGACTCTAGGAACGGGACCTTATCTGGAAATGGGGTCTTTGCAGATGTAAGGAAGTTAAGGGTCTTTCAAGACGAGACCATGCTGGATTAGGGTGGGCCTAAATCCCATGATAAGTGTCCTTAGAAGAAAGACAAGGGGCAGACAAACGAGAGGAGGAGAAGCCGCGTGCAGATGGGAGCAGAGCCTGTAAGGACGCGGCCTGAAGCCAAGGAACCCCGGGGCCACCAGGAGCTGGGGGAGGCAGGAAGGACCCCCACCTAAGGTCCTCGGGAGGGAGCTCAGCCCTGCTGACACCTTCATGTCAGACCTCTGGCCTCCAGAACTGGGAGACAATCAATTTCTATCTTTCTGAGCCACCAAATTATGGAGACTTGTGGGGACTGCAACATCCCTGCCCTTCCCAGGAATTAGGGAAGGTCCCTGGGAAGTGGGCAGAGCCAAAGACCCAGTCGAGAGGCTCCAACCTTGCTCACTCCTGTCCTGCAGCATCCCTTGGGGTCCGCCTGAGAACTGCATCGGCAGGCACGGGGCTGGGCCTCACACAACGGTCAAGGCAGGGAGGTGCTCCCAGGGAAAGCTCAGACGGGCACTGAGGAGGGGCAGGGTCCTATTGGTCCTGGGACGGGGAAGGACGGAGCAGGACGGACCAGGCCCTTCAGGTGCACTCCGCCTGCTGCGGGCCCCACCCAGGCATGCCATTGGCAGCTAGAGGGCCTGGGTTTGAGCTGCCCGCCCTCTCCCCCAGGGCCATCCCTCGGGCCCATGACTTAGCCCCGGGAGCTCCCACGTCTCCATCTAAAGTCAGGGCACACGGGCCTAGAGCAGGGACAGCATGCCATGCAGACAGGGGTCCCCCCCCTGCTGCTCCGCGTGCCTGGGAGGCCCTGGGACTCAGTGGGCCTGCACACAGGGCCACGCCAGCCCGGGCAGGGCAGGGGTGGGGGCCCCGGGCTCAGAATGGCCTACACTGTTGTGCGGCTCAGGCTCCGTACCAGGACAGCAGGAGGACCCTGTGTGGCACAGCCCCGGACTGTGGCACCTATCTCGCAGCAGGGCAACAGAACAGCCTGGCAGGTATTCCAGATGGAGCCACGGTCCCCCCCGGGTCTGGCTGCGGAGGCTGGTTCTTCCTGTTCCCAGCATGGGTCTAACTGGCAACACCAACTGCGGAAACACCCCTGGACCGGGAGGGGGGCGGGGGGGCGGGGGACACGGGGGCTTTACCGGCGGCGCCCCAGAGCCTCGAGCCACGGTGTCCGAGCGTGAGCTCAGAGCTGGCCCCACCAGCCCCACAAATGCACCACCTTCCCAGGATGGGAGAAGCACACTCTAGAACACACTCGCAGTTCCTCTCCACAGAGAAATTTGGGTCAACATGACAGCACTGCGGGGATGCTGATGGAAACAGAATGAACAAAAGTGCTGCTTCCCAGCCCCAGAGAGAACAGATCCTCCAGCAAACAGCCTCCAGGGTCAAGGGCCCGGGGGTCCCAGTCCTACAGCTCCCCAGTCACAGCCCATGTGCTCCACTGGCCCTGGGTCCCCCGCGTGCACCCCCAGCATGCGTCCCTGTGGCAGGTGACGGGATGGTCCCTGGAGGGGCCTGGGAGCTCCGAGGTCGTAGCCTGGGCGGTGAAAGCCAGGATGTGGACCCAGGCCTCCGACGCCAAGCCCACCGCTCTCTCGCCTTCGAGACGCTGATGCTAGGAACCATGCACACGGAGGGACAGTGGCTCTGCGCTCCCCAGAGGGGTCCCAGGCCGCCTCATGGATGGCCGAGAAAGCCCAGCCCAGCAGAGGTCCACTCCTGCTCCAGGAAAGCTGCATTCCAGGAAAGAACATGTCAGTGGAAAAGCCAGGCCTCTGGAAAATGGGAATCAGGGATGAGGTAAACCCTTGTCTTTCCAAATGAAAGGCGGGTGGACAGACGGGAGGACCGTCACTTGGGTGTGATGCCATCTTCTTCCCGCCGGCACCCAGGGGCGTGCAGAGAAAGCCCCAGTTTACAGTCTGTTTGGTCTTGTTGCCCCTTGAAACATCCAACAGCTTAGAAGCAGGTTTGGCGCCGGGCCCAGAACTCCCTGGCTCCCCGTCCCCTGGGGTAGGCCTCCCTCTGTTCCCGGCTCACCAGAGAGGAGGGTCCTCCCACCACAGAGGCTCGCCCCCCGGCCGAGCCCCACCCTCCAGACCCCTCCACCTGGAACACCCACCAGCTCCAGGCCCCACAGAGGAGCCAAGGGTGGGGAGGGGGATGCCGGTCCCCCGGATCAGCCCGTGTTTCCGAGCCAGGGCCGGAGAGAGTGCTCAGCAGGCTGGGCAGGGAAGGCCAGCTCTGGCCTGCAAACAGCTTGTGCTGGCTCTTCCTGGAAGGTTCTGGGGCTTCATTGACCCCACAGGTCAGGGCACTCTGATGTCCTCGGGACCTGTGTGGGACCACGGGAGCAAGCACCCACCGGCATCATCAGGACCACCCGGGATTCACCCTGGCTGGGGAAGGTCGTGACCCAGTTTCTGAAGTCCCAGTTTCGTTGGTCAGGTGGACAGAGAGATGCACGGGCAGCTGGGAGTGTGGCGCCCGCCCTGCGATGTGACACCAGAGCAGGACTGTCAGGCTCCCGGCAACAACAGGTCTGGGGACCCACCCTGCTCCCCTGCAGTTTTGCTGGGCGACCTTCTGCAGGTTCTTCACCCTCTCTGGTGCCAACGTCCCGGGAGTGGTGAGGGTTGATGGCAGGGCAGAGCACTTGGCGGGTATCGTCGCGGGCCCGGCTGGCCAGTGCTGACCTGGCTGGCCTCCTACCCAGCCCTACCACGGAAGGAAAACAACCACTTCCCAACTCCTGCCAGACATAATCGCTTTCCCTGGCACTCTCGTCTGTGTTTCCAAAAACACAAAGCTCGTTCCTAAGCCCTGGAAGAAAACAAGACTTTTTCCTGCCTGGGGAGGCCCACAGGACCCCTCTTCTAAAGAACAGCTCCCCACCTCCCCTCAGCCTGCCTGGCACCCAAGCCACCCAGGACCCCAGGACACAGGCACATCCCAGGGGAAGGAACGGGACGTGGGACACACAGCTCCGCAGGGACACCGGGGTGAACAGCACCCCAGAGCAGCCCTGCAGAGCGCGCAGAGGGTCTGGGGCAGTGTGGTTCTCTGGAGCCTGGAGGGTGCATTTTACTCAGAGTCCATCCAGAGTGTGGGCCTCCTCCGCCCATTTTCCAGATGAGGACATTGGGCTTGGAGAGGCTTAGCAATGGGCTCCTGGTTATCAGCTAGAAAGGAAGTGGTTGAGGCCCAAAGCCCGTGGGACCTTTGCATGCACTTCCTCCTGGGGTGGCTTCAGGAGGGACTGGACTGTCCTGTCCCCTGTCCAGCAGGGCAGACCCGTCACAGGCTCACACCGGGGCTGGGAGACCAGGGGCTGCCGACCTGCACAACCAGGCCCAGGGTCTGCACCTGGGAGGAAGGGTTCACCGCAGCTCCGAGTCCCTATGCCAGGCTCTCGCCCTGGACGGCACTTCATTTCGGACAAGGGGGTTTCTGTGGGGCCATGTGCACCCCAGGAAAAACCCCAGTGCCCCAACAGGCTCTCTGGAGTTTAGTAAACCCCTGTCTGGACGCAGCACTCAACATAGTACTCAGTGTGTGTGCCCGTGGTGATGGGCGCCCCCACCAAAGTCACCCCGAATCCTTCCAGCTCACCCAGGCCCTTGCAGAGCTGTGGGACAAAGTGGCATTTAATGAGGGAAAGATGTCCTTCCAGGGGAAGAACGTGGAGGCTGGAGAAATCGTTTTCAACGTGCCGCCCCCCCCCCCAAGTTTGAAGAGCTTCTAAGAGAAGCCCAGTGGTTAACACGGGGAGTGCCGTTATTTGGAATCTGGTGGAAAGTAAAAGAGTTAAGTCACTTCTATTTCAAAAGAAACAAAGACTCTTCCTCTCTTGCCCTGAGGCCCAGGGTGTCTGGGCCTCGAAGGCCAATGCGCCCAGCTCGGTCACTGCCCCGTGAAGAGAAAAGCCAGACAGAAGGCTTGGGGGCCACTGTGCCACTGGCCTTCGTTGCGAAAGCCAGGTCACATTTTCCAACGTGAGCAAGTCTAGCAGCCAGGAAAGTCCACGTCTGGGAAAACACCAGCACCTCGCGGGCCCCAAAACCTCCCGCTCCTGGCAGCCGCTCTGGCTGGAACAGCAGGAACACCGCGGCCGGCCATTCCAAGCACGTTCCTGACCTGCACCTCGATGCAACGCCGGCCCGCCCCCAGCCGCACGGGGAGGCCTGCGCTGCCCCCCACACGCGCACCGCGGGCCCCACGTGGCCGCCATCCCATGCTGCAGACGGGGACCCTGAGTCTCGGACAGGCCAAGCAGCCCAGCCAGCGTCCCCCAGCGGGGTTCAGGCCCTGACCTCTCCCGGGGCTTCCCTACAGCAATGCAGTCTTCGTATCTTGTGCTCCTGGGAAAATAGCTCCTTCTGGCTCAGCCAGAATATCCAGGAAGTAGTATTTGCTTTAGGATCCTAAATTTTTTTTTTTTTAAAGGTAGAGAAAGCTTGTTCCGGCCTCTTTACAAAGACAGGCACACCGTGAGCCCACCCGAGGCACGAGAAATGACGCGGATTTCCGCCTAGCACAGAAAAGCTACCACACAGTAAATGAATTCAAACCCGTGAAGCCACAGCCCAGCATTGGCACACCTTCCCGCCTCCAGATCCAGAACTTCAACCGACAGGAAGAGGGCCAGCGTCCGCAGTGACCCTGGCTCCCCGTCATGAGCAGGCACCCGCGTAGCTGAGCCCAGGTGAGCCCCCAACATCCCTCAAGGTGCCATGACTAGTCCCCACGTTAGACAAATGAGAGTCCCCAAGCTCAGCAACGTCACCTGCTTTACCTGGATCCTGCCACCAGCGAGGGATCTGTACCAGCGACAGCTCAATCCCAGTCTGTGTGACCCCCGTGCCTCCGACACCAGCTCCCCAGGAGAGCCCCTCAGCCACCCCCGGCCTGGCTGACAGTCCTGGCCATCCTGCAATTCAACCCAGGTCTCTGGGCAAGTCGGGTCAGAAATGTGCCCATGGGGTGTGTCTCCAGAACTTGCAAAATTTGGCAGCACCAGAGGGCTCCAGGCTCCACCCTGCCCTGCTGTCCCAGGACACGCCAAGGGCGCCCACGCCCAGCAGGGCCCATGGACCCACCTTCACAGGCTGGCTCCCCAGCCTTCTCTTAGCGGCCCTCCCACCCCATCTCCGTGTAGACATGTCTGTTCTGGGCCTTGCTTGTCCATCGTCCCACCTCTCCACCTGCCTTGACACGGAACTCAAATCAAAACCAAGCTACTAATACCGTCGAGCGCCTACTCTGAGGGTCGCCATGTGCCACAGCCCCAGGAAGTACTGTGTTCATGATCCCACTGCACAGACAGGAAAGCTGAGGCTAAGACACGGCAGGGCAACTTGCCTGAGCCTCCAAATCCAGCACGCGAGATGGGGGGCTTGCACCGGGCGAGCCACCCTCCTGAGAGGTTTTGTGGTCATGCCACATGCACCGCTGTGACTTTGCAGAAAGATGAGGCTTTGGAAAAGTCACTCTTCACCTGCTCAGCAGCAGACCCTCCCCACCGGCCAGCCCTGGAATCTGCAGAGACATCACTCCATCTAGAACAGAAATGGGAGTAACAAGCACGCAGTCTCTCCCTCCGGGACCCCCGCAGTGCACAGGGATCCGGTCGACACCTGACCAGCCTGGGGGTCTCCAATTCACCGAGTAGATGCCCGGGCCCGGACACCCTACCTCAGGTGTGAGCACAGGGCTGGAGGGCATGGAGCATTCCTCTCAAACATGGCCAAGTATGTGCACAGTCCCGGGAATTTCGAGAGGAAACGCTGCCCCAAGGATGAAATCCCAGAGCTGGGAGAGCCCTCAGACCATCCAGCATGGTGGTTTCCAAACACACTTTAGCCACAGAGCCCTGGGGGCAGCCAACGCTCCTTCCACAAAGCCCGAATATGTAGAAGAAAGAAGTCCAGCGGAGGGGTCCTGGCTGTCACCTCGCCCAAGCCAGAGGGACCACCGCCGGTCACCTGAAGTGCCTTCTAGAATGCAGATCCCAGGGCCCTGCCACAGGCCTGGGGCCCCGGCACCTCAGGAAGCAAAGCCTAAGCATCTGAACATTTAAGATCCCCAGGTGGTGCCACTGTGCTCGGCTGGGGCACCTGGAAGCCGCTGGTCCCCTGCAGAGCTGACCTGCTTCTGCAGGACACAGCTCTTTAACGCTGTCTTATACTGAACCCCAGTCTTCAAAGGAGAGAAATGCAGGACTCTGCAGGTTGAAGTGGGGGCTCCCAGGGCCCACTCTGCTCAGCCCCCTTCTCCGTCCCTGAGGCATTTCCCGGGGAAACCGGGTCCCAGGCTGTAGGTGGGCACCACCAAGGGACAGCACCTCCGAAGGGTGGCGGCTCGTGCCTTCCCGCAGCGCCCCGGCCTCCGGTGCCCCCAGCCCCAGCTGCCCCCTTCCCAGGACCCTCAGATACCAGAAGGCAGGAGTCCACGTGTGTCCACGAGCCCCAGACCACGCTCACCAAAGCCCGTGCCCTTCCCAAGCTCGTCCCTGGGCCCCTTGGACAAGGGTGGACACGCTGTCCTCACAGAGCCTCTCCACTCCCACAGGCCACAAACAGCCCTCGGGATGGCAGCAGAGGCCGCAGCCAATAGGAACCAAGGCCACGCCAGAATTCCCGCTGTCCCCGAGAAGGAGGCTGCATCCAGGAGGGACCCCTCGCCAGCGCCGGTCCCAGGTGCCCGTGGGACAGCCTCCCCTCATCTTACCTCGAACACTTCCTCGTCCAGGATCCGGGTCCCAAACACGATAATGCCATTGACATCTATCATGGGGTGGTCACTGCGGGCGAGGTGTTTGGTGGTCTTCTTTTTACAATCCAGGATCAAGGTGACATTTTTCTTGTGGATACTGAGAGCGATCCTGTGCCACCTGCGAAGAAACAGCCCGGGCAGGTGAAGAGGGCGTTTGTCACAGACCACCAACACAGAGGACCTGCAGCAAACGATTACTTCTTGCACGGTCGCGGGGGGGCTGGGCAGCTCCGAGCCCAGCCTCTGCCATCAGACCAGGCTGGCCACGGGTCTGTGAACCTGAACCCCGTAGCAAACTGCAGGCTGCTGGAGAAGACAGGGTTTGCTGGGAAGTGGTGGGATGGATGGATCGATGTGAAGCTCTCCGTGAGAAACACAGGGACCACATCCTGAGGGGCTTCCAAGATCAGGCCCACGGCCTCGGATGTGTTCGCCATGAAAGAGCTGACTTTCAAACTACCAGGGTTTAGGTATGCCCCCAGTAGAGAATTCTGGAAAGATTTGTCTTTTTTCTTTTTTTTTAAATCATTCACTCCCACATCTAATGTGTCCATATCCTGAAGGATATCATACGTCCTTTAAAGAAGATGTGGTATCTATACACAATGGAATACTAATCAGCCATCAAAAAGAATGAAATCTACCATTTGCATCAATGTGGATGGAACTGGAGGGGATTATTCTAAGCGAAATAAGTCAGTCAGAGAAAGACAATTATCATATGATTTCACTCATATGTGGAATTTAAGAAACGAAACAGAGGAGCATAGTGGAAGGGAGGGAAAAATAAAACAAGACGAAATCAGAGAGGGAGAAAAACCATAAGAGACTCTTAGTCATAGGAAACAAACTGAGGGTTACTGGAGGGGAGGGGGGTGGGGGATGGGGTAACTGGGTGACGGGCATGAAGGAGGGCATGGGTTGTAATGAGCACTGGGTGTTATATGCAACTGATGAGTCTCAGACATGTACCTCTAAACCAATAGTACACTATATGTTAATTAATTGAATTTAAGTAAAAAAAAATAAAAAATAAAATAAAAGGATATCGTACATCCTTTCTGGAAGGAGTCGGGTAAAACCGCACGATCTTCGATGTCCCTTTGAGACTCGGAGCCTAGCATTTGAGATACTTTAGTGCATTTGAAGGGGAAGAGGAGACCCAGGGAGAAGTAAGGGCCCCCCAAAGACGCAGAAGACAACCCAAGACCAGGACCCAGGCCTCCGGACTCGAGCCCAGTCCTCTCTCGGCCTGGTGCCCACCTGTGTGCATGGTGGGACCATCCTGCTTTTTTGTCAGGTGCATCCTGCTATAGGTACCTTACCAGCCAGCAGGCTTTAGGCGGCCTGCCCGGCCCCCCAGCAGGAGTAGGACAGGGTTGCTGAGCAGTGCCCACTTACTTGCCATCGGACAGGTTGATGCCCCTGAAGAGGGGGTAATCCTCTGGCCCTGGTTTCCCCGTGTGGTCCTCATAGAGGAAGACCGGAGAGCGGCCCATCTCCAGGCCGATCTGCTGGATGCCCTGCTCATTGTAGATGGAGACCAGGAAGGCCTGGCTGCCTTTCTTGGCTTTCACAGTGGTTAGAATGGAGAAATCCTCAGGAAATGAAGATGCTGTAACAGAAGACAGAGATAAGAAGGCAGTCAGGAAGCCCTAACTATACCCAGCCACAGCTACACAAACAAACCTGCTCGGGGACCTGGCAACCTTTGGTGCATATGGTGGTGCACAGCCATCTGCTGCACATCTGCCCCTTGATCAAACTGTTCCTGCAGCCCTTCCCTATCGCCACATGACCAAGCCTACCCTCTTGGAGGCTCAGTACAAATACAAACCTGACTGGTTCTTCCAGCAGTGAGTCTTCAATGTCATCTCCTCAGTTCCTATACCTCAATACATCTGTGTATAAATCCTAATTAGAACCTCCCAGAATGTCAGCTCCCTCTGGGCAGGGGCTGTTTTCAGATGCATCTCCGTACCCTCCGTAGCGCCTAAGGCTATACCTAGCAGATTGTGTCTCATTGAGTGCCCTCAGGAGGGAGGGGGAGAGAGAGCAGGGAGAAGGAAGGCCCGAGGCAAGGGACCACATCTCTGGGCTAGTATGCAAAACAGAAGATAAGTAGAAAGAAATCGAAAGACTTCAACCCAAATTTTCAAAAGGAAGGAAAAAAACAAACCCCATATGTTAATGGCAGGGAATGCTCTTTAAAACTCAGGACAGAAACAACACGAGGTCATTAACGACCAGGCCCACACCAGCCTGCCGAGAGCCAGCGCGGGCCTGCCCTGCCTGCTCCAGATCTCCCCACGGGCACGCGCCCTTCCCCCCCATGGATCCTGCTGGCCCAGAGAGCGTGGCGGGTCCCTGCACAGGGGAGCCACCCGGAAACGCTCCGCAGAACCGGCCAGAAGGAGCGGCGTCCGGAGAGGAGTCGGCATGAGCACCCTCACAGGAGAGGGGCTGTGAACCTGGCTTACGGGCCTGGATAAGGAGCGACCCTGTTGTCAGACCCACCGCTCCTTAGAATGGTAACAAGGTCAAGCAGCTGGCCCCAAGGCCTGTGGGGCTGAGCTGGGGGGAGGGCAGCTTCCAGCGCAGACGCTATCCGTGGGCGCCCTCTGCTGATGGAAGCGCCGTGCGGCCAGGCAGCTCGCCCTGCTTCTGCTCAAGGGAGCAGAGAGCCGCAGGGTGCCATGCTGGGGACAAGGGGACCTCCAGGGCACCAGGCCCAGGGCGTCCTAAGACTCCCGGGGGGCAGGAGGAGGGGGACCACCCGCTGTGGCTTCTGTGACCTCTGAAGGACTCAGGGTGAGGAGATGTTGCCAGGACGAGCCAAGGGCAAGAGAGGCCACGGCTGCTCCCATCAGGGAAACCAACTGGCCCCCAAAGGCCAGCTCAGAGACTCGTGTCAGGTCCCAAGGCGGAGACAGAAGGCCGCTTGAGAAGTCCACCCCACGGGCCCCAAACCCCCAGCTAAGGTGCCCACGGGGGGACAGAGGCCCTGGGGCTGGGGTCTCCCTCCCCCAGGGGAACGGGCAACGCTGGGCAGCGCGGCCACCTGTCCCAAGACAGGCCGAGTCAGGCCGCCCTTCCACATGGACAGGAAGCCTTTGGGAAGAGGTGTCCTGAGATGACCACAGTCTCAGAGCCCTCGGCTCCACGCTGTCCCTCCGCTCGAGGGACGTGAGGGGAGTCAGAGGGGCATCTGCTGGGCAGGCCAGAAGAAGCCCCCGCTGCAAGGCCAGGGCAGGACCTTGGGGCCCCACTGGGTCCCTGGGGGTGAATGGGCACCAAGGGGCCCAGGGGGTGTTTGACCTGAGGCACCCAGAGGCCACTGCCCACGTCCAGGGTAGCAAGGTTACAGTCCCTCGCTCTCATCTCGAGGGTCACTGCCCCATCCCCAGCCCAAGACGACCCCACGCCATATACATCCTGTCTGAAATACAGAGAAGAACGGGGAACGAGGGCGCAGCCTGGGGAGAGCCACGGCCCCATCTCTCCAGCTCGTGAGGACACCGTGTCCCAGCGTTCACACCTTCGTGAGAGCAGATCTCAGCTCAGAGAGCCTGAGAGGATAAATTATGTCTGACATGAATCTCCCTGCTGGTGAAATAATATTGGCTTTATTGTCACTCCAGAGATGGCCTATTCCAGGCGTGACGTGAGCCGGACGCTGACACGCTCCCTGACCCGTGCTGTCTGGGCTCTCCGTGGGACTGCGTCTGGGTCCCACTCTTCCTACTCGATTTCTCAAAGTCACAGGGGAGAGGCGGGTTCAGCAAGAGGCCCAATTACTTCCTTAGGTCATTTCCTTTTCCCTTCGCTGAGGCCAAAGGGCACCGCGGCCATTTGGGTATACAGTAGGAACTTAATAAAGGCATCACTATTAAACTGAATCCTACTAAGCCAACGGCTTCTGGACAAGACGGTCTGCTGGACGGGGGCTGATCTGGAGCACCAGGCCCGCCTGGAGGGAAGGTCTGGGGCGAAGGCCAAAGGGGGCAGGGGGACATTGTCATATCCCAGCCCTGCTTCAGATCCTGAGCATGAAGGGAGTCTCAGTGGCCCTGAGGTTACCAGACGGAGGACAAAATGGAGAGAGGACCCCAATCCGAGGCACGAGAACAGAGGAGGGGGCCAGTGATCATGGGGAGGCCTGCTGTGTCCTGGGGCCCCAGGAAGTCGGGGCAGCCCAATGGAACGCACAGCCTCCTGCATTCAGGAGGATCCGCGATGGCATCTTCTAGGGTCTCAGGCCTGTCTTCCCGTCACACGATGTCCCCCCCAGGCAGACGGTGGTGAGGTCCGGAGACCCCCAGGCAAGCAGGGTCACCCTCTCTGGCTTGCCCCCCAAAGCGTCCCAGTTCCGGGCTCTGCCTTCGTCCTTACAGCCTGTCAGGGCCGCCCAGTGCCAACTGTCGGGAAAGGTCCAGGCCTACAGTCGAGCTGACCTCAGGACCCGGGCCACTGAGTGTGAGCGAGATGAGGAAGACCCCTCGGAATCAGGGAGGGCGCGAGTCTCTGTCTGGCTAGCAGGTGCAGACACCACGGAACTGCCTACCTGCCCCCCCGGAAGGAGAGCAATCCCACTGCAGGGTCCCCCACTGTGCCACCCTGACTTCCCAGTCCAGGGAAGCCGGGACTGCAGACCATTCGTACAGAGCTGCCAAACAGGTGAACGGGCGCAGTGGGCGCCACGGGTTCGCCCACATCAGGTGCGGGCTGGGGGAAGAACACGTCCCCACAAAGGATCCCAAATACCCGCTCGGCCTTGGCCACCGAGCGCTCCTCCCTGAGCCTGCGAAGGGGGCCCTGCGTCCTCGGAGCAGCTGGGCAACTCCGGGGTCTCCTCGTCATGGCCATGAGTCACCCAGACATGGACGTCCCTTTGCTCTAAGACTCATTCAAACATGTTTACACTCAACTCCGGCCGCCTGACCACCCGGCCCGTCCAGCAGACACAGCAGCTCCCCCGACCCAGAGACGGGCCTCCCAGTGAAAAGGTCAGCTGGAGTCCAAGAGAGAAGGGACAGAAGCCATGTGTCTCCTCAGACCCGAGGCCGCAGTCACACGACACTGGCCTGGAAGAATGTTCCCTGGCCGCTTTCACGGACTCCACACTTTGGGATTTGGAGAAGGGACCCCCTCGAAATTCCTACTCAGATCAGCCCGAGGCCACCTCCGGCTTTATTTGGCTTTGATGAGGCGCTGGATCTGCCTGGACCCGTTCCACTCCTCACAGTAATTGTGACCAGAAGACCCTGTCAGAGCGTTTACACTCTAAGTGTCTAATCAAGTCCCTAATTTGAGAGCTTAGGGAAAACGAGTCTGAGAAACTATGCCCTGTCTTACAGCTGAGGGATCCACACTGCATCTCCCATCACGAGTCTATCTTCTGGGATCCCTGCAGTTTTAGGAGGGCGGGGCAGACTCTCACCCTGAGCTGGGCGGGCGTTGGGGGTCAGAGTGATGGCAGATCTGTCCCAGGCAGGACGCCTGGCTTGCCCAGCGCGGCCTGGCCGGGGGACAGCACTGTGCATGCCCCGCACAGGCGCCAGGGCCTGGGGCAGCCACCCCCTGGAGCCCTTCCTTTGTGCCCCTCAGTCTCTCTAGGACAGGGGACGGAGGGACGGGGGGATGGGGGGCAGGACGTAGGCAGCTTCTGGGCGGAGATGAGAGCGAGCATCTGGTGGATGATTCTAGAAGACAGGCTCAGCCCCATAGGGGAGGAAGTGCTCCGGGACGTGTGGAATGTTGGCCCCGACAGCAATCTGTGGGTTATAAGCCAGGGGACCTGACAGTGACCTGGTCTGCAGCCCAGGGCGGCCAGGCACACAGAGGTGGGCTCCCGGGAGGTCTGGAGGGGACCCAGTGCCCCTGACTGACCTCATCTACCCGAAGTGACCTTCTTGAATAGGGCCGACCCAGCCTCTCTCAGGGACAGACACCTAAGGGCCCCGTGGATTAAAGGCAGGCTGAGTGCAAGGAGCATCGGAAGCAGGCACAAAGCCCCTGAAAGAGCGTGTCCTTCGGGACCCTCTGGGGACGTGGGAGCACAGAGACACCGCGACTTGTCCAAAGACTGCCCAACGTCGGGGTCACAGCCAGGTCACCAAAAAGTGATGCACAGTCTTCTACTAATGACAAGGGTATTATAGCACATGGAATGGGCGCCTGCCCAGGAGAGCATGACTGCCTGGTCCCCTGGCCCCTTTCTGATCTGAATCACGAGCTCATTTAAGGCAGGGGGGAGAAGTGATCCATCATGGGCTATTCATCCACGTTCAGAGAAGCCCTGAGGGTTTGCCTGACCCTGGGGTGTGGGGAGGGGGTGTCACAGTGTCCACAGCCGGGTGACAGGGACAACTGGGATGCCACATCTTAGCAGCCAACGTCGCCCCCTACCCTGGGCACATAATTCCAAGCAGAGATCTGGCGCTTGGCAATTGCTTCTCATGAGAAGCCTGCACCCTCTAGCTGGGAGCCCTGATGCTCGATTCCTCTGTCTCTCCAGGTCATTGCCCCCAATTAAGCTTCCGTGTGGGAGCGCTTCCTTTCCCATGACCCGGGGTCTCTCTCAACCACGTCACAGGGGAACTAGCCATCACCTTTTTGCATGTGGAGTCCTGGCAGCCTGTCTACAGCTAGAGACACACCTGCTCAGAGAAGCGAGGGGAGCAGATGAGGCCTCGCGGGCCACCCTCACTGGTGGGTGGGGACGGCCGCTGAGCTGCTTTCACTAGAATGAGACCACAGCGGCCTCCTTAGATGGGCTTCCTGGAAACCAAGTGTGCTTCTGCCACCATACGGTCATCCCGCCCTGCGCCCTGGCTGGAGGTGGGGGGGGGGTGGAGCCATACCCATACCCACGCATGTCCGTCCCCACCACCACGCACCCGGGACACAGGCTCAGGTCCCGCCACCCGGGACACAGGCTCAGGTCCCGCCACCCGGGACACAGGCTCAGGTCCCGCCACCCGGGACACAGGCTCAGGTCCCACCACCCCACACCCGGGACACAGGCTCAGGTCCCGCCACCCGGGACACAGGCTCAGGTCCCACCACCCCACACCCGGGACACAGGCTCAGGTCCCACCACCCAGGACACAGGCTCAGGTCCCACCACCCAGGACACAGGCTCAGGTCCCACCACCCCACACCCGGGACACAGGCTCAGGTCCCACCACCCGGGACACAGGCTCAGGTCCCGCCACCCGGGACACAGGCTCAGGTCCCGCCACCCGGGACACAGGCTCAGGTCCCGCCACCCGGGACACAGGCTCAGGTCCCACCACCCCACACCCGGGACACAGGCTCAGGTCCCACCACCCGGGACACAGGCTCAGGTCCCGCCACCCGGGACACAGGCTCAGGTCCCGCCACCCGGGACACAGGCTCAGGTCCCGCCACCCGGGACACAGGCTCAGGTCCCGCCACCCGGGACACAGGCTCAGGTCCCACCACCCGGGACACAGGCTCAGGTCCCACCACCCCACACCCGGGACACAGGCTCAGGTCCCACCACCCAGGACACAGGCTCAGGTCCCACCACCCCACACCCGGGACACAGGCTCAGGTCCCACCACCCGGGACACAGGCTCAGGTCCCGCCACCCGGGACACAGGCTCAGGTCCCGCCACCCGGGACACAGGCTCAGGTCCCGCCACCCGGGACACAGGCTCAGGTCCCGCCACCCGGGACACAGGCTCAGGTCCCGCCACCCGGGACACAGGCTCAGGTCCCACCACCCCACACCCGGGACACAGGCTCAGGTCCCACCACCCAGGACACAGGCTCAGGTCCCACCACCCCACACCCGGGACACAGGCTCAGGTCCCGCCACCCGGGACACAGGCTCAGGTCCCGCCACCCGGGACACAGGCTCAGGTCCCGCCACCCGGGACACAGGCTCAGGTCCCGCCACCCGGGACACAGGCTCAGGTCCCGCCACCCGGGACACACACACACACACGCCTCTTACCAGGGTACAGCTGCTTGGTGGGTGCACTGAGCTGAGCATCCTTCGTGACTCTGTAAGCGACATCTGGACCTTTGGAAGATCTCCGCGTGGCACAAAAGCCTGTTGTCTTTGTTATTCCATCAGGCAAGTTGTGAAAATCTAGGACCTTCAGGAGATCTGCTGGCTGAGCTGAAATGGCAAAAGGAGGTGGGGGGTTAGCCCCAGGCGGGAAGAAAGGGCACACAGCACAGACCACCTGCCGGGGCGTGCACGGAGGGCTGAAGGGAATGGGAACCAGCTCAGAACCAGCTGTGACCAGGGGCTCAGGGGCGCGGAGTGGCCCACTCTGAGAAGTGCCCACGTCCGGGTCCCCGGAACCGCGCTCCTGGCCCAGCTCCTGCCGCGGCCACGCACCAGGAGCGAACTGTTGCTCGCTGTGCCCCTTGTGGCCTTCCCCCCCCCCAAGTTTGCAGACTTGGCTTCTCCACTCTGTCATCTTCCACTGGCAGGTGCTGGACGGGTCCGGCTCCCAGACACCCTTTCCCACCCCGTCGTGGGAAAGCCACCCAAATGCAAGCCGCGAGGCTGGTAGGACCCCGCTGCTGATGGGAGTGGCTGCAGAGGGAGGGAGGTCTTCCGGAGCGGGACACTGGCAGCTTGTGGGTTCTGCCGTGCGGCTCTGGGGTCGGCACATCCCGTGTGACCAAGACGGGAACCGCAGAGACCGTTGGCGCATTTTATCCCCCATAGTCACCCGATTAAAATGTGATTTCCCCATCACTGTTTACAGCAAGAGCCAGTTTCCATTTCCCCCAGAAGACCTATGCCTACAAGGTAAAACAGTGCAGAACCAAGGACAAGGGAGGAGCAGATCAGTACATCCCTTCCAGAAAGTTCCAGACCCTCCATCGGGGGCTCCTCAGAGAAGGGCAGCAGGGCCTGAGGGCATTCCCATGGAAGCCAGGGCACTTTCTTCAGCAAGAGCCGGCTTCCCCGCGCCCATGCCTCCTCCTTCACATCGGGAAGAGCGGAGACCTCCAGACTCTGAGGACCACACGCCTGGGATCCACACACCTGCCCCAAACAGGTGATTTCATGGGGAAAGCTCCCATTACTACAAACAAGAGGCCCCACTGGTGCCGGCAGAGAAAATAAACTCCAACTTGGAGTCAGAGTGTCAGGCCACGCGAGCAGCAGGTGCCGCCCTGGGGTTTTGGGGATCCCAGTGTCCAGCACCCACCTGCCTGCAGGGTGGGGGTGGGGCTGGGGCTGGGAGTGGGGACTGGCCCCGCCCCCACCGCCGAGCACGTGAGCCCCACTGGGCCAATCAGGGCACAGCACCTCCCTGTCCCAGGTGGTTGGTTCCCCAGGTGGGCCCCAGGTGGCCTGACAAAGCTCCATCCTGGGTCTTTTCTTTGGGAAAGAAGAATCCTCTGTGCTCTGCTGGCCCCACACATGGACTCTGAATTGGGAGCTGCAGGCAGCCCTCTCCTGGGAGGGAGAGACAGACTCCTGCCACACTGCTTGAGCCCCTGGATCAAGCCATGCCTTAAGAAGATGCATCTACATTAGCCAGTAAGTTTGTCCTTATATTTAGGGCAACTCGGGTGAGACTCTACCACCTGCTACTATAAAACCAGCACCCACTGCAGGGGTGACAGAGAGGCTGACAGCAGGCTCTTCAGCCCCCCGGCTCACCGGCCTCCCTCCCCAGAGGGCTGACTACATGCCTGAGACTCACTCGAGAGGAAAGTCCCACATTGCTAACAAGCGTGGAGGATCTGGAGGTGAGAAAGGAGCCCCCCCGCCACCAGCATCGGTTTCCCCTTCTCCAGTCCCGGGAATCCTGCAGCCAGCTGCTGCGCCCGGAGCTCAGCATAACCATGGGGGGCACGTGGGGACCCTGAAGCCTGTGCCCCCTCCCTGCTCATCCAGCAAGGCCCTGACAGAGGCCCGTTGCCCAGGAGGGCAGGCCTGGAGCAGGGCCAGGCCGTGGCATTCAGGGCCGTGGACGGTGCCCTGGCAGGTGCAGATGGCACCCTGGGGACCACCCTCCCCACACCATGACTCGCTGGGATGGGGAGGGGACAGGAGCCTGGGCCAGGCCCTGAGAACACCATGCTACCCAGATCCCAGAGTTCTGCCCCCAGCACTGTCATTTCTACAACTCAGCTGTGCTGCAGAAACCCTTAAGGAAGGGACAGCGTGGGGACCCAGGACACTCCTGGTCCAGACTGACCTCCACTCATGGACAGAATCATGGCCTCTTGTGGCCTCTGTGATCTTCCGGGGTGGCTCTCGGCTCCTACCCAAGGCCCGGCCGCCACACAGGGTAGTCAGCCCCTCCTCCAAAGCACTCGGCACCGGTGACCCCTCCTACGGGGCCCCCCGCAGCCCTCACCAGATGCCCGTCCACCTGACATCAGACACAGGTGCTGGCAGAGGCCAGGCCTGGACTCGGGCCGTGGGAAGAGATGGGCCGTGCCAGCCGCCGGCTCACCTGTCCCAGTGACACGGCCCCAAGCTCTGGCTCATCTCTGAGACTCAGTTCCAAGGCGGGCAGTGGCCAGGGGAGGGATCAAAGATCCCGGCTGGGGTTTCTTGGGCTTGCATCCCACTAGCTGGTGATGCTCTTCCCAGATGGGCAGCTTGCACACCTGTTTTCTCGATTGCTGATGGGAGAGAGCTGTTTTCCAGAAGCCTCAGGGACATGTTTATAGGCCTCTGCTAAACAAGTTGAAAAGGCCACCAGACCATTCAGGCCCAACGCCACCCCTCCTGCCAGCCAGGGGCTCCCTGTGCCAGAGCTAGAAAATATTTTTCAGTTCTATAAAAGGTGTGGGAAGGGCCTGGGAGGCCTCTGGCAGGACAGGACTTTCGTGGACTTCCCTTCCATGGACACAGGAGCCTCCTCTTTGAAAGGCGGTTTCTTGGGAAACCAGGGCACTCGGCGCCTCTCTCAGCGTGAGAACGGCTGAAAACCACTCCGCGGACACCCCGGCCGGCAGCGGGAAGCCTCGGGGGGCAGGCGGGGTCCTAGCACTGGCGCCATGTGCCCACGAGGCAGCGCGAGGACCCTGGAAAGAAACGCAGGGGTGACAGCAGTGACCCTCAGATACAGAAGCAGGGATCGACCAACTGATCTGCCGGCGAGCAGGTGCAGGGGCGAATGGCCCAGAGCAGGACGAAGAGGGACCAGAGACACATCTTACAACTGGCGGGCACACGGCTGGGGGCAGTGTGTCCACCAACCCCACTAGGATGACCTCTGCCACCCCCAGAAGCACGTGCCACAATCACTCTGCAAGCCAGCTGCCCGGCGCCCCTCCAGACCCGGAACGGCGGGACTCCACGCCACCGGGGGCTGCCGCCCCCCATTTCACGGCTGCAGGACACGAGGCACCAAAGCAGCCCCCATCGGTGACCGCAGGGCCCTCGTGGCCTGACCACCAGCGGGTCACACGGCTACCAAGCCAGCCAGCCTCCAGGAGGCAGCACACGGCCCCACCCTCTGCATGAGGCTGCCGCGAGTGTGCCGGCCTTGGGCTCAAAGTCCTCTCCTTTTATATTTTATTTTATTTTATTTTATTTATTTTATTTTTTTGCTCTTCCCTAAAAAAGCTCCACGTATTCTCAAACACTTGCTATGGGCAAAGACTGCGTCTAAAGCCCTGGCTCTGTCCCTCCGCGCCGACGACAGGATGGCTTCTGGTGGCCTCCGGGTTGTGGGTTATCAGAACCTGCTCTCCGGACCTGGAACCGTAACGTGCCTTCGGATTCCACCAGGCCACTCATGACCAGAGCCGCCATGGGAAGGGACCTTTTCCTCCGTCCCCCGAGTCCTGGGGCCCCTAGGCCGGAGCAGTACCCACCGCTACTCTGCCATCAGGGTGTCCTCACCAGTGCCGTCCTGTCCACCTGCCAGATCTCCAGGACCCTGGGTCCCTTCTCAGGTAACAGGCTTCCAGCAGAGCCCAGGCCCGGGGCGAGATGAGCAGGGGCATCACAGCACCTTTACCTCGTCAGGTGACCATCAGCACTGTGCCCCACGGTGATGGGCTCCAACAGCCCCTGGGCTTGGGGATCTCTGGGGACAGGTGCTGGTCTGGGCTGGTCTCTCTCCATCCTGTGGTCACCTGCACAGCCCCTGTCTGCACCCCTGCCTTCCCTGGGGCAGGAAGGCCATGGCCCTCCTGTGACACAGGCTCAGAAGACTCAAGACCCCAGATTCCAACAGGGCTGCTGGGCGGTGTGAGGCCCGAAGCCCGCATCCTCAGCACCCAGCAGGAATGCTGCCGCCCCGCACCCTGCAGGGACCCCCAGGCCTCCATGGCTCACCCTCCAAAGGCCACAGCCCAGCCCTGCAAGCAGCAAGCCCCCTCGACAGAGACCAGGGCCCAGTCCCGCCAGGTGTCTGCAGGGTGCCGCGTGAACCTAATGCGATGAGCCCAGAGGAGAGGGCGGGAGGGGAGGAGGCGGCTCTGCACGCTTCAGACTCAACATTGTCATCGCCAAAAGAAAACATGAGAGTTCTCTAAATAACCACTTTCAAAATCCTCAGAACTGTCTGGTTTTAGAGCTAGAAGGGACCATAAACAACACGGGGCTAGGGCCCTTTATTTCGAAAGTGAGCAGGTGTGGAGAAGGGGAGTGACCATCCCAGGATCACAGAGCAGACTGGTGCATAGCGGGGGCCACGACCCAGCCAGCCTCAGCTTCTGATCCACGCCAGTCCTGACAAACGGCAGGTGACACACGGAGCTAACGACGGGGTCCCCGGAGCACAGCACGTTCACCTCCGACCCATGTGCGGTGACCTTGCTGCCCTCGTAGATGTGTCCTTCCATGAGCAGAGGTAACACCCCTGTGTCACGTCCCTCTGCTCTCCTGGGCTGCAGACCTCAGGAGGACCCCGCCGTCCTGGCGCTCAGGGGATGCTCCCGGCACCTGCCACGGAGGGCTGCCCCGGTTCCATGTCAGCGGAGCGCCACGTGGCTACCCAGGCAAACACACCTGCCCTCACTCTGTCCTCTCGAGTTCCCTCCTCTGCTTCCAGAAAGGACACACCGGCAAGGGGGTGGGCAGAGGCCCCTGTGGCCCAGGGCTGAGGCCCTCCCACCAGCGCTCCGTGGCCCCATCAAGGAGGCCAACCCAGCAGGTTGAAAAAACAAACAGGCCTTTGGAGGCCGCGACTGAAATTCTTCTTCAGTGACCAAACTATGGGAACAAAGCAGAAGGGCAGGGGGTGGCCAATGTGCTGAGGGCCTGGGACAGGCCGTCTCCAAGTGCTTCCCCTCCCCCACCCCAGGGCTGTCACCTCGGGGCAGGCCAGGCTCGCTGCCGCGCTGGGAACACCGGTCCCGGAACACCCTTCAGTGACTCCCATCACCGAGAACTGACTCCTCTGCCCACATCAGGGCCCGGTCCTGCCCGAGAGGCCCAGTTCTCACTGGCTGCCGCCCCACCAAGGCCACGGCATTGCACGGACCACTCCATCATGGTCTCTGAGAACAGAGTCCCGGGCTTGTGCAGTGCACAGCATAACCACCCTGCTTAAGCCCCCAGGGACCCCCCCAACATGGCCTCAGCACCCCTAGGCCCCACTCTGGCACTTTTGTGGCTAGAGGGGGCTGGATTCGAGCCTGGCTCTACCCGCCCTGCCCTGTGGGCCATGGAGCATCCCGTGCAGGAAAGGACACGAGGGGGCGCCTGGGTGGCTCAGTTGGTTAAGCGACTGCCTTCCGCTCAGGTCATGATCCTGGAGTCCTGGGATCGAGTCCCGCATCGGGCTCCCTGCTCAGCGGGGAGTCTGCTTCTCCCTCTGACCCTCCCCGCTCTCATGCTCTCTCTATCTCATTCTCTCTCTCAAATAAATAAATAAAATCTTTAAAAAAAAAAAAAAAAAAAAAAAGGAAGGGACACGAGGACCTGCCTGGCCGGGAGCTCGCAGCTGGCTGGGGCTTGCTGTCCCCACCCCTCCAGCTGGGACTCCACCAGCCTTCCCTACAACATCCCTGACCACCTGTCAGTCTCTGTCTCCCACGGGGACGAGCCCAGCATGGGTCTCGCAATGCTCGACATCACCGTGCTCATCAGTTACTTCTGGCCTGTTTCTCAGTTTCTAAGGCAGAGCTCAGGGCCCACTGACACGGCCTCCTAGGGGATGTTTTCTGCTGAAGGAGGCAGCTTTGTTGTGCGTGACTGTTTGTGCAAATCATTTGTGCAGCATCTGTCTCCCGGACTAGACAGACAGCCAGGACAGGTCCACCTGATGCCGCCTCCCCGGGGGCCTCCAAAGGCCCTGGGATTAGGGTTTGGCAGACGTGGTTCTGGTCCCAGCTCCCCCAACCACCAGCCCCGTGGCCCTGGGGAAAGTGGGCTCCAACCCAGAGCCTCCCTGCCACCATCTGTGAAAGGGAAGGGACACAGTGAGGAGTGACCAGCACTGGGATGGGGGGTGGGCGTGGGCCTGGGGCAGCATCAGCCTGAGATAGGACTGCTGAACAATGCCAAGCACCTCCCCACACCCCCCACACCCACCCCCACAGTGCGCGGGGAGGAGGGCAGGGACGGTGGGGAGCAGGACATGCTCCCCGGGAGTGCTCCTTCCGTGAGCCCACACGGGAGCCTGGAGATGGCGAAGGGTGGCCCGAGCCTGCTCCTCACTGCACCTTCATGGAGGCATTTTGAGGGTGAAGGGTCATCACGGCGACGGGAAGGATGAAATAAGAGCTGATCAGAACTGAAAGCCTGAAGGTATTCCAGACAGCGAGGAACAGAGGTGACCTCGAGCCTGTCACAGAGCCCATCAGCAGGTCAGGGCCAATTGCAGGACGCCCCCCAGCCTGGCCTCACTCAGTCGGTGCACACACCAACCCCTGAGTTCTGGCTTATAAGCAGGATGCCCTCAGCCCACACACCCCACCCCCCCAGCTGCTGGGAAACGCTGGCCACCCTATCCCTTCTCCATCCTCCTGGGGCCCAGAAGCCCCCCAGGCCACAGCTCAGCCTTGGGAAAAGCCCCAGGGGCCATCAGCTCCTTCACAGGGGCCTGGCTGGCCTTTTCCTCCCAGCAAATGCCCATGGCATTCCATTCCGCTGCACTTGTCACCCTGGAGGGGCGACACTGAGCTGCCATCACGGGTATCCAGCTGCCCAGCAATGCCCGGGAAATGGGGAATCGGTGAGGGGATGATAGCCGCCAGGAAGCACAGGCTCTGCAAGCCACAGGAGAGCAGCAGGTGGAGAGGGAGGTTCAGCCTCGCTGAGCGGGCCCCAGCTAATACCCCTTCCCCAAAGGGCCTCCCAACAGATGACACACTGGGGCTGCAAGCCAGTGCAGTGAACCTGGTGGGAGGGGAGATAGGGGAGCAGTATGGGCCTGAGCACCCACTATGCGCCTCCATGACCTGGGGAGGGGGTCAGTTGAGGCCCTGGGCGCCCACTGTCTGCCTACATACCCTGGGGAGAGGGCCAGCTGAGGCCCTGAGCACCCACCATGAGCTTACGTACTCTGGGGATGAGGCAGCTGAGGCCCTGGGCGCCCACTGTGTGCCCACAGGAGCACAATATTCCTAAGGAGAGCCACAGTTGGGAGGTAATGCTCCTGGTCTGCACCATGAGAGGTGGGACTGGTCTGAAACTCGCTCCCTAGGCTGGGACCTTCGTCTTCCACCTCTGGACACCTGGCATCTCCACATCACCCCACACTGTGGCCGAATGCTGGCCAGGTGCCCTCCCGGGGCTCAAACATATGTATGTGCCACAACCTCGGCCGAGGGCACCTACACAGAGTCCAGCCTGTGACCTTCCAGATGAGAAGGGGACCTCAATACACACACACACATCACTGGGAAGAAGTCCCACTACCGGCAAGGCCTCCCATGAGGAATGGCTGGCAAGGCAGAGCACATGGGAGGGAGTCCTGCAGGAGGAGTGGACAGGAGGGCGGCGGTCCTATGGGAGCAGAAGAAGCCCCTCAGGTTTGTCTGGGGCCACACGAGGAGGTAATCCACCCACCCAGCAGGGCAGCACGGGGACGTCCATCAGGGCACAGCCAGGCCTCACAAAGCAGGCTCGGCTCCTACCTTGCCAAAGACCGGACTAAGACTCCAGCACCCTGAGGAGTAGAAGCAAATGTCACAACCAAGGAACAGGAGGCATCTTCCCGCCAGCCTAGGAGGAGGGAACAGAGCAGGGACAGGGGTCCTGCGGCCTGCTGCAAAGATGGCACGGGCTAGAGGAGGTGGCCTGGGCCGTGCGGGCACAGGCGCTGCCAGCAGGAGCCAGTCCAGGAGCGGAGCCCCCAGGCGTGATGGAGAACCAGATGATTAATCTTAGTTTCCTCGGAGGTAATTTATCTCCTTGTTCTGGACAAGAGGGGTGGGGATGGCACCAAGCGCCAGATTCCACCCGGCTGGGGTTGGCTGTTTGCAGGGGCAGGCTCAGCCCACCTGCTTCCAGGAGGCCCAGAGGGTGCACTGGCTGCCATCAGGACAGCTGGGGTCACACTGGCAGGGGGCCCCCTGCATCCACGGCCTCGCCCAGGCCCAGCACCCAGGGAGTGCTCAGGGTGTGTGCAGAGAAGGGCAGGTGGGCATGGGCCAGAACTGCACCAGCCCCAGATCAGACACACAAATGGCTTCGTGAAATGGATGAGTAGTACCAGTCACTGGGGTGCTATGGGGCCTCATTCATGCAGCAATATTCTCTGGGGTCTACTGGGAATCAAGCACATGTGGAAGGTCTGCATCATTTCTGCACTAACCCTCCCAACATTCCAGAGTCCGGGCAAGGCCTCGGCTGCACTGGCCTGAGCATTTCCAGACCACTGGCCCCCCACCCTAGAGGTGCACACGCTTCCTGCATGTGTGTGTGTGGGGGGGTGGTTGTCTTTAGGACTCAGAACTAAATAAACTGACATACCATGGAACCAGGTACTAGCACACCCCAAAACCCACAGCAGCTCCACCACACTGAGCCTCAGTTTCCCTGCTATAAAGGGGGTATAATAACAGGACCTGCCTCTCCTAGGAAGCCATGAATGGTAGCCAAAGTTAGTAGACCAACAACACGGGATTCTCAGGCTCCTTCCCTCCCTAAAGAGTTATTATGACAAGTCAAAGTGGCATCTGTAAGAGACCCCTTTGCTTAATGAAGCTCAAGGAGAGCAAGAGGCCCCACCATAAACTGTGACACCCCAGCACCACACCACAGCCTGCACACCATGCCCTCCCACCACTGGACTAGCAGGAGATGCCCCAAGGGACCTACCATATCCTGGACTGTGAGTTCCTTGAGAGAAGGGTGTCACCCATAATCACAGTGAGAGGAGAGAGCTTAGCCCAGAGTGGATACATAGTACAGTGAATGGATGAACCAGCCAACCAACGAACCAACCAGCCAGCCAACCAACGAACCAACCAGCCAGCCAGCCAACTAACCAACCAGCCAGCCAGCCAGCCAACCAGCCAACCAACCAGTCAACCAGCCAACCAACCAACCAACAAACCAACCAGCCAGCCAACCAACCAACCAACCAGCCAATCAACCAGTCAACCAGTCAACCAGCCAACCAACCAACCAGCCAGCCAGCCAACCAACCAACCAGCCAACCAACCAACCAATCACCAACCAACCAGCCAACCAACCAACCAGCCAGCCAGCCAACCAGCCAGCCAACCAACAGCCAACCAATCAACCAACCAGCCAGCCAACCAATCAACCAACCAGCCAGCCAACCAACCAACCAACCAACAGCCAACCAACCAACCAACCAGCCAACCAATCAACCAACCAGCCAGCCAACCAGCCAACCAACCAACCAGCCAGCCAACCAACCAGCCAACCAACCAACCAGCCAACCAGCCAACCAACCAGTCCACCAGCCAACCAACCAACCAACCAACCAGCCAACCAGCCAGCCAACCAACCAACCAGTCAACCAACCAACCAATCACCAACCAACCAAACAGCCAACCAACCAGCCAGCCAGCCAGCCAACCAACCAGCCAGCCAACCAACCAACCAACCAGTCAACCAACTAATCACCAACCAGCCAGCCAACCAACCAACCAACCAGCCAGCCATTAAACAGAACTAACCAACGTATAAGTGAAGGAAATGTGTGTTTTGTGGACTTTAGACAAATCCAGTGAGGGAGGAAACTCTTTGTGGAGACAATTTCACAGCATCCCAATTAGGACGCACACACACATTGACCTGCCATTCCCCCCATTAGGGCTGAATTCTTCAGAAACCTTGCAAAGGTGTAAGGACGTCCAAGGCAGAGTCATTTGTAACAGCAAAGAATGGAACCAGGTAAATGCCCACCAGGCGGGAGCTGGTTAAATAAACAGGCTGTGGGGTATGAAATCCCCTGCAGAGGCTGGACAGGAAGGGGCTGGTCTCGTTGGCCTGACCTGGGGCAGACAGCCAAGACATGTGAAAAGAGCAAATCACAAAAATATTCACAGAGCGCCATCCCTTTCATGTTAAAATAAATAAAAGCTGTCTCTGTAACCTGAAACCATGTCATGTAAATGCACACACAGAAAGGCTCAGAACAATACCCACCAAAGAGTGAGGGGCTTCCATCTGGGCAGGGGCCGAGCCCTGGTAGAGGGTGAAGGGGGATGTCTGCTCATCTCCCTAAACACTTCCACTTCCGAAAAATGCTTTAAGTATATATAGCCACACAAAACCTGCATACTTGTATTAACAACCACAACAAAATACCCAAACACATTTTTTAAGTGTGGCAGTTTTAAAATGGCCACAGATTCTTTAACACAAGTGCCCATTAAGAGGTGGTGTGTATGTCCCTCCCTTGAATAAGGGGGTTCTGTGACCACATGACCAGTGGGGGCAGTGGAGGTCCCAGCTTGAAGCAGCTTGGAATAGTCTTTCTGGGAACAAGACTCCATGCTGCGAGGAAGCCCAAGCAGCCCCTCAAGGGGCCCAGGTGAAGGGAACCCAGGTCCCCAGCCAGCCCCAGTGGAGCAGCTCAACCAGACATGGGGGCAGACATAGGGTCCCTGTCCACCGGCCCCACTCGCAGCCTCCCGAGCCTACTAGGATCGCTAGAGCAGAGGACTGTTATTAAGACAGTAAGTTCTGGGTGGTTGTAAGGCCGCAAAGGACAATCACAAGAAGCCAGCAGCAAATAGGGGCTGAGATTTACGACAGCAATACTCCTGATAGATGCCTATGAAACTCTTGCAGCGAAAAAGGAGGAAAACCAACAGATAAATCATGTTCGATGTCACTAGTCATTAAATAAACCCAAATTAAAGCGAGATTCTTTTGTCACCCATCAAACTGGCAAACTTTTTTTTAAAGTACTACATTTTGGCAAGGACGCAAATTCTCATTCAGTACAGATGGGAGCCCAAACGGACACCTTCCAGGAGACAGGGTGACACTGTCACATTTGCGTTCACTCCCTCTGCCCAGTGGGAATTTACCTCCAACACCAAGTGACGCAAAAGTATAAAAATTTAAAGACCCTCGCCACAAAGTCACGTGCAAAACCAGAAACATTGAAAGAAAGTAAATGTTCCACCCGGGGGGGGGGGGGGGCAATCAAACATATTATTGTACATCTGAATACCAGAATATCATACACTCATTAATTTATTGTTATATTAATGTTAACTAATGTTACTAACATTTAATTAAGTGATCACTAATACTAGTAATAAAGGGATATTCAATCATCTGGGGAAATGCTCCCAGGTTTTCTTTTTGTTTATTTTTTTTTAACATTTTCTTTATTTACTTGAGAGAGAGAGCATTAGCAGGGGAAGGGTCAGAGGGGGAGGGAGAAGCAGGCTTCCCACTGAGCAAGGAGCCCAATCCCGGGCCCAGTCCCCAGAACCCTGGGATCATGACCTGAGCCAAAGGAAGATGCTTAACCCACTGAACCACCCAGATGCCCCACTTTTTTTGTTTAAGTTAGGGTTTTGGAGGTATAATTTGCATGCAGTAAAATTCATTCTTTAAAACTCATTCTTTTTAAGTATACAGCCCAGGAGTCTGACTGATGTGTGGTCTTCTGACCACCCACCACCGTCACAATAGAAAACATTTCCATCACCTCAAAAAGCCCCTTGTGTCCCTCTTCCACCCCCAGCCTCTGGCATCTATTTTCTCATCTTTTTTTCTATAGTTTTGCCCTTTCTTGAATGCCATGCGAATAGAATCATATCACATATGGTCTTTTGTGTCTGCGTCTTCCACTTAACATAACCCTCTGTACCCGCATAGCTCATGTGCCCACTCTGACTATTGCTGTGAAGGACTCCACTGCACAGGTCAACCACAATATGCTTCACCATCTCCGCACTGGTGGGCACTTGTGTTGTTCCCAGTTTGGGGTAATAAAGCAGCATGTGAACATTCACACGTGTGTCTTTCCACAGACATAGGTTTTCATGTCTCTTGGGTAAATGCGTAGGAGTGGAATTGCTGCGTCCTCTGGTAAGTATGATTGACTTTATCAAAACCTGCCAAACTGTCCTCCCAAGTGGCTGCACCAGCTTGCATTCCCCCCGATACTGTACGACAGTTTCTCCACATCCTGGCCAATGCTTGTGTGTGTGCCCTGGTACCTGCTTGTGGTTTTCATTTGCATTTCCCTGTTGACTGCAGCTGTGAAGCATCTTCCCATATGCAAATGCACCATTCATACATCTTTTTTGATGAACTGTCTGTTCGACTCTTCTGCCCAGCTTTAAATTGGGTCATTTATCTTTTCACTGTTGAGCTATATAACATTCCTTTATCTCTTCTAGATGTGTTTATCACATATGTGTTTTGCAAACATTTTACTCCAATCTGTGGCTTACCTTCCCATTTTCTTAACAGTGTCTTTTGAAGAGCAGAAGCTTTTAATTAGATCAAGTCCAATGTGTCAAATTTTTTTTATGGTTCATACTTTTTGTGTACTTTCTGAGAAATCTTTGCCTAACTCAAGATTTTTTAAAAAGGGTCTTCTTTCTTGTTGTATTCTTTATAGTTTTAAATCTTACACTTGCATCTATGATCCATCCTAATTTTTATGTATGATTTGAAGTAAAGCGTCCAGGTTTATTTTTTTTGCAAACGGATGTCTAATTGTTCCAGCACCATCTGTCCATAAAGACTACCCTCTCACCACTAAAATTTCTTAGCACCATTGTCAAAAATCATATAGGAGTGTGGCCACTTATAGACTCTCTTCTGTTTCCTTTCTCTGCATGTCTATCTTTATGTCAACACCAGAATGTTTTGATCATGAGAGTTTTATAGTAAGTCCTACACTCACATAAGAGGAGTCCTCTAAATTCTTCTTCTTCAAAATTCTTTTTGTTATTTTAAGTCCTTTGCCTTTCCATATACATTTCAGGATCATCTTGTCCATGTCTACTTTTCTAAAATGCCTACTGGGATTTTAACTGGCATTGCACTGAATCTGTAGATCAGTTTTGGGGGAAAATGATACCTTCACAATATTAAATCTTCTTGTCCATGAGCATGGTATACCTCTCCAACTCTTCAGACCTTCTTTAATACCTCTAAGCAATGTATTACAATTTCCAGGGCACAATTATCTTGTCAAATATATCTCTAAGTGTTTCATATTTGGTTGCCCCATATAGTGGCTGCTTAAATTTCTATGTCCAACTGTTCATCTCTACGCTCTAGACATACTAAGTGACTTTTTGTATTGACTTTGGCTCCTGTGACACTAAATTTACTTATTACTTCTGGAAGATTCTTTTGTAAAGTCTTTAGAATTTTTAATGTGTTGACAATCATGTGGTCTGCAAGTAAAGACAATTTCACTTCTCCCTTCCCAATATACATGCCTTGTATTTCCTTTTCTTGCCTTATTGCACTGTCTAGGATCACCACACAATGTTGAACAGGCATGGTGGAAGCAGATGTCCTCGCCTTGTCCCTGACCCCAGGGGGGGAGAGAATTCAGTATATAGATTTTACATCAATGTCTTTTATCAGGTGGAGGGAATTCCCTTTTACTCCTCATTTACTGAGATTTATGCATATTTTAAGTTGAAAATTATTACAAAGTGGCCTGCAGTCCCAATTTTGTAAATGCAGGCATGGAACAAATACTGGAAAATAAATACATCAAAATGTTCAGCTGGTAATTTATTTGGCTGCATGAATAGAAACCATCACCAGGATCATGGTGTAAACAAGGAAGGGATTATGGTTCATTTTTATTTTCCTCTTTATACTGTTTAGTAGCTTTTCACATTTCTATGATTGGGGTGGGTATTGCTTTTATAACAAATCAATGGAATAATAAATGCCAATTAGTGTCCCACAGGAAATGGCATTATGATTAAATAATTGTCCTCTCCCCATGTCCACCTAAAACTAAACCTGCAGGACTGTCACAGATCTTTTCACCATTGCCTTGATGGTGGGCAATTTTTAACTTCATTAAACAAAACTGTGTTTGCACTTCCCAGGGATGTGACATCTCCCGAGTCTGACATTTGGAGTGGGCCACCCCACACCACACATCCTCACAGGGCCCCCCTTGGTAAGGCCTGAGTCCAGCTCACCCCTGCCCTTCCGGACTGAAATGTGGACAGAAGGCAAGTGTGTCTGCTGACTCACTGGTTTTCCAGCACTGACACTGGTTGGTATCTGTCTTGAAATTCTCGTTGGAAGAGACAACTTTAGAAACAGAGGAAAATTAGCCCTTGGAGATGGTGTCACACCTATTATGTCACAAAGCAAACAATGTGATAAGTGAAGTTAAGATGAATATTTCCTGTTACAAATTTAAGCCAGCGTCTGTCCAGTCAAGGCCGGCACACCCGCCTGAATGCTCCTCACAAGGCCCAGATGGAACAGCTTCCAGAGCACAGCCGCGGAAGGATCCCGGTGCCGTTTTGTTGGTTCTAGGTCTCCGGTGCTGAAATTATGTTATTCAATTATGTGATCCAAGTAAAAGAATATTGCATTGGGTCACTCTGACCTTTGGAGAAATATGTTATGTCACTTCGCCCAGGACCAGAAGGTATTTTTCAATCACTAGAGCCAAGCAAGTCTTCAGAACACTCTAACTATGACTCAAAACCAGCCACATGGACACAAAATGAGCACAGAACTGTGCAAAACCGCTCAGCTCCCCTGAAGGAGGCATCATGAACTGGTGGCAGAACTCAGAACGGGCCTGCACAGCCATTGCCCCTGAGTCTACACCACCAATCCCGCTGAACTCCCTGGGAGGGTTGATGAAGTAGAGTTCCAAACCCTGCCCCCACCACTGCAGATTCCATGCCCACAGGCTCAGTCAGCAGCCCCAGACACTGGCAAAGTACAGGAGTGGACAGGGCTGTGCAGAACCCACTTTCACTACTGGATGGTTCATCCGCAAGGATCCAGCGAGGATACTGCCCAAATGAAAGCGGGCCCTTCCCTTCACCCCTCAGCCTGTCCCTGCCCAGGCTAGCCCACTTTCCCACCCACCCCTGTGGCACCCCAGACACCAGCTCCAGCCCGCCCCCCTCACCGGGGCTCCAGTGCACACTCATTGCATGTGACGGACTGGTGGGGAGGGAACCCGGGAACCCTACAATCAGCAGGGCCTGATATCACCATCTCCTCAGTGGGCCACAGCAGGGACTCAGCAAATGCACAGACTGCCAGAGAGAGGAAGGGGAGCACAGGGGACACAGTGAGCATCTACTGATTGTCCATTTGGTCCCAGAAGATTCCCTTATGTCTTCTAAGTAGGAGGAAACATCTCAAGCTCTGGATGCACGTGAGTCATAAGTGTTATTAATAACCCACTTCTGAGGGCAACGCCGTGGGGTAGGAAGTACTGCTCTGTTCTCCAGATGAGGAAACCCAAACCCTAAAGACCTAGGCAGCCCAGCCAAGTCCCGGACCTTACATGACAGCGCCCCGCTGTCCCCCAGAAGCACGAGGGGGACAGTGACCGGCTCCCGGAGGGCAGGTAGTCCCGCTCTATTACACGGGCCCACCTGGGGTTGGTACCTGGGGATAATGCCGCCCAGGGCACAGTAGCTCCAGCAACAAGCATCTGCTGTTGGCTGGAATGACATCTGCAATAAAAGGGCTTTAAAACATTCCTGTGTTCTGATGCCGTGAGTCAGCGTCTAGGAATCCACCCCGAGGAAATAATGAGAGGCAGAAAGGATTTACCAGAAAGATGTTCATCCAGGTGTTATTTATAACAGCAAACAATTGGAAACAAGACAAGTCCAACTCAAGGGGAGCAGAGAGGTAAACTCCAGTGCAAGCATACAGTGAATGACCAGTGGCCATGGGGATATTTACAGTTAGTAATGACATGGGAAGTGTCTGTGACCAAGGGTGCAAAGCTGTTTCTACCTGCGCTCAGCCAGGGAAAGGGGAAAGCGTGAGGGCAGTGCTACTAAATGCTTGTGTCCCCCCAAATTCCTATGGTGGCTCCAGAGAGCACCCTCGCCCCTTCCACCACATGAGGACACAGCAAGAAGGCAAAGGCTATGAACCGGAAGAAGCATCCTCCCCCAACCATGCTGGCTCTTGACCTTGGACTTCCCAGGATCCAGAACCATGAGAACTAAACTTCTGTGGGTTATAAGCCACCCAGTCTGTGGTATTTTGTTATAGCAGCCTGAACAGACTAAGACAGACTAGAAAAGAAAAAGGCAGTTTTATATTTCCCAAATTTGCTGTGATAAGTATGCTTTACTTTTATAGTCAAGAAAAGTTAACAAAGGTATTTGGGGAATTAGTAGAATTTCTGAATCTACAAACAGACATCCTGAAACATGGACTCTCTACCTCCCTGTTCCCTAGACAGTGTTTCTCTGACATTTTACCATCAGCCACACGGCTTTCCCCGTCCTTGTCCCGTCTCTGCTGAGAGCCCGTTTACCTCCCACTTCCCCAGCCAGACCAGGGGCTAGGCCATGGGCCCCCCTCCTCGGTGAAATCCTGAGGCACGGTCAGCACCTCATTATTATCCTGGCCGCACTGTGTGCCGCGGCTGCAGCCGCAAATATCCTGTCTCTCAGTTCAAGCCAACACACACAGCCTGAGAATCTGGTTGTGCCTGGTCCTTTGCTAAGTAAGCACTCAGAAGCTGAAGTGAGTCAGCCTTTCCTCCCCCTCAAGGAGCCCCAGTGTGAGTGTGGAAGTCTGCAGGGTCATACCACCCTGACACTAAAGTGGAACATGGTGTGGTGGAGGGAGCAGCCCAACATCATGACGGAAGAAGGGATGGGGGTGGGGGGTGGATTCATGGCCTGGATCAGTGGGTGGATAGACGGATTTGTGGTCTGGATGGGTGGGTAGGTGGTGGAATGGTTGATAGCCTGGATGGATAGGTGGGTGGAGGAATGGGTTGATGGTCTGGATGGATGGGTTGAGTGATGGAATGGGTTGATGGTCTGGATGGATGTGTGGGTGGTGGAATGGGTTTAGGGTCTGGATGGGTGGGTGGGGGGTGGAATGGTTTGATGATCTGGATAGGTGGGTGGGTGGAGGAATGGGTTGATGGTCTGGGTGGGTGGGTGGGTGGTGGAATGGGTTGATGGTCTGAATGGATGGGTGGGTGGAAGAATCGGTTTAGGGTCTAGATGGGTGGGTGGGTGGTGGAATGGGTTAATGGTCTGGATGGGTGGGTGGGTGGAGGAATGGGTTGATGGTCTGGACGGATGGGTGGGTGGAAGAATCAGTTTAGGGTCTGGTTGGGTGGGTGGGTGGTAGAATAGATTGATGATCTGGATGGGTGGGTAGGTGGAGGAATGGGTTGATGGTCTGGATGGGTGGGTGGGTGGGTGGAGGAATGGGTTGATGGTCTGGATGGGTGGGTGGGTGGAGGAATGGGTTGATGGTCTGGATGGGTGGGTGGGTGGAGGAATGTGTTGATGGTCTGGATGGATGAGTGAGTGGTGGAATGGGTTTAGGGTCTGGATGGATGGGTGGGTGGCAGAATGTTGATGGTCTGGATGGATGTGTGAATGGTGGAATGGGTTCAGGGTCTGGATGGATAGGGGGATGAGTGGGTGGGTTAATGGCATGGATGAGTAGGTGGATGGACGGGTGTGTGGGTACACTGGGTGGGTGGATGTGCAGATGGATGAATGGGTGGATAAAGACAGCAATACACCTTTGCCTATGTAAACTGAATATAGGCACCAAAGCTTCATCTCTTGACGCTCCCTCTTCTGCCACTCTGTTCATGCCATTCTCCAGTCACGCCAGACCCCAGACTCAAGGACCAAGGTCACACAGCATCACGGGACTGCACATCCTGTTTCCCTGCAGCTGGAATCCTCCTGTTGCCCCAACCACCACTCCTGGTGAATCCCCACTCATCTCATAGACCTCAATTTAGACATTGCCACCTCTAGAACGGCGTCCTTAGGCCCCCACGCTGGACCGGTGGCCCTCCTCTGTTCTCACTCTTGGAGTAGCAGATTACACCATGCGAAATGGCTGCTGGACCATTTTGGCCCACAACATGGCACTCTCCCATGGTTCAACCAACAGACCTATCACACACTCCCGTGACGGTCCAGGATGTGGGGCTCAGGGGCAGGGAGCCCATCCATGCTTTAGTGTTGGGCATTTGGAGCCATGAAGAGCCCACGTGCCTGGCACGCCCATAACACTCTCAGACGAGTAAACAAGGGGGGACCTCAGCTCCTTCCCCCCACAGTGCTGTGCTCCACCAGGACAGACCAACCCCCCTGTGAGAATAATAGTGGCTGAGGTTTAGGGGCCAAGATTTACCTCCCAGCAGCGATCTTGTAGAAACAAGACATGAAGGGCCCTAGGGCACAAGCGGGGACGTCAGCTTTTCTAGGGCAGAGGACTCCCTGGTGTCATCTGACACCTGACTCACCAGGGGAGGGACCCTCAAAGCATCATGCCCAGGCTGGCTTTCCAGGAGGTGGGTGAGCAGAGAGCTGGCAAGCGAGACTCCAAGGACCCTTGTGACTTGCAATGTGGAAAGGGGCAAACCTAGTGACAGCAGGTGGCTCTGCTGCTGGACAGCCTCGGAAAGACTGTGCCCTGCCCTGGCCTGGGAGCGCGGGGAGATGATGCAGTGAGTGACCACCCAGCCAGGACGGTGCTCACGGGGTCGGAGGTCAAGGGCCACACCCACCACCACACCACCACATGCTGAGCTCCAACACGATCGCACAGAACCCTTCCCATGTCAAAGCTGTCATGTCCACGGCCCTCTGGTTTTTTCCTGCTGACCTGTGAGGGGCCCCCCAACCCGCGTCTGCAGGATGGTCTGGGGGCAGGTGCCATTCACAGCTTGAGCGCTGCCACCTGCGCAGAAGGTACGATGCGCGAGCCTTCAGCCCCCAGGTGGGCATACAACAGGCGAGGCGCCACCCACCGTGGTGTGCCATGCTGGGGAAGCCACAGGGCCGGCTGAATCCCAGACCCCGTGCTCAGCTGCGCCGTGCTGGGCAATTCCTTCGTGTTTACCAAATGAATGCATCATCAGCACCTCCCTCAGAGGATTAAAACCGACAACGTCTATGGACTCTGCCCCCAACTTGCTGTGTGACTCTAGTGAAGTATGGACCAGCCTCAGTTTCCCCACCTGCACAATGCGTGGATGGGGGTCATGGAGGACAACTTCGGCTCTGTGAGCACGTGTGCCTACCATCAGAAGATCACTATTATATGCACAGTCGTCTGCTCGGTCCCTTCCTGAATAGCTTGTTTCTTTCCTTTTTTTTAACCACAGACTTTTTTCATTGACTAAGGCATTCCAGCCCAAAGCAGCTGCCTGCCAGCAGGAAAGCCCGAGGCTCCCCGAGCAGCCAGCCCGCACCTCCCTGTCGCGCCTCTCGGTCAGCGACACACTGCCCACTTCGCAGCCACCCACGTGCTCCTGCAAGCCCGCCGGTCGCCCACCTCACAGGATGCCGCGCACCCAGCCGCCCACTCGGGCAAACACCACCAGTCCCAACGCTCGTGTGGGCATCCTCATCACCTACGCGTACACAAGCCGAGATGTGTGTGATTTTCCTTTTCATAGAGATGAGCTCACACCACGGGAAGCATTCTTCACCTGCTTCCCTTTATTAACGTATCGGGGAGACCAATCCCTTTCAGGAAACGCAAAGCCAAGAAAGCCCCTTTCTCTTAGTTGCTGCAGAACGTTCTTATCCGATGGCTCTGATGACGGGACCGGGTCACTTCCATCATTTGCTCTTCCAGACGGTGCTGCCCAGCCCTACAGGTGTCCGCACACACGTGTGTGCGTTCCGTTAGGGCAAATTCCAAGACCCGGCTGAGCGGCCAGGTCCAAGAGCACGTGCATTTTAATGTTTGAATATTTGGAGAGAGATTGCCTCTGCCTGTCATCGAGGGGCTACCTAGGAGAACACCCACTGCCCCTCACTGCCTGGAGGCAACAATGCGTGTTGTCGGTGTTCGGTCTTTGCTCACCTGGCCAGGTGGGGGGAGGGGGTGTCTCCCTGGGCTTTCACCTGTGTTCCTTTCCAGGGAGTAAGCCTCCTCTCATGCATTTACAACTGTCTATATTTTGTTTCCTAAGAACAATGCACGTCTTTTGTCCATTTCGGGGGGAGGGTGGGGGGAGTGTGGTTCCTGGCCTTTTCTTACTGATTTACAGGAGTTTTAAATATTACAGCTTATCAATCCCTTCTCTGTGATCCATATTCATATTCCTTTTCTTTTTATGCTTGTTGGTTGTTTTTGGTTTTGCTTTGGCCTGAGAAAAACTCTTTGACTTTTGTGGAGTAAAACTTCTTTTTCTTTTCTAACTTCTGGGGTTTCTGTCGTACTGGGAACGGCCTCCCCACCCCCAGGTTGTGACACCCAGTCTCCCACGATTTCTTCTGGTAGCTCTATGGTTTCATTTGCGAAGTTCCCATCTTTGATCCATCTGGAAAGCATTTTGGTGCAGGAGGAAGGCAGGGTCTAGCTTCTCTTTCCCAGATGGTGTCTTCGCTCTCCCAGCCCATTTCAGTGACTAATCCTTTCTTTCCCAGCCAACGTGAATGCTGCCTTTATCAAACCCTGAATTCCTATGGGTGCTGCGCCTCAAAGGCCACAAAGCACAGGCTGCCCAGCCCCCCCAGGGGCGGGGGAGGGGCTCTGCTGGCCCAGCCCCCCTCACAGCTCACATGGGGCGGGGGCGGGGCTCTGCTGGCCCGGCCCCCTCACAGCCCACGTGGGGCGGGGGCGGGGCTCTGCTGGCCCGGCCCCCTCACAGCCCACGTGGGGCGGGGGCGGGGCTCTGCTGGCCCGGCCCCCTCACAACCCACATGGGGCGGGGGCGGGGCTCTGCTGGCCCGGCCCCCTCACAGCCCACATGGGGCGGGGGCGGGGCTCTGCTGGCCCGGCCCCCCTCACTGGCCCAGCCCCCAGGGCATGCTCCTCCCCCCTGCCCCCCCCCCCCCCCCACAGGGCAGCCCGAGAGAGGACACCCCAGTGTCTGAGATGGAAGCAGCTCAGGCAAAATCCGAGGCATGCATGCCTCAGGAATGCCCGGGCACTTACAATATCAAAAATGGAAATGACCCAACTTCCAATCACAGGAGACACTAGAAGTGAGTCAGGCTTTCTACAGCAGTCATGACGAAGAACAGCATGCTGTCCTTATAAAGCGAAGGGAGAAAGTGCAGAGGAGCTGTGCTGGCACCCCACGGCCGCCCCCTTCAGGGAGAGGACACTGGGTGGGGGCGAGGCCTCCCCGCTGCGTGGACTGCACCCTCATTTCCAGGCCAGTCACCATGTGCTTCCCTCCGTCCCTTACTCTTCGTGCTCAGACCCAGTGGAGTTTGAGTTTGGGGGTTATGGGTGATTTTTATTGTCTTCTCTATACTTTCTGTGTTTTCCAAAATGACTATAATGAAAAATGTATCCTTTTTCATTAAAAAACATACATAATTACATTAAAAAAATAAAAAAATAAAAAAAATTAAAAACATACATAATTACAGAAAGAAGAGGAGAGGGGGAAGACCTTTAAGAGACGCGCACCCCTCCCCACCCGGCCTGGTGGGGGCTCCCCCCACACCTCCTGGCCCCGCCTCTCCTCTGGGCATCTGCACATGTCCCCTGGACGCCCTGGGCAGCACGAGCTCACCCCCAAGTCCCGACTCTGGGCAAACCAGCAGCCTGGCCCCAACATGCCCTCAGAGCCACTGTGCGCAAACCCAGGAGGGCTGGGGAAGGACGTGGAGGGGGACACGGAGCCAGGCGGATCAGGGGCCAGCCTGGTCCTGGCCCAGCCCAGTCCACCAGCGGGGGTCCCCAACTGACTTCTGACCCCCTGTGTCCCCAGCACCCCACAGGCACTGTCCTTCCTCTCCTGGGGTGTCAGGACAGGGCAGCACAAGGGAGGCAAGCCAGGGGTCACCGTGCACTGACCCACGGGACTGGGAGCCCAGGTCCACCCCCTCCCCCCCAGGGCCAGGCCGTGTGCCCTTCAAGGGGCGCTGTGTCCAATCCGCAGTGCACAGACCGAGGTGCTCAGTAAACGCCGACCTGCATTTTAGGAAGGGCTTGTCTTCAGCCCCCCGCCCTGGGCAGAGCTGTGCACAGTGCCTTCAACGCTGAGGCACACAGCCCTCACTCACAGCCCCGGAGCTCGGTTACACACTTGGACACAGAGGTCGTGGCCCAGCAGAGACGTGATTAATGCCAGATCCAGGGAACCATGTCTGAGCCAGAAGGTTCTGTGAGAGTCATCTCTCGCCCATCCAAATGGGCAGCTGCCACAGTGCCCCCTCCTTCGAGCGCTGTGACAGCCGAGGCCGGGACCGCGGCACCAAAAGGACGTGAGGGCCCTGGGGCCACGGGACATGAGGGTGGAGAGGGACTCCTGGAAGCTCTTCCAGCCCGACCGCTCTCCCCCTTGGTGCTCACTCCCCCCACCCCGTCCCAGGGCCCATGGAAGGGGCGCATCCCCGGGGGGCCCTGGGCACACAGCATTGTGCACCGAGCCAGTCTGGGGAGGGCGCTGAGAGGGAGCTAAGCCTGCACAGCTGGGCCTGGCTGGGCGGACACAGCAGCCCAGAGTTTCGCCAGGCACTGGGAAGCCACAGTGGGGAGGAAGGGGCAGCAAGAGGGAGAGCCAGCATGAGTCGTCCGAGAAAAATGTGCGTGCCTTGAGCCTGACATACCCCAGAGATGGGCTGCCCAGAACAGCACGGTGTCTCGGCCGTTCTGGGGAGCAGTTACTCACTGGCTGTTTATACTGCTGCAGAAATCAGATCAGGAAATATTTTAATAAGGGACTGGAAAAACACCAGACTACCCCTCTTCGGAGGATTTTCGTTTTTATTTTCTTGCCAAGATATTGACCAGGTTTCAATGTTTATGGAGAAAGGCTCATTGCCTGGAGCCCAGTGCTTTTGTTGGGGCTTAAATGCAGCACGGGGAGGGCTGGAGCAGGAGAGCCGAGAGCTGGACCCAGAGGAGCCAGCCCAGGCTCTGCAGAAGTAGCCGCCCGGGGGAGGTGGTTTGGAGCGCCGCGCCCGTGATCCTGGGCTGCACGTGCGGGGTAGGGAAGCAGGAGGTGGTACCCTTACGGCGACAGGAGCGACCCCATCACCCACCTAGAAGGCCCACAGAACAGAAGCGGTGCGAGGTACGTGCCCAGAAGAGAAGAAGTGGTCTGGAGAAGGGCAGGCAGAGCTGACAGCATGTAAGGAATTCCAAAACAGGGCTGACAGGGTTTCTGGAAGTTATTTACTGGGAATTAAAGGAGTCTGAGGTGAACAGGGCTGGAGAGGGTCATCTGGAGAGATGGCAGCTAAGGGGCCGGGTGACAGCTGGGAGATTATCCAGAAGACAAAGCAGGAGGGGGTTCGGCAGGAGGAGGTGGTCTGGAGTGCTCAGAGCCATGTTCAAATCTCAGGTCTGCTCCTTGTTAGCTGAGTCGCCAGACCCATCCCCCCAGTGCCGACCCCCCGGGGTTGTTGGCTGAAGCAAGCAATGCTGAGCGTACAGCCCTCGGCACACAGGACGCATTCGGGGCACCAGCCAGCTCTGTGCTCCCGGGACGGTGCTCACGCCTGCGCACCCGCGCACGCACACGCCCTGCCACAAACTGGTCATCTGCTGGGGGCGACCTCAAGAGACCTGGGATGGTCGGACTGCTGCGTGAAGCATGCTGGCACTGGCCGAGCGCAGATGGATGTCTCTGTGGGACGAGCCTGCGGAGACTCGGATCCAGCGCCCAGAGGAGGTGTTCTTCCACACCTGCATGACCGAATCCCAAATCCTCCACCTCCTCTCTCCCCTAGCCCCTGCAGGGGTATCGCACCCCACATCCCCGCCTCTGCCATCCAGCACGGTCCCCTCCTCCCCCAGAACAGCCCAGGTCCCTTCACGCCTGCCCACCGTCCTCGGAACGCCAGCTCACAACACATCAGCCAACACCCTGAGTCTGTGACGGGCTCTGCGTTCAAGGCCACAAGCACACGGAGCCCCTCCTCCGCCACACGCACTGCGCGAGGCCACCAGGTCCAGACACCCCGCCTGCTTTCCCCGCTCTACACCGAGCCCCCTGAAACTGTCAGCACCGACCTGTGAGGGCGGCATCCTCAGCGCCATTGTGCACGTGGAGAAACTGAGGCACAGAGGATCGAGGGCACACCAGGAGAGGGGCAGCACCAGCCACCCCAGCCCCGCCTGGGTCTCCGCGTGTCGAGCAGGGACTCTGGGTGAAGCACCCCCATACTTGGCCTTGAAGTTTGGGTCTTCATGACAGTGGCCGTGAACATGGGCCTTGCTCCCCCACCGCCTGCCCTGTGGACTTCTCCGCCTCCAGACGTGGCCCCCCACGAGACCTGCCCGGGACCACATACACACTGTACGCCCAACTCCCTTGGTTTCAAATAAATTGAGATTCCCTGAACTTTTCCAAGTCAAAGCCATCTGGCCGGCGCATGCGGGATGGGTGTGCTACCCAAGCAGCAAAGTTTCTGAGGGACTGAACAATTCTCTAGGACTCATGACCCATCTGAAGAGAACCCAGTTGATCCTGGTCCTTGGCAAGCCTGCACTCTCTCCCTGGCTTTTTGGATCCATCCTAGGCAATGTGCTAGTAAGATAAAGGGCGGGCTCAGCAATCAGGCCTTGGGGCATTGGCTCTCCGGGGCTTTTTAGTTTCCTTTACTGAAATGTTGATAGTTTAAAGATGTGGGTCAGGTCCTTGCTCAGCTTCCCAGCCAAGGAGAGGCCGCGGCTAGGCCGCACCAGCTTAACTCTTAGGACATCGGAGGGGCTGCTCGACCCCCCACACGGCCCTCAGAGGGAAGACTGCTTGAGGCGAGCCCACCCTTATCTTTGACAACATTTGGCTTACTGGCACAGACGCCCACACTCCTCTTTCATCATGTGTCGGCTGATAGGAAGCAGGCAAGACCTACCTGGCTATAATCCTCTCCCCGTTCTTTCCTTCCCGCTGACGTGGAAAAACTGACTCAGACCGGGGCAGTTCACCCCCTCCTACAAACACTCTCCCCAGGGCCCAACACAGGGCCATCCAGGAGGTATGGGGAGGACGTCGGGGGCCCAGGACCTAGTTCCTCCTGAACGCGCCAGGGCCTGGGGAGACAGATGACAGGCAGAGAGGTCATCCGCGGTGGCCACCAGGCTTCCCCAATGTCCCCCCGCCAGTCCCCTGCTGCAGGGATGAAGGTCCTGGAGAGGAAGGAGGCAGCCAAGTCCCACCTCCCCCACCATGAAGTCTGCCCTCTGAACTCTGCCTCCTCACGCTGGGGCCTGTTCCCAAGAGGCTGCACAAAATCAGATTCCCATAACGGAGACCTATTTTAGAGGCCACGACTCTGCCACTTACTAGTGGCCAGGCTTCTGTGGGCCTCAGTCTTCTGGCCTGTAGAATGGAGGTGAGACCTTTCACCTTGGAAGGATGTCATCCCAACAAAACGGCGCACAAAAGGAAGAAAAGTCGTAGAGAATCTCACTCTTTACCTTCAGAGAAACTTCGCAAGCAAGCGCACCTCCCTCCTGCTGCGCTTACGTCCGTTCACCAGGAGAGGCCTGTGGGGTGCTGAGAATCCCCCCCGGCCCAGAGCCTGACTGCCCCCCAGCGGACCTGCGGCCCAAAGAAATGGGGGGGCAGGCCCGAGAACCTAGAGACCAGTCAAGCTAAACAGCCTGTCCCCGTGTCCCCAGCCCTCTCAGGGGAGAAGAACCCCCCACTGTGTGCCTTCCAGCCTCTGGACAACAGCATCCCAGGGCCAGGCTGCTGTTTGTAATGGGACAGGCCCAGGAAGGGGAGGTGGGAGCCTGTCCCCACGGAGGGGCCCAGGGCGCTGCAGGGAGGGTCAGGACGGGCTGATTCGGAGCTGGGGGGCCCCACTCGGTCCTGGCCTGCACTGCCCCCAGCGGGCTCCTCTCCCCAGGCAGGTCCTGGTGGCACGGACACAATGGGAAGCCGTGAAGTGAGGAAAATGGGGAGTGTCTCCACTTTGAAGCAGCGTTCACTATATTTCTGGTGAGCAAGGAAGCTTTGAGAAGTTGGAAAGCCCTTATAAAGGTGTTTTGTGGCAAGCAGGGCTCTGGAGGCTGGGTTCTGGCACTTTCCACCCCGGGTGCCGTCAGCCACCAGAGGGGCCCGGCAAACAGCGGCCATCAAACCTGCCCGGGACAGAAGGAACCCTGGGACACACCTGAGATCCTCCAGGTTGCGAGTCCCAGGACGAATCTGCCAGGTTCGCACACCATCCCCCCGATGGTAGAGATCCAAGACCACGGGGTTCCCCTCCCAGCCACAGGACAGCAGGCAACAAAGCCTGCCCCAGGGGTCTGGCCCCCCCACTTCTCAGCAGCCTTCGACCCCAGGAAGCCCCAAGCCCTCCAGTTCTGAGTGGGTTCATCAGCAAAACCACCCCAAGGCCAGAGGGCAGACCACTGACTCCCAGTAAGACATCCAGTTCCTTCCCCAGGAGCCTGGGCCTGTCTGCTGTCGGGCCCCCCCCACCGAAGTAGCTCCCCTGTATCCAGTGCAGAAGCTTGCACAGCAGAGCCCCCCAGGGAGTATTATCTGTCAAATGCACCCCGACCCCTCCTGGATTCGCCCCTCCATCACTAGCTGGGCCGTCTGCACTAACTGGTCAGCTGCCTCTCTGGTCCAGCTGAGCCCTGAACTCGCACGCAGAAGCTTTGTCCCCACTTTCCCCCGATGACTGACTCGTGGCTCCCTGAGCTCTGCCAGGGCACAAAATAGCAACAGCGATATACAGTATTATTACGACATGCTAGTAACTACAGGGACAACCTGAGCACAGACGTTACTGGTACTGATGTGAGTCTGTCTGTCCTGCTGCCCCGAATGCAGGAGGTAGGACACCCCGCGAAGGGCTCTGTATCCACACACAGGGCACCAGCGCGAATCCCCCAGCCGCCTTTCTGCGTGCTGCCATTGCCTGTGGTTTGGAGATACGCTGACTCGGATCAGAGAGGACCAGTAAAGCACCAGAGGTCACACAGCCAGGGTCCACACCCTGCTCTCTTGGCCTCCGAAGCCGCTGTCCTCTTCCCTGTGTGCTGACTCATCAGTGCTTCCCACCCTCATCTTCTGAACTTCCCTTTCAAAAGTCAAAGGAGTGGTGGGCTGCAGGAGGGACGGGGTCCGGCCCCGGGCTCCACCTCCTGCTCTCGTCCTCAGGGGTCCCTGGCTGAGCCCACTCAGAGCCCCACCTCACAGGAAACCGGACTTGCTCACCCACCTCCTTTGCTCCCAGTCAACCCCAGAAAACACCAGGCAACGAGGCCAGGGCCCCAGACCCAGGGAGCTCCAGCCTTCTGCAAAATGCTGGCAAAGCTGCTGTCTCGGGACCAGCCCTTGGGGCCGGGACATCCCTGAGGGGTGGGGGAAGCCTGCTCCAGATGAGGTGACTGCACATGCAGCTGGCTGGGGCCTCTGGTCTCCCTGCGGTCCTCAGCCACAGCCTTCAGGCCGAGCCACGCCTGGCCGCACACCGTCCTCAGCTCTTTGGCCCCAGCAGCCTGAGTGCCCCGGGGACACAGAGCTATGCATGAACAGCACACCCAGTGTCCTGTCTCAGGAGTATCCCATCAGGGCCTGGAGCAGGTGGGAGCCCAGAGGCTGCCCCATAAGCCTGGCCCACATCTTTCTTGGTCTAAAGGGGACACAGAAGGGTGCTGCCTTCTCTCCTGTGGCACCTTAGCAAGTCCCAAGCGGCTCAGCGCCGAGGCCTGAATGAGTTCCCCCCCTATCTACCTACATGGAGGCCCCATACTCGTCCTGCACTGGACACGCCACAGTCATGACTGTGAGAGCCAGCGCTGTGACGGTCCTTAGGCACATCCTGTGCGAGTTCCTCCAGTCCTTCCAGCAGGCTTCTGAGACAGGCACTGTCTCTATGCCCATTTCACAGATGGGGAAACTGAGACACAAAGAGGTGCTCCTCGGTGTGGAGCCCAGGCACTCGGCAGAGGCAAGATGCAGGCGCCCTGCCCTCCCAGCTCCCAGGGGAGCTAGGAGCCTGGCAATGTGCGGCGCTACAGCTCTCTGGCCCAGGACGCTGAACTCTGAGCTCATCTCTGGGTCCCTCAGATGGGGAAGCTCATCCTCCCTCCCACACAGACACGGTCCAGAGAGGGAAGGACTCGCGCTGAATGTGCTGGGCAGAGTCTCCAGCTGATTGTGACCAGACATCAGGGGTCAGTGGCACAGTCCCCGGGTGGAGGGGAGTGGGTAGGGCTGGATGGCATGAGGTTAGCTGTGGGCAGACACTGGGTGACCCCACATGCATTGTGGGGAGTTGCTGTGCTACCTTTGAAATTTCCCCTGATCACTGCTTCTTGAAGGTGAGGCCACCCCGAAGAAAGTAGGGCAGACACAGGGATGGGGAGCCCCTGCCTCCCCCTTTTCCTTCCTGGCCCTTCTCCCCTCGTAGGTGCCCCCCTACCACCACCATTCATGCCGAAACCTGCAGCTTACCTGTTCAGGGGAGGGAGGATGACCCTGAGAGAGCCCCGGCCTCCCCCACACCCTCCCGCTCTGGGCTAACTCCAGCTCCTTCCCGGGGCTCGCTGCTTGTGCCCCCCATGCCGGCCCCACCACACCGGGTGCCCAGGAGGCCCCACAGGTTCCCTGCGTTCAGGGAAATGTAGCCACTGTCCAAGCAGTAATTTCTGAGCTAAAGGGTCCTTATCTAAACTATGAACCTGAATAACAAACTAATTCCCTAGAAAATAATTCCATTTGGAAATCCTGTTGCTGATCTTCCATCCTAGAAAGGGCTGGCCACTCCTGCCCTCTGGTGCGAGCATTTTCAGTCTGAGAGGCACTGGAAGACACCGTCCCTCCCTCCTCTGCATAAAACCAGCTGGGACGCGTTACTGTCTCCTCAGAAGGACAGCAGTGTCTCCTCGGGGCGCTGGTACCAGAGACCACCTCCTCCGCCTCCCTCCCCAGGAGCAAGCTGCAGCTCCCCCCAGCACTGCACGCTGTCTCCAGAGAACAAGGAACAGGGAAAAGCAAGGAAGAAACCCCGCAGGAAAGAGGTCCCAGTCACTTCTCCCCGCAGACCTGGAGGATGTGAGAGGTGAGGCTCAGGCTTCCTGCAACCCAACCGAGCTCCGGGGCTGAGAGGCGGCCCTTCCTTGTCCGCATCTCACTGCACGGCCCCTGTGCAGGGCTCTGGGCTCCCGGCTCTCCCCACGCCCAGCTCCAGGAACCCACCCAGCTGACCCGGGGCCCGCTGGGTGCACAGCCGCCTGGCTGTCCTCCCCAAGAGGGCCTTGACGTTCAGCGAGGCGCAGCGCGGCGGGAAGTGAGCAGCCCAGTATCAGATGAAGGAGACAGGCCAAGGCTCCCAGACTACCCACGGTGGGCAGGACGCGGACCTCGCTCTCCAGCGCAAGGACAGAAACAAAGCCCCACGCTGCCAAGGCCCCCTCGCCTGGCTTGGAGAATGGCAACCCACACCAGCATCTGTGATGGTCCCACACCAGCATGGCTGGAAGGTGCCTCCCCTCTGATTGGCCAGCACCCCATGCGGGCTGGAAGGTGCCTCCCTTCTGATTGGCCAGAGCTCCATGGGACTGGTAGGTGCCTCCTCTCTGATTGGCCAGGGCTCCATGGGGCTGGTAGGTGCCTCCCCTCTGATTGGCCAGTGCTCCATGGGGCTGGTAGGTGCCTTCCTTCTGATTGGCCAGCGCTCCACGGGGCTGGTAGGTGCCTCCCCTCTGATTGGCCATTGGCACGCCCTACCTGCTGGTGATTGTTCCACTCACTACCTCCCACTTTGTGCTTCACTGGACACAATCACCGGGGCGGGAGTCTGATTCCCCGACTGCCCCAGAAGCTCCCATGCGGTCGGGACCCTCACCTATTGCTCCCCCGTGCACTTGCCGCCCGGTGCCCGGCACAGATCTGAGTCGCGCTGGAGGTCCCCCAACACTTCGGGCATAAGCGCCACACCTCTCCAGGCAGGGGCCAGCCTCTGTGAGGGTCCCTCTGACCCCTCTACCAGAGGAGCGGCCACCGGAGCTGCCCGCTGCCCCTCTCCGTCACCCGCGGCAGAATGGAAGACGATTGCTTCCCACCTTCCAGTTACATTAAAGCGCTCACTCTCTGTCATGGTGAGATCGCTATTTTTCCAATTCAGGCTCAGAGTTTTAACGTGTAAATCCCTGTGCTGCATGCACACATTCTGACGGCATTTGGGGGCATTCAGTAAAATAATAAAGAAGTCATCAGGATCCCTATTGCCAAGGTGCGGGTGGGGAAGCCCAAGCCAGACAGGGCCGTCCTCCAGCCGAAAACAGGGGCTGCAAACAAAACAAAGGGACCCTCCAGCTCACGCACAGAGACATTGCAGCGCCGCCTGGAGCTCTGTAGGATAAAATTTTGGAGAATCTGGGTCAGACTGTGGTTCCATTTCTTGAGCCTGAGTCACCAAAGAATGGCGACATTTACTTCTAATGTGGGGTTACGACTTAGGTTGGGGATCTGCCAGAAAACGACTGGGTGAGTCAAAGCTGATGGGCTGGTGCCTCAGATTGTGTGACCCCCGTGACCCACACCACCAGCCACACACACCCACTCACAGCCAACCCTGCATTCGTTCGTCCCATAAATGGCTCTCCAGCCACCTGGGCTGGCACGGGTGCCAACACAGCATCTGAGCGGGCAAAGCCCCCACCAGTGCACCCCCAGCACCAACACGTCCAGCGCACCAGCCATCACTCCCGGTCACGTCTCGGAGGCAGAAGACCAGAGTCCTTGAGGTGGGATGTGGGCAGATCCGTTCCCATCTCTGAACTCCAGTTGCTCCTTGTAAAGTGGGGGTGGCCCGAGGAGGAAAGGGAGCGACCTCCACGCCCAGCCTCAACACCACAGGAGTCCCGGCAAGTGGTCTAATAAACCCACCAGGGGACATTTTCTGGGTCACCACTTCTGTTTCTCCCACGAGGCAGGCGCTAGTGTGACCGTCCACGGGAGAGAGAGGGAGCCGCTCATGCAGCCAGCCAGCGAGCAGGGCCGGGAACTCGGCTCCAGACCCCATACCTGCTGCCTCGGGGTCTGGGAAGGAGAATAGGTGGTAACTGGGCTCACTCTGAGCTCTGCACACATTATCCACTGAACCCCCACAAAGAATCCTGCAGGACTTAGGATCATCACCCCCTCCTTAAAAATAGGGAAACTGAAGCCCGGTGGTGCTAAATGCACAGTTGGTAGGAGTGGAGCCGGGGTATGGCCGCCCTGGGCATCACCCACACGGGGTTCCCCATGCCGTGCCCCCAGCAGGGGTAGGTCTGCCTTCAAGAAGGGCCAAAGCCAGCTCCACCTTCAGGATCTCAGGATCCCTGTGAGCCGAGACAGGCCAGAGATCTTAGAAGGGACATTTGGCAGAGTGTGGACACCAGAGTAGCTTCTATGGGGGAACCCAAATAAGGGGGAACAGAGAGAGTACAGTATCACATCTCCGCCCTCCTGTGAGTAGAAACATCTCGTCAAAGGATCAGTCCCAGCAGGACCCTGATAGCCCTGATGAAGGACCCCCACCTCGTGGTTTCCCAGCAGGCTCCATGCATGGCCACAGTTCATCTCCGGCGGGGGGGGGGGGGGCGCTCATGGTAAGGAGAACAATGTCACCTTGCCCCGGGGCCCCTCAAACACAGAAGGGCCTCGGGAAACCATGTAAACACAGGCACACGTACACCCACCTACACACACAGACAAATCTGCACATCACAGGCATGCCCTTGCACCGACAGGTACGCTCAGAAACACAAGTGTGTGCCCGCCCCTCCAAGGGGCTTGTTAAGTGTGTTCACATATGTTGTCTCATGATCCGTGCAAACGGTCCAGGAGGTGATGAAGAGCACACGAGGGCCCACACTGACCCAGCCTGTGGGTGACAGAGCCCTCCAGGGACGGTGCCTCCTAAGACAGCCACACCTCCCTCTCCTGGGCTGCTTCTGGGATGGCCCGGCGGGGGGGGGGGGGGGGGGGGGGGCGCGGGTAACACCATGCTCTGTTCCTTTTGCAAAAATACCAGCCTGAAAAGCAGCCATGGCATGTCCTCCCTTACTCAGGGGCTCACTCTACATCAGGCATCCCACACAACCACCCCTCAAAGCAACTCTCCCCATTTTCCAGACAGGAAAGATGAGGCAGGGTGACTGGCCCAGACCAGCCACCCGAGTGGGTCTCAGAAGCACTGACCCCGCAACTGTCCATGCTGCCCTGGGGTTCAGCCACCAGATATCCCTTCCCACTCCTAACTGCCTGTCCCCCAGCACAGGAACCCAAAGTCGTGGCCAGAAGACCCCCACCCCCAGCCAAGGCTGTCAGTTTGTCTGCAGAACTCATCCAATGGCTCTGGTGCACCAGCCTTGCATGCAGGGGCAGAGAGGGTTAAAGAAGCCCCCAGGTCTCCATTCATCCCCCCCCACCCCGCAGAGACCCCCTCTGTCTCACTGCAGCCACTTCTGCTGGCACAGCCCTCCCAGGACAAGCGGAGCTGGGGGCGCCCTGCCAACCGAGTTAATGAGGGGCTTTCCAGCCAAGGGAAGCAGCCCCAGAGAACACCGAACACCAGAGCAGAGTTTGGAATGTCCTGCCAAGAAGGAAGGGCAGACAAGGGTAAAGCCAGAGGTGGAGGAGGGCACCTGCTAAGGAAGGGGAAGAAGAGGCAGAAAAGACCAAGTTTAGTATCACCTCCTCCAGGAAGCTTCTCCAGATCTCCCCAATGGGGCCAGCCCTCCCAGACCATGTAAAGTGACACGTGACACTTGGCACAAAAATGAAGAGTGAAACAAACCCGTCCCCCCCTCCCCAGAAGACTTAGAGTTCCTGCAGTGAGGAGCCCCGCCCCCTTCACCTCTGTCCTCCCATAACCCTCCAGGTCAGCCTGGGTAGAAGGCAAATGCCTCCAGGGTCCAGCCAGGTCTTGAGGATGAGTGAAGGGCCAGCTAAAGAGAAAGACCAGGAGAGTGGAGACTGCAGTCAATCTGGTCCCTCTCAAAGGCATTCCAGTGAAAAAGGAAGGAGGGGGGAGGAAGGAGAGGAAGGGAAGGGGGAGTAGGGGGAGAGAGAGAGGGGGAGGGAGGGAGGAAGGAAGGAAAGAAGGAAGGAAAGAAGGGAGGAAGGAAACGGGGTGGAGGCAGGAAAGAAGGAAGGAAGGGGTGGCAGGAGGAAGAGGAGAGGGAGGGAGGAAGGGGAGGAAGGGGGAGGGAGGGAGGAGAGTGGGAGAGAAGGAGGTAGGAAGGTAGGAAGGAAGGAAGAAGGAAGGGAGGGAGGAAGGAAGGAAGGGGTGGAGGGAGGGAGGAAGGGTGAGGGAGGGAGGAGGGAGAGAGGAAGGAAGAGGAAGGAAGGAAGGAAGGAAGGAAGGAAGGAAGGAAGGAAGGAAGGAAGGAAGGAGTGGAGGGAGGGGGGAGCAAAAGCAACAGGGCCCTCACCCTGGGGCCACAGGCGGCAGGACCCTCCCCCGCACTGCTGCTTGGGGCACCAGGGCCCTCCCACGGAGAGCTGATAAATGGAGGTGAAGAGGTATCCCCCCCACTGACCCCCCCAAGTCTGAGGCACTGAGGCATGGCCATGCCAGAAGCAGAGGTCAGACAGACCCAAAATCTGGGGTTCCTCAGATGTGTCCAGGCAGATGCCAGCACATCCATTACCATGGTTACCAGGTGCCAGGGTCTCCCGGGGGAAGGACCCTGCCTTGCTCCTTAAATGCAACCCCAGGGCTCCAGTGTGGGCTCGACCCCAGTGCCTCAGGGGTGGGGGTGACTCATCCCTGACCTCAGGGGCTCAGCGCTAGTCTGGCCTCTGCTGTCCTGTTATTAAGTGGGGGGCGGGGGTCAGTGGGCATCTGCTCCCCGCCTCCCCTGGGCTCCACCCAACAGTGTCTGCGATCCAGGGAGGAGGCGGGGCCAGACGGCCAGAAGGCAGGGGCGGGGCAGACGGGCATCAGCTGTGCGGGGCTAAGGGCGCGGCCTCGGTGCCTGTCCAGAAATATCTGCAGGGTGGGGTAACGGGGCAGGCTCTGGCCAGCACCCCAGAAACAGCCCCGGAGCGGCATCCCAGGAGAAGGCACTCTGTGCTCCGGCCCCAGGGAAGGCACTCCTGCCCGCGGCCGCTGCCGGCTGGTCACAGCCGCTGGGCAGTGACCGCAGCTCCAGCCCCTCCAGCCACTGAAATCTGGACCAGATGAGGGAGAGGGCTCCGCCGAGCCAAGCGGGCTCCTGAACTCCTCCCACTGACTGTTCTCTTCTGGGGAGGAGGGGAAGGGGGAAGGATGGAAAAGGGTGTCTTTCCAGCCAACTTGATTGAGTCAGAGGAAATTTAACCATTTCATATCTGTCAGGCCCCACAAAACTTGGACAACTCTTCCCACAAAATTATTGCAAGAAGCAGTCACGTGAGCGGAGTCACCCAATGCCAGGCCGAGGAGATGACCTCAATTTCCAAATATTGGGGTCATGTTTCATTTCACATACTCTCCTCCGCCCCTTACAACGTTAACCGGCCCCAAATGCAATCTTACTTTTCATTCCTTCACACACTTGGCCAAGGAGAAGGTAGGAAAAAAGAGCCATGTTCAGAGAAAACTCGGAAAACATCTGGCGAGTCCCAAAATGGAGAGAAGAACAGGCTCCCACCTCCCGCATCTGGGGTGCCCAGCCGCCCCCTCTGGCCCCGTGCGGCCCTGCCCTGGACTTCAAAACCGGCCTCACCCCGGGAGGTGGTGACACGTCTGGGAACCCGCTCAGAAAAGTGACTTCTTCACATGCTTTCTAACTGTCTTTCTGACAAAAGCCAAATGTGCAATTCCTCAGCCCTTCTGCCACGCGTCTGCTTCCAAGGGGCTGCCCTCGCCCTTGCCCTCGCCCTCGGGGAAGAGGGGCTCGGAGAGGGGGCAGGGACCGCAGGGGCAGAGCCCAACACAAAACTGCCAAAGGCATGCTCCCCAGGCAGCACCCAGCCCCAGCTTTTTGGGGTGCAGACTCCCCTGAAGGGTTCCCTCCCATGTTCCTGGGGAAAGCCCATCTGAGGAGCAGGACAGGGCTAAGGCCACCATGGGGCCCCCTGACCACATCCCCCAACGGACTGCAGACCACTTTCCTGGAGACCACGACTGTCCTCCACCTTCAACTGATCCTCAGGGACAAACGCAGAGTCAGTTAGCCCAGGATCTTGGGAATGCTGCTGGCAGCCCGGGGATATGACACCAGGTCCCCAGAGCTAGGCGAGGCACCCTTTGTCTCCCCCAGCCCCATGTTGGCTGGACACCCTGACTCCTGCTCATCCCCTTTGGCCCACCACACACCCATCATGCCAGGAAAAAGGGAAAGAGTATCTTAATTGGCAAGCGGAACATGGAAAGTGATTCTTCCCACATGGCTTCAAATTACAAAGTGGAGGAGAGAAGGGGGCGGGCAGTGGAGCCCTTGGGCCAGCTGGTCCAGCTGAGCCCACCGCCCCACCCCTGTGCCCCTCACTTTCCCTGACCTCACACCCGCAGCTCTGAGCCTTGTCTTCCTGCCTGTTAATGGGGACTCAGGGGGTTTTCTGGGGCCTCTGATGTCTGAGGCGATGTGAAGACCCATCCCACAGGTAACCACCAAGGTGATGCTTAGAATCCACTGTCCCATCAGGAGGCTGAGTTGGAGGGAGCGGGGAGCTGTAAGACTCCCCATGAGAGAGGGCTCCTTCCAAGTGAGACCTCTAGCAGGAGGAGTACCCCATGTGGGCACCATCTGAGCCACTCAGCCTGACCTCCACCACCATCTCCCGGCTCTGCTCCGCGAACCCCATCTCTGGGAGGCAAACCAAAAAAAAAAAAAAAAAAACCTGCCTCCCAGGGGGTCAGGAGGTTTGGGGGTGGGATTAGGAGCAGGGCTGGTCTACCTGCCTCCTGGGCTCCCCAGGATCACGGAACACTTAGTGGCCAGGATTGCAGGACTCCTAGGAAAGCAGAGACCCAGCCTGGAGTGGGCCTGGGGGGCAGGGGGAGAACAGGGCTTGGGGGCTCAAGCTTCTGGGATTTCCCCCCCACCGGTGGCCAGTGTCCTCTCACCCCAGGAGCCCGGCCGGAATTGACGGGCTGTGACTCTAGGGGGCGACCCTTCCCAGTTTTCAGGAGAGGAAGTTCTGCGGCCGGGCGCGAGTGATGTGGGAGAAGCTAAGTTTCGGGACAAAGTTTGCCGGCCTCGTGGACAGCCCCTCTGGCTGTTCCAACGCGAGGTCCTTCCTTGGCGCGCGCGACAGCCCCACCCGGCCGGCCCTTTGGCGCGCGGGGTACCGTGCTGGCGCGTCTCCCGCCCCGGCGCCCAAGGCTGGCAGTCGGAGAGACAGCCCGCGCCGTCCCCGAGCCCGGGGACCGCGCCAGGGAGGCCGGCGGGGACCGGGGATGACAGCCGCCCCCGCGCCCGAGCGCCTTACCTGCGCGGCTCAGAGGCGGCGCCCACAGCAGCAGCAGCAGCAGCAGCGGCGGGGACAGCAGCGGGGCGCCCGGGCGCGGCGCGCTGCGCGCTTTCCAGCGGGTGTGGACGTCCATGCCGGCGGGGCGCGGGTCGGGGCGCGCGGGGACGCACGGGGGCGCGGGCCACGGCCCGGGAGGGAGCGGACTCGGCGGGGACCGCGCGCTTTAGGAAGTCATGGGGAGCTGGCGCCGGCGTTCTCTTTGTGGCGGTGGCTCTCGGGCAGGGGGCCGGCTGGCGCGCTCGCCCACGGGCGGGGGGTCGACCTTGGCCCGCGGGGCGGCCGGGACCCCACTCGGCTCGCAGCCCTCGCCTCCTCGCCTCCTCCGACTCCTTCTCGCCGCCTCCTCGCCGCCGCCGCCCCGCGACCCGCTCCCCGTGGGCGCTCCGCTCGAGTGAGGTCCTGCGCCAGCCGCGGGGACGGGGAGTGCCGACCTCGCCTTGGGCGCCCTGCGCTTTTCCCCCCTTTTCCTCCCTCCCTCTCTCCTGGAAGGCACCCGCCGAGGCTGTCGATCCCCCGCGCCCGCAGCAAATCAGAGCGCGGCGCCGCGCTCGGCCGGGCCGGCCCCCGCCTCCCACTGGGCGCCGCGGGCGAGGGGGTGGGGCCAGCGGGCGAGTCGCGGCGAGGAAGGGGCTGGCCCGGGGCCGGCGCGGGCGCGGGCGCGGGGCGGGGGCGGCGCCCGTCTCCCGGCGAGTGCGCGCGGACGCGCCCCGCGGCTCCCCCCCACCCCCGGGCCCCCGACTCTTCCCGCCCGGGTGCCCGCACCTGGCCCACCCCCAGGAGCCACACTGGAGGGACCCCGAGTTTGATCACTTTGGGTTAAAAAAAAAAACCCCAAAAAACAAGAAGTTGCAGCGCAGCCCAACTTTTTCTTTTACGTGGAGGAGTTCTGAGCTCCTCTTCTGGGTGGAGACTGAACTTCCAATCCAGCCAGATCGGGGCGCCCAAGACTGTGGCCATCTCGTCCACCCGCCCAGAGGACCCGCCCTCCACCTTCCCCCTCACTGCAGATTGGGCATGGGAGCCCAAGTTAGGGTCTGACTTCCCAAGGGTCCCAGAAGGAGCCTGGAGGTTGCACATCTGGGATCTTAATCAGGGGAAGTCGGCCAGCAACCCCCCACTCCCCTCCTCACTCCCGCCTAGTCCCTGGTGACCCCTCTACCACCAAAGGAAAGCAAAGAAGATGCCCCTTGGGGAGGTGACAGCGGGCAAAGGAGTGAGGAGTCAGGACCTGCTGCCCTGGGGACCGCTGCTGGGTGCCTGCCCTTACATCTTTAGGTCTTGGGGAGGTGCCCCTGGAGCAGCGAGCTGCCCCTTCTATCAGGGCCCCCAGGCCCAGAAAGCCTCCCTTTTGGGAGAGTTGCAGAGCTGGTTCTTAAAAAGAGAAGGGGTGAAGGTGGATCAAAGGACTTGTCCGCCCCCCTGAGCCGCCCATCCCCACCCCCTTGAGCAAACAGTTTTCCTGCCTAGGTGCTGGGACAGGGCTGGGGCCCGGGTTCCCTATCTCCAGTTACATCTCCAGACTGATGGGACACTCCCCAAATGCCTTTAGTCCCCACGGTTCCAGAAACGGGGGAAAGTTAACTTTGCTGGGACGGCCACATGCTGCTTCTTGAGGCCGGTGGCAGGTGGCTTTTGCCAACTTACCGGCTTGACTCCCTGTCTGCCTCATGTGCCCTTCCACGTGCTGACGGAGCATGGAGAGGGCCGCACAGACAGATGGGGAGAGGTGTGAGACACACTAAGTAAAGCAAAATGTCCTTTCTGGTTTTTATAGTTCTTTGTTATTGTTTTGGTTTTTCTTTTTTCTTTTCTTTTTTTTTTTTTTTTTTTTGCAACCTGTATAAATCATACATATGATCAGTGGAAGTGTGTGTGTGTGAGTTGTGTGCATGCATTTATGTATGAGGGAGGGGTGTGTGTGTGTGTGTGTTGGTTAAGCTAGAGCTGGTCCTTTACTTTTATGCACCTTAATGAGACCTTCCACCTGACACTCCTGAGCCCCTAGCCCCTAGCCCCCAGGCCTGTCTGGACCCTAGAGTGCCCCGAAGCAGTGGGAAGGCCAGCCTCCCTCCTTGACTTGGGGTGCTTACATAGGTCAGTGGCCTGGCTACCAGGAAATAGTACAGATTTGGGGGGGGTTACAGCATTTTCCCCAAGGACAGAGGGCACTCCTTCTCAGACACTCAGATGGTCCATCAGGCGCCCACCCAGCCTTCCTCTCTGCAATGACAAGAAGGCTTGCACCTCATAGCCGTGAGCAGGCAGGACAGATGTATTTTATCCTATCCCTGGAGAGCAAGGAGTGTGATGTCTTGGTCAAGCTGACAAAGGTGGGTTTCCTCTCCATCCAAGCCTGGAGCTAAGTCAGGAGGCAAGTTTCCATCCCACCAGGAAACTCAGAGAAAAGGCCCCAAACTGAGCAGCCTGACCCACCAGCCCAGGACTGTAGGAGAACCTGACCATCTGGACCACAATTTGAACGTCAGGGGGCACAGTGAGAAGGTCAGCTGCCCTATAGGGGACCCAACAGGGTCAGGGACTTACCCAAAGTACATGTGCTGGAGCCAGATTTCACACCCAGATTTCCCTTTGGGCCTGAAACACGCTGATCACCTTGCCCAGACTCACACAACAGTGACAGGTGGTAGTTGACCCCAAGCCCAGCATCCCCCCCACCCCCCACCCCAGCCCTCCCACAATGGATTAAAACGGAGGGCCAGTGAAAACTGTTTATTTTGCTCTTGGCTCTAGAGAGTCTGCGGTGAGCAAGACACCAGGGTCCTTTCAGCATGGGCCTGGCAGCTGCAGAGAGACTCGGTCATCCCCCTGTGCGGGGAGTGGCCCCCTGCTTGCACTTGTCCTTCCCGCATCTTCTGTAATACCAGCTTCTGGTCCCGCCCATCCCGGCGACTATACTTCTAGTCATGGGAGGGCCTCGTCACCATCCAGGGCTCCGTGCACCCCGGCCATTCTCACCGTATGTTTCCCACGGTGCCCAGCAGAGAGCAGGGCAGGCCAGGTGTGCCCCGAGCTTTGCACCTGGGATCTGACCACCCAGGCTGCCCTCTCATTGCTGTGAGCTTGTCTCACACACTATGCAAGCAGCAGAGTTGTGATTCTCGATGGAGCATCCGTGCGAGCACCAGGTGTTACCCCCAGCCCCAGGCTGTTTCAGCCCCCAGCCTCCCATCTTAAGGGGCCTCTCAGCCTCCCAGAGTCATTGCCTGGCTGGGAAATGGCGGGCCCATTCCCAGGGGAAGCCCTCCAAGGCAGCCGGGTTCCTTCTCTCCTTCCCCCTCTGTAGGAGGGAGCTTAGGCCCCTCGGATAAGGAGGAGGAACCCACATGTCTGCTTGCCCTCCAAGAGTTCAGGGTCTGCTGGGGCACCGAGGTGGGCCCAGGGCGTCTGGGGGGGCTGCTGCCCAGCGGAGCGAGCGGCTGGGCTGCCCCCACACCCACCCACAGTGAGGGGTAGCCTTGGGTTGAGTCCCCTTTGGCTGCCCAAGGAGGACGCTCTAAACCTGCCTCCCACACCTACAGGTGGTGTCCCGGGATGGGGCCACAGACTGAACTAGGACCCCAGGGGCAGCCACAAGTGAGTTCTCCCCTGAATTGTGCAGCCGTGGCTCTCAGCACGCTGGGCCACGCTCTGCCCACCGCAGGGCTCTCCTTCCACCCCCGGGGCTGGTGCTATTAATCCCAGGGTAACCTCTGAACAATTACTAGCCAAAATCACCATCTTAAAGGCCAAGGCATGTCCTTTGTCACCCCATTTTCAACACGTTCCTCATTCAACGTGGACTCAGCAGAAGAAGGCAGGGAGAGGGCTGGGTGGGCCCAACAATACGCCCTGGGCCAGACTCCCCCAGACAGCCGTCTGCTTGGACGGCCAGCACAAAGGGCCAGGGGCTGGGGCGTAAACAGGGGAAGCTAGTCTCTGATGGTCCTGGGGCCAGAAGTCCCAGATGAAGGTGTCGCTGGTTCTGTGGAGGCCTCTCTGGGAGTATAGATGGCCTTCTCCCACTCCTCTGTTCCTGTCCTCCCTTCTTGCCTGTCTGTGTCCTGAACTCTTCCCATAAGGACAACCACTCATATTGGATGAGTTCAACCTAAAATGAAGAGGACTTTTTTTTTTTTTTTTTTACCTTAGTCACTTCTTTAAAGGACCTGTCCCCACAGTCAGTCACTTTTGGAGGTGCTGGGGGTTAGAGCTTCAACACAGGAATGAAGGGAGCACAATTCAGCACACAGTACCTTGGCAATCCCAGTCCATGGGCCTTCTGGAGAAATCCAGGGCACTGTGTTTCCCAGAACAATGCGGGCATTCTGACGCCCATGGGGGTGAAGGTGGGACCATGTCCAGCAGGAGGGACCTCCGATGGCATCTCACCCTGGCTGCTGGTCCAGCCCTGCCAATAATCTCGCTCGTTTGGCACATGGAGTTGAGCATCTAGTGTGTGATGCTGTCCACACTGGGTGGGAAGTGGGGGACAGCACACAGGCTGAGACACGGCCGCATCTTGTGAAGGCTCCTGAGTCCTTCTCAGAACCTCCTTTCTCCCTCCCTCCCTTTCTGTGAGCCAGTGCCCCTGGCCTGCTTCAGGAACCCCAGAGGAACACGTCGCCATCTTCGTGACCGTCTGCGGGCAAACAGGTGCTCCCGAACATCATGGGTGGGAGCCGGGCCCCGGGAGGCTGCGTGGCTACACACACATCTCTCTCCAGCTCCAGCAGGGCAGCGGCGGGGCCTGACGTTGGCATCCCAGGCCGGCCCACCGTCGGATCTGCCGGGTGCACCAGACAGCGTGTGGGGCTGTGCCAGAAAGAGCCTGCTCAGGGAATCAGGATCTTGTGCTCTGGTCCCAGTTCTCACTCAGAGCTCCAGGGCCCCCTGATGCCGCCTCAAATTCCATGGGTTTACTCAAATGGCTTCCCCACGAGGCTCTCCTCCACGCACATCGAAACTTCCACAGCTCTGAGAAGGGAAGGCCTCTTCCCACGCCCACCACCCCCAGCCAACTCAGAGCCCTGCTATTTCGGGGAGCCATTTGCTCCCAGAGCTCACACCCAGGACCCAAGGGTGCCAGGACTGCCACCCTACAAGAGCAAACCAGTCAGGGTCACGGGCCGCCATCATTCAGACCAAACACGCAAGCCTGCTGGAGGCTAGAGCTCTTTCATCGGAGAGTCCGAGCACCAGCCAGAGGCCAGGACGCAGGTTCTCTGCAGCCAGGGGGCTGCCCCATCCCCACGGAGCACCGGAATAGGGCGGTGTAACTGGCAGAACGCGCAGGGGAGCAGGCCCAGCCCCGGCCAGCCGCGCCATGGTGGGTGAATCCGCTGGGGCCAGTCTCTCGCGGGGCTTGGCTTCCGTGTCATATGCTCACGAAGGCCTGGTTTTACTGAACCTCGATGTTCCTATCAGGGGCCAAGTAAACTTGGCAAAATAATAGAAATTCCAGGCGAAACAGTCCATGATGGACACCCAATAAGACTCTAAACACAGAGGGTGAATCTGAAAGTATCCAGACAGTGGGATGCAGATACGCATCTCCCAGACTGTGACTAGCGGGACTTCTTACCCTCCTGGAGAATGTTTTGTAGATAAAAGTTGGGTTTGCAGCCCAGGAAAAATGTCCGTTGGAAGCATCTCTTTGGTTAACTCTTGTAAAGAAGCATCTGTACAGGTGGAGAGAGCTGCCCGGTGGTCAGTGGGCTGTTCCCCAGATTCAAATAGCATTTCTAGGGTGCCCGTGGTGGCACCCCACGCGGGATCTTCCCCAGCACACGGCCCCCACTTTGGGAGGCGGAGGTGTCCGTGAAGCCCGGAGCAGAGGGCCTTCTGGGTGTGCGGGGCTGACTTAGACGGCCCCTCGTCTTCTTAAACAAGCTCCCATTTCCAGGGGCCACCTTCAACCCACCACAGCCCTGGAGCTGTCCCATCAGCCCCACTGATAAGGCCAAGAGGACACGGGAGCCAACCGTGGTGTGGGACAAGGGGTCAGCGGCACCTGCTGTGGAGCCCAGTGCCCGTGCAGAAAAGCCCTGTGCTTCCCGTGTCCTGAGAGCAGGGGACGTCCCCAGCGGAGGGCTCGAGCTGGTGAGAGGAGAAGGGGGCCCAGTGGAACGCTACGTGCGACGGCACATTGCCCGGGCGTGCCAAACACCGTCCGGGATTGTTGTTTTTTCCAGTAGGGTCTAGTTTTATTTGTTTTCATTTTTAGTATTAAACCAATGTTTTTAATGGAAATAGCTCCTGCATTAAATTTTCTTCCATAAGAGGAAATAAAAGGGAATATAGAAATTTGAACGAGTCTCCCAAACTGGAGTCCAACCCAGACATCAAACTCATCTGCTCCTCAGAACCTTTGAGCCGAGCCCGTGAGCTGGGCCAGTGTGAGGACGCAAGTCACGTCACGTGCGGGTCAGAATTCAAGTTCAGAGCATTTTTGGAAATGGGTCCCCAGCGCCATCGGGTTCACCAGTGGAGAAGCCAAGGTCCCATTCCAGACCCATCCACACCAGGATGCACGCTCTGCCCATGCCGCCTTCCCACAGAAACTGTACAGATCAGACCTGCCCTGACCCTCAGGACCGGGTCGGGGTGGGGGGGGAAGGGCGCAGAGCACACACGAGGAGTGGTACAGAACTAACGGGGGACCCAGGTAGGTCTGGCTGTGGGAGGCTGAGAGTGGTTCCCAAAGACAATTCCATGTCCTAATCCCCAGAACCTACAATGTGACCTTATTTGGGAAAAGGGTCGATGCAGATGTGCTTGAGTTAAGGGTCTTGAGATAAGGAGATCATCTTGGTTTCGCCAGCTGGGCCCTAAACACCGCAGAAGTGTCCTTGGAAGAGGAAGACAGGGGGGATTAAAGACAAACAGAAGGCAAGATGATAGGACGGCTCCCGCAGAGACTGCAGAGACTGCCACAAGCCACGAGCCACAGAACATCTGGGGCCAGCCGAAGCCGGGAGAGACAAGGCAGGCCCCTCCCCTCCAGCCCTGCGGACACCTTGATCTCAGGCTGCTGGCCTCCAGAACTGGGAGAACATGACTCTGTATGGTCCTGTTATGGCAGACACGGCACACCAATATACCGGCCTCCTGAGGCCGCCAGGCCAGATGGGCAGGCCCAGAGCATGGGGCACCTGGAGGGGGTCTGGGGAAGGGGGGATACCAGGTGGCAGGTGTGGCTTGTGTCCAGGCCCCTTCGCTGACATGGCCCAGTGCCTCCCGGGGCACCTGTCCCCTCCCTCGGCCAGTGGGGTGGGTGTGGGTGAAGGCACTGGGCCTGGGCCACCCTAAATGTGCTGGGGATACAGCACCAGCCCGGGAGGAGGAGAGGGTGGGCTTAGAGAGGCAAGGAGTGGACCTACGTCCGATGACAAGTGTCCTGATAAGAGCCGCATGGAGGAGAGGCACTGGGAGAAAGGGGGAGGCCGTGTGGCCACGGAGGCAGAGGCTGGAGGACACGGCTGCAGCCCAGGGACACCGCTGGGGCCCCCAGGAGCGGGGAGGGAGAGGGGCCTGACTGCGGACTTCCAGCCTCGGAACTGGAAGAGAATGGATTTCTAGGGTAAGCCACAGCCCGTGGCGCTCTGCTGTGGCAGCTGTGTTCACTGGGCAAGGACGTGCCCCGCATCAGACCCAAAGCTCGAAGATCTGAGACCAGCTGGACTCCCCCCTGAGCCGGGGGCCACATGGGGTCCACCCTCCCAACGCCCGGCACCATGAGCCCAGTGCCCACCGGCGGCGCCGGGGCTCGGAAAAGGCTGGTTCTGCAGCCCGAGCTTGCCACGAGCATCCCCCCGGCCTTCCCGTCCCACCTCTCCGCTAAGGAAAGTCCGACTCCGCGCCAAGGAAAATGCAACAGAATGTGCGAGCCGCTAATGAGACCCCAGGCCTGGCATCTCCGGCGGCTCCCCCCGGGGGGCACTTTCATTCACCAGGGCAGCCCGCCAAAGCCCCTACCCGCTCAGGAATTTCCCCTCTGAAGCCTGAGGGCCCGCGCCAGTTTGGAACCTGGGATCCAGCTCCTTGCAGGAGAATAAAAGCAACGGGGCCGAGGGCAAACACTGGTGTTGATTTGGCCCCTTTATTTTTGTCAACAAGGAGATTTATTTTAATGGGAACCAGGAGAACCCCCGGTTGCAGACTTGTCCCCTCCTGCGGTCTCCACTGCAGCTCCCCCCACCCCCCAGGCAGGACAGCTGTGAATTTTGTGGAGGGGGTAGAGGGAGGCTGGGGAGGGTACCTCAGGTCTCTGCCCTGGCCCCTGTCCCTCCGCGGCGGGCCCCCAGGGCCACCGCCCCTAGCCGCGGCCGCTGGCTGCCCTGCCCCCCGCGAACACTGGCTGACCCCCTTCCCCGGCTGGGGAGAGAGAGGCAGAGGAACACCAGGGCTTCCTGGGAGCCCGGCGGACACCGTGGCCAGCGCGCGTCACCTCTCTCGGCCCCATCCCTAAAACGGGAACGCTCCCAGCACCGGCCTGGGGATCTCGGGAGATAACACGCGCCCTCGTGGCGGGGCCCCCATCTGCTAATGTCGGTCAGGCTTTGGCCGGGACGGGGGAGTCGAACAGGGAGGCCCCCAGGGGCGCCTCTGCTTCTAAGTGACCAGCGGGCCGGCAGGCCCACCTCAGACATCGGGGGCTAGGCACCGGTCATAATCCCAGAGCTGGAAGGGGCCCCTTCCCCACTGCCCAGCAGACGTCTCCTCTCTTTTCTTCTGCAGACTCCGGAGAATCTGACCTTGACCCTGACCGCTTGTCCCGCGGTCAGTTCACTTGCCACACATGGGAGGAGAGGCTCAGCACGGGGCTGGCCGCTGGCATGTCCGGACTCGCTACAGCTGCCCTCTTAAAATCGGCCACGGTGGGCGTCTTTACACCATGGAAACTGGCAGACGGTACAAACCTGGGCCTTTTCCTTAAAGACTTGGTCCTTCACCGTTTGCCGGTGCCCCTAAGCGGGGACCTGACCTCGGTCTACTTCCTGGAGGCCCAGAAGGCGGCTGCCATCTCTCCCCAGAAGCTTTCAGCGATCTCTCCAACCCTCAGGGGAGGATGGGAGGCAGGATCTTCCCCTTATCCATTTTAAAAGCCCAGATTTCCTGTGGGGCGGCCATCTGCTTCCCTAAGAGGCTGGCTTTTCTAAACAGCTGTCTCCAGGTATTTGAAGGACTGTCCTGGGCTATTCCATATGCGCCAGAGGAACAGAGAAGCAGCGCTGGGTGGATATTTCGGCGAACCATTTTCCTTTCATTCCACGAGTATCTCAGAGCTGCAGAGACCCTGCCCGGGGATTTTCTGGTCTGAGAGCCTCCCAAAACTCAGCTTATTTTCAGAGATCCCTCCTGTGCTCTCCTGCTAGGCGTGCCCACCCCCTCCTGTATGGCCACCCCCCCCCCCACTCCGAGCGGCAGGAATTCAATGCATGTTGACCAATAGGCCCCTTATTTGCATCAAACTGTGGAACCTCAAAGCTGGGCCAAGTGCCAAGGCCATCACTTTAGGTCCTCAGCAAACACCCGAGGCTTAGGGTAGGGAAGGAAGTGTGCGGTCTGGGATTTGGACCAGCCTCCCCAGCTCCACAGACCAGCCGCCTTCCAGGCTCCGTCATTACCCTCGCGCCCTTGACACCCTCGCTGCTTAGGGCACCCGAACTAGTTGTCTCTGTGCCGAGGCCACCTTTAGGCTTGAGCCAGGGTCAGGGAAACCAGCTGCTTGTTCAGAAGGGAAGGGCAGGCTTACGTTCCAACGCACACGGAGGTGTGAGTTTGAGTGGCTGCTGGGTCTCTTCAGGAAAGCATTAGCTTCAGGGGCAGGAGGGCCTGTGGGGTCAGCTCATTGCCTGATTCAAATGGCTGACCTACTTTTCCTCCTCCTCTTGGGGGTGAGACTATCTGTTCCAGCGGGATTCTGCACCCGTCTGCTATACCCTCCAGGCTGAGTGAGTCAGTGGGCAGGAAAGTCCCTGTCGCTGTGGGCACTGAGCAGCTGTGCCTGGATGGGGGCATCTGGAGGCACAGAGACAGCTCCCGTCCCCTGCAGGGACAGACTGTTCCCAAGGGCCAGAGTGTGGGGAAGTCAAAGGCCATGTCGCACACTCCACCCCGAAGGCAGGGCCCGCCGGTGACTAAGGGGCGTGGATGGAGCCACGCAGAGATTGAGGCAGGTGGGCCCTGAACTTCGAGAGCCTCATTCAGGTGCAAAACAGGAGGAATATGGAGTCGGGATGAGCAGAATGCCGGAGAGTAAGCTTGGGTGGTACCGGCCTTCCTGAGGCTGTGTAGTGGCTGCTAGAGCAGGTCTGAAGTGTCCTAGAGGCTTCTGGGAAACCGACGGTTCCTTTGTGCCCAGCACCAGGAGAGGGAGACCAGATGGCCGGCTGAAATTTTGGTCCCATTTTTTTTTTTATAGGGTTTGGGGTTTTGAGGTCTACCCGCTCCCGCCAGTTCTGAAAAAAGAATCTCTGAGAGAATTTGAATGCCCAAACATGAAACAGCTAACTATGTTACTCCTGCACTGTAGTGGGACTCTTCAAATGGTTTGAAAGACAGGCAAAAATATCCTGTGTGTACATCCGGACCGGGCCCACAGTCAGCCAGGACACGGGCTTAAAACACAGAGCCCTGTGTTCCACCCCTGGGGGTTCTGCTCAGCGGAGCCCAGATCCTAAAGCCCAGGAGTTGAATGTTTAAGAAGCTGTGGGTGAATCTGATGAGTGACATACAGAGCTAACACTCTCTGCCCATCAGCTCACCCCACACCCCACAGTTCTGAACGTGCCCCCTGTTCACGGAGCTTTGGCTCCGAGATCTCTCTCACGTATGTTCGTCATCCACTGAGCAGGCCTGGCTGGCCCCAAAGGCTCAGTCCCTTTTCCACGTGCACCTCTGCGGCTTTCACGTCTGCGCGGTGAGGGACTCCCGGCGGCCCCAGATGGCCGGGGCGCACTCTGGGCACGAAGCAGAGGTAGTCATTTCCATGTTAAAACCAGTGGCTCAGAAACACAGTAATTGCCATGGAGCTCAGCATGAGTCCTGTCCACTGAAAAATAGCCTCAACCCTCCAGAATGTTTTAATGGAAATGACTTTCAAACACCGAGAACTGGCAAGGGAGCCAAAAACCAGTTTCTTGAAAATGAATCATGCAGTTTGGCTTGAGTTAGGCCCTTGGTCTCTGCACAACCGATGCTTATTTCTGTCCATTCAGAGTTTGTAAAGTCTGCTTGGGATTCATTTGAGTTCTGGAAAATTCATCAGTGTGACCCAGAGGAGGGCTCTGAACGTCCGTTGCTGGCCCTGCCAGCCCCGGGTGGCCCTGCCCTTCCTCCTGCAGCTGGCTGGCCACGGCCAGGGAACCCTCCTCAGTTACTGGAGCTCACGGTGGTCCCCGTCAACAGCCAGCCTCTCTCACACGACCACATGCCCGTTACGCTGTCAGATGGCTCCGGGCTCCCACTCAGCCATCAGAGGGCTGGGGAACACCAGCCTGGGCTGGCTCCAGGGCTGGGTACTGCAGCTACCAAGTGGCACACAGCACAGGGAGTGCACCCCCAGAAGTTCCATCTGAGAGGCTGGAAAAAAGTGGTGTGTGTCCACAGGAGCCTGAAACTAATTCTGGAAGGAGAAAGAGGGAGGGAAGGGGCGAGGGCAGGAGGAAAAGAAGGGGGGAAGGAGAAAGATGGCAGGAGGGAAGGGGGGAAGAGGACAGGGGGAGGGGAGGGAGAGAGGTGGGAAGGAGGGAAGGAGGGAGAGGAAGGAGGGAGGGGGAGGGGAAGGAAGGGCAGGGGTGGGGGGAGGGGGAAAGGACGCTTTCCCAGGAAGAAAGGCCTTGCCGAATGAATGGCTGGAGGCACAGAAGGCCCCATGGGCGGTCGGGTAGCAGAGGAGTGAACAGGGCCGTCTGGGGCGGTGTGCGGGCATCAGGGTTTTGAGGACGGGAGGGCACAGGAAGCGATGGTGGCTGTGGGACTGTGAACCACAAAGGGCCTCGTCTGCCCTCAATGGTGTGATTTTTGTCCCCCACTTGGCATTAAAATGAACCGGAAGTAGGAGCCAGCTTTCTTCTTCAGCCCTGCTAGCACCTCGGGGTCGAGCACAGGGCCCGGCACATGGGAGCCAGACGGGGACCAGACTGAGCAGAACACCCGCGGGTGGGTGCAGCTCGTCCCTCTCCAGCCTGGGTGCTCCCGAGCCAGCAGCCCCAGCACTGTCGGCCCCCAGCACTGTCAGCCCCCAGGACCGTCGGCCCCCAGCACCGTCGGCCCCCAGCACGGTGGGCCCCCAGCACGGTGGGCCCCCAGGACCGTCGGCCCCCAGGACCATCGGCCCCCAGCACGGTGGGCCCCCAGGACCGTCGGCCCCCAGCACGGTCGGCCCCCAGCACCGTCGGCCCCCAGGACCGTCGGCCCCCAGCACCGTCGGCCCCCAGCACCGTCGGTCCCCAGCACGGTGGGCCCCCAGCACGGTGGGCCCCCAGGACCGTCGGCCCCCAGGACCATCGGCCCCCAGCACGGTGGGCCCCCAGGACCGTCGGCCCCCAGCACGGTCGGCCCCCAGGACCGTCAGCCCCCAGCACGGTGGGCCCCCTGCACCGTCGGCCCGCAGCACGGTGGGCCCCCTGCACCGTCAGCCCCCAGCACGGTGGGCCCCCTGCACCGTCGCCCCCACGCTCCATTTCTGCCGCGTCCCCGGATGCAGGTCTGGCCTGACTCCTGCGCAGACTAGAATCATGCTTCTCGACAGCAGGTTCTCAGCCTCGTGCTACCGACACTGGGGCCAGATGACTCTGTGGTGGGCCGCCCTGCACACTGTAGGGCGCTGAGCATTATCCCCGCTCCACCCACTAGATGCCCGCAGCTCCCACTGGAGGCAAAACACAGCCTCTCCAAACATTGTCACATGCCCCCTGGGGGCCAAATGCCTGCAGTTGAGAGCCACTGATATCCCCGGATTTGGGGTGAGTCCTTGGCTGACCTTTCTGGCGGGTCACACCCCTCCTCCAGCTGAGTGCACAGGTGTGTGCTCACACAACAAGGACGTTCTCCAGGGAGAAGGACAGTAGATGCCCATAGGCCCACAGCCCTTACAAGTTCAGACCCATGATCTAGAAGCATCAGGAACGTTTTCTGTAAAGGGTTACACGGTAAATACTTTGGGCATTGCACGAAAATCTCGTGCAACTACACAGCCCTGATTGTGTAGGGGGAAAGCAGTTACAGATAATAATAATGGTATGGTTGTGTTCCAGCAAAACTTTATTCATTGACCTTGAAATCGGAATTTCATAGAATTTTTAAGTGTCCTAAAATAGTCTTCATCTTCCTGTTTCTTCTTTGAACCAACCAGCTAAACACGGAAAACCATCCATAGCCCGGGGCCCATGTGCAGGCAGCAGGTGCATCTGGCCCGTGGGCCGTGGTTTGCGGACCCTGTCCCCCAGTGCGGCCTTTGCAGCGGTGCCAGTGGTCTGTTCCTTTTGACACCACGGTGGCCTTCCTGAGACAACCGCCCCAAAGCCCCACGGTGGCCTGTCCTGGGATGGCGTGCCCTGATTTGGCGGGGGGGGGGGGGGGAGCGGTGGTGGGTTCAGCCCCGTCAGCTTCCATCCCAGGACACACTGGAAGCTGGAGACACAGTTCTCTCCCTGGAGTGGGAGGGGGTGTCTGGAGGCAAGCGGGAAGGGACGGACGTTAACAGGAAAAGAGCTGGATTAATTAGTGGCCTGGGTTAATCCCACTTGGTGAGAAAAGTCATCAAAAATGTGACAGTGATGTCCGGAAAGCCTCCGGGCAGTTGCTTATCAGAACCGGGGCCACTTGGCCTATCTGATGGGAGGGAAGGTCATTCGTCTACCAGGCCCGGCTCAGCAGCTGTGCCGTCCTGCCCTGGAGCACAATGCTGGTCTGCGACACCCTCACCCCGAAAGGGCTCTACCCTCTGGGGACTGGCTGCCCTATTTATAGCTCGGCCTGTGCCTTCTCAGGATGGCAATTTCACGCCCATCCATAAATCTGCCCTTCCAAACCGGTACTTGTAGGTCAGCTGAGAGAGTCCCAAGAACCACAATTACTAGACTCTCCATCTGGGGTGGCTGAGGTGGGGTCACAACTAGGGTTCCAGAAAGACAGCAGCCCAGGGCTTTGTCGAGGGCAGGACACGTCGGCTGTGGGCGAGGGTGGAGCCCGGAGGTCGCGTGGGCCAGCAGCCTCCAAGACGGGCAGCCCTGGGTGAGCTCCACGAGCCAAAACCCAGGACACTGGCGGGGACCCGGGATGCCCTGACCAAGCCCCACTGTGCGTGCGGTGCTGGGCCCGGCTCAGGCTCTGTGCCCAGCATGCCAGCAGACGTACACAACACAGCTCCCCACGCAGTGCCGCAGGGGCCAGAAATCCACGTCTGCTTATCACTCACGCCATCAGCGCCTGCTCTGGATTCTGCACACACCAGACACGGGGCCTCCTGCAAAGGATTTCCCTGTCGGTAGGAAGAGCTGAGTGTGTCCTAAAAACACCAACTGGGGTGCACACCACACCGAGGAGCCTGGGGGTGACGGGAACGCAGGCGAGGGGCACCCAGTTCAGGCTGGGCACCCAGGGTCAGCTCAGCCTGACCGGAAGTCAGGCCAGGGACCATCCCAGCCACCTGCTGGCTAGGGACTTGGCATGTCAGTCAGCTGCTCTGGGCCGGCTCTCGGCCTTAAAAGGGGCAATTGGACTAGGTGGTCTGGAGTCCAATTCCAGCATGACCAGCCAACTGAGCCCACCCCAGAGTCCTTCTCAAGCCTGACCCTACACATCAGAGAGGACTGTCCATGGGAAACTGGTGAGCTTCGGCTTCAGACAGCTATAGGTTCATATCCTGGCTCCCAGGTGTCCCACAGAACGTCTCCTTCATGAGCCTGTGAGTGAGGAAGACCCCACAGATGTGTGTCCAGTGGGTGGTACCTGGTCACCTCCAGAGCTGGCACGGGGCACCTCTCCGGTGCCAAGCCTCCTCCTAGGCCCCTCTGGCCCTAGGAAGGATCCCATCTGGCCTGGTCTCCACGAAGCAGTGCTTCTCATAACCCAGCCCGTGTTAGGAGCAATTCCGGATAAGGAGGGGGAACCCCATGCTGATAGCCTGTCTTCCCAGAGGTCGAGGTCCGTCCACCCCACACCAGAGGTGCAGGCGGGAGGCTGCCCATACACCCCAGTGAACCCACACCTGGGTGATCCTGCCCAGCCTGGGGAGGGGAGCCTAGATGTTGCTGGGTCCTATCTAAGCTGACCAAAGGGCACTGCGAACGCTGTCACTGGGTCCCTGTGTGTCCCTCCAGCCCTCACGCTTGCATGACGAGGCTGGCCTCCCCCATCCTGACACAGCTCGGTTTCTGCGGCAGCTAGCAATCCCCTGGGGCTTACAGGTGTGGCCACCCAATCCGGGGGGCTCCAAGGCCACACGCCGGCCAGGACCCCTGTACATCATTAGAGTCTGCCGTGGTGAAGACAAGAGGCACCAGCGGGCACCCCGTGAGGTCTGGAACTCTGCCACTAACCACAGGCTGATGGCGAGGTCCTGCCACCACCTCCTCGGATTTCAGGGTGGAGACCAGCACTGCCCAGGGCAGGGCGCTCAAGAGAGAAGCCGGAAGCAAGGCTGGAGCGCCGGGCCGCAAACGCCCAGCACGAGACTGGGGAGCAGGTGGGGCCGGGCCCAGGGCAGAAGGGCCGCCCGCTTGCCACACACCCTGCCAGGCCCTCTACCTCCGCTTCCACACATCCTTCGAGTGTTACTCTTTCTCACGCCCTTCCCTCAGAAGCTGGACCATCCCTCCAGGACCCAAGGCCATCCCCAAAGCCTGCGTGCCCCTCTCCCCTCCACAAAGAAGCCAAGGCCCCACGGGGGTCTTGAACTGCCAGGATTGGCCCATGCGGCCCTCTGAGCAAGGTGCTCGCGGGGCCTGGACCCTGCCTGGGAACCACCTGGCCTCCACGTCCACCCTGGTCCCCAGGCGGCCAGGCAGGCGAGGCACGTCCGAGAGTCCCGAGGAAGGGAAGTGAACGAGCCTTAGGACAAACAAATGTCGATGAACTTGAGGAAATGGAAAACATCGACTCCATTCTCTGGCAGGAGAACCAAGAGAAGGGCTGAGCAGAGCCAAGGAGGGTTCCAGCCGGCCCGGCGGGCTCGAAGCAGCTGGTCTAAGCATCAGGTGCCAGGTGCCAGCGCTCAGCATCCCGGCTGATGCGCCCCATGTGTGCAGGCCTGCAGGGCGCTCATAAAAGCCGCCGCTTCTAGGATGGAAAGTGGGGCAGTGCAGGGGTGAAGGAGAGAGGGCGGTGCAGGCGACCCTGCAGCTCGGCCTTTCCCAGGCCACCCGTCCGGGATCTCCCATGGCCATAGGGGCAGGGAGGGGAGGGTCTGCTCCCTTCTGCATCTCCAGAGATGACATGTCCAGGAACTCGAGATGGGCTCTTTCAGGCAGGGGGACGACAAGCAGGCCTTTGACAGGCCCTGGGATTTGGGAGGCAGTGAGGCCAGCAGAAGGAAGGGGCTATAGGATTTCACCCTCAGGACAGGAGGGTGTGACATGCTGTGGGTGGTAGGGGAATGAACTCTGGCCTGAGCCACTAGGAGGCTGTGTGTGCAGTCACAGGGTCGAGCTGAAGGCCCAGGGCCGAGGGGCACGACAGTCCCGGGGGACAGGGAGGCAGGGAGGGGCTAAGGTAAGGGACCGCAGGGCTGGCTGATTCGGCAGTTCGGGGGCACCTGGGCGCCCTCCGGGCTTCCGTGCTGCCCTCCTGGGCCCCTGGCAGTCCCCGGCATCACACCCTACACACCAGTGTCTGGAGGCCAAAGAACACTAGGTCTTTCCGAGGACTGTTTGAAGAGCTCAGGATCTTTCCCAGGACTGCCGCCCTTCCAGAACTCCCCTCCTGGTCCTTCCCACCCCAGTTACAGGAAACAGGAGCAGAATTACCATGACTGGCTGAGGCAGGGAGGGGTCACTGTATGGGGTAATGCTCAGGTGCCACCAAAAACCCCCGTGGCCCCCCCGTCTGCTGGCCCCATCACTGCTGAGGAGCCAGCTCTCTGGACCCTGAGGGACTTCAGCCATGCCCACGTGACCTTGCCACTTCTCAAGCCCAAGCTGTGTGCCTCCTACATCCCACCTCTGACTTCCCCATCCAGGCAAAGGCATAGGATGCTATGAACGCCACTCAGTGCCAAGGGCAAGGAACCTGGAGCTCCACCTGCAGATGGTGATGCCCCACAGGGACCCTGTGACCAAGGGGAGCAGAGCCAGCAGATAGATTTTTCCCTCCTTCCCTCTAGAGTGAGCAGGTGTCAGGATTCCCAAAGCCTGCCCCTCATGTGCACCCCACGGGCCCATAGCCCCAAATCCAGTTGTAACACATGGGTCTTTGCCTCAAACTAGCACAGCCATGTTCCCTGAGCGTGTGGACAGCACAGCGGAGGGCCAGCTCCCAAGCAAATCAGTCAACAAGAAAGAGGCATGTGGGAGGTAGCTAACGGGATCTGCTAACACTGTAGTTCAGTAAGCAGAAAGCCCCAGAAATGGGAACAAACAGGGGGAAAGCTTGTCTGAGCGACACCTTAAAGAAAACAAAAGCTCTTGGGCCCAGTTTTACGACAGTTCTTTCAAACACTCTGAATCCTTAGTGGACTTCAATCACACCAGAACTCTTTATTCCCAGGCTACGTTCGTGGCTGCAAACCACAGAAGGAGTGCAAGCTTTTCAATTCACTTTACGGAACTGCGTAATCCTTCTGTCAAAATCAAACAAATGGAAAGTAAAAACTAGTGTATGAGTGCTTCTTTGGGTCAAATACTGCCTGAAGCATTTTATTTGTTGAATGGCATGGGTAAAATTATGGTCACCCACCTTACATAAGGGAAACTGAGGCACAGCTGGTGTGTGTCAGGAGCAGAGTTCAAACCTGGAGGGCACACATAAGAGCCTGTGGCCTTAATTTCCGCAAAGCACTGCCCCACAACAAACAGCCTCACCTATGAATTTAGGTGGAAAAATCTCAAATAAAAAGAGTAGGAGATCAAATGAGTAGCATGCTAGATGATTAATGTACCAGAACCAGGTAGGAATGTCAGGAGAGTGTTCCTATCTTTGTAAAAAAAAAAAAAAAAAAAAGGTTTTCATTAAACATTGGGTTGATGAAAAATTACATTTGTTAGGTAACTGTCACATATAACAAAAAAGTACAGCAAAGACCCACACCCCAACCCCCAGGGGAGGACACAGGACATCACCCTCTGCTTTCTCCCTCGGAGGGCACTCACCCCCAAATTTCATCCTACCATTCCCATGGTGCACATACTTTTATCCCAATATGCTCGGATTTGCATGCTCTTGAAACTGATGGTTGGACTCTTGCTGTGTATTTCTCCTCCTGCTGCATTTTTGACCAGCCTTTTATTTCTGAGATTCATCTATTTTGTTGAATGCTGCTTTGGGTCATCCATCTTCACTCTTGTATAATATTCCATCATCCTGATACAATTTCTGTGCCATTCCACTGTTGATGGATATTTGGATGATTCTCCACAATTTGCCACTGTAAACAGTTCTTCTGTGAGCGCTCATGGGTGTACGACCTAAAGCCACATCCTCTCATGCATTTGCTGGGTCACAGGATATGTACCTACTCAACATGACATCATATGCTTGACTGTGTTCCACAGCAGTTGAACCAATTTATGTTCCAAGGAGCAATTGTAAGAATGGTTGCTGTTTTACATTCCTTGCCAAAACTGATATTTCTATAATTTTTCATTTTTACCCATAAGGTAGGTGTGAAACCATGTACCTTTTTTTTTTTTTTTTTGGATTTAGTTTGCACTTCCCCATTACTAATGATATTGAATGCCTCTCATTTTCTGAGCTAAATTCAATTGGTCCTGTGTAAGCCTATTTCTAGATCCACTCTTTAATTCCATCGATCTGTCTTTTGTTGCACCAAAGCCCCACTGCCCTAAGGACTGTTAACTTTATAATGAGTCTTGAATCTGGGGAGTGTAAATTCTCTTTCTCTTCTCCAAAACTATTTTGGCCATTTAATCTAGGCCCTTTGTGTTTCCATCTAAATTTTAGAATTAACTTCTAAGTCTCCATAAAAATCCTTTTGTCCATCCATTGTCCTCCTGTATCAGCTTCTCAGTTAAATGGATACTTTAGAAATTGTAATATGGATTCTTGATTTATTACAGTCTTAGATACATCATAGTCAAAATGCTAAAAATCGTGAATGAAATCTTAAAAGCAGCCTGTGGGGCATGCATGGTGGGAGGGAGGAGCACAAGATCTTCAAAGCAGCAGTACTAAGCATGACGGCTGACTTTTCAGCAGAACTATGGAAACCAAAGGACAATGGAATGGCCTCTCCAAAATGCTTGGAGAAGAAAAGTGCCAACATAGAATTCTATAACCAGTTAAAATAGTCTCATAAATTGAGATAAAGATATTTTCTTTTTTTAAAAGAGATTTTGTTTATTTGAAAGAGAGCACGAGCAGGGGGGAGGGCCAGAGGGAGAGGGAGAAGCAGATACCCTGCTAAGCAGGGAGCCTGATATGGGGCTCGATCCCAGGACCCCGGAATCATGACCTGAGCTGGAGGCACCAGCATCTGAGTCACCCAGGTGCCCCTAAAGATGTTTTCATATAAGAGGAAAGCTGTAAGAGTTTGTCACCATATTAATACACTATAAGAAATGGTATGACAATGCAGGAACAAACTTTATGGCAACAAGAGCACAAAGGGTACGGGTGTAATGGAGTTAGACTGGTGTCAAGTTCTTGCATGAAGATTCTTTTGTCTAAAGTCTGTTCATCTGATACTAACCTGTCATTTTTTTTATTATTAGTGTTTACTTGGTCTACCCTTATGTTTTAGATAGCTCTCTTTTAAATAACTTATAACTGGATTTCTAAAAACTAGGGCTTGGCAATCTATCTTTTAATGGAGTTTTTAGTCCACTTACATTCATTTTAATCACTGATATGTGGATTCATCTCTGTCCTTTATTTTATATTTATCTTGCCTCTTTTCTTTCTTTTTCTTCTCTCTTCTACTTCCTTCCTATTGTTGATTTTTTTTTAATTTCCATTTTCCCTTTGTAGTTACATAAACTTTTCTACTATTAATGGTTCCCTAAACATTTTAACATATACAGTGAACTTATCAAAATTCAAAGTCCATCAACAGATTTACTTTCAAACAGTGAAGATTTAAAATACTACTTCAAATCACTTCTCACTTTCTGACTTTTCTATTATTTTACCCTTTAAAACTCTATAAGGCACGTTTATTGTTTTGCACAGCCAATGTCTAATTGCAATTGCCACATATGTACCACTTCCTTTGGTCATCATTTCTCCTTCTGTCTCATCTCCCACCTGAGATGACCATCATGCAGCCTGACAGATATCCTCTGGAGTCTCCTCTAGGGAAGATTTGTTGATAGGGACATTTTTGTTAGTCTAAAAATGTTTTTATTTTTCCCTTATTCTTGAAAGATTATTTCCTCTCAGTATACACATTCAAGGTTGATTTTTTTCTTTTTCTTTTTTTTTTTTTTTTTTTTGCCAAGAAAGTAATGATTCCACTCTCTTCTGATTCCCACTGTTTGATGTTGACAAGGTAGGTGTCACTGTTATTCCTTGTGGGAAATTTACCTCCTCTCTTTAGTACTTTGAAGATCTCTTATTCTTTGGGGTTCTGCATTTTCACCATGTCTCTGGGTGAGGAGTGGATTTTATTTGTCCTGCTTTGGATTTGACAGGCTCAATAAACATGAGGATTAGTGCCTTTCATCAGTTCTTGTAGTTCTTGGCCTTGTTTTCACCAGATATTGCCTCTTCTCCCTCTGATTAGATGTGAGTTAAACCTTCTCACTCGATTCCTATCATTCGCATCTCTCTTTTAGATCTTACACTCTTTTCCTTTCTGTGCTACATTCAGGTGGTTTTTATAGCTCCATTTCCTAGTTTATTGATTCTTTCTTTGGTTGTGTCTAATCTGTGGTTAAATTCATCCGCTGAGTTTGCAATTTCGGTTGGAATGATTTTCATTTTTTTGTGACTATATTTGGATCTTTAAAAAATCTTCTTGGTCATTTTTATCATACTCTCTCCTTACCCCTATTTTAATCTCCTCATTTATTTCTTTAAGCATATCAAACATACTTCTATATTCTTGTCTACCACTTCCAATATGTGAAGTGTGATGTGTGATTCTTCCAGTTGCTGTGTTTTGTTTTCTTTCTGTTGGGTCTTGTTCATGGGGCCATGTTTCCTCATGTATAATGTGATTTTGACCACAGACCCCAAACCCCTTGAAATGGTTTCACTTGGGGGAGGTTCTTTGAGACCTCATTTGAAGGGAGTTTCCTCAGAGAGAGTTTATACTCACTTCTGTCAAGTACTTCAACGTGCTGCCAATTCATGGCCACTGTAAACTAAATTTTCAGGTTGAGGCTCTTTGGACCACCCACGTAGTATGAACTTGGGCTGCAAACCATGTGAGCACTGGCTTGTGGTTATGAATTTTCAGGGAGAATTTTTTTCTCCACTCAGTGCCAAATTCTTCATAAATGGTTTTCCTGCCTGCCCCAGGGCATGTGGCTATGTCTAATCAAACTGATAGGAGTCCTTCAGAGTCCCAGCGATGGACTCTCTTAGGATCTCCTTGTTGGGCAGTCTGTGGCTGTCCCCTGGCTCCTGGAAGGCCATGAGCCCAGAAGCTAATGTTCACTCGATGTTGATGCAGTGAAGGCCCATTCCTGTGCACAGGTTCCCACTCAAGCGGAGTTATTTTGCCTCAGAGAATCCCTTCATTCTTGTACAAGGGAACTTTGATGAAGTGGTTTAAAAATTAATCTCAGGAACGCCTGGGTGGCTCAGTTGGTTAAGCATCTGCCTTTGGCTTGGGTCATGATCCCAGGGTCCTAGGATCCTTGCTTAGCAGGGAGCCTGCTTCTCCCTCTGCCTGCTCTGCCTGCCACCCGCCCCCCCCCCCCCCCCCGGCTTGCACCAGCTTGCTGGCTCTCACTCTCTGACAAATAAATAAAAATATTTTTTAAAATAAATAATAAAAATTAATCTCGAAGAATAAACAGGTTAAGACTAGTAGTCAAGGTCTTTTGGGAAAAATAGTAGTGAGTCGTGACATACACTGCCCCACATTGTGATGGTTAATGTCAGGCGTCTGCTTGACTGGGCTAAGGGATGCCCAATTGGCTGTTAAAACATTATACTGGGTGTGTCTTGAGGGTGTTTCTGGAAGAGATTACCATTTGAATCAGTGGACTGAGTAAAGAAGATCAACCTCCCAAATGCAGGGGCAGGGGGGTCATCCAATCTGCAGAGGGCCTGAACAGAACATAAAGTGGAGGAAAGGAGACTGATCTCTCTGCCGTCAGCCGTCAGCATTCCTGGGTCTCAGGCCCCCAGACTCACCCTGGAACTTATACCATCAGCCCCCTAATTCCCAGGTCTTTGATCCTGGACTGAGTTACACCACTGGTTTTCCTGCTTTTCCAGCTTGAAGGCAGATCCTGGAACTTCTCAGCCTCCATACTCTGTGAGCCATTGTCTAGAATAAAATCTCCTCTCATATTTATCTATCTGCACATGTATCCTATTGGTTCTGTTTCTCTGAGAACCCTTATTAATATGCACATTAAAACATGATATAAACCTTCAATACTTTTAAACGTGTGGCCCCCTCTCATGTCACAATTAGAGATCAGTAAAATGAATAAAAGGTCTATAAATAGGCCCTGTAATAGTAGCTTTTCAAATCAGTGGGATAGAAAGAACTCTTCCCAGAGCACTCAATGGTTGGATAATCAGTTACTCCCTTAGAAAAATGGTCAGTTAGGGTTCCATCTTGTGCCAGAACAGAGTCCAGATGAATCAAAGAGCCAAAAGTAAAAAGTGAAGACACAGAACAACATTAAAAGTAGAGCATAATATTTATGCAGTCTCCGGGTGGGAAAGACATTTGTAAGCGTAAAAAGAAAGGCAGAAGACATAAAAGAAACTTTTAAACCACTTAAACTTCTATTTGTAACAGAACATGGTGAACCAAAGTAAAAAGCAAAGATAAACTGCGTAAAATACATGGAAATTATAAAAGAGACAAAAATTCACATTTTACAAGAATTTTACAGATCAATAAAACATAGATTTCATGAGATATGAGCAGAAAATGTACACCAAAAATGCTCAGCAGACTTGTGAAATAAATGTTCAAGTTCACCAGTAATCACAGAAATGTACACTGAAGAGTGCATAACTTCCAGATTCACCCAGATCTTTCAGGGATAATCCTCAGTGTTGGCGAACTTTGGGTAGATGGGCATTTCCTACCCTGATGGTAGTAAACTAACTCGTGATTTCCAGAGGACAATCTGGCATTTTGTATTAAGAACTACAAAAGTATTTCAACACGTTGACCTCACAATTCCCCTCGTAGAATGGCATCCCAAGGATGGCAGGCCTAGGCAAATATACGACATGATGATTGTTGCCTGCACAATGATTAAAAAACTCAAAATCAATATCCAAAATGAAAACTGGCTAAACATATTATCATATATCCAAAGAATACGACACATGGTGAATTAAATACTAAAAATAAAGCTTTGGACAAAGGAACAGAGGCAAAGATAGTCTTTCAAAAAATGGTGTCCAACAAATGGACACCCACAAGCAAAACAATGAATCTAGACACAGATGTTACACCCTTCACAAAAATTAACTCAAAATGGATCACAGACCTATGCAAATGCAGAACTATAAAACCCCTGGGTGGCTCAGATGGTTGGGCATCTGCCTTCGGCTTAGGTCATGATCCTGGGGTCCTGGGATCGAGCCCCACATCGGGTTCCTGGCTCAGTGGGGAGCCTGCTTCTCCCTCTCCCTCTCCCCCTCTCCCCAGCTCATGCTCTCTCTCTGTCAAATGAATAAATTAAAAAAAAAAAATCTTTAAAACCCCTAGAAGACCACAGAAGAGAAAACCCAGAAGACTTTGGGTTTGGCAATGACTTTTCAGATACAACACCAAAGATGCGGTCCATGAAAGAAACGAAGCTGAACTTCCTTAAAATTAGAACGTTCTGCACTGTGAAAGACAATGTTAAGAGAATGAGAAGAGAAGCCACAGACCTGGAGAAAATATTTGCAAAAGACACAGCTGATAAAGGACCGTTACCCTCAATATCCAAAGAACTCTTAAAACTCAACAATCAGAAAGTGAACCACTTGATTAAAAATGGCCAGAAGAGCACAGCACAGGGAAGATCGTTAATAACATTGGAATTACTGCATACGGTGATCGAGGGCGGCTAGCTCTCTTGTGGTGGTTCACTGCCTGCAAATGTGGAATCACTTTGTAGGACACCCGAAATGAATATAATATTGTATGTCAACTACACCGCATTTAAAATAAATGGGTAAAAGACATGAGCAGACAGCTCACAAAGAAGATATTCAGATGGGCGAATAAGCACATGAAAAGATGCTCCCCATCACACGTCATCAGGGATGAGCAGCACAGCAAGCTACCACTGCACGTGTAGAACGGCCCCAATCTCGAGCGCTGGCATCAAATGCTGGCGAGGATGTGGGGCAGCAGGAACTCTCATTCACTGTTGGTAGGAATGCAGCCCAGGGCAGCCACTTTGGCAGTTTCTTACAAAGCTAAGCATCCTCTTGCCATACAATCCAGCAACCACACTCCTCGGTCTTTATCCAAAGGAGCTAAAGACTCATGGTCGCACAAAAACCTGCACGTGGGTGGTGATGGCAGCGTTTTCCATAATCACCAGCTCTTGGGAGCAACCAGGATGTCCTTCATTAGGTGAATGGATAAATAAGGTGTGGTCCGTCCAGACAACGAAGCAATATTCAGCGCGAAAAAGAAAGGAGCAATTCCATGACATTCTGGAAAAGGCAGACATGAGGCAACAGTAAAAGGACCAGTGGTTGCCAGGGGTTGAGGAGACAGAAGAGTAAGCAGGCAGAGCACAAGGGAGTTTTAGGGCAGTGAAAGCACTCTGTATGACACCATAAGGGTGGATATGTGTCATCATACGTTTGTCCAAACCCATAGAATGGGCAGCACCGGAGCGAGCCCTGATGTAAGTGATGGGGTATGTGGTTGGGTGATATTGATGAGTCAGCGCAGGGACAAATGCCCCACCGCGCTGGGGGTGGGGTGCGGGGACGGGGCTGACTGGGCCTGGGCTTGGGGGGGCAATACAGGAAATCTACTTCCCACTCAATTTTGCTATGAACCTAAAACTGTCCTGAAAAGTTCATGTTATTAACCAAAAAAATAATAAAATAAAAATCAGGCTTTGAGGGCCATTTCACTGCAGAGACAACGGGCACGCCATAGTGTGTCGTGACAGGAGCAGCGTCCGAGCAGAAGATGTGACACGTTGACCCGCTCGGCCAGCTGGTATCGTGTCCCGCACAGCACCGGGCACGGAGGATCCCAGGCCGGTGCGTGCGTGAGCGTGAGATGGGGGAGATCGGGTCTGGGAGAAGCTGAGATGGGGTGTGAATCAGCGGATTCCAAGGTCAAGACAAACTCCGTGCGAATCCTAGCTCCGAGGTAGCTCGGCCCTGGCCAGCGACCCGACCTCTCTCCACACATGGCGCCCGAGGCCAACGGAGGGCAGTGAGGAGGGAGCGTCTAACCGAGCGCTGGCAGCTGGACGGCCGTCCCCTCGATCTTCCTCGTTCAGGTGCGGGTCCCTGACGCGGTGCGCACCACAACCCATATCCCAACACACAAGCCCTCCCTGGCCAGCAACCTGCACCCGGAGTAAGAGCGGGGCGGGGGGGGGGGGGGCGGGGGGGTGGAGGTCACGAGGCCAAGGAGTTAGGGAGAAGGAGAGAATTGCATTTGCTCAGAGAATTCTCTCTCTTTCTCTCTCGTTTATTCTATTCATTGACTCAAACACCTGTCCAGCATCTGCTGAGTCCCAGGACTACGCCAGGCACACACATGGGTGGAGTCTCTGTGACCATCCCTGGGACAGACAGCCTCCTGCCCCACCCACCACCCCCCAGGGTGGCTCTTCCCCAGGCTCCCTCTGCTTGGTCCCCGTCAGCCCTCCGTGTGCGGAAACCCTGCACACCGGCTGCCCAGCTGCTCCCTTGACTCCAGAGCCCGAGGGGCAGGTGCTTCTCTGTGGCCTCCGTCCCTCCTGGGTCTGCTGTGGGGCAGGGTGATGCCCCGGCCCATAAAACACTCCAGGCTTTCACGGACAGGAGGAAACCACCAGCAGCTCCCTGGGGCAGGGCAGGGGCTCCTCATCTCTACGCCCCGGGGCCTCCTAGCTGGGACAGCAGTGTCCCCGCCGGCCAGGGATGGAGCCGCTCTCCTCCCACTGACAAGGAAAGTGACAGTGTGGGGAAGAAGACCTAGCCCGCCATCTCTGTCCGCAAATGGCAGGACTAGGGGCTGTGCCCAGTCCTGCGGCTCCCATGGGTACCAGGCTCATCAAACAGGATCAGTCCAAGTGACTTCACGGAGCCGCTGAGGCGCTGTGGTCACTCAGGCCCTTTGCCACCACCTCCTCCCCCCTGGGGACAGTGCTTCATCCAGGAGGAATGTGGTGCCTGCGTTCCCAGCTTCTTTTTCCAGCTGCCCCCAAAGGTGGGAGCTGGGGGGCCTCTCCGAAGCACAGACGGATTCCTCTGCTCTCATTTTCAGAAATTCCGCGAGTTGGTCTGGGACGTGAATCATGCTTCGGGTTTGGAAAAAGTTGCAGAATCAAAGCTGAGGGAGGTTTGGGGCCGCCCGGACGTGGCGGCGGGCCTGGGGCCCATCCTGGAGGCTGGCCAACGCGGTCCCTCTCAGCTCTGCTGGGGGACAGCCAGCCCACCTTTCCCAGAAATCGGGGTCCGGCCGCTAACGCTCTCAAACCAAGGACACAGCCGTTACCTCCTGGCTCCACAATCCCAAACGATTTAGAGGGGTGTCCTGAAATCCCAGAATAAAACTGCTCCTTAAGTAAGCACACAAAATCCCTGGGGTGAATTATCACATAAAGCATTCAGGATGTTGGTGAGAGGCCAGGGGACGGGGGAGTCTTCTTCCCAAAGAGTCAGGGTGTCCCGGTGATCAGCTGTGGGCAGGCTGGCCCTCGTGAGATGAAAGCCCATGTTTTCCTCTTGAAAAGAGAGAAACTGAGGGCCACACGGGAAAGGACCCCTCCCCCTCCCCCTAGGTCCTAGAGCATTACACAACACAAGCCACGTGACATGCAGCCAGTCTAGAAATTTCCATCACTAGGGTTACTCCTTAAGGACCATCTGAAGACATGCGTGCGTTTTTGGCTTCACAACCAAATGTGTGAGAGCTTGCATGGGACCAGCTCACCTCTGAGACCCTGGCCCCGACCCGCTCTCTCGCACAGCTGCCCGGGGTGCACCCTCCAGCCACACTTTTCCAGAAAGACACGCTGCGTGGGGGAGGCTGCCTTTCTGTGAAAGTGACACCTTGCTGGGCACAGAATTTAAGGTCACAAACTGCAACTTTCAATGTCACTGCGATGTAGCTCCTGTTGGCATTTCTGGTTGCAGAGAAATCTTGAGATTTGATTTTTGCTCCTCTGTGAATAAACATTTTCCCCATCCCGTGAGCACCGAACTGTTACACAGAGGCTTAATGTTTCCCACGAGAAATGAAGAACAGATCAGCCCAGCCCAGCCGTGGTTCCCAGGGCCCTGCTTGCTGACAAGGGCCAGGCCTGGGTAAGACAGCCTTGACTTTGTTCTGTCACTAATTGGGCTTGTGGCCTTGAGAAGTCACCCCACCTTCCTAAGGCATACTTCACTGCTTTTTAATCAGGAAAGAATGTTTTCTGCCAGCATCTGTTAGCACAGGCTCAGTTATGCTGGGAAACAAGCATCCCCAACATCTCTGTGGTTTAAAATGAGAAGGAAGTGTTTCTTGCTCACTCATGCTCCATGTAGCTCCTGACACCTTCCCACAGTGACCCAAGCACCTGCTGGAGGCTCCAGCCCGGAATACTGCCCGTTTCCATGGCCCGGGAAATGACCTTTCCTACTGCCTCTGCTCAGAAGTGGGGCCACCACGGCCCCCGGAGATGGGGTCGGGGACAGGGAGGCACAGCATGGACAGGCTCATCAACAGCCAGGCGCCCCAAATGGTCACCCGACGATTCCCTGGCAGAATCCACCCCACAGTTACCTTCTACAGGAAGCTGGGAAAGCCTGGATGGTGAGGGATGGATCTGTCTGCTCCGCGGGCCCCCCAGGTAGAGGAGAGGATGGCAGCGCTGACGGTGGCTGGGGCCAGGGCACACTCCCGAAGGAGCCGTGCGGGAGGCAGGACCGCGGGCCGAGTGGCCGGGCCTCTTTCCCTTTGGCTTCCCAGCTCCCAGTGAGGGTCCTCTTCCCACCTCCCTTTGCTTCTGTAGGTCAGGGAGGGGCCTTCCTCCGCCAGGGGGGCGTCAGGCCCAGTCCCCCAGAAAGGAAGTCTGTGACCTGGCACAGATGGGATTGGCTGATTTCTAAATCCCGGTTCCTTTCGATCTTGAAAACAACGTCTTTTCAACTGAAGCTCAAGATGTAACAGAACTCAGGCGGGAGGGTGGTTTCCAGTGAAAAGCCCCTGGAGTGAGACATGGCATCTCGGGCAACTTCACATCCATGCTCTCTTCCTGAGCGTGCGCGCGTCTGTCTCTCTCTGAGTGTCTCTCTCTCACTGTGTCTCTGTCTCTCTGTCTCTCCCCCACCCCATCTCTCACTGTCTCTCCCTCTCCCCCGTCCCTCACTCTGTCTCTCCCCTACCCCATCTCTCACTGTCTCTCCCTCTCCTCCGTCCCTCACTGTCTCTCCCCCACCCCATCTCTCCCTGTCTCTCCCCCATCTCTCCATCTCTGTCTCTCCCCCACCCCATTTCTCACTGTCTCTCCCTCTCCCCCATCCCTCACTCTGCCTCTCCCCCACCCCATCTCTCCCTCTGTCTCTCCCCCATCTCTCCATCTCTGTCTCTCCCCCACCCCATCTCTCACTGTCTCTCCCTCTCCCCCATCCCTCACTCTGTCTCTCCCCCACCCCATCTCTCACTCTCTCCCTCTCCCCCGTCCCTCACTGTCTCTCCCCCACCCCATCTCTCCCTCTGTCTCTGTCTCTCCCCCATCTCTCACTCTGTTTCTGTCTCTCCCCCATCTCTCATTCTCTTTCTCTCCCTCTCCCCCATCTCTCTCTCTGTGTCTCTGTCTCTTCCCCACCCCATCTCTTCCGTTGTCTCTCTCGAGCCAGACAACAGCATGATGTAACTCGCAGCCCAAGCAGCCAACTTGTGTCTGCAGAATCCACATTTTAGGTGTTTCAGAAAAGAGCTACACTCTCTTTCTCATGGGAACAGGATAGAACGAGCCATATCTGGGGGTTCAGCCTCTCCCTGGAGTAGGGAGACCCCTGACATTACAAGCTGGGTGCCCCTGGGATCTCCAAACCTCCTAGCGCCCAGAGACCCTCCTGCTCACGGCAACCGCCCCCGCCCGGAGACTGTGGGTGTCTCTCCCCGCCAGGCAGCCCTGGGAACAAGCTGGCAGCATCCACTGGAGACAGCGACTAATGACAATCCCAGGCTGTGCTGGAACCGCCAGTCTGGGCGCACAGACAGGACGTCCCTGCTTCCCGGCTGTCATGTTTGCTGCGCTGTGGTCCAGCTCTGCCCACTGGAGACACGGGGTGGGTTGCTCCCCTCCGCGTCGTGGGCCCAGGAGGAACGGCGCGGGTTCCCCGTGTGGCGCTGGGGCAGAAGGTGGGCCCGATGCGAGCGTCCACTGCCCAACACAGCAGCCGCCGGCGCGGGGACCGGACGTGCGTGCCCTGTGCTGACACGGGACCAGACAGCAGCCCGGGAGCCTGGAATCAAGCAGGATCCAACCAGATTTGATCTTGGTTTTGTTTGAATAGGTTTTAAGGCACAGAAGTTTGAAGATGGAGCAGAGTCATGCCAGCTTGCACACGAAGACTCAAGTCAATAAATCGCAGGCTTCTCTCCCCTGGCGAGACAAGGGGGAGCCAGAGACAGGGGAAGACTCGCTGGTCCGAGGTCAGGCTGAGCCCTCTGGGGCGCCGGCAGGGAGGGACAAGTCCCCGGTCTGTCCCAGAGAGAGCCGAGCATGAGGGCGGGGGGTGGGGGGCAGCTGCTGCGTCCCAGGAGACACACAGTAGCCGCGTCCCGTCCGCAAGGTGGGCGCTCACTCTCAGCAACTCTGAGATCCCAGGGGCAGAGCTTCCACACAGGGAGACCCCGGGCAAGATGGTCTCATCTTGCAGGTGGGGACACTGAGGCGCCCCTGGGGGCTGACCTGCACACGGCTGCGGTTCTGTCCCGTTTCCTCACTCTTTGTCTAGAATGTTCTCTGGGGAAAGAGCCAAGGGCCGTGGAACAGGTTTGCAGCTCCCTTCAGACACTGACATGGAGACACGTCATGGCCACGCCATCCGTCTGCTCAGGCTGTCGCCACAAGACCCCCCGGCCTGGGCAGCCGGCCCAGCATCACTTCTCCCGGTTCTGGAGGCTGGAAGCCTGAGATCAGCGTGCCCCCAGATTCGGTTCCTGGTGAGAGGCCTCCTCCTGGCCAGCAGTCACCTCCTCACTGTGCCCTCGCTGGTGGCCAGAGAAGCTTATAAGGACACTAATCTCACCAGACGGATCCACCCACATGACGTCATCTAAACCTAATCACCTCCCAAAGGCCCCCCGAAACCGTCACATTGGGGGTTCGAGCTTTAGCACGTGAAACTGGGAGCGTCACCGACACTGGGCCCATAACACCATCCTTGGCTCCCCAGTGCTCCTGGATGGAAATGGGAAGATTCAGCAGGGTCACCACTGAAGGGGTGCAGACTGTCACTGTAAACTCCGGGGGCACTAGTCACACGGGGGGTCTATGGACAGATTCCTGGGTCGTGCACTGCACAACCTGCATGATCACCCACAGTGACCCTGAGTCGGGCACACCAATCACTTCGGGGGCCCTCCGTCTGGGGTTCTCCTGCATCACTGGGGCCATCACAAGCCCCAGTCAAATAGGTCCTGACGTTACCTGTAGTTTACAGGTAACGGTGTGGAGACCCAGAGAGGACAAGTAGTTTGGCCAAGTTCACCGGGCTCAGGCCTGCCGGAGGCTAGGCATCACCTCAGCTTCATCCAGCCTCCCTGGTGCTGAGCCAGCCACGGGGCAGCTCTCGGGTGCCGTCACTCAGGCCGACTCCCCCAGGAAGTCCCCAGACTGCACACCCTCCCGGGGGCCAAGCAGCTTGCCATGGTGCTCCACACGAAGGGTGTGGGGTGCAAAGGTGGGTGAATCTAACACGCGCCAGCCCTCAGGGAGCCTCCCTGCTGGGCACCAGGCAGCCTCTAGACGTTCCTTCATTCAGGGCCAGACAGCGGGATACCCGGAGATGCACGGCAAGGGGACCCAACAGGCAGGCACAAGGGAAGGCTTTCTGGAAAGTGACATTTCACCGAGTTCGGGATGATGAGTAAGAAATGCTGCCGGAGATGGACAGAGCCAGGTGCTCACTCTCACTCTGGGGGCAAGGAAGCAGCAGCGCATGTGACCTCGAGGCCGGGCACCGTCCCCAGGAGGGTGAAGTGGCCGGACCGGGGCGGTGCTGGGTTTCTGACCTGACTCCTCAGGCGTGTGTGGTGTTCGGTGTGGAGGCAGGACTGCTGTGACTCGGTCCACCCAGCCTGTCCTCCTGGGGTGCACTTGCTGAGGCAGGCGCCTCCTGGGACTCAGGTCCAGTCCTCACGCAGGAAGACGGGGTGACAGTTCCTGGGGTCCTGCATGGAGCAGCAAGGGGCCATGCTGGAGCTTCTCTCCTGACCACCCCACATCCACAGCAGGTGACTGCCTGCCCAGGGCCGGTGCTCGGTTATGGGCGGAGTAAATCCAGCTTGGAGTTCCTCTGGCTTCCTCTGTCACCCACCGTCCCTCCAGCCCAGGCTCAGGAACCCCACGGTCTAGCCGATGAGGTCTGTGTGGCCACCGTTCGGCTGGAACAGATGGGTGACATCTTCACATCTTCTGTGGAGGATGTGGTAGCTGGGTCCAGCCCTGCAAGGGGCAGGTCCTTCACAGGTGCTGCCCGGGGGACACAGCCTCACGGCACAGCTGCCTTGACCCGAGGAGCGTCTGCACCAACCAGTGCTGGGAACATGCACCTAACTAGGCTCCCAGCAGCAAAGGACCCAAGTGGGGGGTCAGCACCCCAGGCTGGGGAGAAGGTTCCTAATACCTAATGCTCACTCCCAAGAAGTTCTCCCGAAGTCAGCTTTTGGCCTGGGGTGGCCTCAGAGACCCATAAGCAGAGTAGACCCTGCAGTGTGAGTCCATATGGACCCCAGCCCCCCACCAGCCCTTCCGGGACTGACCCAGGGGCGCCCTCGGGAACTAGAGAGGGGCAGAGCTGACATGTTCCCAAGCACAGAATGTCTGACCTGCCGGTTAGGAGATGCTTCCTGCGTATTTGCTGAGTGCAGGGCCAAGTCCTCAGGGGGCTCCTGCAGGCCCCTTCACTGATTCAGTCATTCAACAAGTATTTTGGAGCACATTTTGTATGTTAAACTTCATGCTAAGCACTAGGGAAACCAGCCAGAAAGTAAAGAGACAGAGAGGAAGGAGAGAGGGATGAAGGGAGGAATGGAGGGAGGGAGGGAGGAAGGGATGGGGGGGGAGGGAGGGAGGGAGGGAGGAAAGGGGAGGGAGGGAGGGAGGAAAGGGGGAGGGAGGGAGGGAGGAAAGGGGGAGGGAGGGGGATGGAGGGAGGGAGGGAGGGATGAAGGGAGGGAGGAAAGGAGGAAGGGGGAGGGAGGGAGGGAGGAAAGGGGGAGAGAGGTAGGAGGGAGGGAGGGATGGTGGAGGGAGGGAGGAAAGGGGGAGGGAGGGGGGATGGAGGGAGGGAGGGAGGGCAGGGAAGGGGGGAGGGAGGGAAATGGGGAAGAAGGGAAGGGAGGAAAGAAGGAAGGGTGAAGGGAGAGAGGGAAGGGAGTGAAGGAAGGAAGAAGGAAGGGAGGGAGGGAGGGAGGAAGGGAGGGAGGAAGGGGGAGGGAGGGAGGAAGGAGGAGGGAAGGGGAGAGGGAAGGAGAGAGAACAGTCCCTGCCCAGGCCTGCTCTCCCGCTCTCCCGCTCCCCCGCTCTCCCCGCACTCCCCACGCTCCCCACCAGTGGCCGGCTTGATGGAGGCGTGTGCAGTAGGAAAGCAGGGTTCCACAGCTGAGTTGGGAGGTGCTGGGCAGACAGAGCCATGTGGCCACAGGAATACCAGAGCGGAGGGAAGGCAGGGTTGTGGGGAGCAATGGTGGGGGTCCCCGAGGGTGGTGACTGGTGCAGAGGGCCCAGGCAGAGCAGGGAGGGATGCACACGTCTGGTGGGGGGGCGTCCTGGGAGAGCAGAAGCCGCGGATGAGGATGGGGATGCCCGGAACATGATGCCCACGCCCAGCCAGGCCTCTCCCGGCCCTGAAAGCGGCCATAAAGAGACCCTCTCTTTCAGGGGAACCGGGGGCCCTGCAGAGTGCAGGAGGGGATTCCAGAACCAGAGGCCGCTGGCTCAGGGCCTCGCCTAGCACCTCTATGCAGGGACACCCCCCCCGCCCCGGGAGCCCCAAGTCCTGGGCCATGTTGCACAAGTGTGGCCCGAGCCTGGGAACCCAAGGGGGCCTCGCGGCCGCGGGTGGAACATGTTTACATAGTGAGTCAGCACAGATGTAGGGCTCTCAGTACACACTCGTCCACGGGGCAGGACACCAGGCCTCAGGGCCGCCGACGCCCCCACACCCTCCCGCCAAAAGGAGGCCCTGGGAGGGGGTGGGGAGGGCCGGCTGCAGACAAAGGCCGTGGAGCTGCCCCGCCCGTGGCCGTGGCCCAGGGCCAGTTTGAATTAGTGAACATCTGAAATGAAGAAAGTTTTGTTCTGTTCTAAGAACCCCAGTCTGTTTGAACAGTCGGCCGCAGATTAGGGGCCGAGGATTACCGCCAGCCCGGCGTCCTGCTCGCCTGCCTTGAGGAGCAGATATAAATAACTCGCTTTCAGAACGTGCATTGTTCAGCAGGCGAAGGTCACAATTAAAGGGACCTGAAAGTCAGCCTCTTGGGACCGGGCACCCTGTGATCTCAGGGTCATCAAGTGGCTTTGTGGTCGCGACAAGCGCAGGGCGTGAGCCGGGGCCGGGCCGGGGCTCGGAGAGCCACGGTGCTGGGGGCCTCCCGCGGTGGGTCCCGCATCTTCAGGAACTTCACAAATGCGCGGCCAACAGCTCTCTCCCACACCGGCTGCACGGTGCATGAAGAGAACAAAAAAACAACACTCAAATTCTCCTGTGGCTAATTCATTCCAGAAAGCACCAGACTGAATATCGCTACTGTAAATAGATTTCTTCATTATCCTGGGGCATTTTTTGGCCAAAAGACTAAGGAAAAAACCAGGCAAGAGTCAGTAAGTGTCTGGGCTCCCAGCAGGCCCAGCAGGGGTGTGGGAGGGAGGCCCGGGGAGGCTGTGTTCCCACGGGGGACGTGTGTCTGGTTCGTTCAGGTGCACTTGCTCACGGGGCTGGGGAGCTCAGCCGCAGCTGTGAGCCAGACCGCCGCAGGATGGGCACACGCGTCAATGCCCAAGAGGGGCAGCCTCGGTGGCCTTCTGTGATCCGCTCAGGATTTCTTGTATGGAGGTGACCAAATGATGACATGGAGGGTTCCGTGACACTGAAGAAGCTCTACTACTTACAGTTTGCAAGAGGAGGGGCCATGCCACACCACACAGGGCACGTGGCAAAGCACCAGACTTGGTCGGGAGGCAGAAGGAGCCGGGAGAGCTCGGCCAGAGTCCGTGCTGTGGTTTCTCGTGGAAGGAACGGGCCAGGCCCAGAACACAAGTCACAGCAAGCTCAGCACTGGCGGGTCTGAGTAATTCCAGCGGGCTCTGGGTCACCAGGGTGTCCCTAGCTGTCTGGCCCCTGGCTGGGTGATTTAGGGCAGGGGGAGTACTGGCTCGTGTGAGAGCCAGACAGGGAGGTGGATGCGGGTGCGGGCTCCGGATTGGTTGGTCTGCACACAATAGGCGTGTTTGCAGGGGAGCTGTCTGCTGTCCCCGGGAAGTAGCTCCCCACCCTGGGGAGGGACAATCTCTCCCCAGCCGGCAAGGCCCCAGAGATGTGAAAGCATCTTAAAATTGGGGAAATAAAAAATGATTAACACAGGCAGCTGGACGCTTCTCTGGTCAGAGCACCCAGCAGGGCGAGCCCCGCTTGGGCCTGTGGAATCGCCTGCCCTGGGGCTCCAGGGAGTCTCCTCCCTGGACATTCCCCAGGGCCTGGGCCTGGTGCTCGTCTGCATTCACTGCCATGCCCTGGGTGATCTCCGGGAGCATGCACAGGCTGGGGTCCCCATCTCCACCTGCTCCGGCCCCTCTCCTGAGTCCGCACCTGGGGATGCACCTGTGCCAACTCGCGCGGACCCTGTCCGTGCCCCAGGCCTCTCATCTGTGTCATTCTCTCCTGTGTTGTCTCTGGCAGACGGCCCTCTGTCCTCTCCTGGCCCAAGCCAGAGCCCCACGGTCAACCTTGTCTCTGCCGCCCTCCTTCCGCCCCCGCCCCCAAGCCCATTCCTCACTCTCCCTCGAGGCAGGAGAGGGCAGAAAGTGGAGAAGCCCCTTCCTCCTCCACACGTCCAACCTGCACCCCAACTCGCCCCAGGGGTTGACCACAGTCGGAAGCAGATGCCGGATGAGATGACAAGACCTGATTTGGGGCCACCACCAGCCAGGTGAGGCTTGCAGCCAGCGGTAATCCACGCCGAACCCGTGCCGGGCAGCTCCCATCCGGCCACTTGGCTCTCCTCGTGAAAGGCCGGGGCTTTGCCCCCCATACCCTGTGCTTTAGAAACATTCTCCATTATTTCTGCTGGGGAAATCCACGGAATGAGACAGCACGACTGGCTTCCTGCGTAAGTCCCTGGAGGAAAGTGGAAACCACTGGGACTCGGTGGGGCAGATGCATCAAAACAGGGGTCCTGACCTGCTGGCAAACATTCGGGACCCCTGCCCCAGAAAAATGCCAAGTGCATGCACCACGGGCTCCCAGTGCCCCCCGAAGCCCAGCCCTGCCCCTGAGATCCAAATGCTGCTCCTGCTGGACAGTCGTGCTACCAGGGAGGTGCCGAGGACCCGACAGGGAGGCGTGCAGCCTGGCGTCCTGACCTCCCCGCTCACCTCCCGGAGGAGCGCCACCTCCCAGGGCAGCCACACAGGAAGCAGTGCCACAGGAAGTCAGTGTGTGCGGCCTCCTGAGTTCCCGGGGCGGGGGGGGGCGGGCGGCAGTCCACCTCTGAACCTCCGTGGGTCAGGACCTCCACGGCGGGCCCCTCAGAGCCCCTTCTCCTAGCAGCGCCCACAGGGTGCCGTCAGCTGGTGCATGGAAGACGGTGCGCACCCCGCAGGCCCAGAAGCACGCCTCTCCCTCCCCAGAGCCCCTCTTGGTACACTGAGAAGGGTGCCCCATCTGCCCTGGCCCCGTCACCCTCTTCCCACAGATCTTGGGGAAGCAGGAAGGGGTATGGAAGGTGTCTCTGGGGCCAAGCATGGCTGCAGTCCAGAAACAGCTTTGGAGTCCCCGGGGCAGCGCTGGGCAGCGTTCCAGTTGGACGCGGGGTCTGTCTGCCTGACTGCCCGAGACAAGGCCAGCCGTACACAGACCTGGAAGGAGCGGGCCCCAGAGCAGAAGCAGGGGTCTGCACGCAGGACCCCCGATGTGGCTGTGGGCTCGAAGGAGGGGGACTGCTGGGCAGGTCCTCCCAGAGACGGTGCTCAGCCCATGGCTGCCCCTTCTGCCCCGCGGCCCCCTCCAAGGGTGGCACTGTCCTCACCTCAAACGTCACGGGTTAAAATGCACCTGTTTTGAGCTACATATAAATGGAATCACACATGTTTTGGAGGAGGGGGTGCTGGTTTGTTTTTCTCTCTGCCTGGAGCTTTCTCCCCCTTTGTTCTCTTTGGGATCCAAGCACTGGGACCGCGCGAGGACGGCCGTCTGTTGGCAGTTGTGATATGCACGGACACCGGGTTTCTCCAGCACTGAGCGACCACAGAAAGGCTAGGAGACATGCACGGTCCTGTGTCTGTGTGCGCGTTTCCATCAGGTGTACGCCAGGGCGTGAGAGTGCGAAGTCCCCGGGTTTGCACAGTGTCGGCTTCCGGACACGGAGGCCCCGCGGCGGCGCCAGTGTGTGCCCCCCACCCACAGGGTGTGGGCATTCCGGTGGCTCCACGCTCTCATCAACCGCGCTATGTCGGTCATTCTTAATTCGAGCTATTGCGGGGGGGGCTGTTGTGTCGTTGGGGTTATTAAAGAAAACTCATTTACTGAGTGAAATGCACAAAACCTAAGATTAACCATTTACAAGTGAACGGTCCCACGGCGACCCCCGTAGTGTTGTGCACCCAGCAGCCCGTCTAGCTCCAAACATCCCCACGGCTCCGAGGCAAAACCCTCCTCTTCTACGCAGCATTTTTTTTTTTTAAGATTTTTATTTATTTATCTGAGAGAAAGCCAGAGAGAGAGCACAAGCAGGGGGAGCAGCAGAGGGAGAGGGAGAAGCAGGCTTCCTGCTGAGCAGGGAGCCCGACGTGGGGCTCGATCCCAGGACCCTGGGATCATGACCTGAGCCGAAGGCAGCCACCCAACCAACTGAGCGACCCAGATGCCCCTTCTACGCAGCTCTTAACCCCTCCCTAGCCCCTGGCGGCCACCGAAGTCGGTGTAACTCTTGACTGGGCTCTAGATGGTTCCCAGAGACAGAATCACACAGTATGTGACCTCTCATGTCTGGCTTCTCTTACTCATGCCTTCCAGATTCATCATTGCTTAACGTGCATCCTGAATCATCTTCCACCATATGGATGGACCACCATCCTTTTCACTGGGACTTGAACTGGCACCTTGGGGATTGCAAGTGTGGTGAAGCACCTCTTCAGACGTTTCCGGCCTTCCAAATACCCTCTTCTCTTGAGTTCCTGTTCAAATCTCTTACCCGTTTTTCTACTGGGATTTGAGTCTTTTTCTTATCAATTCGCCAGAGGTTGTATAGATTTTGGATTTGAGTCCCTTGTCATTTATGCGTTGTCAATATCTTCTTCCACTTCCTTGTTTGCCTTCAACTTATATTATTACTCATCCCTTCTTTTGGCTTCAATCTGCTATTCCCATGCTCAGGCACAGAGACGACCATGGCTGGGGGGCCTGCTCCAGACCCCTGCCTGCCCCTGGGTTCTGTGCAGTCTAGAAGAGAAGACCCATCCCCCCCACCTCCCTGGCTCCCCCAGCTTGCTTGAGTGCGGGTTCCAAGAAGGCTCACTATGGGGTCATCTCTTGGACTCCCATCAGCTGCCTGACCACAGACAGCGCAGACCCCAAGCCTACCACTGGGGAAAGGCCCAGAGGACCCCACCAATTCCATGCCCCTGAACAAACCTTTTATGCACAACTGCTCTGCATCTGGGTGGGAAGTCAGCCCCCAATCCACACTTGCAAGCAGCTAGGGGTCTGGTGGTGGAGTGCACCAGAGCTAGGCAGGGATGGGGAGAGGCCCACGACCAGCCCCTGGGAGCTCTGGCCCCCCAACTCCATAGCCGCAGCATTAGCTAGGAGCATCCAAGGGGAAGCAGACATCTATGAAGGAAATAGCCAGCACATAGGGAAGGATGCTGGGATTCCCAGGGCCTCACCTTCAGCCAGCAGCACACGCAGGGGTGTGGGGAGAATGGGCATGTCCCCCACACCCCCTGTCCCGGGAACTTCCTGGAGGAAGGGACAACCATGGGTGGGTGTGGTCAGTTGAATAACAGCCCCCAATATCCCACATCCTGATTGCTGGTACTTGTGGATGTCACCTCGTATCCTGCAGATATGACTGTGCATTTGAAAAGGGAAGATGAGCCTGGGTGCCCCAGGCGGGCGGATGTCATCCTATAAGAGGAGGAGGCTCTGACTCAGAACCAGGGACCTGAGGGATGTGTCTGCCAAGGAATGTGAAGAAGCTGAGAGGCAGGGAAGCGTATTCTCCCCAGAGCCTCCAGAAAGAACCACAGTCATAGCCCAGAGAGACTGATTTTGGACTTCTGGCCTCCAGGACTATCAGTGAATAATCATTTTAAGCCATTGAGCTTGTGGTCATTTCTTCCAGCAGCCCCGGCATACTCCCGCAGCAGGAAGAAGACAGGACAGGAGCTGAAGAGGCTCAGGATCGAGGTGCGGCCTCCATGCAGGAGGCCGTTGTCTACACTGGCTCCCAGGCCGTACCCCAACGTGAGAGCCCCGCTAGATGCCCTGAGCAAAGGACAAAGACAACACTCCTGTGTCGGGCTGTGAGGACTCTGACCCCCATTAGGTGGCATCACGTGTAAAGGGGCTCCACCTGAGAGATGTGCCTCCTCCCAGGCTTGGAACCTAGATGGAGGGAGGCTCGAGGACCCTGGTACTTGATGGGCTGCCACCGTTCGAGGGGAAGAGTAATCGTACCAACGCCACCAGCAACAAGAGCTACCACACCCAACGCCCGTCTGAGTGCACGGATAGAATGACCCCCCGCAGCCCCCAAGGTTCCGCGGGGGGCGTGGTCCGGACCCCAAGCCTTCACTTTCAACCCTGACACTCTGCTACGGTTCTAACCGCCTAGGGCTTTATTATTTAAGGTCATACCAAACAAAAACTGCAAACGCTCACTAATTCTTATTTTGCAAACCTGGGGCCTTTCTGAACGAAGCATTTCCTCACGGGTAATTCCTGTCCCCAGCACTGCCGCCAAGCCAGCCCTCGGAAAGTCTGCGAAAACACTGACATGCTCTCAAAACCTCTCCTGACTGTTTACACAGAAGCAAGGAACAAATCCACCCTAGTTATTTGCCCAGTCCTTTAAAGTTCTCCAGGGGACGACTTCCAATGCCTGACACACACCTTCCCCAAGCATCCAGCAGGCACCCCAAGCCGTAAAACGGTGGCTACACCAGCCAGTTTATTCAGATTCTTCCAAAACCGAGATTGGCCGGTCTCCTAATTAATTCAAGTCAGTGATGGCTCATCCTTCCTCGCCCGTCCACCTCTCCAGCCAACATCTCCATGTGCTGGCCACCGTCCTAGGTGCTGTGGGGGCCGAGGCCATGGTGTGCATCCACGGCAGTGAGAGAGGCCAAAGGGAACCAGGACCCAGGAGGAGGGCGTTGCCCCAGCTCTTTTCGGGGGCAGCCTGCACCTGCTAACCATGTGGATGACACCAGATGAGTAGGTGAGGCCCCCTGAGAGCTGACATCAACCTGCCCAGAACTCGTGCCCCCAGGTCAGAATGAGGAGTCAGGGAAGAGCCAGGGCTGCACAGGGAGACAGACGCCGTCCTGGCTCTGAGCTCAGCGTCCCCCTGTCCTTGGCTGACTCCCTCCCCGTTTCCCTGTCGCCACCCCCCCCCCGCCCACTCGTGCTTGCCTGTGCACCCAGAGGGGAGCAGGGTAGCTCAGAGACTGCCAAGTGTGGGGATCTTATCAGTCAGATAAAAATCAGAAGGCACGTCGGGGTTGCCAAATTTAAAACACACTGAATATCACCCTATCTCATGACAGTAGCAAGGACAGAAGGTCGGAATGAAGGACACTGCCGAACACAGAATAAATGCAACTTTCTGAAAACCCGGGCATGTTGTCCCTGTTTGGTTGATGCCATCCTGGGCCTGTGGGAACATCTGCCTGCTGTGGGGACACACGGGCTGGTGGCTCTGAGGGCCGGACAGCTCCTGACTCTGGGCCGCCAGAGATCCACGGCGGGGCTGCTCTCGTGTCTGCTTCCCTGACCCACAGAAGCGCTCCGAGGAAGGAAACACCGCAGCCCACACTCGGAGTGCCTGCGCTCACTGCTGACGACAGCTTGCTACACGGATGCACATGGGGGCAGCCGCTTGGGCAGTGCTGAGCGCCCCCCCACAAGGCATCGCCCTGGATGAAGGCCCCCCTGGCTGCAGGGCACAGGGCTCCCGCGGGCGCTCATCTGTGTCTCCTTTCTTACTTCTGTTCTCTATTTTTCTCTTTTGCAAAATGCAATTATGACTTTCAATGATCCTTATTTATAGAGAATACGGTATTTCACTTCGGGCAAACGTGCTTCCCTTGGTCACCCACCTTTTAATCTAGAAATGCAAGGTCTCCGTCACTTGTGATTTGTATTCCGTCTGTGCCATTTATCCAAGCGATGGTGTTATTCCTCAATCACCTTTGTCCTTCTTCATATATTGTCTTTGAGTCAATAGCCTCCTTCAGGTGGTTTTTTATTTGGTCTCGTTTTTCGCCAAAATACTCTGTAGATTTCCTACATACTAATGTTTCAAAAGTAAACATTTTTTTAAGAGCATACATTTCTTGCTAAGCCTTCGAGCAGCCTGTGACATGTGTGTGCGTGTGAAAATCGGGCCCGGACTCTACAGTGTATCTGGGGGTCTTCACACACGTCGGCAGCCGCGCTAGGAGACAGGCCGGGAGCTGTGGGCACGGACGCCATGCACGATCCCAGCACACGCACGTCTGCCTGCTTCAGGCTCATCGCGGCTTCCCACACCCCTGTGTTACTTCGGGGTGAATGTTTAAAATATCAAGAGAGTCAGCTGTGGTTTCTACATTTGATCTTTATTTTATATGCCACAAAAAACCCCAGCAAAACATCACATATTTGGAATCAGTAGCTACAGATGACAAATTTTGCAGCGTGCATATGTGTTTACGTTTACTTATTTACATTTCTATCAAACAGGCTAACCCCACACCTTGGTCTTAGGGTTGGCTGGGGTGACGGCCTCGGGGCCACAGAGGCCCTAGGGCTCTAACAATGTCACAAAATACAGGTAAATGCTTGCTCTGGACACAGGCTTGCCCGGGCCCTCGGTACCTGTCCCACCCTCATTCGCCCCCTTGACATGAGGTGGACCGACCCTGGACAAGGGTCGTATGACCCATTAATCCCCCCAAAGTCTGGGGGTGGACAGAGAAGGGTATCTCAGGGTGCCAGGAAAGAGTGCCCAAGCACCAAGTGGGTCCTGGGACCACAGCCGTGGCCCGTGGGAGCAGTGAGAGGGGCTGGCCCTGCAGGGGAACCCTGAGAACACTGAGGCCCAGGAGAAGGCACTTCTTGGGGTCACACGGTGATCCCCAGCACAGGGCCAGCGGGGGGCACCGGCTAGAGTCTACCCCCACCCGCCCACATTGCCATCACAGTGGCGAGGAGAAAGGGTGCAGAGGGACAGGCATGTCAGTGCAAACCCTGCCCGTGGACAGAAAAGGCAGGTATGAGCGGACCAGAACCTTCTCAAATTCACACAGTGGGGACCCAGCCCGGGCGAGTCCAGAAGCTGGCCACAGCATGGGGACCCCCACAAACGCCAGGATTTGGACGCTTCAATCCACATCGTCAGCTGTCTTGCCCATCTGGTGACTACTGCAAATCCTTGATCTTAAAAATCATACTAGTGTTTCCGTTGACGGTTTTTAGAAGAGTGCAGCAGTAGGTTCCTGAAACCCGCTCCTTTAAAGCATTCGACTGTGGGAATGGGAGGCCGGGAGCGTCACGGGGAATGGCACAGCTCCCCAGAAGCATCAGCGGAAGGAGGGAGGAGAGCCAGTCAATCATCCCATGTCCATCTCATGGGCCAGGACCGCGGCGGCTCTGTGTGTCCAACAGGATGTAGCAGATGGCCTCGTCGAGGACGCTTGCAAGAACAGCTCCTTCCCCACACACACTCTCGAGTGTGACCTCGCCACCTCCGTCCCTCCCCATGAATCTGGGTGGACTTGGGACAGCTGCAGCCAACCGAGTGTGCAGAGTGACACGTGCGGCACGCAAGGCTGGCAACTCCCAGAGCCCTGAGCCACCAGGTGACAAGGCTGACTCTCCGGAGGTGGCCACGCTGGGAGGAAGCCCGAGCCACATGGAGCGGCCACGAGGAGGGGCTCTCGTCAAGTCCCAGCTGAGGTCATCTGCCAGCACCGCCCACCACACGTGGGGGCTACGATGCCTCCAAGTTACCCCAGACCCACTGTCACGTTGCCCAGCAAGGCCCAGGCGAGAAGCAGCAGGGACAGCCATGCCCCGCGTGCCCCGTCTGCTCCTGACTCGCACCGCAGGACTGCTTTGCTGCACTAAGGTTTGGCTGGTGAGTTACACACAGTAATCACCGGAACACCTGGGATTAGTCTTCAACTTCTTTCTAAAGTCATTCAGAGTTTAAAATTCGGAAGAAGGATTATTTCCACCAAGCAAATACATTCATCCCTATGCTACAAGCTGGGAGCTCTCGGCGCCTCCCCACACCTTAATTCCACACAGCTTCCAAGTGAGAAGCTGCCAGAAATACGCACACCATGTGGGCATAGCCTGATGCGGGGGGTTTGGGAGGAGCTGGACCTGGCCATGAGGCGGCCCCAGCCTCCTCCTCCATGCAGGCCAGAGGGACCCCCCCCAAACCAGACCTGGGGCAGCCGCCCATGACCAGCTCCGTGTGCTGGCCTGTGTGTTGTCTGAGACTGGTAAGCTCAGCGCTCAGTGTGACTCGTCTACGTGGCCCACTGAGTCTCACCACCTAAGACCAGCCCTCTGGGTGGGTATTACTTGTGCCCTTTGCTAGTGACATGCCTGGAGGTTGCTTAAAAAAACAAAAACAAACAAAACGAAACGAGACGTGATTCGCACACCACATAAGTTGTTTGTTTAAAGTGTCCAGTCCAGTGGGTTTCAGTGTATTCACAGACATATGCGGCTACCACCACAGCTGGTTCTGGAACATTCTCATTATCCCAGAAAGAAGCCCTCCAGCCCTTAGCTGTGACCCCCACCCCACTCCCCAGCCCTCAGCAACCATTAACCTGCTTTCTGTCCATCTAGATTTCCCATTCTGGACTTTTGTATGAATGGGATCGCCTGGTACGTGGCCTACTGTGACTGGCTTCTATCACTCAGCAGGTCCTCCAGGCTTGTCCAAGTTACAGCACCCATTGGTGCTCCGTTCCTTTTTATGGTTGAGTAATAGTCCGTGGTGCAGATGTGGCACGTGGCCATCCTCCATCCATCAGCTGATGGATACACGGGTTGTTTCCAGCTCCCAGCTCCTACAGGCAACGTCACCGTGAGCACTTGCAGACAAGTGTTTGCAGGAAGGAGTGTCTTCATTTCAGGAGTGGAATACTATGTCACGTGGGACTCTGTGCATGACTGTCTGAGATGCTGCACGGCGGCTTCTCCCAGAAGGATCTGAGGGTGGGTGTGGACTAGACACCAAATTGTCCCCACAGTATCTGTGGCATGCAGCCCCGTGACAGGTCAGAGCATCAATGCCCCTGCCATGCCCCATCCTCAGCAGAAGGCAGCATGTCGTGCTGTGCATCATGACCGGTGACCTAGAACTCACACCTGCCTGATTCCTGTGACAGGACCAAGGGGAGCAGCAACATTCGGTTCTGGTGACTGTGCATGGTAATTTCATAGGGTTCAGCCTCATACAAAGGTTGCACTTCCTTTCATGGAATTTTTTTTTTTACTTTCCTCTGCCAGGACTTTCCTGTTCCTACGTGTTGCCCATTTCCCTGCTTGTTTGAGGGAGGGAGTCATGTTCTTACTGACATGTAGAGAGCACATGTGCATCCTGGGCACGAATCCACTATCGCGTGTACATTGAAAGTATCCTCTGCTGCTCTATGGCCAGCCTTTTCACCCTGCCCCCAGGACTCCTTCATCAGGGGTTTCAAACTGTAAATATCAGCAGACTTATGAATGTTTTCCTGGCCTGTGCACCCTTTTCATATCTCAGGGTAAGAAATCTTTTCTCTACCCTGAGATAACAAACACTTCCTTTTTTTCTCTCCTGGAGATGCTACGGTTGTGTTCATCAGATCACTCATCAACCGTCAGGGGCATACCTCTGGAGAGTGATGCAACGTCAGAACGAGTCTGTCTTGTTTCCATATCAATGCCAAGCCCCATTGGCCGCACTGTCCAGTCTCTGCCCCCACCGTGTGGCCAGACTCCTGTGCCAGCCGGCCACTAGCCGGCCACTCACCTGCTCCTCTCTCCATTTCTGCCGCAGCTTGTACCAAGGCAAAACGATCCCAATCTTGTTCTTCAAATGTGTTTTGGTGACAGTCCTTCCCTGGCCCACACTCAGCAACATACATAGTAGAAGCAGGTTATCAGGTGTCACGAGAACCAAATGCAGACCTTGCAGAGACTGTATTGGGATTCTGTTGAATGAAAACATCAGGTAAGTCAGGATACATGGTGTCTTTAGGACACTAAGTCTTCCCATCCATGAGCCTGGAGCACTGCCTCATTCTTTCTTCCCGGCTGTTCAGGATTTCATTGTGGGGAGGCACCAGAACTTACTGAAGCAGCTCCCTACTGATGGACGTTCAGATGGAGTTGGGGGCTCTTTGTCATAAATGACACTGCAACAAATGAATACTTCCATGCGTGGATCTTGGGTGGAGAGTGACAGGACCTCCACAGCATGGACCTCTAGAGGTGGGCTTTCCAGGCTGTATAATCCAGCACTCTGAGTTTGGGAAGATGCGTCGAATTTCCTTCTGGAAAGGGTATACCAATGTACATGGCGAGGCTACCCACATTCGTGCATGAACAGTGGGCTCAGAGCTGGTGGATTTTGTTCATCCTGACCCCAATCAAGGCTGGTAAAGGTGGAGGCATCGTGCTGTGAGTTCATACCCTATTGGTCCCTCTGCCCTTCTCACTGATGAGGCTCCCAGGACGGTGGCCGGTCGTGTGGCTCCTCCCTGACCTGGACTGAGGCCTGCCCTCAACCTGTGCCTATGAAGTTTATCTTCCACAGAGTACAACCTGCAAGCGCAGGGATGGAGCCCCACCCTGCACGCCGCACCCCCAGGGCTGCAGAGCCCGTGCTCAGGAAATGCTTGAACTAATTAGATTAAGAACATGCCCAGCGGCTGTGGCATCTCTCAGGCTTGACACTTGGCAGAAACATTCCTACTTCTTTAATACTTTCCCTAGGTTCCCGATGCACCCAAAGACCTAGGCACCACGTGAGCCGGGAAGCCACTTCCCCTGTGACCAGGCTCTGCAGCAGTGGGCTACCCTGTGCCAGTGAGCCTCCAGCCTCACCTTCCGCAGGAACTCAGAAGTTCCTAGATGTCACTTCTGCCAGGTGTTACTAGCCAACGTACTCACACAGCCAGCCCAGAGTCAAGGAGAGCAGAATTTACTCTTGACAGGTAGGTGACATCAGTGAAAAGGAAGGAAGGAACTGGTGGTGGCCATTCGTGGATCCAGCTACCCCAGTTGTCAAAATATAAACATCAACACTAATCAGTGCCACTGTTAGGGTTTAGTCTGTGCCAGGTCCTGGGCAAGGTACAGTCCTTTTGATTGTTTTTCCTGGTACATACTTTTGTTCCCATTTTATGGATCGGCAAACTGAGGTTCTGAGAGGTTCAGGGTCTTGCCGGAAGCCCTGTTGATACGAAGCAGCAGCACCAGCGTTTAGACCCTCTTCCGTCCGCTCCAGAGATCCCACTCCTACCACACTGGGAGGTGTTCTGGAGAGCGGCTCCAGGGTCTCTAATTATTTTCCAGGACATTTGTTCAAGGGCACTCAAGCGGCCTCAGCCCTCCCATACAGCTGAACTTCTTAAATTACTCTAATTGTGAGACACAAGCTGCAAAAGAGCATCCATGTACCCCCACCCACATCAAGATGCAGACGCCTCCCCCGCTCCTGTGGAGCGGCTGCTGCACCCCTCGGGGGGGGGGGGTAACCACTGCCCTGACTCCTGTGGCCACTGCTTCCTTGTTCTCCTCCTAGATTTACTATCTAATTATGCAGCCCTAACAATAATACAGTTTAGTTCTGTCTGCGTTTTAATGTTATATAAATGGAATCACACAGTAAGTGTTCTTTTATGTCTGGGCCTTTTCCCTCCTCGAAATTATGTTTTTAGGTTTATCTGTGTTGTTTCACGGAGTTCAGTTTATTCATGTGCACCCGTGTGTGGGTTTTGTGGGTCTTATTTTGCTGTTCGGCATTTCACCACATGAACCCACCACACGAACCCACCACACTCTCCTGATGGGCATTTGGGCTCTGGTGAAGTTCGGACACCGATCTCCCCGCGCGCAAGAGCATGCATGGGTCCCCAGGATGCGGTTGCAGGCATGGAGTGTCCGGCTCACAGGGCAGGTGCGCCATCAGCTTCACCGGATCGCAGCCCCACCTTCCCACGTCTACCCCACCTGTGGAGGTTAAGTGCTCCCGAAGCTTGGCGTTCTTACCAACACCACTTACTGACAGGCATGCTCATTTTCATCCATCTGGTGGCTCCATCATGATCGCTCAATGATCCCAACGTCCTACAGCAGCATAAGGCCGTTCCAAGGGCGCCATGAATGAGGAAGCCGCACCAAGGACGACCCTCTCTTGCATCCGGAAGAGAGTTCCCGTGCTCCTTCCCCGTGTTGTTCTATTTTTATTCCCATTACTCTTAACAATCACTGCAAAGCTGGGGAAGAGATAAAAGCACCTGTCTTTCTTCTCTGATGAGGTGGCAGAGCTGGGGGACAGTGCATCTGACTGCAGCCCCCCGCCCCGGCCTTCCACAGTCCCGTGCGCTAAGCAGCACAGACGTGCTCAAGGACGAGAGCTGCCGTCCATGTGCGCCTGGCTGGCATGCTCCCGGAGCTCTCCACTCGATGGCCAGATCCTGTGACAAGTGGTTCTGAGGAAGCAGGAGTTATATGCTGCCGTCTGTTGGTTCACTCCTCCAACACCTGTATCTTGTGCCAGCCTCGAAATAAGAGCTGGTGCATCCTGGAGCCCTCTCCACACGTGTCCGGTGCCGTCCGCAGCATTTCTATTGTGTTAGCTCACTTAACCCTTAGGCAGCATCTTGAGGGAGGTACAATACTTGTCCCGTTTGACAGGCAGAAACACCAGGGTCCAGAGAGATTAAGTAAGTTACCCAAGGTCACACAGCTAACAAACGGTACAGCTTGAGGTGGGGGGGTCTGACCCAGGCAATCCGTGTGCAGAGCCTGTTCGCAGAAATGTGGGTCTGTGCCTGGCCGAGCATCGTGTGCTCAGGCTACCGGGAAACCAGGCCCTGCCCTCCTGAGAGACTCACCTGCTCGATTTCAGGATCTAGTACAGAGCCGGAGGCCATGTGATGGCAAAAGGGTAGACTCAGGGAATAATGCGGTGAGACAGAAATAGCGCCATTCAGGTATGCCCAAGTGCTTTGCAAAGATGCGCTTTAAGTTTTAGAATGGTCTTGAACTTCCAGAAAAGTTGCAAAGACAGTAACAGAGCATTCCGGTAGGCCCAGCTCCCAGAGTCTCTGCTGGGAGCATCTTACATTCATTACCCCATCAGTTTGTCAAAACAGCGACATGAGGGGCCATTAATGACGCTCTACACTTTATGCTCAGTACAGCAATGTTGCTCGAATGTCCTTTTTCTGCCCCAGGACCCCGTCCAGGTCACCACACTACAGGTAGTGGTCACGCCTCCTTAACGTCCTCTGGCTGTGACCACTTCTCAGCCTTCCCTCGTTTTTGATGAATGTGGCGGCTTCAGGGAGGACTGGGCAGGGATCTTAGGGAATCCCCCTCCCTCGAGGTCTGTCTTGGGCTTCTCTCACAGTTGGGCGGACGCTGGGGTTTGGGAGGGAGACCACAAGGTGAGGCGCTGTCCTCGTCACATCGTTTCAGGGGTGCACGCCGCCACCATGGCTGTCACCGGTGCTGGTGGCCCTGCTCTCTCTGCCCGTTCCCTTTCCAGACTGTCTTCCCTCCGCTCAGCCCACTCTCCAGGCTGGAAGGAGAGGGTGGGTAGACAGGAGCATCTGCTGAAATTATTTGGAATTCTCCTATGCGGGAGATTCGTCTCTTCTCCCCATTTATTTGTTCAGCCATTTACATGTATCAGTATAGAATCACTGATACTTATTTTGTATTTTGGGTTAGATTCCAATTCTACATTATTTATTTTGTGGCTCAAATTGTTCCAGGTTTGGCCATTGGCAGCTTCCAGGTTGGCCCCTGTGTCCCTGTGACACGTCCCCCTCCTTTTGTGAGAATGTCCTTACCTTCCGTCCCCGCGGGATGCTCCAGGCTCATCTCACTTCTCCCTGCCCCAGCCCGAGCCCTGGCTCCTCTCACTGCAGGCGGTGTGGAGAGACCAAGGCTGGGCACCGTCTTCTCGGCTCACAGAACCAGGGAATGCACCCTTGCACACTCATGTGTGCACACACACATCTATCACCAGGTCTGGGTCTATCCGTCCCCATGCACGTTACACTAACATGAGTTTGTATCGATGGCCCCAACTTCAGCCCAGCACCACGCACTCCCCCTGGCCTCTTCCCCTTGCTTGTCTGCAGCCCCCTCCCTCAGGAGAAGCCTGGGCTCCTCTGCCCACCACAGTCACTGGCTTGCTCACTGCAGGACCGTGCACGCACAGCCCTGTGACACACAGCCTTCCCGGCTAGCGCTGCACACGGCTCCTCGGTCCCTCCAGTTTCTGATTTTCTAGCTACTCAGGTCAGAGCCTTTCCCCCATGCCCTTCAGAGAGGTTCTAGCATGCATTTGTAATATGGTTAGGATCCCATCCATCTGGGGATCCCCTCACATTTCAGTTGATTTTTTTTAAAAGTTCACACATTAAGGTTCCCTCCTTGAGTGGGGATGTTGTATGAGTTTTGACAGAAGCTAGTGTGGTGTCCAGCATTCCAGGGCCGTGCAAGTTCATTCCACCACCCCAAAACGCGCCCGTGCCTCTCCCTCGAGGCCGACTGCCTCCCCCACCCCAGCCCCTGGCAACCACTGATCTGTTTCCTATCTCTGTAGTCTGGCCTTTTCCAGAATGTCATGGAAGTGGAATCTAACAAAATGTAGCCTTTCTGGTCTGGCTTCTTTCACTTAGCAGAACGCACTTGGACGCATCCGTGATGTTGCATGAATTAACAGCGCACTCCTTCTCATTGCTCAATGACATTCCATTATCGGGCTGCAGCGTGCCTGGTGTACCCACCCACCGACGGACAACACGGTGGCCTCCCGGCCCGGGTGCTGCTGACTGAGACTGCTGGAAACATTCACGGGCAGGTTTCTGTGCGAACGTGCGCGATCCGCTCCGGCAACTACACAGGCGTGCGAGTGCTGGGTCCCACGGGAAGAGCACAGGCAGTTTTGTGAGAAACCCACTGTCCCTGCAGCAGCTGCACCATGTCTGCTCCCCCCAGCAGCTGAGGGACAGTTCCTGCTACTCGCATCCTCGCCGGCACTTGGTGTCGTCAGCGTTTTGGATTTTAGCCTTTCAAGCAGGCATGTAGTGGTGTCTCGCTGTTCCGTGAACCGAGCCGCCACTGACCACGGACGTGGGGCATCTTTCCGTGTGCGAATTTGCCAGGTGAAGTGTTTGTCCTGGTCTCTCACCCATTTTTGATCCGGGTTATTTTCTTGTTGAGTTGCAGGAGTTCTCAGTATCCTCCAGACACAAGTCCTTTATCGGCTGTAAGATTCACAAATACTCTTCTCGGTCTGTGGCTGGTCTTTTCTCTCCATACAGTGAGATCTTTCGCATTGTTCACCTCTTTTGCACTTTCCCACATGCAGATCCTGCATATTTTGTCAGATTTACACTTAAGTGGCTCCTTGCTCTCTGGGGCTACTCCTCTGATCTCTGACCATGATGTACGGACGAGCCAGTGACGAGCACAGAACATTTTCAATAATCGGTGCTGTGAGAATCGGTCATTTATATGCAAAAACAGATGAGCTTCAACACATACTTCTCACAAAGCAAAAGTATCTGAAATCCCCCATGAACCAGGATCCCCCCCTACCTCCCCAGCCAGGGACACGGGAGCCCAATGGCCCGGGGTTTGAACCCCGGCAAATGTGCAGCTGGGCCAAGTGGCTTCCACGGCTCTGCGTCTCAGCTCCTCCAACCGCAAAGCGAGGACACCACCACTTGCTGGGGGTTGGCACGAGGAGCACGTGAGAGGACACACAATATGCGCTAGAACAGGGTCTGTCTGAGCTGCTGCTGAACACACTTTTGGTATCACCGAGGTCACAGTGCTGACCCCCCTTTGCTGGCTCCTGCACCCCTGCCCCCCCCACCCCACCCAGGAGGCCCTCCCCAGAATCTTGGGCCTGTGATCTCCAAGGGTCCTGTCATGTTCCCAGGTGGGCTCCCTTCCGGAATCTCACGGTCTGCCACCATCACTGAGGTCCCCTGTGGGAGGGCCTGGGGCTTGACCTGAAGCTGCAGCCCACTGTGTCTGTCCTGACTGAGCCACATCAAGCTCTGAGCAGAGGTGGGACGTGTCCTGTGAACGTGGCCTCCAGCCAGCAAGCAGCTCCCACCCGCAGGCAGCCCAGGCTTGGACGAGCATTCCCCCATAACCGTACGGGCGCGGCAGCCAAAGTTCAGAGGGCATCTGGTTGCCCAGGGTCACGCGGCTCTGAGAGGGGGAGGGAAGGTATGCACCTCACCCACTGGATGCCCCCCTTCCCCCAGCACGGGCTTCATTCACTTGCCGACACTCGGGGGCCAGCTCTGTGTGGGAGGACCCTGGCCTGGTGGCCCACAACCCGGGCAGAGGAGCCACATGACGGGGCCCATTGTAAAACCTTTCTGACCTTCAGCCTTTCCTAACATGTTCTTGCAGATCACACAAAGGCCTCTGAAATCGCCACCCTCACGCAGGAAAGTGGCACAGGGAAGAAATGCATCTTAGAAACGTGCAAGGGGCCAGATCACATACGCCGGCTAAGGACCAGCTTGCACTACGACGGCTCAGGAGCAGTTTGCTTGGGGGACTAGGGGAGAAGAATCTAGCCTTTGACAAACTCGCTGCCCCCAGTGTAGGCCTCGTTCTGTCTTCTGCTCACATCTGCAAGCCAAGTGGCTGTGCAGAAGGCGGGCTGGGCTGGGGACCTCTTCATCAGGGTGCGTGAGGAGCACAGCCCGGCTCCAGCTCACTTCCTGCCCATGAGAACATTGTCCCCCCGGGGGGATTCCTGAGCCCCCAGCATTCTGGAGTAAATCTGTTTTCTTGCAGGCCACACATCTCAGGCAGACGCATAACATATAGAAACTGCCAGGCCATCTGGACCAGGGTCTCTGCAGGCACAGGGCTTACGTAGTTTAGTGCTGGAAGCACCGTTAGCCCCACACCCTCTCCCTGTGTCTCACCGTCCAGCCACCATCGGTGAGAGACCCCTCCCCGCTTCCAGCCCCCCAGGAGCCCCCAAATCCCTAGCCCAGTGCTAAAGCACCAGGGCGTGCTGGGCTTACACAAATCTGGATTCAGAAGTGCTCTGCCCCTCACCAGCCGTGCGACCTCAGGGAGGAAGCCATGGCCCCATCATGGGCCTCAGTTTCCTCATCTATAAAGCCGGGTGGCAGAAGCCACCTAATCTGTTGGGAGGACGTGACGAGGCCATGGAGGTGGTGAGTGCACAGCAGCTGCCACTGGGCAGTGTTTCCTGGTCCCCATCCTCTACCCCCCACCATCCTAGACATCCGGGAACCTCCACCCCAGCCCCTGCTGCTGGCACCTGACTGTGTGAGGTCACCAACCCAATCAGGTGGGTGGGCAGGAACCCAGAGAGCGTGGACTCTGTTGGGCTTATTCCTGAACCCCCAAGCTCCCTGGCACACAGCAAGTCCTCCAAAAAGGCTCCCGACTGACCACCATTCTGCTTGCACAGGCTTCTGGTTTACCTTGTGAGACTGGAAGCTCACTGCGGGAAGAACCAAGAGACATGGCGGATTCATAATGGGGAACAATGGCCCAGAGAGGGCAAGCGACCTGCCCAAGGCCACACAGCACAGTTGTGGTGAGTGGGATGGACACGGCGCCTTTGTCATTCTCTGCACCCAACACACCTGAGAAGCCTTCCCATGGCCCCAGCGGTTTTGTACCCAGAGCACCCAAGAACCCAAGCCCCATGTGGGAGCCCCCGTAGTTGAACTCACTGCCAGAGGGCCACTGGCCTCCCCTGGGTAATTCTAGCCCCACCCGCTCCCGTGGCCTCGTGGGGAGCTGCTGGCCCAGCGTGGGAATGAGCTCAACCTCTCGTCTGCTCTCCAGATGCCCAGATCCCAGACCTCCGCTCCCTGCTCAGGCGATGCTCTGATCCTGCCCCAGAGCACACATTCCACAGCTTGTCCTCGGAGATCAAGGTCGCATGTCATGCGTGCTGCGCTCACCGAGTAGCTGTCCCAGCAAAGCCGGGACCGTGGTGGACGCGAGGCCAGGACAGCCAGCGGATGTCACCTCACTTGCCACCGGGGTGGCTCCATGGGCTGGCAGGAGAGGGGAGCGTGGGCAGGAATGAGCCAGCAGGGATCGGTGATGTCTGCCTTGGCCACAAAAGAAGGCCGCCCGGACTCCTGGGGCATCTGTCACCTCCAGAGTTTGTCTGCTGGCTCCAGGTGGGGCGGGGACTTGCTGGGCACAGTCCAGGGCCCCGCCCGGGTGATGCTCCTCCTCACAGATGGCTCCCCAAGGCAGATGACCCTGGTGGCCATCCCGAGGGGAGTTGTTTCCGGTCTACACGGGCTCCAGAGCAGCTCAACGGCAGGCGCTACAGGGCAGAGCAGGAGGCGGCTGCCGTCGCAGATGAGCGCTGACCCCAGGGGCTGGGGAGCAGTCAAGGCAGCTTGGACTCAAATCTCTGTCAGGCCCCCACCTGCCTCCTGCCGTCGCAGATGAGAGCTGACCCCAGGGGCTGGGGAGCAGTCAAGGACTCAAATCTCTGTCGGGGCTGGACCCAGGCTGCCTCTCGTTCTCGCCCCTCAGCTGGCATCCTCAGAGCTTCTCCATCCCTCCGCATGCTCACCTGAGTCTCACACCTGCTCCCTGGGTCACCTGATGTGCCTGCCCCATCGCCTGCACCTGGCCCTCTCCGCCAGGCCTGCAGGCCTCCACTCTTGCTCTCCCTCAGGGGGCACCACCTGCCCCTCCCTTCCAAGCCCCTCAAGTTGGGGGGGTGCCCTTCCTCGCCAGGGCACTTGTATTCGTGGGGAAATGAAAGGCCCCTCCCGGCCCTCCTCTGCCTCCCGTGCACCTGGTCTGCCTGGAATGGCTTTCATAAAGAACGTGTATGGAAAACAGAAATTTCCCCAGCACACGAATGCAACGCAGTGAAGCTGGTGAGTGTCTGGAGCAACAAAACACCACTGTCCTCACCAAGCGTGTTTGCTGCGTGCATGTTTTCCTATAAGGACGAGGGGCCTAGAACCTTCCAGAGCTGCATGAGCCCCCGAAGGCTCTGACAGTGCCCCTGGATGAGCTAGGGCCCCCCAGGGAGAGGCTGCAGAAACCCAGCGTCTTACAGGAGAAGGACACAGAGTGTGCCTGTGTGTCTGTCCAACAAATCCCGCCATCTTTACCATCAGCATGGCCTGGCTTCACGGGGGCTCCTTAGAACGTGCCAGGAGGGGTGTGGATGAAGCAGGAGTCCAGGAGGAGCTGAGCGAAGTGCCGAAGGGAATCCATGGGCCCTGGCTCCCCTCGCCCTGGCCCCACACGGACACCAGGTCCACGCTCTCTGCGGTGGCATGCAGTAGGTGCCCAAGAAGTATCTGTCGCTTTCAGGGCTAAGATGAGAATCAAGCCCGAGGCAACACTCTGCCCAGAGGTCAATGGGGTGATGCCAGGGGCCCCAAATCAAAGGCAGGTACCCATGCTCTGAGAGCAGGGAAACCACTCTAGAACCAGGGGGAGGGGCTGGAGGGCCCTATGCCATCCAGTATGCACACGCCTGGGGGCGCTGCAGAGGCCGCTAGGCCCGGGGCTGAGCTGGGAGCCCAGGATGGCCACGGGGCCGGGCCACTGACTGCAGGTGGGATGTGTTATCCTCTCTGCCAACTGGACCCACCACTCCCGGGCCCCAGCCGGTCACTTCCACTTGCCGAAGAGGAAAACGCCACAGGAGGGCTCAGCAAAATCAGAACCCAAAAGGCAGAGCTTCTTAAGCTCAGAGTCTGTTCTTCTGAATGTTCACCAAGCTCTCAAGGCGTGGCCAGTGGGCCTTGAGCAGCGACAAGGACCTGGTGAAAGGACCGAGCCCTGGCCTCAGGGCAGCCGCAGTCTGGGCAGGGCTGGCCCCAGGGCATGTGGGCACGATGGGCAGGGTGGGGCCCTGGTTTTCTCCTCTGCTAAAGGGCAGACAATGCCAGGGCCCAGAGGGTTCCTGGGAAGAGCTGGTGCTTGCCACGCCAGAGAGACGCCAGCTTGCCGCTGGTGGTCCATCTGTGGGGACGCACACCCTCTTAGGTCACTGTGAGCGGTCGACATGGAGGAGCACCCTGGTCACATTCACCTTGCCCTCCTCCTTCTGCTCTTGAAGGACCCTCCCCAGCTCCAGGGTTCCCATCCACATCTGCCCAGCCAGCTAATCCCAGGAGGCAGAAGACATGGGACTCCTGCTGGCCAGGCCCTACCCTCGGGCCTCCAGGGTCAGCAGAGCAGGCGCTGCATGGCCGGGCAGGAGGACCCAGAGCCTGGCTGGGCACAGCCCCTAGTTCCTCCCCCACACCCCCTTCTATGGACCTTGGCCGTCTAGGTTCCCCTTCTGCTTGTCATTTGAATCACTCAGGGCAATTTCCTTTCTCGTCTGAGCACTGATTCCTCTCCAGATGGCTTCCTCCCTCTGTCCCCCTCTACCAGGGTCTTGGGCCAAACCCCACAGCTAAAGGCGGGGCAGGAACAGCGGAGGGTGGCGTGTGGGCAGGAAGGCGCTGACGGCCCGGAGTGCTGGGAAAAGGGCTGTCCTCTGCACAAAGTCCGGGCTTGGTAGGCTGGGGCTGGTCCCACCAAACCAGGCTCAGTGGCCACAACTACGCCATGAGCACATTTTTAGACTGTGAGTCAAACTGGTAATAGAGTGATTTGTTTAATCACCCCAGAAGGAAGGCTGACTTAGGGCTCTTCTCCAGCACCAGGAGTGGGACTCGCGGGAGGGTAGGAGGCAGGGGGGCCCCAGAGCAGCTCCTGGCTACTGGGGGGATGGGTCAGAGGAAGATGCACAGACCTTCAGGTGCGTCTCCGTGAGGAGACCGTGCTCCCCAAGATGAAGGGCAGGATGGACTTACAGACCTACCTACCAGCACTTAAGACACGAAGTTCCGTCCCCTACCAGCTCGACACCAGTTTGTGTCCCTGTCACCTCAGCTCTAGTCATAGGGAAGATAAATCAGCCACAGAAATGGTTTTCCTGTGTCCCTCGTCTGTGCCAAGCCTTGTGGGTATGGAAGGAGGAATAAGATAAGCCTCTTACGTAGAAAAGGCAACGCGTACGAAAAGTAAAGTTCCAGATCTAAGTAAGGGCAGATGTGCCTATGGGAGCCTACCGAGCAGGCGCCTGGCAGAAAGCGGTGCACTCGCTACCCCGGGAGCTGCGGCCTGGGGTGGACCCAGCAAGCGGCTCCTGCAGGGCGGCTCCCAGGACCGCTGGGGGCTCCACTGAAAGCCAGCCGCCTGCCTCCCCGGATGGTCAGCCCCACCTTCGCCCCTGGGCCTGCAGCCGATCCTGCCACCGTGGGCTGAGTGCCCCGGGGAACGCGACTTCTCTAGGTCCCATCTGCCTCGGCTCTAACGCGAAGGTCGCTGTCATGCCGGCCTCACGGAGGAAGAGAAAGGGGGGACCTGGAGACGCCAACAGAACACGGACAGCCGAGGACACACGGGTCGTGCCTCCCCTGGTCCCGCCGGGTCCCACCACAGACGTGGCCAGTCTACCACAGCCTGGCCTCCTGGAGAGGCAAGTCGGGCTTCTCAACACGGCCCTGGAGGCCACCACTTGCAGTCGCCGGGACCATCCTGAAAGCCATGCCTCTGCCATCGCGTGGGACCACGGATGACAGGGAAGCTCCCACAGGGGCCAGGACTTGCCGGGGCCCCTGGGCATCGGGAGAAGAGCAGACACACAGCCACGGTTGCCCAGGACAGGAAGGAGGCGTGGGAATGGGAAGTCGGTCCAGGGGAGGCGGAGGCCACCAGGTTGGAGGCGCCTGAAAGAAACGGGACCAGACAGGGCGGCTATGGTGGGGCACCTGGCTGTCACCACGTCACTCGGGGGCCCCTCAGCGCTCACACCAGGCCAGGGACAGCCCGAAGATACCCCCCGAAGGTCCGGAGCTCCAGGGCCTGGGAAGAGGGCCGGGCAAGCACAAAGAGGGCCCGGCCTAGCAGGGCTGAAGGAAGCGGCTTTGCAGGTCATGTGGAGGGTCCGTTCCCTCCGCCCAAGAAGCAGGGACCGAGAGCGTCAGGGATGCAGGAGCTGAAGCCGGGACGGGCACGGCGAGCGAGGTCACATGGTCCCCAGGCGCAAGAGGCGAACCTGTGCCACAGACGGGGGCAGAGGCTATATTTTCTGCGGGGCTGGGGACACATGGGTCTCCGTGAGCCCCTGTGCCCACAGCGCTGGCCCAAAGCCACCCCATGATACTTGCTGAATGCAAGATCAACAGGTGCCACTCACTGAGGGCAGGGTCCCAAGGGCCAGCGAGATGTGGGCAGGGGGCGGTGTCAGAAGGTGAGGAAGTGCAGGGTCCCCTCTCAGGTCACCAGGATGATATTCTGCCCTAAGAGCAGGGTCCCAAAACAAAGCAGAGATGAGGGGCCAGTGGCTTAGAGGATGTTACTGTCATTCAACAGAAAATCTTTTTTGGGTGGCTCAGTCAGTTGAGTGCCCAACTCTTGGTTTTGGGTCAGGTCATGATCTCAGGGTCATGAGATCGAGCCCCACATCGGGCTCCTTGCTCTGTGTGGAGTCTGCTTCAGATTCTCTCCCCCTCTGGCCCTCTATCCAGCTCATGCGTGCGTGCGTCCTCTCTCTCTCAAATAAATAAATCTTTGAGGAAAAAAAAAAAGAAAATCTTTGTTAACGGTGGGAAAAGAATATAAATTTGGCCCAGGCACTTTGAGTGAATGTTTCCAAACATCCGATAAGCAGCAAGATGCAGAGGAAGAGAACCTCTCGGCCAGAGTCCCTGCAGAAACATCTCAGGCCGGTCCAGGGAGGTCCCCTGGAGGCCTCCCGGCGAGAGCCAGAAGCTCCAGCAGCCCTGGCACAGCTCCCACAGCCAGGCAAGGCCTTCAGAGACCCCCCCCCGCCCGCCCAGGGCAAGAGCCTGATCACCTCTGCCCCCGGGACGTGGTCCAAAGCAAAGCAAGCATGTACGCTAAAATAAGGAAAAAGAAGCCCGATAGAATATTTATTTTCTCTCAAATAACTACCTTAATGCTCTCTATGAAATATCAAGAATCACATTATATTTTAGGAATTCGATTTGGCATCCCTGGCTAGCACACATATATCACTTTATTCCAGCCCACCATGGGGCTGGGGGCCTGGTTTTCACCCACACACCACTCCCAAGGACTCTGGAGGCAAATGGTCTGCTGGAGCCCAGCCCCCGCTCCTCCAAGGGACCCGTGTCCCCGTTCCCTGCACGCCGGCCCCACCCCAGCAGTACCCACTGGCGAGGTGGGACCCCGATTCAGAAACGCTCGGCTGCCCCCCGAGGCTTCACGACACCTGGGGATCCCCCATGGCTGCCGGGAGTCAGTGAGACCTTGAGAAGTTCCGACACCGCCTTGCCCGGACGCTCCCTCCAAGAGTCCACAGAGCCCGTCCAGATGAGCAGGGCCACGGAGGAACAGATTCTGTCAACCTCCGTGGTCAGAAGTGGCTGGGCACAAGCAGCAGGAGGGAAGCACAGACACACACACGCAGGGGCCGTGAAGGTGAGAAGGCTCTGGAGTCAGATGCACCCGGGCTCACGTTGGGCCCTCCACCCCAGCCCAAACGCAGAGGTCTGGGACATCCCCAACCTCTGCACACGGACTTTGTGAAATACTCACGTCCACATGGGCGACAGGCCCACTCGGGAGCATTTGCCAGTTTCTGTGGCATAAATACTCCCACCTCATTGAATCTCACCTTCTACGTGATGTCTCTGAACAGAGCTGGGCGAAGACGAGGAGGCCCTGGTTGCGGCAGGCCACGGGACGCACAACCCAGGCCACGCCAGAGAGCTGTGGCCTGAGGGAGTGATGGGAGGGCCTTCTGGAGATGCCACCGAGGCCCCGGCTTAAAGATGACACCTTGTGGGTGAGGATGGGCCCCCTCCCGCGACGCATAGCATACACCCCAAATCCACAACCTGCTCCGAAGAGGGTCAACACATGGGTCTAAGAACCAAAGGGTGGAAGGAAGGCTGCCCCCACTCCCAGTCACTCCCAGGGATTAACCAGGGAGCTTGTCCCCAGTTAGTCCAGAAGTCCAGGTTCCCAGAGACAGAGCAAGAGTGCCCCAACTTTTACCCATTACCGTCTCCTGGTAACCTCAGGCTCCTCTTGTCAAGAGACCAGCCTGTCAAAGGGAGAATAATGCCCCCAGCAGGGCCACCGGCCCATTAGCCGGAGTCACTGCCCCGCATGGAGAGAGACCAGCCACACTGAGGCGAGGGTGGAGGCTGATACGAAGTGTCCCTAGAAAAGGCTTCAACCCAAACCCCACACAAGTTCCTTCCCCAGAAGGGATGTGCCTTATGGAGCAAGTGGGTGAGCAGCACAAGGGGTGGTCTGGAGGGGAGGCCAGAATGCATCCCCAGAGGCCCACTCCCAGACCTCGTTCTGCAGGTGTGGAACCCACCTGGTGTGTCAGCACCGAGTTTCTGTGGCCACTGCTCCGTACCAAAGGAGCTTCACTGTGCAAGGTCACAGCCCTCCCTGGGCTGGCCCACATCTAATGACTGATCGAGCAGGGACCCACAGACTCAGCCCCATTTCCCCAGGGCCATCCCAGCTCCAGAGCCCCTCGTGGGGTTGGTGGAATGGGCTTCGGCCCCTGTCATGACTGCACCACAGCTCAAGCTCTCCTTCTGCCCAGTCCTGTGCTCCTCGCCCTCTCAAAAGTACTGGTCCCAGAAGCACACCCCCAAACCACCCGTACATCTCCATTTCCAAGGCTCCCAGAGGAGCATCTGAACACACCTCAGTAGGAAGACCCGAACTCAGCACGAACGGAGCCACAAGCAGCTGCTACAGACAGAAAACAAGGTACAGAAGACACGGGGCCCCGTCTGTGCCCACATTGGTGGGGTGGGTGAGGACGCAGGGACCAGTCTGCACCCACATGGGAGGAGGACCTGGGGGCTGGGAGAGGCTCCAACACCCCCACCTGGACCCCCTGGGACTTAGGTGAGTCCGAGGTCTCTGAGCACTGGGGACCCTTCCTCCAGCAGACAGGGGCAGGAGAATACAGGAGCCTGTCCTGGAGGCGGCCTGCTGTCATCTTTAATTGCATGGAGTCAGAGGTAACTCCCAGGGAGAAAAGGGCTCGTCTACGTGGCATATTTTGATATATGGCGAGTACGCTTTTAATCAGTTGTATGAAAGAGTCATGGGGATTGCCTGTTCACTGGCTCCCTTTCAAGGGGGTGTTGGAAGAACTGACTGCACGTACATTAGCCGTGGAAAAAGGCAAACTGCTTCTCGGAGCGCATATGGGATTCTTGACTGTGATTTTCAGCGTGGGCCTGAGCCAGACTTCTATTCCTCTAGGAAAACATCTGAGACTTTACTGAAAACCAGTGAGAAAATCGCTCCATGTACACACTTTAGGCAATCCTCATGCAGGAATGGATGTCGTGTGTGAAGTCAGGCCTGCCTGGATGCGCACAGACCAGAGAGTTTTCTAAAATGCAGTTTGGAGAGAGTGAGAAACAGATCCTCTGGGGAGGGACTAGAGAGTTTGCTCGTTTCCCAACTGCGTTTTCTGGAGACCCAAGGGGTCCCCTGAAGGCACACTGTCCCCAGACACTGCCTCAAGCACCCCACTGCGGTCCACGGGCACCCTGGACTTCCACATATGACTCCATGTGACACCAGGAACACGAAGGCAGACGATCATAAAATGACAGCCACTCTCCTGCAAGTTCCCAGCTGGAGAAGAGGAGCAAGCCGGCGGGGCCCGCACAGCCACGTGTCAACCGGGCACCGGGCTGCCCCGTCCCACGTAGGCAGCACGCGGGACCACATGGTGGGGGGAGGGTAACCATGGCAACCCCCCAGTCATCGCGAAGTAATTCCTCCACAATGTACAATTGCTCTGTTTATAGGAAGAATGCTGACCATATATTCTGGTTTTCCATGCACAATACTTCACTAGGAAAGAATGCAGAACCCACCAGAACGAGCACACGGTGCAGATTTCTCTTTCAATCGAATCCCTCCCAAGTCCTTCGGGGACCTGACAGATGGGGCTCCAGGGCTCTCCCCGAAAGTGGAGAAGGCAGAGATTGCCCCGGCTGTGGGTCCGCCGCCCCAGGAGGGTCTCCCCAGAGTGAACCGTGGGCTCTCCCTCCCTGAAAGCCTCCTCGGGACGGAAAGCGTGTGCGCTGTGCCAGGCATGGTCTGCAGTCTGTAGTCAGGCCAAACCACATGGCACATTCATCCGTCAGAGCGAGACTCCCACCGGGGGCGAGTCCCGGAGGGAGAGCCTTACTTCTTGCCCATGAGGCCACAGGCACTTCTTTGTGACTTCAGCTGAGCTTGGGTTCTCTGGGGGAAGGCACACACTCACTCATTTCCTTGCAACACAAAGTTCAATTTTAGGAGGGAAAGATGAGTTTCAGATGCTAAAAATAATCTTTTGGGATATTTCAAGGAAAAGCAATGGCTCTGCAGTTGGAGAGATGTGTCCAGCTTGATTTCCATGTTTGATGGATGCAGCGGTCATGTCATGGATATTCCAAACGTGGCCTGTAATTTCCGGCGACCTGGAAATCCAGATGGTCCCCGGTTTAGACGTTTCATCTTAGAAAAATGAATCGGAACGTTTTAAAACTTTTTTTTTAATGGGACGTGCATTCTGGAAACCTGCACAAACCCACAGAGCGTCCCCATTGAGGGATCACAAAGTATGCACCCAGCCCGGGACCCCCGGGTCCAGAATCCAGATGGCAGCCTCCCTGGATGCGCCCCGGGCCCCCGGCCCCCACGGCCGCCCCCACCCTCAGCCAGGAGGCCGCCCAGCCCCACGAGCACGTGCAATCCCACCAGAGGTGAGCCTGCTGCCTCCCTTCTCCTGCTCAACACGCGTGGGATTCGTCCATGTCGCCAGCATGGCCTCTGTGCATTCCCTCCCATTGTTGCGTAATCACATAGGGACGTTTAAAAAAAAATCCGCCCCCACTGCTGCTGTTTGAAAAGAAAGCTGCCCGGGGCTGGAGGACACAGTCCCCGGGGGTCCCTCCGGCCCCCTCAGTGCCCGGCCCACAGGCTGGCACCCACGTGGGACCCGCGCCACGGCCTCCGCTGAGCTGGCAGCAGGAATCTCAGCTACGGAAGCCGTGCTGAGTACAAGCCCTCCCTGCGGCCGGTGGGAGAGGGAGCCTCGATGTGGGGCCCTTCCTTCCCCTGGTCCTGCTTCCACAGTTCTCTCAGCACAATGAGGGACAAAGCAGGTCTAGGATTCAGCGACGAGCAGGCCCGGCCGGCGCCCCCTCTGCCAACACTCTCCTCCCATCCAGAGCAGGACAAAGCTCGTCTGCAAACACCACAAAGCTCAAAAACGACCACGTGTATTTAACAGGACGTGCACAGGGTCTGTGTGAAGCAACATGAAAACGACGTGATAGAAAGTAGGACGAACACGGGGGAAAGAGGGACACTCTTCGTGGACGGGAGATACGCTGAATGTAAAACTGCCTCCTGCAATGACATCCTAACTCTACTGCATCCAACTAGTTCAAATACCAACCGTATTCTCCGTGGAGGTGTTGGGGGGGCCCCGGGAAACAATTTTTCAGTTCAAATGAAATCCTGAACTCACGAAGCCAGACCAGAAACCGCTGTTCCAGTGATGAAGCCCGGGGAACCCCCTGACATTACAGCCAGCGCACCGGGAGCAGCTCCGTGCCGGGGCATGAGCCCCCTCGGCGAGGCTGCGCAGCCCCGGGAAGGGCCCGGGGAGACAGCTGAGCTGTCAGAGTACAGTAAACTGGAGGGAGACGAGAGGGCGTCCCATCCCTGGCGGTGGGGCGAAGGGCCTGCCGTCTGGGGAGCAGAGCTTAGGGAGAACAGAACTCCCTCCTCGCCTCCCCCGAAACAACTTCCACCAGGGGAGAGCTGCAAACACGCAAACAGCACCCTAAAAACCCAAGGAGAAACCACCTGAGGATTTACAACAGGTCCCGGGTGGGAAAGACCGTTCTAGGGAGCACCCAGAAACGTCCTATCGGGGAACACGGACTAGAACATGTAACACGGGAAGGTTCTGCGTAGCACGCGCACACGTACGTCCGTGTCACAGATGCCGCGGATGCTACACGTGTCTGTGAGTGCCTGCACGTCCTCACGTGTACAGAAAATACCTCACGCGTACAAAGATAACCTGCCAAAACCAAAATCTCGCTGCCGGACAGACCAAGGCTCCAAGTCCTTAGTCAACCAAGAGTGTACACAAGTCAACAAGGCCATGGACGTGGACAAGGAAAGAAAAGCGAAGAGTCTACGATTATATCAAAAGACGTGCAACCCCACCCAAGTTATCTTTGACCTGCTCTACCGGCGAGTACGCAGTCCTGGCACGGCTCTGGGAGAGGGGACCAGCCTGAGGCCATGGTGGGGTGCGTGTGCCTGGGGGCCAAACAGTCTGGTCCTATCGATCCACGTTTAAAATGTACCATCAACCTCTCAATGAGGAGGTCCCTGTGGCGAGTTCACTTATTTTCACAGAAGGCGGCCAAGACACACACAGGAGGGTGTTTACAGCCCCTCTGCTTGTAAAGGCGCAAGTCCTGGGAGTGCTGGTGATGTTGCCCAGCACTGAGGGTGCTCACCATGGGTGCCGCTCCAGGGGCTCTGGGGACAGAGACAAACTCCCGGTGACGTAGGCACCTCCCCATCCTCAACATACACACAAGGAAACAGGCCTGGGGAGGCGGGGTCGCCACCCAGGGTCACACGGCAAGGAGCGGCCAAGCCTGGCATGGAGCCTGGCACGCGGTGGACACCGCCCTTATCACAGGGTGTTCTGGTGAACGGCGTATTAATTGAAATGATTTCTACCATCCTTCCGCAAAGCTGGACGTTGGTTCTGCTTACCTAAGCACTCTGACTGACAGCAAATTGCAGGGTGGACCCGACACGGGCGAGCAGTACTGTGAGACGGCAGATTTGGTGAGGCTGCTGTGTCCCCAACGGACCGTCCTGGAGACCACAGGAAGGTCCCAGGGTCCTGAGAAGGAGCCTGAAGCCCAGAGCTCCCGGGGGCTCCGCAGATTCTGTCCCCCTCCTGAGCAAAGCCGCAGAGCCCACGGCCAACCATGACCCTGCTCTGCATGGAACACTGCTCCCAACGAGGCCGTGGGGACGGCAAGCCGCACTCGACCATTTCCAGGAAGTTATTTGAAGCAAGTCATAAAAGTTGGGAGGATCCCCCCTTCTCCGGGTTCCGGCTCTGGAGCCATTCCAAATGTACTCCCCACACCCTTGGCGGAGGTTCAGGGGGATTTTTCCCTCTAGTTGAACCAGAGAATCAATAGGGTGTTTGTCCCGTAAATGAGGTGGTGGGTCCCTGGGTCACTGAAGGCGCTGTGGAGGTCACTCGGGGGGTCAGGGCCTGGGGAGGTCATGGCCTCAGCCCCCCAGCAGCTAGAGTAAGGCATTAACCAACACCTCACATGTCCATGGTTCTTGGGTCCTTCCACTCAGGGGGGTTCCAGGACCCTCCCCTGGAGCCACCTCCAGACCATCCCCAGGGTCCCCAAGAGTGGTAAGGGGAGGCCACTGGGGCTGTGTTAGGGGCCCTGGTGGGAGTGGCGTGGCCCAATGGCAGGGAGCACTGGGGCCCACTTTCCAGACAACTGGTCCACCCTCCACCCCACTTAGCACACACAACTCCCTAGTCCCGGGAGAGGAGTGCTCACTCACACATCAGGAATCTGCTCACGGAAGAGAGACCCACCCCCCAGCTCTGGGGAGCCAGCGCGTGTGTGCATTTGGGGGAAAGGAAGGGTGGACTGCCCCGCCGGGAAACAAGGAGCACGCTGGAATCCCCCACCCCACGGGTAAGGAAATAGTTGCTGTAATCATCCCCAGTTCAGCCATGATCACGTTGTGCATGGCCATCAGCGTCCCTTCAGAAAAACCAAAGTCAGGGACAGTGAGACATGGTGGGGTGTGAACAAGCAGCCTCGAGGTGGGGACTTGGACATAGTTCTTCCCTCCAGGAGCAACCCTGGCAAGCTCCTTCCCACCCAGTGCTCAATTTCCCCAGATGAGGGATTGGCTGCTTCGGCTCCTGCAGATCCTTCCAGCTGGCCCTTCCGGGCCCCCCAGGCCTCCCAGGCATCTCCACGGGGTGGCTGGGTCCATAGGGGACAGAGGACAGCTGGTCACAGTGGGGCCATCGAGGGGCTGGGAGGAGGCAGATGGGTTGGGACAGAGACTGGAGGGGATGCCCACGAAGGGGCTTGGAGAGCACCCAAGAACGGGGCTTCGGCAGCGTTCAGTGAAGGGAGAGGAGCCGCCCCGGTGGGCAAGTGGATGCGCCCCTGGGCGAGGCCCCGGGGAGAATAGGGAGCCCCGGCCCCAGCCCCTCTCCCACAGCCACAGCTGGCCAGCAGCTGTGTGCCTCTGACCGCTCCCCACTCCCCCCGCATCCTCTGCTTAGAGGGCTTCTTGGTCTAGTTGGAATTTCGTTCCAAATGGTAAATATTTTATTTCTACCCGTGAGGCTCCCATACGGATGACTTCAACACAACGTGGAAAATACCTTTCCCTCCTCAATTCAGCATGGGAGTGGAGAAGATGAGTTCGCTGTGCGGTCGGAGGGCAAGCTTTCGGCAAAACTCTCTGCCTTCAACTGGACCATGATAAACCAAGGCCCCGTGCCCCCCTCCCTTCCCCAGGGCCTGTTTTGGGCCTGGAAGATGACATCACCAGGGCAAGGAAGCCGGGTGGCCACAGACGGGTTTCTGTTTCAATCCCAGCTGGCCCAGGGTTGGCACACACCCACCCCTGAACCCCCTTCCCTGAGGGGAATGCTGTGGTTCCCAGTCTAGACTTGGGAACTCCCCACCTAGCTGGGTGATCTGGGGAAAGTTATTTCCCCTCTCTGGTCCTTGGTTTCCCTTCCTGTGAACTGGAGGTCAGAATAGAACCCACTGTGCAGGATGTCGCAAGCACATCTAATGATGCTTGTGAAAAGCCTCCCCCCCCCCCAAAGGCTGTTAGGATGTACGCGGCTGTAAATCTGGCATCTGGGAAACACAGTGCACCCCCTGAGCTCACGAATGGGGACGTGGTACCCAAGCACACACTGAGCTGCTTGGATTGCTAATCAAAGTAGCGCTGCTGGGTCCCCAGGGGCTGCTGACACGTCAGCGCAGTGCATGCCGAGCCCCAGAGCAAACCCTGTGTGCCCCCAGAGCGACAGGCCCCAGATCTATTAAAAGAAGAGCGACCTCAGGGGGTGTCTGCGTCCAGTGAGAATACATCCAGTGCCCACGCTCAGCTGCAGCTGCCTGCCTGAGCCTGAAGCACGCTCCCGAGGTCCGCGTACAAGTGGAAGGCACACGGGGGCGGGGACCCCTCCGGTTCACCCCCGGACCTGCCAGTCTCCCAACAAAGTTCACACCCGAGAACAGCTGCCTCATAAATCCAGTTTTCATTAATTTCCTGGAAAAGGGAGATCTCGTTTCCACATGACGGGTCTGGGGAGACCCAGGGAAGAAGGCCCGAGCGGGGCGCTGGCACCGCCCCAGTACCTGGCGCCCGGGTTTTGGTTCGTCCCACCCCCTTGGATTCATTCTCTCCAGCCTGCGGTCCCAGCACCTGGAAGGAGGGGAGTGAGCAGATGGGTAGGAACCCAAGACAGGGCAGCTGGAGGATAGCGGGGGCCTTCTGGGGGACAGAAGTCCTGTCCCTTCTCTAGAATAGGCCGCGAGCATTCCCCAGTGTCCATTCCAGGGAGCGGACTGCTGGGGTCCAGGAGGCCGGGTGGACACGGAGTCTGCCCGGTTCCAAGTGTCCAAAGTTTCTGATTTTCTTCAGGCTTGCACAAACCCTCTAATAAAGGAGAGGACAGCATGGGTCATTTCCAGTGTGGGGCCGGGGCGTGGGCGGGATGAAGTCACACGCCTGTGCTGCTGAGACCGGACATGGCGGCAGTAGCCCCGCGCGGCCCCACACGAGCCAGGAGCGGGCCGGCCCCAGCGCGCGGCAGAGGCGGAGGGGGCCAGGGCCGGAGTCCCTCTTACTCCATGGCAGCTTGGAGATACTGAATGCTGACAGACCCTGCAAGACAGCAGAGACGCACACGGAGCTGAGCCAGACCCACCACCAACTGACCGCGTGACCCGGGCAGGTCGCGGACCCCGTCTGCCCCAGGTTCCCCAACCCTAAAGTGAGATGCGTCTCATGGGAGCACCACATGTTAAATCAGCTAAAATCTGCAGAGTGTTTCAAAAACGGTCGAGACACATGGCAAGCTCTCCAGAAGTTTTGTTTAAATTAAGAAAACGCACGAGAAAGGAAGCCAGACCTAGGAGGAGGAGGGCTCCCTGGCCCCGGAGACCAGAGGGGCCGCTCATTTCACAGACAGGGAGCGTAGGAATCCGAGACCCGGGGGCGGGCAGGGCCTACCTGGTTGCCCAGCCACAGGGCCAGACCCTCCGTGGACAGGGCAGCAGGGCTACCTCCCGCCCTCCTCCCACCCCCCAGCACCAACTCTCGCTTCTGGTGAGGAGCGAAAGGGCCTCAAAGCCCCTCCCCAGGCCACCACACTCAGCCACGGAGCTGCACAGACATCTGGGGAGCTTTAGACCAACAGCCCAGTTCTTCCTGGCCTGCACGTCCCCAACCTGGCTTCACCTCAGAAAAGACTCCTGCTGTGGAAAGCAGGACAGACGCTAATGCGGCACGTGTCCCGGCCCCAGGACAGCCCTGTCCCCAGACCCACCCAGCTTGGCGGGCCCGGTCCAGGCGGAGAGGCTGAGTCCAGGGGCTCCACAAGTCAGCTCACCCCACACCAGCGCCCACCCAGCCAGCTCTGCCCCCAGCCTCATCTGCTCCATTCGGGTCCCAAACACAGCTTGCTTCTGCTCTTCGGGAACTTTTTTTTTTTTTTTAAAGGTTTTATTTATTTGACAGAGAGAAAGACAGCCAGAGAGGGAACACAAGCAGGGGGAGTGGGAGAAGGAGAAGCAGGCTTCCCGCTGAGCAGGGAGCCCGATGTGGAGCTAGATCCCAGGACCCCGGGATCATGACCTGAGCCGAGGGCAGACGCTTAACGACTGAGCCACCCAGATGCCCCTCTTTGGGAACTTTTTAACTCACTGTTAAAAAGTGTAAAAGATTTGAAACACACCAAGAAGCACAGAGCAGCGCAATCCCACAGAGCACTGTGTGAGGACTGGGAGGCCATGTTCGGTGGCCACGGGACGGACGCACAGAAACGCATGCAGAGGGCCCGGGGACCTGCACCCCAACCTCAGTCTGCCTCAGTCGTGCACGTCTGGGTAGGCATACGCGACAGGGCCGGCCTACACGCGGGTTAGCACGGGTGTGGAGGAGGGACGCACACTTAAATCTCAACGTGCATGACGTTCCTGCAAAGTCTGAGCTTCCAGAGTCGGGCCCTGGGACAGGGACCGCACAGCCAGTCCTCCCTCCGTCAGACAGAGAGAACACTGGGGTGGGGGCCGGGCAGGGTGAGGGGTCCGCCTGAAGGGATCCAAGCAGGGCCCCAACGAGGCCACGGACACGCACGCTCACAGCAGCCGAGGGGGGCACAGCCCAGGGCCCCGTCAACTGAGGGATGGACAGGTCTGTCCACACAGGGGCCACTGTTCCACCACACGAAGGAAGGAAGCTCCGACACGCACTACAACGCCGGGGAACCTCAAACACGGCACCAGCCGGACACAAAAGGCCGCACAGCATGTGCTTCTGTCAATGTGGCTGGTGCCACTCCATGCTGCCCTTTGCGGGCATGATCGAGGGAGGGTTTTGAGGTGGGAGGGCCTCCGGATGACGGGTGGGCCCAGTGTCAGCACAGGGTCCCCGCGGAGGGAGGCAGGGGTCAGAGACGGGACCCCGTGAGCAGGAGAGAAGCCGCTGGCTCGATGCTGGAGGAGGGCCTGGGCCGAGGACGCGGCGCCTCCAGCCCCAGGAAGGGCAAGGGGACGTCCTCCCCAGAAGGAACCAGCCCTGGGGACACCGCGACTCTCGTCCTGTGCCGCTGACCGTGAGCTTCGGACCTCCAGGACCGTAAGAGACTAAATGTGTGGTTTGAAGCCCTGGATCTGGGACGGTTTATTTCAGCGAGTCTGGTTGTCACGGAACAAGCAGGGATGACCGTCCCTCTCCCACAATTGTGTGTCCTGTCCATCCGCGCTGACAGACATAGCCATCACCTACCCATCCTCCTACCACGTCACACCCTGCCACGTGGACACACAGCGCCATCTGTCCGGTCACCTGTGATGGGCGTCTGAGCTATCTCCACGCTTCAGGACTATAAGCAACACTGTTAAAAACATTCTCATCCATCTTTCCTGTTCTGTAGGTCGGACTTCTCTGGACTCATATGCTCTGGGATCTATTTATTCAGCAAATCCTTCTGGAGCATCTGTGTGCTCTGCTAATTCCTGGGAATACATCTTGCTCCAAACACAGCTAGGTCACCACCCACAGCCCACGGGACACAAGTCAGGCTGCGGAGGTCACCTGGCCTCCCGTGAGGAGGAAGCCCCGTTGTCCATCACCATGAGCATCCCCTGCGACCCTGAGGAGCCCTCCCCGCCTGCCCTCTGCAGTGGCAGCTGAGCCCTCTTCCACATGCCCTGGGCAGGTGAGGCAGAAACTGACCCATGGTTTGGAACCTGTTCTTGCACCTGTGCCCCTTCCCCAATTCCAAGACAAGAGGAAAGCCATATTCAGCAGACACGTCAACACCCGTCAGACCAGGAGCATCTCCAGGCCGGGCACTGGTGCCATAATGACGCACCACACGGCTGGGAGATGGCGCCATCTCAGGGGCCAGGCTGAGCATCCCCTGCACCCCTCCTCCCAGCAACACCCATGTCGTCATCACAGACAGGTTCACGTGTCCCCATTTTACACATGAGGAGCCGGACTCAAAGAGATGAAGTCACCTGCCCAGGTAAGCCTGAGGTGGGCAGAGCATCTACCTGCCTCTCCTCAGCCCGCAGGGCCTTCGCCTCCTGCTGGATGAGCTTCCACCTCGCTGTGGGACTGTCCCCTGCCCCCACAAGTTACTTGGGTTTGTTTTCTAGTGAGAAACCCCTAGGAGAGAAGCCAGTCTCTTCTGTAGCCTGGACCCAGACCACCGTCTCTAATGTGCTTAGAATAAACAAGATTTTATTTCAATGGTGAAGTCGTTCCTTCATTTCTCCAGAAAGTAGCTTCTGAGCCCTGGCAAGGGCTGGATGCAGGGCTTGCTGCCGGCCACCTCAGTGACTGACACCCCGGAGCTCCTGCTTCAGGGACGCAGAGGGTCTGACTGCTTACTTGCCCGGCTCAGGCCCCCTCAGGAAATAGGAGGCTTGCTCAGGTCAAGATATTTCAAGGAGGGCTTCTTTACAAAGCGATCATTTGCAGCCATGTGGGTGAAGGGGAGCCCCAGGCATAGTGCAGTAACGGGGGCCATCATCCCAGGCCCCAGGGGAGGAGGGGAGGCTGAGCTTCAGATGCCACCTTGAGAAGAGCAGCCTGAGACGGCCCCACGGGGGGTCACACACCCTGCCTGACTCTCGTCCCCTCCTTTTCTCCAACCTGAGGTCAGAAGCCAAGGTAGTCCACCCAGGGCCGAGAGCAGAGCCGAGAAGCAGGGACAGGGGGTATGGAGGACATGAATGGGGAAGCGTGCCCCACTGTGGGAACAGCTGTGTGCTTCCTCATAAAGACAAACATGGTTACCCTAGAAGCCAGCAACTCCACTCCCGGGTATACACCCCAAGGAACTGGAGACAGAGATACAAACAGAAACCCGTGCGGGGCACGTTAACAGCAGCTGCATCTACGGGAGCCAGAAAGCTCCAACACCCCGAGTGTCCATCTGCGGGAGGACGCGTAAGCAAAATGTGGCGCGACCACACAACGGAGCAGTACTCGGCCACGCAAAGGAAGAGACACTGGCCTGCACGACAACACGGATGCACCTGCAAAACTCAGGGAAGGAGACCAGACACAAAAGAGCAACTACTGTGTGATACCAACTGCAAGAAATATCTAGAAAAGGCAAATTTCTGGAGGTGGAAAGTGGACTGGAGGCGGCCAGAGGAGGGTGAATGGGAAGTTAGTTACCAGTTCCGGGTTTCTGTTGGGATGACCGACTGTCCTGGCATCGCCGGTGGGGATGGTTGCACGGCGCAGTGTGATGAATGCCACTGAATCGTACGTCAAAACGGATGAATTGTTTGGCCTGTGAATTTTCCTCAATAAAGCTGTTTAAAAAAAAAAAAGGCACCCAACACGTTCCCCTCTCCTGCCCGTCGACATCCGTCTAGTCCTGTGGTTGAGAAGCCCACGTCCACCACACAGAGGCCGCACCGAGCCCCACGCACTGCCGCATCCCCGTGGGCGGGGTCTGTGACTGCAGGTGACGCTCCCGAGACATACGGCCCGCCCGTGGCAGGTGTGGCTCGTGCACGGCCGAGCGGAGAGGGCTGTGCGAGGGGAGGCCTGTGGACAACGCAGGCGGGGCTCCGCTGGCACAGGGACCCTCCCTGTGAAGGATCTGGGTCCCTGGTGGCTCTGTCTTCTGCTCCTTCCTTACGAGGACTTCCTATGGGAACAGCACACCCTCGGGCCTTACGTGTTTCTGATCTGTCCGTGTCTTTTAACTGGTAAGTTTAGGCTTGCTACGTTTACTGTGATCACTGGGGTGTTTGAAATCATTCTGTCTTCCCGTGTTCATCTATCCTGACTCACCTGTGCTCCCCATCCTGCCCTTGCATGCAGGAGCTCTTCTGGGCTCCACCGCAGCTCGCTCCTCCCACGGCTCCTCCCGCTGCTCGCTCCTCCCGCAGCTCCTCCGCTGCTCACTCCTCCCGCAGCTCCTCCCGCTGCTCACTCCTCCCGTGGCTCCTCCGCTGCTCGTTCCTCTGCGGCTCCTCCCGCAGCTCCTCCAGCGACTCCTCCGCCGCTCGCCCAGCTTCCTGCTCTGCGTGTGGTGGCCGTCAGCAGTTCCGCTGGGAGTGCGTCCCCACACTGAACAGGGGTGTCTCCACCTGCCTGGGAAACAATAAGAGAAGTCCAAACTCCTCAAACGCCTATCACTCCTCCTGTTTTCTTGGTTATTCTGGGCTGGTTCTGCAGTTCTTTCTCTCCAGCCCCTCCCATCAGACTTTGTCCTACACAGCCCTGGCCGACAGTGCCACGGTCAGACTGGGCTTCTTCCCTCACCGGTCTTCCAGTAGCAGTACCGAGGAGCGTTTGTGTAAGCCCGTGTATGTACATGTATGTGCATGTCTGTGTGCGTGTGTGTGTGTACATGTGGATGTGTGCCCGTGTTATGTGCATGTGCATGTGCGTGCCTGTGTGTCTGTGTACATGCACGTGTGTATCTACGTGTCTGCATATGTGGTGTGCCTAGATGTGTGCATGCATCTGTGTGCATGTACGTGTGCACGTCTGTGTACGTGTATGTGCATGTGCACGCGTGCCAGTGGGGCCCATTCGGCCTGCAGTGGTTGGGAGAACGAGGCAGAAGGCCCCTGCACGCGCCCCTGGGGCACACCCCAGCCCTCCCTCACACTCTAGGCGTGTGTGGTAAACACGGGAGCAGCTGTAAACCATGCATTTGCAGACCAGTCCTCCGGCATCTCCTTCTCCCCTGGATCATCCTCTTTCCTCCTGCATCCCGAATCCCACTCTTTCTGAGTTGTTGCAGAGGATCCATGGGGACACTCTCTCCCAGACTGTGTCTGAAGTTGAAATGAAACGCGCTGTTATTTAAACGACATTGAACCGAACATGACGAAGGTGGCAGTTATTTGGAGCCCTTTGGAGATGTCTTCTGCCTGTTTTGGCTTTCCGTTGTTGCTATCTGGGGATCTGTTGTCAGCACAGTGACTCTTGAGGAGGCATGGATCTTTCCTGGCGGCTACTTGCAGGCCCTTTGCTTTCACGACCAGATCACCATGGTGTCTCGGCTGGCTTGCTTTCAACGCCCCAGCTCACCTTCACAGAACGTCCGGAATCTGAGAACACTCATCCTCCATCCATCTCAGACACTTCTCAGGTGCATCCCCGCCCATCACTGCCCCTCTCCCATCCTCTCCATCCCCTCCCCCCTTAGTGGCCGGCCCAAGACAGGGCCACACCGCCCCCCCCCCCGCCACGGAGTCAAGGCCGGCTTCCCACACGAGGTCCCAAAGGTCAGCGCAGCTTCCCCATGCTCTCTTGTACATCTCACTCTGGGGAAGCCGGCCACCATGCCACCTGCCACTAGGAGGACACCGAAGCAGCCCCATGGAGAGGCCCACAAGGAGGGGAACTGAGGCCCTTCCAAATACTTCATCAATCTCCCTGCCATATGAGTAGATCCTCAGAGTGCAGACTGTGGTCACCCAGGACTGGGGGGCAGTGGGAGTGTCTGTGAATGGGGGTGTCCTCTGTGCGGGATGAACGTGCTCCAACTCTAGGGGGTGGTGCTGGTAGCCTAGCCTCTGGGTGCGCTGAAGATGCCCACTTGCACAGCTTAAATGGGTGAATCGTGTGGCACATGAATTACAGCCCAACCAAACCATTTGGGAAACCGGACTGCGCGTTCACGGAGGGTGTAACTGTCGGAGGCCCGGCCTCCTCCATGTGTCTGCAACCTTACTCTCAACCTTACTCTCAACTTACTACAACCTGCTGCTGCCCAGGCCTTGCCCATCCCGATGCCAGGGAGCATCCCAAGCAATCCTGAGGGTTCATGATTCAGGCTCAGCTACATTTTCAACACATGCATTCCCCATCCCCCACTCTTGAAAGCGTCAGGCTTTATTTTGTCCTGTGTTCATTTATGCATTTGATGGGACATGTGCAGCAATTTACCCGGAACTTGTGTTTTGCAGTGAGGAGAGGATTCAAACGTCATACTGGTGAGAGAGCTGGGGTCTGGGGCTAGCATCCTCCTCAGGGATTTCCCCAGAAGCCTCATCAAGGAGTGCTCAGGGACGGACACTCTGACAGCAGACAGATACCCTCCAATCCCAGCTCTGCCGCTCAGCAGCTGTGAGGCCAAGAATGAGCTGCTTAACATCTCTGAGCCTCGGCTTCCACATCCACTCCCGAGCTCCCCTGCACACACGGACTTTCCTTGGCCCTAAGAGCCTGCTTCACTCGCTCTACCCCAGTAAGTTTCTGGAAGCCCGGCAGCCCCTTGGTTCCTCCTCCCTCTGGGCATCTGGCACTCCTTCACTTTAGTGCACACCCTGCTGTGGCCCAGACAGACATTTCACTCATGTGCCTTGACTGGTCCACAGATTACCGCCGTCCCTTTTCCCATGTCCCTCGTGGCACCCGGTTCTAGGCACAGCAGGCCTGGTAGCTGCTCCCCAGCGCCCACACAAGATGGTGTGAAATTTCTTAGAGAGGCAACTGCCCAAAGAACTCATCAAGAGACACAGCTGTGTAACTGGCTTCCGCAGCAGTGGGACCCCCCAGGGCAGGGACCACACTGGTGTCCTCACTGTCAGCACTGTGTCCCCATACAGGGCCTGACACACAGAAGCGGCTCGGTTTCTATTTTCAGGATGAACAGGAAGTGCTCTCCCCACCTCTGGCTGCAAACGCAGGAGCGGGGTGCAAACCACAACTCCCGTCTCATCAGCTGGGACAGCCTTTTGGCAAAGATCACCTTGCACTTCTCCCCATTCCAGTTACAATATCCTCTGGCCCTCATTTCTGTTGTGTTTTGTTTGAACCTCTTCTTATTGTGGTAAAATACACATAACATAAAACTTACCATTTTAACCACTTTAAAATGTACAACTCAGAGGCATTCAGTCAATTCACAAAGTTGTGCAATAACCATCATTACTACCTCGTTCCAGAATGTTTGGCCCTGAGTTTTTTTCAGTGTATTCACACTTCGGTATTTTACTCCGTGTGTTTCCCGCGAGCAGCCTCAGATCCTCACGGAATGAGGCAAGACTTCCCTTAAGAAAACGCCTGCAGGGAAAGGGTGGAGTGTGGGCTCTCTCTCAGACCTGCCCCAGTCGAGTGCGCACAGCCAGCCGAGGGGAGCTGAGGGCTTCGGGGGCAGCCTCCATCCAGCCATGCAGCTCTCCCTGAGCTCTGGCAACCAGAGGTCTTCACCCGTGGGTGCCCCGGGACTCGCAGTGCCGGTGCTCAGGGCACTCGGTGGGTGCCGGCGCTCCCGGGGCCGCCTTAGACCGCGGACTCGGTTTCCCCGAGTTACACACACAAGTTTCGTCCCCTTGGCTCCATAGACAGGCGCTGTGTAATACAAAATGACCGACACCATGAGGAGCCGGCCAGGAGCCCGCATCCTGGAAAGGCAGAGGGTCTGCTCCCAGCCCCCGATGCCCCATCGTGTGGGTGCGCGGGAGGGGGCTGCTCCGAGGAGACCCCCACTGAGGCCAGAGAGCAGCTGCCTAAAGGTCGTCCTGCTAGTCGCTGGAGGCTAATGCCTTTCTTTGCTGTTGTTCGCCTTTGGGGCATCTCTGCCCAACCCTGAGTGGAAACATCTGAGCAAGTCTGGCTTTGTCTCAAGGCTGGGATTGGAACACGGTGATTTCGGCCTTGTGTGCAGCTCAGGGTTGCCATCTGGTCAGCACGTCTTGGGCTGTCCTTGGTAGCTCTGCGGTGAGAGGTCTTGGACAGGCGGTCCCAGCTTTGCCTTCTCCTGCGGCACATGGCAACCCTGGCTGGCTCCCTGGAGGAGGCAGAAGGGGGAGGGCGGCAATAGGAGAGTGGTGATGGAGATGGCTCCTGGCCCTCTCGGCCCTAGAAGCTTTATTTTACCTGACTTGACCATTGCAGCCACACCCCCGTCCTGTCAGGAGTGCCCGTGAGGCCTCAGGAAGCACGAATGGAACCCCCAGCCCACCACACCCTTCTCGACCTGCCCCCAGACCAGGCCCAGCCGATCAAGGCTGAAGGTCCAGTGGGCCAGAGCAGCTGGACAGTGTCTGTCCCATTGCCTGGGGGGGTCGAGGAAGGCAATGGGGCCACTCTGCAGCCAGCCGGCCCACAGCAATGGCACTGGGCTGTGTCTCCAGGCACTCCCCAGAGCTGCCATCCCAGGGCGTGAGGGAGGTACTCATGAGCCGAGCACCAGCAGATCCTGTCTGGGCTCACGTGAGGGGCAAACGCTCAGCACTGCCGGTGACCTCTCTGGACCTGGCAGGCAAGGAGGCCTCGGGGGGGCGTGGGGGGTCACTCGGCCCCACGCAGCCTCGCCCCGCAGCAAGGCCGGAGGTTGGGGGCCAGGGGAGGGTGCTCGGGAAGGTGGGAGCCAGTGTGCCCACTCCTGGCAGACAGAGGCACATGGCAAGTGTCCGCTGAGGGGACCTGGCTGCTTCACACAAGGCCCGGTGCCCACAGCACGATGAGGTCCGAAGCCCGAGGGCTGAACAGGAGGTGTTCCTACTGCAAACGTTCATGGGGCCCAGAGCCAGCCCTTGGCGCTGAAATACAGGGGACGGGGGAACAAGGAGAACAACATCCAAGGACATCCACCAGCTTGCTCTCCAAAACCTCCATGAGTCAATGTCGTGGGAAAACATGAAAGGGGTGGGGAGTGTTCTCCAGTGAAAGAGATCAGAGACGAGCCACAGCACACATGTGAGGACCTTCTCTGTCCCCTTTCTTAAACAGAGGAACGCCAAAGTGTGTGGAGGTAAAGTGTCATGATGTCTGCAGGTTTCTTTTAATTGGTTATTAGGCCAGGAAGGAGGAGGGAGAGGAGGGGGAACAGAGAGGAGGAAGGGAGGGGAAGGGGGAGGAAGGAGGGAGGGGAGGGGAAAGACAGGGGGAAAAGGAGAGGGGAGAGGAGAGGGGAAGGGGAAGGGGGAGAAATTTTTGTTTGAAATGTTGAATGTTGAACAACTTTCATAATAAGAACAACTGGGGTTGGGGGGAGTGGAGAAGGCAGCCAGAAAGGAACAAAAGCAGGACCCTGGCCCAAAGCGGGTGCTTGGGAAAGCTGCTGCAGACGAGAGCAGAGCCTGCCGCCCCTCTCTGGGGCCTGGGGCCTAGGCAAGGAGGGCAGCCAGGGGGCAGAGCAGGCACGCGCCGGACACCCAAATACAATGGGTAATATGTGAGTAGGGCTCTGGGGAAAACACATTCTGGGCAAAACCAAACTCCATCAGAGATGCTCGCGCTTATTTCACGGATTAGCACTCTTCCTTCGGAATGACACGGGTGTGGGAGGGGTTAGGAGCGGGGCCTGGAAGCAGAGAGCGACAGCGCGGAGCAGAGCTCAGGAAACCAGCAAACCCTCAGATCTGCTCAGACGCGGTCCCCAAGTTGGGGCCAGCACCGCCATGTCACACAAGTACAAGAAGGACACGCCAGCCCCGGGCATGGCCCGGACGGGAGCTAGAGACCCCCAGAGGCTCCTCGGGTGGGCCCAGGGCCCTAAGGACCCCACCCCATACAGGCCCATGCCCTCCGAGTGCAGAGCAGGAGGCCCGGCCCCTCCACTCATGTCTGTGTCTCGGTTGCTAAGCACCCAGAGCAGTGACCTCATCGGCACAGAGAGACCAGCCCAGGTTCTGCAGAAGCCAAAGTGGAAAGAGAGGAGGGGATCGGGATCAGCCAGGGGAAGGTGCCTGCAGGCTCCCTATAAGTAGGGAGGACGCCGAGGCTTAGAGAGCAGGAAGGGCCCTCATCACCTACCCCTACACCACCGGTGAAATCTGCAGGCAGAGCAGAGGTCAGACAGACCCAGGTGGGACCCCGGAGTCCCTCTTCCTGGCTGTGTGCCCTGGGCAGGTCACCCACCATCTCTGAGCCTGATGGCTTGCCAAGGCATCTGCTACAGAGGCCCGTGGGAGCAGCTGGTGAGCATGCATTCAGAGCAGTGCTTCCCACTTTGAGTTTATTTCCTTGCTGTGTCAATGTACTGTGGCCACAGTAATAGATGACCACAAACCAGGGGCTTACAATGATATTTTTTTCTCTCCCAATTCTGGAGGCTCAAGGTGATGCTGGACCACACTGCCTCTGAAGTCTCCAGCAAAGGAACTCCTGGGGGCCTGTGTTCCCAGGCCTGTGGCCGCGTCCCTGCAGCCTCTGCCTGTCTGCACGTGGCCCCTACAGTGTCTCTCTTCTTCTTAGAGGACACCTGTCATTGGATTGAGGGCCCACCCTAAATCCAGGCTGACCTTGGCTTGAAATCCATAACTAATTAGATCTGCAAAGACCCTAGGCCCAAATAAAGCCACCTTCTTTTTTTCCCCCCTTAGGATTTCTATTTTTTTAAGTAATCTTTACACCCAATGTGGGGCTCAAACTCACGACCCTGAGATTAAGAGTCGCATGATCTACCAACTGAGCCAGCCAGGCACCCCAGTAAAGCCATTTTCTGAGGTTCTAGATGGACAAGAATGGGGGGTGTTCAACCCACTACACTTAAAATTGTCTGTCAGGGGGCGCCTGGGTGGTTAAGCATCTGCCTTCAGCTCAGGTCATGATCCCGGGGTCCTGGGATCGAGTCCCACGTCAGGCTCTCTACTCAGTGGGAGCCTGCTTCTCTCTCTCTCTCTGCTGCTCCCCCTGCTTGTACTCTCTCTCTCTGTATCAAATAAATAAATAAAATCTTAAAAAAAAAAGAATTTAGGTTTATAAAAAAAAAAAAGAATTATATGTCTGGGTAGCTATATCATCTCCAAATTTCATTTCTGGACAATAAAGGGACTCTTAAAGATATCTGTTAGAAAAAGGGGTCTGAGTGGGTCATGATCGGGAGGTGGGGAGGGGGCAAAACTGACCCAGATAGAGGTTTACTTAAATCTAGAAAGAAACACGGGGACATTTTAGCCCTTCTGAGGGAAAAGACAGCAGAATGACTCCCCCATTAATAGTTCAAACTCTAAAAAGCCACTTTCAAATGAGCTGGGCAAGTCAGCACGGGAGGCACACTCCCACGGGGCTTGGGGATGGCCCTGCCTCCGAGCAACACTTGTGAGGCCCACCAGCAGCCCACCAGCAGGCCCAGGGCTGTGATGGATCCGGCTCCGCGACACCCTGAGGTCCACGGCGACACAGGGCAAGGCAGATGAAGGCTCCTACCCTCTCAATCTGTCCTAAGGAAAAAGCCATTTTTGGAAAATGGATGGGTAGGGGAGCTCTGTGTACAAAGATGTTCTTAGTGATACTGTTGAGAATCATGAAAAATTCGCAACACCTAAGCATTTGGCAGTGGGAAATGTCTGCCCGGCGCAGTAGGCCACGGGCATTCACAGGGACGCGGACAAGTGGCAGCGGGGTCTGCTCACAGAGTACCGTTACCTGAGGAATAGGGGAAGAGCAGGGTCCACCGCGGCCACAGTGAGACACGCAGAGCCACCTGGAAGGGATAGCACGAATGCAAATGGAAGTTATTTTAGGTATAAAAATACGCATAAATAAAAACCACCTGGAGAGAGGCAATGTCGGTGTGGGCATGTGGCAGGGACGTGGGTACCTGGCCACAGGAGGGGTCCTACCTGCCCCAAACACCCTGCAGAAGCGTCTACTGTTAAAATCACACTGGTGCGAAGGCTCTCTTCCCAGAAAACTACAGAGACTCAAGCGGAGAGGCCACTTAGTTTAGCAGGAACACACGCAAATCTGTGGCCAACCAGAGAAGTACAGAAGGTAGGAGGGACGCATCATTTCCCAGGGGAAGGACCCAGGAAGGCCCGGCCGGGCCCGGGAGACGGGCTCTTCCTTCCTTCCCGACCCAAGTTCACATTCCTTCCAGCCTGGCCAGGCCAACAACACGGACACGCTTCCCAGACCCAGTGCTCCTCAGGGGACACTGTGACCGGCAGCTCACCATGCTGCCCTGTCCTCTCCTGGCTCTTCAGGTGTGGTCCCCGGGACACCTGTCACCTCCTCTGACCCTCCCAACAAGCTGCCTTGTAAGGAGAGGGGACTGTGGCTCAGAGGACATTTGTCCCCCCAACCATGGGGTATGCACAGGGCAAGGGCCAAGGACCTCGAGTCCAGGGCTCCTCACCCAGAGCCATTAAGAGCAAGTGGGTGGCAGCCAGGAGCGGGGCTTTGGGTTAATCCAGACATGAGTTTCAAGCCTCCCCTCTGCAGGATGCTCTGGGCCTGTTTCCTCATCTGTGAAACAGGGACAGGGACACAGGGCGGATCACGCATGATGGCCTGCTTCCCTGGGCTGAGCCGGAGCCGGGCACTGGCCCCGCAGACAGGCCTCTCAGGCCCCCTCTGGCTCAAGGGCTCTTCCTCCCCAGGCCTCAGTCTCCCCGCAAGGGCTCTGCAGCCTGTGGGCCGCTGCCTTGGAGCCGCACACACTGTGACCCCACCTGGAGCCCCCGGAGCCGTGTGCCCTTGGCCCAGGGGAGGCCACAGCTGGCTCCGCCCTGTCCTGTGTGCCCAGGCAGCAGGAGGACGACGGGGCCCCAGCAGCAGCAGGCACGCCGCTTCCGCACGCGGCGCCCGGCCTGACCCGCTCAGGGCGCCGTCAGCAACACGGAGCAGCGTGCGTGCCCACAGGCCCAGCCAGGGCTCCTAAGCTGCACGACGTGCGGCCCTCCATCCTGGGGCAGCTTCTCGGCCCCTCTGTGCCCAGGAGAGCGGCCTCACCCGACAGTCCGGCTGCACCCCGCGTCCCCCACTCTGCCCTAGGCACCAGGCCCAGATGCCAGGGACCAGGCTGCAGCCCCCGGATTAGAGGCAGCTGCCCCCCCAGGGCCTGAGCCACAGGGTCCCCCCTCATTCGCTGGGGCTCCCAGTCAAGCTGTCACGGTGACTGGCCACCAGCCCCCGCCAGGCCAAGGGCTGCGATGACATCACCCTGGCCCAGGAGGCTGCTAAGTGGAAACAGACAGCAGCTCGTCCCGGCCAGGACCCCTCTCAGGAGGCACCTCTCAAGCGGCTCAGCCCCAGGTAGGCCCAAGGTGACTGGAGGCGCCAGAACAGCGGCCCCGTCACGGTGCCCAGCCCCCTGAGCCATGACAGCCATCTGCTTCTGCCACAGACCGGGTGGCACCGCACACACCTTGCTCACTGTGTCTCCCAGGCCCCGCGTGGCGCCGAGCACGCGGCTGGCGCTCAGGAAACACCGACCGACCGGATCAGTGAGAGGCCACCAGGCTGGTCCCGAGGAGTGGGTGGGAGTCTGCAGTCCCCGCCCCGGTGCCACCACGTCCTCCTGGGGGGACTTCTGCTGCGTCCTGCGGACTCCTAGCAGCACCTGAGACTGTGTATCTGATGATTCCAGTCTCATAAGTGTCCAGAGGAGGCAAATCCATGGAGACAGAAATTGGACGAGGGGTTGCTCCCAGCTGGAGCTGGGGGCTAGGGGAGGGGGCACAGCGAGGGTGTGGGGCTTCCTTTGGGAGTGACTAAGGGGCTGCGCGAGGCTGCACCTATACCAAAGCCACCGGACTGCACACTTCACAGGGGCCAAGTGAGCGTGGGTGGTGTGCGAATTCTAGCCCCACAAAGCTGCTTAAACGACAACAAAAGAGCTAGGAGCAGATGAGCCAGACGCCTAGGGCGGCCCCCGGGAGCACGGCTCTGAGGACCGCCCATCTGCAAGGACCCAGCAGGTGGGGGGCCCGGGCTGTCTGCTTGACCCCCCCACCCGTCTATATGGGGCCTTCACTCTTGCTGGTGGAGACCTATGGAGACCAGCATCGTGCTACTATTAACCTACTGTAACTGTCAGGGCGGCGCCTGACGGGATCTCATTAAGGCCTTACAAGAACCTCCGGCAGCGGGTACGGCGGGCACAGGCGGCACAAGGGAGCCGCGGCACAGGGGCTGGGCGAGCTGCCCGAGCACACACAGCCACAGGTGGCTGGGCGACCCACCGCACTGCCTACAGCTACAGGTCTGCTCACCGTTCCAAGGCTGGCGGAGTGTAATTTTCAGGAAATTAAAAGCATGGCTGTCATACGAATATAAAATGAATATTTATCAACTTACGAGCTCGTTAACATGGGAACCAATAACAGAGTAAAGCGCCTGTTCACAGAGCAGTTCGAGGACCAGGAAGGGGGTTCTGAAATCCACGAGCCGGGTTAGAGGTCAAACGGGTCAATCCCCCGGAGGCAACAGAACCATAACCTTCCGGGTTATCCTTCCTGCCAGACACAGATCTGCAAGCGAGCATCACTTCACAAATCTGAATCTTTAATTAACAGTAAATAGCAAAGTCAAACACAGTCTCTCCAGAAAAGTCAATTCCTTATGCGGGCCTGCTACACAGTGCCCCAGGATGACTTAGGAAAGATGTTTCCCCTCATTTTCAAGCTCTAAGTAATTTCTCTTGACACCGATGAAAGAAATTGAAGATGAAACGAACAAATGGAAAGATATTCCATGTTCATGGATGGGAAGAATTAATACTGTTCAACTGTCCACACTACCTAAAGCAAACTATAGATCCAATGCAATCCTGATAAAATTCCAATGGCGTTTTCCACAGAAATAGAACAAACAGTCCTTAAGTTTGTGTGGAATCACCAAAGACCCTGAAGAGTCAAAGCAATCTCAAGAAGGACGAAGGTGGAGACTTCACACTCCCTGATGTCACAGTATGTTGCAAAATTGCCGCGATCAAAATTGGCATAAAAACAGACACACAGATGAACAGAACAGAACAGAGAGCCCAGAAATAAACCCACGCATATGGTCAATTAATCTATGACAAAGGAGCCAGAATATACACTGAGGAAAGGGGAATCTCTTCAATAAGCGGTTGTGGAAAATTGGTCAGCCACGTGTAAAAGGATGAAACTGGATGACTGTCTTACATGATACACAAAAATCAACTCAAGACGGATTGAAGACTTGAATAAGACCTGAGCCCATAAAATTCCTAGAAGAAAATAGAGAGGGTAAGCTCCTTGACATCGGTTTTGGTGGTGATTTACTGGATTGGACACCAAAAGCAAAGGCAACAAAAGCAAAAAATAAACAAATGGGATATCAAACTAAAAAGCTTCTGCATAGCAAAGGAGACCATCAACAAAGTGAAAAGGCAACATACTGAATGGGAGAAGATATCTGCAAATCATGTGTCTGATAAGGGGCTAATTCCCCAAATATATGAAGAACTTGAGCAGCTCCACAGAAAAATAATCTGATTAAAAATGGGCAGAGCAACTGAACAGGCATTTCTCCAAAGATGACATCCAGATGACCCACAGATGCAAGAGAAGATGCTCATCATCAGGGAAATGCAAATCAAAACCACAATGAGATACCACCTCACATGGGTCAGAATGGCCAAAATCAACAACACAGGAACAACAGGTGTTGGCAGGGATGTGGAGAAAGGGGAACCCTCCTACATTGTTGGTGGGAATGCAAACTGGTGCAGCTACTCTGGAAAACAGTATGGAGGATCCTCAAAAAATTTAAAATAGAATTACCATATGATCCAGCAATTCCACTTCTGAGTATTTATCCAAAAGAAATGAAATAATCACTACCTTGAAAAGATATCTGCACCCCCATACTTATTGCAGCATTATTTACAATATTTACATAATTTATAATTATTTACAATTTACAAGACAAAAACAACCTAACTGTCCATCAATGGATGGATGAATGGATATAGAAAATGTGGTGCCTATATACAATGGAATATTATTCAGCCATAAGAGAAGGAAATCCTACCATTTGTGACAACATGGGTGGACCCTGAGGGCATGTGAAATAAGTCAAACAGAAAAAAATACCATATGATCTCACTTAAATATGAAATGTAAAAAGAAAAAAAAAAAGGCAAAACAAAACCCAAACTCATAAATACAGAGAAGGGACTGGTAGTTGCTAGAGGCAGGAGTGAGAATGAGTGAAAAGTGGGGGCAAAGGTGGTCAAAAGGTACAAACTCAAAAAGAAGAAATAATAACACTTTCTCTTAATGAGGAGAACAGTATGAATGAAACCACAAACACTGAGTCCAGAAATGCACCCCGTCCCTAGCCTCCAGCTCCCTGCCACCAGACGCCACTGAGCTCTGTCTGTGCTCCTCTTGTCCTGAGCCACAGTGCACAGAGAGGAACAGAGCACCTCCCTACGCTTGCTTTCCAGGGAAAGGGCAGGCCTATCTCTCACTTAGGAACAAAGTACAGAAAAAACTTTTTAAAGCAAAGAGGTAACAGGATGGTAAGGAATAAGGAGGCTGTAGTCTGGGGGGTTGGGGGCAAGCCCACAGAGCCATGAGCTGCATCAGAAAGCTCTTAACAGGAAGCCTGTGGCAAAGGAGCATGTACCTGGGGTTCACTGGTCTCGTGCAAGGCCAGGACCCCAGCCCAGGCCCCCCACCAAGGGCCCGTGGGTGGGAATCCTCTGCACAGCAGGGGCTGGGTGGAGGTGCGGCTGTCACCCGAAACAGGGACCCCAGCCAGCTCTGCAGCACAGACCCACGTCCCGTGACTCAAAGGAGACTCATCCATAAACTCAGGTCAATGTGGGCTTGGGTCTGCGGCAGCCAGGGCCCAGAAGGACCAACCACAAACCACGCACCTCCCTCCTGGACCTCAAAGTGCCTCCACAATTACGTATCCACGACGAGAAGGTCTCGGTACAAGTGCAAAAGGGAACAAAACCCGATGAGTGAGACACAGGAGAGGAAACAGACAGCAGACGCAGACCCACAGATCTCAGATCCTGGAAAAACCAGACACACATCCTAGAACAACTGTGTTTCTAGGAAACTTAAAGAAATAAAAGCCAGATTGAAATATTCATCATAAACGGGAAACTATTAAAAATGAATCGCTAGAAGGGGCGCCTGGGTGGCTCAGTCGTTAAGCGTCTGCCTTCGGCTCAGGTCATGATCTCAGGGTCCTGGGATCGAGCCCCGAGTAGGGCTCCCTGCTCAGTGGGGAGCCTGCTTCTCCCTCTGCCTCTTCCCGCTCTGTCCTCTCTCTTGCTCTGCGCATGCACGCTCTCTCTCTCTCTCAAATAATCTTTTTAAAAAATGAATTGCTATAGTAAAAACAAGTAGAAAGCTAGAAATTCAAAATGTAAAAATTTAAATTTAAATAATTAAAATTAAATTATTTCTTGAATTTTTATTCTCATCGTGTATTCAGTTCTGCTGAGGGAGCACCGATGAAGTGAAGAATACTCAGAGGCAGCAGGGTCAGGCCAGGGAGTGGGAAGCCTGAGAAGGTCAGGGGCAGGGAAGAGCGGGGCTCTGCGGAAGCCCCGTCTGTCTGTCCGTCCGTCCGTCCGTCCGGGAGGCGAGACAGGAGGGCTCGACTGCAGAGGTGGTGCCCGACAACTGCAGAGCTGATAGAACCACCAGAAAACCTCCTGGGAAAGCCCACGGAGCCCCAAGCAGCACCGTAATACATAAAAGGGAGCCCACGCCTAGCTGTGCCTTAGTGAAACTGAGGGAGTCTCTGGGCAGCAGCTGGACAGACAGACTGCCTTCCTGGGAGGCGAGCTGCCGGCCGGCTCCTGGAGCGCACGAATGAAAACCAGGAGCCGTGACAGGCCGTCTTCCACGCCTGAAAGGAAATACCCAGCTCAAATGCTTTCCAAGAATGAGAGCAAAATAAAGACATTTCAGAGCAGTAATTAACTGTGCAAGTTCCACACCATCAGCCTAGTCTCTGCAGGAAATCCTAAAGGGTGAATCCCAGGCAGATTCCTGTGTGTCCGCAGACAAGCGCCCGGAGCAAGAAGAGAAGGTGGGCACGGAAAGTGGGTAAAAGAAAGTGCACAAACCTACACGCCAGGTGTGCGACGCTACCAAAGTCTGGTCCATTAAATGCAGGCAGGTGGCTCTACCGAACTTGTAACCCAGGGAGCTGGAGAGACCTATGCAGTTGGCACTGTCTCTGTGAGTAGGTTGAGTAGCGTTCCCCTAAAATTCATGTCCACCCAGGACCTGAGAATATGACCTTCTTGAGAAAGCGGGTCTTTGCCCATGTGATCAGTTAAGGATTGAGATGAGGTGGCCCTGGATTAAGGTGGGCCCTGCATCCAGTGACCAGTGTCGTCATGAGACGAAGGGACACAGAGACACGGAGCCATGGCAGTGGGGACAGAGCGTGGGGTCCCTGGGCACCAGCAGGAAAAGAAGGAGCAGAGGGAGAGACAGAGGAACAGGGACGGTGAGGCTGGGTGGCAGCCGTGGCAGGGCCCCTGGGTAGCAGCCTGGGCCAGGAAGGCGAGGGCGTGTGGCTGCCCTAGGCCACTCAGCACGAGCCCAGAAGCACCAGAGCCTCTAAATGCCCTCATCACGGGGCGCCTGGGTGGCTCAGTTGGTTAAGCTGCTGCCTTCAGCTCAGGTCATAACTCCAGAGTCCTGGGATCGAATCCTGCATCGGGCTCCTTGCTCTGCAGGGAGCCCGCTTCTCCCTCTGCCTGCCACTCCCCCTACTTGTGATCTCTCTCTCTCTATCTCTCTCTCTGTGTCAAATATATAAAATCTTTTTAAAAAAAATTAAATAAATAAAAAATTAAAAATTAAAAAAATAAATAAACGCCCTCATCAGGTCCAAAAGTCACATCATCCACCACCTGGGATCAGATGGAAATGCCTGCCAGGTGCTGGGAGCAGAAGGTTCTGGAGGCTGTCGGCAGCTGGCTGGAGGGAGCATCACTGACCGTGCGCCTTGCCGCCGGGACCGACCTGCAGGTCTCAGGACAAACAGCAGGCCCTACACTTGGATCTTCAAGCTCCGGTCCTAACAACTTCAGGGCCTCGGGCCTGTAACTTCATTTCCGGGAGCCTCGGTTTCCCCCTCCCAGGCCACTGTATCAGGAGGGACAGAGAATGTTCTCCAGCTGCGCAGCCCCAGCGAGGGGGGCCACTGGCTGTGTGCCCAGGACTCTCCTGGCTTTAGCACGGAAGGGCTCGAGTCTCCCGGACACTCCCCAGGCCCGTGCGGTGTGGCTGGACCTAGGGATGGCCGTGCCCGGGCCCTCCACACTGGGCCAGCCTGCAGCCCGAGACGGCCTCTCCCGGGGAGGTCGCCAGGCCGGAATGCTGCTGCAAGGAGACCTCCCTGTCCTCCCCCCTCCCGGCCCCAGTTTGCAATAACACAGGGATATCCCCAAGGCTCTGGGACCAGCTGGGCCCCTTCTGCTCAGCTATCAGCTCCTGATGAGTCAGCCCTGCCGGGCCTCCCACAGACGCCACGTCCCCACCTCCCGCCCTCCACCAGGCAGCTCTGCACCTCCTGAGGGCCCCCGACCCTGAGGTGGCCTCCCCAGCTCAGGCCCCGACGTCTGCTGCAGCAGCGGGAGCCTGGGAGAGCTCCAGGTCGGAAAGGCAGGACAGCAGGCTAGGGGGAGGCCCGCAGTCACGCCCGCAGCCCACAGAGCTCGGCCGTCCCTCTGGGCTCCCAGGGCTCTTCCGTGAGCAGCGCCATGCAAGACAGAGCTGGGCCTCTCCCCATGGCCCCTTTCCACCCCTGAGGCCCCTCCAGGAAACCCTCTGGGCCAAAGCCAGCCCAAGCTCAGCGGAAGTCACCGGAAGCTCAGAGCGGGTCACACAGCTGGCTGGAGCAACCAGCTCTCTGTTTCCCACAGCCTAAGGCTCCCCCCACCCCGCCTTCTCCCATGTCTGGGCACAGAGGAAGGAGGTAACAGGGTCATGCCGGAGCCCAGAAAAGGAGGCCCAGCAGCGACCTCCGTGGGTGTGCAGGGCCGTCACAGGACCCCACGGCGGCTCTGCGGAGTCGAGGCGGCCCCTCGCGGGGCGGGCCGACAGTGCAGAGAGAGGGCACCAGGAAGAGAGAGGGGAAGGCGGCATAAAGGGCGCCTGCCTCTCCCTCGCCCCCAGCGGGGGTGACCCCGGATTCGTCCCCAGTGGAGGACGCCCCTGAAGTGAAGTCACAGAAGCTCGCGGGGCACGTTTTGCCTACAAGGTGGTTGTGTCATCACGGAGGCTCTGTGAAACAGCTCTCTCCGAAAACCATCCTCAGCAAGAACGTGCTTCCCAAACACACGCGAACCTGCGGGCGCACAGGACGGAGAGACGACAGGACACGTTCACGTTTACTGTCCTCCCAGGCCCCCGTCCTGAGGCTGTCTCCTACTCGCCACCAGGCTTCATTTCAATACGATCTTACCTTTTATCGTTTCCAAGAATCTGCTGCCAAATCATTCAAATTTACCTTCACTGTTCTGAATTCCTTGAGGGCCCCACCAGCCCCTTCTCTGTAGACCACAGTGCTCCTAGTCCAGACGACACACTCCTGACAGACGCCGGAGCCGCACGGGCTCAGAGTGGTTTCTGCTCCATGGAAGGGATTCACAGGCCCGGGCTCATTTGTTTGGAGTTTGTTGTTTTTGCGTTTGGTCTGCTTAAACGTGTAAATGTCCCAGCGCAAATATTCTCTGGGGTGCCGTGCTCAGGTCTCTATTCGGGCCGTCCAGAGGCTCGGGGTCTCCATGTGCAACAACTAGGTTACAGGCGAAATTCAAATGAGCTGTCCCTGCTCCGGAACCTTCTCAATGACCATCTTAATTTTGTTCCGTTGAGTTTCAAAATATAAATTTATCCAATTAAACCTAAAAGCAGCATAAAACATTCTTCCCACAAGTACGATTTTCCAAAGCACAATTACACCATTTGGAAATTAGTTCTTGCACGCCCTCCGCGCCCCTGGAGTTAAGTCTGGTCTGTCTCCCCCAGGCCTCCCTGGGGACGCACCGCAGTGCGTTCCGCTTTGCACACGTTACTTTCCATCGCTCTGACTCCTGAAAGCTCCAAAAGCTCAAGTGCTTTGGTGCTCCCTTTGTCAAACAGTACAATTTTAAAACCTCCGACTTCCACAAAACGCAGCCAAAACGTAGACTTGCTTCTAGAAACGTTCCCTGCCGTCCCAGGCTGATCTTCGACGGCCGAACGCATCTGCACGTGGAGCTGGCGGCACAGGGGTGCACGCTGCCTGCTCAAACGCTTTGTCTTTCATGACGCAGCACCTCTGAAACGAATCCTGTCGTGTAGCTGGTCTGTGGGGACATAAAAATATTCGTACATTTTGAAAACCACACCTTCTAGGTCTGTTGACACCACCCCGAGCTGGTTTCCATGCAATGAGGAGTCCCCAGGGATGACAGGTTTCTTAACTTGGTCAAAATAGCAATTCTTTAATCACAGGGCTGTGATCCTCCAAAATTTGTCTTCTTGTAATCACCTTCAAAAGTTTGTTAACTTTCCGTGAAGGTGGCTTTTCTCCCTGAATTTACAGCTCTATTGGCAGCCCATTAGATGTCTCACGTTTGCTAGAATACCCTTCCAGCTGCTTTACCTAGACTCCGTCAGCTGGGTGAAAAACATCAAAACGATTTTGAAATTACTTTAACCAATTTCCTGCTTAAAACTCCTATGTCGCTCATCTAAACACTGACTGGCTCACAGAGGTCTTCTGACCGTCCATGCACGAGAAGGCCTGGGGTCAGAGGCGGGCACAGTTAGTTGGTTTAGAAGGACAGACGGTAGATCTGCACGAACCACAGGCCTCAGGGAGTCCTGGGGAAAGGCGCCCCTGCAGCCGCTCCCCGCACCAGCGACTCCGGGGTCCTCAGTAACCACCTCTGCGGCACGGCTGGCCCTGCCCCTGGTCCCCACGCCCTCGGTGCTGTCACTGCTGCCCCATGTGGGACGTCAACGTCCACACCCGTTTTATACACGTAAAGGTTCAGCATCCACTCTTAAGAGAAAGAAATAAGAATCCAATACTTCCATTAAGCACAACTTTCAGCTTTCTCTGCTTGTTGCTGCTAAAAGAGTTTCGTGCAAAATTTTTCAAGCGTTACCAAACAATAAAAGCATAGCTGTGGGTTTGCACCATGCAACAAATCACACAAGCTCAGGAGTAGCTGAGCCTCTCCTCCATCCGCTCCACGGCCGGACCGCTCGCCTTCGCTCTCCACGCACGGCTCTGTTTTCCGAGCGCGTCGTTTCCCGCTGAGCCCACCCACGGTGACATGCGGAGCCACAGTGCCCACCGTGCACCAGCCCCACCCCCTCGGGTGAGGCCCGGAAAGGCAGAGCTCCAAGCAGGACACGTGGAGGCAGAAGTGGCAGAGGGCTGGGGTACACAGTGACTCCAGGGTGGGGGCGAATGGCCTAGAAGGACAGGACTAGGTCAGAGAGCAGGAGGTCTCGGGGATGGATGGGCTCCCAACGTGTGAACCGTGGTTCACGGGCCCCCAGGCCGGCAGCATGGCCTGTGGGCGCACTGGTGTGAACACAGCCAGGAGGTCAGGATGCTCACCCAGTGAGGCTCAGCCAGCCTCTCTGCCCACCACCGTGCTTGAACAAGGCGCACCCAGACAGAGCCGCGTGGTGGTCGGGCAGGAGGGTCCGCACCCGCCCAACGACCTTGGGTGCCTCTCACCAAGGCCGCTTAGAGCTTCTGCCTCTGCTGACTGTGTGACCATCGGTGGCCCCCCTCCAGCGACCGACCAGCACCCTTATGATGAGGTGAGTATATGAGAACCCATCAGATCTCCCTTCCTTGTGGTGATCTGCCTTCCCGTACGGATCTGCGTTCGAGCGTGGCTTTGCCTTCCCTCTCCACACGGCCTATGCCAACCACACGTGCCTAGGCCTCACGGAGTATCTCATCTGCCAACACAGGGTCCCGCAGGATGTTACCTCAGGCCGACAGATCCCCAGTACAGTGAAGGAGGAGTGACAAAGGGACCATGACCACGGGACCCACTGGTCCCATCTTATACCTTGCCACCCAAAACCTACCAGGCTGACGGAATAGGAAAAAGCTCCTTAATGGCTCAGCTAATGCCTTGGTTAACCCTCCCAGCAAAGCCAGAGCCAGACCATCACTAAACACGGACCCCACTCCTTTGAAATTGCTGAGCCGCTGCCCTCAGCGAGGTGTCCACCCTGCCCACCCGGGGCCTCCAGCACCTTCTCTTGTCCAGAACACTGCAGGAACCTCACACCTGCTGCTGCGTCCTCTGCACACCCTCCACACCCCTGCGGTCCAGTCTGGGGGCTCCACCGGACACCACGGGCTACATCCCCACACTCTGCTCCCATTTAAGTTCCTTCCAGTGCTCCCCAAGGCTGCAGGGCAGTTGGGACAGGGGGACACCAGGCCACGGTACAAACCCCGGAACACCGCCTCATCCGTCAGTGAATGGTGACAGTGGCTTTCCCGACTCCCTTCTCCTTCCCACACAGAGAAAGTGCCCAGAGCCTAAGCTGCCAACCCCAGGCCCTCACTCCAGCCTGGCTCTGCACCCACCCTTGTCAACCTGTGCTGTGCACGCCCCTGCCCCACTCCTCCACGTGGCCCCTGCTCCCTGCTCCTGCCTGGCTCACCTCCTCTGAGCCCTGGCACTGGCCACACTCCCCCCTACCCTTCTGCCTGGCAGGCTGTGTGGCCCCAGCTCTGCACCTCACTCACTTCTACTCACTCGTCAAAATCTGACTCAAATTCTAATTCCTCCAGGAAGCCCCCTGTGGCCCCCGAGCTGAGTTCTGGCCCTGTTACTTCTTCCCACAGTCCTGGGCACCTGCCACGCAGCACCTGTCACCTGGGCGACTACACTCAGGTTACTTGGCTCAACCTCTCTTCTCTACACACATGGCCAGCTTCTCAGGGGCAGGGCTGGAGGTCCCAGCACTGAGCAAGGTGCAGCCCAGTGCAGGAACCGGTGGCTATCTGCTCAGTGAATGAGCGGATGGAATGCCATCCCAGCTGGGCTCCGGGCCCCTCTGCCAGCGCCCCACCCGGTCGTGGCATGCAGCACACACGGGAAGCACAGGCTTCGCTGTGACTCGAGACTCTCAGGAATGCTTTGGCAGCATGAAGAATTCTGCTCAAAACCCCAACTGGACTTCTTATCTGAGAGGATTGCACAAAACCCTGGAACTCTTCTTAATCCTGTCCACTAACACGCAAACCAGTAAGGCTGGGGGCCTCGGGGTGAACTCACTGATCCTTAATCCACAGCAGATGCTGGGCAGGGCAGGAGCAGGCGCTCCTGAAACACATGGACAGCTGATGCTCATGGTGAAATGCTTCAGGGGCATATCCGGGCTCCCCAGCCCCTCAGTCCCGAGATGGAGACAGCCATCTCTTCTCTGACTTGTTGGGGGCCTTGGCTGGGGCCCTGTATCCTCTCAGCCTCGAGAGCCTGGGACCCAGGAGACTCTCTGCCATGGCCAGGCAGGGATACCTCCATCAGCCTTTTGAGAAAATCCACCTTCCCCAGCACCTGCCATGACACCCATTTTCCCGACTCGGAGGGCTTATAGAGAATTTTACACAAGCTAGCAATGACCTGTCCTCCAGCTCGATCATCGGAGGAGTGGACTGACTGCCACAGAGGAAGTCAGGGCATCTGAGAGGTTAAGTGGGTTCAGATCTCGGCTCCCCACTCTGCCCCGCCCATAGCCCACCGTCACTTTATCGCTGACTCCCTGACTGCCTCAACTATAAATAAGAAAAAACACACTCTTACGTCGTGGACTCCGTATTTCCACCAGGCACTCGGTGTCTGTGAATGACTTTGCTGTGCCCCTGCTGCGTGCCAGGCTCTGGGCTCAGTGAATGCCAGCCTTTGTGGTCCCTGACCAGGGGGCCATGTTTCTGGCCATAGAAGGAGCCTGTGTTTAGCTCAGATTATAACGAAGCCCCTTCTTCATCCACAGAGGGAACACAGACCCAGGAAACAAGCATGCAAACAAGGAAGGAGACAAGGAGAATCATGGAGCCATACCCACTCCCCAACAACAGGCCGAGGAGCCAACCGCTGGTTCTGCAGAGCTTGTCAGGGGAGGCAGTGAGACACAGATGCTCTCCTGGAAGGTTCTTCCAGTGAGTCTCACCTGAGATGGAGTCAAAGAGCCCAGCCTCCTGGTGCACACAGGCCAGGCCAGGTCCGGCCAGGGCAGCGTGCTGCACGCAGAAACACAGTAACAAGACATCCTCTTGCTTCTTGTTGTGATCCTGGGGTACCCTGACCGAGCGGCGCCCCCTTGGCCAGGTCCCAGGCTAGGTGCTCTTTTCCCGTTCTCTCGGGGGATTCCTGCTGACAACCCAACAGGGTAGGCACCATCATTGCCCTGATTTTACAAACGGGAGGTTCTGGGGGGGTCAGTAACTCATCCAGGACCCCAGGTGGTGGAGTCAGAATTTGGATGCAAGCCGACTGATCCCAGAACTACTCTCTCAGGACCACTCACATGGAAGAGAAGGATCCAGACCAGAGCAGAGACCTGTCCTTTGCAACATCGGCTAGCAGAACCCAAAACTCCTCCGTGAGGAGCTGACATTTATTCTCAGGTCCCCCTGGCTGTCTCCTCTAAATGACGGCTGTCACCACATCTAAGCTGACTTCGCAGTAACCTCCCCACATTTACATGCTAAAGCATGGGCTTAACCATTTGCAATTTTCCTTGCCTCCCCGAAGTCCTGAGGGAGAGAACTGCTCCTTCCTGGTAGTCTCAGGCATCAGTATCTACAAGGAGCAGACCCTAGCCGTTACAGCCGAGATTCTGGAGTCCCACATAGGAAACCCAGTCATCCATAGTAAGGAACTGATTCCTGAATCTACCATACACCACGTTCTTCGTATCACTGATCTCCAATAACCCTCCCAAACTGTGCAAGGAGGGGGCATCACCTATCTTCCACGGGGGACAGAGGCTCCACGAGTGGACCTGACCTTAGGCAGCAGCGTTTGGATGTGAACCCAGGCTGGTGCCTCGCAAGGCTGGGATCTTCTCACCATATTGCCCCCTCACCTCTCACTATGGGATGCTCTCTTCCCAGCTTATTTCCCTTGGCGAGGGCCACACTAGCATAGAGCGGGCTCCCCGCGTGCGGAGTGCAGTCACGTCTTTACAGCAGGACTCTATCGTGTATCTCACGTGGCTGTGCCCCCCGCCACTGTGTCTACCACCCAGCAAGCCCAGGAAACCGTCCCACCGTCTGTAGTAACCTGCCCAGGAAGGCAGCCTGCTGCAAATCACACCTATGGGAAGTCCTACTGCTGTCTCTAGCAACAACCCAGAAACCAAACCACCCCTGCAACAACAGGTCCGAAATGGACTCAACTAATACCCGGCAAGGAATTGTCGTCCTCACTTCCAGCTTAGGACCCACGGAGAAGATGAAGCATGCACCCCTAACCCATCACACGGATGCTGCCTCTAGTCACCCCACCGACAGCTCCCCGTGCCCACAGCCTCCAACAGGGCCTGTCTGAAGCCTTCCCTTCTTCCCACTGTAAAGTCTTCCCGATGCTCTGCCTGCCTCTGAGTCTGCCAGAATGAAAGTGATGATAGCCGACTCTCTTGCTAGAGCCAGCCAGGAATAAATAGCCTTCACTTGCCTCATTTGGTTAGCTTTTCCTTATTTTCACCTAGGGCACTACGTTAAAGAGGCCCGAGGCTCCTTCTGGGCTCAGTGGCCGCGGACCAACGTCGGCCACGGCCACGGGCCTGTGGATGGTGGCACAGCTGCTCCCGCGTCGGCCGGAAGGACGCCTGTGTGCAAACGCCGCGCTCCGCTCCCCGCACCGCACCGACATGCAGGGGCGAAGGCTGGGCTGGGGGAGATGGCGGGCTCAGCTCACCCACAAAGTCCCGCCACAGTCAGACCCGCACGTGGCCGTGTCTTCCCGCCGCCCCCTCACCTGGCTCCGGGGCAGGTGAGGCTCGATGGTCCCGGGGCAGGTCGCAGGTGTCCTCAAATTCGGATCATTTGACCGTAAAAGGAGCACAAAAGGCAGCTGCGGAAGCCTGAGGCTGGGGCGGAACGGCAGGCGGGCCAGCGCGCCCTGACTCCCCCCGAAGCCGCGCCCGCAGACGCGTGTCCCAGCCTCCCTTGCAGCGCGGGCCGGCACGTGACCAGCCCTCACCAACGGAAGGTAGGGGGAGCGCCGCGAAGCACTTCCGGGTCGAGGCGGGTGAAGGCCTGGGCGCCGCCATGCGGCCTCCGCGCAGAATCGGGCGGGGGGGGGGGTGCGACCCCTGCGACCCCGCGGAAGAGCCCGGCCGGCAGCATCACGCAGGCCTCCGCCCCGATGGCGGAAGGACTGAAACAAATCGGGAGAGCTACGTGCGCCCCGGAGGGGAGAGGCAGACCTGGGGTCGCCTTCCCAGAGGTCAGCGTGTCCACGCGTCAGACCTGAGAGGCACCGGGTGGGAACGAGCGGTCTCCGGAGCGTAAGACCGACGCCCGCCGGTTCGTCGGGGCATCGTTTGTATTGGAGGCGTGGGGACCGCCGAAGGGCCCGCAGCAGCACGGCTGGAGACGCGGGGGCCCCAGAGCCCGTGCGCGTCCTCGGAGGGGCCGTAGGAGGATGGCTAGGAGCACCCAAGGGCAGCCCTGCCCCTCAGCCTCCCGCAGAGGAAGGGCGCCCCGCGCCGGCCGCCGCAGGGTCCGCAGAGCGCCTGGGGCCCCCGCTGCGCCTCACGCCCGACCTCGGGGCGCCCCACATGCCAGCGGGCCGGGCGGTGCGGGAGCCCAGAGCAGGGAGCAGCACCGCGCCACGGAGTGGAGATGGAGACCTGCGGAGGACGCTGGCGCTGGCTTCCGCGGTGGCCGCCCCGGCTGGCGGGCGGGAGGCGGTGACAGTCCAGCCGCGTCGTGCGCCTGGCCCTGGTCCGTCCTGCCGGGAGGAGAGGGCTGGGAGACCCCCTGCCTTAGGGGGCAACCTGTCCTCACCACGGGGGCCTGGGGCGGGGGGACGTGGCATTGCAACTACTGGTGGGCACACAGCCACGGGAGGGGCTCGAGCAGGGCAAGGGTCATCCGGCCTGGGCATCTAGGTGCGGCTTTTATCTGGGATAGCCCGATTCGGGGCCGTTTTCCCTCCATTGTGAACGTGGCTCTACTGTTTGAGTTGTCTCACTGTGCGGGGGGAAGAGCTATTTTCAATGAGGTGGCAGAGAGGGAGTCTTTGAGGGAACCTCTTGGAAGGTGGCATGGGCACCCGGAGAAGGAGGACCCAACCCTGGACAGAATCTGGTCCCGGAATGTGAGAGGTGTCCTCCGAGGCAGAATAGAGCCACCACACTGGCACTCCCAGTGTCCCCAAGAGCACTCATCCAGGCCTGGCCCCTCTGTCCACTCCCGACCCTGGCCACCCTGGGCTCTTCCCAACCTCTGTGACCTAGGGAGGGGGCAGGAGGCCCTGAATGGGGCGTCGGGTGCTGTGGTTGTTGGGGACGGCTCCCCGTGAGGAATGAGTCTCAATTCTACTGCGAAGTTGCTTTGAGACTGGTACACCCTCCCCTCCCTGGGCCACTCATTCCCTTGTCCACCAAGGAGATGGAGCAGAGGGTTCTCCGTGGCCCCACCCAGCCCCAGGAATCCTATGATTTCATGAGCCCATGGTTATTATCCCTGGATAAACTCTCCAGCCCACAGGACCATGAACGGAGAAGTTAATTCCAGAACCAAGGAGTGTGTGGGAATGTGACGCTCACACCCACCATACCAGCCCAGCTTTGGGGCAAGGCTGAAATCACCCCAGCCTTCCATGGAAAATCCACATCTGAAGGCCTCTCCTGAGCATCTGGGACTCATTAGGCTCTGGGCTCTGGGTCTGAGTAGAGCTTAATAAAGTCTTAGGCTAGTGAATTTATTCCTGAAGCAATGATAGGTCTCTCAGCTTTGAAGGAGCGGAAGCACCGGGCCAGCCCCTGATGTGATCTCTGGTGCCAGGGCCGCAGATACGCCCTGGAACTGCTGGCCCCCGCACAGCAAGAGGGGCTGGGGGGAGGCCAGGAACTGCGATCAGCCGACCTAGCTGCACATGGCTCTCTGGCCGCTTCCTGCTTTTACGACCTCGAGCATGTGTCCTCACCTTCCCAAGCCCGTTTCCTCGTGTGTCGAGCAGAGGTCTATCTGTTAAGGTAATTTTCGCCAATGCCATCTGTCCCTAAGGCGCTCTCTGACCCGAAACTCTTGGATGGATTTTCTCGGGGCTTCCTCGGTGCTGGGAGGACAGAAGTGCCAGGCGGCCCAGGGCCTGGAGGCAGCCTCGGCCAGAGCGGGATGGGAGTGGAAGATAATGCCCGGCTTCCTTGCCCCCCTCACGGGACACTCTGAGACGTGTTCTGCATGTCATCCAAAGCCCCTCATGGCCTCTGCCCCAATTTCTCATAGCTCTTCTTGGTCAATTTCCCCACTTCCCTGTCGATGCCTCCTGGATAAACCACTTGCCCTTGATAAACCACTTGCCCTTGAAGCCAGGTCTCAGAGACTGCTTCTGAGGGGTCCCTCCCTGAGACAGTCCTGTTGGGTGTCACAGACTTTTTCTTAACAAGCCAGGTAGTGAATTAGTTAAGCCATATGAGCCAAGAGGCAAAATTGAAGATAATAGGTGAGCAGGTTTGTAACCAATTAAAATGTAGCCCTTGACGGGCGTCTGGGTGGCTCAGTTGGTGAAGCATCTGCCTTTGGCTCAGGTCGTGATCTCAGGGTCCTGGGATCGAGCCCCGCATTGAGCTCCCTGCTCAGCAGGGAGTCTGCTTGCTTCTCCCTGTGCCTCCCCTCCCCGCTTCTGTGCGCACACATGCTCTCTCTCTCAAATCAAAATCTTTTAAAAAATAATAATAAAATAAAAAGTCCTTGAAAAATAAAAGCCATTTTGAACTCAGGTCCACACACAAGCAGGCGACAGGCCCCATGTGGCTCCCAGGCCATGGTTTGCTGACCCCTGGTGTCATACATAAAGGCTGAATCTCAGTGGCTTAAGGAAATAAAAGTTTACTTCTAGTGCGTATAACACCCAGCGATCATGGGGACGGCTAGCCTCGTGTTGGGGACTCGGTGGTGCAGCCTGACCGAGGCTGACGTGTGACTTCCCAGAGGCACCCTGGGCATCAGTGTCCAGTCAGTGAAGGAAAGGAGAGCAGGGAGGTGTGCGTGGGAGGGTCCAGGGGCCGGGGTCGAGGTGGCCTGCATACATGCGTCCACCTGCATTCTGTTGGCCTGACCTGGGCTGCACGGCCCCTCAGGCGTGAGGGCTGTTGGGAAGTGTCGCTGCCCCGGCAGCTGGTTCTCGGCAGCAGCCCAGTGGCCCCGGCTGTCACGGGGACAAGTGTGCTTGTGCCGCGGATGGGCGGCGAGTAGGAGGTGAGAGTAAGGTGTGTGAAGGACCTCTCTGTTCGCACTACCCAGGTACCAGACCCGCAGAAGGTCATAGCATAGGCGTACCTTATTCTACAGAAAATAAACATACGCTCAGCATTTCCACGCCCACCACCCAGACTAAGAAATAAAACACCACCAATGGTTTTGAAACCACTTTGTTCCGCGGCCACATGCCCCCATCTCTCCACCCTCAGTCCTGCCCCCTGGGCCTGTTTTCCTTCCTTTCTGCCCCCGCTGTGTCCCCACCCACCCCGAGAACCCGTGGTTCAGTGTTGCCTCTTCAACTACTAAAGATCTTATTTCTGTTGCTGTGATTGTTGATATATACACACCCCAGTTTGTTTATCCGTTTTCCCATCGACAGACAGTTGGGGTGTTTCTCGGGCCGTCTCAGCATTGTCGTGAGCATGTTTGTGCGCATCTCTTGGGCCCACGCGTCCCCGTCCTGAGGAGAAGAGCTGCCAAGTCAGAGCACGTGGGCATGTTCATCTTTAACAGAACCCGTGAGGCTGTGCGGCTGCCCACCTCCCCGAGCAGGGCACACGACACCCAGGGCCCCAGGCAACATTGCCACACGGATCCTACCTGCAGGGACAGGCCCCTCACCCCCTACCACCTCGTAGAGCCTTGGGACGCCATCCTGCCACCTGACACTTAATTCCCATCCAGTGAGGCACACAGAACCAGGTCTTTGTTCCATTTGACAGATGAAGAAGCTGAGCAGCTTTGCCTGACCCTCAGCAGCTGGGCAGTGGGACATTTGCCATCATCCCACCCTGACAAGGTCCGGCTCTGGGAGGAGGAGTGTGTCCCTGGCCTCTCTCCCATTGAATCCAAGGTCAGGCCCTCGGGGGGAGGCCAGGGCCTGCTGGTCCTCGTCATGCATGGCTTTGGAGGGTGAGCCCTGCTTTCTCCTTGAGCCCAGGATTAGGCCGGGGCTGCCCGAGCTCATGAGGTCCCTGAGGAGGGAGACCGGAAGTTCCAGGGGCTGCATATGATTCATCGGTGTGTAAAATGAATTTGATTTAAATTTCGGGATGCCAGTCTCCGCCTCCACCATACACAGGATGCAATTGCCTGCAGAAGCCCAGGGTGAGGACTCCTGCGCGTGGGCACCTTCCCCACTGTGCCACCTCTGCCCCAGCCCCACTGTCCCTGCTCTTAGGCCCCCTCCCCTGTCACATCCCTTCCAGTCTCCTTCTCCAGCAGCTCAGGTGAGTCAGAGGTCAGGGAGAAGCACCAAGCCCACTGCCCTTGGCCAACTCTCTTCCCCACTGTGAGCCTCAGTTTCCCTCTCACAAGGGGTGAGGACAGGCGGTCTCTCCAGCCTCAGAAGGTATGCACAAGCCCGCTGTGCGCAAGGCCCCGAGCCAGGCTCCGAGGAGGCACAGCAATTGTAGTAGGGAGCTTAATGTTAAGTTGAAAAGATACCCCGAAGGCCATTATTTTATTTCCATCCCATCTCTGTGGCCAATGGGAACAGTGCAACCTTCTGCAAGATGGATGATGAGAGCCGTGAGAACTGGAGATGGTTAGCACACGCTGGGCAAGAACTTTCAAACGTGGGCCACCCCAGACACGATGGCCTGGGTTGGAAGGACAGAGATGACAAACCCCCAGGGCCCAGATGAAGAGTTCACGGGGGGTGACTGCAGAGGGAAGCCTTTGCCATCTCCAGATCTGCCAGAGCAGAGGGCAGGCAGGGAGCATCGGGACAGAACCCGAGAGTTTGGTGTCACCGAGGAGGGGCCTCCTGATGAGCTGTAACCCCACAAGGCAGCCAGGCAGGGAAGCAGGGTGGGGGTGGGAGAAATGGGGGTCACCTCCCTCTCTTCTTCCCTTGATTCCTGCCAACACTTCCCACCAGCCAAGCCCAACAGGTGGCCCCTAGAGTTCAGCTTCCCAGAGCACCAAGCAGGACAAGGAAGGCAGGATAGATCGGAGGGCTAAAAGGAAAGTAGCCAGTTCCAAGGGTGACTGCCTCCTGTGGAGGAGTTTAGGATGGCCCCCAATTTCCCACCTTCTAGAACTGGTGCTCTTGGATAAGCCCCTCCCCAAGAGTGGGCAGGACTTGCAAGTGGCTTTTAACCAAGAGGACGTGGCAAAGCTGAGTGCGCCCCTTCTATGGCCAGGTTACACAGGACTGTCCTGTCTCTCCAGCTGAAGCCTCTCTCTGGCCGGCTTTGCTGAAGCGAGTGCGGTGTAGGGAGGTGGTGAATGGCAGGTGGCCTTTGGCTAAGACCAGCCAGGCGCTAAGACTGGCCCCCAGCCAGCAGCCTGCAGGAGTGGAGCCCCCCCCCCCGCCAGCCCACGGCACAAGGGACTGAGTGCTGCCAACAGCCACGTGAGCTCGGAAGGGGCTCCTTCCCCAGCTGAGCCTCCAGATGAGACCTCGGACTCAGCAAACACCTTGGTGGTAGCCTTAGACCGCAAGCAGAGGACCAGCTATGCCCTGCCCAGACTCCTGACCCACAGAGACTGTGACGTGATAAATGTGTGTCGTTCTAAGCCACTAAGAGTGTGGTAATATTTTGGGGGCACCCCCAGCTAAGTAAGGAGGGATTTGGTACCTGGAAGTGGGAGCCATCATAACGAATACCGAGAAAAGTAGGAGTGGCTTTGGAACAACCAGCAAGGGACTGAAGGCCTCGTGTGACGACCCTCAAGGCCCCACATGCTCCCAGCAACCACATGAGCAGTCCCTTCCCCAGTCGAGCCTTCAGATGAGAGCCTGGCCCCACCAGCACCTTGGTGGCAGCCCTGCAGAGGACCCAGCCGTGCCCAGACTCTTCCCCCGGGAACAGGGAGACGATCAGCATGTGCTGTTTCAGGATGCTGAGTGTGTGCTCCTGGCGTGCACCCCGGACAGTACACTCATCATGAGTTGCTCAGACGGTGTAGCAATCCTGGACAGACGTCTGCCATGCTGAGGAGTTGTGAATTACCTCTGCACCTTCACTGATCATGCAAAGTCCTACTTGAATACCAGGGAGCACTGGGCTCCCAGGACCCTTTAATGGATTCATGCCCCAGATTTCTGTGATGGGGAATGTGCCCAGGTTCGGGTGGGATAATGGCACCCCTTTCTTTTTCTGAGATTCCAGATCATCAGAAGATTCTCAAGTTCTTTGCTAGCTACCACTCAAGGGCCTCATTGTTTTCGGGTTTGTTTGTTTTTTTTTTAAGATTTTATTTATTTATTTGACAGAGAGACAGCAAGAGAGGGAACACAAGCAGGGGGAGCAGCAGAGGGAGAGGGAGAAGCAGGCTCCCACTGAGCAGGGAGCCTGATGTGGGGCTGGATCCCAGGACCCTGGGATCGTGACCTGAGCCGAAGGCAGACACTTAACAACTGAGCCACCCAGGCGCCCCTCAAGGGCCTCATTGTTATATTTGCTCAACCAAAGCCACAGATCCTGCTTTGTTAGCGTTGCTAAGCTTGTGGGCTTTGGCACCCTGTCTCAGGCACCCTGTCTTAGTCTGCACAGATGTGTATGAGAAAACGCTGCAGCCCTGGGGGCTTAACAAGTTTATTCTCCCCGTTCTGGGGGCCGGAAGTCCAAGATCAAGGTCCCAACCAATTCACTGTCTGGTGCGAGCTCTCTTCCTGGGTTGTAGATGGCCACCTTCTTGCTGTGTGCTTACATGGCAGGGAGGGAGGGGAGACAGAGAGAGAGACCATGTCTCTCCTCAGGACACCAATCAATAGGATGCGGGCTCCACCCGAGGGCCTCATTTAACCTTAATTACCTCCATAAAGGCCCATCTCCAAGTTCAGTCACATTGGGGGCTGGGGCTTCATGATCTGAACTGGGTGGGTTGGGGGAGCACAAACAGTCCATAGCACAGGGGGTTAGAGTCTCTCTCTCAACCGCCTATGTTGGCTTCTCTCTTCTTTCCTTGTTTCCCATCAAACACCAGCATGCATGCGAGAGGAACAGGTGTCGAGAAAACAGGATTCTGCAGTGATTATAGGCTTAGCGAGGCGGGCTCACCCCACATGGAACTCTGAGGCTTGCCGGAGTGAGCTTGTGGCCTGTAAAGGGACACCGGCCCCCAGCCAGGGGAGGTTGTCCTGGTGCCTCCGGCCCAGACACCACGTGGCCACTCGCCCTCCCGAGTCCAGCCACTGAGTCCAGTCACTCCGTTCCCAAGGTGAGTCAGAGCCCGGCCAGGAGACCCACCTACCCCAGCAGACAGACAAGCCCCGGGGGAGCCCTGTCCAGGCCAGCACCAGGGGCTCCCACCCATTCACTGACACTTCCTGAAGCCGTTCTTGGCTCAGTCAGGATTTACTGCTGCTTCATAAGCTGCCTGAGGCCACTTCTCCTGCCAACCTATGAGCAAACTAAAACAAGAAGCTTTTCCTCCCTCCAAACGCCTGAAAGGGCATCCGAGGCCCTGTCAGCTGCACCCGGCGCCCTACTTGGACTCATCACTCCAGGCCGCATGGCCTGTGGGCAGGGCCCAAGGGAGGACACTTAACCCCACCAGGGGCAGGCAGGACCACTCCCTGGTGGCCCTGCTCATATGTCCACCTTTCAGCAGGTTCTCCTTCCAACCCCTGCCATGGGGACTCAGAGCAGTATCGAAGCCCCAGGTCCCAACACAGAACAGGCATGATCGGGGCCCCCTGAGTCCTGACAGGGTGGGGGACCCCACAGAAGGCATGATTGGGGCCCCCTGAGTCCTGACAGGGTGGGGGACCCCACAGAAGGCATGATCGGGGCCCCCTGAGTCCTGACGGGGTGGGGGACCCCGCAGAAGGGACATGATCGGGGCCCCCTGAGTCCTGATGGGGTGGGGGACCCCGCAGAAGGGGCATGCAGATGACCACACAGCGCACTCATTCAGCACTGCCCTGGAAACCACCAGAGCCTGGCACAAGCTGGCCTGCCAGCTAGATGCGGCTAAGCTGTGCCCCGTCCGGCTACAGTGGACACTGCTGGTGTCCCCCGAAGATGGCAGTAAAGCACTAACAAGTCCAGGACACTCGGCCCAACCACCCCCCACCACCACCAGGGCTCTGTGTGGAGATCCAGTGGTTGCAGCTCTGCAGGGACCGAGTGGGAGGGGAGCATCTGGAAGGGGGCGAATGGTAGCTGTGAGAAGCAAGGGTCTGTCTGGATGGTTATTCTGAAGCCCTCACCACCCATGTTCTAGAGAAAGACAAGGGACACCTGAGAGCCAGGAGCAGGCAGTGGGAACCCAAGTGTGAAAGCCAGGGGGCCTGCAGGGAGGTGGCGGTGGAGAGCGCCCAGGACCAAGCCCGTAGTCCCGGACAGTCAGAGTGAATGGACTCTGCAGACAGCCAAACATCCGAGAGGGCAGGCCTGCAGGCCAAGGTCAAGGGCCTGGTTGGGGCAACCTGGACCTCTACACGGGGGATGGAATATCGGGGGACACTCGCTCCCAGGCTCCTCGGAGCCTTTGGCACCGGCAGGTGCAGCCCACCCAGCCCGGGGAGAGCATGTGCCCCCCACCTCCCCCTGGATGGAAGCCTGGGCCTGGTTGGGGAAGAGGAGCCAGTACCCCAAGGAGTTCACAGCCCTGGGCAGCACGTGGGACTCGAGTCGGAGGGTGCTGGAGCAAGGGGCCAGTCCTAGAACCATCCAGGGAAGAGGATGACTCTACAGAGGTGCTGGGAAATGAGGCAAGCCCTGGTGAGAGACCCGCAGTGAGGACCCAGGCCTGGCGAGCCCCATCCACGGTGGAGAACTGTGTCCCTTATGGAGGGCAATGCCCGGCACGCCGTGGCCCCGACAGAGACAGAGGGCCTGACCACGGGACCCTGGTTCCCCGACTGCAGTGTCCCGAGAGGGCGGGGCTGGTGAGCGGATCCAGCCCCCTCACCCTCCACTGTCACTGGGCCCAGTCCCTCAGCTGCTCTTCGGCCGTCTGGGGGTCCCACAGACAGCGGAAGGAGGAGGCAACCTGCAGCTGGGGGGCAGAGTGGATCTGCTCGGGCTGTGGGCACAAGCTGAGGCTAGATGGCAGGTTCACTGCAGCCTCTCACCCCGGCCTGTCCTGGGGGAAAGCGTGGAAGCCCTGAGCATCCTAGCCCCGACCCTAAACCCAGCCCCACACCCTCCACCCCCTGTGCCCCTGGGGGAGGTGGGGCTCATCCCCTCACAGAGCTCCTTCTGCTGACCTTGTAGGAAAGCAACAAAACTCCCTTAGAACCGCATCCTGAGGGCCTGCCTTGAATGCCCCTCAAACAGGGAACGCAAAGCCCTTTTCCCTTCCCCTTGAAAGGAGAATCAAAAGCCGCACTGAAGCATTTTTTAATACATTTCACAAGTGTTATAAAACCTAAATGCAGATCATTTTATCCACCTGGTTTCTGTATTTCCTAAATAAAACTCCACAAAGACCAAAAATTTCTTCCCATTCCAAAGTGTGCTCAAGAGCACATTTACAAGGGCGGATGAGTCAAACCCTGCCAGAGGGGAAGGGAGGAAGGGGGAGGGGGAAAGAAGGGGGGAGGGACAGGGAGCCGGAACGAGAGTCAGAACAGCCCACACTCACTCTGATTTCATCAGAGCTTCCCTGCCCCAGACTCCTGGCTCCGGGGACCGGCAGAGTCTTGCCAGGACCGGGGCACTTCGTGTCTTCAGGCCCAGGCCCGAGGAGTCCGCGGGGCCAGCCCTGCCCACCTCCCGGGCTCCCCACAGGCCGAGTCCCTCCCGTGGAGGAGAAGTGGTGGCATCCAGGCCACAGCTCCCGGCAGCCTTGTTGCTGGCCTGTCCTGGGGTTGAGACGGAGCACTGGTGGGATGCAGGGAAGGGCGTCCCTGTGCGGGCCTGCCCCACGCCCTCCTTCGGGGCTCTGATCCCGCAGCCTGGATCCTAGCTCCCCTCCGCCCCAGGGCTGAGGCTGCCCACCAGGGCCCGAGGCCACGAAGCTCGGTCCCCAGAGACAGCACCGTGGGGCTCCGGACGGGCCGAAGCAGCGGCCCCAGCTCTCCCCACCCCCCAGTCTGAAGCTTCACTAGCACCCGCTCCACACACAGGGAACCCGAGGCTCAGGCAGTGAGAAAGCCACTTGTTTGGAGGCCACGCAGCTGAGATGTGGCCAAGCTGGCAGCCAGAGCCCCAGACCTCATCTACACCCACCTCACCACCACCGGCAGCTCTCGGGAGCACCTTGCTCCTCACACAGGTGGGCGAGCCGAGGCCCGGAGCAGAAGCAACTAGCTAGTGGGTCCCGAGTGTGTCCCCAGTCTGTGCTGAGGAAGCTCTAGGAGTCTAAGGGTTTCCGTAGACATCCACGCCGAATGTGTGGGCTCTTGAAGGGCAGCTGACCGTGGCTACATCCCCAAAGCCAGGCTCCCAGCAAATCCGCACACACGCCGGGGCAGGTGCAGTCAGGGTGCAGCTTGGGGGGGTGGGGAGAGGGGACAATGAGGGCTCCCAGCTCAGCCCCAGCCCATGGAGTGGGGGGGCACTGGGGAACAGCTCCCTGGCCAGGGGCCGCCTCCCCTCCCACAGGCCCAGCCTCCCCGGGAAGAGGCCCAGAAAAGGAGGAGGAAAAAATTCATTTCCTGAACATGCACGGAGACAGGGAGGACAACAGGCAGTGTCCACGTGGCAGCCCCCAGGCACCCGTGTCGCCAGCAGCCGCGCCCCCAGCAGGCACACGGTGGGGGCAGGGGGGTTCCTGCTGGGATCGGCAACACCCCTCCTCAAAGCTGGGCCCTCTGCTCCTTCCCTTCATGCCCTTCACGAACTCTGCACCCCTTTGCCCCGCGGGACCCATGCCTGCTTCTCCTTGCTCCCAGGACAACGGGAAAGGGTCCCAGGGGGCCGGTCATGGGGGACGCGAGGGTCTCTCCCACCAGCAGGAGCGGGCCACCCCCTGCTCCCCCAGGCCCAGGCCAGGCTTTTTCTCAGGGCCAAATCCATGCCTCTGTGTGCTAGGCCTACCCCAGCACCAGGGACACAGCTGGGAACAAAACATACCTCTCTGCTTTGGGGCCAGTGAGGACAGAAGGAAGTACATACCAGATGCCTTCCAGCCTGAGGAAGGAAGACACAGGGAGGAAACCTGAGAGCAGGGGAGGGTGGGGGCATCCTGCACATTCCCTCAGAGAAGGCCCTGCCTGGAAGTGGACACCAGAGCGGAGCATGATGGGGAGATGCCAGAGGACCAGGGAGGTGCAAAGGTCCTGAGGCAGGAGTGTGCTCTCTGACTGCAGCAGCGGGGCTCCCAGGTGCATGTGCCATCCTCTCTCTAAATGCACACTGAGCTCCAGCTGTGTACCTGGTTCTGCAGGGGTGGGGCTCTTCCTCAGCTGCTCAGGCTCTCAGTGGAGGACAGATGCACCAGCCAACGGCCACTCTGGGGGACGTCACAGCAGGGTGAGGGACAGTGGGTCACCAAGCTCAGGCCTCACATCTGTGAAGTGGCTCAGAGGCTGACCTTGGGTGCTCTCTCCAGGGCAGTATAAATCCTCCCCCTGGAGTTCTGCTGTGAGGACCTAGGAGGATGTCCACTGTCTCCGTGACGTCAGTGAAGGCATCTGAGCTGACCCTGTGCCACCCGGCACCCAGTTTTGGCCTCCCTGGCTCCCGAGGAGTCTGCGAATGCCCCGTGCCAGGGCAGCTGTGGAGAGGGTTTGGTGGGAGAGAGTGGGAGTTCTGGGGGTGGGAGTCAAGAGGGCCCAGCCTCCTCCCTAGAGCAGGGGGCACACACTGATGGGGTGCTCGGGGCCACTCTCCCCAGGAAGAAACCAGGTCCTTAGTGGGCCCTACTGCTCCCTCCTCCCCTCTCCCTCCCCGCCAACTGGGTGCCAGCCACCTGGCCTCCTCGGAAGCTCCCGGAAGATGCAAAAGTCCTAGCTCGGCCCCCAAGCACGAGAGAGAGCGGGGGGTAGCTGCGGTCGCCCAGTTCCCAGAGGCTCCGTCCGGGCTCAGCCTGGGTCAGTCTCCACATGGAGCCAGTGGAGTGGACACTCGCAATGGGGTGTGAGGGCTTCCAGGAGCAGGTGTCCCAGCTGGGCTGGGAGAAGAGGACATGCCAGGGGAGGGAAAGGGGGGTGGCCTCCCTCACTCCCACCGGGGTGCCCAGCTCTCCTCTGAGACACTCATGCTTCCCACCTGGCCCAGCTGCGGGGGATGCGACCAGCAGCAGGGACGACCTAGGGCCGGTCCAGGTGAGGGAGCCCAGAGCCCATGCTGGACGCCCTTTCCCAGTCCAGGGCCCTCAGGGGGTCCAGGCTGGGCCAGCGTGAAGCTGGGCATTCCAGAAGAGGGTGGATTCTCAAGGCTCTGATTCTCGCTGGGAACCCTGGGGAGCCTAAAGACCCCCCAGGCCAGAGAGCAGGATGGACCCCGGGGTCCGGAAAGGGCCCCACGTCCCTCGGCTGAGCAGATATGACAGCCCAGACACGCTGTTGGAGGGGGGCCCTTGTCCCCAGGGGGGAGGACAGGGGAGGACGAAGCCGGGCACATGGTAGGTGGGAATGAAGGGTAGGTTCGGCCACGTGTTCCCAGAAATGCCCAGTGTGGGGGACCGTGCAGTGGGCGCCGGGACTCCCCCTCTACCAGCTGGGAACCAGGGGGACCAGGTCCTGCCCAGGCCAGGCCTGGACGCTCCATCTTCAAGACCATCCTAGGGAAGGAGCTCCCTAAGGAAGGAGCCCCCCCATCCCAGTGCAGGACCCCCCACCCAGCCCCCTCGGCTGCCCACGGCTGGGCCCCTGCTGGTGTGGCCTGCTCTGCCTCGAGTGTCCGAAAGTCCAGGGCCATGGGGAGCTGCCCCCCACCCACCCACGGGGGTCAGCCTGGCAGAAGGAGGCCCCAGATTCTGCGAGAGCTCTGTGACCAGGGTCCGGGGCCAGTCACCCCACAGCCCCACGCTCACACAGCTGGCCATGCCGAGTGGTCTGAGCAACCATGTGAGGACGGAGGAAAGGCGAGACCCCACAGGCCCGTGCTCAGGAGACCTGTGCTCAGGAGGCCCGTGCTTGGGTTCGTACTCTGCAGTTGCCCTCTTGAAATTCTTACTAATTTTTGAATGAGGAGCCCTAAGGCCCCCCTAATTCTGCAGCTGGTGCAGCTCCCGGCTTTCATGCTGAGTGCGTCAGAATCAGCCAGGCCCCAACCCTGAGCCTTGATGGCTCTGTGAAATGGGTTTCTGTCCAGTCCCCAGCGTGGCCTGGGGTGGTGAAGGGAACAGACGAAGCTCCGGGGCCAGGGGTGGATGGCGAGGCGTCCCGGAGAGACAGAGGAGGGGAGGTGCGGGGGGAGGCAAAACTCTCTCTTTTCCACGTGGTGTCCCCCCTTCCTTCCCTCCGCGCCCAGTCCCGCCTCACCCAAGATGCTGGGAGGTTCGGGTATGAGTCCTGTGGAAAAGAAGAGGCTGCGCATTTTCCGAGATGTTTTAAACGTTGTTTTGGCAACGCCGCCTCCCCCACGGCCGAGTCACCCTGACATAAAACAAGCCTGACCTGCATCCCGGCCCCAGGCTCCGGCTCCCTGCGCTCCCGCCAGCCCGGGGCAGGAGAGGCCAGTCTGCCCTCTCCAAATGGCCTCTTTTTGGGGCCAAAGGACACGTCTCGGTGCGCTGGGCTCTGCATGGCTAAGTGGCAAAGCCGAGTCAGTGTGGGTGGCCCCAAACCCCGTGTGGACATCCCAGACTGGGAAGGGGCTCAGCCGACTGGTGTGACTGGGCCAGAGGCCTTCACGCTGCAGGAGGAGAGACTGAGGCCCAGAGAGGCAGAGGAGGTCGCCCGGACCTCAGAGCAAACTGCTGAGCTAGAGCGGGTCCCAGGGATTGTCCCTAACAGGTGAGTTGTGGGTCATCGAAGGGCTCAGGCCTGGGGAGTGTGGCGCGGGCATCAGCTGGGGGTTCTCTGAGCCTCGCCTCTCCACCTGCCAGAGAGAATATGGGATGCTTCTAAACATGAAGGACCTCAGTGTACCCAAACTACCTGGCCCAGGGCCTGACTCGCACAGGGCAATAGAAGCTGGTAGCTCATCCGGGAAAGGGGGTCGTGCCCGTGAAGGGCTTGGACGGGCTGACAGGTGGGATTCAGAGACCCAGGCCACCAGTCGGCAGCAGAAGGGGGGCCAGCAGATCCCGCCCTGGGCAAGAGCAGGCCCGCCTCCCCTCCCTTCATCCTGGCTCCTCTCAACATGTGGGGGGCTCCAGGGACATCTTCAGTGGGGGAGGTAAAATTTTCCCGTACCTTCTTAGGTTCAGAATTGGAGGGCTGCAAATTAAACGAACAAAAGTCAGATGTGTGAGAGAAAAGACAGATTTTTATCCACGTACGTACATACTTGGGAGTTCACAGAAAAATATGATTCAAGGGGGCAGTTCAAATTTGGGGCTTATGTACCACCTTAGGGGGCTCTCAGAGGAGAAGAGGAGGGGAGAGGGGTGCCTACAGGAAATCAAGTGACTTTTGGGAAAGATAAATGGGCCTTAGGAGAATCATCGGGAGCTATGACAGCATTGTGGTGTCAGTCGGGTGCGGGGTGGGGCCTTCCCAACCTCTTGGTTAAGAGTCCGTCTTCCCTGGTTGCTCCGAGGAGGGGATTTCTGACCAAGCTTCGGGCTTGCTCGGGTCACATGCCTGCTAACGGCCACACTTGGCAGCACTTGTCTGCAGGTGGGGGTGGGCCCCGCGAGGATGGACAAGGCCTTGGTGCTGAGACCGCAGGGCCGCCGGGGGTGGGTCCTCCGGGAGGGCGGAGCCGTCGTGCGGGGGAGGGGGGGACCCAGTCCGCTGCCCTACAGGAATGACAGACGACTGAGCTCCTGGAGTGCGTGAGTGCCTGGTCACCACAGGGCAACCCCAGGCTGCTGGCACCAACCAGGGTTCTGGCACTTTCCTCGCGGGTCGCCTCTGGGCTCTGGGTCATGTCCCTGCACGCAGGTGGGGCGGCAGAGTCCAGACCGTCCTTTGGGGCTGGGGAGAGTGGAAAGTCAAGGGCTGCAGGCGACCCCCAGGGCTGGACTCCACTCCTGCCCCGGCCCCGGCTCAGCCCCTGCAGGGGGAGGCCTTGGGGTGGCCGGCGTCAGGTGACCCCTCCTGCCCACTCCAGACCTGGAGTGAACACGTGAGCCAAGGCCAGCAGGCCCGTCAGGACCAAAACCAGGGACACAGTCCGGAGGTGAGCGGGGAGCCCGGTGGTCCCAGCCCGGGCACGAGGGAGGCCAGCCGAGTGAACGAAGCAGAGCAGAGTGGCAGGGAGATGCAGCCGTGGCCCAGGGGCTCCCCCTCCCAGAGGCCCGGGGGACTCTCTTCCTGCCCAGGAAGCTCGAGGATGGCCCGTCCGAGCCCCAGACGCTGTGTGCCTTCCACACAGGCACGAGCACGAGACAGAGCTGGGCCCCCCAGGATGCCTCGGGCCCCGCCGGCCCACCAGCTGTGGTGTCCTCCCGCCTCCTCCCGAGGGGCACAGAGGGGCATAGAGGGTCACCAGCTAGCCTCAGCTTCACCCCGTGTCCCCCCCCCTCCCCCGGAGGACGCAAACTTCCAACTCAGGTTGGGCGCTCTGCCGACAGGGGACTCTCCAGGGGCTGAGGCCGCCAGCCCGGAGCTCACGGGCCACCTAGGCCCCACGTGGGCCAGGCCAAGACCACGGGGAGAGGCCATCCGCTCATCAGCATAGACTCTGGGTGGGCCTGGATCGCGGAAGTCAGCCCCGACTTATGTCCCCTCGCACGTCTGAGCTGAGGGACCCGCAAAACCCACCTGAGCTACGGACACGGCCAGGGCTCAGACAACCCATGCACACCTACACTGGTCAAGCCTGGGGACCAAGGCTAGAAGTGGACATTGTCATGGTGGCTCTGAGGGGGGGCAGGGCATTGGGGGTGCAAAGGGGGGTGTGGAGGCTCAGGGCACCTGCCCCTTCCAAAGTGGAAGTCAGGTGACAAACAGGCTTTGAGCACAAACCTTCTGCTCTCCTTTTGAAACTTCTTTTACTATTTTGTCATGAACAGAGGCTTCGAGTAACCAGGAGTGAAAGTTATAACTATGGAAATGTTTGGGAGAGACTCTCACCAGGGACCTGCACAAATATGGAACCTTCTGGAGCGCGGGGTGGGGCTGGGGCCCCACGCCCCCGGACGGCCGCCAGACGGCCCAGGACAGGACCAGCGAGGCCACCCTGTCTCACCCGCCAGCATCCCCCTTCATTTCAGCGACTCCACAAACCTGCCACCAGGCTGGGTGTTCTGCTGGCGGGGACTTTTATCATTGAGTTATTTTAAAGGTTTATTTTTTTTCCCTTGCTGCACAAAATTGATGCCCTCGCTCAGCAGACTGCCGTCTGTCTTCAGGCAGAAGAATGCAACAGGGGAGCCCTAGGGCTGTCTGGTTTGTCTCGGGGAGGGGGGAGCGCCAGCCCGGCTGCCATAAAGAGGCAGAAAATGCACCCGCCGTGAGCTCCGTGTGCTCGCAGACCGTCCGCCCCCGGAGTGCGGAGCTGGCCCGGGTTCCAGGCGTGGCTGATGCCCCGGCCCTGCCCGATTGCAGAGGTGCCAGCCTCGCTGTCTCCCTCCCCCCTCGCTGGGCGCCGACCTGCCTTCAGCCCAGCAGCTGGTGCCACCCTAACACCCCTGCAATGGGCCTGTGTCCCGACTTTCCCCGGCCACGGCCACTGACTGGGGCTGGGAAGTGAGCGCCCCTTCTCTGCCTCCGTCCTCCTGCCGGGCTCCCTCCAGGTCGTGCTGCTGCTGCGAGGCCCCGCGCAGCCCCCCCGGCCCCTGGCTGGGGGCAAGCTGCAGGTGTAGCAGTGCCCATGTGGGGGCTCCAGGCCAGGGGCTGCGCCGGGCCTCTGCATGCCTTCTCACTGGCCGGAGGAGGGGGTTCCATTAGGATCCCCATTTTACAGACGAAGCAACCGAGGCCCAGGGGAGCCTAGTCACGTGCCTGAAACCACACGGCCAAGGTCGGAAAGCATGTCCCTCTTGATGGACACATCACATTGCAACTCCCGTCCCGAGCCCAAAGATGGCCCCCCAGGCCCTCCAGGATCCAGCTAGCCCTGACACTGACCGAACCCACCCCGCCTGTCGGGATCCGGCGTCCCGTGGCGGAGAGGAGCCGGGCGTGTGAGAAAACAGGCCACAGGAAGGTGCCACGAGAGCCCTCAGGAGAATGGCCACAGCCTGCGCCTGGCTGAGCCGCAACGGGCCAGCGCAGCACCACAGATCGTGTGCAGGTCGCAGTGTGCGGGGTGACTCACGGGGCACCGCCGCTCCGCCCCGGCCGGCCGCGGAGGGGGAGGCCACCGAGCAGCCGGGGGGCCCGCGTGGAGGGAGCCAGCAGGGGGCTGGAAGCGGCTCTCCCTGCCCCGGTGTGATGCTCCGACCACACAGTGACATGGACTGAGGCCTCGTGAGAACCAAGTCCTGGCCCATGGGGGCTGTGACAGCCGACCGCTGGTCACGTCGCCTCCGGCCACCAGGTTGCGGGTGGGTCCTTAGGCAGGCCCCTCTTTCCTCCCTAGAGAAAGAAGGTGGAAGGTCCTCCCCCGGGGCCCCACCCCTCGGCGAGCTGCAAGGCACCTGCCACGAGGCTTTTCCTCCCATTCGGCCCCCAGTGGGCACCCGGCGGGTCCCCGCCCTCCCTGAGTGGGGTCAGGGAGGCAACGGGCACCTCCTCTGGCAGAGCATGATGAGGACCCGTGGAGAAGGGGGGCTGGCTCCCTGGAGGAGGCCACACCCGCGCGGGTCGTGCTCCCACCTGACTCGGGGGAAGGGCTCATTTCTTTAGGCCACGGGTTCTTAACAGGGGGCGACTCTGTCCCCCAGGGGACACTTGGCAACAGCTGGAGACGACTGTGGTTGTCGCTACCAGGGTGGGGAATGCCTGCTGGCGTCTGGCGGTAGAGGCCAGATGCTCGGGGTGTCCCCTGGCGCGCCGGACGGCGAGGGGCGAGGGTACCTCCCAGGCCAGCAAGACACTGCCCGCACGTGAGGAAGTGGCCGGGGGCCCCGGGCAGCCCGAAGGCAGATGTTTGTTTAGGGGAGGCGGTCGCCCTGACTCCTGGAGCCCAGTGCTGGGGTTCTCTAGCGCAGGCGACCGGGGCCTGCCACCCACGCAGAGGGGCTTCTCACTTTGGACTCAGGAAGCCAAGGCTGGGGGCCACAGCTAACTCCGGCACTACCTGAATCTCGTGAAGTAAGTCCTCAAAAATGGAATGTTTGTTTTTGGAAGTCCTGCCTTTGGTGACCTGAGTGTCTCCTCTGGACCCACTGTGTGCGTCCTGCACCCTGCTTTGTGCCCCCGGGGCCCGGCTGCCCTCCCGCATCCATCTGGCGCGGGGTCACCCAGTCCTTCCATGCCCCCTGCCAGGCCCCACCCCGCCCTTGGCTCCGGCTGGTGACAGCGCCCCACTGCTCCTGGCCCGGGCCTGCACTAGCCCTTGAGACGCCCCTACACCAACACGGTGACCTCATTAAACTTGCTTCCAATCACCCCAGCGTCGTGGAGGGTCCCTTTCCTGCAGGGACTCTATCATCTCCAGGTCCCCAAGGCCCCTACTCAGAAGGTGACAAGCCAGCCACCGTGAGGAGGATGGATTCGCCTGCTGCAGCTTCTGCAGGCCTCGGTTTCCCCAGGCTGCAGAGTGAGAGCTTATTCTGGGGGATTCTTGTTTGTTTGTTTTTAAAGATTTTATTTATTTATTTGAGAGAGAGCGAGTACACAAGCAGGGGGAGCAGCAGAGGGAGAGGGAGAAGCAGACTCCCCGCTGAGCAGGGAGCCCGACGCGGGGCTCGATCCCACGACCCCAGGATCATGATCTGAGCCGAAGGCAGACACTTAACAACTGAGCCACCCAGGCGCCCCTATTCGGGGGGATCCTGAAGGACTCTCCGTGCAAGCCCTCGTGGCCTTGGGGAAAGAGTAAAAGGGAGGTGGCCACAGCCAGAAGTCCTCACAGCCCAGAGAAGCAGGGCAGGTGGACGGGCAAGAGCACCCCGGCTGCCGCCGGCCGCCCCTTCCTGGGCATCTCATGGCCTGGCCCTGAGCTCGTTCACAGGCAGCAGGACTCCTCACCAGAACCCTCTGAGGTGGGCGCTGGCCCCATGGCACAGACGGGAAAACCGAGGCTCAGGAGGGTCTGTCATTGCCCAAGGTCAGAGAGCTGAGGATGGCACGGCTGGGTTCTTCCGGTCCAGGCCCAGAACCCTTGTCCGCCTGTCCTGCTGCCTTGTGACAAACAGGGCCACTGCCCCTGGGAGCTGCCCAGGAACTCTGCAGGGGGACAAAACAGACCCAGCCCGAAGCCCACCGTTAGCTATCGATGTGCTCAGTGACCACTGTGTGCGGGAGCCCCCTGGATGCTCACATTCACGGGCAAAAGCTCAAGAACAAACAGGATATTCGCGTTCCCAGGACACGGGTGAGGGCTGAGGGCTGCGTGGTGACGGAGGGCCTTCTGGGGGAAGCTGGGGCCTGGACAGTCTGCGGGGCCAGGAGATCCGTCCCCGTTAAGTCCTTCCAGTAACCCAGTGAGGCCAGTGCTGCTATGATCCCATCTCACAGAAGGGGAAACTGAGGCTTGGAGCAACGGGCAACTTGCTGTGTGTGGCGTCTGCGTGCAGAGCCCAGCACCAGCTACAGGCCCACACGCCTGGCCCCGCTCGCCCCTTGGGCAGCACACCCGGGGCGCACGGGGAGCCCTGCAGGAGCCGAGATCTCCAGGGAGACAAGACTTCTGTTCACAAAAACCTAGAACACATGAAGGTCAGACCGGCAGACATGGTTCAGGAGGGCTTCCTGGAGGAAGGAGCAGGTCAGGGATCATCACAGAGCTTCCCCTAATGGAGCCCCAGGGCCACGTTGCCAAGACCCCTTGGGATAACCCACTTCGGGTCTTCCTGAGGCTGCATCCACGTCCAGCCAGGAGGCCCCCCGCCCCCCCTAAGCTGGAGACCTGCAGCCTGTCCCCCTGCCCTCCCGCCCGTGCTACGGAGAAGACGGAGAAGGTGAGGCTCCCAAGCTCAGCCACAAACCACTGCTCTTAGGTGACACCGAGCCACGGATCATCACTGCTGACCCACTGCCCCCTAGCTTGAGCCCCTCCGGCACGGAAAGTTCTGGGGCTCCTGGGGATGCCTGCATTTCCCGTGGCAGGAGGAGGCCCTCAAGGGGCTTGAGGAGGGATTTCTGACTCACAGGTTTATGGCCAAGGCCCCCAGTGGAGAAGTGGCCGGGGGCATCACACAAAGCAGGTAGGTGTCTCTCCACCAGGGCCACAGCGGGCAGGTTTCGGGGTGGCTGCTCTTAAATTCAGCCACTGTCTTCATGCCCCCAACCCTCCGTCTTGGGACAGTCCACCTCCTGCCGCTCCCTGCCCCAACCTGTCGCCCCTTGAAGCGCCAACCAAAGAGTCAGGTCTGTCACCTCCCAGCCAGACCCTTGATATTCATTGACCCACCTCGCCCCAAAGCGAGATGCAAACAGAAAGCAAACCAAAGGCTCAGAGGGCAGGCGCCAGCTGGGGGCTGACCCAGGTCCAGAACCTGCCCGTCTGACCCCTGCCTGGCGCTCCCACCCCACCCCGGGCCCGTGGAAAGTCCGACAAAGAGAATCAGTGCGAGGACAGCCATAGCCCATGGCCAAGGCTCCCACAGGCGGGGGGAGGGGGACCGAGAGCTCCCTGCTTAGCAGAGAGCCAGCGGCTACTTTCCATGGAAAAAATGTCTTCAGGCCCCCCCAGAGGCCAGGAGGCCCCAGCCCATGACTCAAGACTCTGCTGCAAGCACCGCTGAATCGTGACCCAGACAGACGGCGCCCCCTGCGCCCCACGCCCCGTGTCCCAAGCCAGGCTCTGCCCCCCGCCCGGCCGGGCCCCCTCCAGGCCGAGCCCCATAGCCCCACGCGGGCCCGGAGCCCTCTGCCCGCACCCCACCAGCAACCCTCTGCCGCGCACCCCGTGTCCTCCGAGGCCTCGGCCTCCCACCTGTCGAGTGGAAGGAGAGGTGGGGGCAGTTTCCAGTTGGGCCTGAAGCGGGGCTTGGCTCAGGGGGCGCCCTGCTGGGTGGGCTCCCAGGGCAGGGCCTTGCTTCCAGGTCTGACGAGGGTCAGCTGGTCCCCTTGAACCTGAGTCGCTTCAGGCAGACACCCGCCTGTCCTTGCTACGTCACCGGGGTTTTACTTCAAGAAACATTCCTGATGAGACATGGAGACGGCACTAAGCTGGCCTCCCACCCCCCGGGTGTGAGGTCCTCAGGGATCACAGGCCTGTCTGGGAGGGGTCCGCAGGTGGAGCTGTGGTCACCTTGGTCGGAGGCCTGGGCCTCCATCGGGGGGGCTGGGCGGAGGCATCTACAGAGAAGCCCTAAAATCTCGAAGATGGGCAGCTGGCACCCTCTCCGTGCAGCTCCCGTCATGTTCCCGGACCCCTGGCTCTGGGCCCTGGCCCTCCCGAGACCCGTCGAGCGGTGCTGGGACAGGCACGTCCCGACCCCGGGGCTAGAACTGCCCCAGGGCAGGAGGTAGAGGTTGGCTGCCACCCTGCCCCCAGCTCCAAGGCAGAGGTGCCAGGACCCGGGCACCGCGTGAGGGTCAGCGACCCTCGGCCCCCACCCTAGGACATGCTCGGAAAGCACCGGAGCAGGGGGTGCACTGAACCGGGGAGCCCTGAGCCCCGCAGTCCCAGGGCACCCTGCCGGGCCCGGGAGCCTCGACACCAAAGGCGTGGCGGGGAGAGCAGAGCCGGCTCAGCCACGCTGGGTTCTGGGGCCGGGGACTCGCGGTGGGCCTGATGGAAACTGAACTTCGGCGGGGAGCCCGGTGGAGTGCTCCTCCTCTGTCCTCCCTCCCGCAGAGGGGCAGCCCAGCCCAGCAGGGCCCGGCCGCGAGTTTGAGACCAGACACCCCCATAAGCCCAGGGCGAGGGCCCCTGTTCTGCTTCTCTCACTTCTGGAAAAGACCCCGCGTTTCATCAACTGTCCTGATTCGAAAGCCAGGAGCCGGCCTGGGACCCATTCTGTGTGGTGTGTGTCACAAAAGCATCTCGAGCTTCATAGTTTCCCCCTGACGTCAGCGGCATGGTTTGAATCCGAGGTGGCTGTGAGGCCCTCCGAGCATAATTGCAGTTGTCTTTGCAAAGTGAAATCAGATGGTTTTTCCAAACCTCCCCCAACCCCTGCCTCCTCCGCTCTCTCTCTCTTTTTTTCATTATGTTCCTTGGACCATGTCCAGATGTTTCCTGCAACAACAACCCTCCAAAAATTCACAAAAAGAGAGCAAGAGCGCGCGGCTTCCTGCCGGCCGGGTGGAAGTGCGGACGTGGCGGGGCGGGGGCGGCCGGCCACGTCTGCAGGCCAGGGAGGCGGCGGGCCCCGGTCCGGTCCGAGTCCTCCGCTGCCTCCACGCCCCGGGGCTGGACCCTGGGAGGACACGGGCCTGGGGCCACGGGGCCTTAAGGACGGCCCCTCTCCCCGGATGCCAGGGTCCTGGCCACACGGCGGGGGGGGGGTGCCAGGGGAGGCCGTGGCCCGGGAAAGAGCAGGGCAGAGCTTCAGGACCAGGCTTGGGGCTCAGACTGGCCTGCTGGGACTCCCAGCCCCACGGCTGAGGCGTGCAGCCACAGGAAGCCACGTCTCCACGCAGAGCCTCATTAAAGGCGGCCTCTGTCCCGTGCTGGCACCAGGGAGCACCTCATCGAGACCGACTCACCTGGACGCAGGTGTGGAGCTGAACAGGGAGGGCAGGTTCCAGAGGGCTCAGGGGAAAAGGGGCATCTGTGCCCCGGAGGGAGCCCAGGTTTTCCCCAGGCAGAGATGGGGGAGAGTGGTCAAGGCAGGGGAACCACTTTGAGCAACGGCCCGAAGGCCAGACAGACCCACTGTTGGGGCCTGAGACCCCTCTGGGAGGGCCGGCACAGGAGGGCCTCCGGGGGCGCTGCACGACGGGGCCGGGCCATCCCAGCTCTGCTGGCACACCCAAAGCCTCAGCGAGGCCAACATGGAAGCCTCACCGGAGCCTGAGGAGAAAGATCCAGATGCCGCCTTCGGAAGCCCCCACCAGCCCCCAGCATCCCAGCTTCTGAGAAGACACAAGTCTTCGTGTGCGAAGTTCTGCCACGCAGTGTCCCCTCCACCCTGTCTGCTTCCTCGTGGCCAGGAGGGCAGATCTGGGACGGGGCAGGAGGGCGAGCACAGGCCTCCCCAGCCCACGGAGGCTCCCCACACCTGGAGCCCTGTGGTTCTTCCCGGGGACTCGGGGATCCGGGGCAGGGTTCTGCGGGACCAGAGCTGGGAATGCGGGCAGCTGGAGAGAGGTGTCAAAGGCCCGGGGAAGCCTCAGCAAAATGTGCAGGGATCTGTACTTGGGGGGTCCTGGGACAGGACTGCTCTCTGTGGCCTGTGATAGAAATGGGCCGGCACCTTCCCCACTCAGCTGCCTACAGGGCCCACCAGCAGAGATGCAGTTCCAGGGCCCCCCAGACCAACCTTGGGTTCAGGGACTCACCAGGACTCCCAGAGCTCAGCCAAGCAGCAGCACGGTGGCCTCCTGCGTGTGGACGGTGGTCAGCTGTCCCGAAACCCTGTGTGACAACACGCGGGCCCAACCAGGGAAGCCATCTGAGTTCGCTGGGTGCCGGTCACACACACGCAGCCGACCTGAGTCTTCTGTCCCTCCAGAGGTCGAGCTGATACCGTGCGACCCAAGGGCCCCCATAGATGCCATCATCAGCAGAGACTCTCTGGTGTGGGCCAAGGCCCCAGGGAAACCAAGGCAGGACGTCCGAAGGGCTCAGAGGTTGCCTCCCAGGAGCTGGGCCCGGGCCAGACCTTTCTTTGGAAAATGTGGGCTATGGGCACATGGGGTCTGCCGAGTTAACCCTTTCCTGCACAGTGATGCACTCACCATGTGCCAGGGGGGGCGGGGGGGCACCAGTCCGAAGGAGCCCAGGCGCGGGAGAGTGGGCAAGAGAAGCGTCTGACAGATGTCCAGCCCGCCCGACACAGGGCCAACCCACGGGGGCCAGGACACCTGCCGCCACCTCCACCCTACAGGTGATGCGTGGAGGCCAGACGGGGTCACGGAGCCCGAATGCACGCCCAACCTCACACCGCACACCCACTTGGCCTCCCGAGGGAGGTGGGCCCTCACTGCGAGCAGCTCTGAAACCCTGCGGGGCGGGGCTGTGTGGATGCGGCCTCCCCCAGTCACCACCGGGCTACTTCCCTCGGCTCCACGTGGAGTTTGGACTTGACAGGAGCGCCCTTCACGGTGGCCGCACTGCTCGGCCCCGCTCCAACCCGCCCAGGCCCCCCGAGAAGAGCGCGCGGGACCCCTTCCACTGTGGAAGGTGCAGCAAGTGTCTGCAGGGGCCGGGGGGCACTTCATCCCCTGGATGAAGCCCCAGTGTGCACACAGCAGAGGAGGGAGGTTTGGGGGAGGGAGAGGCCGCTTGCCACCCACCCTGCCACCCGGAACCACAAACCTCAATTCCAGAACAATCCCCTCCCCTTACAGCAGGGAATGTGGACCCCTCCAGAGAGCGGAAGGGACGTGCCTCTGGTCACAAAGAGCTGTCGCAGCCCTCAGCCTCCCCCACACTGGTCACCTATCCAGAGATGTCCCCGATGCGGGCTGAATCTTTTGATTCTTCGTAAAACATTTGGAAGATCCATATCTGAGGGTTGTAGATAGGCGGGCCGAATCTGAGCAACCCGGCCAAGCAGTCCGGCAGGGGCCCCAGCAGCAGCAGGAGAGATTGCAGTCAGGCCTCAGGAAGACTAAACAGGCAGTGACTAGAGAATCCTGCCTGGTTACGGACGAGCTTCGGGACTCCCCACCTGTAACACATAAACAGAGGTTCCGGAAGGTTCTCAAGCACAGGCACAATGGCCTTGTAAACAGCAATGGGACCAGGCCATACTGTCCAGTGGGCTGGCCAATAGAGCTCGAGATTTATGGGCCACCTGCCAGTAGCTGAGCTCCTGGACCGCGGTGTTTGTGACCGGAAGATGGGAAAACATCAACACTGGTTCAGGGGCAGAAATCAGAGGATTCAAACCCAGGGTTCCTCCAGGAGCACCTGGTGGGGAGGTCATCGGAGGTCCTTGATTTCTTCACACTCTCCTCGATCTTCATGAGCCCTACCCGGGGTACCAGGGATGAAACTGGAAGATTTTGTGCCCAAAGAACTCTTATTTATCCTTCAGTGCCCACTCAGAGGGGAAGCCTTCCAGCCCCTCCAACGGTTGCTCTCTCCTCTGTGTTCCCACAGCACTCTGAACATGCCCTCCTCCCGACACAGATCGGCCCACACGTGCTGTCTGCATGCAGCCCCATGAGAATGTTCTGGACTTTCACTGTCTGATAGGCCAGCTACTCGCCACATGCGATTTCGGAGAGCTGGGAACGTGGCTCGCACAAACGGAGATGTGCTGCAAGTGTGAAGAGATACCAAATCTCAAGGACTCTGTGCCAAAAACCAAATGAAAAATAGCTCATTAGTAACCTTTATATTGCTTGCATATTGAAGTCATAATAATTCACCATACTGGGTTAAATAAAATATATATTATTCAAATTCACGTGGCTCTTGATGTGACTACTAGAACGTTTTTAATCCCATATGTGGCCCACATTGTGTTTCTGCCAGAGAGACTCTGCCAACTGCTGAGCCAGCTCAGGTTTCTAGGCAGTGTTTGCTGAATGAATGAATGAATGAATGGGCGAATGAACGAATGAGTGTGTGGGTGCTCAGGCCGAGCGCCCCGGAGTCTGACTCACCCAGTACGATGGCCCTGTCGTCATGCAGACGACCTGTACCGTCACCGAAGCACAGCCCCCTCCTCTGGGGTCTACAGCCCACCCGCACATCATGCACTCAGCCCCACGGGGCGCTGGGCCCTGTGCTGGGGTCTCAGGGCACCCCGAAGAGGCGCCGGGGGGCTGCAACGAGGGAGGAGCCTCACAGGCTGCTTAGCATGCCCCTGACCAAGCCTAGGGGCTCCGAGCGGGCAGAAGCAGGGGGGCATGGGGGGGCCCAGTGCCGGCCTTTTCCCCGGAGCCTGCGAGGCCGAGGAGAAGGGAAGCGGGAGGGGAGACAGGTGGCAGCGGCAGGGACAGAGTGGGCCGAGCCTCCAGGGCAGGGGGGTCATGGAAGGCTGGTAAGCGGCAGAGTTGTTTGGAAGGGGACTGAGAGGAGGCCAGTGGGACTGTGAGCCCAGCCCCGTACCTGACCTGCCCCGGGACCCCACGCATCGGCTGCTCCTCTCCCCGGCTCTCACCTCTGAGCTGCTCTTGAATGCCCAGCCCCCTACTGCCTCTGAGCCCTCACGCCTGCTGTTCCCCTGCTGGGATGTCTTCCCCTGGATCTCCGCGGGGTTGGCTCCTCAGGAGGCCTGCACCATGGACAGTCTTCCCACCTGCCGCACACCTTGACTCCTCAGAGTGCTTGGCTGGGACGCATGGCCCGGCCCCCAGTGCGGCCTCAAGATGCCCAGTGCAGGCTCCCGGCATGCCCCACCTCTCCTGGAAAGGTGCACTCCTGGGGGCTTTCTGCAGGCTCTGGGGACAGGCTGGGGTGTCCCATTGGGGTCCAAGGTGGTCAAAATTCATAGTCACTTCACACCTGCCGAGGCCTGGCCACGGAGGCGGCTCCCACTGGACCTCCCCTAGGGCTGGCCCAGGCCCCAGAGCCCCTGCGACCTGCATCCCTCCCCCCAGCAGCAGGTGCACCCGCCCCACCCACTCCCCACCCTCCAGCTGTGAGAAGACCAGCTGGGAGGGGCACGCAGGGGCTCTGCGGGGACGAGGCAGGTCCCAGCGTTTCCTCCGCCTTCCTGCCCGGCTCTGAAAGCTCCCTCCCTATTTTCCGCCCTGTGCTTTCAGGGTAGGACGTGGGAAGGACACGCATTTGAGGAAAGGAGGACCCCTCAGACGAGATGGAACCGGAGATGCTGGTATGGGGCCCCTCGACGCTTCCACGCGTGGGGACACGGTGCGGACCTCCTGCGGGCCCGTCCGGCTGGCAGCGCGGGGAGAGGGCGGGCCGGAGACGGTTGCCAAGGAGACGGCGGGCTCAGCCAATGAGCAGGGGCCCCCGCTGGGCGACGGGGAGCGCTCAGCGGGGCGACGCTGCCCTCTGGTGGCGGCGGCAGGTGCTGACAGCCTGGGCTGTCGCGTCCCCAGCCGGGCGGGGACACCTGGGGAGGTCCGCCCTCGTTCCGCGTGCACCACACCTGTCCGGGCGGGCAGGGGCTTCTCCAGTTGTGGCGAGTTTCCCCACCACCCTGTACTCCAGGGACGTTAATTTTGCCGGAGTCGGCCTCACCTGCCGCCCCACACGGCAAGGAAAGCGGTTTGCAGGGAATAAAAAGAGCTCAAGAAACGTCTCTTTCCTTGACTCTGCCTCAGTCCGTGTTGTAATCCGCAGAGCTCCGTCTGCAGTGACAGGCTTTATTGAACTCGCTCGCTCCTGAGCCTATTTTGGTTTTATAAACCCTAAAGTTGCAAAATTGAGGGACTCTCAGCTTGGAAGCATTAGATAGCGCCACCCACTGTCCACCCGGAGACTCGCAACCCAGCTTTACAAGCGGCTGCAACTCTTCCCGCTCGGGAGCCTCCACCGGGGGGTAGGGCAGGGCGGCCAGGGCCCCGGGGGATTTCCAGAGCCCTAGGAGGAGCTGATCACAGTCACGGGGGTGACAGCTCCAGGCCTCTAAGCAGGCGGCCCACTCACGCCCTCACCCCCCGCCAGCCCCCGGGAGCGCAGGGCTGCGGCAGCTCTGTCCCGCTGTCCAGCGCACCGGCCCCCGACTCCCGAAGCCCCCCAGACCCAGCCAAGCTGGCCTCTGTCTCCTGCACCGGACGAGACCTCAGAACCCTTCTCAACGCAGTGCCCCAGGCAGCCCCGCTGTCCGGTGGGACGGCGAGAGGCGGGCCCCTCCTCCACCCACATTGCATTTCCCCTAGCTCATTCTTTTTTTTTGGAAGTTGCTTTTTTTCCTAAGTAAAGTTATCACTTGTCACATCCAACATTCATTGACTCCAACCTGTCCCCGCCACGGCCCTCTGAGACCCCATGGCCCTCCCGCAACCCCGTTGTCCTGGTCCTCGGCGCCCTGGGCAGTCTCCGCTTTGCCCGCCCGGGGACCCTGCGGCCCAGGTGAGCCCCGCTTCCACTCCCGCGTCGGGCGGGGACACTGCCCCGCCGCCGGGAAAGCCCGGACACGGGCGCGCATCACAGCACGGCGGTTCTAGACGGACACACGCGTCGAGGATTCCCGGACGCGCCCCTGTCCTTGGTCAAGCACCGCTGCCCTCGCCATCCGCTCCTTTGGAGCCGGACGGAGCTCACGCCTGCGAGCACCGAGCTCAGCCTGGCTCAGCACCATGAGGAGGTGCAAGGACTGGCCCATTGCACGGATGCAGAAACTAAGGCTCGCCTGGAGAGCTGAGTGGGGGAGTTGACCTGTGCGACTCCGGACCCCTGGGGCAGCGGGAGAGGCCCTGGGCCTCCCAGTCCCCCAGCCACTACTTGAGGCCCAGCCACGAAGCTCTGCAGAGCCCACGTCTTCTGCTCCATGCGGATGCCCTGCTCTCCCCTCCCACACCCACAGCCGCCAACCCCGGACAAAGGAGAAACCTCGCCTCTCTAGTGGGATGCTCCCTTCGGACCCCTGGCTCTGGGGCCTCTCCCCCCAGGTCTGGTGTTTTATGGGAGAGCTAGAGTCTGAGGCATAGAGGGGTGGCATGCGGTGTGGCCCGGACACCAAGCCAGGGTCCCTGCCCCCTGAGGTCCCTGGTGTGTCCACGAGCCTGGGCCTGGGAGCCAGGCCACGGCCGCCAGGTGGGCCCCGAGTGAGAGGGCAGCTTCCCCCTGCAGCCCGGCCAGCGGTCCCCAAAGCACCCAGGCTGCCCCTGGGCTGGCTGACCTCGGGGCTTTTCTGACCGCAGCGTCAGAGCTGCTCGGGGTGGTTGTGCTGTGATTAGGCTCGTACCTGTTCCCGCAGAGGTTCGCTCCTGGGGAAACTGGGGCTCGGGCCCAAGCTGTGATGTCACTGTAGTGACCTAGTTAGTGACCCTAACCTTAAGGGGTAGGAGGGAGCGAAAGAGGGCAGAGGGAGAGAGGAAGAGCCTATCAGCCTGGCAGCTGACTTCACACCCTTCCATCACCAGCCCCCCATGTCCCCCCACCTCCCTTCCTCCCTCCTGCTACCACTCTTCCCTCCCCTGCCTCTCCCCCTCCCTCCCCTTTCTCCCCTCCCCCACCTCTGTCCCTCCCTCCCTCCCTCCCTCCTTCCTCTTACCCTTCTCCTCTCCCCTGCCTCTCTCCCCCTTTCTCCCCTCCCCCACCTCCATCCCTCCCTCCCTCCCTCCCTGCTCTCCTCCCTCCCTCCCTGCTCTCCTCCCTCCCTCCCTCCCTCCCTCCTTTCTCTCCTCCCTCCCTCCTGCTTCTCTCCCTCCACCTCTCCCTCTCCCTCCCCCCTCTCTCCCCCCACCTTCCTCTCTCTTTCTTCTCTAAATATGAGATATTATTAATAAAGGCTTGATGTGGAATCTTTTCGGAAAAGCCAAGTCCTTATTTACAACAGCTGAAGTATCTCACAAGTGAACATGTGGGTTTCCATGAGTAAGTACTCAGGTAACAGTTTGTGACGTTTTGTATGTATACATGCTGCTTTAATTTCTAAATAAACTTTTTTATTTTAGAAAGGCATCACACTTACCGAAGGGCACAGAGGTGGCCCCGCGCTCCCGCGCCCACACCCAGCATTCCCGCGCCAGCCTCTGGTGCCCGCGGGCACGTCTGTCCTGGCGAAGGAGCCGAACCGGGGTGTCATGCCCACGCTTCACGTGGGCTTTGTGTCTTTGTTGTCCCCCTAATGCCCCTTCCCTGGCCCAGGGGCCCATCCAAGACCCCACAGGACCTTGAGCCACCACATCTCCTTGGGCCCCTCTGGACGGATTTCCCTTCTGATGACCCTGACGGTTTCGAGGGGGACTGGCTTCCGGGGAATGTCCCTCAGCGGGCATCTGCCTGTGCGCCCGGTGCTTGGGCGGGTGGTGGGGCTGGGAGGGAGACCACAAGGTGGGGGGGCCGTCCTCATCACGTGGCTGTCACCCGCCGTGGTGGCCCTGGTCACTGGCCGAGGTCGTGCTGCCAGGGTCCTCCACTGCGGACTCACTCTTGTTCTCCCCTTCGACACTGTCCCCTTGATCAGGATGTCCCCCTGCACGGCCCTCACTCCAGAGTGGGCTCAGCCACCACCTCTCGGGGGTGTGGCGTCTACGCGAATATCGGGTGCCTGGACCGACTCCGCATCACTTGCTCGCGTGCGTATCCGCGTCAGGCGGGCAGCGGTCCTCCAGCGCGACCTCATCCTGGCCAGCCTGGGCCCCGGGGAGCTGTCCTGTGTCCTGGCGTGCCCCAGGCCTGCGCTCTCACCACTCTCGCTGACTCGCTCCCTTTCCCTCTCCGGCATCACCAGAAGCTCCGGCTCCTGGACTCGGCCGTGGGCCCCAGGAGCCTGGGTCAGAGACCGGGGTCTGGGCGCTCAGGGGGGCTTCTGGTCTCGCTCCGCTGGCAGAGCAGGCCGGCTCCGTGGGCGCGCTCCCCCGTGCCATGTGCGCAGGTCCCTCGCGTGGCCACACGTGGCCACCTGTAGGAAGCGGGGGGGGGGGTGCGCACAGAGGTCTCTGGCTCTGCCCCCGCCAGCCCGACACCCCACTCCTCCGACAGGGCCAGGCCTGTGGCCCGGGGAGCAGCTTTGTGGGCCGGAGTACCGCCTCTCCCACGCACGCTCCCTTGGCCTTGGCGTCCACAAACCCCGCTCCTCTCCCTCCACCCCTTCAGGGTGGTCCAGCCGAGCTACACACTGGCGACTGGTGCCTCCCCGGGCATCCGCCCTGGGCTTCTCCAGACCCGCCCGGAGCTACTCAGTTTGCTCACAAGCAGGCTCCGTGTCGCCCCCGTCTAGGGCTCCCGTCACTCAGCGACACGCATTTATGACACGCCCGTGTCTCTCTGCCGCTCCACCGTTCACCCCCTTGCGCGGCTGAGCTCCAGGTCTGCTCACCCGTCACCTCCTGGGGGCCTCGCGGGGGCTCCGCCTTCAGGGGCGAGGAGCAAGCCTGCTACCCGTGCTCGTGCGCAGGTTTGGGGTGGACGTGCTGCCACGGCAGTCATGTGAACACCTAGCACAGTGACCGCTGGACGGCCTGTGCCCGTCAGAGCCGTGTGTCGTTCCCCCCCGCCCCCCCCCCCCGCAGAGATCTAGAGCCTTCGGCCGGGCTGGGCAGCAGATGGGCCGGGGAGGTGGGCAGGCGTCGGGCCCGCCCTTCTCCTGGGGGCTGCCTGCAGGCTGAGGCCCGGGTTCCACTGCGTCCTGACCCGGACCTGTCACCTGCCCTCCCGGCCTCAATTTCTGACCTGAGCAGTGGCGAGATGACTCTCTGAGCCTTCACAGGGCACGCTCTCGACCGTGTCCACTCGGCCCAGGAGACTGAGGCCCGGGAAGAAGTGTTGTGCCCAACAGATCCCCAGCTGGGGTGGGACCCAGGGCCTCATGTCTCCCCGGATGGCCCAGGCCAGGCCGGGCGGCTACTGGCACCAAACAGGAGGAAGTGGGCCCCGCTCCCGTGGCTGCCCCAGAGACCGGAGCAGACCTTTCCAAGCTGCACCCCAGCCCTGCTGCATCGGGACACCCTTGAGGGGCAGGGCGGCCAAGGAAGGCGCCGTCAGACTGTCCATTCCAACCCCCGCCCCACAGCCCTCTCTGGGCAGGGGCTGGACTGGCCCGGAAGCTCCCAACCGACTTCTGCCCATATAAACACTGGAGCCAACCCCGTCTGTCCATCCGCCCGTCCGTCCGTGGACGCAGGCTTTCCCAGCCCCAGTGTGTGCAGAGCGCCAGCTTCACGGGCTCTGGTCATAGATTGCACAGCCCTGCCAGGTCAGGATAGGGCCTGAGGTTCAGGGTCAGGGACAGCCGTGCCCAGGCCACCCTGCGGAGGCCGGGGCTGTGGGGTGCTATCCCGTGATGAATGAATGAAGTCCCCACCCTCCAGACTTCCCCCAGGCAGCTCCAACCTGCCCTTGGGTTTGCACCTTCAAGGGCACAATGATGCCCCACCTTCTGGGCCCACAGCCCTGGCCTCCTCGGGAAGGGGACCCCCCCGGCTGGCCTCTAAGGGCTCCAGTCCCCACCCCTGTCCGGGTTCTCGCCCTGTGTTAGAGCTTCTTCGGAGCAAAATAAAACAGGAAGTGGTGACTTGGGAGCAGTTTTCTGGATCCAGACCCAGGCGGCGCACGCAGGGGCTTTGCCGCCCCCCCCCCAGGTACCTCCACAAGACGGGCAGATGCCAGCCCCACCCCAGACCTCCTAAGCTAATGGGCTGGGGGATGGCTCCCGGCTCCCGGTGACTCTAACGCACAGAGAACTAGGACAGGGAGGGACCGAGGGAGCAGGGTGGGCTGTGCCCCCGCGCCTCCAGCAGAGGGCAGCGCTGCTCCACGCCTCGGCCGCCCCGGCGCTCGGGGACCCTCCACACGGGGGAGCCGGGCTGAGCTGGTCCCCACTGAGGACTCCCCAGGGGCTCTGCGTGCGGCGGGGAGGCTGACCTGGGCCCTCTGGGTTCTGCGGCTGGAAACGCTCGCTGGAATGACCGATAATCTGACACTCGGAGAACACAAGGTCACCAGCAGCCCCCGAGTTTAGGGGCTGATGGGACCCTTGGGGCACTAGGGGCTGGGGACTGAGCTCTTTACATGGCCCCCCTTCCCTGACACCCCCCAGCTCCAGCCCTTCTGCCTGCGGTCCCCACGACTTCCCCGACCCCCTCCATGGGTTCCTGTCACTCGGGGTGTTGCTGCCCTCAAGCCCAGCGGTGGCACCAGCTCTCCTGTCCTGTGTGTCCGAGGCAGGGCGCCAGGGCCTCTCCCCAGTAGCCCCCCACCCCCGTCTCCCGAGCATGCCCATGCTCCAGCACACTGCCCGCTTGCTTGCTGATGGCGGGACCTCCCTGTCGCTGGGCTCCCAGCAGCCAGGACAGGACCTGCTACGTAGTTGGTGCTCAGCACGGTCCCGTCCCAATCCCCCTGCTCCCACCCTCGCCTCTTGGGTTACAAACCCCAGCCCTGCTGGGCGGGCCTGTCACCACCTGATCCTGCTGGTGACAAAGCTCTCTGAGCCCAGCATCTCTGGTCCAGGGGCACCACCCTGGGCAGGGGTCGCCATAGCAACTGGAGGCAGCAGGGAGGCCCAAGGCCAGATTACCATGCAGTGTTGTGTGCGCCCATGTGTCACCTGGGTCCCATTCCTGGGGGGTCACCAGGGGCTCCACTCACGGCAGCAAGTTGGGGTTGGAGTCCCGCCCAGCTGGACGCCCTTGCCTCTTGCACACGGGCCCCTCTGCCCCCCCTCGCCGAGGTTAGCACACCGCCCCAGCTGTGCTCCCTGGGGCCTGCATCCTGGAGCACATTTGGAGGACCCTGGGTTTGGGCAGGCGTGGCCCCCATGGAGGTCATCTCAGTCACTGGCTTGTTCCAGTCAGGGCCGCCCCTGACTGACTGAGACCGACAGACCGGGTCAAGAGGCTCAGCACCGCCCAGGGCCCCCCACATGGCTCGTTAGGAAAACGGGGATCAGCCCTCCCAGCCCCAAAGGCAGGGCCACATCCTGAAAACCTGTGAGGAACACTCCTTTCCTGGTCTCCCCGCAGGATCCGAGCAGCCCCTCCTGGCTTGGCAGCTGTCCGAGCCTGCTCTCTGAAGGGGACGCGGACACCTTGCGCCCTCCCAGCCCCCCCGGGACCGCCTGGCACGTCCTGAAGGCCCCGCCCAGAGCTGGGGCTGATGCCTGTGCAGGGAACTGGCGGCCCCACACAGCGCGCTCAGCGGTGGCTTTGGTCATGTGGAAGGCAGGACAAGGAGCCCCTCCACAGGGAGGCCACCCTCCCAATTCCCCAGGCCCCCCACGCCTGATCCTCTTTGCAGACCTGGGAAGGAGCCCCCGCGGCTGGTAGTGCGTGCTTCCGACCGGGAAGCAGAGCAGGCCAGTCCCAGCCAGGCCCAGAGGCGGGTGGGGGGCTTGCTGGGGGGAGAGGTGGGGCTCCCCGTGCCCACCCCCTTCCAGGGAGTCCAGGCTGAGTTCCCACGGGCAAGGACAAGGCCTTGACCCGGGGGGGGGGGGCGCACAGCCCACAAGCACAAGCAGCAGCAGGCTGGTCCAGCCACGGCTGGGGCCCCCGGAGCCACGCGAGGCCTCAGGCCCGCCAAGGGGGAGCCCGTGGGGGGCGCCGACTCCCCCGGGGGAGGCCGCCTCTGTCCTGCCTCTCACTTCCCGAGGCCTCAGGAGGTCCTTGCGCGCCGGTGTGCAGAGTGGGACCTGTGCACGTGCTGTGTGCAGTGTGAACACGGTGCGAGGACCGTGTGTGCACGCGTGTTGCGTGGACGTGGACGTTGTGGGCAAGTGTCACCTGTGAGCAGGCCTGTCGTGTGCTGTGCACAAGTGCTGTGTGCGTGTGGCCTGTGCGTGCACATGCGTGGACACGTGTCGTGGGAGCACATTCTGGGGAGGAGAGCACGAGGGGCCCTACGACCTACGACCGTGGGGTTCAGCCACTCTGCTGGGAGTGGCCCTGGAGCCACAGGGCAGGACCCCAGCGCCTCCCTGGGAAGGTGCCCGCCGGACCGAGAGCACGAGAGGATCCGACACCATCGCCCAACTGCGGCCGCGCCCGGCCCAGCCCCCGGAGGGTGTGGCGACGAAGAGCGCCCATCACACGGGACGGAGCAGATGCGGTGTCATTATCTCGTTAGGAACGGGGCAGCCGATGACATCCTTCACTCTGTGGCCCGGTGTGTGAGCCGCTCGCCCACTCGGGCTCGGGCAGCCTGGGGCAGGGCGGGTGGCTGGTGCCCTAGGACGCGGAGGGGCCCGCACGGGCAAGGAGCACGGCGGCGCGGGGGGCGGGGGGCGATGACCCGAGTCTGGGGCCTCACTGCCCTGGACCAGCCCCCGCCGCAGGTCGGGCAGCAGCCCGGACGCCCGCCAGCCCCAGACAGGAAAGCCCCCGGCAGAACAAACGAGAACAGCATGGTGATCTATTTTTAAACGCTCATATTTTGTTTCTCCTCTCACGTTTTTCTGTGTTTTCCTTTCCACGTTCTAACACCGCTGTTGGTCCGTGGCCGGCACCCGTGGCGGTGTTCAGAGAACACGCAGGGAAGTGAGTTCACAGTCAAACAGAGTCTCGGGAAGGCCGGCTGGCAATGGGGGCAGGACAGAGCGAGGCTTCAAGAATCACTCAGAAGGGGAAGAAAACCCCTGACCGTCTGGGCCCCACCCCTGCCCGAGGGGAAACGTCCACGCAGCGGTTCGTACAAAGCCCGTGCGCTGCGTCCGCGTCCGAACGCTCCACTGAGAAAGCTCTCCTCCATCTCTAGAAGCAGAAACAAAACAAGTCCCACCCCCCATCATCCAAGTATACATGAGGGATAAAATTACATTTGTACAAAAATAGATTTTTTTTTTACCTTTCCCGATGCTTTAGACATTTTCTCTCTACTCTCTGTATGTACTTGTCACCCTCTGAAGTGTCCGCGGCGCGTCCCGGCTAAGGCATTGCTGAGGACGGGGCCCGATAAGGCTGCTTGCTCCAAAGCATCTTAAAATAGATGCGCTCCTTGCCTTGGGATATTCACTCGAACCCGGATTTCACCAAAGGAGGGGTCCTTATGTACTTGCTTACATGAAGCAAATTTATAGGAAAACGGGGGGAAAGTCTTGATTAAAAATAAAGACAGAACGTTGGTAACTGCCCCGCGGCTGCTGTCGGCGGCCTCGGCCCCCGCGGTCTCTGTACATCACAGACGTGTCACACGGCACACCTGCGTGGACGGGGAGCGGGCCACGCGCCCCAATTCCGTGATGGGGACAACATCAGCTGATTACCCACTGGCCGTGCGTCCGGCCGGGCCCTGCTGGCGGCCCCCGCAGGTGAGGGGCCTCCGGCGTGGTGTCCGCGCTTGTCACCGGCCCGAGTCCTCTAGAAGCCGGGGGCGCGGGGCCGTCTCTGCCCGGAGACCGCGTGCTTCCAGGTGCCAAGCGCAGGCCGGCTTCCAAGGAGAGGCCCCCTGCAGACGCGGGCGTGGTCATCTTCGCTCCCCTGCGGCGGGAGCCCCGTCCCCGGTGTCCCCGCGGGGAAGTGAGTCCACGGAGCCGGCGCCGGAGGCACCCCGGGCCGGGCCGAGGCGGGGATGGGCAGAGGTGGCTAATGAGCTGATGTTAGTGCTATCTTTAGAAAATTAAAGATTGTCCCACCAAAATAATAATAATAATAAAAATAATTACAAAAATCACCGTAATTGAACCAGATTGATAACACTACTAACGGTCTGGTTAAATAAAACTCCTACCTCTCTACTGAGCCATGTGCATCTCCCCACTTAACCCCCTCCTCCAACAGCACTGAACGCATGACAAGGACAGCAGATGGATAAAGAGAGGACGGCCCCGCGTGCCCTCGGTGCTGGGGCTGCGGGCTGGAGGGGCTGGGGGCTTCTGGCTTTCTATGCTGTAGCCTAGGGGCCTCGGCTTTCCGGCAAGCAGCCGGGGCGGGGGGGGGGACGTTCTTAGGAAGAAGCTGACGCTCCAACAGACGCAGTCCAGGGCTTTCTCCACTCGAGGCCCCCACATTCCCAAGGACCCCCAGGGAAGTGGGAGAGGGCAGGGCGTGGATGACGGGGTGCGTCTGGCTGCAGAAGGCACCGGGGTGTTGGATGTGGGGCAGTCTACCGTTCCCACAGCTGGGGGACCCCGAGAGGGAGTCCCCAAGGGTGGACATCACTGCCACAACTGAGCCTCCAAAGGCTGCCGAGTCTGGGAGCTGGGCGGGCCCTGCACGCCCCGCCCCTACCGCCCACGTGGCAGGGGACACCTCCCCGCGTTACAAGCGGGCGGGCGGCACAGGAAGGAGGCTTTTCTGTGGTCTTTTGGAGCCTCTGCCTGGTGCCTCACCTTCAGCTTGGCTGGGGACCCTGGAAGGCAAAGCAGGGACACCTCCTTCCCCACGGGGCCTGGAGACCCCCCCCCCCGCCTTGCCCCAGCTGGGGAACCAGACTCTGGGGAAGGCGTCCCCCCCGCCCCGGGCTGCTCGAGGGGGCCGCAGGAGGGAAGCCAGGCTACCGAGCAACCCCTCAGGAGCTGCCTGCGTCACCCCCACCAGCAACGAACGCTGGGTTCACGGAGTAGGAGGCGTAAGACTGGAAAGTACTCAGACCAAAGGGAGGGCATTACAGTGCAAAAGAAGCGGGTTCAACCTGAGAGAGCCCCTGCATGCCCAGAGCCCAGAGCGCCCCAGCCCAGGAGGCTGCGCCCCTGCCCAGCTCGGTGGCAACGCTACAGAAGCGGGCACGGCCTGGCCTGGGGAGCCGTCAGCCAGGGCACGTGTTTGAAGGGGCCCCACATCCGGCTGTCCCCGAGGGGCAACCAGCTGCAGGCCCAAGGACGCTGGCCCGCCACAGTCCCCGATTCCAAGAGGCTCCCACACAGGACAGGCCGCCAGCACAGAGGGCCGCTCTGCCAATAGCTCTAGGAAGCAACACCGCCTGCCCCTTCCCGCCGGGCTTACGTGCCCCCAAGTCCCTCCCCTCTGCACACCCCCCGCGGGTCCCCGGCTCCCCCCAAGTGTGCACAGCTGCTGAACACTCCCTGGGGAACGCACCCTCCTTCCTCCCACCCTGTGGGCCTCCCAGGCCCAACCTCCGCCCGTGCCAGATCAGCACGGCCCAGGACTTCAGGGAAGGCCAGGAAGCGGGCTAGCCCTGCAGAGACCGGGGGCGGGGGGCTGCCCCCCCGCACAGATAGCGGACAGAACCGAGGGCGGGCCGTACACGGGGTCTGCCTACCCCGGCTTGTGTGAGGCTGTGCGGGGGGAGAAGCGGAAGCCAGGGTGACGCGAAGAGAAAAGCAAGGTGGGGAGGTGGGTGACCCCAGTCCCTGTAGCCTTGAGGGGGGCCCGGAACCCTGCACGGAGGTCGGCTCCTGTCCTGCTTGGCTCGGGGGCGACACTGCAAGTCATCTTTGGAAAAGGGGCTTCTCGCCCTTCACTGTGAGGGAAGGGAAGCCTGCTCGCCCCAGAGCCCCCCTCGTCCTCCCGGGGGGCGGGGCGGGTCTTCTGCGCTCTGCTCCTGAGCCTGGGTAGGGCGCCTGACAAGAGGCGACGGGGGTCACTCCAAACACAGGAGGGGAGCACGGGATGTTCCCAACACCAGCGCGGCTCGGGGGCGGGGCCTGCAACCCGGAGAGCCGCCCCCACTGCCCAGGGGAGCGTGCGGGCCTGGCCGGGCTCACAGCAGTTCCGGCCCCAGGAAAGCCACGGCCCGGCTTTGCGGGCGAGGAGCACTGAAAACAGCGAGGTGGCCACGCTCGGAGGCTTAGCAGGCTGGGCCCCCACGTCCGCAGAGGCCAGGCAGAGAAGGGGCGGGGACGGGGCTCAGCTGAGAAGAGCGGCCAGGCGGGGCGGCCGGGCTGGCGGGTCTAAGTCATTTGGTGGGGGGCTTCTAGCATCTCCATGAGGAAGGTGTCGATGGGCGTGTCCCCGATGAGCTTGAAGAAGAAGAGATGTTCCAGGCACTTGAGGCCTATGGAGCGCAGAGCCGGCAGGCGGAGCAGCAGCTTGGCGAACCTGTGGGAGGGCCGGGTGAGGGCGAGCCGGGCCGTCCTCCCACCCTCCACCCAGCGCCTGGCGACCTCCTGGGGACAGAGCTGGTCCCAAAGCCGCAGCAGCAGGGCCCGGCCTGCGCGGAGCCTGAGCGGGGGGCCAGCCCCTCAGGCAGCACAGAGAGCAGGCCAGGGCCTGGGAGCAGGAGTGTGCTGGGTGGACACGAAGACCCCGAAGAAGGCCTATGGAGTAGAGACCTGGGGTGAAGGACCAGAGGCCAGACGGTGGCTGAGCTGGTGCAGGCTCAGTAGGGCTTCATGGGAAAGTTAAAATACGTGGGTCTTATCCACGGCCAACAGGGAGCCACGGCAGGATTTTAAGCAGGGGAGAGAGCTACAAAAACAGATCTGAGTATCAGCAATGCCTCTGGCTGCAGTGGGGAGACCAAGATGGAGCAGCTCCTGGGCCAGGGGAACAGGTTTGTGCTCAAGCAAGCCTCCGCTCATAAAGCATCGGCATCCCGTGTGCCCCAGGCCAGCACCCACCCCTTCCCCAGAAATGGCTCTGCTGGAGCTGAGCCAGAAGCCCGATCCCCAGGCCCTGCCCGGCCCGGTCGGGGGGTGGGGAGAGACCGAATTGGGGAGGGCAGCGGGAGGTACTGGGGCTCTGGGAGGAGGGACGCCAGGCTCAGCTTCTCGGCCGCCAAGGACAGTGCCCTGTCCCCTCCGGGGATGTCCACAACCGTCCCCCACAACGGCATGGACCCTCATTAATTATTCACAACGTCTGTATTTCAGGGGAGAAAGCCCTGTGGTTGGCGGCTATACAACCCACGTTTTTAAAGCAAAAACGCAGCGTAGAGGCTGGACCGGGGCCAGGGAAAGCTCTTTTCTGCTGAGCTGGCGAGATGGGCTGTGGCGGGGAGCCAGGAAAAACAAGCAGGCCGGCCCTCCGTCCTCCCCGGCAAGTCTCACTTTAAACCAAACCAGATGAGGGCTGCGAGGGGCCGGGCACAGTCACCCGTGCGTGCGGCTGAGTGTGCGCCAGGCTGGGGGGGGCGCAGGGGCGGGGCAGAGGGAGGCCTGGCGCCCAGGGGTGGGGGGCACGCGCCCTCCGAGAGAAGCCTTATTGGAGGGAGGGGCACGAATCAGGACAAGACTTGCGAGAGCACCAAGCCATAAACAGTTCCCCGTCCCCGCAACCGTGCGCCCGGAACTGTGGACCCGGGGATGAGACCCCAGCCCTTTGGGCGCCCACACAGCCCTGCACACGTGCACAAAGCACCCACTATGCGCCAGCGTCCATCCCTGCTGGGGGTAAGCGCGCCAAGGCCCTGCCTCTAGGGATTCCCTTGAGGGGCAGAAGTGCCCCAGCTTCAACCTCGTGCTCTGCAAGGACAGGCCCTCGCTGCACGCGGACCGGTGCTCTGGGTGGGCGGCAGGAGCACGAGAGCACGCACTCGCTCGGGGGCGCGGGGGCGCGGGGGCACAGGCTCCCTCCACGGAGGAGGGCGCCGCCTTCTAATTCACACAAGGTGCCAGAAGGGCTGGGGGCCATCTTGCTGGGGCAGGGGCTCATGAGACCCTGAGGCCCCCCGAAAGCAGGGGCCGGGCGGGGGGCTCACCTTCCCGGCTGCTCGGGGTACTTGTGTTTGCAGTAGGCCTCCAGGGACGCGTAGACCTTCTCCCGCAGCGCCTCCACCTCCGCTGGGTTTGAGAGCCCCTTGGAGTCTGCAGGGGGAGGGGCCGCAGGTCAGAGGCCTCGGCCCAGAAAGCTGCGCGGGGCACTGGGGCACTCAGGCCTCACGTCCCCACTCGGCTGGGGCCAGCAGCGGCGGGGCAGGCTCTGCCCCTGAGGAGGGCGCCCCGGGCTTGAGTCCCGGCTTGCCACTCACTGGCCACATGCGGCCCATCCCTGGACTTCCCTGCACTCAGCTTGCCCATCGGGGGTCAAGTGCAACCAGCTGCCTTCACCCTCTCCTGGTTACCACGGCAACCAGGCTGAAGCCGGACCCTGGCTGCCTTCAGGACTCAGTTCCTTTGAGAGGGAGGAAAGCTCAGAACTGTCACCCCCAACAGCCAGCCCCACACAGGGCAGTGGGGGGAGAGGCCGACAGCCAGCCTGAGCCCTGAGACCCTGGGGGCGGGAGCCCAGTCTGGAAGGCGCTCTGCCAGGGGGTGCCTGGATGGCTCAGTTGGAAGGCGCTCTGCCTGTGGACAGAGATGCCTGGGACCTCAGCCACCAAAGCCTCCAGGGCCCAGGGGTGGGATCTAAGGAGGACGGGACAGACGTTCCAGGGCTTAAGCAGGTGAGCCGTCACGGGCCTTCCTGACCCAGTCAGAGCCCACCCGTGCCAGGCACTCCTCTCAGCTTCCCTGTCTCCTGGGGTTTCCCACGACCCGACAAGCCAACAGAGATGAACCCCTCTCTCCATAGTGGCCACCACGTGGTGTCATGCTAGGGCTCACAGGTCCTGGGTCTGGCCCCAGTCAAGTGTGGCCCATCCTGATGGCAGAGGGGACAGAGGCTGGAGGCCACAACTGCCCGCCTGGAGCCATCTGAAGCCGCTGGCCCCAAGTGGCTCCGCGGTGGGACAGACCTGCTGTCAGGGCGCCTCTGAGCCACAGACTGGGGGGCTCATGCCAGCACGGCCCCTGGCAGCCTGACACCCCAGCAGGCGCACCGGGGTCCAGCGTGAAAGCCGCAGGTAGTCTGGGGCCCTGGGCACCTTGGGAACGTGCCAGGCTTCTCCGTAGCTCAGCACCCCAAGGCCCTGGGGGGGCCCTCAGCGCCAGCCATGTCCTTCCAACAGCCTTACACCCTGGGGGACAGGGAACCCGTGCCAGCAGCCAAGCCGCGCACAAGGGGCTGGAACGGGGACCCCACCCAGCAGGGCTAAGGTGCGCAGCCCCGCCTCCCACGCTGGCAGGAGCACAGGCTCGGGGCACAAACCCGGGGACAAAATTCCCCCGGAGATGGGCTCTCCCCACAAGAAGACACTCCTCTCCCACAGCCACACCCTCCGCGCTAGAGCTGATGGAAGGCAGGAGGTCAGGGCCCACCAACCTGGCGCCATCCCGGCTTCCCCGCCGGCTGGCCAGCGCCCCCAGCTCTCCCCAGAAGCCCGCAGCGGCCCCAAGGGACGCCGCCCCTCCACGCCCCCACCCACCGTCCAGGCTCCCGGACTTGGCCACGAGAAGTTCATGAAGAGGCTGCCTCTTCTGGAGCCCAGGATTCCGGGCAAAGTGGGGCCACACTTCGGATGCAGCGCCCAAACCACGGAGGGTGAGCACAGCTCCCCGAGCCGCGCCGCGTGGAGCGTTCACAGGAGCCACGAGAGGGTGGCACGGCCAGCCCACCCTCGCGAGGAGACGGGCGACTGGCCCCACAGCACAGCACCAGCGAGCGCTCGGGGCCCGAGGCCGGACAGCAGGCCGCGCGCCAGGGAGGCCGTACCGGGGTTGAAGAGGACAATGGCGCGCAGGCAGCCCAGCTCCGTCTTGTCCATCTGCATGTCCCGCATCTTGGACACGAGCTCCGTCAACACCCTGCAGAGGAAGCAGGCCAACACCGCCGCCCGGTCAGACTGTGCCCCCGCCTGGACCACCCCTCCCCCGAGAAAGACCCCACGGACTGGCTCGGGATGTGGGCGTGGCCCTGGAGAGCCCATGGAAGGGCGAGGCCACACGGGGACGCTGCCCGCTCCCACGCCCGGCCTGTGCCCTCCCACCCGGAGAGGCGCTGCTTTCCTGCCCTCAGGATGGTCTGCATGTGGGATCTACCAGGAAGGGGCCCCGCGACCACTGCACGGAGGGGAGCCAAGGACCCAGACACGTAGGGCTAGTCCACTGCCGTGGCTCCCCACAGCCTGAGGCCGCTCCCTGGGGTCCACGGGAAAGCTGTTCTCCCCAGGATGTGGCCCTCCTTTATCCTCCCTAGCTGCCGGTGGGGGTTCTGCTTCTTGTCACCAGGCATTCATGGCCAAAGCAAGGCAGAGGGCAGAACTCTGAGCCACCCTCGGCTGGCCCAGCCCCTAACAAGGCAGTGGTGTCCTGCCTCCGTGGCCTGAGCTCCCCGACCTCCTCCACCTACTCACTGGCCCCCAAAACTCAATGGCCGTGCCCAGGGAGTGCTAAGTGCTCAGTGAGGCTGGACCACAGGGGAACAAAGGACAATGGCCTGGGGAGGGCCTGGACAGTCACCCCGAGGAGCCGGGGAGTCCCCGAGGGTCTGCAGGCTGCAGAGGAACAGATCCCCGGGAGCCTGGAGGACAGACTGGGAGGGGACGGGTGCTCCAGAGGGTGCCCCGAGGCCGGGGTCCCCCGCTCCATTCACTCGGAGGGCAAAGGGGAGCTGGTTCTCTCTGATGTTGTTCGCTGGGGTCTAACCCCGCACCTCCGTCACCATCACCTCTCTAGCAGCTGGACGCAGAACTGGCAGCTCGGAGTGTGGCGGGGCTGCATTTCTAAACCAAAGCAGACCCCAGGAGGCTGTACTCTCTAAAATGGCTTCTGTGGACAATAAAACGCTGCACTCCCTAACCGCCTTTGGTGGTACCCCATACGTTAGCTTGTTCAAGGCCCTGAAAAGTCCTGCAGCGAAGACACATCTATCCACTGTTCAGACCAGCACTTGCCAGGAGACGTGGCCACAACCCCCATCTGCGCTCGGCACGTCCCAGGAAGCTCACGGGCCTACTTCTCGGTTCTACCAACGGCCCTGCGGGGCAGCACACTTCCTGAGTTTACGTTCCCGGGGTGACGGCTGGGGGCTCTGCTCGCCTCTGACTGCGGAGCTCCCCCACTCAGGGGCTCCCTGGGAGCTGGCCACCACCTCCCCTCCCCTTGGCTGAGGCAGACGCCACCCAGGGCCCCGGAGCTGGAGCAAGGCAGATGCGTGTCTGGAGAGCGACCAGAATGGAGAGGCGGGGCTGCTGCCCAGCCCAGCGCTGTCCCTCCACGGGGGTGCCAGGGAGCGCAGGGGTGCGGGGAGGCGCAGGTGCGGTAGCACACACAGAGCTGGGGGCTCGCGGGCTCCCATGCTGCGGTCACGGCTCGGACGACACGGCGGCCGCTGCGTGACGGTAACTACGCTGGAATCCCCTCCTGTCGGAAGGTGTAGTTTCCTTCCCGTACAGGATGTCAAAGAAAAGAGCCCGAGAAACCAATCCGCACGTTCCGCTGTGCGGGTCGAGTGCCCCCAGCACATGGGCTTGCAGAGACGCGAACCTCCACCCTCGCACTCCTACTTCCACATGGAACAGAACGCGTGCGGAGCGGGCCGCAGACCCCACCTGTCGAAGATGGCGCCCACCCCTGCGCTGTGGGCGCTGTTCCGGTGGACGTGCAGCCCGGTGGCCAGGAGGATCCCGTCCTTCACGGCGATGGACCGGTGGGAGAAGGAGGCGATGAGCAGCTCATTCCAGCCTGAGGGGAGGAGGGTGCACGGTCACACGGCTCTGTCCCCTCCCCGATGGGGCTGCTGCTGAGCCCCACAGGCCGCGGGCTGTCGCACAACATCCCACAGCAGACTCTGTGGGCCCCACCCCCATGAGTGTGCCACAGAAACAAGGGTCCCGAGCACCGATGTTCGGGCAATGCCGCTTTCTTCCATGGTGCAAGCTCGGGCAATAAAGGTCCTGAGAAGTCCCGCGCAGAGCATCTTCTTGGGCTCTGTGTCACCCAGCTGCTCCCAAACCCATGTGCCCAGGGAGGTCTCTTCCCACAAAAGCAGGATGCTCGTGCCACGGAGGATGTGGGGGATTCTCTCTGGGACGGCCAGAGAGCAGCTGCCCACCCGGTCCCAAGCAGCAAACTCTCCAGTTACCACGTGCTGCACGGGGCACCAGGAGACAGTAAATCCTTCCACTGAAATAAGGCCTGTCAGAGCCTCAGGCAAACGACACTCTCTCTACGTAAGCTCCCAGCTCAGACAAACCGGTGTAGGTGTCTAGGGTTAAGAAAAAGCGCGGAAGCAAAACTTGAGATAGAAACGATTTCTGCGCCGGGTTCTCAATGACTCCTGTGGACGGAAGCCCCAAGCCAATTCCACAGAGACTGCCCTGTCCACAGCCTCGCTGCCCACGCCCAGAAAGCTCTGGGCTCCGTGGCACACAACGTCACACGGGCTAGCCCACTTCGCACTGACTACAATCCTACAGAACAAGGGACAGCCCCGTCTTCCAGAAGGGGAAACTGAAGCCCGGGGCAGGGAAGGGCTTACCCCATCACACAGTGAGTCCGGCCCCCCGGCCCCCGTCGCCTTCCCCTGGTGGCTCTGGGTGTTGGGTGTTATGCCCCAGCTGGAGTGAAAGCTCTTCCAGAAGGTGCTCCCGGCCCCCTCCCAGGCCCACAACGCCAGGGACGAGAGTTCTGCTGGGGGCAGAGCCGGCCCCAAGTGCATCTGTTCCCCCCATGGTCCCCCCCAGGGCAGGATCACTCTGCAGTCACGCTGCCTCTCTCTGTCATCACCCCCCACCCTGCGGCCTGCCCAGCCTCCCCCTACCTCCGGGCTGGCTGCCACCTCTCCCGCTGCCCCAAGCGCACCCAGGGCCTGGCAGGCACAGGGCCAGGCTGCCCTCTGATGTTCCCGCAGCGCCCAGCACGTGCAGATGGCCCGGCAGGACAGGGGGTACTCCCTACCGGCCCCCCAAAAGGCCCAGCGCCAGCACAGCTGGTGCACCCGTCCCTCCGGCAGGAACCTGCACCAAAGACCCTAGTCTCCGCGGAAACTCGGTCTCCACTTGGCATGCCGGGCACACGTCGGACACCGGGCCTGACCCGAACCCCGAAGCCTGTGCTCCCACCCCACTTGCCAGCACTGCAACCCCACGCAGAGGAGAAGCGGAGGCCTCAGTGCGGCGAGAGGGCAGAGCCCAAACCCTCCAGGGCAGCCCGTATTGGGCACACCGCCCCCGCCCTCTCCAGAGGTCCCCAGACAGCCCTCGACCCCTCCGAAGGCCACTTAGAGACCCGAAACCAATGACCTCCTTATGGGTAGGGGCAGCAAGGCCAGAGGGGGGCAGTGCCCAGGTGGGAGCCCCACACCGCAGAAGAAAGGGGTGTCCCAGGGTCCCACCCACCCATGGGTCCCCGGGGACCCGGCCCTCTCCCTCCCATTATCTTCCCCAGCCCGGGCCAGCCAAGCCACTTACCTGCTCTCAGCAGGATGACCTGGTCGTCCAGGGGTAGCTCAGAGAAGTGCGGGATCCGCTTGGCCCACTCGACCAGCGTGAAGAGCTGTTTGTCTGCTGCCTGGCAGATGTTGGTGACGGGGTCGTTGGGCTGGGCAGGGGGAGAGGCACGCAGTGAGCACCCGGCTGGGAACATGGCCCAGACCGGACCCCCCGCCCTGCGTGCTGCACCTGCCCTGGGCTGAAGAAGGGCCCCAGGGACCGTGTCCTAATCCCCTGAGCCTGCGGGTGGTGAGCCTGTGGCTGGTGCCGCTTTATGCTTCCCTTTGCGGGCATGATCGAGGGAGGGGTTTTGAGGTGGGAGGGCCTCCGGATGACGGGTGGGCCCAGTGTCAGCACAGGGTCCCCGCGGAGGGAGGCAGGGGTCAGAGACGGGACCCCGTGAGCAGGAGAGAAGCCGCTGGCTCGATGCTGGAGGAGGGCCTGGGCCGAGGACGCGGCGCCTCCAGCCCCGGGAAGGGCAAGGGGACGTCCTCCCCAGAAGGAACCAGCCCTGGGGACACTGCGACTCTCGTCCTGTGCCGCTGACCGTGGGCTTCGGACCTCCAGGACCGTAAGAGACTAAAACTGGTGCTGTTGGAAGCCCTCAGCGTGGGGGCCGAGTGACCCCAGGGCACAGTCGGGGAAACCTAGGTGCAGGCGTGAGTGCCGAGCTGGGGTGGGACCCTGAGGGGAGGAGACGGTGCCGGCCCCTCCGGGCCACTTCTTCCTACTGGGTGTGGAGACTGCACACAGATGGGGGCATCAGAGGCCTTCCCAGAAAGTTCTGGCCAGAAGGGGACTCTCCCCTCATTGTCACAGATGAGGAAACCAGGCAGGCCTCAGTGGAGCCCCTCCCCGGCTCCCTCTGGGCCCTGAGCGAGGGGGAGGACAACAACCACACACGACGGCCGGGGGCTCCTCTGAAGAGCTCCCGCCAACAGAAACCATCTGCCCTCAAGAGAGGTGCGGTCTGAACTCCCGGGGCCCGCGGGAAGGGCCCGCCGAGGGCGCGTGTGGGACGCCCAGTGACAAACTGGCACAGAGGCCACCGGGTCAGAAGGGGCTGGCGTGTGCCGATGGGGACATGGAGCTGCAGGGACAGGCATCAGCCACGGCTTCTGGGGCACACGGGATCCCCAGCCCAGGGTGCCAGCACCCAGAACCCCCCACACTGGCCCTCACCCCAAGTCCCTCCTCTGTCCCCTCAGCAGATTCCGTGCAATGGGGCCACGTGCCCCAGCCCAGCACCCCCAGGGGCACTCCCCCTCACCCTGTGATTCACGCGGGCACAGAGGCTGGCCTGCGCGGGGTCCCCAGCTCACGCGGCGACATGCCCAGCAGCTAGCACACCAGAGGCCAGGGCCGGGTTCCAGCAGGCGCCACCCTGGCCAGGCTCTGCTCTTCAGAGGCTCGGGGCAGCCCCGTCAGGGGAGAGCCCAGGCCCAGACAGGTGGAGAGGGGCCCAGGGAAGCCACGCAGGGGGGAGGCGGGGGGATGCGGGGGACACCTGGGAGGAGCCTCAGAGCTCTGCCACAGGCTGAATGAAGCCCAGGGAACCAGCCTCCCTGGCCACTGGCTGTTGGCCCCCAGGAGCCCACGAGGGGCCCAGAGCTGTCCCCAAGCCACTCCCGGGCAGGCTAGTGCCCTGACAGACGATGGCGGGACCCCCCAGCAGAGGCCCGAGGCTCCCCCAGGGCTCGAGAGGTGGCAGGTACCCTCCTGATGCTGAGTGCGCTGCACTGCTAACAAGCTGTCCCCGAAGGGGGACCCAGGCCAACCTAGAGGAAGCCGCAGCAAGGTCAGACGCAGGAAGGCAGGCACGTGCTGCCCCCGAGATGACAGGTACTCCCGCTCAGCCAGCCCCTCTGTGCGGCCAAACCAGGGGGCACCACGGCTTTTCCTAATGACGTCCTTACGTGACAAAACAGAAAGCTGACAGCCCTTTGTCCCTCACCCAATGTTTTCTGGAGTTTCTGTTCAGTCGTGCAAGCCTCGGAGCTGGCCGCCCCTCCCCTCCCTGGGACGCGGAGGGGTCGAGCCCCGTGTGCACCTTCTCCCTGACGGGGCCCAGAGCAGAGGGCTGAGCGGGGCCCTGGTGTGCAGGAAGTGCAGGGAAGCAGGGACGGCCCACCACCCGGCCACAGCGGCCTCTCGGAGCACATGGACCCTCCCGGCCTGGGATGAGGGTTGCATGGGAGCGCCCACGGGACGAGCGGGCAGGGCACCGGCTGGAGCTGGGCCATGAACAGCCGCTCACACGCCACCCCCAGCCACATGGCGGGGAGGGACAGTTACCACACCACACACCCCACTACTCACTGCCGTGCGCTAGGGGACAGGAAGGAACCTCTGTGCCATGTCGCAGGGCCATGAAGGCAGGCCAGGGGGAAAGGGGTCCCCGGGAAAAGTGACACCTCAGGCCAGACAAAGCCTGAGGAGGAATCAGAGGGAGCCACACGTGCAAAGGCCCTGGAGTTGCAGGAGCATAAGCGGGGTGTGTCCAGCATGGCAGGGGCCACTCTGGGCCAGGCGGAGGACAGAGGAAGAGAGGCCGGTGTGACCTCAGGGCCGGCCACAGGGCTCTGATCCCAGCCCCGACCCCACATGAAGGCACAGTGAAACCTCCCCACGACCTGCACACCTGGGGCAGGCGCAGGACGCCCAAAACCCAGCTGAGCAGTGGCCCCAGGCCACACGGAGCAGGAGAGCAGGTGCTGGCCCTCAGCATGGCCCATGACAGCTGGAGCTCCCATCCAGCAACACCCCCCAGGGGCCAACAGTCCCCAAGCAGTGCTGGCCCTTGCCGCCCCGGGGGAGGCCGTATGCGCAGGGCTGGCGCTCACCGAGTTGGGGTTCAGCCCCATGTTCGCGTCCACGTATGTCTCGGTCTTGGGCTCGACAGCCAGCTCCGCCTCCAGGATCTTCTCCACTGGCATGTCCTCGTTGGCGCTGCTGGTGGACTCCACCTCGTTCTCATTCCTGTCCTTGCCCCGCTGCCGTTCCTCCTGCACGGCTGTGCGGGAAGGGGGCAGTCAGCTTGCAGCTCCCTCGGCAGCCCCCTGCCCTCAGGGCCCAGCAGCCCAGCCCCGCCGAGCCAGGGTGCCCGCCAGGGCCACAGAGCTGGCCGAGCCCCGCCCCGTCTCTGCCCCAGGTCTGGCCTCCTGCAGCCACGCACGCCCAGAACACAGAGCACAGCCGCCCCTCGTTAACTCACACCCAACCGATGCCCCCACCGGCACCCGCCCGGGGCCCGGTGTACATCGGCCGGAGCACACAGGCCCAGTTCTCATGCAGCTGACCGACAGCCCGGCAGAGGTCCCGAGGTGCAGTAAGGGCTTCAGTGGACTACGGAGTCAAACAAAGCCAGGAAGGCTTCCCAGAAGCGGCACGGAAGACAAGGGGGATAGCTCAGGCAGAGAAGGCAGCGTACGCAGAGCCAGAGCAGAGCCGCTCCTGCCGGCTGGAGAGCCACTGCAAAGGGCGCCAGCGGGGCGAGGGCCGAGTTCCCGGACAGGGTCTGGCGTGCCACAGCAGAGAGACAGGATGGCACACACGTCTCCCGCCGCGGAAAGACGAGGGGGGCCCGGGGAGACCAGAAGCTGGAGCCAATCCCGAGCGTGATCCGGATGGCCTGGGCTGGCCCAGTGGGGGTGGGGGCAGCCCTGGGGCTAGAGGGCTGAGCACGGGGGTGGTCAGAAGCCGATGGAAGGAGGCAGAGGGAGGCATTCACTGCCGCACGGAGACCCACGTGGACAGAAGGGAGGAGGCCAGGGCAGCCCTGCGGCTGCTCTGCAAGGCAGCTCCCTCGGCAGCCCCCCTGCCATCAGGGGCCGAGCAGCGTGTTTGCAGAGCTCAGACTGCAGAGCCCGTGCAGCTCAAGCTGCCTCTCCCAAGAGGGGCCAGGCTGTGCACCCCACCCAGAGCCCCACGAGCACCTGACGTGGCTCCTGAGGCTGCTGCAGCCTCCCAGGCTGACCCCCACCTCCAGCCCCTCTGCTCTGCTAGGAGCACCGAGGGCCCTGGGCCGGGGAAAATGAGTCAGCAGCGGGGAGAAGTCACAGCCTGCGGCAGGCTGAGGGGCCGGGAAGGGCTGTCTACGCGTGAGCCTGAGCCCAGTAGGTATGCCGGGGGCACCTAGATGCCATCACAGCAGCACCAGGTGGGCCTCCGCCGAGCCCACCCAAGCCCACCTTCTGTGGTCCTGCCCTCCCGAGCCAGACACGTTCAGACATCCCCCTCCACCAGAGGCCTGGGGTGGCCATGGCCTCCGCAAGGCCGGCTCCTCGGCCCCTACCCCAGTCAAGGCCCTCGGCTTCTTGGGGCCCCTGGAGATCCGACCACGGAGTGGGAGCTTGGTGAGGTGACTTCAGAGTGTAGCCTTGAGACCTCTGTCCACATGGCCATCCAAACCGAGAGGAAGGGCCTAGAAATGGCCCTGCGCTGCAGAGCCCAGGGGCCGTAGACCCCTGGGGAGTACCCGGGCACTGACGGGGCTGGGCCCACACCGGGTCCAGAAGGCTCCTCGTAAGAGGTGGAAGATTATCCGCATGGCAGGCCTGGGTCCCTCATAACATGCCGAGTGGCACAGGCCGCTCACTCCCTTACCAGAAACCCCAGGGCTTTGAGAGCTGGGCAGGTTCTGGCAGCAGCTGGTCCTCAGGAGACAGCCCCAGGCAGCCCCCTACCCCAAAAACCCAGCAGGCCATTCTGCTGAGCCAAGCACCCCACAGACCTCATGGGCCCCGCAGAACCTTCACCTGGACAGACGCCCAGACCACCCGGACCCTCGCCACCCCACTCCCTGGCTGCACCCTAAGCTGCGCCTTGGAGAGGGCCTGGAACACAGCCCGCTGCTGGGGGACCCGAGAGCAGAGCATGAAGATCACATACAGTGACGTCTGTGGGAAGCAGAACCTGCCCAGGGCACGCTCCCGCACAGGAGCCAGTCAGGTGAGCTGACCCCGACAGCTGCACGGCCTCTGGCCCACGGCCCAGCTTCCGGCCGGCCTGGAGGTGCGGGCTCAGCCCAGGGGCCTGGAGGCCCTCCCCAGGCTGCCGGCCAGACGCTGGTACCGCTCTCCCTCCACCAGGCCTTCCTTAAGCGATCTCCCACTCCTTGCTTCTGACCCATCCCAGACGGACATCCCCAAAGTCAGATCGGAGCCCCAGTCCCTCCAGAGCCTCAGCCTGGCACCCTACTCTCACCCCCTCACACTTCCCTGGGACTCCGCGCTCAGCACCCTCTTTCCTGGTCCAACGTCTCGGGGCGGTGCCTTCTGGAGTGTGGATGGTGTGGCCCCTCCCGGGGCTTCCTGAGCACTGTGGCCCCTGGGCCTCAGATGGGGCTCAGCCTCCTCTCTAGGCAGTCACACACAGGTCCCGGTTCTCGCAGATGCCCACTGTCACGGGACCCCGCCTTGAACCCCCAGGCCCACCCCCCTGCTCTGGCTTGGAGGGCCCGAACTCAGGCTGCCTGACCAGTCCCTCTCCCTTGTGGCTCCCTGCTGGGTTTGCCAAACGCTGAGGGACCGGCAGGAGGGAGGAGGGCGGGACGATCTCAGCTGCCACCTCCACCTAAGCCCACAGCTCCTGAGGAGCAGCCCTCTCCCGGGGTCCACAAGCCCTCACTCCCCTCACTCCTCCAGCCCAGGGCTGGGAGGGCTCCCCGATGGTGCTGGCCCCAGGGGTCCCCCAGGCCTGCCTGGTTCCCACAACACGGCCCACGGCTCCCTCACAGTTCACAGGAACACCTCTCGACCACCCGGGGGGCCCCGAGGGCAGGCCCCAGTCCCCCGTGCACTGACGAGTGGCCGTTTAGAGACAACCCCGTACCACAGGCTACACTCTCCGAGACCCAGAGCACTGACTCAAGCGGGGGACCTGCCGTCCACGTAGCAAGTCTCAAGGACGGGCCAGCTAACACCTTCCCACCACACCGGCTGGGCCAAGGAGCCCGGCAGGAGGCCCTCAGAGTACTTGCAAGCCTGGCTCTTCCAGAAACTCTGACAGCAGGGGGGGTCTGCAGAGGGCACTCGACCTGGCAGGCAGGTGGCAGGGCTGCGGCCGGCACGCTGATCTCCGGCCCCTCTCTAGCCAGGCTTCCAGACCCCAACATGGGCGGGGCCCGGGCGGGGGCGGGGCACCTCCTCTGTCACCCCCAAGGCCACAGTGCATGGGATGACAGGCCAGGAGAGCCACCCCAGCAATGTGGCCAGCAGCCAGGCGACGGACCCTGCATCCAGGCAGGCCCATGTCCCTGAGACCCTGAGGATGGGGCGGTCCCCAAGGTCTGTGCTCTGGGCAGAATACTAAGCTGTCAGAGCCAGGACATGGCTGAGAGGCGCCTCGCCTTACCAGCTGGGGAAATGGGCCCAGAGCAGCAGAGGGGCACGGCTGAGCTCACAGGACAGTGGGCGGATCAGACAACCGTGTGGCCCCGCTTCCTCAGGCCTGGAGGGGGGAACCACAGCGCTGGCCCCGGGCCGGACCCGCGACGCACTCACGCCTCTATGCCTCTCGCCCCCACACTCTTCACGCGGAGCCAGGGGGATCTGCTCCCACGGCACAGACGGGACTGACCGGGTGGCCCCGAGTGTGGGGGCAGCGCCCAGAGCAGCGGTGGGTGGGGGTCCCCAGCACCTGCCTCCTCCGTGGGGGCGGCGCGAATTAATTAGCCAATGCTCCGTGAAGCACTTTGAAGCCGTGGAGGGCCGGCAGCTCTGAGCGGCATCATTATAAATATTATGGTTTTATTTATAGACGGCGGAGTTGGCAGGAGGGAGCCCGGGGATTTATGTTTTGCCAGCTCAATCACCTTTTAGATGTAGTCATGTTTGACTTACGTTCTGCTGGCGCCGGGAAGCCTCAGGCAAGAGGCGTCTGCGAACACAGGGCCTCATTATCCCCCCAGGCCTGAGCACTGTGGGACCCCGGGAAGACTGGAGAGGCACAGGCTGGGGGGGGGGGTCTACACCCAACGAGACCAGGGTCCCTGGCATCAGGGGAGATGCTGCTCCCCTCGGCCAGAGCAGGCCACCCCCGACCTGCTGCCGTGCCCGCTGCCACCCCTCCAGGCTGCTGGGCAGGCAGGAAGCCAGGAGGTGGGAAGGGGGCGTCTCCGGGAGGCAGCGCCCCAGCCTGCTGCTTCCTCTGCTTTGGGCACTGCCAGCCGGCTGGGCCCTTCCTCTGTCCCTCGTGCAGCTCCCGGGGAAGGCAGGGCTGACGGTCACCAAAAGACCCTGGCCCAGCTCCCCTTCTTCAGACCCAGAGAAGGGATGCCCTGCAGACTGTGCTCTCTAGCTCAGAGGACAGATCCCTCCTGCCCTCAGGGCACTCAATCCAGGACAAGGAGTCGGTACGCGAGAGTGACCACACACCCACTCACACACACACGCTCTCCACTCTCCCACCCCACACCACCAGGCACAGGGCGGCCACTGCCCCGTTCGTCCCAACGAGCCCGCGGGGAGCCGGCTGCCACCCCCACTGTCACATGCGGAAGCAGAGGCTCGGAGAGGCAGTCACTTGCTCGATGTTGACAGGCCAGCGCCGGAACCCAGCTGGGCTCTTTCTCCACAGTAGGAATGTGTGGGGTGATCGTGCACGCACACGCACACACACACGCAGTCAGGCGACGGAGCTCAGAGAGCAAAGCCAGGCAGGAAGGAAGCAGGGAGAGGCCTTCCTGGAGGAGAAAGAAGGAAACAGAGAGGCGGGCAGCCGGGCGACCCTCAGCCTGGGTCAGCGTCACCCCACGTTGAGGGTCAGGTCCCCCCATCAGACAGGAGCACCAGCAGCCTCCCCCCAAGCCCTGCCACCCTGCGCTGCACCAGACAGGCCTGGGCTCAGCCTGGCAGACGACTGGCATTTCCCACATGGGCCTCGGCCCCCACCTCCCCGGGGAATGCTGCAGAGCGAGTCCCAGGTGGTGCTTGTGTGCACAGGCCCCTGCATTGCCCAACAGAGATGCTATCTGCCCACAGCATCCCTCATTAGCCGGCACCGAGGAGGGGTCCCCATCAGCTCTGAGCCAGAGCGAGCCCCGCCCCCGAGCTCTCCCTGCGGTCACCCGGTCCAGGTGCCAACCCCGAGCTGCTCCCTCCCGCACTGCACCGGCTGACGCCGTCTGGGTGCGAGCCTGCTTCCTCGCGTGGACCAGGGGCGTGACCACAAGCCTCCCTGAGGGGCCGTGCAGCCCAGGCCAGCCCGCGGAAGCCAACACCTCACATCCTACGTGCTCCAGGCCAAGACCGCTGGGCACGCCCAGCCCCCAGCCCCCGAGCTGCCACGCTGTCCTGTTGCTGCCAGGGGCCCCACCTCGGCTCCAAGACAACAGACAGGAAAGGAGCGGTTTCAGGACCGGTTCCGGGGGCCACGGGGGCCAGTTCCCAGCACCCTGCCACAGGCCTCCAGGCCTGGGAGACCATGGAGCTCCCTGCGGGGCTGGCACCAAAGTCCCACCGGGGCCACTGGTCGCTCCGGCCAAGACTGAGGCTGTGCGCTGGGCCCCGCGCACCAGGAAACACGCCGCAGAGCCGCACGCCGGGCAAGCACGGGTAAGAGGCCCGGCTTTATGCTGTTGTGTTTGAGGCACGAGAGAGCTGCACGTTCGTGACTTATAAATCCCGGACGAGGCAAAGGGGGGGGGTGGGTCCTGACAGGATCAGGTATTTATCTAACGGCCCATAAATCAGGTCTCGAGGGCTGTGTGCTGCCTCGGGAATGCGCCCAAAGCACCAGAGTTATCCATCTGACAAGAGAGCAAGGCCAGAGAAATACACAGGCTGGCGTGATTCTGGACCAAGCTGACGAGGGCAGCCCGGGCCTCCAGCCCCCAAGTGCCCACCTCTGCAGCCCATCTGTCTGTCTGGGAATGTAGGGCAGCAATCCCACAGCACGGGCGAGGGAACCAGAGGGAGTGTGGCAATGGGGCGGGGTGCCCAGTGAGGCCCCACACACAGCAGGTGCTTCTAACAGCCACTCCCGACAAGACCCTGTCACTGTGGGCATCGGGGCAGGGGCCGGACCAGGCCTCCCAGCCCTGGGCCTCTGTGGCTCCACTGGGACAGGACAGGACCATCACCCACTCTCTCCCAGGCCTGGCAGGGGAGGGGGTCAGGCAGCTAGAGTCTGATGATGCCTAAGCTCCAAGCGGCCAGGCCGAGGGGGCCTGAGGAAGAGATCAGCATTCACTGGACCGTCCAGGGACCCACGGGGGGGTCACTGTCTGAGGCTGGGAACAGCACCCAGGCCTCGCAGTGTGCCGTATCTGCTGATGTTCTCGGGCTTTGCGCACACCGTGCCTTCCGGCTGGGCTCATACTCTCCCTGACATCCTTCCATTCTTAAGGCATCAGGCTGGACATCTCCCCGCAGCTGGGTTCCCCAATCGACACCGACTGCACCTGGGGGCCTTGCCTGGTAACATGACAATCACTTTCAGTGGACGCATGCCCACAGCTCACTGCCGCATGCCCAACACCCAGCATGGCGCCTGGCACCAGGAGCACTGAGCTTGGCAAGCGAGTGGTCTCAGGCACTAACCCAAGCTCACTCTGTGCTAGGGTGTCCTCGAGGGAGCCTGAGCCTCCCCCAGCACGCTGGCGCCCGGCCTTCTGCCCAGGCCCCACGCCTGGGCACACAGCCTGGGCACACACCAGTCCGCTGCCCACCACGCGCTCACCCTGCCTGAGTTCCCATCCCAGCAACAACACTGCACAGACCACCCTCAGCAAGCCCTCCCTGATTATGGGGGCATCCAGAGGAACCAGGACCAGGTGCACCCCTCCTCTGGCTGGGCACGTGCTTACTCTGCCCCGTGATGGCCTAAAGGAATGAGAACAGACACCAGGAGCCAGAGGCCTAAGTCCCACCTGGCACGTGATCTCAGACAAGCCCTGGACGCTCTGGGCTTCAGTTTCTCGGCCTGTACAAGGACAAGTGGGTGGACCAAGCGCTACAGGAAACAGGCCCCCGATCAGGAAGGCCTGGGGGCTCACACTCCGCATAGCCCGGGCCAGCCCCTGCAGCTCAGCGCCGGAGCCCCTGAGGCTCCCCTTGCCAGGAGTGGTGCCAACTGCAGGACGTCCCATGTCCTGCTTGCCCTTGTAGCCTCGAGCAAGAAATCCTGCAGGACTGTGTGGCCCAGCTGGGGTCTCAGTTTCTCCACAAGAATAACCGGGGCGAAAACAGGAAATGCGCTGAGAACTGCAGCACCGCAGGTGAGAGTCCTTGGCGGACTGGAGGCACCAGCCCGGGGACCCCGTCAGGAGCAGTGCTGGACAGACGGGGACAGACACACAGCCCCTGATCCCAGACAGCACCTCCCCAGCCCCACGGGGCCCCAGGCACGAAACCCAGTGAGATGAACCCCCCACCGCCCCGCTGCATTCAAGCACAGGGGCAGACTGTAACCCAGCGAATCCACCCACGATGCAGGCGTCACCAAGCCTACAGATGGGGAAACTGAGGCCCACAGACGGCGAGGGGCTGGGCGGAGATCACACTGCAAAGCTGGGGCCAAGGGCTCAGACCCAGGTCTGGCTGAATCACTTGACAAGTTCAATGACCTCAGGGGAGTGTCCCTCCACGGTGTCCCTAACAAATGCTGTCGATAAAACGGGCACCCAATCTAAGCCCAAGAGTCCGGCTACTCTGAGGACCTGGGTGCTGCTAGGCACCTCCTCCAGGTGGGCAGGAGGAGGCAAGGCTCAGGGTGACCCCGGGGTCACCCGCATGGCCTTGGGAGCTCCCTGCTCCACTCCGCGCCCTCTCCAGCGCTGTCCTGCCCTGGCCTCCTCGACCAGCCCCTCTCCAGGCAGCCGGAACACGGCCCCTGGGCACCTCCTGCCCCGTCCCTCACCTCCAGCCCCTGCCCTCACTGTGCTTCCGCCCTCACCCGGGGCCCCGGGGGCCAGGCTCTGGGCCGCCACGACCTTGAGGAGGGGGCTGTGAGCAACGCGGGTCCGCCACAGGGCTGGGAGGACGCTCGCAGGCCCCTCTGTGATCCCGGTGCCTGGCAGCAGCGGGCTCTGCAGGGAGCGGGCGCCGGGGCAGGCGGGACATGGGGGGCCGGCCCCCCCGGACCCCTGACCCCCACCCCCCCAGCACCCCCGCTCCCCCGCACCCCCCCGCGGGCACCCACCTTCCCGCTTCATGCCCATGGCCAGGCACTTCTGGTAGCGGCAGTACTGGCAGCGATTGCGCTGGCGCTTGTCGATCAGGCAGTCCTTGTTGTCCCGGCAGGTGTAGGTCAGGTCCTTGCGCACCGTGCGCTTGAAGAAGCCCTTGCAGCCCTCGCAGCTGTACACCCCATAGTGCTTGCCTGCGGGGGGGGGCCCGTGAGCGCGCCGCCCCGCCCCTCCCGGGGGCCCGCCCGGCCAGCCCTGCACCCCGCCTGCGGGGCCCCGCGCCCCCCGGCGGCCTACCTGAGGAGCGGTCCCCGCAGATGGCACAGATGTGCTTGGTGAACGACGCCATGTTCCCTGAGGGGTGGGCCGGGACTTTGAGGACACCATTGAGGCCCAGCGGGGGCTTGATGTCCTCGCTGCTGCTGACGGGGTTCATGGGTGAGCTGAGCTGAGGAGGGAACATCGGGGGTGTCCAGGGGGCACGTGCCAGCGTCCCCCCCGCACCGGCCCCATGGTAAGGACGATGCCGACGTACCCCCACTGCACAGAGCGGGAAACCGAGGCCCACAGAGGGGCCCTGCCCGCCACAGGCCACACAGCGCAGGAGGGGCAGGGCCCAGCTGCTGGAGGCTGCTCTGCCTCCCATGGCCGACCCCAGGCCTCAGGGCAGTCAGGGGAGGACCCCCGAGGCCCTGCTCACACGCCCTGCCCCTCGCCGGGCTAAGTAAGAGCGGCCGCCCATTACTGAGCATGCCCGGACAGGACCGCGTGAACTGGCGACCGTCCCCGTGAGGCAGGCACTCTGGGGATCCCCAACCCACACACGGGCACTGAGGCCTGGTCACAGCAAGGAAAGAGCGGGGTCCACACCGCAGCCCGCCCCCCCCGCCGGGGCCTCAGGGGGCGGGGCGGGGTCCTCCGGTCACGTGGGCCCGGGCGCAGGGCGGAGCCAGCAGCCCCCCGCCCCGCCCCGGCCGCAGCCCGCGAGGAAGCGTGGGAAACTCACCAGTCACCCTGGCAACAGCTGCGCGCCGCGGTGACACAGCAGTTTTGGTTCTGCTGCGTCCAGCCCCGCGCTCCTGCCAGCGCCAGGGCCCAGAGGTGCTTCCCGCGGCAACCCGCAGGCTGGCCTGTCTGCACGGGCGCCGGGACCCCGGCCGCGCGGCCCCCCGCACCCCCACTTCTGCAAACCCCTGAGAGAGGCGGAAACCGGGTGGTGCGGACGTCCCCGGGGAAGGCCGGCAGGCGCCACGCTGCCCCCTGGTAGCCCCGGGCCCCTCCTGCCGGCGGGAACCTCGCCTCCTTCCTTCCCCCCCCCCCCCCCCCCGCCGGTTTTCTCACGGGGCAGGAAGAACTCGGTGCTCAAAGCACACGAAGCAGAAACCACCCAAAGCCTCCTTCCACGCTGGCCTCTGTGCGGCCCGGCCCGTCCTCGGTCCCTCCTCCACCCAGGTGGGCCGTGTGGCTGTGAGGACACTTAACCCCCGTGAGACTCGGGTGGGGTGCGGCCGCTGCACTCCGTCCCCGAGGCACCAGGAGCACCCCCGGGGGAGCACAGGGAACGGAGAAGGGGCACGGTGGGCTAAGTGCTCCGGCGCCCGGGCTTGGCTCCGTGTGCGCGCCCCTCGGAGCGCAGGAAAGCCCCTCCCCGTTTCCCAGGTACAGATGTGGAGGCTCAGGAGGGTCAGGGGACTGGCGGAGCAGCATGTTAAGCTCGGGGCTCTGAGTAGCAGGCGGTGAGCTCCGGGGGGCTCCATGCATGCTGCAGAAGGGGAAATCGAGGCCCCAAGAGGCCGGCTTGCCCAGAGCCACTCGGTGACCCCATCCATCAGACACGGTTCACTGGGTGCCCAGCCAGGTGCTCAGAGACACAGTGCTGCAGAGCTTGTGGGCCGGGTGGGGATGGGGGAGGGGGGTGGGGGGGACAGCAGGGCAGTGGCAGGGCCTCCGGATCACACCTCGTCCATTCACTGTGTGACTTTGGGGAAATTACTCAGTCACTCTGCGCTGGAGGTCCCCGGGGCCGTGTGCAGGACCGAGGGCTGCCGTCAGGACAATGGGGCGGACGCGCTGCGCCAGGGCTAGGCCTCCAGGAGGAGGCGCCCCCAGTTGGTCCCAGGCAGAGGGGCCACCGAGCCGCCCTGTGCAGGTGGGGAAGCCGAAGGACTGTTGGAAAAGGGCACCAGAGGGGTGTAGCTGGGGGCGGGGGCGGGTCCCCACAGGCTCAACTGCGGGGAGCCACCCAAGACACGGGAGCAGGAGGCCTGTCCCCATACTGTGGGAGTCTGGCCACAACTCCACGTGGCTGGATCCACTTGGAAGCACCAGGGAGAGGAACCTGGGTATTTCCTCTTTCATGCTTGACCACATCATGCTGGGCAGCTAGCGGGCCACCTGCCCTCCCGCCTCCCATATGTGTGCAGGCCCTTGGGACTGCTGCCTGCTCTAGGTAAACTGAGGCAGGGCCACAGCAGTGAGGAGGGCTGGCCGGGGCCCCACAGGGGAAGGAGCCACAGGCAGGATGGACGGTCAGTGCTGCTCTCCCGGGCCCAGGCTTCCCATGAGCAGAGTAGTCACGCTGGGGAGCCCTAGGACACCCTGCACGTGCGGGGAGACGAAGGCTGGGCTGGGAACGCCACTCACTGCAGGCCTGGGGCCACCCACCAGGGCAAGGCTGCTAGGGTCAGGGGTCGCTCTTCCCCCTCCCCAGTTCTGAGCTGATGGGCCTTGGGCTGGGTCCACAGCTCCCAGAACAGAGCATGGAGCGACTCCTGGGGCCTCGTTCTGCCTTGCACATACCCCTCCCCAGCGGGCTCTGCAGCCCCCCACCTGTGGGGGACTGCTCTCCTCCTGTACCCCACCCCACTTCACTCTGGGGAGACCCCCAGCACCAGCAGCCCCTCGCTGGAGCCTGACAGCCACGCGGTGGGGCCAGGGTGGGGGCCTGGTCCCGTTTCCCCTTTCATATCCTTGACATTCATCTCAGTTCCCGCTGGAGCCTACAGCACTTACTAAAATAGCCACCTGCCTCTTCGATGCCCTGCCAGGGCCTCCTGCCGCCTCACGAGGCTCCTCTCTTCCGCACCCACCACGCCCTTCCTCCTGAGCCCACAGCAGGCCCCCTCCATCACCCACGGCCAGAACTGGGGTTGAAGACTCAGGCTGGCCACACGCAAGAGCAGGTCCTCAGCCTCGCCAGCCTCACACTGCCATCGAGGCAGGGGCAAACCCTATGACGTGCACTCGCTTCACCTGGATGCCCTGTCCCCGAGGCCTCACAGCCACAGGACCCCCGACCAAGAGTAGGCAGCGCCGGCCACCCCACTGGCCTGAGCGCATCCCGTGCCAGGGAAGCTTTGCTGGGCTGGGGAGGCCTGGATGCTGTGCTGCCCACGGCCGGCCAGGTGTGGCGAGCAGGCTCTGGGACGAGCTGGGGACGCCCCTGGGCCCAGTGCAGACGGAGCCCCCAGACCAGGAAAGGACATGGGGCCGTTTGCGCACTTGGCCCAGCCCAGACCCCCAGGCAACCACTTCTGGGCAGGGTCAAGTGGGGTGGACTCAGGTGTTGACGGCGCTCCCCGGCTGTGTGGGGGGTTCGAGCAGGCAGCGCTCGGCAGAGCACCAGGCCTTCCCCAACAACAGCAGAAGTCGGAGAACCTTGCTTGTTCCGGCAACCATGACTTCGCGGTTGTGGTTTTGGGGCAGGGGGTGGGGCATGCCCCCCTTTGAACTCCACCCACACTCCCGTGAATATGGGGAACCCCAGGTTTCCAAGACAAGCTGCTGAAGCCCAGAAGCTGCACTCACTCCAGGAAGGAGCTATGGGGGCGCAGCATTCAGGGGAGACTGAGGCCTACCCGGGAAGGGCAGCCAGAGGAGAGGCTGAGCACGGGGCAGGGGGGCGGAAGGGGGTGGGCTCAAACTGTGGCAAAACTCACTGTGGCCCAACTGACTGATGGACACATAGACGGGCGGCCGGCCACAGGACAGTAATGACCATCTGGGACACACCGGGTTTGCTCCCCCCCAGGCCCAACTTTTGCCCTGACCTCCTCACCAGCTTCAAGGGGCCTGGAGCCCCTTTTCACACACAACCTGGGTTCAACCAGCACCCACTAAGTGCCAGGAACCAGGCTGTGTGCAGAAAATGACAGAAAACAGGACAGACGTGGTCCCGAAAACCCCTCACTCCCCAGTACCGCCCCGCCCCTGCCCCCAGATGGGTGACTGGTACCAAGTGGCAGGCGCCCCCGAGGTTTAAGGAGTGTCACTGCCACGCCCAGGCTCCTGCTATGCACGAGCCCTCAGGGTGTCAGGGACAGGTGGCAGGCCCAAGACCAGCAGGGAGCCTAGTGGGCCTGAGGGTCGGCAGGTGCCTGCCTCTGTCACGGTCCCCAGGAGGCAGGTGCGGGCTCAGTCTTCAGGTGCCCTCTCGCGCCCTGCATGGCACTGTGCTGCCAGCAAGAATGGGGGTGGGGTGGCTATGCTAAAAATAACCTGGCCAGGCCCAGGAAGGCAGCCGAGTCTACCCCATGCCAGCACCTCAGGCCCCCTGCCTCCTCTGGGGCCCAGATGACATGACAGGGGCACGGGAGCTCTGCACTGATGCCCGAGGCCCCAGCCACCAAAGGCTGACAAGGTCACTCTGGAAAAGCCAGCAAGATCCTCCACCAAGGCCAGCTCTAGGGGCCCAGCCAGACGGGCAGCGGGCTGGCTCCAGCTCAGTGGTACCCCAGTCCTCCTGCGCCAGGAACAAGGGGGGCTGCCCCGCAGGTGGCGTGGCAGCAGGGGGCTTGGGAGCCCATGGGACGTGGCTGACACAATTAGATGTGTGGCTCTGGGCAGGGACTCCTTCACTTCAAGTCTCTCCCCAGCAGGCTATCCTGAGGCTCCGCGGAGATGGTGCCCCAAAGGTCTCCATCCGGGGGGCCTCATCCACCGGGGAAAGAATGGCTGAACCCAGACTTGGACTCGGACCAGTAACGGAGCCCTGCCAATTTCAGGAAGGACAACCCCAGAGAGAGGAAAGGCCTGCTAGGATTCAGGCAGGTCTCCTGGCCACCCAGCAAGAAATCCACCGGGAACCACACGGAGCTGGGAGAGGGGAGACCCAGCTGGGCCCTGGGGCTCCTTCACAACGTAGGGATCTCTGGAAGAGCTCAGGACAACTCTGCAGGGGTGTGGACAAGAGGCGCCCAGGAGAAGGTGGACTGGGCCTCCAGGATCCCCACCACAAGAATTGGACCAAGCCAGGCCCTGCCAGGCACCAGTTGCTTCCCGATTCAGAGACAACCCCGAAAGCCAGACTCTTCCAAACACAGGACTGTGGAAGAGACCACCCAGCCTGAGGAGGATGCATCTGCACAGAGCCTGGACACATTCCCCCTGGGATCTGAAACCACCTGGCATGGGCTGAGCAGAGGCCAGGAGGGAAGGGCCAAGAAGGGGCAGGGGCTCCAGGGAGGTGGGTTTAAACCTGAGAAACACAGAGCCCCCCCCTTACACAGCCAGGCCACAGGAACAGAGAGCCCCCAAGACAGGAGGGGCCCCAATGGCGTAGATGACCAGCTGCAGGGAACTTGGCTGATAACCTCTGAGAGTCAAGGGCTGGGGAGTCAACCAGAGTTGGGCTCAAACTCAGGCTTAAGCCGCCTCTCTGAGGCTCTGGTTCCCAGAGATAAAGGTTGGAAATGACGGCACCTGCCCCCCAGGGTCCACAGGAGGGGCCCCGCCTCTGCACTTACCTGGGGGCTGCTGGTGCCAAAGCCCAGGGTCGGCGTGGTGGGCACTGACATGGAGTGGGGGCCCATGGGGGAGCTGATGACCGAGAAGGGTGGGCCCATGCCATTGATGGGGGAGCTCAGGGTGCTGATGGGCGAGTGCAGCTGTCCAGGGGAGCCGAGCGAGGAGCCGATGCCAGGCCCCAGAGAGGGGTGCAGTGAGGGGGCGGCCATGGAGCCACGCCCCGTGGGGGAGTTGAGGGACGAGGAGTTCACCTGGGTGGAGAAGTCTGCAAGACAAGAACCCAGAGGATGGCAGTCAGGAACCCACACTGCCCGGCCTGCTCCCCCAGGGCACGGAGACCACAGCGAGGCCAGGCCCCGGCGCCCCCACGGTGATCCTAACGGCTCATGCCACAGAGTCCCACCAACGTGAGGCCAGAGCACAGGGAGCCCCCCCTCCCAGACGGCACCCCCGACACCCACTGGTCCAGCAGTGGGGCTCAGGCTGGGCCGGAGGAGGCAGATGCAGGACCAGCAGGCTGAGAGCAGGCTCTCCGATGCCCATCCAGGCAGGGAGGCCAGACAGCCGCCTGCTCACCACGAGTGCCAATCCCTCTGCCCGTGTGCTCAAGGGGCGGGGGTAAAGGTGTGGGAGTAACAGTAAAAACCACGCGGTTGATGTTTTCCGAGTGCCCACCATGTCCTCGGGGTAGACTCGGGCACGGAGCGGAGAGCTACGTGGCCAGTACTCTTATTGCCCCGTTGTACAGACAGGGAACCGAGGCCCTGTGTGCCTACAGCTGCCCGGGGCACAGCACGTCTGCCACCAGGAGGCTGACCCTCTCTCTGAGTTCTGTGGCCTCAACCCAACAGACCACCCAGCCCAAGACTGCTCAGACGCGCCGGGGGCCACGGCCCTCCAACCCGCGAGACCCCCGAGAGATGCCCGCTTCCGAGTGGGCCTCGTGGACAGGGCCGGGGGGCGTGCCAGCCCACAGAGGCTGGGGGGAGAGGCCGGGACCTCCCACACACAGGCTTTCATCTCAGGGATTTCAAAGCCCCAACAAGAGCTAATGAGGCCTCCCCACCCCACCTTGAGGGCTCAGCAGGAAGAAGCCTCCCGAGGAGGAAGGCTCTCAGGTGGTGAATCCGCTGCCCACGGCGGGTGGAACACACCAGCGAGAACTAGAGGGGCCCAGAGGCCGCAGAGCGCCACCCCCACTGGGCGGAATGCCCTGGGCAAGCCCGGGCCCCTCCTTGGGCCTCAGCCTTCCCATCTGCAAACTGCTCTCTCCCACAGGGGACTGGCCTCCGACCGCAGACACCCCAGATCAGGGGGCCCACCCCGGCTGCACCCCTCGAGGCCCCGGGGACCACTTGCCTCCCTGAACCTTGGAACGGCTGTGTTCAGAAGGCCCCCGTGAGTCTCGGGGAACAGACACCATCACGCGGGGGACACCACTCAAGCGGCCCAGTCAGGACTCAGCACACGTGACTCTGGCGAAAACCCTGATCCAGGGATTTAGGAACATGTCCCTGGAGATGCTGGGGTGGCCAGCCCGGAGGGTGGGGTGGTCCTGGCGAGAACACAGGAAGCTCTGCCACCCCGCCAGATGCCCTCCCCTGGGAGCTTCCACCCGCTTCACTCTCGCAGCCCCCGGCCCGCTGGGCACTTCCTCCTTCTCCCCGCTCTGTGGGACCAGGGGCCCAGGAAGCCAGCCCAGAAGCCCACAGTCCAGCCAGGGGTGGCTGAGCCTGCCTGCACCCTAACTCCACCGGCAAGCAGCCTCATCCGATTCATCTGAAACTAGCCGTTCACAAAATTGGGGATCAACCATTTCACTGAACTTGGAAATGAACCCTAGAGGAATTCCAGCCACACTGGAGGGTAGCAGCGCCTGTCGGCAAGGGTAGGTGCTGCAGATCCACCCCGTTAGTCCTGAAGTGCCCTGAACACCGTGTGCCCAGAGGTCCGAGCCCCTTAACTGCCCCAGGAAGCCTGGGGGGAGCAGCAGGGCTGACAAGAGAGGACAGGCAGGGAGAGGTGTCCGAGCACAGCAGACCCAGGCCCGGCTGCAGGTCCTTGGTCCACGGAGTTCCTATGGACCTGTCCACTCATCGGAGACAGACAGGGAGACTGAGGCACAGAGCGCCGGTGTGAGACTCGCCCAAAGGCATGAACGCAGAAATCCGCAGCTGCCCTGCATCAGGCTAGCAGGGACCCATCGTGGCCTGACTCTCCGGCCCACAGCCAGCCCTGGACGAGGGCCTGGCGCCGGCTTCACCCCTGCCCAAGCCTGGGCTTTCAGATCTGCAGGAGCCAGCCACAGCCTGGACCAGGGCTGCCCCCTCCACGCGGTCAGAGAAGCGCCTCTCCGACTTCGGGCTGGAAGCGAAGGGGCAGCAAGATGGACTGTGCGAGAAAGCTTCAGCGGACCCTCTGCAGGAGAGCACAGAGATGGCGGGGGGGGGGGGGGGGGGGGGCTGGCGACAGTCAGGGGCATCCGGGGCTCCCAGGCTCGGGAGGGTGTCCCTGCACCCCCACGCACCTTTCTTCCCAGAAATGGGAAGGAGACCAGGAAGCCAGGGCCAAGCCAAGAAGGCGCTCCTAGACTCCAGCCCTGCCCGGGTAGTCCTGGGGGCCCAGGGGGCCCTGAATCAGAGCAGGGCACTGCAGGCTTCTCAGGGGCTGCTCGCCTCAAGGGGCAGGTGCAGTCGGCAGCCACGGCTGTGGGAGGGGCCCCGGCTGCCGCCACGGCTCCCATCTGCAGGGGCCGGTGCCCACTCCGCTCCACTCCACTCCACTCCGCGGGGGCCCTGGGCCGCCGCTTGTTTGTGTGTTTGCTGCTCCCCCCAGGAAGGGGAGGGAGAGGCAGGAGAAAGCTTGGCCGGAAGGAAGGAAGGAGGGAGGGAGGGAGGGAGGGAGGGAGGGAGGAGGTCTGTTTGACTGCCAGCTGCCAGGCTGCACCCCAAAGCTCCCAGCCCCCCAGGGCACTGCCTGCACCCGGCCCAGGGGTGAGAACCAGCAGGAGGGGGTGACAACAGGGAAGGAGCACCCACCCCCAGCCTCTGCAGCGGCCCCACCCCAACCTGGCCGAGGGGCGCATGTTCAAGTGTCCAGCGACTGCTCCAAACTGGTGTGAGCCCCCTGGGGCTGCTGAGTCTGGAGGGGGTGGCCACACATCCCCCCCCAGTGCGTGCCTCCTTGGGACCCCTGCTGTCCCCAGGCCCCCGCTCTGGGTGCTTCCTGTTTACACAGAACATCTACAGCAGACACTTTCCCGGAGCCTGGGTGACAATGGGCTGGGTGTGTTTTCTGGAGTCTTCTGGAGAGAGACACTCTGGCCAGGAAGGGAACATTAGAAAGAAAAGGCAAAAAAAATGCCCAAACATCCTCCGCCTGCAGAGGCCCTGCCCCCCCCACCACGTGCATGCTTGCTGTTGCCAAGCCATTTATCTGCCCCCACCCACTGATAAGCAGAGGCAGTTATCAGGCCTTATTCTTTTTAAAGTCATACTTTGGACTTGCTGGGGCCTTGTCACGGGCTGGTCACCACACACTTATCTGATCCTTGCTTGGGGGGGGGGGCTGGCCGGGCGGGGCTGCAGGATGGCAGGACGGCAGGCTCCTTGCCCAAGGGGTGCAGAGCCCGAACGGGGAACCTCACACCCTCAGCACTCCAGCACCCCACGTCCCTTACGCAGCGCATGCACACATGAACGCGCACACGCATGCACATGCATGCAAACACACGCACACACAGACATGCGCGCGCACACATGCATGAACACGTACACGGACGCACACTCACACACCCCTTTGGGACTACGAGCCATCAATGAGACCTGGGAAGGAGGCCGTGGCCCGGGAGCTCACAGGGACCTCGAAGAAGAGACAGGCCCCTGTCCAGAGGGGAGGCCCAGCAGCCCCAGCACGGGCAAAGAGACCTGGAAGAACTGCCAGATTCAGTCCGGGAAGACTACATGGAAGAAGTGGTGGACAGATCTCTCTTTTGGCACAAAAAGCACTTCAGGCCACAAAACTGCCTCTAAAATGCCAATACCTGGAGGCCAGCATCAGCCACGGAGCAGAGATGGGATGCCCTGGGATCTCAACCCAGCACCTCCCTGAGCCCCAGAGCCTGAGGGTGAAGAGCTACATTTGGTGAAGTTTAAAGTAAAGAACGCACTCCTAATGCAGGGGCTGCTTCTTGGGGTGGTAAGCTCCCTGTCACCACTGCATACAAGCAGAAACTACATCCACCACTCAGGAATGGCTGAGCAGGTGGCCCCTGAGGTCCCTTTGAGAGAGGGACTCTCTCCACCGCTCTCCAAAATTCCTGACCTACATGGGCTCCCTCTGGAATGGGGTTTTGGAGGGACCCCATAGCAGGAAGCTGGGAAACCCCCACCAACTCCTTTCCGGTCCCCACATGGCAGACAGGGGCAGGTGGCAGGAAATGCCAGCCCAACTGCGGTGGGGTGGGGGTGCACCCCCAGACTCCGCCCCCTCCTGGGCAGCTCAAGGCTCCTCCAAGGCCCTACTTTGCAGGACCAACTGGGGCAGGGTCCAAGCAGGCCACAGGCTGGGGCCACACGTCCAGTGGGAAAGAAGAGGACACTGGGCCAGCCAAGCAGGAAGCTCAGAGGTGGGGAGGGAAGGGAGGTCCAACTGAAGGAGCGTGGGGAGGGGTCCCATGGGCTGGCGTAGGCTAGAAGCTTCAAGGGGGGGCCGGAAGGACTGCACAGGGGTAGGAGAGGAGGTGCCCAGGAGGAAGAGGGGCACGAAGGGTAAGGAAGAACCCCACAAGAACAAGACTAGGTTCTGAGCACAAGCTCCCCCCACCCCTGCAATTCTGTGCCCCTGCCTGGGGACCCCCCCCGGAACCGAAACCCCATGTCAAGGAGCTGGCAGGCCTCAGGAGCTTCCTGGGACACCCACTTTCAGCCCCCACCTTCCGGAAGGACTGCTTCCCCTGCCGCCGCCGCTGGGGGAGAAGTGGCCGCCTGGCAGGGACTGTGGTGGGGACCATGGCGCGTCTGGGTCTGGGGGAAGCTGAGGGTGGCTGGAACAGAAGGAGGGGGAGACAGGAAGCTTCCACTGGCCCCACAGGGTGAGAGGCCTGCAGGAGCTGGGGCTGGGCAGGCACAGGGGGAGATGCCAGCCCTGTAAGAGCAGACTCCTGCCTGCCCCCGGGGCCAGTGGTCCCAGAACCGCCTGGCCTGTCTCCCCTTCTGTAAACTGAATGCACCCAAGGCAAGAGGCTACCGTGGTGGCCCCTGGGCCCTGTACCTGCTCTCCACCCTGCAAAGGGTGGGCTGAGACCCAGGGGCCTGCCACCTCCAACCCCAGGGAGCACAGCCCCCCATGGCCGCCCTGCCCAGTGTCAGCTGATGGCTCAGGTGACTGGGGCTGAAATTTCAGCTCCTCTGGGGTCACCCTGCCCTCTCCCAAACCAATGGTCCCAGCCCCAAATCTCAGGCCCGGCTGAGGAGGACACAGGTCAGCTGGGCCTTCCCAGGGCGTCAAGAGAAGCCCTGGCCTGTTCCTGCCCTGCCCCAAGCACCGGGGGCCTTGAAGCAGGGTGCGTGGGGAGCGCACCAGGCAGGCAGCCTTAGGAACCCACGTCTGCCAGGCTCAACAAGCCCACGGGCCCCCAGGGGCCAGAACTCGGGACCTGCACAGCTCTACACGGAGCCCACGGTGGCCCAGATCCATCCAGACCCCAGAGGAGAGGGAGAGAGAAGGGGCCCAGGGAGCCAAGACATGCATTCCTCCACCTGCCCCCACCTGTGCACAGGAAGCGGCTCCAGGGGCTTTTGGCCCTGGGCACCCAACAGGGACTTCACCCCCCACAGGTCCCATGGAGACCACCAGCTAGCCTCCCCAAAGTACTGATTCCTGGCACTGCCCCACCTGGCCCTCTGCAACAGACAGGGATACCCAGGGGCCCGGGAGCAAAGGGGTGAGGAGGGGGCAGGCAGGGTGGGCACTAAAGGCCAAGGGACAGGCAGGACACTCTGCTAGGCAAGGGACAGACACCAAGACCCTCCCCCAAGGCCCTGTGGGGGCCCTGAATGACCAGAGACTGTGGATCCAGCAGGCAGGGGCTCCACCCAGAACTCAGGAAGGGTCTGGGGCTTCCCTGGGAGCCCCAGGCGTCCATGCCTTGGAGTGACCCCAGGTGGGCTGGGCCAGCTCAGGCCCCTGGACTCTGGTCTGTCCACTGCCTCTGTGAGCTCAGGGCCCTTGGGAACCAGCTGCGCAGGAGACGTCAAGGACTTGGAAATGCCAAACCCACCTCTGTGGTCACTAACCCCCAACCCAGATCAGGGAAACCAGGGGCTCGGCTCCTGTTCCCCACCCCAGAAGCAGCCATGCAGCCGGGCTCTTGCTCCTGGAACTCATGGCTCAGCCCTCTGCCTGACCTTGTCCTGCTCCCCCTGGAGCCACCCTGGCCCCCCAATACGTGATCAGGGGCTGGCTCAGAGTGGAGCATGGGAAACAAGGGGAAGTGAGGAGCTACAGGTTGAAGGCAAGGGGGCCTGGGCCCTGACACAGGAGGGTACACAGCATGAAGCACAACTGGTCAGGCGCCTACCCCCCCCCCCCCGGGGAAACGGATATAAAGGCAGGGACAGGATTGGCAACCCAGATCTATAGGGCCCCAGTCAGGCCCCTCCCCTAGAGTCCCCCATGGCCTCCCAGGGTGTGAGGACAGGAACAGTAACACAAGTAACCTCTGGGTCCCAGCCAAGATACAGCAACCTAAAGCTCTCAGTCCTGACCAACTTCAAACTCCCCAGGGCAGAGGAAACACCCCTTGCAATGCCCCTCATGGACACAGGCCCCATCAAGGTCCAAAGGATCTAATAGGGGAAACCACTCTCCATAATAATAGGGGAAACCATTCCCCATAATAAAGCTCAGGGTAGGACATTTGTGCTGTTATCCAGCAAGCACTCGATGACAAATATATCTACACCATCAGTAGCACCATCATCACCACCACCATCATCATCACCACCATCACCATCATCACCAACATCATCATCATCATCACCACCACCATCATCACCAACATCATCATCATCATCACCACCACCATCATCACCAACATCATCATCACCAACATCACCATCACCATCGCCACCATCACCATCGTCATCATCACATCATCATCATCACCAACATCATCATCATCATCATCATCATCACCATCATCATCATCACCATCACCATCATCGCCATCACCATCATCACCACCACCATCGCCACCATCATCATCGCCAACATCATCACCAACATCATCACCAACATCATCACCATCACCACCATCACCATCATCACCGTCATGATCACCACCATCATCACCATGATCACCATCATCACCACCATCATCACCATCATCATCACCACCATCACCATCATCACCAACATCATCATCACCAACATCACCATCACCACCACCACCATCACCATCGCCACCATCACCATCGCCACCATCACCATCATCACATCATCATCACCAACATCATCATCAACATCATCATCACCATCATCATCGCCATCACCATCATCGCCATCACCATCACCACCACCATCGCCACCATCATCATCGCCAACATCATCACCAACATCATCACCATCACCACCGTCATGATCACCACCATCATCACCATGATCACCATCATCATCACCACCATCATCACCACCATCATCACCATCATCATCACCACCACCACCTTCATCATCATCATCATCACCACCACCACCATCAACATCACCACCACCATCACTGTAATCATTACCATCACTATCAACATCACCACCACCACCACCATCATCATCACCACTGTCATGATCACTACCACCATCATCACCATCATCACCACCACCACCATCATCATCACCACTGTCGTGATCACTACCACCATCATCACCATCATCACCATCATCACCATCATCATCACCATCATCATCATCATCATCATCACCATCATCACCATCATCATCATCATCACCACCATCATCACCACCATCACTGTAATCATTACCATCACTATCAACATCACCACCACCACCATCATCATCATCACCAGCACCATCACCATCATCACCACCACCACCATCATCACCCTCACTACCTGAGCAAACCCCTGCCCTGCCCCACTGCACACATGAAAGTCTAAAGCCCAGAGAGACTGATGCTAAATGGGTTTTGCCACAAGTAGTGAAAGGCACCGTGTTTCGGGGTGCTGCTGGTCATACTCAGCAGGGTGGGGCTGGTGAGGTGCCGGGGAAGAACCGCGGGGGTGCAGCCACCCTCACCCAGCCAGCTCGTGCAGGAGGGGTACTGCAGTTAGGCCCGGTGGGAGCAGGTATAGCTGGAGTCCAGCCACTGTGGGGGAAATGGGGAGCACAGACAGGAGAAGGGGGCAGCCAGGACAGGGTCCCTATGAGCAGGCCTGGAAGGTGCTCAAAAAAGATCTGGGGAGTGAGAGCACTGATGCCCGGGGGCATGAGGGCCAGGGTCTTTGCTGGAGGCTGCCCTCTGTGCCCCTGGTCCCCGTGGCCACAGCGCCCACACCAGGCCCAGCTACAGCGTCAACCAAATGCATCTGCACCCTTCCCCTCAACTCCTGTGGCAGGCGCTCTCATCACGCACCAGGCTGGCAGCACTCTGATGGAGGCCTGTGGCGGGCACTCTCTGGGGTACCTGGGGGCTGAGCTGCGTGCTCAACCTGGGAGCACTATTCAAACCATCACAGCGCGGAGGAGGAATGCGAGTTGCAGGGCAGCACGTGCCCCCTAAGTCTTCACAGCTCAGAGACACACAAGGAGAGGGGCACAGTGGGGGCACACGGCACACCTTGGCTTGGCACCCGGGTGGTGGGGCCGGACTCCCCCCAGAGCCCTGCATCTCTGGCCTACCCCATCCTCACCAGGCCACCCTAGGCACCTGGGTCTGCGGAGAGAAGATCCCAGAGGCTGCTCACGGCTTCGGGGTAATGGGTAACATGGCCTCTCGCACAGACACCTCCCTCCTGGCTCCAGCCTGCACACCACACGGACTGCCCCCAAACACTGGCTCAGGAAATGCCAACTCCCCACCTTCCCTTCCCTTCCCTCTTCCCTGTGACTGCAGGGTCTTCCCAGAGCTCTGGGCAGGGCCAGTTTTTCTAGAAGTTACGTGACCACAGGCAGGGTGGGCACCCAGTGAGAACCAGCAGGCAGGCCTGGCCCCAGAGGCCTAGGGCTGTGGAGAGGCAGCGGTCAGGACTGGTGGTGTTGGGTCAGCGGCTGTAGGATAGGAGTCCCATCCCGAGGGCTCCGTTAGGTTCCTGTTCTGGGTGCTATTTCTCCATCCACCCAACAGGCAGAAACCTCAAAGGATGCCAGCCCCAGAGTGCAAGCCACACAGCAGCCCCTAGGGCCCCCACATCTTGAGACCAGTCCTTTTAGGAGAGCTCCAGGGCATCTGATTTTACCAAGAGGTACGCACATCCTTCATCCTTCTACCCCAGAGATGGTTTGTGGGGGTGGGGGGGAGGGTAACAAGGCTTCAGGTGGCCTCACTGATGGGGCTCGCCACCCATCCCAGGGACCCCGAGGAGGGAGTCAGGACAGCACAGTGACTGGCAGTACCCGGCTTGGGCCCCAACCAACAACACTGTGTTCCCTGCCCGGAAAGATGCCAAGGGGTCCCGGAGAGTCCCCAGAGCTGGTTTCCAGCCCTGTGGCCGGCGAGCCCTCAGCAGGCTGGCTGGGGTACCCCTGTGTCCCTGGGCACAGCAGGCAGACCGCCCCATGCTGCTGCCCGACAGCTGGGCCACACCTCCTGCTCGGGGGCCGAACGTGGGCTGACCACCAGAGAGGCCAAGAAATCCCCAGACCTGCTGGGGGCCCGGGGGAGGGGGGAGTCACCGGCACAGAAAGGGGGTGACAAAAGGAACACAGAGGAGCTGGCAGCCAGCCGTGACTGACCTGCAGGAATACTGTCACCACCCAGGCCACTGCAAAATGGAGCTCCCCGCACTCTCGAGCCTGCCACACACACCGCGGGGGCTCTGAAGCCTCCCTGAAGACAGACGCCCCATATCGCACACACGGAACCTAGGCAGGGCCTGCAGAGCACACCCACCCCACGCAAGCGGCACCCCAGGAGCTCTCGGGGCACCCCTCTGCCCATCCTGCGGGCAGGGAGAGGGCTTGGGGGGCGAGGGTCTTCCCAAGCCTGAGCGAGAGCCGGCCAGGACCCTCCACCCTCACGAAGACCCCCTGTGGCCAGTGGCGTGGCCGGGCACCAAGCTGCAGGTGCCACAGGACCGGTGGCCAGCAGCGATGCCCACCGTGGGGACAGAGCGCCGGGAGCAGGAAGCGCGCTCACCTCTCCAAGGCCAGGCAGGGACTCCTGCGTGCCGTGGCCTCCCCTCCAGGCTGTCCCCTCAACTGTCCCCAACCCCTGCGGGGAGTGGCCCAAACGGCGGAGGAAGGTGGGTGGGAAGGGGGAATTCCTGATGAGAGCCCGCCTGCAGCATGGCATCTCGAGGCAGGGGGGCCCTCGAGCCCACTGGCTGCCGGAGCCAGTTTCTCTTCAACAGGAAAAGAGACGATCCTTGTTTCATTTTGATCTGTCTGCCCCAGCTGGCTCGGAGGCCCTGCTCTGTCGTGGATCGCCTGTGCTCTCTACCCACTCCAGCTGTTTTCTAATTTTCATTTGCATCCCCACTGGCTTCTGAGACACACTTGCCCAGATGCCCAGGGCCCAGCCTGCCCACACCCCTCTCAGCTGCGGTGGAGGGTAGGGGCCTCCAGGCAGGTGGCCAGCAAGTCAGAGCTTTCTGGGATGGTTCGGGATTGGGAATGCTCCAGGTGAAACTCCTCCGGGCCCAGGGTGCACGGGTCTCACCTGAGGGCGACCCCCAAGGACCTCTCTGCTGACGGAGCACCCCCCTCTTCTGGACAGGGGCATGAATGCTCAAAACCCCCAGGACATGGCTGCCCGGGGTCACACGGCAGGCAGGGCCGGGCCAAGCCAGGAGTCCCTGGAGAACAGGGCGTCTGCTCAGTTCCTGAAGGGTTCGTGGAGGGCTTCCCAAGACCCCCACCGCCACGTGCCGTGAGCCCTGGCCACACAGCATCCTCCCCTTGGCAGAGGCTCACCCACGCCACACTGACTCAGCCGGCGGCCCCAGGCTGGTGCCCGTCATGTGCGGGGGCCCAGCTGGCTGAGTGGTGCAGCCCGGAGACGGGGCCTCACCCGTGAGACAGACCGAGAACAGGGCGTCTGCCCGCCGGAGCGGGGCTTCCCCGAGTCAGCTGCCGCAGGGGCGCCTCCCCTCCACGGGGGTGGGGGCCTCCACGGCACTCACCTGGACGGCACAGCCTCCTAGCCCCACCCCCCACCGGGCCCCACCAAACCCAGAGCAGCCTCTACACAGTTCAGCCTCGGCTCGGCACCCCCGCCCCACCCCAGCCAAAACCCCGCCAGCTCCTCACGGCTCTGGGCAAGAAACCGCCCTGCAGGGCCCCCTCCGGGCCTGCACGGGCTGACACGTGAACCCCTCACTGCCGCGTCCCCGGCTGCACGGGCTCGGTCTGTGATGCCGATGGGCTGGGCTGGATCCCAAGCTGAGATCCAACTGCCCACCCAGCCACCCACCGGGGACCTGCCGCGTGCCAGGCTCTACCCTCGACTTCCTCCCTGGGCCGCCAGCCAGCGGGGGCCGTGCAAGCACGGGGCCAGGCCCAGAGGGGGCCGTGCAAGCACGGGGCCAGGCCCAGCTGAGCCTAGAACTTCTGCCCTGTCCTCACAAACATCAAACCATGTTGCCAGGATGCCGACTGCGGACATCCTGGGGGGTAGGGGTGTGGCCACGGAGGGAGACAGGTGGCCTCCATCCCCTGCAGCCCCCTGCCCCAAGAACCCAGGACAGGACTGCAGGGAGCACCCTCGCTTGCACCCAGCCCCCAGGGTCTCCAGGCAGAACGGGGGATGGATGGATGGACGGACAGACAGCCCAAGAGAGCCTCTCTCTGGGCTCTGGATGATCACGGCCTCCATCCGCACCACACTGCCCCCCCGCGAATGCCCGAGCAGCCCCCTTGGTACAGAGGAGAGCTGCAAGTAGCCACGCTCCGATCTGGGTGCCTCCGCGTGCCCTGACTGCGGCCATCCCTGCTGCTGATCACTCGGCAGGACTGGCCATGGTCCACGGTCACTGCCAGCCAGCCCCTGCCATGGCTCCCCATTATACACCCCCCAAACTCCAAAGCCCCTGGCCCATTGTGGAGGCCCGAGCGAGGCTCCCTGGCGCCCCAGCACTCCTGCCTCCTCCACGCTGGCCGAGTGGGGCCGGGGCCTCTGCCCTTGCCGTCCCTGCCCCCAGGCCCCTTCCTGGCCCTCTCTAGCTCACTAAAGTCCACCTCTCTGAGTCTCACGAGCAACCCCCAGAGTCAATGTGGGGGAGGGGATCTGGGGAAAGTATGTTTCCACTGTTCGGTACTGTCCTTGTCCTAGCTTCCGTGAACTACAAATAACATGCAGTTTTGAATGCCCGGGGTGGGGGGGGTAGGGGTGGAGGGCAACAGGTCTGAGGGCCAGCCACCACAGGACCAGTCAGGTGAACAACGTGTGTGCCCAGTGGCAGGGCCATGCTGAGAGGCCCAGGCGACCGGACCCCTGCTCTAAGGAGCTGGAGCTCAGTGAGGCCCAGCCTCGGGGGTGGGGACAGCCAGCAGGTAAGGCCGTGTGCAGAGGCCTGGGGGAGGCCAGCCCAACAGACAGCAGCGTCCAGCTCTCACTCCATCCAGAGAGTGGAGACAGCCCCTCAACATCTGAAAGAGAAAAGCAGGGGCCCAGAAACGTGCCTTCTGAGACTTCAGACCCACCCCAAGTCCCAAAACCCACACACTGTCCACGGCGCTGTAGCCCCTGCCAGGTGGGAAAAAAGGGCCTGGATCCCCCCATCAAAAACACACAGCTTGCCGGATGCCTGGGGAGCCCTCACCACCTGGCCCCAAGGCCACCCAGCTGTGTCACCCGGAACTACCTCCCTCCATCGGAGGCCTCCAGCACAACACCCTCTCCTACCCAGATGCCAGAAGACCACAGGTCCGGGTGCAGAAAGACCCCAGAAGCAAGTACAAAAGCCTGCTTTGCTCCCACCGGAGGCCGCAGACTCCAGAGGCTACGAGCTTCATGCATCTGACTCACAGAAGCCAGCCCTGCTCAGAGCCCACTGACTCAACATCACACACAACGCTAGCATGCCACCTGGGATGACTTCCCAGGGAACGAAGAATCAGAAAGAGCTAAACGTGGTAGCGAGGGATGACAAGTAGGGGACGGTGGGAGAAGTCTAAAAATCAGACAAAACGCCCAGCGGCCAGGTCCACGTTCCAGGCAGCCCCGCACTCATCTGCAAGTGGCCAGAGCAACGTGCCCATGCCATCCATAGGGAAGACAGTCAGCATACCCTACGGGACACTCAGAAAGCCTGGCCCAGTCACCAAATGCCCAAGATGACCGCCTGCCACACACAACCACACTACTCCGCTCACACATCTCACACACCCCCACCACTTCCAGCGGAGAGCCGCCCAGCAAGATGGAACGGGTTCCCCATCCTCGGTTCAGGAGCCCAGAAAGGGGCCTCATAGCTCCGGACATTTTCTGTATAAAAGTCATCTTATATGATTTTACACATCTGTCACAACAAGAAATAACCTGACCTAGGAAATTCTCTATCTGCGTCCATTTTACAGATAAGAAACCACAGCCAAGAACTGAAGGGGTTTGGCCGGGGTCAAGCCTGGAGACAGACAAGAGACGCAGACGCAGTTCTTACCCTCAAGGAACAGCCGCCAGAGGGACGTGAACCCCAACCCCCACTGACACCTCAAAGCGGGAAAGACCGAGCCCCTGGTTCCAAGACACATGCCAGAAGGTTCCTTGCCATAGGAGGGCAGGGCCTACCTCGAGAGGGTCTTCACAGTCACTCGGCCAGGACGGCCCAGCACAGAGGGCAAAGCGGGGCACAGAGATGCCCAGAGTGGGCTCTGGGTCACCAGCATGCCAGGGCCGGCCCCAGGACGAGGGTGCAGGGCGAGCGCGCGCCAGGCCCGTCCCTCAGTTCCTGACACCACAGAGCACAGGAGAGGCTTGCCAAGGGAATGTTAGGGGCAAGCGGCCCCCAGTCAGGATAGCGAGGTGCCCAGCTGCGCATTCCAGGACCAGAACCCCATGGTTCCCTGCACTGTCCACACAGTACGCAACAGGCCAGGCGACGGCTCCCGACACCGAGACGCAAGCAGGAGCCTGAGACATTAAGGGTCACACATCCACCAATTGCCAGAGGACTTTAAAAGGCCCGCGGGAGCGAGGTGGTCCGAGCTCCACCCCAGCTGGCCAGGTCTGTTTGAGTCCCTCCCCTGAGCGTCTGTGGCCCTGGGGAAGCCCCTGCACACCTGGGCCTCAGTTTCCCCTGAACCTGGGCACAGAAGACCGTGTGCCCCCAGGGACGTCTATGAAGGCAAGTCAGCCGCCTACACGGGCCCTGGCACGGGCAGGCGTGGACCACACGGGCAGCCTTGCTCCAAGATGAAAGTGCCAAGGGCCGGCGCAGGCGGGAGCGCACCCCCCCATCAGCACGAGGGGTTACTCCAGCCTCTCTCCGTTCAGCAGAGCAGGCACCAGCCGCCCCCCACCCCCTGCCAGCCTCCTCCCTGTCCACGGCCCCCCTCCAGTTAGACTAGTCCCATGGTCCCCACCTCAGGTTTGCCCGTGTGAAAGGGGAGTGAGCCAGACGCCGAGAGGCCCTCCCCAGAGCTGGCCGCCCTCCCCACCCCACCCCAGAATCCGGTGCCCACACACCCAGGCCGGGCTGCCCCCAGACCCGCAATCCCAGCCCTCACCTGCCAGCCACCTGTGGTCCCCTGCCTGCCAGGCCAGGCCCCCTCCCGAAAGAGAGGCCAGGAGGTGCAGCCTCATGGCCAGCGTGGGTGACAGGTCCCACCATGGGGGCGGCCCCATCAGCCCTCGGCCCGCCGGCTTGGGGTCCCACAGCCTCCGGCGACGCAGCGTGGCGGGACACGAGCAGCCAGGGACCGGGAGGGGAAGGAGGCGCAGGAGGACCGGTGTCTCGGTGGGGCAGCTGCCAGCGTCGGGAGCAAGTGGTGCTCACGCTGGCCCAGCAGGCGAGTTCCCCTTTCCCAGGGCCCGCCCAGCCCACCACCCTCACCCAGACACCTGTGACCACAGGCAGCTCCCATTGGCTGAAACCAGCACTTCTTGGAAGAGGACAGGGACCCTGGCCTTGTTTCCTCAATCTGAGACACAACGGTCCAGGCCTGCAGCTGGGGCAGCAGATGGGCACACTGCCCAGCCAGGGCCCGGGACAGAGGAACAGGGCAAGCAGACCTGAGTCCAAGCCGCGCCCCTGCCAGCCAGCTGCCGGGCTGCAGGCGGCTCAGGGGACCCGGCCAGCCCCTTTCCCCAGCTGCACGCTGCTGTGCAGACGGAGCACGCCCCCCACACGCTGCCAGCCAGCATGCCCTCCAGCGAGGGCGCCTTCGTCCAGACACGCGGCGCTTGTCCTGGCCCGGCCTGCGATGCTGTGTCCTCTCTCGTCCCTAGCAGCAGGCACAGCACGGAGCTCTGGAAGGCAAGGGTCCCTCAGGAGGAGGGGGCAGAAAGGTGCAGGCTCAGAGGCCGAGAGCCCCAGAGAGGACAGACAGAGGGAGGCTGGGGTGAAGCCTGACTGCGAGAGGAGCCCCACAGCCAGGGAAGCAGGGACTCAGACTCTCAGGGGAGAGGGTCTTCAGGAAGCAGGAGGGAAGGAAGATTCACGGCCCCAGCCGCTCTTCAGCCACACAACGGGTCATTCTTCTAGGGCACAGAATGCCTTTTGTGGCCCATCAGCCAACGGCTCCGGGCGGGCAGTGGGCATGGGGGCACGGGGACCACAGCACGAGCGCTCCGCCCCACCAGTCCCTGCAGGACAAGGAGCCCGAGGCCCGACTGGGTCTCTCCACGCTGGGCTGCGCTGCCCAGGACGCCGGGGCCGAGGCTACACGGGCGGCTCTGAGCAGCACACACCCCTCTATCACGGGCGCGGGGGACGGGCCGCCAAGACGTGGCCGGGGCTGGAGGGCCACGAGGAGTCTCCTGTGGCCGCCCCACACACAGGCCCACACCATCTGGAAGCCCTCCGCAGGTCGTACTTGGGGGCACCGTCAGTCATCCTAGAGACAGGACAGGTGGGCAGCCTCACTTGAGCACGTGGAAACCCCGGGCACCCGCCGTTCCTCCCTCAGGACTCTTACAGATGGGCCAAAGTCCTCCAGCCCAGGCCCAGCCGGCCCCCTGCCCCCAGGCCACTCCAGCGCACCACACACCTGCCCACCCAACCGCTCATGCCGCCCTCCACCTGAACCCCAGCCAGCTGCGGGACTGCGGCAGTCCCTTTCCTCTGCCACGGAGGTCCACGCTCACGGGGAGCCCACTGAATTCCTGATTCCTGGCCTCCCCCCACAACAGGCTCTCTTGGTGCTCATGTCCCCATAGCCTGTCACATCCCCCAACTCAATCCTGTCATCAGGGACCCATGTCACATCTCAGCCCCCTCTGCACCCCAGCCAGAAGGGGCAGGCACCCCACGAACATCTGCCCAATCTGGGGTTCCAGGATCATGAGGGAAGGCCCAGGAGTCATACTGCGGGGTGGAGGGGCCAGGGACTCCCAGGTCTGGGGTGAGAGACGGCACTTCCTGCATCTTTATTTGGTTTGGGTTTTATGCCGTATGCACACGTTGTTTTCATAATAATGACACAGACCACCTCTGACAACCTGATTTTAGCAAATCCTCTCATCCTCCGTGTGGGCCGCAATCCCTCATTCACTCCTCTTCACGCCTCCCAGCGCCTGCCCATCTGGTTCGGGGCCGGGACCAGACCCAGATAAGCTCACCTGATGGACACGTGGGGCGAGGTCCTGCCTGCAATGGGCACCGCAGCCCAGCCCCTGCGAGGCTTTCCGCCCAAGAGGCAACACGCCAGCTCAGCTGTGGCTTGTGGTCAACAGTGCCCCCCAGCTCCCCCTCAGCTGCCTCCCAGGGCAGGGCAGGGAGGTGTGGTCCCTGTGAGACCCCTGGCCCCCATCCCACTGGGCCAGTTCACTTTTGCACAGTGTCTCCTCACCAGAAAGCCGGGGAGGAAAAGGTGCTCGGTGCCACCCCCAGGTCACCCTCAGCGCCACAGGTGACAAGTGGGGTCTAGGACTGCAGGGCCACCCCCCAGAGCCAACACAGATTTATTCCTGCCTCTGCCTCTGCAGGACAAGGAGCAAGCCCAGCCGACCAGGCACCGGGCCCGTCCCGCCGACTGGTGGCCTCGGGTGGTGCAGCCTGGGCACCAGTCCCCACCACAGCCCACCTGTGTGCTGACCTCCCCCCACCCCGTCACACATGCACACGAGCCACATGCATGTCGGTCACAGGGTCTGCGAGTCCTACCAGCACAGGGCTGGCCCTGGGCACGGGGGTCTCACCAACAGGCCCTGCCCTGAGCGGGCCCAACCAAAGAATCTCAAACACTTAGCAAGTGCCAAGAATGTGCCAGGCGCGAAGCAGAACGGGGAGCAGCAGTGTGTGTACCACCTCTGGGTGGGCAGAAACGCGGCAGGGGCGGGGGGCATCACCCAGGGGGTGCTGCACCTGCTCGGCGGGCTGGCTCACACGAATCCCTTTGCAATCGGCCCTGAACGACATTGGCGGTAGCCGGAGGTTGGCTGTGGCCAGAGCGTTCATAGCACGGAAACCGGGAACCCCCACCACTCGGAGCTCCCCCGCCACACCCACCCGGAGCCGCGGGGATGCCCCCTCCTGGCCTCAGCTTCCCCGTCTATAACCGAAGGGGGCTGGCGGGACCGGAAAGGCCCCTCCCCTCCCCGCCGACACCCCCGAATCCCACAGACCTACTGCTCCTTCCAACTCAGTCCCCTGCCTCTGGTCCGCCCAGCCGGTCAGCCACGTCCAAGGGCGGCCCGGAGGCCTGGGGGGCGCGGGAGGCCTTCCGCCCCCTCAGCCCACCGCCGCTGGCCTCCCTCTCCCACCCGCGGCCGACCCGCCCCGGCACCCAGCTCCGGGCCCCTGCGGCCCCACCCACCGCACCCCGGCCTCCCCTCCCAGCCGAGGCGCCGGAGCCCGGCCCTGGCCAGCGCGCCCGGAGCCCCGTGAGGAGCAAACACACACACCACCCAGACCTCAGCTTCCTTCCTCCCCGCACGCGGCGGCAGCCAGGGGGCGGCGAATGGGGCCAGGAGTGGGCAGGAGGCGCCGGCGTGGAAGCCAGCCGGCCTCTGCCACCCTCCCGGGTCCGGGGTCGGCCCCCCAACAGCCTCACCTGAGCAGCCCCCGCTGAGGACCCCCGTGAGCCCGGGGACTAATGGGGGGGCAGGGAGGCTGTCCTCCGAGCCCTGACCAAGGCCGTTGAAGACCGATAACCATGAGCTTGGGAAACCTCAAATTTACCCAGGGGTCTCCATCCACACTCCCACCAAGGCCAGCCCACCTCCCTCTCTCAGAGGGGCCCTGTGGCCACAGGGCGCTCACCTGCCCCCACACCAGCCTCAGCGTCCAGCCTGCCCAGCCCCCCAGCCCCCTCCAGTCGGTATCCCCATCCTCCCTTCTTAGCCCCAGCCCCGGCCCTCAGAGCAGGCAGTCATTCACTCTAGGTCTTCCTGCCAGGAATTCCTCCTCCAGGAAGAACCCCCTGCCCCTGCCAGACAGAACCCCAGCCCCAAAAGCCCCTCTCGGAGCACTCAACCCCAGCCCTGTAGTTGCTGGTCTGAGCCCACCAGCCCAGACTACAGGCTCAATGGCCAACAGGGTCATCCCTGGACCCCAGCCCCCAGCCCAAGCTAGGCCCTCTGGTCACCGCTCCCAGCCACGTGACCTCGTCAAAGCCTCTGGGCCTCAGACCTGCTCCAGCTGCCCCCGTCTCCCCCAGGCTCCACAGCCCCGCTCCTGGGTGTCCTTTTTCATAGTGGTACCCAGACGGCCCCCCGAAGGTCTGGGGCTTTGCCCTGGAAAGCTGTGCTCAGGTCACAGCTGGCAAGAGGCTCTGCCGGGCTCACACCCTGGCTCTGCGCCTGCCCGCACCAGCCGTACCAGTCCCCACAGCGGGGAGCGCCAGCCCCCTACACCCGCTCCTGGGGCTCTGCTGTCTCTGCAGCCAGGCAGGCCTTCAGGAGGAAGTGTGGCTACTGTCCACCTCAGGACACCTGCAGCTCTAAGCCCCCTGATCCCGAGACTGGTGGCCCCCGAGCCCTGCGGAGCCCTTGCTCTGGCCTCTGGTGAGGCTCGGCGGCCAGGTCTATGCCCGCCAGGCACAGGGACGGGGTGGGCCAGCGCCGGGCTGGCGGCTGTGGGGGCAGGAGCATAGGAGGCTGCATCTTCAGGCCCACCACACTGCCAGACCTGCCCCCTGGCCATGCAGGGGCCGGACTCCGTGTCCACCTGCCTTCCTGCCTTGCCTCCTCCCTTCCCCATGGGTTTGCTATCCACTTGTAAGGTGGGCACTGAGGCAGCATCTGCTCCTTGGGGAGCACTGACCTGGGGAGGCACCAGGTTCTCACAGCCACCCAGCCTCCCCAGCCTGCTCCACAGGGCTGGGCCCCAACAAGAGAGCCCCCCAGCCCAGGCTGGTAGGAGGCTGGGCCTCTGAGATCCGGCCCATGTCCCAGCTTCTCCAGGAGGCCACGAGCAGGCCCCCGCCCACCCCACTCCCCCTACTCCCCGCTACCAGGCCAGTGGCATGTCCGGGCACGCCACCCCACAGCCAGGCCCCTGCCACCCCCACTCCTAGGATCAGCGTGACTCACGGGGCTGGAATGCTGCTGGGCCCCCACCGCAGGCGGCCGCCCTGAGCACATACACCTGTCCAGACTCGATGCTGGCGATCGTCAGGAGGGCCTGGGAACTGAGTGTCCCCAAGACTGTGGGGCCAGCCAAGCACCGTGCCACGGAGGGGCTCCCAGGAGGGATCCAGGAAGGTCATGCTCAGGCAGATGGCTCAGGAAATGCAACCCCTACAGGGCTGGAGCCCCGATCCCAAAGGCCCCAAGGGCCCAGAGGAGCACCTCAGTGAAAGGGCCCCAGAACTCGGATGGGGCCACTGCTTCCTTGACTCAACACGCCCCAGAGGCCAGCATGCTGACCGCCCAGGGAGGGTCCTGGATCCACCAAATCCAGGTGCAGGGGCCGCTGCCTCTCCCCATGAGGCAGAGCTTCACCCTGGGGCTGGGCAGGTCAACAGGCCCCAGTCCCTGCACGGGCCTTCTGCTCGGGCCAGGCCAAGGTCTCAGCTGTCCACCAGGAGTGTCTTGTCACCTCCCGGGAACAAGGGGTGATAAAAGGGGGAAAGAGACAAGAGAGTAAGGCCCTGCCAGCCGTCAGGGGAGCGTGGGAAACGCCTCCAAGGCGGCAGCCCCATCTTGGCTCAAAGGGCCAGAGCTGGCCTCTAACACAGAACAGCCTCTGGCAGTGACGTCCACTGTCCCAACTCACCACCCCAAGGGCGGGGGCCTCCTCAGACATCTCCACTAGGGCCCCTCCTGACCACAGTTCCCAGAGGCCATCCCCACAGATGGCCAGAGACCAAGGGAGTCCCCGTCCCAGGATGCCTCTGGGAGCACAGAGTGCTGGGCACCCACGTCTCCCATGCATGGGTCATGAAGGTGCCCCGAGATGGCCAGGGCTTCGCCCTCGGGGAGCCCACAGGAAGTGGGCAGAGATGTTGAAGGAAAGGGGCCTCCCTTAGTGCAAGTGAACAGGGGCAGAGCCTGAAGGAGAAATAAAGGAAAAGGTCTGGGAAAGAGTACAGCAAGGACAAGCAGGTAGGACAGGGAACAGCATGACGTCCAGTTCCGCTGCACAGAGGTGTGCAGGGTAGGGCCAATGAAGTAGGAGGGGCCCAGGAGTCTGGCCCCAGGTCCCAGGAGCTGTGTCAGCAGGAGAGCTAGGAGGTAGGAGACGGCAGCACAGCCCCCCCCCACCCCCAGGGAGGGAAGGCGAGGGGCTCGCGGCCCCGCCCAAAGACAGAAGCAGGCCTCTCTTCCGGGCACGGGATGGAGTAGGACAATCTGACCCGAGGAAACAAAACAAAGTCACAGCCAAGGGCAACCTGGCTCCCACCCTGAGCTCCACTTGAGGGGCTCACACGGACTGCATTGGCCGGGGGCCAGGAGGGCCGCCTGTGTGCAGGACCTCCAGCAACTCCAGACGGACACACGATCAGGCTGGGGCACCTCTGGGATCCAGAGCCCTCCGTGTACAGAGAACCGACCTCCCTCAGCAAACCCCAACTCTGCGCGGAGCAGCTGGGCAGGGCAAGCACCTGGGGCTCAGAGGCCCCCGCTCCCTGGCTGTGACGGAGCTGTCCGCCGAACTTGGTGAACCACAGCCCGGAGCTGGAGGGGCGGCGGACAGAGCATCTACCGCGCTCCCAGAAGACGGCTCCATGGGGATAGGGAAGGCGCCCTGAGCCTGGCTCCAAGCAAACAAACCAGCAAGGATCCTCATTTCCCTCGGGGCCACAGAGCCCCCGAGGGCAGGCTCCCCCTTCCTTCTCTACCTTGAGGAAATAGGACAGTGCCACCCGCCTGGGGGGGCTCTCCCCCTGCCCCCTGCCCGGCCCTGCCCGCTTCCAGCTGAGTGTGCCCCTGATGCCCAAAGGCAGTAGCACAACACACCAGCCCGGCCACCCTGGCACCGCCCCAGCCCCCGGGGGCCATGCTCAGCGCCCTGTCGCCTCCGCAGACGTGAGGCTGTGACCGACACAACACACCATACGGGAGCAGAAAGGAGAAAGCTGAGCCCCAAGCAGAAACTCTGAATCCTCAGAACAGGGCACTGCCTGCTCCCCCAAATCCAACAGAGGGGGAGACCGGGCCATGCGAGCCCCTGCTTCATCTCGTGGTGATGACCTTGGGGGCAGGCTCCCCACCACCCCATGCCCCCGCGGACACCCGTGCTGGAGAAGGTGGCACCTGGACCCCGGGCGACCAGGCCAGCGCCCCGTGGGCCTCACCAGGCACAGGCCTGCTTCATCACCAAAACACGCACGCACTACACAGGCAAGGCTTCGAGAAGGACAGGCCACTCGAGTGACCCTTGACATGAGGCCCAAGAAGAGCCAGAGAGACAGAGTGACAGCCGTCAAGACAGAGGTGATGGGGTTGATGGAGCCACGTGGGGTCCCGGAACCAAGGTCCACAGAGCTGCACACGAGCAGAAGACACCGTTTATGGCCAGCACATTCTGCCTCGAAGCATGGGGCAGTTCCACGTAGGGGCCTCCCTCCAAGGGGGCTGCAGAGTAGGGACCCTGCTCAGCTGGCCCCGCCCCCCGGATGGACAGCCCTGGAGTGAGCGGGCTCCTTGGTCAGGTGGTCAGGAACTTGGGCCACCACCCCTGCACTAGGAGATGGCACAAGGTGACTGGGGGGTACCCAGCCCAGCCCATGGTACTGGCCGAGAGCAGTGACCACCAACACCGCCTAGGGGCCCCGGGAACAGAGGGAAGGCTCCCCCGGCCCCACAGCTCGGAAGCAACAAGCCTGGAGTTCTGTCTCCCACGAGGTCCCAGATGCTAAGCAAGCCTGGCCAGGCTCCCTGCTCCCGGTGCCGGCCCCTCACTAGGCTCACCCCCCAGCCAGGGGTCTCAGGGCTTCCAGGGGGTGCTGCTGGCCCGTCAGGAACGGCAGCAGAGTGTGACTGGGGGAAGGGAGGGTGTGGGGCCAGGACACACAGACCAGGCGCGGCCTGGAGGTGAGCTCAGCCCAGCCCACAAGCCCGGCCAGCCACGGGGAAGTGCGTGCATCCTGCACCCACCCACTGCAGCCTTCCGCGGGCTCCCAAAATCCAGTGCCCTTGGCCCTCACTGTGGCTTCCTGCCTCCTCAAACCCCGGTCTCCGGTGCAGGAAGCTGGGCAGGCCCCTCCCCAAAGCCTCTGCATCTACAGATGGCAGAAGGCCCCCGCCAGGTGCCCCAACGGCCACTGTAAATGCCGGCCGGGGAGGGGCACTGCCAGTGTCCACGGACAGCCCCGACGTGTGGGACCCAGCACAGGGCATGCAGAACACGCATCTCGTTAAGGCCTTTCAAAAAAACTACAAGCATCACCGTCTTTTTACAGACAGGGAAAGTGAGGCTCCGTCACACACCGTTCAACCTGCCCAAGGCCACACAGCTGGTCAGCGACAGGCCAGTTGGCGAGACCAAGGCTGCCTGGGCACAAGGTGCAGGGGGGAGTGGGGAGGAGGCAGCCGCAGAAGGAGAGGCAGCAGAGCGGGGCCGCAGGGGCACTGACGTCAGGGGCCCTGGCGGGAACCTGCGCCCCACAGGGGGTGGAGACCCCTCAGGCCGGGGAGTGCAGCCGGAGGGACACCAGCATGCACGCACGCCCTGCGGGGGCCCAGCAGCCGCTACCACCCCCCCCCGGCCCCGGGCAATGTCCTCAGGGTAGCAGGAGGGCACTGACCAGCACAGGACCCCTGGGGTCCGGGGTCCTCTCCCAGAGGGCTCTGGTCCCGTCCTCCGCTGGCCATGAGAAGCCCTGGCCAGTCCCAAAGGCCAAGCCTCCTCCTTCCTCCCCAAGAGGGCAGGTCCCTTCCTGCAGGAGATCCCGATTTTGACAGAAACCAAAAATCTGTATTCCATTTTTGATTAAAATGTAAACAGCGAGATACCTACCCGCACTCGAGAAAAAGGCCGCCCCAGAGCAAGATGACAGGAGGACCAGCCTGCGCTGGGTGGGACATGGTGGCTGGCTTTCACTTCCTTTGGCTTTGATGACAGAGCTACAGGGTGGTTGGTTTGGGGTGGGTTTTTTTGGGGGGGGTTACAGAATCTCAGCATCTGCCTGTCAGCCCCTTGTAAAAACTCCCCCACCTAAAAAGCCCCCTCCACACCAATGCAGATTTGATTTTCTCCAAAACTCCGCCCACCCCCAGAGCCCCTCCAACCTTGCCCCCAGGTAAGCTGGAAGGAGCCCGGGGGGGGCGGGCAGGAGCTCCCTGCCCAGTACCCCCACCCACCCACCCATCTGCTTGGCTATAAGTTGAGAGGCCTGACCTCGACGAGAGGCCACTTGGCGAACTGGAACGTCGGCCCACCCGAATGGTCCCTGGGCTGACCCGGACATGAACCAGGGTTTACTCCAGGCCGGGGCCTGTGGGAGCCTCCACCAGCTGCCCAGAACCAACATCCCCACACGCCCCAGAGCTGCAGAAAGGGCCAAGGCCCCCAGGGGACCCCCTCCCAGTCTCCCTCCAAGAAGCTCCCCCATCTCCCAGACCCGGACTACGCCAGCCGAGTGAGCACCCAGGGGCCACTGCGATTCTGGAGGCAGGAAGGTTTCCTGCAGTGCCCGGGGCCAAACACATCCACAGCGGCCACCTCCCACCCTCCTCTTGCCCATGTTCTCTGGGCTGGCCCACTCTCCACCCTCAGCCTTGGGAACCAGGTCATTTCCAGGAACACACCAGCTCTCAGACCTCTAGGCTTGGACAGGCTGTTCCCTGGGCCGAAACTTCCCCTACGTGTCTCCTGGCTCACTACAACCCAATTTAAACAACACCTCCTCCAGGATGCCCTCCTGATCCTCCCAGCCAAAGGAGGGTCCTCTTCTACCACATACCCCCGAGAGGGCCCCAAGCCAGCTTCTCTGAGGCTGCTAAAGTCTGGGGGCTCCTGAAGGTAGGAGCCCCAACTGGTTCATCAGGCATCCCTGGAGCCTGGCCTGGAGCCTAGCCTAGGCCTTGGCATACAGAGGTCCCACGTAAAGACTTACTAAATACACGGATAGGGTGCAGGTGGGAAAGGCAGGAATGAGCCGTGGTCCTTAAGAACCAACCAAGCGAGCACCCAGTTTTAAAGAGATCCCAAGGCACCAACGAGCTGTGCAAGCCCAGCAGTTAAACCACCTCTCTGAGCAAAGAGATGTCATCACATATGAAGAAAGTGGCCAGGAGGAGGCAGGGGAAGTGGACGAGGGACGATGACGCTGGCCTTCCCTCCTCTGTCCCCACAGGTGGTGAGTAGCAGGTGGCCCACGGCCAGCAGGCGCGGGCTGCATGCCTGGCCGTAGGACCCCAGCTCCGACTCCAGGCCGGGCAGGGCCGCAGGCACCTGACTCAGCCCTGCTGGGCCTGAGCGCCCCTGTCCTCAGAACGGCTTCAGCTCCCTTCATGCGTCAGCGCTCACCAAGAGGACACTGCCCCTCCACAGCCCCCGTGCTAGGAACAGGCAGATCAACAGGGCTGGGCCCTGCCCAGGGACGTGCGGTCCAGAGTCAGACAGACTTTTCCAGGAGCCCACGGAGCTGTCAGTCACTGATGCAGAGCAGGAGGAAAGGCAGGCTGTCTGGGAGCAGACATCAGGGAGGGCTTCCTGTAAGAGGCACCACTCACCTTCCTCCAGCTACAACACAGTAGCTTCCTGCTGCATCCCCCCTCCCCCCCAAAACGATCCCCGCACTCTGTGAGGACGGGACCAACACCCCCGCCACCGCCACAGGGAGGGCGGCAGACAGATGCGGGGGACCCCTGGCAGCAGGAGGCGTGGAGACCAGGGACAAGTCCAGCCCCGCCCCCTCGTGGCCCAAGGCCACAGGAGACGGCATCACCTCCCCGGGCTCCGATGTTCTCATCTGGAAGATGGGCTGATGAAGCCTCCAGACGCAGCTGCGTGAGGACGCACGTGGGGCGGGCTGAGCACGGTGCCGGGCCCTGCGGCAGCTGGGGCACCCGGGCACACAGCAGGTCCTCGATAACCAAGAGCCCCCGGGGGGCCTTCCGGCTATGTCACGCCCAGCCCGGGTGTAACCCACAGCACCCTCCCCACCCCGACCACAGACACTCCCACCTCACCAGAGCGCGGGTCTCCCGATGCCCCCTTCTCCACGGCCCTGGCTTGGCGGCTGCCTCGCTGTGTGGCCCAGGCCAGGCCCCTCATCCTCTCTGGGTACCTGCTTCCTCCTCCGTAAGACAGTCTCCAGCGCCCCTCCCCTGCTGACGAGCGACAGGCAGACGCCACAGCCAGGGCGAGGCCTGACCACAGGTTCCTAGAAGCCCAGCCACCGCCCCCCCGCCCCCCGCAGCAGGGGGCCTCGCTGTCCTGTGGGCCCCCCTCCTGCTCCCCTTCACCCACAGAACCAGGTACCAGAAGCGTTCTCAACCAGCTCCAGGCCCAGGCTGGCAGAGTTCCCTTGGGGATCCTGGGCCGCTTGTCCAAGGTGGCCCCGTTCAGAACAGCAGAGCTGGGATGCGCCCCCAAGAGTGCACTCTCCTGCCGTACCGTGTCCCCCCCCAGTCTGACCCGGAAGAATCCCAGGGACAGCGGCCTTCACCGTCCAGCCACCCACTGGCTATGTGACCCCAGCAGGTCAGTCGGCTCTCTGACCTGTTTCCCCCTCTGACGCGAACCCGAGGAGTTACAGGAAGACTCCTCACGCCCCCCGAGGTCGGGTGCCTGGAGCACAGTGGAAGATGGGTGGCTGCAGCCTTGGTGGCCGTCTGTCCTCTTGCAGGGCGGTCCAGGCACCAGGCCCTGCTCCAGGCAAAGGGAGAGGAACGCCCCCCGGTGCTGCCTCAGGTTCCCCACTTCCCACGGTCTCCTCGCCAGGGGTCAGCCCAGAAAGGGGCCCACGCCCGGCCAGGGCATCCGTCAGAGGGCGCACCATCTGCCACCAGACTGATACACGCTCACAGCGCCGTGTCCCTGGCCTGCCTGTGCTCCTCCTTTCCCCTCCCTGCTCCTTCCTGCCCTGAGGGCAGCGACGGCACAGACTCCAAGCCCTGGGTTCGAATCCTGCCCCCCACACGCCACAGCCCAGTGATCTACATAAGATGGGCAGGTCACGAGGACTACGTGGGCCCAGGGTCATGTCACCCTGTCCTAATGCCACGACCACCGCCATCAGCCTGGACAGCAGTCGGGGGAGAGTGGCCTCTCCTCATCTCCCCAGGGAGGAAGCGGGGAGCCGGGCACCCGGACAGGGAGGCCTAGGCTGGGCCTGGCACCCCGGCTCCTAACACTGGGTCCTATGACGGGCTGGCAGGATGTTGGGAAACCCATGAGCACTTGGATTTCAACACCACTGGCCGCGTCAGCGACTGGTTTCGACACGCTGCAGCACCCGGGAAAGGGCCACGGCCCTCCCGTCGGCCTGCCCGCCCGCCACGCCATGCCACGCCATGCCACGCAGCGGGGGAACGCTGGCCTCGGGCACAGCGCTCTCAGCTCCCCTTGCCGTCCCCCAATTTGGGTGACGTCCCCTGTTCTCAGGGACACGCAGAGACAGGGGTCGGATCATTCCAAAGGTGCAAAGGCCACCCGCAAAGCCTGTGACCCACAGCCCTGGGCTGGCTGCAGGCCCAGTGAGCCAGGGGGTACCGGGCCTAAAATCAGCCACGCAGCTCTGCTCCAGGCCTGCGCGCCACGGCCATGAATCGGGGACAAGATTCTCTGGGGACCTCGCCCGCGGCCTGGCGGCCTGGGGCACCCTGGAGGCGTGTGCACCCCACCGTTTACACGGCGGCCGCTCAAACTGAGTGCCCGCGCGCCCGACCGCACCGCCCGGAGAGCCCGGAGCCAGGCTGAGGCCAACATGCCTTTGTTCAGCTTGAAGCAAAAACAAGAGCGGGGCCGAGGGCAGCTCGAGGGGACCCCATGCTCCGGGAACAGGGTCCCACTGTGCTCTCAGGGCAGTCCCACCCCACAGAAGGGGAAACGGAGGCCTCATGAGGACAAGGGATTCAGCCAAGGCCTCACCTGAAGGAGCAGGGCAGCCGGGACCCCACTTGGACCCTACGCCCCACTGCCTCCACGGGGCCAGCAGTGGGGAAGAGTTCCAGCTGGGGTGGGGGTCTGGTCGGGTGGCAGGTCAACGTTAGAGGCAAATCCTTGGGAATAGGGACTGTCTGCCTACTCGTCCAGGGCCCTACCACGTGCCGACCCCAGAGCCCGCCCGGCAGCCCCAGCGCTAACCACCCCCCACCCAGCTCCTGGGGCCAAGGTTCCTGGCATGGGCACCCCCCAGTCCACGTGACGCAGCCTCACCCCAAGCCCTTGGGAGTCACCCCAAATGAGCTAGCAGAAGGGACACTGCCCCGGCCACTGCCTCCCTCCGTGACTACGGCACCCCCTCGGCCAGCCACCCAGCCTCCACCTCCCCTAGCACGTGTGGCCCAGGGGCATCAGGGCCCCTCCGGGCCCACCCCTCCATGGTCCGAGCTCCATTGCTGCGCTCAAGGCCCCCAGGCCCCAGCCACCCCGCAGCCTCACCTGGGGCTCTACCACACCGCGGGCTCTCAGGGGCCACACTCCTGTCCAGGCACCCCCCCACAGGAGTCCAGCACAACGCCCAGCTGACTGCTGGGGACAGCTTGGGGTGACGGAGGAGGAGGACTCGGCCATCACACTGCAACTGGTGCTCTGAAATCCCAAAAGGCTCCACATAGCCAGGCCGCACCAACAGACACTAAATTTCAAAGGAGGGGTGACCACGTGCCCTTCATCAGACACAGGCTGGCCTGCCTTCTCACACCAGATGTGGGGACACGGCAGAGAGCCCACTGGGGGAGACAGAGGGTGAACCCGTATGCAAACAAGGAAGGGAATGAGGAGGGGTGGAGAGGCAGGGAGGCCCAGGGTGGTTCTGGGGGCCCAGAGAGGCCTCATGGAGAACCGGGCGCAAGAGGAGCCGGCCAGGGCGCAGGGGGCCCAGTGCTCCAGGCAGTGGGAGCAGCCGGCCACAGGGGAGCCTGCAGGGGACAGAGCGGGCTCCATCAGGCGGCAGTGAAGCCAGGGTTCAAGCTCAGGTGTGAGGACATCCAAACCCGTCACCCCACATGGCCCTCTGAGGCTCCTGAAGACATCCCCTGCTGAGGACAGGTGGTCCTCCTTCCTGTCCCCTCGTCAGGAGACCAAGGGCCGGACCCAGGCTGTCGCAGGGAGTCCAGCCACGAGGTGCCCCCCACCACGTGCCCAGCACCCCACCACATCTTCAGCCCAGGGAGGCTCCAACACTTGAGAGGGAAAAGGACCCTGCCCGGCACATGGGGCACAGCTGACTCCCAGCTTATCCACCTGTCAGGGGTCTGGCACGATTTACATGCACACGTGTGTGCATGCATGCGTGCACACCCACGTGTATGTGTGTGGCTGAGTGCAGGTGACGTAGGCAAGGCTTCAGGTGCTGGGAGGAGGGACCTCCTGACTCAGCCTCCCCCCTGGCCCCCTCCTGCCTCTGAACCATGAGGCTGCAGGAGACAGTGGGGCAGCTGGGGGTCAGATGCCCACCTGGCCCACGAGGGGAAGGGACTTTCCTGAGGTCACCCAGCCACCCCAGGTGGAACCCTGAACCAGGCCCAGGACTCCCAAACCCGGGCAGCACCTGGGGGGCAAGGAGGCCTGGGACAGGGCTGGGGTTGTGGGGAGCTCTCAGGGACGATGGGGCCCAGAAGGCCCTCACACTCACACACACACGTGTGCACCACCCACAGACGGCACACCTGATCTCTCACTCAGAGCAGGACAGCCAGCTCTTCAGAAACGTCCGCTGCCCAGGCCTTTTCACTCCATAGGGAGCATCTCTCCCACATGGCCGGGGCTGTCTGGCCCTGGGAGGGAAACCCCAGGCCCTCAGGGGCGTCCTCACCGGAGCCCGGGGACAGCCAGAGCGAGGGTAGCTGCTATCCCTTCTGGAAGGGGCCTCAGCTGCTCGTGGAGGCCCGGTCATACCCCGTCAAGCCCTGACCAGCCGCCTGCTGATCCTGTGGGGACACCGGGCACTGAGGGAGCCCAAGCTGGGGGCAGGCAGGGCCCCATACCTTCGCTGGGAGGAGGCCCATCCAGGGACCCGGGCTAGCTCAGACAGGGCCCCGGGAGACATGGAGCTTTAATGTAACCGCCCCCGTGCCGATTATCTTCTGCAGGCTGTTATTCCCCAGGATGAGGGCCTGGTGCTCCCTCAAGCCCAGGACCCCCAGGCTCAGGCTGGGGAAGCCCCCGGCTGCAGCCCTCAGACAGTGGGAGGGACCCCCAGGCCCAGGAAGGCCCCAGATCCATACTGCAGCAGCCAGGCTTCCGGGGTCCGGCGGGGCAGCCCAGGCCTGGGGCAAAGGGCGGCCCCTCCAGGAGGGCAGAGCTGGCTGCATAATGAACGGAGCAGTGCTTGTCTAGTAACAATTACACCAAGCAGGCAGAGCGTCTTATCACTGAGTCTCTCCAGCAAGGCTGATCCCCTCAACCCATGTCGGGGAGCTCTGGGAACTTTTAGCTTAATTAGCAGCTCCTGCAGGGTCAGCAAAAATGGCCGGCTGGGCCAGGGCCCCGGAACCAGCGTGGCTGCCAGGGACAGGCGGGGCGGGGCCCCTGGCGCACCTGGTGAGGGAGAGGGCAGCACGGCCGGCCCCTCGCCGCTCTCCACCCGCGCGGGTGCCAAGGACGACTCTGTGCCCCTCGGCGGGTGCATCTGCCCCACACACTCGTTGCACTGCTGGGCAAGTGAAGGCCTGAAGGCGGCATTCAGGGCAAACTCAATGCCCAGGACACCCCGCAAACGCCCCAGGGAGAGAAGCCCACCACACGCTCCCCGCGTGACCTAACAGCTTGGCCAAGGGAGGAGAGCCTGCCTGGGTTCACGTCCCGTCTCCAGGGAGCTGGTTCCTGGACCACTCTGTGCCACCTGCCCACCGAGGCCCAAGACCACTGCCCTGGCCACCCCTCTGAGGGGCACAGTCCCCTCGGCCCTGCAGGAGCCGGCATCTAGGAGGCGGGGGTCAGTCCTCGGTCCCAGGGCACTGCACGGCCTCGGGCAAGGGACGCACCTCTCTGGCCCTCAGGTCCCCACACGCTGGGGACAGTCCCTCCGGGCCCTTCAGACCCTGACACTGAATTTCCAGGTGCTGCTTCTGGACGCTGGAAGACGAGGCCAGAGACATTCTCCAGCCCCACCCGGCTCCTCACGGGGAGGCCCACGCCCACTGGGGGGACACTTCTCCCCGCCCTCCCACCGCCACGCTGGCCCCAGGCCGGCCTCTCCTGGCCTCTCCTGTCCGAGGGGGCCGGGACGGGGGGCAGCTGCGGCTGGGGCCGGGGAGAGTGCGGCTTCCACGGCCCCGGGAGCCCGCCGCAGCCGGCTATCCTGCCGCCGACACCCCGAGGTAATGGGTTCCAGATGTGGCCGGTGCGGGAGGGGGGCAGCCCCGCGCCCTGCTGAGGAAGCTGGAAGCAGCCTGAGATAATGTGGGATTCCTGAGCCTGTGCCAAGGCTCGTGGCCCCGGGAGGGGCGGCGAGCCGAGCAGTGGGAGAGGAGAGGCCGCTCCCCTCCCCACATGTCGGAGACCACCCAGGCAGCACCAATGCAGGAGACACCCCCCACCCCAGGACCACGGCCCCTCCACTGGGGGGGCTCCAGCATCTCCGAGCCTCAATCTCCCCTCCGGGACTAGCAAGACACCTCTCCCGAGGCTGCTGCTGAAGCTCTCGGGGGCTGGCCTGAGATGCTGAAGAGGCGTCAAGCCCGACCCCTCCAGAAAGGAAGGGGTGCAAGCAGGCTCCAGACAAAAACCCTTAAGGCTCCAGCCAAGGCAGACAATGCTCCCAGAAATCACTCGCCTGACCCCTGACCCCGACCCTCCAACTCACAGAGGGCCCAGCTTCATTGCTGGGCATCCGTATGCACCACCACTGCTGGCCAAGTCCCCCACCCCACGTGGGACCCTTCTCCCAAATCGGGCCTGAGCTGGGCAGGACGATGGGGGTGGGGGGGGGATGCTTTCTGCCTGACACATCTTCCCTTCCTTCTATGGAGCATGCCAAGTGCCCCTCCTTGAGTCTGCCTGGCCTCTCGGGGCCACCCCTGGCCAGGGTTTGCAGCCACCAAGGACAGACATAAAACTGGTCCAACTGTCCCACTGAGGGACAGGGAGGGCCCGGTCCACGCACAGCACAAGCCACTGGGCCTGGCACCCCGCCTCGGCCAGCTAGCAATGGCTAAGGCTGGGGGCCTGGCCGCACACTGCACCAGAACCCACTGTCCACACTGAGGCCCACACACGCAAGGCCACGGATAAGCCAAGAACACTTAGGTCTCACGCGGGAACACATGGGGCAGCTGCTTTTTTTAGGAGCAGGCGTACCTGCCCAATTCTGTCCACACGGGCAGGGTTGGGCCACACTCCGGGTGCACCCAGGGCCCAGATGCCTCCTTGGCTCACCCACCTGTGCCAACGCCCCCCAAAGGAAACAGAAGACAGGCAGAGGGGCTTTGCCAGGGGCTGGCGGGCTGGGGTGTGGCCCCGAGTCTCCATCTCTTCATCTTTAAAGGCGGCTCGAGAGGACCCCGCGAGCCAGCACACATGGATGCTTCCCCGAGGCCTGGTGCGCAACCAGCACCCTGACCCCGGCTACATTCCCCACCCAAACCTGCACAGCCTTCACCGTAGGAAATGTCCCCAGACACTGCAGGACTGGCCCCCTCACACACAGGGTGACAGGGACAGGGCACAGCCCTCTCCAGCCTGTCTCCTCCTCTGTAAGACGCAGGGTACGCAGAGGGGAAGGGATGGACATCCGCATCTATAATGTTCAAAAGGCCAGGACCACCAGCCAGGGCCAAGAGGCCAGCCCCGCCTTGGGCACTCGGAGCCCACACGCCCAGCTCCTCTCCCCTGACCGGCCAATACCAGGGGCCCAGCTGGGTCCCAGACAGCTCCAAGGTCACCACAGGCAGAACTGGGCAAAGCACGGTCCCAGAGATGGTCTTCCCCAAACTCCCAGAGCACCCTACGGCCACCACGTCCCTGCCCCTGCCCGGCAGACCCCAGCTCAGGTCACCTCTAGCAAGAAGCTATCCAGAGGGTCCGGAAGAGGCCAAGGCCAGGCGGGGCTCAGCTTCTAAGCTGTAAACTGCCCCATTAGGCTGTTGGGACCCATGACATAGGGACCCAAAAGGCGCTGCCGTCATTACTGTCAACAAAGACACCAACCCCAAGCCTTTCCTGGAGCCTCTTAGCAGATCAGCTGGGGCTCCCGGTGCCCACACGTCGGATGCTCACCCTACCTTCTGCCCTGCCCACTCCAGGGCTTCTGCACCCTGTCCTCGAACACCTGGACTTCACCAACAAGACGCTGTGGACCTCGGAAGCTCAGCCCAATGAGATGTCTTAATTCAGCTTGAGATTTAGAAGGAAAACAAGATCAGTCCCGTCACCACCGTGGAGAGTCTAGAGGAGCAGGCGGGAGGAGGAGCATGGGAAGAGGAGAAAACCACCGTCTCTCAGGATGAGTTGGGGCTTTTCTAGCTGGAAAGTTAAGGAAGGCTTTTCCCCACGCTGCTAGAACAAGTGCAGATGACAAAGTAGAGGACTCAAGGTCCACTCACAAGTCACAGGGCCGCACCTGCCCGAAAGCCGCCCCCTGCCCCCAGCCATTGGCACCAGAGAGGGGCGCTGCCCTGGACGTGGGGGTGCTCTGGGCGTCAGAAAGGGGCAGCGCCGACCGTGCTGGGACCGCACTACTCTACCGGCCGAGCGCAGACGTGCACGGAGTACCTGGCACGGCCCGGACGCAGCGCTCCCAGTGGCGTCCTCACCACCACGTCCCCTCTGGCCATGTGCACCACCGGGGGCCCTCCCAGAAGTGCTGCCGGCAAGTCCTAGAAGCCAGACAGCAGCAAAGAGCCACAGAGACACGGGAGCCCCTGCAGGGGTGAGGGGCGAGAAGCAGGCCCACCAGGGATGGACGCTCAGATGGGAAACCAGTGGGGTGTGAAATTAGTTGATCCTCTAAATGGATGCCTTCCTCCCGTTCCCTCCTGGCAGGGAAGGGGTGGGTGCACAGCCCATGGGCTCTGCAAGGGAGGGGCCTCCAAAGCAGCCCTGCCCTGGCTGGATGTGTGGAGACAGAGAGCGATGAGGTCCCGCTGCCCACAGGCCCGTAGCCATCGCTTGGGGTCCATCCATCAGCAGACACGGTGACCCCCAGGAGGGTCTGTGTCCCCGGGCAGAGCACTGCAGAAATGAGCACCCAGCACCCCCAGGAGGGGAAGGGGTGGGAGGGAGGGGCGCCAGCTTCACCAGCAGAGCTCCAGCAGGAAAAGAGTGGGCTGGGAGGGAGGCGGGGCGGGGGGCTCAGGCGTGCAGTGAGGTGAGGCGAGCCCCGCCAGCCTGGCTCGGCCACAGCCGACAAGGGACACACGGAAAGCGGTGGTGGGCGCGGCTCCAGTGCAGACCCTGAGTCTCACTCCGGCGGGGCCCCCGGTCTCTCCTGCTCGGAAGAACTGGCTGCAGGTGCGTCCGTGCCCAGCCCAGCACCTGGCTCAGGGTAGACACTCAGGAAGCTCCGGAGGCAGCTCTGCCACCTCAGAATACGCCCTCGGAATACGTCATGCATTCACTCGGCGTGCCCCGTGGAGGCTGCTGGGTACACGGTGGCTGCAAGGCCAGCTCCGCTCCTACCCTCTCCAGGCTCACAGTCAGGCGGGGACAAGCCACCCAAGTCATGGAGCTTGGGGCACAAGGGAGAAACACTGGGGCTGCAGGAGCATCCAGTGGGGACCCCAACTTGGGCAAGGGGTCCAGGAGAGGTCCCCATCCCAGGCAGAGACCTCTGCCCGAGACATGTGGGAGGAGCAAGAGACCCTGTGGGGCGGTCCGGGCTGGGGGACGCCTGCACCTGTGCTGAGGCCCCAGGCTGGGCAGGGGCTGAGGGACGCAGGGCTAGCCCAGGAGTGATGGGGACCCACTGAAGGCATGGGGGGGCAGTGCCACCACAGCACGGACAAGCACAGCTCACCCTTCGGAGCCGTGTCCCCTCCCAACCCAACTGACAGGGGAAGTGGGACGAAGACCAGGAGAGGCGGTGCAAGCCAGGGGGCGAGCCCAGGGCTGGGAGGGGGCCACAGCTGGCGCTCCTCCCACCAGCGGGGGGCCGGGCCAAGTTCAATGGCCACACCGTGGGGGCTGTCCCCACAGGAGCTGAGCCGCCAGCCCAGCAAGGCAGGGGGAACATCCCGGCTCCCAAGGGCGCTCACTGCAGGGGACAGACACTGTTGTCCCCAGTCTGCAGACTGACAGGGGAATCTCTGACCCAGGTCAGACCCGGAGGACACCCAAGGCACTCAAGCTCTGAGCTCTTGTTCTGGAACCTTCCACCACCACCTGGTCACTCAGGCAGATGGAGGGCAGTCCTGAGAGCCACAAGCCTGTCCCTAAACAAGGAACCTCCAGAGTCCCTCTGAGTTTAATCAGAACCATTAGGCGCTTGCCTGGCAGTCAGGAAACACACATTATAGTTCGACAAAGCTTGTTACCAACAACTGACGGCACCACCAGGAGGACGCGGAGTCCCGGAGGAAGCCTTTAGTCCCCAGGAGCCCCAATACCTCCGTGTCCTCAGCCCTAGCTGTCACCTGCACCCACCCGCCCCCCATCGGACGGACTGGGGCTGGACGGGGCAGGGAGAGGAGGACAGGGTGGGACACACAGGACAGTGGGGCAGGGCCTCAAACGGGCCTCTGCACACCGCAGGCCCTCAGCTCGAGCTGGTCATGGGACCCAGGGCAGTGTCCAGAGGAGGGGATGGGAACAGCACAGAACTAGTCACCTGCCTGGAGGGAGGCCTCAGTTTCCCCATCTGTGAAATGAGAACATTCAATAGGATCTCCAAGTTCCCCTCTAGCACTGGCACCAGGTGCCTGACCCAGAGAAAGTTCCAGAATCATTAGCTGATAAATCAGCAAAATGGTCACTACATAAATTTGATGAGTCAGATGGCAGAGCACGTGGGAAAGTCAAGTCTGACACCAAAAGGCCCACTCTATGCCATCAGATAAGATCCAAGCAGAGCCGGGGAGAGGAGGTGCTTACCAAAGGGAGCTGTGGGCCCAAGCCCGGCACAGTGGGGGCTCCTCTGGCAGGAGGCACCCCAGAAATCTTGCCAGGCTTCCTGGATTCCAAGACCACCCAGAGGGGGCTCCTGGACCCCAGACCAGGAAGACAGGGCTCAGCTGGGGCTCTGACAGCCACCGGGGAAGGAACCCCCTCCCCACAGCCTTCCCTGCCACAGAGAGCAGTCTGGGGGGGGGGCCTGCCTTCCTGAGAGCCCAGCGCCCCTGATGTGTGCCCTACTTCAGCCCCGTGGCTACCCTCTGGCGCAGGCAGAGGCCCTAGGCCACCTGCTGGGGGCAGCCCCCACTCACAAGGCCCCAGGGCCTGGATGGGGCCATCCCCCCAGGAGATTCGGGCGAGCACTCCTCCCTCAGCGGCCCCAGATCCCAGGCCTGGCCCCACACTAGGCAGGCCCAGGGGCTGAAGCACCTCCTTCCCTGCCTAAGACCTGTGGCTAGAGAACCTCCGGCAGCCCTGGGCACCGCCATGAGCCATAGTGGCAGCAGCATCCAGAGAGGCACCCAGGAGTCCTTCGGAAAAGGAGGCGGGCTCGGAGGGGCCACTCTGGCACCCGGGGCTGGTGCAGGGCCATGGGGCACGATCCCGTGATCAGCAGGGGCGGGAGCAGGGACGGCACAGCTGCTTCCTGCCGGCTCAGCCCCCAGCCCTGGAGACCAGCGAATGCGCAGCATGTCACAGCTCAGGTGGCAGCCAGGTGCCGTCCCAGGACCCCGCAGCCCGGCTGGGGCGGACTGCAGCTCCCCGCAGTGACCAGCAGCTCTCCACAGTGACCAGCAGCTCCCCGCAGTGACCAGCAGCTCCCCACAGTGACCAGCAGCTCCCCGCAGTTCCCAGCAGCTCTCCACAGTGACCAGCAGCTCCCCGCAGTGACCAGCAGCTCCCCACAGTGACCAGCAGCTCCCCGCAGTTCCCAGCAGTGACCAGCAGCTCCCCGCAGTGACCAGCAGCTCCCCACAGTGACCAGCAGCTCTCCACAGTGACCAGCAGCTCCCCGCAATGACCAGCAGCTCCCCACAGTGACCAGCAGCTCCCCGCAGTGACCAGCAGCTCCCCACAGTGACCAGCAGCTCCCCGCAGTGACCAGCAGCTCCCCACAGTGACCAGCAGCTCCCCGCAGTTCCCAGCAGTGACCAGCAGCTCCCCGCAGTGACCAGCAGCTCCCCACAGTGACCAGCAGCTCTCCACAGTGACCAGCAGCTCCCCGCAATGACCAGCAGCTCCCCACAGTGACCAGCAGCTCCCCGCAGTGACCAGCAGCTCCCCACAGTGACCAGCAGCTCCCCGCAGTGACCAGCAGCTCCCCACAGTGACCAGCAGCTCCCCGCAGTTCCCAGCAGTGACCAGCAGCTCCCCACAGTGACCAGCAGCTCTCCACAGTGACCAGCAGCTCCCCGCAATGACCAGCAGCTCCCCACAGTGACCAGCAGCTCCCCGCAGTGACCAGCAGCTCCCCACAGTGACCAGCAGCTCCCCGCAGTGACCAGCAGCTCCCCTCAGTGACCAGCAGCTCCCCACAGTGACCAGCAGCTCCCCGCAGTTCCCAGCAGTGACCAACAGCTCCCTGCAGCTCCCCGCAGTGACCAGCAGCTCCCCGCAGCTCCCCTCAGTAACCAGCAGCTCCCCGCAGTGACCAGCAGCTCCCCGCAGCTCCCCTCAGTAACCAGCAGCTCCCCACAGTGACCAGCAGCTCCCCGCAACTCCCCGCAGCTCCCCGCAGTGACCAGCAGCTCCCCACAGTGACCAGCAGCTCCTAGCCCAGCCCAAGGACCCTGGGACAAGACACAGAGAAAGCAGGGCCTTAGGGAAAGGCCTCCTCGGAGAGGGGCCGAGAGGAAACCAGCCCCAGGGAGGACATCACTGCTCCACTGTCCTGCCTGGCTCCCGGTCCCCTTGCCGGCCCTGGGACCCCGGCGGCTCCAGAACCTTCCCCTGCCCTTCGGTGGGGTGATGAGGAGCCTCAGCTGCCCTGCCCAAGAGGGAAACAGACAGGGGGCAGCCTGGGGCTGGGGCCAGGGCACGAAGGCTGTCACGGGACCTTCAGCCCCAGTGGGAGTGGGGGTACAGCCTAGGCTCAACCCTAGCTTGTTCTGGACCCCAGGGCCACCGAGACCCTGCCCTCTCCTGGGACTCGGGCCACAAATGACTCCTAGGCTTTTGACTGTGTTATTAGCAGAGCGAGTGAGGGGTCTTTGTCAATCTTCAGGAAAAACCAATCCAGGCCCGCTGATGGGGAAAGGGGCGTTAGCCACCTCCCGGGGTCCCACCCTCCGCAGCCCAGCACCTCCGGCAGACAAAGCCACGCTCAGTGTCCCCGAGAGGGGGATGAGGGACTGGGGGGCTGGGAGGAGGGCGGGCGCCCGGGCAGGAGCACTGGAGAGAGGGCAGAGGCAGGAGGAAGGAGACGTGAAGGCAGGAGAAGAAAGTGTCCGGTGGGGGGACGGGGGAGGGGGACAACCACAGCGACTAATTAACTCATTACTGCTGGATAATTATGTCAGGGCATGCTCCAAAACATAAGAGGCCCCGGGGCCGCCCTGTTAAAGCCCTCACCAGGCTCTGCACGCCCTTGGGTGTCCACTGCTGGGCCTCAGTCTCCCCCAGGGGCAGAGTGAGATCAGTGGGCTTTCAAATCTGGCCCTAAGGCACCCTCAGATGGAGCAGGGACCCCCAGAGCCCAACCCAAAAGGCACACTCACCCCCTCGCTCTCACCCCGGACGGCCAAGGACAGCTCTCCAAGGCCCATTTCTGTACCCCAGTCCTCGCCCGGCCTCCGCCCAACCCCCAGTCGCTGGCTACAGACCCGGTCTCCTCCTGGGCCTCACCCCAAGCTTCTCCTGTACCCAGGAGTGCTCAATAAATGCTCCCTGAACTGAAGGGGCCCCTGTCCCGTGGCAGGGGCGAGAGGGAGGCTAGGCCCCCGAGGGCACCACCCGCACCCCTTCCTTCCTTCCGTCCTGGGACCCCCACCCCTTCCCTGAGCTCACCATGGCCAATCACAGGGCTCCTGGCCCTCCACCCGCCTGCACAGCATGCTTTCACACACAGGCCACACTCAGACCTGCCAACACTCCCAAGGCGGCCGTTGCCATCTCCCGGAGACCCCAGCCCCGGCCCAGGCCCGCCCCAGGAATGGCCTGTCTCTGGCAGGGCTCAGCGCCCTGCCTGGTCCTGCTCACAACCTGGGCCAGGAGGGAGGCGGGGGACAGCCTGCCTGACTGCTCTGCTGGAACCACACCCAAACAGAAGCCTGGAAAGGAGGATTCCTGGATTCCTGGAGAATTCTCTGGAACTGGACCTTTTGGTTCCCGCACACAACACTCCCACGATTCTCCAGACCTCGGACAGGGCCTCTGAGACCTGCCTGGCCCCAGCTCTTGAGCTCCCCACACAAACCCAGAATTCCTCTCTCACCTTTGGGCCTTTGTATATGATGTTCCCTTGTCTGAACCTGCAGACTGTTGCTTCTTCCAGGAAGCCTTCCCAAAAGCTCCACCCCAGCCCAGGTTAATGAGGGCCTTTTCCCAGGACTACTACTGCCCATGTCCTGCCCCTCGCCCCAACTCTACCCTGCACCCTCACCTACCTCCTGCCCAAATGCGGCCACTGACAGTCTGACTGGCCTCCTGCCCAGCTCATGGCTCATCAGGGCAGGAGCCTCATGAGGCAGGGACACCCAGGCTGGGCTGGGCAAGGCCTGCTGTTTCAGCTCTGACCAGGGAAAGAGCTCACACCTGGCCGGGGGCTGGGGGCCGGGGGCCAGTGCACTGGGACGGCCCTCACAGCAGTGACGTGGGGCCTCCCATGGGGACCACTGTGAAGGAGATGACAACCAGGGTCTGTCCATGAAAACACAAGGGAGCATCACACCTCATTCCAACCATGCCCCAGAGTGTCAAAAAGATCCCGGGGCCACCCACAATCGGTTTCCCCGCCACTTCCCCGTGTTCCCTGGGGCACCGTGGACAGTTGAGGCATCCCCAGCTTTCCACTGGGTGGCCCAGGTCACAGCTGATATTTTCTGCCTCCTCCTTGGCTGACACTTGTCCCTGCTGATCTCGGGTTTGCTACAAACCGTCTCCAAGGTCTTGTCCTATGATAAGATAAGTCAAAGATCACCAGGGCAAAACTGATAACCTTATGAAGAAACCATGATTTACATACAAGTTTCTAAGAACATAGGCTCTGAGCTGATGGAAGCCCTTTCTGCCTCCTTCTGGCCCGTGTCTGTGTTCCAGAAGGTTCTGGCTCACAGAAATCTGACTTCTGGTGAGGTAGGGCATTTTCTACCTAAAATCTGCTCTTGATGATGTCCACCACAACCAGTCCCCTGGACACCAGGGCCAGCTTGGAGGGGGGGGACGGTCACTGGGGCCTCAGAAGCTGCCACCCTGCCCGCGGACACAGCCGTCCCCAGGCTTGCGCTCACTGCGAACGATCTTAGCAGACGGGCAGAGCTCTTCCACCCTCCACCCCCACCCCTCTGGGGAAGCACCTGACATCACAGCTACGGGAGCGGGGCCAAGGCGGAACCCAGCCCCGTGCAAAGCCCCCTTTCCCGGGACCCTCCGGAGCCCCGCTGAGCAGGCAGGAGGCGGCTGCCCGCGCCTAGGCAGTGACCTCCGGCCAGGTTCTCCCCTCCACCCGGGGCAGGAACCAAACCCGTCCAACTGGCCCAGACACTCCGCGCCTGGCGACTATCTGTTCCATCGCATTTCTCCACAGCACCAAGCAAGCGACTGCAACGGGCTGTGGGACAGATAAGGAGATGCAGGGCGTGGGCTGGGGGCTGGGGGTGGATTCTTGCTTTGTTTTGTTTTGTTTCTGTGTGCTCCTTGTGCCTCCACGGCTCCCCAACCCGGTGCAGGGCCCGAGGCTTCCCGGGGGCACCCAGGGGCCTGGGCGCTGGCGCTCAGGGTCGTCTGCCTGCTGGGTGCTGGGCTGGGAGGAGGCAGGCCAGTGGGGCCCGAGGGAGACGGCCTCTGTCACAGGGTGGGGGCTGGGCCGTCCCTGGGGCAGGGTGAGGCTGGGGCGGGGTAGCCAGTACTCCCCGACAAAGCCACTCTTTCCCAACTGCCCGACAAACCTGCTACCAGCCAGGCTGTGACCTTCCCTTCCAGCAGGGCCGTGATGAGAGAGTCCACCCTTCCAAGTCCTCGGCTCAAGGGTGTCCCAGTCCGAGAGCCACTAACCAGGACTGTCACCAGCACGTGCCTGGCACCCAGGGCTCTCAGGCCCTTCACTGGGGGAGAGGGACAACGCCCTGGGGTGAGGCACTAACTGTCCCCCAGCCTTCCCTGGGTAGAGGGTGGTCTGGCCCAGCCGCCCCCACGTGCGGGGCTCTGTGGCAGGTACACGGTCGGAGCACACAGTGGGGTCCCTCAGCCCCCACAGGCCTGGCCATCCATCAGGAATCTTTCTCATGAGCCCGGCCTGACTGCCACATCCTACGTGCGTTCCAGGTGTGAGCCAGACAATTCTTTTCCACATCACAAAAACCCAAGGTAGGACTTTTTCTCCCCATTTCACTATGGAAGAAAGCCAGGCTCAGAGGGGCTGAGTAACTTGCCCGGGGTCCCCTGCTCCCCGGTGGGGGTCACCCACAACAGCCTGACACACAGTCCATAGGGCTGGGGGCCGGGAAGTCGGGTGGGGGCGCGGCCACTTCCCAAGAAGGCCCCCATCTGCCCCAGCCCCCCAGGGTGGGAGGGAAGAAAAACCAAGCCCAGCAGGGTTCATGCTCTCCCAGCCAGCTCCCCGCGGGCGGCACAGCCCTGCCACTCTGGGGGGGACATTGAGGCCCAGCAGCCATCCCAGAGGGCAGGTGGTTGCCCCCAAACCCAGCCATGGTCAAGCCTCCCCGACCCAGGGCTTGTCTGACACCAGCGAGCAGGCCAACCTCAAAACCTCCACTCCCCTGGGACCTGGGTGCCACAGGCCTTTCCAGAACATGTGGACTCCAGGGCAGGCAGAGCCCAGGGCCCTGGGAGAAAATCCCCAGCAGCACTGTAGGCTGTGTGATGGATGGGTCCCCACCTGCCTCTGCGGTATTGCCAGGACCCGGCGGCCTTCCAGGCTGCAGAGCACAGAGGGCAGAAGCTGGGTACCTCCCCCACCCTCAGCAGCCCTCACTGGGCCCTGGCCACAGACACGTGCTGTCTTCTCTCTCCTTTTGGGCTCCACCGCCCCCCTCGATCTCGGCCTGTGCTTCTCCCTCCCCACCCCACCTGAGACGTGAAGCCCCAGTGAGAACCTGACAAGCAGGCCTGGCTGAGCCCCGAGCGCCGCTCACCAGTCCAGCCCTCCTGGGGGCAAACCAGGAGGCTGCGGCCAGGAGGGGGTGGGGACAGGAGTGTTGCCGGACACCTCCAGGACCCACACTGAGGGCTGGGCTGGGTCGGCTAATAGTGCTGGCCGGCCAGGACCCGCTGGCCAAGGGCTCCCGCCCCCTCCAAGGTGGACTAGGAGCTCAGACCACCCGGCCCACCCAGCACGGCTCACACCGACCCGGGAAGCCCACAGATCCCGGGGCCTGGGCCCGCACCTCTCCCAGGTAAGGATGGACCCCAGGGGAGAAAAGAGTCAGACGCAAGCAGCCGAGGACCTGCTCCCCTTGCCCTGGGGTGGTGGCCAAGCACTGTGCAGACAAAGGGGAGCCAGACACAGAGAAGGGCTCACAGATGCCCAGCCACAGCCCCATCTGGACCCCAAAGGCCAACTTGGGCAGATGAGAGAGGAATGCACATTCTTCCTGGAATTATATGTCCTGGGCCTTTCTACAATGGAGACCCCACTCATGCAGCCTCCTGCGAGCAGAGGAGCCAGTCTGGGGGGGTCCCTCTGGTCCAAACACCCCAGAACTCTGGGGCAGGCTCCCAAACTCCCCAGTGAGACTCCCTGTGGCCCCTGAGGCTGTCCAAGGCCTGGAAGGCCCGTGGGAGCCAGCAGGGAAAGTCAGAGTGCACAGGTCTACCGAGGGAAGCCACTGCTGGAGAACTCAGATGATCGTCGCCTGAGGCATACGAAGGGCCTGGGGCACAGGAGGGAGGTCTGACCCAGATCGGAGACTTAGAGCGACAACAGAGCTCCTGAAGATTTAAACCTCACGCGATGCCCAACCACATGTGCACGTGCATGGAGCCGTGGGGAGGGCCCCCACGGATGCGGCCCCCATGCGCTGAGCCCGTGGGCCTCCACCTGATCACACATGAGGATCACCAGGGAGCCAAGAAAAGGCCCCAGCACCCAGGCACTGCCCTCAGGGCTGCTGATCTAGTTGGTCTAGGGTGTAGCCCAGGGGCCAGGAGCTTCACAAACTCCTGTGTTGGCCCTAACGGGCAGCTGGGTCAGTGCAAGGCTACAGTTAATGGGGTCGATGCATTCACCCCAGCGCTCCGCAGACCCCACGGGCCTTCTGCACCAGGCTGCTCCCGGAGAGAGGATGCAGAGTAACCCTGGCAGCACGCGGTGCAAAATTCTGCACAAGTTTCGACACAAACAGACACAGCGCCATTATTTAGCTCTCGCTGGAGAAACCCAAGTGCAGGAGCGGTGGGAGGAGGCAGACCCAGGCCAGCCCCGCACAGCACGTGCGTCTTCCGGTCCCGTCCTCCCTGGCTGACGTCCCCCACGCACATAGCACACCACGCTCAGGGCGCAGACTCCTCGCCGCTGAGCCCCGTTCAGTGCACCAGTCGGAGCAGGAATGCCGGCTGCACGCGCCTCTGCCTTCCCCGGCAGGGGTGGGGGGAGGTCTTTACGGAGACGAGGGCGGTCCCCCTTTCTCCGGGGCCTGGCGAGCGCTGTTCTCAGAGGCAGCACCTCTCATTCACCCTGTCTCCATCTGAACCAGGACCTCCGGCACTTTCCCCCAACTGCAGACAAAGCTTCTTCACTCACCCTCAGCACGGCTTGCAGGTATGTTTGGAGCTGTCCCGGGGTCTTGCCAATATCACCCTGACCAACAGAGATCAGGAATCACAGATCACAGGTGGCTTGACTTCCCAAAAAGGTACACCCAGCCCTGTAAATGAATCACGCTCCAAAGGCACCTCCTTCCCTTCCCAAGGCCTGGCATCACCACACAGAGGACACCTCAAGCCTCCTGCCCAGAGATGGACAAGGAGGGGGCAGACTACCTGCTGACTCGGGGGAGGGGTATGCCCAGGCACCACCTTCAGGAGGACAGGAAGGCTCGGTGCGCAGTGGGGACACAAAGACTCCAAGAAGCTGACAGTGAATCACGGGGCAAAGTCAGGACTCTTGAAAGCCAGTGAAGTCTGCCTGAAGCCAGGAATGCCTGTGGCTAGGCCTCGAGGAGGGAGACCAGCCCAACGTGCACAGGTGTGAGCACATCTGCATGCCGACAGATGCACGCACACACGGGCGCACGTGCAAGGACACGGCCCGGGCCACCAGGGCCCCAGGGCCCCCACAGCCAAGGGCCACCAGAAACTCCACCTTCGGGGGATATGTGAGAAAACGCCTCCGGAAGCCCTCTACTCCTTTAAGAAAACGAGCTCGCCTCCTCCCCAGCTGAGCCAGTTCAGTGGGTCCCTGGCCCCCAGCTATGGGCCTGCCCCTCCCAGCCCGCACAACACGGCCAGAAGCACTGTACTTGGCAACCCATACGGCAGGACCAAGGCAGGAGTGCACTGCCCAGCGATGCCCACCACAGGGAGCGCGGGGAGCCCTGGGGGAGACAAAAAGGCGGGGCAAAGACGGACTGCAGACTCATGGGAAGATGGGGAGAAAGAACAAATGGGCCCCCAACACTTCGGGTGCCTCAGCTCCCACCTCCCCCACCCCAGAGAGGCCTCACCTGAGCGTCCCCAAAGGGAGTGGGGCACCCCTGCCCTGGCAGCTGACTGTGCCCGACAGCGAGCGGGACCCTCTCTGCACCCCTGCAGGACAGGCTTGGGACAGTAAGAGCTGAGCGTGGAGCCGCCCCCACCCCGCGCTGGTGCTGCACGCTGGCCCCTCAGCCAACCCTGCGGCCCCCGCACCTGGGCGAAGGGACGCCCCGAGTCCAGCCAGCCTGCCGAGGAGCTGCTGCGGCACCTGTCAGCGGCTGGGATCAGCTCCGATCCGCCGAAGGAAAACAAGAGAGGCCCAGCAGGAGAGTGGCTGGAGGCTGGGTGGTCCAGACACTCAGCCTTGGGCAGTCTGCTGCCTGGCGAGTGGCCACTTCTGCCCGCTGCCGGGCAGGAGCGAGGAGGGGAGGGGCAGGGCAGCAGTGCCAAGCCCTGCGCTGCGTGCCTGGGGGCCTGGAGCGGGACCCCTGCACCCTCCCCCTGGTGGCTGAGATGCACCCAGGGGCCCTGATGCAGCCTCCCGGACCCCGGAGGGCCCTGGCAAGCAGCCACCAGGCCTGGCTGGATGAGCCAGTGCACCCGCCAGGGATTCCAACACGCCCACCTGGAGTGGTACTGTCCGTCCGAGCCCAGGCTCCCGCCCGTCTTGTCTTGCCAGCCACCCACCCAGCCATCCACCTGGGCAGCCCTGGGAAAGGGCCCTCTCTTCCTCAGCCCCAGGGCCCAGAACGCTGTCCCCTGCTGCACCCAAGGCCTGCCTACCCTTCACACACCACTCCTGGGACCCTCGCTAGCCCCAAGCTGCCTGTGTGACCTCAGGGCTCCAGCTGTCCAGCCACCAGGCAGTGCAAGGACGGCAGGTCTCCTGGTGAGCGGAGAGCCAGACCTCAGCCACCCCGGCCCTGCCCAGCCCCGCACGTGCACACACGCACACGTGCACACGCGCACGGAGACCAGACTCCTCCCCACAACCCTACACATACGCACAGACCAGAATGCCCACTGCACCCCCAGGCGCAGCCACAGCCTCTGCGTGGCCCCCGCCAAGGTCTCCAAGGCCCCCTGCACACGGCTCTGACAAGCCCTGCTGTGCCCCGATCGCCTCTCATTCTGATGGTCAAAGTTCATTCACGGCACCAATGGGTAATTACGTCTCGGCCTCAATTAAAGAAGGCCACAGATCGGCATTTTAAACCACAGTGCCATTTCTAATTGACATGGCTCCGTCATCAAGAAAAATACTCAAAACAGCGCCCCTCCTCCACCCTCCCTGAGCAGCGGACGGTTCAGCTTCAATTTTTAATCCGTTGATGAAATATTCACAGGCCGGGGAGGGGATCACGTTTCCCGAGGTGTAGGATCCCCGCCCTCTCCAGGGGCTCCCCAAGCCAGGAGGACACCGAGTTTGGGGTGACAAAGTCAGGGCAGGCTGGAGGAGCAGAGCCCACGGGGCGGGGGCCAGACACCTGCCTGCCCCACGGCCAGCATCCTGCGTGTCCTGGGGGCCACGGGCTCCTCCCTTCCCTGTGTCCTCGCCCTGGGTGCATCGCAAACCCTGCTGCTAGTCGGGGGCCTCCGGTGGGTGAGTCCCGGCAGAAGGACGCTGTGGCCCAAGGTCACTAGCCACGACCCCCTGGTCCAACACAGGTCCAACCCTCCAGAAGGACCAGCCCTGTCCCCAGCACTCCGTTTCCTAAGCACAATGTCCGGGCGCCCGGCCCCTAATGCCAGGACCGCCTCACGGAGGCAGGGACACCTCAAGGCTACAAAGTCTTCTCTCGAAGGCTGAGTGGGCTGCCCCTGTGTCCCAGGAGGGGACACTGAGGCAGGAGAGGAGAAGCTCTGCCCTCCCTCGCCGAGGAGCAGGAGCATGGCCAGGTAAGAAGGCGTGTGACACCTGGCCTCTGACGAGGGCTCCCTCGTCCTGTCACGGAGCCCCCGTGCACGGCCATCAGTGCTGACACCAGCGGAGGTCCAGACGAGGACGCAGAGCCGGCGAGGGGAGGTGCTGCAACTTCCAGCGGGGGCCCAGGCCCCCCAGCTCCCTGGGAAGTGGCCCCACGTGCAGCAGGGTGAGGACACCTGGCCCACCTCCCTCCCACCTCCGCCTCTCAACAGACAAGAAAACCATCCTGAAGGAGCAGCCGCCGAGGGTGGCCAGGAGACCCCCGCCCCGAGGAGGAGGAGGGAAGGACAGGTGGAGCAAGGCCCCGGCCTCGGCCCCGGTCGGGCGCCAAGAGCAGGGCTCCGCACCGGCAAGTGCCTTCCATTTCCCGAGCGGGTCCGCAGCGAGCCGGGGCCAGAGGCCACGGTCCTTCCGGTGCCATCGCCAGTGCCCACTGCAGGGCAGCAACCACAGGCCTCTAAGAGGGAGCACCAGCCCCTCTGCAGGCAGCCCCCAGGGGGTCCCCAGCCACCCACGCGCTGTCCGCACGCTTCTGCACCCTTCTTTACACACGAGGGAACTGAGGGGCAGAGGGCCGCCCGGAGCCCCAGCTGGTAAGTGGGGGCCAGGGCGTGGGCCCGGGGGCCCTGAGGCCGAGGCTGGGCTCAGTGCTCTGCCCCGCAGCGCCGTCCCCAGGGACTCCCCGAGGCCCGTCCCCTCCCTCACCAGCCTCGCTCCCTCCCCACGGAGCGCTGGGCGGCTTCCATGCATCCTGCTGTGAGCCTGACACTGACCAGCTGCCCAGTCACCCGGGACAGGTTGTTCAATCAAAGCACGTGGTGGGCAGGACGCCTCCGGTATCTTTGAGCCGAGAAGCCCGCCCTGCCATCTGCTGGGCCTGCTCTTCCTGACCCCGGGCCTGCACCTACTCCAGACAGAGGGCTGAGTTAGGGTCCAGGGCATGGCGAAGGGGGCGCAGCAGGGCCAGGGACCTCCAGGCAGGCCCGGCCAGGAGGAGAGGGAAGCGCTGAAGGCAGAACGTGATGGCGTGTGCTGTCCATGCAGCTCCATCCCGGGCAGCCTGCCCGCCTGCATGCCCCCCTGCACAGCCCCCCTTGGAGCAGTCTTCCCCAGTGGGCAATACCCACAGGCTCGGTCCCGGGGATTCGTGGGCATGCAGCTATAACTCCCAGCCCAATCCCTCTGGTCACCACCGCCAGGGGCAGGGACTGTGCCCCCAGGGGCACAGCTCACTCAGTCCCACAGAACCTTAGAGACATCAAACCTCACCAGAACACTGGCACCCCCTTGGCCCCAGGGGCAGGTCCCAGCCCACCAGCTGAGGTCCACCCACACACAGCCCGCCCAAGCAGCCTGCTTTCCTTCACTCACGCCCAGAGCCCCCCAGAGGCCCTGTCCACACCCTACTGCTCCATCTAGGGATGCCCTCCCTCCCCACGCACCAAACCTGGCCACGCCCTGCACCCTGGCCAAGGTGCCCCCGCCCAGTGCTGGCCTAAGCAGGACCACCGACGTGCACAGGTGACCAAGCACAAAGCCCAGGGCAGCTGGGGGAGAAAGGCTCCCACGTCACCAGCATAGGGGATGGTGGCTCCAGGCCCAGCTAGGGCAGGGAACTGGGGTCTGCAAGTCTGGCCAGACGCCCCCCCCGGAAAAGTCTCCACAAGGGCACTCGTGAGGCAGGGGCAGTGCTCAGGGACACCCCACCCCACCCCCGCCGCCCACCGTGAGCCCAGAGGCAGTGCAGGTCCCTGCCGGGGCGGCGGAGCCGGGCTAGGCGCCACCCACCCTCCACGTACGGGCCCCCCTTCACTGGGTGACGAGCCTGCCCCGACCCCGGAGCCTCTCAGTGGTGAGACACCAGCACTCACGCTCAGCAAAGCTGGTGTCAGGGGAGAGTTCCACTCTCACTGGGGACCGTGAACCCCCCAGGGCGCGGCTGCCCCCCTCCGTGTCCAGGACCCAGGAGGTGTCCTAGTGAGCTTCCACTGCCTGACAGCGGAGGGACGGGCACGACCGAGCCCCAGGACCCCGGGACCGGGTGCGGGTCTCACACAGGGGAGTGCGCTGTCTCAGGAAGGGAGGTGACCATCTGAGGAAGAGTCCCCACGGCCTCTGAACTCTGCTGAGCCCGGATCCACAATGTGCGGGTCCCAGGGCCGTGACCCACAGCAACCTGCAGCAGGATGTCCCTCCGACTGTCCTGAGCTCCGAGAGCAGCCCTGCCACCCTCACCCTCCCTGAGCTACGGCCGCATCCCCATCCCCCAACGGCCACTGTGCTCACCACACAAGTAAAAGCCACTGTGACCCCCGCCGCCACCTGTCCTCACCCTCGAGCCCCAGTCAGCTGACAAAATGCTGCCCCGGGTCAGGGCCTTTGCACACGCCACCCCTCAGCCCGGAACGCTCTTCCTCCACGGCTCTGCCTGCTACCTCTTCCCATCCTGCAAGCTCACCTCAAACGTCACCCCCACACACCCAGGACTTGACCATGGTCACCACAGGCCCCAGGCCATCCTAGCCTAGCCCTTGAGCTCCTCTGGAGACGGGAGTGCAGGAGTCAGAGGGGAGCCTCCTCTGGGCCCTCCTCCTCAGCAGATGCCCCGACACTCCCGCGGCGCAGCCCCCGGCATTCCGGCTCCCCGTCCATCCACGCAGAGGGCGCGGTGTCTGCCCCGGGCTCTCTGGCCTCCTGGGCCAACAGGGGCACAGGCTTAGGGCCGTGGAGACAAAAGCAGGCTGACCACCAGGAGCCCGCAATTACTCTAGGTCAACACCATGGTGAGGTGGGTCGTCCTCCACCCCAAGATCTACATTTTTATTAAATCACAATGGAAAATTAGAAACATTATTACTTCCCTCAATCTGTAACCCTTTATCTGCCAGGCTCCGCACTCAGCTGCCTGTGCCATCGGTCCCAGGGTGATTTCTAGGCTCCCACCTCACCCCTGCCTATCCCCTCCACAGTGACCACCCAGGGCCCTCCCCCACGGCCCGGGGTCCGCCCCCACAGCCCAGGGCCCTCCCCCGCAAGGCCTAGGGTCCTCCCCCAAGGACCCAGTACCCTCCCCCAAGGCCCGGGGTCCTCCCCCAAGGCCCAGGTCTAGCCTAATACCTCTCAAACCTTCCCTAGTGGCCTCGAGTCAGACAGAACACCTGCCCTCAGACCTCAGTTTTCCCCTCTGTAAGATGAGAAGAGTCAGGAGATGGCAGAGTCTTGGCCAGGCCCCCCACTGTCGCCCCTCTACCCAGACACTGCCCCAAGCACCTGGGCCCCCCCCCCCCCCGAGAGCTCTCACTATGCAGAGCCCAGCAATGCTGCAAGGACCGTCCCCCAGGGGCAGCGCCTTCCCTTCACCCCTCCCTAAGAGTACCCTACTGTTTCAGCAAGGTTATCAATGGGAGGAGGCAGAGGACAGGCAGCTGCAGACCCCAGAAATAGGGGCTCGGCCACGTTCTTCCTGCACCCACTGTACTGAAAACGTGGGGATGCCAGCCGTCCCTGGGACCCCCACAGTCCCAGAGCTCACCCCCCCCCAGTCAGGGGAACAGACGGGAGCCCCATCAGCAAACCCTCAGAGGGAAACAAGCAGGCTGAGGTGGCTGAGGGTGACCGTGGGCGAGAGGCCACAGCAGTTATGGGGACACCCAAGTGAGATCAGAAGGAAGAAAACGGTGGCCACGGGGTGACATGAGGAAGGGCATTCAGGAGGCACAGCACGTGCAAAGGCTGTGAGCAGAGAGAGGGCTGGGAACATTCTAGCAACAGGAAGCAGATCGGCACAGCTGGTCTGCCTCCCCAGCAGGGACCAGTGCCAGGACCAGAGTTGGGACTTCACCCCAAGGACCATGCCAGCGTGGGAGAGATCTAAAAAGGACGGCACGATCGGGGTCAAGCGTTTCGGAACAAGTGAGCACTTCGAGCAGGCCCTGTGTGGTCCCTGACAGCAGATCACGCTGGGCTGTCGCCCACGCCCCCACGTGCCCCACCCCAAAAGCTGCTGCCAGCCCCCAACACGGTCCCTACAGGGAAGGTGAGGAAAAGACACCATCAGACGCAGAAGATACTGGGCCTCAGGCGTGGGAAAGAACCTCCAAGGGGGGAGGGCATCTAGGAGGGCTTCCTGTAGGAGGGGGCATCTGGGCACGACATGCAAAGCAGGTGCAGTAGCACTGGCACTGTCCCGCCGCGCGGCGCCCACTCGCACTCATCTGTGCCAGGCGCTGACCCAGATTTAGTCATGAATGAAGCGGGTGAGTCGAGACTCTAATTACTTTTCACTTTCCCTGGTCATGCATTATGCATTGACGGTGAGTGGGGGGCAAGAGGAAAACCGAGCAGCACAATTAATTTCAGTTTCAATTGTTCTCTCCCTCCTTGCGCTCCCCCCCCACCCCCTGGGGAAGAACCTTTTTTAGCTCGTGTTTCACAAATACCTTTAAGGATCAAGGAGGTAGCGGGCACCGCAGGAGTGGGGGGCACCCAGGCTGCCATCAGACGCTGAACTAAGACCCAGGAGGAGGAGCCGGGCCAGGAACGCGAGGTCCGAGTGACAACAACATGTACCCCACAGTGGTGGGGGGTGCGGGATGGCGGTCCCTGCTGGCCCGAGGCCACCCGGACCCCGACGGAAGCTTCTCAACCCCAGGCTCCTCACCGCAGCCCGGCTGCCTGCACGCTGGCCCTGGGGCGGCCACGGAGGGCCACACGCCCACCACATGTGCCCACCGCTGGCGGCCGAGGGGACGCGAAACCCCACCTCTGCGTTCGGCCCAAACTTTCATCCTCCTCCCCAGCACCTCCACCCCCAGGAGCAGGGGCAGCCTCAGGCAGTGCAGACATCTCCCCGAGACACCCTGGTGGGGGCCGGTCTCGCCACCTGACCGTGCGGAAACCGAGGCCCTTGCCCCAAACCGCCCCCTACCAGGTGCTCGCTGCGGCCTCTGGGGCGCAGCCCCTTCCATCTCCTCCACAGACACTGCACTGGGGCAGCCAGAGCTTTGGGGGGCTGGGGGCGCCTTGCCCAAGGAGCAGAGGCCCTATGAGTGCCAGCCCCAGCTCCCCGCCAGGCAGCCCCCCACCCCAGAGGAGGGCTTCAGTGCTCCCTTCCAGGACCACGCCCACCTGTCGGGCCCGCAGTGACACCAAGGGGGGCCCCCGAGCCCCATCCTGCTGCCGCCAGGGTGCTGGGACACCGGGCACTGCCGCCTAGGGGTGGGGGGCCCCGAGCCAGGAGAGCCCTGGAGGAGGCTGCATGCATGGAGAGTGGCCAGAGCAGCAAGCTGGCGGGCAAAGAGGCAGTGCGGGTGGGAACCAGAGGCAGAAGCCACCCTGGCTCCTGAGGACCGAGGGGTGTCCCGTGTGGTGGCAGGAGGGGCAGGGCGGGCAGAAGGAAAGCCAAGCCAGGAGGCAGTGAGGACTTCATCCTGCAGCACTGGGGAACCACAGAAGGTGGTGCACTGGGGGAGTGCAGACTGGGGTAGGGCGTGGGGAGACACCCCCAGGCTGAGCCCAGAGCCCCGGGTCCAGCCCCACCCCCAATGTCCTACTGGGAACCCAGAGGCAGGAAGCCAAGGGCTCTACTTCCCACCTTGGAGAGAAATCTGGGCCCTGTGGCGGATGCCCAGGGTTGGGGTTTTTGTGGAGAAACCTCCGGTTTCCCCCACCCTGCGGCTGCTGAGTCAGGAGCACAGGGGTGGGACCCGAATCACAGACCCTTCCAGCAGCATGGGCAGGGAGCCAAGTCCGCTGGCCCCAAGCCCTGCCAAGCGCCTACTGCACACCAGCCGGATCCCAGCTGAGTGAACCAGCTCCTGGCCCCCTGCCACAGCAGCAGCCCCTCCCAGGACCGTAAGCCACACCATCCTCACTCCTCAGCGCTGGGAGGGACCCACTTGGAGCTGGGGAAACTAGGGCCCAGGGCACGCGAAGGTGGACTTGTCCCCGTTTGGCCCAATCCCTGCCTGGGGTATGGAGCAGATGGGGGGGTGTCAGGGACCCTCTGAGGACAGGGACACCCAGCTCAGGCCTGGGGACCAGCTTCAAGGGGACGGAGTCCCCGTGGAATCAGACTACAGGGACAAGAGGGCAGAGGCCAGGTGGGCACACCAGGCAGAGGGCACCTACACAAAGGCTCAGAGGTGGGAACGCACAGGGCACGGCCCCGCCGGGAACCCCTGGAGGCTCCGCTCTGCCTGCGGGGACCCCCACAGGAGACTGGTAGGCCTGGGGTGAGAGCTGCTTGGGCATGCCCAGCCCACCCCACCCTGGTGGGGCCAAGAGGCCCGGCAAAGGGCCGGAGGGCACTGCAGGCAGGAGGGCAGAGGGCAAGAGGGCGGGGGGACGTCACATCTGCTGACCAAGCCCCCGCCCCCACTGCCTTCGGGGAGAAATGCTCTTTCCCACAGTTACGAAAGATCCTCTTTGCTTGAAGAAGAAGGGGAACCCAGAATCGTTCTAGTCCAGGGCTCAGTGTTCACTCACTTAAGTGGGGGGCTGGTCCCCTGAGAGCCAGGGGTCCCTCCCTGACAGAGCCCACCCACCTGGACACCCATCCCTACCCAGGACCCAGGGAGAGGCCCGTGGGGACTGGACAGGAAAACGTAACCCCCCAGTCCATGCCAAGGCCACACCTGGCAACAGGTCTCAGTTCCTGACCCTGGAGATTCCTGGTTCCCAGGACGGTTCTGGAGCCAGCTGCCCCGAAACCACCCCTCCCAGGGGAGCAGAACTTTCACATCCTCCCCACACCGCCCAGCCCAACACTGAGTGCTCCCCACCTCCAGGCGCCTCTGGGCGCTGATGGGCAATCCCTCCCATGTCCCAGCACCAGAGCAAGAAACCGGGCAGATGAGGACACTGAGGTTCAGAGGGGCCCCCAGCCACCACTCCTCCCTGCTCCCAGGCAAGAACTGAAGGTCTGGCTCTACTTAGGTTCACCTCCACGCCCACCCCCAAGCAAGTGTCACCACCCCACTTCCCAGACAACAAAGTCCAGGCTCCAAGAGGGAGGTTGGCCCAGGCCACACAGCTGTGAAGGCCTGAGTACGAGCCCAGCCGCCCCAGCACCCCGAGCCCCCCAGCCCACACGGCTTCCTAGGCTACGAAGAGGAGCCCCTCCGCCCTGTGATAACAAGCAGCCCCACCGGCCAGATGCCCCCCCCCCCATACGCCACCTCCCAAGGGCGGGGTGGGGAGAAATCCCGTAAGCCCTGGGCCTCTCCAGGGAGGAGGTGGCCCCCCACCCACCTCAGCTGCGGGATTCGGTTTCCTGGCCTGTAATCAAGGGGTTACCCACAGTCCCGGGGCCCACACGTGCACTCACGCACCACCCACAGCACTCACACTGCGGGATTTGGGCAGGACTACGGTGGCCTGCTGTGCTCCCTGAGCCAGCCAGGGCAGGAAGGGCCAGGAGGGAGGCCGGGCGGGTTCGTCCCCCAGTGCTGTCCACTACCTCCTAGGGCCTGAAGCCCCATTCTCCCCAGGCAGGCCTGAGCGCGCCTGGGGCTGCCCGTGTCAGCCCGGGAGACCACACCCGGTGTCCTGCAGGAAACGGGGGCCCGCAGCCTGTACCTGGAGCCCACCCAGCACCTCCAGGATGGCAGAGGGTCCCAGGTACCAGTGGGGCTCGGCAGGATGGGTTCAGGATCAATGGGTGCTTGGCCTCTGCCATTACCACCAATGACGGACAAACGGACACAAAGCGGGCCCCGCCAGTGCAGAGGGGGGCGGGCCAGGCCCAGACGCCCTCACCAAGTCTGCGTCCTTCCTCGGTCCTTGGGAGCCCTCCTGACCCGCTGAGCCCGGAGCCGCCATCCAGACCCACCTGTCCACGCTCCAGCCGTCGGCCGTCCAGCACGCAGCAGGCGCTGTAGGTCCTGGCAGGGTGGGCCTGTCCGTATCCCACGTCCCCACCCAGGTAAGCAGCCCCCCGATATCCAAGCCGCCCGGGCCTTCCATCCTGACCCTGTGCACGGCCCACAGCGGGTCCTGGATAAACCCTGCCCCCACCCCATTCTGCCCAGCCCCTCCCCACTGAAGGCCTGGAACGGGCAGCACAGGGCAAAGTCCCATGCTGCCACCTGTGGGAACTTGGCAGCAGCATTCTGGCTTTCTGTGCCTCAGTTTCCTCGTCTATGAAAGACAGGGAGAGGGCGTGGCATTGGCCACCGCACACCCCAAGCTGTGTGACCTTGAAGACCTGCCTGCCTCCCTGAGCCCAAGCCTCGTCTGTACGCGGAGCGCCGTGGTTTGGGCACAGGCCGCAGCGGGCACCCGGGGGACTGCAGCCAGCTCGTCCCGCACCCACCACCACCCGAGCCTGGGAGCACCGGGGGTCTGCTGCTTTCTCCAGCCTGCTCTCACAGTTCGGGACCCCAATCCACCACATGCTGGCATGCTGCCCAGCTCTGCTCACACAGGCAAAGTCCCCAAGACCCCTCACCCTGGGCTGGGCCATGAGCCCTCAGGGAGTCGTCCCCTAACCTGGGGTCTCCACGTGCCCCACAGCCAGCAGCACCCATCACGGGAAGACCCCAGCTGGCCAGCCGCTCCAACGACCCCCGCCCTGGTGGTGGGCTTTGCTGACCCCACAGCACGGCCCGTCTCTCAGGGGGTTGGCCCAGGGCCCTTGGTGCACGTGGTCTGAACAAGACCAAGTCCAGCCCTGCTCTCGACACACCCTGTCCAGCAGGTCCAAGGCAGGAACACTGCACATTTATCTACCCACATGGCCACAGCCCACCCCATCTGGCACATACACCTATACCAGTCACCCTTTCTTCTCTGTCATGCCACCCCAAGCCTCAGCCTCCAGCTGAGAACCAGGGAGGGGTGTGAGGAAACTGAGTCATGCACCAAGACGCACCCACTACCAACACCCCTCCCCCACCGTGGCTGGTCCCAGAGGATGAAAAGGGGCCACTGCAGAACTATATGGTGAGGGAGTGAGTTCCCTGTGACCAAGTGAGTGCAAGCCAAGCTGCCGAATCCCCCCTAGAATCACATATACTCATCTTCTCTGAGGCCCCAGGCCTGGTCCAGGAAGCTGGGTGGAGACTGGAGGGCGGGGGCCTATCTGACCCAGAGTTACTAAAAAGAGCCAACAGGGAAGTAAAAATAGGAAATAAAAATAAAATTGCTCCAGCCAGCCCTGGTTGTTTGTGTAGGAAACAAGGCATCTACCGCCCCACAAGGCAGGCTCAGCCCCGGGCCCCTCCCAGATGAGGAATGTCTCCCCCAGCCTCCAGCTGCCAAGACCTCAACTACACACCCAAGCCTCAAAGAGGAATCCTGAGGATCTGGTTCAAATCCGAGCTCTGCCACCAACCAGCCAGGTGACCCTGGGCAAGGAGCTGAGCCCCCCCTCCTCATCAATGGGGTACAAACCCAGCCCCTGGGTACAGAGGGAGGGAGGGAGGGGTGCCACACCACAGTCCACACAAGGCTCCTGGTACCCCCACATGCCTCTCTGCCAGGTTCCCCCAGACATGTTCCCCTCTGCCAGTGCCCCATCCGCACGCTCGCTCTGCCACCCAAGGTGGGCAATCAGAAAATAAAAGCACCAGACTAGAGTGAGAGACAGGATCTGGCTCCTGGCTTGCCCCAGCTCACCGTGCGGCAATCAGACCTGAACTTCCTCATGGAACAATCAGAGGAAGCCTTCCTTCCTATCCTTTCCTGTTGGGCCTGTCCAGGATTGGCACTAGGCTCATTCATACTAAAGTGTGCATGACTGACCCTGGCTTCAGGTCTGGCTCGTTCTCCAGGGTGTAGAACTACGCAGAAGAGAGTGAGCTGATCCTGGAGCTGAGACACCCAGCCAGAGAGCAAGGAAGGCCCACGTGGGCCCAAGCATCTGTGCCATCCCCTCCGACCCTCTGCAGCATGAGGACCCTCCACTGCTGGCCCCGTTCAGTAAGGCACCTGCTGGGTCAGCATTCAACCTGGGCCTGGAGCAGTGGGCGTGTCGTGGGCAGGCCCCAGCAGCCCCCTGTGCTAGTTCAGAGTGCCCCTGTCACCCCAGGAGCCCTCACAGGCCACCCCTCGATCTGACACTCACAGCCCCCTCCCGGGGGAACTCAAGTGGGCTAGGGGGTTGGCCAGGGAAGTCTGGGGGTGACATAACCAGTCTGACCCAGCACCAGTTGGCCCCAAACCACCCTCCCCATAACAGCCCACTGTCTCCCTAGAACACACATCGGCTCCCAGCCCTCTCCATCCTCTGGCCCTCACGAGAAAACCCCAGTTCCTCATGTGCCTCACCTACCCACTAGCCCCTGCTGCTTTCTTGGCACTGCCTGGTTCAGACTCGCCCAGGCCCCCCGCGCACACCCGTCTGCATGCCCCCCCGCACGCACACCCGTCTGCACGGCCCCCCCGGCGCACACCCGTCTGCACGCCCCCCCGGCGCACACCCGTCTGCACGCCCCCCCGCACGCACACCCATCTGCACGCCCCCCCCGGCGCACACCCATCTGCACGGCCCCCCCAGCGCACACCCGTCTGCACGGCCGCCCCCAGCGCACACCCGTCTGCACGCCCCCCCGCACGCACACCCGTCTGCACGGCCCCCCCAGCGCACACCCGTCTGCACGGCCCCCCCAGCGCACACCCGTCTGCACGGCCGCCCCGCACGCACACCCGTCTGCACGGCCCCCCGGCGCACACCCGTCTGCACGCCCCCCCCAGCACACACCCATCTGCACGCCCCCCCCGCACGCACACCCGTCTGCACGGCCCCCCCAGCGCACACCCGTCTGCACGGCCGCCCCCAGCGCACACCCGTCTGCACGCCCCCCCGCACGCACACCCGTCTGCACGGCCCCCCCAGCGCACACCTGTCTGCACGGCCCCCCCAGCGCACACCCGTCTGCACGGCCGCCCCGCACGCACACCCGTCTGCACGGCCCCCCCCCGCGCACACCCGTCTGCACGGCCCCCCCCCGCGGCACACCCGTCTGCACGGCCCCCCCCAGCGCACACCCGTCTGCACGGCCCCCCCAGCACGCACACCCGTCTGCACGCCCCCCCCAGCACGCACACCCGTCTGCACGCCCCCCCCGGCGCACACCCGTCTGCACGCCCCCCCCCGCACGCACACCCGTCTGCACGGCCCCCCCAGCGCACACCCGTCTGCACGCCCCCCCCCGCACGCACACCCGTCTGCACGGCCCCCCCAGCACACACACCCGTCTGCACGCCCCCCCCGCACGCACACCCGTCTGCACGCCCCCCCCAGCACGCACACCCGTCTGCACGGCCCCCCCGCACGCACACCCGTCTGCACGCCCCCCCCGGCGCACACCCGTCTGCACGGCCCCCCCGCACGCACACCCGTCTGCACGGCCCCCCCCGGCGCACACCCGTCTGCATGCCCCCCCCGCACGCACATCCGTCTGCACGGCCTCCCCCCCCCAGCACACCCGTCTGCACGCCCCCCCCCGGCGCACACCCGTCTGCACGGCCCCCCCGCACGCACATCCGTCTGCACGGCCTCCCCCCCAGCACACCCGTCTGCACGCCCCCCCCGGCGCACACCCGTCTGCACGGCCCCCCCGCACGCACACCCGTCTGCACAGTCCGCTCGGCCCTCACTGAGAAAGCCAGCCCATGAGGGGGCAGGACCATCTGCACCCTGGACATGACTATGCAGGGCAGCAAGAGTGGGGGACAGAGGACACACAGAACACACACTCGTGCACACACACACCCACTCACACATACAGTGCACCCTGGCCCCAGACAGGAGTGAGGCCGCCAGGTCCCTCTGCCCCGTGTGCATCTGGCTCTGAGTCCCCGAGGAGAGCCCGGGGAGGGCAGGAGTGGGGGAGAACACGGAGCAGTGGGCCACAGGCCCAGCACCCCCCAGCCGACAGACCCTCAGAGCCTGCCAGAAAGCATGAGGTGGGGGTCCCCGTGGCTGGGAGCCGAGGACAAGAGGTAGACCCTGGGCCCCTTGACCTCCAGGTCCTGGGGCCAAGCTTGACGTCAGAGACCCCAGCAGCCCACCTGCCACAGGCACAGAGGCCGCCGACCCGGATCACAGTGTGCAGTCCCGGGTTCCGGCCGGTGGGGGCCACCACGCACCAGGCAGCCAGGGGGATGACAGTGGTGACCACAGTCCCCTGGTTCTGTGAAACTGGGGGGCGGGAGAAGGGGACACCAAGAGGTGGAGAGTCAGCAGGGCAGGGAGGCCCAGGTCCAGGGCAGGCCATCTCCTCACTGGGGGTCCCTGAGACACCCCCACAAGGCCTGATCACTACCCCGAGGCCATGATCTGCCTGCCCCCCACATCTTCCCCCATCAGGCTGGACAGAGCACGGGGCCTGGCCTCGGGGCTGGACTGAAGTGGTGGCCGAGGGGGTGAGGGGCACTGGCTGCCCCTCTGATAACAAGCTCTGCAGCTTATCAGCCGCGTCCAGGCCCCTCCCCCCTCCCATCGCTGCCCAGTGCAGGAGACACAGTGCCCACAGGCAGATAAGGCTCAGGACTGGGCTGCAGGCCGGGAGGCTGGGCTCGCTGCTGCGGGCAGACGCACGCGGGGAGCACGCCTCTCCCAAGACCTGCAGCCAGCAAAGGCACCGGGAGACGTGACCTTGCCCAGTGACCCTGGGCCTGGCCAGAGGGACTAGGCATCCCTAGTCCCTGGGTGGGGGGGCCAGTCAACCTGGAAGCAGAGCTGCCCACGGGCCTGCGGCCGGGAGGACTCAGATCACGCCCTTACGCCAGGCGGCCCTCTGAATGCCGCGGCATGCTCTTTGTGAACTGCATCCCACCGCAGCTGGAAAGAAGTCGGCAGGAATCGAGTGCCTGGGGGGGGCGGGGGGGTTCCGGGCCGAGGGCCATGCCTGCACACTTGCTCGCCCTCCTAGGCCGAGGAGGGAGGCCCGGAGAGGCCCTACACATCCCAGGCCGCTCCCCATGTCCCGCAACCCGCAGGCACCCCAGAGCTACTATGAACCCTGTTTGCAGGTGTGGACACTGAGCTGGGACCCAGACCAGCCCGTTCGGCCAAGGCACGTGCTCGGCACCACCCGGCTGCCTGGGCACAGGTGGCAGGAGCCCAGCACAGGCCTCCCGTGTCTCAGGTGCCTGGGACCGGCCCTCCCAGCATGCACCAGACAGGTGCCCAGCGAGGAGCGTACCGGGCGCAGGGGGTGGGGGGAGCCGGTCTCCAGCCTGACGATCTAGGACAGGCCACACCCCGGCTGTGTCCCCAGCGCAGGGCCAGGGGTGGAAGGAACCTCTTCCAACGGCTGCCAAACACATCTTCCCACAGACCGTCCAAGAGCTGGGGGCAGAGGGCACAGGGGGAAGAAGCCACAGGAGCCCGGCCAGAGCCGAAGGACGTCCCGCACTCCCCCGCGCCCCACGCAGGGATGGGGTCCCCCTGCTCCTCAGGGTGCGGCGGGGCTGCCACCTGCCGCAGCCCTGCAGCCACAGCCGCATCAGGCCGACGGGCACCGCTCTCCCCCCAGGGAGCCCCCAGCCGGCAGTCCCCACCACAAAGAGCAGTGCCAAGAAATGAAGGGGGGGGTCCTGCCTCCAAAGTCCAGCTCCAACAACACCCCATCTACACAGCCTGGAAGGATCCCACTGACAGGGCGGGGCCTAGACTGCTTGCACCTCTGCTCTCCGTGGGGCCGGAGGGGTGACCTCCTCCCGCTGCCAGGCTTTCCTGCCTCCCCCGCCGCCCGGTGCCGCACATCCCAGCCCTGACCTCTCCCTGCGCTCCAGCCCCGCACAGCCGCCAGACCTCTCCCGGGGGGTGTCAGAACGCATCCCACACCAAAGTCCCGATCACCAGACCTGCCCCTCTACAGCGCTCTGCGTCGGGTAAAAGGCTCCTCATTCTTCCAGGCACTGAGGCCACAAGCCACGTCCACCTGGCTACCACCCCCCACCCTGCCCTCCGGCCCCGCTTCTGACACAGCAGCAATAACAGCTCCAAGCTCCTGGAGGCAGAAGACCCAGGGCCTCCTCCAGGCCCCCTGACTCCAGCTCTCCCCTCAGCGGCTCAGCTCTCCCACACAGGCAGATTCGAGGAGCTCTGCTCTGGGGTGGCCCCTGACAAAACAAAACTAACACACAGGTCTGAACGTACAGACACTGACTCCTCCCAGACAAACTCCTATGCATCCCTCAGGACCCAATTCAGAGAGCCCAACCCACCAAACACCAGGGCAAGCTGATAACACTCCTACGCCCTGCCTGCCTTCAGTACGCCTTCCTACCACCACACTCACACCGTCTCCCCCCCTCCGGAGTGAGAGCAGGGATGACATCAGACCAGCCAACCTCAGCTCCACACTCACTACGTGTGACCTGCCCCGAAATGCCATCAGCGCCACTTTGCACATAAGAAACCCGAAGCCCAGAAAGGTTTTAAAGATCTGGCCCAAGGTGACCCACTCAATTGGCAGCACTGAGTCCATCTCTGTTCTCTGACCCCAAACCCCTCTCACCCCCTTGGGGGGTGGGCCTCACTCAACTCTGCCACCCCAGCAGAGCCAGATGCCAGTCAGACAGACGGATGGATGAACAACAAACAGGCAGGCGAGATGTTTGCTCTGGACCTCTTGGCCAGGCCTTGATCCCCGCCACCCCCTACCGACCCAGTTTCAACAAGATGTGCTTAGCGGCAGAAGAAGGAACCAGGCCCTGACACGGGTGGTCCTTTGGGGCTGAGCGTCCTTCCCCATATGCATCTGGGCGTCTGGGCGTCCAAGGGCAAGCCAGGATCTCTCCAGCACCAGGGGGCAGCTGCAGCTAAGGTAAGCAGAGCGGGGGTGGGCAGGGGGCTCGCCCCAGGGGCAGGAATGCATGGCGCTGCAGGCTCCCTCGAGGGCACCGGGGGACCTTCCAGGTCAAGATCCTGGCCCATCGTCCCAGACTCTCCCTGCTCCACTTCCAGGAATCAGCACCAGGCTGCACACCACAAGACTCCCTTCCCTCGGAGGTCGGCAGACCCCCAGGAGGGTGATTCTGCACAGGGGTAATAATTTTAAAAGCCAACTTGGCGAGGGGTAGGCCCCCCCCCACGGCCCCTCTGAAGTGCAGAGAGCAGGGGAGGCATCTGCAGCATGCACTAATTCAATCAACAAACATTTCGCAAGGCCGGGGCAGCGCCTGGCACCGTGGCTTCAGCTGCAAACAAGACCTAGGAGCCACCCCACGGTGGAGGAGGGGTGGCCTGCAGCCTCAGGGACCCGAGGGGGACAGAGCCACGCCCTGGCAGCCATGCCTGCCAAGGGTCCTGGCTGGGAGCAGCCGCACGGCCGCACTTCCACCTCACCCCCCGGCTCCTCCAACCTCCTTCCTTCCACTTCACCAACGCGGAAACCGAGATAAAGAGGGAGGAAGTAACGTGCTCCCAAAGCGCAGAGTTCCCGTGGCAGAGCTGCAATGGGACAGTCAGGGGGCCCTAAGCGGGCCACCGCTCCCCCAGGCCCGTAGTCTGGAGGGGAAGGCTCCCTGGGGTCCCAGCCTTGGGGCCAGGCGGGCCCAGCCAGCCAGGAGGGCTGGAGCCCTGACCTTATGCCCCCGGAGACAGAAAAAGGAAGAGGGAGGCCCCAGCTGCCCTCCCCGCAGTCCCTGCCCCTCCATGTGGGCCCAGGAAGGCCAAAGCCGGCACTGCCCTGCCCCAGGGTCACGGCCTAGCACCCAATGCCTACGGTCCCCACCTCCCAGCCCTCCTCCTGACCTTGGTCCTGGGCAGAAAGTCCAGCAGCAGGGGTGGGGTGGGGATGGTTCCACCACCTCCCGTGGACTCTGGCCTCATCAGTTTTTTCCTCAGTGCAGGGAGGGGACAGCCCAGGGCTCACCCAGGAGGCCCCTGGGCAAATGACACCCAGCTGCCACCAAGAAAGGGGCAGGGGCCATAGCAGGGGGCACCACAGGGATGGATGGAGGATATGGGGACAGAGAGGCAGGGTGAAGAAAGGACCCCCCAGCTGCTCCACCCAGAAAGGGACCCAGCAATGGCCACTCACCCCAGGAACCCGAGTTCTAAGCGAGTCTAACAGGTGGTGGGCCAGTATGGGTCATACTCCAGACCAGCACGTGTCAGGGCCTAGGAAGTAGAAGGGACATCAGGCCAGCAGGCCACCAGCTCAGAGCAGCTGCCAACAGCCAGAATAGGGTCTGCCAGGTCAGAGCCAGGCCCACCGCTACCCTTAACCCCTCACAGGGTTAATCATTCCCAGACCAGCTGACTACACACATCACCACCACCACCACCCGCCAATGCTCACATGCTTCCTCACCAGCACAGACCTATTAACCGAGCCAGCAAGGGGCAAGCCATGGTAGCCTGGCCATGCAGTTAGACTCTTCTACAATCTCCAGGGAGGACCCCTACCAATTTCCACATGGGCATTCCCCTCCATATCCTTGGCTGGGGCCAGAAATCCCTGGGGAGGGTCCACCCATTCTCTCTACCTTGATTCCCTTTCCACAGCCCACCCAACAAACTCCTATTCATGCCTCAAAACCTAACTGCAACAACACCCCTCCTGTGAAGCCTCCCCAGGCAGTTTACAAGGGAAGAAACTGAAGGCCAGACAAGTGAGTCTGCCAACCCAGGGCCACACTGATTCCAACTCAGAGCCGGCCCTCACTCCTCACTCCGGGCAGCCGCTCAGCAACAAGCTGTGAACACTGGAAGGCAAGGAAGAACAACAAGTGGTGTTTGATGAAGCAGGAGAGGCTCCAGGGCCACGTGACACGGAGCAGAGGCCTGGCCTCCACACTAGGGGCAATGGAAAACCATGGAGAATTCCAGGCAGGGGAGGTCAGAGCCCAAGGAGAGAGGAAGCTGGCTTGACCTTGGGTGGTCAAGGCCCCCACTGCCGCCTACAATGCCCGGCCCCCATTCATAAGGTTCACGATTTCCCCATTACAAGCTACTTGCCCCGAAATGTTTTACCCTAACACTCCCAGTTCAGACCCAGAGCTAGGCCCAGCCAGAGTGACCCCATGCCCCAGCCCGGCCAGCTCAGAGCCCGGGGCTTCCTAGCACATAGGCACCTCACCCCCAGCCCAGGGCCTGTCTCCCTCAACCCAGAGAGGGCCCAGAGCCATTTCCTGAGAAGCTGGTCCCCAGCTGTGACACCCCAATCAGACAGCCACCAGCTTACGGGAACCAGGCCAAGGTACCAGGAGGGAAGGGCAGAGACCTCTGGCAGCCAGAGAACCTCAGGGAAACCGAGCCCAGGAAAGCAGGTGCCTGCCCAGGCACGCAGTGAGCTGGTCAGAGAGCACACCTGGGCCGCCCACCCCCCTGGGCTGCACGTCCACACGGAAGCGGCTCTTCTGCCCCGCACCCAAGCAGGGCAAGACAAGGGGGCCCCAGAGACGCCCCCCACCCAGAGCTCAACTGTCCAAGCCTCTCCCAAGAGCAGCAACAACAGTCTCTGCTGAGAGCACCCCAAAGCCGCTCCGCACAAAACCAAGCCCCAGGGGCGTGCACAGTACGCACCAACTGTCTCCAGGAAGGACCCCCGCCTCGGCTGGGACCCCAGAGCTCGCCTTCTGGGCCTTCACCAGTCAGAGCACCTTAGGCATGTCCTTCAACCTCCCTGAGCCTGAAGCCTTCATCCCAAAACTGTGGCCAAAACAGCCCCGCTCGTGGGCCTGTGCACATAGCGAGCTCAGCCTGGGGACAGCTCAGTACATGGCCACCGCTGTGGCCAACACAGTCACCGTGAGGTCACTGACCAGTGCCACCCAACGCCCGGCCCCGCCTCCGAGGGGCAAACAACGAGCCCAGTGGGTCCTCTGGACATAAGGCCTGGGTTCACTGCAGAGCGGGGACTGGGCCACCCCTCCAGCCCCTTGCCGGGGCACTGGGTGCATCCTCCACAGGGTGGGTATCCAGCTGCCACTGACAGCCAGTCGTGGGGTCTTCTCCGTCCCAGTCCTGGATCAGCCAAGCATGGCCTGGACCCCCGTGCTGGGCACTGCACGACTGCACACCCTTGAAATGCGCCCCACCCCCAGGAAACCCCGGAACCGAGGGAAGGCAGGTGGGCGGCCAGCACATGAGGAGCGCACACGGGCCGAGCACCTGCTCCACCAGGATGGCTCACAGCGCCCCCCCCACATGTGCCAAATCCGCACGGGTCCCCACAGGGCAGCCCAATTACCCCGTGGGAGGCACGAGGACACAGCAAGGCGAAGGGCTAGTGGATCTGGCAGCGCGGCTTCAGCCCCGGCAGCCTGGCACCGAGTCCAAGCTGCACCCACCGCCCCGAACCGCGCACTGGACACAAACCAGCTCTGGCTGGGGAAAACAAGCAGGCCCCCAGAAGGACACGGCTAAGGACACTGCTTTAGAGCCGATGCCACAGACAGTGGAGAGGGGAGAGAGGGGGTCGCAGGCCCCCCGGGCGCCTCCTCCAGAGAGCTCTGGACCAGGCGGTCGTCCATCGGGAGCCCGTGAGCGCGGCGACTCTGGCCACCTGGGCTGTCACTGCTGACCTCTGCCCGGGGCCGGTGGACACTTAAGCTAAATTGGTCAATTATGGGACACTTAGATCCCTCCCCGGGGCTTCCCAGCCTCCCTCGGTTCTGGGCCGCAGCACCAGGAAGCCTGTTGAATCAGTAACCTCATTACAGCAGGGAGGCCACACCCGGGGCCGGCTTTGAACTCCACAGGGTTTATCCACTGCGCCTGGCTCAGGCCCAACTCACACTCCCCTTCCCTCCCCTCCCCTCCACGCTGGAGGCTCCCTCTCCTGAGACCCATCACCACCGGCCCTGTGCCCCAAGCACAGCAGGGAAACTGAGACACAGAGGGAAACTGCTGCTCAGATGGGTCCACGGAGGTGCAGGGAGGCCAGGCTCTGGGTCACCCCAGAAGCAGGGTCTCAGACCAAGAGTTCCCCTTTTTGTCCCCAGCCCCAGCTAGCAGAGCTTGGAGTCACCTATCTCAGGAACTCGGAGCCTAGGGCCAATTGAGAACATCTCAGGGGGGAGGACCCTGAGTTAATGCTTCACACCGAAGCCCTGTGGTTCCAGCCCCAAGGCCAGTCCCAACATGGCCCTGGGGTCCCTGCCCCGACCCCAGGACGCCCAGCCTCCCTGCCCACCATGGACAGCCTGTCCCCCCCACTTGATCGGGTGCCCTGGGTCTAGGACTCATCTTCCTAGACCTGGGCTTGAGCCCCTTTGATACTGTTTTGTCATCTTTCCCAGAGCCCCGCTAGCACCCCAGGCCCTGGAATATCTCAGCTAACGAGGGGACAGGCGCACAGGCTGGACAGCATCTCCCCCCAAGGACAGGCCAAGGGCTCGAGGGCCAGGAAGGGAGAAGGGGACAGGAGAAGAGCCGGGGGTGCGGCAGGAAAGGACTCCTCTCCCAGCCCCATGATCAGGGGCGGTAGAGACCCGCGGTCTGGCCCCGGGGCCTGGCCTGACCACCCCCCCAACCCCACGGAGGCCGCTGCACTGAGTGGCCCAGCCAGGGCAAGGTCAGCAGCCCACACAGCAACACCTGCCAAGTCGGGTTCCAGGCCCACCTGGGACCCCTCCTCCCTCCAGCTCCTGCCTGCCTCCAGCCCACCCACTGCAAAGAGCTGGCGGCCTAATCCCCACTACGACGCCACCCCACCCACGGCCCCCCAGGGCCCCAGGCCCCCACACCCCTGACCTGCACCCCAGGCTCTCACCTGGACATACAGGACCCTGCCTCACATCCTGCCTCCTTTCACACGCACCACCTCTCCCAACTACAGCCACGCGGGCCTGGGGGCCGGGTCTCTGGGCCCCTGGGCCTCTGTCTCTGCGGTCCCTGCCCCCGGAGGACCCCTCCCCCCACCACCTGTGGCAACCCTACCTCTCCTTGAGAGCCTACGACAGAACCAGCTCCAGCTGGAAGGTTCGCCAGCCCTCCCCTCCTCAGACCCCCCTCCGCGGGGTGGCAGGACCAGGCCAGCCCTCCCCTCCTCAGACCCCCCTCCACGGGGTGGCAGGACAGGCCAGCACCCAGCAGCTATAGCACAGTCCAGCCAGCAGGCCTGGGTCCTCCTAAGGAAGAGCTCGTCAAGGCTGGGAAGGCCAGGCGTGTGCACCTGTGCCTACACTCGTGTGAGTGTGTGATGTGCACGTGTGTACACGTGGGTTTGTGCGTGTGAACGTGCGTGGACATGTGGGTTCGTGTGTGCACATGCGCACGTGTGTGTGTGTGTTGGGAACGATGATCACAGAGACAAGCCCCGCCCTGCCCTGGGGACCTGGTGTGGCCATTCTAGCCCAGCCACCTGCCCCCTAGTTTCCTCAGGAATTCGCTGCCAGACAGCTCAGTCCTGGTTGGGGGGAGGAGGTGCGCACCAGGCCACAGGGGTCCTCAGGCTGTGCCTCTGACTCCTGACCCAACCCACGGCTTTCCAGCCCATCAGCAGCCCCCCGCCCCCACCAAAGACAACCCTGGATGAGGATCAGGGGTCTCCACTCCCCAGAGGGCCTTCAGTGGGTAAAAGCGGACAGAAGGGACATAGTGAAGCTTCAACCCTCCACCGAGTCCTACAGAACAGAACACTCATTCACCCACGGGCCCAAGATCCATAACAGAGCTCCTAAGGAGCCAGGACAGGGCACAGATCCAGGCCCCGGGCGGCAAGTGGCTTCTGACAATGCTACCCGAGAGTCAAGAGGCCTGGGGGAAACAGCACTCCCATCCTGGGGGACAGTTCTGACCCACAGGCTCAGCAAAGGCCGTGACAGGCCTCACAGAAGGGCTCACTGAGCCTGCCTCCCTGAAGCCTCCATGAGGTCTTGAAAATCAAGTCCCAAGTCCACAGCAGGTGCCCAAAGACTGCAGCCATCAGCATCCTCCAAAGGGGCAGAGCAGAGCCCGGAACAAGTCGGGAGAGGCTTAGACAAACGGGGTGGGCCAGGGCCACAAGGGTCCGTCTGGATTCCGAAGACGAGGAAATCAGGCCCCAGGAGGCCACCTTGCTCACCCAGGGGCACAGAGACACGGAGACACAGGGACGCGGTCTCGGGGACAAGAGGACACACAGACACAGGGATGCGTAACCAGCACCTCCGGGTAGGGCACCAGGCAGGGCCCGACGGCAGGGGCCAGAGTTTGGTGTGGCCAGCGCTGTCTGAGAGGGAGAGAGTGAGCGGGCACGCACCCACCCTTCCCCTGCATCGGCCACGCCGATTTCATTTAGCAGCTTTCTGCCCCATTTCGCGCTCACTCAGCTGCCGAGCACCACAGCTGCTTTGTAAGTCCAGGGGGCAACGCCCCGTCTGTGAGGCGCGGGGGCACGACTGCGGAAGGGGGTGCAAGCGAGTCCCTTGCCCCACCCGCCTGCCCTGGGCCTCAAGGAGAGGCCTTGCAGTACGGGCTGGGCAGTGGTGAGGGCACCCAGCCGAGGGGCCACATCAGTGCTCGCTCAACTCACAGAGGCTGGGGGCGCCCTCCCTTCCACGTCTGCGGCTCGCACTTGAGATCCCAGGCCACCCTCTCCGCTTCGGGGTCCGGGGCGGTCCCGCACGTCAGACCTGGGCCGCGCCCTGACCCGGGCAGGAGGAACAGGGAGCCCTCGGCCACAGGCCTCACCTTCGAAGAGGGGCCATCAGAACAAACGGGCTGCCTTCCCCAGCACCCGGCAGGAGCCAACACCCGCGTCCATTCTATGAGACACGCAGGCAGGCCACGCACCCGGGCAGCAAGGAGAGAACTGGGCGCCCGGCGTGGGACCGCCAGCCCAGCAAGAGAACACAGCCCTCCACGCAGGTGCTGCTCCTCGTGCTCACCCCAGGGGTGGCTGGGTCGTTCGGGGCGGGGGGGGGGGGAGAGCAAGTGACAAAGGGGCGTGACTGGGAGGGGAGGGAGGGGAGGGAGGAGGCTGGAACGGAGTCTCCCAGAACATAAATGTTGCCGGCAGGGCAGTGCAGGGGAGGGGCTGGACGGGAGTGACTAGCCCTCTCCCCCACCCTTCCACAGCATCCCTCAAATCAATCCGCTCAATGAGCATGAGGACAAAGGTCTCGAAGGTGATTCCCCAAATGGGTACCAGCGGCACCAGCCACCCAGGCTCTGAGTCCATACACCCAGAGTCCCGAGGGCCTGGACCCCTGCCCCACCCCTAGAGCCACCAATGGCCAGTTCCCACGGGAATGGACACCCCAAAGCCCTGGCCACCAAGGCCCACTACAAAACACAAAAAAGCCAAACTTCGACAAACTTGAAGCCAGTGGAGAAGGGACGGAGGAGCAGGTCTTGGCTTACAAAGCCTCAGCCTGATGACAGGGCCCGGCCTGGGCCAGCTCTGCAGCCCCGGCTCCGTGTCCAGTGGAGAGCAGCTGAGCTGGCCCAGGAGCCTCTTCTCCCAGAGGATGGGCCTCACTCGCCACTCGAGCCCACAGCCCTGAAACACACCAATGGTGGAAAGAGCCCGCGCCACCCGAGGAAATGGAACGGTGCAGGTGGCTCCCGGGGGCACTGGGCATTTAAGGCTTTCGCCACGCCACCCTCTGTGAGCCAAAGTCTGTGCCACCTAGAATCACCTCGGAGCCACTCTCCTGATCCCAGGGCCCTGGGCACGCACACGCAGCCCCTCCCGGGCAGGGGACCCACCCCTGATCACCCATCCTGGGCCTGCACAATTCCACAGCCACCCCCTCCTCCTTTCCCAGGAGAGGACACAGAGGGGGTGAAGTGGAGGCCAGAGAAAGCAGGCAGAGGGCCTCCTGGAGGAGGCGCAGTTCCCGCAGGCCCTGAAGGACACACACAGCTGGAAGCACCCAGGGAACTCTCCAGCAGCCGCCCCTGGTGAGCAGGGCTGCCGGCTCAACTCTGCCTAACCCTAGCTCCCAGCCGCCGGCCCTCCCCACACGGCCCTTCCCGGGGCCAGCTCATTCCACCCACGTCCGGGCAGAGGGGTCCGTCCACACGGTGGGCCCAGGCAGGGCAGCTGGAACCAGGCAAGCCCACAGGCTGCAAGGCCTCGGCCACGGGCAGGCTGCAGTAAGGGCTGTTTTTCTCGCCCTGACACTTCTCCTGTCAACAAACAGAGCCCCCTCCGGAGTTTACCAAAACAAACGCCCCAACAGTCGGCAGTGCCCGGGCCTAGACAGAACTGCCTCAGCAGGCCGGACTCCAAGCCCAGACTCCAAGCCCGGCCTCCCCAGAGTCATGTGACCCTGTTATTTCGGGAGGCCCCGGAATGCGCTCTATTTTGGGTCCCTCGGGGCTCTGATGTTACCAGAAGCCCCTCACCAGGGATCCAAGCTCACTCAGGTCCCCGAGAGCCCCCCAGAGGATGGCCAGTGGGCCTATCACTCTGCTACTGGCCGCCCCTTCCCCCCAGGCCAGTGAGCGACTGCCAGCCCAGCGGGGTCTGGCCAGGCCTGAGACCTTTGGGCCTCCCTTGCAGGCCCGGCCTTCTAGCCCCACGACCCAGGTGGGTTCCAATGCAGGCCTCCCCCACGGCTGTGGAGGGCACTGGGGAGCAGGGGCAGGAAGCAGGGGCTGCCTCGGGCCACCTACTCAGCCCCCAGATTGATATCTTGGGCTCGTCCCTGCCCCTCACCAGGTAGTTCAGCGGGCAGCAGCCGGGAGACTCCCAGGTGGGTGAGGGCAAGTGCCCAGACCCACCAAGCCCTAAGGCAGTGGGTGCTGGGGGAGGAGGCCCTCTCTCTGCCCAAGGCCCCGCGAGTGCAAGAGGCGGGCGGTGCGGCCTTCCCAGCAGTGCCAGGGCTGGCCTGGGTTGCCAGCCGGGCCCTGGACAAGTGAGCGGGCCTTCCAACACTCACCCCCATGAGGGATTAGGCTGTGTTTACAAAAGAGCTTGGGCAAGTAGCTGCTTAATCGGACCTTCAACTCCACTGCACTTCAGAGCTCGTCACAAGCTCAGAAAAAAATAAAATGTCATCAGAGCCCAGGACTCTCCACTCAAGCCACCAGCCTGGGGGAGGAAAAGCCTCTGAGTCTCTGAGGGACCCATCCGGGATCCTGGGCCACTGGCTCAGAGGCAGGACCTCTCCTTTCCATGGGGCCTCCAGCACCGCCAACCTGCAGCCCAGGCCCTTCCTCTGCCAACTCCCAGGACCCTCCCAGGACCCTCCCAGGACCTCAGAGACAGAGACCTTTCCTGCCCCCAGTACCCAGCCAGGGCCCTGCCATGTCCGGGGTGGGGAGCAAAGACAGAGCGGAGCATTCTTGATCCAGAAGGCATCCTCTGGGAGAGCCTAGCTCTGTGTGCCTGTGTGCATATGAGTGTGCAAAGCCTCAGTGGGGGAAAAGGAGAAACAACTTAGCTTTCTTTTCTCTTGCACACACACTGGCACCCACGGACTGGGGGCTCAAATCCAAAATCTACCACTTTGCATCCTGTGGCCTCAGCTTCTCCTAGCCAGTTTTCTCATCTGCAAAATGGGCGTGAGTGCCCACCCGTGGAGGCTTTGGGGAGGACCAGACTCCTGCAAGGAGGGCACTCAGCTTGGCACCTTTGGAAGTCTTCATCTTACAAAATCAGAGAGGGGGTCTTCCTAGATCGCACAAACCTAAGAAACCTTGCTGTCAGTCTCCCTGCAGCACCCTGGTTTGTGAGTGGGCTGCCGGGTGTCTGGGGGTGCTCAGATCCTCACCCTGACCCCGGGGGGGTGGGGGGGTGGAAGGCAGCTCCACGCTGGCTCACCTCCACCTCCCAATCTCGGCAAACGTCCCTGCAGCTGTGCTGGGTTCTGGCCGCCAACCTGGCCGCCAAACTGAACCCCAGGCTGCAGGGGGGTGGGCAGGCAGGAGAGGAGACTGACCTAGGGGTTTCATTCATAATCAGCTGTTTTAATTTCCATTCAGCACAGATCCTTCACCCAGCCTGACAGCCTGGCTGCCGGCCCCACCACCAAATTAATATCCTTCCCGGCGCTCCTTCATAAAGTCTCCCCACCCCCGCCCCCCTCCCCTGCCTCTCACTGGCTCCCAAACCCTAGGGAGGGCAGCGGCTGGGGGCGCCTGGCCAAGCCCCTTCCTCCTCCTACGTGGGTCGGGGCCTGGAGTCGGGGGGCAGTCTGGGGCAGGGAAGCTCCTGGGCAGGATGGCACTAGGAGGACCGGAAAACTGAGCCTCCGCGCCTCTGGGGTGTCCTTCCCCCAAGTGCAGGGCCAGCCCCCCCCCCCCGAGAACGCCCCGCACAACACACGGGTGCGCCGGAGTGAGGGGCCCCGTTTCTGGGATGGGGCCTTCCTGGGTCTGATGTTCGCGGTGTTACGGCCCCTGGGTGACCCTAACCACCCGCGCCCGGGCTGCTCTGGGGGAGGAGGGGTCCCGCGCGTTCCAGGGCCGGCGGCCTGCTGGCCTCGGCAGCCCGGGCGGCGGCGCACAGGCCGTCTTGGTGCCAGGGCGGCCGCAGGCTGGGAGCGCACAAGTTGCTCCGCCCGCCCCGGCCCGGCCCCTGCGCAGCCCGGCGGGAGCTGCGCGCCCGGGGCCGCAGGCGGACCAGCGTAGCCGAGGAGGGGGTGGGGAGCCGGGGCGGGACCCCCGTCCGCAGCCGACCGCTGCCCCCACCCCCGCCCCGCCGCCTCCGCCGCCGGCCCGCCGACCGCTCCCGCCCCGCGACCGAGGGGCGGCCCGGCGCCCGCGCCCCCCGCCCCGGCCGGCCCGGGAAAAGTTGCCCGGCCGCCCGCCCCGGGCCGGCGCCCCAACTCGGCGAGGGCCGCGCGGGGGGCACGGGGCCGACCGAGCCGGGCCGGGCGCCCCGCGCGCCGGGAACGCGCCCCGCCGCCCCGCCGCCCCACCGGCCCGGCCCGCGAGCACTCACCGAGCGGCAGGAAATGTTTGGTGTCCATGTCGGCGGCGACCGCGGCCGGCGGCGGGACGGCGGGGCGAGCGCGGCGGCCCCCGGCGCGGCCGGCCGGGCCCGGGCGGCGGGAGCCGGCGGCGGCGGGGCGGCGGCGGCGCGCGGAGGCCGCGGCGCGGCGAGTTGTTGCAAAAGTCGCCCAACAATGTAAACTACTTGCGCTGCGCGCCGCCGCCGCGCGCCCGCGCCCGCGCCGCCGCCGCGCGCGCCCGCGCCCGCTCCGCTCCGACCGCGGCGGCGCCGGCGGGGGGGCGGCGGGGGGCCCGCGACGGGCGCGGACTCGGCGCAGCGCCGCCGCCGCCGCCCCGCTCGGCCCGGCCGCCCCGCCCGGCGCGCGCCCCCCCGCCCCCGCGAGAGAGCGCGCGCGCCGGACCGCGAGCGCGGAGCGGGCGCCGCGCAAACTTGCTAGTTGGCCTCGGCCGGGCTTCCCGGGAGCCGCGCGGGGGCGGCGGGGGAGGGGCGGGCGCGGGGTTCCCTCCCCGCTCTCCCCAGCCCTCCGCGCGGAGGGGGAGGCGGGCGGGCGGCGGAGTCCTGCGAGGCCGGGCCATTGTCTGAGCGGCCACACAAAGCGGCCGGCCGCGCTGCGCGCCGCCCCCGCCCGCCGCCACGTGGGGAAACTGAGGCCCGCGGTGGCCTGGGCTCGCGCGGGGGGCACGGGCTAGACCTCCGCCAGCGAGCCCTCTAGTTTCTGGACACGTCCCCCGGCCGCCCCCCACTTTCACGCCCAGGGGAAGCCGCTGTCCCCGGGCACCCTCTGCCCTGCCCCGCGGCCGGCCCCATCGGTCAGCCCAGAGGGGCGAGGTAGGGCGGGGGCGAGGGGGGTGTCTCGAGCTCCCAGCACGCTGGCCCCGACTCGGGGACCTCTCTTTAGCAGCATCGGGCTGGGGAGGAGCTGCCGTGAGTTGGGTGCTGACTTTGGGGGCCAGTGGCTACTTCTCTGCCCTGACTTTTAAATTCCTGATTTGTTTGTTTAAAAACAAAGGGAAGCAGCTGGCCCTGGGACCACTTGGCCGCAGGAGTTGGGGTTCATGAGTTACCTGCGTGGGGAGAGCCTCGCTCAGCAGATGTAGCCCAGGGGCGCCCCCTCCCCACCAGCCCCCATGAACCTGGTGCTCTGCTGCACCCATCTTTAGCACCGAGACCCAGGCTCCAGGTGGTGGAGGGGCTTAGCAAAGTCACACTGGCTGCACATGGTGGTCCTGGGGCAGGGGGGCGCTGATGTAGAGGGAGGTGAAGACTGAATGTGGATGGCCTTAATGCTCAGAGACCAAGGCCCTTGACAAGGAAGGGAGTCCTACTGCCTGGCTGCCACCTGTGTGACCCTGGGTAAGCCTTGCCCCCCATGTGGGCTTCACTTTCCCCTCTGAGAAATGGGGAGTAGCAGGACCCACCTCCCACTTGATAGCCAGGAGCTAGATCTCAGGAGGGCCACTGTGACCTGTCCTGGGGGATGCTGTCATTCCACTTGGGGCAGGACCATGGGGGTGCGGGGGGCGGCAGGAACAAGCCCTGGTTGGAGAGCTACCCTCATGCCACCCCCAGCCAGCACGACCACGGGCCATGGCCCCAGCTTGTACTGCCCCCCCCCGTCTTCTGCTTGATCCACCGTCCCCTCCCCTGCTGCAGACTGCCTCCCTTTTGCTGGCTCTTGGGCCCCCTGCTGTGTGTCCCCCCCACCCCATGCAGCTCCCCTCCTTCCCTCCAGCCCAGCCTGTTTAACTGCGGCCCTCATCCACTGTCATCACCCCTTTCCTCATCCCCCTGGGGCACAGCTTCGAAAACTGATTTCCGCCTGCCAGGGCTGGGGCAGGGAAGCACCCAGGGAAAGCTCTGAGAAGGAGCAGACACGGGCAGTGACATGTATGTATGGGGAGCGTGCCGAGTGCCAGCCCCAGCTCTCGGGCCTGCCTCCGTCACCCCTGGCGTGCCCGGGGCTGTGGTAGCCGTCAGTGCCCCTTCTGGACCCTGACCTACCGGCGGCATCATCAGGCCTTGCCCCTCCAGCTGCAGAGGAGGCCAGATGCCCTTTTCGTGCAAGAACCCAGTTGGGCACAACTGACCGGGAAGAGGAGCCCCCCCAGGGCCACAGTGCCCACTCCTTAGCTTGATAGAGTCACCCAACAACCCATGGGCCGTGGACTCTACAAGCCACCTGCCTGGGGAGGACACACAGGCTGAGAGGTGACATACAGGAACACATCACACAGCAGTGAGGGGGGAGCTAGGATTTGAACCCAGGGCCTGTCTTTGGATCGTCTTGGCCACCAAGGGTGCCAGAGCACAAGCCCGCACAGACCCCACGGGCCCCAGTGGCCATCGCTGAAGCTGCCTTCCTACCATGTCCTGTAAGGACAGCCTATCCACAATCCAAGGCCCTGGGTCTCAGGACAGAGAGGATGAGGGTGAGAGTGGGTGGGGAGCAGCAGGCGAGAGAGAGGTGAGTGATCTTTGTGGATCATTCAGTCACTCAACAAACATCTGTGGAGCCCTTACTCGGGGGGGAGGTGTGGTCCCAGGTGGACAGGCATGGGCCAGATCCCAGCTCTGCCCCTCCCCAGCCATGTAGCCAGGCCAGGTCGCTCTCCTCCCTCCGGGCCTCAGTTTCCTCATTTGCAAAGTGGGGATGACACGCCCTCCTCCCTGAGTCACTGTGCGTATGGAATGAGATAACACGAGGAAAGTCTGGCACCGAGTGGGAGGACCTCGGTGAGCCCAGCTACTACTTCTACCGCTGCGACTATTATTACGAGATGATGACTTAGGCCCTCCAGGAGCCCCCACCCCGACCAGAGACAGGACATGCCTACAGGGGCCTCTTGTGGGAGGCGCAGGGCCTTGGGCACACGGGAAATGGTGCGGACACCGGGCCACAGGCAGCCAGGGGCCCCAGGCACTTCCAGGTACCACTGGTCCTCCAGTTGGGTTTTGAAGGAGGGAGGTTCTCATTGGGTGGAGGCAGGGGTGAGGGGAGTGCAGGCAGCAGGACCGGTGTGAGAACCAGCTGGGAGGTGGGAGGTACTCAGCTCCTGGAAGGAACAACAGGCAGCCCTCTTGGAGGGCAGGTCGGAACTCGCTGGGCGCTTGTGGGAAAGCTGGTCCTGGAGGCCTGGAGGCCTGGAGGCCTGGAAGGCTGGGCTCACGCATCTGAAGTCACCTCTGACAGTGGGCAGCCTGGCACCGGGGGTGCCCAGCCCCTCCCCAGCCCCACCCCTGCCAAGGAAAACTCTGGAATCATCGGGGCCTGGAGACAGGGAGCCACACGCAGGCCAATTTCCACATGGGCTCCCCACCCCCAGGGAAGGCACAGAGGCAAGGAGGCGAGGGGGTGAAGGGCCCCGTGTTCCTAAGAGAGATCCAAGGAGGGGTCACCCAGCCCCCAACCTCTCTCCAGGGCTCCTGCCATCACGGGGACAGCAGAGCGAATGCAGGGTCCAAGACCACAGACCCGCTTAAAATCCAGCTCCAGGGCGCACAGATGCCGGACTGACCACAGGTGCCCACAGCCTTGCCTTCAGGCCAGGAGTGCGGGGCTCAGGGCGCCCCACAGCCAGTGCCTGTGGCCGGAGGGGGGGCCTCAGCAAACCCGGCTCCTTGATGGAAAATGCCCGTGCTACTTGTTATTTCTATTTTTCGCTCTCCCCTGAAGCCGGGGCTCTTTGTGGAAATGCTCCCACAAGACAGCGCCCGGGACGGTGGCTGCCCGTTTGGAGTGGCCAGGTCCCAGCTAACCATGGAAAAAACCGCCCCCAGCCTTCCTTCCATGTGCTTCTGCAGCCAAAAATGTTTTTATAGTAATATTCATCTATTTACAACCCGAGATCTAAGAGGGTTTTGTTTTTTGTTTGGGGCGCTTTTTTTTTCTTTTAAACCGTCCCTGAAGGATGCTTTTTTAGGTACTTTGGCCTATTTCATGTGCCTGTCTCGGCACAGTCTTGTAAACACTCTCTGGAATCACTCGGTGAATAATGTTTTTAAAGGCCCATGTCTGCCGGGCAGGGGCCCCTGAGGCTGGTGTCTGGGTGGACGGCTCCCAGCAGTTCCTGGGACACCAAGGGGCACCGCAGCTGCTTCTGGTTCCTTCCCCTAAAGAGGGTCCATGTGATCCTGAGTAGGTGACCCACAGGACCTCACAGGGGCTCAGTGGCCCTTGGCCCCCAGCAAGCGGAGCACGGGCTTGGGCACTCACGCCTATCCTCATGGGTGGGTGGCCTGCCTCTGTCCCCAAACACCCAGCCCAGAGGGCCCTCTCTCATTGACTCTATGGCTCCTCTGGAGGTGACACTTGCAGTCTGTGGTGACAGATGACCCAAGCTGGGAGGTGAGGATGAAGCCCAGAGAGGCGAGGTCTGGCCCCAAATCCCAGTGAGGCCTGATGGAGCTACCCCCTGTCACATTCTGTCTCTCCATCAGTCTGGAGAACACGGGAAAGCTGCTTGTCCACACCCGGCCTCCAGCGGGTTCTGCTTAGTGGAGGGAAGGAGCAAGGATGGAAGAAAAGGGGAGAGAGGAGGGGACAGCAGGGGAAAAGAGGGGAGGGGAGAGGAGGGGAGATGAAAGAAAGGGAAGGAAGGGGGTAGGAGGGAGGGGGACGGAGGGGAGGGGAGAGGAGGGGGCATGGCAGAGGAGAGGAGAGAGGGGAGGGAAAGGGAAGGGAGGGGAGGGAAGGGGGGAGTGCCTTCTGAGGCTGGCTCTGGCCCTCTGTGAAATGCCTGCAGCCCGCACCTGTCAGTAGCTCCTGGCCCCAAGGGTCAGCTGGCCCTGAGCACCCAGACGCGCAGGCAACAGAAAAGTCAGCTACTGCGTGAATCAGGTGCTCTGAAGGCGGCCACTTACTTCCATCATGGTGGGAGCCCAGTTCCAGACCTCCAGGAAGCTCAGGGCAGTTTGGGCAAAGCCATTCAAGTGAGCCTAAGACCTAAGGGGATAGGGGCCGACTGGTGGAGAAGGACCAGGATTTCAGAGAACAGGTGGGTCCCCTCTAGGGCCCTCCAAAGAGATGCTCCCGGAAGGAGTCCCAGCTGCCTGGGGGGGGGGGGGGGCAGCCAGGAGGCTGGAGAGGGCCTGTGCGTCCAAGAGTTCCTAGTCAGGAGAGGACACGGATGCTTCCTAGTTGCCTCTTGGGGCCAGGTCTGCACACATTGCCAGGCACTGTCCCCTCCAACCACCCGGCCCAGCAGACCAAGACTCCCATTTCCCCATTTCACAGATGGAGACACTGAGGCTGAGAGGAGCAGTGACTGGCTCTGGGGCCCCAGACTCACAGGGGAAGCCTCAGGACAGCCACCGGCCTTGGACCCCGCCTTGAGCAAACTCCTCCAGGGCCCTGCTCCTCACAGTGTGGGGGGTCCGCTGGGCAGGGGGAGGGCCAGGCAAGACCAGACTCCAGAGCAAAGGGCCAGGGCAGCAAAATGGGAGGACTGGCTGCTGGCGTGGGGACCGGGAGGGGAGGCCACCGCCTGGCTCTTGGCCACCAGCCCTCACGTGGCCCTCTCTGATCTGTGGTCTCCGATAAAGTGGAAGAGAAGAGCCACCAGCCACGGACCCTTCGTGGCACACGAGGAGAACCTGTGCACAGCGAAATCAATCATGGGAGCCACGGGAGTCCACCACAGAGCCGAGGAGGGGCCTGTGCCCAGAATCCCAGCCCAGCGTCAGCCCGGACCTCGCCGGCTCTGCCCCTCTGTGCCCTCTCCAGACGCCGCCCATCCAGCAAGAAGGCAGTGTGTTTTATCAGGGGTATTTATTATCAACAATTGCTCCATGAATCTCCCTCTATACACATACATATACATAAGAGGTGGATAAATATTCAGGGAAGAGCCACCGTGCCCAATCTCACTGATGGAGTCAACTTGCCCCCATAAAGATAACGGGAAATGATTCATAATATTTATTTGACAGACATGATATGAACCGTAATAGCCTGTTGGGATTAAAAATATCCGTACGTCTCTGTCATCCACCAATGTGGTTTAAATATTATATATGTGGCCGCTGCGGCAACAGGGAGCCGGAAGGCTTATTGATAGCGGCCATAAAAAGGAGTCATTTTGCACTGAAGAATGGGAAAAGTAACCAAGGAGTTTGCCCTAATGCTCCTGGGTGCTCACGTCGAAACCGCTGAGAGCCGAGGCTCCCCACCCGCAGGCTGCCAGCACGCGGAGGCAAAGACCGGCCCTCGGCTCGTGGAGTCCGTCTGGGGGGGGTGGGGGGCCGGCCTGGCTCCAGGCTGAGGCTCAGGGTCCCCACAGAGGAGGCTGCCCCAGGCCCAGGCCCCACCCTCTCTGGCTGGAGACCCCGACTGGTCAGCCTGTCCCCAGCCTCCACCCAGCAGAGAGCAGCACCCTCCGCCCGCCGCCCCCCAAGCTGGTCACTCCCTGCTTCAAAACTCTTTCTGTGCCGCTGCCAGAGGGATAAAGTCCAAACTCCTAAGAAAACCGGCCAGGCCCTCCCCTCCTCCCTGCGGCCGGCACCCAGCCCTTCCCACGAGCCACACCTCCCAGGCCAGCAGGGCAGGACTGCTCTTCTGGACCACGGCCCACAGCTGGCCGGCCCCTAGGACACTTGAAGGCCCAACTCCGAGGGGCCCCTCTGGGCAGTTTGCCGACCACCCTCCCCCAGCACGCCCCCCCAAGTCTGGCTGGGGCTTCTCTGTGCCCCACGGCAACCTGTACCCCGTGTGCCTCCGTGCGGTCTATTTCTTTGAAAGTCCCAAGGCCAGGGACCCAGAGTCACCCGCTGTCTATTCCCCCCATGGGAGCTGGAAATGGTCACGGAGGGAGGGAGGAAAGGAGGCCCCCCTCCAAACCTGGGGCTGGGCTCTCAGGATCCCCATCTCCGTCTCCAGGCTCGGTCCTTCTAGACTTAGAGAAGCATCCTTTCCTCCCTGGACCTCAGCTTATCTACCCCTGCGATGCGCCTTCAGCATGGCAGGGGGGCGGGGTGCCAAGGCCTCTTGAATACCCAGGGGCATTTACTCACAGGAAGCTTTTAAGGCTTTGCTTTGGGAAGTGCCCAAAACAGTTGGCACTGAGACAATCTCAGGGAGGGTTACCCCCCCACCGTCACCACCCTACCTCACCCCTCCCGACCTGGTCCCACCCACCAGCCCCCAGCCCCGTCAGGGAGCCCCGTCCCCGGGCCGATGAATTACCGGCTCATGGTGACAATTGGCCTTTGTCCCACTAATGAGGGTCCCAGGTCCCCAAAGGAGCAACTTCGGAGCTGAGACACTGGCGGGAGGGGCAGGGCTGTCCTGGAAATGAGGTCGCCCAGGAGGAGGGGCCCAGAACCAACTGCTTGCACGCAGTGCCTGGGGTCTGCGCCCTGACCTCAGCACTCCGCCACCCTGGGAGAGGAGGCTGGACTGAGGACGGGACAGTTGAGCACCAGGCCCGAGCATCACTGATGAGCCAAAGGACACATAGCACGTGTTTCCCCCGCTGCCGGCACAGACCCTTACTTTACCCCTTTCGGGGAGACCTGGCTCCTGCTAAGGCCCCCCTGCCCCTGATGTTCCCAGCCCCCTGCTTTGTAGGCGGTGCTGGTCACTTGTGGGGCTCCCACCTCCACCAGTAAGTACCGGGACTGGACAGGAGCTCCTGCTGTCCATGTGGTGAGTCCCCGGGACCTCTCTCAAGCTGCAGACCCCTGTACTTGGGGCTCCTTCCACTTCACCCACAGACCCTGCCGGAGCCCCGCACCCAGTGGCCACTCGTGGAATGGGCCGGCTGCCCTCCCTGGCGCCGCCCCGGCCCCCTTTCCTCACCCTCTTCCGCGGGATGTGAGCATCAGGGTCCCCACCTGCCATGGGGCAGTGGAACCTCAGAAGGGGGAAATGGAGACCCAGGGGGTCACTGGTCCCATGCACAGCCTGGACAGCTGCCTGGGACCAGTGGGCTTCAGATGCACTGAACGACATTTGACTATTTTTTTCCCTTAAAAAGATTTTCTTTACTGTCATAAAATATTTTCACGGAAAAGTGAGCTAGCAAACACACTTCGACGTGCCTCTGGACAAGACCGTCTCCTCGCCCTCACCCCCCACTCCCACTCGTGGAGACTGGAGAAATGAACACAGCAGCTAGAACAGAGGGAAACCCGCAGAAAGGATGGAGTCTAACATTTTGCTTGGTTACATTTCCTCAACCCACAGACCTTGGGGTGGGAGGGCAGGTGGAAATCAGGGGAGGGGCCACGCCCCCGGTGGGGCCAGCAGGGAGCCCCCGAGCCTGCCCACTAACCCCTACTGATGAGGGGCCGCCCAGTCACAGACACCCGAATCAGGAGGGAACCCCAACGGAGGGGGCTGATAGGACTGACCCTGTGGGGTTCAAGTGTGGATCAAAGGCGATAATGTCTGGAAAGCCGCCAGCCCAGGCCTGCCCTGAGCTAGCGCTGAATAAACGGCCCGGCTAATAGGATTATCGGGCCTGGCTGGGGTACAGCTCCCCACACACCTTCCGTCAGGGCACCTCTCAGCCGAGAGCCCAGCAGTTGCCTGGAAAGACAGCGTGCCCAAGGCCCGGCTCCAGCATTGTCAAGTGGAAGCCACGTAGCAGAAATTTCCAGATTGTGCCATTTATATGCTGGTCCCTGGTCTTCCAGGTTCATTCTAGTGGAGTCCGCCCATGCGTGGGGCTCGGGCCTATGGGAGCTGAGCTGGTTCAGGGCTTTTCCCCACCAGCTGTGCCTTGCTGGGCGGGCCCCTGGGTCTCAGCTCTAGAGAAGCCTGACTCCTGAGAAGGCAGGAGGGGATGGACAGACGGGCCTCCCCGCGGGCCCTTGGGGCCATTCCGAGCTGGCTGGAGGGCACACGGACAGCAGCGGAGAGGCGAGCTCTTGCCAACTGCACACCACATCACCCGTGGGCAGAGAGCGTGGCTGAAAGCTCCTGGGGGAGCCGGCTGTCCCTGCACAACATGGCCCACGCCCGGGGCCGCCGGTCCCAGGTTGCCGGCTGGGACGTCACAGCCCAGCTGCTGGTCCTCTCAGCTCACTGATCAGAGAAACATGAGCTGACGGGAAACTATCACCCTGATAGTCTGACTGGTGTCACTTCCTGGGGTTCGGACTCAGTGAGGTGTCCCATCGTTCCGCTCCCCCAACCTCACTGGTGTGGGGTTCCAGAACTCTCTCCTGGGGATGCCCCGGTCATCAGCACCTGGGCGGGACCTGGAGCAGAGCAGAAACCTCGCCCGAGTCTGAGCCCCGTGTCCCCCAGGCCATGCTGGGTCCTAAGGATGCAGTCCCAGAGGAAGGCCCGGGGGCCAAGGGGAGGTGGCCTACTGCCTCACAGCCTCGGGGTCGACCTGCTAATTACACACGTGTGCTAAAAGGAACGTATTGCCAAGTGAAAAAACAGCAGTTTAAAGTTACCTACGGACGGACTCCAGTTATAAACGTAAACACAGAAGTCTGGAAAGAACCCCCCACCCTACACCACTGCTTGCTCACAGTTCTGGGTTCTAGCAACGGAGCTAGGGAGCATTCAGACGCTCCTTTGTAATTTTCCCCGTTCTGCAATGAGCCTTTATTTCTCTACAATCAGAAAAAAGTAGGGTCAACAAAGGCCTGGCTGAAATGTGTCTGAAACCCCAGCGTGGGCCCTGTGTCCCCTCTCAGAGCCCCCAGCCCGCCCCCACGCCCGTGGCCCATGTGACAGCTCCACGGCCTCATCCATGTCGACTTTGTACAGATAAGAACGCGTTCACCCTCCCCTTGATTGGCTGCGAGGATATTTATCTGATCTGCCCACCTGTCACTGGGCCAGGCGGGATTAATAATACACTTAATTTCACAAGCACAGAAGGTTGTGTCTAAATGGCCCAAATAATTTGGACCACAGAACGACAAGTGAGAGCATCTCAGTGGTTTTCAAAGCTGACACAGAAGCCACTTGGCTTTTGTTCCCAGCTGTCTGTTGCCAGCACAGTGAATGGTGGGCTCGGCCAAAAGGTTCTGAGCTGCAGGACGGTGCCCTGGACCCCAGCACCCCGCAAATGCCACCCTCCCTCAGCAGGGCCTCCTGCGATGTGGGGGGGGGGGCAATGAGGAGGGAGAACACAGTCCAGGCCCCTCTCCCCTCCAGCTCCAGGTGACACACGGGTGTGACACACGTCCCATGGGCCAGATCCCACCGTGCCAGCCCATGGCCACCCACAGAGGGGGCAGGACACAAGACCAGGGAGAAAGAGATGAGGGTCAGAGACACCCAGGGGGCATTCTCCGGCTCTCTGGCCGGGTGTCCAGGCGCAGCGCTCCAAGGGCCTGGAGGTAGGCCAGGTCTGGCCAGGGGACATGGGAGGGCAAAGCCTCCGGGTGGGGAGGTCAGGCCGCCCTTGGGTGGGTGGGGTGGGGAAACTGCCAGGGGTGGTGGCACCAGGTGCTCCGTGGGGAGCAATGGGATGGCTCAGGTTTGGAAGGGCTTTGCACACCCAGGCAAAGTGCTGTGGAAAGGGCCCAGGGAGGCTGGTGAGTCTGAGCCCAGGGGGACCGGCCCTCAGCCCAGGGGGACCGGCCCTCAGGCTGCCGCCACTCTCGCAGAGATATACGCCACCGTTGGCCCCATTTTGCAAGGAGGAGCCAGGCTTCAAGACGCCAGGGGCCTTGCCTTACACCATAGTTCGGCTAGGGCACTGTCGGGAGCCTGGTGCCCAGAGGCAGAGCCGGGCTGAGTGGGCCGGTGCAGGAGGTTGGGGACTGCTGCACGCCCCCATCCCCAACTCCATGCCAGGGCCACTCAGGGGCTGGGCCCCCACCACCCGGAGCCCCAAGAAGAGCCTGTGGCCTCACCTTGCCCAGACCGCCTTCCAGAGAACTAGTGAGCAAGAGGCCCCCAGACCACTGAGAGTGGAACTTGAGGCCCAGAAGAAAGGAGGGGCTTGCCCAAGGCCAGAAGCTTCCAGCGGACGCCAGAGTTGAATGAGGCTGCACCCCCCCCCCCCCGGCCTTGGACTGCCCTTCCTGCACACTTGCAGAGGATTAGTGCCTCTTGGGGTCCAAGCCACCTGCCTTCCCTGAATGCCTGAGCTCTTCATCACACTGCTGCCCCAGGAGTGCCTTTGTCTGGGAGCCACTCCACACGAAGGAGCTAAGCAAAGGACTAACAGGATTTCTCGGCCGTGTCACTCCTGCCATTACCCTCCTTGGCCCCCTGAAGAGGAATTAGTGCTGGCTCTCCTCCCTCCGGCCAGACCACCAGCCCCGAGCGGCTCCCGGACATCAGCACTTACAGCCAAGCTCACAGTTAAGCCGGCTTTCAGGCCTCTCTGACCGGGGGGCAGGCAAAGGTGCCTGGACGGACCGAAGCTCTCCTGTGGGTCAGGCAGCCCTCCGTCCTGTTGTTGGGGGGCCCCCGGTGTGGGGCGCAGAGAAAGCTGGGCCTTCCAAGCAGCCCGTAGTTGAATCCTGTTCTGCCCAGCTCACAGGCCGCTGGGGCTCAGGTGAGCACCTTGGCCGCCCTGACCTTGTTTTGTTTCCTCCCCTTGAAACCTCTGGGAGGCAGCTGTAAGCTCAGAGCCGCAGAGCTTGGCATCAGGCGCACTGTAGGTGCACAAGGGTGCAAACTCTGAGCCTCATGTCTCGTTAAAGCGTCCCCTGCAATGGGCACTGGGTGTTCTGGGTCCCGTGATGAAAGGTGCCGGAAAGTACGGTAGCTGCCCCCCCAGGGGTGTTCTAGGGTCTTTGTCCGGGGCTGCCGAGAAGCCCTGGGCTGGCATCCATGTTGGTGTCACCACAAGGCTGCGGTCAGCCTCCACTGGCCCAGGACGACACCCTGCAGGTCCCTTTTGGCTTTTTCCCTCCAACATGGAACCCAAAGGGCAACACCTCTGTTGCCTTAGTTACTCACGTTCTCCGGGGCACTCCAGGGCAGGCTGGAGGGAGCTGTGGCTCAGCCTGAGGGGCCTGGCAGGCCTGGCTGTGCGTCCTGGCTCTGAGCCTCGGTCTCCTCGCCTGAGAAGGGGGGTAGCGGTACCCCTCCAGGGCAGTCGTCGCGCCAAAGATCATGACATGGTGCACATTCCGAACAAACACTTCATACATCTTGCTCTAAAAAAAATAAAACTTGATGTTGGAAGAGGACACGGGAACTCCCGGGGACCCCCCAAATCATCTGTGTGGGAGGCAGGAGGCTGGCTCTTCCCCTGTGAAGCGTGCGCCCACACTTCTCAGCCAGCTCAGCGGCTGGCTCGCAGCTTTGTTGGGGACTTTTCTGGAGGAGGCGTCCCCTCTGATGCAGAGGGCCCGTGCCTGCCCCCCACCAGCATCCCCAGCTGGAACGAGAGAACACGCACCATTTCTACGTCCTCCTCAAGCCGGCGGCGCGGATGGTCACCTGCTGTGGATGGTCACCTGCTGCCCCGTAGATGAGCCCTGTGCCTGGGAGCCTGGACGAGACCCCCGCACATCTGAGCCTCCACTCCTCATCTGCGAAATGGGGCAATAGGGCCTCTGCAAAGCTGGCTCTGAAGAGAAGATGAGAATATTTTCCTGATTATCAGGCTGCAGGAATGACCCACAGCCTAGGTGAGGAGGCAAGACAGACTTCTAAGGTCAAAGAAGGACAGACTGATGGCAACCGGGAAGGCCAAGACATTGTCTCGACCCACGAGGAGACAGGTCCAGAGAGAGGAACAGATTCAGGCACGAGGCGGTGTGACCAGTGGCCTGAAGCAATGACATGAACGGGGTCACACAGCCGGTGGTGACAGTGGCCACAGCAGAGGTGGCAGGACGGCTTCTGAGGAGGAGGGTGGCGAGGTCTGAGATGGGTGGGGTGGGTGGAGAAAGGCACACATGAGAGACACCTAGCAGGTGACCCCGTCCTCTCAATGGCGGCCCAAGGAACTCTCGGCATCACAGCCAACTTCTTTCTCAGTGCCTGGACCTAGGATCACGGGTGGGACTCCTGGGTCCAGACTGCCCTCCCCAAATACAGGCAATACATTTGCAGTCCAAAAATGACCCCACGCATCCAAATTCATGAATGCAGCTAAAGCAGTACGGGGAGGGAAACTTATAGCTTTAAATGTTTATATTGGAAAAAAAGAAAGGTCTAAAATCAGCGACCAAAGGTTTCACCTTAAGATGGTAAAAAAAAAAAAAAAGCAAACTAAATCCAAAGTAAGTAAAAGCAAGGAAATAAAGAGCAGAAGTCAATGACATAGAAACAGACCACAGAGAAAATGAACAAAGCCAAAAACTGGGTCTTTGAGAATATCAAGGAAATTGACAGACCCCTGGCTAGGAGGATCAGGAAAAAAAGAAAAAGCACAGAAATTACCAGTATCAGGAATAAAGGGAGGTTATCAGCACAGACCCTACAAATACTAATGAGAGAATGCTGTAGACAGCGTTATGCCAAGAAATAGGACAATGTGGACAAAATCGACACATTTCTTGAAAGAGAGACCTTATGAAATTGACACAAGAAGGAATAGAAAATCTGATCAACCCTATAGCTATAAAACAAATTGAATTTACTATAAAATATCTTCTCAAAACACCAGGCCAGATGATTTCATAGACGAATTCCATCAGTCATTCAAGTCTTTTATCAAAGATTTTATCAAAAATGTTTCTTCAAAGATTTTATATAAATCCTTATCAAATTTTTAACAAATTAAATCCAACAATATAGAAAAGGGATAACCAATGATCAACTGAAATGTATCTCAGGGACACAATGTTGGTTTAACATTTCAGAGGCAACCAACAGAATTCACCCTATTAACAGATGAAAAGAGAAAATTCATATAAAAATATGATTATTTCAAAAGATTCGGAAAAGCATTTAACAAAATTCATCATCCATTCATGATAGAAACTCTCAGAAAACTAGGCAGGAAATTATAGAAGCGAAATTTCTCAAATTGCAAAAGAGAATCTGTAAAAAATAAGCAATATACGGGGACCTTGGCTGGCTCAGTTCACGGAGCACTCGGCTCTTGATCTCAGGGCCATGAGTTCAAGCCCCACCTTGGGCATAGAACTTACTTAAAAAAAAAAAAAAAAACAGAAAAAATAAGCAATGTATAGCCAACATCACCCTTAACAGTGAAAACAGACTTGTTTCCTCCTGAGGTCAGGAACAAGCAGGGGGTTGTATGTGTTAAAAAGATGCCCCTCATCCCCAAGTAGCAAGCCATGGGCTCCGGCCACCTAGCACTTGGCTGCATTTTCTCCCCAAGCCCCAAAATAAAATACCGTTACTGATACATGCTGGGCCTGTCTGATCAGAGGACTCTGAACTTCACCTAAGGGGTAGGATTTGGTTATTTCCCCGCTTGTGGCCCAAACCTGGGGGCTCCCACGGAAGAAAAGCTCAGAAAGGCTTCCCTCACCCTTAAAGTGTAAGCCCTTGGGACTTGTTGTAAGGTGGCCCTGGGAAGGCGCAGGGGACGTGGGCTGGGGGTCAGGCAGACCCAGCTCAAATCCTGGCCCAGGACTGTGACTTTGGTCCAGCCCCTGAAGCTCTCATCTATAAACCTGGCGGGAAAGGAAGTCGCCTCCCCCACGCCGGTTCCGAGGCTCTGTGAGCACAGGGCTGACCACGGTTTGTGCTCGTGGGTGTTGGCACCTCCTCGCCTCTGGCGTGGCACATAGTCCTGCTCCTCCTCGCTAGCCAACTCCCCTTTTCCTCCCAGGCAGCAAACCCAGGACCCCCCAGGGGCTCCCTCTTTCACAGGAGAAAGTGCCATGCCGTGGTCAGCATGGAGACCACCAGGGGCTATTGGGGTGGCACCCTTCAGCATGTCCTGTCCTCCAGGGCGGCCCTGCCCTTGAGTGGGCATGCTTGGGGTCACTGGTGGTGCCCCGTGGGGCCTGGGGACCGTTCCTGTTTCACACTGAGCTGAGCTGTTTCCAGGCCCATACGTGGCCTTCCTTCTGTGACATTTTACAGCGCTGTGACCACCAGCTTCAAAACACACCCACCTTCTCCCATGCTGAGACGTCAGAGGGCTACACTGCTCTTTGTCTCAAGTGGACCCCATATCAGGGCAAGGCCCAGGCAGGAGACCTAGTTCTGTGACACCTGTAGACACATGCTCCTCTGGGATGTGACTGACACCAGAACCATCCAGATCCTTTGCTCCAGCTGGCTATTGCTGCACTACCCCCGAATGTAGTGTCTCACGATCTTTCACAATGCCTGGGTCAGGTAGCCCATCAGGGGTCCCACTCTTCCGCTCCACGTGGCATTGGCCGGGTTCACTTGGTGGCGATCAGCAGGCAGTCAAGCTGGTCTGGAGAGTCTAAGATGGCTTTACTCCCACATGTGGGTCTTTGGCAGCATAACTAAAAGGCTGGGCTCAGCTGGGACTGTCACTCAGATTGCCTACAGGTGGCCTCTCCAAGATGGTGCCTCGGGGCAGCTGGACATCTTATGTCACATCTTAGGGTGCTCAGAATGTCCTAAGAGGCCTGTGGGTCAGGAAGGTGGCAAGGCTTCATCTGACCTAGACTTGGAAGTAACATGACATCATTCCCCCTTGGTCTTATTGGTCAAGCCAGCTGTGGAGCCAGCCCAAATTCAAGGGGAGAGGAATCAGACTCCACCTTTCAGTGGGGGAGGGATCACTTTGGAGGGGCTGTTCGGCAAGGCTGTTTCTTTGGTTGGCCATACAGAGAGCCTACAAGAAAGATGTTTTATCATCTCCATCAACATCATCATCATCATCTTTACCATCATGAGCACCATCATCATGATTACCAACATCACTGTCATTATCACCATCATCAACACCATCACTACTATTACCATCATCATTACCATCACCATTGTCACCATCACCATCATCACCATCATCATTACCATCACCATCATCATCACCATCACCATTGTCACCATCACCATCATCACCACCACATCACCATCACCATCATCACCACCACATCACCATCATCACAACCATCACCATCAACAGCACCATCATCACCACCATCACCATCATCATAATTATCACCATCATCATTATCACCGTCATCATCACCACCATCATCATCACCATTGTCACCATCACCATCATCACCATCACCATCATCATCACCATCACCATCATTATCACCATCATCACCATCAACATCATTACCACCACCATCATTATCACCATCATCACCATCAACATCATTACCACCACCATCATTATCATTATCACAATTATCACCATCATCACCATCACCATCATCATCACCACCACCACCATCATCAACCATCACCATCATCATCACCATCATCATTACCACCATCATCATCACCACCATCACCGTCAGCAGCTTCACTCTGTGCTGTGCATCTCTGAGACCGAGGCTGTTAGAATCCCTATGGAACAGATGAAGAAACCGAGGCACAGATGAGTTTGCCCATGCTGACCCTGATGGAAACATCAGGCCCTGGATGCGAGTGGGTCTACCCCACATCCTGCCCGTGTGCCCTCCTTTAAGCACCTGCTCCCGTAGTCTCCCCAGACCTCTCACTGCAGACCTGCCAGGGAGGTTCTATCACACCCCCCCCAACTAGGGAGATCAGGGCACAGAGAGGGGCAGTCAGGGTGTGGCTGGAGGTCAGTGTCTTGTTTCCAACATTCCTTCTCATCCGCTGCAGCTGTCCGAGATCGGGAGACTGACCCGGGGGGTGGGGTATGCAGAGCAGACACCGGCAGTTCTGTCTACGCTAATCAAGTTAATTGGATAATTGCCACTTCATGGTGCTTGGTGTTGACACAACCTTGAACTTGTTTTTTTACAGAAGCTTTCCTCTGAGCCTCCCGGGAGGCTCCCCTGGATGGCAGATCAGGCCTCCTGCTCTCCCAGGACAGGGGCAGTGGGGCCCCTTTTCTGGCAGGGGCGCACAGTGGAGGAGAAGGGCTGAATGACCGTCGCAGGTCACCAGGTGACCGACCGTGGACAGGAGCAGCCTCGCGTCTGCCCACTGCCTCTAGCTCTGACAACTAAATCACCCCAAAGAGACGTGTGTGATTTCATTTCTATTCCATCTGCAGGAGGGGGGAAAAATCAATGTTTGCTAAATGAAAAGGAAAAAGATCGGCAGGAGGAAAATGTATTTTCAACTTTTAATAGGGCATTATGGACAATGACAAGTCAAAAGTAAAGCAGCAGGCCTGTCTGGCCGTGAGGCTGGGCTGATGGGGTGCCAGGGACGGTGGGGGACGGTTACCCCTTCTGCCAAGCCTGGGGTGGCCCACAGCCTCCGGATGAGCTCCAGCTGGGTGCCCCAAATGGGCAGTGAGGGGGAGGCAGGTAGGAGGGCAGGGCAGGCGCTCCTCTGTGCATGGGAAGGGAATCGGAGCCAGGATGGGGCCTTCCTGCAGGGCCCACACTCTGCTCTGGCCACAAAGCATGCCACGGAAGGCAAGGAGGCTCGGGCATGAGGATGCCGCCAGCAGGAGGCTCGCTGCCCCGTCAGTCTCCTGTGGCTTGTTTGGGTGACGTGGATTGGCAAGGGTCTGGTTTTATTCGTTCCTTCACTCTGGTGTCTACTTAGAGAAAAGTTGTTGAACTTCTATGAGGTGGCACAGTAGGGACACGGCAGTGACCGGGGCAGAGGTGCCCTGTCTGCAGGGTTTCTGGTTTGGTAAGTATAGTGATAGATGGTGAGCGGGAGGCCAGGGGCACCAAGGTGGGAGGAGGCCTCACAAGTGAAGGGAATCTCCGAGGAAGCTTGTTTTCAGCGGAAGGAGCCGCAAGAATGGAGCCCCAGAGAGCAGGAGGGCTAGTGAGGCTGAGGAACGGGCCGGCACCTTGGGGTCCTGCTGCAGGGAGAGGGGCCGGGGCTGAGCCACAGGCTGCAGGGGTCCTGCCCAGGGCCCGCCGCTGCCCTCTCTCAGCCAGGAGTCCTCTTCGGGGGCTCGGACAGATGTCCACGTCAGGGCAGGTCCAGGCCTTGCGTGGCAGGGGCATACGCACTTTGCAAACCTCTCAAAGAAAATAAATACAAAATCCCAACTACAGAGCTAGGTCCAGGGCCTGAGCAGGAGCCCCTGCAGGTGAGGGATGTGACATCACGTTTCGGGGGCTTCCTGGCAAACCCCCATCCACCTGCCTATCATCGTGGCCCCTACTGCTTCACTTAAGAATGTGTCCTCGGCGTGCCGGTCTGTGGCCCTGGTGACCATGGTGGCACCGGCCTCAGGCCACCCGTTCGTGTCCGGTCTTGATCCCTTCGCCTTGACTCGGCTCTTGGTGACCTGTCAGTGTCTCCTTCCGTGACTCTCAGTGCTCCCAAGAATAGTTTTCCCGCTGCCCGGGGCCGGCTGAGCTCAGAGCATTCGGGCCCTGCAGACCTTGGCTTCCCTTGCAAGGTGACAGGATTTACAGTGTGCATGGCTGGGGGGACGCATTCCAGCTGAGTCTGAGTGGACAGGTGGTCGAGCCTCGAGAGTTCTCCCGAGGTGACACAGCGAGGCAGGCCAGAGCTAGCTACGACACAGGGAAAGGCATCAACAAACTGTAGAGTGCAGTGCACATGTGTGCGTTTTCGTAAGACACCCCTCGGCTCATCAAGCCATCTGCCTGAGATAGGCCCTCTAGAAGCCTTTGATGCTACGTGGCACAGATTTTTAAGTTCTTTCCTTTTTAAAGAACAACAACAACAAAAGGAGTAACTCATTTGAGAAAGTCTGGAAAATTGTACAAAGGTAAAGGATAAGAGACAAAATAAAAATACTAACAATCCCATCATGAAGAAATAGCCGTTATTAATACTCTGGCTTTTCCACTAGTCTTTTTCTCTGTCATATTATATATTTTATATATGATATTATATGTTTTTTAACCTAGAGATCATACTCTACCATTTGTACCTTATTTTTTTCTATTAAAATTACATCCTGCACATTTTCCTGTCTCATTACATACTCAAACTATTATTTACGATGGTTACAGTGGGGTCCAGGAGGCAGATTTAGAGTAATTAGCTATTCCCCAGAATTAAGCACCTCGGAGTGTCCTCTGCACCTCTGTGCTTCTCGGGTCATCACTCCCCAGCGCTGGAACAGTGGTCAGAGGTGTGCTCTCCGCCGGGCTTGACACCTACTGCCGGATGACCGTGGGTCCAGCCTATACAAGCTGGTGAGGCCAGGAAGGGGTTGGCCACCCACTTTGACTGTATTTTGGTAAGTGTGTGTGTGTGTGTGTGTGTGTGTGTGTGTGTGTGTGAGAGAGAGAGAGATCTTGAGGTTTCAGTATGCGTTTCCCTTATGACCAGGGTATGTGACTATTTCTTCAGATTCACGATCGGAACCCAGCTTCCCTTCGGAGAGAGACAGAATTCGCAAGAGCGGGGGCACTTTGTCCGCTGTCCTTTGCCCGTTCTCCCCTTGGGATGTGCATCAGTGAGGGCTCCCCACGTCAGCAGTCCCAAGCAGGGTAACTTGAGGAGTGCTCACCAGAATGAGTATTTGCAGGACCCTACCCGGGGCTGGGGACAGGGACGGTCAGCACCCTAGGTTTGAAGGGGCAGGGCGGAGGGCGTGGGACCCAAACCCAGTGGCAGAGAGGCTGGGGGAGGGGCACCTGGCAGGCGCCGACCTCACAGAGGGCGGTCAGCAGGCTGACCGTGACTTACTGCTGCCCCCGGGGCTGGAGGACAAGGCTGTGGACTGCGTCTGCAGGGTAAGCCTCCGAGGGCGCAGAGCCTCACGCTGCTAGGTGTTGGGGGCTAGCCCCCCTGCAGCAATGGATGACAGCCACAGCACTTGACTGCAAACCCAGGGGACAGTTGAAATCCAGCCTTGGTGCCCACACTCTGGGTCTCCAGGTGCACCCAGTGGATAGAAGCACCCATCACCCCAGGGGCTGCCTGGGGAAAGAGCTCAGGGCCGAGGGTTGGCCATGCGGTCACTGTCCCACTCTGAGCCTGAGTCCCCTGTCTGTAAAATGAAGGAGCTGGGCTAAGAAGGGCAGCTGCCGGTCACCTTGGACAGATGCCATCCCCCCCCCAACCCCCGCCTCCCTGCCTCGAGGTGAGCCAGGGCTGTGCCTGCAACCAGTGCACAAAGTGCTGGGGACAGGACCTGCTCTGCTATCTGTTTGGCCAGAGAGGAGGCTATGGCCCCTGGCTGACCACAGCTCCCCTCTATGGCTTTTTTTTTTTTTGGTATTTTTTAAAATTGAGGTGTAATGAACATATAAACGTCACGCTTCTAAAGCGTTAAGTTCAGTGGCTTTTAATGTATGGACAGAGCCATGCAACCACCATCACTAATTTCAGAACATTTCCGTCACCCTAAAACGAAACCCAGCCCCCCGGCAACCACCCGCCTGCTTTTCATCTCTGGGCATTTGCCTGTTCTGGACAGTTCAGGTACCCGGAATCACGCAATAGGTGGCCTCCTGGGTCTGGCTTCTTTCGCTTGGAGCCGCTCCTGACGTCATCCACACGGCAGCGTGGGTCAGCGCCTCACTCCTTCTTACGGCTGAGTAATACTCCATCGCGCGGACAGAGCACCTGCTGCCAGCCGTCCATCGGCTGGTGGGCATCCGGCCGCTCCCATCTTCGGCTGTTGTGCACAGAGCTGCCCCTGGAAGGAGAAGCCAGCCAGAGCAGCCGACGAACGATCCTCTTGTTAAGGGAAACGTCAAGCCCCACGTTCATATTTTAAGGTTAATTTGTGAATTGAGCCCCAGGAGGGAGACCGTGCCCTTCACATTTTCAGAAGCGCTTTCAGTACCTGAGCAAAGGCGGAGCCGGCCTGCAGACTTGAGTGCCGGGTTCCAATCCCGCTTCCCGGATGCTTGAAGGGGGGAGCAGAGGCTTGGTGGGCCTGCCGTGGCTCAGTGCCCCCGCGAGGGTGGGGGGAGCTCCAAGGGGCCGGGGGTCAAAGGGCCTTCCCTGACCTTGCCACTCCCCCAGAGGCCCAGCAGCCCGGTTTCTTCATCTGTGAAATGGGAAGATGAGGATGACGTCCACATCCTTGGCTGTTGGAGAGGCAGCGAGCCCAAGCTGGGGGGGCGGGAGCATACCGCGCGGCCGGCGGCTTCGGAGCCCAGGAAGTGAATCGGTGGACCGCGAGGGAAAAGAGGGGGTGCTGAACGGGTCCCGCGTGAATGAGCGGTCGGATGAGCGGAAGCAGAGCAGAGGCTCACCTGCGAATACCAGGGGCCACCTCTTGTCCTTCCGACCAGAGTGGGAGCTGGGTGCGGGGTCCCCTGAGCCCCTCCCACACCGGGGCGGAGCCCACATGTGGCCTCCTTGACCGCGGGACTAGAATTCAGGCTGAGGCTGCCGCAGGCGCTCAAGGGCCCACGTGGGGGTGGGGCGAGTTGCCTTCAGCCCTCCGTGTGACGCCTCCTCCTGGCAGCCTGCAGGAGTGCCAGAGCTGGAGGACAGCCCTGCCCCTCTCGGGGGCAGGGGGGCGGGGGGGCATCCATCTTGGTCTGACCCTATTAAAATGCATGATAAAGGGAAGAAAAGAGTGGGCCAGGAGGTGAAGGGGGTGGAGGAAGCCTTTGTTTGCTCCTCCCTCCAGGACCTCAGCAGCCAAGAAAAAAGGGGCCTGGGGCTTTGTTCTCTTGGGCTGGGGGAGGCAGAGCTCAATGGGCTGACTCTGTGGGAAGGAGTCACCCTCAAACCCCCAGCTGTCTGGGCACCCCATCACCCCTCAGCCGGCCCCGTCCGGCCAGCCTGCAGACCTCGCTGCTCTTGCGAAGATGGTGCTTTGGAACTTTCCTGCCCCCAGAGCTGGTCCCCAGCTCCTGCTGGGGCCCTGAAGCACCCAGGGGGGACAGCCGCCCATGGGCAGGGCCTCCCCCGAGATGGCACTCTGGGAGCTGACACAAGAGTAGGGCCAAGTGGGCAGCCAGTCTTCGTCCTGGTGCTGGAGCAGGGGCCAAGGCTCTCAGAAGCAGACACCCCAACACAGGTGGGGCTGGGCAATCCCTCCACCAGAAGGTAAAGCCACACGGCCCACTGAGGGGCCAGACCCCACGCTTGGGATTCTAATTCCCCCTGGAGGCCACCAGCAGTGAGCCAGGCCGGGGGCAAGGCCTTTTATGAACATGATAGCTTTGACCCTTACGATCACTTCTTATGGGTTGAATTCTATCCCTCTTCCAAAAAGATACGTTGGAGTCCTAACCGCCCCGCTCCACACACCTCCCCATGTGGGCAGGTTTGGAAATGAGGTCATTCACTGCAGAGGTACTCAGCGAAGGTGCAAGCCGATAGGACCGGAGTCCTTACAAGACGATGGGCCACGGGGACACACGGGGAGAAGGGCCCATGCCCCCGGAGGCAGAGATGGGGTGCAGCCACAGCCAAGGCACCCCCAGGAGCCAGAAGAGGCAGGAAGCATCCTCGCCCACAGGTCTCCCCGGGAACACAAACCCTGCAGCACCTTGATTTTAGATTCTGGCCTCCAGAACGGGGAGACGCAACATCTCTGCGGTGGTCAGCCGCTGGGTTTGAGGATAGTCACAGAGCGATTCCTGAGCAAGGATCCCAGCGCTTCGGGGCTGGCGCTGCCCGGCCAACGTCTGCACGCGGGTCTGTCGCCCCCACAGCCCTGCCCACCCCCGTGCTCTGCACAGAGCACCATGCCCTGCGGAATGCAGCCCCTGGGGAGGCTCGGGCCGCGAAGGGCAGCCACTTCTTCTAGAGGAGGACATAGGTTGCCCTCAGAAGGTGTTTGCACAGCGGGGAGAGCGGGGAGCCTGGCACCCCACCACCACCCAGTTGTGTGTTCTAAAGAATGTGCACAAAAAAGGGTTTTCCAGGCCGTGAGCTCAGCCAGCACCTGTATTGTCCGAGTGGAAAAGCCCAGAGGCCGGCTCCATAATTCCTGCATCCTGTCCCTTCTTGGATGCCCTGGAAACCCGCCATCTCCAGGTCCAAAGCTGAGGGTCTTGAACGTGTTGTATGAGCAGATTTGGAACCGCAGCCCGTGATGACAGAAGCCTCCATGCCTGATCTCACTCTCCGCTCAGAGGCTGGGGCTCACGTCAGCTGACCCCTCCCACGTCCCTAGGATGGACGGCCCACGGTGCGGGCCCTGCTCTGACAGAATTCACACTCTGGGAGGAGGGACATGGAGGTCACACCCAATGTGTTAGGAGCAGCCTGAGTTCGGAGCAGGGGCCCCTAATTGGCCTGCGAAGCCCGGGAAGGCTTCTTAGAGGAAGTGCCAGGTCTAAAGGATGAGCGGGGTGGGTCAGATGAGCAGGGAAGGGTGCACCAGGCACAGGAACTGCCTGAGCAGGGACCCGGAGAGGACATGGCTCATTATGAGCAAGTGGTTCTGTCTCGCTACGCAGCAGAGTTGGGGGTGGCTATGGGGGGGCGGGGCACAGCCAGGTCCCACGGTGCCTGACTGTCATGTGGTACAATCTGGGTTTTATCTGAGGGCACTGGGGAGCCACGGAAGGCTTTGCAGGAGAGGAGGAGGGTCATTTTGGAGGAAGAGGTGTGAACTTCTGAACGACGCTCTGGATGTCAGGTGGAGATGCGGGGGGCAGGCACGTCGGCGGAAAGCCCCATAAGAACTCCAAGACATGGTCAGGGGGAGCCCGCGGGGCCCAGGCAGTGGTGTGGGCGTGGGGAGAAAGGGACTGGAACAGTGAAAACACTTCACAGTTCTGGCTCTGTCTGCCTGGCCTGCTCTCTAGAAGGACTCCGCCCCAAACCAGGGGCAGCCCCCCCCCCCCACAGGGGTTTGGGGTTTCCGTCTACACATACCCAGGTAGTCCACCTGGGTGAGCCACGAGCTCCTGTCTTCACGGGCACTGGGGCTACAGGCCCAGGGGGTGTCCACAAAAACTCACAGCAGGGGCGTGGAGCCTCCAAAGGTCCAGAGTCGTCCTCATCAGAAAGTACTTTGTGTGGTTGTACGAGGTGGGCAGGGGAGCACTCGGTATGCGGTTGGACTCAGCCCTGGGGGGAAAGGGCACACGAAGGGGTCTTTGTCTCACTGAGGAGGGAAACGCCAGCAGAAACATCATGACGAATGTGATGGTTAATTTTATGTATCCACTTGACTGAGCCAGGGGTGCCCAGATAGCTGGTCAAACATTATTCTGGCTGTCTCTGTGAGGGCATTTCTGGATGAGATTAACACTTGAAGCTGTGGACTGAGTAAAGCAGATGGCCCTCCATAATGTGGGTGGGCCTCATCTAATCAGTTGAAGGCGCGCGCACACACTTTTTTTTTTTTTTTAAGAGAAACAGAGAGACTAACGCTCCCTGAGTAAGAGCGAATTCTCCAGTGGCTGCCTTCACATTTTATTTGCACCACTGTTCTTCTGGATCTCCACTTGCTGGTCCACACTGCAGATCTGGACTTGTCAGCCTCTGTGACCTTGTGTGCCAATTCCTCATAAGAAATGTTTTCCTCTCTCTATGCACATCGTCCTGGTTCCGTCTCTCTGGAGAACACTGAGTCACAGCACAAGGCTCCCCCCGCCAGGGCTGGCTGGCACCAACCCTGTGGGGCAGCCTGGGCCCTGTTCCCCTGCCCTTCAGATATTGGCCTCCAGCAGCAAGGGAAGCAGGTTGGGGGTGGGGGGCTCAGCAGGTGGGGGCAGGGCTCAGGTGCTGTTGTCAAGACGCCAGCTCCTTCCTGGGAGAACAGGCCGTGCTCTTTGATCGTCGTGGGTCTGGGGTCACCAGCTGAGTTTCAGCTATCATCACAAAGCCCCACCGAGGTGGGCTGCCCCTAAATGGCACAGGGCAAAGCCACATAGGAGAGGATGATGGGGGTGGGACCTGTGCTCTGCTCAGGTTTGGGCAGATCCAGTAAGAGGTGGCCTCAGGCGCCATATTGGAAAGGACCCCACTGAGGACCTCACTGGTGGTCTTTGGAGAGAGGCACTTACTTGTCCCATGTCTGATGGCCAAGCTGGGGTCAAGAGACTGTCAAGTTGGTCTTTTATTCCTCCTGGCGGGAGATGCTCCCCCCAGCCCATCTTCCGCCCTGCCCACTTAGGCTTACAGTGAGGATGCCTTTCCTGGAAAGAACGGTCTCTAAGGTGGATTGGTTCAGACAGCTGAGTGCGAGCACCTTGCCGGCCTGGTTTTGCCCGGCTCCCAGCCTAGCACAGCCAGCCCGTGGGCAGTGTGTGGCAAGCAGGGCTCGGTGACCCACAGCCCCTCTGCCTCCCCCAGCCAGGTTCCATCAGCCTGATCCACGGTGGCCTGGGGGTTCACTGAGACGCCCCCTCCTCCCACCTGGTCCAGCGAAGCAGCCTCGCCATTGGTCCCACGGCCTGGGCTTCCGTGCCAGATTTCTTTGAAGATTCACCCCTGCAGCTTATACCACCAAATCGGGCAGACTGAAGCTCAGGGCTCGGCCATGTCTCCCTCCAGGTGACGGCCACCGCAGGAGGAATGGAAGCCAGGCCTCCACCCAGGGCACCTGCCTCTACCTCGCAGGGTCAGGTCCTCAGGGATCAGGTGTCTGTGAAAACTATCCCTAGAGAATCATCCTGAAGCTCCGTTTCCAGCCAGGGCTAGGGTTCCAGAGGTCGCCCCGAGCCTGATACGAACACAACATATCGAATAAACTCCTTTCCCTCTCAGCACCTCTGGGAGGTTGGGGGTGTTTGTCAGGCTTCCCTCGTCCGCTTGGCCCATTTTGACTAGGGTCCTTTTTGCTCAGGGCTGGGGAGACGAAGGGGGAGACAGCTCAGCCGTCAGTGAGTTTACCGTCTGGCGGAAAGGTGGCCTGAAGCTGTCCTTTCCATCCGGGGCGTCCTTTGTATTCTTCTCCGCCAGACACGGGCCTTTGGACATGAAGGCGGCCCGTGGCCACCTGTCGGTGTGAGTTTTCCTGTGCGTGAACAAACACATCTGTTTCCACTTTGGATCTGGGGGGCGGCCCTGCGCGATGGCTGCCATCTGGGCCAGCAGATTCCAAATGGAAGCAGGAGACAGAAACCCCCCCGGGGCGGAAGTGCGCGAGGGGTAAGAGCCCCCCGTGAGGGCGCTGAGGCCAGGGCTCCTCCTACCAGCACCCCACGGCTCTGCCAGATTTGGGGTCCTGGTGGCTTCTGCTCCTACCTATGGCAGGGGAGGCCCCCGGGATCCCGCTCCATCTCTAACCTCGCCTGCCCCACACCCGCCACACCCCTTCCCCTGGGGGCGCGCTTTGCTCTGCAGCTGGAGGAATCCCCACCCCTTCCAAACTCAACTGGAGCGGCACTCCCAACCCGACCAGTCCCTCCCCTGCCTCCCACGCAGGTCTCCGGTACGGATCCTGACACGTACGCATGCAATTTTTAATGTCGACCTGGTTGTGGACAAATGATTGAAGAATCTCGATGTCACCACAAAACTCTCACCCCACTGTGAACTAACAGATTCGGCCTCCGATGTCCGTGCAAACACACCCGCTCACACACACACACACACACACACACACACTCACACACAAGCAACCAGCTAAGTGAGCACCTGCTAAGTGAGCACCCACTAAGTGAGCACCCACTAAGTGCCACGGCCCCTGGGGCTCAGTGCAGAGCAGGCGCCACAGCCACGGACCAGCACAGCCCGGGAGCCATGCAGCCTCGGGTCACCGCCCAGCCCGGCCCCTCGTCAGGCCGTGTGACCTCCCCGGGCCTGGCTCACAGCTGGTACTTATGGAGAGAGAGAGGACACGTGACAGAGGTGACAAGGAGCCCTGCCCTCCCTGAAGGGACAAGCCTAGCTCACTGAGATGTGACGGAAGACAGGTGAGTCTGGAGCCTGGGGAGCAATCTGGGTCCGCCCCGGCTGCTCCGAGGAGGCAGGGGCCGGCAGGGACCCGGAGCCTCCACCTGGCAGCTCAGATGAAGCTCACACCATGCAGCACCCGCTCACTGATGCCTCTCCCAGGCCCCAAGGCAGGAATGGGAAACTGAGGCACCGAACGGGGAAGCAAATTGCCCACGGCGCTCTGGCTCGGATTTAAACCTGGGCCTGTCTGATCCTGGCGCCGCGGCTCCGGAAGGCTCCTTGCTCACCGCTACCGCGGCTGCCTCTTCCGGGAGGGATGGGGAGGTAGCGCCTCCGTGGGGGAGGGTCGGTTCTGGGCGCCGATCTCACCCCACCAGCGAGCGGGGTTCCCGCTGGGAGGCACCGCTGGGCGGCACCGCTGGGCACGGGCTCAGAGCCGCAGCCAAGACGGAGCACTCTCATGCGTCGGAGACAAACTGAGCACTGTGAGCTGCTGGGCAGACGGGTCACTGCCTTCCCGGCAGGGCCTTGGTTCACTCCTCGGCCAAGGGCCATGGTGGGCATCGGGGATGGCCGTGGGCTACCAGCCCTCCTCGGGGGACTGGGGATGTGGCTCCAGGTCCCCGGGCAGCCGTGACTCCTCCGTGTCTGTGCCTCCGTGTCTGTGCCCCCACTACGCCAAGACTAGGGCAGACAGGGAGGCTCCTGGGGCCTCCGGGCCATTCCAAAGCCCCATCTGAGCCGGCATCCCCACCGGCAGGTGGAGGCCCAGCAGGACGGCCATCGAGCTGGGGACCCTGGACCCAGCCAGCCCGTGCCTTGGAGCCCACACAGAGATGGCCAGGCACCAGGGCCTGACCCGAGCCGAGCAGCAAGCATTACACCACTGACCAGCAGTCCCGAGACGCGGCTTGGCTATACGGGGGCCCAAAGGTGAGCATGTGAGCACGCATACAGCCCCGCCTGGGCAGGGTGAGCCCACGGGCACAAAAGTGTGCACACACAGCTCCCGGAGAAGCACCCATGGGCACACTGACCTGCCCAGTTGCATTCAAGTGCAAACACTTACCACCCCCAGGGGAATAGATGTGCTCACACACATCTGCACACCCATGTCCAACAAGCCCACGTGGTGGTGGTTCCTTTCCTACGTCCACGTGACTGGGCCATGGGGTGTCCTGATGTCTGGGTGTGTCTGGGTGGGTGCTTCTGGATGAGATTAGCATTGGAATCAGCTGATGGAGTAAAGACGCTCGCTCTCCCCAGTGTGGGTGGGCCTCACCCAACCTGTTGAGGGCCCGAAGAGAATGAAAAGGCCGGCAAAAGGAGAAGTCACTCTTCCACCCACCGAGTGGGCGCCGCTGGCTCTCGGGTCTAGGACCTGGGCTGGAATTTACACCACGGGCTCTGGGGCCCTAGGTCGTGGACAGAAGATGACAAGACTTCTCAGCCTCCACAGTCCCTGAGCCAGCGCCTTACACTAAACCCCTCTCCTCTCTGCACACACACACACACACACACACACACACACACACACACCCCTTCGGTTCTGCTTCTCAGGAGAACTCTGACTAACACGCCCAGGCTCAGTGCGCAGCCCTAGATGATGGCAGGCGCTGGGGACTCTGGGAATCTCCATTAACCGTCACAGCGAGCCGGTGACACCAGCTCGGCCATCAGCACTGTCTTCGTGTGAGAGGGGTGGGGCTCAGATCTGGCTGCTAGCAAATGGCAGACCTGGGGTTCCCCGCCCAGCTCACAGCCTTGCCTCCAAGTCCCAACGGTCTGTGCTTTGCCTGCAAACACTGGAACACGTGCGGACCACAGCAGGACACCGGCCGAGAAGGCGTGTTCACGGGCCCCCGGGTGCCCCCGATACACCAGGGAATACAGGCATGCGTGCACCCACAGGCATGCTCACGCCTGCAGCGCGTGCCCACAGACGCGCACACAGAGCCCATGCACACCCATACGGAGCAGACTGCCTACCCGGCCCCTCCCTCCCCGCACAGTGACCCCCAACCCCTGCCTGGAACTGGGTGGAAGACAGAGGCCCACCCCACCCTCTCCCCGTCCCCAAAGCAATGACATCTTTCTCGGCTCCTGCCATCCGTGGCCGGGCTGATGGATCACCCTGTGCGGTGACTCAGCAGCCCCGAGCCAGTCTATGGAACGCCGTTCCTTCTGCCAAGGTCGGCCGGCGCCTCCATCAGAAGGCAAACTCTTGCGGTCCCCCTTGGCAGCCTTTTGGCGAAGGTGAAGCACGGGCCCCATGCACACCCCACAGCCAGGAGCTGTGAGGGACGGCCCTGGGATGGGCCCTCAGGCCTCCAGCCTGGGGCCCTAGGCAGCCCCCCGGGTGACGTGCTCCCAAGTCCCAGCTTCTCCAGTGGGGGGCAAAGGAGCCCCCCAGGCCCGAGTCATGCTGGAATGATCCGTGTATGCCCTGGACCTGGCGTGGGAACCATATTCTTGAGCCCAAATGAGCGCCCCCTTCAGCATTATCGCATGTCTTGCGGGGCACAGACAGGACCTGCTGTCTGATTAATGACCCGTCATCATCTACACGATGACAGGACGACAGCATCTGCCTGTGGGGGGCACGTGGGCTTAGCCAGACACGCAGCCAGAGAGCCTCCCTCAAGAGCAGACATCCGGGCCTGACGCCTTGGCTCGAAGCCTGCCTTTGCCACTTGGCCACAGTGTGGACTTGGGTAGATGACGTCGTCACTCTGGGCCTCAGTCTCCACACTTGTGCAGAGGGGCCAATAACTGGACCCTCGCAGGGTTGAGTGGAGGAGTCCAAGTTGGCGTCGTGAAGCACGGCATCCCGGTCGGGGCGAGGGCCTCCCAGGGCTGGTCGTGGAACTGAAAACATACATGCCCCCATGCAGCCTTGCGCCAGTGCTGGGGGCTTGTGGTCTTTACCCTGTGACCCAGGGGCGGGGACCGAGGCCCCAGAAGGCCCCGGAAGGCCCCGGACTTGCCCAGGACTTGCCTGGGCACCTGCCATTCACCGAGGACCCCGGCGAGGCGGTTGTCAAAGCCCCTGTGGCTAATACAGTCCAGGATCTGAACTCACCCCGGGCTGGGGGAAGCAGCCCCAGGGCCACAACCCAAACTTCAGCATACTGGGATTTCATTGGTTCCTGGGACAATATTTCCCAAATCAAAGCCATTCCAGAAAAATCTACAGGGTACACTTGCCCTCAGAAAGGTAGGAATTCGTAGGATTTTGCTCTCTGAACAGGACTTGGCCATCGTCGGCCTGCGCTCCGGGGAAGGCCCAGCTGCCCCCCGAGTTCACCTGAGCTGGCCGGCCCTGCTGTCCTGTCCTGCCCCACCCCGGGGCTCAGAGGAGCCGGCTGAGTCCCCCGCCCAGCCTGGAAGGCGGACGCTGACAGGCTGCCTTGTCTGCCTCCCGCTGCCCGGGGAATAGGACACCATCCTTCCCAGGGCTGCTCCGTGGTCAGCAGCCGGGAGATTATGACCCTGCGGCTGCTCACTTGGACGGGTCAGGCCCCCGCACGGCGGCTGTGCCCCGGAGTCTGGCCGAGGTCAGTTGGCCCTCTGGGTTTGTTTGGGCAGGACGGGGCAGAGCCCCCCAGTCACCCCAAACTGCCCTGGCCCACCCTTCCCATCAAGACCCGGGTGACTGGGGATTCTCCTGCAGGAGAAGCCCCCTTTGTCTCCCCTGCTCCATAGAGGGGGAGGGGCGGCGGTGGCTTCCTCTGGGTGGGGGAGGGCTCGGGTTCGTGAATCCCCAGGGGCTGAGTCCCCCGCCCCAGCCAGCCTCGAGCCCAGGTGCGTGACTGTCACCAAGATAAAAGAGACATAATTAAGTTCCAATCAGCAGAGTGATTTGTTATCATAATGTAATATTCCCCTGCAGCCCCTGGGCCCACAGATCCGTCTCCGTCAGGCCCGCCGGGTGGGGGTCTCTGTGCGCCTGGGCTGCAGGCCTTCCTGCCACCCTGGGCCCAGCTGCCTGAGGAGCCACCGGGAGGTGGCGTCCACCCCGCCTGCCCCCTCTGGGCCACACTCGTCCCTCCCCCAACTCCAAGCTGTCCAAGGTGATAATGAAGTCATTTTTCTAAGGAATGTTCACCTGGAAGACAGCCCCGTTGGCGAGCCGGCGGCTAATCGAGCTGGGAAGGCAGGCCCAGGGGAGCGGCGGGGGCGGAGGGCGGCGGGAAAGGTGGGGGCGTGGAGGGCCTGCCGCCGCTGGGGTGATTTATGTGGGCGCTCCTGGGGGCCAAGCCGCTGCCTCTGACTCGGCCCTGGCCGGATGCAGCCGCTGAGAAAACACGGGGCCAGACAGGCCCCCGGCAGCTGAGCCCACCTGGCCTCCGGGGGGGGGCGGGGGGGGAAGCTCCAGCTTAGCGCCCCAGGAAAGGCGGCACCTAGTCTCTGGAAATCCCACCTCTGGCGCCCCCTCCAGCATGGACGTCGGGGACAACCTGGACGGTCCCCTTGCTCTCCTCTTTGTAAACACTGTTGGCACGTGTTTGCTCAGTCCCCGTTTGGCTAGGAGCCCCGGGCGGGGGTCAGGGAGACCCTGGTTCATGCCTCGGGGCCACAGCCCACCAGGTGCACTGCACACCCCCACACCCGCCTGCCCGCCGGGACATAGCACCTCCTGGCACCTCAGTTTCCCCTTCTGAGAAACAAGCGCCAACAAGAGCAGGGCCGGAGGTTGGCAGGAGGATAGAGCCCCTGGGTGTGGGGCCGGGCACAGAGCGAGGGCTCAGGCTTTCATGAGGATGGTGAGTGGGATGTAAGGAATGATGGACAGGGGAGCCGGCTCCTGGAGGCCAGGGGTGGGGAGGGGGCCTTGGGGCACTTTGTTTACCACTTTCTGCTTTTCTGTGGCTTCCACATTTGCTAAAATGGGTCTGTTGACTTTCAGTGAGGGAAGCATGGGCTGTGTGTGGCCCAGAGCCTGGCGGGTGGAGGAGGCATGTGGGCAACCACATCGGGCGGGCGGGTGGGCCCCACCTGGGAAGCGGCCGGGGCGGCGGCTCGGAGCTCGGAGCGCGCGCTGGTGCCAAAGCTCACAGGCTGCGGTCCCCGTGGAGGAGAATGTGCTGTCGGGTGCGGTACGACCATTAATAGCAGCTTCCCCGGGCCGCGGGCCCGGGGCGGCACATGGCGGCTCAGGACGCCTCAAACCCGGGTCCGGGTAGGGCTGTCCCATGCCTCCGGCATGCGATCCTCACAAAAGGCCTGTCTGGGCCCGATTTTCTTGGTTCCACATGATTCTCTCAGTACCTTCGGCAGGTGCATGACTGTGCATTTCACAGGGGAAGGAAAAGAGGCCCAGAGAGGCTGAGTAATCACCCAAAGTCACACAGCTGCAAGGGGCAGAACCGGGTTTCAGATCCGAGTGGACAGATTAGAGCCGGTCACTCAACCTCCCAAGGGTGTGCAAATGGCTTGGTGAACCAAGCAGGAGTTCTGCCTGGGCCCCGGCCCGGCACCCAGCACACCCTTCACTGATGGAGCTGTTTGGGGACACGTGACAGACACTGGGCCCCGAGTGGGGCTGACGAGGCCAAGTGACCGGGGGCTCAGAGAGATCACCCAGACCAAGGGGGGCCTGCAGCTCGGTCAGGCAGGACTGGAGCAGGGTGGAGCAAGGGGAGGGAGGGTCTAGAGAGGACCAGCCTGGCCCCACCAAGCAAGGAGCAGTGGGGCCATCCAGAGGAACGAAACGTGAGACCCCCCCACACCTCCCCAGGGACAGTCCTGGAGAATTACCGAAAGGTTCTTCGCAGGCCCCTACAGCTGTGACTGTTACGGGTAGGGGTGCCCTACCCCGGGCGGGACGTGCTCTTGGGGAAGATATCTCCCAAGGAGGGGGTGGGCGGGTGGGGGTCAGCGCCCAGCCGGCCCATGGGCCTGACTGGCCAGGCTGCACTCTCACGGGGCTGCACTCTCCCCAGAGCCCTGCACCGGCTTGTGAAAAATGCAGGTTTCCAGGTCCCACCTCAGACCCACTGGCACACAGCATTGGAGATGGGGCCCCGGAAGCTGGGATTGCTGAGGCCCCAGGGGTTTGAGCACCTCACCTGGTGCCCAGAAAGCAGTGAGCAGGCTGACCCCCAGCATGATGCCTGCATGGGGCTGGGCCTTGGCTGACAACCTGACAACCTCCGGCCCTGGTTTTGTTTCTTAGAAGGGGAAACTGAGGCACCAGGAGCCTTTGGGGTGCAGCACTGAGCTCCTTGGGGCCAGCCAGCTCTGAGGATCCCGTGAGTGAAGCAGGCTGGAAGGAGTCCGAGCCCTACCCCTCCAGGTACTCTGTCGGTACCCACAGGCTGGTGGGGCCAACGAATTTGGGTTTCAGTAATAACTCCAGTAATAACCCTGGCTGGGATGGCCAGGATGGCCTCGGTGCCAACTGCAATCAGCTGGTCTTGGCTGTGGGAGGAGGGCTGGGAGGCAGGCTCAGCAGGAGAAGGAGCCGTGGTTGATTAGTCATGTCTGCTGTGGGTGCAGGAGAGGGTCCTGAGTTTGTCGTGTCCTTCCCAGGGGTGAGCTATCCCAGAGAGGACCCCTTACCCTGCTGACATGCAGCCAGGGCGTGGGATGCAGGTCAGCTCTCCTCTCCCCTCGGACATGGCTCACGTGTCTCCTTCCAGAGGCTTCTGTGACATGTCATACTGTACGTGCACCACCCACCTGTCCATCTGACCAACTGTGCGTCTATCCACCCGTCCAACTAGCTCTAGCCAAGGCCGGTGGGGACAAAGATGCTGGAGGGAGAGCCACAGCCTTCCACACGTGGCCTGCCACCAGGCAGCACACGCACACCAGGGAGTTAGGTCCTGGCCCTCAGGGATCACCCTGGAGCTGGCAAAGATACCCAAGATGGCCCAGGCAGGATCCTCCTGGCTCCGCAAGGACCTGTGACCCCGTGAGGAGTCTGGGAGACGGGACAGCAGGTGGGAACGGGGAGGTGCACTTCCCAGGACAGGGAAACAAAGAAACCGGAGTGGACACCTGGGGACTGACACAGGACACTGTGGGTCCAGAAGGGATCCTGAGGATGGAGTCCTGGTAACCAGTCCTGGCCTCCAGTCAGACCAACCTGGGTCAAATTTAGTGCCCTGCCACCACATCGGTGGGGTGGCTGAACTTCTCAGCCTCAGCATCTGAATCTATGAAACGGGGATGCGGGTCCTGGCACAGCCAAAGTTTTGTGCGGATCGGTGCTGGGCACAGAGCTGGACACGCGTGCTGAAAGTGAAGGGAGCGGCCCCTGGCTCCCAGGGCGGTCTCATCTGCTGCAAGAGGCCAAGGCTCAGCAGCCTGGGTGGCCGCCAACCTCTGGGCGGCATCCCGCCAGCTCCTGGGTGCATAAGAGAACGTGTCAGGGAAAGCACCCAAACCCTTGCAAGAGGGAAATAACGTGATCAGGAGGGGAAAGAGGCGGCTTGTGCCAAGATGGTTATAGCAACGCTATTCATACTGCGAAGAGCTGGAGCCCTCCCAGGTGCCCAACAATGGGGAGCAGGGAAGCCAGCGCCCGGAAGGCAGCTGTGCGGACCCCGTGGGCACACAGCGCTTGGCAGAGCTAGCTGCAGAGGCAGGGAGTGGGCAAGACCGGGCTGGTGGGCATGCCGGCCACTGCGTCACAGCTGCCGCAGGCTGGCGGGACAGAGGGCGCAGGCAGAGGAATCCCACCGCGAGGATAGTGCTTGGGGTCGCCCTGTGGCCCCGCCCTGCAGGAAGGCCCCGTGTCGGGCTGCCCCCCTCAGAGCAGGGAAGGGGCTTTGGAGTCACATTTGGGAACTAGAACCAGCCAGTCATGAACAGAGGGGCCCATGAGGCTAGCGCATCCACCTCCCTCACCTCCCCGAGGGGTGGTGACAGTCCTGTTAAACCAGAGGATGGGCCCGGCCCTTGTCCGGCCGGTGGGCATCCAGGAAGGGGCAGCTTCTGCCTCACTGGACAGTGAGGGTGTTGTGGAGGGCGCTCCTCATGGACCCCAGATACGCAGACTCTTCTGGAAATTGGGGCCCCCGCACCTTTCCCCCTGAGCCACTCCCTCCTACGGGAGCCGACACCTGAGCATGTTGGGCAAGAGCTGCCCACAGCCCTTTGTCGCACCGGTGCAGGCTGGTGCCCAAGGAGCAGAGGGGGCGGGTGGGGGGAGGAGGAACCCGGGACTCCCCACCCCCAGCCCAGGCCAAAGCCACCAGGGCAGTGGGGGGTGGGGGCGAGCAGAGACCCTTCGGGAAGGGCGTGGACCAGTGGGGAGACTCGGGAGCCTGCCAGGTGGACAGGACACGCCGGCAGGGCTCTCCCTGGACCTCCTCAGGGGGTGGGCCGCTGTGGGGAGCGGGGCCTGGAGACCCCAGGGGGCCCGGCTGTGCACAATGCAGCCTCGAATACCAAGCCCCATGCACCTGCCTCACCGAGCCGGGAGGACACAAAGGGCCGGGTAGGCACAGGGGACCCTGGCGGAGACCCAGCCCTCCAGGGGACAGAGAGCTGCCCCTGGAACCTTCCAGGTGCGTTGTGGCCATGCTCCTCCAGGCCCTGACACTCGGGAAACCCTTTCTTAGTCGTTGGTTGATTTGGTTCACACTCAACACCATCTTTTTACAAATCTTACAAATAAGGAAGCTGAGTCTAGGCGAGTTCTGGCAGAGAACAAGGACGGAATCAGAATTCGAACCCAGGTCTCCAGTGGGGCCCCTGTTCCTTCTCTACCGAAAATTGTTGCCACCACCCATGGCTCCTGGATTACGAAGCCCACGAGTGGGGGGGCCCTGGGCCTGCTCCCCGTCGTGCCCCTGTGCCCAGCACTCTGCGGGCACCCAGATGGGCACATCAGCCTCCCCACGCTTGTCCTCGAGTTCCCCAGATCCCCCCACTTCCGGCCACAGCGGCTCTTCCCTCCCTCCTCTGGCCTGGATGGCTCTGGGCTCCGGCTCTGCTGGACCCAGGGCGGCTCCTCCGGAACCCGATAGAAGAGCTGAGCACGTACAACCATTTTCTCAGATGAATTATAATTTTCCTTCATTTCCCCTTCAAAACACACTAATTAAACAGACATTGTTAAGACAGCCAATTGAAATTCAAAAAAGCATCCTCTTTCTAAAGAACATGTCCATTTCTTTAGAGGCAATTGTGTGCATTGTGGAAACCGCGCACGGACGCACACACGTGCACGCTCAGATGCGTGCGCACACACGCGCGCACACACACACACACACACACGCACAGGCCGGTGCAGGCGCCCAGCCTCACCTGAATGCGTGCTCTCCTGTCCAGTGCCAGCACTATGGGACTGTTTGATTGAATTTTTTCTTTTTCCCAATGTTTGCCACGGTGACCAGGACACAGATAACCTCGGGATGCTCTTTCCTCCTGCCGCTGCCCCACTCCGGCACTGGAGGGGTCCTCGAGGACCCGGGCAGCGACCCTCCTTCCAGGGGCGCCTTCCCCTGCTGGCTACTCACATGGGGTACATCATCTGCTTCACATCCCCATCCCCCTCTTACCTGAGCCCACACAGAGGCTTCTGGACCCAGCGTGGGGGTGGAGGAGGCCTCCCCCAGCCCAGCGAGACCCTGAGCCCAGCCTCCAGTGTGACAGGCCAATGGCTTCCAACTGATAGGAATCTCAACTTTCAAAACCCAAAGGGAGCTGGGCCTCCAGGTAACTTGCAGGGGGAGGGGCTCACCTGGGGATACCCCCCTTTTAAATATAACTCCTCGATTTTTTTTTTAGTCAAAGTGGAGCAAATGTACAGGAAGGTGACTTGGGACAAGGAGCACTCCGCATAGCCGCTACTCAGGCAAGAACCAGACTCTACCAGCCCCGGAAACGGCCCCAGAGCCCCCAGCATCCCTCCCCGGCCTGACCCCTAACACCTGGGACCACTCTTGCTTGTTGGAATTTTAGACAATGGGCTGTCACCATTCCCCCAGGAGAGCCCCGTGCAGCCACGTGAGGATTTATTCATGTGCGCCGCTGTTCAGAGATGCCTGGATCCTCTACAGCTCGGAGCCATCACCCGCAGGCTGAGGTGCCCCCCCACAGTGCTTGCTGGGGCCCTGGGCACTCGTCTCCGTGGGGCATGTGCCTGGCAGTGGACTTGCTGGGTCATTGACAAGGGATCCCACCGCCACTGTGGACGGCAACCTCCCGGCTGTCCTTACTCCCAGTCTCCCTGATGAAAGGCACGGCTTCTCAGGTCGGTCTCTCCTGCCCCTGAGTCCTGTCCCCTCCCTCCTGGATGTTTTGCTCCTCCTGGCCTGTGGTCTCGCCCCTGCGTCCCTTCTCCTGGCTAACAGCAGAGCTATGCTTTCTAAAAGCGTGGGGGCAAAGTCCCATTGAGCAGGCAGTTGGGGAAGGCTCGAATTTGCAGGGCCCCGCAGAACACAACCTCCCCAAGTCCCCATGGGGCTTGGCTGCCCGGCACCGGGGCGCAGCCGTCGTCCTGCCCCGAGTTACTGCCCCAGCCCCTCGGGCTGGCGTCCGCAGGCTGAGCCCACCTGAGGGATTCCCACAGATTCTCCAGCTGGGAAGGTGCCGGCCTTCCATGGAAGGAGTCCCGACAGGGGAGTTGAGGGTCAGCCAAGATTCGGAGCCTGGTGACTCAGGCTTTGAGGAAACTCAGCCCGCCCAACTCTCGGGTTCTCCTTGCCCCTCCCCTGCACACTCTCCCTGAAGACCCCAGCCCTGCTAGCCCCACCCACCTGAGGGCCAGGTACCTTGACACAGCAGGTGATTCACACCTCCGAGGGGAGGGGAGCGGAGGGGAGGGGTCTGTGGGCTCTTACAAGCCCCTTCCTCACTGGCTCCCTGGGGCCTCACCAAGTCCCTGGGGAGGAGGGGTCAGGAGCACGCAGCTGCACCCTCCTCCAGGGGCCATGGCGTCTAACTACCCCTGGGACGGGTAGCACTTGTAAGATAGCCCCTTGTATGTCCCTGTGACCTCAGCCGGGGGCTGCTGCCATCCCTGTCTCTGAGACCCAGGCCCTGGGAGGCTAAGCTGACACACTCGGGCTGAGGGGCTAACGTGGGCAATGGGCTGGCGGGGCTCGGGCTCCCAGGTCCACCCACTCCCCTGGTGCTGGATCTCGGAGGAGGGAACTTCCTAGATGGTGCCGTCCCTGGGGAGGGAGGAGGTGGGTGCAGGGTGGTGGGGCCCACAGCCTCTGAGGACCAAGCGCACAGTCACAGCCCCGGGGCCTGGCCGCAGCAGCTGCCTCCTCGGGATGGGAAGCTCATGGGAAGCTCGGAGGGCCCCGGGGTCCCCTGAAAGAGCCCCCGCCTCACTGCTGGGTTTGTGAGGGCCCGAGCCACCCTCCCGGCACACTGTGGCAAACAGTGATCCAGTCAGCACAGAGCGAGTGCCTGCTGCGTATGGGGCACCGCACCTGCTGCCGGGGACAGACACGGACGCGCGCGACTGGGGAGCACAGGCACGGAAGGCTTCCTGGAGGAGCAGCATAGCCACGCCGAGGGGAAGGAGGGGGTCCAGGCAGGGCGTTCCCACAGAGGAAGTGCTTGTACAAGGGCCAGGAGGCTGAGTGTGTGAGAGAATGTGTGTATCCGTGAGTGTGTGTGTGTGTGTGAGTAGAAGGGAGTGTGTGCGTGAGTGCGTTCCTGAGTGTGAACACAAGTGAGTCTGAGTATGCAGATATGTGGGTGAGTGTGGCTTTGAGTGTGTGAATTTGAGTGTGTGAGCGTGTTTGTGTGTGAACACAAGTATGAGTCTGAGTGTGCAGATATGAGTCTGAGAGAGTGTGAGTGTGTGCGTCTATGGGTGTGAGCGTGCATGTGAACACAGGTGTGAGTCCGAGTGTGTGGATATGAGTGTGAGTGTGTCAGAGTGAGTGAGTGTCTGGCACGCACGTGGCACGTCAGCAGGGCCTCGTGGGCCACGACAAGGTGATAAGGAGTCAGGACAGAATCCTGAGGCCCGGGGGTGGAGGCTGGATGGAGGCTGGAAGTGGCTGGGGCACCAGCTGGAGGCCGGGACAGCGTGGCGAGGACAGGGGGCAGTCCTGGCCAGGGCCGGGTCACTGGGCCAATCTGAGCCGTGTCAGGCAGAGAAATGTTTTGTATACATGTGTATTAGTCAGCGCTTGCTGCATAACAAACCACCCCCGAATTCAGTTGGTTACAAAAACCCACAGTGGTTTCCTCACCGGTGGGTCTGTGGGTCCGAGGTAGGTGTGGGGGGCCAGGCTGCAGGCTGGGTTCGGGTCTGCTCCTGCATCTCCTCCTCCTCGCACGCTCCTGGGGGCAGATCTCTAGAGCAGAAGAGAGCGAGCCGGCTGCGGAACCAGGGGGAGGACCTGGCCCGCTCGCCTCCACCGGCCATCCCTTAGTCCCTTAGTCCAGGCCTGTCCTGCCGCCCAGCCCCACGGGGTGGGGCAGGGAAGTCCCTCCACCAACAGCCGGAGGCCAGGGAGCAGCAGGGAGCTGTCAGAGGGCGGGAGGAGCTGGGCACCCCACCCAGGGTCCCACCTTCCTCACGGGGCGTTGGGAGGATCACCCCAGGCTCAGGACACAGAGGAGCAGACCCTGCCCATCTGCCCAGAAGGACTTGGCAAGCTCTTCCAAGTACCTTCTAAATGGGGGCTAGTAGGCGGTCAGGGTGCCCTGAGCTTCGCCCCACTGAGCCCCTGACGCAGGGACTCCACCGTCCGGGCGGGAGCGCCCTCCGCTCAGGCCAGCGGCCCAGCGGGACCCGGCACTATGGCAATTCTGCCTCCTGGGGTCTGTCTGGCCTCCAGCCCCTCCAGCCTTCACCTCTGCAGGAACACGGGGCCTTGAACACAGCCTCAGGGAGGAGGGTGCCTCACCCCCTCTGGGGGCTGCCCCACAGCCTGCCAGCAGCCTCTCCCCGCCCAGCCCTCCAGAGCTGTGCAGCATCCTAGCCCTCGGAGCCTGGGGGGACAGCCCAGGCAGCAGCCTCAGAAACGGGTACAGAAATGCTGGATTGACTTGTCAACCTAGCTGCGCAGTGGACAGGGAGGAAGGCAGGAGTGAGGCAGCCCCAGGGGCAGACGGGGGCCTGGGGCCCAGTCTGAGGCTCTGGATCAACCTCACTGTGATGAAGAAGACTCCCCTCTGCCTCCCTGCCGGAGGCTACGCAGCTTCCCTTACATGCCCCTGGAGACAGGTGCTTCACTCCTGACTGAGGCAGTGGTTAGAAGCATCTTCCTCATTTGACCTGGCTGTGCCCTGGGGTCCCACTTCTGCCTCCACAGGGCAGATCATCAGCCTGTGTTGAGCACCTGCTGAATGCAGTGCCCCGCCCCACAACACAGAAGCCAGTGCCCACAGACAAGGGAGGAGGGAGAGGAGAGAGAGGGTGGGGGAGGGGGAGAGAGGGAGGGAAGGGAGAGAGGAGAGAGGGGAGGGGGAGAGGGGGAGGGGGGACAGAATGAGGGGGAGGGGCAGAGAGGAAAGAGAGGGTGGGGGTGAGAAAGGGAGGGAGGGGAGAGGGGGTGGGGAGGGAGAGAGGGTGGGGAGGAGGGAGAGGAGGGGGTGGGGAGGAGGGAGAGGGAAGGGGGTGAGAAAGGGAGGGGAGAGGGGAAGAGGAGGGGAGAGGAGAGAGAGGGAGGGAGGGAGGCGAGGAAGATAGAGAAGAGAATGAGAGAGGGAGGGGAGTGGGGGAGAGGGGCGAGAGAGGGAGGGGACTGGGAGGGGAGGGAGGAGAGGGGGAGAGGGAGCAAGCCTCTGTCTGCTGTCTGTCTTGGCACCACTTAGCCCCAGGGTTACAAAGCCCCCCCGAGGCGATCAGGCCCAGGGGAAGCCATAAATCTCAATGACCGCCCCCCACAAGTTTTCTCCCCTCCTGAAACAACAGATATCATTTCCTTTGTTGCAGCCCAGACTCCCAGAGGGTTTTCTGATAAAAAGCCACTTCTTCAAAACATCAAACCCAAGTCCTTTCAGGCAGCCACAGGGTCAGCCTTCCCTCCTGGGGGTGGAGACGCCGGCCGGATGTCTAGGAGGGCCTGCCCGCCTGTCTGCCCAGCGGAGGGTCCACGCCAAGGCCGCGGGACCTGTGATCGTGTCCTGGCCTCCTCGATTCTGCCACGACACCACTGAGGGATGGCCGGCTGATCTCAGCTTGGTTACCACTAGCGGCGAGGGGCTCACTCCCTAGCGGCAAGGGGCTCACTCCCCATCAGCGCAGGCTGATCCTGGGAGGACCCTTCCAAAGGGGACTGTTTCCCACGTGGCTTCAGATCTGCCTCCTGTAGTGGGCCCCAGATCCTGGCTCCCTCGGGGATGCCCGGAGTGCCCTCTCCTCGGTGCCTGTGTTGTGACCCCTGGCAGCTAGGACCCACTGAGACACGGAGTGGGGACCCTCAGTCGTGGGGAGGGGAGGGGTGGGGTGGTTTCATTCTGGGCAGGCTTTATCCTCAGACACTGCAAGGGTTTGGGGAAAGCCCCAGAAGGGTGAGCCTCTCTGCCCCTCTTTCCAGGTGGGGTGCTCTCTTCAGCCGGGGAGCCCCACCTCCATCCTGCCTGCAGGTCCCCCACCCCCCAATTCTTTTGCAGCCCCACCTCCCATACCCCCACTGCCCATGGAGGTAATACCTGTGTCCACCTCACTGGGAGGAGCCTGGGGCTCTGGGGCCTCCCAGGAAGCGTGGGGTCGGGGCAGGGCCCAAAGGAGATCCCTCAGTCTCTCCCCGGTCCTGCTCTGGGAGCAGTTGCTTAGGCACCTGCTGAGTCCTTCCTTCTAGGCATGACCCCACTGGCCCTTCACAGTAGGGGTGGGGCAGCTTCTGCTGACCCCATTCTACAGAGGGGGAGATTGAGGTTAGTAGGGGACTGCACGGCCCCTCCTCAGAGAGGCCTTCCCCACCTGCCCTGCAAGCCGCAGGGGAGGCTACACCTCCGAACTCTGGGCTCCACTTGGGGGGAGGCCAGCGCCCAGAGTCCTCCCCAGCGGGCTCCTGAACGTGCAAATACCGTGTCCCCTCAAAGGCCCAGAACGCCTCCGGGCCACACGTCTTGTTTCTGCCCCTGAGCTCACTCTGCGTGGGTTTGTCTTATGTTCGAGGCATGAACTTGCTCCTGAGCGGGGTCCACGGGGCTGGGCGGTCCCTGCAATCAGTGGGCTCTGCAGGAAGGAGCCAGTGTCGAGGGCGGGCGGCCCTTGCGGGCTGGAGAGCCCGGTCTTCCTGCTCCCCTTCCTCCACATCTGGGGTCCCTCGGATGTGGTCGCAGGAGACCTGCAGAGAAAGGAGCACGCGGCCCCAAGCAAGCTCAGCTGCTCTCTGGACTGGAAACCTCAGGGCACTTGTACTCATCTCCCCTGCCCCCCACACAACCCTCACCTCGGGCACAGTCAGAGGAAACACTCAGAGAGGCTCAGCCACAGGCCCAGGGTTACTCAGCAAGTACACAGCGGAGGCAGGATATGAACTCAGCTCTGCCTGGGTCCTGAGCCCAGATTTGTGGCTCCGCACAGGAGAACCTTCCTTTAAGGACGTGGAGGGATCCTTGGAGGCCCCCCCTTTGCAGGTGGGGAGATCGAGGCCCAAAGTCACACAGTGAGCCAGAGCAGGTGGGGCCCTGGGTTTCTGGACTCCAATCCAGAGCGAGGACCCAGTCCCATGGGTCAAGCCCACAGCCCTCCCCCCTCGCCAAGGAACATGTCAGGAGGTCCCCCGTGAGGACGGCGGAGGGGTGCCCGGCCTCAGGAGCCACCACCTCCAGCCCCATCCCAGAAGTGCCCATCTGGACACTGGTGCTGGCCTGACCCTCATGTTGGGCACCAGGGGCATCCGCCAGCCTCACGCCTGACTGTGTTGGGAACCGGGGCCCCAGCAGGTCAGGCAGGAGCACCCTGGTGCTCCTTTGTGGGGCCTGGGAAGGGCCGAGTCATGCCCCAGGCCAGCCCGCATCTGCACCGAGTAGCCCTTTTCCCTGCACGCATGGGCCTCGCGGAGGTGCAGGGAGCCCCTCCTGCCGGGGCACACGGACGGCACCCTACAGGAAGCCCTGTGCACACCGCTCAGTCCCACCAGTCAGTCGAGAAAATTTAACTCCTAGATAGCCCAAAGCCTCGCCATGAGTGCGGGGACGTTTTGATGGTTCCTTCATCCCTTCCTTTACTCCTTGAGCATTTGACACGGGCTGGGCTCCGGGAGGCCATGGCAAGCCTGAGCGGCTTCTGGCTCCTGAGGTCTCTGGGCCTCAACGGACGACTTTGATACCACGTGGCGGGGACTTGGCCGTGCCGAGCTCAGAGTGCACATGTTAGGGGCCCAATCCAGACTGGGGGTGAATCGGGAGGGCTGCCTGGAAGAAGCCCCATCCAAGCTGAGACAGCAAGGACGGGAGGAGCTATCCAGATGGGGAGGAGGAGGAGGCAAGGGAACACCCGGCACCAGTGGGAAGAGCGGGTCCTGTCCTGGGGTCGATGGAAGCTGGTGTGGCCAGAGCGCAGAGTCGTGGAGGGGTGTGCAGGGCAAGGAGTTTGGACTCTGTCCTAAGGGCCGTGGGCATCTCCCCAAGCCAGGCTTAGTGCTGCACGCTGCAGATGTCATGCTGCCCCCGAAGCCTGCGGCGAGCAGGGGTTTGCGTCCAGGGCTGCGTGGCCCAGAGACGGGACATGAGCAAATGTACTGGGGCTGGGGGAGCAAATAAGGAAATGAAATCCAGTGTCAGGGCGGGACTCGCTCCAGATCCCCAGGAGAGCAGGGCGCCGGCGCGCACCACAGGAGACTTCCAGGCCCCGGCAGGCACAGCCCGGCACGGCCCGGGTGATTCTCGGTGAGTCAGGGCCAGGGCGCTCCCGGCTGGAGACGGGCTGGCCGCACCAAAGCCGAGGCGTCCTGCGGCCTGCAGCCCACGGGGCGGCAATGGTGCCAAGGGCCGGCTCCTCCCCGCCTGCCCACCGTCCCCCTTCCACCGGACCCGCACAAACAGTGGAAAGCACTTCACCAGCGCCGGAGCCCCGCAGACGTGGGACAGGGCTTTGGAACGTCCTTCTGGTGGAAAATATATTGGAAGGAAAGTGAGATATTCGTGGGCAGCGTGGCCCTCGAGCCCAGATCCAGCCCCACACCGGGAAAGTGGGAAGAAGATGTGACGGTTCCAGGGGCAGGTGGCCCCCCTCCCGCCGATGTCCCTTTCCTCCTGCCCCAGGACGGGGGTCCCGTCTAGAGAGGCTTCCGAGGACCCTCACCCTCCTCCTTGTTGGTAACATCTGGAGTGGCCGAGGAAGTGCGTGGAAATAATCTGCTGGCCAATCCAGAACCGTCTAAAGCACCCTCCCCACAAACCCTCCCATGCTCATCAGGGGGCCCGAATACAGGCATCCCTCGCCCCTCTCTCCTGCTCCAGTCACCGCGGCCCTCCCCCCACGCGGCCACCGCCTGCGTGTGTCTTGGGCCTTGGCTCACAGCCAGGCCTCTCCTCCCCACCCTCTCCCCTCCCCTCGCTGTCTGGCCCCCTCTGTCCACTTGCTTGACACCTGTCTCCCCTACAGCATAAGACTGCACGCTTCCTTTTCCTCCTTGTCCCACATCCGTCCCCACTCCCTGCGTGGCCGGGACCCCCCTCCACACATGCCTGTGCACACTGCTCACACGGACAGAGGAATGCATACACTTGCACGCATGGGCACACATACACGTGCATGCACGTGTACACACTCTTGAATCCTGGCTTCAGGGTCTATTCTGGGCACCGTTCCTCCCTGGCCCGGCACCTGCATTGTGCATTCGCCCTTCACTTAGGAGACGGGCACAGAGATGTTGGTAACGGGCCTAGGGCCACCCCGCTAACACACAGCAAAGCTGGGATTCGAATCAGCACTACTTCTTCACCACTAGGCCCACAGCCCGGGTCACAAGCGAATAGGGCTCCTGTGGCCACTGGGTCCTCACTGGAGCTTCAACCAGGGTGACGAAGGAAGACTTGGCAGACCGCCCCCCACTCCACGCTTGTGCCTGTCAGCACAACATAAAAGCTAATCTAGAAGTAAACAAATTCAGTGAGAGGAACAGAACCTTTTAAAAAGGAAAATTGAGATGCCCAAAGGGGGTGTCTAATTTTTATCCCATTTCACAATTGAATTGTAAATCTGTCTTGGAGCCGAGCTCCTGGGCCACCGAGCTAAGACATGGTTCAGAGGAAGGTCCCGGGGACTGCGGCCAGGCCTTCACGGGCTTTCTCCTCCAGCCCCTCCAGACCGCAGACCTATGCAGGCAGGGCCCTCCGGCCAAGGCTGAGCTGCGGGGCCCCGGCTCCGCATGGGGTGGCTGAGCCCTCAGCTCCGGAGAACAGGTGCGCTACTGAGCTGGCTTTCCGACCGCAGCGGGGCCACGTGCTTGCCTTCCCACCTCAGCTCCACGGCACCCTGGCCCAAAACTTGGCCTCTCGACATGAGCGGCTTTGTCCTGCAGCTGCCCGACCAGGGGAGGGTGGAGGGAGAGGCCGGCTGAGGCCACCGGCCCCTCCCACTGCCGCGGCTGTGCCCCAGGACCGGGGGGTGGGGGGTGCACTGCCACAGTTAACTTAGAACGGGCAGCACAGGGGCGCCGCGTTGACGTCTGGTTGCGCAGAACCGAGCGGCAGGAAGCCGGTGATGTTAAGCGTTGCAAGGACAACGTGAGCTTTGCAGATGACGTTTCCATACGTTTCTGCACAGTCCTGCCAGCCTCTTCCACAGCCCCGCACTCCCGTTTCATGCGCACCCTGCGTGGGCTGTCACCCTCGGCAGGCACCCCCCGCCACTTGCCGAAGGCGGCCCCACCACCCTGGCGAGGTCCCAAGAGGTCCCCATGAGGACATGGAGGCCGGGCCGGGGACAGGAGGCAAACAGGGGCCCGTCTGACAGATAACAACGGGGCTTCCTGCAGGGGCGCCCCTCCTCCTCGTGCCCCTCGTGCCAGGCCCGGAGAGCATCCATCCCATTACTCAGACCCGCATGACGAGCCGGTAGCTGCGGTCATGATAAGCGGGCTGCCCTTGGCCCTCGTTGGGCAGTGCCCGTGCCCGCGACTGGGAAGGGCAGCCTGACCCCGTCCCGACGCCCAGACCGCACAGCAGCAGAGCCGGGATTCAGACCCAGTTCCTGACGCCCAAGCCTCTGCTCTCAACCCCACTTTGAAGCGCCTCCCACGGATTTCAGGGTGCGGTCACCTCTGCACCACCCGACGGCAGGTGGGGCCCAGCTACCAAACAGCCATCCTGTTCTTCCAGAAAGATCCCGTCCACCCTGCAAGGCTCTCAGTGGCCCCAGGCCTCGCCCGCCGATGCCGGCATTTGTCCAGTGATCCTGACTCATGTGCGAGAGAGCAGGACCAGAGGAGCCTGGGGGATGGCCAGCCTGGACGAAGCAGTGACCCCCAAGGTCCGGGGCCTTCTATGAAGACAGACTGTGACGGTTCACACCTGGAAGGGGCACCTGGAGGAACAGCCCCAGGCCGACCCCGCACCTGCTGATACCTCCTAAAGGTTCTCCTCCCCCTGGGTGGGCCACTCTGGCTTCTCTGTTCCTGAAGGCTGCCCCTCTTCTGACATTTGAGGAGGTTCTTGTGACAAGAGCATGCATGACTGTCTGAGTACTAATGCACAGATACCCCAGGGAACCCCCCAGCCTTTAGGTCCCAAAGCTGAGGGGTTACAAACGCATTCTCCAAGCTTCAGGTCAGACCATGGTGAGGGGGGATGAGGTTACGGGGTTCTCCCTTCATTGAACTATCAGTGACACAGAATTTCCATTCCCCGGTACCCACCCCCTCCTCACCCACCTGATCTCAGGAATTGCTTCCATCCACGGTAGCTGGAGCCTCAGCTCCTGGAATGCATCACAGAAGGCAAGAGGGTGTTTGTTAATAGACAGGCCAGCCATCGGCTCCCCCACGGGTGGCTCAAGAGGTAGGTTTTTAGGATTCTCTGTGAAAGTGTGCAATTTTTTACTTGAACTAAAATGGTAGAAGAAAAGCATCCGTCCATCCATCTGCCTTGCCACTCAACTATCCAACCATCCACCTGCCCACCCACTCACCCAACCATGCACCCATCCATCCATCTATCCATTCATCCACTCATCCACCCTACCACCCACCCACCTACCAACCACCGAGTCACATATCCAACCATCCATCCATCCTACTGTCCAATCATTCATCCATCCACCTACCCTACTGCCCACTCATCCATCATCCATCCATCCATCCAGCGACCCACCCCACCGTCCAATCATCCATCCATCCACCCACCTACCTTACTGTCCATTCATCCAGCCATTCATTCATCCGTCTAACAATCTATCCATCTACCCATTCAGCCATTCAGAATTCACTCGGCACCCCCATGTGCCCACTAGTTCCAGAGGGTGCAGATACACCAACCCAGTGCCTGCCAGTGAGAACAAACAGATACAAAAACAAGCACTTATAAAACACAGTCAGGAGGACAGGTGTTCCCCATTGATGGAACTTACCCAAAGAGATTATGTGCGAGGTTGTGCAGTACACGGTCCCTGCCCTGCCTCACCAGGAGCTTCCTACTGGGAGCCCCTTTGCGGCCTACCCTGGTGCTTCCTACCCCCTTACTTTTGCATGTTCTAGAGGTAATACCCTTCCCTCTTGTCTGAATAGTCATATCCTACCTGCCCTCAAGACACAGCTCAAAGGTGAACCTTCCTGCCTGCTCCTGTGCTCTTGCCGAGGCACCTACCACACTGCATGCAGAGCCTAATTCGTCTGCACCCTTCTAGACTCGGGCCTCCCTGGAGGGGCAGAGACTGGGTTCTGTTCACGGGTTCATGGCTGCATCGGGGATAGAGCCCATGCGAGAGCTGATGCTCTCAAGAAGTGTTTATGGGACGGAGGGTGGGAGGGTGGAAGAAATGGCCAGAGCCCCCTTCCTGACCCGCCCATCAGAGTCTTCAGGCTGCTTGTCCTTCTAGGTCTGGGGAGCTGCCTTCCCTCCCCTCTGTGGACCCTCTCAGGAGACCTGCTGCCTGCCTTGAGGACCATTCTCTGAAGCCTTGGGAAAGATGGCGCATGCTGCCCCAGCCCCAGGCCCAGCCAATCCCCATGTCCTCCTGTTCACTCCCAGACCGGTCTCCCAGGCTGGACTGAGCGAAGCCTTCCAGGGAAGGGGGCTGGCCAGGCTCGGCCTCTGGAATTCGAGGAGCCTTTGGAAAACCCCTGGTCCAACCTACCTAGCCTGTTCCCCTCTGATGGGCCCCCATTTTTGGGGCCCATCAGAGATCCCAAGAGATAGGGCTCCAGGGTTATCACCTCTCGGAGAGGGTCACTTAGAAAGCCTGCCTGTCGGAGAACTCTAAAGCCAAGACCAAGGGCCACGGCCTTGACCATCAGCCCTGGGCACGAGAGACCGTGTTTCCAAGCATACACACACTGCTTAATGTTTAACTTCCCGAGAGATTTTTTCAACCAATATTGACATTAACTTTGCACAGATAAGAATGTTCAGAGGCGCCCACCCAGAAATCCATCGGGCACCAGCCCAGGTGCCACACACCCTCTCTGGCCTTGAAGGTCTCGTCCTGCCCCGTCCAGGAGCTGGTGGTAAAGGGCTATGCTGGGTTAGGGGTGCAGTGGGGATCTCAGGGCACCGAGCCCCATTCTGACTTCTCCTCTGCCAGGTGTTCCTAGACTCTGCTCAAAGCACATCTCCCGCCCAGCCCCCACCAGGACGAGCACTTGCTGAGATGGTCCCTGGGTACCTACCTGTCCCCTTCACTCTCCTGGGGGGCTGGGAGATAAACCCCACTTTCTTAGCCGGGCGCCCCCTTAAAGCAGACCTGGAGACAAGGATGTAGCTGCAGGCACCTTACCAGAAGCACCGTGGGGAGGGCAGCGGGGAGGCGAGAAAGGCGGGGAGGCGAGACAGGTGCTCTCGCAAGGGGGGTTGTGAGGCAGGGGTCAGGGGCTCGGTCCCCTGCGGGGCTCTGGGAGACTGCAGAGTGCACCCCAGAACTGCCCCCTCCCGGGGGGCACCTAGCCCGACCCACCAACACCCTGGTTGAGGATCATTTGTGGCATGAACTTCTCGGCACCTCCAGCAGGCCTCGCCCGTAACCAAGGAAAGGGGACAGCCTCTGACCTCCACTCGCAGGGGACCCCCGGCAGACGGGTGCTGTGAGCCCTCCTGCCCTCACTCCCGGGGTCACCCTGCTAACTCGGGAGAGCTCTACCAAGAGATGTGACCACCCCCATTCTAGAGATTAGGACACTGAGGCCCAGACTGGTCGCGGGGCCTGGCCCGGTGGCACGGCCAGTGGGTGGTGGGGCTGGGTTTGCCGGACCCCTAGCTGCACGGGGTGCTCTGAACTGATGGGCCGCACTCCCTGAATGTCCAGCCACGCAAGCTCTGATGTATGCAGGCCTCGGAGCTCCGAGTCGGGAAGAAACCCAAGGTGGCTGCCTTCTCCTGAGCCGTGTCCAAGGAGGCCACCCGTGGGGGCAGGAGACCTGGGATGGCTAACCCTGCCTCCTTGGCGGTGGGACCTCGGCCAACATGGAAACCCTCCCTCTTTCCGTCGGCAAATGGGGGGAGGGGGCTCGGGGCTGATGAATGCAGGCACAAACCTACATGGAAACTCTGAGAACATTCCTGAGGACGGCCAGGCTGACCAGCTTCTCTGGAGAGTCTCGGACAAAAAGTCCAGTGCTTTTCCTTATGGAAAACTCCACTGGTGATGAGGCCGAAGGCACGCTCAGAATAACTGGCAGGGACACAGGGAGCCCAGGGCCCTGCCTGCGGACCAGGCTCCTGGGGAGGCAGCGCCCCCCAGAGGTGTCCCCGCGGCTCACCCCTTCGCCGCGCTGCCGTGGGGGCCGAGTGCACAGAGCGAAAACCAGCCGTCCCTCCCTCTCCGGGCTCTTGGCCACTGGGGATCATTTCTGGAGCGACGCCTGTCTCCCCAAGCCTCCATGTCGCCTGGCCCGGAGCTTCTAAAAGCCCCCAGAGAAGGTCAGCGAGCGGGTGTGCGGAAGCTGGGTGCAGAGCTGGAGACCCGGGCCTCCCATTCAGAGTCGCGACGGGCTGGGCTGCTGGGGATGGGTGCGTTCTGTGCAGGAACCTTGACCTCAGCCCATCGAGCTTTCTGGAGCACCCAGAGCATCAGCCAGACCCGAGGACACCGCGGAGGGGAGGCCGCCACGGTGCTGAGCAGCCCGGCAGGCGTCTGTGGTCTGGAACCCGGGCAATCTGGGCACAGACCCCGCCCCAGGTCCCACGGGGGTCTCTGGGACTGTGCTCTGTTCTGGGGTGGGAAGCTTGGCCTGAGCACCCTGAGCAAGCCAGGGGGCCGCCCGTTCCCTTCCAGACCCCGCGCCCAGCGAGAAGGGAAGGCGGATAGCCAGTGTCAGCCCCGCGCAAGCCGAGGGTCCCCAGCCGGCTTCCTCCGTGGGCAAGGTGACGCGGGTTCTTCTAGACTCTGTTCTAGGCTCATCTCTGCGGAAGGAACGCTTGTTGGCCCCCGCTCGGCTCTGGCCAAGTGCGCTTGTTGCGATGTGTGCTTCGGCCCAGCCTTTTCCTAAATCGCCGTGGCTTCCGCGCGGAGCCCCAGCCCTGCCCGGCCTCCGTCTGCAGCCACACGCTTCCTGCCCACCTGCCAGGGCCCAGCCCGCTGCCAGCCGCTGTGCCTTCTAGACTCAGAGACAACAAACCCCGCGCTCTCCGGAAGAGGCTGGATCCCAGAATCAGAACGATGTGAATTAAAATCCCGGTCCTGGTGTTTTACTAGCCGTGTGCCCTGGGACCGGCGGCCTAGTCTCTGTAGAACGGACGGGCTAATTCTGCCTTGCCGCAGGACCCACCAGGGGGAGGCGAGCCCTGTGCGCGGTGTGTGTGCGAAGTCGCTGTTGGTAGCACCGTTTTATTTTCATGTGTTCATCGTGCATCTCTCCAGCAGCCCGGCGGGGCTCACGAGATTCCCGGAGCCGACAACGCGGCCTTCCAAAACTCCCCGTGGTTTTGGCCTCTGTGTCCCACGGCGGGGCAGACCGACATCCAGGGGCAGGGACTGAACCTCTGGGAGGTGTGTGAGGGCCTCCCCAGGGCTGTCCTCCGGGGACCTTGCCCCCAGCCCCCATTCCACAGATGGGAACATCGGGGCCGGGAGGTGAGGGACTGGTACCTCTCACTGCCCGTCAGAAGCAGGGCCAGGGACAGACGCCAGGTCTCCTGCTTCATCAGTAGGCGGGGATCCCCGAGGTTGGGGGCCTGGGGAGGTGGGGTGCCTCCTCCCTCTGCACCCTGACCTGGCCCCACTTCACCCATAAGTCCAGGTCTTGGCTGTTGCCCAAACAACTCTGGAAGGAGACTTGGTTCAGTACCGTAATGCTTTTGCCAGGAACATCCTCTCTGCTAGGCACCGTGCTAGACCCTCCAGAAATTTCTGAGGGAAAAGAGACCCAGGCCAGCCCCTCTGGCCACCACGGTCTAGGGGGGTGGGGGGATGCACACAGACTCCTCACAAATGGTTCTAATTCCAGAGGAATTGATGTGGTTTGTAGGAGAGGGACAAACCCAGTGCCCCAGAGAGAAGACCCTCTCCCACCCCCGCGGAGCCAGGAGAGGTTGGCTCGCCCTCCCGCACGGCCCACCGCCCACCGAAGATGACTGTGGAATCTGGGGCGACCTTGGGCCCCAGTCTCTAGGTACAGGGGAGGTGAAGCCCTCGCCCACAAGATGGCCCAAGCCCACCCTGCCTCACCCGACCGGCATTCATTCACGCAAGGAATGACCACCCAGCCCCTGCAGCTCACCTGTCAGCTCAGGACTGGCACGGCCACCAAGCTCGCCCTGTCCACCCCCCTAGGCTCACAGACCAACAGGAACTCCATCCTCTTGCCTGGACCAGCAGAGCCAGGCACAGGCCTGCCCGGAGCCCCCCAACCCCCAGGCCCTTCCTCCTCCCTCTGAGGGACTAAAGGAACACCCATTCCCCCGCCTGACAGTCATTAACCGTGGCCACCGAGCTTGGCCCCCCAAGAATGCAGCGGTGAGCAAGGTGGGTGTGAGTCCTGTCCCCGGAGGCTACTCTCTGGTCTGAGTCCATGTGGGGTTCCACAGCCAGGAAGTCAAGACCCCTGCTCAGCTACATCCACACCCCTCAGAAAAGCCTCAGCTTCTGCTGTGGACCCACGGCGGGGATAAAACCACCCTCTTCCTCTTTCACAAGGAAACATCTGACAAAGCAATGCTGGACTCTGCTCCAGGAAAGCCAGTCCTCCGGGTGAGTGCTCTCTCGTGTAGTCACGACGACAAACTCACCAGGCTTTCTTTCCTTGCCGGGGCTGCTAGGAAGCTCGGGCTCACATTAAGTGCCCAACAACACATTCTCTGGTTCCTGAGGTGACTCTCTTCCCCTATCCTTCCAGAGTATTCCTGAGCTTTTCCTTTGATTCCTGTGTTTAAGTTCTGTTTCAGTATGTATTTTTGTCAAGAAGATTCCCAACTTAGACATAGAAAATGTCTAATTGTGTGATATCCCCAGCCACCTATCTTTGTATAATAAATACCTTTCAGCTGTGTCCTCAGAGCGCTGGTAAACGCACACACGCACACACACACGCATGCACACAATCTTCAAAGCCCTCCCCTTAGCCCTCTCTCCTGGATACATCACACCCTAAAGGTACGAGTGTGCGCACGCGGGTGTGCGAACAATCACGTATTGCTTGTGCGCTGGACGGAACGAAGCAGAATCGCGAAGGCGTGGTGTAAGCAAGCAGAGGAGGGAAGGACAGAGGCCCTGCTGAGCGGCTTCTCCAGAAGTAGATGACGCTGGGGGGCGGGGGGGATGGGAGAGGGAAGGCTGGGGTGTCCTCAAATTCTATTTTGGATCGAGAAAGGGAAGACAGACCACACTGTCCTCTGTTGTAACTACAATTACAGCCCTCCCCGCGCCCACGGGGACAGGCAGCAGTGTGTGGACACGGGCGGGTGGGGGACCCTCATGGCCACCCTGGGAAGTGGGTGCTGCCCTTGTTCTGTTTACAGAGGAAGAAACTGAGGCCCAGAACCTCCCATAATGACAGACTGGTGGACCCAAGAGGCATGGCCTCATTCGGGACCTCCTCCTGGGAGACCCACCCCTACTCCGTCCCTCCCTTTCCAGCATACCTTATAAATATTAATGCCTGTCCCCCTCATCCCCATGAGGCCCGCCGCTTTGCTATCAACGCACACCGCATCCCCTGTGCACGCCTGCTGGGGGTGGGAGTGGGGTGGGGGCCTGGCTGACAGAGGCCCGGGGCCTGCTTTGCCCCTACGAATGTGCAGCCTCAGGGGTCTCCTCCTGACCCCCAGTTGTGCACCTGGCAGATGGGAGTTAGTGATTGTTCCTTTCAGAGGAGAGAGAGTATCCACCACTTGGGTCAGGTGGCATCACTTCCCTGACTCTGGGCTCCTACCCTATAGACTCTGGCCCCAGAGAGGACCCCACAAAGAGCAGGCCCAAGCCCGATGCCCCACTCTGGGAGGTGTGAGGGAGCCGCATTGGCCATTCCCCTCCTTTTCCCCTCCATACTCGGGGCTCAGTGAAGCTGGAGACCCGCCCTTCACCCCACAGGTAAACCCAGCACCAGGAGATACTGTCCCCACCCCAGACCCCTTCACAGCACCCCGTCCCAAGGTCACACCCTTCCCCGCCCAAACCCGTGCAGTCGATGAGCCCACTCATGTGGGGACAGTGACAAGTTCCACCCAGGACGGAGGGGCTGCAGGCGTCTGGCCACACAGCCCCCCAGGCCCAGCACGCGTCCTAGGATCCCCGGGAAAGCCGCCAGGGGCCACATTGTGGAGCCTCCTCAGCTAATCCTTAAAAACAATTCATCCCCACTGCAAAGGGCAATAAAGAAAGGATAATCAGTGTTAATATTACTTATGGTTATTGATTTCAGCTTTAAAGAATTGATTTCCAGTCTGGGCCCCTTTTATAAGGTTCTTTGCAGAAGACACATGGATGCAGCCCACCACCATTCGTGGACGCTGCCCCCTCCCCAGGCCCCGGCTGCAAAAATCCCCCCAAGGGGAAGGGAGGGTGGTGGCCAGGAGGGCAGCCGGGTGGGGGGCGGGGGTAATGCTGCGAAAGAGACACTTCGCTACCCTGTCCTCTAGCAGGTGCAAACGTCCAGGGCTGGGAGGATCTTCATTTGTCCAGGGACCACCTGCTGTTTCTCTGAGCTCACCACCCCAGGACGGTCCATAATATTTGTGGAGCCTTGCTCCCTGGGCTCCTGCTGAGCTCTCCCCACCCGGAGGCCTTCCCGTGCCCACCCAGACCCTCTAATCCCCCACCCCCATTTCTCCTGGAATCCTCAGGGTCAGTGGGGGCCCTGCTGTGGGCTTCCATGGCCCCTGGGCTCCCACCCACCACAGCGCTGCCAAGCGCCCACTGAGAAGCCTGGGTCCCACAAGCGTTTCCGAGCACCTGCTAGGTGCCCAGTTAAAGGATCCTAGAATGTCAGATTTAGAGGACAATGTGACAATTTAGAGACAAGTTAGAGATGGGGACATTAAAGCCCAGGAAGGGAAGGGAATTTCTCAGAGTCACTTGTCCCCCTGCTCTCTCTGGGGGCACACAGACCACACTGTTTTGCCAAAGGCAGGGGCAGGAACGGGACAGAACCTCTGTCTTCCCCGGGGCTCTTCTCATCTACTAGCAGAACACCGCCTCCCAGGCACGGGCCTGCTCTCTCACCAGGCTGGCCTCCTAGGAGGGACGAGGCCCTCACTCTCACGCTCTCTCTCTCTCTCCCCGTCTCTCTCTCTGTCTCTCTCTCTCTCTCTCTCCCCAGTGTTAACTGCTTCAGGTTCAAAAAAAGCCAAGAACTCAGATTTCTAGTTGTCTCCAAAGAACAATTTCTTGCAAATGATGGGATGCCAGGATTCATTCGCTCATTCCCTTAAGAATTCATTTACTTGTTGAAGTATTTACCGTGCACGGGCACCAGGAATACCAAAGAAGGGCCAAAACGGGACACAAGACAAACGCAGGCATTTTGTAATGGCCTTAAAGGAATAAAAACCGCAGCCCTCAAGAAGAGTCGAGGGGGGTGGGAGCCTCTGCGCCCTGCGGAGGTGACGGTGACTCCCCGGACACACGTACGTGCTGCCCCACTGCACACATGTCCGCCCTGGGGGTGCAGATTCCAGGATCCACTTTGCGGGTGAGGCCCCTCCCTGAACTCCCGGGGGCTTGGCAGGCTCCCATCCCACCCCAGGCCAGCCCTCCGCACTGGCCATGCCCTCCTTCCTTTGACCACCAGGCCCTGTGAGAATCCGCCAGAGCCCCGAGTCCTCCTCAGAAGTTGTGTGTGACGTCCGGAGCTGTGGACCCTGCAGGCCTCCCCACACCCCCCAGGGTTTTCGGGCACAGGTGGGAGCTCCATTTGCATGCCTCCAGCACAGCACCCAGGAGTTACCTGAGATTACCAGTTTGGTAATCTGATCCCAAAGCTCCGATCCTTCCCCAGGGAGGCCATGACCACATTCCCCTCGCCAGGCCCCCAAAGACAGTGCTGGGCCTGGGGGCCTGGACATTTAAGGGCACGCCCCGCCCCGCCCAGGATGCAATGCAGGGTTCTTCGGACACTGAGCAAGCAGTTCCCCTCTTCGCTCCGACCATGTGCTGTGACACTCCCTCTACCAGAGTCCCCCCAACCCCCACCCCTTCCTTCTGGTTTCCAAGCCTGGGGACCCAAGCCCAAGTCCACTCCTTGAGCTGTCTCTGTGCTTCACAATCGGCCCCAGGGAAGATAAAGAGGTCCAGCAGCAGTCACCGGCCTGCCCAATGTGGGACAGTTTCGTGTTACTGTGCCTGGGTCTCAGATGACAGTGACCATTCTCTTCCCACCATGGCTGAGCCACAAAAATAGAGTAACCTCCCTGGGCAGAGGGCTCGCCCTCCATGCCCACCTCCCTGCATTCCACTGAACACACCATCCTTGCCCCAGACTTGGGAGGGGCAGCCAAACAGCCTCCCCCGAGTGACCTTGCCTCCTGAGTGGCCGAGAAATTCTGCCCTGACTCAGTTATCGGGGAGTCAGCGGGCCTGCTTCTGTCCTCCGTAGACGCCACCCAGACCAGGGCCCGTGCACTCCTGCCAAATTTGGGAGCGAAGAACAGGGGGCCAGGTTGCGGGGGAGGTGTGGAGAGCGGGGCTGGCTGCTCCTGAGGCTGGGGGCCTGGGCCTGGGGGAGGGGGCGGTTGGTGATAAATTGGGCCTTGAAATAATTATTATCTCAAACCCTCCTTAAAAACTACATAGGGCAAAATGACTTTAAATATTGTTTTAGTCTATTACCAGCCTATAAATTAATCGCTCAGGGCACACAGAGGCACAGTGAGGGGGTGGCTGGGAGTAATTACGCACGAGGTGGGAAAGTCCCCTGAAGAGGCATATTTTACACTTAAATTATAATTAAATTCCGAGAAGTCTCCTCCACCCAGTGCACAGACAGTCTGCGTCAGCCTCCCCGAGAGGGGCGACTCTAACCAATTTATTTATTTGCTATTAGAAGATAAGAGCCCGTGGCCCATGGGGTCTGTGCTTCACTGGCAGACCTTGAAAAAGTCCGGATCCTGGCCTCTGCAGCAAGTCCCCTCTGCAGCAAGGGCTCAGAACTGCAGTTATTAACCCCGAAGATCCAGAACCGACCCAGCAGCCTGCAGGGGAGAGAAGCACAGTGATCCTCCCAGCCCCGGGCCAGGGAGCCAAGCGTCAGGGCGCTTCTGGGTCTGCGAGCAGGGGCCACCCGGCGGGTGGGGGGAAGGGTGGCGGGCGCCCCAGGGAGGCCTGCAGACATGCCCAGCTGAGCTGAGAGCCCGAATGCCCCACCAGGACGGCATCGAGAGGCAGCAGTGGTCTGCCCTGCGCTTCACGGCTCTCGGGGGACAGTTTTTGCTCTCTCCCCTGGAACGTGCCGGTGACCCATTTGAGGGCAGGGAGCAGGAGGACAGCTTAGCAGTGTTTCCCCTTTAAGGCCAGTCACTGTGGCTGGTATCAAGGCGGGATGGTGACACTCACCGTCTGCGTCCTCTGCCACCATTCTAGACTCCTTGGTCTGCTGGTCCGGGAGGCTCACCTGGTGGGCTGGTCCAGCCCCTCACCCCCCAGGGTTTGGAGCCCCTGGTGGCTATGCCCTTCCCCGGCTGTGGCTGCTCATTGGTCTGCTCCCTGAGCGAACAGTGCACAGAAACACCAAGAGAGGCCTTCAGCGCGCAAGCAGGTGCCGAAAGCGTCCTTCCCTGTGCTAGAATGTAGCAGCAGCGTGCGGCCTCCTGATGCTCGGGCCAGTTACCCCTGCGGGGTGGTCTCTGGGCAAAAAGGAGCCTAAAGTGACCAGTGGGCAAGCATGAGTTCACGTTTAATGTGGTTCTAATGGTGTCCCCCGGGGGAAGTGTCCCCTTCTGGGAGGCAGGACCACAGAGCCCAGTCGTGGGATGGAGAGTATAAGTTTCCCCAGCACGTCGCTCAGCGTGATGGGGAGTGGGGCCACTCCTACCGCAGCCTTGGCTCCCAAAGCCAGGACTCTGACTGCTGGGGGCACAGAAGCTTCCGTCCGAGAGGAGGGCTCCACGAGTCAGGGTGGTATCCCCAAGCTAGGTGTTCATAGGGCTGCTCGTCGCTCCCTCAGGCCCGCACCTACAACACGTGCCATGAGTGCGGCCAGATGCCCGCTGTCATACCTCCTCTGGGTGTCATGTTTGCTCTCCTGTTTCTAGTTTTCTTTCTTTCTTTCTTTCTTTTTAGGAGGGGGGAAGGGCAGAGGGAGAGAGAGAATCCCAAGCAGGCTCCACCCCCAGCACAGAGCCAGACGCAGGGCTCTATCTCACGACCCTGAGATCATTACCTGAGCCAAAATCAAGAGTCTCACGCTTAACCGACTGAGCTACCCAGGTGCCCCTGTTTCGTTTCTTAAGGTGGCCTGCGAAGCTACGGAGTTGAGGTTCCTTTTCTGAGGTGCAGGCAGAGAGCCATAAATCCCGCTCCGAGCACCGTCCTTGTGCTTTCATCCTCCTCCAAGTGCTATCTGGTTTCCCTTGTGATTGTTTTGACCCACTGGTTCCATAGGAGTGTGGTGTTTAGTTCCCATATTTGTGAATTTCCAAACTCCCTTCCAAATTAGAACGAATTTCCGATTTCATTCCATTGTGGTCGGAGAACATATTTTGTACAATTTCAATCTTTTTAAATGTACTGAGATTTGTTTTATGTGGTCTGTTAACATGCAGTCTGTCCTGGAGAATGTTCCATGAGCATCAAAGAAGGATGCATGTTCTGCTGGAACATTCTATAGATAACTGTTAATTCTCATTGGTAGGTTTGTTTGAAGTTTTCGGCTCCCTTGCTGATTTTCTAATTGTCGTATCCATTACTGGAAGTGGCATATCAAAGTTTCCAACTATTAGAGTTGAACTGTCTGGATCTTCTCTCAGTTCCGTCCTTTTTTGCTTCATGTATTTTCGGGCTCTGTTGTTAAGTGCATATATGTTTATAATTGTTAGATCTTGATGGATTGGTGCTTTTATCATTATAATCTCCTTCTTTGTCTCTAATAATAGTTTTTGTACTAAAGTCTATTTTGTCTGACGTTAGTAGAACCATGCCAGCTCTCTTTTGCATATTATTTGCATGCAATATCATTTTCCACTCTTTTACTTTCAACCTACTGTGTCGCTGGTTCTAGGGTATAGGGGTGCCTGGCTGGCTCAGTCCGTACGGTATGTGACTCTTGATCTCAGGGTTAGGAGTTCGAGCCTCACATTGGGTTTGAAGATTATTTAAAAATAAAATCTTAGGGGCACCTGGGTGGCTCAGATGGTTCAGTGTCTGCCTTTGGCTCAGGTCGTGATCTCCAGGTCCTGGAATTGAGCCCCCACATCGGGCTCCCAGCTCAGCGGAGAGTGCTTCCCCCTCTGCCTCTCCCCCACTCGTGGTCTCTCTCTCTCTCTCAAATGAATAAATAAAAACTTTTTTAAAAATCTTAAAAAATAAAATAAAATGAACTGAGTCTATTGTAAACAGCATACCATTGGATCAAATTATTTTATCCAATCTGCTCATTTCTTCCTTTTAATTGAAGAGTTTAATCTATTTACACTTAATATAAGTATTTATGAGAAAGAACTTCTGTCATTTTGCTATTTACTTTCTACATGTCTTTTTTCCTCCTCTATTCCTCCATTACCGCCTACTTTTGTATCAAATAGACCTTTTCTAGTGCACCATTTTAATACCAGTGTAATTTCCTTTGCTATATATTTTTTAGTTATTTTCTTGCAGTTGTCTGAGGATTGAAATTACCACCTTAATTCATAACAATCTAGTTCAGATTAATACCAATTTAGTTTCAGTCATATATAAAAACTTTGCCCCTGTATATCTCCACCTCCTACCATCATGCTCTTATTGTCATCCAAACTACATCTTTATACATTGAGTGCCCATCAGCCTAGGTTTATAATGATTACTTTATGTAGTTATTTTTTTATTATTGACATATACTTAACATATAATGTTATATTAGTTTCGGGTGTACAACACACTGATGCAGTGGTTCTATACATTACCCAGTGTTTTTGGCAACAAGAGTAGCCACCGTCTATCCCATATTCCCTATGCCGTGCCTTTCATCTCCATGGCTTATTTATTTTATAAATGGAAGTTTGTACCCCTTAATCCCCTTTATTTGTTTCAATGCAGTTATCTTTTAAACCAGATATTTTTTTAAAAGGAGTTACAAACCAAAAATACATAATCTGCTCATTGTATTGAAGATTCCCTACGCATGACACATCACTTCTCTCTTTCTTTCAAAATTCTCACTTTGTCTTACAGCGTTTGACGGTTTGATTGTGATGTTTCTAGGTGTGAATCTCTGAGTTCCTTGAGCTTCCTTGGTGTGTAATGTTTCTTATCAAATTTGGGAAGTTTTTGGCCACTATTTCCTCAAATATGCTATCTTCCCTTTTCTTTCTCTTCTCTCCTTCTGGAACTCCCGTTACACATATTTTGGTATGTGTATCCCACAGGTCTCTGAGGCTCTGTTCATTTTTCTTCTATTTTTCAGACTGGATAATCTTAACTGACCTATCTTCAAGTTTGCTGACTTTTTCTACTTCCTCAAGTCTGCTGTTGAACTGCTCTAGTGATTTTTTTTTTTTTTCCATTTCAGTTATTGTGTTTTCCATTCCAAAATTTCTGTTTCTTTGTTATATTTCTGTCTCTCTCGATAGTCTGTTTGATGAGGCATTTAGTTCTTTCTAAAGAACTAAAACTATGAGACATAGTTTCCTTTAACTCATTGGACATATTTAAAATAGCTGACTTACAGCCTTTCCTAGAAAGTCTAGTGTCTGGAGTTCTTTGGGGACAGGTTTTACTGATTTCTCTTTGTCTTGTGTAGGATCTATACTTTCTTGTTTCTTGGCATGCCTTGTAATTTTTCACTGGAAACTGGACGTTTTGAATATTATAATGTGGCAACCCTGGAGACCAGATTCTCTCCCCCGCCCCAGGATTTGTTGTTGCTGCTATGTTCGGTCTTTTGTTACTGTTGTTGTTTTTAGTGATTCTTCTGAACTAATTCTGTAAAGTCTGTATTCTTTGTCACGTGTGGCCCCAAAGCCTCTGTCTTATTAGCTTATGGTCAGCTACTGATTAGACAGAGATTTCCTTAAAGGCTTCAGGCCAAAAAGAAATCTTCTAGTCTTTGCCAAGAGGCTCTGTGTGTGTTCGCAGCACACCTTCAACACTCAGCCAGGTGGTCTCCAACTCTGCCTTAGCCTTCACTTCCTGCTGCTCTCAAGTCTGGAGGTCAGCAGGAGGTGAGAGCTGGGGACCCTCTCAGCCTTTCCTGAGGATACGCTCTGGACTATGCACTTGGCCTAGGAATAATTCAGAGCTTTCCAAAGCCCTTAAGGACATCTCGGTCCCCAGCCTTCCTCCCAAACTTTGATCAGTCTTCTGTTTGCCCCCACTGTTATCCTTTACCACTAGTGGTAGTCAGTAAACAGTTTTGACCAACGTCCCTGGGTGTGCATCTTTAGCACTAGGCCAATTCTGCGTTAGGTGGACTATCTTTTGAGCTGGTTTTCCAGAGAGTGCAAGACAAGTCAGAAATGATTGATTATGACTCTTTGTGAGTGAGGTCTGTTCTGCCTTCTCTAGTGTTGGGAACGTGGGCTCTTATTTTCATAGCTACTACTGAGCCGAAGAGCAGGGGATGGGACTGGGGTAAGTTAAAATGCCATAAAGTCCACTGTTCTTACTGAGAATCAGCTACGTTTCTTAAATAACTATTCCCTGGGTTGCTGCAAGCCTTTGGTTAATTTCCAGCGGGCTGTAGTGACGGGGGAAGGAAAGTAGATACCAACAGATTTTGCCTATTTTTTTCATTGTTTTATAGAAGGGCAGAATTTAGAGTCCACCATTGTTGCTGACATCACCCCACACTTCCTTTCAATCGCTGAATCATCATGCTCAGGCTCTCGTTGTGTTTTCCCATCCACTGATAATACCCAGCAATAGCCCCCCAAGGCCATACATAGTCTTTATAATGACTGCTTCTCCCGCCAAGTATCAGACGCTTGAGATATCGCAGTCCCTTCTACTGGTATGCCATCCCAGCCCACTACTGGACAAAGTTTTAACACTCATGCCACTGTCACGAACCGGGCTCTGTCACTGCTTCACCTACAACCAGCCATTCAGCTCCCAAATCCCATTTTAGAATTTGCTTCCTGGGGCCACTTCCAGCATCATCTGCACGCTGCTCTCACCTGTCCTGAGTGCTTTCACGTTTTGCATCGCCCAGGCCATCAGATGTCCCAGTGGCCCATGGAGGTCAGGGTTAGGGACCTGACCCTTCAGTCAGATTCTCTAGGAACCAGACTCTGAAGTGGAGATTGGCAAGCAGGAGGCTCACTGTGAGGCAGCGCCCACAAGGGAGTGAGGGATAGAGGCCTGGCCGGAGGGAGGCCCGCAGCAGAGGCTTCAGCTGACCGCACGGGAGGCTTGGCAGGTGGGCTGGCCCTTTGCAGCTTCCCCAGTTAAGACAAGGGGACTTTGTGTCCCATACCTGCCGGTCCAGGGTGCAGGTTGCACTTGGATGAGGCGGCCCCCTTCCACCCAGAAGCTATACAGAAGACAACAGAAGCTATACACCCAGGCTCTCCCCCCACCCTTGAGGCTCTCCTCGGTTCTGGGGGAGGAATGGAGGCAAGGGTGAGCGGGCCCCTGGCCCCTCCCCACCGCTCTGGAAAAGTACTTAGCTGTGAGCTGTCAGCAGGCAACAGTCCCAGGAGCTTGGAGGACAGGGACCTCAGTCCTGAAGTGGAGATGTGGGCGATGTGTCATCACAGCCACCTCTGTGGTTTAGCCCCAGCCTGCCAGGAGGCCCCTTCCTCCAGGGAAACCCCCTCAGACCCCAGAGGTGCTCATCTCTAGATGCCTCACCCTCCCATCTGGCCTTTTTGGCACATTCTGGACAGTTCCCTGTACTAAGTTCTCTCTCTTGAGCCTCCTGACATGGGCTCTGGCGTCCTTGCTGACCCCTGGCTGATTATTAGGTGACTGCCAAGGCCCCCTCAACACTGATATTCTCACCCAGGTTGCCCAGTGAGTTTATGGCAGGGTGGAGAGAAAGCCAGGCCTCCCACTTCCCAGCCTGCATGCTCTCTCATCTGGTCCTGGCTGGACCTACACCTGCTCGGCCCCTAAGTGGCATCCCTAACCCTGACCTCCATGGGCCACTGGGACATCTGATGGCCTGGGAGATGCAAAATGTGAAAGCACTCGGGACGGTTAAGAGCAGCATGCAGATGGAGACGAGCCGACTCCTGCAGGCAGATGTTGCTTTCCGTTTCCTAGATGGGCATGCAGGAATCCCACCCCTCCTGTCCTCACGCTCTGGAGACCCTGCTCAGGCAGCAAGCCTGGAGGGACAAAGATGCTCTGGTTGGGTTCCATGCTTCCCCGAAGAACAGAAATTCTAGGGCTGGGCTTCTGAAACCCTCCTCCTACAGGGGCAGATGGGAAGAGGGCACGTCTGAGAGCGAGAGGGACCCCCAGGGGCTTTCTCTGTCCTGCCCCCAACGGAATTAGCTTTGCTGATGATAAAGGGAATACGTGCTCACTGTGAAAACATAAGTAATACATTTGAGCAAGACATGATGTGCGAATTACCGAGTATAAGGGCCCAACTAGCGCCCGCCCTGCAGAGGACCCAGGGAACACTGGCCTGCGGCCCCTGGGGTTTTCACCGCCCCTGCCCAAATGCTGTTTCTGCAGCTGTCCTCACTCGCCAACAGGGGCCTGGGGCGCTGGCTAAAGGCCGGCCTTTCTAGTGGAGAGATCTGGCTGGGACTCCCAAAGTCCCCGGCGGGGTGACTTTGCACCCCCGGGGGATGGAAGCAGCAACACTCGCCTCTCCAGGACGTGACCCTGGACGTGAGAACGCGGGTGGAATGCTAAGCAGCGAGCCAGGCACTTGCCAGGGTCTTTGCTGACATTCCTGCTCCAGCCCCTCTGCCTCCAAAAGGGGGCCCAGGACGGCGGACTGTGGTCAGACAGCCCCGCTAGGGTCACCACTCCCCGGGGGCCGTCTTGGAATGGTGCACTTGGGAAACGCCGGCCAGTCCAGCCTTGCAGAAGGCACCTAGGGAGCCGTCTCTGAACGGGAGGGAGCACGGAAATCAAACCCACACGGCAGCCTCATTAGGAGCCAAGCTTCCTCTCGACTGAAAGCCCTCCGGCCTGTGGTCTAATCTAGCTCACCGCTGCCTGGGGCCTGGCTCTTCGGCACAGTTCACTCCCCACCAGGTCCCCCACTCCCAGCCTCCGCCCCCCAGAAGGAGTGTGCCCCCAGGAAGGGAGGCGTCTACACCCCCCCACACACACACACACACGGCCCCACATGGATGTCAAACCGCACCAGCCCAGAAAGTTCCACAGGACCAATGAGCAGAGGGGACGCGGCTGTCCCAGCCTCCTTCGGCGACACTGGGCACTTCACAGAGAACTTTCTCTGCATTCCGGGCCCTTCTGCAGTGTGGACTGGGGCCCCCTGCAGCCCTCAGAGCGGGGAGAGAGTTGCTTGAGTCTGGTGCCCTTGGAGGCCCAAGAAGGAGGCATTGGGGTGTCGTGGAGCCCCTGAGGCCAGCGGGCGGCTGAAAGTGGTGTGGGGGTCCCCTGGGTGGGAAGGGCTGGGAGAAGCGTGAGGCCCCGGCGGGGGGGAGCCACTGAGGCCAGAGTCCCCAGAGAAGACAACAGAAGCTATACACCCAGGCTCTCCCCCCACCCTTGAGGCTCTCCTCGGTTCTGGGGGAGGAATGGAGGCAAGGGTGAGCGGGCCCCTGGCCCCTCCCCACCGCTCTGCCTGCGGGCTTGCCCCCAGCATTCAGTCCCACCCGCCCCGGCTGGCTTGGGCTATCCTGGGCGTGCTGTCCCCCAAAGCCACAACCAGCCAGTGAGCCCACGCTCAGCCCCAGCCCAGCCCGCACAAACCCCAGCACGGCCCCCACTCAGCCGAGGAAACTCCAGAGGGAGGAAGTGCCCTGTGTCTGGTGGGGAGGCGGGATCCGGACCCGAGCCCAGCCCCGAAGCTGTGAGCAGGGCACCCCTCCGTCCCGGGTCTGAGCAGAAATCAGGACACGTTCAAGATGGAAAGGAAAACCCAGCTCGTCAGGTCCGGAGCTGGGCCGCCCAGCCTGGGGCAGGTCTGGGGCAGAGGGGGGGTGGACTGGGCCAAAGCCGCAGGGCAGCCAGGAGGGGCAGAGACAGGGGTCCAAGGCAGGCCCTTGCCCTCAGGTGGTTTGGGCAGAAGGCGCCCCTCCACTCTTCCAGGCTACAAGGGACTCAGCACTGGGGTCTTCCTGAACTTTGCCTTTTATTTCCATGGGGCATGGCGGGGGCGGGGGGGGGCAGCCAGCCTCATCCAGGGCAGGGCAGGGCAGGGCCAAAGGGGGGGATGCTGACAAACACCCTGATGCGGCCCCCGCCTCTCCCCCTCCTGTGGCCCCCATCTCCCCGGCGCCCAGATCGTTTACTTGGTCCTCGCCATCCCGTGTTGTGCCTTCTGTGGGCACACCCCCAAGGCCAGAGTCCTGGTGACTGCCTCGGGGAACCCCAAACCTGCACGCCTTGACCACGCTCACTGCTGTTTTTTAAAGTAAGCTCCTCCAGAACGGGGAGCTTGCAGACTGCTGTCCGTGTGGCGTCAGCTGGCTGGAGGCCCCCGAGGCAGGCGCTTACTGGCCTAGGGCTGGGCCTCGCCCTTGGGCGGGGCTGAAGGTCAAGCATCAGAGTGAGGGGGACTCTCCCCGGGAGCCTCTGTTTCCCAGTCTGGGCTCTGAACTTCCAGGAAGTCTCTGCTGGCTAGTCCTCCCGTCCACCTGGGGACAGCCCAGTGCTACAGAAGGGAAACTGAGGCACAGTAAGGAGGTTGCCCCCTTTGAGCCAGGCTCATAGTGAGCACTGGGCTCTCTTGCCTCCCAGCACGAGGACGCGGTCCCTGCGGCACCGCTTGTGGTCCGACCGCCCAGGCCTGGCTCAGAGATGGCCTGACCCGACGCCCCTGTGTGGCCAGCCTGGGAGCCCTGGAGCTGGGCAGGGGCGGAGGAGGCGGCAGGTACTGGGGAGAACCTGGGCTGCCCAATCATGTGGGGGAGGGGGAAGGGGCGCCTCTGGTGTGGGGGAGGCCTGGCCAGCCCCCATTTGCCCTGCAGCCCCCCCACTGCTCCTCCCACCATGGAGAGTTTGCTCCTTCCAGAGAGTCTCCCTGGCCGCTGTCTGTCAGGGAGACTTGGCGGGAGGTGTCGGAGCGGGAGGACCAGCAGGCAGGGCGAGCTCACCCCACCAGCGGCTGCAAGGGCCCTGGGCCGGCCCTCAACCTCCCTGAGCCCTGTCCTTCCACAGAAGGGCAGCACGGCCAGCCCACCAACGGGGACAGGGAAACAGCGGCTGGATTGGAAGCCGGCCCCCGGGATTCCAACCCCTGGGGCCAGAACTACCCTGCAGCTCAAAGTGGGGGGATGGCAGGGGAAGAGAGAGGCCGGAACTCAGCCCCCCCTCGCTGGAACCCACGCAGAGGGCGCACCGCAAAGCGCCCCCCCCCACGGGGAAGTCCTTGGTCACGCTCACCCACGTTTGTTTCTGACCCCCCGACCCACTCCACGCCCGCTGCCTGAGACCCGCAGACCTCCAGCCTCCCTCAAGGCCCGGCCCCAGCTGTCCCCAGCAGAGGGACACACACAACAGCACGTGGGGGTCTAGGCCAGCAGGCGGACGCAGCACTGCCCGCACCGAAGGGCACGGTTCCAGAACAGGGCACAGTCACCGGGGCTCACGGCTGCTTGCGGCTGGGCCACTGCGGGCATATTACATGCCCACACCTCCCCCGGGAAACCGAGGCCTGGTGCATGGGCCCAGCAAAGACACACAGCCCCAAGTGGCCAGGCGGGCTCCACGGAGGCCCTGGAAGCCACAGAGCCCAGGCTCCCGGCCCCCCACCCTGCACTGGGCCCCCACTCCCATCTTCTGAATCTAGTCTGCAGGCCATTTGAACCCAGAGGTGGGCTTGAAGAAAGATGACCAGAGGCTGATCCTTTGGTTTTTTTTCTGGCAAAATTCACAGCTTCCTGTCTCTCAGATGAAAGACGGGGAGGCCATCAGGTTGGGGGCGAAGCCCTTCTGATGAGCTTTGTGTGAATAAATCAGAAACAAGGTGGAAAGACCCCCTTGACCCCCTAGCATGAAGACGCAGGGAAATGCGTTAAGGTCAAAACTCCAGGGCGCACCAAGGTCCCCGGGGACCCCGCAAGCCCCAGCGAGTTCTGGAACCCAGCAGCCGGTGGGGTAGAGGCAGGAGGGTGTGCAGCCAGCTTGGCCCACGGTGCCCATCAGGTAAGTCGTCCTCAGACTACTGCTGGCAACCCCGGCAGCCCACAGCCCAGAGCCACTCTCTCAGTCCTCCCGGGCCTCGGTTTACCTGCCTGTCCAATGGGCGTGCCAGCAGTTCCTGGACCGGCTGCAGGGGACCCCCCAGAGGCCAGCCACAGAGTGTGAGCATGTCCTCCACAAGGAAGGTCAGGGTCACCCGTCCTCCCCAGGGGGCTGGTCACCCGTGGTCTCCAGCCCCCAGCAACTCACCACAGACCCCTTTGCCTCCATCACAGTGACTCAGGGACATGGAAACCAAGCAATTTGTAGCTGCTTCTGTGGGCTCCGCAAAGAGCTGACAGACACCCCTTGGAACTTCTGGGCGCCCCATCCCCACACCTCCACCTGCACCAGCCATGCAGGGCAAGCACGAGGCCAGCTGGAAAACACATCACCTCCCTGGGCCTGGCCCAGACTGGCTGCCCTGTTTTCAGGCTGGGGTCACCGGCCCATCCGATACAGGGAGGCTATGGGGGGGGGGGCGGTTCCCAGACCACCAGGCAGGTGGGCAGGACGGAGGAGGAGGAGGGAAGGAGAGAGGGCAAGGCTAAGTGGGCGGTGGGGAACTGGGGAAAGAATGGGGTGGCAGGTCCAGGGTGTTTGCAGCCAAGGAAAGGGGGCAGGGAAGCCCCAAGCAGGGCCAGGACCAGACCCGGGGTCTGCAGCCCCCACCCCTCAGGGCCCCAGGCACAGGCCCCCGGGCTCCTCCGTTCCCAGCCTCAGAGAGGAAATTGCAGCCCAAGAGCGGGATCAGACATCCACGCGGGGCCGGGATGCCTGAGACGGGCTGTGAGTGATTCTCCCACCGGCTCGAGAGTGACCGCCGCTGAGCGTCCTGCAACCACTGGGGGGGGGGCTCTCATCCGTGGCGGGGGGGCTAGTAGCCTCACATCTCAGACCTGGGGTGGGAAGGAAGGTCGGAGGCTTCTGTGGGCCATCCTGCGGCTCAGGTCCCCACGATGGTCTCTAGCCATTGGTGGGGTTGGGACACAAAGAAGTTTCTGAGGTCCCAGGGCAAGAAGTGGCCACTGGGGACGGGTCAGGGTGGCGTTGGCTGTGCTCCCTGGGTCACTGAGTGCTCCAGCCCCTCCACCTGGGCTCCCGCCCGGTCTCACACCCCAGGGATAGGGGCCCAGAGGCAGAAGGTCCCGGTCACAGGGGTTTTCCAGAGTGTACTGAGCCCAAGGCCCCCTGTGACCTCGGCCTGAGGCCCCCTGACCACCGCCTCTGCCCTCTGCTGGGGCCTGGACGCCTGGGTCAAGGTCACCGGTGACCCACAGCAAGCAGAGTAAGGTAGGGAGAGACGAGAGGAAGTGCCACTCCGCAGTGCCCTCGAGGGAGGGAAGTGGCCGCAGGTCCAGAGGTTGGCAAGCCTCTGTCAGGGACAGGAGCTCTGGAGAGGTGACGTCTGAGCTGGACATGGGGGAAACGTGCAGTGTGCTGGGCACAAAGGGATGCCAGCCGACCGAGGGGCGACGCCGAGGTGCAGAGGTGTGGGGTGGCGGATGGCGGGCTAGACAAAGGCCGAGCCTCAGGGCACGGTGAGGTGGGAAGTCAGCCCCAAGGGCATCTCCAGAGCCTCCTGGCATGCTCCAGACGGCAACAGGTAGACGTGCAAGGTTCAGATTTTGTGTGTTCTAGAAAGATCTCTCCAGCTGCTGAGTGGGCAGGACAGGACAAGGGGCAGCCAGAAGCGAGGAACTCCCGTGTCATCCAGGCAGAGCTGAGGAAGATGAGGGTCAGTGTTTCAAAGACTAAAAACGAGGACCGTTCTCCCTGCCACACATTTGGGGGCCAGCCAGGCCGGGGTGGGGGGGATGGAGCCCATCTCCCGTAATGGGGAATGGCCTGCTGTGGAAGGGGGCTGCCTAGTGAAGGAAACCACCCCTCCCTGAGAGGCATATGGGGTGGGCAGGGGCAGGAGGGGTCCTGTTCCTCTGATTTTCTCTGGGCCCCAAAGGAATCCACTTGCCCGCTCTGGAGCTTGGCATTCCCACCAGTTCCTGGCCCCGGAAAGTGGTGCGGGTGTGGGGCAGTGCCGCAGGGCTGCCAGGGCTGGGGGGGAGATAGCTGCAGGAGGGACCCCAGCATGCAGGGGTGGCTGGACTGGGCACAGCTTCACCACATTAAGGGCCCGCCTTCTGGCCAGGGATGGGGGCCTGTTGCAGTCAGCCCTGGAGCCCCAGCTATGGACACCGGGAGGTGAGGGCTGAGGGGCAAAGGGCCTGCCCTCTGGGACTGGCCTTGCTGTTCTATCTCCTTCCCCGCCTGGGGGGGGCGGGGCTCGGCCTCGCCGGTGAGAATGCTGGGGGTAGCCTCCCTTGGGCCCCACCGTAAGTGTGGGACTCCATCCTGGAAGCCACTGGGGGAGCCGCTGTGAGGAAACCGAGGCATAGTGAGGTTGTCACTTGCCCCGGCCACACAGGTCCCTCTGACTCAGGCCAGTGGGCTTACCCTCGAGCTGGGCTGCCCCGGGTGGAGGCGGGGGCAGGGGGGCAGCCTCATGGAGCAGCCGGAGGGACAGGTCCCGGTTCCCAGCAGACCGAGACTGCTTTTGCTCCCTCAGCCCCTCATGCAGACGTCCTGCCCTCAGCACCGACCCTGAAGTCCGTGTGAGCAGGGCCCCCGGAGCTGGGCAGGGCAGCCCCCTGCTCCCAGGACAGGCCGGGAGCCCTGTCGGGCACTCCAGGAGGTGGGGCCCCCAGAGACCTGTGCCCAACGTCAGGGAGGCTGTGTCCAGGCTGCGTCCCCAGCATGGGCTGGGCCCGAGAGGGAACACAGCAGACCCCTTGCCCCCGTCCCGGGTCTCCTGTGCCCCAGGATCAGGCCCATTGCAGCTGGGGAAGCTAGGGCTCAGCAGGTGCCAGCCCCGCCCTAGACCCAGGCCAAGGGAGGGGTGGGAGCATCCTGGGATCACCCCACACCTGCCTGTGCAGGGGGGAGCTGCTTCCTTTCTCAATGTGAAGCCACGGGGCGGTTTTAAAAAGAGAAAATGCACTCGGGGTCTGGAGGAGGGAAGGCACCATAAGGGCTGGAAGCCTCAGGCAGGGAATCAAAGGATTCCGCACCAGTAAGCCTGGAGGTGTGCTGGGGAGGGGTTGGGTGGATGTGCGGGGAGGCGCAGGAGGAGGTCTGGGGTCTGGGCCTTGTGTTCTTGGTGTCACGGTGGGCTGAAGGAGGCCAAGGGCATGCCACACCGGGGCTGGTTCACCCTTTGTGTAAACAACCCTGGGAAATCAAGTCTCCCTCCAACCGTGGTGGGGTGGGGCGTCAGGCCCATGGCAGGGCAGGCGGCGGGGGCCAGGGGACGCAGGGAAGCCGTCTGGCTGGGCGGTGCCCTCTTTCCCCAGAGTGGGCCAAGGGTAGGGGCCCCAGAGGCCCAGGGAGGGCAGGAGTTGTCTGAGGCCTCTGCACACCTAGGCTCTGCGGACTCAGGGGCCCCAAGTACCATCTGCCTCAAAGGTACCCTGTCCCCCAACTCTCCACTCAGCCTGGAGCCCTACCACTGCTCTCACTCCTTGGGCTCCTCCTGCTGAAATGCAAATTCTCACATCTTCTTCAGAGCACCAGCCCTTCCAGGCTTAGATTCAGGATCCTCCAAATAATATCATAAAAGGCTTCTCTCCTGAACAGGAAGAGCCTCTCCTCGGTCATATGTCCCTTTTTGCCCTGGCTGCCAGGAAGCTCAGCACTGCACTCAGGACACCCTCTGCTTGCTTCCCCACCCAACCATGCCCTCTGGAGTTGGCCTTGTTGTTCCATCTGTCTGTCTTCTTTGAAATGCGTGTGTTCCTGGCAAACCTCCTCAGACCTTGGAGGAGAGAGGTGGATTTGGCCGACATTTGCTTGAAGTCACGTGAAATGGAGCTGCACCCACCAACGAGGCTGATGTCCAAACGGGCCTTGAGCTCAGGAGGCAGTAAGGCTTGGGTCCAGGTCCAGGAGTGAGAAGGGGTGAAGGGGAAGGTTCTGCGGGGTCGCTCAGGAGCCCTGCTGGATATCAAGGGGCTGTCGCTGTGGAGGCCGGAACCCGGTGGGGTTGGCACGGGACCCTGGGCAGGGGAAGGGGCTCCGGGAAGAGGCCATGTGGAAAAACCCAGACCAGGGTCATTCTCCAAATCAGCAGCAGCTGGGGGACGGGTGGGGGGGGGCTTGGACCCCCACACCGCCCCTCTCTGCAGCCCTCTGTGTCCAGGCCCACACGTCCTGCTCTGGGGTGCACCCCGCTGTCCCTTTAAGGAGCTGGGGGCTGCTGCTGGCACAGCAAACCGTCGGCCAGTGCAGAGACGGGCACGTTCCTGATCCTTCTGGAAGGCTGGCTTGCAGAGGAGACAAAATGTTCTTGCTCAGCTCAGTAAACAAGCCTGAAGTGCTTTGAAAGCGTCTGGCGATACAAAGGACTGAAATAAAGGCCGGCATTGCCAAAGGAGGCCCAGCTGCGGGGGGCCGTGTGCACGGGAGGGCACCCAGGCTGCTCGCCACCCCAGCTCCCGGTGGGTCACCTCGAAGGTCCCTGTGTGCGTGCCTGGGCTCCTGGCCACGGCCTGAGTGTGCAGATGCGGGTTCTGTATGTGAGCCGGCCAGGGCGCATGGGGACCTGCGTCCCCAGGTAGGAGCCTGGGAGCACGTCCTCCCCCACGGGGTGCCCCGTGTCCACACGTGTCGCTGCGGTGGGTGTGTTTGCACACACACGGAGTGCATGCACGTGGGGACACACAGCTCTCTGGATCACCCCAACGCTTCCTGGGAACCCAGCTGGAGGAGATCCAGCACCACCCTTGGAAGGGAGCAGGGAGCCCCGCTCCCCAGGGAGCTCATTAAGGGCCCGCGGAGCAAGGAGACCTGGCGTCTGCAGGACGAGGAGAGCCAGGCGAGAAGACACGCTTGGGGCCCAGCCAGGAGTATTTTACACGGTAATCATGGTGCTGAGGGCAGAGGAGCTCCTATGGGGCTCCCCCAGGCGCTAGGGAAGGCAGGCCCCTGCATGGTACGGACGCCGAAGCCTGGCCTTCCTGGCAAAGAGCGGCCTCTGGTACCATGTCAGCCACTCCCAGCTCAGCTGACCCGGGTCAAGTGGTTAAGGACTCTGAGGCTCCCTTGCCTCATCTGTAAAATGGGCAGAACCCTATCCGCCTCCCAGGGCCGTCGTGAAGTTTGGAGGAGAGAGGCTTTGGCCAGACAAGGGGCCTACAGCAGAGAAACACGGCCCCCAACGCCCACCTTGGCGTCACAGCTGGGCAGAGTGTGACCAGGTCCCGGCCCTGCTCCATGACCGTGTTAGGAGCAGAGGGAGCAGAGGGTGTTACTCCCCGTAATGGACTCTTCCCCACCGTCGCTCGCCAACGCTCAGGAGCCACCAGACCTGGCAGTCTGCCCCACTCGGGGCTGGGTGCCGGGGGGGACAACACACTCCCCAGGCCAGCTCACTCTGCTGCTGGCACGGGCACCAGCCGGGGCCTGGGCAGTGGGAGGTGCCAAGCCGTGGGAGAGACACACGTGTGGCCTTGGGACCACAGCCGGGGCATCAGCCTGGCCTGGGGGGGCCGGGGGTAGGGAGAAGATAATGCATGAGGCCTGCAGGAAGGGGGAGCAGGGTAAGGGCGGACAGACCAGGAGAAGCGGCCAGAGGAACACCAGGCACGACAGGAGATGCTCAATTAATGCCTGATGAGTCAGTGGTGAAGCCCTGTGAAGCAAGAGAAAGCTGAAACCCAGGGGGATGTCCCTCTAAGGCCACAGTGTGCCCGATTTGCCTGGCCCAGGGCTGTGCCCCTCCCTGCTCGAGAGGCTGGGCTCCCCCCACCCCACCCCCGCCTGCGCACCGAGCGAGTGAGGGAGGTCCCACAGCTTGCACCTCTCCACGTGTCGCAAACACCTCCCGAGGTGCAGGGCTCCTGCCCAGGAGCCCACTCTGTCCTCTGTTCTGCTGGCAAGCCCAGCAGCGCGGGAACGGCCAAGTCCCCAAGTTCTTGCCCAAACCCGCGGGGCGGCCCCCAGGAGGCGAGGAGCATCCTCCTTGCCTGGCTGCAGCAGGAGACGTCCCGGCCAGGAGGCCCATTTAGGAAATGGGTGGCGGGGAGCTGCGGGGGCGTGAGAGGCCACCATTGCCAGCCAATGCCAGGGCTGCCAGGCCGTCCACCCCCTGGGCTCCCAGCGGCTGCTGGGGGGGACTCCCCGGCAGGGCCCAGCCTCCGGGTACCTGCCAGCCAAAACCACTCAGAAACCACAGGCCAAATGAATCCACTTTCTGAAGTGTCCGGGGAGTGAGGGAGACACGCGGTTTCGGTTCCAGCGCCGCGGCCCAGTGAAGCATGAGGCAGCGCCGCCGTGGAAGGGGGGGTCACGGGCCCCGAGCTGCCCCCCACCCCGGGGCCTCAGCCCCGGCTCACTGTGGGCCCGGGACGTGTGCTCAGGTCACCCTCTTGTCTGTCCAGGGCTGGTCCTGGCCCCGAGCGGTGTGCTGCTGCCGGCCGTGCCCGCCCCAGTCCCAGGACGTGACGGAGCCACCCAGCGTGTCCCGGGCCCGGGGTGAGGACCAGGTGACGAGGCCAAGCCGTCAACACAGTCTCACAGGGGCCCAATCCCTCGGCCGCAGCGGTGTTCCTCCCACAGTCTGGGTCCCCCTCCCTGGGCCCTGGTGTCCACACGGCACCTGCTGTCACTACGCTGCAGGCAGGGGACCCCGGGTGGGGGGGCAGCCTCTGTGCCCGGCCAGGCGCGCCCTGCCTCATGTCGCTGTCATCTGGGAACTGGGTGCCAGGACCACACCAGGTGAAGCTATGAAAGTCCACCTAACACGCCCAGGGCACACGGCAGGTGGAGGGGCAGGCCTTGAACCAGGGGTCTGCCTCGGTCCCCACGGGCTGAGCTGCTAGGCCACAAATGCTTGGCCTCCCGCCTTGGGAAGGGAGGAAGGGAGGAAGGGAGGAACAGGGCCCCCCCAGCACCGAGAGGCAGGGAGGGGGCAAGGGGTGGTGAGGCCAGAAAGCAAGCAAGTGTGCCACAGGAGGGCACAGGGCTCCAGGCTGTCCTGGGGCGGGGCGGGGAGGGGGAGCCTGCCAGCCACAGAGGGTGGCGGCTGGGCAGGCCAGAGCCTCCCCTCCCTGTCTGTGTGCAGGAGGAAGTCAGGGTGGGAAAGTTCGGGGGAGGGTGCAGGGGGCGGATGGTGCAGGGGAAGGGTGAAGACTGGGGAGGGTACGGGGGAGGTTGGTGAGAGGGAGCGTGCAGGGGGTGGAAAGATGGGGAGGTAGGAGGATTCGGGGTGCGGGCGGGTGCAGGCTACAGAAGCCCGAGCCCAACCCCACTGGCTGGGTGACTCTGCCCCCTCAGCCCCCAGCTGGCCTCCCTTCCCCATCATGACAGAAGGAGAGGGTCTGCTGGAATAGGGTCCTTCTCACTGGGGTCAGGGCAGGAGAAGCTCAGCAGGAGGGCACCCCCAGCTCATCAGTCCGTCGGGGAGCCGGGAGGCAGCCCAGAGCCTGTGCCAGGCTCCAGCATCTGTGCGACCCCAGCAAACACCAGTCCTGCCTCAGAAGGCCCCTCCGGTGACCTCACCCCATCACACCAGACACAGGGAGGACTTTCCCTGGTGCCTGGCGTCCCCTGCCTCCCACCCAGACCACAGTGGTCCTTGGGAGGAATGGATAAGGGTGCTGGGGCTGAGGGGTGCCCAGACGCAGGACTCCCGCACTCCCGCATGCCTTGCCCTCCCCCACGAAGCCCTGGCCTTACGGGGAACGGAGCTGCCACGGCTGGACCCGTGGGGGCCTGGTGGGGGCTCCGAGGCCAGAGCCTATGAAAACTCACGGGGGCACTTGGATCCTGAGCAAATTCTCTAAGCAAAGCCCCAGGGAGCCGCCGTGGAGAGAGATCGAAATGAGCTGAGCGGGGCCGGGGAGACGGGAGGGGCGCGGAATGGCCCTCTGGGGACCCGGGGGCATCTCGAGACAGAGCAGCCGCGGAGAGGGGGCACCCAGGCCAGAAAGGGAAGCGGAAAGAAAGCTGACACTCTGAGAGGGGGCAGGAATTGGCTTCCCTATCCCCTCTCCCCCCACGGGCCTCCAGGGAGGGCAGAGAGGAGGGGGCTGTGGTCCTCCGGAGCAGGAGGAGCGTGGGCAGCCGTGGGCAGCCAGGCCACGCTGGTTCGAGACTCCACCTGCTGCAACAGAGATGCCAGTTCACTTGTCCCCGGGCTCCCGGGGCCTCTGCACCCCCAGAGCCCTTTTCCCGGGACACTGCCAACGTGTCCCAGAGCTGGTGTTCCAGGAGCAGCTTCTAGAAGCCCAGGAGCAGCCAAGTGCCTTCCTGCTTCCCCCAGCAGAGCACAGAGTTCCATCCTCAGGGAGGAAGGGGCCTTGAGGTTTGGGGATGGGGGGGCCCATGGGACAGAGCCACCAAGTCAGGCTGCCACCTCAGCTCAAGGCTGGCGAGCTCTTCAACAGGCTATGGCCGTCCAGGTCCCCCCACCCTCAGCCTCCACGGCTGGGCATGTCTCAATGGGTTTAGTGGACACTTATGAGCTTAGAGCCCCGCCTCCGCATCCCCCACCTGCAGTCCACCACACACTCTCTGGCAGCCTCAACTTCCCAAAATATGGGTGCCAGACCATCACACGCTTGTTAAACAACCCTCCTAGGCCGCCCGTCATCCCAGAATGGAAGCGCTCATCGTTCGTGGGCTCCATCTTCCTCTCCCAGTGCAGATCCCCACGCTGACGTCACACCTCCTCCTCCTGGGCCCTCTTCTCAGGGACTCTGAGGATGTGCAGCTCCGCCAGAAGCATCTCTGGGTCTGCCCCACTCCCCTCGCCACAGACGGCCTGCACCCCGGCCCATCCCTCCACGCGCTGTGTACAAGCCGGCTGAAGGGCTAACTCACGCTAGAGTGGAAATGGCTGAACAGTGGGTTGCTGAGTGCATTTTCTCTGGAAATACATCACTATTGACAAAGAAGTCACTCTTTAGCCAAGGGCATGGAGTTTCGGAGCAGAGAAAGACCCCAGGCCCCAAGGTGGCGTGCTGTCTAATCCACCGTGCCACCTCGCAGCTCCTCCTGCCCCCTCCCTCCTCAAGGCCCACAGTGGGACAGCGACTTGACCGGCCTCAACTCGAGTTGGTGGCAGGGCTGGGTCAGGATCCCAGGGGTCTGGACTGCACCAGACCCAGCTGAGAGCAGAAGGCTGAGAGCCCTCTGACCCCCAGAAGCGTCCCCCAGTCGTGGGACTCCAGGAATCAGAGAAGGGTCCCACGGGAGCGGTCTGGTGGGGAGTGGATCCGTGGCCCCAATCACCAGGCAGGAGGGGAGGCCAGAGGCCTCCAAATTCCAGGCTAATTGGCGTCTGGCAGAGCACACTCCTGCACAGCAGGCCTGGCTTTCCCACCCCGCTCCGTGCTCTGACACCACCCCCCGGAACACCCCCCAAAACCCAAACTGACCCAGCCCTGCCCCCCCGGGCTACCCCAGGAAGCCTGACCCCAGCCCTCTCCAAGCCCAGAGGCACCATGGCGGCAGGGGCTGCAGGCCTGGAAGGAATGTCTCCCTGACCTGGGGGCCTGAGCATCACAGGGAGCCGAGCCTGAGACAGACACAGGCTCCAGAGGCCCAGGAGATTAGAGCCAGCCACATAAACAGTGATAGTCGAACCGCGTCCACACTCATCCAGACGTGGCGATGAGGAAACCGAGCTCCGGGCAGAGCACAGCCCCAAAGGAATTGCCCAACGGGTCTGTTGCAACGGGGCTTGGATTCCAGGGCCAGACCGCCCAGCCTCCCTGCCTCCCAGCTGCCCTGAGCGCCTAAGGTTTGGGGACAACGGCTGCCAAGCAGGGTGGAAAGGTCAGGTGTCCCTGGGCCTCCACGCCCTGTTGTCTATGGACCGGACAGGATGGGGCAGGAATGGAGCCTCCGGGGCAACAGTGGCTCAGAGCCGACCCTTCCCCTCCTGGCACAGTCCTGGGAGGTCGCCTGGGAAGCAGGGAAGAGAGTGAGGCCTAGCGGTGCCCCCACGCGCCCTACCCCAGTGGGGCTCCCCAATCTTGCCCGCAGAGCACCGGCCCTGGGGAGCGGACCACTGACCAGCAGGAGGGCCCTTCAACCTGCCGCACAGAGTGCAGCTCAGTCTCGGGAGGTCCCCTGAGCTCCAAGGGGTCCACCCAGACCACCGGGCCGTGCCCTTCCTGTCACCCACAGGCTGCCAGGCCACCGTGGGCCTGCTGCGGCTTTCTCCTCCCAGGGGCAAAGGCAAGGCCAACCCGTCAGGCCCCACATCTCTCCTTTTCCCTGCAGACACTAATTCTTTTTCAGTCTAGTGGACACTGACCGCGCACTTGCCGGTGTGGACGGGTGTGCGCCATCCCCTTCCCGCCCCTGCCCGTGAAGCCGGTGCCACCACCCCCTTCTACAGGTGAGGACGCAGAGGCCCGAGGAGGTGAAGGGACGCGGCCAGGACCACACCTGGAGCCGTGGGGTCTCCTTCTTGTTTCTGGGCGGACAGCTGACCGGCAGCAGCAGGCAGTCCCTGGTGCGGCCTGAGGGGCAGATCGACCCCCTGTGGTCTGTGCTTCCCACGGCCTCTGTCCCCCTTTGGAAGTGAGGGTCGTGGGAGGATTCGGAACAATGGCTGTCCTCCCGCAGTCTTCTGGGTCAGGGATCCCCCCGTTCTGCATTCATTCCCCTGGTGAGATGCCCACCATCCAGGGGCTCAGCCTCCCACCCCAGGGACACACCTGGCCTGGCACCCAGGGTTCAAGCACGTGGCTCACCAGTCAGGTGCCCCGATACCCTTCCAGAGACTCGGTCTCGTCTGCCCAGCGGGAGGGGTGCTGCAGCCACCTCGAGAGCCAGCTAGGAGACATGTGCTTGTGACATGTGCTCGGCACGCAGCGGGCCGACCCCCTCCTCCTCCGCAGGGGGCTCCCTCTCCCCTGCTTCCTGGGACAACCAGCCCCGCCTTTTCCACACCCTGGCCCTCCGCAGGCTGCCTGGCCCGCAGTCCGCATCCCTGCTGGGAGCTTGCAGGGCGCTCTGCTCACACCACGGCACTGCCCTGGGCTCCCTGCCGCCCGCTTGATGGGCACCGCTGTGACAAACTGGTCGCTGGGCCCCACCTCCCAACCCAATCCACCTCACCGCCGCAGAACATTCAGGAAAGCTCAAGTGACCCGCCATGGCTGAGAGCCCCGATGTTCAGCGATGGCCGTGCTCGGGGCGTGTCCAGGCACGTCCAGCCTGCCCGTCCACGGCAGGACCCGTGTCATCTGCCCAAAGCAACACGGCTAGTTAAAAGTTTTATTGATTGAACGCAATTGAGTGTAAGTAGTAAAAGTTCTCCCGATGTAACCCACTTTTTCTTAATGGGTAATCTCAGACACTCGAGTTTGTATGTTAAAGGAGCTTTAGGACAATTTAATAGCTCATAAAATTTTATAGTCCCAGTTGAAATCAGAGTGATAACTCTGGTCTGCACAGCTATAGTTCTCTAAACGTCCCTCATCTATTTTCTTCCCTCTGTTTATTGGAAAGTTAACATCTGCTCTGCTATGGGGGGGTGGGTGGAAGAAAGGAAAACAATGATCTATTTTTCCAGAAGAGAGGTAAGACATTCGGGCTCTCCTGGCAACATCCTATTTTCCAAACACATGGTTTTCCTTTAAGTCAGAAGGAGGTCTGATAAACCGGCTGACCCGCAGTTGGCCCAAAACCCAGCAAGCATCGGCGCCCCTGCGGGGCTGCTGATCCAGCTCTACTCAGGCCACGGCCACGGCCTGGGGTTGGCGGAACCTGGCAGGGCCCGTTAAGAGTCACAACCTGGCCCTTTATAAAGTGCCCACTGTGTGCACAGCCCGGAATGGGGGGGCAGAAAGAACAAGGACACGCGTGCTCACACCAGCACTGGCCCAACATGGTGGGGGCCACCCGCACGGCCACAGCGATGTCGCGATGCACGCCCCAGCGTGGGGAGCCTCAGAAATGTCACGGGGCGTGAAAGGAAACAGACGTGGTGTCAGATTCCTTTTATAAGAAATGTCTGGAATTGGCAAATCTTTAGGGGCAGGAAGCGCACCAGTGGTCGCCGGGGCTGGGGGAGCGGGAAGGGGCTTCTCTTGGAGCAGCGAACACGTTTTGGGACAGATACGAAGAAGTGGGAGACGCACAGCATCGCGTACGTGCTCAATGCCACCGAGCTGCGCACTTTAAAATGGTTCCTTTTACCCTATGTGAATTTCATCTCAATGAAACAAATTTTTTTTTGAAAGAAGGAAATTCAGACCGACAACATGACACACGGGATGGTCACCGGGGACAGACCCCAGATGCCGTGCCTCGTTCACCCCTCCAGCCTGTGCAGAGGTCAGACCCCGGAAACTCGGAGCAGGGCGGCCGGTCAGCGGGGCCAGGACGGGGCCGGCGGGATCGAGGGCGCAGGCTGGCTGCCCCGCAAAGTGCGATCGCAAGGCTGTGTCCCCGGGGGCCGTGGGACGGGCTGCGTTCCGTCAGAGCTCACTTAGGGGAGGGCACATCACGAAAAGCCCAGGTCAGTGCGGGGGATGGGCTCTCAGGCACCCCAAGGGGGCCTGCCGAGGGGCCTCCCGGGGGTCAGAGGACATGCTCAGCTGGGAGCACCACGGGGGTCAGGGCAGAGCCCCCACCTGCCCCAGGCGTCCCCGTGGGCCTGCTTCTCCCCCACCTCCCTCAGCCACTCCCCTCCCCTGCAGTCTCTGGACTCCTCCCAGATCTCCCATTCCTAGTTCGTACCCAGGAGAGGAAGCAGAGCAGGAAGCTGTTCTGTGCCCTTCTCGAAGGCAGCCAGCCCTCGGTGAAAGGCTTCCTGCCCAGAGAGAAGGCCTGCCCCCACCACAGCAGCCACGGAGGAGGCCCTGGCCACACGTGGCCACCTGTGAGGGGGGTCCTGGGCTCTCCCACGGACCCACCGCTCCCTGGACAGCCTCCTGGGCTTTTGCCCACCAGGGAAAAGGACAAAGTGAGGCCACAGGGCTTTTGTCTCCTGCCACGTGGGAACCCTCCGCACGGTCAGGCGACACTGTCCCACAGACCTCAGGTGCCAAAGAACGAAGCAGGTGTTCAGACGGGACGGGCCCCTGCTGCCTGGTGGGATTTGTGGGGTCGGGGAGGCCATGCCGCGATGCACACCCCAGGTCTGCCCAGGACTGGGCTGAGGCAACCTCCCAGGATTCGAAACCTCACTCGGCTAGCAAGAAACGTGCCTGCTAAGGAATCGGCAAATCTTCAAATTCATAAATGCCCTCCAGGGCATGGCGACCCCTTGAGATGCAGGCAGGTGTCAGGGAAAAGCGCACAGGACCACCCTGCTACTCAGAATAATCCCACATGAGCAGGAGGGGCCTTTTCTGAGCACATGGCTTTTCTTGGGGTGGGCTTGCTATTTACTCTGAGGGTCAGTTCTCGTCCCCCTAGGGCCGCCCGCGCCCTTGAGGAGGGTCCACAGCTCGAGCAGAGGGCAGGGTCCACGTCACAAGCCTGTGTGGAGCCCTTGCACGTGGTTGCCACAGTATAGGGCTCTGCTGGCCACCCCGGCCGGGTCCCCGGCCCCCCAGTCTCTGCTGCCTCTTCTGTCCAGAGCAGACACCTGCCACTCTCTGTTCCCCCCATCTCTGCCTCCTCCGCCTCCTCCTCGAGGCCTTCCCGATCCCACACCTACAGACGCCGCCCCCCTCCCCCCCGGCCACTGAGGCAGCCCCCTGTGGCCTTCCCTCGCAGCCCGTGGCTGTATTTAAGTCATTCTGCTCTGTGATCTCATCTGTGTTTCTTTTCTGCCTCGGCCTCCATGGGACCCGATGAGGTCCCGAGCCCGGAGCCCCGGAGGCAGGTAAATGTTTGTTGAATGACGCCTGAGTGTTGAAACGGAGCATGCTCTGTGATCAGGACACCTGAGCTGGAATGCTAGCCCTGCTGCTGACTTGCGTGGTGGCCGTGGGCCAGTGACCTGGGCTTTGCTGTCCATGGAACAGAGAGAATGTCACAGAGACTGCAGGCCGGCCACTCCCCGCCACTCCACTGGCCCGTGGATCTTAAGCATGAAAGGGTGTTCTGAGAGGTCTTGATGGCACCCCCACCCCCAAAGAGAGAGGCTGCCGTGAGCGCTGCCTGGTCTGCTCCTGGGCTCTCGGAGACGCTCCGATGGGTGGGCACAAGTGCATTGTGGGCGCGAAAATAATCAGATTGCAGGCGGAGGGCGAGAGGGAAGGGGAAGATAATTGAATATCTGAGAGGAAGCTATCCTCAAGCCGGCCATATCGCGGTTCCTTCCCACACTTATGCTCTCTAAGAGCTCCCCCAAATGAAAGAGTTCTATTATTTTAGGACTCATAAAATATACGTTAAAGGGCGCCTGGGTGGCTCAGACGGTTAAGCGTCTGCCTTCGGCTCAGGTCATGATCCCAGGGTCCTGGGATCGAGTCCCGCATCAGGCTACCTGCTAGGCGGGGAGCCTGCTTCTCCCTCTGCCTCTGCCTCTCTCTCTCTCTCTCTCTGACTTTCATGAATAAAAAAAATATATATATATATATATATACGTTAAAGTTACATCACATCATAGCCATAATCATAACCGCACTTACTGAACACCTACTACGTGCCGTGAAACTCTCAAGATGAGTCTGACTCTCCCACTCTGCAGCTCGGAAGACGGCGGTGGCTCACGGCCACGGCGCCCTGGCCACGGGGCCACGCTGGTCTCGGCTGGAGAGGCCGCCCGCTCCCAGCCCTGCCGCCCGTTCCCAGCCCTTTCCATGCTCTCCGGCACCGGGCTCAGCCCTATTCCATCATGGTGTGGCGTCACACAACTATTCATTTCCAAGTCTGGTTACTATAGACGCAAGATGAAAAATGAGCCAATCGCACAGTAAATCCGAGCTGCTCAGCGCGAAACGCAATAAACGGAGGCAAGGCAGTGCCAGCCAGACGGATTAAGGAGGCGTCGCCTCTGAGAAGTTGCCCTCTCGGGCCCCGGGGTGACATTGAAAGGGCACAGAGAGGTCTCACCCCACCAGGTCGAGAGGGTCACAGCCTGGGTGGGGGCAGGTGCCCGGGACCCTGCTTCTGCCGGGACTCGCATGCACGACCCATGAGGGACCCCGGGGCCGCTGACTTAGTTTCCAGGTCTGCAAGACGGGGCGGCCAGCTGGGGCGGCCCTGGGACCCAGAGAACGCACACGGCTGGGAAGTTCTGGAACAGGGTGACGGCCCCAAGAATGCGCCCACCCCTGTCTGTGCCCCCGCATGATCTTGCTAATGGAATGACTACTTCCCGAGGGAAGAGGCTAGTGAAGGCGTTTCAAAAGGAATGCATAGATAATACAAGTCGCTTGGCCTTCGCACGCTGCCTGCCCCCGCCCCAACCCCTGGAAAGGGTCAGGGGCAGCTTGACACCAGCTCCAGAATCATTTATCCCCCAGGGTCAGAGCTCCACTGACTCTCAATCCTGGCTGAACCTCCTGGGGAGGGCTCTAAACGTTCACGCCCGGCCCAAAGATGGATGTTACTGGCCTGTGTGGCCAGGAGGCCAAGGACACTAGCCCAGACCCCTTGACCCCTATGCTCCCCAGGGCACCCAGCAAGTGGGCCCCCTGCCTGTGAGCCCTCCTGAGGGGGCCGGGAGGCCACAAACCCCCCGAATGGGCCAGCACAGGCCAGTTCCCTAATGGCACCAGAGCCATGCGGCCATTTGCGGGAAGTTACACGGCCCAGATGGAACTCACAGATCCCCACGAGGCCCGAGAGCCCGTGTGTTCCAGGGAGTCTTGGTGGAGTGTGGAAGCCAACGGGCCACCCCCCCCGGCCTCCTGCCTCCCATGTGAGTCTGTCGGACAGGAACACAATGCAGCCAAGTAAGGCCCCGCCTTGGCCGGTCCCGGGCAGTGTGGCCACGAAGGATCTGGAATGCTCTGAACGTCACGGCAACGTGCCGCAGGGCCACCCTGAGCAAGCGAACCCCTCTGACCGGGAGAGAGCCTTCCAGCACCGAGTGCTCCAGCCACAGCCTGCCCTGCGGAGGAGAAAGGGAAGGTCAGGAATAGTGACCCTCTATATTTATTGGGAGTTTGGGGTATTTTGTTCATTGTGGATATTTTGAATTAATTTTAATGTTTAAAAATATTGCAGTTGGGGCGCCTGGGTGGCTCAGTTGTTGGGCGTCTGCCTTCGGCTCAGGTCATGATCCCAGGGTCCTGGGATCGAGACCCGCATCGGGCTCACTGCTCGGCGGGAAGCCTGCTTCTCCCTCTCCCACTCCCCCTGCTTGTGTTCCCCCTCTCACTGTGTCTCTCTCTGTCAAATAAATAAATAAAATCTTTAAAAAATAAATAAATAAAAATAAAAATAAAAATATTGCAGTAAAGCATTATTTCTCTAGATTGAGGAGTTTCCTGGAGCCTGGCCGGAGTGCCTGACTTCCCTCACCCCGGTTCCAGCCCTGCGGCTCCTGCACTCTGTCACCTGGGGCCACCCCGCCTGCTCTCTGGGCCTCTGGACCCGCTGCCGGTCACGCTGGTGACCTGCCAGGCCCCCCAGCAGGTGAGACGTCCTCTGGTCAGGCTCCTCATGTCCCCCAAAGTACATCACGACGGTTAAAAGCTTTACCTCCAATGGGGCATTTTGGAGATTCAGGAAGTGCTCTTTGGGGTCATCAAATGACCGTGGTGGGGGGCAGTAAGCAGCAAGCGGGGCCCCTCCGTTGTGCAGACCCCCGCCAACCTTTCCTCTTGAGTTCCGTCCTCCTGAGTCTCACACACACTCAAAATGTCCCACCAGGCATTCTGGCCCGTGAGAGACTGTTTTTCCCAAACCAGAAATCCCTGAGCGTCTTCTGTGCGTGTTTAACAACCGCGGGCCTTCCCAGGAAAGCACCTACTGTATGCTGAAGGCAACATGCCTTGCTCTGTTTGGAGCTTTCCCATTTGGGAAGGGCACATCATGGACACAGAAAACCGCGCCGGTGGCCCACACCCGTCCCCGCGGATCCGGGAACTGGGGCAAGACTTCGGCAGAGCCCCTACTAGGGATGTCGTGGGGCACTCACTGATCAAAATACACATTATTTCATTACCCATGGTTTTCCTTTAAGGCATCCCTCATGTTACAGTCAGAACTCTATTGATTTTTTTCCGAAATTCTATGTGAAGCGAGTTCTATTTCCCATGATTTTCCTCTCAGACCATCAGTTCGGGGGTCCAGACTGCCCCCACCAAAGCCCTGGGAACGTTAGAGGATGCTGGAGCCCAGGCCAGGATGCTGGTACACCTGGTCTGGGCAGGGGGGCAGGGGGGGCAGGCAGGGGGTAGAGGGGATGCTGTCCTGCGCAGCCACCGTTGGGGCCCTCAGGTGCCAGCCCCAAGCCGGGCAGGTGGCCCCGGCTCTGCTGGCCTCCGTTCCCTCATCTGTACAATAGAACGATCCGGATGCTCCCGGAGCCGGTCACACGGACACCGGGAGGCAGCTGCTCTCACTCGGCGTCGTGGCCTCTGGACCGTGTGTCTGTCGGGCCGCCCGCCACTTGCATAGCCTAGGCCCTCGGCGCGGAGCCGGCGCACGGTAGGTGCTCATCCGACGTGTGCCGCCGTACATGAGGCTTCCCGGGGCCCACAGGGAGGTGCGAGGCTCCCATTCCTCCGGGGGGGCTGCTGGAGGCTCCCCCTTCCCATTGGGGGGAAGTAGCATTGACAGGTGGCCAAGGGGAGGGTCTGTCTTGCAGACGCAGCCCCCCCCACCCCGTGTGAGCGGCCGTGTGCTGAGGGCCCTGGCAAAGGCTCATGATTCCCGCGGAGGGAGGGAGACCCATCCGCACTCCCTGCTCCCACCAGCACACAATTCCCACAGGGGGCTGTCAGTGGCCGGGGGGGGGGGGGGGGGGGGGCGATGGAGAGACCACTGGTCTTGCATGCGGCTCTGGAGCTGCCCGGGGCAGGGGGGGCGGCCAGGCAGAGGCGGTGGAGCAGTGGGAAATGAGGGACAGACCCCTCCCGGGAACCTCCCTAGAATCCCAATTACTGTTATGGAGGAGAAAATGGGAGGCCCCCCACCTCGGGAGAGAGCCCCCGATGCTTAATTAGCGCATTATCTTCCAGCCATCCAACTGAAATGGGAAGGCAAGCCGAGGAGCTGAGCGGCTTTGGGATTCCAACTCCGTCCTCCACCGTCCTCCCCCGCACAGCATTTTTCGGGGGCTGGTTTTTTTGGGTGTCTGATGAAAATCCCGGGCAGGCCAGGGAGGATGGGAAGCTGGGCCAGGGGTGGGATCCCCCCACGGGGGCAGACCACCAGCCGACAGCCCAGAGAGGGGTAGAGGGACAGGAGGTCCGGGTCCTTTTCTTGTCGTCACTGCTTTCCAAGCGGTGTGGCCGGCCTGGACCCGTCCCAGGCTGCCCACTGTGTCCGCTGCAAAGGAAAAGAATCCTTTTCTGTATTTTATTATGGGATCACTTACGCTCAGCAAAGCTCATCCTTTCTCATGTTCAGTTCTGAGAGTCCTGACCCATGTATGTAGTCACGTAACCACCCTTCGTCCCTTCACCCCCAGTGCCCCTGTGCCCCCACCCCAGCCTCAGGCAGCGTCCGCAGCACTTTCTGGGCCTATGGTTCGGCCCTGGCCGTGGAACCAGGCGGCGTGAGGCCCGCGGAGCCGGCACGATGCACCTGAGCCTCACCCACGGCGCTGCAGCCTTTTTACGGCCGAGCGGTGTCCCACGCAGGCGTGGGCCCAGGCCGCCTGTCTGCTTCCCAGCCGAGGGACATCTGGGCTGCTTCCGGTTTTCGCTCAGCCAAGTTCCAGAAAACCGTTTCTCATCCCAGAACAGGCTTCACGGCCACCAGCCCTGGAAGAGAGCCCCTTCCACACAGGCGGCTGCGTGCGGACATCTGGGCAATCGTGAGGATTGCCGGGGAGCAGTGAGGCTTGGGGTCCCCAGTCATCAGACACCCTGCCCAGGACACCCCTGCACTCGGCAGTCGGGGTCGCCACAGACCACTGCCAACCACCTAGAGTCATGGGCCTTTTCTAAACCTGGGGTCCAGGGGAGCCTGAGGGTGGGGCTGTCACCCCCTCTGTGCCCCAGTGCAGCCCCACCCCGGCCCCGTGCCTGCCCACACCCGGCCCTTCCCAATGCCCTGGGCTTAAACTCAGCACGGGCGAGGGGGACGCGGGAGACACCACGCTGCCGTTTCTCAGCCCTGCCAGCCACGCAGTGCGTCCCTTTGTTCCCGAGGGAGGGCCGCTGGGTGGCCGGGCTCGCTGCCCCCTTGCGTCCCCGCCGCCCGCCAGCAAGGAGATCACTCAGGCGCTGATACGATCGCCGCGGGACAGGCGGAAATTGGAGTGTCCCCGGTGCTTGATCGCGCCCGCGCCAGCCGCGGCCGCAGGGACATTAAAGGCCCGCGTAATGGCCCACATTCACTCCCCTAGCAGCCCCACCATGACCTTGGGCGGCTCGGAGCCTGCTGCTGTTTTAATGAAAAATCAGGAGTTGGGGAATGGCTATGGCTCAGAGGGGGCAGGAGGGGGGAGGGCTCTAGGCGGCTGCCCTCAGTGCATCTGTCCACGCCGGCCGCAGGCCCCTCCACCACAGGCCATCGGCCACGCTGGGCCCTCGTGGGGGCTGGGGACCCCTGAAGAGACAGAGAGAGCCCCACCCCGTGGAACACTGGGACGAACCTGTGAGCTGGGGAGAGGCTGGGGAGGGGTGCAGGAGCGGCTGTTAAGGGGGAGGGGAAGGGCCACCAGGCCAGGGCAGAAGGACACCGTCCAGGCTGGGCTGAGGTACCGACTCCGCTCACCGGCCTAGGTTTCCCCAGCCCCTCCAGCTCTCCTAGTAAGAACTGACAACTCTGATGGAGCACCTGCGGGGTGTCCCCACTGGCCCCACAGCACCCTGTGACCCTGGGCTGCCAATCCTGCCACCCTATTTTCAGATGAGGCAACAGAATCGACTGCCCAAGGCCACACAGCAAAGGGAGGGCAAGCCGCTGGGGTGCAGAGCCCTCTGCCTGGGGGTGTCTGGCGGCCCCGCACATACCCTGGGCTATTTCTCCCAGCTCTTTCTAGAGGCCAGACCTGGCCCGCCCTCCCCAGCCAGGGCCCTGCCCCCCTCACATCCCACCCCCAAGCCCTTGCCAGCTCCCCTGGGCTGATGGCAGACCAGACAGGTGAGCGCCTACCCTGGCTCTTTGCAGCCACCTCCAGGCCCACAGGGAATTCAAGTACCAAAGTCAGGGGCAGGGCTGAAGCGTCTCTGCTGGGGAGGCTCCCAGCCCTCTTTCCCCTCCCGGGGCCTGGCGGGAAGGCCCACCAGGCAGCCATCCCCTTACAAACACACACAAAGGCGAGCGACCCCAGGCTGACCCTGCAGTGGCCGGCAGAGCTGATGGAGTTGGGGGTCAAGCGAGGGTCCGCTGTAAGGGGGCCCTTCTCTCTGGCTGGGCTGGGGGTGGGAGGAGCCTTCCTGCACCTCCTGTCCCCAGAGGTGCAGACATCACCCCGGGGCGGAACCAGAGAATGAGGCCCTGGAAACCCAGGAAATGAGGGGTTTCAGCTTGGATGCCCCCACCAGACCCAGGATGCCAGCTTCTCTGGGCAGGGCCCCTCCAGACCGAACCTCCCTCCGCTGGGGCTCCTCCTTCCCATGACAGTCCACGGCTAGCCCACTGATAACCAGGCTATCTGCCTGCTGGAAATTTACTGGGAACCTTGGCCTTGACCCTCTCTTGCTGCCTTTTCGTTCTCTTCTCTCTCCTCCTTGGCCTCTCCTGGGATTCGGGAAGGCAGGTGCCTTATTAGCTTCAGCCACTCCAAGCAGGCTCAGGAGGGTCCCTCTCCTGGGACCTCACGGCCCCCTCAGAACCCCAGGTCGGACCCCCTCTCTGAGAGGGCCTACATCGGAGCGGCTTCCTCGGGGACATCAGCCCTGCTCTGAGATCAGAGAGAGAAAACAAATGCTCAGTGATGATGGCAAACAGGTACAGGGCCCTCCCCAGGGGCTGGCACATGCTAAGGGCCATATGTCTGTTCACGCTCCATGTCCTTAGCCATCACTTGGACCGTGACACTGAATACCACCCTCCCACTGCCTTGTCTTTCTATACGTCCCACGCCTTTTCAGAAAGTCATGCAGCTCTAGTTCCGTTTTCCCAACCTGACCTCGTGGGAGCCTTCCTGGCTTACCACCTCTCACATCCCACACCCCTCCGTAGCCTCAGGGCCCCGCCCCCAACACCACGTGCCCTGTCACTTCCACAAGAAGCCTTGGATGGTTCAACCCCCGCCCCAAGATGGTACCCCTAGAACCACTGCCTTCATTTTTCTTCCGTGCTCCTGGCCCAAGTGCAGCAGACTGCATGCAGTAGGTGCTCAGAAGTGCCGACTCGCTCCAGAACTTTGGAGTCACGGAGCGACTATACCCCATAGTAGAGCTGGAGACCAGACGCCCACGGGTCCCGAGGGGCCCAAGGTGGGGGCGGGGGACGCATCCCTTGCTGAGTGCTCTCGTGGCCCAGCCGAGCCGGCCACTCCGTCTGCACCTCCCCACTAGCCTGTAAGAGCCTCGTGGGCCCTCTGAGGCACATGGTCCCTGCTTACAGGTTAGGAAAATGAGGCTGTAACGGGTGAACTCACTTGGCAAGAGGCAGGGCTGGGGTTTGCACCTGGCCCTTGGCACCACCTGGCACTAAGGCTGTGATCCCTGGCGCGTGGTAGGTGTCAACGGCCACGAGACCACAGAAAGCCCCCTGCAGACTGCTCCTACCATAAATGCAGCCCACACTTGCCCAAGCGGCTCAGCCCAAGGCCAGCCTGCAAGGGCACCAGCCACCCTGGCCCTGGCATCGCAGCGGTTCAGAGCCCTGTGGGGTTTTTAATCAGCCCCCGTGTGGAGTGCCGACATGATTTATAAAGTGGGTCTGGGCCACGGCTGCCTCCACTCAGCTAATGAGCACCAGGCTTTGGCAGCATCCACCAGCTGCGTGTTGGGTTTGGAGCGAATCACCCCGGACTATCCCCACCACATGCCGGCAGCAACCAGTAGTCATGTCACCCCTTTCCCGGGGTGGGGGGACACGACCTGGCCATCTCCCCCGGAGGGAAGGGGGGCTGGCAGTCGCTGCTGCCACCGCGGGGCAGTGATGCGGACCCTCCTCTGCCCTGGCCACCTGCCCCCACCCCCCGCCCCCCCCAGCCAGGTGGACTTGGGGTCTAAAGCCAGTGAGGGCGGGAGGGCTGGGCGGGAGTGCGGCTCCGCCCCTGAGGAGGAGGGACGCAGGGAGGGATGGTCCTCACCAGAGCCATCTTCCCACTCCAGGGCACCAAGAACAGCAGCCCATCTTCTGGCCCGGAGTCACCCGCACCCCACGAGCATCCCCTGTCCCTCCAGGCACCACTGAGGTCACCTCTGATGCAGCCCACCCCAGCCCACCTGGAGCTGTACCCTGGAGCCCACACTCTGCAAACAGCCAGCACCAAGTGGCAGCACCTCCCTGAGCCTCAGTCTCCTCATCTGTAAAATGGGCACTTTTGCCACAAGGTCCTGGTGTGCTTTCTGTGAGGTGAGACGGGTCACACAGTAGATCCAGAGCCGGGCTCGGGCAATGCCCCACAACCAGAAGCCGTGCTCATTAGTGTCGTCAGTGGGGCCCCGGCGCCCCATGGCCCCATCCAGAGCCACCCACATTCTCTTCCTGAGGCTGAGCGGCGCTCGCCTCGCTTCCCCACACAAAACGTTCCAGATGTCTCCTTCCTTCGCCAAGCCGGCTCCACTCCTCCCCAGCCTTCTAGGCCCGCCGAGAGCTGGCTTCTTCTGGTGGCTGCTGGTCCCCAGGGACCCCGTTCTTGCCCCGTCCGCCCACACGGCTCCCGGCACGGGAGGCCCCTCGGAGCCACGGCCTACTTGGCCACATGTTTGCCCACGTGGTCGGGCTGGTTTGTGGTGGAAAGGACATGGGGCCAGAGTCCAGGGAGGGACCAACACCTCCTGGGAGCAGGATGACTTGGCTCAGCGACCGTGAGAGCCCACAAAGGCCTAGGAGGGGGAGCCAGCCACGCTGGAGGCCACGGCGAGTGTGCCAGAGGCCCAGGGCCCACAGATAGCCAGGCACTCTGAGGATCTCTGCCCTGCTTGGAGATCAACTACGCCAACTTTATCCTTGCTACACCGTCAGCCAAACAGGTTCCGAGCAGAGAGTTGGCAGGGACTCTTCAAGCTGCAGCGTGTAAAGAAGACAAAAGAAAGTGGAGAGTCAGCATTTGCCCGGCGCGTTTTCACCCCTGGAGAGCATTTCGGGGCCGGGACGTCAATCACAATGTGCTCTTGGGCCACAAGATGACGAAACGGGGGAGGGCGCCAGGCTCGGGCCCCAGGTCCCCCCGGGATGCTCGCTCCAGCTGCCAAAGGCCTGGCAACTGCATGCACACAGCTGTGGGAAGTCGTGGGGACCGGGGCACGCATGGCAGCAGGACCACTGCCACGGAAGACGGCCCCAACCCCCGGCGCCTCTCAGAGGCTGAGTCCAAAGCAGACCGGCTGTCGGGGACAAACAAGACCAGGAGGTGTGATGGGAGCACTCTGTGCGCTGAATTTATGTGGCTCCCACTCCGACGCTTCAAGATCCTTGGTTTTAATTACGGTGATAGCGGGCGGTCGTGGGTTTTGTTTTGTCTGAGTGTCTTCGCTCAGTAACGGAAGACGTTAGCAGCTCTGTGCCAGACCCCAGATGGCTCTGTGGACCTGGTCTGTCTAGGAGCCGAGGGACTCCAGCCCTCATGAGCGGTATGTTCTGGGCCATCCTAGGAGTCTCGCCTGTCACCAAAACCCCAGCTCCTATCTTTGCTATGAATTCAACAAGTCCACGTGGAACCTAGTCATGAGCAAGGCAGAAAAACCCGCTGCTTTAATGGAATTTCCATTCTGGGGAGAGAGATGGACAACTTGTAAGTAAATAAGGAATGTAGTTTCTGCTGAGCATACTGGATGTTATAGAGCAAGCGAGGAGGGCCAGGGACAGAGAGGGTGCAGAGAGGGAGGCAGGGCAGCCCCCCGAGGATGGGACCCTTGACCTCACAGCTCATGAAGTGAGGGAGTGAGCCATAAGAACACTGGGAAGGCACTCTGGGCGGGGAAACAGCAGGTGCAAAGGCCCTGGGGTGGAAAGAATGACATGGCTGGCTGGCGGGCATGCAGAGGACAATGTGTCCAGGAGAGTCACAGGGTCAGCAGGGCCAGATGGAGAATGATGGCACCATCTAAGGGAGAGGTAGACACCGGGAAGATCAGGTCGCTGGTTTGGACATGCCAACTTTGAGCTGCTAGGTAATCTTCAAATGAAGGTATAAGATGTCGTCATGTTGAGGCGTTGTGTGTGTGGTTCGATATACAGAAGTATGGATCTCAGGGTGGAGGTCAGAGGTGGACAGATCCGTGTGGGGCCATCTCCACACAGGTCGCACTTCACAGGATGGGTCCACGGGAGGCTGAGGGGGAGGGGCATAGATGGGACTGAGCCCTGGCACATCCAGGACTAGGACAGGAGGATGCGGAGCAGGGAGCAAGGGCTCCCGGCAGGCAGGAGAATGCCTTGGAGCGCTCCCGAGGGGCAGTTCCATCTCCGTGGGATGTGAGGAGGAGTTTGGAAGGAGAGTGGCTGAGGGGTGAGTGGGGTCTTGGGGTTTGGAGGTTGCCTGGAATGAGCCTGCGTGGAAGGAAGTCCACGGCCAGGCCCGAAGAGCTTTGCAGCTGTCCTGGCCCCCACTCTAGAGACCAGGTATGTTCTGATTCCTACCGCCACCCCCAGTCATCCTTCAGGCCACAGCCAGAGGAAGCTGGTTTTCAGGGAACGCAGAGCAGCAGGCCTCCTCCACTGATGCCCGCGGGCTCCCCAGCACGCTCGGGGTGGAGGCCTGGCCTCCTCACGGCCCAGGAGGACGAGCTCTAGCCTTGCCCCTCGAAAGCCCCTCCATGCAGCCCTCCCCTGTCCCAGAGGCTCACTCCTCACTGGGGTCCATTCACCTCCGCCCCCTAGACCTCGAGCTCCCCGAGGCCCCAGCTGTGTGGCCAGCCTGGCTCAGAGGGGACACTGAGTCACGGCCACAGGAGCACAGAACGTGCCAGCTGGGAGGGACTGCAGTGGTCAGCGGGCCAACCACGCTCCCTGCCACCTCTCTCTTGCCTCTCTGCTGTAGTCATCTGGCCTTTCCTTGAATGCCCCCTAGGATGAGGGGCTCAGCACAGTTAGGACAGCTGTGCCCCGGCTCAGGGGGCTGGCCTGTCACAGCCACGAGTGGGGGTGCATGCTCCCCAGCTCGGGGGCCCTGCCCCTCAGAGGCCTGGACACCTGTGCGGCTGCCCTTCACCGGCAGAAGACTGCACCTCCGCGCACCAAGCTCCCGGATGTGGGCTGTGACACGCACCGTTTCATTGGGCCCCGGTGTAACCCAGTGGAAATAAAGCCTCTGTCCCCTGAGAAAGAGTCACACAGGTGTTCCCGAGTTCTTTCTCGGAGGCCCGCCCCCCATTCATACCCATCATGCAGGAGAAAATCACGTCCTTTCTACAACGCACACCCTCTCCACGGAGGCGCTATAAATATGGAGAGATGACATCGCTGGCGGTGTGGTCCTGTGAGTGATGTCATCTTGGGGGCTGCCTAGCAACCCCGACAACGTTCGGGAGGCTCTAATTCTTGAGTAGGGTAAAGTCACATTTCTGCAGCTCAGTTAATCAGCTTCCTGGCAACTCCGACAAGATGATCTCATTTTATTCATGACTATTTTATGTGAAATGCACTTTTAGCTCTAAGAGAACACAAAGATTTAATTCAAAACCCGCTATTGCTTTATGTTTCCAGGGTGCCGTTAACACGGCATCCATGCAAATAACCATGGTAACACACGGGTAATTAGTATATACGGCACGCGGCATTAACACGGAGCCAGGGCCAGCTCCCCAATCAGCGCAGATTACCGCACGTTATTACTGGAGTAATTACCTGCAGTAACACACAAATTGAACTAAATGGTCAATTGAAGTAAAGTGAATGGCTTTTTATTCTCGTCCCTAAATAATGTGTCTGCTCGGCTGAGCCGTTCAAGGTAAATAAAACTCTCCGACTGATGGCCTCCCCCCCCTGCCCTGCCCTGGGTGGGGGGTTGGGCCCGGCCCAGACAGGTGTGGGGCACCCCGCGGGCTCCCCAGCTTCCCCGCCGTCCCTGCGCCTCCGCAGAGCTCGGGCCCTTATGTAACACGCCCCCTAGAACGAGGATGCGCACACAGCTGTCGTACTCCTCCCCCCAGGGAAGAGGGCACAGAACTTTCCAGAGAGAGGATGGGGTGAAAAGGCAACAGGCCTTCCTCCCAGGGATGTTGTTCTTGCCCCTCTGGTAGGTGGGGCTTCCTGTCGCAGGATGTGAGGGGGAGGGGAGGTCAAAGGTCAGTTCTGCCTTATTAACACAGCGTTTCTCAAATTCCATAAACTTAGAAGATCTTCAAACAGGAAGTGGCGCAGGCTCCTCCAGGAGTCTGAGCGGAGCTGCCCGGCCTTCCCGGGAGAGCGGGAGAGCGGGAGGGAGGCAGAGGCCCCGCAGCGGGTGGAAGGGGCCAGCAGTCCCGTGTCCTGCTGTCCTTCCCCGGGCGGAGGTGCGCCAACGATGGCGAGGGGGTCTGGGGACTTTGGGCAGGAAACGCCCCGTCCTTCGTGTGTCCTTCGTGTGACAGATGCAGAGTGGGTTCTCCGCAGGCCTGGCCCCAGGGGCTAGCCCTCAGCACGACGTCCACCGCCCCGCAGGCCACCCGTCCAGGCGACGTGGAACCGTGAGGGCACCAGGTGCCACGAAGGCAAAGGACAGAGCACCAGGGGCTCCTCAGAGGGAGTGAGGTTGACGGCGGCTGCAAGGGGGAGGAGGGAGGCCCAGCCCGGGAGCGTGGGCAAGTCTCCGAGTCAGAGAAACCGAAAGAAGGCCACCGATCTTATCACCACCTTCATGTGCCACGGACACATTAATACCAAGGGAGATCGAGATGCAGACGGAAGAAAAACGTGACTTAAAAACCCACAGCCTTATCTGCACTCCACTGTGGTGGGGCAGACTCATCGCGGGGAAAGCTGCCGTTTTTCAGAAAACATTCTGAAAGGCTTTGGTTTTCAGGGTGAAGGCACCTCATCTACTCTGGATTGGAGAGGCCGAGACAGGCAAAGGCAGAAGATTGCACTCCAAATCAAAGGGGATTTCCAACCAAAATAGCTCGTGGGTGCACACTCTCTCCCATCCCACTGCTCTGGGGTGCACACTCTCTCCCATCCCACTGCTCTGGGGTGCACACTCTCTCCCATCCCACTGCTCTGGGTGCACACTCTCTCCCATCCCACTGCTCTGGGTGCACACTCTCTCCCAACCCACTGCTCTGGGCCAAGTGATAAATGCAGCATAACTGATGACCCCAAACATACAGTGGGGCTACAAACACAATAACCTCTCCAGAGATGAGGAACAGAGGTGGGGGGTGGTGGGCAACATGGCCTGCTGAGCCCAGATCATGGAGCCACAAGGTGGGGGGGGGCCGTCTGGGCTCTCGGTACCCCCTGCAGGGAAGGGGGACCTAAACCTAGGTGGGACCAGGACACAGGCCTGTGGAAGGAGACAAGAAAGAGCAGGGCAGCCCCCACACCAAGGCTGAACGCAGACCATCATCATAGACACGGATGCAAAAATATAAAATAAACTACTAGCAAATTGAATTCAGCCATAAAAAGGATAGTGCGTAATTAAGGAATTGTATTTATGTCAGAAAAGGAGATTTGGTGATCATCGGGAAACTGATCAATATAATTCACCATGCTGACACATTAAGAAGAAAAATCAGAGTCTTACTACATGTAGCAAAGACACTTGCAAAAATTCAACATCCATTCATGATTAAAACTAAAACAGCTCTTACAAACCAGGAACAAAAGGGAAATTCCTTAAGCCGTTTAAGAGTATCTGCCAAAGTCAGCATACTTAGTGGTGAAATATAGAAAGCTTTCCTTCTGAAATTAGAAGCAAGACAAGAATTTCTCCTCTCACCCTTTCCATTCAACATTGCAACAGCAGCCCTTACCAGTGCAATAAGGCAAGAAAAATAAATGAAAGGTGAAAAGATTGGAAAAGGAGAAACAAAACTGTCACAAGTAACGTGATTGTGTCACAGAGGATCCAAAATGAACTACAGGTCAGTAATTAGAACTACAAAGAGTTTAACAAGGTTGCTGGATGTAAAATCAACACATAAAATCAGATTTATGTCTATATAATGGGAGTAAATAGATAGAAAATGAGAATTTTTAAATGATACCATCTGCAACAACATCAAATGAGATCAGGTACCTGGAACTCAATCTAGTTCTGTGCACAAGACCTCTAGAGAATAAATAATTATATTAATAGACATTCATGAAGACCTAAATAAAGGGGGGACATAGATCATGTTTATGGTTTAGGAAACTCAACATTATAAAGATGTTAATTCTTCCAAATTGATTATTTTCAAGTCGCGTTCATTGAAGTATAATGATCTATAGTAAAATTTTTCCTTTTTTAGTGGACAATTCTCTAAATCTTGACAACCTTAAATAATTGTGTAACTGCCACCATAACCAACATAGAGAACACATCCATCACCTCCCAAACTCCACGCCAGTGCCTAGAACCTCTGATCTATTGTTGTCCCTATAGTTTTGCCTTTTCTAGAATGTCATTTAAATGAAATCATGCTGTATGCAACATTTTGAGTCTGACGTCTTTCACTCAGCATAACTCATTTGAAATTCATCCCTGTTCTTGCATGTATCCATAGCTCATTCATGTTTATTGCTGAAAAGTATTTCATTAGATGGACGTACCACAGTTTGAAAAATATGTGAATTGCTTCCAGCTTGGAACAATTATAAATTGAGCTGCTATAAACATTCACTCACAGAGTTTTAAGTGATTTTCTTGGGTAAATACCCAGGAGTGGAATCCTTGGGACATGCTGTGAGCGTGTGTTTAACTTTGTAAGAAACCACCAGACTGCAGAGTGGCTGGGCCACGTTGTGTTCCCACCAGTGAGGTATGAGAGTTCCAGGTGCTCTGCATCCTCACTCGTTATCGTCAGTTTTTAAAAGTCATGATTAGAGGTTATAGTGGTACATCATTCTGCAATGACATAATGACTAATTACACTGAGCATCTTTGTATGTGCTTATTTGGCAATCATACATATTCTTTTGATGAACTGTCTTGTAATGTCTTTGTCAGGTTTTGGTATCAGACTAACGCTGACCTCATAAGTAGAATTGGTAGAATTTGCCAGAAAGCTCACCTAACTCTGGAATTTATTGTTTTTGGAGGGTTTTAAACAACAAACTCCAATATATATGGGAGTTTAATGTATATGGGACTATCACCTGTTTTTTTTTTTCTTGAGTGAGCTTTGGTAGCTTATGTCTTTGAAGGAATTTGTCTATTTCATCTCTAAATTGTAGAATTTGTGGGCACAAAACTGTAATAATATTTATTAACATTTTAATATCTACACGGTCTGTAGTGATGTCCCCTTTTTCATCCTGATATTGGTGATCTGTGTCTTCTGTCTTGTTCTCTTTGTCAGTCTGACTAGAGATTTGTCAATTATATATGGTCTTTCCACAGAGGCAACTCTGGCTTCATTGATTATATTTTCCTCTAGCCTTTTTCTTTCCTATCTCATTGATGTCTGCTCATTACTCTTTCCTTCCTTCTGTTTGCTTTGAAATTAATTTGCTTATTTTTCTAGTTCCTTAAGGTGGGGTTTAGATCATTGATTTTCTTTTGCTTTTCTTTTCTTGAGTATATTTGATGCACAGTGTTAAATTAGTGTTAGGTGTACAACTTAGTGATTGGACAAGTCTACAAATTATACTAACTTCACCACAGGTCCGTCTGTCCATCTGTCCCATTACATCACTGTTACAGTATCATTGACTGTACTCCTTATGCTCTGATTCTTGTTCCTATGACTTACTTATTCCCTAACTAGAAGCCTGTCTCTCCCTCTCCCCTTCCCCATTTTGCCCATCCCCCACCCCTCTCCCCTCTGGCAACCATCAGTTCGTTCTTGGTATTTATATTTCTTTTTTTTTTTAAGATTTTATTTATTTATTTGACAGAGCTTTAATTAGCAATAATCGCGCCTCGGATAAACCTCATTGGCTACGATACTGCCACTGCACAAAGCTTGACAGAGCTTTAAAGAGAGACAGTGAGAGAGGGAACACAAGCGGGGGAGTGGGAGAGAGAGAAGCAGGCCTCCCGTGGAGCAGGGAGCCCGATGCGGGGCTCGATCCCAGGACCCTGGGACCATGACCTGAGCTGAAGGCAGATGCTTAACGACTGAGCTACCCAGGCATCCCAGTATTTATATTTCTCATTCTGCTTTTTGTTCATTCATTTTTTTTTTTTAGATTCCACTTATGATTAGAATCATATGGTATTTGTCTTTCTCAATCTGACTTATTTCACTTAGCATTATACCCTCTAAATCCATCCATGTGGTCCCAAATGGCATATATCACCTCTTCTTTATCCATTCATCTATCGATGGACACTCAAGTTGCTTCCATATCTTGGCTATTGTAAATAATGCTGCAATAAACATAGGGTGGCAGATATCTTTTCAAGTTAGTGTTTTCCCTGAGTATACACCCAATATACTGGAATTACTGGATCATAGAGTAGTTCTATTTTTAACTTTTTGAGGAATTTCCATACTGTCTTCCACATTGGCTACACCAGTTTGCATTTTCACCAAGGGCACGAGGATTTCTTTTTTTCCATATCCTCGTCAACACTTGTTATTTCTTGTGTTTTTGGTTTTAGTCATTCTAACAAGTGTGAGGTGGTATCTCGTTGTGGTTCTGATTTGCATTTCTCCGATGGTCAGTGATGTTGGGCATCTGTATGTCTTTTTGTCTCTCCAGGTCCTCTGCCCATTTTTTAATCAAATTGTTCATTTTTTTGGTGTTGTGATTTTCTTTTTCAATGTATTTAACTATAAATTCTCCTTTATAAATTTCCTACATATAAATTTTCCACAAATAAATTTAAGCTATAATTTTCCCTTAAACATTGTTTTAGCCGCATCACACAAAGTTGATATGCTGTATTTTAGTTTTCAGTCAATTCGAAACTTTTTGTCATTCGCCATGCTCTGACTTCTCCCCTACACTCGCTGCATGGCCCTGGGCAGCTGGGGCAGTCAGGGATTGGAGATTGCTGACACGGGAGAGTTCCGGCGGGGACTCTGGGACTCCGTGTCCGGTGTCCTGGGAGAGACGACACTCGGCCCCAGGCCAGTCCCAAAGAACTATTCAAAGGAGAGAGTGAGTCAGGGCTCACCGGCCACGCGGGTGTCCCAGCAGCAGGGCCTCAGCCTTCCTGACCCTCTGGCAGCGGTGGCCCCCAAGGTCTATTTACCCCATGATCCAAGATGAGGGTCCTTCACCTCTGTGCTCCGTGTGCACTGGTCCAAGTGCACATGACAACAGCCGTCAAGAAGCCCTCACCAGGAGCTGGGGGGGGGGGGGCCGTGGGCCAGCGCTGCCTTGGGGACCTCCTGAGTCTGCAACATTCCTCTCAAGTGGAGAGTATTATGGCTCCTTTCCCATGTTCCCCGTGGTCACTGGGCCCGTGGGGTCCCATGTCAGAGCAGAAGCTGCAGGGCCAGGGACTCACAGAGGCCCCCTGAGTGCTCGGGGAGTATTGTAGCAAGAAAGAATGAAGCAGGGAGCCACGACGGATATCGCCCGCCCACCAATCCCCTATTTCTTTCCTTCAGTCTAGAAACCAGGTGGGTGTTAGTGTTTCTGAACCAAGGACATGGATGTCTGTGAGGAGAAATGCCAAGTCCGGAGCCGGCAGCTTCACCCCACAGCTGGCTGGGACACCCACCCTGGGGGCCGGCTCTTCCCAGGCCGGGCATGGGGGTGCCCCCCATGGTGCATGGGGTCCCTGCCAGGCAGATCACATTACGCTCGCCCTGGGCCCTCCTCTCCGTCCCCACAGGAGGAGGGTGAGCAAGACGTGGAGACAGAGAGCACGCGGGACCCACCACGGTGAGCTCAGGGGGACCCAGGGGCAGCTCCCGAGGCCACTGGCAGGCACAGTCCTCGGCTCTGCCTTCACCCCGACCACTGAAGGAAGAGCTTCCTTTTCCACCAGCTGCCGGTGCCCCGCCCTGGCAGGGAAAGTGGCTGGGGGAGGCCTTTGTCGCCCCAACACCAGACCTCTTGAGCAGCATTCCGCCCCTCAGCCCCACCTTCTTGCTGCATCTAGAACAGGCCTCATACTGTCCCCTGTTTTCTCCGAGATGCAGAAATTGCCAGTGGCGTCCGTGTTCTTAGACCAAATTAGCCACACTTAACTCAAGTGCCCGCCGCCCGCCTGCCGCCCGCCACCCGCCCGCCTGCCCACGCGCCCAAGCCCACAGCAGGCCTGACTCACTCGAAGTTCACAAGCAGGGAGCCATCGGCTCCCACCCGCCGCCGTGATAAGCAGGCTGTGATTACGGAGCGCCGGGCCCAGCTCGGCTGCCCTGCTGTGTGGCTTGGGGCCATGTGCTTCCCCTCTCTGGGCCTGGCTTCCCCCTCCATAAAACAGGGGCTGGGGGTAAACCAGGCCTCTGTGCTCCCACTGAGCCCACCTGCCCAGGAGGAGCTCGAGCGCAGACGAGATCCAGCAGCCAGAGCCCCTGGAAGCATCCACACAGCCCGCCCCGCGCGAGGCCTGTGCCCGCCGCGGGCCGCACCCGGGGCTCCTGTTGAGGACCCGTCTACAGAGGGGCTGCCCCCTCCCAGAGAAGCCCTGACGTCACTAGGGGAGCGGCAGAAAGCCTTCTGGTCAGGGCCAAGACGCTGAGGGGTGGAAGTTGAAGAAAATGGGTTTGGAGGCTTTTGCGTGAGACCCGCCAGAGTTCAGGCCCCCGCTCCACCAAGCTCTGGGTGTGTGACCTTGGACAAGCCTCTCCTCTCTCTGGGCTCCGGTTTCCCCGCTTACAAGATGGGGACACTAATCCCCGCACCAGGGGGCAGGGCATCTAAAGGACACGGCGCAGTGCGTGGCACCCACCGCAGGCTTTGGGCGTTTGCTGAACGGCCGAATGGAAGAACCAACGTGTGCGTGCGGGCTGATAGCGCTCTGCGTGCTCTGGCCCCAGCAGCTGGCGGCCTCGGTCCCCGGGGTGCTCCTTGGGGAAGGGCCCCGAGACAGTGCGTGTCTGTGCAGAGCGCACCGGGTTGAGTCCAGAGACCCGGGTCTGCGCCCGGCTTGGTGTCCCGCACCTGAGCCTCTGCCTCCCCTGAGCCCGTTCGCTCACCCGCGGACCCAGAGAGTAACTCGGGGTAAGGACGCTGGAAGGGGGTAAGAACCAAGCTCCCAGCCGAGGAGGCTGGGCTGGGCACTATCTCCTGCCCCCCGCCCCGTCCCGTCCCCGGCACAGAGACGTGATTCAGATAGACTCTTCTAACGCCTGTCATCTGTTACATTTAGAAAATTATACAGGAAGAGTCTGTAAAATCTCACGGACCTGGATACTTACAATTTACGCACTTGACTGTATATAAGTCAACCTTAATTTTTTAAAAAATATATTTTTAATATAAAAACACTAATTCAGCTCATTGGACACAGAGCCGTCATGACAGAATAATTCCTTGTCTCAGCCCCCCCCCATTCCCATCCCCCAGGGGTAGCCAGGGTCAGAGAGAGTCAGGGAGGCAGGCCCAGAACCGGGGCAGACACCTGTCCCCGCTGGGGCGCTGGGGATGTGCCAGGGCTGCCCGGGCAGGAGGCTCGGGGCCTCCAGGAAGGAGGAAGGCCCAGCGATGCACGCGGGTGGGCAGGGCAGAGGGAGGCCGGCGGGGTTTGGGAGGGTGAGGCCGGCCGGCGGAGCCCACGCGGCGGCACCTCAGCCTCTTAGGCCAGAACGTGTCATTGCGCCTGCAGGTCCCGGGGCCCTCGGCCCCCCGATTCCAGGAAGCCCCCCCAAAACCCCGCTGCTGAGAGCAGAGTGCATTCGCCGCGGGCCCTGGGCTCTCCACCTGGACCCTCACGAACCAACCGACCTCGGGCTGTAATGGGAAACGGGGCGGCAGAAGTCGCCAAGGCCCCCAGGAAAGGGTAGCTGAGGGCTGGAACATTCCTGACCCCCGGCCCTTCTCTTCCGTCAGGAGCAGACCGGGACTTCGAGAAGGTGCAGGCCGGGGGAGATGGCGGGGGTGGGGGGCGGCGTGCTGGCTCCATGGGCCTGCCTTCCCCGGGAGTTTCTGGGGTGATGCCACAGCCAAAAATGAGGGCAATTCTCCAAAGCATAGATGAGGCACCAGCCTCCTTGACTTGATCCACACGGTCCAGCCCTTTGCTCCAAGTGACCCCAACCCATCCTTCTGCTTCCTTAGCCCCCCTGGCCCAGGGCCCGGCAGCCGCGGGCACCCACCCGCCTGGGCCTTCAGCCCCCCGCTCACAGCCAGCCAGCAGCCCCAGCCCCCCTGCCTCTCACCCGCAAGTTTCTGTGCCTGGTCTCCTCCCCCAGGTGACATCCACTCAACCTTCAGGAGCTCCCAGCTGAGGGTCCCGTCCGGGCATCCCAGTGCCCACACTCACAAGCCCACAGGGCACGTTTGCCAGAATAACAGGCAGCCAGGTCCTAAGGGGACAGCAGACATCGGCCTTGTGAAGGAAGAAGGAGCAGCCTTGGCAGAGGTCCAGAGGTGAGGCGGAGCCGGGTGTCACCCCGCGGGGTCTGAGGGCACTGGGGAGCTACAGAGGGCTCGCAGCAAGGGGGGGGCCAGGTCAGGGACAATGGCCCAGGTACCTGCTGCTCCCGCAAAACCACCGTCCCATCCCCCCACCCCCACCCCCCAGGGCAGAGGGCAGGCCGGAACTGTAGGCTTTGCCTTGGGGTGGGGGTGGGGGGCTCTTGCTGTTTAGACAGTGTCCAGTTGGACTGACAGGCAGCTTCAGGGTCCCCACGCCCTCCCACTGCAAGGACGGGACAGAGCAGGCCACACTCACATCCCCCTGCTTTCCCAGGACCCGGCCACATACTCGGCAGCTCTGAGGCCAAAGGCCACCCGACGTGAGCCGGTGAAGGGGGTGACGGTCCTGCCCCAGCTGAGCCACCACTGCTAGATGCCAACGGGAAGGGGACCGCACCCTAATGACCACCGGCGGTAATCATAATCCCGGCAACTGGCCCCTGCCTCTGCTCCCAGCCCCTGAGCTGCCCCAGAGCCCCTGCAAGTGGGGAGTGCGGCGGAGGTGACGGAGCTGGGACTGTGGCCCTGAGCACGTGGCTCTCTCTTCACACCAACCTCCTCCCTTCCCTCCGCAGCAGTGCCGGGGCCCCTCACCTGTCAGGGGAGGGCCCCACTAGCTCCCTGACCGGGCTGTCGCCTGGACTAAACGGGGCACCCACACTCGGAAGGCCGAGGCCAATGCCAAGGCAGGTCCAGAGCCACCCATCCAGCACGGCCTCCTTGCCACGCTGGCCACGGAGAACGTGGCCCAAACGGAGACAGCACGTGTATGAAACACACTCCTGATCGCAAAGACCAGCCCGAAAACAAAAAACCACATGAATCCTTGTTTTCTCAAGGCACGTTGAGATGATCTTATACAGAGTACGTTTGGTTACCTAAAATATATTCTTGAAGCTAATTTCACCGGTTTTTCTTTCTTTAATGCGGCTCCTAGAAAATGTTTAATTGTGTTTACGGCTCTCACACATAGGGGTCGCGTGGCGCCCCGGCTGCAAGGGACCGAGGAGCAGAGACCCGCAGTCCCCTTGGGGGGCCGAGCGCGTTCATGCGGGACAGAGGGCCCGGGCTGGGAAGGGAGAGGACCGGCACACGGGGACACGCCTGGGAGGCCACCAAACGCAGGGTCGCAGGGTCGTGGATCCAGCAAAGGGGTGTGACCGTGTGGAGCAGCTCCCCGGGCTGAGCTTCCCAGCTCCCTGCTCTGGGCTCTGGCCCTCCTGGCCTCCCTTTGCGCCGGCTGGAAGGACGGAGGGGCCAGGCCACCCTCCCGGCTGCCACTACCAGGCCCACGGCGCCCACCCCGGCCTGCCATCCCCCCTCCCCGACTGCCAGAGAGAAGAAGAACCAATTAGCACCTCCCTCCCCGAGCCCAGCGACCCCACCACCTCCCTCCATCCCTCTGGTTTTCTCCTCTCCCTGACCTCCTCTGCCTGCCCGCCCGCCCGCCTCTCCCGCCCCCCTGCCCACCCTCTCCCTCCAGCACCAGCCGAGTGGGGAACAACAGCTGCCATACACAGCAACAAATCTTCCGCGTTCCCCCCTCCTTTATTTACACCGGGCACACAGTAGCAATTCAATCTGAAAAAGGGCCGTGTTTTCGGAGGCGTGCAGCCCGAGAAATTGATGTTTGTGTTAATCAATCTTGTAGGAGCCTGCGGGGCTCAGAGAGGTACCACACGAGAGATTTCTTCTATTGATTAATTGGATTCCGAGAGGGGAGTGGTGGGGAGGAAATCAAATACTCCAAGCCCTGGCAGCTTCGGAGACGGGCCGGGGTCCTGTCCCCCACCCTGCACAGCCCCACATGTGTTTGGGGGCCCCTCACTCAGCGTCCGGCACCAGCTGGGGGTCAGGACTCCTAGCTCCGGGGTCAGCTCTGCCTGACTCTCCCCTGTCTGGGAACACCCCTGCTCCCGCCGTCACCCTCCCACCGCCTGCCTAGGTGATCCCTCGCCTCCAGATGCGCCAGGCCCCCCATCCTGACAGGAGCCCACGTGGCCCCACGGCAGCAGCATGGGCCGAGGAGGAGGGCCGAGCCCCCCACGCCCCATCGGTGGCAAGTCTGGGCCCTGGCACCCACGTATTGGAGCCAGTCCATGCTAGCCAAGGCAGGCCGGCGGGCAATCCAGAGCACGCGCCTCCTCACTTCAGGAATCCGCACCCAGGCTCGGGAGCTGCTTTCAGGAGCATGGGCTAACCCGTCCCCGGGTCTGGGAGGGCCAGGAAGCGGCAGGCAAGCAGTATGGAAAAGAGTGCAATACTCTGCCTTCACATGAGGCTTGCAGGGCTAACCGAGACTGACCCTGCCCGGGGGTTCTCACCAACGGGGTGGGATGGACAGACCCACCTTACAGACATGGACACAGGGGCTCCAGCTGGAGAAAGACCGGGCCAGGGTTCTGCTCCGAGGCACCTGGTCCCCAGGAGTCCAGCGACCCTGGGCCCAGACGCCAGCATCATCCCCCAGGTCAGTGGTGGGGACGTGTGAGTAGGCCCCCAGCCGGGGCATCCCTGGGAGTCTGGCTGTCTGACGGCTCCCTGAACCCTTACACGTCTGGGGGGCAGGGGCACCACCATCTCTAGGGAGCCGCTAGACGGTCCCTTCCTCTCTAGGCCAACAGCCTCATGGGCATCACCGACGCAAAACTGTCTCGAGATAGTACAAACCCAACCCTCTCTCATCTGTCAGCGTTACTGACTGAGCGCCTACTGCATGCCAGCACCCATCATCTGATTCGATCCTTGCAATCACGACCCTTCGCTGGAAGCTTCTTCCCCGTCTTGTGGCCGCGAGCCTTGGAGCCGTGATAAGGACGGCGCCCGAGTGGCGCGCACGGTGTCTCTGCCTTCCCCGCAGTCAGGGGATGGCGGGGCAAGACCAGGCAGGAGCAGGAGAGGGGTCCCAGTCCCGCAGAGGCCTCCCACGCACCGGGCCTCAGCTTCCCCATCTGCAAATGGGTCTGAAGAGAGACATCAGCCGTGACCCCACCAGGGCATCGTGCTGGGAAGCAAATGTGATCTCTAACCAACTGGATGGAATGCCCTGGAAACAGCCCAAGGACCCCATCCTCGCTGGCCTCGGGGGAGCCCCCAGGTGCAGGGTAGGGGAGCATTGGCCTGGACCCCCTGAGATCCCGTCCTCCTTGGACTGCCCAGTGCTGCCGTCCTCATGCTTGCCGCGTTCCATCCAGAGGCCTCTCCCATGACACAGGGGGAGCCGAGAGCTCGGGGCAGGGGCCCCCCACTGTTCTGGACCGGAAAGGAAATGGATTTGTAAGGATAGTCAAGGCTTTTTTTCTCTCTCTTTTTTTTAACTGTTAATTGAGTGAGTCTTACCCCATTTCCTACACAAGCTCGCACACACACACTCGCATACCTTTGATTTCCCAACAAACAAACAAAGCGTCATCTCTGTTACCGCACAGAATGTCCTGTTTAGGTTGACAAGAGCCAAAAGTGATGACCCCAAGCCGTCCCACCACAAAATGCATTTCCAGGAAGAGGTCGATGGCATGAACGCCTGACCCCCCCACCCCCACCCCCGCCAGAGAAAGCCCCCGGGAGGCCGAGTCGGCCCCGAGCCACCCTCCAGCCCACTGAGGGCTGCCCTCCCCACACCCCCCAGGCTCGCCCTAAAACCACCCACCACACGCCGAGACCACCCTGATCAAGGAGAGCGACAGGACTGAATAGGGAAAAAAAGTTATGTCCCATGAGGAAAACAAATCACAGACAAAGCTGAAGGACAAAGGACAAATTTGGAAAAATATGTACAACATATATGGCTGGAAAAGGCTTTATGTTATTCATATAGACAGGGTTCTTTTCAAAATGTTTAACGTCACAAAATTCAAAAGTTAAAAGAACACAGACATCTCTTTGCCCATACCGAATTGGCTAGTGATATTTTTTGCTAACACCTAAAATTAATAAGACGGAGGGAAAAGGCACTCAGGATCCCCACCTACTGCCCCGGAAGGAAAAAGGGCAATTTCCACACACAGAGTGACACACGGCGTGCCCCCTGACCTGCCTTGCTTTCTCCATCAGAGATGTGGGCAAGGAGGTATGGATGCTGGTGGTGGCTACGGCAAAAGGAGTCAGAACAGCTCACGGCGGGGAGGGGCAAATAAATTGCTAAATCTTTACACAGTGTGACACCTCCTGGGCATTTAAGGTCATGTGGTAGAAGGACCTCACGTTGGGACCTCACAGGAAAAGGTAAGAGAGAGGCAGCAGTAAGGCACGGTCCCGTGATGCTTACGTGCTCACGTGCACACGCACCAGCACACATGCCTGTGCACACACACATGCACATACACACACCTGCACACACGCCCGTGCATATACACACGCATGCACACGCACTGCACACATGCCCGCATGCACAAATACATGCACACGCACTGCACACACGCCCGCACTTACACAAATGTGCACGTGCACTGCACACACGCCCACGAGCACACACATGCATGCACACGCACTGCACACACGCCCGCGAGCACACACATGCATGCACACGCACTGCACACACGCCCGCACTTACACAAATGTGCACGTGCACTGCACACATGCCCGCACGCACAAATACATGCACACGCACCTGCACACACGCCCGCACTTACACAAATGTGCACACGCACCTGCACACACGCCCACGTGCACACACATGCATGCACACGCACTGCACACATGCCCACGCGCGCACACGTGCATGCACACACGCCCGCACTTAAACAAATGTGCACGCGCACTGCACACACGCCCGCGCGCACACACCTGCACACACGCCCACACACATGCACATGTACACACGTGTGCACACACGAACACACCCACCCGCAGGCATGCACACACTCACACACATGCATGCTCACACACGCACACACGGGGAAACAGTGCAAAGATGTGCACCCAAATGCCAGCCCAGGTGGTCTCCGGGTGTGGAACTGATTTCTGCCTCGTCACTTCCCGATCCCCTCCGCTCTATGTACGCGGAGTCCATCTGACTTTCTCATGACCACAAGATACTAGAACTTAGCGCTTTTCCTAAGCTCTGCGTGGAGCCCCGAACGGGCCCCGCAAAGGCGCGGGTGGATGTGTCTGTAAAGCAGCTGCGCCGCTCCATCCGGGGCCTCTCACCTGCGAGTACCTTACCTGCGGAGGGGCGGTGACGCCTGACCCACCCGCCCTGGGGTCTCTGAGGGTCACACCGGAGCATCGCTGGGCCTGTGGTGGCCTCTGAAACCGCCTGCTGACCCCTCCCACCGGGGAACTGAGACTCAACCTGCGGGACCCTGTGCTGGGACCTCGCCCCCGTGCCGTGGGAGCACCTGTCCAGGAGCACCTGCACAGAGAGAAGCCCACTCCCAGGGCCGCCCGGGCAGGCCATGTGACTCTCCAGGGACCCCAAAGTGGGAGAGGCCTCACCAGAGAGCTGCTTGCTGAGATGGAAGCCAAGCCTGCTCCTCTCACTTTCCTGGCCCGCTCGACTCCCCCACCCCATTTCTCCCATCAGTCTGAGGTGGGACAGTGCGGGGGAGACTGGATAGCAATGTGGGGTCGTCGGCCCGTAGAAGGAACTAGAAGCCCGGCACGGAAGAAGCCTCTAAGGAGTGCAGACAGCTGGAGAAGAGCCCGGGGTCTGCCAGCACCCACCCCACACGGGCTGAGTAGGGGCGGGGTCCTGGCAGGGTGGGGGTCCCCGAGGCCACGGGGAGGAAGGAAGGCTGAGGAGGAGCAGGGGTGAGGGTGTCCGATGTTGTGATGGTCCAGTCAGAGGACTGGGGCCTGCACCGCTGGCTGAGAATACGCGGAGGTCCCGAGCGACCTTGGGCGGGGGAGCCCAGCTCGAGTGGAGGGGTTCGTGGGCGAACGGTGGGGGAGCGGGTGGGGCCTGGCCCCCTCGTAGCTCCAGCCTCACTGGACGCTCACCGGCAGCCGGATGCAGTCCGCGCAGGGCTGCGTGGACGGGCCCCTCGGGCCCACCCTGGACACAGGCCTGGAAGGAAGGGGAAGCTTGCAGACCAGAATCCCAAGGTCGCAGGGCCAAGTGTGGAGGATGCTGGCGCCCCACGGAGCAGAGGCGATGGTGGGGGTTACTCCAGGCTAAATAAATAAGCTAAGTGAGCAGGAAGACACCGCACACCCGTTGGTCCGTGAGCCAGCTCTGCAGGGAGCCTGGTGCGGCACCAGGGTGGGCTGCTGGAGGGGGCTCACGAGGAGGGCCCCCTGCAACACGGCCGGGCCGAGGCGCCCTGGGGAGAGCTGCAGCCTGGCTGGCCCTCCTGTCCTGTCCTTAGACCCAAAGATTAGAGCCTGGCCAGCTCCTGTTCCCCAGCAGGCGTGGTGCACGGTGGGCCTGCAGAGGACGCATGGGCACAGGGAGGAGAAGCCTGTCCTGCTCATGGGACATCGGAGCCGCCTCTGGGCTCCCGGCCCTGACACAGGTGGTCACAGAGCCCGCCCACCTGGGCAACTCCTGGGCTCTAGGACCCCCCCACGGCTGCCCAGTCAGGCTCCCTCTCTCAACTCTGCCCCTGCCACCTGGAGACCTTCTCCTCCCTGCCTGCTGCCCCCATCCCTTGCTCGTGAACTTGGCACAAGGCCCCCGGCTGTGCCCCCCGGGGCCAGGAGTGTAGCAGAGGGGGAGACCAGGCAGACCCCCAGCAGCAGGCCGAGGCATGGGCCCCCTGCAAGGGAACGGTGCCAGGCTTGAGGGCATCCTGGAAGGAGAGAGGCGCTGGCAGGGTGGGGGTGTGGTGCCGGCAGAGGGAGCAGCATGAGGGGGAAGGGACGGGGTGGGGGGCAGAGCCTTGCTGGCCTCCACATCTTGTCCTGGGCTTGATGGAAAGGTTGACTGTGTGTCTATGAGCCCCTGAAATTGGTGCACACACAGAGATGCACTTTTCTGGGGAGGGAAACAGGATGCCCCCATGACCCCCTCCCCAGGAAAAAAAATCTTCCCACTTCCCAGATGCAGAAGCAACATCTCCAAGGTCGAGAAGGGGCTGGTGACAGAGCGGGGGCCAAAACCCAGTCCTGACGCCTGGGACAGGGCTGCTCCCCCTGGGAGGGGCAGACCCCTCTGCGGGTAGAGGAGGAGGAGAGCCGGTGAGCCAGGACAAACAGCGATGCTCATTCTGCCCAGCCCCATCCAGTCTTCATGATAACCCCATTTTACAGATGCAGGAACTGAGGCCCAGGCAGTGTGGTGGGGGGAATGTCGGCCCCACAAGCTGCATCTCCTGGAGCCTGTGAATGTGACCTTATCGGGAACAGGTCTTTGCAGATGTAATTATGCTGAGGTCTTGACATGAGGTCATCCTGGATTAGGGTGGGCCCTAAGCCCAATGACAAGTGTCCTCACAAGAGACAGAAAAGGAGAGGCCGTGTGAAGTTGGAGCGGACTAGAGGGGTGGCCACAGCCCAAGAGCACTGGGGCCACCAGGCTGGGAGAGGCAGGAAGGACCCTCCCCCAGAGCCCCCAGGGGAAACGCGGCACTGTGACACCTGGGTTTGGGACTTGCGGCCCCCAGAACGGGGAAGGAATACATTTCTATTGTTTTCAGCCTCCCAGCCTGTGGTCCTTTCCTACAGCAGCCACAGGAACCCCATGAGGAGACCACACAGGGGTTCAGCCATGCGGGAGGGACGCCGGAGTCCCAGCCCCACGCAGCCCTGCACCGCCCCGGACCCAGAGCTCCAGCAAAGCAGAAGTGGGCTCTTTCCTGCCTCGATCCCAGGTTCCCACCACACCCCAGCATCAGTCCACACCCGGCTAGCGGGAGGTCCCGGGACCCGCGTCGCCTGCAGCATGCCCGGGCGTTTGGTGTGTTTCTTGCCCCTGGCGGGCAGCGGGCCAGGCGTGGAGACTGCAGGGAGCTGGGGACGTGATCAGGCCGAGGCTCAGCGGGATGGGAAATAGCAGAGGCTACTGGGGCCACGGGCAACATCGGGGGGGACAGGGTCAGGGGCAGGATGTTTGGGGAGCCAAGAATGGGCCGGGCCGGGCCCGCAGCATCCAGGCCTCCTCCCGGGCCCACCCTTCTGTCCAACCCCCCATAGGACCTTCCCAGTCAGGCCTGTCTCTGGGACCGTGTCCACAAAAGTCTGGATTGGGGCCCAGGCACATGACTTGAAAGATGCCCCCCACCCCCTGGTCTGCTGTGATCCCACCCTGCGCTTGCTTCCTCTCCCATGAATGGGAGCACACCCCCTACCCTCTGGCTCCAGGGAGGGGAGATGGCATAGAGCCAGCCCTGGCAGTGCACGCCGATGCCCCTTGACATAGTCTCGGTGGAGGGAGCAAATGAAGGTGGGGCAGAAGGGGGCAGAAGGCCCCCACCCCCTCTGCAAGGGCACCGTGGCCAGGCGCCTCCTGCCTGGTCGTCCCCAGGGCTCCCCTGGAGCCTGGCACAGCGCTGGTCCATGCCTGGGCCAGAGGCAGCCAGAGTGCATATCCAGAACGGCCTCCCCAAACCCCTCCTTGGCTCCTCCAAAGCAGCATCACCAGCATCCGGGGGCCAATACAGTCAGCGGGAGAGGGCTCCCCGAGGAGAAGTGTGGGCAGAGCACACTCCAGCCCCCTCAGTGCAACACCCAGGGCCCCGGACAAGACGGACGGGCAGGGCAGGGGCTGCTGGAGCCCTGGAGAGGCATCAGGGCGGCAAGCCGGCCAGCCCCACATCCCACCTAGGCAACCACAGTGACTCACTGGGCTGCCTCCTCCACGCTGCCCACCTTTGCCCTGTGGCATCTGATCCTATCATCTGCCCCCTACCCCTGCTCACCTGCACAGCCTCCCAGAGCCCCACCAGCCTCCTGGCCTCTGGGCCTTCCTGAGCTTCTCCCCTTCTTCCAGTCTCGGGGCCACTCCTGCTTTTCTCCACCCCAGGGCCTTTGTACGGGCTGGGTCTTCTTCCCAGAGCCCTCCCCGCTTTCCCCGGACAAACTCAGCCTGTCCTTTCCCGGCCTCTCCTAGACAAATTCCCTCGGCCCCTGGAACTCAAAATCCAAGTCAGGAAACCTTTGTCTGCTGCCGGCTTTCCTCCAAGAGGGTAGGCCGTGCAGGGCAAGACACGCAGTAGGTCTTCAATACGCACAGGTTCCCCGGAGGAAGAGCATCAGAGACTAGTGCTCAGCAAGGTTTCCTCCATGCCCCCCAAGAGCCCCACGGAATGGGCCTCGTTTCCCCCCTCCTTTCACAGTTGAGAAGACGGTGCAGAGGGAAAGGGACTTGCCCCGGGGCCCTGCGGCTCATTCAAAGGGGGACATTTTGGACAGCCCGACCACAGCAGCCCGTACCCCATCGGGCCTGCCCCTGCCCTGCCCCCGCCCCCGGGATGGGCCGTACCCCAGCTTGGAAAGCACTGGGTGAACAGAGAGCAGACTGCTTCCATGCGGGACCTGTCAGGGCCTTCGCTGCTCGGCATGCTGGCCCTCCCGGAGAACCGCGAGCAGAATTTCCCAAACGTATTTGGCCATGGGTGGCACTGGGGGGTGGCGGTGGGGGGGGGCAAGGGGTTGTGGCTTCTGATGGAAGTCTCAGTCCCTGAGAGAGGATGGGGCTAGCCCGGGCTTTGCAGTTACCCAGAGCTGCCTTCAAATCCCTCTGTTCCCTTCTAGCTGGCGGTCCTCTCTGAACCTCAGCTTTCTCCTCTGTCACATGCAGAGAGGAGAGCCCAGGTAGCAGGGGCAGAAGGACCCTTGTAAGCCCCTGGCTCCAGCAGGCCCCCGGGGTGGGGGGGGGGGTGGAGGCAGCTTTGATTGGCCAGACTGGGAGAGAGCTGGTAGCCTGGGCCTCCCCCTTCCTCCTGGGTCAGCCATGCTTTGTCTGGCAGCATCTTCTACAGTAAACCTTTTCCAGTGCGTGTTTAAGGATGAGTCTTACTGCCCCATGCAAAGGATTTGTCAAGGCTGCATCGTGAGTCCCCCACCATCCCTGCCAAGCTGGGCCCACGAGGACCAAGAACTAGGAGGGGCTGTGTCTGCCCCCCACCCAGGGCCTGGGCCCTGCAGTGCTGAGAACACTCGGCCCCTCCTCCAGCACCAGTTTCTCCAGATTCCAATTGGAGGGACCAGAACCCACAGCCTTTTGGAAGCATCCAGGGGACCGTGGTGGGATTTAACCCCCGTGTGGCCTGCACTGCTCACCTGAGCCTCCGTACCTCACCTGCGGGATGCAGGCCCCCTCTGTGTGAGGACAGGCGAGGGATCGGAGAACCCAGCACAGCACTGGCCAAGCGGACCCTGTCGGGACTTGGTCATTTGTCTCCCCCTCCTGGAACCCGAGGCCCAAAGCCCCAGAGGGGCGCACACAGGTGTAGAGAAGACTAGACCGTTTTCCTGTCCTCCCCGTCTCTCCGGCCCCGGGCAGGGCCCCTCTTCTGCTCCAGCCGGCATCCACCAACGACCAAACCAGCAGGGGAGTAAAGCAGGGCCTCGCTGCCAGGCTGCCCCGGGGGCCCCCGCACACAGAGCCGCACAGCAGGGCGGCCCCAAGCCAGCTCCTGGAGGGCTGTGACCTGGGTCTCAGGCCCGCAGGGTCACAGACCTGAGGCTCCTCCTTCCCTCGCCAGCCCTCTTGGGAGGCTGCAGGGGGCCGGTGCTGGGATATTTATATCCCAGAGGAAGGGCAGCCCCCGTACTTGGTCCACGCAGAGCTTCCGGGCCAGGGGGCCATGGGGCCAGGGCAGAACCAGGGCGCTCTGGAGGCCTCCCAGTCACGCAAGGGAGGCCTCCGGCCAAACGCCAACCCTGGGAACACTCCGTCCCCTCCTCCCTCCCCACGTCCGGGGGTCAGTGGTCACTTTATTAATAGCAGCCCCTGAGGAGAGGCCTCACCCCTGGACGGTCATCGCTCTCCCTGCGGGCATGGCCGAGTGGCCTGGGGGCATCCCTGGGAGTGACGGCCGGGGGTGGGGGGGACACATCGTCACCCGGCCTGGAGCCTCCACGGATGTGCAGAGAAACAAAAGAAAAGCAGCTTTCAAAGGCCATGTGTTCTCTCTGCCACCAGCTGCAGGACGCAACATCAGCCCCGTAACGGCTCTCGGGGGCAGAGAGAAGCACGCGTAGGGACACAGAGCGACACGCCCACGCGCCCGTCCCCGGGATGAGCGGGCACCGTGTCTGCACCGCAAGGAACGTCCTATTTTAAAACCATCAGGGCCCATTAATACCCAGAGAAAAATCTGGAAACTTATTTACCAAAAAGGCCTTATCTGGACCCCCCCTCCCCTGCACAAAAACCTCCTGACGGGCAGCCTGCCCCGGACGCCGCCCACCGACGGCAGCTCAAAGCCATCACAACTCTGCCATTTACAGGAAATAGGAAACTGATAATAATGCAAATCGTTCTTGTCTGTAAAATGCAAAAAACTGTGCCCACCGACTGGGTTGTGTGGTCAGACCAGGGCTATTTTGCTTGGTGTGGCTTTAAACGCACACGCAATGAGCAGGTATTCTTGTGTAATAGTGGGAACACGGGCTTCTGGAAGAACTAACGCCGTAAGTGCCCAGGTTACACCCGACGGAGCATTTGCAGGTCAGGCATGCTCCAGGAACGCCACAAACCCACTAGCCCGCCTGGACCGCAGACCCCACCGCCTGCCTCCCTGGGGTACCCCCTCCAGACATCCCGTAATGCCCAGAGCCCCGGTTTCTCTATCTGGGAACTGGGATAGGAATGGCCAGCCCTCCTGAGCCTTCCCCGGAGCCAAGCCCCAAGCTCGGGTGCTATCGGGGAAGGAAACTGAGGCACCGGGCGGGTTGGGCGACTTTCCCAGGGCCACAGCAAGCCAGTGTGCTCAGGAAGCCGGCCGTGCTCCAGGGGCTGAGGCTTAGCGCAGGTTCCCGCCGGCCTGCCCAGGACCTGGCGCCCAGTCCCGTTCGCCCACACCCGCAGCCTAGACGCTGAGAGGTGCAGGCCCGCCCTCTGGTGGACGCTCCTGGAACTGCCCAGCGAGGCTTCCCTCCCACAGACCGCAAAGTGCAGGCGGAGGGCAGGAAACCACCACCGTGGGGACAGCCCACCGGCCACTCCTAGGCCAGCAGGACAGGAGCCAGAGGACGGGGACATCCACAGGCCACGGCCTGCCCGATTCCAAAGGCCCCTGGTCTGTTTGGTGGCCGCAAGCAGTGGCCTTGAAGCTGACCCTCTGGGCCCCAGCAGTCACGCCAAAAAGGCTCATGATGGCCGGCCCCAGCCGGGTCCTGGGTCACCAAGGCCTTCTGTTCCAAAAGGCAATGAGTCCTCAGGGCCTGTCGCTCGTCCTGGGAATGTCACTGCTCTCCCCTCCCAGCTGAGAACCTCCCAGGAACCCAGAAAGGCCTTTGGGGCCGGCTGCACAGTCGGCAGAGGAGGGGAAGAGGCGGGGGGCCATGCAGGTCACAGGCGCTGGCAGCAAAATGTGTCTCCAAGAGCAAGTCTCTGAATCGAGCTGTGGCTCTAATCTCACTGCCGAACCCCGAATCCTGCAGCTCTAACCCCACCACCGAACCCTGAATCCTGCAGGATTGTGCAGGATGGCAGGTGTTTCCACTCTGCTCCCATCTCTGACCCTGCCCGTCCTCGGGGGGCCAGGAACTCCGAGCTATGAGAGCCGGGAGACCTGGGTCACATGGCTGGGTTTCTGGGGGCGGAGCCCATGTGGGGAGACCCCAGTGGCCGCAGACCTGCCACCTGAGTCCAGGCTTCTCCAGAGCCGACGCAGAGACTCGGTCGAGGGCAGGAAAAGTCAAGCTCTCCAGAGCCACTGGGGCCTGGACAGGAGTACTGTAGGCAGGGCCGAACAGCGTTTCTGCTCTGCATAACGGGGAGCACGGCCTGAAGCTTGCTGAGCGCTCCTGGGGCCCCCTGACAGACCAGGCTCCAGCTGGGTCTGCAGAACCCAGGTCTCAAAGCGCCCGGCCCGCAAGCCTGGACTTTGCCGCCAGGAGACGCTCTCGGGGTGAGCCCTAGGGTCAGGATTATTCCTCCTTCCTCCCCTCTCCATGCACGTGGCCTTGCTCCTCCTCTTGCTGCTTCCCCCTTCCCTGCGCTCTCTTCTCTCCCTCCTGCACAGACCCCCATCCCACAGCCCATCAGCCAAGACGCTGCGCCCCAGGCCTCTCTCTCCCATTCTCATGAGCTCCACGGCCCACCAGTGGGCTCTTCCTGTAGGGGGGTGGGGGTGGGGGTCATGCAATTTTGTTTCACACAGAAGTTCCCAAACAAGCTTCTTCTCCACGGGGACAGCTAGTGGTCTCGTGGAGCACAGTGGGAAATGCCTCGTGGGCAAATGACTATAGTCCCCTCTCCTGTTACCAGGGTTGCAGGACTGCGCAAATAAAGCTTCAGGACCCTCAGCTAAGTTTGAATTTCAGAAGAACAATAGATAACTTTTAGCATAAGTATATCCCATAAAATATTCGGGCCATACATACACAAAAACATTGCTATTTGATAAAATCCTGTATTTTATCTAGCAATTCCAGAGGACACTTGGAGAAGGGTCTACACAGGCCTGGGGCTTCACCAGGGCTAGAAGGAAACCCACATTCCCACCCACTTCCGCCATCTGGGGGTCGGGGGCTGGGTCCTCACCCCAAACACTAGCAACAACCCGCTGGGTGCCCTCGGGCAAGTGCCTCCCCTCCCTCCGTTTTGGCATGTGCAAAATGGACAGGTCAGCAAGGTGAGCTCACCTTCTCTTACTTCTGGTACTTTCTCTGGGTGTTGCCTGATTTCATGTGGGGGCCTTTGAGGATGGTCCCTGGGGAGGGTCCAGTGGGTTCTGTTCCTGGTGAACTCAGGGGGAGTGAACAGCAAACTGCCCCCCTGTAGGTGAGGACTCCGCGGGTCCATCCTGCCTCCCGCCCAGGACACGAGGCAGGTGGCCAACCCTTCCTCTGGCCCAGAGCGACCTGCTGGCCCAGGAGGGCTCTCCCAGCCAGGGTCTCGCTATGTGGGGCAGAGCTGAGAACATGCCAGGACCAGGGCTGGAGGCAGGGGTCTCGCAGCAGTAGCCCATGGATTTATTCCACGTACACTATGGGATGCCCTTCGGTTCAACAGCAAAGGGGACGGGAGGTGCCGTCTGGCCTCGAGTCCTGGACGCCCCCGCAGCAGACACCCAGAAAAGCAGCCTCAGTAAATGCAGCCTGGGAGGGAGCTGCTACCTCCTGGGTCCTTCCTGCCTGGTCCTCCCAACCCCACGAAGACCTGATTCTACAAACCCTTCCCACACTTGTCACTCTCGCTGGGTCCCCTGGAAGACGTGGCATCTCCCACCCTCCACCCAGAGCAGACAGGCTGCTCAGATGGGGAAGCTGATATGCTTTGTGAAATGCAGATTCTTGGGCCCACCCAGTCTTTTGATTCAGACTCTGGGAGGTGGTCCCAGGAACCTGCATTTTGATCCCAGGTGGTTTGGATTCACTCTAAAGCTTGCGAGGCCTGGCCTGGGGTTCCCGAGGAGCCAGCTGCCCCCTGTTCCAAGCCCACGTGGACCAGGAGCTTGCAAACCCAGCGGAAGGAAGCCCCACGTGGCCGGCAGATGGGCAGGAGAATCAGTGAGACCCAGCTGGCTCGGGTGGGGGCTGAGGGGTGCCCAGACCTGAGGGGCCCCGTACGGCCAAGGCAGAGAGCCGGGGTACAGAAGCCAGCTGTGGGCATGAGAGTCGGGCACAGGCAGACAAGATGAAACACGGGACTCCCTCCCGCTGACACCCAGTGTGACCAGGCCCAAACTACCCAACCGCTTCGGCCTCTACATCTTCAGCTATAAAATGGGGGCGCCGGAGGCCTCTTGCTCGTGGGAGTTGGGGAGCTGGAGGGCACTTGTGCCCAGGTCACACAGCTCACCCCGGGGCCCTGACTGCGGCCCCTCTCCACTGAGTGCCCTGGTCACCCCCGGCTCTTCTCCCCTCAGGTGCTCGGCTCAAGTGGGCGGAGTCCCTCGTCCCACCCTAGGCTGGCTCTGCATCTGTTACTAAGGGGGCTCACCCCAACTTCTCATCGGCGGGCAGGTGCGGGGAAGCTGGCCTCCCACAGGCAGGGTGCACCCCGCAGCCCCCGCCTCACCAGGGGGGACCCACCACCACCCCTTCTCGGCGCCGCCCCGGGCCCCTGGGCTCCAGACCGAGGGCGTAGGAGAAACTTAAGGACTGCCTCGACCAACAAACTGTCTTGTCTTCTCTAATTAACAATCAGACCTCTTCTGAGTTTTCTAACGCAGTTTGGGAAGCGGGCAACGGGACAAGCAGAGAAATGCCACCCGGGCTCAGAGCCCACAGCCACCCAGCGTCTGCCCCCGCAGGTCGGCGTTCCCCCGGCAGTGACCCGTCCACGCGCATGGACACACGCGTGCGGCCGCACAGGAGCACACGCATGCACAGGTGCACGCACAGCCGTGCTCGCTCACCGCACACGCGTGTTCGGCCCCGGACGTAGCCGTGCTCGCCGCACGCACGCACACACGCGTGCACTCACTACCCACACGTGTGCACTCACCGTACACGTACGCACACGCGTTCGCTCACCGCACACACGTGCACACGCACCCGGCACCCGTACGCACACGCGCGCCGGAGCCGCGGAAGGCGCCGCGTCACGGCCGCGGGCTACGGCCCTGGGGGACAGGGAGGCAGGAAGCATCGGGCTGAAACCTTCAAGCCCCGAGGAAAGGGCAGACAGGAGACACGGAGGCCCGCTGCGCGCACACCGGCCCGCTCCGGAGCTCGAACCCGCGGCCCGGGGAGTGTGCGCAGCGGTCATGGAGCAGGCGCTAAGCCGTGCAAAAAAGGGCTCGGAGCATGCGCAGGCCGCGCCCCTGCACGCCCTCGCCTCCAGCACCCACAGTTCCAAGCGCAGGGCCGCGTCCGGAAGTCCGTGGAGCGGATCTCCATTCCTCGTCCTCTGATTCGCTCCAAACCACCTCCATTTCCGCAGGAAGTTCCGAGTCTCTGCCCGACCGTCCGCAAGGCGTGTCGGTGTAGGAAGTGCGTGCGGGCCCTGTTTTGTTTCCGGGGGAATCTCGTTTTCTGAGGGACGCTCGGGACTTCCGCATGTCCCTCCCAGCTTCTGATTGGCTGGTTTTATGAATACATTAGGGCAGGGAATGGCGAGTTTTTCCACACGCGGCGGCGACTGTGGGGATTTGGGCGATAGTATGCGAACAGTGGCGGCTCCGCGCTGTGGGAAGGCGCCCCACCGGCGCACCGTTTCGGTACTAGCCCCCCCCTCCGGCCCCCCCTTCCCGGCCTCAGTCGCCGTAAGCGAAAAGCGGCGCGCTCGCGGAGCCATAAATAGCGGGCGGCCGGTAGCAAAGGCGTGTTGTATGAAAGGAGAGAAGGTTAGCACTCCCCTTGACAAGGATGGAAGAGGCCCTCGGGCCTGACAACACGCATACGGTTAAGGCATTGCCACCTACTTCGTGGCATCTAACCAACGTTTTTTTCGGTCCCCGTGTGCTGGGGGGCGGGTCGGCGGGGCAGGAGCCGGGGTCAGGGCGGGAGGGCCACGCCGGGGACGGGAATCGGCGGGGCTGTCCCGCGGGCATGGCCACAGCACCCGGGACTTGTTACCCGGCCGCGGTGCGCTGAGGACCCCCCGCGCCCCTCCGTGGCCCCCTGCGTCCCCCGCGCCCCCGCCGCCGTCCGCTGGCCGGTGCTTCCCCCACAAAGGCCCTATGAGAGCCGGCCCGCCTCCCGGCTGGCAGAGCCATCAGCGCAGGGAGCGGACCGCACAGAGGAGCGCACCTGCCCCGCGGCCCGGGTCACTGTCCCCGGGCTTGCCGGCCGTTTCCTGGGCGAGTGTGGTCAGCTCTCCTTTGGACTGCTTGTACCGTCTTACAGGTGTCCTCGCCGAGCCAAGTAAAACCTTTGGCATGCTGCATTTGTGAGAGTCATGCTGTTCCTGCCCCCACCCAAGTCTCCTCCGGGGCCCAAGCAGCCCCTGGCTGCACCCTCTCCCCCGCCTGGGCCGAGGTGCAGGAGTGGACAGCAGGCGCTCTGTCGGGCCTCCGGCACCAGCGGCCCTTGCTGAAGGAACACAGCCTGCCCTCCAGCAGAGTCCCCGCGTCCTTGGCGGCTCAGCGCCGGGCCCTCCCCGAGCCCCTGATCGGCCATCACGCAGGTGCCAGGCGAGGGCATCACGGCCACGTGGCCGACGCCGCGAGCTCACAGCAGGACCTGCTGGGTCGCAGTGCACACGCTCACTGTGCAAGTGACATCCTGACGTTCCCAGGGACGGAGCCCCACACGGGGCCACTGCAAGCTCCACGTGTAGGGCTCACTTAAGGACCCAGGAAGCTGTTTGTCAAGTTAAATAAAAACAACCTGATCCACAGTCCCATGTTAAAAGTGCACGCAGCACCGTCCACCTCACGCTCACTATGAAAAGCAAGTTCCCCAGCTTACCGGGAGCCGGGGTCGGAGGCTGGTCCACAGCCCCTCAGACAACCTGCAAATCCAGACCTGGGAGCCAACGGGACACATGGGTGTTCCGAGTCGTGGTAAGGGACAAATGAGGACACCCCAAGATTCTAGAGCTCAACCAACCAATGTGGGTGGGGGCCTTGCTGGGGCCCTGGTTCACCCCGACCCGCTGTGGAGCACATGTGAACACGCACACGTGTGCGGTGATGGCAGATGCTGTGTGGGGGTGTGCACGTAGGAACATGTACGTACACACAGGTACACATCCACGAAGATATTAAGACAACTGGGGAAAGCTGGGCATCAGGTATTTGACTAAAGAACTTCAGGTGTGAAAATGGTTCAGTGCCGAAGCTTCTGGAAAATTCTCTTATAGGGCCCGTGTGTATTCACTGCTTCGATCATGAAGCGTCTGGGATTTCTACTAAACAAACCGGGACGGACGCAGGAAACAAGATGTGTTAACAGGTGAAGCTGAGGGGCACCTGGCGGGCTCAGTCTGCAAGAGCGTGTGACTCTTGATCTCAGGGTTGGGAGTCTGAGCCCCAGGTTGGATGTAGAGTTTACTTAAAAATCTTTAAGGGGTGCCTCGGTGGCTCCGTTGGTTGAGCGACCAGCTCTTAGTTTCGGCTCAGGTCATGACCTCGGGGTCGTGGGATTGAGCCCCGCGTCGGGCTCTGCGCTCAGTGGGGCGTCTGCTTGGGATTCTCTCTCTCCCCCTGAATGCGTGCTCGCTCTTTCTCTAAATAAATCTTTAAAGAAAAATTATTTTGGGAGGCACAGGGGTGGCTCAGTCATTAGGCGTCTGCCTTCAGCTCAGGTCATGATCTCAGGATCCTGGGATCGAGCCCCGCATCGGGCTCCCTGCTCCGCGGGAAGCCTGCTTCTCCCTCTCCCACTCCCCCTGCTTGTGTTCCCTCTCTCTCTCTCTGTCAAATAAATAAAATCTTTAAAAACAATTTTAAAAAATTATTTTTTTAAAGTTGACTGATAAAGCCAGCAAGATTCTATGTTCATACATGCTTGAACTGGTCCAAAATGGAGTTTATTTTTAATGAATATACTAGAAGATAATCCCCAAAATGTCAGCGGTAGCACGAACCCAGGTGGTTTATGATCCTTGCCTATTTGCTTTACGTTGTCAATAATTAACACAAATAGTAACTTTCATAGTAAGAAAAAGTAGTTTTTAGTAACTATGAGCTTTCTGCCAGAGTGGGCCGCCCAAGCAGCAGAAGGGCCGGTGAGCTTCCAGCCCCCACCCCGAAAAGAGCTGCACATTAAGAAAAGTGAAAAAGTCTTATGGGACAAAATTACAAGACATGAAAATTTTTATTTTTAAAAGAGAGAATGTATTTTTACACAAATCTACAACAGAGAATTCAAACGTAGAAAAAATAAACTATATCCAAGGGCACAGAGCTCCGTGTCCACACCCCCCTGCTCCCAGGGGCGGGCAACAATACCTTCGTGCTTCCTACCAAAATATGTGGCAAACCAGGCCCCCCCACAGCCCCTCGAGCGCTGACCACGTCACTGCAGCGGGACAGCCCACCTGCTGTCCACCTCCCGGGGAGAGGCCGGGGAACCAGAAGGAAGCCGGTTTCCACATGCCTTCTACCAGAATGGTCAGTGCTGTCCAAGTGACAGTGGCCACTGGAAGGGGCCCCGGAAGCCCGTCGAGGGCAGCCCCCTACTCCCCGCCCAGGACTCAGGGCCTTAGGAAAGGCAGGGCCCGCACTTCAGCCCCCTGCTGCTGGCGGAGGAGGGGGTGTGGACGGGGGTCCCACGCCTGGGATCAGCACAGCACCACCCCCGCGCCCCCCACCGTTGGCAAGCGCACTGCTGGAGGTTCCCACACACGACCCAGAGGCCCGCCGGAGCGGGCGGCTCCCAGTGCCGGCCCCGAGGCCCCCAGCAAGCCTGCGGGTTCCGAAGCCCAGCCTGAGCCCGGGCCTCGGAACCAGGGCCTCCCGCAGCCCAGGCCGGCTCCTCACAGCCACACTGCCCCGGGTTGTCCCCGGCCCCCGTGACGCACTCCCGACCTACAGGAGAGCCGAGCCCTTCCCGCGGCCATCCTCAACCTCCTGCCACCAAGGACTTCTCAGGAAGGGGCCGAGCGCACGCAGGCCCGGCGGGAGAAGCCCGGCGCGGCGGCGAGACTCCCACCTCGTACCACAGCTTGTGGCCGTGCGCGTCGGGGACGCGGGGGGGACGCGGGGAGCTACGGGCACGACACCACACTGTCGGCACAGGGACCACGAACTCCCACACAAAGGGTTTTTACACGGGATTAACCTTACAGTGTTCTGCGTTTTCCAGAAAGACTTTGAAACAACACTGGGCGCTCCGGCAGGAACCGGTGACCACGGGCCGGGTCGCTAGAGCATCTACTGAACAGACGGGGGGCTGGCCGCGGGGGCTCACAGCGCTTGCACTGGGTGCTTACATACCGAAGAAGGGACAGAACATTTACTGGAAAAAAACACAACTCATGATAAATTGAACTTCACCCTTCTGTAATAAAAAATTAAAAATTTTTGTTGACTCTGAACACAATACAGACTACAAACTTCCCCAGACAGTGTGAGAGGGATCAGCAAGAAATGTCACCAGCAACTTCTAGAACTTTCCGGTGGTAGACACCCCCTCCACCACATCGTCCTCAGAGGCGGCTTAATCCAGGCCCGTCCCGACCCCCAGGCCCAGACCGAGGGGCGCCCTTCCAGACACCGCGCTCCCGCCGCCGGGGCACCTTCCTGACCGTCCCCCCCGCGGCGCCCACAGCGCCTAGCAGTCACTCTTCCAGAGCTTGATGGTCTTGTCGTTCTCCAGCGCGGCCGAGGCGATGATGTTCTCTGTCGGGTGGCAGGCCGTCGAGATCACAACGTCTGAAACAGAGACCGGAGCCGACGTCTGCCCCCTGGTGCAGAGACCCGCTCTGCCGCCCCAGGGTCGCGCCCCCACCGCCCCCAGGGCCCCGCCACTGGCCCCCAACCCTCACAGCCCTGAGCTGTGCCACCCGCCCCGGGGGGAAGGTGGCAGGCGGCATGACGCGGCGGCCTCCGAGAACACCAGTGTCGGCCCACGGCAGCAGCGCGGGCTCGTGGAGCCTGGCCCAGCACCCAGCGCGCTGGGTCCCGGCGGGTACAGACAAGCCCCGGTCTCGCCGCGTGGACAACGTGCCCGCACTCACCAGGACCAGAGCCCACGCTCCCGCCGCCCCCCACTGCTGCTGGGCCCAGGCACACTCCGCAGGGCACGCTTCGCCTCCGCCAGGAAGCTCCTCACCTCCGCCAGGGATGTGAGAGTCCATGAGCTGACACCTGGGCTACACCCCAGAACTTTCCCACTTCCCGAGCGGCTGCATCCCAAGTGGCTGCAAAGGGGCTGAGTGTCCTGCCCACGCAGCAGTGGGTGGGCCAGAAGCAACCGAGGCACGGGGCTGCTCCCGAGGAGCTAAGCCACGTGGGCAGACCACACAAAGTGGCAGCTGACCCCAGGTCTAGGCCGTGTCCCCAGCAGGTAGAGGTGGCTTTAAGGGATGACAGTAGAGCACTCAAAGGATCGGACACTCTCCCCCAAGTGCAGGCGGGGAGAGGGGCGGCCTCTGGGGGCAGAGGGCCCAGCATGGGCGGCCGCTCAGAGTGCAGAGCACAAGGCCCCCAGGGAGAAGGTGGGTCAGAGAGCAACCAGAGCCTCTAGCCCAGAGTGGATGTCCCCTGCCCCACGCTTGTCTCGACGCAGGACACACACACATGAGCGACGTCCGCACACGGAGCCTACATGGACTGTGAGGCCAGGCAGACAGAAAGATGGCCACGGAGAGAAGTTGAAGCCGGACCCGGCCTTGGCCAGACGGGAGCTCGAACAAAGCCACCTGCCAACCGCTCCGAAACGGGGCACCCCCAGGCCACCAGAAGGCCGAGGAAGAACACGAGAAGCAGGCGGCAGGACAACGCACTCGCGCACAGCGTCGCCGTGTAACGCGGGTGTGCGGCCGGCACAGATCCCCGCGCTCACCTGTGTGGCCCTGTAGTTTCTGGACGATCTCCTTGGTCTGCAGGTTCCAGATGTACACCAGGTTGTCCTCGGAACCAGACACGATCCACTAGGAACGGGAAGGCGGGCAAGAAACACCCAGGTCAGAGCTGGCTCCTGGGCGAGAGTCCCTGTCCCCACACGTCCATGCCCGCCCCGAGGCGGCGCTCTCCCTCCCAGCACCGCCCACAGAGAAACGCGAGGCCGCGCTCAGCCGTGGGGAGCCCTCTGGGACCTGCATCATTTCCTCGAATCACCACTCTCTCAGGGTCACGTCCGGGTCTGCCGAACGCCACCACCCACTCGAGTCACGTCCCGCCTGGGCGAGCACAGGAGTGGGGCCCCGCCTGGGCAGCAGAACCCTCACAGAGACGACACTGCGCCCCACACCCTGAACCCTCTGCCTCCATGAGGGAGAAGCTGACCGTCCCAGGCACGGTACTTCGTTCTGCGGGCACAGAGGAACGCCCGAAGGCAGACAAGCCAACCTATGAGAGGGTCACCTCTCGGGAGGGACAGCTAGGAGGGCGAGAAGCTCCTGAGCTGGGAGAAAACTTACCTTCCCGCCAGTGACTGAGAAATTGGCAAAAATGCAGTATTTCTCATTCTTGTGGCCGGTGTATGTCTTCAGGCACTGCAAAGACAGGAGTGTCAGTACGTCTGTTGAGTCACGATCTCCCTGCACTGTGGACAATTCCTGGCATCTGGAATGCGGGCACTTCACGGCCAACTAACCTTAGCTCTGAGAGCAATCTAAACACCCAGGGCGCAAAGCCACGTGGTTGCAGCCTTCACCTGCGGCCTAGCGAGCTGCAAAATCCTGAGTCTGACAAACACGCACCACGCCAACCCAGTGAAGGTGGCTTCCGTTAGCCCCTCTTGCTTCAGAACCTGGCTCAGCTCCGCCACCAGCGAAAGCCACAGCCCAGGCCCTCGGCACAACCAGTCCCAGCAAGCCTGCCCCCAGCACTCACCTTCCCTTTGCTGTAGTCCCAGAGCTTCAGCGTGCTGGAAGGCAGAGGGGGGCAGTGAGTCACCTGCATTCGCGGAGTCCCCGCGGTCACTGTGTGCCCCACCCCCACCCCGTGCTCACATGCGGAGAGAAGCCAGGGGCCGGGCCCCTCACCCTCTGCAAGCGCGGGCACAGGGCCCGCCGTTTGTCGGCATCCGAGAGCAGTGTGAGAACCCCGCACGTTTCTGCCACTAACCAGAGCCTACCGGGTGCCCCCGGAATCAGTCAGCGGCTCGTTCCCGCTACAGGAGGGAGGTGGGGAGGTTCCAGAAATGTCCAGAACAGATTTCAGTGCAACAAACAATCCCCCCTCTTCCCTGGGCAGGAATTCACTCTTCCCAAGGGTGCTGAGGAGAAGCGCCAACCACATGGCCCTCTGGCAAGCTTGGGGGCCGCGCTCGGGGCCCCAGAGAGCTGCTCGAAGTGCACACACGCAGCCAGAGGTCGAAGGCCCGCCGAGAGGGGGCAAAACCGGCCCCGAGTCTGCTGGGGTGAAACACAGGTGCTCAGGGGCAGAACCAGAGCTGCTCAGAGGCTGCCCGTGCCCCCACAGTCGCCGCAGAGAAACCTGGACCCCCAATCCTTCTTCAGCCCGGAGACCCGGCCCCCAGCACAGCACATGCATTCCGGAAGCCTACACCTTCCAGAAGCGTGGACCACGTACCGGGCTTAGACATCTCTTGTCTCTACGAGTGCAACACTGCTAGGAGACAGACATCCCTGGCCCGCCCCGCGGGAAGCGGTGGCACTTACTTGTCCAAGGTCGCGGCCAGGATGTACTTGCCATTTGGAGAGAACTTCACAAACGACACAGGAGGATTGTCGTCATCTGCATGGGAAACGCAGAGACAGGCTGATGGGAGGAGCACCGGGCCTAGGCCCGGGGAGGAAAGGAGGACAGCCCCCCATCACCACACGGGGCCATCCGAGTGGGGACGCTGCCACAGTGCCCACACCACCACCTAGGATGGGTCCCCGAGGAGCCCAGCACACCCCCCTTCGCCCGTCCCTGGCGCCGGTCACAACGGCCGGTTCTCCTCGATGTTTCTCGGGTCCCTGGTGGGGGCCTGACCACCCCCTCTGCCACGACGGCTTTAGGAACAAGGGGCCTATGGCCAATCAAACTCAGGGTGCCTGGCCTTCTGCCAACATGGGGTTTGTAGGAGGACCCAGGGTCGATTTCTTCACGTGGAACAGTTTGCCAACGCCCCGCTGGACTGAAGAAGTATTGCCATTGAGGGAAAAAGGACCTGGGTGAATCATCTCAGATGTTTTCTGCCGCCTAATTAGAGCAAAAGGTCTGTAAACCCCCTCTAAAAACAACCCTGCTGGCATGATACCCGCATCCTTGCTTCTATACTCGGGTGTGAAAGCTCACCCCGGGCGGCCCGGGAATGCTGATAAGAGCCCGTCAGGGCCGCCCAGGCCAAGGCCGGCATTTTCCGCTGCATGACAGCCTGTGACCCTCACATCGGGAGGAGCGCGCTTCCCCCCAGGTGAGAAGGACAGAACCGGGGCCGTGCACCCTGGTGCCGAGCAGGGGAGAGCGGCGGGCCGCATTACCACCTCGAGGGCCCTGGCCACCGCACGCCGGGGGCCGCTGCTCCCTCCGACACGTCCCAGACACTGCAAAGGCACATGAAAAGGCGTGAGGCCAGACGGCCCTCCTCAGGGCACAGGGGCCACACCAGGAAGGCAGGCCCCCAACTCAGACAAGGCGAGGTAGTGCCGGTGTTTCTGACCCAAGCTCCAGGACCAAAGCGTCGCTGGGTCTGAAAAGTTCTAATCCTGTGGACCTGCCTTTAGAAACGGGCTGGGGACAGGGTTACGCACCGCCCCTTCCTCCCGCAGACGCCGTGGGGCTCAAGGCCCGGCGCTGACACCTGCCTGCTCCCAGCCTTGGGCTAGTCCACGAGCCTCTCCGAGCCTCCGCTTCCCGCCCGGCTGCGGGGCGGGCTGGCCGCGAGGATTACGTGTGTTAACGTCGACGCTTAACACGCAGCAAGCGCCAGACAGCTCCCGCGGCACGAACGATGGCACTTTCCACCCGGTGGAGGGGGCTGTGCCAGGCCTCTGGGGACGGAGGCTGGGGACACGGCGGAAGTGACGTCATCAGAAGGGTAAACTCAAAAAGCAAAAACCGTACAAAGGCCACCATCATACGCTGAACCGCGTCCCTCTCAAACTTCCACGTCAAAACCCTCACCCCAGTATCTCAGCTCTATGTGGGGACGCGGCCTTGCAAGGGGTGCCTCGGTTAAAATGGGCTAGGACAGGGGACCCTACTCCAATCTGACCAGCGTCTGTACGAGAGAAGAACTGGACGCCAGGGGTGCACACACAGGGGACAACCACGGGAAGACACAGCAGGAAGGCCGACGAGAGACCGCAGGAGAAACCAGGCCCGCCCACGCCTGCATCTCGGATCGCAGTGCCGAGGATGCAGGGATAAATCTCTGGAAAGTCGCCTGAGCTGGGGTGCTTTGCTATGGCGGCCCCCGCTGACCCCAGCTGATGCATAAAGCCACATGCGTTCCCGATTGCCCAGGGAAGGGTGCGGAGCTTCGGAGGCACCTCCCGGCAGGTCGTAGGCCCCTCCCCCAGCCCACAACCCAGTTCTCGCCAGCCCGCAGCGTAGAACTCCACCACTGCCCTATTTCACATTTAAACCTGAAACTGCAGGGACCTTCCAGGCTGACCCGAGGTGATCCACCTTCTCAAAATCCTCCCAGGGCTGCCTCCCCATCACCTTCAGGGGCTCAGGCCCTAAAGGGGCCCAGCACCCACCCTCTGGCCACATATACACCTGCCTCTCTTTGCACAACCGATCCCTACCCGTCTGCAGAGACCCCAGTGCCTGTCCCCCGGGCTCGCCCGTGACACCCCCGGCAGATGGGGTGCATTTCAGGGCTGGGGCTCAATCACGTCTGCTCAAGGAATGATCCGAGGAGAGTCCCCACCAAGGGTCTGAGGGGCTCACGGGGCTTTCGGAGGACACGGCCAGGCAGTCCCAAGCAAGGGCTGATGGAAGACAGCACGGGGCCCCGCCTGGAGAGGGGACGTCACGGTGCCGGAGGTCAGCAGGAAGGAGCTGCCAGGAGCTGGACCTGGTCAGTGAGGGAGGAGCCCTCCCCCAGGAAGCAGATCCAGGATGGAGGACAGGGGGCCTTCCCAGAAAGCACATATGACAGAGGGCAGGGAACAGCGACCGCCGCTGGGAGGGACAGCCCGCCAGAAAGCCCGCGCCGGCGGCACTCACCGATCAGCGTCTTCAAGCACTGGCCAGAGGCGGTGTCCCAGATCCGACTGCAACGCAAAAATGGCAAGTTTTCACAAAGCAAGTCAGGACAAGCAGCTCGAGGCATTCCGGCTCCTAAGCAAACCCTGATTTTGAGACTAACACACAGTGAGCCATATTTCAGTTTTCTTTACTGTTCCGCTCCATCATTCCTGCGGCAACGAGGTCCCCCGGCCCCCCGGGGCCAGAACGGGTGCCGCGCGCACCGCACTCCCGCCGCGCTCACAGGGCCCCGCGCACACAGGGCCCCGCGCACACCGCGCTCCCGCCACGCTCACAGGGCCCCGCGCACGCCGCGCTCACAGAGCCCCGCGTGTTCTCATGCGCTCAGCCACAGGAGGTGTGGTCACCGTGACGGGGACAACAGAGGCCACGGCCGAGGGCGCCTGGAGCCCAGCCTGCTCTCCGGCACGAGCAATCCAAGCATGCGGTTGCTCGGGAGTTTCCGCACAACTAGAGCATCGTATGGTATCTTCCGGATGTTCCTCTAGTTCAGGAGCAAGAGAACGTACTCGAGGAGCTGCTGCCCCAGAACGGACATGCCAGTTCGAGCGTATCTGTGACTTCCGTCCACGCAAACGTCTTCAGCAGCAGACGCGCGTCGCCTGCCCCTCCACAGCACAGATGCCCAGCAGCGGGGACACTGGCTCACAGGGTGCCACTTGACCTTCCTAACGTCCTCTCCCAGCTTCCCACCCCCGCCGGGGGACGCCCTGGCCCAGGACGCTATCTCGCATCACTGGCCGTGGGGCACACTTCCGAGCTGCTCTCTAACTCCCTGACCGCTGGGAGTGGGCACAGGGCCGGCGACCTGCTCCTAGGACCGGCTCCGCTCTGCCTGCCCCACCAGGCCCTTCTTCTGGGAGGGGACCCCCCCACCCTGGCACCAGGCGCTGCGTCGCGTCCTGCAACAGGCACCCGTCGGGGCTGGTGCTACAGTGACCGGGCCTCGGGTTTGCTGTCCAGGCAACAGCAGGCCCCCGGCCGCCGGTTCTCCTCACCCTCCCAGCTGCAGCTCGACTACATTCCCTCAGGTCCTAAGTCTGCTTCCTCTCGCTGCAGAAAGGCCGAGGGGAGGCCCTCCGTGGAACTGCCCAGTCTGCCAGGCCAGGGTCCCCACTAGGGGATGTGCACACACCCCGTCCTCATCCCCCAGCTCGCTGCTTCCTGACCCTTTAGTTGCACTTTGTCATTTTCCCCACGTGGTCCTCCTCTTCCCTGTTAGACGTATCCTAGGTTCCCTCACGTCTCTGCCCGTTCCTGCGCGTCTGCTCACTGCGGACGCCCAGTACCGGGGAAGGCTGTCCGTTTCCAAACCTTCACCTCCCCAAACACTCAGTCATGGTTTGTAACCAGCAGGGCCTGGCGGTTCAGAGCCAGGGCGCCAGAGCCCGCCGTGTGACACAGATTCCGGCTGCCACCCACCCACGCTGCTGGGGACAACCAGCGAGACTTCAGCCTGCCTTGGCTCCCCTCCTGCCGAGCGGGGATGGCGAGGCTGGGGTCGGTGCTGATCAAGTGCCGTGTCCATGACTCCTAACTCTTGAAAAACAGACCCTCTACAAAGAGATAAAGCTCTATCCCGTTAACCGGGAGCTCCAAACACCCTGAATAAGGGGCAGATGGGCCTGGTTTGCTCCTGATTTAACTAGAAACGTTTTTAGCACATTACTGCATGTTGTAAACGTTACAAAGCTTCTGGCTAACGGTTAGCAACACCGTTAGTCTCCACTGGGGGTGCCTGCCCGGCCTCTGCCGGTGACACGTCATGGAGGTTTGCCTTTGTTGACACAATTCATCAGATTACAGACTTCCTGACGTCAATCACGCTATCACAGCCCTCTCACAGTTCGAGAAACCCACGTGGTCGTGGACTACTGTTTTCTGAAGCACTGCTGGAATCACCTTGCAAACGGTTCCTTTGGAATTCTGACATCGATATTCATGAGCGAAGCGTCCTCCGTGGATTTCTTTACAGACTCACTGCGGAGCTTGGGGAGGAGGGTCACACTAGCTCCATCAGGGGCATCAGATCAGGGGCCCCCACCTTGTTCTGTGGTCGGATCAGCTTCCCAGCCTTGGAAGCCCAGGATCCAGCTCAGCTCCACTGACCGTGAGCAGACCTTCCTCAGCCAACTCAGCAAACAGGAGCTCCCCGAACGTGCCCCGTTGTCCCCTTCCCTCCCAGAGCCTGCTACGTCTGCACCCGCTGCCTCCACCCTGCTCATCTGCCCTGTTTCCTTACTGGAGCTGCGCAGGGTTAACGACTGGGCCGGCCTAAGTACACAGCTTTTTAAATTTTCTCTTCCTTCTCCCTCTTCTGTAGAAAGCTTTCAGAGCCTGTCCATGGGCAACCCCGAGATCGTTCCAGGCTCGCGGGACACAACGTATGCTGTGCTGCACGCGCAGCAAATACACAGCCACGGCGTCGCTCGGGTCCGGACGCTCTCCTGTCGACGTCTAGACGCGACGCGTCCTGCCTCACCGTCCTCGCGGCCCAGGCCCCGCGTGCGCTCGGGGCGGCTGTGCGGCTGGGGTGCACAGGCCTCTCCCGCCAGCTCTGCGTCTCCTCGGGGGCGGGGGGGGTGACGACACACGCTCCATCTGTGAGTCCCGCTGACTTGGACGCTGCTGTGCTCTGCGCCCGCCGCCGCCGTTCGCCCACCCTTTGGTTTCCCACGCAACCTGACAGCCCGCAGCGAGGGGTCCAGCTGCCGCGATGCCCGGCGCAGCGCGTTTCTCTCCTTCCGTGGCGTTTTCATTAGATGATTTATGTTACCCCCCTTCCTCCTTCTTGTTTCCTTTTTGCTAAATATAGACTGATTCCTAGCCTTGCTTTCGTTCTCCCGCGTAATTGGGAAGCTCCTCTCGGGTCATCACGCAGCTGGGGGCCACTGCCCACCGGCCTCCCCGCAGTGAGCAGCGAGCACACTGGACGGGCAGGAGGCTGTCCCTGCCCGCGTGCCCCCGTCACGGCGTCGGCCGACTTAAACGGACATTTCCTTCTACACCCACTCTCATGCCTCCGACAGAGTCCTCAGCACTGAGGTTACAAACTCCGAGCTGTCCGAGCATTACTCAGTCAGGCTACACTGCACATTCCACATGAAACCACGTCCCCCCTTCCTCCTCACCTCCTCTGTGGCGGGATTTCCACGCCGCATCCTCCACGGGACGTGAGGCTGGTCCTGGGCCCGCGTGCCCCCCGTGCCCACAAGGAGCGGAGTCTGGAGCAGGAACGCCTCCCCGGCCTCCCCGCACCAGCAGCGCCCCCTCCGGCCGTGCGTCTGTCCGTCTGCCGCAGCCCACGACAGCAGAAGCCCCTCGCGGGGACAGGCTTCCTCCTGCCCCGTTTTCACTGCTGTCCCCCGGAGGCCAGAACACGGCCTTTGCACAAACGGGCGCTGAGTAAATGAAGTAAATGTCTTCACTTACCAGAGACCATCGTAGCTACTTGACACTATCAAGGATCCATCCCGATTAAAATGAACCTGAGAACAGAGTGGAGGAGAAAAGACACTTACTTCCAAGTGGTCCACACAGACTACGTGGCCCTGCCCACCTGAGTGGCCCCCTACTCACAGGTGCCCTTAACAAACACACGCCGTCTTGCTAACACTGACGAAGCAACGGAGCCGCCACGCGCTTCGAACTCTACGGATTTCCTGCCAACGCTGACGGATACTCGAGTGACACGGATAAAGTGATTTTTGCCAGGTGTCTCAAGCAACAGGCCCTTTGTTTCACGATGGATAACTAAACTTAGAAGGAAAATCAACCCCGAACACGTCTTGAGCAGCTAAATCGCTTACTACAAAATGTATCCTTGAAAAGAAACAAAGGGGACCAAGTGACCAAGCCCAAGGGAGAAGAGGCCGGGCCTGGAGAGCCCATGCCTGCGTGCATCTGCTGCTGCCATGGAGGCGGCCTGACCAGGGCGACCTGGCCGAAACCCACCTCCCCTGACCTCACATTAAACCAAGAAAAACCCACCTGTCGGGTACCCACCGGAAGAACGCACGCAGGCGCGTCCCCCTGCCTGCCGCGAGGACCGGGAACCTCAGGCACCCAGGCGCCGACATCCAGGCTGCTCTGAGCCCCACACCTCAGAGCGGGGGTGATGCCCCCGTGGGCTGGTCCCCCGGGCACAACCGGCCTCCGCTCCCCGCACCTCTGTCACCCGGGGGCCCAGCGCTCTCCACCCCCGTGGCCACACACACCTCCGGCAGCCGACAAGCCCCAGTCTCACAACTAAACCATCTTCGAGTTTCTTTCCTGCTTTCCCGGTGGAATCCCAGCGGAAGTAAAGGAACCACGATGTCAGATGAGACTATCACCAACTTCTACCTTTTTTATTTGAGTCCCGGGCAGAGTTTATCCAGGATAAGCCTTTTTATAACAACTAGCACCTTGCTGAAACCGGCTCGCTCCCTGCTACCCGTGCCACGTTTTCCACGTGAGACTGCATGGCACAGGGGCTGGGGGTGGGCCCGTGGTCGCCTGCTGGGTCAATTGGCCTCCACCCTGGCGCCACCACCCGACCAGCCCAGTCTCTCCGGCCGCGGGGCTGCCCATGTGGCTGCATCCGCCCGACTCACAAGGGCCAAGCTGCCTCCAGACACTGCTGGATGTCCCCAGCGGCCAAGCCACGCGCCCAGGAGCACCCGAGAGCTCGTTCCACTGAGCAGCAGGCCCCAGAGCACACCACAGACACACCCTCGGTGGATGCGGGTGACGCGGGGCCAGGAGACACGGAGAAGCTGGGGTCTAGACTCTCGGGCCCCACCCGCCACAAGGACAATGCTCTAGTAGCTGCAGCAGGAAGGTTAACAGGTGGGATGAACTTGGCTTTATTTAACCCAAAGTCTCTACGGTCCCACCCCAACACGTGACCAGTGTCGAAGTCACCCACGAGACACTTCTGGCTCCCTTTGGTCCCACGGAAACGTCGAAGGCTGAGCACGCACAGCACACCTGGCGCTCACGGCGGGTCTCGATTGGGGCTCCCAGCACTTCACGGGCTGCACCACCGCGCGCGGCTGGCGGCCTCTGTGCCGGACCGCTGGGCCCCGCATGCTCTCCAGGAGACACTCGAGAGGCTCTTCTGTTGTCCTTCCATCCCTGCCGCTGGTTTTGGCAGGACAAGTTCGCAGGCCAGCTATTTAACCATGACCACCCGCTCGTCAGCCCCTCAAGGTAACAGTCTTTCTAACTCGCTGCCGCCTGTCCAACCACGTTCTCCCTTTCTTTGGGTTTGCAAAATACTCTATCACGGTCCATTGTACCAGACACTAACGAGTTGGCATGGGTCCCCGGAAGCTGCCATGCCAACCTCATTCTTTGCCTTGTTCCCAACCACATCGGGACCTCCCCACTGGCAAACGCAGCTTGGGTTTTCCATCCCACCAACGGTCAGGTGCGAAAGGCAACAAGGCGGCCCTACACATCCCCACAGTCTAAACGTACGCACTATGAAGACACGAAAAAGGCAACAAGTCAGACCCTAAGGGGAATGCCAAGTCCGCACTCAGATGACAGTCACTCAGAGACCTCCCTCCGGCGGGGGGGAGGGGCACACCTGGCAGACAGGTGAGCTCACGTAAAAGCAGCGAAGCAGGAAACAGGGTGAGTACAAGGAAAATCCACAGGCCGAGTGGCTGCAGCGAGGGCCGCGGGATGAGACGGGCAGGAGGGCCCTTTCGGTGAGGAAGCTAATGCAGGTGGAGTCTGGGCGAGAGAGGACGGGGGCCACTCAGGTGGGAGGAAGGGCGGGGATGGGGCAGCCAGCGGAGTACCCGCCGGGAGGCTTCCAGCTCCCAGCCGCATCTGCTGGAAAGCTCAGTGTGCCTCCTTCACACGACCGTGACCGCCAAAAGTTCACCCACAGAACGGCGCACCGCGGGGAAAGCTGTCCAACAAAGATGCCCACTGCACTCCTGGCCGTGCGGTGCGACTTACAAGCAAACACCCGCCGGGGTGACTGGCGCAGTGTGCCCACTACCCCCCGGGGTCTGGGCACGGACACCACAGATGCCCAAGAACCCCTCCCAGGGGGCCGCACGGCAGCTGTGCTCCACCCCCACCACTTAGAGGACATCCGGTGAAAGACACGGATTTTTAAAAAACCGGACAGCCTCAGGGGGAGGCAGGGACTAGCAGTGGGCCTGGAGGGTGGGGGCTCAGGAGACTGTGACTCTCTCTTCGCTACCTCTGTTTGCCTTTTCTTAAAGGAGTACATTTCACTTCAGTGGGAAATGCAAACTTTACAAACCCTATGGCTGCTCAGGCTGAGTCCCCCCGCCCCCCAACTCGCACTCCTGCGACTCCCCGCCTTCCTTCAGCTCGCTTCCCAGGTCCTTCGCACATTCGCTGCCGTGCTCTCCTCGGACTGGGAGCCCACAGCGGAGGGGAGAGCACCAGTCAGGCCGGGCCCCGTGTCCACAGCGCACCGCCTTCCTCGGAGCCCCAGGCGCTGGCCAGGACTGTGGGCGGCAAGGGCCCCTGGAGGCCACTGCAACCAGCGTGCGATACGTGTCCTCTACGTATCCAGGCTCTGCAAGTGGTCTCAGCTGGGCAAAAAAGCCCTTCCAAGGCTGAAAATGTTTCAAATCACTCACCTACACGATTTCAGAAAGTGAAAAGGACCATCTGCTCAGTAAGAATAAGCACACTGTTTACACGATCCCTTCCCCTTTCCAAAAAAAGGCAAACTTGGCTAAGAAACAAGCCCAGGCTCTCTGCTGACAAAGAAAGGAATCTCCTGGCCACTTTCAAGTGGAGAGGTTTGTGATACAATGGATACTTCAAGCACGCACACTCATCTTGCACACTGCTGGCGTGCACACAGGCAGGACGCGGAGCACACACAGGACACTCGTGGGGCCCCGCCCTCCACTGGCTCTCGCCCTCGGCCAGGTCATCTCGACCTCCTCCACCACCACCCCAAGATCAAAGCCAGCTCCACTCCAAACTCACTTCCCAATGCATGGCCCTCTTCTAGGCCTGGCCGCCCTACCTGTCCCACAGGATTCAGTTTCGGGACACCACACCCAGGCCCTCGCCTGCCTGTCCTTTCACAGGCCCAGGACAGGGAGACCGTTCTCAGGGTCCCCAGTGTCCCCTCCCTGGCCATCACCCTGTCCTGCTGCGCGGTGTCCAGGGTTCAGTGGGACTTACAGCTGAGACCGGGTCCGAGTGTGCAGGCAGAGTCTTGAGACACTTCCCTGTTTTCACGTCCCATATCCTCACGCTTTCATCAAACTGAAAACAAAAGAAGAGGTAAGGCCATTCCATACGGAGGAGGAGATGACCGGTCCGCTGGAACCCAAGACCTGCCACCACCAGCCCCTCGTCCCCCAGCACGACAGAGAAGACTCAAGGCTCAACTCCCAAGCTCCTGGCTACAAAGTACCACCCCCCACGCCCGGGGGCATCGCACTTACAGAGCCCGAGACGATGAGGTTGGACTGGGGGTTGAAGTTACAGCAAAAGACGTAGTTACTGTGCCCCTTCAGGGTTTTCAGACACTTTCCCTAAAACCAAGTATTGTCAGACTAAGTTACTCCCAGTGGTTATTTCAACACCAAGCCCACAGCGGCCCGATGGCACATCTCCCACCAAGCGGGGCCGCCCATGACCAGCTGGTCCCCGGACCGCCCTCGGACTCCCACACCGTGCCCCCTGTCCACGCACAGGGGCTCTGCCGGGAGGGAAGCAGCTTACCGAGCTCACGTCCCAGATCTTCAGGGTTTTATCATCTGAGGCGGAAACAAGGAGGTTGGAATCTGACGACCAGGCCACATCTGATATCCCCTGGGGAACAAAAACACAGGGTCACCACCTTGACGGGACAAAATGCAGTGAACCAGCAAAGGTCAGAACATCCGTCTAAAGATAAATAAGCACATGGCTCCACTATCCAAACCCTCTAGCTACTCCCGACCCCACAGACAGAACACTACACGGTCCCCAAAGGAGAAGCGTGTTTTCCTGCAATCACGATGAAACTTTTCTGGGAAGGTCAAAAGTATTTGCTTAAAAAACAAGAGGCAGGGACGCCTGGGTGGCTCAGTCGGTTAAGCGGCTGCCTTCGGCCCAGGTCATGATCCCAGGGTTCTGGGATCGAGTCCCACATCGGGCTCCTTGCTCAGCAGGGAGCCTGCTTCTCCCTCTCTCTCCCTCTGCTTGTGCTCTCTCTGTCAAATAAATAAAAAAAAAAAAAAATCTTAAAAAAAAAAAAAAAACAAGAGGCAAACAACTATCAAAAAACTCGGGTTGGGGGGGGAGCTTAGATCTTAACCTGATGAACCCTGGGGATGGGCCCCACCCCCTGGACCAGTGGAGCTACAGCGGCCCACCAACCTCAGCATGCAGGGCTCACACCTACCAGCTTGTGACCAGATATGGTTTTCTCGAATTTTCCGTCATACGCTCCCCAAATTTTAATGAGTTTATCAGCAGCTGAAAGAAAGGAAGACAAAGGAAATGGGGTGCTTCAGTCATCCTGAGTAAAAATCTGGGCTTCCCACAACAAGTGCCCTGGGAACAGTGTGAATCCCTCTGGAACCCACGTGAACAGGCTCCGTGCAGAGGGAACAGCCGGTGCTCGGACACCGGCCACCCGCGCCCTTCCCCTCTCCCCCAGGCCCATCACTTCAGAGCAGCCAAGCACCCCAGTTAGGGCGAGGGGCAAACGGCTTGCTGCAATGCCCCAGCAGCAGCGTTAGGAAGCAAGCCCTCCCGCTGTCCCGGGCTTCTGGTTGCAGCTCCGACTGCCCCTGGCAAGAGCTGAGGCCCTGGTGATACGTACATGAACTTGCCAGCCACTCCCCGTTCGGGCTGAATTTCACAGAGGACACGGCTTTCGTGTGGCCAGCCAGGGTGAATTTTAGAGCATAGTTTGGTTTAACAGGGGTAGGCTGTTGAAGAGACAGTACCAGTCATCAAACAGTAGCCACTGTGCTGGTTTCAAGCTCAGACCCACCTCCTGAGCTCCAAATCCATATTCCAAGGGCCTACTAGACTCTCTGGAAGTCATCTTCCAAACCGGACAGGTTTAAACCTGGGCTACTTCCCCTCCACAGCTCTGCTTCTCGTGCAGCCCCCTCTTCAGTGCCCCCACTCCACCAGGCCAGCTCAACACGGACGCCCCTCAAGGCCTCACCCCACCCTCAACGAGACTGGAGGCACCATCTGACACGGCCGCAGCCTTGCTCAAAGGCCCACGTGTGCTGCCTGGTGTCCACCAAAGGGGTTGGCAAACCTGCCTGGGAACCAGAATTGTGGAACCAGGGAGGGGGCTTCGTGAGAGGCTTTCTGGGTCCCGCAGAGAATCTTACAATCGGGACCAAGGATCTATGTTTTTGATAAAGCCCCCTCCCCAGGGAACAGGTCTGGGCATCCCCAGCATGGTAAACAAGCACCGAGTAGGTATGTGCTCGATGAATAAAAACGCAGTGTCTGAGGGAGAAGCATCTCCGAGGAGTGTTCGGCCCAGGCGCCCCCTGACAGTTCCCCCAGAGCCCCCAGGGACATGCCTTGCTCTGTGCGGCCGAGGAGGAAGGGGTGGGCTGTGCTCTGGCGGCCTCTGTCTCTGGCTTCTTCTCCTCCGTTGCCATGGCTCTAAAGCCCACCAGGTAGGGGGACGCGGGCAGAGGAGTTCACAGCTCCAGTCGAAGACTCCCAGTGCAAAGAACTGTCTGCTAATCGAAACCTACAGGGGGGACTGAGGCCAATAAACAAACCATATTTTACAAGTTAATTCCCAGAAAAAAGGATGAAAAACCTTTGCCCACCTCGCTTGGCCCCGCAGCAGACACACTGTTCCAGATGAACCTATCCTATCTGTGGGGCTAACTCAGCATTAACACTCTTTAGATGCTAAGACACCCTGCCCAGGCCCCTTTTGTCAACGAAATCCAAGGCCCCACCTTCAGGGGTGCTCCCTACTGTTATCCTTGTCAGTAGGAATGCAGCCCAGTCTAGGCAAACAAAACACAATTTTCTTCAAAGAGCCCTTGAAACGTAAAAAAAAAAAAACAAACAAACCAAACCAACCAAAAGTGCAGGAAGACTGAGCTTCAGGGTGTAGAAATTTGGGAACTCATCCAAATCCTCACAAGTGATGCAACAGGGCTTAACTGCCATGTTTGAAAATATACAAGAGGAGACCCCCAGTGCCCTGCGCCTCCCGGGGGCTTCCCTGTCGCCGGGTGCAGACACAAGGCTGCCTCCCGAACCCTAGCAGCTCAAAAGGCGCCCTGTCCCTGGTGAGGCGACTACAAGACGCGGCCGGGAAGCGCGACCCGGGCTGGCCGTGCCTGCTTGCTGAAGCCTGAAGTGTACACGGATCGGCTGCAAGCAAGCTGGCGCGCTGCAGGAGGGGAAAGACTGCAGCTCAGTTAGGTTTCAGCGTGACAATGGGAGCTACCCGAGCCGAACAGCGAGCGACTCAGTTTGCTGTAGCACAGGATTCCAGAACCTGGATGTGTCTCCTAGAAGCACACCTGGTGACTCTGAAACGGGTTGGGGGGCGGGGGGAGCCACCACGGACAGCATCCTCGCAGACATCGCTGGCCATCCAACCCAGAAGTGTGCACCACCGTTAATCTAACGAGTTTACAGCGTAAATTCTAGCTTGGCGCTTAAAACTGAAAGCCTGCATGACTCCTTGTCACACCAAGGGAAAATGGAAGCCATCAAAAAAGACCATGTCTCAAAGTCTTCATCCAAGAGGAGGGAAGAGAAATGACAGTGCAACACAGCCGTGCAGAGCACAGATGTGGCCCCTGCTGGCTACCTGTAGCAAGGACCCCTACCCAAGGATGGATCGTGCTGCACCCAAAGCCCAAGTACTAGAGCGGGGAGGGGCAGGTCACATAATTGCACCCAGGGACAAAAGTGCTGGCCCAAAACTGGTGCTCAGTAAATGGTAGCTGCTTGGTGATTAAATTTAGTGCAACCTGGCAGTGCCAATTAACCCAAGTGCTGCCCTCCCCTAGGTGGGATGGACAAGTGGGGTGGGGGGAGCTAAGGAAGACAGCCGGAAAGACTTTCACAAAACCTAACATATGAAGAAGGTATCAGCAGGAGCTAAGTGAGGTGTGAGGGAGAAACAGCAATGGAACAGAAGAGGCTTCCTCTGGGGTAAACAGGGCAGCTCAGGGAGCCCAGAGCTGCTCCTTTTAACATAAAAATTGAGACCCACCAGGAGGTGGGGTGTGACTCCCAGCAAACTACCTGCCCTCAGGTGAGGACCAGGGAATACATCAGACCATCTCACAGAAAAGGTGTCGAACCCCTCCCAGCTCAAACCCAATCCGCCAGTCCCTTGGGCTAGCAAAGCATTAACATGCAAAAAATCAGGGGGACCCTAAAGAAGACAATTTCTTGACTCAAGGCCCCTGGTTTCCACTTGAGAGGGAGAAAAGCCGTGCATTTTCCATTAACACTCAGGTGATTCTGGGGAAGCAACTGGACGGCAGGTTAGGGTCTGGCTCCTCAAGGAGTCCAAGAAGGTAAAGGCAACTGTGCCGTGGGGAAGGCCTCCAGAGCACATGCTACCTGCCCCCTCTCGACACTCACAGGTCTCTCACCCAGGTGCGCCTGACCACCCAAGGCTGAGCCTCCCAAACCTGAGCGCTCGCCTGCACTGCTTGTAAAATGCAGCTTCCCGGACTCCACCCCAGAGACTGGGCCCACAGGTGAGGTAACCTGATGACTTGCAGGTGGTCAGACCAAAAGAGTGGGGGGGAATGCCTCTCTCCCCCCCTGTCTGCAGCCGGCTTCCATCCTAGCTTACCTATCTGCCTTCTAGGGGACCGGGCCAACCTCAGAGGCAGCGTCTGGCACAGCACCTGCCAGTGTGTCTGCAGGGCTTGATAAACGGACCTGGGTGGGTAGAAACCGGTATGAGGAGGCTAGTAGGGAGCGTCTTGCCATCAGCCAAAATGGCTCTGGCACACCAGACTGGAGGTGGTGCGAGGCGCTATGGAAGGAGCCGGGGTCTCGCGGCGGGAGGGCGAACCGCACCTGGGGAGCCCGGCTTCTCAGGGGAGAGACAGGGCCCGGCTGCCTGGGCTGAGGGCGAGCAGCAGGTCGGGGGAGGGGGCGTTTCTGCAGAAGAGGAGAGCAGGCTGGTCTGCGCGCCACGGCCAGGCACCAGTCGGTGGGTCTGGGGTCTTTCTTTGGACGAGCAGCGGAGAGCAAGGGGAGACGCGCGCTGGCTGCTGGAATAAGTCGCAGTCCCCGGGCTGAAGGCTTGTCACCCGGCCGCAGGGGGAGCGGAAGCTGGGGAGTGGCCGCACGGGTGGGCGCTGGGGGGGTCCGCGGGGAGTACGCTTGGGGAGGGGCGCCGGGACCCGAGTACGGGGAGGGGGCCGCCGCCGCCGGGGGCCGGGCGCGAACGAGGGGCGCAGAGCGGGCACCCGGAAGGGAGGCGGTGGGGGCGCGGGGCGCCTGCACGGGAGGCCCCGGCGGCGCTGGGCCGGGACCTGGGCCTGGCCCGCCGGAACACGTGCGGCGGCGGGGCGGCCCGGAGGGGCAGCCGGCGTCGCCCCCGCCCGCACCCCGGGTGCGGCCCCCGGGCTGGCGTCCTCGCTTACCTGCCGGCCGCGGCGGCGGGGCAGGCACTCGGGGCGTCGCGTCGCCGCCGCCTGGGCGGGAGCCGGGCCGAGCTGGACGAGGCGGCGCGGGGGGGCGCCGGCAGTGCGCGTGCGCGAGGGGCGGGGCGGCGGCGGGGCGGGGCGAGCGCACAAAGCCGGCCTCTCGGAGGGGCACTACGGGGAGCGGCGAGGGGCAGAATGCCTGCGGCAAGCCCAACGCCTTAAAGGGACGCTTGCGGAGCGCGCTTTCCTCTGCAAAGCGGTAACCTCAAAGTTGGCGGGTGTAGGTCGTTCTTCTCGTGCACTTTCTAAAAACGGAAGTATGATGATACCTCCAGGAAAGTGCCAGTGTGCCCCTCGAAAGTTCACCTCCTGAACTCGGCCTGCAGCGGCGCCCCCAGGAAGCAGCAGGGCTCGCCCCTGGGAGTCGAGGGGCGGCAGGTCCCTGACGTTTCTTGTGGGACCCTCACTCAGGGACCGCGGCCCCCCTGCCCCGTGGCGCACGCAGCTGACGGCGGCAGCCAGAGCGTGCACAGCTGCCAGCGCGGGCTGGGCTCCCCACGCATGCCTGGCACCTCGGCCGATAGGGCCCCATTCCGCCCCCCTCCGGAAGCGAGGACCCTGAGCCCGCAGAGCTGGGGGCGCCGGCCCCCGCACTCCGCCTCCCGGCCCCCCAGCCCTCCCGCATGGCCGGCTGCCCGCCCGCAGAGAGCCCCGGTCAGGGACAGTCCGCACTTGCAGTCACCGCGTGCAGGCAGCTCTGCTGTCTGCAAGGTGGGGTCCCAGACGGTATGTCACCGCCAGCTACAGATGAGGAAGGGGAACCCCTAGAGGGGAGGGCTCGGGCGAAAGGAGAAGCTGGAGCCCGTGTTCTGGCCCCAAGTCCTGTGCATTCTCGTCCGCCGCCCGCACTCCCGCTACCCATGTGGGTCTTACAGTCTTGGAAGTGGTCTTGGTCTCCCCAGCCCCGCGGCCCCAACCCAAGCCGCATACCCTGCAGTCTCATTTCCCAATTAAAGATGGAAACACTGAATACGTCCCAGGAACCCGTGCCAACAAAAGGACAGCATTTGAAATGGAAATGCCCAAGGAACAAGGTGTGTGGTTATCAAGGACACAGGAGCTGAGACAGGCGCTCCAGGGGCCCAAAGTCTCTGGCCCTGGCACAGCTCTGTGTGGATCTCTGTGCCTGGGAGCCACCTTTGTTACAGAAGTTAACAAAACCAGCGCGGGATGAAGAAGGACGTCTCCCTCCACCTGGCCACCTGGCCGCTTGGGCCAGAACCTGAGCCCATCATGGACACCCCTCCATCACCTCTTGGCTGTCTCAGCCATCCATTCCTCTCCATTCTTGCTCCAGGTTTTGTCTTCCAGAGGGCCTTTTCCAAACCTTTCTGAAGCACAGTCAGAACTAAGACCCCCGACGCTGTAATGTGTCACCCCCTGATCTAAGCCTCAGAGCCAGCTTCCCATTGCTCTCATGTCCAAATCCAACATCTGCTGGTGGAGTTTACCAGACTCCCCCCTCTAGCCTAGCAACACCCCTAATCCATGCACCCCAGATCCCAGCCCCAAATCAAAAATACCTCCAACCCTCCGTACCCCAGAACTCAGAACTCAAACCGGGTTCCCAAGGAAATTGGTCTTGCTTCCCTCCCCCCAGGAGACAGAGCCTTCCCGTGAAAATGAGGAAATCCTGTTAAGTGCTCTTGCAACCCATCCTTGCAATCATAGCTAAAATACTGCAACCAAATGACACAGCAGGTAGAGCAATTTAGCAAAAGCAGGAGATTTGCTTTATGGGCGAAGTTTTAAATCCTTTTATATCCCTTCAGAAATGTGGTCGGGCTCAGAAAAATCACAGGTAGAAATGGAAGCGAGGATAAAAGCCACAGAGAAGGGGAGCACATTTTGGAGATTTGTTTTTTCCAGAACATTAAGTGTGCTTTGGCCAACGGGAACTAGTTGGTAAATGAACCTGTTTCCATGAACAGTTTTTATAAAGACAACGTTTCTCAAGACTGTCTCATCAAGCAGAGAGTTTGGACCTGTCTGGGCACCCGCCCCACTCGCCCAGGTCCCTCCACCAGGCACACTACAGCACTCATGGCCGGTGGCGCTGGGAAGAGAGGAGGAGGAGGACGACGCGCGCCCGGAGGCTCCATTCTCTGCTAAGTTTGTGGCATGTGTTATCTCTTGCACCTTCACAACAAGCCTGTGAAGGGGGTGCCTTTATTCCTTTTCCCACTGAGGGAACTGAGTCTGAAAGGTTGAGAAGCTGCCCAAGCACCCTCAGGCAGTAGGCACAAGCATGGAAGTCAGTACTGCCTCCAGGCAGAGCACACACTCCCGGGCAGCACACTCACGACGCACACTCGGTGGCGGGGGGATGGATGGGTGGAGGCTGGATGGACACGTGGATAACCGATGGGGAGATGGATGAGTAAATGAGTGAGACGCACGTGCTGAAGGGAGAGCGAGCTGTGTCAATGGAAGCAGTCAGGTCAGCAAGGGTCAAGGATGGAGGCAGAGCTGAAACCGCCGACATCACTTTCTTAGAGGACACGAAGCTTTTGGAAAACCGTATTTGGTCACCCGGTGATAAAGATTTCACCAGGCACGGTGCACTGTCAGACTTGGGAGGGCTTGGCGGGAGGCGGCAGGAACGCTGTGTGCTCCCTGGTGTGGGGGGATGGGGGGGAAGGAAGCACTGGTCCTTTAATGGCCAAGCCCAGAGCTTTGGATTCCGATGGCAGTTGATGAGGGAGGGTTGTGGAAGGCGAGGAACAAGGGGATGCCTGGGACCCAGGGCTTCCAGGAGCTGTTCACCAGCTTTCCAGACTAGCCGGCCCACCTCTGCTGGGCCACCATTCCAGGGGGCTGCTGACACTACCCAGAGACCCCAAGGCTCCCACCAGCCCAGGTCAGTGGGGTTCGTGTGCATTCCTTTTCTCCTGGTAACTATGCCAGGGCAGCCGGTTTGGGAGACTTAGGTCCCCATTTCCCCTCCTTGGGCTCTGCTCTCCCTTCCCCTGCCCCTGCCCGTGGTCCAGCAGGACAGGTGTTTTGCCCAGCATCCCCTGGGTCCCAGTGGGCCTTCAGCTACCCTGAGTCAGAATGGCCACTCCCAACCCCAGACTCCAGAAAACCGTTTCTCATCCTGGCTGTGCTACCATCCTCTCCCTCCCCAGTCTGTTTCCCAGGTACAGAGAGAGCAGATAGGACTGGGTCCTAATGTCAAATTCCCTCCTTCTTGGGCCTTTGCCCAGTGTGCACCTCCCCCTTTCCCCTCCCTTCACTCCCTGGTCCATCCCTCCTGCAGGCTACTAAGCACCTCAGCCTCATTACCCTGCATCACCTCCCCTCCTGGTGCCACCCTCCCGAGGGGGACAGAGAGCCCAGTTTGCCTGGCCGTCCCATTTTAGAAATGAAAGCGCCCATTCCCTGCAGGCCCCCAGTGCCAGGGTAGCCGAGACAGTCACAGGCACCGTCCCCTTCCTCGAGGACACCAGGCTCAGCCCTAGGTTGCCCACAGTCCCTTCCAGTCCCTACCGGCACCGTGGCCCCGGACCCACGTCGGGGCCCATTCACTCGTCCACCACCCTCACTATGGGCTCACGGGAGCAGGGACAACCCGTTAGGGCCTCAGTGCCCACTGGGAGGGGCATACGGTAGGTACCCAATAAAGACCCTCTGAAGGAATGAATCCTGGAATATCTGCTTTCACTTCCTGCCGGATTTAAGTCTAACCTACCGTTGCTTCAAAGCCCCCTTCAATCTAGCTGCCCTCAGCTTCCACCCTATCCGGGCCCAGAGTCTCCCGGGAGGGCCCCCTCCAGGTGGTGCTGCGTGCACAGCACCCGTCTGGCCCCCAGGCCAGGCTGGGCGGGTCGCCTAGCAGGAATCCCTGGAATGCGGCTCAGACTTCCAATGCCAGGCCCCACCTGTTCCGGTCTGCAAATCCCCTCCCCACCTCCCGCTGGGCTAATCCCCCTGGTTAGAGAGGGGTCCCGACCAGCGAGCGAGCGGGGAGGATTCAGCTCCTGTGACAGGCCCGATGGAAATCAGGGGTCTGAAACACGGCTGGTTTCAGAGGCTGTAGATGGGGGTGGGGGTGGTATTAGGCACCAGTGGTTTACCGGGTCTTTTCTCCGGAATGTCAGTGTGGCTGCCAGCGATCCACCTGTGTGGCCCTGTCACGTCCAACTGTTTCCATTTGTCCAAGTTATTAACCCCCCCCGCAGCTGTTCTTCCTGAGCGCCTACTGTGTGCCCGCCCTCGCCAGAGGACGTCAAATGCGGTCTTGTACCTTCCCAAACGTGTTCGTAAGGTATTCTGATTTTTACAGATGAGGAAAATGAAGGTTCGGAGGGCCTCCTGCCTTGCCCCGGGCGACCCTGCAAGGAAATGACGCAAGAGCAGGGGCCTGACCCTGCTCTTCTGGCCCCAGAGTCCACCCCGGCACCCCCTTGTACCAGACCCGCAGTTCTGGGTGGTTCTGTGGGTTCTGTGGTTCTGTTGGCGGTTCCCCAGAATGCCCATAATCCTGGCGGCTTTGACTGTGGTCCGTCTCCGATGACGGCTGTGGCTCATTGCCCCAACGAGCACTTTCCAGTCTGTTCCCCCGGCCACAGAGAGCCCTGGTAGCACGTTTGGGCTGTCTCCGGGGCTTCATGACTGTGAACGTTTCTGCGGGACAAGATCCAGGAGCCCCGACTGGGTCACAGGGCGGGAACATCGGGGGACGGCCCTCACCTGGGCCTGGAAGCCCACAGGGTGAGGAAGGGGGCCCAGGAGCCAAGGCCCCAGCGCCCGCCTTTCTGGGTTCCCAGGCGGGCTGTGAATCCCCTAATGGAGGAGCCAGCGGCCTAAAATAGAAAAGCTGACACCGGGAAACACCAGGGGCCAAAGTCCAGGGGCTGTGCCCAGCTGCTCTCCCTGCCAAGTGCCGCGGGCTCCCGCCGTCCCTGGCTCCCCCAAGGAGTCTCGGTGGTGGCCCTTCTTTCTGCCCTCCCCTTCTCTCCAGGGTCTTTAAATAGACACACCCTCCTCCCCCAAGCTAAGGGCTGAGTGTTCGCAAGGAATGAAGACCAGGCTTCTCCCAGGCTGCCCGGAGGCCTGGGCTAACACAGCTGTCTCCTGTGTGAGCCCCACCTCGGGGGTCGGAGTTGGAGGCCTGGCCCCACCATCAGAGCCTGGAGCTCTCCGGCCGCAGGCAGCCGGGGCGGGTGCTGTCCTCTGTGCTTCTACTTTGGGAAGTGAAGGCAGGCTTGACACGGGGTCTGTTTGGTTGCCTGGGCCAGAGGAGGCGGGGTGTGGATAGTTCTGGAGAGTTCCAGGCCCAGACTTAGATTCCCTATCCATCGCGGGGTCTCATGTTAAAGCTGGCGGGGACCAACGGGGGAGGGACTACGAGGGTGGAGGAGGGCATTTAAAGAATAGAAACAGTGGTCCCTAAAACCGCAATGAGAGACCGCCCTCAGGGCCCATTTGGAACACACAGCCCCTGCGGCCCTTCCTCCCGGGGATCTCTCCCTGGGAAACGGCTGCAGGAGGCGGCTCAAGGCTGCAGAGGGTGTTCATGGCAACATTATTTATAATGACGAAGTCATTGGAGACACCGTGCATGTCTGTCTCTGGGGCAAGAGGTGAGTCGGCCATGCTCCATCTGCTGCTGGGACATTCTGCAGCCACCAAACGAGGTGGCTGGGGAGGTCGTGCCGTGAAGGGGCGGCGTGGCATTTTGAGAGTGAAGAAGCAAGTGATGGAAGAACGTGCATCGAATGATACAATTTCTGTGAAACCGCTCTGTGTGCAGAGAAAGAGGAAGAATCTGCAGGAGCAGAGGCTCTGGAGGGCGCCCCAGGGGAAGGGACTGCGGGGAGCCTCTTTCAACTTTGCTTGTATGTCACCCATATCCGTCCAACCCACGTCCTGCTTTGTGACTAGAGTAAGTAAGTCTGGGTCTCGTTCATTTCCACAATGGGAGAAGGACGCTGGGTGCAACTAAGCCATTGCAAATACTCTTATCTCCTGTCAAGCCCATTACTGGCCCTCACTCCCCCACCAGCACCCCCGGACAGGACCTCTGTGCCCAGGGCTGCCAGGAGCTGTGGACCTGAAGCTGGCCCCACGTGGTCCCCGCCCTCGGGGAGCTCTCTGCCTGGGGAAGGCACACCCATGCGCCAGTGGTCACAGAGCATGGTGCCAGGTTCTAGAAATAGGCTTCTAGCATGGGCAGGTGGGTTGATGGACAGTCAAGGAAGCCTTCCCAGATGGTGTTTGACCAGGGGCACCTGAAATGCAGGGTTTGCCCCCAAAGCAGGATGCAGGCATTTTGGGAGGAAAAACAGGCCACATAAAGGCCAATGGTGTGGGGGAAGCGAATGGGAGGAGGTTGAAGGAACAGGAGGCAGGAGGCTGGGCCTGGAAACATGAGTGGAGCCCAACCAGCAAGCAGAGGGAGAGCGTGATCTTCAGAGGCAGACCAGAGAGTCGGGAGATACTCAGAGCTGCCTGCACCCTGAGGCTGGAAGACAGCTCAGCTGGGATGTGCAGAGGATGACCTGGGGAAGCAGCCACTGGAGGCCCTTGGCTGCTAAGCCCCTCACTGGGCGAAGGGCATCTCAGACTTCAGGGCACAGCAGAATCCTATGGGCCTTACAATTCTAACTGGCCACCTGTAGGGTCCCGTGTCTAGTCCTGATGTGACTGGGACACTTGGAGAGTCCATCTTGCTGTCTCACCCATGGGCAGAGACCTCAGCCAGGCCTGGGGTCTCCCTTGCACCCCTAGCTCCTAATGCTGGCTCCAGCCTGGCTCTCCCATGCCACCCCATCCAGCCTCCATCTCTCCAGCGCTCTCAGATCCCCTGCCCAATGGCAAGCCTGAGGGAGGCCCCCTTTGGTCAGTATTCCCCTCCCCTATGCCCTGGGGGTAGGGAGGGCCTGCAGTGGCCCAGGCGGGGCTGGGTAGCAGCTGTGCCGGGGCTTGGGCCTTGTCCAGAGGGCTCCCGCTGTCCTGGAATGCACGTCCCTCCTTCCTCCTGCACTTCGGCCCTCGCTCCGGATGGTCTGTCGGGTGTCAGAGTCCACACCTGCCACAGACATCTTCCTAGTCTCCGTGAAGTGAGTCCTGCTGCCCACATCCAACTCTTAGCACTAGGAACCGCAGTGTGAGCATGATGGTTGATTTTTACGAGGCTCTGAGCTGCAGTGGCTAAAAGTCTGAGGTCTGGAGTCAGATACCCCCAGGCGCCTCCCTACATCTTAGTTTTCTCATCTGTAAAATGGGAATGGTCAGACCGACTCATGTGGGGTTTTAAGGATGCTTACACCAATAACATGGGACACTCAGTGCAGGGCCTAGAACCCAGGAAGCACTCAGAAGGTACAATTATTCTCAAATCTTTCTTTTCTCCTGTTCCTTTTGAAGTATGTCATAAAATTGAAGGGGGGAGTCTACACAGTTATGCGAGTCATGCACACGAATAGACCAGGGTCACCAGCACCAGCTTCGGGACTGTCAACTTCCAAACCCCCAGGTCCCCTCCCGCTGCCCCTTGGCAGTCAGATCCTCCCCCTTCCCTGGCGGTCACCAACCTGTTCCAGGTCCCTACGGTTTTTGTCTTTTCCAGAATGGTCTAGAAGTGGAATTACACAGTGGGTGACCTTTGAGACTGGCTTCCTTCAGGCAACATCATGTCTCTGAGGGTCACCCAGGTGGCCCTGTGTCAAGTCTGTCCTTTTTCACTGCTGAGGGGTGACCCCTTGCATGAACGGACCACCTTTAACGGTTCCCTTGCTCAAGGACATGTGGGTCATTTCCAGGTTGAAACGATCGTGGACAGAGCTGCTACCCACATTTCTGTAGACGTTTTTGTGTGAATATACACTTTCATTTCTCTTGAGGCCATACCGAGGAGAAGGATTGCTGGATCTTTTGGCAAAACTGATTTTCGGCTAGGGCGGGTTTTCTCGCCGCCCCTCCCCCATCCCTGCTAGTAGATCTGTAGTAGTTTCTCACTGTGGGTTTGCTGACAACACTTTTTTATTGTGGGAAAACACACATCACATAAAATTGACCATTTGGCCATTTTTTAAGCATATAATTTAGTGTGGCATTAAATACAGTCAGCACATTGTGCAGCTGTGAGTATAGTCCATCTCCAGGGCTTTTGCATCATCTTGAACCCCACTGGTGAAGCAGAAACTTCCTATTTCCAACTCCCCCATGCCCCAGCCCCTGGTAACCTCGCTCCTACTCTCTGTCCCTATAAATCTGCCTGTTCTAGGTACTTCATATAAATGGAATCATACAGCATTTGTCCTTTTGTGTCTGGTTCATTACCATAACATCTTCAAGGTTCATCCATATGGTGGCAAGTGTCGGGACATCATACCTCTTGATGGCTGAATAATATTCTGTGGTGTGCATAGACCACATTTTTTAATCCATCTATTGAGGGACAATTGAGTTACTCCCATCTTTTGGCTATTGTGAAAAGCTCTGCTGTGAACTTGGGTATGCAAATACCTGTTTGAGTCCCTGCTTCCCATTCTTTTGGACATTTCTTTTTTTTTTTTTTTTTTTTTTTTTAAATTTTTTTTTTTTTTAATTTTTTTTTTTTTTTTTTAAGGTTTTACTTATTTGCGAGAGAGAGAATGAGAGACAGAGAGCATGAGAGGGAGGAGGGTCAGAGGGAGAAGCAGACTCCCTGCCGAGCAGGGAGCCCGATGCGGGACTCGATCCCGGGACTTCAGGATCATGACCTGAGCTGAAGGCAGTCGCTTAACCAACTGAGCCACCCAGGCGCCCTCTTTTGGACATTTCACTATGGTTTTTATTTACAATCCTCCGTGGCTAATGGTGTGCTTGTTTGTAATCTCTGTATCTCCTTTGGTGAAGTGTCTGTTGAAATAATTTTGTTTATTTTTTTATATGGGTTGTTGGTGTTCTTATAGTTGAGTAGTGAGAGTTATTTCTAGAGTATGGACACCATCCTTCGTAGGACGTACGATTTACAAATGTTTTCTGCCAGTCTGTATCTCATCTTAATTCGCTTAGCTGAGACTTTCACGAAGCAAAGGTTTTTTTTAATTTCATGAAGTCCCCTCTATGATTTTTTTCTCCTATTAATTGTGTGTTTGGCATCATAGCTAATGTTCTGCCTAATCTGTGGTCACAAAGATTTTCTTCCAAAAAAGTCGTAATTTTGCATGATATATTCAGATCTATGATCCAGACTGAGTTAGCGTTTGTATTAGGGGTGAAGCATAGGTTAAGGCCCAACAATTTCTGCATCATGTACTTCAAAAGTCTGTTGTTATGTGCATAGACATCTAGGATTGTTATGTCTTCGTGGTGAATTGACACTTTGATCTTTATGTCATGTCCCTCTTTATCCCTGGTAGTTTTCCTCGCTCTGGACTCTACTATGACATTAATGTGGCCACTCCAGATTCCTTGACTTGTATTTGTGTATCAGTTTATCCTTTGATTTCTTAACCCACCTCTATCATATTTGAAGCTCATTATAGACAGCCTATTGTTGGGTCATGGATTTTAATCCATTTTGACAATTTATCTTTATTCTTTCCTGTGTTTAGACCATTTATGTTTTATTTTGTTGTGTAAAGAACACTTAACATGATATCTACTCTCTTAACAAACTTGTAAGTGTAAGGTCTATTATTACTGACTATAGGGAAGCCATTTGCATTTATTTTTTTGACAGATATTACAGCATTTTATTTTTATTTTTTTCTTCTAAATTTTTATTTAAATTCTACTTAGTTGACATATAGTGTAATACTGGTTGCAAGAGTAGAATTTAGTGATTCATCACTTACATACAACACCCAGTGCTCATCACAAGTGTCCCCCTTAATCCCCACCCCCATCTAGCTCCTCCCCCACCCACCTCCCTCCATCAACCCTCAGTTTCTTTTCTCTTTCTTTTCTCAGTTTCTCTTATGGTTTGTTTCTCTCTCTCTTTTTACCCCTTCCCATATGTTCATCTGTTTTGTTTCCTAAATTCTATGTATGAGTGAAATGATATGGTATTTGTCTTTCTCTGATTGACTTAATACACTTTAGCTCCATCCACGTCATTGCAAATGGCAAGATTTCACTCTTTATAATGGCTGAATAATATTCCATTGTGTGTGCGGGGTGCCTGGGTGGCTCAGTCGTTAAGCGTCTGCCTTCAGCTCAGGTCATGATCCCAGGGTCCTGGGATCGAGCCCCGCATCGGGCTCCCTGCTCCGCGGGAGGCCTGCTTCTCCCTCTCCCACTCCCCCTGCTTGTGTTCCCTCTCTCGCTATCTCTCTCTCTGTCAAATAAATAAATAAAATCTTTAAAAAAACATATTCCATTGTGTGTGTGTACATATACATATGATATACATACACACACACACACACACACACCCCACATCTTCTTTATCCATTCATCAGTCCATGGACACTTGGGTTCTTGCCATAATTTGGCTATTGTTGATAATGTTGCTATGAACATTAGGGTGCATGTATCCCTTTGGATCTGTATTTTTGTATCCTTTGGGTAAATACCTAGTAGTGCAGTTGCTGGATCGTAGGGTAGTTCTATTTTTAACTTTTTGAGGAACCTCTATACTGTTTTCCAGAGTGGCTGCACCAGTTTGCATTCCCACCGACAGTGCAAGAGGGTTTCCCCTTTCTCTGCATCCTTGCCAACACCTGGTATTTCTTATGTGGCTAATTTTAGCCATTCTGACAGGTGTGAGGTGGTATCTCATCATGGATTTCATTTCTATTTCCCTGATGATGAGTGATGTTGAGCATCTTTTCATGTGTCTGTCAGCCATCTATATGTCTTCTTTGGAAAAATGTCTATTCATGTCTTCTGCCCATTTTTAACTGGATTGTTTTTTGGATGGTCGAGTAAAAATATGGAATACTTCGCGAGTTTGTGTGTCATCCTTGAGCAGGGGCCATGCTAATCTTCTCTGTGTCATTCCAACTTTAGCGTATGTCTGCTAAAACAAGCACTACATTTAATGTAATTATTGGCATGTCTGGATTTGTTCTACCGTTGTATTATTATTTTCTATTTGCCTTTTTTTAACCTACATTTGTCTTTTCCTGCCCTTAAAAAATTATCTGAAAACTTCTCAGTGTTCTGTTGTAATTTATCAGTTGGGTTTTTTGACTATGTGTTTTGTGCATGCACTTTTTTAGTGGATTGTGTGGGGCTAACAAGTATATCTCTAAGTTTACCTGATAATCTATGTCATGTCAATATTTTACCACTTCGGGTAGAACATAGATCCTCACCAGCATGTTCATCCCTTTCCCCGCTGCCTTTATGTTATAGTTGTCACAGGTATCAGGCCCAAATACACTGAAAATCCCACTAGACAATGCAATTTTTTTTGTTTCAACTATCATGCATATCTTTTAAAAATTAAAAGGAAAAAAATTTGTGTATTTGCCTAGATATTTATCATTTCTGTTGCTCTTCCATCATTCCCAACATTCCGAATTCCCTCTTGCTTCATGTGCCTCTTGCCTGAGAACTTCTCTAAAGCAGTTCTGCTGGTCGCAGATTCTTTCTTTTCCTTCATCTGAGAAAGTCTTTATCCTTCTTGAAAGATATTTTTGCTGAATTGACACCTTTTTCTTTCACTGAATTAAAAATGTGTTTCCACTCCCTTCTGGCCTCCATAGTTTCCAATGAGAAATCTGCTGTCATTCTTTTTTTCGCCTTCAATATTTTTTTGATAAGGGAGGTTCCTTTCTCACCGCTCTCAAGATTGCTCTCTTTGTGTTTAACAGTTGGCACTTAGACTATGATGTGTCTTGGTGTAGATTTCTTCAAGTTTAAACTGTTTGAGGTTCACTCAGCTTCTGGAATCCGTGGGCAGGTTTGTGTCTTTTGCCAGATTTGGGGAGTTTTCAGCCATCTTTCTTTTGACTAATTTTTATGCTCTGCCCCTCTGTTCTCTCCTTCTGGGAATCCAGCCAATGTCATGAATGTTAGATCTTCCGTTAGAATCTCATGGGCCCCTGAGACTCTGCTTCTTGTTTGCATTTATTCCCCCCTTTGGTCTACTTCCTCTCTGTTGTTCAGGATGGGTGATTTCATGTGTTCTATCTTCCAATTCATCATTCTTTCTTCTCTCCTCTGTATTCTGCTCTTGAGTCCGAGCCCATCCATTGAGTTTTTAAATTTCAGTTATTGTTTTTTTCAGTTCTGAAATTTCCACTTCATTCTTTTTTATATCCTCTCTTTCTTTGCTGAGACTTTCTTTTTTTTTTTTTTTTTTTTTACTTGTTTTGAGTGTGATCGCAACTACTCACCAAAGCCTTTTAATGATGACTGCTTTAAAATCTTCGACACATCATTGGAAGACCTCTGTCTCATTTCAGTGTTAACATTTATTACTTGTCTTTTTTCATTTTCTTTGGGATCTGCCTGGCTCTAGGTATGACCACTGTTTTGTTGTTTGTTTGTTTGTTTTTTAATTGAAACCTAGACATTTTGGGTATTATATTATGAGGCTCTGGGTCTTATGTGAACCTGTTTTAGCTGGCTTCCTCTGACTTTGCTTCGGTAAGGGGATGAGATGAGAGGTACCATTTCATTGTTGCTGCCTAATGGAGAAACAAGTCCAGCCCCCACCTGAGGGAGCCGCTCCTTGTTAGTGCTGGTGGTCAGAGTTCCAGCTCCCCAGTGAGCTCCCACCGATGCCTCCCTGGCTAGAAGAGGTGGGAGTGCCTTGGTCCTGCTCCCCACATGGCCTCCACATACACTGCAGCAGTGAGGGGAGGGAGTCACCAGCCAGCAGGAATGAAATTCCTGGCCCCCTAATTGTCCTGATATAAACCCAGCAAAGTGTGTGGAGGTGAGGTGCCCCAGTACAGCCTGGTGAGGGAAGAAGTTTTCTCCCTAATTGGCCTTTTGCTGGCCGGGGCAGTGTGGTGCCACTGTGGTTTTGGTGGTATTGAGCTGCAGAAGAATAGTTATTGTCTAAAAGTTTTCTGTCTTGTTAAGCTGTCCCTTTTCTGGTCCTTTGGCTCAAGGCAGCAGGCTTTTGTCGAGTTTTTGTGTCCATACCCACTGTTCATTTCCAGGTTGCTGGCTTTTCAACTACAATATAGGAGGCTGAAGGAAAACCTGGGGAACTCACCACCATGGCATTCCTTGGGTCCTGAGATCCACAGCAGCCTTCTTCTCTCTGCTTTTTTGGAGTCTTCTTATGTTTTATGTATAATGTTCAGGGTTCTTAGTTGTACTTGGAGGAATACAGAGAAGTATGTCTCTGCTCCATCTTCCCCAAAACAGAAGTCATTAAATTTGATAAATACCACCAGTAGCCCTCCAAAAATGTTGCTGGTTCATCTTTTTTTTTTTTTTAAAGGTTTTATTTATTTGACACAGAGACAGCCAGAGAGAGAACACAAGCAGGGGGAGCGGGAGAGGGAGAAGCAGGCTTCCTGCAGAGCAGGGAGCCTGATGCAGGGCTTGATCCCAGGACCCTGGGATCATGACCTGAGCTTAAGGCAGACAATCATCTGAGCCACCCAGGCGCCCCTGGTTCATCTTGAGCTAGGAAATGGTATACCCTGAGTCTGCTTTAGACTTAAGGACTTAACCAACATCCGGTGCCTGCCTATTGTAATTAATCAGTGATGGATGGATGGATGGATGGATGGATGGATGGTTGATGGTTCGATGAACGGAATACAGGAAAGGCCATCAGGAGGCCAGTACACAGTCCAGACAAGACATCACAGCATCAGCATCAGCATCATCATTATGATGGCCATAATACAAATAACAATTACTGAGTTCTTCTACTTTGCCAGGTAAACATTTCTGCCACATGATCTCATTCAATCCACAAACGAGATATGTCCATTGAGAAAGGAGGAAAACATGGGCAGAGAGACATGGTACTGAGCTGAGATTCAAGACCAGAGACCCCTGGTTCATGGACCCAAGATGCCCCCACTGTTCTCTCCCACTCAGTTGCCCAACTGTGAGAAGGTGGTGTACTGTAACTTCCTGGGAAGACACACAGACACCTAGAGGACAGAGGGGACCCACCTTACAAGAAAATGCAGGCAAAGGGGATGTATGTCAGATGACCAAGCCAGAACATCCTGCTGATGATCAGAGGTTTTCCTGCCCTGGGGAATGTTGGTTGAGCAAGTTTCAGAATCTCCTCCCTGAGATGGAAACCCAGGCTGTGCTGTATTTGTGTATTCAACAAATATCAATCAAGAGTTTGCTCTGTGCCGGGTGCTGAGGGTATACTGTAAGCAATGGGACAAATGCGATTTTTACTCCAGGGACATCACAGGGTCTGAAATCACCCTCCCCCACCCCAAGTCCACCCTGTTGAAAGTAGAGGGGCAGAACCACTCCCTGGTGCCCACCAGATGCCCTGCCCCACACTCAGTCCTTCAGTCCCGAAGATTCTATGAGTAGCAGTGAATATCAGTGGTGGGCATCCAGACCATGGGAAGGGGAGCAAGTTGGAAGCAATGTCCCTGGGGTTTGGGGGACGCTCAGCTCTGGCTCTAGCTTAGGGTCAGAAGAGAGAAAGCCCACGCCCCCAACTTAGCACACCCAGTCTGTGCATTTATGAGGTAGACTCATGCCATCTGTAGAAACTCAGCTGCCAACCAAGCCAGGCAGCTGGGTTTCCTGGGGGTCCTCAGGCCTGCCTGCAGCCCTCCTCTGACTCTGTTTCCCCAACTATTAATAAATAAGTGCATACATTCCTCCTTCTTTTTCTCTCTTTCCTCCTTCTTTCCTCTCTTCTCCTCCGTTTGGTGAAGTTGGGAGGCAGTGTTTCCCCTAATACCTGAGGCTCTGGAATCTTCATTTCATTTCCAGGGAGTGAGCATCTATCCTGTGCCAATCCCAGATTCACCATGTGTGTTGACATCTGGGTGCCGAGGCCCGGCCTCCCACAGCAGTGCAGAACACCAGCCTGCTTTGTATGTGGCATTGCTAGCCAGCCCTGAGTCCCCATTCTGGCACTGGAGACTGGAGTGGGTCTGCCCAGTGCTGCCAGGATGGGAGGCTGGTCGCCGTGGTGATGCCGCTCCACCAGCACTGCCGTCCCGCACTGGGGCCACTCAGACAGACCTGTATGCAAGTCCTCTTCACTGTCCTAGGACCCCCACCCCACCCCCTGCAGCATGGGGAAGGGTTCTGGAAAGGATCTCTGCACACTGTCACATGCCACGTGGTCACCAAGAGGCTTATGATGGTGGCTTGTTCCAAAGAGTCAGCGTAGAGCCAAGATTCACTGTCTCCGTCTACCTCAAGGGGCTCCAAACTTTCCCGACTTCCTTCTGCATAGACCTCATCACCGTTCTAACTACATAGGTCCTGCTACAATTATGGTTTTGGGTCTCTTTGCCTCGCTGGAGGCTATGTTCTGTAAGGGCAGGGCCCTCCTCCCAGCACGTTCTCCAGAATCCCCCCAGCTGGGTACAGCCCTGGAGACAGAGCAGCGGCTTGACCAACTGCCCTTTGCCGAACAGAAGGATGGACAAATATATTACGAGCACGGCCTTTACTCCTGGTGCCATGACAGCAGTGCGTGTACCAGAAGGTGCTTCACAATGACTTACCAAGAGGTTAAGCTAATCAGCTGGAGAGTTGGGGTGACAGTTTTTGGGCATGTTGTCGTGCCAGAAAGTAAGGAGATCGCTCGAAAAGCAAAAGGGCGGGTTGTGTCCAGGGGTGTGGGAGCCCACCTGAAAGAGCCATCACAGCTGGGCCGGTTTGAGGGGGAAAACACATCGTCCTGGATCACGACCCAGAGTGTAAGATAGATGTCCACGAGTCCGCGCTGATGGAAAGAAGCGACAGATAATGGGAGAGGCGAGAGAGCCGGTCCTCATAGGGGAGCCCCTGCTCCCAGTGCAGCCACTGGCCCCGTGCTCCCAAGGTGGGATCAGCCAACACCCATGGGCGTACCCACGAGGCCCTTGTGGCGCCCAGAGAGCGCATCGGGGGCTTGGCTCCCTCGGTGGGGCGGCACTCCACACCAGAGGCCGGTCTCCGTCCTTCTTCGAGTCTTTGTTTGCTGCGGGTGGCACGGCTGCCCTTCACGGCCCCGGGCGCAGGTGGGACCCCGAGGACACGGGGCCCCTGGGTGGCCCGCAGGGCTGCAGCTCCCTCTGCAGTGTTGTCCCAGCCCTGCAAAGCTCTGGGGGTCACCTCGGTTATGCAGTGCGGCCGCTCCTGCTCCACTCACTGACCCATATCTTTTTTATTTTATTTTATTTATTTGGCAGAGAGAGAGAGAGAGAGAGCGAGCACAAGCAGACGGAGTAGCAGGCAGAGGGAGAGGGAGAAGCAGGCTCCCCGCTGAGCAGGGAGCCAGACGCGGGGCTCGATCCCAGGACCCCGGGATCATGACCTGAGCCCAAGGTAGTTGCTTAACCGACTGAGCCACCCAGGCGCCCCTGCCCACCCATATCTTGACGGGGGTCCCCCCACCCCCGGCCTCTGTGGACCCCCTGGTGTTGTGTGCAGAACTTCAGGAGCATGGACGCGAGTCAGGGGAAGCTCGTGGCTAAGCCCAGGGGTGTTGGCTGATCCTGGCTCCAGCACTAGTGCCACACACGCCCTTTGCCCGCATTCCCCTGTCTGTGTGTAAGGCGGGTCACTAACAGCCCCCGTGCAGGGTGGGGGCCCGGGGGGTGGGATGCGGCAGTCCGGGGCCAGCGCAGGGCTGGGGGAGGGAAGTGCCAGCTGGGTGGGGTGCTGGGCTCCTGCATGTAACGTGGTTCAGAGAGAGCAGCCAGGTGACAACAGGGACAGAGGCCCTGGAAGGAGAGGCAGGTGTGCAGACCCTCCCCCCACCTTCGCCGCCCCTCCCCCATACTGACTTTCTGCTTCATCCTAAGGCTTTTGGGAAGATGACTTCTCAAGAGCATGACACCCCATTTTCTCCCTCTGTATTTTATTTTATTTTATTTTTTTAAAGATTTTATTTATTTATTTGACAGAGAGAGAGGCACAGCGAGAGAGGGAACACAGGCAGGGGGAGTGGGAGAGGGAGAAGCAGCCTTCCCGCTGAGCAGGGAGCCCGATGTGGGGCTGGATCCCAGGACCCTGGGATCATGACCTGAGCTTAACGACTGAGCCACCCAGGCGCCCCCCCCTCTGTATTTTAGAGAAGGTTCAGCTTGGCGTCACAGCCCTGTCCCCGAGAATGCAGAGGCACACTGGCGAGTGCAGATGGACTAGAACTTCTGGATGGACTTCTTCTCCTGCTTAAGGAAAGGGATGATCTACTCTTAGGGCCAGGCTTAACATTGATTCAAAGAGCTCTACAAATCTTCCTAAAATGCGCCACTATAGGGGCGCCTGGCTGGCTCAGTCAGTGGAGCAAGCAACTCTTGATCTCGGGGTTGTGAGTTCGAGCCCCACGTTGGGTGTAAAGATGACTTTAAAAAATAAAATCTTTAAAAATATATATATAAAATAAATAAAATGAGCAGCTATCATGACAAAAGCAGCCACACACCAAGGGCCACCGCGCCGACTTCATCCGCTCCTGGTGTCTCCCCTTCACCCCTTGACAAGGGCCCTGCGCGGAGCCCCGCCTGGCATCCACAACCCACAGGCTGAGAGCCACACTGGACAGATCAGTCCAAACATTGTTTGTGGAGCTCATTAAGCACCAGGCATGGACAGGGAGACTAATACAGCCACGGAGCCACAGCCCTTGGGAGCGACACAGAGCCAAAGAGCTGTGCCCACAGTGGGAGTGAGTGTGTGATGTGTGTGAGGGATAAAAAGAGTGGATATGGTCAGGCAGGCTCCCTGAGGAGGAGACCCCTGAGAGCCGGAGGGGACACAGGAAAAGTAAGTAGCAGGAGCCAGGGAAAGCCCGGCAGAGGAGAGGAGTGTTCCAAGCAGGAAGAACAAACAGCTTATGCAAAGGCCCTGTGGCAGGAAGGAGTTTGGTGAGTGTGAGGGCCAGGATGTGATTGGCTGGCGCGTGTGGGAGTTGCAGGCCAGGCTGGAGACTGCACAGCCTCGACAGGCGTGTTCCCTCCCACCGCTCTGTGGAAGCCGGAGGCTGCTGTGGTCTTACAGGAAAAAGGAAGGAGTGGACATACTGGAGTGATATTTAGGAAGTAGAACCCATAGGAGGTGGTGGCCAACTGGATGTGGGGAGTGAGGTGGTGGGAGCCAAGGGTATGACACCAGTTCCTAATTAGGGCATTTGGGAGATGGGGGTGCCTATGCCCAAGGCGAGGAGCCCCACGGGTCTGCCCTTCATTTGCCACCTCTCAGGACTCCCTCCCTCGCTGTCAGGCCCAAGTCCTCAGCTCATGCCTCCAGGCTGTGGCCAGGGCCCTTCTGTTCCATCTGGCTGTGCACCGTCTCGTTTATCCCCCAGAACCCTGACACGTAGCTTCCCTATCATTTCCCCTTCACAGCGGAGGAAACCAAAGCTCAGAGGGGTTTACCAACTAGCTGGAGGCCACATGACAAGGGGGACAGTTAGGACTCAAGCCCAGATCCATGTGACGCTGAAATGCATACGCTCCGATCGCCGGTGCTGCTTGTCGACAGCCGACACCCACTATTCCCAACCTTCACTGACCTCCTCCCCAAGCACACGCACGTGCATGTGACAGAGAAGGACTTGTTTTCTGGTGTCCTGTTACCGGCTTGTAAGTTAGCTACGCTACTGCTATACTTTCTGTGGGGACCTTTCCAATTCTCCATCCCGCTGAGTGCAGAGAGACCTCAGAGTCCTACCCTCTCACCTCCCCTCCCATCCCTCCTGTTAGATCAATTGGGGTTAATACCAGCTTTGAGAGCTAGAAGCCCAAAGTAACACAACAGAACAAAGTCTGAGGGAGGGAGCCAGGGCTGGTCAGGTGGGGGATCCTCCTCTCCTGCAGATGGAGAGCGAAGGCCACGTGTGGCTTCTACCCATGTCCAACGCGATGCATCACCCCCAAAAGAAACCCCATACCCACTTAAGCCGTCACGCCCCGTGCTTCCTCCCCCCAGCCCCCGGCAACCGCTCACCTGCTTTCTGTCTCTGTGGATCTGCCAACTATGGGCATTCCGTGTCAATGAAACGGTACCATATACGATCTTCTGTCTGGTCTCTTTCACTCAGCACAGCCTCATCTAAATCCATCCATGTCATAACAGGTGTCAGTCCTTCCTTTTTATGGCCTAATCATATCCCCTGTGTGGACACATCACCTTTTATTGATCATGCATCACTTGATGGACGTTGGGGTTGATTCTACTTTTTGGCTATTAGGAATAATGCTTCTCTAAATATTTGTATACAATTCTTCGGAACACCTGTTTTCAGTTCTCTTGAGTGCATAACCGAGAGTGGAGCTGCTGGGTCATATGGTAACGCTATGTTTAACTTTTTCGGGAACCACCAAACTGTTTTACAAAGGGGCTGCTCCATTTCACATCCCCCCTGGCAATGTACAAGGGCTCCAATTTCTCCACATTCTTTCCAACACCGGTTATTTTCTTTCTTTCTTTCTTTCTTTTTTTTTAAACAGCCATCCTCCTGGGTATGAAGTGGTATTCTCATTGTGGCTTTGATCTTTATATTCTTTTTTTTTTTAAGATTTTATTTATTTATTTGCAGAGAGAGAGAGAGAGAGAGTACAAGCAGGGGGAGCGGCAGGCCGAGGGTGAAGCAGGCTCCCCACTGAACAAGGAGCCTGATGTGGGACTCAATCCCAGGACTCTGGGATCATGACCTAAGCCAAAGGCAGACGCTTAACCATCTGAGCCAGCCGGGTGCCCTTGACATTTACATTCTTGATGGCTAATGGTGTTGAGCCTCTTTTTGTGTGCTTGTTGGCTGTTTCTAGACCGTCTTTGGAGATACAAAGGTCTATTACGTCTTATTAAAGTCTTAAGCATTAAGGTCTGTTCAAGTGTTTCGCTTGTTTTTAATTTGGGTTGCTTGTCCTTGGGCTGTTAAGTTACAAGAGTTCTTCATATATTTTGGATACAAGACTCTTATCAAATATATGATTTGCAAATATTTTCTCCCACTTTTTTGGGTTGTCTTTTCATTTTCTTGATGGTGTCCTTTGATGCACAAAAGTTTTTAATTTTGATGAAGTCAAATTTACCTATTTTTTTCTTTTGTTGCTTATTTTCTGCCAAGGATTCATGGCCAAATCCAAGGTCGTGCAGATTTATTCCCATGTTTTCTTCTAAGAGTTTTATAGTTTTACCTTTTACTTTTAGGTTTTTGATCCACTTGGAGTTCATTTTTGTATATGGTGTGAGGAAGGGGTCCGATTTTGTTATTTTGCTCATGTATATCCAGTTATCCCAGCACCATTTGCTGAAAAGATTGTTCTTTCTGTACACATTAGCCTCCACAGCTTTTCTTCTTATAAGGGCATCTGTCATCTTTGCTTAGGGCCCACCCCGATGACCTCATTTTAACTTAGTTACCTCTTTAAAGACCCTATCTTCAAGTACAGTCACATTTTGAGGTTAATGAGGGTTACAACTTATGACCATACGAATTGAGAGAGGAGGAGAGAATTCACCCCATAACATGATCTTCGTTTTTTTTTTTTTTTTCCCTAATCCTTTTAATATGGTGGTATTACACTCACTGATCTTCGTATGTTGAACCGCTCTTTCGTTCCTGGAATAAATCCCATTTGTTGTGTAATCCTCTTCATCTGCTGCTTGCTAGCCTTTGGTGGAGGATTTCTGTGCCTGCATCCACAAGGGGTGCTGGTCTGGCTGTGGTACGAGGGTCATGATGGCCTCATGCGTGACAGGGAAGTGCCCCCTCCTCTATGTTTGGAAGGAACTGAGAAGCATTGGTGTTCCTTCTTCCTTAAACATTTGATGGAATCTGCCAATGAGGCCATGTGGTCCTGGGTTTTCCTCTGTTGAAAGTTTTTGAACACCTGTTCCATTTGTTTACCTATTTTAGGCTTATTCAGGTTTTGTGTTTCTTCTCAAGTCAGTTTTGACAGCATGCGCGTTCCTAAGGGTTTGTCCGATTCATCTAGGTTATTGAGTTTGTCGGCACACCATTGCTCTGTGGGCTCTCCTAGAGCCTGGTTTATTTCTGTAAGGGCAGCAGGAACTTGGTAGTATGAGCTTCTCTCGTGTTTTCCAGGCCAATCTACCTAAAGAATGGTTGGTTTTGTGGACTTTTTTTTTTTTTTAATTTATTCATTTGAGAGAGACACACACAGAGAGAGACAGAAAGAGAGAGAATGAGCAAGGCGGTGAGAGGGAGAAGCAGACTCCCCACTGAACTGGGATCCCAACAGACATGGGGCTCAATCCCAGGCCCCGGGATCATGATCTGAGCTGAAGGCACTTAACCAACTGAGTCACCCAGGCATCCCTGGACTTTATTTTTTAAACATCTTTTAGTTTAGGTGGTCCTCTCTACTGCTTTTCTATTCTTTATTTCATTCATTTCCACTCATCTATATTGTTTCCTTCCTTCTGCTTGCTTTGAGTTTAGTTTGTTCCTTTTCTAGTTCCTTTAGGTGGGAGTTCAGGTGATTGATCTGAGATGTTTCCTCTTTTTTATTTTTTTAAGATTTTATTTATTTATTTGCAAGAGAGAGAACACGAGCAGGGGGGAGGGGCAGAGGGAGAGGAAGAAGCAGATTCCCTGATGTGGAGGGACCCCGATGAGGGCCCCAATCCCAGGACCCTGGGATCACAACTGGAGCAAAAAGCAGATGCTTAACCAACTGAGCCATCCAGGTGCCCCTCTTTTTTTTTTTTTTTTTAAGATTTTATTTATGTATTTATTTGAGAGAATGAGAGAGACGGCATGAGCAGGGGGAGGGACAGAGGGACAAGCCGACTCCCACTGAGCGGGAAACCTGACATGGGACTCGATCCCAGGACCCTGAGATCATGACCTAAGCTGAAGGAAGATGCTTAACCGACTGAGCCACCCAGGCACCCTCCTCTTTTTTTTTTTTTTTTTAACATAGGTACAGTATAGCTATGAATTTCTCTCTGGGTGCTGACTCTGCAGAACCCTGTACATTTGGTATGTTTGGATTTTTTTTCATGTGTTGAGTATTTTCTATCATCCCTTGTGATTCCTTCTCTGACCCATCCATTGTTTCAGAGCGTGTGGTCTAATTTCCACATATTTGTGAATTCTCAAATTTTCTTTCTGTTACTGATTTCTCACTTCATTCGATTGTGGTCAGAGGAGATATTCTCTATCGTTTCAATCTTTTTAACAAGTTATTGAGACTTGTTCTGTGGCTTAACATGTGGTCTGTCCCAGCAGATGTTCTGCGTGCCCTTGAGAAACACGTGTGCCCTGCTACTGTGGGGCTGAGTGATCTACGTAAGGGTGAGGTCTGGTTGTCTCCTGTTGCCGATTGTGTCTACTTGTTCCATTCATTATTGAAAGGGAGGCGTTGAGGTCTCCAACTATTACTGTTGAACTGTTATTTCTCCCTTTGATTCTGTTAGCTTTTGCTTCATATTGCCCCATGTTTGGGGGCTCTGTCATTATGTGCATACATGTTCATTGTTGTTGCATGTTCCTGGCACATTAAACCCTTTATCATTATGCATTTCTTTGTCTCTTGTAACAATTTTGGTCTCAAAGTCTGGTTTGTCCAATATCAGTATAGCTGCTCCAGCTCTCTTTTGATCACTGTTTAAATGGAATACCTTTTTCTATTCCTTTACTTTATTTATTTGCTTATTTACTTTTCAAAGATTTTATTTATTTGTTTGTCAGAGAGAGAGAGCACAAGCAGGGAGCAGTGGCAGGCAGAGGGAGAAGCAGGCTCCCCGCTGAGCAGGGAGCCCAATGCGGGACTCGATCCCAGGACTCCAGGATCATGACCTGAACCGAAGGCAGATGCTTAACCAACTGAGCCACCCAGGCGTCCCATATTTTACTTAAGAAAAAACCCCCAACATATTTAATTAATTAATTTATTTATTCGAGGGGGGGAGGGGCAGAGGGAGAAGGAATCCCAAGCAGACTCTGTGCTGAGCCCAGAGCCCGACCCAGTGCTCGATCTCACGATCCTGAGACCATGACCTGAGCGGACACCAAGAGTCGGATGCTTAACAGACCGAGCCACCCAGGAGCCTCTCTATTCTTTTACTTTTAACTTGTTTCTTGGGTTCTAAAGTGAGTCTCTTCTTGTAGATAGCATATGGTTTGATTATGGTTTTTTTTTCTTTTATCCATCCTGTCAATCACTGCCTTTTAATTGGATAATTCAATCCATTTACATTTAAAGATTTTTTATTTATTTGAGAGAGAGAGCGTGTGTGCACGAGTGGGATGGGCAGAGGGAGAGGGAGAGAAAGACTCTCAAGCCGACTCCCTGCTCAGCATGGAGCCCAGCACCGGCCTTGATCTCAGACCCTGAATCACGACCTGAGCTGAAACAAAGAATTGGACGTTTAACTGTTTAATTGACTGTGCCACCCAGGCGCCCCCATTTACATTTAATGTAATTACCTGTACAGAAGCACTTTTGCTGTTTTGCCATGTGTTTTCTATATGTCTTATACCCTTTTTGTGCCCAGTTCTTCCACCACTGTCTTCTTTTGTGTTAGGTGTTTGCCACTGTACCATTTTCTTCTCTAAATTAAATATTTTTTTAGTTATTTTCTTGTTAGTTGCAGTGGAGATTACAATCAACATATTAATTTATAATAAGCTATTTTGGATTGGTTTCAATACCATACAAAATTGTTGTTTCTATATCCCTCCCTCATGTTGTTACTGTTACAAATTGCACCTTTATACATTGCTTGCCCTGGGAACATAATTATCGTTTTACGTGGTTGCCTTTTAAATCATATAGGTGCTTAACGACTGAGCCACCCAGGCGCCCCCCCCCCTTTTTTTAAGCTTCTGCCTTCAGCTTAGGTCATGATCCTGGGGTCCTGGGATCGAGCCCCACATCGGGCTCCCTGCTCAGTGGGGAGCCTGTTTCACCCTCTCCCATTCCCCCTGCTTGTGTTCCCTCTCTAGCTGTCTCTCTCTCTCTGTCAAATAAATAAAATCTTAAAAAAAAAAAATCATATAGGTGGAGGGGCGCTTGGGTGGCTCAGTTGGTGAAGCATTTGCCTTCGGCTCAGCTCATGATCTCAGCATCCTGGGATCGAGCCCCATGTTCGGGCTCCCTGCTCAGCAGGGAATCTGCTTCTCCCTCTCTCTGCTCATGTTCTCTCTCTGTCTCTCTGAAATGAATAAATAAAATCTTTAAAAATAAATAAATAAATCACATAGGTGGAGAAAGAGGAATTACTAACCAAAATATACTACTGCTGATTTTGTTTCTACTGAAGCACTTCTCTTTCCTGTTCTCTCTTCATGTGGACTCAGGTTACTCTCTGTTGTCCATTCATTTCTCAAAGGGCAGGTTTACTAGCAACAAACCCTCTCAGTTTTTGTTTATCTTGGAATATCTTGATTTCTCGGTTTTTTTGTAAGGCGGTTTTGCTGGATATAGAATTCTTGGTTGACAGGATTTTTAGTTTTCTTTTAGCGCTTGGCATATGTCACCTTGCTGCTTTTTGGCCTCTGTGGTTTCTGATGGCCGATAAGCTCCTGATCTTATTGAGGACCCCCAGACACGAGGAGTCCCTTCTCTCTTTCTGCTTTCAGGATTCTTTCTCTTTCTCTTTTAACATCTTGATTATAGCATACAGATCTCTTTGAGTTTATCCCACCTTGGATAAACTTCTTGTGCTTCTTGGCTTTGCAAATTCTTATCTTTCATCAAATTTGGGAAATTTTTGGCTATTCTTTCTTTCTTTTTTTTTTTTTTTAAAGATTTTATTTATTTATTTGACAGAGAGAGACACAATGAGAGAGGCAACACAAGCAGGGGGAGTGGGAGAGGGAGAAGCAGGCTTCCCGCCGATCAGGGAGCCCGATGCGGGGCTCAGGTCCTGGGATCATGACCTGAGCTGAAGGCAGATGCTTAAAGACTGAGCCCCCCAGGCACCCTTATTATTTCTTAAAAATCCATTCTTCCCCATGCTTCTGTAACTCCCACTGTGCATATATTAGTATGTCATATAGCATTCTGCAGGTCTCTTAGGTTCTGTTCATTTTTCTTTCTTCTCCTCAGTTTGGATCATCTCAACTGGCTTATCTTGAAGTTCTTTGATCTCTCCTTCTGCTTGCATGAGTCTACTGCAGATCACCCTCTAGTGACTCCTTTTGTTTCAGTTACTGTTCTTTTCGACTCCAGAATTTCTATTTGGTTCCTTTTAGTAATTTTTATCTACTGCTGTTACCTATTTGGTGAGATGTCCTGCTTGTGGTTCCCTTGTCCTTTGTGCCTGGTTTCCCATAGCTCTTGATCATATTAACAGCTGATTTAAAGTCTTCATCCAGCAAGTCCAACATTTGGGCTTGCTTCCTAAGGGACTGTTTCTTTTCATTTTTTCCCCCCTGTGTGCAGGCCACGCTTTATTTCTTTGCAGGCCTTGTGATTTTTTTGTTGTTGTTGAAAATTGGATGTTTTGAATGTTATAATGTGGCAACTCTGGAAACCAGATTCTGTCCCCTCCCCAGGGTTTGTTGCTGCTGGTTGCTGCTGTTGTTTGATGTTTCTGAGCTTATTTTGTAAATCCAGTATTGTGTGTTGTGTGTGGCCAGTGAAGTGTCTGTTTGATTAGCTTAATGGTCAGCTAGTTATTCAATAGAAATTTCCTTAAATGCTGAGATTGAGCTGCCTTCTTCTTGATTGTTTTACCAGTTTATATAAACCTTTGAGTCGTTTCCGGAGTTCAGATAAAGTTTATTGTGACATCTTTTGCCAGTTGTGTTTGATGTTTCTGCGGAGCTACGGGCCCTTTGGAGTTACGGGCCTGTTCTGTGCTCTGCCATATTTGCTGAGTTCATCTCAGCCCATTGCTGGTCAGATCTCTTTGTCTTTGATGTTCTCTGTTCCTCTGTGATGCATTTAGGGGTGCATTCACTGTTGTTTATCCTACTTGTGACTTGTGTTTGAATCCAAGGATTCATTTCTTCCATCTATTTTGTTAAAGTTTCATCTCTTATCTGTACAAAGATTTCTTCTCCCCTTTAATTCTTAATTCAGTCTGTCTGGTGTTCCTTTTAGAAAGATGACATAACACCACTTTCCTGTTTCTTAACTGAATTTTCCGATTTTTAAATTTTCCATCTCTTTTGCTCCTCTAAACCCCATTCTGGTTGATTTCCTCGGATCTATCTTTTAGGAACTAATTCTCTCTTGAACATTGTCTAAGCCACTAGGTATCCCTTCCTCTGAGTTTCAAAATTCCCTGTAGCCTATTATTTTTGATTTCTAGAACATCTAAGATTTTTTTTTCAAAATGTCAAATTTTTTGTTAGTCTTTCTTTTAAAATATTTTATTTATTCATTTGAGAGAGAGGGAGAGAGCACAAGGGGGGGCAATCAGAGGGAGAAGCAGACTTACCATTGAGCAGGGAGCCCGATGTGGTACTCAGTCCCGGGACTCTGGGATCGTGACCCGAGCTGAAGGCAGATGCCCAACTGACTGAGCCACCCAGGCGCCCGTTGTTAGTCTTTTTTTAAAAAATTACTTATTGTATATCTTCAATCATTCTGAACATACTTGTCTTGTAATCTTGGGGTTCCTTCTCAGAGGCAGGGGATATGAGGCGGGAATACAGACAGGGCCATGATGTCCCAGGACATCAGTGCAGATAGCTTTCTCACGGGTGGCCAAACCAAGAGGCTGGCACCACCACCTTCTCACAGCAGGGGCACCTAAACTTTGAACAAGGATTCCAGGGACCCGGAGACTGGAGCACTTCCCAGGCCAGCCCCCCTCTCCCATTATATCACAATGATCATTTCTTCAAACAAAACTCAAGTTTTGGTACATAGTCATACCTGTTTGCCGTGGAAGAAAGAAATGATCATTGAGAAAAATAAAATGAAATCACTCACAGTCCTAGTTCCCAGAGGTAGCTGCCATGACCCTACTACCCCACTAGTCAGCTCCCCGGCTCCTTTCCTGGCTTGAATTTTCTCCACAGCACTGAGCACCGTGAGGCACATTTATTTTACTTATTTATGACAGTCTGTGCATCCCCAGGAACATGTCAGCTCCACGGCAGCTGGCTTTGTCTTGTTCCCTGTTGGATCTGCCCTGCCGGGAAGCGGGACTTAGGGCGCCATGCCCTCCACCGGTCCCTATGCAGCAGACGCATGAATGGATGGTGACACAATCTTAGAGAATGTGTCCTTCTACCATAGTTGTCCTCACAGCAAGCTATGAGGGAGGCATATATTACGCCCATTTTACAGATGAGCAGACTGAGACTCTGGGGGCCACCCCCTGTCTTCCTGCCCTGCCTCCTGCTGACTGCCTGTCTGTGACCACACTTCTGTGGCTGCAGCCCACTCCCTCTTTTCCCCCAAGCTCCCAGATCACACCCAAGACCTCTGCACTGTGTGCTTTTAAAGACATTACTATCGCTTTTATGCAAATGATCTTCCACCTGGGGCCAGGGAAAACAGGGAAGTGAGAAAGCTCACCTCCAAGCTCCATCCCCTGACGGGGGCTCCCCACACGTTTCTAAGAGAACCACCAGAGTAGTGCACATGGGCATCCGTGCCCTCAAATATGCACCTCATCTCACCTACCAAAACACAGGCTCCTGGAAGATACCTTGCAGGTGAAATGCGAACCCTCATCTGGGTTCAAACCGTGGCTCAGGCTAGGAATGTAGCCTCACCGTGCCACCACTTTCATCTGTAACGTGGGCATAATCACCCCTACCTCACAAGACTGTTTGGGGATTCAGTGAAATTGGGTATGTAAGCTCTTGACGCCGAGTCTGGCACACAGTAACTGGTCGATAAATGACTGTGTAATTAGAAACCTCTGCTCTTCACCATCCAGAGCTTTCCGCAACCCGGCCTTTGTTCACCGAGATAGAAACTTTTTTTTTTAAGTTGTTCTGAGGGCTGATCAGTCTCCTGGGAAGGACTCACGATAACTAAACTTTTAAGAGACTCGTGTATGAACTATAATGCAGTAACATAAACTGCTCTGTTCCTCCAGGGGCATGATGGTAAACACTGCATGAAAGAGGAGGAGGCAGTTGAGACCCCAGGCCCGTCCTGGCCTGAATATGGGTTTAAGGCAAAGGGCAAGTTTTAAGGCCAAGACTTTAAGGCCTCCTGCGGGGCAGGTGCCTTAGCTGCAGGAGGTCTGGCTGCACTGAAGTTTGCAGATGGAGGCTGGAGGACCGGACTGGGGTGCAGAAGAGAAAATTCATTCATTCACGCCAGACCCCTTGTAGGCCCAGGGGATGGAGCCCTGCTCTCGTGGAGCTGCCACAGTGGAGCAGGATCAGCCAATCAACAGACCCTGTAAGTGAGAGACGAAGGCGGAGAGGGGAGCCGTGACCAAGGGAAGGGGCCGCAGGCCAGGCCTCTGGCACACACCCCTTCCCCCTCCCATAGCAGGAGACTCAGGTCCTATTTTTGGACTCCTTTGACAGATGAGGAAACCAGGCTTGGGGAGATTAAGTGACTCTGTTCCGGGCACTCAGCAGTCCTCAGAGGCCCAACCTCAGTGGTGTTGAAACTCCAGGAGCCTGGGCTGGTAGGGGGTCGGGCATCGGGGCCACCCTGAATTTCTTCCCAAGGCAGCCCTGCCTCTCCAGAGGCCCTAGGGAGGAGCCCCTGCACTAGGCCTGACAGGTAGTTAGCCAGGGGCTGAGATGCCCAAAGGCCAGTCTCTGTCACATTCCTCTTGCTGATTCTGCTTCCTAGAGACTTCCAGCCTCACGGAAGGCTACCCCACTGAGCCACCTGGGCAACGTGAGTGCCAAGCAGGACCAGTGGGCACAAGGAAGGGAAAGGTGGGGACCTGGGTCCTTCCATACAAGCCGAGGTCCCCAGGGAGGGCCCAGGTTCCTGCTGTATTCCTCGTGGGATACTTCTGGGGTCACCATAAGGCCCATGGAGGCTCATCAGGGTCCTGGGCATTTGGTCGGCAGCCTTGACAGCCTGGCTGGTCAGGGGCAGCCTCTGTGGACTCCAGCCAAACTCTGGAAGGCCAAGACCAGGTGCAGAGGCTCTTTGCTTTGGCCTGATGAGTGAGGTGGGCTCATCCTGATGGTGAGTGCCTAGGATGTCCTAGAGGATGAGACCCAGATGGCAGGAAAGGAATGTAGCCTTGGGGGTGACTAGCACAGGAGTCTGTAAACCCGGGGTACCAAATCAGGGCTCTGGGAGGGGTGCAACCAGGACCCTGAGTCTGAGGTGTCATCCTGCAGATTCTCACCATCCACTCCTCCACCTTCTCCCAGTTTGTAAACTAGAAAGGCAAGGTCTTTCCCAACCCCCTCAACCCCCAGTGCCTTGCTCTGGAGTCTCACCTGGGGTGTGTAAGAGGTCCTGAGCTCTTACACACAAAGGGGCAGCGTGTAGGGTCGGAGAACATTTCAGCCTCTCCAGCAAGCTGTTTCCCAGGTCTGGGGGACTTTGGCATCTCAGCTCTCTCCTGCTTACTGACTCTGTGACCCTGGGTAGGTCACTGCTCCTCCCAGAGGCTCAGTTCCCTCACCTGTGAGCCTGGGAGGACAGAGCGGCTCAGTGGGCCCCGCGGAGCCCGCACTCACTGTAATATTATGAAGATGTGCGCATTTCCGGCGGCAGAACTCCTGCTCACCCTGAAAGTAAACCCAGTGACCCCAGCGACTTGGGATGGGTCCAGACCACACAAAGAAACTCGACCTTCCAGTCGGCAGGTTCAACCAGCACAGGGGAAAACTTGTTTTGTTTTAGACGTTTTTATAGGGGTCTAACTTACACAACATGCGTCCACCTTACATTACAGCTGGATAAAAGTGTACTTATGTATACACCTGGGGAATGGCCATCCAAAACAAGATCTGAAACGTGCCCACGAGCTGAGCCTTTCAAAATACAGAAGGGCCAAGGCTCCTTGTTTTTACCTTTGTGGCCCACTCCTGGAATCTCAGGATGGGGGCCTTCATCTCATTCCAGCCCCTCACTGGGCAGACGGGGAAACTGAGGCTGGCGGGCGCGGTCTTTGGGCAGGGCTCGGCACATCCCCTGCCCCTCCCCACCAAGGCTGACTTGGGCTCGCGGCCCCGCGCACCCCGGGAATGCGAGCGCGGTGGGGGGCGCAGTCGGAGGTGGGTAGATAGAGGGGGGCGCGGCCGAGCGCGGCTCCTCCCCGGGCGGGGCCGCCCCTGCGCGCGCGCCGACGCCCCGCCCCCCCCCGCGCGCCCCCGCCGGACTAATTAGGCGCGCGGTTTGTTTACAAACACGGGGCTCCGCAGGTGCGCGCCGCCCCAACGGTGCGCAGCCGGGGTTCGAGGGCGCCCCCCAGCCCCGGGCTCCGGGGTCCCCGGGCGGGAGTGGCGGCGGGCGGGCCGGTGCTAGCCGCGCTTCTGCCTTTTCCACGCCTCCCGCGGGCACCAGGAAATTCGCCCGTAGGCGCAAGTTCCCTGCGCCGGAGGGCGGGCGGCAGGGACGGAGGGCGGGCCGCGCGGGCCCGGGCTGGGGGCGGCCGCCGGGGGTCCCCGCCCCGCCCCGCCCCGCGCGCCCCCCGGGCCGGGCCCGCTCGCGGCCGGGTCGGCGGGGCGGGCAGCGGGCGGGGGCGCGCGGGGCGGGGCGCGGCGCCGGCGGGGCCGGGACATGTAGTCCGCGCGCCGCGGCCTCCCCTGGGCGGCCCCGGCGCGGGCCCGGCCGCGGACTACGACTCCCGCCAGGCGCCGCGGCGCAGCGCATGAGCCCTGCTCGGCTCCGGCGCGTCTATTATGCTGCCGGGGCCGGCGAACCAAAGAGGAGCCGGCCGCGCGGGCCGGGGAGGGACGGCCGCTGGAGCCGCCGAGGCCAAGTACGCCTTTCTCTTGCTTCCTTGCGCGCGCGGGGCGGCGGGCGGCGCGGGCGGCGGCGGGCCGGGCGGGCCGGGGAGCGCGGCCCCGTGCGCCCCGCGCGGGCCGCCGGCGCGTCCCGGGAGCCGGGCGCCCGGGCCGCCGCCGCCTTTGTGCGCGGCCACGATGCAACAAAGCGCGGCGGCCGCCCGGGGTCGTGGCGGCGGCGGCGGCGGCGCGGGCTCCCTCCCCTTCGCCCTCGCCCGCGCCCTCCCGGCAGCCCGCGCCCCGGGCTGGGGGCGTCGCCGCAGCTGGGGCGCGCAGCCCGGAGTTGGCACGGCCCGCGCGCCCCGCGCCAACCCGGCCTCCCGCGCCCTCCCTCGCGGAAGGGATTTTTTTTTTCCCCCTTTCCTCTGCCCGCCATCTTTCGGAGGGGGGAACGAGGGAGGACGCGGAGGGGAAGGTGCGCGGTGGCGTCCCGGGCCCGCCGTGCGCCCCGGCGCCACTTTCCCGGAGCCCGCCCGCTCTGGCTGCGGGCCCCTCGGGGCTCGCGCTGGGGGCCGGCGCCGCTGCCGGGGCGGGGGGCGAGACCAGGCCTGGGCCCAACTCGGAGTGGCGCGGGGGCAGCTTCCTCCCAGAGTTAGGGTCCCGGCGCTGACTTTGAGCCTCTTCGAGTTGCTGGGTCGTTGCAGCCAGGCCAGGAGGAGACCCAGTTCCCGTTTTGAAATCAGCCTGAAAAGCGCTTAATCCGGGCGAGGGCGACTTGGAGTGGGAGGAGCGGGGTGCTTCCCCTCTTTTCCCCTCGGGTGGGCACCGGGGTGACCAAGGCACAAGCCCGTCGGGGAGGAATGCCCGTCACGCAAACCTCGAAGGTCTCCGTGGCTCTAGTGGGCTCCCCCGTGAATAAAGCTGGGGGCCCGGCGGAGTTCTCCACCGGTTGCTCCTATGGGGGCAGGGCTAGCGTGGAGGCCTTGGGCGGCCTCCTTTCCCTTGGGGCCCAGGGACAGTTTTGGAAAGATGAAAGTCGGGACACAGAATGGGGTTGGGGCAGGTTCCTCCTGTGAGTTCCCTCTGTTGGGCCCATTCCCTGAGTGTCCTGCGACCCTTCATTTTGGCTGAAAGCTTCCCTCCCAGACGTGTGGAACTGGTGTCCCTCCCTCGTGTGTTAACTTGGTTATGGACTGCAAAGTTAGCGGGGTGGGTGTGGGGTGGGTATTGTGCATCAGTAGGCAAACTAACGGGCTGGAGGGACAGGAGGAAAGCGAGGGAAGGATTCGCCCCTGCTCGTCTTCATGCTCCCCCACCCCACTGAGGATCAAGAAGGGAGTTTTGTTGGCTGTCTCCCTTACTCTTTCCTTTAAGATGGGGGTTCTTTTCCTGGGCCCATGGCGTGGCCCTGCGAGATCAAGTCTACAGAAAGTGGCCTGGCCTGGCGTCTTTTACGGGGAGTAGTTTTGGCTTTAGAGTGGTCAAGAAAAAGTCTGAATCTGTGCAAGGGGTCAGTCCTCAGGAGTTAAGGACCTCTTCCCCTCTGTCCAGGGGCCCTTCACAGCGGCCCTGAATGTGGCCTCTCATTTGCAAATAAAGCTCTGTGTTTGCCCTTTTCTGTCTTGAGGCCTTGATGTGTGCTGGTGGTTACAGATCAGGAAAGATAGGGCACACGGCTTTGTGGGGTGGGAGGGACAGGAGGTGACGCCTGGAGGCCAGGGGCATTTCTCTCTGACCTTTTTGGTGACCTGGGGTAGGGGCCATACCCCGGCCCCTGGGCTTCTGGAAGCTGCCTCCCAGCAGCTCCTCAGAGGCCTAGATCCAGTCCCAGCCCTGCCATGGGGACATCCAGGGAGGAGGGATTTAAGACGCTTTCTTGGGGTGGACATTCGGCACCGTTTTGATTTTTGTTTTGGTTTTAGGAAGTAAAGTAATTGATTTCCTTCAGCAGCAGCTCACGCATGCTTTGGAAGTGAGCTTTGAATAAAGGACGGGATTTGTAAACACTCTGCTCCCGCCTTTGACTCACGGGCAGTCCTGGGCAGAAAGTGAAAGCGGAGGGGGGGCCCGAGCACCGCCCAGCCCAGCGCGCTGCTGCAGCCAGCGACTCCTTCCTGTGCCCTCTTCCTGCAGGCTGGCGAGTTGCCAAACACCAGAGCCCTGTGCCCAGCAAGTGGGGAGGTGCACGGCCACTTCCTGGTTCTAGGTGGCGGAGCTTGCCTTGGGGTGCGCTGGCCCCCGGCCCCTGGAGAGGAGTGGTTGGCACCGGACTAACAGGACCCTGCCTCAGTACCCGGCCGTGGTGTCTGTTTGGCTTTCTATCCACCCCTGGTGGCCCTGTTCTCCTTGGGAGAGCAGCCTTCCCTCTGTGGATCCATGGGAAGGAGGGGTTGGGCCAGGAGGGGCCCACCCAGACCCCAAGCCCACCAAGCGGCTGCCGTTGGAAACGTGCGTGAAGCCGCTCTGCAGGTCGTTGATTTGGGGGGCAGTTCAGGCACCTGGCTCAGTAGTGTGGATGGGCAGGTAGCCCGGTCCTCCCTTTTTTCCTCCCTAGCTGACCTTTGAACTATACCCAGTGGGACCCCAAAGGCGGGCCCTGTATCCCTTGCATCAGCACGCTGGTAGCCAGTTGAAGCGCTGTTTCGCGAGGAAATGTTAGTGAATTACGGCAGAAGGCGGCACCCTGCTTGCTGCATACTTGCGCTTGGGAACTTGGGGGTGCCCTGGCAACTTGCACCTTCTTGGGAGCGCTCCTTCCCTCCCATCTGAGGCTTTGCCCTTTTGTTTGGGCAGGAGAGACTGACAGGTGGCCAAGCAGCCCTGGGCTGCCTGGTATGTTTGGGTCAGGGGACACCGGTCACTGTCCAGGTGCCCAGGTGGTGGCTGGCGTGTCCATGAAGCGCTTTGGCGCTTGCACCCCCGCCCTGGGTACCTGTGTTCCTGCCATCCGAGAAGCTTGGGGGCTCTTAGAGGCAACGTGTCATGTTTCGGGATCATTCACACGTTGTGGTTTACATTAGAAGTCTGGGTCCTGGATACAGTGGGGATAATGGGGACCTGCCTGTGGCCAGAGGCTTTTGGCTCTGCGGGCTCAGTGCTATGGGTGAGTGTTTATTTCTTTTGCCAGCTTTTAACTATTCTAGAAGAGAGTCTGCTCTCAGTTGACCTCCTTTTTAGGGCCTTTATGACCTCTGGTGAGAGCCAGCTGAAAGATGCAGTTTGGAGGAAGCCCCCGCCCTCCTTGCCACAGGCCCCAGAAGTTCTGGGGGACCTCGTCCAGAGCTAAAGAGGTGTTCGGAAGTCCTTGAAAAATGTCACCCAGAGTGCAGTGACAGTTCAGATGTCCCTCGTCCATTTTCTCTGCATGTGATTAAAGTCGAGCTTGGTGGCTGGAGTGGGGGCACCATGTCACAAGAGCTGGGACTCTGGGGCCCCCTTCGAGGTCCTGGGTACCTGGAGCCCAGGATGGGGAGGTGGGAGTGTCCTCACTTGCTGGCCGTTGTCATAGAGGCCACTGCCCACAGGCAGGACCGTGTTCGCAGTTCATGGGTCTGGACCCTCGGTAAGGTTACCAGAAGGAGGAGGAGCCGTTTCAGGTCTGTGACTCAGAGCTGAGGGGACGCCTTCCCTGTGCAATGACTGTGACCGGGGAGTGTCACAGGTGCGGTGTGGGCGAAAGGGGCGGACAGTGGTATGGGCCTCAGGAAGGGGTGCTCCCCCCAGCTTACTGCTGTCGGCTTGCGTTGCCAGCCCTGACGTTGACTGGGTGTTCGCGGTGCCAGCCGAGTGCCAGGGACGGGCGTGAAAGCCTGGGCTCCGCGGGCTGTGCACTCACAGATAAGGCGCGCGCCCGTCTGGGTGTAGTGTCTTCGCTGCCGCCAGGCTGTCCTGGCCCGGCAGATTGTGGGTCTGGGGATAGACACAGATGACCATGTGACTGTCCCCCGTGAAGACAGAGCCCCCGCCCCTGTAGGCCAGTCAGGAGCGGATGAGGGAGTAGGGGGAGGAGAGCCTGCAGAAGAGCTTGGTACACATGCAAGGAGAAGGGGTAGTAACAACCCGCTGTGGGCAGTGACGTCAGTGACCCGGGGCCGTAGTAACACCCCCGCTGTGGGCAGTGACGTCAGTGAGCACCAGGCCGTAGTAACACCCCCGCTGTGGGCGGTGACGTCAGTGAGCACCGGGCCGTAGTAACACCCCCGCTGTGGGCGGTGACGTCAGTGAGCGCCGGGCCGTAGTAACACCCCCGCTGTGGGCAGTGACGTCAGTGAGCACCAGGCCGTAGTAACACCCCCGCTGTGGGCAGTGACGTCAGTGAGCGCCGGGCCGTAGTAACACCCCCGCTGTGGGCAGTGACGTCAGTGAGCACCAGGCCGTAGTAACACCCCCGCTGTGGGCAGTGACCTCAGTGAGCGCCGGGCCGTAGTAACACCCCCGCTGTGGGCAGTGACGTCAGTGACTCCGGGCCGTAGTAACACCCCCGCTGTGGGCAGTGACGTCAGTGAGCACCGGGCCGTAGTAACACCCCCGCTGTGGGCGGTGACGTCAGTGACTCCGGGCCGTAGTAACACCCCCGCTGTGGGCAGTGACGTCAGTGAGCGCCGGGCCGTAGTAACACCCCCGCTGTGGGCAGTGACGTCAGTGAGCGCCGGGCCGTAGTGACACCCCCGCTGTGGGCAGTGACCTCAGTGAGCGCCGGGCCGTAGTAACACCCCCGCTGTGGGCGGTGACCTCAGTGAGCGCCGGGCCGTAGTGACACCCCCGAGTGGGCGGTGACCTCAGTGAGCGCCGGGCCGTAGTGACACCCCCGCTGTGGGCGGTGACGTCAGTGACTCCGGGCCGTAGTAACACCCCCGCTGTGGGCGGTGACGTCAGTGAGCGCCGGGCCGTAGTAACACCCCCGCTGTGGGCGGTGACCTCAGTGAGCGCCGGGCCGTAGTAACACCCCCGCTGTGGGCACTGACGTCAGTGAGCGCCGGGCCGTAGTGACACCCCCGCTGTGGGCGGTGACCTCAGTGAGCGCCGGGCCGTAGTGACACCCCCGCTGTGGGCGGTGACCTCAGTGAGCGCCGGGCCGTAGTGACACCCCCGCTGTGGGCAGTGACGTCAGTGAGCGCCGGGCGTAGTAACACCCCCGCTGTGGGCAGTGACGTCAGTGAGCGCCGGGCCGTAGTGACACCCCCGCTGTGGGCAGTGACGTCAGTGACTCCGGGCCGTAGTGACACCCCCGCTGTGGGCGGTGACATCAGTGAGCGCCGGGCGTAGTAACACCCCCGCTGTGGGCAGTGACGTCAGTGACTCCGGGCCGTAGTAACACCCCCGCTGTGGGCGGTGACGTCAGTGAGCGCCGGGCCGTAGTAACACCCCCGCTGTGGGCGGTGACGTCAGTGAGCGCCGGGCGTAGTAACACCCCCGCTGTGGGCAGTGACGTCAGTGACTCCGGGCCGTAGTAACACCCCCGCTGTGGGCGGTGACGTCAGTGAGCGCCGGGCTCGTAGTGACCCCCCGCTGTGGGCGGTGACGTCAGTGAGCGCCGGGCCGTAGTAACACCCCCGCTGTGGGCGGTGACGTCAGTGAGCGCCGGGCCCGTAGTGACCCCCCGCTGTGGGCAGTGACGTCAGTGAGCGCCGGGCCCCGTAGTGACCCCCCCGCTGTGGGCGGTGACGTCAGTGAGCGCCGGGCGTAGTAACACCCCCGCTGTGGGCGGTGACGTCAGTGACTCCGGGCCGTAGTGACACCCCCGCTGTGGGCGGTGACGTCAGTGAGTGCCGGGCGTAGTAACACCCCCGCTGTGGGCGGTGACGTCAGTGACTCCGGGCCGTAGTGACATCCCCATGTGGGCGGTGACGTCAGTGACTCCGGGCCGTAGTGACACCCCCATGTGGGCGGTGACGTCAGTGACCCCGGGCCGTAGTGACACCCGCTGTGGGCGGTGACGTCAGTGAGCGCCGGGCCGTAGTGACACCCCCATGTGGGCGGTGACGTCAGTGAGCGCCGGGCCGTAGTGACACCCCCATGTGGGCGGTGACGTCAGTGACCCCGGGCCGTAGTGACACTCCCGCTGTGGGCGGTGACGTCAGTGAGTGCCAGGCCGTAGTGACACCCTCATGTGGGCGGTGACGTCAGTGAGCGCCGGGCCGTAGTGACACCCCGCTGTGGGCGGTGACATCAGTGACCCCGGGCCGTAGTGACACTCCCGCTGTGGGCAGTGACGTCAGTGAGCACTGGGGCTGTGGTAACACCACCGATGTGGGCAGTGTTTCCAGTTTGGGGCGCTGTAGTAATACCCAGTTTACGACGACAGGTGGCCAGACTCTCCTGAGGTCCCCGCCCCTCGCGCTCTGTGTCCCGAGTGGACAGGTTGGAGGGCAGAGGCAGGGCCCTGGTAGGCCGAGCTCTAGCTTGCGTCAGGCGTGTTGGGTTCAGACCCGTCAGGGGTCGCAGTCAGCTCCCTGGGCTCCCTTCGTGTGTCCGCGGAGTGCCGCCCCGGGAGTCCAGGACCGTGGTGGTTGTAAAGTGGCGCCTACCTGAGACGTGGTCTGGTCCCCGTCAGCCCATCTAAGAGGAGAGATGCTCCCGTCTCCCTGGGATCGATCGCACCAGGGCCTGAGGGCCGCACGCCACACTGGGTAGACCCGCCAGAGTCTTGTTCTAGAGTGTTGCTGGGTAGGGGGAGCCGCGGGCATGCTGAACTGTGGTGCTCCCAGGGCCAGGTCCCCCACATCCATACATGTGCAGGATCACCTGACCTCTAGCGTCCTCAGAGAGACCGACTGACCCAGAGAGCACCCGTTCCCTCTCCAGGCCCAAGTGCAGATGCCGGTCACTCTGGTCTTCTCCCGTTGTCCCCTGAGGACCGCTTCCCTTGAGCTGTGGGTCACCCATGGAAGGTGTCATTCAATGCAGCCTGTGGCCTGGCCTGGGGGGGTGCCCTGCAGGGGTGCATATGGGTGTTGCTGGGACTTTCCCAACGAATGATGCCAGAACTCAGTGTTTCGGAGCATGTGTAACTCCCCAAATTCTCTGGGCCTTACACCCCTTGAGAGGCACCCCTTGTACCATGTCTCTTTGTGTTCTTTCCTGGGGCGCGAGGGGAGAGGTCGAAAGACCTACGGGGACAGAGCCTCACCGAGGTGAGTGGGTGCGACTGGCCTGGCCCCTCACGGCTGAGCCATGAGCCCTGCTTGGCAGGCCTGGAGGCGCCTCCTGCACTGGGGTCTCAGGTCCGAGTTGGGGCTGATGTTCGGGCAAGAAAGGAGCCTTCAGAGTTTGGCTTCCTCAGGGAGGGCCAGTGGGCTGGGGAGAAGGATAGGACGTTAGCAAACACGGGGTCGAGGAAGCGTGTGAGGTGGGCTGGGGGCTCGGGCCTCGCACGTGCTGTGGGGCGTCAGGAAGGTGAGGGGAGCACAGCATGAGTCCATCTGCCCGCCAGACCTGGGGCCTTGTGACGGTCCTACAGAGGCCCGGTGGAGTGCCCGCACGTTTGATGGGACGAGGCCAGCTGGGGGCGGGTCCCATGCTGCCGGATGGCAGGTGTGACCTAGACCTTTCGGGCTCGGGGCCCTGGCCGGGGCTGCACTGCTCCCTGTCTGGGCAGGGTGGGACGGTCCCAGAGTGTGGGCAGGAGGTGGCGGCCAGCAGGGCCAGGCGGGCGGTGGGCCCAGCCTGCCCGTGTGCTCCCTAGGGTCCCCTCCCCTGGCCCCACAGGAGGAGGCGCTTGGCTGCGGCTGTCATGGAGGCCAACCGTGCCCTCACGGATCCTGTTTCCTGAGACCCGGACGGCCAGCCCCAGGGCGGCCGCTGGTCAGCGTGCACCCTGTGGAGGCTCACCCGGCTGCCTGGGGGCAGAGGTGCCCCTCTCTGGGGCGGCACTCAGCTCGCGGTCTGCTGGGTGGCTAAGACGGTTCTGAGAGGTGGTGCCTGGGAGTCTGGCGGGGGGGGCCCGCCTCTGCCTCTTTCTGGCCGGGCGACCTTGTGCCCCTTCGCTTCTGAGTGTCTGGCCCCACCTGGAAGATGGAGCTCGTGTGACCCCTGCCGATGCCACGCCAGGGTGGACTACAAGGAGACCTGGAGCGGAGTGTGGCAGTGGGGGGCCCGCACAGGCACGGAGACCCCCAGGGGCACAGAGAGAGAGTGAACCCACCCGCACCCACCTCGGGAGGCTGAGTTTTTGAACAGTGTATCTGATCAGGACGAGGCGGGCCTAGGCAAGCTCAGCCCTGCCCCTTGTCCCCTTCCCCAGCCAAGACTGGAGACTCACTCCTACCTCCCGTCACCTCCCTCAGTGGCAGCGTCCTCAGGTGCCTCCTCTCCCCTCAGGACATGCCACGGTCTCCCTTCAGATGCTCCTCAGGTGCCCCCCACACTAGGAGCCTCCTGAGGACCTCCACCGACCCCTGCCCTTCTGCGGTCCAGGCCCCTGCAGAGTTGTGCAGCTTTGCCCCATCCTGTCCCTCCCCCACGGCCCCTCGACCCTCCCTTTGAAAGCTGGGGCTCTCCCGCCCCAGGCCCAAAGAAGGGCTCCTCGCTCTTGGCCAGGCCAGCCTGGAAATGCCTTGCCCCCCTCCCAGCTTCACCCCGCCCTCTCCAGGCTGAAGGTGCTCCACCCGCCGCCGGCCTCGGTCCCAGATGTCCAGGAGCATCTGTGCTGCCTGTGGTTCAGCGGCAGGGTCTCTCACACACATACACACCTCCATCCGGGAGGGCTGCTGCAGTGGCTGCCCAGTCGTGGGGGTGTTTTCCACAGTGGCGACTGGACAGAGGCCCCCACTCCTCATTTGTCCAGGGACCCTGAACAAGGTCTTTCCTGATGTTCCCGTGGGCTGAGTGAGTCCCTGGGTGGATTTTTGCATTTTCTCCAGGTTTCTAGTTCCCCGTGGAGGAGGGAGTCCCAGAGGCTGAGTCCAGGCCCTTGGGAAGGGGTGGGGAGATGGCCCGCTGCCTCCAGGCCAGCCTGTCTCACAGCCTACAGCGCCGGGGGCCCCCTCCCGCCCCCCAGGGGGCACAGAGCCCCTCAGAGTGGAGCGTGTATGGCCCCGGAGGGTGGGGTGACCAGGCAATGTCCCCTGCCCTCTCCTGCCGGCTGCCCACTTCGGAAACCCTCTTCGGGGTCTTGCCAGGACTCCAGATCTCTGGCTTTCACTTGTGTTTGAGGGTTTTTGTGGTTTATCTGAGTTTCCGCTCTGGGCAGTTTCAGATCCTCTTGTGTCAAAGGCAGCTTGTCTGCACTTTGACCTTCACCCAGTTTGCACATGCTGCCTTCCTGCCTTGGCGGGTGTCCCCCGGGAAGTGGGGCGGGTTGTCTAAGCCTCATTCTCCCCCTCTGAGAAACTGGGCTCCATCCCTGCCCGACGGTGCATCGCACAGAGTGGGCGCTCGGCAAAGGCTTCCTGGCTGTCCCCGGGAGGCGCGCCACTTCCCTGCGGGCTGTCGCCACGTTGGGGGTCCCCGCTCCGTGACCGGGAGGGCAGCCCGCGCCGGGGGTGTCGTCTGCAGTAAATAGCTTTCTGGAGTGAAGTGGCTACCCGCGGGTGCGCGGGGGGCGCTGTGCTCTGACGGCCCTGTGCGCACATTCTGGAGGCTCCCTGGCTACAGGGAGGCTTCACGGTGAAATTGGTTGCTCCTGCATTATGTGTGCTTACAAACCTTTAGGCCCACATTCTAGAAGAATGGTTTCCAGCCAGCTTGCACGAGGTGGGCCTGTGGGCTCTGAGGTCAGTGAATTGGAGCTGTACGTTTTGCTCCTGTGTGTTTACCCCGGGAGACACGACCTACGCCCCCTCCCCCGGGGCAGCTGGGGGTGAGGGCAGACCTTGCAGCTTACAGATTTTGTTAAGTCTGTGTCTAGTCCTCAGGTGCTGGGGTCTCTTTGGCACCTGCACTTACCCACCCCGTGCATGGGGGTCCTCTTTCCACCCAGGTGAGTGGGGAGCAAGGTCGTGTTCCCCAGATCTCACAGCTCCTGTGAAGGGGTGGGGGATGCAGGGCCCCAAACACCCAAGGGAAAGCGGGGTTCGCCCTCTTCCTTCTGATGCTGTAGGAGCTTTCAGTGCACAGGAGTGGAGGGGCAGTCCACAGCCCCCAGAGCGCTCAGCTTCTAGTTTGTCCTGTCTCCTCCAGACCCCTGCTCGTTTTCAAGCCCCACCCCATTATCGGGAAGCAAGCTGCGGGTCTCGTTCAGAAGACTTTGAGTTACCTGTCTCTAAAAGGTAATGGCTCTAGAAAACTTATAACTGCAATAGCACTATCTCCCCCAAAGCGTTGACATTAAATCCGAAAGATTATCACATGGCCAGTGTTGAAGTAGATGGCCCTGCATTCACTTTTCAGCAGGCATCTCTAGCAAACTGGCTCAGGCGCTGGAGTCCAGGGGCCGCTGCCCACCAGCCCTCACCCACCCGTGATTGCTGGACCCGTGTAACATGCTAGAGTCCCAGGCTGGGTGTAGAAGCTGACCCCAGTGACGGGCAGCTGTCCTCACAGCCACCATCCTTGGCTCTGCCTCGGACACCAGAAACTCTGGGAATGGAGCTTTTTTTCCCTAATTCTTTCGCAGCAAAACCTGACCCTTGGCAGCGGAGGAAAGGCCATCTGTGATCCTTATTTATCCTTAGGATGAAAATTTGTATGTTTCCTTGCGGAATGTTGTGCTTGATTTGGGACGTTATCCCAGGCTCTGGGTGGGGGGTGTGTGAGATCCCCCATCCCCCTGGAATGGTGGGCTCGCTGGGTTCTGAAATCCGACAGACTCCATCCGGACGCGCTTGGCTCCCGGGGGGAGCAGGCGATGAGCAGCCTCAGACTCTGGTCCATCCCGCGAGGCCTCACTCCTAGCCGGGCACGGTGGTTGCGGGCTTTCCCGCTTGTGTCCTGAGTGGGGTGGGTGCTGGAGCTGAGGCAAGGTCAGGTGTCCCTGGGGCTCTCGGGCTGTCTGCAGCGGTGGGGGTGCCCATGGGGGCCTCAGTTGCCCAAGAGGCTGCGCAGTGGCGTGAGCGCTCTGAGTGGCCGTGCCACCTGTTAGCTCTGAGCACCCTGGGCCTCAGTTTTCCCTTCCGTGACCAGCACCCAGGACATGTTGCCATAGGCTGATGGGGGACTCCGAGAAATGGGGTCCCAGCTGGGCTTTTTCTCTTCCCTCCTTCTGTGATCCCCCTCTTGGTGTCCCCCACCCAGCCACAACGGGGTTGGGGCACAAGATGGGGCCAGACCCTTTCAGGGCCCCAATTTCCCTTTGTTTCCTTCATGATATGGGGGCCCTGGGGTACCCCCCGGGGACTCCCTCGAGGAGCAGGTGCTGGAGGTCCCTGGCAGTAGACACAGGAGCAGGCCAAGGTGGCCCCATGGCCATTTTTGTCTCTCCTTCTGTCTGTCCCCAGCCAGTGCGGCTGGGCCGGCTGCCACGGAGCCAGGCTTCTGCCCGGGCGTTTCTCCCAGCCTGGCATGGCCAAGGGGCGGGGCTGGGGGCCCCGTGTTCCTGCATAGAGCCCAAGCCTGGTGGGCCGAAGAGGGACCCCACCTGGAGACACAGGCCCAGGGGAGAGCAGTGGGTACAGCAAGAGCCTTTCTGCTTCTCTGACAGGATGCTTCCGGGCGTGGCTGGCTTTAACGTGCAGTTGGGAGGACATTGAGGGACTGGTCCTGCTCTGCTGGGACACGGAGGCGAGGTGGAAGGCTGAGTGTGTTTGAGGTAGACCTGTTTTAATGACCTGTCGCACGTGAGACCTCGTTATGTCTGCGGAGTGCCTGCAAATGGGCGTACAGAGACCCTCGGGCTCTGGTCCCGGACCCTTGGCTGTGCCACGTCCGCCCCCCGGGTGACTTGGGAACCAGGACAGCTCCTTTTCCAGCCCAGCATGCCCGTGTCACCCAGCTCCCTAGCCATTGGCCAGGATGTCCCTGGCCCCTACATCCTTGTGGGTGGGAAGCCACGGCACCTGTGTCTCTGTCCGTGGGCTTGGATTGGGAGCACTCAGTAGGTGCCAGCAGTGCTGGAGGTCAGCCAGTGAGAGGAGCCGAGTCCTGAACCCTGGCGTGGCAGGCCCGGTGGGTGCTCCTTGCCGCCCTCTGCATGGCCCCCGTTGCCGGTGTCCTTGATGTTGGTGTGGTGACAGCAGGGCCATCTCCTTTTTCAGCTGCCTACCCCCCACCGTAGCTTATGTCCCCGAATGCCCAGAGTACCCGAGGGGGGAGGAGCCTCAGCGTTGTCGTCTGTGAGTGGACACGGTCGCTCTGACCTCTGGTCACACGGGGGTGAGACTTGTGGCCATGGCTGACCACTCAACATACTTCTTGGTGTTTTTGCCACGTCAGCTCCCACCGGCCTGACCCCGGAGGGCAGCAGTGAGGGCCGGGCCCGAGGGTGGCGGGGCTATCACAGGGGGCGAGGCATGAGGTGGGTGCTGGACACGTCCCAGGGAGGGGCTGTTCCTGAGGACACCGAAGGATCACAGGGCGCTCTGGGCGTCTGGGGAGACAGGCGGACCCCCTGAGAGCTGGTGTGTGACTCCACGGCAGCCGTACCTCACACTGTTTGGAGCCCCGTGTCGCTCTGCACTCTGTCCCTTATTTTCGGTTCATAGCTGGCCCTGTGAGAGGGTCGGCTAGTGGTCTGTTTCAGTTTTAATTTATTTCTGGGAGCAGCATTTGCTTCCCGGTCTCAGCATGCAGCCCTGAGCCCGCCCAGACCGGGGAGGCTGAGGGACGGCAGTGTGGGTCTGTGTGCCGCCAGGCTGAGTGGCGGGAGCCGTGGGTGGCATGCCGTGGTTCCTGTTTGTCTCTGTGCTTTGCACTGACAGGTGGGCTCTGTCCGGGCGATCTGGGTGTGGCCACCTGCATCCCAGGGGTGGCAGCGCTGCTGAGTGCAAGTCCCTACTTTGGACTCATGGTGGTCCTAGGATTTCCCTTTCAGGGAGCACGCTGGGCTGCTCAGCCCTCCCCCTGACCCCCGGGCAGCGTCCCCAGGCCTCGGAGGAGGAGAAACAGAAGCTGCAAACACTTGGCCATTGACCGAGTGCAGGGTTGGGTTGGTTTGTGCTTGAGCAGATTTTCAAACTAGAAATAACTTTGCACTCTTTTCCTTTCGCAAAAGAAGCCTGTTCTGGACACTACCTGTTCAGAAACGCAAGCGAGGGTGAAAGCCCCTGTCCTCGTGGGCTGGCGTGTGTGGCAGTGGGCTTGGTGCCTGCCAGCTGCGGGCCCCCAGGAGGCCTTTTTCCGTCCGCTGCCTCCCGCCGGGGGCTTCCCAAGGTGGCCTGTGGCTCTCTTGCGTGCTCGGCAGTGTCTGTCACACCACTCTCTGGCTTGGAGAAGCATCCAGGGGAGAAAGGCAAGGCCAGCTTTCACCGTAGCTCGGCTTGCCCTGGACCTGCCATCCCGCTGTGTTTTGGGCAGAGGACTGACCCCCAGGCCTGGCCTCTGTCTGAAAGGTGATGGTGTGCGTGCTCCTGCAGGGACACGACCACTCACTCTGCCTGCCACCCCACAGGGGACAGTGCTGGGTGACCTGTGCAATTTTATGCCGGGGGAGCCTCTCTGAGCGTCTTCCCTCCCCGGGGCGGCTCGCAGGGGTCAGGCTCTCTGACCGTCCCCTTACTGGTCTCCTGAGAGGTGGGTCCTGGCATCTGGGATGGCAGGGCTTCTGAGGGGCCCCCAACCTCTTACGCTCTGGCTGCCCCCACCCCCACCCCGTGGAGCTGGTGCCTGGGCTGCTGGGCTCTGAGGGAGGGAGAGGGCTGGACACTCTGCCACCCTGAGAGCACGCCACGAGCCCTGCGGCCGTCCCCAGGTGTTTGCAGGGGTCTGGGTGGGGAGGGAGGTCCCGCCCTATTTCAGCGGAGTGTTTGCAGAAAGGGGGCGGGCTCCTCACCGTCAGTCCTGCAGAGTGTGGGCACCCGTGTGCTGGAGAGTGCCCAGCCCTTTCTGCACGTGTCTCCTCAGAGCCTCACGGACTCTGCCGGGGTGGGTGATGTCGAGCTGGAGGCAGGCTTCGCTTTGGGCCACTGTGGAAGGACTCCTGTGGCCTGTAGTGACCACTGGCCGTCAGGGAGCACGTGCCAGCACCAGGCACTCTGCTCAGAGCTCCAGCAGTGTGGTCTGGGATCCCCTGGCAGTGGTGAGCAGTGGGGAGAGGGAGTTGGGCTGGTGTGTGGTCTGGGAGCCCCTGGCAGTGGTGAGCAGTGGGGGGAGGGATTTGGGCTGGTGCGCTGTCTGGGATCCCCTGGCAGTGGTGAGCAGTGGGGGGAGGGATTTGGGCTGGTGTGTGGTCTGGGATCCCCTGGCAGTGGTGGGCAGTGGGGGGAGGGATTTGGGCTGGCGCGCTGTCTGGGATCCCCTGGCAGTGGTGAGCAGTGGGGGGAGGGGTTGGGCTGGTGTGCGGTCTGGGATCCCCTGGCAGTGGTGGGCAGTGGGGGGAGGGGTTGGGCTCGTGTGTGGTCTGGGATCCCCTGGCAGTGGTGGGCATTGGGGGGAGGGAGTTGGGCTGGTGTGGGGTCTGGGATCCCCTGGCAGTGGTGAGCAGTGGGGGGAGGGGTTGGGCTGGTGTGCGGTCTGGGATCCCCTGGCAGTGGTGAGCAGTGGGGGGAGGGGTTGGGCTGGTGTGGGGTCTGGGATCCCCTGACAGTGGTGAGCAGTGGGGGGAGGGATTTGGGCTGGTGTGTGGTCTGGGATCCCCTGGCAGTGGTGAGCAGTGGGGGGAGGGATTTGGGCTGGTGTGCGGTCTGGGATCCCCTGGCAGTGGTGGGCAGTGGGGGGAGGGGTTGGCTGGTGTGGGGTCTGGGATCCCCTGGCAGTGGTGGGCAATGGCGGGGGGCTGGTGTGCGGCAGAGTCCAGGAAGCCCCTCCAAGCGCCTGGCTCAGCCTTATGGCAGCTGATGTGCTGCCCCTGGGCACTTACCTCAAGACAGGTTTGGGGATGCATTCCTGTGTTTGTGGCCAGAGCTGGCTTCCTCTCCGCCACACGTTTGGAGTGGTGGCCAGAGCTGGAGGAGGGAGGCCGTGGGGCAGGCCTCAAGTCCTGCTGGCAGCCTGAGCCTGTCCCTGCGCTGAGCATGCCTGCCCGTCTTCATGCTTGGAGGAGGCCAGCCTGCACTTTGGCTCATGTCCCCCCAGGTCATTATTTAGGCCCTGGCTGCACCCTGTTTCCTGGCTTTCTGTGCCATGCACCTGCAGCAGCAGCAGGTGCTAGGTGCTGGGCACCCACCCACCTGCCGGACGCTTAGGGAGGGCAGGCCACAGGGGAGATCCCTGCAGGCAGTGGCGGTGCCCAGGCCAAGTTTGCACTTGCTGACCTGCTGGGGGTGGGGCACGGGGCGTGAGGGATGACCCCGGTTTGCTCCAGGCTCACACGGCTTTCTGGTGGTGAAGACCCACCCTCAGTGCCATTAGTGCGAGCTGGCACAGTGCTCCCCCCACTGAGCAGCTGGTGGCGGCCGTGGGCACTGTGCTGCCCGTGCCACGGCCCCACCTTGGCGAGAGGGAGAAGCGGGAGAGGGGCCAGCTCGCCCGGGAGGGTGTGGAAGGGGGGAGCGGCTGTGGCTTCCCTGGGTTTCCCGGGGTGATGGGCGTGGCACCTCGAGGGGGTTCCAGGGTGTCCCTTGAATGTGGAGCAGGTCTTGGTGGGCGAGACGCACCTGCTATCTGCTTGAACCCTTTTCACTCTGGTTGGAGTGGTTTGTAGCAAGTGCCAATTACTTTGGTGCAAACACGCCCACGTGGCAGGTGGCAAGCTACCAACAGGATGTTAACCAGCTCACGAGATTCTCAAAGCTTGAACGATCTGCTGTGCAAGTCGTAGGAAGGCTGGCTGATTCCAGCGCCCCCGTGTTCTGCTCTCTGTCCCCCAGCTCCGTCTGGCCCCTCGTGCTGTGGGCGCTGCCACTGAGCCCCAACCTGTCTGAATATCGTGACAAGGACACACAACGCAAAGTCTGGCAGGGCACACAAACATGGCTTGGTGTTCTTATTCCACGTGCGGCCCCCAGTCTGCTCTGGGCCCTACAAGTAAAAGTGGGGCCAGCAGCTTCTGTCCAGGAAACAGTGGGGCTTCTGATGTCGGGACTGGCCTGTTGGTTCTGGGGCGTAGTTGGTCATCTTCCTTCCCAGCCGTGAGCCTGGCCAGCATTCCTGAAAGCTGGTGGGGGATGCGTGAGGTCTGCAGCAGGCCCGCATTTGCTGAGAGCCGGGGTGAGGTGCACCTCCTCCTGCCCGCCCCTATTGGCCTGGGGCTGGGCGTGTCACACCTTGGCTCATCATCACAAAACCAGCTCTGGTTCTCATGGTTACATCGGAACCTCGCCCCAAAGGGGCCCAGCTCCGCACGCCTCGCGTGGTTCCGCAAACGCTCTGCCTGCCCAGCTCAGCTCCGTGGGGTCGATGCCGGAGCGCTCTCTACGTGTGAATCATTCCCCCAAAATTGCCACGATCAAGAACAGCCTGAGTCAGCCCCCAGTAGGCAGGCAGTTGGTGGGCAGTGAGCCAGGAGAGGCCGTGTCCTGGGCCCCCGCCCCCCACTGTTGGCTGTGTGCCTGGACCGCCACCTTCCCGCCCTTGCGTTACCCGCCCTTGCCCAGGCGGCCCGTGTTCACGTCACGTCCCTGCCCCAGTTTGAGAGCAGTAGTTAGAGAGTGGGTCCGTGACAGGTGAGGGCTGGGCTGAGCAGGGCGAGTGGCGTGAGTGACGTGAGCTGGCCTCATTGTGACCACTCGGGTGTGCTCGGGAGCCCACGAGGCTGGGAGAGGTGGTGGGGCCTGGGTGACTGGCCTGTCTCTGCCATCCCTCCTCCCCTGTAGGTGCTGCCCGGTTGGGCCCAGAAATGGGATGTCAGGCCTCCGAAAGGAGCATAGTGGAAGCGAGGGCCTCGAGCCGCTGCTGTGACGGCCAGTGAGCGAGCCGTGGAGGATGTCCACCACGACGACGGTCGCCCCTGCGGGGATCCCGGCAGCCCCGGGCCCGGTGAACCCGCCCCCGCCGGAGGTCTCCAACCCCGCCAAGCCCGGCCGCAAGACCAACCAGCTGCAGTACATGCAGAATGTGGTGGTGAAGACGCTCTGGAAACACCAGTTTGCTTGGCCCTTCTACCAGCCCGTGGACGCAATCAAGCTAAACCTGCCTGTGAGTGCCCCCCCCCGGCATCCCTGCCCCTCCCCTGCCCACTGGCATCCCTGTCCCCCTGTTGCCCCCCTCCTGGAAGGACTGCCCCTGGGCCCAGGCAGCTGGGGTGCCGGTAAGCCAGGCACAGCACAGGGCCTGTGGTGACCGAGGAGCGGAGGGGCTCCTCGGGTGTGGGAGTGTGGAGGGCGGTGGTCCCCAAATGTAGGAAGCAGGGGGAGAACCTGTGCCTCCCTGCTGTTCCCGTGTACCCTCCTGTAGAACCATGCCTCTGACCCCTGTTGCGGTCAGATGCTCAGGGCAGGGTGTGGCCCTCTTTCCAGGGGAAGCTGCCCATCTGCCCCTTCAGTGCTGGCCCAGTCTTCTCATGGGTTTCTTATTTGGACCCAAATAGAGAAACCCCCAGTGTTGCCTGGGGAAGCCCTGGGCCACTAGTTGGTGGCCTGGGTTCTGGGCACAGCTCAGTACTGGTCACCGGCGGGCCCTGGGTTTGGAGTCTGAGAGGGGGCTCGGCCCCCTCGCCACAGTGCCGATCAGCTCTGGGGCCTGCCCCAGCTGCCCAGTTCTGTGCATCTCTAAGAACCGCCTGTCCATGTGGAGCCTGTCAGGCGAGAGGTGTGGCAGGGGTTGGAAGTGGGCCGGGTGCTTGCCCTAGACTCTGCACCTGCCCTCAGCTGACCAGACACTGCCTTTGGCCCGACCCCGGTGCCCCGCTCACCCGAGAAGACGCTCCGTGTGCAATCGCCCTCCTCGGGGACAGCGAACACAACACCTCAGAATCTGCTGATGATGCCTCTGAAAATCTCTTTCCCAGGATTATCATAAAATCATAAAAAACCCAATGGATATGGGGACTATTAAGAAGAGACTAGAAAATAATTATTACTGGAGCGCGAGCGAATGTATGCAGGACTTCAACACCATGTTTACAAATTGTTACATTTATAACAAGGTAAGAAAGCACCTGCGACGTGGCTCCCCGAGTGCCGAGGGGACCCTCTGGCCGGGCCTGGGCTCTGTAGTGGCTCTCAGACGGGGGGCCTGTCACCCCCAGGCTGCAGTCCCCACTCTGGGGTCCCATGTGCTGTCCACGCCCCCCCGGGGGGGGAGTGAAGCCCGGAGCAGCCTTTGTGGGGGGACCTTACATATCAAACGCTTTGAACCGTTTGTGCCCTCGGACCTCGAAACTGCAGCTGTCGGGACGGTGCTGGGGTCAGCGCGGGCTCACGGGGTAGAGCCGCAGCATGCACACGCATGGCGGCCGGAGGGCGGCCGAGCGCACCGTGACATCCACCTGCAGCCGCCCCACGTGGCCAGGCCACTGCACAACCAGGGAGCATGTGTTCACGATGGTTTTTAGCAAGAAGATGGTTTTAGCGAGAAGAGTAGATTAGGGAAGGTCCACGTGGTCCTGACTTGGTGGGGTTTTTGTTGTTTTCCGACCGCGACAGGATATAGCAAAGATGAATTGAGTTGAACTGAGTGGAAGGTTCTGTTTTCTGCACGGGATAGGCCAAAGGGTGGTTCTTGTTCTTGGTTTTCTGAATTCTTTCAAGAGCCCCCACAGTAAAATAAGGTCCTTTCGCCTCCCCCATCGCCTGCCCTACCAAATCTCTGAACAGATTTTTGAATAAATGTTTTCTTGAGCCACAACCGGTGATGTCTTTGCAAGCACGTGGCCCCTTGCCCAACAAGTGACCTTGGCTCTCCCTGTGTCTTCAGCCCACAGATGACATAGTGCTAATGGCCCAAGCCTTAGAGAAAATTTTTCTGCAGAAAGTGGCCCAGATGCCCCAGGAGGAAGTTGAATTATTACCCCCTGCTCCGAAGGGCAAAGGCCGGAAACCGGCTGCAGGAACCCAGAGTGCAGGTAACGGGGTGGACGGTGCCGTCCTTCTGTCCTGACACCCCCCCCCCCCGGGGCGTGACAACAGCATTTCTTGTGCGGGTCTCTCGGCCCCTCTGAGCTCAGTGTCCCTGTCTGTGAAGTTGGGGCGACACGGCTGGCTCTTGGTGGCGTTGTTACCATCTGCCTTCGAGCCTACTCTGTGGGGAGACTGGTCCTGCTGTGCCCCCATGCAGAGGCCACCTCTTCCAGAAGTCTAGATGGGAGGTCCTTTTGTCCCCCTAGGACGTTGCCTCTCTAGCTGGTATTGTATGCTCTGGGACAGGAGAGGGGCTATGTCACCTGTCAGGGAGGGTGGTGGGGATGAGGATTAGCACTAGGAGCCCTGGGGGTCTTACCTGGTCCAGGAACGGGGAATAGAGGTGTGCCCCGATGGAGAGACTGGCCCAGCTCCCCAGCCCTCAAGGAGGCTGCGGTGGGTCCCCACCAGTGCCAGCCACCCCGCTTTGCAGATAGGACCGTGGGTGGTTAAGTAGCTCTGCCCAGGTCACTCAGCTGGTTATTGGTGGAGTCTGAGTTAACCCCCGGTTTCTCGGGCCCAGGCCTCGCTCTTCCTTCCAGGCTGCACCTTGTCCAGGCTTCCTCATTCAGACTCTGGTCTCTGGCCAGAGGGAGTGCCTTTCCTTTGTTGGATGAGCGCCTGTGGAGGCTGGTTCCGTGGAGGCAGCCACGGTGCAGGGCCAGGGGTCTCAGGAGGAGGGGCTCCCTGGCACTGATGTGCTCTGGCTGGACGGGATGGTTCAGGAAGCTTCCGGAAGCCAGCTGGCAGGTAGAGCCTGGTGTGTTCAACGTCCTTTCCTTGTCTTCAAGGTACACAGCAAGTGGCGGCTGTGTCCTCTGTCTCCCCAGCAACCCCCTTCCAGAGCGTCCCCCCCACTGTCTCCCAGACGCCTGTCATTGCTGCCACCCCAGTGCCAACCATCACTGCAAACATCACGTCGGTCCCCGTTCCCCCGGCTGCTGCCCCACCTCCTCCCTCGACGCCCATCATCCCTGTGGTCCCTCCCACACCACCTGTAGTCAAGGTGAGTGACCCTGGGGACAAGGTCAGCTGGCTGTCCCATCACCAGGCCGGGTTCCTGGATTTGGGCAGGTGTGGGGCGGGCACCTGTTCCTGGGCACCGACTTCTCATCGGGTGTTTGGTACACGTGACACTGGAGTGGTTCTCTCTGTGCCCATGAGGTTGGGCTGTCGCCCCTAACGCAGACGGGGAGACCGAGGCTCAGGGAGCTGCAGGTCACACAGCTGGTGAGGGCGCCCTGCTCTGAACCCCAGTTTCTCTGGCCCGGAAGCCCTGGCCTTCGCAGGGCATGGGTCACCGTGGGAGAGGAGGGTGGAGGGGTCCCGGAGCGCCCCTGCTCACATGTGGATTTAGGGCAGCAGCCTGGCGCATGGTGAGGAACCAGTGCCCGCGGCCTGCACTGTGCACCCCTGCTCGCGTGAGCTCCGGCACGTCCGTCTCCCCAGTGTGTGGCTGGGCACTTTCATGGCAGGGACCGTCCTGGCCGGGTCTGGGCTCAGAGCCCGTGCTCCTTGTGAGATCCGGGGCAGGCCCCGTGCCGGGTGCTGATGTGTGTTGTCTTCCCTTTGCCCCTCGCAGCGGCCCTGTGGGCCAGACAGTATTTCCCCCATCTTACAGATGAGGAAGCAGGCGCTCGGGGGGGTTAAGTGGCCCCCCCCAAGGTAACATGCCCCTGCCATTGCTTTCCCTCCCCGTGGCCTTCACTGCCTGCACTTCTGGGCGGCACCGGGCCAGGCTGCCTTACACTGTGCCCGGCTGGTTGTGGAGCATGTCCTGTTTGCCATGGCCGGGTGAGCCCCCCCTGGGCCTCTGTGGCACATGCTTGGTGTCCTGTGGGTGCCCACACGTGTTTGTGGATAGCCAGCTCGTGCCCTGACAGCCTGGGGGCGGCGGCTTGGCTGGGGCAGAGACCTGGTGGCGGCCCAGAGAGCAGGTTGCTGTGAGGCCGTCAGCCTGGGCGGTGCGGCTCCGAGGGGTCCCTCTGCCAGTCTGAGAGGTCTGCGAGGCGGGGAGCTGGCTGAGCTGGTCTCGGGGACGTGCTGAGCCCGGGCTGCACAGCGCACCGTGATGCCCGTGGGTGCCCGGGCGCGGTGCCGGAAGAGACCCGCACGGCCCAGGACCCACGGGTATTCCCCACGTTCTCACCCTCGGGGCACAGCCCGTGTGAGTGTCTGCCCTGTGCGCACCCACAAGGGGCTCTGCGGACCATTTAACATTCCCTCCCCTTGTGGACAGCAGCTCTCTCTGGCTCCCACTGCCTTCAGGGTTCAAGTCCAGACCTGCCCAGTCAGCCCCCGGGAGCCCTTGCTCCCAAACCTACCGCTGCTGCTCTGCCCCAGCCCCGCATGCTCTTCCCGCTCCTGGCCTCGGCCCGCTCCACGACAGCTGTCCTTGGAGCTCCAGCTTGGAGGCCCTCGTCTGGGCCTTTCCCACTGGCCTTTCTAAGCAGGGATTTCTGTTCGTTTCTGCTGTCCCTTAGCCTGGGTCCTGCTTGGGGATGATCCCAGCGCCAGGTCCACCTCGGTCATGTTGTCTCTGGAGCCCCCCACACGGGCCTGAGGTTCGGCGCAGGTGACTTGCATGCCACACCTCACAGTGCTCGGGCGTGACCTCGGAGCCCTGGGGGCAGACGGAGGGGACCCTCGTGGGGTGGCTTGGGGGGTGGGTTCTGAGTCCAGCCTTCCCACTACCAGCTGTGTGACCTTGGGCCTGAGCCGTGGCCCCTCTGAGCCTCGGTGTCCTGCGTGGCGCGGGAGGGCAGCCAGGGGGACGGGCGTGGCTGTGCATGCCGTCGCTTTGCTCGGCGCCTGGCGGAGAGCGCTCTGGAAGCGCAGCTGCAAGCGTTCACGTTCTCGCGCCCCTGCTCGGTCCTGGGGCTCACCGGTTGTCTCGCTGTCGCAGAAAAAGGGCGTGAAGCGGAAAGCAGACACCACGACGCCCACGACGTCCGCCATCACTGCCAGCCGGAGCGAGTCGCCCCCGCCACTGTCAGACCCCAAGCAGGCCAAGGTGGTGGCACGGCGGGAGAGCGGGGGCCGCCCCATTAAGCCACCCAAGAAGGACCTGGAGGACGGCGAGGTGCCGCAGCACGCGGGCAAGAAGGGCAAGCTGTCGGAGCACCTGCGGCACTGTGACAGCATCCTCAAGGAGATGCTGTCCAAGAAGCACGCGGCCTACGCCTGGCCCTTCTACAAGCCAGTGGACGCCGAGGCCCTGGAGCTGCACGACTACCACGACATCATCAAGCACCCGATGGACCTCAGCACCGTCAAGGTACCGTGCGGCGGGGTCTCCGGGCGCGTGCGGGCCGCCCCCTCTGCCGTCGTCCAGGCTGTGTGGTGCTGATGTGCTGGCTGGGGGGGCCGCTCAGCATGGCGCGGGCGCATGGCCCGCTGCTGGCACGGGTCCGGCTGCGTCTGGGACGAAGGTGCGTTCTGCCTGTCATCACTGAACCTGGGGCCTCGCGGTCCTTCATTCCGCTGGAATCTGTCTCCTGTCTCGGTTTGCGGGTTTTGTAACGTTCGCAGGGACGCCCTTTTGGGTGACCCACCCCGCCCTGGCCAGAGAGGGGCCCTGGAGCAGGGGAGGTAGACTCGAGACCCAGAGCCCGGGCTCCCCGGGCCTCCTGGGCCAGGGGCTCCTCCCTGGGCCTTAGTGGGTTTTGTTCTGGGTCCGGCCCGTTGTGTCCAAGCAGAGAGCAGGCTTGTGCTGGGCTATGAGCGAGAAAGTGCCTGGGCGGCAGTGACCCCAAGGGCAGCAGACCCAGGGCTGCAATGAACTCCCAAGGGGTCTTCCCTGAGCACACGCAGGTGGGGTTCCTGACCCCCCGATCGGCTGGGGCCCCAGCACACATGCCCTCCCTCAGGTGGCGCTCTGAGCCAGCATGGTGTTGGTCTCTGGCCCCTTCAGGAATGCCCCTGGCCATTGGGGACTGTAGCCCACCTCCCCTGTGAACTGGCATTCTGCCTGGTTTCCCAGTGATGGCAGCCTGGGGCAGAATCTCCGTACTGGAGCCTCCCCCCTGGGGTGCTTGGGGGTTTCGGGCAGGACAGACCTTGCTGTGTGGGGTGGTGGTGCCGGGTGAACCACGTGGGGGACCGAGCCTCTTCCTTGGATACCTTCCGTCCTGCCTCTGCTGGGAGCCTGGTAACGTCCTTTCCTTTGGATGGTGTTTTATCCCTGTGAGTTGGTGCGAGTAGAGAACAAATGGAAAGATTCCAGCAAAGCAGAGGTGGGTGGAGGGCAGAGTGCAGCGCTGCCCCTCTTTCCGGGGAGAATTCCTAACCGTGGTTTGGATTTGCTCTCGCCTGAGGCCTGCTCTCTCCTAGCCGGTCTTGACCATGGGGCAGTGGGTGGAACGGGGCTCCCAGGCCAAGTCCGAGGCCGAGCTCTCCCTGCTCAGGGTCTGTGGGGTCCTGGCTCTGGGCCAGCAGTGGGTGGCTGTGCGCCCATTCGGCCTCCGCACACAGTGTCCTGGCTGGGACTTGGGGTGGTGGGGGGTAAAGGGGCTAGGCCTTTGCACGCACCCTGCTGTTTCGAGACGGGGAAGCTGAGGCTGGAGGGCCTGCCCCGAGTGAGCTGCTGCTGGAGCCAGTCCCGGAATCCACGTCTTTGACTCTTGGGGCCTCGAGCCGAGCCGGCAGAGCTCATGTCACCCAGATGAGGGTGACACTCGCTGTGCCCTTCTGAATCCCCAGAACTCTCGGGAGGCCAGTGAGACCAGTGACTTGTACGTGCCACGCTGCCAGGGAGCGGCTGAGTGGGGAGGCTGCCCGGCCCTGGTGTGCCGGGGCACCTGCAGGCTGAGGCCGTGTCCTGCTGGGCTACCGAGCGGGGGCCGCGTGCACGCGGGCGGTTTGCTCTGGCGTTCCCCCTCAGAAACACCCGTCGTCTGCGAAACAGTGAGGAACGACACACAGCTGCCCGACTGTCCGTGGGCACCCCACGTGCACTTAACGTGTAGCCTGTGTGTTCCCAGCCCCCGCCCCCCGCCCCCTGGGAGAGCCGCCAGTGGTCAAGTTAGGACCAGAGTCTGAAAATCTGGCAGAAGTTGAGAGGGTCTCAGGTGCCCGTTTGTCCTCCCTAGCTGGGCCTCCCCAGAGTAGGGACGCTGTGCTGAGGGCTGGAGCCATGCAGCCTGGGAGCTGTCAGAAGCTCTGTGACTGGCAGGGGTGCGTACCCAAGGCACTAGAGAGGCTGCGGGCCCTGGAGTCGGGCTGCACTCAACCCGCCAGCGTCCAGGTCTGTGTAGGTGTGAGCGAGACCCGCACTGTCCTCCAGGGGTGCATGGTCCCCAGGAGAGCGGGCGCCCCCCACTGACAGGCGGTCCCTGACTGACAGCTTCTACTTGAACCCGTGCAGACACAGGGAGCTCGCTGCCTCACCAAGCAGTTCCCCTCCGTGTGCCCTGACCGGCAGCTTGTTCTAAGTGCCACCTCGCGGTGTCTGTCGATGGTCGCGCTTCTGTCGTCCCCGTGAGCGGGCGTGTTGTCTTACCCCCACCAACCCCACCTTGTCCTGCTGGGTTGCGAGCGGCAGGCTGGCCAACAATGCCTGGATTCTCACAGCGACGAAGTCAGTGTCTCGATCCGCGAACTGAGGAGACCCCCACGCCCCTGCCCCGAGTTGGCAGCAAGTTTACCGGAAGCTCCCTGTTCGCCCTGGAGCTCCTCCCGTCAGGGACTTCTCTGTGTATAAAGCTACGGGGCGTGTAGAGCTGGAAGCTATAGAGCAAGGAGAGCTTACGTGGCGGCCGCGGGAGCCAGGGTTCAGGCCGCCTCCCTGGGGGTCCCGGGGCCTCTCTTCCGAGCCCTCGAGTCCTGCGCCCACACTGTCCCTCGGGGCTCCTGGGGACGAGGTCTGGGGCTGGCCGTGATGGTGGTCGTGTGGTGGTGTGAGGTGCTGCATGCGGGGCCTGGCTGGGCCCTGGGGTGCCGGGCAGCGCCCCTCACCCCCGCCGCTTGTGTGTTGCAGAAGAAGATGGACAGCCGTGAGTACCCAGACGCGCAGGGCTTTGCCGCCGACATCCGGTTAATGTTCTCCAACTGCTACAAATACAACCCCCCAGACCACGAGGTGGTGGCCATGGCCAGGAAGCTCCAGGTAACCGGAGGCGCTCTCAGGCAGAGGGGCCTTCGGGGCACAGGGGGGCACCAGCAACCTGGGGCAGGCGCCCAGGAAAGACCGGCCTCCCGGAGAATGTACAGCCGCGAAGGCCGTGGGAGAGCCTCCCCCGCACAACACCTTTCTCCTGAGCGGTGCCCGGCGCTGGCCAGGCCCCAGGCCTGCTTCCCGGGCACACGGTGGCGGACAGTCCAGCCTCTGTCCCCCGGGAGCTGCAGGCACACGTTCCCGTGGGGAGGGGGAGGATGAGAGGGCAGGGGTCCCTCCTCCCACAGCTCCAGTCTCTGTGCGAGGGGGCCTTTGTCACGGGCCTGCCAGTGAGCCTGGGCACCTGACGCTTGCGTGTGACCTTCTGTCACAAGTCTGGGTGCTGCCCGCCTAGTTCTGCGTGGGTCTGCGCTCTCCTTACGACAGGCACGGGTGCTTTTATAAACAACAGCACCAAAATGTTAAAGGTTTTTTTTAAATTTTAGAGAGAGCGTGAGCACAAGTGGGGGAGGGGAAGGGAGAGGGAGAGAGAGAATCTCCAGCAGACTCCTCGCTGAGCACGGAGCACAACGTGGGGCTCGATCTCACCACCCTGGGATCGTGACCTGAGCCAAAATCAAGAGTCCGACACTTGATCGACTGAGCCACCCAGGTGGCCCAACAGCACCAAAATTTTAAACGTTATGTAATTGGAAGACTTTTTTTTGGAGGAAAGAGTAAAAATTGTGGATCTCTACTCTCTTCCGGCAGTTTTTTTTTTATCCCCAGAATGCAGGCTATTTGTTGTGTGAGCTGTTCCTAGTCTTTTACTCAGAACCCTTTGAAAACCCCGTAAAACAGCTCATGGTGTCACCCTTGGCCACCCAGGACCCAGAGGAGGGAGGAGAGAAGCTGTCTTTCGTGCTGCTGGGTCCTCCTGTGTTGAGTGGGCCTTTCCCAGGTTCTGCTAATGCAGGCTGTGCCCTCCGTGGACCGGCTCCCCTTGGGGGTATGGTGCAGCGGTCCTGCTGGTCCCAGGATGCCCAGAAGCCAGCAGGATCTGTGGTTTTATGCTCAGACCACGCCCCACTGTGTCTGGGAGCAAAAAGGCTCTGCACGGTTCTACTCCGTGTTTACTCTGTGATGCTCCCGAACCCGGTGAACTCCTGGTACAGCTTAATGAGAAAGCCAGGTGGGGCTGGTTCTGTTCCTGCTAAAGCTGGTTCTCGGCAGTCTGGCCACAGAGGCTGCGAGTCGCGATTCCCAGTGCACTGAGCAATCATGCCAGTCCAGCTCTGGGGTCAGAGCCGCATGGAAGCAGCCTGCTGTCAGTGCTCCTCCAGCCATGTGCCGAGAGCGGGCCGGACCGCTGTGCGCATCTGTGCCTCTGGGAGGAGAGTCTGGGACCAGTGGGGTGGCATCTCACGAGTGTGAGCTGGTGTGGATTCGTGTGTAGGAGCTTAGCAGACAGGGAGCTCCCACGTGGCTGTGCACCCCCATGTGAAATGAACCTGGGCCGCCAGGAGAGGGGACCTTGGCTGGGAGGTGCCCCTGAGGGCCTGGGTCCTGCTCTGTGCAAGCTGGCAAGGGGCTTTCCAAAGCCAGCGTTGACGGAACAAGACTTTTGCCTTTGGAGCCAATTTTTGGGCCTAACTCAGAATGAGAGGTAATGCTGTGTAAAGAGCTCTAGGGCGAGGAATGGGCGAGAATGTCAAGTGGCCCCCAGACCTGGCAGCTGCGGGCCCCATAGAGGTCATAGTTCAGACAAAGGCAGGCACTCCAGCTGCTTTGCAGTGGGCGGCAGCCTCATAGGGCCTCAGACCCAGAGGCCATAAGGATATGCAGATCTACGGAAGGCTTGCGTGCTTAATAAAGGGAGTTTGCGGACCAGTTCCTAGAAGGCTGCATCCGTGGCTGTTGGCCCCATGGCCCCTGCCCCCTGCCCCCAGACCTGCACTCAGTGCCTGGACAGGGAGGGAGGGAGGGAGGGAGGGAGGGAGAGCAAGCTAGGGCTGGCCCAGTCCCCCTGTGGGCCTGGCCTTCGGAGCCGCTGCGGGTGCAGCTCTGAGAGCAGCTCACAGATGCTCAGGTGTGGGTTCCCCACCCCAAGGGGCTTGCCCCATGGGCGTCCAGGACCTCAGGCGGCCCCTGCTTTCCCGCAGGACGTGTTTGAGATGCGGTTTGCCAAGATGCCGGATGAGCCAGTGGAGGCGCCGGCTCTGCCTGCCCCCGCGGCCCCCGTGCTGAGCAAGGGTGCCGAGAGCAGCCGCAGCAGTGGGGAGAGCTCCTCGGACTCGGGCAGCTCGGACTCGGAGGAGGAGCGGGCCACCCGGCTGGCCGAGCTGCAGGAGCAGGTGCCACGGGCCGGGCCGCCCTGGGCGGGGACCTGGGGGGCGTCCGCTCCGAGGGCCCCTCGGCAGCGCTGGAGGTCAGGGTCACGCCAGGCCGCCGTGTGGTGCCTCACCCGCCGCGGAAGGGTCTCGCGGGCGCCGGCTCCAGCCTCCGACGGGGAGGAGAGAGCAGAGTAGAGATGGCCCCGCCGTCAGCGGCAGGGGGCTGGTGTTTGACTTTGGGCTGAGCCTCGTTAGAGGTGACGCCACAGGGAAGGCGGCCCTCGGTGTAGCCACCTGGCGGCTCCAGGATCTGTGACACTGTTTCCTCCCCTGTGAGGTGCAGCTCACGGCCCTCGCGGGGGTCGCTGAAATGAAAAGTATGTAAAACGCCTAGCACGCTACCAGGTATGGATCGACTCGGGGTAAACCTCAGCTGCTGGCCCCGGATCGTTTTAATCCTGTCCATCTGCCGTATGGCATGCAAATGGCTTCTAAAGGTAGCCGTTGAAAATCTCCTTCGTACAGACATACAAACCTCTGTGCAGAGTTGTCTCTAAGTGGTGAGGAAGATGTTGCCATGCCCCTGTCCTGGCCTGAGGGCGCCACCGGGCCCATCGGTCAGCCTCCGGGCCTGTGAGCGGTGCCTCAGGTGGGGCCGGCGAGGCCCCGAAGCTCTCCAGCGCGCATAGGGGTCGTGAGGGCAGAGGGGGCCTTGGATGCCGTCTGCTCCTGGCTCACCTCCCCGCGTGTTTGAGGTAGCTCTGAGGGCACCCCGAGGCCCCCTTGGGCCAGCCCCCGGGGAGCCCCGCTCAGCCGCCTGCTATTTTCCAGCTGAAGGCTGTGCACGAGCAGCTGGCCGCCCTGTCGCAGGCCCCAGTGAACAAGCCAAAGAGGAAGAAGGAGAAGAAGGAGAAGGAGAAGAAGAAGAAGGACAAGGACAAGGACAAGGAGAGGCACAAGACAAAGTCCGAGGACGAGAAGAAGGCCAAGGTGGCCCCACCCGCCAAGCAGGCCCAACCGAAGAAGGCTCCCACCAAGAAGGCCAGCAGCACGGCCGCGGCCAGCAGGTGGGCTGTGGCGCCCTTCAGGCCCCTGCAAGCCCAGTGTTGCTAGGTGTCCTAGGTGCTTGTGTGGCGGGACGGGTACTGGATTTGGGCCTTCACACCTTGGCTGCAAATCCTGGTGACACGGAGACTGGGCTGGTACATGGGAAACGGGATGGGGGCGGGGTGGTCCTTGTCCCCGAGAGTAGGGGGACAAAATGAGGCCTCTGCTGGGAAGACTGAGCTCTGGAGGGTGTCACTCGGCTGTCTGTGGGGTTAGCCTCTCGATCTCAGGCACTGGAATGGTCGCACTGTCTGGCACAGACTTCAGCATCTCAAGTCTTTGGGGCTGTTTTCCTGATTTGAGCCAAGGAGTCCTAGGGGCATTGTGCCTCGGTACGGTTTTCTCCTTCCTGGTCCACCTACCTTCTGTCTTCACTCCTACCGTGCACTGCCCTGAGGAATGCTTGCCACGGACGGGACCACAGGGACACGAGGATGGGGGGAAGGTGCTCGGGGCCGGCGGGCCTCTCCTGCAAGGTAGAAGGAAGGCTTCCCAGGGGAGGAGTGACTGCTGTGCAAGAGCAAACTCAGCAGCAGTCGGGAGAGGGTTCCGAGAGTCAGAACAGCGGAGACAAGGCCGTGGAGGCCAGCAGACGTGTTCTAGGAATGAGTGGGAATTAGGACAAGGTTGGTTCCACTGAGGAATGGAGACTGGTTTGGGAAGAGGAGTCGGGAGAGGCTGCTGAGATTGGCCAGCTTTGCTGAGGCCTCTCGTTTTATCCTCTGAGCAAATGAAGGGAAGTCATGAGGTGTTTGAGCTGGAAGTGGTCAGATCCTGGACAGTGTGGAGAATGGATCATTGGGACGCAGGACTGGGAGAAAGGACAGCCCGGGGAGGTTTTGTGGTTATGCAGGCAAGAGAGGCCAGGGTGGCCATGGAGGTGGGAGGCAGAAGGGCCAGGCCTTGGTGCCTGGAAGCAGGAGGACAGGGGCATGGGAAACGGGGTTCGGGCCTTGGCAGCTGGGTAGGTAGTCAGCAGCATTAGCGAGGGGTAGGGGTGGGAATGCTCGTGTTTTGTCCTCCCTCCCTTTTCAGAGGGGAGGCAGGAGTCAGGTTTTCTTGTAATGTCTGTATGGATTTGGTGTCAGTATAACACTGGCCTCAAAAATGAATTGGGAGGTGTTCTCTCCTCTATTTCCTGGGTGGATTTATAGAGTTGGTGTTAATTCTTAAATACTAAGTAGAATTCTCCAGTGAAAGCATCTGGGCCTGGGGTTTTCATTGTGAGGCTTTTGACGATGAATTCAGTTATTTTTGTAGATACAGGACTGGTCAGATTATCAGTTTCATCTTGAGTGAGTTTTGGGGATTTGTGCTTTTGAGACCTTGCTCCATTTCACTTGAAATGTGGAATTTATGGGCATTGGTTTGTTTGCAGTGTGCCCTCATGGTCCTTTCAACATCTGTAGGGCCTTTAGTGATGTGTCTTTTCTTTGTCTTTTTTTCATGGTGAATCTGAAGAGAGATTGATGAGTTTTATTGGTTGTTGAAGCAACCAGCATTTGATGTCATTGGGTTTTATCTGCTTTTACTTCCTTTTGTTTATGGTCTTATTTTTATTACTTCCTTTTGCTTGTTTTGGACTTAATTTGCTCTCTTAAAGTAGAAACTTAGATTATTGATTTGAGACCTCTTCTAACATAAATATTTAATACTATTTATTTTTATCTAAACACTACTTTAGCTGTACTCCACAAATTTGATATGTATGATTTCATTTAGTTCAAAATATTTTCTAATTTCCCTTCAGACTTCCTCTTTGACCATGGGTTATTTAGAAGTATGTTGTTATTTAGAAGTACGTTGTCTAATTTCCAAGTATTTGGAGATCTTTTTCTGGACATGGTTCAGTTATTGGTTTCTGGCTTAATTCCATTAGGGTCAGAGAACATACTTTGTGTGATCTCAATACTTCTGTTAAGATTTATGTTATGGCTGGGAACTGGGGAACGTTCCATGTGGACTTGAATATGTGTTCTCCTGCTGTTGGGTTGTTACCTGAATGTCAGGGGGAAAAACAACAACAACAACAAACACCCCCCCCCCCCCCGAAATGTGTCAGTTAGGTTAATTTGGTTGATGGTGTTCTTGGGGTCTTTTCTCTTCTTGCTGATTGCTTTATTAATCACTGGGAGAGAGAATCATTAGATCCCCTGCTGTAATTGTGGATGTTTCTACCTCCCTTTGGTTCTATCAGTTTTGCTTTATACATTCTAAAGCTTGGTTTTTAGATGCACACACATTGAGGGCTATGATGTCTTCTTGGTCAGTCGATCCTTTTCTCACTATGCCATGTCCCTCTTCTTCCTGACACTATTCCTGTTTCTGAAGTCTCCACTGTCTGAAGCTAACACAGCCACTGCAGCTTTCTTTCGGTTAATGTTTGCGAGGTGTAGTCCCCCCATCTCTTTACTTTTAACCTACTTCTGTCATTGTATTTAAAGTGGGATTGGTGGACCACATGTAAGTCAGTTTTGTTTCTTATCCAATCTATGTCTTTTAGTTGGTGTGTTTAGACTACTTATATTTAACGTAATGATTGATAAAATTGCATTTCGGTCTGCCATTCCATTATTTTCTGTCTTCCCTGTGGTTTTTATTTCTCTGTCCTCCTTCTCTGCTTCCTTTTGGATTGTTTGAATAGGGAGGTCAGTTTTTGACCCGCTGAATCTGAGATGCCTGTGTGGTGTTGAGGGGAGCTGACCACTACAGTCTTTCCTGGCTCAGGCCAGGAAACCCCCAAGTTGGGAGCAGATTGTGCTCTGACCTCTGAAACAGGGTCTTCTATGTCCCTGCAGACACATGTGCAGCCCTCAGTCCACCTGGCCTCTCTGCCCAGGGCACCACTTAGGGCTTGCCTCTTGTTAAAGAGCCTGGTTCTAGAGAGGAAAAAGGCCAGATAGAACAGGGGCGAGGGGCAGGGGCTCCGTGGGGGTGGGGGGACTGTGGGCAGGGGCTCCACGGGGCTGAGGGGACATGGACTGGGGGCTGCGCAGGGGCTGGAGGGACATGGACTGGGGGCTCCACAGGTGTCGGGAGGACAATGGGCAGGGGTTCCACAGGGGCTGGGGGGCCCACAGGGGCTGGGGGGCCATGGGCTGGGGTCTCTGCGGGGGCTGGGGGGGCTATGGGCTGGGGGCTGCGTATGGGCTGGGGGCTCCGTGGGGGCTGGGGTACAGGGGCTGGGGGCTCCGCGGGGGCTGGGGGGATAGGGGCTGGGGGCTCCACAGGGGCTGGGGGGTCATGGGCTGGGGGCTCCACGGGGGCTGGGGGGTCATGGGCTGGGGGCTCCGTGGGGCCTGAGGGGGCCATGGGCTGGGGGCTCCACGGGGGCTGGAGAGACAGGGTGAGGGGGCTCCACGGGGGCTGGGGGGCCATGGGCAGGGGGCTCCACAGGGGCTGGGGGGACAGTGGCAGGGACTCTGTGCCATGGTGTTCTTTGCCTTGTGCCTCAGGCAGCCGAAGAAGGGTGGCAAGCAGGCATCAGCCTCCTACGACTCGGAGGAGGAGGAAGAGGGCCTGCCCATGAGCTACGACGAGAAGCGCCAGCTCAGCCTGGACATCAACCGGCTGCCCGGGGAGAAGCTGGGCCGGGTGGTACACATCATCCAGTCCCGGGAGCCCTCGCTCAGGGACTCCAATCCCGACGAGATAGAGATTGACTTTGAGACTCTGAAACCCACCACTTTGCGGGAGCTAGAGAGATACGTCAAGTCTTGTTTACAGAAGAAGCAAAGGAAGCCATTGTGTAAGTTGTGGGGCAGAGCACCATGCTTGCCGTCCCTGCCCTCACCCCTGCCTCCCCTCCTCCCCTCCCCTGTAGGCCTGGGGTGTGGGGGAAGCCAGGCAGTGGGGTGGGCCACTCTCCTTGCCCGTTCCCACCATGTGCCCAGCCGGGCCCTTCTTCCCTGCGCTTGGGCGGGTGGGCAGCGCTTGCATGCCTTGGCCAACACCAGGACAGGCAGGGGCCCTGGGTCGGCCCCCAGCCCCCGTTCATTCAGGTGCCAGTGACGCTGAGGCTCCCTTTGGGACCACGGTTGCAGGTGACCTCTCAGTGGTTCCCTAGCCAGGGTAGGCCAGTTCCCTTTTGCCTGGAGTTGAGGGTCCAGAGACCTCCCAGGACGGACATGGGCACTGGCCCGGGCTCGTCCTGGAAGTCAGCAACTTTACTGGATGGGGACGAGGCATTGCCTAGGGCAGCGGGTCCTGGGCAGTGAGGGGAAGCGCAGGCCCGAGGCAGCCCCGCAGCTGCAGGATCGCTGGGCAGTGGCCCCAGGGAACACCCGGGGTGCACCTAGACCTGCGTGTGGCCCTCAGTGGGCTTCCTCCCTCACTCTGAGGGGTCAGTTGCTTCCTCCTGGATGGAGTCATGTGACCCCTGCCGTCAGGCACAGCTGGCCCTTGGTAAGTTCTTCTCAGACTCAGGGGTGGTGGCACAGGCTGCCTGGCGGTGGAGGCCTCCCTGCTGAGGCTGAGCCGGATCCGTGCTGGAGAACGGCGAGTCTCGACTCCGCCCTCCGCACAGGGGTGACCGTGTCGCCGAGCCGCCCGTGCCCCATCTGTGCACTGTGTGGAGTGGGGAAGGTGTGAGGGTCACAGAAAAGGCTTTGCCTGTGGCAGGGTTCGTGTCGCCCTGTCCGGGAGCTCGGGGGGCAGCCCTGCGGGGGCCCAGCACACGTGAGCATCCAGGAGGGCGGGTGGCATCTGCGGTGGCCGCCGGCCAGCTCAGCTCTGCGCTCCTTTACAGCCACGAGCGGGAAGAAGCAGGCGGCCAAGTCGAAGGAGGAGTTAGCTCAGGAAAAGAAGAAGGAGTTAGAGAAGCGGCTGCAGGACGTCAGCGGGCAGCTGAACAACAACAAGAAGCCCGCCAAGAAAGGTACCTGTCTGTGGGCCACGCTGCTGCCCCTGCTGCGGTCCTCTGGCCAGAGGGGAGGGTCGGCGGGGGGGGAGTGGCCGGCAGACCCAGGCTTCAGTCTGTGGCTCGACCAGCTCTGGAGCCGTGTCCCCTTAGATGACACTATTGACCTTCTCAAACCCCAAGTCCCTTGTCTGTAACCTGGGGACCCGAGCCCTGCTTCTGCAGGGAGGTCAAGCACATACAAGTGTGAGAGTGCCCCATGCCAGAACCTCCCGGAGAGGACTCTCTGGAAGGGCCTAGCTGTGGTCTTTGGGGGTGGACCCCATGGCTTGAGAGGGACTGGGGTCCTGGCCCCTGGCAGCAAGCTTTCTGGCCGTCCCCAGGCAGGAGACAGGTTCCAACTCCCTGCCTCTGGGTCCTGTGCTTTGTGGACAGCGAGGTCTTATTTTAGGTGAGCAGGTGATTTGACTGCTTATCTCTTTCCTCTGGAGCCTATAAGAAAGGGCAGATCCCTTTCTCCCAGCCCCGGGGATGGGGGGCCCCAGGTAGTGAGTGGTCAGAGTCCACAATCATGTGGCAGCTGGGTGCCGCCGTTGGCCTTGCCCACTCCCTCTGAAGGTGGGGCGGGTCCCCTCAGGTCTCCCCTGGGAAGGGCAGAGTAGGTGCCACGTGACTGATGGCTATCTTTGAACTGCTGACCTGCCCCCACACCCCATTAGTTCCTCCTGGTGGACAGCATTCGTGTTTTCTAGACTGGCATATTTCAATAGTTTTGTGGCCCTCTGAGCTATTTTTATTCACACTTCTGACACCAGGTGTGTGGGCTTCTGCCCACACCAGGTCTGCAATCCCAACTCCAGGTGGGGTCCGGCAATTCAGTTCCCTTCGGACACTATTTACTTAGGGTTAGCTCAGAGCCCACAGGTGGGGGGCTGCCCTCCACAAGACCTCCCTTCTCTCTGATGCCAGGTGCGAGTCCTGGGCCTGCCTTACCCCTGCCTGGCAGGCTGTACACTGGGGCTCCCGTGACCCTCTGCTCAGACATGACAGTTTGTTAGAAAGAGCTTTTTCTAGATGTATAGTTTATTGTGAAGGGTACAGCTCAGGAGCAGCCAAATGGAAGAGATGCGCAGGGAGAGGCATGGCGGGGGTGTGCGGCGTCCCTCCCCTCTCTGGGCATGCCACCCTCCCTGCACCCCCACGTGCCCCCAACCCTGGAAGCTCTCAGCATCGAGAGTGTTCTAGCCCTCCATCTGCAGCAGTCTCCCTTCCCCGGAGCTCCCAGCCCCGATCCCGCGGGTTTCCTGGTGACCGGCTGTCCCCCGAGTCGCTCATGAGCATACGCTCGGGTGTGATCCACAGGGGGCTCCTTGTAAATGACCAAAGACATTCTTATCACTCGGCGGGGATGCCAAGGGTTTTCAGAGCTCTGTGCCTGGAACCCAGACAGAGGCCAAACGCATTTCTTAGCGTCCCGTCACCTCGTTAACGTAGGTGTTCATTCCGGCACATGTTTGTTAATACTGACAGGGCTGCTGGGTGAAGAAACGGGTGGGCCGTGGCACGGGCGAGTGCAGGGACGTGGGGGGCGTGGGGGGCGCCTCTCACCTGCTGCGTCTCCCTCAGAGAAAGCGGGCTCCGCGCCCTCAGGCGGCCCGTCCCGACTCAGCAGCAGCAGCTCCTCCGGCTCTGGGAGCAGCAGCTCCAGTGGGTCCAGCTCCGACAGCAGCGACTCGGAATGAGCCCTGGACGCGGAGCAGAACCCGGCCAGCGATGTCGCCCACGCCCAGACTGCAGTGTTCCCTCCGATGGTTAATATACTGCTTTCCTTCCACGCTGTGCAGGTTTCCTTGTTAACTCAGTGTTATGGTATCTTCCAGTTTTTGCTTTAATAGGTCAGAGATCTTTCTCGTGTGTCCGTGAGGCTTTATGAGGAGGTGCGAGCCCACATAAAGTCTTTTCTTCGTAACTGAGTCCAGTTGCTTGGAGATGGCAACTTCCAGCGCTGACCTGATGACCGTAGAAAAACAATGTCAGATGTGATCTGAAGTCTCTTAGGCCCGACCTGGTCTGTAGCTCCAGGAGGAATTGTTGGAAAGGAAGTTTCTCTGAGATGGTACTGTACTGAAGGCTGTCAGCTTTGCCAACAGGCCTTGTCTGTCCCTCGACCCCGAGCTCAGCCCCGAGGCCGGCCGGGGTCGCCTCTTGCTGCGGGGGGGCCGCGGGGGGTTGCGGTGCGGCCACGGGCTCCAGTCTGGGCTTCTGCAGGGGAGGGTGGGGAGAGGTGGGTGGGCGCGGAGGGAGGGGCGCCGGGAGCTCCCAGGAGGGAACACGGGGGCCGCGCGTACCGCGCACAGCTTTCCATACACTGAAACTTTTACCTCAACTTAAAAAAAAAAAAAAAAAAGGAAAAAAAAAAGAAAAGATTAAAAAAACAAAAACAAAAAACAAAAGGAGACTTTTTTGTAAGGTTCAGCAATTTTCTACGAAAGTCCAGCCCAATGTGTGTCCCCAACTTGTGAGCTGCCGCTGCCGCACATTCTGGAGCTCTTTTCCCAGTTTCGTGTATATATGAACACTTTATTTATTAACATCATTGGTCATTTTTTTTTAAAAAAAAAAAAGAAAAACAAAACTGCAAAAGAAATGCATTAAAAAAAATAGCAGACATGCAGGCCTTTCCAAGTGGTTCGAAGGAGAGCCCCAGCCCCTGCTCGGATGGCGGACTGTGGCCTCCAGGTGCTGGCGTCCTGCCGCCTGCGCTGGTGCTCAATCCCGGCTGCGCGCTCGCCCTCCCCGGCCCTGCCCCGCGGGGTCGGGGCCCGCTCTCCGTGTGCGTGTGTGGGTTTGGAGACGTACAGGCGTAGACAGCTACCAGCTGCAGCACATTCTCAGTCTTCGTTCTGTGTGTTGAGTTCTTTTGTACTCACTTCTGGTCTCTTTAGGACTGTTTTAAAAGAAATCAATTTAGGGAACCCCAGTTATATAATATAAACTTTGTAATCTGAGAGAAAAAAAATGTATAGTAAATCTAAGTCTTGATTTTTAACTTTCTATTGTAAAAAAAAAAATAATAATAATATACAGAGTTTAACAGAAGGTTATGTTTTGGTTTTGTTTTTCCCAGAGGCTGCCCCGCGGCCTGTGAGTGCAGGGACGCCCCACACGGCCCGCCTGAGCTCGGAGCATTGCGGCTTCGGCCTCGAGTGCCAGGGGCCGGCCGTCCAGGCCCCCCCATGGGGCGCCCCTCACCTCCCAGCCCCGAGGGCAGGGGCCGTGGGGCTGTGGGGCGGGAGGAGCCTCTGGCCGCAGGAGGGTTTGCTCCTCAAAGACCACACCGGGCTCCCTGCTCGAGCATTTTCCCGCTAGCACAGAAATGACTGAGATAGGGCATTCTCCCAGACCTCCCTAGGAGGTGGGTGCTGGGGGCGGAGCTGCGGGTGCCCTGCCTCGGGTCTGGTGGCGAGTTTCCAGGCGGACAGGGGGACTGGTCATCAGTATCCGAGTAGGGGGGCAGTCTTTACAAATCCTAAAATGGATTCAGGTTCCACCGGCCCTTACGGTCACGGATGCCCTTGCCGGACACGGCACTGATGAGGCGGTGGGTGGTGGGTTACCATGTTTCTTACTGCTGGTGATTCTGACGCTTGGTGAGTTTTGAGCCAGTTTGTTAAACTTTTCATTAAGTTTTGTTTATAATAAAAATATATGTGGATTTTTCAACTTGCCATTTTTTAGAGTTACCCTTGTGTTTCAAAGGTGTTTTCTAAGCAGATCTGTAACGGAATATTTAAACTAGGACTTTAATACATGACACGATGGATGGTCTTAAAGCAGGATCTCTCTGGCAACGTGCAGCAAGCGCGCCTCCCCGAGCAGAGGGTGCTGGGGGGCGCGTGGGGGGCTCCCATGGAGCACCTGTCCAGCTGCGGGCATGGTGGGGGGCGGTCGCCTGTGTGAGCCATCAGGTCGGGGAGCGTGTGGTCCTCGAGCCCGGCACAGTGCAGGCATTTCAGAACACTTCACTGTCCGCTGGCTCTGTGGGAGACATGGGTCCTGGATCACCTCTGCCCTTTTCCCCTGCCCCCAGGAGGAGGCCGCCATGGCGCAGAGGGCTGCCGTCCATCCTGAGCAGTGTAGTTCGATGGTGCTGTGGTTTCTTAAGGCTTCCTGTGCAGACTTCAAAGCCGAGTTCTCTTCTGAGTTTGGGGGAACGTCCTCAGCCCCCTCGAGGTCAGCCTGTGGGTGTTTGCCATCTCCACGTCTCTCTGTGTGCTGGACAGGCAGGGCTGTCGTGTCACGGAGAACCTGAGGGCAGATTTCACGGCCTCTTCTCGAGGGGGAAGGAACCGTGTGGTTAGGAGGTTGGCCTCACGGGAGCCCCGGAGGCCCAGGGGGCAGAGACCCGTGCTCATGCTGGGCGGCATCACCTTGCTTACAAACTGTAAGATATGTTTTCTTTTCGTTTCTCTTTTTGTTCTTATGCAACATCCACGTCTGTGACGGCCCTCTGGGAAAAACACCACCCAGAGAAAGGATGCGTTCCCCCAGTGTAGCCTGTTTCTCAATACTGGCATCACGCTTCCAGAAGTTTTTCTTTTTTATATTTAAATTGTTACTTTTCTGTATGATGTGCATGCAAGTTTACCGTAACTTTTCTTAAACTTTTTAGTGCCGTTTCTAGTATATTCCTGTAAATGTCAGTTACTGAAAATGAGTCCAATGTAAGTAGTTTTAGCTTGTTTATTGCAATGCTGGCCTCCACACAACAGAATAAAAATGGTAGAAAGTACTCTTTGATGTTTCTGGTAATCATGGACCCTTCTCCTGGGGCATTTGTTTTGTTTTCATAATAAAACCAAAAAAAAAAAGGTGCCTGTATGTGCCTTTGCTTTCTGGTGGCTCCCAGCCCCGCGGGTGCGCGTGTGGAGATGCTCTGAAGCTTACACCCTGGAACGCTCGGCCGTCGAAGTAGCTCTGGTCCTCAGCCTGGGCAGGAGGGCACCTGGATTTGGGGGACATCATTGTAGCCTTTCTTTTCCGCTAACTGTTCTCCAGAACAAGCGGCCCTCTTCATAGAAGCACAACCTCGGTCACATTGCGGTCTTCGCTCGCTCTTCCTCCTCTCTGGGCAGATGCCTCCCTGTGCTCCGGCCGCGCTGGGGCAGGTTCCGGGGCGGGTTCCCGGACGGCAGGCAGCAGACACTGTCCTGCTGGCACAGTCTCCCGTCTGCTGAAGTCTTCCAGCACTCAGCGCAGAGCCCGGCATGGAGGAGAGGCTTCTGCGAGCCATGGACGGCAGACAGGCGCCTCTGACACTGTTTTCTGAGCAGTCCTGGCTGTTAGCGCCTGGCCTTGCAGAGCCGTCCTGGGGAGAGGTTCTCGATGGCACCCTCCCCCCCCAGCCCCCGCCCCCCGGCTGTCAGCAGGCACCCTTCCAGCATCCCCTCAGCACATGCCATCCTTGTCCAGACTCTTACCCCACCTCATCCAGGCTGACCTCCCCAAGGACGGGGACTGGGCCGTGTCCACTTCGGTGGCTCCAGCCCCGGCCGGGGAAACCAGCCGCCTGGGCTTCCCTTTGGCAGATGGTGGCTTCCTAGGCTCTGAGTAGCTTAGCACCTGCTGTCGTCTGGGCGGCCAGTGCATGTCGGTCACCTGCACACGCTGACCTATGCAGACCTCGGCCGTGGCTAGTGCTTGTCTTCCCAGGTGCTTTCCATGCCTGGGGTCAGACTAACTGCCCCCCCGTACTCAGGTTAATCTGAGGTGTGCATCAACATGCGGCACAGGCATTCCAGACGAGTCTCTGCAGTTTGCTTTCTTCCCAAGCAGGACTTAGATTGAACTGCAAAGATGTTGAGCAAACGATCTACCGGGTAATCCCAGTGTCAGGGCTGCTGGACAAGCAGGCCCTTACGGCAGGTCTTAACTCGGTGTAGATGGGGCCAGCTTCCCTCTTCAACTCCGGGAGGAGATTGAGGAAACGTGACTTCAAGCCTCCCGACCCACACAGCAGGCAAGCCGAGGATCCATCACTAAGGCCCAGCCTCTGGCTGGACATTTTGACATTTGGGGAACGTGCTCTGACCCAGAGTTCCACTTCCGGGATGCTTGCTAATGAACTTGCACACCCACAAAAAGATCTACGTCCGACGAGGCTCACGACACGCTGTGTGCAGGGCAGCAACGGGAAGTATCTCTGCCCTCCTGTGCGCTCACGGGAGTGCTGCCGGTCAGACTTCAAAGCATGGCGTAGATGTCCGTCTGCACGGCTGGGCAAGAGGAAAGCTCCAGGACGAGATGCGCAGTGCAGGCCGTGCCTTTAGGACCGCGCACGGTTGCACACGCAGAGCTGCTGCTCGTGGTCGTCTGCGGAGGACACTTTTGCTGTGCTTTATGCATTTCTGTAACAGGGTTTGTAGCAATCATTAGATTCTCCTGTTATTGGAAAAAACAAACCTGAAGCCAAGTTAACGTATTCTGAACAAACAGGTAAATGAGTGGGGAAGGAAGGAGTGTCCCAAAGCATATTTATTTAGAAAAATCAGCTCTGACAAAAGATACTCCCACATTTGCAAAGCCACGCAGACAGACCAGTTACAGCGGACCGCACATCCTTTGCAAATGCCTCGCAAAAACTGCCCTCACGGGGGCGCCGCAGGGCTGACGGGCTGCCGCCTCCCCGCAGAGGCCCAGCTTGCCCTTTGCAGCCCTGAGATTCTGTCCGAAATCTCCGTAAGCAGCGGACGTGGAACTTAAGAATAACTCTTGGTTTCTGGAATGTTTGTGGATGCCCTGGCATGCTCGCCCTCGAGTATGTGGAAGTTGGCGTAGAAGCTGCCGCCGCGCACTGCACGGGACGCCCGTTCCTCGTCGCCGAAGGCCCCGCCGCGGGGCTGCTGCTGGCCGCTGACCCCGCCTGGCCCCGCACGCGATGCTCGGCCGGGCCTGACGCGAACTCCTTCACCTTCTAGATCTGTCCCGTTCTTTACCAGGCAGAAGGGAATACTGGAAACGACCTGGAAAGTTTTGAAAAGCTTGTGTGAAGCCAGGGTGTCCCTCTTGCTTGGTCTGCTTGGAAACCTAAGACAAAAGCCGCGTCTCCGGCGCGCTGGCAGGGCTGGAAGGGAGCCCGGAGCCGGGTCCGCCGGCCGCGTGATGCGTGGAGACGGCTTGGGAGCCCCGGCGAGCATTCTTGGGCTCTTGAAGCACAGCTGGGGCTTCACGTTCACTCTCCAGAATCTCCCAGTAAGGCCTGGAAACCGCCAAGGCCACTCAGGGAGGGAAGCGTGGCCTGATCTCCGCACAGCTCAGCGCCTGGGCCCGGGTGTCCCACCGGAATTACATGATTGCACAGAACTTGGACTGGCCCGTGTCCCGGGACACTCCGAGCTTGTGTCTGTCCCGGACCAGGATGGCCTCGTTTCCGTACTGCGAGTACCACATGCTGCGGCTCCGGCTCAGGTAGGTCCCAGGGGGCGCCGACTCCAGCCGCTGCTGCTGCTGCCGCCAGATGAGCAGGGAGGCGTCCCGGTACCGGAGCCGGGCATGGCTCTCCGACAGAGCTTTCTCGGCCAGCGGCACGCGGCCGCTCATCCCCGGCCCGCAGCTCCCCGCGCCTGGGCGCCCGCGCGCCGGGCCCCTCGGAGCCAGTCCTGGGCGTGCACAGCCGCCCACTGCTCTGCACGCCGGGCACTCATCAACCACCTCGCCAGCCCTCGGCTCTGGCGGTTCCTTACTTAACTCAGTGGTAAAAAGCACGAATTCAGGCCACGCGTAGGCAACACCCTCCGGAGGGATGCAATGTGAGGGAACTTGAGAGGAGCCTCGGGGCGCCGTCAGGACCTCTAAGAACCAGCGAGCGGCACAGGGGCGCCCTGGACCGCGCTTTATCACATGTCCAGCCGCCAGGGACTAGGCTCCCAGCTGGGGAGGCCTGGCCGGGTGTCCACTGCGATTCCGACACCACGGCTCGGCCCACTTAACTTATGTATCTGGTGCCCTGCATGAGATGACATCGTACAGCGACACAGACGTTGACCTCCGTCCCCATAACTGCCCTCCGCTGATCCGTGCTTGGGTCGGCTTCCAGTGCCACAGGGCCTCTCTGACGGAGCCAGTCCTGTGTCCTCAGCTCTCGCCCAGGCGGACACTACAAAGAAATGAACGTGCTGTCAGGGGCGGGGAGACAGCCCAGCGGCAAGGGGAGGCTTTACGGCACAAAATCTCAGCTCTTGGGGTCAGAGCCTCCAACCAAGCTACTGGTGCATGTCACCATTGCAGTTGCTGTCAGGTGACCCAGACCATGAGCCTGCGTTTAAGTGGCAGACCTGTGACTCCTCCTAGTGCCTTTATGAACTAATGGGGATACTGGGTAAGCCTCCCGTGGGAGTGCCAGTGTCTAGATCTGGGAAATGAAGTCCTAAGAACCCGAGCGGGCACAGGTTTCGGGACTGGTCCGGCAAGCACCCGGCCTGAGACGGGTTTGCTCAGGCTGCCTGTGCTGAAGGCAGGTCGGTACTCACCCAGCCACCAGGGCCCTGCTTCTGCTCCAGGCAGCTGGGGGGCCCCTGGGCTGGACAGAAAAATGATGTCAGGTGGAAACCAAACAGGGAAGCATCCACTAACCACTACCCCCCCCCCCCCAAAAAAAACCCGCTTTTCCAACCGTGCAAGATTTGCCTTCTGCATGGCCGGGGCCCTGCTCACCCAGCCCCGCCCTCGTTGCTGGCTGCCGCGGATTCTCCCCAACGCCGCGCGGGCGCCCGGGAGCCCTTCATGGCCCCTCTGGTTGCCTCCCCAGCATCCTGGGTCCTCCACCTATCCCTGCCTCGCGCCAAGGGTCTCCCTGTCACCCTGTCCAGGTCTCCCATTGTCCACCTGCTCCCCCCCATCGCCTCCCGCCCCAGTCACCCGCGCCCCCCATCACCATCTGCTCCCCATCGCCTCCCGCCCCAGTCACCCGCGCCCCCCATCACCATCTGCTCCCCATCGCCTCCCGCCCCAGTCACCCGCGGCCCCCATCGCCAGGCGCGCTCCCCCCACCGCCGCCCGCCCTCGCATGGCCTCCCGCCCCAGTCACCCGCGCCCCCATGCCGCCGCCCCCCATCACCTCCCGCCTCCCGTCGCTGGCCGGCGCCCCAGTCACCCGCGCGGAGGGGCCTCGAAGGGGCCTCGGCGACGCGCGGACAGCCGGGCGGGGCGCGGGGCCGGGCGCTCCGGGGCAGGGGCGGAGCCGGTCGCCTGCGGCCGCGTTTCCATGGCAGCCCCGCAGGCATGCCCAGCCGAGCGCCGAGTCTGCAGGCCGGCAGAACGATCCGATGGGCGGGAGCGACTGTCTCCCTGTCCTGCCTCCGTCACTGTTGGTCCGAGCATTTCATTGACAGTAGTTTTGTGTTGCTGCTCGGGTACTTTTGGCAGTGCTGTAGCGTTTGCTATCCTCATCCTTACTTCTAATAGTCTATACATTTTTAAAAATAATTGTGGGGGATGGGTATTAAGGAGGGCACTTGTGATGAGCACTGGGTGTTGCATGTAAATGATGAATCACGGAAGTCCACTCCTGAAACCAATGTTGCACTGTAATGTTAACTAAAACTTAAATAAAAATTAAAAAGTAAATAATTCAAGTTTGTCCCCTTAGGGCTCTCTCAAATTATGTCTTGAACTCCCCTGTCCCCATGCTGTCCCTGAGAATTCCGCACCCCCTCCAGGCATACCAATAATACCCTCATGTGGCGTCTGCTCTCTCCCTTACCGGGGGTATTTCACGGTTTCCGCAGCATTGATGAAGAAAGTGGTCAAGAAGGGCGTCCATGGGACGCTGCACCTGCCCCCCCCCGCCCCCACCCCTGCCCGGGAATGCACTTCTTGCACCCACACCGCCAATGCGCGTCCTGCACAAGGGCGCAGAACATTCAGGAAACAGACCATGTGCCAGCGGTAAGTCAATTTCAACACATTTCAAAGTTCAAATCATACATAAATAAGGCCACAGGAAGAATGGTCTATAAAACAGCAATGAAAAGATAACTAGAAGAAAGCATATGTTTTTCATCATTAAGAAACATTTCTAAATTTCTCATGGGTCAAAGAGGAACTCACAATACAAATTGTAAAGTATTTTAATGGAATGAGGATGAAAATACAAGATGTCCAGATCTTGTGGGATGCAGTTAAACTCATGCCTGGAGGGAAACTGAGAACTCTAAAGGCATACACTAGGAAATAAACACATATACGGCATATACACAGGGTATATGGGAACTCTGAACTATCTTTGCAATTGCTCTGTGAATCTAAAACTTTCCTAAATTAAAAAGTTTATTTTAAAAGTGGAAAAAAAGTTAGCTAACTGGAATTTAAAAAAAAAATAGGTGAAAAGGAAAATCACAGAGATGAGAGGAAATTTGCAATCTATATGTCATCAATAAGGGAAGGGACGTAGAGTCCAGTTCCAAGACAGAAATCCCACCAATGAGTTGACCAGAGAGAAGTTAATGGAAGGGGTTGTTCCAAGGCACAGAGTTATTAACCAGGTAACTGTCAAGATAAAATAAAAACGTCTAAAGTATCTCAGAAGTAGCGACAGCAGGAAGCAACTACCACCTCAAAACCTAAAGGAGCAAAGGAGGGTCCTATTACTGAAAGTAATATTATGGAGACTCTACAAGAATTTAGGATCTCAGAGGAGGGACAGTATGGAGCTGAAACTCAGACTTTTGAGGAGGGGGCACCAGCAGCTTGAGCTGGTGTCTCTGCACTGAGTGCCCCAGTAGCAGGGGGCCCAGACCCGGGAAAGGGACGCCAGCCAGATGCTGCCTCTGGCAACATGATAAAGTGGATTTTGTGCTTGTTGGGAAAACCACAGACTGGATGCAGCAGCTGCTTCAGGGGGAAAAAAAAAAAAGTGAAAAATCTTTGCTGGGGGCGTGCACACTGGCAGGAAGCCCGCAGGAAGCAGAGAGGAAGGAGCAAGTTTGGCCTCCCTCTGCAGTTCCCAGTCTGTCTCCCAGAGCCTACCAGGAAGACTCTGGCAAAGGGACAAATGAGGTTCGCAGAGTCCTGGTCGGAGCATCACAAAGCAGAGCGTAAAGGATGTTTGGATCATGTTTAACGCAAAGGCCGTGGGTGACAGGCCAGAACTACAGAACGGGCACAGTCCCGCCCTTCGTTCATTCAGCTGCCCTACACACATTTCTATGCATAACCCCATACAACAGAAGCAAACCCCAAAACCTAGCTCTACATGTCTGCCTAAGAAGATGCCACTCTCTTCCATACTAGAGTGAGACAGTCTGGCCTCTCCCCAGCTGGAGGAGATGCAAAGTCCGACAGACCTTTCTGATTCGGGTCTCCTTCTGTCTGAATATCCTTCTCCCTGAACCTAATTGCAAAGTCGCTTCCAACAACACTTCCCGAAAATAATAAAGGGGATGAGGAGATACAAACACACATGCTTAACAGGCAGTGGGGCTGGGGGGACCATGGAGAGCTGCTATGTGCTCGCTCCTGCACAGTCCTTGTCGAGAATTTCTTGCCCTCAGCCGCATCTCAGCTGGGCAAGTTTTTTTTAACTACTGGGGTGACTTATACCTTCATTCCCAAAGGGCATGAAGCTTCAATGATCCTATTTATTTATTTTGTGGTAGCTTTCTATTAACTTTTACTTTGGGTGGCAGAAATGCTAAAACGTACCTCAGACAATCCCCCCAGTTCGAGCCTTACTTCTTCCTGCTCTCAGTGTGAAGCAACGACTCACTTTCTCCTTGGTATGAGGGATCCATCACCCTAGCCAGCAAGGTAACCTACTTCTTAGTGTTGGGGCGCCTGGCTGGCTCAGTGAGAAGAGCGAGCGACTCTTGATCTCGGGGTCGGAAATTCGAGCCTCATTGCCGGAGTCCAGCTCCGACGGCGTCGGCGAATGAGGACACACAGACACAGGGTCAGGTTGCAAGCATCTCCTGCTGACAGCCTCGGAGGAACTTTATTTATATGTTAGGATATTTTTGTTTTTCCAAATCTTAGATCATTTTCTGGATCACAGCCATAGCCTTCTTTCATTTTTCCTTTGTAATGATTAACATGACCTTTATTGATTTCCGCTTATTGGCTTTCGCTAAAACTAAAAAACAGTACGCAAAGAGAAAGGTGCCAGACAGAGCGTGACCGTCTTGTTATTTTGTTCTATAGAAACTAATTCTTCGTGGAATTAGCTTCATTATGATTGCTTAGATAGGCGTAACTAAGATGAGTAGTCACTTTATCATGAAACCCCAGAAATATTCCCACAATTATAAAGATTGCCATAAACAAAATGAAAGAGAATAGCAGGAGCCAGCCCAGAAATATTCCCACAATTATTAAAGATTGCCATAAACAAAATGAAAGAGAACAGCAGGAGCCAGCTGTGGAGTCTGGAGTCTCCCGTTTTCAGGATCGTCCCCCATACTTGGACCTTGTCAAACAGCATGAGTAGCTTGGCTCACGCCATCTCCCCCTTTTTTATTTTTGGCCTTCAGTTGCAAAGTCTTCAATTCCAAATGAATTTGTTTTATTCCTCTACTTAGTAATTTGACGAAGACTGGAAAGAGAAACAAAAGGGAGATAATAATTAGTGCTGATATACCTAGATTGATGAAGGATGGTAACCAGGCAGTAGTGGAGGTGTATTTCTGCAAAGTGGCAAGAAAGGAATCTGCAACTTCTGAGGCTGTGGCTGAGGACACATGTGCCAAACTAATGTCTTTAATTTTTTCTTGCAAGGAGTTTAAGTCCAAGGATACATTATCATTGCTCCATATTCCCAATAGGTGATTTTTGACATTGTCCCAAGGGACAGATGAGGAATCATAATGGTGGGGAGTAACACAGATCCATTTATATTGTGCATGGCATCTAGTGGTTAACCGAGTTTTGAGATTTTGAATTTGATTTCCTACATATAATATAGTTTCTTCTAGAACATTTAATCGTGCCTCAAACTTCTTGTCTGTTTGTTCCTGCAAATAAAGTGCAGTTGAAATATTCTGGGTTAATCTATCCACATGATGTGCAGTATGTATTTCCTGTACTAAAACAGTTGTAGATACAGCAAAAGAGCTTAGGATTCCTATAAGAGCAGTAATACCTAATATAAGTGCTGCAATAAAGCTCTTAGGGCGGCGTAAGGCTTTATCTACAAGTTGAATCGTATACATGCCAGGATCATCATACCAATGTTCTTCTAACTTTACAGGTAACACTACATAAGGAGGTTGATGAACAACTATAAAGACAGTTGGTCCAACAGTTGGATTAATGCAATTAGTTAATGTACATTTTGAACAGGATACATAATAGGTATGATTAATCTTGTTTACCTATAATTGGCCATGACCTTGCACCAAGAGAGCATGAGGGGGACCCACACATGCCATGACCACCTCCATATGGTCAGGGCGTCTAGGCCTTTTTTAGTTCCTTTAAGACCTTATAAGGGAGTGGTTCCCACTGAGATTCATCCCATTCATCATCAGAAGTCACTGGAAAACATTTAAAGGTTAAATCCCCATCTCTCAAGGCCTCCTGTATTGCTCCCTTAAAGCCAATATTCTTAATAGGTGGCAATGGTTTTTTACGAACTAAGGCCTTGTTTTGTGGAACTTTTAACTGTCTATGTAGATTAATCACAGAGCCGCATTCAGGGGCTGTGGCGTTTGCAAAAAGTTCCCAATCTTGTTCATGATATTTAGCAGCCTCCTCCTCAAGGGCTACCTCATCTTCGGAGGACAATTGATCGCCTCTCCCTTCAACTCTTTTATTATCTTTGTCCTCATCCTCTGATTTCATTTCATTTATTACCAGTACGTGAGAGGCTGATTTTTGTAATAGAGGTGTCTCTTCAGTGGGGGCAGCGTTATGTGTCTCCCGGAATTTTTTGTGTAAAGCCTGTGAGCTAAGCATAGGATCTAACATATCTCTTAACAATGTCCATAAAGAGGATGCCTCCACGAGTACATTCTCAGGACCATGGTTAGAATAGTATAACCGCATTTCCTCCCCTATCTTGTTCCATGTTCTAATATCAAGACTACCATCTTTCGGAAACCAAGGGCAACAGGTCTCTACAAAGGTCAAAAATCTAGCCAGTTGAGCATGAGTAACCTTAACACCTCTTTTTTCAATCATATGCTTAATAATATCAATAAAGAGTCGTCGTTCCTTTGACTCTTTATGACCCATAGCTTCTCTAAGTTCTGTCTTTCTGCTCACTCTTACTCTGTATTCCTTCACAGAGGGGCCTGCAGTACGCACGAGCAGAGTCCTATCCATCCTCGTAGGAAGGCTTACCTAGTCGAGCCCCACCGTTGGGCGCCACCTGCCGGAGTCCAGCTCCAGCCGGGGTGGGTCTCTCGTAGGAAAGGACGGCGCCGGCGAATGAGGACACACAGACACAGGGTCAGGTTGCAAGCATCTCCTGCTGACAGCCTCGGAGGAACTTTATTTATATGTTAGGATATTTTTGTTTTTCCAAATCTTAGATCATTTTCTGGATCACAGCCATAGCCTTCTTTCATTTTTCCTTTGTAATGATTAACATGACCTTTATTGATTTCCGCTTATTGGCTTTCGCTAAAACCAGAAAACAGTACGCAAAGAGAAAGGTGCCAGACAGAGCGTGACCGTCTTGTTATTTTGTTCTATAGAAACTAATTCTTCGTGGAATTAGCTTCATTATGATCGCTTAGATAGGCGTAACTAAGATGAGTAGTCACTTTATCATGAAACCCCAGAAATATTCCCACAATTATAAAGATTGCCATAAACAAAATGAAAGAGAATAGCAGGAGCCAGCTGTGGAGTCTGGAGTCTCCCGTTTTCAGGATCGTCCCCCATACTTGGACTTTGTCAAACAGCATGAGTAGCTTGGCTCGCGCCACCTCATGTTGGGTGTAGAGATGACTTAAAACCCCTACCTACTTCTTAGTGTTTTGATGCGGCAGTATGAGGAACCCCAAATTTCCAAGTGGGCCTCTCATCTTCCAAGTCAAAGGAGCCATTCTAGGCTCCCTGGTAGATGTATTCCTCCCTAAAGAACCGAGACTTCTGAGCCTTCAGAGCTCAGAGGTGGGGGTGGGATTAAGAGGGCTGTGAGGAGCGCCTGGGAGGCTAAGTCGGTTAAGCCTCTGGCTCTTGATTTCGGCTCAGGTCATGATCTCAGGGTCCTGGGATCGAGCCTCACGTTGGGCTCTGTACTCAGCACAGAGTCTGCTTGTCCCTTTCCCTTTGCTCCTCCCCCCAACCCCCTCTCAAATAAATAAATAAGTAAAATCTTAAAAAAAAAAAAAAAGAGCGCTATGAAGCATTAATAGAAATCAGGGGAGCCATTGCCCCTCGTGCCCTTTGGGTCCTGGACACCAGCAGTCTGGCCGTGGGGGAGACAGCACCCCGTATCTGTCTCTGGTTCGAAGCACACACTCACTTGAATCTGTGAGCGAGGACCTCAAACTTTCATGGTGTTGCTCCCAAGTGGTGCTCTAACCATGTCCTCGGTGGGCCACCCCACTCGCTATTAGGTGGGCACTTCTGGGTGATGGAGCATAGGGAAGACCAGTGAATTCCATGAGCACGAGCCCACTATTTGGCTTCTTTTGTTCAGGAGTGAGTTCCTCGCTCAGGAGCGCTGTTGTGCGGGAAACCGTGATGGTCAACAAGGCACCGCCCAACTCCATGAAGGGCAGGGAAAGCCAGTCCTCGTCCAGAATCCGTGTCTATTCCAGTGAGACGGATGGAACTCCTGTCTCCTCCATGACAGACCAGTCCAGTGTCGTAAGCGTGCCACCACTTGGCTGGCGGGCCGCCATGTAAGGGCGCCATAACGAGGGCCCAGCACTGGCCTTGGCTGTTGGTGGGCGAGGCCCCCCCACAGTGGCAGTAGGCAGATCAGCTCCGGTGGTGGAGGTCGGTGGAGTGGTCTGAGCCGCGCCTCCGTCCCTCCAACCATGATCACTGTACACATGAGCCACTGAGCAAGAGGCCAAAACGTTTACAGAACGGGTCCCATGTCCATCTGATTATTGAGAGCCTCCTCTGCAGGGGATGGGCCTTGGCGACATCCACCGGGGATGCAGACGTCTTCACAGTCTGCGTCCTGTCTAGGACACCGCCCACTGCCTCTTCCCCAGACCTCCTTGTCACCAAGCTCCCAACGAGTTTCTCTCCATTCCTTAACCATCCAGCCAAACCGTCGGCACTGGAAGCCTAGACCCCTGAGCTCCATGGAGGCGGCAGCTGCAGGACGCAGCTAGCCTTCTAGTGCTGAGGGAACGAAGGAAGAGGCTGGAATAAGGAAAACAAGAAAAAGAAGGAAAAGAATAAAGGGAAAAAAAAAGAGGCAGCATAGAGATGGCCCCTTGGAGCTCTGAGGAGGGGCCCTGCTGGGTGCGTGCTGCTTCTCTGGGCTGGAGGGCAGGGCCTCCTGGACCCAGACGGGACCCAGACCTCCGAGGAGGGCCCGGAGGTGCTGCCCTGAGGACAGTCACGGGACCCTGGCCCTGCCGGGGTTGGCAGCCGCCGATGGGACTCGCAGGCGCCAGGGACACTGCTGCTGAAGCCTGGCGGGTGCAGAAGGCTGGTGGGGGCACGGCTGGGGCGGGGAGCAGGCAGGCTTGCGGGCTTCCAGCAGCACCTGCTGGCAGAGCTCCACACAGCTGCAGGCGAAGTCCCAGCACCTCCAGGCTGGTGGCGAAGGGTGGTTTGGAGCTGACGGACGTTAACTCAGAAACCGGTGCACGTCTCACGTCCAGGATACAGAAAGAATTCCTGCAATTTAATAAGAAAAGGAGATGAGCCAACAGTATAAAAAGAAAAGTAACCAAGAACATCCAAATTAAGGGGCGCCCGGATGGCTCAGTCAGTGGAGCGCGCGACTCCTGATCTCAGGGTTGTGAGTTCGAGCCCCGCGTTGGGTGGAGGGATGACTTAAAAATAAAATCTTTCAAAAAAGAAAAAAAATCCAAATTAAGATGGTAGTGTGAAACCACCCATATCCACAGGAACGTCTAAAAGCACAAAAAGATGGACCCATCCACATGCCAGCGACGACAGGGCTGTGGACAATGCTAGCTGTCCACGCTGCCCGTGCACACGGACACAGCTCTGCACGGTACTTTCCCACGAAGTCCGAGGGCCCCGGACCTGTGATCCAGCCGTTCCGCTCCCAGGGGCCCACCCAGGGGAGCCGCGTGCGTCTGCGCCCACGGGGAAGCATGCACACAGCAGCCCTGGGCCGTAATCGTCCAGTGTCCGGGCTCTCAGAAACCGGGAGAGAAGTTGCGGCGTGTTCCCACGGAACCCTGACAATGAATGAACCACAGTCCATGCAAACACACGAATGAATCCCAGAAGCACAACCGTGGAGGGGAAAGAAGCCAGCCCGCACCCTAAAACACTCGACTGAATGATTCCATTTATGTAACATTCAGAAAGAGGCAGCACTAATTATAGCATTTAGGGTTGCATATTTCGATGGTAAAAGTATCAAAAAAAAAAAAAAAGCGGGGAGCGCGGATGTGAGTGTGTAGCCACCAGCTTGTGGGGAGGGAGAGGAGTGCGATGGGCAGGGGCTGAGGCCCACGGGGTCTCCTCGACGCGCTCTTTCTTGACCCGGTGCCGGTTACTTGCGCTCTTCCGTTACAACGTCGCCGTAAGCCGCACATTTGCTGTGGGCATATTCCCGCATGTCATATCTCACAGAAGAAGATTTTTCGAAGGAGGCTAATTATAGATCGTGAGGAAACAGACACCAGCTAAGGCCAGACATCACATCCTTTCACCTACCGACACGCTGGTGTTTCTATGTATCACCACAGCGACAGGTCCCTTCTCCAGTAGCAATTGCTCATTAGTACCTGACGTTTGGTCAGTGTTCATAGCTCCCGGATGATCCGACAGATGCCATTACATATTTAATTTGAAACAGGATCCAAACATTTGGCTGCATTTGGCTGCATGTCTCTTAACATCTCTCTTCCTCCGTAACGCCTTCGCTACTGCGTTTATCTCCTTGCCACGGAACTGTGGAATGAGCCAGATCCTATGTTCTGTAGGAGTATCTGTGGCCTGGATTTGGCTGATTGCATCCCCACGGTGTCCTTAATGTATTGTCTCCTCTGTGTTCTGAAAACTGGTGGTTAGATCTGGAGCCTTGATTAGACTAAAGCTCAGTTTTTGACCAGGTTCCTTCATGGGTGGGTAGGCACATACTGTGGGGGGCTTTCTCTCTCTCTCTCTCTTTTTTTTTTTAAGATTTTATTTATTTGAGAGAGAGCGAGCAAGCACAAGCAGGGGCAGAGGGAGAGGAGAAGCAGACTCCCCGCTGAGCAGGGAGCCGGACGTGGGACTCGATCCCAGGACCCTGGGACCATGACCTGAGCTGAAGGCAGACGCCTAACCGACTGAGCCACCCAGGCGTCCTCTCTCTCTCTTTTTTAAAGTAGGCTGCACGCCCAGCGTGGAGCCCAACGCAGGGCTTGAACTCCTTACCCTGAGATTAAGACCAGGGCCGAGACCAAGAGTCGGACGCTTAACTGACTGAGCCTCCCAGGTGCTCCTGTCTTTCAATATTAAGAGGGACCAGGGGCTTGGGGTCTCAGTAGCCTGGTGTACCCCTTCCAGATTTCCCCATCCCTCTCTCACAGGGTAATTGTAACCTGCCACCACAGATCATCACTTAGGACCGTTATTTCATTAAGGTTGGAAATTGGTGATTTTCTGATTCTAACTTTACTTCTGGAATTCTTCCATGGGGAAGAATTTTCTTCGTCAACTGTTTGGCTACCCTGAAATATGGTTCATATGGGAAAAGCAGAGTAAATGCCTTCTTCTTTCCTTTTACCTGGCAGTTTGCAGAAGAATGGGGTGGTGCTCTACCAACCTCCAAAGGGAATTTTTAAAAGTCAGGTTTTTTTTAAAAAAAATAGCAATATGACTTCATGAATTTCAGTGTATTTGATATTTTTCGAGCAGTTGCATTCATTCTGTGTTTGAGGCTCAAGATTCCTACATGCCTGGCCAGTAGGAAACCCAGCTGCTGGCAGGGCCCCACTCTATCTAGAATCTCTGGGGGAAAGAGTCTACCCCACGCCTCTCTCCCAGCTTCTGGTGGCCACCAGCATGCCCACCTTCCATGCCTGTGGCTGCATCACCCGGATGGCCGCCTCAGCCTTCACATGGCCTCTCCCTCCTGTGTGTCTCTAATAAGGACACTTGCCACTGGATTTCGGGCCCAGTTAATCCAGGATGATCTCTTCATGTCAAGATTCTCAGTTAATTACACCTGCAAAGGTCCCTCACCCCCTTGTTTTTAGAGGGAGAGAGACAGAGAGAGAGAGAGAGAGAGAGCCAGTGGGGGCGGGCGAGGGGCAGAGGGAGAGAGAGAATCTTAACTGGGTGTGGAGCCTGACTCGGGGCTCGATCTCACGACCCTAAGATCATGACCCGAGCTGGAACCAAGAGTTGGACACGTAACCAACTGAGCCACTCAGGCGGCGCTCAAAGACCCCTTTTCTGAATAAGGTCAGGGGCTTCAGGGTTTGGATATAGGCATATCTTTTGGGAGTCCACCATTCAGCCCACTATAAACCCTAACAAGGAAATTGGTGCAGGAAAAATGGAGGCGATCTAGGAGGGGTTATTTGGTCAGCCTGTGGCTAAAAGCAATGAAGATAGAGCTTGTCTTAGGGAACAGGACAAAAGAGGCCACACCCGTGGTCACCTGGAGTGCCGAGCTCTGTGAAAGGCTCTGGAGGACCAAGGGATGGTGCCCCAAAGCAGTGAATGGCCATGGTGTGTGACACTTCCAAAGGGGCTTTTCAAGGAAGAAAATAAAAAACTAAAATTCCTCCATTTTAGTGCAAGACACAGACCGCTAGCCCAAGGATGCAGGGGTGTGACCCCTCTGTGGAGACAGGGGAGAGACTAGCCTTCAATGTGGGGCGTGGCCAGTTCTGCCAGCCCAGAGCTTCCAGAGGCGGGAAGCCCATTGCAGTGGGCTGCCCCTAGCTGTCCCCACCTCCGAGGCTCTTGGCCCCAGTCCTCCCAATCAGGCCCCACTCCTGACAGGGGAGACCGCCGGCTGGAGAGCTCAGCCTTCCCGGGAGCCCCTCCTCCCTCTGTCTTACAGCTACGGGGCCGACAGCCTCCTTATCTATACTTTGAAACGCTGCCCCAGCTTTGAGACGTGGCCCTGAGTGGGCGGCTGGCCCGGCCGTCGACTTCCTCCAGCGCGCTCACAGCTGCCTGCATCGCTGCCGGGGCTCTGATCATTGCGCTCCCCCCCAGCGTTCGACTACTACTACTGCACCCCCAGGACGTTCTCTTCCCATAGGTGTCTGTCCCATCCCAGTTCACCACTAGAGCAAGTTCTAGCGATCACTCGCCTGTGCCAGGAACTCGCAGTACAGCACTGAGCGCCAGCAGCGGGGCTCTTGCCAGATGGCTGGGCCGAGCCAGTCCATAATAGCGCGCTAGAGTCTGCTTCCTGGGACACCTCCAGGCACCAAGTATGGGTGTGGGGGCGGGCAGCAGGAAAGCCCCGGGCGTGGGGGGAACACAGCAGACAGCAGGGTCTGTTTTGCTTGAAATGAAAGGCAGGTGGGGGTGGCTAGGAAGTCATCAGGCCACTCCTGGACCTGGGCTCCGAGATGCTGTCATGCCTCTCTGGCCATGGCAGGAGGAGCCGGGCACAGCTGGGCCCACCTGGCCGGCGCCTGTGGCTGTGAGTGAAGACCTGTCATGATGGCAACAACAAAGAAAATCAAGGGGGGCGCCTGGGCGGCTCAGTCGTTAAGCGTCTGCCTTCGGCTCAGGTCGATCCCAGGGTCCTGGGATCGAGCCCCGCATCGGGCTCCCTGCTCGGCGGGAAGCCTGCTTCTCCCTCTCCCGTTCCCCCTACTTGTGTTCTCTCTCTCTCGCTGTGTCTCTCTTTGTCAAATAAATAAACAAAATCTTAAAAAAAAAAAAAGAAAGAAAATCAAGGGTCTGGGCCCTGGGAGCCGAGGTGAGCGCGGTTCATGATGTCACGGGCTGCCCAGACGGACAGTGAAAACTTTGACCTGTGTCTTGACCATGGAGGGTGGGGAGAGAGGAGGCCTTGGGCCAGAGGCAGGAGAGAAGGTGGGTCTTTCTGAGACCTCCCTCCTGACTGTGTTAATCCTGGGCCAGCTACGTCCTCCCACTGAGGACAAGGCACGTGCAGGGTGGGTACTCAGGAACTGTTTTCTGAATGGGTGGGTGGATGGGTGGGTGGGGGGATGGATGGTGGGTGGGTGGGTGGGAGGATAGATGAGTGGGTAGATGGATGGATGAATGGATGCATGGTGGGTGAGTAGGTGAGTGGATGGTTGGGTGGTGGGTGAGTGGGTGGGTAGGTGGATGGTGAGTGGGTGGATGGTTGGATGGTGGGTGGATAGATGGCAGGTGGGTGAGTGGATGGATAGATGGGTGGGTAGATGTGTGGATGAATGGATGCATGGTGAGTGAGGGGGTGGATGGTTGGATGGTGGGTGAGTGGGTAGATGGTGGGTGAGTGGGTGGGTGGATGGGTGGATGGTGGGTGGGGGGATGGATAGATGGGTGGATAGATGGGTGGATAAATGGGTGGATGAATGGATGCATGGTGAGTGAGTGGGTGGATGGTTGGATGGTGGGTGAGTGGGTGGGTGGATGGTTGGATGGTGGGTGAGTGGGTGTGTGGCTGGGTGGATGGATAGATGAGTAGGTAGATGAGTGGATTAATGGATGCATGGTGGGTGAGTGAGTGGATGGTTGGATGGTGGGTGGGTAAGTGGATGGTTGGATGGTGGGTGGTGGGGGTATGGATAGATGGTTAGGTAGATGGGTGGATGAATGGATGCATGGTGGGTGAGTAGGTGGGTGGGTGGATGGTTGGATGGTGGGTGGTGGGGGTATGGATAGATGGGTAGGTAGATGGGTGGATGAATGGATGCATGGTGGGTGAGTAGGTGGGTGGGTGGATGGTTGGATGGTGGGTGAATGGGTGGGTGGGTGGATGGCAGGTGGGTGGATGGATGAAGGAATGAATTCATGCCAAGCACTGTGCTGGGTACTGGGAGGAGCATGAAGGAGGTGAACCCACAAGCCAGGCCCAGAGGAGCCCAGAGTCCACCCCATGCCCAGGTGGACATCTCCAAGCAAGGCATCGAAGGGGTGCTGAGGAGGCAGGAGATGGGCCCTGAGGGAAGAGATGGTGGAGATGGGTTCTCGGAAGCACACATATCGTGAGTGGACCAGGCTCCTGAGGGCCCACTGCTGGAGACAGCTCAGTGGTGGGGCAGGGGTGGGGCACGCAGTTCAAAATTACAGGTGCATGAAGTCCGGGGCTGGGGTTTGGGGAGGTGGGTAGGAGGGGGCTCAAATTAGACTGAGGGGCTCTAATGGGGGCAGGGGGCCTTGAAAATTGTGCCCAGGAGGCTGGCTGTGCTCAGAAGGCAGTGGGAGCCAAGGGCATCTTTCTTTGTTTTTAAGTAGAATAGCTTTATTGAGACATAATTCTGTAACCCCCTCATTTAAAGGGTACAGCGTCAGAGCTTTTAGTCCACTCGCAGAGTTGTACAACCACCATCAGTCAATTTTAGAACATTTTCATCACCCCTCCAAGAAACCCTGTAGCCACAAGCAGTCACTCAGCATTTCCCCCGTGGCCCCCGCCCCAGACCACCACTGACCTCCTCCCACTGTCTCTGGACTTGTCCGTTGTGGACATTTCCCGTATATGGAGTCACGTAACACATGGCTTTTCAGGTCTGGCTTCTTCCACAGATCACGGTGTCTTCTAGCTTCATCCCTGTTGAGGCACACGCCGGGGCATCTCTCCTTTTGGTGTGCGTGTGGCGCCATACACATGACATAAAATAGACCACTGGGGGTAACATGTAAGTGCACAGTGCAGGGGCATGGAGCACGTTCCCGCTGTTGTCTCCAGAACTTTCTCATCTTACACACGGACCCCCATCCCCTCCCCCAGCCCCTGGCGCCCACCGTGCTCCTTCTTGTCCACGGATTTATGGATTCAGGGCACTTCATACAAATGGAGTCCTATAATATGTAGCCTTTGGTGTCTGGCTCTTCTCAGTTAGTGTGAGGTTCTAGAAGTTGGTCCGTGGTGTAGCGTCTGTCAGAACTGCACCCCTTTTGACTGAATAACATCCCGTGGTATGGATGCGCCACACGTGTTAGCCATTCATCTGTCGGTGGACATGCGGGTGGGACGTGTGGGATGGAGGACGGAGCCACTCATCCGTCGGTGGACGTGCGGGTGGGACGTGTGGGATGGAGGACGGAGCCACCCATCCGTCGGTGGACGTGCGGGTGGGACGTGTGGGATGGAAGACGGAGCCACTCATCCGTCGGTGGACGTGCGGGTGGGACGTGTGGGATGGAGGACGGAGCCACTCATCCGTCGGTGGACGTGCGGGTGGGACGTGTGGGATGGAGGACGGAGCCACTCATCCGTCGGTGGACGTGCGGGTGGGACGTGTGGGATGGAGGACGGAGCCACTCATCCGTCGGTGGACGTGTGGGTGGGACATGTGGGATGGAGGATGGAGCCATTCATCTGTCGGTGGACATGTGGGCTGGGTCCACCTTTTGGTGATTGGGACTGGTGCTGCTACGCACACGGGTATGTAAATTTTTGTGTGGACACAGGGTGGGTTTTGAGCAGCAGGGAGCCTCGCGGGTTCAAAGGGTCTCTTCCGCTGGGTTGGGGTGGGGGCGTCTGCAAGGGTAAAGTGCAGAAGAGAGACCGGGAAGACGTGGCCAGGCCTTGAAGAGGTGTGATGCACAGCCATGCTCCTCAGCTCCTAGCACACACACTGGAGCCCCACTTTTGTGACAAGTCTCCCAGGGACAGGCCAAACCTGCCTGGTTCCAAGATGACCGAGAGTCTCCATGCTAGCCAGTCCTTATGTGCAGACGGGGCCAGCCCCAGCTCCCAGAGAGCCCCCCAGGGGCGTCTTGCGAGCCCCACCTCACAGGGGAGAAAGCTGAAGATTCCTGCCCCCCTGCAGTGTCACACCGTGGGGAGGGGCAGGCTCCTCACAGACCCCCTCACAGCCACGAGCCACGTGTGGCCTCTGGCTCAGTGGCCTCTGGCTCATCCTCTTCACTGTGGCTCCTCCCACTGAGGAGCTGAATTTTTACTTGCATGTCATTGTAATCAACTTACAGTTTAATACTCAATTTGTTTTTGGCCAACTTCTAAGTATATTCGAGACACCTGGATAGCGAATCTATTTTCTCCATGATGAGCTTTCTGGGGACGGGGGGGGTGTTCAAGCTGACGAGGGCGGCCAGGGTCAAGTACACGCCACAGCTTGAAGACTTTCATGGGGAAAAGGGAATGTAAAATATCCTGTTCATATGTTTTTAGGTTGATTCCATGTTGAAGTGATAATATTTCAGATATATTGGATTAAAAAAATGTATTATTAAAGTGGATTCCACTTACAGGGAGCTGATACTCAGCTGTGGGGAGGCGTGAAGGACTCACTGACTCCAGCCACAGCACGGGGAACCTTGACATTCTGCTGGGCGAGAGAAGCCAGGTCCAAGGGCTGCGCACGGTGGTTCTGTTGATATGAAACGTCCAGGTCTGGGCTAGGCGGCGTATTGGGGATGACAGCTAACGGGTATGGGGTGTCTTATGGGGACTCTTCTAGGATTCAGAGCACTCGTGCTGGGGTCTACACGGGGGTCTAGCAGGCACTTCCCCTTGGCTGTGCTGAGTTATTTTCCTGCAAGGGGGTAGGGCTGCAGGAGGGCCGGCAGGGCCCGGGGCAGGGCTGCCTCCCGCTCAGGTCAAAGGGCAGCCCCGAACGTCAGTAACTGCCAGCAGACTTTGCTCTGGGCCAGAGTGTCACAGCCGAGCCTGACGAGCTCATTTAGCAGCAGCGGGCAGCCCGGGTCAGCCCTTAGGTCCCATAACCCAGCTGCACGGGGCCTACATCTTCCCCGCCGGGGCCTGGATGCCCACCTCCGTCCTTCGTGGAGGGTGGCCCATGAGTGCCCTGACAAGGGCACCTGCAGAAATCTGGAATCTCCCCCAAATCCCCACTTGTTGGCTTTATGCCTACAAATGGCGTGAGTCCTGGAGGCCCTTCGTCCTTCCTGAGAGCCCTAAGCAGCTTGCCCCCCAGAGCTCACAGCGCCTCTCAGGAGGGCCTCAAGCAAGGTCCTGGACAGTCTCCAGGAGGTGCCCAGACAAGGGCCATTTGGCAGTAAGATAGCAGAGATCAGTTTGGAGTCCAGTCCGTGTCCTTGGACTTAATTTTGATCATTGAAACAACAAGCCGTGTTAAGTCTGTATTGTGCCTTTTTAAACATAATGTAAAAAAGCCCACACCCAACAACCCAGTGGGGCGTAATCTGAGTCCACAGTGGGCCAGATGGTCTTTTTCTACACCTATACTTTCCCGGGAAATTGTGACAGCTGAATTTGCATGATGTCGCTACAAATGGAATTTGCAAAATGTGTGTGTTCATGTGGTTTGGACATGAGAATAACTCCTTCACCCAGTCATGCTGCGGAGAGGCAAAACATTCACTTCTCCTTTCCCCATGAACAGAACCTCCTGGAAAGAGGATGTGGGAGGGATGGGGGGTAGAGGGGTGGAGGAATGGAGGGAGGGAGAGAGAGATGGATGGAAGGATGGGTGGAAGGATGGATGGAGGGATAGAGGGATGGAGAGAGGGATAGACGGATGGAGGGATGGAGGGTTGGAGGAAGGGAAGGAGAGATGGTTGGAGGGATGGATGGAAGGATGGATAGAGGGATGGATGGAAGGATGGAGAGAGGGATAGAGGGATGGAGGGAGGGATAGACAGATGGAGGGAGGGATAGACAGATGGATGGAGGGATGGAGGGAGGGATGGGTGGAAAAATGGAGAGAGGGATAGAGGGAGGGAGGGAGGGATAGATGGGTAGAGGGATGGAAGAGTGGAAGGAGAGATGGATGGAAGGATGGAGGAATAGAAGGAGGGATAGACGGATGGATGGAGGGATGGGTGGGAGGGTGAACAGAGGGATGGAAGGATGGAGAGGGGGCTGGAGGGGTGGATGGAGGGAGGGATAGAGGGAGGAATGGATGGATGAGTGGAGGGTAGGCAGACTCCTGCTTCTGTGGAGGCCTTTGCGGGAGAAGTCTTAGATGTCCCTGGGACCCTGCCTTATGGAATAAGGCCCCCTCAGCCTTGGTCCTGTTGAGAAGAGGCATGGGGACCCTGCCACAGCTCTTGGCGTTGGCTGGGGAATTGGGCTGGGAAAGCCCCCGGGTGGGTTGCATGTGGTTCTCCGAGCAGGCTTGTGTGGAAAGGGGAGCTCTCAGGTGTTCGGACAGGCAGAGAGCCCTCCAGCCCCTTCCAGTGCGGTGTGCCCCGTGCGCCGCGTGGGGAGACGCGCTGTTCCTGTGCCCAGCAAACTCCCAGTGCTGCCCCGGGAATGAGACTCCGGCCGAGGAGGACGGCTCTGTGGGAGCCCGGGACGCTTTGTGAGGACAGACTCCCCGCTACGCTGCACCCTGGAGCCCTCGAATCAACCAGAAGCAAAAGCAAAGTCCTCAGCTGGAGGCACGGCAGGAGACAGATTCCCTATTCAGACGGGGATTCAACCCTGGCAAGTCCCTCAGCTCTGTGAAGCTTCACCTGCACAGCAGATCTAGTAAGAGTGCCCCCCGGCGGGGGCTGGGGCTGGGGCGCATTAGTGCAAGCCTGCCGTGCACGCGGGGCCCCTCAGCAGCAGCTGGGCTGTCCTCCCCTGCATGGCTTGCTGTCCTGGGAGAGGAGCAGAAGCGGGAAGCCCAGGCTCACCTGCCCTAAAGCCTCCGGAGGCCTCTCTGGGACTCCCAGGGACCCGACAGCCCCCCTCCACGTTCCCCCCACTTCAGCCCGGACACAGGGTGTCTCCCCAGCAGCCACTTTCTGGTCAACCTGATGCTCCTGCCAGGCTACTACCCCATTTCTGCAGTGGGGCGCGTGTGCATGCACACGCGTGTGTGTGTGTGCGTGCGTGTGTGTGCTTGTGTGTGCCTTTCAAGCACTGCATTCTGTTGCTGAGTCAGTATCTACGTGCTGTAGACATCACAGCATTTTCCCTTCTCCCTCATCACCCACCCACCCAAATCAGCTTGTCGAGGAACAGCAGAAAGTCTCAGCACGGAAACCGCCTTCAACAGCAACATCTGGGCGCTGGGCAGGCCCGGCGCTCGGACCTGGCTCCCTCACGAATTGCCGGGTGGCCCGGGCAGCTCACCAAAGTGCCCGGCGTGTTGGTTTCCGCATTTCGCCACCCAGGACAATAGTGGCTACTGCGTGAGGCTTAAGGGAGGTGAGGTGAGCGTCCGCGGCTCTCGGGCTGGCCCCGTGGCCCTCAGGACAGGGGGGCGTCTGTTACAATCACGGACGCCATCAGGATAAACCCGCTTGAGTGGGCTACACCCGTGCAGTCTTACGGAGCATGCTGTTACACACTCATGTGACCATGTTAAAGTTCGTTCGTTATAGACATTGCTAGGACAGGCTGCAGATCACTCCACGGATGATGGCACAGCCTGGTTCATAAACCTTGGCATCAACTTACCCCATGTCTGTGACTTCCGTGAGAGAATCTATTGGGTTTAAAAATCGGAGTTGCAGTGCTTTGCCAAGTTGGTGGTTTATTCATTTGGTGTTTCGTTCAATAAGTGTTTTCTGAGCACCTACCACAGGCCGAGCCCAGTCTGCAGTGTTGGGCGTGAACTGGGGACAGGAAGAAATGGTCCCTGCGGCCCCAGAGCTCACTGTCTAGAGGCATGAGACTAAGTGAGTCAGGTCTGGGGGAGAGGATCGCAGAGGATGTGAGGGGTGAGCTCTGTGGACAAGAGTCCCGGGCGGACACACGGCCAGTGGAAAGGCCCTGAGGTGGGAGCATACCAGGTGTGGCTGCTCCATTCCTTCATGCAGGAAATGAAGTCATCCAGAGAGGGGGCACATTTTCTAGGGAAAGAATTCGCTTGTACCTCTTTGGCTGGGAGAGTGACAGGGTCTCACCCAAGTTTTTCTGGGTCCTTGCTGGTTCCCGAGAATGGATGGAAGGGGGCAACGGTGGGTGGGTGAGGCGGGGAGAGGGGGCTGTGACCTTCCTTGTCTACTTTGGGGTACGTGGCTGGTATTGGCACTCCCTGCCCGCTGGGCTGGGGGCCGAGCTCCCCGGCTCTCCTGTGGGCTGCCCTGACGCTCAGCACAGAGTCTGTCCCTCCCACTGAAGCCATCACTGGCTGGGCTAAAGGTGGGCCAAGCTGCAGTGCAGCCTCGAGGGTACCATTTCCTTGTCTGTGAGCACGTCTCCAGGGCACCATGTCCACAGGAGGCAATGGGCCCCGTGCATCCCCCCCAGAGGTGTACCACAGGTGGTCCTGGCAAACAGCTCTGGGTCCCAGGGCATGAGGATGGCAGTAGGGTTTTCTGGACAAGTGTCCCCTCTTTCTGATCCATACTTTGAGTTGGTACAGTCTGGACCTGCTCATCACACCCACACCAAGTGCCAGGGAGGGAGTCTCTGCCAAGTTTCCATCCATCCATCCATCCATCCGTTCCTGTCCAGCTTGCCTGCAGAGTCTCCCAAGGACGTTGTGAGATACACATGTTCCCAATGTCCAGATGGGAAACTGGGAATGCTGAAGGGGTTGTGGCTGGCTCAGGACCGCACAGCAGCAAGGTCTGAGTCTCCCGGTGCGACCATTCACAAGGCTAAACCCCGGCTTCCTGGGCCAGCTGGGCAGCCAGATGGTGACAGTGCCCTCGGCAGCCACCAGGAGGCAGCAGACGACCGTCTGCATGGTCAGCTCGGGCGCCTGTGCCCCAGTCCCGGGCTCATCGTCTTGGTTGGGTCTCTGCCCAGGCAGGAAGGCCATGAGGGTGGCGAGGACAGAGGCCCTTTTCTTGCTGAGGCGGTTACCTGTGGGTGAGAGAGACAGGCATTAAGGGGGCACCAGAATAGGGCACCCCAGGTGAAGAGCTGCAGGAGCCCCATTCTGCCCAGGCCCTGCACAAAAACTCCACGATGTCCTGTTGGCCCCTCACAAACAATTCTGATGGAGTGCTGGGCTCCCCGCAATACAGAGGGGGAGGGGGCGCTGCGGGAGAAGGTGCCTGCAAGGCTCTCAGAGCGGGGGCTGGAGGGGCTGGGGTTCAGGCTACGTCCTGTGGTTCCATTCCTCGGGCGGGGAGATGCTGGGGCGGGGGTTACCTGCTTTTGCCTCCGGCCAAACAGGCTCAATCGCACCCCTCTGAGGCAGGTTCCTCCCTACGTGGGTTTCTCAAAGGAAGGACGCCTGGACGGTAGCTTGGAGCTCCCCGGCCGGCCGCTTGGCCTGATTTTACTCCTGCTGTGACCATTCCTCATAGGGCCTCGGGTGTGTCCCGGAGGCCAGCTCCTCTCCTGCTTCCCTCCGTGGGCTGGCCCCTGGCCTGGCCCCCCAGACTTCCTCCTCAGTCCGGGAAGGGGAAGGTTTGAGCTCTGCAGAAGGCCTGGGGGATCCTCTCTGCACTCATGAGTTGGGGGTGGCACCCAGCGGAGGAGGGGGCTGGGCCATGGGGCAGCTGCCCAGTGCTGCCCCAGTGAACACAGGTCCAGAACTCACGCAGGAGTGTGCAGGTGGGTGGCCTCACCACCACCCCAGGTTGGCTGAGAGTCTCAGGGTGGGGCTGGGCCTTGCCCAGGGAGGCCCAGCACACCAGTGATGAGAACCCACGGCTCCTGAGCTGAGCCAGGATCCACATCATTTCATTGCCAGATGGGCTCTTCATGCCCTTGAAGCCGTGCCACTGTCGCGGGGGGGGGGGAGGCCAGCTGCTGAAAACACGGCCCCCACCCCCGGGCGGGGCTCAGGAAGGAGTTCAGGGCGGGGTCAGTGGACCCTGCAGTCAGCCAGTGTGGCCTGCCAGGACCCAGGGCCCAGGCAGCTCTGGCCTCATGACCAGCCCTCTCTCTCACTTCCTAATCTCACATATTCCATCTCAGACGCCAGGATTTGCCCTCTGGGCAGCTGCAAGTGGCCAGGGCTCTGGGTCACAAAGTGGGGGAATCCCGGCCTTTGTGCGGGGTCGGGGGTGGGTGGAGGGCTGCTTTCGGGTCCGTGGCCGGAGCAGAGGATGGGATGGGGGTTCTGGGCGCATTCCCCGCCCGTGTGTGCCTCGGGCCTGGAGTTATCCCTCAGGGACGGCTTGATGGACCGAGGGGACGCGGGGGGCCTCGGTCCGGTCGGTGCCCCCTCCTGGGTCTGTCCTTTCCGAAGGGCCGTGCGGAGGCGCCCAGCGCGACAGGGGCCACCGACTGATCGCCACCGAGTGGGACGCAGGGCCAACGCAGAGACCGAGAACCGGCCATCCCTCCACCGGCGAGGTCGCTCGCCCCGGGCGCAGAGCTCCTCAAAAGTCCGGGCGCCCCGCGGACAGAGTGGGCGGGCCCCGGGCGGCGCCGCAGCCCCCGCCCTCCGCAACTTTGGCGGGCGGCGGGGCAGGAAGTGGGGGGGCGGGGCGGCGCCAGGCCCGCGCGCCGGCCCCGCCCCCGCCCCGCCCGTGGCCGCGCCCCCGCGCCCCCCGCGCCCCCGCAACCCCAGAGCCGCCGCGCTGCCGAGTCCGAGCGCCGGGCGCCGAGCGCGGAGCCCGCAGGCGGGGCGAACAAAGCGGCGGCGGCGAGGGCTGCCCAGGCCCCGGACGCGCGGAGCGAGCGACCCACCGGCCCTTTGTCTCGGGCGGGGCAGGAGCGGCGGCGGCCGCGGGGCGCCCCGAGCGCAGCATGCGGCGCCCGGAGGGGCGGAGAGCGGGGCGCTGCGGCGGCGCGCGGCGCGGAGCCCGGCCCGGGGCCCGGGGGCGCCCGTGTGTGTGAGGGGGTCCCGCGCGCTGCGCGGCGCCCACCCCGCGGCCGCACGTGGGCGGGAGCGGCGGCCCGCGAGGAGCCGGAGCAGGAGGAAGAGGAGGGGACGCGCGGCAGCGCAGCGGGGACCCCGGGCCGCCCGCGCGAAGCCCCGCCCCGGCCACCGAGCCCCGCGCGGGCGGGCGGGATGCCCCGCGGCCGCCGCACTTCGGCCCGAGCGCTGCCCTGAGCGGGCCGGCGGTGCGGCCGCCGCGGGCGCCATGGAGCAGTGGCGGCAGTGCGGCCGCTGGCTCATCGACTGCAAGGTCCTGCCGCCCAACCACCGGGTCGTGTGGCCCTCGGCGGCGGTGTTCGACCTGGCGCAGGCGCTGCGCGACGGCGTCCTCCTGTGTCAGCTGCTGCACAACCTCTCCCCCGGCTCCATCGACCTCAAGGACATCAACTTCCGGCCGCAGATGTCCCAGGTGAGGGTCCCGGCGCGCGGGCGGTCGCGGGGAGAGAGGGGCGCGCCCCAGGAGGCGCGAAGTTGACCAAAGTCCCCCAAGCCCGGGGCGCGCCGCCGCCGCCCGTGGGCACCGCCGGGACGCGCCCCGGGCCGGTCTGTGGCGCCGGGGTGCGGGGAGACTCGAAGCCGGGCGGGGCGCCCGCCGCTGCCGCCCCCTCTCCGCGTCCCTCCCGGCCCCGGGGAGCCCGCCACGCCCGGGGGGCCTCGACCGGCGTCGCGTCCTGCGGCTTCGCGCCTGGTGGCGGGACAGTGGAGGACAGCGGGGCGCGGCCGCAGGAGTCGGCGAGGAGCGGGAGCCCGAGGGGCCCGAGGGAGCGGGTGGGCTCGGGTCGCCGCCTCCTCTTGGACGGGGTCGCGCAACTGGGTGCGAGCCGGAGCCCCCGTCGCTTCGCCAGCACCCTCAAGTGTGGCCTTTGTCGCGGCCGAGCGGTGTGGCTGCCGGCCGGCAGGAAAATGTCTGCGCGGCCGGCAGGAGCTGCTTTTCTTGGCCCCTTAAAGGGAACTTGGCTGAGACTTGAGTAGAATGAAGCTCCGGTCCTGCCCTCCTGGAGTCACAGAACGCCCACCCCCAGCTCCATTTGAAGGGGTCCTGGGCGCTCAAGGGGCCCCGGGGGCCAGCCTGGGTCTGGCCAGCACTGTCCAGGATCGACCTTCCTGTGAGCCCCGTAGCCCCTTCCTCTGTGGCCCATGGCAAGTCCGCGTGGACAACGGCCATTCATGTGTGACATCGGAAAGCCGGCTAGGGAGAAGGAGGGATGGAGTGAGTCACGGCTTTTCCAGGCTGGGCGGCTTTTCCAGGATGGGCTGCATGGCCTCTGCCCTTTGGCTGTGATTGCGTTTCCAAGGAGATGAGAGCACCCCCTCCTCCAGGGAGGAAGGGGGGTGGCTGATGACAAAGAGGAGCCCTGAGAGGGTAGGGGGGCTGCCCTCCCACTCAGCGATGACAACCCAGGACCACGGAGGCAGGCAGCCTATTGAGGGAGCCCCGGGGGTGCAGGCATGCGGTCTCAGGGCTCCCCTTAGGCGCTGTCCTTAGGTTCTCTCATGCCAACTAACTCGCAGTCCCTGGGGCCTGGCGCCCTGCTGCAGAGTACTTTCATAAACCCGTTTCTCACCTCTGTCCTCCCTTGGGGGTGGGGGTGGGGGCTGGGCTGGAGAAACTGAGAGCAGGAAGGGTTGCCGAGGGCAGAGTCGGCCATGGGCGGGAGTGTCTGCCTTTGGCTGTCATCCACAGGGGCTGCCCAGGCTTGCTGGCTCCTGGCCGGTTTCCTGGCTGATTGGCAGGGAGGCTGGGGCACGGGACACAGCCCGGGGTGGGTGGGTCCACACAACAGACGCTGGGCCTGGCTGGCCTCGGGGTCCTGGAGCTGCCCTTTTCCAGCTGGGGTTTGGGCAGGGTGGGGGAAGAGGGGGCACTCTGGCTGTGGCAGGTGGCTTGGCTCAGCCGCTGTGCTGGAAGTGCTGGGACATCCTGGGGTCCTTGGAGCCGTCCATGGGGCAGCAACACTGACAGCAGCACAGTCCCTTGGAGCCCTCCGTGTCCCAGCCTGGGTGAAGGGGTATCCAGGGGGACTCGGTGCTAGGGAGAACCGGACGGGCGGGTGTCTGTGTGTCTTCGTGGACGTGTGCTGATCGAAGCCTGGCACTGTCGTCTTTCAGGTAGGTGACCACCCCTGGGCCCTCAGTTTCCCTAACTGTTTAATGGGAACAGCAGTAGTAGGCGCCTTAGAGCCACCTTCTGAGGATTCCATGAGGTTAAGGCAGGGAACGTTCTCAGTGCAGTGCGGAGTTGATGTTAGTGACTTTAGGATGGTCATCTGGACACTGGCGGGGATCATTGTCTTGGCTGAGGGCTGGTCTCCCTGGCCTCAGCCCACCGGTCATCTTGTGGGGGTGGGGTGGGTCACCCCATCTTCGTGTGTCTGTCGCTGGTGCAGGATGGCTGCACGTGCTCTGTGAACTTGCATTCACCGGGTCTATCCCTTGGGTCCATCTGTGTATTCACAGTTAAAGAAATAATTCTCTGTACCAGGCATGGCTGTGCAGGGTTTGGGAGGGAGCCTGGGGGGCCTCGCTGTGTGGCTGCTCTTTGTTATTTGGGAAGCTCACCATCCCTAGAGCGGGGCAGGGAAGATGTCCTGTTGGTCCACGGTGCTTGGATCACAAGAAGAGTCCAAGCTTCCCTTTCTTCCTGGTCCTGCCCTGGGCGAGGCACGATCCTGGGGAGGCTGTGCCATCCCCGTTTTATAGATGAGGCTGCTAAAGCTCAGAGAGATCCAGGGACTTCCCTCTGGTGACACAGATTGGAAGAGGCGAAACTAAATCACAAGCTTAGGTGTCCCTCGTAGGATTGCCGAAACTCATTCGATTCTGCAAGCCTTCCTTAAGCTGTCTGCTGACTTTCGGACGGATGCTCCTGCTGCGTGTCTGCTTCCTCGGGGTGGATGGGGTGTGGGGTGGGTGCCTGTTTTCTGTGGGGATCTGGCTACTTTGCTGTCGAGTCCAGTCTGTGGGGCCTTCCCGCCTCCGTGCGGTCCTGGAGTGCCGGAGGCCCGTCCAGCTCCGAGGCCTCCATGTTGTCCGCTCGTTCCAGAAGCCCATGCTGGCTTCTCATGGTGACATCCTGTTTTCAGAGGATAGCATTTGGAATGTTCCTCCACTCCGAGTTGACCTCAGCTGGGTTATTGGCCCCAAAGGAGCATAAGAGCACGTGCACTTACGGGGCATCTGCTGTGTACCGAGCCGGAAGCTAGGAGGTGTTCACAGAGAGAGCCGAACGGCCCCTTTGTCATGCCGTCCTGGAGCTGGCAGGCCGTGCTTTAATTTTTTTGTTAATCCAAAATGCCCAGAAGCCACCTTGGGTTTAATTAAACTAATTAGGTATGGCCACAATCTGCTGATCCTAACAAGAGATCACGTGTGTCTGGAGTGGCTTTAGCTGTGGAGGTCGTGAGGTTGCTGATGCCAGCAGACAGCCCCTGGTTCCATCTGCAGTTTGAACCTGTAGGGCACCACCCGCCCAGCCTCTTGCCCACAGCGCCCTGGCAGGCCTCCTCCCCGGAGAACAGATTGGGAAGCCTGGCACCCGGGGCCCACCGGGGTTACTCCCCCGCGCACACCTCCCGTCCCTGCCTCAGGCCTGTCGCTCCCCACTTCCGTACCTTGGCCGTCAGCATCCATTATGAGCCTTGCCCTTGCTGGTAGACCTCCCTCCTCTTCGCTTGGTTATTCCTGGAGGAGCTAGTCTAGAGGCCCCTCCTCTAGGAAGCCTCCTCTGATTGCACTCTCCCGTCCTACAGCGTGGTGAGCTTGGCCGCGGCCCCCAGTGTACCAGGGGCGTGTCGCTAACCCTGCACTTGCCGCGCTTTCACTCCACCCAGCACGTGGGGGCCACGCTCTTGCTGCTCACTCTGCAAAGCCCAGTCTGGAAGGGGGACTGGGCTGAGCCTCTCCTCCAGGATGTCATCTCGGGGGCCTGCGGACCCCCGTGTGTTCCTTCATTCTGAGGCCGGCTTTGTGCTTGGCGAGGGCCTGGGGGCCGCCTGGGCCGGGTCCTGCTCTCATGAAGCTTCCAGGAGAGCGAGGGTGCACGGCGGTGTCGTCCAGATGCCCGGGGCCGCAGAAGTGGCCTGCAGGTGGCCCGCAGGTGTCCGGGGGTCCCGAGCGCAGGCGGCCCGGGCCTGGACCCTAAGGCTGAAGCGTGCGACACCAGGGCAGAGGGCAGAACCGAGGAACCCTCGCTCCCGTGGAAACAGGAAACCTCTTGTCCTTTTCCAAATTTGAAAATATATCGGACTTTCGTAAGAACTCCATGTGCACACATAGGTTTTTCTCACCCCAGTGGAGGTGAGTGGGAAATTTGGTGCCCTCCCCCCAAACTTTTCAGTGCGTCGCCCGCAAAACAAGGGCACTGTCCTCGGTGAGCGCAGCTCAGCCTCTCAGCCCCGTCCCACGGGTGTCCCACTCACGCCTCAACGGGTGTCCCCGGAAATGCCGGTTCAGCAGAAGGGGAACCTCAGGGGTGCTGTGTGTGCTCTTCCTCGGTCCAGCGCGGCTCTGCAGCCTTCCCTTGGTGTTCACGACCTCGACATCCTGCAGGTTCCAGCCGCCCTCTGTTGCAGAACATCCCGCTGCTGGGTCCCTGCGCGTCCCTTCGGGATTAGATTCGGGTTGTGTGCGTGTTGGGGGACCAGGCTCGATGCCTCCCACTCCTGCTCCTGTCCTGCAGGCAGCAGGGGGCTTAGCCTTGTCCCGTTGCTGGGATGCGGCCCTCCCAGGCGGTGTCTGCCGGTCCTCTCCGTGACGTCGCTCTGTCCCCCGTCGTTCACGGCTCTTCTCTCCGAGGGACTAGGGACAAGGTGCACCTCCGGTTTTTCCTTCCTCTCTCTCTTTCTGCCAGTTTGCATCATGGTTTCCTCTTTTATTCCCCGGATTATAATCTGTTACTGTCATTTATTTCCATGCTCACGTTGTCTCGGGTTCGACCCGGAGAACTGTTTCAAGCTGGTTGCTGTGCATCTTTTTGACGTGTTCCCAGCATTTTCTTTCTTCCTTTTTTTTTTTAAAGATTTTATTTATTTATTAGAGAGAGAGGGAGGAAGAACAGAGGGAGAGGGACAAGCAGACTTCCTTGCTGAGCACAGAGCCAGATGCAGGGCTCGATCTTATGACCCTGAGATCATGACCTGAGCCGAAGTCGAGAGTCAGATGCCTAACTGACTGAGCCACCCAGGCGCCCTGTGTCCTCAGCATTTTCTGAGCACTGCCCTCCTTTCTGGAGTGAGATGTCCAGACTCCTTTGGTATTATTCTTTGTCCCAGCTCAGGAGTCAGCCGTGTTTCCGAGGAGCTCTGGCTCCATCGTGAAGAGGGGTGTTTAGAAGCCCGGATCTGGGTGCTGGTGTGCCCGCTGCTGCAGGCTGTCTCTGCTCCCAGGTGCTCTCGTGGTGGGAGCTGGCTCTGTGTGTGTGTGTGTGTGTGCGCAGGCACGGTGTAGATGGACGTGCCGTGTGCACGTTTGTCTTTGTTTTCCATCTGGATCACCGCTGCCAAATAGAAACATGTGAGTTGCGTCTGTCTTTCAAAACTTCTGGTGATCCTATTAAAAAAGTAAAAAGAAATGCATAACATTAATTTTAATGATACATTTTAATGAACCCTTGCCTTCTCAGCAGGGGTGATATGGCCTCCAGGGTGGTGGAAGTCAGATCTTTGGAGGTGAAGAAATCACGTTCTTTTTATGTATAAAGCTCAGATGCACACAGAGTACAAAACAGATACACGGTAGCTCTGTGGTGTTGAGACTTCCTATGGGAGGTCGATTATGAAAAGCACCAGAAAAGGCTCCTTAGGGGGGTGATAGTGACAAGTGGAGAAATGCGGATTTCCCCCACCCTGGCTTTCCCATGTGGCAGGGGTTATGGCTCTGAGCGGGTCGAGGTAGCAGCACCCCGGGGGGCAGGGCTGGGGGCAGAGGCCAGTGTGCCGGGGTCCCATGTTTAGCGCGGGCCTGACTGGCTAGGAGGGGCCCAGGGCTGTGTGGAGTGGGGTCCTGAGGCTTGGGTGTGAAATCTGCAGACAAGGCCCATGGGCATCATCTGCCCAGGTCATGGGAAGGCACCGCTTGGCAGTGGTGGACAGTGGATTGTTTGTGGCTGGGATGGAACCTGGAAGCGTGCCGTGCATTCGGTGGGGAGGCCGTCTGGACCCTGGGCATGGGTGTCTCCGTGCAGAGAACGGGGGGCTCCACTGAGCTTGGGGCCAAGTCTGTAGGCAGCAGCCTTGCCGGAGGCCTGACAGGGATGTGTAGCCACGGGGAGCCCCCACCCCAGTGCCTCGTTCGAGCTCTTTCTTGCATGAGGATAGGGTGGCCAAGGGTGTCCCCTCCCTGGAGAGGGACCCTGTCGTCCTTCCCAGAATTGCAGTGGGTCCTGCTCGTGGCGGTCGGCAGCATGATGCCCTCCAGCCCCTTCCTCGTGGCCCTGTGTCCAGGCCATGTATGTGTCTGTGGCTTCGAGGGGTGGGATGTCCGGGACAGGCAGCGCTGTCGGGGCTGGTGTGGTGGGGCCCGGGTTTAGGCAGAGGCCCAGACCCGAGTCCGGCAGCCCCATGGCTGAGGCCCTGCCAGGTGGACCTCCTTCCTGACTGCCCTTTGAATCCACCCCTCTCTGCCCCAGCGCCCCAGCCGACCACCAGCACCCTGCTCCCAGAGCAGGGGTTGGTGCTTGTCTTGTGTCGAGGGCCAGACGGTAAATATTTTAGGCCTTGTGGGCCAGACAGGCTCTGTCGTAACCATTCAACTCTGCCCTCCTGGTGTGAAGGCAGTCGTGGCTGATCTGGAAATGAGTAAGTGTGGCTGTGTGCCAGTAAACTTTATGGAGAATGAAATTTGAATTTCATATCATTTTCATGTGTCACGAAATATTATTCTTTTCTTTCCCCCAACCGTTTAAAACCGTGGAAACCTTCCTTAGCTTGTAGCCGGTACAAAAGCAGGCAGTGGGCTTGTCTGTGAGGCTAGGGGCCTGGCCTGGGGCCTGTGCAGGAGCCCCGGTCCCTGTCCCCGCCCTCCCAGGGTTTGCCCTTACGTGTCCATTTGTATCCAGGGCCCTTGGCGCCGGCTCCTCCAACAGGACGCGCTCAGCAAGGCAAAGCTCTCTCCACCTTGTGCCAGAATTTGGGCTAAGTGCTTGGGGCCAGGACCTTGTCTCATCCACGGAGGGGCTGTGGTGGGGCTCTGCCCTCAGCCCCAGCTCATAGGGGAGGCAGCAGGGACCCCCCGGGGCTGAGCCCCCGATGTCTGGAACGGCACGGACATTTGCTGCCATCTGGGATGGCAGTGGAGGGGTCCGCCGCCATCGGCCACTGGGCTGTAGTGGGAGCCTTAGTGGGGCGGGGTCGCGGGCCTGGCTGAGCCTTGGTCTCCTCGTCTGCGAAGAGGGTGCCCGTGGCCACCTTGCAGGCTGCTGGGGGCATTTGGCAGGAAAACGCGGGCCTGGCACTGCCCCTGCCTCGCACCTGGCCCCGTAAGTCTCCGGAACACTGCGCCCCTCCCCAGGCCTGGGTGGCCCGCTTGCTCCTGCTGGCTGGGGCAGCCGCCTTCCCCGGCCAGCTGGCCCCACCTCGCCTCTGGCCGCCCAGCTGCAGGACAGCCACATGGTGGTTAAGAGAGGGTGGGCGGCCAGCGCCCCGGAGTTGGACCCTCCCTCCTTCCCTGCCCCCAAGCCCCTCCCACTCTTCACTTACCCTTTAGCCCCGGAGGCAGGTGGTGGCTGGGTGATGTGGAGAAAAATGGAGGATCCTTGGCCAAGGAGCGCAGGACCCAGGATCGGACAGCAGCCCTGCCCCTCCCTCTGCGGGTGACCTTGGGCGCCTGCTGGAGGGGTCTCAGGCCCTCTCTCTGCTGCTTCCTCCCCTGGAGCTCTTGTGCTGGGTGGTGCAGGAGGTGGGGACAGACGCAGGATTTGCTGTCACATCTTCTGGGACTGTGTTATTCCTTATCAGATACAGGTATTTGGATCCCTGAGAGCAGGCACTGTGGAGGGCTGCATGGAGAAGGTGGCATTTGAGCTGGCCTTGAAAACTGGATGCCCTTAGGTAACTAAAGGGAGGAGATGGGTGGTTGCTGCAGAGACAGGCCCCCCAGGTCTTCCAGATCATTGCTGCCCGCCGTGCCCTGTCCTGGGAAGGTTGGTTCCCTGGCTGCCCAGCCCCAGCCCCTCCCCTGTGCCTTAGTTAGGAGGTTCTGTGAGACACCCGGTTGGGCGGGGAACCGAGAGGCCGAGGGGGCTGCCTGAGGTCACACAGCCACGTGGAGGTTGGGGCCTCTTGCCAACCTGCAAAACAGCCCTTGGTCGGTCCTGGTGGGTGGGGAGGCTGGGGGCTGCACAGTGCCCGAACCCACAGATGGCCCAGGGTGGGCCCGTCCCCTCCACCTGCTGCCCGTCGCTGGGAGGGGGCTCACTCTGTCATCAACTCGCTTCCCATTCACTGTCACCTGCTCATGGGCACTGGGCAAGAGCGGCAGAGACCCCTGACTTTGTGTCCCTGACCTCCAGGAGGGGGATTCACGAAGTAACAGCATGGCACTTTCCGACGCGGAGGAATCGAACAGGCCTGCGAGGGGGGCTTCCTGGGGAGGTGACAGCGGCCCCTCAACAGGACTGGGAGAGAGGTCTGGTGCCCGGGACGCCGTGGGGCTCGGGAGCCGCCCCCCCACCCCCCAACTTCGTGGGACGAGTCCCTGTCCACTGCCTGGACAAGGCCTGCCCTGCTCAGGCCAGGATGAGCCCCGGGGCAGCCCGGAAGGACCCCTGGACCTCTGTGCTCTCACGGCACTCTCTGCCAGCATCCTGTAGCTGCTCTGTTTTGGTTTCTGAATCCAAAAGATAAACAAGAATAACAAACGCTAACAAACGCGTGACCCCCGAGGGAGGCGGGGCTGGGCTTGAACTGCCGCGGGACCTGGGTGGTGGCGCCTTCTGGTCAGGGAAGTCTCGAGAAATGCCTGCCTCGGTGCCCTGAGCCGTGGGCTTCATGTGCCCGCCTCTGTAGGGTTTATGGAAGGATTAAAATAATCATTTTCAACACACCTGCTTGTCTGCCCTGAGTCACCTTAAGCTTGAGGCCAGGAATACTTTGGTGGCTTGTTGTGTTTTGAGCTTCAGGCTTCACAAGCAGTGTGCATATATGGTCTCTGTCGAGGGCCTGCCGCCTGTCCTCCCGTCTGTCCGCCGGGCTCTTCAGCCTCCAGGTCTTTACAGGAGTGGGGCCCCCCAGCCGCCCCCCCAGCCCATGCCGCCATCTGTGCGGGGAGGGGGCGCCTGCCTGTCTTCCGCTGTCTGCCTCCCAGCCCACCCCGATGCGTGCGTGTCTCCCCCGCGGCATGACACGTGCATCCCTGAGATGTGGAAGGTGGCAGGGTGGGTGCCTGAGGGCGTCACCGGGAGTCCCTGTGCAGGTGGGCAGGTTTGGGTTCCGGGCGTCTGCCTGCTCCCGTGCCTCCCCCGCCCCAGCCCTGTTCCTGCCTGGTTTCCCTGAGCGCACCTTCCTTTCCCAGGGACACACGTTTCCAGTTTGCACCGCTATTTGCTTGATTGTCATAGTTGTCCCCTAGACATAGGATGTTGCCGGGGGCAGGTGGTGTAGGCACCATGCTGAGCACGTGGCGACCAGTGGCCCCAGGGAGAGGGGGCCTCTGCAGAGGTGCAAGGGCTAAGCCACCTGCCAGGGTCCCCGCAGCTCAGAGAGCGGGGCCCCACCTGCCCTGGCCTTTCTCACGCCAGAGCTCCACGTCTGGCTTGTCTTCCCCGCCGGGGCAGGCTGTGGTTCGTGGCAGTGTTCCTGTGAGCTTTGGCACCTGGGGGTGGCGGTCTGTGTGCCAGGAGGCCTCCGTGTCCCCCAGGAATGGGGAGGTGCCCTGGTGACAGTGGTCATGGCTGGAGCATGGACCGTCCTAGCTTTTAACTGTACAAGTGGGTGTCTGGTTCCTGGGGCCGTCACCACATGTCCCGGGCGCACAGGACACCTAGGGAAGCTTTAGTCTGTTTGTAACCTGTGTCAGGCCCCTGGCGTGGCAGAAGGTTCTGGTTCCTCGTGCTCATGGCAGCCACATCCTGAGACCTTACCTCCCTTGCCCCTCAGCTCCTCCCACTCTTAATTTACCCCTCCACACCTGAGATGGGCATCTGGGCTCTGCTCCCCCAGCCCCCAGCTCATCTGTCTGCAGGGACAGGAGTGAGCATCACTAAGTCATTTCAGTGAGGGATGAGACCGTTCAGATCTGAGCTGTTTTCCTCTGCAGATGACGGGCTTCACACGAGAACTGACTCTGAACCATTCGGTTTAATTTGTTTTCACCCCGGAGCTCAGAGGAAGCAGGCTTGAGGCTGGGCATCGGGGTGTGACCTGGCTCGCCGGGACTTGCCACATGGCTGCCTCCCCTGGGCCTCTGTGTTCCCGGCTGCAGAGGGGGCCGGGCTCCCCCTCCCTCGAGAGCTCAGGGCTGGTGTCCTGGCTTCGCTACTGACCAGAGCGGGCCCTCGAGCTTCACCGTCGTGGGGTCTCAGTTTCCCCCTCTGTAGGATGGGGATAAAAAAATAGCATTCTCCTCAGTGGATGACTAGGTAGGGGGGGGTCTGTCCTGACGATGAAGTAAGATCGGCCACTAGGAGGAATGAGCCCTGACCGACAGGGGTTGCAGTGCGGATGAGCCTCGGAGACATGGTGCCCTGTGAGGGAAGCTAGACGCCAGAGGGTGAGGGTCGGGGAGGATGGCGTGATTCCATTCATGCGCACGTCCAGCACAGATGGAAGGTGGGCTGGGGGGAGGGAACCGGGACTGGCTGCTCGTGGGTATGGCCTTGTGTTTGGGGTTATGACAAAGCTCTGGATCCAGATCGTGGTGGTGGTTGCACAACACGGCGAATGAACAGTCGCTGATTGTAAATTTTGTTATGTGTCTTTGACCACACAAAAACAGCATCCCCCTTGTGGGGCTGGGAAGAATTTGAGCAGGTGTGTGGCAGGTGAGTGCCTGGAACCCGTGCTGGCCGTGGCAGGGGCCCTCAGGGCCACCATGTGACTCTTTGGGGCCCTGCACGCCTTCGCCCGTGGCCTCCCTCTTCCTTAAGAGATGTTAAAAGTCCTACTTTAATGCCTTGGTTGGTGTAAAGGTCAGAAAGTAATAGTATGTATTTAAATATTGTCTTTGACCTCACACGCATTTGGGTCCCGAAAAGTGCTGGCCCGCGGTGCCTGGTGGGTGAGTCAGCCCCGCGTGGCCATCCACATGACACGTTTCTTGGGTCCCTTCTTGCCCTGGGTCCTTGCTGCTGCAGGACTGAGGGCACCGAGGCAGGCATTTCTCAAGACTTCCCCGTCCGGGAGTGAGGAGCCAGGGAACGGCTGTCTCTGCTCCAGGCTCTTGACTCAGTGCCTTAAACGGGGTGGCCCAGGAGAGCTGGGGTGAAGGAAGATGGGTCCAGGGAGCATGTGAGGTGTCGGGGCTCAGTTGCCTGCCCTCCCCTCCCCCGTAAAATGGGACCATCATTTCTAGGTGCCTCCAGGGTGGATGGGAGGAAGGCTCCTGGGGCATCTGAAGGGGTCCCGCGGTCCGGGCGTCAGGCCGGGGGTGCGGGATCTGTGTGCGTGTCATCTCCCTTGCGGGAAGCCGCCCTGCGGCTGATGCGGGCGTCTGCGCTCTGGCTCACCAGTCCCGGGCCTCCTGCCACTTGGTAAAGGAGGGGCGTTTTCTCGACCCCTTGCAGTAGCCCAGCGGCCCTGGGGCCATGATTGTGTCCCGGAAGCACACGCAGGGGAGGCCTTGGCTTTCAGTAGGGATGTGGGTTTTCTCTGTGTCTTTGGGAGAATCGGTTTCCCCATGTCGGTGGCCGTGGGAGGACTCGCTCCTGGAGTCCTCCCTGCGGCTGCTCCTGCTGATGTCCCCGCCGACGCGGGCCGTGTGGGGCAGGGGGCTTCCTGACGGTCTCGTCAGTGGGAGCCGCAGGGGCCAGACGCCTTGTCTGGGAGCGAACGACCGAGCCAGTAAACCCAGGCTGCAAACCTCGCCTTCTGCAGGCAGCTCTGGTGTGTGCACGTGCTCCCGCAGTGGGTTCGGAAGCATGGCCGCATTTCTGGGGCTCGTTTCTGGAACCACGTGCGGGTGTGGACGAACCCGAGTGGACGTCGGGGGCAGGAGACCAGGTGCGGTCTGCTGTCTGCGCTGCACTGTCTGGCCAGAGGCTCCCCCTCCGTGTCTGGCTGCAACCCAGAAAAGTCTGGGTGATGCCCTCCGCCTCCGGGGGTGGGGGTTTGGGGCTGTCCTGGAGGTGGCTGAGGGCTCTGGGGTTTTGCCTGCAGAGCTCTGTCCACCCTGTCTTCTCTCTTTTTTTTTTTTTTTAAGATTTTATTTATTTATTTGACAGAGAGAGAGACAGCGAGAGAGGGAACACAAGCAGGGGGAGTGGGAGAGGGAGAAGCAGGCTTCCTGCCGAGCAGGGAGCCCGATGCGGGGCTCGATCCCAGGACCCCGAGATCATGACCTGAGCCGAAGGCAGACGCTTAACGACTGAGCCACCCAGGCGCCCTCCACCCTGTCTTCTTAGGGGGACCCCTGGCTGCCCCCTGGCCAGCTGATTCTGTTCATGCCAGGGACCACACTCTGGACCAGCTCTGGGGTCCCCGTCCCCCGCCCTCCCTCCTGCCTGAGCCTCCGGCTGGTGGTGGTGGTTGTGTCCTGCAGGGTGGGAAAGGCCCTGGCCTGAGGGCTCAGCGGAGCAGCTCCGGTCCTCAGCCTTTCTGCTGCTTTGCCGTCTGGTGGCCCCGGGGACGTGCAGGCCAGCGCCCGGGCTGCCTCTGGGTGGTGGGCCGGGGATCCAGCTGGAGTGCTCAGCCCCTTCCAGCGTTCCTTGGGCACGATGGTGTCACCTGCCATGCTGTGCCTGGTCTGGGCTGCTCCCGGGCTGCCCCACGATGCGTGGTGGTGGTAATTAGTCACAGTACTGGAGGTGCTTGGCGGTCATGGACCTGGCCCCGGCAGAGGGCAGCCCCGGGAGAGTAGGGGCCATCGGCAGTCATTTGAGAGCCTTGGAGGGTGAGGTTTGGGGACCACAGGAGCTGGTCCGAGTTCACCGGTAGGGGATGGAGGCGGGGTCAAACTCCCGGCCGCCCACGCACCTGTGGCCCCAGCATCCTGTCCCACGTGGCACCCTCGGGCTCCTGAGTTGTGCGAGCCGTGGGGTGCCATCGACACCCTCCCTCAGTAATTCACATGCCGGCAGCCACTCTCTTTTTTCTCTTAACTCGTGTGTGTAGTAAATTTTTTTTTTTTTTTTCTCAAAAAAGAGAAGATAGAACGTTCACATACCACCCCCTCCTCATGCAAATAAACCTTGGGAGAATTGGCCTGCCATCTCTTTGGGTGTATTTCGTGGTAATTTAGCTTCTTAAATGGAACATCTGTTAGCCAGCTAGCTCCAGGGCAGCAGAGCTGCGGATTACCAGAGTGTTCGGGAAGTAGTCTGTTTGCTGCAGGAGGCCCAGGCCCCAGCCACTCCCGCCCCTCTGCCCCCACGCGTGGAGGGGCGCTTGGCACCGCGGACCACCGTGCGGGCGACAGGGTGCGGGAGGCCGGAGCCTTTGTACCTGCCCCGCCAGGCCCCTGAGGACAGTGGCTGATATGCGTGCCTCAGCGTGGCTGGGGCTCAGGGGAGAAGCGCCTGTCTTTGCAGCCTGCGTGGGCCCAGGGGACCCTTATCCCCGGGCTGCCCTGGCCGTGTTTCCTCCTTCAGCCGAAGAAGGGCGGTCGTGGTGGGGTCAGAAGCCAGGCTGGGCCCGAGCTCGGACCTGCCCCACTGCTGATGTGGCCTCGTGCGCCCCTGGGCACGCTTCGCAGTGACCCCTGCCCCCACCCTGCCCACACCCCAGCGGGCTCATCTGTGAGCCTGGGAATCCGTCCCCCCTCCTGTACTTTGGATGCTGCCACTTCACGTGACGTATGCTTTGGGGACCTGCAGGCACTAGTCTCCATACCGGTCACTGTGGGGTGCAGTGGGACCCCAGGCCTTTCTGTGGGAGGGGTGGTGGTCTTCCTGGCAGCCGGATTCTGGGGAAGGGCACCTTCCTGCCCTGCCGCCCGTCGGGTCTCCTCTTCCCGGGCCTTTCACCTGGGGGCTCTTTCTACAGCTCCCACAGCTCACGTGGACCGTTCAGCTCCCAGGGAACATTTCCTGAGCAGTGGGCCCTCAGGGCGAGGGAAAGATGGCGGTGGCCTGGCAACTCCTTCCAGGAGCTCAGAGTCTGGGGCGCGCCCCGAGGGGAGCAGCGGTCACCTCTGGGGGAGGTTGGAGGAACTCAGAGCCATGGCCTTCAAGGCTGCAGGGCGGCAGGGCAGTGGGTGGTGGGTTGGTGGGTGGCTTCGCCTGGGGTGCCGGGCAGTCACCCAGGGGGGTTGGGGAGAGCACGATGTCCTGGATTTGGCTTCAGGAGGTTCTGCTTGGCTGCAGTGCTGGGAGTGGATTGGAGGCCACAGTCTGAAGTCCGGGAGGCTGAGGCTGGGGAGGAGGCGGATGCGGTCACCCCAGCAGGAAAACTGTTCAGGCCTGTGCCTGGGGAAGGGAGAGAAGCTCCGGGCTCCAGGGTGTTGGGGGAGGTGGGGGCTGGGCTGGTCGTGACCCCGATGTGGGGTAATGAGGAGGGTGCCCCGATGTCAGGCTCGGGCAGCGGGGGAGCTGGTGGGGCTCATCCAGATTTGCCCTTGGGGCTCAAGGTCTGCTGTTGGCCAGCAGCCCGGGGAAGGCCCGGCTCTCCCAGTGGTCTGTCCGGAATCTGCCCTGACCGGGGGTTGCGGGACATTTCAGCCCCGCCCCGTTGTGTTCTCTGTCTGCCTTTGAGTTTCCTGCTTTTTTTCCGGTCTCTGTTTGGCTGACCACATCAGTGTCCAGGCTGGACCTGGGCGTGAGGGGCTGGCCCCGGCCTCGGTGGGCCAAACTCTGCAGGCTTCTGCGGGGCCAGGCCCCCGGCCACGGCGAGAAACACCTTCCGCTAGCATGGGACTCCATTCCAGACTCTCCTTCCCTGATCACGATATTCTCGAGCACGCTAACAGTTTTGCCTTCATGAGCGCGCCATTTATTCAGGCTGTAAACAGGTGCTCTCATTACTCGGAAGCCCGGGGCCGGCGTGTCGGAATCCGGCTCTCTGGGGAAGCATACATCCCCCGCATGTGTGATTCATGTCCAGGTAACACGATGGCCTTTGCAGAAACCCAGCAAGAATGCCGCAAACCCCAAAATAGTCGTGTGGGTTATTTTTAAGAGGTTTTTTCCTGTGGAAAGAGTGGTTTTTCTTAAAAAGGGCCCTGCCTTCGATTGATTTCTTTGGGACTGCTTTATTGCTATTGATTTAGTAAAGCTTTAATCAGGAAACAACCTTGCAGCAGGTTCCGGGGAAGGTGACTTGCCAGCCTTGTTGATTTTTTTTCAGCGAGGAGCATTTGGTGCGACCCGGGGGCCGCACGTGAGCCAGCTGCCTGGCATCTCATTCTCAAGGCCCGAGCTCGGGCAGGGGCGGACCCCAGGACTGAGCCCCGGGCTGTCAGAACGTGGGGCTCCCTTGCTGGACACCATGTGGGAGTTGGAGACCCAGGCTGGGTTCCCTGCCCCCCACCCCTTCCTCTGCTTCTGAGAGCCGCCAGGTCCTGTGCCGGGAGGTGGTGCACAGCTGGGAGGAGAAAGGGGACCGTGGTTGTGTGTGGTGTCCCTTGAGGGGGATCTGGGCTCTGCCCTCTGCCCCCGGACCCTGGAGGGTCACGGCCTGTCCCCTCGCGGTTTGTGCCCTCTGCAGGCCCTGGGGTGGATGGGAACAGAGACGCTCATGGGTACGTACTGAAGGCTTACTGGTCTGTTTGTCGCAGGGAAGACACTGCGCATAGCCGCGTCCCCACAGAGCTGGGGCTGTCATCTTCCTCACCACCTGGGAGCCTGCTTTGTCACTGCCACGTCTGTGCCACGTGGCTTTCCGCGCACGTTATTTCACGCGTGCCGAGGTAGATACTTGCTTCGTGTTCTGACCGCTCTGAAATCAGCGTGGGTGTTGGGGCCTCACAGGAGGGGTGTGTCAGACCATGGGGTCTGCCCTGCTTGCTGTGCTTCACGTGAAGCCACCAGGAAGAACCTCAGGTGACGGGAAGGTGCCCGGAGGTATGGGGAACACCTGGCCTGTGGGTCCAGCCTTCACTGTGACCTTGAAGCTGAGAAGGCGAATTAGTAAACAAAGAATGGAAGTGGAGACAAAAAAAAATCACAAACAACGATTTCTAGAAAACCGTTCAAGGGATTAATTGACCCAGCAGCACTCATCCCAGACGGGCCTCTCCGTTTCCTCCTTGTTGATAAAATCATCACTGAGACGGTGGGGTTTCCGGTTCCTACAAACCTTGCAGGGTCGGGGTGGAGGCCTCTCCTGCCCATGCCTGGAGAGAGATGAGAGATGGGGCCTGGACGGGCGTTCCTGGCCACTCCGACCTGCGGCCCACCTGGGCAGCCCAGGTGCCCTGGGGGACGGTGACTGTGGGGGACAGAGCAGCTCTCCACCCAGCCCCTGGGCCCTGGAGGGCGACCGGGATGGTTCCTTGCTCTTCAGTGAGCTCTCTGTGCCCAGCCATGAGTTCTGGAGCCTCTGCTCCAGTGTAGACCCCCCGTCCCCCCAGCAGTGAACATGGTTTTTGTGCCCTACCTGAGTGTGGGGCCTGGGGAAGGGGCTGCACTCCCATCCCAGGTCTCCTGAGGTCTGGCCAGAGCGGACAGGGGGTTCCAGACTTTGTGGGGTCTCAGACACCAGCCTTCTTCCACCCTGGTTCTCATCGGGGGAGCTGGACTCTCCATCAGAGCACCCCATTTCCCCTCTGCTGCCCTTGGCTTTTCGGGCACAGACTGACCCTCAGCCCTCCGTGGAGGGTTCCAGATTTGGTCCTGGGCCCAGCCTGCCTGAAAAGCTGCCCTGAGAAGGACAGGGAGGTGCCCTTCGTGTGGCTGCTCAGTGGCCACATGGATTAGTGATATCTGCTGGGGTGTGGGTGATGGAGGGGGACACTCTCTTTAGATAGATTAGTGATGCCTGCCGGGGGCGTGGGTGATGGAGGGGGACACACTCTCCTTAGATAGATTAGTGATGCCTGCCAGGGGCAGGGGTGATGGAGGGGGACACACTCTCCTTAGATTAGTGATGTCTGCCAGGGGCAGGGGCGATGGAGGGGGACACACTCTCCTTAGATAGATTAGTAATGTCTGCTGGGGGCGTGGGTGATGGAGTGGAACCGGCTGCTTATGTGCCTTCCCTGGAGCAAGCATCTGCCTGCGGTCAGCCTTGGAGCTGCCCTGGGGTGCCCAGCCTTGTGACCACTCCCCTTCTCCGAGCACCTGCCTCCTGCCTCCCCCGCCTTAGGCTCCTCCAGGGTGGCTCAAGCACCCCCTCCCTCCCATGACCGCCCCTGCCTGGTGCTCCCAGCTCTGCTCCTACTCAGCTGGTATTGGCCCTGGGGGCTTTTCACGCCCTGGCCTGGCAAGGTGGGGGGCCCGGCTCCATGCGACCGTGAGGGAGCTGCAGCTACCCCCTTACCCTGGATCTGGGACCCCTTCTCTCTGGGTCCAGGACCCCTTTTTCAGAGTCTAGGACCCTGAATCTGGACCCGGATCTGGACCCCGTCTCTCTGAATCCAAGATGCTTTCTTCCTGGGGCGCGGACTCCTTTACTAAACAGAGGGTGTTGTAGTCGGATTGACAAAGCGCCGCAGGCCTGGGCTGGCGGAAGGTCCCACGTCGTAAGCTGTCTGGAGAGAGGAAAGAGCCTCGCCCTAGCTGAGGGCCACCTCCCTGTCCTCCCTGACTGTTGGTGTTAGCAGACTCCTAGAGAGGAGGAAACCGAATGCACTTAGCTTCCCCTTTCCTCTCCGATCGTGCTGGATTTCCTGGCTTGAGGAAGTAGTTGGCCGTGCCGTCACGTGGAGACAGGGTTTGGGGTGCAGCTCCCCGAGTGAGCCTCCCGGGTGAGCAGCTGCATGTCCTGAGCCCCTGGGCCACCCTGGCCTTTGCTCAGAGGTGAAGAGGCCTCTCCGGGGACCCGGGGAGGTGGGGAAGTAAGGCTCAGTCTCTCGTGGTTAGCATTTTAGCGGCCAGATGATGAAATCCCCCACGGGCCAGAACTTTCTTGGCTCAGCCTGGGCCTGGGAGGGGCAGCTCTGACCTCCCCGAGCACCAGCGACATGGTGTGCCTGAGCAGACCACGTCTCTCTGCGGTGGGTTTGGTGTCCCGCAGCTGGGTTACGTGTCTCTCTCTTCCCTCTGGAGCAGTGGGCAGCGTCCCTCGGGAAGGACGTGCCTCCAGCTGTTGGCAGGGCCATGCTGCCTCAAAGGCTCCGGGGCACGGTCCCTCCCACCCGGCGTCCGGGGGCGCCAGGCGTCCCGTGGCTTGAGACTCCACGATCCGGCGTCTGTCTCCATCTTGCCTTCTCCACCAGCGCCTCTGACCGCGGGGGCTTGCCTCTGGGTCCCCGCGCTCTGGCCCACCCCGGGCCGCCCCGGGGCTCTGCAGCTGGCGGGCTGTGCAGTCCTCCCCACCCCGAGCCGCTCCGCTGCACTCTCACTTCCCTCGGCCGCCCCCCTTCTCTCGAAAATAACACCCGGGTGGGCGGGCACCTTGCAGGCCCGGCCTGGGAGCCTGGCTTTAACTGTCTCTTCCCGTGGGGGGTGGGCAAAGGGGTGCGCTGTCCTTCGGGGTGCCCTCATGCCTGGCACCGTGCGGGGCCTGGCGGCCGTTGGGGTGATGGTGGGGTGAGGGAGGAGTGAGCGAACACAGGACGGTGGGGGACCGTGCTGGGGCTTCCTGGGGCGCTCGTCCACCCAACCACTCTCACTTGGTGGAGCCCGTCTCTCTCTGCCCAAGGCTGCTGGGCTGTGACCGTCAGGGACGGTGGCGCTCCACCAGGACGCCCCCTGTAGCGGACACGGAGCCTTGGGCTCAGCTGTGGGAATGGCCTGTGCAGGACAGAGCTGCTCACTGTCGTGTGACTGTGATGGTGAAACTGTGGGAACACCCCGAAGGCCCAGCAGCCGGGCGTCACTGCAGCATGTGACCCCAGCCCGGGGAGGGTCCCCGACGCCCGGCGCGGGGTGCCACGTGCCCGCGAGGAAATGCCAGGGCCCAGAGCTGTGCGTTTTCCCCAGCAGGCCGTTTTGTAACAACAAAAAATACAGGGTCAAGAGTGTGGACGGCAGAAAGGCCTCACGTGGTAAGTGGTGCTTTAGGGCTGGAGCTCATGTGGGCTTTTGTTTCATTCCAGACTTCCCCCCCCCCCCCCCCGCCCTTATATCTAGGAGAGGCTGTTCCTATTTTGGGAGAAAAGATGAAGAGCAAAGTTTTACTCCTGGAGTGCTGTCCCTGGCACCTTTCCTTCCGTTACAATCAGACGGACCCCGCAGGCAGCTGGCCCGGGGGGGGGCCTCAGTTTCCCCACTTGGTGAGGTGGTTGGTGCTGGTCATCCCAGCCCAGAGGGGCTCCAGGGCCCTGGGTGCCGTGGGCAGGTGAGCCGCCACGTCTGCTGTCTGCCCTCCCTGGGGCATCCTGAGCAGGTGGGGCCGTGGCTGGAGCTTGGCTGCCTGCAGCTGAAACGCCCAGTTCTGGCTCAGCTTTCCTATGTGGGGACAGCTGGGGGCATGCTCGCCTCTGCCCCCAGGCCCCCCCCCCCCCCCGCAGCTTCCCTCCCCTGCTTGGCTCCCGCCCGACTGGGGGCGGAGGGTGAGTCTGCAGCTGCGAACATTCCTGACCTCAGTTCAGGGGCGAGAGCCCAGCTGCTCCTGGCAGACAATGGAGCCCCCGCTCCCTGCTCCCCGTGCCCCCTCGGTGCTCGGTGCTCTGCCCTGGGGCTGGTGCTGGAGCCGCTGGAATTTCCAGAAAGTGCGGCTTCTCCGGTAGAGAAGAGAAGGCTGCGTCCTCAGAAGCATGCTGCGCTGGCCCGGCTGGGTTTTTAATACATTCACAAGACGCATTTCTCCAAAAGCCATCCCAGAGTGGAGATGGCTTTTTAAGAAATCCTAAAAGTAATGTTCAGTTATTGGAAGAATGAAAAGAAGAGACAATATGGGGGAGTTTCCGGACTCCCGTCCCAGGCAGGCCTGTGTCACTGTGACTTTGAGGCCCCCAGGCCCCCAGTGTCCATCACAGCCTGGTTTTGCTGCTCCTGAGACAGCTGGAGACCCTCCTGTGGGGCCGGGGGCAGGGAGGGACCGGTTGGGGCTCAAGATGCATCAAGTGACCCGCGGTGGCAGGGGATGGGGGGGGTCCTGGCGAGCCATCCAGTTTTTTTATTGTGGTGAAATAAAGAGCTGGAGGTTTACCGTCTTAGGCGTTTTTAAGGGCACAGTTGAGCGGCGTCGGGTGCGTTCACGCGGTGGTGCAGCCGTCCCCCACCATCCGACGCCAGAACTTGTTCATCCCGAAAAACTGAAAGTGCACCCCTAAACGACCCCCCATGCGCCCCTCCCTCTAGCCCCGGCATCCACCGCTCTACTTTCTGTTTCTGTGACCGTGACTTTTCCGGGGCCTCGTGGGAGCAGGTCCCGCAGCGCCTCGTCCTTTTGCTGTTTCCGCTCAGCATCACGTCCTGCAGGCCCATCCACGTCGTGGCCGGTGTCAGGATTTCCTTCCTTTTTAAGGCTGAATAATAGTCCATGGTGTGGCCGCACCACGTTGTGTTTGTCCGTCGTCCGTTGATGGCTGGGCGGCTTCCACCTCTGGCTGCCGTGAACTGGCTGTGCACACGTCTCTTTGTCAGTTCTTTGGATAAATACCAGAGGTGGAATCGCTGGGTCCTACGGTGATTCTGTTGTTAGTATTTTCAGGAGCTGTGCACCCCTTTGCACGGGAGCTCTTGCCTGCATGCGTTCCGTGTGGTCGGTAGTCGCCCTTCTAGCGGGTGTGTGGGGGGGCCTCGTTCAAACCCCTGTCGAAGCTGCAGGACCCCTCCCTCCCCCTCTCCCGGAGGTCTATCTCCCCGAGCCCCAGGGACTGCAGTCAGGCTCACCAAGGCTTTGACGGGGGCAGAGACTTGTCCACGGTCCCCAGCAAGCTGTGCACCAAATGGAGGTGCGTGTTCAGTGTCCTTCTGCCCTCATTGGCTGCCAGGGTGACAAGACCGGGCAGGGGAGAGGATGAGGTCCTGATTCGGGAGAGTTCCCGTGCGCATTTTCCCGGGATGGAGAGCAGCGTCTACAGTTCCCTCCTGAGGTCACGGCCGGCCTCTCTGAGCCCGTGGGAGCCCGTGGGGAGCCCGTGGGTAGGCAGCAGTCAGCGTGGGAACAGAAATTGGGAGAGAAGTGACTTCAGAGGGCACAGCTGAGATTTCACACGTAAAGGGCGTCCCTCGGGCGAGGGAGGCTGGGGAGTGGGGGCGGGTTGCCCAGCGTTGGCATCAGGAGTCGGAACCTCTCCCTGGCTTCTTCACGGAGGGGTGGCTCCGTGTGGGATCCCTACTGCCTGGGCCATAAATGACATGTGGCCTTTGGGGCGTGGATGAGTATTTGATTGAGTGAAGCCCCTGAAGAGACCGGGGCTCCTGACAGGTTGAGACCCCACGGACGGGTGTTCCGAGAAGCGGGACCTCTGCGCCCCCCCCCAAAAGGGAGCCGGCATCTTCCTTGCAGACCGAGCCTGGGAGGCGTCCCTGGTCCCCCCCCCCCCCCCCGGTTCCCGGGGCTGGCGGAGCCTCTTGGGTTCTTGAGGAGTACCCTTCCCTTCTCACCGAGCTCAACCGAGCATTTATGGTGCGCAGTCGGCGGTCTCATGAAAAGGAACAGCATTTAAACACAGAAGGGACGACGTGTGTACCTCTTATCCCCCGCCTGCTTGGACTGCAAAATACATTTCCCCGGGTCCTTGTCCACCTGCAGACATGCTTGTGCTGAGCTTTACTTGTCACGACACAGATGTGCTTGGCACGCACGCCCCCTCGTGCACCCCACACGGAGCAGGTCCCACTCACGGTAGCTGTGGAGTGAACGAGGGAGGGGGGCACAGTGGGCTCTCAGCTGCCGCTACAGCCCGGCCTCCCGCTCCCGCACAGGGGACGAGTCCCCCCTCCCCCTGCAGCCCTCTGGGGCCAGCGTCCGGCTTCACTGAGCACCTGCTACGTGCTGCTCCCGCTCTGGGCGCTTTGGATCCTTGCTAACATCTGGGGAGCGGTGGTTCTGGCAAGGCCTCGTGGCCCCTGCAGAGCGAGAGGCAGCCCGAGAAGGCCTCTCCCCAGCTTGGGTGCTGCATGGACGCTGCCCCTTGTGGGGCCTTGCTGGCTGGCTGGCTGGGTGGTCACCCCCCGGCCCCCACGGTGACGGAGCTGATTCAGCAGCCTCGACTCTGCGTGCGGGGATGGGTGGACGGACGGACAGATGTCAGCTGTGTGTGTGTGTGTGTGTGTCTGGGGGGAAGTGACAGCTCCTGGGGCGCCCAGCTCCTCTCAGGAACCCCCGGGAGCTGTGGGATGACAACGGAACAGGACACTTGCCCCTTCTTGCGATGGTGTGTCCACCTGAGGAGGGATTCCCCACGAGCATCCGCACGCTGCTGAGGGATGCTCTCTGCTGCACTTTTGGAATGGCGGCGGCGGAGGATGTCTTATGTCCCTTGGTGTCCCCAAGGTGATGGGGCCTTGAAGATGCCCTGTGTGAGGCATGGGGTTGCCACACATGGGAGTCACTTGCTGTACCGGGTGAGTGAGAGGGGGTCTCAGCTGCCCCCAGGTGGGCTGCAGCCCCTGGGTGAGAGGGTAGCTTTCACAGAGTGGGGGGGACAGACAGGCCTGCTGGGGGTGGGGAACCACAGGCCTACTTTGGTCCCCTGATTTTGGGGTGCTCGACTGGGCACCCTCTTCTACAACATGGAGGCAGCCACTGGATGGGGGTCCAGGGACCTTAGTTGTGCCTTCAGCCTGGAGCTAGGGCCACGGGGGCAGGGCTCCCTGGCGGGTGTGGCAAGGGGAAGGCTCAGATTTGAACCCCAGTCTCTCTGCCTGAAAGCTGGCTGAGTTTGCCTGAGCCCCACACCTCGATTCGGGGGTGTCTGGAGCTGGACCAGGCACCGTGATGTTCAGAAGGCGGAGACACATCCCACCAGAGCCCTGAGTTAAAGTTGGGGGCCCAGTGTGCCAGGCAGGGATGCAGGGGCTCCCACCTGGATGGGGGCCATGGGGGACCTGTGGGCGACAGGACTCTTGCCTTAGTTTCTCATCAAAACCCACGTCATCCATCCATCCATCCCGCGTACCTTCGCTGAGGGCCTGTGGGCGCCACGCTTGTGGTGGTGAGGTCATGGAGCGGTTCAGGGCATAAGGGCTGCCTCTGCCTGGCGAGCGACCTGGCGCTGCCATGAAAAATGACCACACTGGGGGTTTACAACACTCTGCCAACTCCGGAGCCCAGAGCTCTGAGATCAGGGTGTTGCCTGGGCCATGCTCCCTCCCAAGGCCCTGCGTAGGGTCCTCCCTGCGTCTCCCAGCTCCTGGTGGCCCAGGTGTCCTTGGCTCGGGGTGGCATCCCTCCCATCCCTGCTCTGTCCTCACACGGCTTCTCCACTGCTTCCTGTGACTCCACTGGTCTCTTATAAGGGGCCCTTGCCGTCGGCTTTAGGGCCACCCCAACCCAGGATGATCTCATCCTGAGATCCCTAATTACTTCTTTCCAAATAAGATCACATTCACAGATTCTAGAGGTCAGGACACAGACATGTCTTTTTGGGGGGGTCACCTTTCAACCCCCCGTGCAGTTGGTAGATAACTTCCTCAAGCCTCAGTCTCCTCATCTGTAAAACGGGGATTGTGTCTGTGCTTCACTGATCATGTTAACGTCAACAGAACTGGTCAGCCTAAAGGCCTGAGCGTGCTCCCTGATTCGGGGAACGTGGCTCGCCCCTGGTGGTGGCTGCCGTGGGTATCGCCCCATTTGACAGGGAAGGAAACCAAGGCGTGGAGAGGTGAAGTGGTGGTCCCCATGTCCAGGCTGGGCTACTGGCCTGGGCTACTGGCCTGGACCTCATGGAGCACACTGACTGTGGTGGGGAGGAGGTGAGGCTGCCCCCCCATGATTGGGGCTTTGTGGGCATCCCCCAGAGCAGAGGAGGGGTGCTCCAGGGGGTGCACCTGGCCAGCCCCATCAGGGGGAGGGGTCTCTCGCAAGGAAGAAGGCACTCAGAGCCCCCTCCCTCTGCATGCTGACTTTCCCCCGGTGCTCACTCTCCCCGAGCCCCAGGGACTGCAGTCAGGCTCACCAGATGGGGTGTCAACCCGCCAGGGAAGGGTTGACTGTGGGGCAACTTGTCTGGGACGGGTTTGGACACTTGGCTGCACACACGGCTGGCGAAGGGCCTCCTGCAGTGGAGGCCGCGGCTCCCACCTCGCCGTCTGCCTTTGGTTCAGGGCATGGAAGAAGCTTCTTGCCGTCCTCTTGTTTCAGAAGCTCTCTGGTGCTTCGGTTTTATTTTCCCTCAATATTTGCAGCCCAGCAGGGAGGAGTAATGAGATTTGCACGATCAGACGGGAGCGCCATAATCTGGTGTGTGTTGCCCATTCGGGGACGCATTTGGCTTTAATTTCAGCAGGCAATAGGAAAACAAAAATAGCCGAACGTGTTCTGCTAGGATCTCTCCGGAATCGGATTGCCCAAATTGCAGTGGAGAGAGGAGCTTGCTCTGAGGTTGACCTCTGAGGCCGCTTTTCTGGGAGGAAGAAGAGGTGGAGAAAATGAGTTGGCCGGGTCAGGGGCGACGTCACAGGAGGCTTGTGAGCCGCTGTTAGTGGTCTGTGCTGGGCTGTGGGAGACAGGAGAGGGGCCGTGGATCCTGGGGTTGGGGGAGGATGCGGGGGACGCCGTGCCAGGCAGCGGCCGAGCGCTAATCTCCCTGAGCCATGCCTGCCTAGAGCAGCCAGGCAGCGGGAGAGTGGGATTTGAACCCTCCGGTGTTCAGAAGCCTGCTCAGGGAAGATGGTTGGCTGCGCAGGGAAATCCTAGAGAAGCAATTTCCTGCTGGCTTTGTAGAAAACCTTTAGTTGGACCCTGACCTTGAAGTCTCGATAACACGGGCCACGCTTTATCCCTCAGGCTCATGCAGGCCATTAGGCGGAGTGGCGGGTCTTTTGAGGACTGCTGGGAACAATTTCCACCCAGGTATTGGACGGAAATCCCAGTAGTTGGACCCTGACCTTGAAGTCTCGATAACACGGGCCATGCTTTATCCCTCAGGCTCATGCAGGCCATTAGGCGGAGTGGCGGGTCTTTTGAGGACTGCTGGGAACAATTTCTACCCAGGTATTGGACGGAAATCCCAGATTCTCTTCTCGGACAGCTGTGGTTTCTACAGGGGTCCCTGCTGCTCCCCTGTCTGTGTCCTCGAGCCCGGGACCGCGGGGCAGGGCCTGGCATACGGTAGGCACCTATTAAGTGTCTGCTGACTGGATTGAATGGGCATGAGCTGCCTACCTGCTCTGCTCGGGCTTCCAAGCCGGTACTTTTCCAGAATTGCTTTCCTTGGTGAGTTTCTCCCCAGGCATTGAGGAGGAAGTACTTTAAGGTCAGGACAGAGATTAATTGTCTGTAGCTGTCACTAGCTCGGCACAGCCTGGCTTTGCTCGCCATCCGCGTGCATCCTCCTGCTGGAGAGCTCGACTTCCTCACCTGTTAGAACCTGCTGCCCACGCACGGCTCAGGGACTGCAGACAGACAGACAGACTGGCAGGGCATGTGGCGGGGAGCCCGGCACACTGGGTTTCGGGGGCTTGGTTCGTGCTGGTGCTTCCTGGGAGCCGGAGGTCCCCGAAGCCAGGCGTGTGCAGGAATCAGCCCTGACAGAAGCCAGGAGGGAAGCCCCCCGCTCCCACCCCGCCCCCCGGGGCTGGACCAGACCACCTGGGTTAGGCCCGGACCCTCCCCTGGCCACTTGTTGGAGTGGGTGGTCCTTGCGCCGTGTTTCCACCGTAAAACGGGGATACGAGACAGCTCGGGAACCGTGTTGAGAAGTGAGCCTGCAGGGCTCAGGGCGGTGCCTGGCGCGGGCCCTGCGGATGTTCGTTGCTGGACAGAGTGAAAATGCCCCCCGACGATGTCTCAGCGCATCTGAGCGTGAGAGACTTAACATGCTGGACGCCTTCGCCACGCGGTGAAGCGAAAGACATTGCGGCCTTGTATCCTTTCTGTCGCTCTGTTCGGCAGGTGGTGGGCACGGTGCCTCCAAGTTGGATGAGGTCTGCCCTTGACCTGGGCGAGGCTGGCCTCCGGCAGACCGCCTCCACACAAAGGCAGCGCTGCCCTCCGCTCCCAGAGGGGAGCCCGGCCCTGCGTACAGGTGGCCCGCGTTCCTCCATCAGCCCGCCGGCGCCGGGGCTCCCAGTGTGCGTGCGGCCGAGGAAGCGGCCCGAGTGCAGGAAGAGCTCCTGTTCAGTCGAGCCCCCGACACTGCACAGTAAGCCCCAGCCTGGCCTGCGCTTTCCCTGCCTGGAGCAGGGGATGAGGTGCAGCGCCCCTGGGGCCAGGCTCGGCAGCTGGGCCCTGTGCCGGTGAGGGAAGCCCCTCGGCGTTGACGTTGACCACCCGGGCTGTGGAGTTCCAGTCCCTGCTCTGACCTCCTGAGCTGCAGTGTCCTCATCTGAAGTGGGTGATAAATGACCCGCATTCCCCGAGTTGTTGGCACGGTGAGTGGGTGGATCCTAGCGGCTCTGCAGAGGGGCCCATGGGTGGTACCAACGTTTGCAAGAGAAAGTGGACATGCCAATCCCAGATTCCACCTGCCCGCTTGTTTCCGGAAGAAACGCTTCGGGAAGTGAGGGCCTCCCCCAAGCAGTGACATCGGCTCATGCGTTCCCCGGATGCCTCTAAAGCCTTCGTGGGTCACGGATGCTTGGGGGGGGGGGGACAGCAGGCCATTTTGGAGCGTTGACCCTTGGGACACCCAAGCATGCTTCATAGACACTCCCTCTTTCCCTCATTCACGAGATACTGAGCCCCCCTCTTGTCCCAGGTGTTTGGGACCCAGGGGGAGAAGATGGTCTCTGTTTCTATCCCATGGAGTGTCTGGCTAGCCTGTCACCTCCAGGCCTCCTGTTTATTTACCCCCAGGGCCCCAAGTTGGAAAGATCCATTCCGGCACGCTGCGTCTGTTAAATAATAATGAAGCCATTTTAAAAGGATTTTGGAATGAGCACGGCATAAATAAAACAAGAAGTTAATTCCTTTTCCCGTTTTTATTGATCAAAGGCGTGTCAGCTGCCAGTCAGAGCGTCTGATCAGCGGCGTGGCCCCGGAGGTCAGTGTCACTCCAGCAGGGCGGCATGCGGTTTGTCATGGGGAAGTGCAGCTTTATGCCACTTGTTGAGACATTTGAGGAACACTCCGCTGTATCCGTGGAAATTCGAATACGGAGGACCCCCCGCCCCCCACCACCTCTCTCAGAAAGGCAGAGGTTGTAAGAGGCAATCCTGTTGTGGGGGTGGCTGGGAAGCTGATACGCCCCGTCTCCCTCCAGCGCCCGTGGGGGCTGTGGTGTCCGTGGGTCTCTCTTGAGCAGGGGGCACGGGGAGGGTGCCGTTCATCTCCCCGTGCTCGTTGGTTTGGGTGTGAGCAGCCAGCCTCAGACACACCATCTCCTGGAGGCCTTTGGCTGGCCTCTGTCTCTTCCCCCTGCCTCTGGGCAGCAGGGTTGAGGGGTGAGGCTGGTAGTGAGAAGCCAGCAGAGGTGTGGACGAAGGGCCCAGGTCCGCCTGGGTGTGGGCACTCCCCAGCACTCCAGCTGACTGTGGCCTGGAGGGAGGTTGGCCCCGAGTGCCGATCTCAGGGCCCCATCCCCTGGCTCCACCGTTCCAGAGCATGACATCACAGGGAAGCTCTGGGAACAGGGACTTCGGGATGTCCCGGGGGAGATGGCCCAGGGTCAGCCGACACTTTCTAAAGCAGTCATCTCGAGGGAGGGGCCCAGCATCCTAGAACTCAGGGGGCAGGGTTTTCTTTCTGTATTTTACAGATGGAGAGGACAGGTGGGTGTGGACCTGGAGCACCCAGGCCAGGCCTCTGCCCACCAGACATGCCCGCTGCGGGTCTGCAGCTGAGCCTCCCCGCCCTGCCCCAGGGGCAGCTGGGACCCCAGGACTGGGAAGGCGGGGGATGCCAGCCGGGGGCAGTTTCATGTCAGGGGCAGTTTACAGGGGCCAGGGGAAGGTCAGGGGCATCCATGGAGCCCAGCCTGGGGCTTTCCCTGTGGGGCCCCCCCTTAGCTGGGCATCGCCGCAGGGCTCAGCAGGCCCCTGGCCTCCTGACCCAGCTGGCGAGGCGGCCAAGGGACTTCCCCTGGGACAGGCCCTGTAAGAGGAGGTGAGGGCGCACCCTGAGAGGTCCTCCTTCTCCTCGCCAGTTCTCCGAGCCTCACTGTGTCTGTCTGCGGAATGGGGCAGTCACGTTCCACGCCTCACAGGGCCGCTGCAGGTGTTGGGTGGGTTCGTGTGCGGGAGCATGTCGGCATGCTGCGGGCCCCGTTACCTTCCTCTGTCAATGCTTCATTCAGACCGCACATCCCCAGAAGGAGCCTGCTAACCAAGTGGCTTTGCCTCACTGAGCCTCAGTTTCCCCTTTTGCACCTCCCTCTCAGTGCTGAAGTACATGAGCAGCCCCTGAGGGGACAGAGCAGAGCCCCTGGCCCTGGGCGTATGTGGTGGATGCCGGTGGATGTGAGTTCTGGGGGCAGTATCCGATTTTCCACTCCAGCTCGCCCACGAGGGGCCACAGGAGAGGGCACGGAGGTCTGAAGCCTGCTCTGTCCAGTGGCCAGGCTGTCCAGGTCTCCTCCACGACTCCATGTGGGGGAGCAGTGGCCGTGTGGGGCCAGGAAGCCCGCCCCCGAGGGTGCTCTGGGGCCTCGTGGCTCAGACGTGGGGTCTGGGCTCTCAGGGCCGGCCCTGCCTCTCCCGTCCGGGATCCCCGTGCTGGGGCGGGCCTTTTGAAGGCGAATGACAGATGACAGTGGGCAGCAGGCCCTGCGAGGCTGGTGGGGGGCGGCTGGGCACAGAGGCTGTGTGTGCTCGCTAATCTGATTGCACCCTGATGAGTGGGCGGACAGGGGGTCAGGAGTCCAATGCACGGGCGGCCTATCTCTTGGCGCAGTGGCTAGGGCCCTCCCCGTGGGCTGGGGCTGGGGGAGCAGCGGGTGGGTGGTGCCCTGAGCAAACACAGTGGGGGCCTACTCCACTCTGGGCCGCTTGTCGCTTGTCAGGGGGCCAGTTTTCCGGGGACAGATCCTTATTGTGTCCACTTAGCTGGACTTCTGGGGCTGAGCGTTCGTCTCTAGATGCTGGTGAAGCTGTGGCTGTCCCTCATAGAGGGCCTGGTGGGCCGAGCAAAGAGAAGAAGGCCACTCGCCCCTACGGCCACAGGGACACGGCCCACGGCCTGGCCTTCTCTGGCCACAGGACAAGGATGGGCAGCTTCCGGCCTGGCACTGGCCACTGTCTGGACCCTCCCTCGCCTGCCGTCACTCAGCCTGTGGCTGGGATGTGCCCACGGCATCCTCTCCTCATCTTGCCCTCGGGAGTCTCTTTCCCAGTCTGAAGCCGTCCCTGCTGTGAGCGAGGGACTGTGAGCCTCTGACTGACCAGGCCTCGGCCCCTGCCCTCCTGAGCCCAGGGGTGGTGGGCGGGGAGAGGCCGGCGGTCAGGCGAGTGGACGCGAGCAGCAGAACCAGCAGGCCCGCTGCCCCCGCTGAGTGGAAAGAAGAAGGGGCCAGGAGTCCGGACACAGGGCCGGCCCTTCCTTGCTCTGCTCTTCTCTGTGTCCGGCCACTCCCCTAATTGTACAGCGGTGTGGTGGGTGGAGTGCCCGTGAATCTCATCGCTCAGAGCAGGCCACCTGTGAGAGGGCAAGGGACACTGGTGCTAAGTGCAGCGGACAGTAGGAGCGGCCCGGGCCGCGTGACACCTGTCCTCTCAAAGGACCTTCACTGTTCCGCGCCAGATGTGGGTTCCAGTCTCGGCTCCACCCCCTTCTGCTGGGGAGCCTCAGTTTCCTCTCCTGAGAAATGGGCTGAATGATTGGAGGGTGGGGGGTAAAGGCATCCAGAGCCGGCCGGGCACTCGGGACGCTCTCCCCACAGGATGCCGCCTGCTCTTGCCGTGGGGCCCAGTTCTGCCCTGTCCCTCTGCCCGGGGTCTGAACCTGTCTGTGTGCCGCAGTTTTCCCGGGGCCAGCCTTTCGTGGCCACGAGCTGTGCGGGGCTTGGTCCTGAGAGGTTGGGGCCCCCGCGGCTGCCGTGGGGAGGGGCCAGGCAGGCAGACGCTGTGCCCGCAGGGCAAGGGGCGCCCGCCCGTCCTGAGCCCCAAAAGGAAGCCTGGCCTCGCCGGCTGCAATTACGGTTAGGAGCCGTGTAATTAACTCTAAAAATGGGAGGCTGAGGAGGACATAACGTGGATGCTCAGTGGAAATTGGAGCCAGGCGATGCTCAGACAGCCGTGGAGCTGGGCTGAGGCTGCAGGGTGGGCGGGACGGCCTGAGACCAGCAGGGACCCAGGGGGTGCAGGCTAGGGCGGCCTGTTGCTGGCCCACAGACTGGGGGGCTTAAAGCAGAGGAAGCGTATCCTCACGGTTCTGGAGGCTGAATGCTCGGTCGAGGGGTGTGCCGGGCTCTCTCTCGGGGCCCCTCCCCTCTTCCGGTGGTTTGCTGGCTGTCGCTGGCCTTCTTCGGTGCACGGGAGCGCCCCTGGATCTCTGCCCCCACCAGCACATGGCCTTCCTGTTGGGTCTCTTTTTCCGTTGCTCTTTTTTTAGTTAACTTTTTGTTTTACTGGAGTAAAATCAGGATACACGACGTTTACTTTTTTGTGGGGGGAGGGGCAGAGGGAGAGAGAAAATCTCAAGCAGACTCCCCACTGAACATGGAACCTGATATGGGGCTTGATCCCCCAACCCTGAGATCATGACCCTGAGCCAATGCCAGGAGTCGGCTGCTTAACCCACTGTACCACCCAGGGGCCCCCAAAATTTACCAGCACTAAGCATTTTTAATACATGTACAATTCGGTAGCATTAGGTGCCTTCACGGTGTTAGGTCACGATCACCTGTGTCACTTCTAGAACTTGTTCATCGTCCCAAACTGCAGCCGTCCTCAGGAGACACAGACTCCCCAGCCTCCCCCGCCGGCACCACTGTTCTGCCCGTCTCTGTGAGTTCGGCCTCGTGTAAGTGGGCTCCTACCGTGTCTGTCCTTTTGTGTCCATATGATCCAGAAGCTTCAGGTCACAGAGGACAAGACTGAGGAGCATTTGAGGCCCAAACCAGCAGCCGTAGCTATTCAATTTAAGTTAATTAGAATAAAATTGACAAGGTAGTGTTTCGGTTGGATTGGCCTCATCTCCAGCGCTCAGTGAGCACGTGGGTCTTGTGACTACCCAGCTGGACAGCAGGTGCACAGAATGCATCCATCCTTCTGGAAAGTTCTGTGGGGGCATACGGTTGTAGGCTCATGGAGATGAAAGAGAAATGACAAGAAACATCATTGGACCTGGGGGGCCAGAATGTTCTTTGCTGTCAGGACATCATGGTTGTCCTCTGTTGGGGAAACGTGAGGAAGTACCATCTGTAGACGAGGACGTGTGGGATCCATGTTGATTTGCTGACGTGGGTGCTCTGATTGTGGAAGAGGGAGTCTTTGTGCTTAGGTGCCCTCAGATGTTTGGGGGGGCAGGGGGGTCGCATCTGCGGTTTGCTCTTGCTTGGTTCAGAAAACACCGTACGCACACGAAGCCAGTGAGTCTGTGTTGGCCGTGACCGGGGACCAGCTGTGGCCGGGTCGGGAGGAGCGGCCCAGCCCAGCTCCGGGGTCGGGGTGGGCACGGCCCGCGAGGGGCACACGGGCAGGTGAGATGCCGCTCGGTTTATGCTGGGCCAGCCGTAGCTTGTGATTGCGGCCTGCCCTTCGTCTCTGTCCCTGCGTTTGCGTTTCCGGTGGGTGGCACGCACTCTACTTGTCTTGCTGCCCTGGGCCCTTAGGGAGTGGCTGTTGATGAGGACGAGCGCTCTGAAGTTCCAGGACCCCGCACCATGCATGCCGCTGTCCTTGCCTCGGGGACGACCTTGCCAACTGGACTGGTGGGCCGACGCTACCACACCCAAGTGCTCACGGTTCCATCAGGGTACACAACCCAGCGAGACGTCCAGTTAGAAAGCCGGCCTCAGGAGCCGAAGCCACTGTCCCTGGTCCTGCAAATGGGAATCAGTGGACAGGATTTGAACCTGGGGCTGAGCCACTCCAAATCCTGCTCTCCAGGCCACCTGGTCTGCTGCCCCCATGCCTTCTTTACCAGCTCCTTCTCCACGGGGACTGCAGCCGGCAATCCCGTTCAGCTCCCAACCCCAAACCTCCCGCCCCAGTTGCTTCGCCAAGCGCAGTGCGGGTGGGAGCTCACATGTGGGGTTGCTGGGTGGAGGAGACGCCCCGGATGTGGATCTGGGAACTCTGGCCCTGGTGCGTCCCCTAGGCTCCTGCCATGACTGGTGCATGCTGTTCCCGGCGTCCTCCATGGACAGGACAGCTTCCACGGGGGCAGGTCTGTGCCGGGAAAGGCAGTGAGTGTGTGCATGCAAGTGTGCGTGCGTGCGTGTGTTCGTGCTGTTTTTGCTGACTCAGGACCAGCATATTTCCAGTCACGATCATCTGTGCTGGATCCTCTGGGTGGGGGTGCGGGACAAAGGGTCATGAGTGGCCAAGGTGAGCCGGGGGTGCTGGTGGCGTCCGGACCAGCGGGCCGGCGGGGCTGAGGCTTCCCAGGGCCCGAGTGCGCGTCTCTGCCGGCAGCCGGAAGAGTTCGCTGCGGTGACGGCCGCTCTTACAGACCCGACAGGCTCAGCGTTCTTTTCTTCTCTTCTCTAGTTCCTGTGCTTGAAGAACATCCGCACCTTCCTTAAAGTCTGCCACGATAAATTTGGACTGAGAAACAGCGAGCTGTTTGACCCCTTTGACCTCTTCGACGTCCGAGACTTTGGGAAGGTGAGTGGTCTTCTCCAGTGTCCGGGCGCAGTGGCCGAGCGCCAGCTCAGTGCGGGGTGGGGGTGGGGGGCTGGACGGGACAGGCCTGGCCCCTCCAACACGGCGCCTCGAGGGCCTTTCCACCCCTGTGTCCCGCACGGGCAGGCTGGGATGGGGACCATTATGTCTCCTGATGGATGGAGGCTGAGGGCTCGAAGGAAGAGCTGGTTCTGTGCTGCATGCAACCCGGGGGGGTCCCCAGTCTCCGTGCACTCTCCAAGGACGGCACCACGCCCCCTGCCCCCCCAGGGCTGTTGGCACAGGCTCGGCCAGACAGCCGCTTCCCGGACTGCCCGAGGAGCCCATTTCCACCTGCTGATGGGAAACATCAGAAGATATTTATTGCTTAATTTATCGGAGAAGCATTATCGGGGACTGGGTGTTTGAGGAAATGTGCTGTGAATACATGATTTATGAAATGCAGGGGGACTTGTGTATTTGCTGTTACAAGTGCAGAGAAGTCCGTTCCAGCGCTAGGATTACCGTCAGTAGCCAGGACTTCCCCATGAGCCACCTGGCCTGATGGGACTCTCCCCGGGTTCTGGAATTCGCTAGAAAGGAGATTCAGGGACCCCCTCAAGAGCCCATCCCTGTGTGATTGCCACTTCTCATCAGTTTCCGTTTCCCCCAGAAAGGCTCACTCGCGTCCCTGCTGCTGCGGTGCCCCTTCCTGGGGCCCCAGGCCGCCCTGCTTCCCTGTGTCCCGGGCACGTGTGCTGGGGTGGGAGCGCCGAGGGTGGGATGGGGTCATGCTGGTGTCCTTTCCCGTCAGTGGGCTTCTCAGTTCCCTGGGGTTGCTTTCAGAGGGTTGGAGCTCCTCTCCTGTTCTTGTTCCTCCTTGTGCGTGGCAGTGCCCTGGGCAGGGAATGCACGCACGCACACGTACATATATACTCACGCACAGAACTGCTATTTACAATAACCGTGTAGAGAAAAAGACAGGATCACCCTGGCCAAATTCATTTCTTGGCCAGCGGTTAAAATGCAGATGATCCAGTCTATAATTCCATTTTAGTTTTGATTTGCTACCGCTGAACGCAATGATGTAAGTAAGACGTACATAAATTCAGATCAAACTCTCATCGTACGACCCACCAACCGTGTGGCCACGTGGTTTGCAAGGGGGTGCCCCTCGTCAGAGGTTCAGTGAGGTGGCTTGGCTCCAGGGTGATGTCCCAGCTGCAAGCAGAGGGGCTGAGTGGAGGCTGCTGCTGGAGCTGGCCTCCGGTCTGCCCACATCGAATTGGTGATGCTTTGCCACGCCGTGGCCTCTGCTGTGGAAGGCAGGAGTGGGCAGTGGATTTGGACCAGGAGTCGCGGTGGGGCGTTGCCAGGTGACGCCTCGGACCCGGGCACCGAGCTGCATGCGGGGACCTCGGTTCATGCCTTGCACTGAGGACCCTCGGCTCCGGGAAGGGCAGGGCTCGGGGAGAGCTCCCCCCATCCCGCCTCTGCTCTCCACGTTGTGACCCTTGAGTCAGACTCCTCGAAAATCTGGCCCTGCTAATTGGCTGGATGACTTGGCAGGTGACCCGGTGCCTCTGACCTCTGTTTGCCTGGCTTTGGGAGGTGGCGAGGCGTCCAGCCCCTTAGTAGGTTCTCCTGAAATGCCGAGCATTTGTTGCTGTCCCCTCGCCCCAGGATTGGCCGAAACGGAACTAGACCCTCGTAGATCTGTGGCCTCTGATTTTTTCCCCTCTATTATTTTACTCATAAGTCTGCACCTTTGGAAGACAGAACCGGAGAGCTAAGCACATGGACTGCGGACCCTTGCAGGCTGGGTTCGAGTCCAGCGAGCAGCCGTGCCCAAGTGACTGGCTCAGTTTCTCCAAATCCTACTTTTAAAACGGTGGTAAGAACACCACCCTCTGAGGTCTGCTGAGCAGGAAGTAGAATTGTGTTTCTGGAGTGTTTAGTCCCTGGCACACGTCCCAGGAAGCTCACCCTTGTTCTTCGCCTCCCTTCTCCTCTATCCTTTGGCCTCATGTTGACTGCGTGGGGCTCCAGCAGAGCCTGGCCTGCCCCCCCTCCTGCCCTGTCCTCCCCGTCCATCTGGCTGAGTGTCCTTCTCGTTGAGCTCCTCCTGCCCCGCACGTGATTCTTACCGAGGTAAACCTGTGGTTAGCGTTTCCAAGCTGGGGGCCAGCAGAGGTTTGGGGTGCTGGGACGTGCTCTCCCCAGAGGGGCCACTGTTCCAATCTGTTTGCTTGGCTAATCCCTCCTGATGTCCAGGGACGGGATACCCTGGAAAAACCAACACAAGCAAAGCCCCAGCGCCCATGGCCTGCTTTGCTTGGTACCCAGACGGACAGGACTCTCCCGCCCCTGGAGGGTGGTGCTGGGCAGGGTGCAGCAGTGGACAGGAGGGCTTGCTGATGGCAGGCTGCTGAGAAGGAGCACGTCTGGTCTTTATTCAGGTGTTACCTCCTGAGATGGGCCTGGCAAGGAGGTCCCTGTGCGTAGCTCCATCTGGGCACAGAGACAGAGCGTAGGTTCTGTGCATCACTTCAGGGATGTTTACGGAGGTTTCCCCGTGGGCCCGAATTCGCCTTCTGGCCTCCAGGAGCTCAGTCAGCACAGCCTGGCAGTTCCAGATGGGCCTGGTGGCCCTCACTGACGTCAGACCATGAAGATGTGACTGCTCGCTCTGCCCTCCCGCTGACCCCCGCTGCTGCCCCGGAGCGCTGAGTTCCAGTCTGCAGGAAGGCAGCATCTGTCCCAATACTGAGCACAGCGCTCTGTAGGGTCAGAACTGACCCTTTGTCTCCTGCGGGGGTGAGGCCAGGGGGGCAAAAGGAGTGATGTCTAGAGCCAAGTCTGGTTGCTGCTGACCGGAACCTGCCTGGAGCCTGTGTGGAGGGGGGTGCTGACACTTAATCCGGGGGAAGGGTTTGGGACTGGTTGGCGGGAGGCTGCCCGGCCTGGGTGTGCGGGGCCGGGGCCCGGAGGGGCAGGTTTCCGTCTCACTTCTTGATGGTTGTCTTTTACATACAGTCATGGCATTCTGGAGTACAAAGGATCCTAATGGAATAGCTGGTTAGTTAGTCTCAGGCTGCTTTAGAAATTTCCAATTTTTTTGTGGGGGGGTGTTATTTAAGAAGGTTTGATTGCGTTCAGATCCAGTCCCTGTCCTGGTTTCCTTGTTCTTTTTCTAAGCAGCTGCTTTTCAGCTTCCTGTCTCCCGTGTTTCAAGAGTCACTCCTTGGGGAGAAAAGGCACTGGTGCATTCATTCATTCCTCCGTCCACCCACCCACCCATTCACACACCCATGCACACATCTACCTGCCCAGCCACCCACCCATCTACCTACCCACCTGCCCAGCCACGCATCCATCTACCTCCCTACCCACCCAAGCCACACATCCATCTACCTATCCACCCACCCATCTACCTGTCCACCCACTCAGCCACACATCCATCTACCCAGCCACCCACCCATCTACCTACCCACCCGCCCAGCCAGCATCCATCTACCTCCCTACCCATCCCACCCAGCCACCCACCCATCTACCTATCCACCCACTCAACCATGCATCATCTACCCACCCGCCCAGCCACGCATCCATCTACCCACCCACCTACCCAGCCACCTACCCATCTACCTATCCACCCACCCAGCCACGCATCCATCTACCCACCTACCCAGCCACCCACCCAGCCACCCACCCCATCTGCCTATCCACCCACTCAGCCATGCATCCATCTACCCACCCACCCAGCCACCCATTCATCTACCCACTCACCCATCTACCTATCTACCCACTCAGCCACACAACCATCTATCCACCCGCCCAGCCATGCATCCATCTACCCACCCAGCTACCCAGCCACCCACCTATCTACCTATCTACCCACTCAGCCACTCATCCATCTACCCACCCACCCAGCCATTAAGCACTTAATTTACCATGCATTTTTGAAGCACTCACTAGGCTAGAGATAAAAGGGAGAGAAAGTCTTGCATGGCTTTTGCCCTCCAAGGGGAGGCCCAGATTAGCTCCTGCGCCATCAATTATAGAAGAAAGGAGAGAGTGGAAACCCTAGAACTTTCCCAGAAGCTGCCCGGCTCTGACCCACCTCTCAGCCATGACACTGGAGGTTTTCCTCTGTGAGTTCGTTGCGCGGAGGATCTGGCGCACTGAAAGCATGGCTTGTGTTCTTAAGGGAAAGGCTAAGGCCCCCTCCTCGGGGATACCGCTGTGGAGAGCTGGGCTGATTGCCGCATTCTTCCTGTGTACAGACCGGCCCACCCCCTGGCCCTTGGGCATCTCCTTGGGCCTTTCTGCTGGGGGAGAGTGGGCCGAGCAGGGCAGGTGCAGAGGGAGCTGGTGTTTGGGGGCCCACGAAGCTTCAGAAGGTGTTTACTTAACCGGGTTCTCTGCTCCCTGGCGAGACCCTGGGCAGAGGCCTTGGGGCAGTGGGCAGGTGGACCCCTGGAGACCCTCGAGGGCTGCGGGAGCCCTGGGTGCTGCCAGCCACTGAAGGAGCGAGCCCCGCTCACCAGAGGAAGCCGGCCAGGTGCTTTCTTTCCGGAGCCTTCTCTCGTGTGGGTCCTGTTGGAGCAAGGTGTGGAGGTGGCCGGCCAGAGGGAGAGGGGCTTAGCAAAGCAGACTTTGCAAAGACTTGGGCCCCTTGAGCTTTCCTTTCTGCAGGGATGAGATGAAGACAGTGTGGGCCCTCACGTGGCATATGAGGTCTCAGCAAGGACGTGAAGCCTGGGTCCCGTTCGGGTTTACTAGTGGTTTCTTCCTCTTCCTGCACCTCCTCCCCCGCTGCCCCCCAGCAGGCTCCATCCAGCAGGAGCTGGAGGATCTGGAAAATTGGTTCCGGAAGTCGTTCCTTCTTTGGTGGCTCCCCTGGTATTTCTCACATTAAAGGGATTGAGTTTGGGTGGGGCGCATGTGGGGCATGTGAGCCCGCAGGACGCACAGGGCCCAGAGTGGGAGGGGGCGTGGGAAGGCCGCACGGGGGGCCCGCTTCGGCTGGATCTTCCGGGGAACGCCATTGCTCCGGCTTGCAAGCTGATTGGGAATTTTGGAGAGAAGATCCTGGTGAGACCGCAGAGTTTCTGTGGCTTTCTTCTGGTATTTTGGTCCCTGGAGAGCGCAGAGAATAATCATGACCAAGGGACAGCTCCACCTCCTGATTGTGCGCTGGCCCCGTGGGTTGGCTCACATGATCTTCCCGTGCACCGTGACGTTGGGTGTCCTCACCCCACCTCACAGAACAGGAGGCCAACCCCAGCCTGCAGGGAGCTGCCCTTCCTGGGCCCTGCTCCCCACTCCTGCCGCACTCATTCCCTTCCCTGGGCTTGCCTGCAGGCCGCCCCCTGCCCAGAACTGTCTCCCCATAGCTGCAGGGCCGCCTTCCTCCCCTCTGGGCTCTCTGTTCAGATCTCACTGTTGAGAGGGGTGGTGTGCCCCCTTTGCTGCCAGCCCCTCTGTGGACAGCACTGCCACGAAGTGACTCGTCCTTTCTTGGTGTGCCTGTCACCGTCCACCTCCTGGCCGTGGGGACTTGGGTTACTGATGTCTCCCAGGTGTCTAGAATCGAACTCAGCACGCTGGGGCACCTGCCTGTCCTTGCATGGATACGTGGATCTTACAGGAGGAGCCCGGGAAGCCTCTAGTCAGGACGGGGTTGGGGGGGGCACCTCGCAAGAAGCCCTGGTGCCCTCCGTGGGTCCGCCGCCTCGCTGGGGCCCGAGGAGACTGGGCATCCAGGACCTCCCCCCAGGTGGCGCCCCATCGCCTACGTCAGGGACCCGTTCCCAGTGTGTGCCGCCCCCAGCCCAGGCCACCCTGCCCGCCTGGGACCCACAGGTGCCCCTGGTCAGCGGGGCTCGCTTTGGCCTCCGTTTGGGCAGAACCGATGACCCTCGAGGAAGGTCTGCACACCCTCCAACAAGTGGGTTTAATTCTCCGATTTATGATTCATGAAGACATTGTCTAGGCTCAGAAACTTTAGAGGTGGTTGAAGCTGGCCCTCAGCAAGGCTGGGGCGGTCCCACGGGCCGCTCCTTAGTTTAGTGTGTGAAGCGGGGCCGGGGCCGCTCCGGGATCCCCATCCGCCCTTCCTCCCACGCTCCCTCTTGTCCTCCTCCTGCCAGTAGCAGTGGCTCGCAGGTTCGGGGCTCCCTGCTGGCTTCCTTAGGTCCCTCAGGGGCCTCATGAAGTAGGGAGGTACCTGAGGCCCAGAGAGAAGACGCATCTTGCTTGGGCCCCACAGAGACGGTGGAATCGGGGGTCTGTTGGGGTCCTGCTGGGAGAGGGGGGTTCTTGCGTATTCTGCCGCCCCCTTCCTTCCGCCAGGAGAGGCGGCTGTATGCAGGGATGGGGCGTGGTCAGCCCTGTGGATTTCTGCCACCTGCAGGGGGTTGGGAAGCCAGGCTGGAGGCTAGGGTGGAGGCTGGCGGGGCAGAGTGGAGGCCAGGAGGCAGTGTGGAGGCCTGCAGCACTGTCCGGGGAGAGGCCGTAAGAGGACTAAAGCACGAAAGAGCAGGCTGTTGGTTGTTTAGAAGACGCATGGCAGTGAATGCTTGTCTTTCCAAATGAAAGTGAGAACAGGTGCAGGTAATTCCCTCCTGCAGTGGATTTCAGACCACTTTGGGCCTCTCAGGAGGCCCGGAGGAGGCTGGGAGGGCAGGGCCTGCTGAATCAGAGTGAGACTACTCTTATCTGCTTTCCATATAGCATTTGCCTGGCATTTTGCTTAAATAAAGGGTTCCCAAGAGGCTAAAAATGTAGTTTGAAACCAGTGGTCCATAACAGCCCAGGCCCGCCTCCCCGGGTTTGGGGCTTTGGTCGAGGGGTGGAGGGTGTGGGTTGTGGCAGGCCTGGTTGCACCTGTGGGATGACTGGATGATGTCCTGGGCGTGGGAAGCAGGGGCGCATCTGCCAGCATCCCTGTCCCTCCCGACTGCCCTGGCTGGGTCCAGAGCCCGGATCTGCGTGCTACCCCATGCCCCCTTAGCTTCTGTCTGTCGGACACAGGTGCCCTTCCCCCGTCTTCCCTCAGTTCCACTCCCTGTCTCTGCTGGGCACCCTCCTCTGTCGGCCTGTCCTTACCCCCACTCCGTGCCCCCAGGTGTGGGAGATCTGGCACGAGCTGCCCCCCCTCCGTGCTTGCCCATCAGGACACACTGCAGCTCCCCAGCAGTCCACTGGGGCGTTGGCCCACGAGACGGAACCGGCTTGCTCTGCGAGACCTCCCGTGTGTTCCCGCTGTTGCCGTCTCCCCCTCTGCTCCTCCCACCAATCCCACCCACTGCTCGCTGTCCTGGGGCTTCTTGGCTGTGCTAGAGCTTCTAGAAGCCAGGTAGAAATGGAGCTGTTGAGACAGTTTTCAGAGCTCCGGACGAAATGGGGCCCAGATGGCACTGGGCTGGATTCAGAGGTCATCTCACCCCTTGGGGCCACAGTCTCCCCATCTGTAAAATGGGTTTGCAGCTCGGCCTCCCCTCTGAGAAGTGTGGAGGAGGACCTGGCAGGGTGCGGCTGTGCGTGCTAGTTTCTGAGCCCGCAGCTCTCAGGGTGGTGCCCTTGTCCCCACCCCCGCTGAGCAGGTGGCTGGTGGCCGTGGTGGGGGTTGGGGTGCGGCCTGTGGTTCCTGCCACCAGCTTGTGCTGCGTCAGCCCCAACATTGATTTCTCTGTTTAGTGTCTGCATCGATGAGCGTGTCCCCCGGGCGCTGTCTGGTCAGGGAAGGAGGTAGCAGGCCGCCTCAGGCACCCAGGCCCTGTGCTGCCACGCGTTTGCCCGTCCCCTCCTCGTGTGTGTTCACTCGCGGCGTGCAGAGCCCTGGGCGCTCACTGGAGGCCGCTCGTTTGATGACTCACAGACACTGACACCGCGGTGACCACCTGCACGTCGTCGGCCAGGCGCTCTGGTCTCAGAGTCCACTGCGCACTAATTACTTGTTCAGATGCGGGAGCTGCCCCAGGCCCAGGAGGGCCCATGCGGGGCTGGCGTCGCAGCTTTCCTGCTCCAAACAGTGCCTCCTACTCTGCGGGCTGTCCGTTCCGGCCGCGGGGAGCCCACCCGCTTTCCGGGGACCTGGACAGCCAGGCGCACACACGCACACACACGTGTGCACCCCCTGCATGCACACACGTATGCACTCACATGCACACATCTGTGCAGAGTCGAAGAGGCCCTTCGGATGCTGACCCGCTGTTTCCTAACTGGGGTGGGGGTGGTTTTCTTTGCTCCCTTCCAGGCGCAAGCCGTTGGCCGACACAGCCTTCGTGGTGGCGGAGGGAGTGAGGGGGGGGCTTTCGGTTTCAGCGCGGGAGTCCTGAAAATGAACAAGTGTGATGAGCCGTGGGGTTTGGGCCTGCCCCCAGTGTGGGCTGGTCAGCTCTTGTGCGTGAGGCTGGGGGCCTCTGGGCCCTTGTGATGGTCCCTCCAAACCCCTGGGCGGGGTCCCAGGGAGGTTGTGGCGCCCACACCTGGCCCGAGAGGTCTCCGAGAGGGGCCTTGGCTGAGGAGCGACCGGACGTGTTGATGTCCTTCTTGCTCACGGTTCATTTTCGGGGAGAGTGGACTCGGGGACCCTCTGGGTGCGTGTGGCGGCAGCGGTCAGACCTGCAGAGAAGCCGGGGATGGAGGAGATGGGGCCAGGAGGGTGTGCCCAGGCCTCACCACACAAGGGCAGGTGGCTGCTCGCCTCTCTGGGCCTCAGTTTCCCCATCTGTGAGCAGACCGTTGCCTGGATGACCCCTTGGTGGTGGTCGTCCCGGGCGCGCCTGTTGTCCCCGTGGGTGTCGGGCAAGCCATGCATATCTGTGTCATCCTGTCTTCTGTGTCTGGCTTTACCCGGCGGCCCCACCCAAGCGGCTGAGAGCTAGCATTTTTCTCAGCTCAGCCTGGTGTGACTCATGCGTGCCTTTTTTGTCTGTCCGCAGTTAATTAAATATTAATTGGCTAATTGTTTCTCCCCAGTGCCCCAAGACGTTGTTTCTGTTGAAGCCTGACAGTCTGATGTTTGCCGCAAAAAATGCAGAACGGCATTAAGAAGGAGAGAGGGAAAAAGTAGCAAAATGTAAATAATTAATTGTGACAAGGTATCCTTTCTTGGCACGCTGGGAGGCCCTTCTCGGGTCGTACTGGTTCTTGCAAAGGCAAGGAGGGGTCTGCAGCCCTCAGCGACCAGGCACCAGCAGCAGGGTCGGGTCTGGGAGTGGGGGGGCGCCTCCTCTGAATCACAAAGAGCGCAGCCAGGACCGTGTTGGGGGAGAGGCCCCATGGAGGTTCCAAAAGCTTCGCCCCCCTTCTCCCCGCCCCATGAAAGGGTGCAGCATGCAGGCTCCCCACCCCTCTGCCCCATTCAAGGATTAGGGAGTTTGGGCTGGAGCCTGTGGCTATGTGTCCTGGGTGGTCCTTTCTGACTTTCATTCTTTCTCTTTTTCTTTATTTTTTAAATCTGTATTTTTTTAAAATATTTTATTCATTTATTTGAGAGAGAGAGAGAGAGAGAGAGAGAGAGGGAGAGAGTGCACATGCGCACACGCATAAAGGCAGAGGGAGGAGAAGCAGACTCCCCGCGGAGCAGGGAGCCCCATGCGGGGCTCGATCTCAGGACCCCGGGATCATGACCTGAGCCGAAGGCAGACGCTTAACCCACTGAGCCACCCAGGTGCTCTGACTTTAATTCTTTAAAAAAAATTTCTGTGATAACATAAAATGATCATTTAACCCTTTTTGTGCTCACGGCAGAGGCATTCAGTGTATTCACAGTGTGGTGGGACCACTGCTGCTGTCTTGTTCAGAACTGTTTCGTTGCCCCAGAAGGAAACGGTCTCTCCTCTCCCATGCCTCAGCCCCCAGCAACCACCCATCTGTTTTCTGTCTCTATGGATTTGCCTCTTCTGGATGTTTTCTATGCATGGAACCCCATCACATGTGGCCTTTTGTGTCCGGTGTTTCTCCCTCAGCATCCCGTGTCCAGGGTTCACCCGCATTGTGGCACCTGTCAGAATTCCATTCTTTTCAAAGGTTGGGTTATACTCCATCGTGCGGGTACATCACCTGCTGTTTCCCTGTCGCCCGTGGATGGACATTTGGGCCCTTTCTCCCTTCTGGCTGTTGTGAATCGTGCTGCTGCGAACACGGGAGTGCGAATACCTGTTTGGGTTCCTGCTTTTGTTTCTTTTGGGATCTGCCCAGAAGTGGAGTTGCGGATCCCGTGGTAGTTCTACGTTTAGTTTTTTGAAGAACTGTTCTAATATTTTCCACAGCAGCTGCACCATTTTGCATTCCCAACAGGGCACAAGGGCTCCAATTTCTGCACATTCTTGCCAGCACTGCTTAGTGAGTGTGTGTGTGTGTGTGTGTGTGTGTGTGTGTGTGTGTGATACAACCATCCTAGTGGGGGTGAAATCGTATCTCACTGTGGTTTTGATTTGCATTTCCCTCATGGTTAGTAATGTTGAGTACCTTTTCATGTACTTATTGGCCATTTGTGTATCTTCTTTGGAGAGATGTCTCTTCAAGGCCCTTGCCCATGTTCTAATCTGTTCCTTGTTGAGTGGTGCAAGCTCTTTATATATTCTGGCTATTAATCCCTGAGAGGTATGTGATTCACAGGCACTCTCTCCCATTCCATGGGTTGCTTTCCACTCTCCCAAGAGTGTCCTTGGATGCATAAAAGATTTCAGTTTTGACGAAGTCAGATGTAGCTGTTTTTTCTTCTGTTGCCTCTGTTTTTGGCGCCCTGTCCAACAAATCATTTCTGAATCCAGCATCATGAAGTTTTTCTCCTACATTTACTTCTTCTTTTTTTTTTTTTTTAAAGATTTATTTATTTACTTGACAGAGAGCAGCACAAGTAGGGGGAGCGGCAGAGGGAGAGGGAGAAAGAGACCCCCTGCTGAGCAGGGAGCCCGATACAGGACTCGATCCCAGGACCCCGGGATCATGACCTGAGCCGAATGCAGATGCTTAACCGACTGAGCCACCCAGGCGCCCCTCCTATGTTTGCTTCTAAGGGCTTTATAGTTTTAGGTCTTACATTTGGGTCTTTGATCCATCTCGAGTTAATTTTTGTATGTGGTGGAACTCAGTGTCCAACTGTCCTGTTTTTCGTATGTGGACATCCAGATTTCCCAACACCGTTTCTTGGAAAGACTGTCCTCTGCATCGGACTGTCTCGGCCCCCTTTGTAGAGAGCCGTTTGAGCATGTGTTCGAGGGAGGGCGGGCGTTTGTTTTGAAGACAGGGAACAGAAGCGCCTACCGAGTGACCACATCTGCTGGTTCGTCCGAGAGGAGTCTGCCCGGTTGGGCCCTGCTTCACCTGCCTCAAGATCCCCATCCTTAAAAGTCACCCACGCCTAGCACCATCCCCACTTGGGGCGCTTGGTCCACTGGGCACCTCTGCTTTCCCATGGGGGTGTCAGGCCCCTTCCTGAAGCGTGTGAGCCCAGGCAGGGAGACGGTTCTGGGGTCACGGCTTTGCCAGAGCCAAGGAAAGAGAGATGACAGGGTGGGTGTTCTTTTCCCCCAGCTCAGCCAGGTAGAGCAGGTGGGGGCTGCCCCAGCACCTCCCAGGAACGGGGCAGTGGGAAGTGGGGGGAAGTTTCCAGCGGCTGTGGAGTGAACTGAGACCAAAGGGTGCCCGGGCCCCTCACCAGCCCCAGATGGACCAGGAGCCCGGGAGCCCCTTCTGTCCCTGTGTGCTGTCTGGTGGGGACCAGAGAGGCACACCGTCTCCCACCCGCTCTACCTGCCAGCGCCAGGAGCACTCAGGTTGACTGCTACATGCAGACATCGTTGGAACAACCTTCACATCCGGTGCTTGTGGCATAATTTCCATGAAGAATGAACATCTCGGCAGACGGGCTCTGTGGAGATTTGTGTTAATCTGCGGTTGATTGCTTGTTCTTGCTCAGGCCCGGGGCTTCCTCCCAGCTTCCCCACGGAGCCAGGTGGAGCGGTAGGAGCTCATGGGAACGCGGTGGGGCCAGCTTTGAAGTCAGAGCCCAGTCCCTGGGGTGGCCTCTGGGATGCGGAGGGGCTGCTCCCAGATGCAATAGGGGTCGCTGGGTGCCTGATGGGAAGACTGCTTCTTCAGGGACGGCTGGTAATTGTGGCGAAGGGGCGGCTCAGCGGACGTGCAAGGAGAACGTGAACACGGGCGGACTCGGCTGAGGCCACAGACGAGAAGGCCCGGTGCCTGAGGTCAAGGCCAGCCCCTCACGCTGGTCCAGCCAGCACTGGGACCGTCCCCCGCTGTCCTGGGAAGGTGCGCTCCTGGCCCGGGGTCGTGTGGACGTACCGGGCTCGGCACAGCCTTGCAAGCACGGTGGCTGTCATGGGACCCTCCTGGGAACGAAGTGGCTATGATTGCTGTCTTGGGGGCACCAGCACGGTGGCCCCTGGCTGCCTGCTGTGCGTGGCATGGAGGGTGTGGACACCTTTGATCCTGGTCTCATGCTCTGTACAGTGCAGGTCAGGGCAGGGAAGGCGAGCACTCTTGGGTCTCTTTAGACTGGAGGCACCATGCATGCTTGATGTCACCGCCAAGAAGGGCTGAGCTCAGGACTGAGCCCGGCGGCAGCCCTCATTCTGTCCGTGAGGCTCTGGAAGGCAGTGATCAGGAGGTGGGTCCTGCTCTATCTGGGCTTGAGACCCAGAGGCCTGCGACCATTGAGTGAGACTCAGCTCCCTTTCTGGACATTCAGTGTCCCCCTGCCTTCCTCCCTCCCTCCCTCCCTTCCTTCCACTACCACCTAGGAGGGAGTGCCCAGCTGGGCCAGATGCAGGGGACAGAGTGCTGAGTGGGACAGACCCCACAGCCTCGGTTTCTGTGTTGTGTGCTGTCTGGGGGTGGGGAGGTGGGGGGCGGTGGCTCCCACGTGTGGGAGTTTGGAGGCTGAGGGCCGAGGTCCTCAGGGGACCTGTTGAGTCCATGTGGCCGGCCTTGCCCTCTAAGGACCCTTGTGAATATCCTCTTCTCTCCTCTTAGGGCTGTAGGTTTTCAAATAGTATGCAAATGAAGCCAACGACATTTATTAAGTAATTAGTTTTCCCATTTTTAATTAATCAAAGGCTAATTATGAGTTACATCTCCAGTTAGAGTTTCTGATCCATACTTGGAAGCAGTGCCCCACGTGGAGGGTGCGCCAGCCAGCCAGGAGGGGGGCAGGCAGGAAGTTAGGAATTGGGGGTTTTCAGTTCGGGCGTGTGCAGGGTACTTGGAGACCACGTGGACCGTGACCTTCAGGACCCCGGGTAGGGCCCCCATCAGTGTGGAGGGCACAGCCGGTCATCACTGGGCACTGTGGCAGGCTGGCAGGCGTGCGGAGGCAGCAGAGGGAGCTCCGAGGGTGACAGCAGCCCCAGCCCCAGGCCAACCCAAGGCTCTCTGTGTCATGGGGTCCTGGGAGGGTCAGCCAGGGCGCTCAGAGGACGGGCGCCTGGGGAGGAATGGTCCTCGCGGCAGGCCGCCTGTGCCTGGAACAGTGGGCCTTAGCCAAACCCTTGTTGTGCCGATGGGGACGCAGGCCTGCTTCGTGGCCCTCTGGTGGGTCTCTTGTGGCCCCGGAAGCCCAGGCCCCAGGTGAGGGGAGGCCCAAGCACAGCCTTTCAGGACGACCAGGCGAGGCTGTCGGCTCAGCCTCTGATGGAAGACCCCCTCACCCGTGTGAGCTGCTGCTTTCTTGGGGGACACTCGGGCACAGTTAGGGGAGCCTGGCTCCCAGCCTGTGGTAGGGTCCCCACCCTGTCCTGAGCGCGGCCTTACACTGCGGTCTGAAGCTGGCAGGAGCCGGCTCTGGGCTCGAGACGAAGGGCGGGCAGGGCCTTTCACCTCTCCGCCCTGGGGTTGCCAAGAGCGCCCTGTTTGTCTTGCTTCCCTGAGACAGACCGCGTCCATCTGGCGCTGAGCTCTGTGCTGTTTCCGGCTTGCATTCCTTCTTGATCTGAGGCTGAAATATTTTAGCTGGTGGCAAAAATGGCTAAGTGCCCTTTCTCCCTCCTGAGATGAGAGGAATGTTCAAGAAAAATCCGGTGTCCTGGCGCCTTTCCTCAGTGAGCGGCACTCTCTGATCTGGGGTTTAGAAAGGCAGGGATGTCGGCCTGCCCTCCTGGCCACTGGGGACAGGGAGGCCCTGGGCCGGGAGTCTGGGTGCCTGGTTTCTGGGAAGCCCCCACCCAAGGCTGTGTGGCTTTGGGGCAGGTCACGGGAGGCAGCTCCGCGGTGCCTTCGTGTCCCCTTGCCCAGCCGAGCAGGGCCCTGCTCAGGTCGGGAGGCCTGGGAGTCGTTTAGCTTCCAGTGGCCTCCGCTTCTCATGAGTACCTGCTGCGCAGGTTGGCAGTGAGAACTCAGGGGAAGGGTGGCCACGGTGCTGCTCCCATGGAAGGTTCTGGAGCAGGCGTAGTGGTGGTTTTAGCCTCCAGCATTGGAAATGCAAAGACGTGGCAGTGAGGAGGCGGCTGTGGACGGTGCAGCCATAAACCCTGGGAGCTGCAGGCAAGCTGGTGACGAGGGGAAGGAGGAGAAAGTCCAGTGGTGGAGATGATTCGAGAACACGACTGTGATTGTTGGGGGGCCGTGGCTCCCCGGGGCTGAGGATGGGCTGGCGTCAGACAGGCCTGAGCTTGGGGGATCCGAGGTGCGAACGAGGTGTGTGTGTGTGTGTGTGTGTGTGGAGAACCCGCGTCGTCCCAGCTAATGAGCGCTCAGAAATGCCTCCCAACAGGTGCCGCAGGCCTGGGCTTCTAGATGCTTCCTGGTGATGGAGGTAGCCGGGGGTTGCAGCTGGGCGTGGGTTCGAGGGGCAGATAGAGGCACCTGAAAACGCGGGACTAAGACGATTACGCGCGGGCCTTCTGCCCCGTTTTGTCTCTGCCACAGCGAGGACCACGCTCCTCCTCTGTGTAAAAATAGTTTGTAGCTGGGCTGGAGGCAGTCTGTAATGTTTCTCATGGTTTCCCTATTAATTTAACTGGTGGAAATCACCCTGAGATGTCTTTCAAGTGGAAAAGGAGAGATGTCCTAATACTGTGGGCATATCATTAGGAAAAGCAAATTAAATCATGTTTAATGGTGTTAGAATCTCAATCACTTTGGAGGATGGAGCCAGTGAAGCGGGGAAATGAGAGATCGCTGACGCCCTTCGGAAGGAGGTCGGGGAAAGGAGCATCCAGGCGCGCTCGTGGGGGTGGCGGCGGGCCAGGGCTGGGGGGCTCAGCCAGCGAGGGCCGGCGGTGGGCAGGCAGCTGGGTGGGATCCAGCCTTTTCACAGCGCTGGGTGAGTTCTCTGTCTCAGGGCTCAGTCTCTGCCAGCAGGGTGTGGGGCCACCGTAGGCTGGGTGTGTGTCCCTCTGAGTCATGTGTTGAAACCTAACCCAGCCCGAGGTGAAGGTGTTGGGACGCCCTTGGGAGGGGAGGAGGTCGCGGGGCGGAGCCGCAGGAGAGGGACCCCAGGGGCTCCCGCACCCCTCCCGCCGCGTGAGGATGCAGCGAGAAGTTACGTCTGTGAACCCGGGAGCGGCCTCGCTGGACACGGACTCTGTGGTTCCGGGATTCTGGACTAGCCAGTGCCCTGAGCTGTGGTCGTGGGCCCGGGTCCAACCAGCCCTTTCTGTCTCCAGGATTCCCTCTTTGGGGTCTTTTGGGTTCTGTCTGAGGTGGGGGGTCAGAACAGCTCGGCCCTTTATCAGATGCCTGACTGACCGGGCAGATTGCTCCCCTCCTAAGCTTTGGTCTCTTCATCATACAGGGGAGGCTGGCCCCTGCCTGGGGGGCTTAGTGGGTAAGTGAACCTCGAGGGCCTGGGCTCAGAGGCAGGTCTGATTCATCTGGAATAGCTGTGGCCCCTTGGTACAGTGTTTACATTTTCGGGGGGGCCACTATTTTGTTTTTGAGTAGCTAATGGCACTTTGGAGATTACGCCTTTGCAACTTGCTGGATGATATCTCTAGCTCTTGTGAGCATAAAAAAGGCCTCCTGTAAAAAAAAAAAAGTTTTCTCTTTTTCTCAGGGTAGGTTTTCAGTTCCCTGATACGTCATGAAAAGTATTCAACTTGACGTTCCACCCTTAGGGAATCCTATTGATGTAGGTAACCCGTGAGGCTTTATCACTCACTTCTTAGCGCTGAGGAGTTGGCTGGATCCTCTCTGGAGAATGGGTTCTGATGAGGAACGGAGAAGGAACTTAGGCCCCTCCAAGGGGCGGACAGGCAGGGGGCCCCAGGGAGGAGAGGCGCAGAGTGCAGAAAACTGAATGAGCACGTGGGCTGGCCCCTCGCCGGCCCCGGGCAGGGAGGGCTGCTTGGCTTTGTTGAAGAGACTTGTGCGCAGTCAAGGAGGGAAGCAGGGGTGGGGACTGTGGGGCATTCGGGGCCCCGTGAGAGTAAGAACCTCATCCTTCTTATTTATACTTTGCTGAGCGTTTACAGTACCCCAGCCCCAAACAGCAGGGCTTCTTTGTGTGGGGCCCCTGCAGCCTCACACTCGACAGACCAGGATGCTAGGGCTCAGAGAGGTGCGGTGACTGGCTCTGGGTCACACAGGACATCAGCACCTGGGCCTCTTTCCTCTCACTTCTACCTGACCTGCCCCGGGGTCTGCACACAGAAGACCCTAAATGCTTTAGCAAGACTGGAGGCATCCAAGGCGTGCTTTGCAGGGGAAGAAAGTGGCGGTTGGCCCGGGAAAGCCAGCTGCACTGGAGAGGTGGTCCCTCTCCTCGCTCCCCCTGCCCTTCTCTCTCCACCCCTGCTGCCTCCCTCTGCACCTGCCACTGAGACTCCCGCTCACCCACCCTTGCATCTCAAAGCACCAAACTCCCCGTCGGAAGTCGCGCCGTTTCCCAGGACCGGGCATGGAGAACCGGGCTCTGGAGTGGGGGCAGATGCTCTTGCTCGTTCCGGCTTGCCCTGCAGGCCCCTCCCGGCCTTTGTCAGCGCCCACCCCCCTCCCTCCCTGTCCACAAGGAGGGAAACTTCCCAGATGAATCACATCAGTTAGCATTCAGCACCAGTAACGGCTCGGCAGACAATCCATCTTGTTCCTTTCTTCTGCCTTATCTGAGTGAGACGGAGCCCAGCTCCAGTGAGGAGGGAGGGGCGGCTGCCACCAGACCCCTCCTGCCCTCCTCTTGTGGGCGTGGCTGGGGCCTGTGCCCGTTTCCCAGCAGCCTTTGTGTTCATGTGTGTTGTGTGTGGTCCAGGCGCGCACGTATGCGTGGTGTGTGTCTACACACGCGTGTTGTGTGTCTGCACACGTGTGTTGTGTTGTGCGGATCTGTGTGCACGTGTGTGCGCTGCATCCTCAGTGTTTGCTGTGGGCTTCTCTGCGGAGACAGGGGGCTCGTCGAAGCCTTGTGTTCTCAGGGTGCTTTGCAAAGAGGGCAAGGCTTCTCTCATCTTGCATTTCCTTCCAAAGAAAGTTCCTCACGCTAGCAGCTGTGCTGCTTGGGGGAAATTCGGCAGGATGCCGGCAGTTGGAGCCCGTGGAATCCCAGAACATGCCGAATCCCCTTGAAAAGAACAGACTGGGGGGTGGGTGGCTGCAGGGAACAGGGCGTCCGGGAATGACCCCATCCGAAGGAGCGGGAGGCAAGGTTCGGTGCCGTGGAGCCCCTGTGCCCTGCCCCAGGACTGTCCTGGTGTCAGACCACGAAGACTGTGGCCGGGCCCTTTCCAGTCCGTGGGCCCCTGACCTGGCCTGGCCACTGTTTACAAAACACTCCGGGGTTTGTAAGGTCCACAAACCCAGCACCCGCCTGCGTCCTGCGGCCCCTTCCCACGAGCCCTCGGCCGTGGAGGACCCTGATGCTGCTGGAGGGGCGGGGGCAGGCGTGGCAGTGGGAGGACCGGCGTCACGCTCCCTTCCAGAGCCCTAGACCCTTGTCCACGCTGTTGACTGGGGAACAGGGCTCTGGCGACAGAGATCAAGACACGAGTGCTGGCCTCTCCCCTTTTTTGGGGGGGTGGGGTGCGTGGGAGCATACTCATAGCATCCAACTTACCCTTTGAACCTCTTGAAAGCCTGCAGCTCTGTGGCTTGAAGTAAATCTGCTGTGTTGCGCAATCGTCTCCAACTGCCCCTTTGCCGAAGATTCCCATCAGCCCTCAGGAAAGCCCAGACCCGTAGCCGCCGTCCCACCCCAGGCCTCCCGCCCATTCCCCAGCAAGCCCCAGCCTGCTCTCGGTCCCTGGGGACTGGCCTCTTCCGGATACTGCATGGAGATGGAATCCCGCAGCCTGTGGGTTTGGTGTCTGGCTTCTTTCACTCCGCGTGATGTTTTCAGGGGCCATCCACGTGGCCTCGTGTGTCAGGACTTTATCCCTTCTTAGGGCCGAATAAAATCCTCTTGTTTGATGGGCCACGGTCGCTCTGCCCGCTTGCCTGCCTGCTGACGGGCGTCGGGGTGGTTTGGCCATCGTGAACGTGTGTGCGAACACCTGTGCTCGTGTCTTTGGGCTACAGACCTCGGAGTGGCATTCTGGGGTGTGGTGGCGATTCTGTGTCGAACTCATCGGGGCCGCAGCCTCTGCCCGAGAGGACAGCCCGGCCACCTCCTGGGGTTTTGGGTCTGGCACACTGAAGCTGAGCTGTTCTTGTGGGCTGTGGCTTTGTGTCTTGGTACCGCCGAGAAGCTATAACCCGCCGGCCGGCCCTGCTCCCTGAGGGAGGTCCGGGCAGCGTGGGCGCTCGGGCAGGAGGGCTTTCTTGAGGGACGCCACATTCTCCCCGGGACCCGCCTGGACCAAGCCTGCCTGGCCCTGGTGTGTCCTCTCTCTGTTCCTTTCTACCGAGGGCTCGGTCTCCTGCTCTTTCCTCACCCCGTGCTCCCCCACTGTCCGCCATGGCCCCCTCCAGATGACAGTCTCAGCCACCACATCTCTGTGACCGCCCAGCGACCACTGTGGCTCGCAGATGTGGTCTGTGTGTCCCTGGTCCAGAATCTGAGCATCTTGGTGGGGCCAGGTGTTGTCCAGCCCCTCGGCGGTGGCTCTGCTGGGGGGCCTGGGGGCAGGAGGGATCCTGAAGGGATGGGGTGGGTACGGGAGGGAAATGTGCCTCGTCAGGAAGGGTCGCTTAGTGTCTTTAGTAGCTGTTGGGTTCTGTGTATCCTTGACCATGGCCAGTGAGCAGGGTTGGGGTTGGGGAGCTGCTGGGGGTCCCTGGACCAGCTACAGGAGCTGGGGGTGGGGTGGGGTGGCACCGGTGGCCGGTGGGTAGGGAAGGAAGCAGACAGAGATGGGGTTCTGTTAGGCGGGAGAGGGCGCTGCCAGGGAGCCGCTGAGGGGGCCCACTGTGCGCTGAGGGGCCGTGAACGAGGTGCCCAGGGGCTGCTTCGGGTCACATGTGGGTGGGCTCGCGGCTGTCCCTGCAGCTCTGGGTCCTCTGCCCAATCCATTTCGTACAGGCCTCTGTCCCCCCCATGCCACCAGTGTGGGCCCCTTCCGTGGCCTTCACAGTGCTGAATCAGCTCTCTGCTCTGTCCTTCTGACTCTGGAGCACCGTGCACCCTACCTCCCTCCCCAGGGTCCTGGAGCCCCAACCTCCCGTGGTTTTCTCCTCCAGCCTCTCGGCCGGCATTCTTTTTCTCTGCCCTTCCCGTCAAAAGCCTGATGGGTATCTGACATGGCCAGAGTGGTGTCCCAGGATCCCGGCCTCCCTGCCAGGCTCTGTCTCTGCCAGAGGTTCCTCCTCCCTGTGGCACCCACTCTTCCTCGGTTGGAAATGTTTGGGTGGCTCTCAACGGGGCCATCTTCACTTTCTAGAGACATTTTTGATGGTCACAGCTGGGGCATGGGGCTGCTCCTGGCATCTGGTGGGTAGAGAGTAGGGGACAGCCCCTCGACATGGACCATCTAGCCCCAGAGTCCACTGGCGAGGCTGAGGAACCCTGAATTATATCCAGACCGACCACTGCGAGCCTCTCCTGCTGGCAGCGGGGTCATGCTCGCACCTGGGTCATTTCAGTCCCTCCCCGCCCCCCCGGTCCATTCTGTCTTCTGCTGCCGCTCTTCCCACCGCTGCCTCCAGCCTGTTCCCTAACGATTCCAGATGCAAGTCTGATTATCGCCCTCTGCTCAAACCCTCCCTTGGGTCCTCTCATACTCCGAGGAACGGCCAACGTCCCAGTGATCATCACGACCCCGGGGGCCCAGCCTGTGCCATTCCTCAGGCCCACCTCGCCCTGCATTGTCCACCCTGCCCGGCTCTGCTGGCCTCTCGCAGTTCCTCCGTGAGGCCAGGCTACTCTCACCCCAGGACCTTTGCACTTCCTGGTCCCTCTGCCTGGACTGCACTTTCTCCAGATGGCTGCATGGCCTGACCCTCCCCTCCTTCAGGTCCTCATCGCCCCACTTACCCTGTTCTGACCACTCCTTCCCATACTCTATGTCCTCTGCTGTGTTCCCTCCAGAACACTGATAACCATCCTACTAATTGGCATATGTCACTCTCCCCAGAGAACACGGACCCCACGAGAGCAGGGCCGTGTCTCTTATCCACCTACAGATGTCAAGAACCAGAGCAGTGCCTGGCACGTAGTTCCGGCCCCATAAAGCTTTGCAGAATGAGTGAATGAGGCCTGACATGGAAGCATTTTCTGGAGGACTGCCTCATGCGTCCTTCCTGTCCTTCCCAAATACACAGGGGCATCCTTCTGGGGGCCTGGTTCTTTCTGAAACACGGCTGGTTTTTACCGTTCCTTCTCTGGGCTCATTAAACAGACCCACAGCTCCCGGCAGAACGGGAGGTGGGGCTGGGCCCCAGGGGGCTCGCACGCTCTCTCTGGAAGCAGGAAGCGCAAGCAGACCCTTTTATTGACTTGTGCGTCTCGACTGGAGATCGAGCTCCAGTTGGAGCGTCAGTGCCGTGAGGCGGCCAACACCGTGTGACTGTCCCTCTCGGGAGCTGCCCAGCGCCTCCCAGAGTCACCTGCGTCTTGCTCCCCATTTGCTAGCGCACATGAAGCAGCTCAGCAGGGACGGGATGTGGACCGGCTGTGTTCAGAGCCTGTGGTTCTCAGAGGACCCCTGCCAGGACTGGGTCCCCCCTGCGGGGACTGTTTGCCTGCACCAGTGGGGGCTCTCCCAGTGCCGTGGGGGTGCACCTGTGAGCGGGCCTTCCCGGCGCACACGGCTGTCTGCACGGGGTCTGGAACGTTGACCCAGCCCAGCGGAGTGGCCCGTGGTATCTGCCGACGTCATGGCAGGGTTTAGTCCAGGGCCAAAGGACATCGAGGATGTGACAGCGCCTGGAGGAGTTGTTTCGAGGCGGCCTTTTGCAGTAGAAAAACTGACGGGGGCAGAGTGTCACAGAGCTGGGGCCGCACCCCCTGCGTGTGCGTGGCTGTTCCCACGGGTGTGTGCGTTTCTCAGTAGCCCCTGCAGGGGAGGGGCTCAGCGCACGGCCGGCCCCCGCTCCGCGTGCCAGTGGCAGGTTCCAGGCCGTCCCCGGTGCTTGTGGCCGACGGGCTCCCGCCAAACCCTCCTCGGGCTCCGAACTGGCTAGAAGGGCTTACAGATCTCTAGAAGACCGTGTACCCACTGGATTCTCGGTGTATCACGGAGAAGGCGGCTCAGGAGCAGCCAGAGGGCGAGCTAACTCGGGCGAGGCGCGGGGTGGCCGGGGAGGCTCCGTGCCCTCTCTGGGAGGGCCACCCTCCCCGCAGCGCCAGGCGTTTGCCACCCCAGGAGCTGTCAGAACCCCCTGGTCAGGGACTCGGTGGAGGTTTTGGCACGATCGCTCGGTTACAGACTCGGTCTCCAGCCCCTCTCCTCTCCTTGGGAGGATGGGGGCCAGGGCTGCAGCTCCAAGCTTCTGACCACGGCGTGGTCTTTCTGGGCACCAGCCCCCACCCTGAACCATCCAGGAGCCCACCCAGAGTCACCTCATTAAAACCAGAGGTGCTCCTATCACCCAGGAAATCCCAAGGGATTTCGGAGCTGGGGGCAGAGATTGAATATGTGTTTGTTCTGCTGGCCCGGGGATGGAGGGTCCTTGGGAGAAAATCGGTCCCTGAAAGTGTGTCTGGGGCTGCCGGAATGCACGTTCCTCTGGGCAGTGTTATAAACCACCCTCCTCAAGCTTCAGCGGGCATCAGAAGAAGCCGGGGGAGTGTGTTTCTGAACGCGGAGGCCTGAGTGCTGCTTGCAGTGGGTGATGGTTCAGCAGATCTGGACTGGGGCCCAGGGCTCTGGATTTTTCACCAGCACCCAGGTGGTGTGACAGGCTGGGCCAGAGACTCACTCCTTGGGAAGCCCTGACACGAGGCCTTGGGCTGCAGGTGTTCGTCTCCACCAGGAGGCTGGCTGGGGGGCAGTGGGGGGGCAGAGTCACCTCAAGCACCTGCTGGCTGTGGGCGTGGCTTCAGGACCCTTGGGACCACCCTGTTGGTACAGTTGGGAGGGGTCAGCAGAGGGCAGAGGAAACGTTTGGGGCGGTGGATGTGTTCACTGCCTCGATCGTGTTGGTAGTTCCACGGGAGGACAACTATGTCAAAACCGATCGAATTTAACACTTTAAATACATGCCGTTTGGTGCATGTTGATCATACCTCAGTAAATCTGTGAAAAATTAGCTACAGTGGACCGTTCATTGCTCGGTGGCCCCAGCCACAGTCCGGAGGCTCAGTGGCCACGTGTGGCTGGGGAGCCATGTTTGGGCAGTGCAGATACAGCATTTCCCTCGTTCCAGAAAGTTCTAGGGGATAGTACCGCTCTGGAGCAAGGAGTTGGGAACAGGTTTGTGAGTGGGGCATGCTCTTTTTTTGTTGTTTTTATTTATGAAATCTTACCTCCAGTGACACCGTGAGTGCGTGAGCGTACTCCCTTCATCAGACGTGGAGACAGTGGAGACGGGCCCTGTGCTCGTGGGACGCGGCTTGCCCCACCCGACCTCCCTCCCACAGCCTGTTCTGATTCTGACGGCCCTGGGACACGACCCTCCCAGCCGTGGCTTCGTTTCTGGCTGTGTCCCGCTGGTGCAGCGGCCCGTGAGTGAACACATGGGCGTCAGGTGTGTCAGGATGGCCTTGCTCTTCGCAGGACCCGGTTAGAGTTCCTCAGGCCCTCGTCTGTGCTTGCGGGTGCTCTCGTCAGACAGTGTCCACTCGTTTCCCCCGCTTCTCGTGACTTTGGCCACATGGTTCACTGGACCTCGGTCCCTCATCTGTAAAGGGGGCGGGGTCAGTTCGGGTTAAGTTAGGGAGCTCACAGCACGGTGCTCCCTCAGTCCTATGTCTTCCTTGGAAGCCCCGAGCCTGTAGCCTGCATCAGCTGGAATGGACTTGGCTGCTTATAACCAAACCCCACACAACAGTAGTCTAAACCTGTGAGGATTTACTTTGTCCTGTGAGGAAGTTTGGAGGTAGGCAGGGCAGGGCAGGTGTGACAGCGCCACAGAATCATTGGGGATCCTGGCCCCTCCCATCTTTCTTCTCTGCCTCCTCATCACCGGTTTCCATCCTCAGGGTCATGGTCCAAAATGGCTGCAAGAGCTCCAGCCATCTCTTCTCTATTCCGGGAAGTATGGAGGATGGTGAGGGGGAAGCTGACTCATGCAGATTTTGCAGAAACGCCACTCACCGCTCTGGTTCTCCTTATTGGCCAGGTCGTAGTCACATGGCCTCACATGGTTACAAGGGAGCCTGGGAAGCGTGGTCTTTCGTATTGGGCCGTCCCTGGCAATGTGGGAGTGCACCCGGTGAAGCCGAAGGCGAGGATGGAGATGGGAGGACACCAGCTGTCCCTGCTCTACAGGCAACTGAGTTTAGTGGGGAGAGTGAGTTTATAAGCTCATCCATATTGGTGTACACAAGGAATTTAAAGTTAACACATGTTCGGGGCAGAAGAGGATTTGATGAATAGACATAGGGTCTGCTCGTGCAGCTTCGGAATCAAGGAGAAGGTCTGGTCTGAGTGCTCCTCCGGCCCAGGGCCCCCATGTGTCCTTCTGCAGGCCAAGTCCTCTGCCCTGTGAGCGCCCCTGGTCTGTAAGGGGCATGGGAGACAGCCCTGCCCCTGGCCAGAATTGGGGACCTCCTTCCCCCCTCGCTGGTGTTCAGTGAGTGCCCACGGTGCCAGGCACCGTCCTAAGCATTTTCTGCGTGTAGCTTGTTGAGGTGGGGGTGGGTGAGGGGTGCCACGCCCTGGCCTGCCCCCTCCAAGCTTGCCGAGCCCTTGACCGCTATGCCCCAACCCTCGCCCATGTCAAGGACGGGAAATAAACCGGGTTGTGCATGGCCACGGAGTCTAGTTGGCTTTGGCAGTTGGGCACGCTGACCCGTGTTGCACGTAAGGAAACTGCGGCCCAGGGGTTGATGGCTGTTTAACCAGTCCGTCGGTCGCACAGCTCAGCCCTGGAGGAACGGGGTTTTGAACCTGCTGGTGGGCTCTAGGGCGCAGACTCAGCTCTGTGAGTGACTCTCAGGCCAGGAGCTCTGAAGAGGCGGCCACATCTCCACCCTGCCCTGCGGAAGGCCAACAAGACGAGAAAGCCCAGCCCAGCGTCCCAGTGTCCAGCTGGTCTCCAACGGGAGACGGTTTGTTGGACTAATTCAATAGCCGTTTCTTAGAACATGCTTTCTCTGCATGCGCGGGGCAGATTTGTTGTTCACCGCCAATCGCTGTGGGTGCCTGGATTTGGGCCAGACGTTGCGTTCTTCGGACTCAAAGTTCAGTATTTGAGCCGGATGCTCACACCAGCTTGCAGCATTCGCCTTTATTCCTGGAGTGCCCCTCCTTCTAGTGGAAGGGGTACTCGTCTTGGGATCCCGGAGGCAAGATGCTAGGCAGCTCTGCTGGGCCACAGTGCCCTGGCCATCATCACGATAGTGGTGACTGGCCCTCCTGGTGCCCACGGAGCCGCAGGGGCTGCAAAGCCAGCCCGGGGGAGTGGGCGTGCTCCTGCTGTCAGACGGGGGCTCCCGACACCTGATTTGTAGATGTGCTCACCTCAGACGGACCCAGAACTGGAAAGGGCGTCTGAGGGGCCCTCCCCATGGTCCCCTTCAGGGCTCCCAGTTGACTTGAAGCCACCCCTTCCTTGAGTCTTCCTGGACCATCAAGTGCAGAGGTTCCAGAGTTTTCCAGGAAGCCATTGGTCTGGGTGCCCAGCTCTCCCAGCCTCCGGGGATTTGCTGTTTTGGGGAGTCTGGCTTTCTGTCTGGGGGAGGTGACAACCGCTGTGGTGTCCCCACAGTCTGGCATCATACTTGGGGGGTGGGAGCTCCGTGCCTACGCTGATCCCCACATCCACCCCCCACGGCTTGTCTCTGGGGAAGCACTTGCTGGGGCTTCTCTGGTACCAAGTGCACGGTGCCCATGCACCAGATCCAGTGTGGCCTCTGGAAGAACGTGGGGCTCGGCCGTTCACGAATTAGTGCTCCCTGTGCTGTGCAAACAGTCTGACGTGGCCGGCAGGTAATACCGGAAAAGGAAAGTAACCGTGGTCAGGACAGTGATAGCCTGGGAGGGGCAGCGGGGACACGGGGCCCAGAGGCCCTTCACGGTACCCCCTGACTGTGCACTCTTGGGTTCCATGCTCCCGACGGCTGATGTGAAGGAGGGATGTGAAGGAGGAAGCCAGTGTTCTTGGTCCCTGTTCCTTCTGAGGGGATGTGGCCTGGGGCTCCATCAAGGTCCCTCTGGGCACAATTTCCCATTGTCGCGGTTCCTCGTTGCACACTCGGGGGGGCGCTGTTCCCTCCTGGGGTCTGTCGGCGTTCTCTCCGAACAGGATGCCCGGCGCCGTCCTTGCTGTTCTTTGCTTCCTGCCATCTCCTTGTCCAGCTGTCCTGTTCTGCAGAGACCATCTCAGAAAGTTTCACTCTCCCGTGACAACCAGGTGTCAGAGGTGACCATGGGCCCTGGAGTCACGGGCCATGGAGGGGAGGGAAAAGGGATTAAGCTTCCAGTCATTTCCCCTCTCCGGGCTTCAGTTTGGGTTCATAGGGTGATCCCACATATTTGTTGCTTGGGTCCTGCCTTAGACGGGACACTGCCCTGCTCTTAGGGAGCTCAGAGTGGGGAGCAGGTGTCAGGGATGCCATGGCCACGGAGTGGTGGTGTGCCGTGGGGGCTGGGACGGGCCCTGGGGGTCATCGTCTGGTCTGGGGACGTCAGAGAGGGGGAGGCGTGAGAGGTGACAGGTTAGTGAAGAGGGCATGCGGGAGGGGTTTTTCTTCTGCCTTTTCACACTATCAGCCCGGGCTCCCCATCCTCCCCGCCCACTTGGGCAGGGCCGGAAGGGCCAGGGGACCCCGGGCCCCTCTCTCCGGCCTCCACCCTCCCCTGCTCTCTGGGGTGGGCAGCGAGGGGACGGGAGGGAGGCGTGCCCCCAGGACCCTCCCCACTGCTTCATTTGTGCCCCTGTGATCATCCGAAGCACGGGACTGGGTAATGGTCCTTCCCTTTGTTACTCTCAGCCTGGTTGTTTTGAAACTCATTAGGCTTGGCATTTATTTACAAAGGCTGGCACAGCCCGAGCCGATGGAGAATGCCGAGAACGGGAAGTGATTTACGAGGATGGCAGCAGGATCTAGGAAATGTCAGCCTCCCCTCCAGAGTCTATAAATCAGTTTTGATGCCAGCGAGTTTTCTCCCATCCCGTAAATCTGCTCCGAGGGACTCTGCAAGTCTGGTGAGGGTTGAGTAAGCCGCCTGGTGACTCAGTTAGTCTCTTGGCTTTGCTGGACCAGCTGGGTTGACCCCGCCTTCTGGTCACCCAGGCCAGCGGGGTGAGGCTGCAGGGACTTTAGCACTCTGTGTGGGGACGAGTGCATGGCCCCAATCAGCCTGAATTCGGAGCAGTGACTGGGGACAGGTTGCCAGCCCCTGGAGGGCACACAGGGGGTCTTCGGTTGCTCCAGGGAGGAAGGCTCCTCCTCAGACTTGGAAGTCGGATGGTTGGGTTCCTTGGCCCTGAATATGGGATTGATGTTCTGTAACTGATGGAGGACCCAGACCCACATGCAGGCCGGGCCCTGCGCTCCAGCCAGGCAGGTATTGCCTGTCTCCCTGGTGTTCCTCAGGACGTGTTCCATGCCTTGGTTGAAGGAAGGATGGGTGTGAGGTGTGGATGCCCCAGGAGCCAAGCCAGGCCCGCCCTTTAGCTGCTCACTGACCAGCCAACCTGAGGTAGGTCCCCGGAGGGTGGAGTGGAGCCCACTTAGCCCGGGAGAAATGTCTTTTATTCTGGGTGATTTTAGGTCCCTTGTGTATAGATTTTTAATACCCTGAGGCCCAGATATGTCCTGTTTCTGCACCTCAGTGTTCAGGAGGGTTCATCGGGGAAGTGGGCTTCAGAGGTCCTTCCAAAGGGCTGACTTAGCAGTGGCCCCGAGACCCAGGGACAGTAGGGGACACACTGAGGGGGTATGGGGCAGAGGACCGAGGGCCCTGGCTGAAGACTTGGCACCTGATGGTCCCTTGAGTGGGGGGGAGCCTGGGCCCACCTGGCCTTGCAATGCAGGTGCATGGCCTGAGGGAACCTGTGTCAGTATCCTCACCTGGGATGATTATGACCAGGGATGGAGCTGATCCAAACCAATGCCTGGTGCACAGCTTGTGCCCACAGATGCCCCGGCCACGGTTGGAACACGAGGTGGTTTATAGGTGCTGAGCAGCAGAGACCAGGGGGCCTCCCTGAGGAATTAGGGGACCCCCCCCCCCCGCCGGGAGTGCATGTGCCAGACCCTCGTGAGGCTGGGACGGACCCGTGCTCCATGCGTCCAGGGTTTGTGTTCCGGCAGGTGCATCTGCTGCCCCCAGGCTGGCACTCCTCCCCCTGCTTGGGGGCTGTTGTCGGGAGTGACCGGAGGTGCTTCCTGGTTTGAATTTCATGGGACCCTGGAGGACAGGGACTCGGAAGATGAGGCATGAATCATACTTTCTATTGGGGTATCAGATGGGTTGAGGTTTTGAAGGGGAAGCTTTGGGATGATTTTCTGCTCTTGCAAGCTCTTTGAGCATCTAGAAAAAGGACTTGGTGTTCCGGTCTCTAGCGGGGTCGCCCCAGAAGAGCAAAGCTGTGTGTGGCAGAGGACCCCCTCCCCCATTAGAATCCAGGGACCACAGGCACCCAGGCGGCCACAGGCTCCACGCACACCTTGTGATTTGGGGTACATGGTCTGCCCGGATAGGAAGAAATGCCACGTGCAAGCTCGTTTACCCTCTTCCCAGTGAGGAGATTTTACATTTCTTGGCCAATGTGATTTTATAAGCTGGTGAAATAGTCAAATGTTTACTTAAATATTTAATTTATTTACATTTTTAAGAACACATTATAGGGCGCCTGGGTGGCTCGGTTGGTTGAGCGGCTGCCTTCGGCTCAGGTCATGATCCCGGAGTCCTGGGATCGAGTCCTGCATCGGGCTCCCTGCGCAGTGGGGAGTCTGCTTCTCCCTCTGACCCTCTCACGAGGGTCCCAGCCTCACGAGGGTCTGGCACATGCACTCCCTCATGCTCTCTATCATTCTCTCTCTCTCAAATAAATAAATAAAAATCTTTAAAGAAAAACACATTATAAAAATAACGTTACTATAAAATTGCTCTTTCCTGTTCACAATTAATGAAATGCATTTCTTCAGACTCACCTTATTGTCTTCAGCCAAGGGACTTCATCTCCCCGTGGCCTCTGGGTCCCTCAGTAGGGTTGGCTGGGGACCCGAGAGGTGGGTTTGTGCGGGGTTCAGGGGACTGCTCCGAGCACCAGCACCCCGTCCCTCCCCAGGACACCTCCGGCGGGAGCCCGCTCAAAGGCTGTTTTTCAGCAACACCCCCCCACTTGCAAAGTCAGACCCCCAGGAACTCTGAGTGGATCCGTGCCACATGTCTTCGTCTTTCTTTTCCAAACCAAGTCCACGGGGTGACCCCCGTGAGCCGCCAGGCCCCGCACGGGCTGAGGCCGGGGTAGATTGGCCTCTCTCCCCAGCAATGTGTGGCTGTTGGTAATAAAACACTTGCCAGGACTTGGTGGCCCTCGTCGTTTCCAGGGGATACTTTGGAGGGACAGACGGCTCCCGACGAGTGGGTGTAGGGGGCAGCTCTGTCTCACCGGCTTTCTGGCCAGGACGCGGGGTCAGGTCGAGGTCGACTTGGCCACACTGCGCAGAGCTGTGGTGGAGAGGAGCAGATAATCCTGATGCAGGGCAGGGGACACAGGGCCCAGCGGGGGGCACTGCCTGAGTGGGGGGGGGGCTGAAGGACAGCAGGGGGGCCGCGGGAGACGGCCGCCCGGCGCGGACCCCAGGGGCGACTTGACATCCAGAAGCAGAGGTTCTGGCACCTGCGCTGGCCGGGGGCGTATCCTGGCGGGCTTCCCGTCGGCTGCAGGAGCTGCCCACCTTGCCCGGGCTGCCCTGACAAGGCACCACAGGCCGCGTGCCCCGCCCAGCGCAAGTTTGCTTCCTCTCGCCGCCCGCGGCCCCAAGTCCAGGAGCCAGGCGTTGGTGCCTTCGGGGCCCCTGTCCTGGGTTTGCAGAGGCTGTCTCGTCCCTGTGTCTTCACAGCTTCTCTCTGTGCAGGTCTTTCTCTGTGTCCACTCTCCCCTTTTTGCGAGGACACAGTCCTGTGGGCTCAGGGCCTGCCCGAAACACCTCACGTCAACTCAGTTACCTCTGAAAAGACCCGGTCTCCAAATTAGCCCATGTCCTAAGGAGCTGGGATGGGGACCCTCGTGTATCTGGTTTTTGGGGAGGGGGTGGTATACAGTTCAATCCCAAACCCTCCTCCGTTTTTGTCTGAGAAAATGCACGTCTTCCCTCTTCTGCTGAATGTGGGCATCTGTGTTCATAGCCTGTCCCTTCACCACCCGGGAAGCCGACCCCATAACCCCGGCCCCCGGACGCTGCAGGGGAGCCCTGCACAGATGGGCCAGAGCTGGGGGGGCAGGAATGGACGTCTCAGCCCAAGCAAGTGCTGCTTGTTTCTCGTGCTCCTTGAATCCCGGCGTGTGATGGTCCCACGGACGCAGCTGTGTCTGCGTGTGAGAAGCGTGGTCGAGTTCAGAGGCTTGTTTGCTCATGGTGCTGGGAGGCTCTCCACGTGTGCCGGGCACCCTGCGTATTGTACGTGTCGGGTCCCCTTCCTGATCCTTCCACAGCCTCGGCAGGTGCCCGTTTCTGTCCCACTTTACAGATGAGGAAGGCGAGGCTCAGGGAGGTCAGTGGCACACCCAGGCAGGAGGTGATGCCCTCGATTCTGGCCTCCCTGCATCCTGCCAGCTCTGCGGCCCCTTTGGCCCAGAGGGGTGGGGATGTTCTGGTCTGAGGCTCTGAGACGTTCACAGAGCCACCCAAGGTCGTGTTGGCTAAAATGTGGTGGGGATGAGACTCAGACCCAGCTCCGGGGGCCCCTGGGGCAGAGCTGGCCTCCTTCCCCCAGCCCCTTCAGAGGGCAGTGTCCCGTTGCCCCAGTGCCCCGCCCGTGCCAGGCTTGTGGGCAGAGGCCAGCATTGTAGGAGCGGCTGGCTTCTCCGTGTTCGTGGGGAGGGCCCAGGGAAGGAGTCCTAGAGAAACACCCCGGAAGTTTGGGCCCAGCCAGCATCTACAGGGGACTGGGTGGCTGGTCTCATCTGGAGGGTCTGTGATGATGTCCCACAGCTTGGAGGTTTCCTGGGCCTGGCGTCCTGGCGAGGACAGCGGGGTGTCGGGCTTCGGAGGGTCCCTGTCCCCCTCCATGAGGCTCGGGGCCTCTCCGTGTGGCTTTTCTGTCAGTGTAGTGGGGTGCTTAGGACTCCAGGAGACCAAGGCGGAAGCTTCTAGGCCTCAAGGTCGGATGCGGGGTGGCTGTGGCCTCACTTGCTCCACACCGCCCTGGTCACAGCGGTCAGGGGCCTGCCCAGGTGCAGGGGTCGGGGGGAATCTTTAGCAGCCATCTTTAACCTGCCTCAGTGTCCCCGCCATAAGATGGGGACTTTCACTACCACTTTGAAGGGCTGGTGACAGAGTCCTGGGGGGCGGCTGTGGGAGGCAGGTGGCCCGGGGCCTGTCCAGTGGCAGGTGCCCCACACGGTTGCCACCGTGACCGCTGGGCCTCTGGAGTGGCTCTTGATGAAACATTCCCCAAACGTGAGTGGAGAAGACTAAAGAGGGTCGTTCTGTGGCGGGCACGCAGGACACTGCCCAGGAGCCCCTCTGGCCACTCGGCCGGAAATCCCACCACAGCAGCAGGCACGGGCCCTCGCCACCTGAGAACGTCTCCCACTTTTGTGAAGATGTGTGTGGGGCTGCTAGCCAAGGAGGCGGGAGCTCTGTCCACCAGCTCCGGCCATGGCCCTCACTCTGTAAAATAGCTCAAGCATGGAGTTCACCTTCCTCAAGTGTGCGGTTCGGTGGTGTTTGCAGAGTTGTGCAGTCTCTACCCCGTAGTGGTGGTGGTTCCAGGACGTTCCACCGTAAGGACACCCTGGGCATGTTAGCGGTCCCTCCCCGGCCCTCCTCGGCCCCTGGCAGCCGCGAGTCTGCTCTCTGGGTCTGGGACTTGCCTCTTCTGGACGGCGCAGAAATATGGATCACACAATGTATGGCCTTTCGGGTCTGGCTTCTGTCACTCAGTGTGACATGTTCGAGGTTCATCCCCGTGGTCACGTGCTGGTGCTTCTCTCCTCTTTGTGGCCAGCTAGCGTTCCCCTGTGTGCTTTGGCCACATTCTGTGTCTCTGTTCACTCACGGATGGATGTTTGGGTTCATCGTGTCCTTTTTATTTATGTTGGTATTTTTGCTGAAATAATTATATGTGCACGTGGCAGGAAAACAGTCAAGTTGCACAGGAAGCGTTGGAAGGAGAGGCTCGGCCCCTGCCCCCAGCCCCTGCCACCAGCAGCAGCCCCCACCTCCCCCGGGGCTGCACTTTTAACTCTCTTCCATTCTCCTTCGGTCACCTTTGTGGCTCTCTCATGACATGCTTATCACTCTAGCTCTTGATTTATTGACTTTAAACCTCTGGTTTTTGCTCTCAAAGATCAGCACCTGCCCTCCTCCCTTCCCTGATGGTTTTCACACTGTTGTTACTTCTCTTTTGTGCTCCCCTCCTCTCTCTCGACACCCCCCATGCCATCTCCAGAACTTGGGCCCCCTGCCCCTCCTTCCCTGACCCCCATTCTCTCCACTGACGTGGGGCATTGCTTTTTGGTTCTGACCACGGGGTCTTCGATACTCCGCCCCAGGGGCCGGTGCCGCCGCTTTGTGGGGCCGTGCTCGGGGCCATGCTCGGGGCCGTGCTCGGGGCCGTGGCCGTACCTGGCAGTACGGCTATCCTGCAGGCCCAGATGGGCGTCAGGTGCCGGTCCTCCTCTGGGGCCCCAGATCGTGAACTCCTTCTCTCCCTGGGGCCAGGGTCTGGGGCCTCCGGAGTGTGCTGTGTTCCAGCGAGAGGCCCTGGAGTTCAGAATCTGCTCGGAGGCGGTGGGGTAAGGGTGGCCCTCTTTTCCCCTCCCGGCCGCACCCTGCCAGGGCTGTGGCCTTCCCCGCGCTCTCTCCCTGCTTGTGAACTTGGTTGGCCTCAGGTGGATTGTCCTTCTTGCCTTGCTGGACAGAGGGAGACCTCGCGGGTGTGCCATCCTGGAAGGCCTCCCGCAGCACAGGTTCCTCCAACGGCCACTTTGGGAAGAGCTGCCTGGGGAGGCCCCAGCGGCGTTGGGGGGGCCTCTCCTCTGGGCTCAGAGGGCATAAAGCACTTCCTGCCTTGGCAGGGCACTGCCGTCCCACGGCTTTCTGCCGGCCGCTTCGGTGTCCTGCATGGGTCAGTTACAGCAGGCCCAGGCCTGGCTGGAGCTGGTGCTGTCAGCAGCGTCCCCTCGGGCCACGTCACCTCTGCAGTCCCGTGTTTCCCCCCGGGGGCTTTAAACTCTACAGGCTGCGGCTCCCCATCGAGTGGGGTGGGAATGATAAAACGGGGCATCTGGTGAGATGACCTCTGGGCTCTACAGCTGCCCAGCTTTCCAGAATCCTGGTGGGCAGTGGAATCCGAGGGGCCTGGGATGGATTCTAAACGCCACCCCAGTTCCGTCCCGGCCCGAAGTCCTAGCCCGAAGCCCCGCGGAGCCCACCATTACTCCCGCTGCAGTGTTACTCCCACCGCCACTGTTACTCCCGCCACCGTGTTACTCCCACCGCAGTGTTACTCCTGCCGCAGTGTTACTCCCGCCGCAGTGTTACTCCCGCCGCCACTGTTACTCCCGCCGCAGTGTTACTCCCGCCACCACTGTTACTCCCACTGTCAGCTACTCCCATCCACTGTTACTCCTGCCGCAGTGTTACTCCCACTGCCACTGTTACTCCCGCCACCGTGTTACTCCCACCACAGTGTTACTCCCACTGCCGTGTTACTCCCGCTGCAGTGTTACTCCTGCCGCCACTGTTGCTCCCGCCGCAGTGTTACTCCCGCCACCACTGTTACTCCCGCCGCCACTGTTACTCCCACCACCGTCACTCCCACTGCAGTGCTACTCCCGCTGCCATTGTTACTCCCGCCGCCACTGTTACTCCTGACACAGTGTTACTCCCACCGCCAGCTACTCCCACCCAGTGTTACTCCCACTGCCACTGTTACTCCCACCACCGTCACTCCCACTGCAGTGCTACTCCCATCGCCACTGTTACTCCCGCCGCCACTGTTTCTCCCACCGCCACTATGACCACCATTGCTATTCCTACCGCTGCCACAACCACCACCACAGCACCACCACCTCCACCACTGCTGTTCTGTTGGCCCCACGGCCACGGCCACCACCCCTAACACTGCCACAGTTCCTACCACAGCTGCTGCCCCTACGGCGTCAGGACATCGCAGCCTTGGTGGCAAGGGAGGGCCGGGCTGGCGGCTCGTTGGAAGGCTGTGTCCAGCACCGTGCCGGTCATAGCTCTGGCTGGGCTGGGTGGCCATGCTGAAATGTGGCCACCGACCAGCTGGGTACGGCTGTGCTTCTTTCCTTTCTTCCTTAGAAGAGCCTAGAAGTGTTTTTCAAGGGCTGAAGCTGAGCGCGGCCCCGGGGTCCACATCCTGGTGGCCCCTGAGCCCCGGTCCTGTGTGACCCCACTGAGGCTTCCTCCCCTCGGTCCAGCCTGTGCCGTGGTCCTGGGCTCCTGTCTTCTGTCCCTGAGGCAGCCACCCTCTGCCCTGATGCCTAATTCAGGGCTGGAGACCTGGGACCAATGTCCACTGCCCTTTGGCCCGGCCCTGCGTCAGGCAGTGGGAATCACTGGGAATCAAGGACAGTCCCAGGCTGACTTTTGGGGACCGCAGGGCCAATTCACCGAGTGACCTTGGGCAAGTGACTTAATCCTCACGCGGGTGTGTGTTTACAGACTGCATCGTGAGCTTTTTCTACAGGGTGTCCGCGTCTCCTCCCTGCCCCAGCCTCTTCCACGTTTCCAAAATAAACAGAGGCCTGTTTGTGTTCAGAGGACACTCTCCAGCTCTCAGACCACTTGCCTCTGCTCCTGAGCCAGGATGGCCTTGAATCCAACTGCATGGCCCCACAGACTCACCCTGGGACAGCCTTTCCCCTCCCTACCTGGGCAGGCTCCTAGCTGGGCCCTCCCACAGGGTCTCCTGTCTTCTTCCCTGCCCTCCCTCTCTCCCCGGCATCCTTCCCCTCCAGCCCACCCCTGCATCCTCCCACACCCTCCCCTGTATCCCTCCGCTCCACCCCACCCCTGCATCCTCCCCTGCATCCCACTCTTCCTCCTCAGCACCACCACCCCTAGCTCCCCTGCTCTGCCTTCATGCCGGTCCTCCCTTTGTTACCCTGCTGCCAGCCCCAGGCACTGAGTGGTGGGGTAGGACCAACTCCTACCATGGCCCCCCTTCTTAAGATCACATGTGCCTCCCCCTGCCTCTTTGTTTCGCTTCTGCTGTGGTTCCTGGTCCCTCAGAGGCCCAGTCCTGGTGTGGGGTATGGGCACTGCGTCCGGAATGTTCTCTATTGATAATAAGACAAGTAGTCTTTTTTGGCCCTCTGGCCACCTAGGCTGAGCTCATGGGAACAGCGATCCCTGGGGAAGCCTTGGGGAGTGGGTTGGGTGAGTCCAGACCTCCCAGGAGCTGGCTGGCGGTCTCGGGGTACCCCCTTGGAAGGATGGCCTTGGGTCCTGCTGGGGTCCCTTCATCTTGCCAGTGAACTTACCCTCTTTAGATCAGAAAACGTCGAAATGGATATTAGGAGATCTGAATATTTTTGTACATTGGGTATAAAAGATGACTGACTGGTCCTTGCTGGCTGGAGAGGATGAGTGGCTGGCGGCGGGAAGGGTGAAGCCACCAAAACAGGAGACCCTGTGAAAGTGGCTGAACAGGCCGGACGCTGTCCCTCTCTCTGTACAAAAGCCCAGGCTCCTGGCATCCCCTTGCTCTGCCGCCCCGTGCCCTGCATGTGGCCTCCCCCTCGTGGTGCAGCATGTTTGCTCAACCTCTGCCGTTGCATCTACATTCCATCCTGTGCATCAGGGAAGGAAAAGGGAGAGGCAGGGTTTTTGCTGAAAGAGCAGGGGCCTGCCTCACAGCCGTGTGTTCTTACGTGCTGTGGAGACCGCAGTGACGAGGCCGCATCTAGCTGTGGTGGGGACGGGAGGTGGGGTCTTTACCCAGGCAGCCCTGTGCCCGCCTGAAGCTTGTCTTCCATGGAAGAGGGAGAAGGGAACCGGGGGCCAGTGATGGCCAGTGTCTCTGCCACAGGTAGGGACAGTTGGGCTCCTGTTCCCGCCCTCTCTTGGGTTTTTCACCACTGTGTGTTCACACTGCTGGGCTTGTTGCCTGTATTACTTCTTGAGATGGTATGATGCGCCCTGTGTGGCCGTGCGAAACTAGCTTCGAGGATGGGCCTGCCTGGCTCCGCGGAACCATTACGCCCTGTTTCATCCCCTAAAGCCTCAGCCTGCGCACAGAGCTCTGTGTATGCACGGCCCCACGTTAGCTGCAGCGTGCTCCCCCCACCAGGCGAGCAGCTCCCTCCACTGCAGAGATGATAATTCATGGGGTCATCCCAGGAGTGGCCCCTCCGGGTCATGTATTATTCATGGACAATACTAAATATTCCAGCCCGCCTTCTTTGGCGGAGGCTGCGAAGCTGCGGGGTCCCCGGCCTTGTATCAATATTAACACTGGAAGCCGTAATAAAGCACCGTCATGTTTGCAAAGCCTGATGAGGTTTAATGGGGGCAGAGAAGAAAGAAGAAACTAACGTTTTTCCAGATGAAATGTCTTAGAAACAAACATCTGTGTTTCCATGCCTCAGGGACGGCTCTGGGCGTCCGACTCCCGGATCCTCATTGCGCCCGTTGGTGTGGGGGCTGTAGTTTCTTTCTCATTTTCTGGATGAATAACTGAGGCCACGTGGTGGGAGGTGACCTGTCGGGGATCCCAAGGCATCCATTCCAGGCTTTTCTGGCCCCTGGTCTAAGCCCTTTCCTCTCTGGGCCTTGACTTCCCAAATCGAGGGCAGAGTATGGGTGATGAGTACTCCCCCTCAAGCCCAGAGTCCTGGTCCCCCCACGACCGCACTGTGGGAAGGTCAGAGGTGAGATTTCTCCTGGGGACTGTGGCTCTCAGGCCTGACCCCTGCGTGGTGCTGGCGGGGACTTCCTCAGGTGGCCCTGCGTCTAAATGCCAGCGATGGTCTCCTTCCTGAGTGACTCACCATCTCGCCAGGGCCCCGCATCCTTTCTTTGGGAGAGCTGTCACCTTTGTTTCTGTGGGGAGGGCGGGGGATTAAATGGTGCGTGTCTACAATTAATCTTGCTCATGGCGGCCTCTCTGGATCTGGAAATCAGATGTTAAGTGTCTTGAGGCCAGCTGATGGGATGGCGCCCTTTGGAACGAATCAATTAGCTCAGGCTCATGATACTAATTGGGGTAAAATCCAGGTTTGTTCAGCGTTGACACTTTGGAGGACGCTGGTCTCGTCTTGCTGCAGTGAGCCTGGGACCCGAGGCGTGAACGCCGGGGAGGCCTGCCGCCCCCCCCCCCCCCAGTCTCGCAGAGGGTCACAGTGGTTTCTTCAGAGGCCCCTCCGGGCGACCCCGATGCTTGCCCCTGGGCCCCCAGGCCTGTTGGGAAAGAGGCACAGCGTGTCCCTGGCCTTTGTTCAGGAGCCGGTGCGCTGGAAGGGGCTGTGGTATGTGTTCGCTCACGGTGGCGGAGGCTCTCTGTAAAGACGCGTGACGTGACGGTCACCTTCCCACCGCGCTGCAGTGCGCGTTCACGTCGTGCACCCATCACTGCCCTCCGAGAAGAACCAGACCCGGACAGTAGTTACGGTGGTGAGAACAGGTATCTCGGGACTACTGAAATAGCGGAAAGGGACCTCGGCACAGAACCGGGCTCAACTCTGAATACAGCCCGGGCGGTGGGGAGTTAGAGCCTGGGAGCAGGTGTGGGTTGGAATAGAAGATCGATGGGCAGGAGGAGACCTCGGGGTCGGGGCCGCTGGCCACGCTGATGATGGAGCCCAGCCAGGGCACCTGACATCGCCTGAGGGGTTGTGGGGTGTGAGGACCCCGCTCGGACATCCAGGGTGTCCCCTGGGACCCCACAACAGGCACCCCAGGATGTGCTCATCCTGTCTCAGGGGAGACCCAGATGCACAGAGAGGGTGAGCAGCCTGCAGGCGGCACACCTGGGACCTGAGCTCCGGTGTGGCCATGCTCCCTCTGGGGCTGTTTCCAGGACCGTCCTTATCTGAATCATCAGATAATAGAATAATTGGTGCAAGGGGTGCGTTGTTCATGCTCTGCTTCTGAGGGTCCCATGGGTTTGCTCCAGGGCCAGGTGGCAGGAGGCTGGTCAGATGGCAGCCTACCCTCCAGCCTGCGTCTGGGGCCTGTCCTGGGTGGGAAGCGGGGTGGCCCCGGGATGGCTTGGATGCTCTGTTGCCCCCACACCCGGGATGACCTCCAGCCTCGGTTCTCTCATCTTTTGGGGGGGGCTTTACCCTCCCTGGGGCTCCTGGGGACTTGATGGGGGAGTGAAGACGGGCCGCTGCCTATGCTCCTCCCTCAGGAGGCACTACGGGCTTCACAACAGGGGGTGGGCTCCCGTGGCACCTCCTGGGATGCGTGTGGGGCCTGTATGTGTGTTTGGGGGCTGGCAGGGGGGCCTAGTGGGGCAGGGGGCTGGGGTCTAGTGGGGCAGGGGACTGCTAGCTGGCACTTGCTGTTTTTAGAGAGGTGTGTTCATAGGACCCAGAGAGCTCCCTGGGCCCAGATGTCTCCATGTCTGTAATCCTGGTTTCCTTCCGGGCACCCCCTTCCTGGGAACGGTGGGTGGGTGGGCTGAGAGCAGCTGAGGCCTGCTTTGTTCCCCATTCAGGGCGCCTGTGGGGGCCTCACTGCCCCGCCCCCACGCTGTCCCTGGGGCGTGTTATTTATGCTTCCAGGCAATTAGTTTCTGCAGGGAATCCCTGAGGGCTCTGTGGGGCGGAGAGGTCACTTCCAGAAGAATGGGCCTGGCAGATGGGCCCTACCCCGCCCCCACCCCGAAGGAGGGCGTGACTTCAATGCTGGCCCTGCTGTCCTTGGCCCCTGCCAGGAGGTTACCTGCTGGCTCTCTCCTCTGAGTGGGCCTGAGCCCCAGAAACCCCCTCTTGGTTGAGCAGCCCACCTCCAGGCGCTGGGGAGGAGGAAAATGGGCCTCAGGGTCCTCAGCACCCACCATCCGTGTCCCCCCCTCTCCCCCATCCCCACCAGAGCCCATCCTCTGTATGACGGGTCTGCAGGGCAGGCCCGGCCCCTAAACCGGCCTCTGCATTTTTAGAATCCTTTTTTTTTTTTTTTTTTTTAAAGATTTTTTATTTATTTATTTGAGAGAGAGAATGAGAGAGAGAGAGCATGAGAGCAGGGAGGGTCAGAGGGAGAAGCAGACTCCCTGCCGAGCAGGGAGCCCGATGCGAGACTTGATCCTGGGACTCCAGGATCATGACCTGAGCTGAAGGCAGTCGCTTAACCAACTGAGCCACCCAGGCGCCCGCATTTTTAGAATCCTGACCACACCATCGCATTGCCCCTTGCCCCAAGCCAGGTGGCTCAGAGATCCCAACGGATTTCCTGGAGTATTTGCATGAAAACAGACTTGGAGAATTCATCTCTGGGTGACTAAAAGCTGCTGATGGATCCACCAGGCCCTAGACCAGTGTTGCCAACAGAGGATTAACTTTTCCAAGGGGGATATACTGTGTCCGCAGCTCCCCTAGGAGCCTAGCGGCTCCTCCTTGCTTCCCACAATGTCCAGTTCCCTTGTCTGTACCCACCGGCCCTCGGCCCTCGCAGACCCCAACACCGGGCCCAGGCACAGAGGGGAGAGAGGACATGGCGCAGGGTCTTCGCATCTGGGGCTGCCCCTTGGCCACAGTAAGACCCGAGCTGGGCCCTGGCCAGAGCTCAGACAGACCAGGGTTTGAGTCCCGGATCTGCTGCTTTCTAGCGGGGTGACCGCGGAGCTGTTTACTAGCCTCTCTGAATCTGACTCGGCCGTGCTAATGGGGCTAGCGGTGCCCTCTCTGTGGGAGGCTCGGGGGGATTAGCAGGGAGCCCCACCATGTGTGTATTCCTCGAGATTCCCCCTTCTGGTCAAGGTTGGTGCTGGGACACAGGGACTTGGAGATGGGCGGCCTGTGCAGATAGTTCTGGGCCTGGTAGGACTCCTAGCACAACGCTGGCTCGTCTGTTCATCCAGCCGACCTGGCATCTCCTGCTGGGTCAAGCGTGGGCCCAGGGGCCGCTGCCTCCGCCGGGGTCTGAGAGCCCAGCCTGGGAAGGGGAGCCTCCGTGCCAGGCAGCAGGAAAACAGGATGCAGGCCAGGGTCCCGGGCCCACGTGGCCTTGTTAGCACGGCAACTCTGGGGGGAGTGAGCTGGTTCTCACGGTTCTGCCGTCTGTGTGAGGGCCCATCACAGCGCCTGCCTGGGCAGGTGGGTGGTGGCTTGGACATCGAGTGAGTCCAGCAAGGTACAGAGCATCTTTAACTTCACTTGAGGTGACTAGAAATTCATGACAGCTCATCAGAGGCTGGACAGAAAGCAGCAGGTCAGCGCCTTGTGCTGGGTCCCTGTGCCGTGTGCGGTCGGGGCAGCGTGGGGCCCGTGCTTGCTTGTACCTCGGGGCTCCTGAGAATCACAGGGTGATGGCTCACGAAGGCCTTTCATTTCTCAGCCGTCGGATGGCTGTGGGGGATGGGGCGGGGAGGAGACACAGGGCAAGGTCTCATGTGGCTCAAGGGCCATGCCTCAGGAGGAGGGCCGTCCTGGGTCACATCTGACCTGCACCCTTGGGATGAGTGACCGGGCACGGTGCTTACGGGCACTGGGAGAGGTCATCCCATGCTCTTCGTGCTGTATGATTTTGCGGGACACCGTGGAGCTCACGGTGGGCTCGCGGGTGGTGCTGGCTGTCGCCGGGTCGCTGGAGAGTTGGTGCCCTTGAATCCAGACTTGTTTGGGGGAATTGAAGAGCTCTGAGCTACCCCCACTTGCTAGGCCATGGCTGCTCATCGATGTGACAGGGAGGCCTGATGTGCAGGGGGAAGCAGGGGAGAAGCAGGGGTGGGCAGCACGGGTGCTCCCGCTGCTGCTGGACCGGCTGGGACCGCATGCGTTTCCCGTGGCTGGGCCGCTCCCAGCTGCCCGTGCTCCCGGCGCAGGAGAAATTGTCACGTGGATGCGAATGGCTGTGTCTTCCCAGCCTCTGCGGAGAAGCCTCTGGAAGAACCTGAATCACCCTGCCTCTGCCTGTCATCCAGGGCCCCTCGGGCAGTCGATGGACCTGACGTGGACAAGGCCCCTTCTGGAAGAAGTGGAGTCCCTGCAGTTGTGGGAATCGGGGTGCTGTGGACCCCCCGCCCCCTCCCCACCATGCAGTCACCCTCGTGCTGCTTCGGCTGGACTGGGATGGGGAGGTGAGGTGCACCCTGCCGGCAGGCCTGGGGGGCCCTGAGCGACCCACCCGCCCAGTCAATGGGCAGTTCCGTCCCCTCACTGAGCATCGGTTCATCGGAAGCCCCAGAGCTGTATGTTTTCCAATGAATAAAGCCAATTAAACGTCGGTGGCGTTTCTAGATTTAAAGCTGGAGGGTTTTATTTTTTTTTTAAACATAAATTTCTTTTGAAGCATTCCACTTTCATGGGAAAAGGCATTTGTCGTAAGTGGCCAGCTTGGTGAATTTTCAGTAGGTACCCCCCCCCCCCCAGGTAACCAGCTTGGGGTTGAGAGACAGACATGGCCCGCATCTGTCGAGCGCCCCAGCATTCCCACCGCACCCCACAGGGTGGTGGCTGCGCGAGTCAGTCCACAGAGCGCTGTGGGGGGAGCCCAGGGAGGGCGGAAAGTGCAACAGGATGCGTGAGCTTCGGGGGGGCACTTTGGAGGAAGCTGAGGCTGGGCGGGGGGAGCAGGGAGGGCACTCCCGGCGGAGGGAGCGTGACAGCATGTGTGCAGGGGAGTGCAAAGCAGGTGCACAGAGGGGCGTGTAACCCGCGAGTGCTCACTTGTGCACGTAACTCCCCTGCTGCCGTTGTGCGCGTGCGTGTGTGTGCATGCGTGTGCGTGCGTGCATGCATGCGTGTGCATGTGTGTGTGTGTGTGTGCGTGCGTGCGCATGCGTGTGCGTGCGTGCGTGTGTATGCGTGTGGTCGCTAGTGTCCTGAAAGCTTACCATTCATTTTGGCGTCTCTCTCCTCGTCCACCACAGCTGCCAGAATCAATTTAAGCCAAGTTGTCAGTGGTCTGTGGGCCTCAGGTGAGGGTTTGGGGTGCACTTGACCTTCAGATGAGCACTGACCTGGGAAGTCTTCCCGTCTGATCACCTGTACAATGCCAGCACCAATGTATTACATACCTCTGGGTGGTGGGGTGCTCACTACCCAGCGGCAGCCTGTGCCCCGATGGACTGCTCCGACTGAGCCCCAGCTTGCCTCCTGCCTGGCAGCCCACCTGCTTTGGCTGGGGATGGCCGGCCATCAGCTGAGCGGGTCGCTCTTGTCGCCACATTGTTCCAGTATGTTCCTATTACTTTGTAAGTGCCTGAGCTTCTGCAGCTGGTCCACAGCTAGCTGTGTGCTCCCCCGAGTTGACTCTGCTGTTCTCTCTCCCCCTTCATGTTGCTCACACCCGTTAGCCTACACCTCAGCTGCCCGCCTGGACAGGGGCCTGCCGTCTCCCTGTGTGATGTCTCTGGGTCCTGCTAGCCATTGACTTTGCACAGAGCAGCATTATTAATTACCAAGACTTGTTTCAGATCACGAGGGGAGCATAAAATGAGCAGATGATAAAGGGTCCATCTGCTTGAGGGGTGTTGTGCAGGGATGTCCAGGCATTTGCCGGCTCAGGGCCCGTCCCTCCGTACGACTCGGGGAAGGATCTGCAGAGAGCGGAGGGGAGGGGGCCCGGGGATGCTGCTGAGGGAGATGTTCCCAGGGAAGGGGGGTTACTGTGGGGCCAGGCCCAGCACGGGCTGGGTGTGGGGACGCTGCTCGAACCTGGGGTGCCGGGGGCCTCCAGGAAAAGCTGAACTGATGCTCCGGGTCGTTGTGATGTGCTGTCCCACTTCGTTCATGGGCAGAGCTGTCCTTGTCTGTCTGGGCCTTGACTGTCATCTCTGTGGGAGCCCTGCCTTAGCGACTGACTGCCCTCTCCTGCGGCGGGAGGTGGTGGGGGGTCCCAGGGTCCCCGAATGTCACCTTGTGACATTCTTTTTTCTTTTAAGATTCGATTTATTTATTTGAGAGAGAGAGAGAGAGCGGGGGGGGGAGGAACAGAGGGAGAGGGACAAGTAGACTCCGCGCTGAATGCAGAACCCAACGTGGGGCTCGATCTCACGACCCTGAGATCATGACCTGAGCTGAAATCAAGAGTTGGAGGCTTGACTGACTGCGTCACCAGGCGCCGATCCTCATGGCATTCTGACCCCTGCACATTTGGGTGGCCGTTGGTGCCGAAGGGCTGAGCACCCTCCACCCTGGCTCCGGTGCTTGTGACTCTCAGCCTTGCCCCAGTGTCCCGGGGACCGCTGATACCAGCACCACATGGGGGGCTTGCAACAGAAATCCGTTCTCTCCCGGTTCTGGGGCCAGAAGTCCGAACTCCGAGTGTCCCAGGACGCGCTCCCTCTGCAGGCTCAGGGAGGCTCCTTCCTGGCCCGCCCGGCTCCTGGCAGCTTCGGGTGCTCCTGGCTGTGGCTGCGTCCCTTGCTCCGATCGCCGCCTCTGCCGCGTGGCTTCTTCACCTCTTCCCGGGGCTCCTGTGTCTCTTCTCATGAGGACACCCGTCACGTTGGATTAAGGGCTCACCCTACTCCAGAATGACTTCATCTTAACTCATTGTATCTGCAACAGTCCTTTCTGCAAGTAAGGCCACCGCCTGAGGTATTGGGAAGGACGTGAGTTTTGGGGACCCTCCGACCTGCTACGGATTGTAGCAGCGGTATATTCAGGTGACTCGTCCTTTGTGCTAGGCACGACAGGGCTGCCCTTGGGGGTTCTGAAGACGGAGCAGACAGGGTGTTAGCCCTTGGGGAGTCCGTACTCGTGGGCTGAGTGGGAGGTGCAGGGTGCATGGGTGGTCCTCGTGGCGGGGTGCCCAAGGCTCGTCTTGCCCTGCATCTCTCTTCCATGCTGCATCCATCCTGTGCCTCCCTCGTGACCTTTCTTGCCTTCCCATGACCTCCAGGGTGAAATCCAGGCCCCTTAGCTGGTCCTGTGCAATCCAAGCCTGGCCACATCTACCCCCGCCCCATGGGCTCATCCTCGAGGGGCCGTGTGAGGATGGCCGGGGCTCCCCTGGCTGCGGGTCTGTTCCTGCTTTCTCCCCTCGTCCTGCTCCCAGCTGTGGGTCCTGCGGTCTCTCACCTCCACCTGCTGCCTCTGCTGGAGCCTCCAGGGGAAAACCGTTGAAGGAGAATTTCAAGAGTGTTTAGAGGCTCGAGCTGCGACATGAATCCACAGAGCCTGGTGCAGAGAACCGTGTCCCCCAGGCTGTGTTTCCCAGAGCCGCTGAGTTGGTGGGTCCTGCTGGCAGGTTCCCTTCCCATCGGGAGGAGCCTCGCAGGTGCAGGGAGACCCAGCAGGCAGCCCAGCTGTAGGCAGGGACGTTTGGGCCTGCGGAAGCTTCTGTCCCACCGTGTTCTGGAGCCCAGCATCTCCGAGGTGGTTTGATGGGAGTAATTCTTGCAGCTGCGCCATGGATGGGACTAGCTGGTGGCCTGGTTCAGAGCCGGGCTCGGTCACTCTGGGCCCTGGTGCCTGGTCAGGTGGGGGGAGTGGCCAGAGCCCCGCAGTGCAGGCAGCAGGGGGGGTCTGCACCCGGTCGTCCTCCCGGGCCTCGTCACTCGGCTTTCTCCTCTGCCTCGGGCCGGCTCGCTTCTTACGCACGCTCTCTCTGTGGTCGCAGAGGATTTGCTCTGGGCAAAAGGCACCTTTGAACCCTACCCTTAGATAGGAAAAAACCCACGAGGTGACAGGTGCAGGAAGTCCCTTGATGGGCCAGGATTAAGCTGGAATCAAGAGGAACCCCTTTTCTCAGAAGCAGTCTGGAGCTTTGTTGTAGTTGTTTTCTATCTGTTTCTGGAAATGCGGTGCACAGGAGAAAAAAAAATCGCTTTAGATTTTTTCCTGGTCAGGGCTGGCATCGCACAAATCGGGCGTCCAGACACAGGGCAATGGGATTTTTGGGCCGATACGGCTTCAGAAAGGAGAGCATGCTCTGCAGGGTCAGGTGCTGAGGGCCACGGCAGGACCCTGGGGCCACCCCCGAGGCCGTGTTGTGGGAAGGTGGCCCTCATTTATGGTGAGCCAATATGCATGTGCCGGCTCTCTGACACACACTAGCCTGTCATCCGGCTGACCCCCATTCATCCCTCAGGTTGAGCGACACCTCCTCCAGGGAGCCTTCCCTGATGCCTCCGATCAGTTAAGCTCTCTGTCCCTTGGCTCATCTGCCCTTTGCCCTAGAGCGTTGAGCACACAGTGCGTCCTGTGAGCTCTGGAAGGCACCTCTGGCCTCTCGTCCCTAGTACGTGGGACCTAGCTGCTCACCGAATGTTACTGAACACATAGGGGAGGAAATCTGAATCCTTCATCAGGGCACTCATCCCCATGTCAGGGCCTGGGACCGCGAGAGCTCAGGGCATTGCCAAGATTTGGGGGGTAGTCTGCAGCTGGGCGCAGAGCTGGGTTTAGTGACGTCAGGCTGGTGCTCTACACCCTCTGGAAGGCCGGGCCACAGGCTACCCTGAGATGGGGCGGGCATGCACCTGGCTTCGGGGCAGCGGGGAGACCCCCTACCCTGCTCCCTCCTGCAGGGCGTCAGAGGCTGAATTCCCATGATGCAAGAGGAGGAAGGTGAGGGGTCCACACCCAGCAGTCAGCTGCCACCCTCAACCCTTCCCCCACCTGCCCCCACCTCCGAGACTGCTGGCCCAGGTGGGGACTCCTGATACGGGGCCCTCCCCCCACCTGCCCCCACCTCCAAGGCCTTGGTCCAGGTGGGGGCTCCTGCTACGGGGCCCTCCCCCCACCTGCCCCCACCTCCAAGGCCTCGGCCCAGGTGGGGGCTCCTGCTACGGGGCCCTCCCCCCACCTGCCCCCACCTCCAAGGCCTCGGCCCAGGTGGGGGCTCCTGCTACGGGCAGCGGGAAGTCTCCCGAGGTGTGGCTTCCTGGGGACTTTACCAGGGCTGATGGTGGGCAGGGTGGGCAGGGCCTGCCTCTGTGAGGTTGTGTCGGTCGGGGGGCTGCTGCTGTGACAGACGTGCCCAGGCCGGGCGCTGCAACAGCAGACATGATTTCTCACGTGTCTGGAGCCTGGACGTCTGAGCAGGTACCAGGAGGGCTGGGTTCCGTGAGGCCCTCTTCCTGGTTTGTGAATGCTGTGAGCTCACGGGGCAGGGAGAGAGAGATCAGCCCTCTGTGTCTCTTCCCAAGGGGCACTGATCCTGGCCTTGAGGGCCCCACCCCTATGTCCCGATCACCCCCAAACACCCCACCTCCTAATACCCTCCCACTGAGGTTAGGGCTTCAACGCAGGAATCTGGGGGGACACAGACATTCAGTCCATAGCAAAAGTTGACCTCTGTCTAGCGGCAGCCACAGACATTGGTGGTGGAAGTAGGGGCTTGCCGCCACGGGAGGGGCCGGAATGACAACGAGGTCGGAGTGACACCGCCGGCGTGGCTTCGTGTGGTCTCCTCACCATGTGGGGCTTCACAGGTGAGGACACAGACCGAGCTGCCCTCCCCTTCCCTTCCTTGGCTGGGGATGGTAGGGACCCGCATCTGTCAGGCTTGGAAGAGTCTTCCTAATGCTCAACCCTGTCAGATCTTCCCAGAAACACCCACCCACAGGCATTTCACAACCGTGAAAATGCTTGGATTTGCAGCTTGTCCTGTCATGTGTGTGGCTGCTTGAGGCGGTCGGCACCCAGGTGGGTGGCTTCTGCGGTGCTGACCCTGTCCCTGATTGCCGCGAGGAGTGTCCGGACACCCAAGAGCAGGGGCCAGAGAGCAGAGCCACACCTTCCTTTGCTATCAGCTGGGGAGAAAGTACCGGGGGGCGGGGGATGCAGGTGCCAGAGACTCTCCCGGCCTCTCAGGCCCCCGAGCAAGGGGCTGGCGAGAGTGAGCTGACAGAGGAGAAGGTCTCCTTACTCCTGCGCTGGGTTGTACTTGCACTTAATAACAGAGTTACTAAATCATCGCTTTAGAGTAAGTGTGTACATTGAAAAATTATAGTCATGGTGTGAGAGAGAGAATTTTTGTTCCTCTTTCCGTTAAAATGGCCATTAATCAGGGGAGGCAGTGAAGCAGTTCTGAAAGCCGCCGGCCCCTCCCCAGGCAATGGCTGTTGTCACCTCTCCCCCATTAGCAGGCTGGGGTTGGCAGATGGTGAAGGCCCAGACCAGAGTGGCAGAGCCAGAAATGCTACGGGAGGGGGTTCCAGGGAGAGGCTCACATGGGGGGCTAAGGCTGTTTTTCTGGATGCTTCCCTGTTAAGAACACTGAGTGCAAATCTCGCCATCCAGGGTCTTGACCATCTCAGTCCCCATGACCACTCTGATCCTCCGTTTTCTCCTTTGACAAGCGGCACAGTAACACAGACTTCCTTGGATGGTTGAGGATTGAGTGAGGTAGCAAGAGGGTAACTTCTGAACCCAGTGCCAGGCTCATGATCAGGACTCAGGCTGTGGTCAACACTCAAGCTCATGATTAGGACTCAGGCCCATAATTAGGACTCAGGCTCATAGTCAGGGCTCAGGCTGTGGTCAGGACTCAGGCTCATGATCAGGACTCAGGCTTATGATCAGGACTCAGGCTCACAGTCAGGACTCAGGCTCAGGATTAGGACTTGGGCTCACAGTCAAGACTCAGGCTGTGGTCAGGGCTTAGGCTCATAGTCAGGACTCAGGCTATGCTTAGGACTTAGGCTCACAGTTGGGGCTCAGGCTCACATTCAGGACTGAGGCTCATGATTAGGACTGAGGCTCATGATTAGGATTCAGGCTCATGATCAGGACTCAGGCTTATAGTCAGGACTCAGGCTCATGATCAGGACTCAGGCTCATAGTCAGGGGCTTAGGCTCAAAGTCAGGACTCAGGCTCACGGTCAGGGTTAGGCCCATGGTCAGGGCTTAGGCTTGTGGTAGGGGACCAGTCTCACAGTCAAGACTCAGTCTCCAGGTCAGGATTCAGGCTCATGGTCAGGACTCAGGCTTACTTCAGCATCAGCTCATTCAAGGAGGTTCTGGTGGGTCTTGTGTTCTGAGCACTGCTCCTGGGCTGTGACTCTGGGATTGGCAGGTTGGCTAGTAAACACCTGTGAGTGCCCAGGCCATGTGGATCCCAGCCTTTGGGGGCTGTGGCTTGGCATCCCTTGGGATTCTACACGGAGGACTGCCACATCCCAGGCTCGGGTGTCCCCAGTACTGGTTCTAGGCACTCTGAGGACAGTGAGGGAAGACCAGAGTCCATTCCTTGTTTCTGGCAACTCTTTAAATCTAAGGTGGGAGGCATTTCACTCCTTGGTGGGAATGCAGAAGGTGCTTAGAAAGGGCCGAGTCCGACAGCCAGCTTCAGTCCAGGGCTGCCTCTGGGGTTGTGTCGTGGCAAGTGAGGTCCCCTGTCTGTCGGGGCCTCGGTTTCCTCTGGGAAGTGGGGATGGTGGTCCTGACCCCACACCATTGTGGTGGAGCTGAACCCAGGTCAGACGTGATCAGTGTTAATGGGCAGAGGTGGCGTGGGCTGATGGGGTACGGGGACCCACTCAACGAGCAGGCTGTGTAGATGCTTGCTTTCTGACCCCCTCGGCTCGCCGTCTCCGCTACAAGGAAGAAGGAAAGGAAACTTGTAGTCAGAGCCTTGCAGACAGGGCGAGGGTTCCACCTGGGACCAGGGCTCCTTCCTGCTCTGCCCTGTGATGTCTGTAATGCGTTGGCATCTGAGACCTGGGCAGGGAGTCTGGGCCTCAGGGAGTCTTGTACCTTCGGGCGGTGATTCACACCAGTGGGCAGCAGACGTGTGTCTTGGTTCATGGCCTCGCCAGGATCAGAGGGGAGACGTGTTGCTGCTTGTCTGTGTGAGATGACACACCTTCGCTCCACCTTTTCCCTGTCTGGCGGTGGGGAGGAGGCCGGTCTTGCTCTCCTACAGCTGCAGGGCGTGCCGGGGGGATGAGTGAGCGTGCATTCACAGATGGTGAGTGGCCCGTGGCTGGCCCACCCAGCCAGCTCCCCAAAGCCACCATCGTGGTTGCATGGGCTTGCTGGCCCCACCTGATCCTGCCCGCCACTGTCGGCCTCCGTCAGAGCCGCCCTTTCTGGGGCAGGGCTGGGGCAGAGCTGGGGCAGAGAGCTGGGCCCCACAGCTGGATGCACGAGCCAAATCTGTCTCAGGTCCCTCCTGGTCTGCCATGAACCCCCGGGCCTCAGTTACCCCTCCATAAAATGGGAGGAACAGCAGAAGTGTCTCGTGGGGGTTTTGAGGGAATGAAATGAAATGACCCTGGGAGAGGCCTAGATACACAGCCGTCGCTGTTAGTGAAGATCTGCCAGCGAGAGCAAGAGCTTTGAGCGCCAGGTGGCACCTCTGTCTCTGGACGGATTCTGCCTGGAAGTTCCTGGGCGGCCCTTGCAGACCACGGACAACTCCCTAGCTGGGTTTAGCTTTCCCACCTATCAAGTGAAGAATTTGGACCAGGTGGTCCCTAAATTTTTTCCACTTAGGATTTTAAGTTTCCCTGATTGATTCCTGCAAGCCTTTGTGGTCAGGAACAGCTGAAGTTCATACCCTCTCCCTGCCCAGTGACCATGGAGCGTTTGACCTGATGTTACAGATCGGGGACAGTGGATAGTGCCCAGAGGGACTCTTGAGACTGCCAGGTCTAGGTGTTTCTCGGGGTGGACTCAGGTCTCTCCATGCATGCCAGATCTTTCTGACAGGCAGAGCCGGCTCCGAGCACTGCAGAGAAAGTTTCAGAGGCTGCCTGTGGCTTTAGCGGGAAGGAGCGCTGTGATTGATTAGTGATGCCTGCCGTGAGCGCAGCACGGGGCTGTGGCAGCACGTGCGCTGTGCGTTTGCCATCCCCTGTGTATTGTGTTTCCCTTAGTCCACAGTTAAGGAAACTGAGACCTAGAGAGAAGTGGCTCAAATAGTCAGCGGTGGGCTTAGGACTGGAACCCTCATCCCTGCCATTTTGCCTTGGTTTGCGGCTCTCTGCGGTTTACTCATGATTGCACCTTAACTAAAGTGACTCCTGTAACATGCCCGCCACAAGGAGGCACTTAATATGTGAGTCCAGTTGGGATCGATCACCCATCCATCCATCCATTCCTTCGTCCGTATATATTACTGCCTTTAGCGCCCACAGAGTCCAAGGCATGAAGATTCGGGCTACTGGTCCCCGAGGCTCGGGATGGCCTGTCCCACCTGCATGTGAGGTCTTGATCTGCCCCCACTGAGACTGAGGACATGCAGCTAGACTCGGGGTTCATTTTAAATCACCTGGAAACCGTTGTTCGAGCTCAGGAAAGGAAAAGGCCAGTGCTGGGGCGCTTGGGTGGCTCAGTCGTTAAGCGTCTGCCTTCGGCTCAGGTCATGATCCCGGAGTTCTGGGGTCGAGTCCCCCATCGGGCTCCATGCTCCGCAGGAAGCCTGCTTCTCCCTCTCTCACTCCCACTGCTTGTGTTCCCTCTCTCGCTGTGTCTGTCTCTGTCAAATAAATAAATAAAATCTTTAAAAAAAAAAAGGAGAAGGCCAGTGCTGAAGAGTCTGCAGACTCTGCCTTTTTTTTTTTTTTAATCCTTTTTCTCTCCTCCTAAATCACTTTTGAGCTCCCACCCACTTTCCGGGACCACCAGACCCTCCTTCCGTGTGTCCCCCTCCAGAGTTGCCGCCCGTCGCTGGCTCCAGTGAGTGGGGGTTTTCATCTGGCCGCTTAGCCGTCCTGGGACCCCTGTCTCCCGCACGCTTTCGGCCGCCCTGAAGCAGAGTCCCATCAGCCGGGCCCGCCAGGCCGCCACCGCCGCCCAGAACACAGCGGCTGACAAGTGGCCGTATTTCCCACTTGCTTCTGATTCCCCGGCTCCTCCCGGGGGCAGGGCTCGAACACGGGGCTGTGATTGCACACCCTGCCTGATGAATCACACCTCAGCGGCCGCTCCTCATTCTGAAGGCACCAGTGCGGAGGCTTTTCTGACCTTGCTCTCGATGTGAAAAAAGGGAAAAAACAGAAGGGCAATGCAGAGCTGAGCTGGGGAAAGCAATTTATGATGATTTGCTTCTAAATATGCAGCCGTGTTCGCTGTAGATCTCCCAGGCAGATAGGGGAGTTTCCCGGGCAACATGTTTAAATGAGGTTCATAATCTTGCCGTTCGGCTCCGTGGAGCTGCGTGCGTGCATGTGTGTGTGTGTTTGTGTGTTTTCCAGATGTGTGGTAGTGGCTGATAAGGAAGGTCTGCGGGCTTGAGCCCAGTGTGTGTGATTCCTGCTTATTGACTCCTAATGACAGCGAGGGAGCTGGGGCCGGGAAGCCCTCCTGATCCGCACAGAGCCAGCGGGGTCTGACGGGACCCGGGCGTCTGCCTGGGATTGCTCACCTCATCGCCAGCAAGAAGCCGCCCCGGGTCCCTCTTAAAGGCCGGCTTGTATCTGTCTTCGTTGTTCTTCTGGGTCATTCCTGCCCGTGCTTCTTCATCGAGGACCTAGGGGAAGCCAGCTGGCCTTCCTGGGGGCGGTACCAGCTAAATGCTAGGACGGACACGGTCGCTTTACTGCGGTTCCCGAGCGAGCCGTTCATATCGCCTTAACATGGCAGTGATGCGTGTGTCCTTGTTTCTTTGCAGAGACATTTTGTCAGCTCTTCAAACCCGACTTCTTTATGGTACCCATTAGCATAGGAGCCTTCATTCTGAGGGGTATTGATTTTTTCACTTGTGAAGAAATACTGTTTCCACATAACGAACTCCTATCCTGGAGGATTTCTGTCTTTTATGTTCAGGATAATAAAGACTTTAAGGCAAAAAACACACAGAAAACCTTGGTTCATGTTTTGAGTTCTGGTGGAGAGGTGAGGTGCGTTGGTGGCTCCCCCAGGAGACGGCAAACCTTCAGGGAAGTGCCAGGTGGGCAGAGGGCACATGTGTGTGTATATGCGTGCGTGCATGTTTGTGTGCGTGTGTGTGTCTGTGTCCATGTTTGTGTGCGGCCTCTGCCCCAGGAAGACCTTCAGGGGCCCCGGCTGATGGCGGCTTCACCACCTTTAACATGGGTGTTTCGAGGCTGCCCAGGACCGGGAGGTTTCACGAGCCAGGCCTGCAAGTGGCCCACTTGTTGTCTGCTCCATTCATTGGCTGGACCTCAGACACTGCCAGAGAGGCTGGAAAATGTGGCCCAGCCAGGCCCGGAAGAAGGGGTATGCGGTCTTGCGCCCAGCTGCGAGCTCCTGGGGGTGGGGTGCTAGGTAGAAACACAGGTTTGGGTCATGCAGATCTGGGTTTAGTTCCTCATTTGGCCACTTGTTGCCGGGTGACCTGGGACAAGGTCCTCATTCTAATCCAGTCGCCAGGGTTTGCATCTAATAATGGGGAGTTGGGGGGAGGGAATAACACATACAGGAGTGATGTTTGTGTCGTGTTTATCTTAGTGCGTAACATACTAAGTGCTCAAGAAATGGTAGCTCATGTTCTGACAATTAAGAGGTGGGGATTGGGAGGCAGTTCTTTCTCTCACTCTTTTTTAGATTTATTTATTTGAGAGAGAGAGAGAGAAGAGGGGCAGAAGGAGACGAAAGGAGAGAGAGACTCTCAAGCAGACTCTGTGCTGAGCATGGAGCCCGGCGTGATGCTCGATCTCATGACCCTGAGATCCTTACTTGAGCCAAAATCAAGTTGGGTGCTTAACCGACTGAGCCACCCAGGCGCCCCAGGAAGCAGGTTCTCTTTGGAGCCTTTGCTGCTGATTCTGCCTGTCCATCTACCATCTATCCGCTCCTCCATCCATCCACCTACCCACTTATTCTCACACCATCCATCTGTGTACCCATTCATTCATCCACACACTGATCCATTCACCCCCCACACCCATCCATTCATCCTCCCATCCATCCATTTGTCTACACACTCATCTCTTCACCCGTACACCCACCCATCTACCCATCTATTCACCCATCCATCTGTCCACACACCCACCCATCTACCCATCTACCCATCCATTCAGTGACACACCCATCCATTCATGCGTGCACCCATCCGTTTACCCACCTACCCATATACACAGACATTCTTTGAGCATTCCTGCAGTCCGTCTGTGGCTTCTGCCCATCCTATAAACTCAGTGGGCTGCAGTTTTCACCTGTAAAATGTGAAGCGGCAATCCAGAGCCTGGTTTTGAAGGTCAGATGTGATGTAAGCCCCAGAAGAGCTTGGAAGAGCTGCATGTGGCACATGACAAGTGTCAGGTGTCCAGGAGGCCTGGGGAGAGCTGGGGTGGCAATGGGCATCCTCAGTAGAGGGCACAGCCGGCCACATTATGTTCCTGTGCACCCCTGGAACCATGCCTCTGCTTACCCTGGCAGGGAAGGGGAGAATGTGGAGGTTGAAAGACACTTGGTTGTGGACTCCTACCTCTGCAAAGGTTCAGCGGGGTGGGCAACAGGAGTGTCCCTCCCAGCCCCCACTGACCAACTGTGTGAGCCTGAGCACATTCCCCAGGATTTGGCCTCGGTTTCCTGTCTGTAAAATGGGTACAACATCAGTCCAGTCCAGTGTCCGTCATGGGAAGGACCCTCCTGGAGCTCAGAAGTCTCATGAAATGCCTTGAGGTCTGTACCCCAGGGCAGGCTCGTAACAGCCCAGCTGGGTAGGACGCGCTGACCGATTGTTCCCTTCAGCACGAGAGTGCCACCTTGGGAATTGTCCCCAGTGGGACTTCAATGTGAACACGGAAATGGTTGCTCTGTCCCTCTCCCAAGTCTCCTGGTCTCTGTCTGGAGGGAACTTGGGGCCTCGGGTGGCCCAGATCTTCCTGAGAAGCAGGGTCCCTACTTGAGCAGTCCACGAGGAGTGTGGAAAAGCCTCTGGTTTCTCGGCAGGAGTTACAGCTGATGGGCCTACTCTGTGAAGACATTGGGAATGCGTCATTGAGCAAGCCCAGCTCAGCTCAACCCTCGGGGAGCTCACAGACCAGTGTGCTGTCGGAACCCCTCTCTGGGGCTGCAGGGAGAGCCTGGAGTCTTGTGAGCCTTCCTCTGTCATTCAGTCACTCACTTTTCCCATCTGTCCTTCCGTCCCCCTTCCACCCATCTATTTGTCCTTCTTCTACAATCCATCTGTCTATCTCTCCCTCCCATTCGTCCGTCCGTCCATCCGTCCATCCATCCATCCTCCTTCCCATCCATCCATCCATCCATCCATACACTATCCATCCTTCCATCCATCCATGCATCTGTCCATCCTCCCTTCTTCCCATCCATCTGTCCATCCATCCATCTATCCATCCATCCTCCCTCCCTCCCGTCTGTCCATCCATCCACCCACTGTCCATCCTCTCTTCCTCCCATCCATCCGTCTATCATGCATCCAGCCCCTTACCATGCATCCATCCATCCTCTCTCCCATCCATCCATCCACTATCCATCCTCCTTTCCTTCCATCCATCTATCCATCCATTCATCCGTCCTCCCACGTGCCCATGCATCCATCCATCTAGCCATCCATTCATCCGTCCTCCCACGTGCCCATGCACCCATCCACCTGGCCATCCATTCATCCGTCCTCCCACGTGCCCATGCATCCATCCACCTGGCCATCCATTCATCCGTCCTCCCACGTGCCCATGCATCCATCCACCTGGCCATCCATGCATCCGTCCTCCCACGTGCCCATGCATCCATCCACCTGGCCATCCATGCATCCGTCCTCCCACGTGCCCATGCACCCATCCACCTGGCCATCCATTCATCCGTCCTCCCACGTGCCCATGCACCCATCCCCCTGGCCATCCATGCATCCGTCCTCCCACGTGCCCATGCACCCATCCACCTGGCCATCCATGCATCCGTCCTCCCACGTGCCCATGCACCCATCCACCTGGCCATCCATTCATCCGTCCTCCCACGTGCCCATGCACCCACCCCCCTGGCCATCCATTCATCCGTCCTCCCACGTGCCCATGCACCCATCCACCTGGCCATCCATGCATCCGTCCTCCCACGTGCCCATGCACCCATCCCCCTGGCCATCCATGCATCCGTCCTCCCACGTGCCCATGCACCCATCCACCTGGCCATCCATTCATCCGTCCTCCCACGTGCCCATGCACCCATCCACCTGGCCATCCATGCATCCGTCCTCCCACGTGCCCATGCACCCATCCCCCTGGCCATCCATTCATCCGTCCTCCCACGTGCCCATGCACCCATCCCCCTGGCCATCCATGCATCCGTCCTCCCACGTGCCCATGCACCCATCCACCTGGCCATCCATGCATCCGTCCTCCCACGTGCCCATGCACCCATCCACCTGGCCATCCATGCATCCGTCCTCCCACGTGCCCATGCACCCATCCACCTGGCCATCTAGCCAGATCAGCATTTGCCAGGTGACGTCTGTGTACCAGGTACTTTGAATATAAAGTTCAGAGGCGCAGCTTCATGTGCTGATACATTTCAAGGAGGTCCTGTGTCCTGTGTCACAAGACAGTTTCATAAGAGTGAGGGTCCTGATTGGTGTCCTGTTGGCTGCAGCTTGAAATGGGGGGCCCGCCGCTGTGTGCTCTGGGTGAGAGTAGGAGAGTGGTGACTTATGACCTGTTTGTGATGGCCATGGTGTGGTGAGAGTAAATCTATCCTGTGTTTCCACTGCAGGGCCCAGAGTTTGAGCCTTTTGGCTTGAAGAACATGTTCTATTGACAGGAGAATTCAGGGAGGTTCTGCACCTGGGGGTGGGGGTGGGGACGGACACCAGTAGACTTTTTTTTTTAAATAACATTTGCTCCTACTGTATATTGTAGGAAACTGTAATACCCAGTCAAGGAAGAGCAGGAGGCAGACTGCACAAAGACACTCAGTCGCTGCCTACGTTTTGTGCATTTCTGCCCGGCCCTTTTAAGCAGTATATAATTTTAAAGATCTTTTAAAAAATTTATTTGAGAGAGAGAGTGAGCAAGCAAGAGAGAACACGAGCCGGCGGGGAGGAGCAGAGGGAGAAACAGACTCTCCGTCAAGCAGGGAGCCCGATGCGAGACTCGATCCCAGGACCCCGGGATCATGACCTGAGCTGAAGGCAGACTCTCCACTGACTGAGCCACCCAGGCGCCCCAAGCAGTATATAATTTTGGAAACTAGACTCTATTGATCGTACATGTTTTACAACCTGTTTCTTTCACTTAAGGGATTCATGAATAGATTTTATGTCAACAAATCTCCTTCTACAACATCAGTTTACCCGGCGGCTCAGGACCCCTCATGGGGGCATGCCTGCCTTTATGTCTCCTAGCCTGCGTTGGGCGGTCAGGCTGCTGCTGGCTTGTTTGCCATCGGTCAGGTGCTGCAGGAACATCTCTGGAACTGAAGTGTTCCGCACCCCGGAGCAGAAACTCAGTCTTCTCGATGCCACCAGAGAGCAGTAAGGGCTTGCTTCTTCTGGCCGGGAGAGCAGGATGGTTCCCACCACTCTTCTTGGAAGGATTTGCTGGTGGCCCCTCGGGGACATGTCCTGCGGGCTGCCTGCTGAGCTCCATGCCTGGGCAAGATGATAAGCTGAAGCTTCGAGGTTGGCATGGGGTGCCGCCCTGGTTCGGGGACCCTTGGGGTCTAGCAGGACAAGCTTCGTGAGGGGAGGCTGTGGGGCCCCAGTGACAGAGGTCCTGGGAGCCCTGTTCTGGAACTCTAGGCTCGGCGAGGTCTGCACTGGATATTGCTCTGCCCGGGGTCCCCCTTTAGCTTCCTGGGGTCCAGATTACATGTCCTTTCCCCAGAAGTCCCTGCTGCCCACTTGGCCTGACTGTCCGTTCCACACACATCCCCCTTCAGCAGCTCCATGCTTCACACCCAGGCCGGCCCGAGGTGAACAGGCGGGGCACCCTCCTTGCCCTTCTGCACACCTTGACCAAATCTGTGCTATTGTGTGTCTGACCCAAGCTCCACATCTGGGTCACGTGGGGCCTTACAAATTAAGCAGATTCCTGGGCCCCACTCTCTTCCACTCCGGAGCCTTCTGGGGGGTGGGCTTGGGGGGCTGCATTCTGAAACTTGGCCAGCGAGCACGAGGAAGCTGAGTGGCTGCTGGTGTTCAGGAGTCTGTCCGCCCTGAATGCAGACCCGGTGGAGAACGTGGGGTCAGAGCAGGCCGCGGCTGGGTGGGGACGGAGCCAAGACGCCCACCCAGGGTGCACACCCCACACCTCTACTTGCTGTCCTCTGGGCTGTCCCCTCCTCTCCTTGCACCTTCATTGGGGGTGCATGTGGCTCCTCCCTGTGGGACTGGCCCTCTGGGGACACAACTTTCTGGGGTAACCCCCTGCCCGTCCCCCATACACATGTTCGTTGGCCCCGGCGACATGGTCAGTGGGTTGCTGAGCCAATTGTGTGTGGGGAGGAGGGGAAGACGATATGTGTGTGTTCTTTCCATTCGTTAACTGGGATGCAGGCAAGAAGTGCAGATAGAAGTTGGGAGAATGTCATTGTTTGGCATTTATGTTTTCAGAAGGGCTGGAGGGGCTGTGGGCTGGGAGCTGTTTGATCATGGCCCGGCCCCTCCATCCTGGGATGGAGCCGCCTGGCCAAGGGTGACGTGGGAGCCACGCAGGGGCCTTGCTTCCCCTGCAGGGACATGCACCCCTCACCCTGTCTTCCCACATGGGGCTGCGGCCACCCCACGTCTGACCCCACGACGGGGGGGGCCCCACACCTGCTCCCAGCAGCCTCCACCCTCCATCACCGCAGCGGGGTTCCCTGCGGTGGGCCCCGCCGGAGCACTCCCTTTCCTGCACACACTCCGGCCAGGGAGCATGGCCCAGGCGGACCCAGGGACGGGGCCCCTCCCACAGAGAGGACCACATGGAACCCCATGTACGGAGCTGCCTCTCGCTCGCCGGATCCCTCACCACCAGGGATGACAGACTCCAGCCTGCAGCAGAGTGTCTGCGAGCGGGGGGCCGAGGCTGCCGGGCGCATGGCGGCTAGAGAAGCCACCGTGTCCGCCGGGACCGCAGCGCGTGGACACGCCGGGACCTGTACCCTGGCTTCGGCGCGCTCCCCTGCGGCAGCTCCCCTCTGCCTGGGGTTCCACCTGTGTGTAGGGAGCACGGCGTTCGCACGAGCTGCAGGAAACAGGCTTCGTCCCCGCGCCCGCGCTGACCAATGGCCGGTGCCGTGGGTGCGCTCCGCGGGCAGGAGTCTGGCCCGAGTCTGGCCTGCCGGGGAGGAGTCGGGCAGGTGGTGAACGTTGTCGGTCGCGGGGCCGCAGGAGGGCATGGCGTGTGTGCCCAAAGCCTCCGAGCTCTGGCGTTGCTCGCTTCTATCACACGCGGCGCTGGTGCTTTAATGGCCAATGCTTAGAGCTCTCAACAGCCAAGAATAACAGCCAAAAGCCAAGTTGCTCACTGCTTGTGCAAGGCCCCGTGTAGCACACGAGCTTGGGGCCTCGGCGGGGCCAGTTGCACCGTGAGCCAGTGGAGTCCCGTCTGGGGCGGCGCAGAAGGACCCCGCCATTCCGCAGATTCCTGACTGCCAGGCCCCGACCCCTGAAGTGTGACCAGGTACCAGAGGGCCGCTCACAGCACTCGGCGTGTTGGCCAAGGCGGCCCTGTCGCCGGCTGAGAAAGGGGCCTTCTGGTATGGCTTGGGTTTTCTCTTCCTCTAAAAAAAATTGCGGCTGGAAGGAGAGCAGCCTAAGAGGAAGTCTGTGGAATGTGTCTCAGCTGGGGGCTTTAGGACCTTACTTCAGTTTCCCGGTCTCCTGAATGTGCTTGGCAGGCCCGGCCTTGTAGGATGTGAGGATCCACCACATCAAGGGCCCAGTGGGCTCGGTTCTTGCAGCGACCCACAGCCGGCAGAGGGTGTCTGTGAATTTAGCAGGTGGTCCTCGTGGGCCGTGTTCGTGGTCTCTGTCCCCACACGCACATGCACACACACAAGCACACGCAGACTACACACACGTGCACGCATGCACACGACCACACAGCATGCAACGCACACTTCCTCTTGCACGCACTTGTGCACATGCATGCACACCCATACACACATGACCACACATAGATTACACACGGACCACACAAGCACACAGACTGCACACACATGTATATCACATGTGCACACGTGCACAGAGACCACACACACATGAAATGCGCACACTTCATCTCTCACACCTTCTTATTTATGTACGTGCGCGTGCGCGCAAGGACACGTGCACACACAGACCACACACAAGCACAGACTGCACGTGCACACACGCAGTGACCACACACATAAACCAACACGAGCACACGTGCACACACAGATTACACCCGCAGCGTGCGGTGCACACACCGTCTCGCACACACACGTGCAGTCGCACACACACAGGGATTCATGCACCCTGACTCAAAGAGGTCTCGAAGTCGAGGCTTGCACCTGCTTCCTCAGTGTGTGATGTCTGGCATGGCAGGGGTCCCACAAACCCTGTAATGAATCGTGAGCAGCTTCATGTACGTTATACTCCGGGGCAACTGCCTCCCTTTCCCTGCCTCAGTTTACCGGTAATCACCTGTGGAATCTCTTCCCTGCCTGCTGCCTGTTGTTGTAAGGACCTGTGGAGTCCCTGCATTGGGGCCTTTGAGGCTGGGAGACAGGTGGGCCCTGGGTCACAGGACAGGACGGGGTAGGGTCAGGGCAGCCTAACAAGGAGTGGTCACAGCTCATGGCTGAGCACACGTCAGGACTTTCGCCCGGACAGGCCAGTCGGTCTGGGGAGATGCTGCTCGGATCCCCTCATGCAGCCTGAACCTGGAGCTCTTCGTTTTCCTTCCCCCTGACCCTTTGAGGGAGCCGGGTGCCGGCGTCAGTGGCCATGCGGGGACAGGAGGGGCTGACGAAAGGAGCACTGTGCTTGGATGTTTGTGTCAACGCTGCTGGGGAGCACGGGGCAAATCACTTGAGTTTTCTGGGCCTCCGCATGCCCCTCCCTGAATCAGGTCAGCATCTGCTGTGAACGTGTTAGTAACCATACGGTAGCTTCCAGAACAGCGGCACGGGGTGAGCGCTTCGTAAGCGTGTCTCCCGCTACGCCGACAGGGCCGACCCTAGTGTGGGTGAGAACGAGGCCCAGCGCGTGGTTAATGTGGCTGGTGCGGGTGAGCCCAGCCCCGCTCCTCTGCCGCGGGGAGCCCAGCAGCCCTCAGCAGATGTTGGTGCACGGAAATGACACGTTTTGCATGGTACACACAAAATAGGCACCTAGCTCCCCCGGATGTGATGCTGTATGTGTGTGTGTGTGTGTGTGTGTGTGTTTACGAGGTGAAATGTGCTGAGTGAACAGCTGTGTGCACACAACCCTTCATTACAGTTTTGTGATGACTTTCTGGTTTCTTGTGGAATTACAGAAGCGTCTTTCTGGTCTCCCCAGGTCATCTCTGCCGTGTCCAGACTCTCCCTGCACCACGTGGCTCAGAACAAAGGGATCAGGTGAGCTCGCCGGCGCGGCTAAGTGACGCCCCCTCGTCCTCCCCGCCACCCGCGTGCCACCCGCGGGCCCGGCCTCAGCGATGAGAGTCTGCAGCAGATATCCTCTGCCTGTGTCTTTTTCACAAATTTTCAATGTGGTGTCGCGTTGCCTGTTGCCCGCGGCGGGAAGGGCGGGGAGGAGGGGGGACAGCCTTCGGTTCCCACCAGGGAGATCGTGTATGCGTGTTCAACTGACGGCTGCAAAATCTCTTTCAATTTCGGTAATAAGATCAGCAAATTAATCTTTTCACAGATCATTGCCTACCTAAGCGCCCTGCACGGCCCCCCCCCCCCCCCCCGCCCACGCATCACAACCAGGGAGGCTGTGCCATGAGGGCCGGGCAGCGGGCCTGGCCCATCTGGGGGCCCCGGGTCCCTCTGCGGGACTTCCCATTACCAGGTTTAATGTCCCTTGGCTTTCAAAGTTCAGCCTCAGAGGATCCTGTGACCCCTGTGGTCCGGCCCCTGGTCTCTGATACTGGGCCGGGCACGCAGGCAACGGGGACAGGGGAGGGCAGCCCCAGTGAGAACAGGTGGTTGCCCGTTCTGACCCACAGGTGAGGGCTCAGGGAGACGTCTAAATGGGGACCAGGTTCCAGATCAGGTGGGCCCAGGGGAGTACCTGCCCTTCCTCAATGTCCCTGGAGGACGTGGGCCAGCAGGGTAGGGATGGGGGTTTGGGAGGACAGAAATAGCCCCGCCCTAGGGTGGAGTGGGCGGGGTCATGCCCACGTGCAAGCGACACCGTGAGGGTGGCGTACTATGGCAAGGGGCCACCCCCTGGTGTTGTCTGTGAGCGACAACGAGTGCCTGGAGTCTGGGGTCCCCGGACCATGGGGCCAGGTGGATCCAGGCCAGCACAGCTGCCCCTTGGTGGGGCTGTTTGCCCAGGTTCAGAGAGTCACTGGGACAGATGCGAGGACTAGGGACCTGTGGCCCCCCCGCCTCCCCCCAATCTGGGAAGTCTGTTGCATTCTCAGAGGACTTGGAGATTCCTTTGAATTGGGGACTTTTGGTTTCTGTTGTTTATAACATCAGAGACAGGATAGGCTGTTTAAAACCGTTGTTAGACTATATGCTGAACACGTGCAGGAGGGTACTTAGAACACGTTAGGGTATAAAGGATGACCAGACCGAGCTCCTGCACCCACCAGGCAGCTCAGCCCCGAGGACATCGCTAATACCTTGGGGCCCCCTTGCCTCCCGCACCCCGCCCCGGCCCCGCCAAGCTTTCGTGAGGTCTGTAATAGGGACAGTTTAAAAACGTTAATTACGAATCAGTGTGTTATTTCTGGATACAAAGACAGCGCATAGTTTTGGTTTTGGTTTCCCCCAGAAACGACTGTCTGTTCGTTCTCCCGCTAGCGCGTGGTGGTGGGACCTCCCAGCCCGTTCAGTGTAGTCTCGTCTGTCCACGTGTCCGTGTACGCACATGGGCAGGAGAGGAGTTCGTGCGACAGAAGGTAGTCACGTGATTTGCTCTTTCCCCGGAGGCTAGAGCGTCTGTATCTGTTTCTCCCCGAAGCAGGGCCTGGCCCAGGGGAGCCCGCTTACGTTCTCATTCTTGGGGCCGATGACCCCCCTGGTGTTGCCCTGGACAGGGCGGTCCTGCTGTGGTTCCAGGCTCCACAGCCCGAGGCTGACGTAACCCTTCAGTGCAGGGGGCTGGGGGGGGGTTGGAAATGAGGGGAAGGAGGGGGTGTCTGCAGGTGTCTGCAGCCCCAGGCAGGGCAGGGCCTCCCCTCTGCAGAGAGAGCCCCGCCTCCCACCTGCATGGCCTCCTCACCCTCAGGGCTGGTTGTCATCCGTGCCTCTCTTCCCCTGTGCTTTCCCGTCCTTGCCTGAGCCCCGATCCAGAGCTCTTCTGGGGTCCTTTCCCTCTGCAGCCCCCAGGGACAGGAGCTTCCCCACTGTGAGCTCAGGGGAGGGCAACACGGTGGGGCTGCCCCTCGTCCCCCATGCAGGCTGCCATTTCCCCAGGGGTCTGGGCGTTCTGGTAACCGCTGGCCCTTTACGACACTAGGTAGCTCTTCGTTTAAGAGCGTTTCCTAGCGTTCTTCATTACCAGAGGTTTCCGTGTGGCCAAACCCTTTCCTTTTCTGAAAACCCACCACCCATGCCTGCAGCCCTGAAGAGAGTCGTCCTGGTTTCTTTCCTGGCTGGATGGGAGCCCAGCAAGCTCCTTCAGAAAAATGAGCATTTTTACAGCCCTTGCACTTTGCCTAATGAGCTGATTTTCCATAAAAAGCCCTAATTATACTTCTCAGAGGCTGATCAATGGGAGACTTAATCTGAGGCCCCCACCCTGGTGCCGGCTGGAGGGTCAGAAGTGAGAGGTTGGGTAAGGGAGAAAGGGGTCCCTGGCAAGTCATCCAGCTCCTCAGGTGGAGGTGCAGGTCCTTGTCACACCAGAGCTGGCCCTCCAGAGTGAGGGATGTCCCGTTCACAGCTCTGAATGGCAACGGCAGGGGAGGGGGCAAAGGGACAAATTCTCCTGGGGATTGAAGCCGGAAGTTGAGGCCAACGAGCCCTCAGCCCACTAAGGTGTTCCCTTTCAGGCACCTGTTCACCCAGTGGCCTTAGGCAGGAATGCTCTCGGGCCCTCTGTCTCCTTCTGTAGGCCAGGAAGGTTCCCTTGCTGCGCAAGGTCACTGTGAGCCTGTAGGCTGTGCAGCCCTCGGCACTCCATGGATGCCCATGGCGCCGGCCGGGGTGGGGGGCAGAGAGGGGGCCCCCAAAGCCACAGCCCCCTCCTGGCTCCTGGACCTTGTGTGACAGGGAAGAGTTTCCCTGCAGGTGTAACTAAGTTGTTATAGATGTCATGGGAAGTAGAAGAGGGAGGCGGGAAGGTCAGAGCAGAGCAAGGCGTGGAGGTGGAGCAGAGGTTGCGGTGATGTGGCCACAGCTGAGGAACGTGGGCGTCTTAGAAGCCGGGAAAGGCAAAGAACAGATTCTCCCCCGGAGCCTCCAGAAGGACCCCGCCTGCTGACACCTTGAGTTGAGCCCATGCGAGGCCCAGTTCAGACTGCTGACCTCCAGATCCGTCGGACGGCAAGCGTGTGGAGTGGGGCGGCGGTGGCCGTGGATGCAGCCGTGGATTCGCAAGGGTCCTGGCGCGGCGGGGGGCTCCGGGTCCTCGCTGGGCCGCTGCTCCCTGGGCCTGGGCCGCTGTCTTCTCTCTCTTTGTACCAAATTGAAGTAAAACTCACATGACATAAATCTAAGCCTCTTAACGCATACAGTTCAGTAGCATTTAGCAGGTTCTCCGTGCTGTGCGCCCACCACCTCTGTCTGGTTCCAGAACATTCTCACACCCGATAGGAAACCCCATCCCTCATAAGCACCCACGCCCCTCCCCTGTGCCTCCCCCTGGATCCGGCACTCAGCTTTCTGGATGGGCCTGATGGAGACATTTCGTATAAAGGGCATCGCACGCCGCGCAGCCTCCTGTGACCTGCTCCCTTCCCTGGGCGTCGTGGTTTCAAGGGTCTTCCGGGCTGTGGCGCAGGATAGAGACCGACCCCATGTGGGGTTTCCAGCCATCAGTGGATGGACGTTGGGTTGCTTCTGCCCTTTGGCAATTGTGAATCCCGCTGCAGTGAACATTCGTGTTTGTTTAGATACCTGAGCTTCCGTTCCTTTGGGTTGCCTTCTGACATTTTGATTATTTTCTGCCCAAAGCATACCCGTGAATCCCCGGTGTTCTGGACGCACCCGGGAGCCAGAGCCTGGGTCCCGTCCCCGTGTCCACGGCACATGATGGTTGCTCGCCTCGCCTGGGTGGCTGTCTCCTAGAGGGCGGCTCAGAGAGGGGGGCTGCCAGGCCGCCAGCGGGGAGCGGCTACTGTGAGTGGCCGTGGGGTCTCCCCCAGCCCAGTGCCTCCTGCTTGTTGTCGCCCCAAAACTCTGCTGCTGTGTGCCTGGGGGGTCCTCACGCTTGGTCTTTTCCTCCAGTCTGGGACACCCCAGCCCCATTTCAGGGGGGTGGGGCTGCGGGCAGGCTGCAAGGTGGGTGGGTGGGGCAGGGGCAGGGGTGGGAGAGATGGGACGGCCCCTAGCCCCCAGCGGATGGAACGTCCTTTTTCAATTTGAAGTGAATTCTCAGAATGTCAGATGTACCCGGATCCAAATCTGAGTCGAGGAAAGCGTTCTGGAACTGAAGAGAAACGCTCCTTGTCTTGTTGCCGGCTGCAGAGGACCTGCTCTTGGGTCTTCCTGGGCGCAGGGGGATGGGGAGTGAGCCTCCGCCCCCAGATGCTCCTGTGGGTGACAGACAAGGGGCAAAGCCGCCTTGGTAGGAGGTGAGCCTTGCTGTCTGATGGGGTCTCCCGTCTTCGTCCTGAGGCGAGAGTCTCGTGGGAGGGTGGGAGATCCGGTGCTCTCGGCGTTTCTAGGGAAGAGAGGCGTGATTTCCCTCAATCCTCAAAGGGCCCTCCCCAAGTGAAGGTCTTGTCCTGCGGTGAAGCCCCAGCCGCTCCTCGAGGCGTCCTGTGTTTGCGGACACCAGCTGTGGCTCACAGTCCCCAGCTCTCTCCATGGGCCCCCTCCCTGCCGACGTCCCTTTCCCATCTGGTGCCACCTGGTTAATTCCGGGGAATTGGACTGTTCATGAGAGGTTTGGACGGAAAGTGGCCGTTTTCATGTGCTTACTAGCTCATTCTGCCAGCAAGATGGGTTTAATTGTCCCACCTGGTGACTTCAAGCGTCTGGCCACTTGTCGTCGGTGGAGAGCCCGTATTCCTCTTCCTTCCCTGATGATGGTGGGGCCGGCATCGTTGGCCACAGGGGAGAAACTGGAAGACATGAGATCCCTTCCGGGAGGGGCTCGGACCGTTGCGGGCCGGTGGGCGGCATGGTTGTGTCTGGCCTCCCCCGGCGTGTCCTGGCCGCACAAGGCGGCTCTGCCCAGCTGGTGCCTGTCCCACTTGCCCGGTCAGGTGACCGCTCAGGGGCGGACGGCGTCTGTGTTAAGCGCAGAGACCCAACCTGGCTTGGTTGCCCCCTCGCTCCCACGGCCTCGGCTGTTCGCTCTCCCCACCTCTGCTGGGGCCACTGCGTAGGTCTCTGGGCTTCGGCAGAACGAGCCGTGTCCGCTGGTGTGTGCACGTGCGTGTGCCTGGCATGTTCGCTGTGACTCTTTCCTCGCACGCCCGTTTCTGCCTCCTGGTATCTGTACGTCAGCGTGCCAGCAGCTGAATCTGAACACAGACCTCATGCCCGCTGGGGCAACAGGCACCCAGAGTGTCCCAGATCCTCCCTGGGGGCTCTGTTGAAGGTTCTAGAAGGGAGGGCACTCCTTGTGCTGCAGGTGGGGGTGGGAGGGAGGGTGTGTGGCCGTCCTGCCTGGGAAGTGTTGGAGGAGAGGGTGTGGGCAGCGGGGAGGGAGGGACCTGGTTTAAAGATCCCGGAGCTGGTGTGGCTGCCAGGCTGCTGTCACTGGGGGGCAGTGGGGGGGTGCTTTGAAGAGTGAAGGGGCCTGTGTTGTGTGGGCTGGTGTGGGGAGCACACGTGGGTGTGGCTCTGCTTGGCCCATCTGCTCGACCCTGGCCCGGCAGGTGTGCGGATGTGAGGGACACAGAACCTGCCTCAGAGAAGGAGGGGCCCCCGGGGCAGGGCCTACCCCAGAGAGGACAGGGTGGCAACAGTGTCCGTGGGTGCCTTCTCCATTCACCTGACAACGTGACTCCAGCTCTTCCTGCTTCTGAGCACATCCCTCGTGGGAAGGAATGTCGTGTGGTTCCATCCAGCCTCCCACCCCCACTTGGTGACCATGACCCACTCCCAGGGAGGAGGGGTGGCCGTGGGGTGGAGGGGAGAACCAGACACTGACCTGGGGGCACGAAGGTCATGTTTTGTCCGCGCTGGCCACCAGGACAGAGCTCCCGAGTGGCAGCCCTGAGGCTTTGAACCTTTCCCGCTGTCCAGGGCCTACATTGTCCTTCCCCGGGACACCCGAGTGTCCTGCCCGTGAGCCACGGCCGCTGTCTGTGAATGGGGTCATTATCAGGACTGCGTGGGCGACCCGGGCAGCGTGCTTAGCCTGGGGCCTGGCAGGCGAGTGCCTGGCACATGGTGGCCAGCTGACTTTCGGTGAGTCTGCACCACGGACTACGGGAGGGGCCCCCTCCTCACGTCCTTCACCCACCGCTGAGCCGAACTCCTAAGGAACAGTCTCCTCCGCTTCTCTCTGCCACCTCCACTGTGGGCACCAGAGCTGGAAAGACACATATTTGTTGAAAAATGTATTAACTGGCCGTTTTGTGCCGGGGCAGCGGGGAGCTAATTCATGCTGGAGACGGTCAGGAGGAGCAGAAGGGCTGCCCGGCGGGAGGGCCGAGAACGGCCAACCGGAGCTTCCACGGCCGGGCAGCGTCTTTACAAAGACTGAGTGCAGCTGATTGCCTGTCCCTGCTCCCATCCCTGCTCTGCAGGGTCAGGCGGCCCTGGCCGCTCTCACGGTCTTATTGCCCCCTCCCCCAACTCGCTCCCCTCCCCCGCCCTCCAGCCCGTTCATGCAACCAGTCAGCTCTCCATCCATCCATCTGTCCCTCTACCTCCCCGTCCATCCACCCATCTGTCCATCTGTCTATCCATCGATCTGTCATCTCTACACTTATCCATCCTTCTACCCACCCATCTGTGCTTCCGTTCTTCCTTCCACCCACCCATCCATCCATCATCTTTCTGCTTACATTTCCACCTATCTGTGTGTCTGTCTATCCTGCCACCTACCTACCGCCCACCCGTCTATCTACATATCTATCCATCTGTCCATCCATCCACTTATCCGTCCTTCCACCCACCCTTCTGTCCTTCCATCCATCCTCCCTCTGCCTGTGTCACACGAATGTGGGCCGGTCTCCATGTGGTGCTGGGAAGCTCACAGCCTCTGGCTCCATTAAGGTCTGGCAGTGACAGTGTGAGGCCCCAAGTGCTCCCCAGCGCAGCCCAGGCACTCAGCTGGGTATCATGCTGGGGGCGGGGCGGACGAAGGAGCAACCCCGCTGACCTGGGTGGTGGCGGGATGCCGGGTCAGTGTGCTGCTCCTGAGCCTTTATGTCCTCTTTGGTAAAGTGGGGTCACGGTTGAAACTCCCTCCCCAGGCTGTTGTGAGGATTCAGGGAATCTCCACAAAGTTCCCAGCACAGGCCCTGACGCACAGTAGGGAGGGGCCGCCTCATTGTGCCTCATTTTCCTCTTCTGCAAACGGGGCTCTGCCAGCTCCCACCTGGAGGGCTGAGTGGGCTGAAGCAGGTCGTGCGTGCGTGAGTTTCCCGCTTCCCGATTGATGGAGGACGTGTGGGCTCTGCCTGTGGACGAGCTCCGTGGGCCGTGCCTGTGGACGAGCTCCGTGGGCCGTTCCTGTGGACGAGCTCCGTGGTGCCCAAGCCTCAGGGAGCCCAGGGTCACCGCTCTGCTTGAGGTGCTCATAGGAGACGTCAGGGGACAACGTGCATCCAAGCGCGAGCATCTGCTCCAATTTGTGGCTCACGAGCGTCACACCAGCCCCCCCGGGCCTTCTTGGGGTCACTCGGGTGCCCAAGTTCGGAATCATGACGGGGGAGATGTCACCGGTGCCCACATTGGCCTGTCCTTGCTGACAGATGTCCCTGGTGCCCAGACAAGAGAATCGCTGCCCAATGAAAACTCCAGGAATGTGAGCTGCCTCCCGGGCCGAGGACCTGTCTGCGCCAGGCAGTGAGATGGAAAACGAGGGGAGGCTGGGGCCTGGCACATTTGCCGTGACCCTTGCAGACTCATGAAGCCCCTGGGGCTGAATTTCAGACCCTTCGCTTGGCTCCCACAGCCCAGCCTCCACAGCCCAGCACCTTCATGCTGGAAGAGCCCTTCATTCCTCCTTCGACGTATGGGGAAACTGAGGCCCAGAGAGCTTCTCTTTCCCACAGTCCTTTATCTAAGGAAGTCAGTGGTCATCTGTTCTTGTTCATTCATTCATTCATTCATTCATTCATTCTGTTCGTGCCTGGTGATGTCTGTCCCCAGGCCAGGTGCTGGGGTGCAGCCAGAACCGGCCCCCGTCAGGTAGGGAGATGGACACAGGACCCCGGTCACAGGCAGGTGGACATGTTGCAGTGGGACGCGGGGCAGGGCGAGGTGAGTGGGGAATATGACCCCAGCCCCAGGGGCACAGGTGAAGGGCCAGCCAGCGACACTCGGGTCCGGGCTGCTGGTGTGATCTTCAGCAGGGGCCTTAGCCCTGGGCCTGCTTCCCGGCCTCTGAAAGGGAGGCCCCCATCAATTGATGGTTGGAGCCCATGGTAAGGGCCCAGGGCTGGAGCAGCCCTGTGTGGTGGTTCTCTGGTGAGGCCAGAGGATGCTTTTGAAGGCGGGCCCTGGGTGGGCAGGTGTGGGCTGAACGTGGCTTTAAGAATATGTGCACCCGAACCTATGAATGGGGGCTCACTGGGGAAAACCCTGTGGGCCTTAATGTAAGGGCAAGTGTCCTTTAAGAGACACAGGGAGGAGAGACACGGGCAGAGGAGGGGCTGTGTGACCACAGAGGCAGAGGCTGGAGGCACATAGTCAGAGCCCAGGGACACTGCTGGGGCCCCGAGGAGCTGGGAGGGGCACGAGTGCCCCCTCCCTAGAGCCTTGCATTGCCCTGCTCACACTTCGATTAGGACTTCTGGTCTCTGGCACTGAGAGCATGAATTTCTGCCGGTTTAAGCCACGCAATTGGTGGTACTTTTTATCGGTGGCCCCAGGACCCTAGCACAGTGCATGTGGCCGGGCACCAGGCTCCGGGACAGGGGCCAGGTGGGGAACCCCAGCCTCCAGCATGTCTGCTGGGTGGGGGTGTGATGCTGCACTTCCCAGAAGCCAGTCGACGTCCCCACGAGCCCCAGCTCCGTCCTCATGCAGCCCCTGCCACGGAGACCTGCCTGCAGGGGGGGCTTGGGGTTCAGAGACCCCCGCTGGTCAGCCGGGATGGGAGGGTGGGCCTCCAGGGACAGTGGCTCCTCCTCTGGGTGTGCCCTGTCCCCAGAGCATTCGATGGGGGCAGTGAGCATGTCCACACGTACTGGGTCCAGAGTCCTCTCAACTCCTGTCCTGCCCCCTGGGGAGTGAAGATCGCTTCACTCTGTGATAAGCGAAACAATAACAGCCTGCTTCTTCGGCAAGTATCACCATTAAAAATTGATCCGGGCAGCTGTGCAACAGTATCCGCTCATTTTCAGAGACGGAGCAGAACGCATTGTCATGCGGCGGGATTTCTACACGTGCAGAAGGGCCGTGAGGTCGTTCAGCGTGCCCACGGAGCACAGCGTGGCGTCCTGGCTCGGCGGCGATGTTGGGGCTGCGGCCTGGGGGTGCCTGTCGTTAACAGTCTGTGGCCTGAGGTCAGCCGTGCTCTCTCCAGGCCCGAGCTCGGCTCCCAATGGTGGGGATGGCCCCGGGCCAAACAAACGCATCAGAACCCGGGAAGGTTCACCGTTGTTTGCGAAAGGTTTCCAGGTGCTTTGAGCACGTCCAGTTACGTGCAAGCCCAGCGCTCTCAGAAGCTCGAGGCCCGCGCCTCTGCTCCCTGGCAGGGGGCCTCTAATAGCCAAGGGACCGTCCGCCACGTGTCACCAGGCTGCCCTTCTCGCTGCGGTTCTCACCTGTCCCATCCCTCCTCGGGACCGGCTGCTTCTGTGAGTCGGGATGGACCAGGTTCTGTGGCGGCAAGCGATAGCCCCCGTGTCCCAGTGCCTTGTTCCTGCCGCTCCAGGTCACCTGCTCCCAGAGCTGGGCTGGAACAGAGTGGCCGTCGCGGTGGGTGGGGGGACACGGCAGCGCGTGTGCTGGCCCCTGCAGACTCTTGCCAGTCAGCGAAGCCAGGATGCTCGGTGACAGCAATTCAGCCTGTCGAGCAGCTCGATGCTGCTTGTCCCTGGGAGTGGGGGCTGCTGCTGTCCCCCCTTCACAGAGGAGGAAACCGAGGCCCAGAGGCTGAGGGGCTTGCTGGAGGTTACGTGACGAGGGTGTGGTGGAGCTGAGTCCGGCGCCTGCCCTCATCGGGCAGAACCGCGCTCCTGCCACCCGTCCCCCCACCACGTGGCCTCCCTTTTGGCCAACGTGCAGGAGAGAGAGGGGTCTTGGAACTGACCGTCTTCCCTTGACCTTCCTAGTTCCTGTTCGTTCTGATCTGTTCCTCTTCTATTTTTATTTGTTTATTTAACTTTTCATGATTTCGGACACCCCCAAGCCTGCCAGCCAGTGCAGGAACTAGAACATTCCAGCTCACTCCCGACCTGGCCCTGCTCCCGTGCTCACCACCTGCTTGCTTCCGTCGAGTTAGGCTTACGGAATCTCACGTGCGGTTCTGTCTAGTCATCGGTGCTTTGGACCTTCAATCAAGAGAATCAGTCAGGTTGACTCTGGGGCCTCGCTGTTTCTCTCACTGTCCCGTGACGCGTCAGGCCACGGTGTGTGGCTCTGGGTCCTGGGCAGCACCCCCCAACCCCCCCGCTCTGGTGCCCATCTCTTGCGCGTAGCTTCCCATGGGTCAGCGCTCCGAATGCCCATTTCCACCAGGGGGGCCCACTTTGCAGAGGAGGACGTGGAGGCCCTGAGGGGGAGCCTCTGGCCCTGGTCTCGCAGCTGGTCCGCGGTGCTGCTGGGTCTCCACCCCAAGGCCCTCAGGTGGGAGTCAGCAGGGAGTCGGGGTCCCGGGGCCTGGCCCCGGCACTGACTCGGCCCTTCCAGCCTCGGTTCCTGGCGGGACTGACCCTGGGGGCACTTTGGGGTCACTGGTGGGAGACCTGGACAGGCTTGCACCCCGACCCAGCACTGGAGGCTCTGGCCCTCCCTGATGCCGAGCTGCTCAGGGCAGAGGCGCCTTGCTGGCTTTGTCTCTGGTCCCCAGTGGGGTTGGTGGCTGCAAAAAGCTGTGTTTGGTGCCATTTGGTGAATTCCTGTCTTGGACCCTCCCCTCCTTGAGCATTCCCGGGGCGCTGGACGTCACCGCAGGGTGGGAATCTGGCCGACAGTGCTGGAGCAGGGGTGGGATGGTGTCCAGCTGCGGCCCCTCCCGGGAGGGCAGCACCGAGGCGCTAGTGGTCTCATGAAAGCTGACGCCTGGAGCCCACCCTGAGACGTGGCTGGGCCCTCGGCCCGACGGACTCCAAGTGGGGCAATGGCCCGCCTGGACCCCTGGCCCACGCCCAGTCCCCCACCCAGGGCCACCTTCAGACTTAGGGTTGGCGCCCCCCGGGAGGGTTGATGCCCCGTTCTGCTCCGCAGTGGCCACGCCGGACCCCGTGCTGTGCGGTGGGAGGGCTGCAGTCTGTCCTTGTCCTCACTTGGGCCCAGGGCTGGCCACCCCCAGGACACTGCTGCCTGCAGCAACCCCCTGTCCCCACCTGTCACCACTGTGTGCTGCCTTCCTGAGGCCCAGGCTCTGGGGGGACAAGTCCGAGGGTGGGGCGTCAGAGCGACAGGGTAGGGGGCAGGGGGGGCACTCAGATGTCACGGTCAGTACATCTTGCAGAGGAGGCGATGTTGGATCCTGCTGAGCCCCCAAGGGGGGAGCAGTGACAGGTCTGGGGCCCCGGAGGCCTCGGTAGAGGCTCTGGGAGGGAATGCACTTGGCATCCTGTGGGATGGAGAGGGGCCAGGGACAGTGGAAGAGACCATGTGGGGAGGGATGGGCAGGGCAGGGGGGTCTCCATGTCTCTCTGAGTGTGAGGGGGAGCTCTGGGGGATTTCAGCGGGGCTGTGATACCTCCCGTGCCCTAGTGGACATGGCCAGAGCAATCCGTTCATGCAGGGCCACATCAGGCCACGGGGATTTCCTGCCTCCCCCGGGCACGGGGTGGGGGGGTAGGGGGTGAGGGGAGGGAACAGCAGAGTGGCCGCAGGGGCTGGGCCCTGCTGCTCGCGGGAGGATGGCCCTGCTGACCCACTGGCCTTTCCGCTCCTCTGCTGCCGTTCCGAGAAGTGGGCCGGAAAATCAAAAATACGTTGGGCTTCTCGGCTGCTGAGAAGTGGCATGGGGCTCCAGGCGCCTCCCTCCCTGCAGCTGGGGGCCGGGCCAACTATTCTTTCTCGACCCTGAGGTCAGAGTGTCTTCCTCCGCCTGGCTAGGGTTTTGGAAGCAAGGGCAGAAGCAGCCCGGCTGGGATCTGGGGATCCTTTGGGCTTTCTCTCCGGGGGAGGCAGTACCTGCCACCTCTCCGGGTGGCCTTGGAGCCGGCCAGCCCTCTCCCCTCCCCCACACGTCTGCTGGGCCTGCCTCGGCGTGGCTTCACCTTGGTGTCCCTCCCCTCCGAGCCCCCACCTCACAGAGGCACAGAGACCCTCCTGCCTCTGTGGGGACTTTGGTTTAAGATCCTGGTGGTCATGGGGCACCTGGCTGGCTCAGTCGGTTCAGCGTCCGACTCTCGGTTTCAGCTCAGGTCATGTCTCAGGGTCGTGGGATCGAGCCCCATGTCGGGCTCTGCGCGCAGTGAGGAACCTCTCTCTCTCTCTCTCTCCCTCTGCATCCCTGCCCCCTCCAACCCCACTCGCTTGCGCTTTCTCTCAAATAAATAAATCTTTAAAAAATAAACACAAGATCCTTGTGGTCAGCGCCTGGGCTGGCCCACCTGTCACTGCTCCTTGGCTACGGCCCCATCGGCCTCCTGCCCCGGCCCGTCATGCCTCCTCTGGCCTCCGTCCCAGCCACACGGAAGCTGCACATCCCCGCGTGTGCAGGCGTGTTCATCTGCCCCAGGCTGCGTCCTCCAGCCCCCAGCTCATGACCACGTCCACCGTCCCCCCTGGCCTCCATTGCCCTACATGCCAGGCCCTCTGGGAACCATGCCCACGCTGCATCTTACGCAGTGTCACAAAACGCCTGTGCCACGGGGTGGGGGGGTTGATCCCCATTTTACAGACGAGTTAACTGAGGCCGGGGGCTCAGATCCTTTGGCAAGCTCTGGGGCTGGGAAACTGTGGCCAATTTCCAACCCTCATCTGATACGAGGCTGGAACTCTGCGCTCAGCATCGGGCTCTGCTCTCCAAGTCGGCTCCCCCGCCACCTCCCGCGAGAAGCCCGCCTGATTTCCCCAGGCCAGGACTGCCCTTCTGCCCGAGCCTTTCCTCCTGCTCCCTGTGCCCTTCAGCCCTGTGTGGACTTCATGCGGGCTGTGGGTCGCCCTCCTCTCCAACACAGGGTGTAGCCTGAGCTGGGTGCGGGCGTGGGTGGGGTGCACTCGCTGGCGCTGCCGCATGACGCGATGGCCCGTCCACACGGGGTGGGGTGACGGGCTGAGAAAAGAAACGAGATCTGTTGGCTTGTTTTGACAGTCGGGGCTGTTTAGCAGGAGAGCCGTTTTTAATAAGGAAACCCTGGTGCTTCAAGGCCTCCCAGCCAATTAGCAGGCGGCACCCAGGTGACTCTCTCAATAATTAAACGGGCCTGTCGGGTCCTCCAGGCCGCCGTTCTTGATGTGCCTTTCAAGTTTGCCCAGCTGCCGGTTCCCTTGCAGACTGGTGCCAACGGGGCTGTTGCCCCCTCCCCCGTCCCCCCCCATGCTGACCGCTTCCTTCTCACCTGCCCCTGGGCACACCTGGGCACACCTGAGGAGATGGGACTGATCCTGATGGTGTCCTGGTGCCGGGCCCTCCCACAGCCCCACCGCACTTCATCCTGAGGCCGGTTTCAGAATGGGAAACTGAGGTCCGGCCAGAGAAATGAGCTGCCCCAGGAACCCTCCAGCGCTATTGTTCCCCCACCTGTGGGACTAGGTGGCCAGCACTGAAGTTCCCACGTTCCAGGAGACTCCCTAGTCCCAGGTAGACCAGACGGCGCCGTCCCTTGTAGGGCAGTGCTGGGTGCTGGGGACCCCCAGGCCTGTGGGGCCCAGTCTGCTCTCTGGGGGCCTTGGGCCCATCTCACCCTCCAGGATGGGAACCCAGGGTACTGGTCCCCACCCATCTCTTGGACACACCAGGCGGCCAAGGAGGACCCGAGCCATCCATGACCCTGCCCTTGAACATGGACCTTGGAGGTCACTTGCAGGGAGCGTTCTGTGAGTCAGAATTCCAACTTACTTCTGGAACACGCGAAGTGAAAGATGAAGTTAGGATGTGTCTCAGACCCTGGATCCCTTTCATCTGAATGTCCGCAGAACGTGGGAAAATGAACACTGTGTCCTAGATTCTCTGGATGGTGCTGAGTGATCTTGGATACCCACATCGGAGCCAAGCACTGACCCGAAGTGTTCTTCCTTTCCAGAGTATGAACTTTTGTTTCCAGGGAATGTTCTTTCTTCTGAGGCATGGGGAGAAAGAGCTCTGTGGGGTGGGTTGGAGACCCCCATGGGGGTGCTGACTCTGTGTCCCCTGGGGGCGGGCCTGCCCTCGGGGGCTGGCTCCAGGAGTCAGCACCTGGAGCTGTCATTCAGGAGGCCGTGGGGACCTTGAGGACTGCCTGTGTCTGAGCTCTGGACTGGGCAGGTGGGCTCTTGGGGTGGGCCACCCAGCAGGGAGGGAGGGCGACCCACGCTGTCATTTACAGGACACTTGCTGGGTCAAAGGACCTGAGTTTAGAGACTCACTGCATTATCTCATTTAATCTCAAGTGACTACCACTGACATGCTACAGTTGGGGAAACTGAGGCAGAGAGGGAGCATGCCCTGTTCAGGGCCACGTAGTGAGTCTGGATTCGAACCCAGATCTTAGTTCTTAGCTCTCCCCACAGGGCCTCCCCTAAAATGAAGGTGACAGAGGTTGTGGGGTCTCTGTTTTGGCTTCTGGCCGGTGCTCGATTTCCAGCGTGTGGGGGTGCTCAAGCGGGGAGCAGCAGTCTGGGTCCTGGGCGGGGCCATCTGCAGACACAGCTCAGGGATGAGATACACACCTGCCATGCTCCCGGGGGCTTCCTGCTCTGGAGTGAAGGAACCCCCAGGGAAATGGCCCCAGGAGCCCACTGCTCAGGGCGTTCCAAGAAAGCACACCCTAACCATTCCCCATATAGCTGAGCTCTTGGAGTCTGTCCTGCGTGGACCCGAGATTGCCACCTTCAGCTCCAGGACCCCCAGAGCGTCTGGTCTGCCTCCTTCCAGGCCATGCATCCTTCCTCCGTGTACCTGTAAGCACAGTTGCCCAGGTGGGCACTTTTCAGAAGCCATAGTTTTTTAGCAGATTCTCAAAGAAGTGCTGAGGATGAAGACCAGAGCCTGATTTATCAATCCCAGAGCTTCTCCCTGAAGCAATGACCAACGGCAGACCCAAAGGGGCAGCTCAGAGCAGGTGCCCGGTAAATACCAGTGAATGAGTGAAGGAGAACGCACGAGTGATTTGGAACTAGGAGTTGGGCTCTCATCTGTTGTTTGTGCAGGGGTTTAGGCTCGGACACCCTCTCAGGGTGCCCTGTTTTCAGGTCCCCTTCCTCTAGCTGGTGACTCCTCGTTCCCCCAATCGTCCTGTGCAGCTAGGCCGTGCTGGCCTCAGCCACTGGATGCTGAAATAGTCCTTGTGGGGGGAGGTGGGATTTGGGGGGGCTCCTTCAGGAGCAGTGGTGCAGACCTCTCTCTCGCTGCCTCCAGGGGGAGGGGGTACTGGGGAAGCTTGGTGGGGAGGGGGCTGGATATTGCCTGACGTGTCTCTGCTTCCGGCCCAGGCATCCCCTTCATTCCCTTGGCGGTCCGAGTGGGAAACTTGGCTTCCCAGAAGCTGGGCTCAAGGAAATGCGTGCTCAGGAAGGGTCTGATGGGACAGGAGGAGCCCATCCTGCTGGGGGGGGACCCGGGGGACCTGCTCTGGTGTTTAACCCACGATCATTTCTGTGCAGACCATTGTGCTGTGCATCCTTCTCATTCCCTCCTCTTAAAGAGCAGATTAACTCCACTGTTAACGTCGGCATGTCTGGTGAAGCCTTGGGGGGGGGAAATTGGGGGGTAGATGCGGCACGGCAGGGGGGGTCTGGATGATTAGCGGTACCTGAGACAGAAGGATGGAGCCAGTCCTTGCTGCAGCGTGACCCCTCGGGCTTTAAGATCCAGTGGGAACGCAGCCCCATACGGTGCCCTCTGTGCAAATGGGTGTCCCCAGTGTTAAACCAGGGTCAGTGTTGTAAAGTCTCAACTCAGGGGTGACTTGAATACGTCTGCGGGGGTTCTCAGAACCTCTTCTTGAAGATGCTTTCCTGTATCTAATTCAGGGCTGCCATTTGTTGTTGTCTTGGGGGTGTGGGGGGAGGAAAGCCTGAGACTGTGTGACATCCATCCGTCTGTCCACCCATCCGTTCCCCAACCCACCCACCCAACCCCTCCCTGAAATCTTGGACACTCCTCCACCCCCCCACCCCACATCTCATTCATGTGTCCATCAACCCACAGATCAACCACTGTTCCACCCACCTGTCCTCCCAGACAGCCATCCGTCATCCACCATGTATCTGTCTGTCCATCCATCTGTCCATGCTATTCTAGTGACAAGCTCCATGCTGGGCAGACGTGGACCCAGGCCGAGAGCATGGTCCGATCTTCCCACATGAGGTGGGGTTGAATGGAATCTTGAAGGGGGCTGGGTCTTGGGGAATGGGGTGGGGCAGGGGACTGGGGGCAGAGTGCACGGGGACAAGGCGGCCCCTGCCCCGTGTGTTCCTGTCTCCTCTTGGGGCCAGCTCCCGGCAGCCAGGCTGGCCACCCCTCCCTCTCCTGCTCTGGCCCACGCTGGCGATCATCTGTCTTTGGCTGTGGCAGAAATGGACTGGGTTTGTGGTTCCATTCTCGAGGGAGCTCGTCGCCCTGAACGAGGATGTTAGGATGCAAGGAGCAGATTCTGTTCTGTGGCATTCTGAGCTGCCCAGCTGACAGAGCGGCACCCCGCCCCACCAGGAACTCTGTCCCCCGCCCCTCTGCAGGTGTTCACCACGTGGGACGTCAGCCTTAGGATTCGACGGTGCCGAGGTCACTGTCACCCTTATCAGGAGCAGTTTGGTTGGGGGAGTGGACACAGGTTCAAGGCCCAGAGAGGAGGTGGCGTGGGAGAGATGGCGGGGGAGACGAATGGACTGCTCCTTGGGCACAAGGCTGAGGAAGGGGCCTGGGATGTGGCATCAGGGGACGGCTTACCCGTGGCGATGACCCAGGAGGGAGGGAACATCCGTGCGGCCATCGAGTGGACACTAAGGAGACTGCCGTGCTCCATCTGGGGCCCCTTGCCCCTGTGGCTCCCTTTCCAAAGGGGAGACAGGTCCTTTGGGAAAGCCACCAGCACTTTTCAGGACATGCTCTGACCCCAAGCCAGGCCTCCGTGGGCTGGTGGGCAGGATGGCAGGACAGTAGCCTTCTCAGAGGCCCTGGCATGTGCCCGGGATGATGGGCAGCCTCCCACATAGCGCACTCGGCCACTGCCCTCGGGCGTGGAGGGTGGTGGGTGCCCCTGGAGCTCCACTGTCCCTGCCAAAATGCCCTCCTGCATCCTGTCCTCCAGGTGGATGGAGCCGGCAGCCCTCTCAGCCAGGGCTAACCACGGGCTGCCCCAGGAGCCCACATCCCCGTTTCTGGAATCCCCCTGAAGAGCAGAGGCAGGAGTGTCTCAGCGGCGAAAGCTTCCTGCTGTCCCTGACCCAGTTCCTTCATTTGCCAGTGGGGCCGGCGGGGGCCTACGGAGAGTGACCTCCAGTGTCCTAGGGTCAAGCTGTGCTCTCCTCACCCTGGACACCTCCACCTGCTGGTTCTGATGCACAAGCCACTGTCGTGCGGACCTGCTTCCTTCCGCGAGAGCAGAGCCCTCCTTTGCAGGGCCGTCGGGGGTCACTTGGGCTGGGCGCCCAGCCAGGCCGAGGAGACCTGCTCACCTCCCTGCCCTCTCTCCACAGGCCCTTTCCCTCGGAGGAGACCACCGAGAATGACGACGATGTGTACCGCAGCCTGGAGGAACTGGCGGAGTGAGGAGCTGGCGGGACCGGGTCGGGATGGGATGGGGACGGGGATGGGGGAGTCGTGGCCCCACTCTGGGCAGAGCTGCCCTGTCCCCCCCAGGGCCTCTCCACGCGGTTGGTGGTGGCATGGGTGCCCCCAGCTTCATGAGAGCTCAGGCGGACGAGTGCTGCTTCACTTCATGCCTCCTTCCGTGTTCTGGAAGGTTCCCCAACTTCTGCTGGGGGTGGAGAGAGCTGGTGTTTCCAGAAGCAGGGGCCTCTGGAGCTCAGGCTACAAGCAGAGGCAGTTTGTGGGTGTCTTGTGGCCCAACAGGGGTGGGTGAGGGGCCGAGACCAGGCCACCTGAGGCCACGGGGGCATCTCCCCCCTTCTCCATGACCCCAGACTCACATCGCTCTGTCTCTGAGGACTCCCCTATTCCATCCTCACGCGGCCCAGGCCTGGCCACCCTCCTGGCTATTTCGCCTCACAGTCCTGGAGCCCCCAGGAACCAATGAGAAGCCTGGGACGGTGGTCCGGCTCTGCGGGGTCAGCGGTGGCCAGGGATGGGGGCCATGCAGCTACTGCTCAGGGAAGGGGCCCGGGCAGCTTCCCTGAGGAGGGGCAGGGGGATGGAGGAGGCAGGGTACCCCATTTCCGCAGGCGAGGAGGCTCGAGCAGTGATGGGCTTGTCCCGGCCCTGGGCCGGTGAGTGGGGGCCCCGGCCCGGCTGGCCCCCTGCCCTTCCCAGCCTCCTGCCAACTGGACCCCTCGCTCCCACTTGACAGCAGACGTGGCTCTGCCCCGGAGAAATGGCCGCTGCTTCTGGGGAGACTTACCGTGCCCCTCGCCTTCATCAGCACAGACTGGGAGTGAGACCCAGTAAGAGCTGGTGCTTCCTGGGCACCCTCCCAGTGTTGAGGCTCCGTGCTTCGTGCCCACCCTCCCATCCAGGGCCGCCTCCAGGGCGTGGGGCCCGGCAAGCATTTTTGCAGGATCCCCGTCAATGTAAACACTCTGAGTCACCAAAACCCAACATGTCAGCACCATGCTGGTGGCCCGATCCCGGGGGAGCCTATGAATGACGCAGCTTGCCGGCCAGTGGGAGCGGCTGCCCCAGCCCACCTTCCTGAGCCTGGACTGGCCCCAGGGCCCTGGGATGACCCTGCTGTGACGGGTGGGGTGCCCTGGGGTACCTGTTGGCCCCGTGCAGGTGCGAGGTCTGGAGAGTGCCCTGAAGGAGACACGTGGGGGCCGGGGTCCACACGAGTCGTGTCTGGGTCCTGGAGCACCCCACCTGCTTGCCCTGACCAGTCCCAGGAATCACAGAGGGACTTGGCTGTCGAGAAAGGGGCCTCGTGTGGTGCGGGCCTGAATGACAGGCTGCTCCCCCCACCCTGCAAAGGGTGGGGAAACTGAGGCTCAGGGGCACAGCTGGAGGGAGGTCTCCCAGGAGGAGGCCCAGCCCATCCACCTTCTCCCCCGCTGCTGACAGCAGTCCCCTCGCTTTCTGAGCTCAGGTTGGAGGTGCCTCTTGTCCTCTCTTCCTGGCATTTCTTGCCTTGAGATCCTTCTCATCTGCCACATCTGGGCTTGGGTATCCCCCACTTAGGAAGCCTCTTGTACCACCCCCCTGACTCCGAAGGGCACCCACAAGCCCGTTTGGCCTTTGGGCTGCCCGAGGGGTGCACCATGATTACGTGGTGAAATGTCTGTGTTCTGTAGACCGGCGGGTTCTGAGGTCAGACCCTGTGTCTTCTTCATGCCCCCCCACCTTCAGCCCCTAGCAGCACGCACCTCACGCACACAGTGTGACAGCAAGTCCCACGCGGTAAGGACAGCGATGGGGGTGGTACTTACAAGAGCCTTTGCAGGGCCCGGCATTGCTGAGACTTCGTCTCCTTATATACACCCGCACCATCTCTTTGTAAGGTCTGCTCTGCGGGGTCCCCATTTCACAGACAAGGAGCTAAGTAAGGCCCAGGGCCCAAGAGCCCCCGTCAGGTGCCGAGAGTGGGGTCCTCAGCTGCCATTTCTCCTAAGTCACCAATGTGAGGCTGAGGGTCTTCTCCCTCCAGAAACGTCCCTCCGTGGTCAGCACAGACCAAGGACTCCAGGAGGACAGGGTCACGCTGGCCTCGTGCAGCCCAGACCGGGCATGAAATTACGTCCTCGGACCAGCCAGGGAGCCTCCCCTCCGCGGCCATGTGGGGATCCCTGCCCCCTCCGGCGGCTGCTGGTGTACGTTTGGGGTTGTGTTCCTGTGCCCTGAGTCCCGCAGCGGCCCTGGGGTGCCCATTCCCCCCATGACCGATGCCCGGAACCGGACACGGGACGTGACTCGGCTCACACGGGGAAGCCAGGCCGGGCTTGCCAGTACTCTTACTCCGTGACATTAACAGCGCGCCTCCTTCGTCCAACGAGTTCCTTATGACTAAGGTTATTGACAACATAAATCATAAATTACAGGGAAGGGGGATGAATTTGAGTCTTTAACTCATGTTTTGGTCCCAGTGGTTCCAGTTTAATAAATTTTTCATGCTTTTTTCCCCCCTTCTCCTTTCACTGAAAAACACAATTTCCTAGCATCTTGTCTCCGTGGGCTTGGGATTGATATTTATCCATTATGGCAATTGACGAGACACAAACGGACCTGCCTTTGCTTACCTGGCCCTGCTGGGGGAGGGGAGGTGGCTGCAAGTCTCCGAGGCTGGAGCTGGGGCACTGGTGTGGATCCCACGGCCGGCGGTGGCAGGGAACAGGCAGTGACATTTCGAGCGCAGCCGGCTCATTCTTTGCCTTGGGCTCTTGGCCAGGCGTCCGAAGTGATGATCACCTTGTGGTTCCGAAGGGCCCTGCCGGTCGCCCAGACCTCAGACACGGAGCAGCTGTTTGAGGTGGTCGGATGCTGGCTCCCCCGCAGGGAAGCTGGTGTGGTTCTCGGGGCTCCGGCGACAGACTGCCACGTGTGAGTGGTACCATGTACGCTTTTCCTTCCGTCGATCACCTATCTGTTCAGGGGCCAGCCAAACACCAACGCTTCCTGTGTGTCGGCTCATGGTCAGGAGCTGGAAACGTAAAGGGGAATGAGACCCACCCCTGCCTCCTAGGACCCCAGGAGGGTGGGGTCACGTGGGTCTCCCAGGGGGGACCTTTTGGAACACCCCTTAGAGGGCATGTTCTTACTGGGGTTGTCTAGAGCCTTTACTGTCCCCAATGTCCCCCAGTGTCCTCAGCCCGCAGGACATCGCTCCACGGCGAAAGCTCCCTTCCGGTCCACCTAGAGCAGGTATCTCGGCCGGGCAGGAGAATCTGTCCATCCTGCTGCTGCCACGTCTTGGGTCCGAAGCAGCAAAGCCTGTCCCGTCGGACGTGGCCTGGGAGTCTGGGCTCTGTCACCTCCTACTTGCATGGTCTTCGGCAAGTTACCCACCTCTGTGCCTCAGTTTCCCTATGTGTAACCCATAGGTGTCAGGATCGGCTTCAGGAAGAGCATCCGTGATATTGCGGGGGGCACAGCGCCTGGTGGGAACACTCTGAGCCCTCAGGCGAGGATGGGGGTGCCTCTCTACCCGTTTCACCAAAACTGGCTTTTTCCCTGGGTTTCCTAATGGCCGTGGCGACGCTGTCCGGCAGGCCACATGCGTGATTGTAGGTTTTCTAGCAGAAACATGAGTAGGTGCAATTAACGGTAAGAATGTATCTTTCTTTAACCCCGTATGTCCAGAGTCAGTACTAGCTCAGTGTGGAGGCCGGCACAACCGATCCCTGATGCGGTAGCTTGCCTTCTCCCCCGTGGCTCAGAGTCCAGTCTGCATGCTTGGCGCTGACAGCTCAGCCCCGTTCACCGGGCCACGTTTGTGTGGCTGGTGGCCCCAGTGTGGGCGGCTCGGGTGTTGGATCCAGAACACGGTTCCAGGAGCTCGTGCGGAGCCCTCCCCACGTTTGAATGGATGATGCTGGACTAACATTATGTTCTCAAGTGCTCTAAGCTCACTTTTGAGATCACTGAATAATGTATAATCGAATAATAGAGCAGCTGGTTGAAAAAATTAACACGAAATATTGCCACTTAAATGACCTATTTCAAGCTCCAGGGGCGCTGTCACTGACCGCGGAGCTGAGAAGAGAGGCACTCGGCTCCCGCTTCCCAGCCTCCTCTACATGCTTCTGCAACGATGTGGGGGGCCGTGCTCTCCGGGTCTTCTCCCGGCATTTGGACACGGCAGCTTTGGGATTTGGAACCTACACCTTTTCTGTGTTTTGGAACTAGGAAGGGATGGAAGGGTTTCTTGCCCCAAATTAGGCCAGGGGGCTCGGGTGGGTCACAGTAACAAGACACCCCAGCTCCACTCAGCCGCCTTGCCTGGGGATGCTGGCAGTGGGAGGCGGGGACGGGGTGCCAAAGCCCACCGTGACGGATGGCGGGCCGTGAAGGGCGGGGCTGTGTGGAAGGTGCTTGGTCCCACAGCTGCGTGGGGAGGCTGCTGTCTAGAAGGGTTGCCGGGAGCTCGGAGAGATCATGGGCACATGGCCTCAGGCTGCTTCTCTGTGGTACGCACCCCCGGACGCTGGGGCTTCGTGACCTGGGCTCTGGCTTTGCTCCATATCATTCCTCGTCCTTTCAAGGGGCCTTGGTTGCCCGGGTGACACCATGCCACTCACTGGGGGTGTGCTGGCGAGTGCCTGCTTATCCGAAGCTGAGTAGCAGCAAAGGCGATGTTCTGTCTTACTCGGGGCACGTCAGGTCCTTCTTTGGGCCTCAGTTTCCCTACCTCTGAAATGAAAGCAGCAACCGACGGAGTGTGGGTCCCTTCGAGCTTGAAGGATCCACGGCTTTATGACCCAGGAGCCTGGTGCTTAGCACTCCCATCACTTCCTTGGGAGTCAGAGTGATTTTCGGGCTTAAACAAATGTGATTGGGGCATGGCAGGGGATATAATTTATCCATAAATGTATAGCTGCATGCTTTATTGAATCGTAAAATGAATTTGCAGCTTTAAACGTGTCATATTAGCATCGTTGGGACAATTTTTTAAGATGTATAAAATGTAGAAGGAGTGTCCCAAGTCGATGCTCCTTCAAGGGTGTGAGGACGTCATCTTGCGGCAGGGGTCCTTCTTGTCCCCAGGGAGGGAGGCGGGTGCACGGGGCGGAGCTGGCCTGCTGCGGGGGCCCCCTTACCGGCAGGGAATGGGGACAGTCACTGCGCCCGACTGTGACCCTCATTCGAGTGACAGCCTATCCCCGCCCCACTGTCCTTGCCCGCCCGCCTCTCCCCGCTGCACCGAAAGCTTGTTTGAAGACTGTCCCGAGTTCACAGATGTTCAAGCCGCTTGCGTGAAAATTCAGTGTTTCATAGACACCTGCACGTGTCGGGACGTCTGTGTTGGGTCGGGAGGGGCCGGGTTTGGGGATGTCTGCTGTTCTCTCCAAAGGATTGCTTTTCCACGGGGGACAAGTTTGGAATCCGACGATGCAGAAACAGCCCCGCTAAAAACAAACAGCAGCCCCCTGCCCTGTGGGACAGGCAGCCCTCCCCAGCCCCCGTGGAGGACCCCAACAGCCGCACAGTCTGAAGGAAGTTGAAGAAAAGCCTCCCAGAGCAGAGACATCGGCAGGCGCCCCCCGGGCCAGCCTGGGAGGCCGCCATCCTCAGGCCCACGGTGGGAGGAAGCTGGCGGAGAGGGGCGGGGGTCCGGGGAGCTCTGGGTGCTGCGCAGGTGTCCCCTTGCCCTGCGGTCTCACTGCTCGAGGGCGCCTCCCAGAACTCAGGCCCTGGCTCTGGGCTGCTAAGGTGGTGACGGCCGGACACCGCCCTGCCACAGCCCTCCTTCGACAAGGCCACCTTCCGTGCGGCTGAGCTGCCTCTCATCTGGCCGTTCAGGTCTCCGTTTGTACGACGAAGAGGGAGTGCCGACAGTGGGCCAGGCATGTGCGGTCCCCAGCCGGGTGTCCTTGGCAGCACGGGGGGGCCCAAACCCTGCAGAGGGTCTCTCCATCCTCATGTGAGCTCCGGGAGGCCCCTCCTGCCATGGGGCCTGGCCCAGGGGAAGGTGTGAAGCCAGAGTCTGTGGAGCACACGCAGGGTCTGTTCCCACGTGGAGCCCTGCAGGTGGGTCCCGGACCTCCCCCTTTGGACCAGAGACTGGCCCTGGGAGGCGAGGGTGGCCGCACACAGGAGCAAAAGAGTGGAACTGCGGTTTGAGCCAGGTCCGTGTGACTCAGCAGGCCGCCTGCCCCGGGCTCTGTGACAGGGTCTACCGCAGACCTCTCCTCACTCCAGAAGCTACCCAGGGGGCATCCACGGGGCGTCAGGCCAGGAGACTGGGAGGGCTTCCTTGGGGGAGGTGTTGCTGCAAGTGCCCTTGGAGGGAGCATAGGACTTGCCAAAGTGTGATTTAGGAACCTTCCCTCACCCCCGCCAGGCTGCTTACTGCCTTATTTTGGGCCAGGGTCCGGGGAGAGTCTGGGTCTCAGCTGCGTCTCTGTGGGTTGCTCAGGAATTCAGGGCTGGCGGTCCTGCCCCCAAAATCACCGTGTCTGTACATGTGGCCCAGTGGTGGGGCAGGCAGCCCTGGAGCCCTGGCCCCTCTCTCCTGCCCCTGTGGTCTAGACCAGCTGCCTTCCAGAGCTGGCTACAGGACAGGCTAGGCAGAGGGCTGTCTGTCCAAACCCTGCCCGGTAACCGAGCTCATAGGGTCTTCTCCTCGTTCTGGTTATGGAGACAGTTGGCCACAGCTGGTGAGACTGGCCGCCCAGCGCTCTGCTCCCCGCAGCTCTGAGATTTCCTGCACTGCCCTCCTGGAACATCTCGGCCCCTTGGGGCACGGGCCTGAGCTGCCCCGGCTGGCCTGGGGCTTGGGTGACCTTGAAACCCTGCTCCCTGACCCCCAGTTTGTTTGTTCCCTGTGCTAGAGTCTGCACAAGGGGCCTCATGAATGAATGCAGAGCAGATGCCCAGTGCCTCTCTGACCTGCTGAATAGTCAGATGTATGCAGGCCAGTAGATACGGCACAGACTTAGGTGAATTTTTATTCTTAATACCTAATTAGACCTAGGTCCTTTCAGGACCAAGGCGGTCACAGCGATTCTGTGGCCTGGTTTAACAGTCTCTGCAGGGTGGGGAGGCCAGTGTGGAAGGGAAGTTTCCAAGATGTGCATATTCATCTTGGTCCCAGAAGGAAGCAGGGACCAGCTGGGCTTGGCCAGGAGAGGTTTCCCTTCTGTCTAATAAGGGCCTCTCTAAATCATTTTCTCCATACTCGCTTCTGGGATGCTATGAGTATAAAGACTAGGTTAATACATACCTGACTCGGTGGTTTAGGGGGACGCCTGGGTGGCTCAGTCACTTAAGCGTCTGCCTTCGGCTCAGGTCATGATCCCAGGGTCCTGGGATGGAGCCCTGTGTCGAGCTCCATGCTCATCAGGGAGTCTGCTTCTCCCTCTCCCTCTGCCACTCTCTGCCGCCCCCCACTTGTGCTTTCTCTTGCACACACTCTCTCTCAAATAAATGATTAAAAATCTTAAAAAGAGAAGTACTGCTTAAAACATGAATACGCATAACATTCTGCGTTTCACCACAAAAAGTCCTGTCATGTACATGGTATGGCTGATTGCTTACAGATCTGCATTGTACAAAACCCAGCCTGGAGGTAACCTCCTCCAGGAAGCCACCCTGGCCTTACTAGGCTGAATGAAGTGCTCCTTCCCTGGAAGATTAAAAAGCACACCAGGACTGTCTTTGTCACCCTGCCACCATAGCCTTCCTGCATTGGTCCCCCACCCCCGAAGCTGAGCTCCCCCTTAAGGGCAGGCAGCTTGACCTGAGCCCTGCACACTGGCACAGAGGACATGCCCGGTAGTAGTGGGGAGGTCCTGAGCCTTTGCTCTTTCCATTCTGAGGAGCCGAGCAGCAGTCCTTGAGTGCCAGGCCCGGTGCCCAGCCCCATCATCTCAGCCTTCACAACAGGTCCTGTCCCCATTTTGCAGTTGAAGAAATTAAGGCTCAGAGAGGGTAGGTGACTTGCCTGTGGTCACACAGCACACTCTACATGACAGTGTAGGGGCTGAACCCCTGAGCCATCTGCGGCTGTGGCCCAGGACATTCCTCTGGGCCTTACCCTTATGACCCAGCCCAGGGGGGTGGGGATGCACTTGTACTGCTTAGAAAGTACCCCAGGAAAAGAGAGAGTTTTGGTAGGGAGCACGGGGCCCGGCGAACTGGGCTCCCTCCGGGAGTCTGGCAGCCATGGTCTCGTCTTGGTGTGCTCCTGCACGGCTTGGCAACCTTGGGTGACTGTCTTGCCCTCTCTGAGCCCTGCTGTAGGAAAAGCAGCCCCTCCCTCCCAGGTTGGGGTGAGGGTCTGCTGAGGCGTGTTCATGTGTCTGTCCCTACGTGAGGCCCCCCAGCCCACAGCTGGCTTCTTCTGGCCCTCGGGGACCCCTCTCTCTGCTGCGCGGCATGGACCGAGGTCAGGAAATGTGCGATCTGGTTTCCAAGTAACAAGTGAACGGTGGTTCAGGGTCTGCCTTCCCAGCATCAGACAGCCCGGGGCCAGAACGCACATCCGCGCCTGTCCATAGTGATCTTTTATGTCAGCCTTAAACACAGGCTCGCCCGAGGGCGAAAGCAGAGAGTTTGTTCGCCTTTGATTTTCCTTAGGCGGTGGGGGCGGGTGGCGGGCCTCTCGGAGCAGCTGACTTTCTGTAACAAAATCGGGGCGGGCAGGCCAGGCTTTGGGGGCCAGGCCGTGGGGTCTGGGGCGGGAGGGAAGGCAGGTTCCTGCCCTCTCTGGGGGGCAGCAGACCATTGTGAGGACGAAAATAATTGTTGGGATTTAGCATCTGTCAGCACGGCTGCCTGCTGGAAAACAGCAGGAGCGAAAGGATGAGCCCGGGGAGAGGGGGATGGGGAAGGAGAGGCGGGGAGGGGGGAGGCAGGAGGGCGGGTCACTGCCCCCCCAGTGGAGCAGTGGTGGGGGCTGGGGAGGCCGGGGCCCCCCGCGTCCGAGGAGGGGAACCGGGTGGGTCTCGCTGGGGCGTGGGTCAGACCCCGGCCCTGGACGCTCACCTGCCCTTTCCCATTTGGTCCGGGATCTCCTCCCACCCACCCCGCCCCGTTCGCAGGGTCCTTGGGCTCGCTCGTGGGCGGCAGGACAGGGCTCGCTCGTGGGCGGCGGGACAGGGCTCGCTCGTTGGTGTGGACCTGGCCTCCGGACTCCCAGCCTCATGTGTTTCAAAACCTAGGCGGTGTTTTATTTATTTATTGAGCGCCGGTCCCTGTGCTGAACGTTGTCCCGCTGAACCTCCCCTCCCTCCCTTGGGGGTAGCAGGCCGCTGCCACTTACTGAGCACCTACTGAATGCCAGGCCTGTGCTGGTCACTTCCATCGTGGCTGATCCTTCCACCCACCTCGCCAGGAGCTTGGGGTTATTTCTACTTCACAGATGGGGCAACTGAGGCATAGGTCCTCCTGCCCAGAGTGACACAGCCAGAAACTGGCAGCACTGAGGTTCCATCTCAGACTCCCCCCTTGACTGCTTCCCCATGGGGTGAGTGGACGAGCAAGTCAAGTTCCTGCCCCTGGTGACCTCGCGTACCCCTGTCTGGCCTGAGGGGGTGGGGACCAGACAGCTCTCGTCCAGTGCTGACCAAGTGCCGTGACATGCACACAGCTTCTGTGTGGCACGGACCACACAGGGTTTTCCGTGACGTGTAGCCTCTGATAAGTTAGAACCTCTCCAAGATGAGTCTCTGTTGGCCCGAGGGGCTGATTGGCAAAGAATCGGGGTGTAATCGGGACAATCTAACACAAAAGCAACACAGAGCAGATGGCATTGCCCTCTGCTGATTCAGAAGGCATTTTCGGATTTTGCAGGACTGTGGGAGGTGGGGCTGGGGTTGGGTCAAGTGCGTCAGGCCCAGATGGGAGGCCCTCTCCCCTATGGGACCGCATGCAGTTCCCGGTTCTGGGTGCCAGGTCATAGCTGGACACCCAGGAGGCTTGTGTCACCGGAGACCAGAGGCCAGGATCCTTGTGCAGGTGGATCTCCCTCCTGGTCAGTGTGCTGCACTCAGGACACTCCGACACTCGGGGGACTCACGCTCCCCTCCCCAAACACAATTGTTGTTTCTTTTTCTTCCCTTCCAACAACCATAGCCGTCACGTGCACTGGACCCAGCGGGTCATGGCATAAACTAATCTGCTTTAACAGATGCCTAAGACGTATCATCTGTCCCCTACCCTGTTCAGGAAACTCACTTTTGGAGACGATGCCTTTGCTAAAAAGCAAGGTGACAGTGGGATGTCCATGCCCATGTTGGCCAGAGGGTCAGAACTATTGGGAACCAGGGCTTGTCGCCCACGCAGATGACACCACTGTATTCTAGAAGCATCTGCGTCTCAGGCATAACTGCTGCCCTGTCCGTCTCCCCGCCTGGACGGTGAGGTGCATGGCATAGGGTGGACGCCACTGTCCAGTTGCTGGCACAGAATCTGTCTGAGGAGAGGTATTGATTTAACCAATCAGGTCTGGTGGGTGTTTTATCCTAGTTGCCGAGCTAAACAAATATGCTTGAATTTACTTTCATAATGTTTTTTGAAGTTTATTCATTTAAGTAACCTCTACACCCAACGTGGGGCTCAAACCCATGACCCCAAGATAAAGAGCCACATGGTCTTCTGATGGAGGCAGCCAGGCGCCCCCATAATTTTGTTTTAATAATAAACCCCCTTTTTTGCCACTGCTTTTATTCCCTCTCTTCTCCCATAATGTGGAACATGCATAAAGTGAAATTCTAGTGCAGCTATTTTGTCATTTCAAATAATATGCACAAACCTGTATTGCTTAGTGCTCATTGGCCTGAATTAAATAACGTTTGGGAGAGTGTTTTCGTAAGTGAAAGAAGGATGAACATAAAAAGCATGGGGGTGTGAGTGGTCTACGGCTGTATGATGAGGACCCAAAGGAGGGGAAACTGAAGCCATTATAGGCAGATGACTGACGATTCGCTTCTTTGGTCTTCAGCGGGCTTTGGGTAACACATTTTGCAGAGCAGAGGGAAGGGACGGTGCCTGCGTTTCTTAGATTTTTCTGTTGCACATTAAGACCCCAGAACACAACTCTTCGTCTCGTGTTTCTGGCTGCCTGTTTTTAGCCACAGCCATGAGTGAATCAGAAGAGGCAAATGGGAAGGGATATGTGACGAGGGATCCCATATGAATGAATGTTCCTTGTCTTTATTGATTTTGAGGAAGGAAACACGCTGAGAGCATGGTAGTGGACATGCGTTGGGGTAACCGCTCTGGTTGTGTTCCCAGGGTTCTAGTCTGTGTGGTCGTGTCCCTTCTGTGAGTACAGGGAGAGGGGGAAGGACTGTGTCATGTCACTCTTACCTGGAGGAACCCCAGTTTCTTCAAGGAGTGCTCACTGTGTGTGGGATTGGAGAGTTTGTAGCCCTTGCCTGAGGGCACTCCCCAGTCCGGGTAGAAAGCTGCAGTCCCTCCAGCTTGAGGTGTCAGAGGAAAGATATTGAGGCTGGTATAGCAGCTAGAAAGTTAGGAGGGAAATGCTGGAAGGGAGGGACCTGAGAACAGGAGCCCCAAGATCTGATAATCTACCAAAATCCCTGGCTGGTCATTAAACCTCATATACACAAGAAAGACCCTGAGGCTTCCAGCAAAAAAAAAAAAAAAAAAAAAAAAAAAAAATCCAGCATCCAAAAGCTAAATTCAGCTGCATGTCAGTTGCTGCTCACTACTGGAAAGACAGAGTTTGAAGTTTAAGTCCAACCAGGTTAACGGTCTGTTAGAACATGTATTCAGTAGAAATAATGGAATCTTTGTATCATTGGTCATGTCTGGTGTTCAATACAAAGTCATCAAACTTGCAACGAAACAGAAAAAAAGTCAAATTCAGAAAAAAATAAACGTCAGTAGGAACCAACCTGGAGATGACTCTGATGTTACAATTAGCAGCTTTTATAAACATGGTCAGGGACTTAGAGGAAAATACGCACCAAATGAATGAACAGATGGGGAGCCTCAGCAGAGAAATAGACATGATAAAGAGGGCCAAGCAGAAATTCTAAAACTGAAAACCACGATAGCTGAAATGAACAAGTCACTGGACCCACTTTAAAAGAAGATACAGGTGGCAGAAGAGGGAGTCACTGACTTAAAGGTCATTCAGCGGAAGGAATATACCCGAAGGAACAGAGAAAAGAAAATGCCAGCAGAGCCTCAGACACATGGGGCCATGCCAAGGGGTCCAACATACGTGTAACTGGAACCCCAGGAGGAGAAGAGAGAGAGAATGGGCAGAGGAAAAAAATGGTCCAACGTAGTGGCCCCAGTCTATCTAAATTCCCAAACTTCTGTGATAAAACTACAAAATATTTTTGAGAGAAATGAAAGACCTCGTAAATAGTGGTGTACATACTATGTTCATGGATTGGAAGATGATATCGTTAAGGTGCCTGGTCTCCCAGCGGGCCTTTTTTTTTTTCCTTTTTGACAAGATTATTGTAAAGTTTCTACAGAAATACAAAGGACGTTAGAATAGCCTTAAATAATCTCATAAAAGAACAAAGCTAGGAACTTAAACCACCTGATTTTAGGACTTTCTATTAAAAAACGAAAGTACTCAAAACAAATTGCTTTTGCCACAGGCATAGGTGAGTAGGTCGACGGAATAGATTATAAAATTCCAAAATAGACCCACACTTCCGTGGGCAGTGGTTTTGGTCAAACGGCTCTAAGCGATCCAGTGGGAGAGACAAAGTTTTCAACCAATTGACCTAAAACTCCTGAGTGTCCCTGAGGAGAAATGAACCTCGATCTCCACCCCACACCATGCACGGAAATCTGAGATGGATCAGAGGCCTGAGCGTAAACACCAAAATTATATAGCTTTTTGAAGGAAAAACAGACAAACCTTGGCACCTGGAAAACAAAGATTTCTTAGACAAGATGCAGCGATTTCTTAGATGGGACACAGGATAGAGTCAGGACACCATAGGAGAAAATGTGATAAGGTAGGCTTTTTTTAAATTAAAAATGAATGTTTTTCAAAAGACACCACTAAGAAAATAAGTAGCCAAAGCCAGAGACTGGGAAAAAATTCACAAAACATACCTGACGAAAAACTTATATCCAGAATATATAAAGAGCTCCATTTCTTTTTCTAATAAGAAAAAGGCAACAAATTTTTAGAAATGGAGGGAAAGTCTTGAGCAGGCCTTTCACAAAGGACGATGCACAAATATCCAGAAGTACACGGAAAATCCTAAACATTATTAGCCAATCGCGGAAATACAAAATAAGAGTGTAGCCATGTGGGCTGAGGAAGGGGGCCGCTGTGCTGGCGGTTGGCTCTCCCTGAACCAGGTGACCTTGAGGCTCCTCTCCAGGCCTACTTTCAGTGATTTTTATTCATTTCATCAGCTCTTAGGATGTTTAACTGTCATGGGCCCCTCACCTTCTTCCCCCAGCCCATCAGAGCAAAGCCGAAGTCTGCCTCCAGACAGTGTGAATGGCCTCAGCTGCCTTTGAGGTGTCTAATTTAGCAGCCCGAAAGCATCCCCGTCTCCCCTCGGTTCCACGCTGTCAGGATTCTCGACAGTGGCTTTGTCACCAGCCTCGCTCTGCTGCACGACAGAAATCGGGGCTGGCTCGCACCTGCCAGAAAGAACCCTTGCTGATACTTGCCTGGACACCCAGTAACGTGGCGGGTGGGGTTTCCGGAGCTGTTTCCTTTGGGGACAGCGTCTGGAGAGGCAGGGGAGGTGACTTGGGTCAGCCCGAGTGACCCACCCAATGGGACGGGCCTCTGAGATGGTGGGTTCCTGCTAGTTCTCTGTTACCCTTGGGGCGCTGCCCTGCACTACGGTGCGGGGCCCCAGGACCGCCATCCAGACAGAAACGGCCATGGGCTCTCTGCCTCCAAGGGTTTGTGAGGTTAGAAAGGATCACTGTTTTTCAAGTACCTAACAGGTGCATTGGCCCAGAAGGGCTCACCGGTGGGCGGTGGTTACCGAGTCCGTGCGCTGGTCTAGCGCGGTGTGACCTGTCCCCTGCCTGTCCCCTGCCAGCTTCTGTTCTGTGGCCAGCATTGGGCGGCTTCCTCACACCTGGAGGGGCACAGAGTAAAGCACCCAATGCGGCGGCCTCCTCTCCTTCCCTGCTCGTCGGCTGCCTGTGGGGGTCTCATCAAGTCGGGAGCTGGCTCACCTACCCCCTGCCTGAGCCCCTCAGAGGGAAGCCCAGATGTGTCACCCCAGTCACACTCAGTCTCACGGGGAGACACCCAGGGTTTTGGGGAGACCCCTTCTGTCTGGCTGCAGAGGCCTTTCCTGAATACAAACTCTCCCTCCCTATCTCAAGTAGATCTGGAATGATCTCTCCCCACCCCCCACCCTCCCAGCCTGTCAGATGACAAGCTGGGTTTGGGATGGCGCCAGAAACCCATTCATAAGAGCTGCTGGGTATCATTTCTGCTCTCTCTGTCCCCTGCTGCCCCCTGGCCCTGAATTCTGGCCAATCGGTGCCGTGGGGCGGGAGGTACTCTGTGGCGTCTCCGTGCCTTCTGGAAATTAACTTTGCCAGGTGCCGCTTTGAGCCTGAGCTCTGAGATGTGTCTGAACCCATGCATGGATGGCTCGGGCCTCCAGGGCGGGCTGGCTCCCGAGTACCACCTGCCCTGAGGATGGGCCCCACAGCAGGCTGCAAAGCTGGTCAGCCCTGGGCGTGGGGCACGGTTGCCCCACTGCATGTGGTTGGATTGGCTCATTTGCTGATGTGAAATATTTGCTGAGCACCTACTGTCTATCGGGAACGGTGCTCAGAAGGGGTTGAGAAGTTGGGTTTTGTCCAGGGAAGAGACAGGCTCATCCACAGACACTTAGAAAATAATGGGAGATACAGCAAGAGGGATGCACTTTGAGAGCACCGGGGGTGGAGGGGGTGGTCCTGGATCACAGACTGGGCTGGGGATCCCTGAGGGCCTCCTGGAGGAGTTGTCCTAGGATCCACATCTGGCAAGGCCGAGGGGACAGCCTGTTGGAGTAGAATCAGAGCATGGTCAGGAGCCGAAACAAGGTTGGTTGGAGTATAAAGTGAGTGGTGATTTCCTTACACTCGTTCTTGAAGCTGCATCACAAGCTCCATGTCCCTCTCTGCTCACTCGGCTTCCTTACCACCTGGTAGGGAAGGCGTCCATGCGTGAGCTCGGCTCCTTGGCCAGCACGCCTCCACTGCAGGCGCCGGCGATGCCCGGGGCGGACCGAGAGCACTCGGGGCTCCAGGTCATGGGCCTGGTGGCGTGAGTCCCCAGCATCACTACAAGGGTGGAGAAGTGGGGGCGTGGTCACAGTAGGTCCTAGAAGTGGAGCAGGCAGAACACGAGGGGATGCCTGGTATAAACACAGGGAGGCCCCAGGAGGCAGGTACGCCAGCCCGTTTTGTGGACCAGAAGCTGGAGGCCGAGCAGGAAGGGCTCACGGTGGTCCCGAGCAGCCCTGCTCCTCCCTGCGAGGCCCCTGGTGCTGTGTCCCCACGCTGGCCCTGGCTGGCCCTGCCTGCCATGCGTCTGACTGGCTTCCCTCCCACGCAGCGAGCATGACCTCGGGGAGGACATCTATGACTGCGTCCCGTGTGAGGACGAGGGGGACGACATCTATGAGGACATTATCAAGGTGGAGGTACGGCAGCCCATGGTAAGCTACCCCTCACTCGCAGCGTGGCCCCCACTCCAAGAGCTCAGAGCCCCCGGGGGGTGGGGGGCGCTCCGTGGCAGAGGGAGCTCCCGAGGCTGCACCCCAGCCCTTCCCGGCCCCTGCGGGCTTCCTGCCCGTCCTCGGGCCCAGGCCTCCCCACGGGATGTTCCGAGGAGCTCGGGGTGTGACACTGCTGCCCTGGGATCCTCCGGGGGGTGTGCCAGATTCCAAGTCCTTCCTGCCTGGGGAGTCTGAAAATAGCGCCTGGCTGCTCAGGCGCACGGAGCGCGCATCATTTTACTCCTTTGTGCGGAGAGCGAGGAGACCGCTGCCGGCTCAATTAGCCAGCTGTGCGTCTTTTATGTGGCGAGGATATTTATTTCCCAGTCGGTGTTGGCTAATAATCTCTCGGACTCCGGTTCGCTGCCGGGTGGGCTGATGGCCAGCAGCTGCCGTGCGGAGGGTGGGGGTCCTGTCGGGCCGGGATGGGGAGGTTGGGGCCCTGGGGGGGCAGGCTACAGCCCCCTGGGTCCCCACGCTCCTAGAGGGTGGCCCAAATGCCACTTGCCAACTGTGGAGGCTTTTTATGTTGTTTGCTTTCCCTGAAGAAAGGGGGGGAGTTTCTCAAGAAGCCAATTTCAGTGTTTTCCTGCGGTGTGGGAGTAACCAGCTGGTGGTGGAGAAACAAAGCTGGGGCGACGGCTCCCCAGCAAGGCCTTTCAGAGGGGCCTTTCCCGGCCTGGTGGCATCTGCCCTCCACTGGCATCTCGCCAGGAGGAGCACAGAGAAACATGGCAGTGGGCTCACAGCCCCCAGACTCTCTCTTCGGGACGGAATGGGTTTCTTGTTTCGCTCCTGAAGCGTCTGAGGGGTCCCCACCATTACCAGGGGCCTCTCTCTGTGACCCCAGGTCTGCCCAGGGCCATTGCTGCCCTTCCCCCAGGCAGCCTTGCAGTGGGGCAACTCTGCCCCTGAGCCTGTCCAGGGGGCCAGTTATGGGGCTGGAAGGCCAAGCCGTTGCCCCACTGACGGAGACCCTCTGCTTTGCCCTCCTGGAGCTGGCCTGAAAGCCCAGCCATCCCTCTGGATTTGGGGCCACCTCACTCCCAAGCCCTTTGAAGTTGAGGGTCCTGCGGGGAAAGCGGGAGCAGTGGATGCAGTGGCCCCGGGCCCTTGTCTGGAGGTCCCCTCGCCTCCAGGCTGGAGACACCCCTGAGAGGCTCCGTCTGTGCCTGGCCTGGTCAGACCCCAGAGTGGGCAGTCCCCAGAGCCTGCTGCTGTCCCTGGTCCTGAAGTGCACAGGGCAGGCCCCGGGCTGTTTGCAGGATCTGCGGGGGCCGTGGGGGAGACAGGCTGGCATCCCGCCTGCCCTGCTCTGCTCAGTGTCCTGACTGCGCTCCGTGCTGCTCACGAGCTGTCCTGTCAGTCTCTCAGCGTGGGCCTCCGGCCCCCTGCCCGTCCTCCAAAATAAAACAGGTTTTACTTCCTCCCCAGTCATGTCCGGGGCTATCTGAACAGTCAAAGTGGAAGGTAGATGGAGACCTTTCCAAAGGAAGATAAAGCCAGAGGACGGCAGGTGCCGCTCTCAGAGCCCACACGTGAGGAAGGGCCGGGTGCCATCCCTCCCCATGCAGCCAGGCTGACACTCGGGCGGGCGGGCCGAGGACTGTGACAGGATCCTGGGGCTGTTGGGTAAATGCAGACAAGCGTCCCTACCTCCCAAGCACAGCCCGGATAATGAGCTGACACTGCTAATTGGTTCTCTCTGTGATTTATTTCTCCACGCTTTCAGATAAGATACATGCAGGTAAGTGGCAGGTGGAGGGAGGCCCGGGTAAAGACAGCCAGCACCGGCTTCCTCCACCTCGCAGAGCGGTCTCAGATCTCTTGGAAAAAGCCTGGGACCCTGTCCGCAGCGAGATGCTGTCAGGCCCCACAGTCTTACACATGGTTTTAGGGGGATCATGGGCCCCCAACATCCCCCCCCCCAAAGCCCTGAAAGCAGCAGTGTAGCGCCCAGGCCACAGGGGGCTTGGGAAGGAGCCCTGGGGGGCCTCCTACCTGACCCTGGCCCCCTGGGTGATGTGCCCCCTCTGACATGTTTCTGTGGAGCCCTTGGCCCCAGCAAACACTTGGGGCATTTCTTAGGGGAGGAGGATGGTGTTAGGGCAGATAGGAGTCCACATGGCATGTCACATGGCCCAGCCCTGTTTTCCCAGAGCCTCACTTAGGGACCCATGTGGCTCGCTCAGACTAAAAGGACGTGAGGAGAGGGTCTAGAAATCCAGAGAGACTCTGAACAGTGGCCCCACCTGCAGCTTCGTCCCCCATCCCTGTGGCCACAGTCTCCTGGTCAGTCCTACCTCTGGCCACGTTCCCCTCGGAGGTGGGGAGCAGGCCCTGCCGCAGTAGCGAGCCCCCGGTGGCCCCTGCCATTGAGCTGGTCCCTCAGGACCCTAAGTAGAGGCCAGGAAACCCTGGGAAAGCCCAGCCCTGCACTAACAGGTCGATGCTGGGTCGGCCCCTCTGTTGGCGGACACGGGTCCTCAGGGAGCTGGTCAGAGCCTTTCCCTGTGCACATAGTAGGCACTTTAAGCATGCCCCCCCGCTGTCTATGCTGGAGGGGCTGGCTCCTGAGGGCCCCACACCGGTCTGGTAAAATTCAGAATAGGGTTGCAGGAGCCCAGATTCTAGAAGCTTCCGTGCTTTTCTCCAAGCTGTTGCCAGTCCTCAGGTTCATGCCACACACACCCCCCAGTGCCTCAGTTTCCTCATCTGCAGAAGTTGGGGGAAGGGTTTGGGCCCCCTTCTGTCTCCTATCCCGGCCCTCCATGTCACCCTGGTGACCCTGCGGCCAGGCCTGGCTCACGTCTTGTGTCTTTCCTTTAGAAAATGGGCATGTCCGAGGATGACAAGAGGAATTGCTGCTTATTGGAGATTCAGGAGACCGAGGCCAAGTACTACCGGACCCTGGAGGACATCGAGAAGGTGGGTGCAGGCCCCCGCCCTCTCCCGGTGCCACTGGTCCCCTGGGGTGTGGCTGCCACCAGGCACCCCCTGCCCTCCACTCCCCATGCAGGCTGCAGGCTCCAGCCCGCCAGTGTCCTTGTGGGCTGTCACCCTCGTCCCCAGTCCCACCCCCAGCCCTCACCCATCAGCCTGTCCCGGGACCGTCCTGAGCTTGTCTCTGCGGCTCCTTCCCGCCTAAGGGGGGCATCAGTATGGCTTCCACTCCTGATTGCACTGGGCTAAAGCTCCTGATGTATACTCTCTGCTGTAGGCTGGGCGCTAGGTTAAGCGCTTTGTGTATACCTTCTCCCCTAAGGCATTCTCTGCCCTCAGCTTCCCACGCTGTAAATTGGGGTGATAGCAATACCACCCCGTAAGTGGCTGTGAATGTCCTGCCGCCGGGACATAGGCCCCATGACATCAGCCTGCGGCACCCCCACGGCAGGCCCTGTGCCCCCCAAATGGATGGTCAGTCCTCTCTCCCTGCTGGCCTCCCGAGCTCCTCGAGGACCACGGATGGGCCTTCTCCTGCCCCCACCCTGCTCTGGCCTCCCGTGGACACTGGCTCAAGGACATTTCCCTGTCACTTGAGAATCCTTGGTGCCAACTGCCTGTGCTTACTGGGTGAAAATCCAACGTTTTTAAGGGAGAACCTCCCCGGCTCTTCTTTGTTTGTAGTGCCATGGTGGGGCTTCTGGGGGGCATCTCTTTGGATGGCAGGTTTAGGGCTGTACTCGGGTCTGAGTTGGGTGGGAAGTGTGGCCCTGTCCCCTTGGGTGATGTGCTCACTTCTCTCGCCTCAGTTTCCTGAAATGTCTCAAATAGCCATTGCAGCACCCACCCTGGGTTGCAGTAGGGTTGAAGTCCAGCCTGTGGGACACCACAGAGCTTTGCCCACGTGGTGGGTGTGGGTGCTTGGCTCCATCATCCCCAGCCCCGCACTCTTCCTTGCTGTAGTCACCCTGCAGAACAAATCCCCCATCTCCCCAGAATGCACGCATTCTCCAGCGACACCGGGCCCTGGTGGTGCTCCAGGCCTGCGTCACCGCCCCAGAGAGCCCCTGGCCCCTGCACCTTGGTGGGGTCATCAGAGCCCCCTCCCCCACTGACGGCTGTGGCCTTGAAGGGGGGTGGCACCCTCTAGGCGAGCTGACAGTGGGGACTTCCCTGTTCCAGAACTACATGACCCCCCTGAGGCTGGTGCTGAGCCCGGCGGACATGACAGCCATCTTCATCAACCTGGAGGTAAGGGTCCCAGCCCGTGGCTCAGCGCCTGCAGCCTCAGGCTCCCAGCCGGCTCGGATGTCAGGCAGGCTCCCACCTGACTGTCCCTGCGGGGCCTGGGGAGCTGCGTCCCTGCCAGGTGCATGGTTGGTTGGTGCTCCGGGGTGCTTTTTGGACTGACTGGTAGGAGGGGAGTAGCCACCCTTCCCTCTGAGAACTTTGGCCTCAGGAGACAGGAGGACAAGGTTTCTGCGAGCTTCTCCAGCTTGCTGTCTGTGTTGTGGGTGGCGCTCAGACACACGTGCCCTAGAAGAGGTTTAGGTTTTTGTCAGCAGCCGGAGAGAAATGTGTCCCCTCCAGCTCTCTGAGAAGGGTCCCCTACCCGCTGTGCACACGTCTGCACACAGACACAGGAAGGTGATGGCCTCCGAGAGGCTCACCCGGATGTGGTCAGCAGAGCGGGGAGGGGTTGGCGGGAGCCTCCGGAAGCTACACACTCATGAGCTCGAGGGGTGGGTGCTGGTCTCCCGGGGAGGCTGAGCAAGAGTCGGGGGGTTCTAGCGCTCTGTGCCCCCTACCTGGAGTTTGTCCTGCCGCGCGTGGTGGCCAGCACAGACGGCTTTGGACAGAGTGGGAGCCGGACCGGGGGCTGTGCGGAGCCCCGGAGTGCTGCCTGCCGGTTGCCCGGCTGCTCTGAATGTGGACAAACACCTGTCCCCACAGAGAGAGTCTGCCTCCAGAGTCCCAGACCAGGGCAGAGCGCCCCTCTGCGCCTGCACACAGCCGGAGGGTAACAAGGATGCTGGGTGGCAATAGCCACCCAGGGCCGTTGCGGTCCCGTTCTCGCCCCGGGGCCTGCGCTGGGTCAGCCACCCTGTGTCTGGACAGGCCGAGCAGGTCCCCTCATGCGCCTGGCACTGCAGCACCTTCTAGTGGGTGGAGACCCTGGTGTTTGCCTGCGGATGCGCGCCTGGCACTGGGCCCCTCACACGCGTGTCCGCAATCGCACCAGGAGAGAGCAATTCAGGGGCGCGTGGCCCTTCCGGCCTGGCGCACCTGGTCATGCACTAACTGCTGGTTCTTCCCAGGACCTGATCAAGGTGCATCACAGCTTTCTGCGGGCCATCGACGTGTCCATGATGGCGGGGGGCAGCACTCTGGCCAAGGTCTTCCTCGATTTCAAGGAAAGGTGAGTGGCAGGCCCGCCTTGCCTGTCCCTCCCCGTCTGTGGGGCCTCAGATTCTGCCCTGGGGACGGGGCCGAGCTGGCCAGGTGGGATTTACTCGGGTGTGAGTCTCAGGGTGAGGTCCTCGAGGGCCGTGGCTGTGCCCCCGCGAACCCCTGTCCTTGTAAACCGAGAGAGCTGCCCACCCTTCCCACCATCACAGCCTGGAGGGGTGACCTCCCCCCCCAGCAGGGTCTGGATGGGCGGAGGCCTCCACCAGCTCCCTCTACCTCTGTGCCCAGGGGTGTTGGTGGCCCAAGGGCGTTCTCACCAGCACAGTGCACCTCCTGTGTGCCCGCCCCATGGGCATCCCGCACCTGGGAGAGTCTGCCCCTCAAGCTCTAGGCCTGGCTGGGGTGGGGGTACATGGCAGCCACTTAAACACAGAGGCCAAACCCGCCCCTGCAGGGCTGAGTACGGCGCTTCCAGGGCTCTAGGCTTCCGGGGTTGAGGCCACTTCCCTGCTTCCTTGTCTGCATCTGTCACAGGACCTTGACTTCCTAATCCGTCCCTTAGGGACAAGGATGGCATCTGTGCCACGTGGTGCCGCCAGGTTCATGCCTGTGCCGCCAACACGGCTTGTCTGTGTCCACTGAAGGGCTTCGGTGGCCGGGCAGGCGGAGGGCCTGGGCCAGGTGGACGGGCTGGGGGGCACACAGCAGCAGGACCGCCCTGGCATAACACAGCCCCAGCCCCCAGCATGGGGGGACAGCGCTTCCAGTGCCAAGGAGGGTGGTCCTGGATCCTCCGATCGTGTCCCGGGTTCCTCCAAGTCTCCGTGGCATCGGGGCCAGTGTCCACGAAGCCCGAGGGGGCGTAGATCCTCCGCATCAGGCGGCCTCTCTCCTTCCCCCGGCGTCCAGCTGGTCAGGCCGAGTCTAGACGCACAGATGGCGCTGGCCTGCCTACGGCCAGAAATGTGCCTGCAGGAATCGTGCCCCTGAATGCAGCTCCTCCGACCGTCCGGGCCCCTCGTCCAGAACAGGTGCTGTCAATGGAGGAGGGTGACAGCTCATTAGAAACCAACCTTTTTAAAGAAGAGTCACATCGCTGTTAGGAGGCCTCCATGACTCTTTGGTTGTTGGCTTTAAGCTTCTCTGCCTGTAACCCCGGTGGGTGGAGGGGTACGGAGCCGCCTTCTGTGCCCTGAAATGTCCTGCCAGAGCCCGGCAGGGGAGGACTGGGGTTCTGGAAGCTTTTAAGTAGGTGCGAGGGGCAGCTGTCAGGACAGCTCTGCCGTCTCCACCAAGGCCTTGGCCCCCGAATTCCTTCGTGGAGCCTGGGCAGCCGCGTCTTTAAAGCTGGGGACAAAGTCTGATGACGTGAGGGCCCGGCCGGATGCCCAGTGCTGCTGGAGGACAGTGGTCCAGCCGCTGAAGTCTCAAGAGGTCCATCGGGAGATGATGCCCTGCCTTCTGTCCTTCAGGCTTTGAAGAAGGCCCCGGAAGGTTCTGTCTTGACGGCTCTTCTGGCCAGCTACTCATCAGAGCCAGCTGGGAGCTCGTTAAGAATGCCAGTTCTGGGGTCCACTCTGCAGGGTGGGAGGGGGAGGCCCCCAGCGGCTGGTTGGGAGCCTGGGTCCATCTCGTCCTCATCTGCGGGGAGACTGTCAGGTGACCGTCAGCTCGGATCATGCGCCCTCCCGGCCAGGCAGCCCATCCCCGGGCTGGATTCCAGGTGCCCCCGCCTACGAGCCCCTGAAGGGGCTTCCCCTGCGTGCCCTGTGACCCAGGCAGGGACCCCTGAGCCTGCTTTCTAGGGGCCATGGGCTGGGCATCAGTAGGGAGGCATGAGGGAGCAGGAAGTGCCCGATGCAAGGGGCAAATGTGAGTCCGCTGGTGGGCCCCAGGGGCGGGGGGAAGGCCGGCTCCCTTACTCGCCCCCTGCGCCAGCAATTCCTCTCACCTGGCTGCAAGCCCGTGTGCGGGTGGAGCCAACTCAGGCTGGAGCTGTCAGATGCCCCCTCGCCCCGGTGGCGGCCCATCGCATGCTTCTCCATCCTGGGGAGCCCAAGCAGGGCTGCTTCTGAGGCCCGTGGACCCGCCCCCAGGGCAGTAGCGGCAGGCCGTGTGGCCAGGGGACAAACAGACGACCTGCCCTTCCCTGGGAACCTCCGTGTCCCGGGCCTGCCCTAACAAGGCCTCTGGCCTCTGCACACAGCTTTGGGCCTCACCTGGCTCTCGGGCCTTGCTCCCGCTGGGACGACCATTATTTCTGCCCAGCAGGGCCTCAGGGGCCGGACCCTCGAGTTGGGGGCCACTTGGGGAGGGGCCTGGCTACATCCCATCGGAGTTCATGTGCCCAGTCCCTTAGTCTGTCCCTGCGTCCATCTTTTCTGCCCCTTTGCCTCCTTATTTCTGAGTCTGCACCTACGGTCCTGAGGTTCATTTACATACCGATTCCACAAGCATTTATAGAGTGCTTGCTGTGTACAGAACAGCCTCGGCTCTCACTGGGCAGGGAGGGACGGGAAGGGACAGGAAGCAAGTTCACAAAGGAAACGAGAGGACAGGAAGAGGGAGAGGAACAGGGTGCTGAGGACCAGGGTGAGAGGCAGCGAGCCGTGAGGTGGGGGGAGCAGAAGCTGCTGGGACGGCCCCTGGGTGAGGCAGCCAGCAGGACTGTTCGGGAAGCCACAGAGGCCAGAGGAGCAAGCGTGAATCGGTCAAGAGGAGATTGTCTAAAGCCCGGCTTGAGGCTTCTGTAGGAGGCTGGAAGGCCAAGAGTTTAGATTTTTTTTTATAAGGGCCGGAGGAAGCCATTGAGGAATTCTCGTGGCAAGATCCTGGCAGCTCATCACAGATGGAGGCTAGAGTAGCATCCAAGTGTGGTATGACCAGCGCCAAGTGGCAGAAGACAATCACCTCCCTCTTTTTGGAGCTAATACTTCCATTAATATAGCCTCAGTCCTCAGACAAGGCAGATGCTCCTCTTAACCTTGGCCTGAGGGGACAAGTCCCACGCAGTGGGAAGTGGGACTTGGGGAAGATTTGCATTTTGCAGATGTGGATGTAACAAAGAGCCACATGGTTTTTATCTGTGGCTGGGGTTGGCCAAGCTTGGTCAGTGGGTCATGCTAACGGGCGACCAGTGGAACTGGCCACAGGGACTGTGTGGTCCAGTGAGAAGGCAGGGGTCTAGCTCTTAGCAGGAACTCCCTGGAGCTTAGCACAGTGCTTCTAGGAAGGGCAGCCATCAGAGTGAGATGAAAGGCAAGTCCCCGCCCGCCCGAGGACTCAGGAGTGTTTAGAGAGAAGGGCTTTGCCACAGCTGAGCACTCTGTGCTCTGTGCTTTCCAGCTGCTCAGGGTGTCGGGCTGGGTGATGCTGCCCTGTGGTTGCGGCTCCCGCCCGTGGGCCGGGGTCTCAGGGAAGCTGGGTGGTCCCCGTCAGTGCTTGCAGGAAGAGAGCCCACCCATATCCAGGCTCCTTGAGCCCCTGTGGGGTTCTGCACGGAGGCCTCCTCTGGCAGGGCTGCCTGGGACCCTCTGACCTGAGAGGGCTTCGGCCCCGCTCCCCCCAAGCCTCCTGCCCAGATGGGGAAATCGGGGATTGGAACAGCTTTGGCGACTTGGCCGTGGTCCCGGCTCAGTCCCGTGTCGTCCGTGCATGCCGAGCAGCGCCGCCTGTGTCCAGTCCCCAGGCACCATGAGAGTTTGGAGTTCTGTGACAGGAGACGGGCAGGTCGTGCCCCCCCATAGATGCACATATGCCCCCCTGTAGTGGGGTCCGAGTTGCGTGTTCAGGAGGTTACACGACATAGTCATACAGACACACACCACGCTTGCGTCAAACACCTGCCCGCTCGTGAGGGAGGGACCCAGAGCCTGACGCCGCGCATTCGGAGGACGGAACGAGACGCCGGTGTGCCGAGCTGCTGGGGAAGGCAGGCACAAACGGGGCGGGAACACCGGACGCACCACTGGGGTGTCTTCAACACGGCAGAGCGCTGCACCCCAGTGGTCTCCCACACGCGGGCAGCGAGCCAGGGCCCCGGACACCGCCTCACTGCCTCGCCCGGGGTCCGGTGGCCGAGGCAGCCTGTTTTTGCAGGTGCCCCACTGAGACCTCGAACCGTGAATGAAGTCCCGTGTGTGTTGCTTTACTTCCAAAAGTTGGATAAGTTTCCTCAACAGCACGAGATGTTTGTGGCTAGAATTGAGGCCTACCAGCTCTCACTTCCTTAGCTGACTTCCCTCCATAGGCCGAGAAGGGACCGTGTGCGGCCCCTGCTGCCCGGCCCGCGGCAGGGCCCAGAGCGTGTGCCGTGGACGGCAGGGAGAGGCCTGACGGTCCTGACAGAAACGTACCCTCTCTCAGTTCTGGGGCCGAAATCCAGGTGTGGGCAGGGCGGCGCGCCCTCTGGAGGCTCTAGGGAAGCAGGCTTCCTGCTTCTGCCAAGTGCTGGTGGCCCCCAGTGTCCCTTGGTTTGTGGCCCCCCCTCCAGTCTCTGCTCGGCCCTCATGCAGCTCCTCTCCCATCTCAGGCCGCCCACGGGGTCGGCGGCGGTGAATGAGGGCTCAGCCCTGGGGTGGCCTGGGTCTCCAGCATGCGGGCCTGGAAGACTGGTCTGGGGGCCCCATGGATGCACTTAGGGGTCTGGCCTTGCTCCCTTGCTGGGTGACCTTAGAAGCCATGTCACCTCTCAGGACCTCAGGGGCGCGTCCTGGAAGTGGTGTTTTGTGAGGACAGGCTGAACTCAGGTGCGAGTGCGTCCCACGGCCCCACCTCTTTCTGTCTTTCAAGCTTTGCCCTCTTCCCCGCAGGGGCCTCCTGCCTGCTGGGAATGGCGGTGTCTGCACTGCCCGTGCTCAGGCAGGTGGGGTGGGGTCTTGGCTGCTCACAGCCACATGTCAGGCCTCTGAGCAGGCCAGGCCTCCAGGCTGGATGCTGGGATGTGGGGACAGATGAGACCCATCCCTGGAGCTTAGAGCAGGTGGAGAGGGGGCTGGCCCGCTTCTGCCTCGCGCTTGGCTTTGGACGAGCGCCTGTGGCCAGAGGCTCCCCGCCTGTCCCCTTGCTTTTCTGTCTCGCCCCCACTAAACCCGGGGACAAGGTTGGGAGGGGAAAGGAGGCAGGGCTAAAAATGATGGGGCAGGGTTTTGAGGGATGAATAGAAGTTTGCTGGCCAGAGAAGGTTGCAAGTGCAGTGTGGGGCTCCTGCGTGTGCTGTGAGGAAAGCAGGATTGGGACCCACTCTCTGTACACCCTGTCTGCCAAAAACCTTGGGCCGAGATGAGCCAGGGTGTGCTGAAGTGAAGGGGGGACCCCGAGGGCTGGCTTGGCCTGCTCCAGAGCTGCGGGCCCCAGATGCTTAGGAGAAGTGCTCTCGCTGGTCACATGGACTTCCGTGGGAGCGGCTGGGCCATCACCAGGAGGTCTGCTCATTCAAAACAACTTGACAGGAACCTTGGAGTCTCCAGTCCCCCAGGTGCTCCCAGAGATGATGAGATTTAATCAGTTTTTATACTAAAAATTTCAATTTAATAACAGACTCATTTAAGTGGAAACCGGGGCTCAGGTTCTCATGCAAAGTGGTGCCTGGTCGGAGTGTGGCGGGGCGCGGCCGTGGCGCCTTCTACTTGACGGTGGCAGGGAAGGTGGGCTTCTGTGTGAGGCCGGGGACCGGATCCGCCTCTCGCTGGAGTCCTAGAATCTCAGCCTCTCGATGCCGGAAGCTTCCCTGCAGGCTGGCACCGGCGAAAAGCCTCCGGGCGGCTGGGAGTGCGGCAGCAGCTCGGCCGGGCGTGCAGGCTGGGGAGGCTCCGAGCACACACAGGCCCAGCGCAGCTTGGACGCTGGGCGGGAGCCGGGAGATGCTTCACGATGTGTTGTCTGTGCTCACCTCAGGGCCGCTCTGAAGTCACAGGCTCGCTGGGTTGAAAACATGCTCGGAGCATGCTGCTTTGTTCCTCGAGAGTTGGGAGGAATGTGGGTGTTGTCTGTCCCCAACGCCCCCGGGCCCTACAGCGGGAGCCGGGGGTGTGCCCCAGGCCAGGATGCTTCTCAAGAGCCTGCCTCCTCGGAAGCCCAGCCAGCTCCAGGCCCAGCCACCTGCCCCTCACCCCTTGCCAGGTGCCCATGGGGAAGCAGTGTCCACGGAGGACAGAGATGTGGTCCTGAGCACATCTGGACTCATCTCAGAGGCTGTCTCCAGCTCCCAGAGCTGGGCGGGAGGGGCCCCCACGCCCTGAAATGTCGGCACGGGGGCCACCACCCCAGGCAAGCGCAGAGAGCCAGGATGGGCCTCAGTGCTCAGGGCCTGCAGGCAGGAGTTGGAGCCTTCCTGGGGTGTCCCCCAGGCCTGAGGAGGTGGGGGCTTCTCTCCTGGCCAGCTTTGGCCTTTCCAAGGGGCAGGACGGAGGTGGCAGTGAGAACCCCATTCCAAACCTGGTCCTGACCTGAAATAGAACCACAGAAGGGGGACCTCCTTGGGTTTGGGGTTTGGGGAGAGTAGGGAAGCCCCTCTCCTGGCCTGTCAGTATTTTGGGAGGGGAGAAGGCAGCCACACGGAAAGAACAGAACCACGATGCCGGTTAACGAGTGAGGAGCTATGACGGGGAGAGACCCGTTTGCTGTGTGCTTGCCGCGCCCTCCATGGGGAACTGGAGCGTGGCCCCCGGAGCCGCAGTGTCTCATAAGCTGTGTGCACGTGCACTCACCGTCCAGGCTCCTGATCTACGGGGAATACTGCAGCCACATGGAGCACGCTCAGAACACGCTGAACCAGCTCCTCGCCAGTCGGGAAGACTTCAGACAGAAGGTCGAGGTAATGGGGGCTTCCTGGCTGGTCCCCCGTTCACCGGCCCCTTGCTTGTCCATTTTGTGGAAAGGTGGACACCAGGGTAGCAATGGGACGGTTTCTGTAGATGTTTTTCTCGATGATTTTTTTCCCCTTTGGGGGGAGGCAGGTGCAGGTCACTGTCCCAGGCCCGAGTCCCCTGGGTGCATCTGACTCCTGGGCCAGATTCAGCTCAGCAAGGGGCTATGACCTTGGTCTACACAGACCCCATAGGGACCCCAGATGATGGACGTTTGCTGGGAGCCAAGGAGCCTCCCTCCCGTCACTATCCCCACCCCTCGCTCAGGGCCAATCTCTGGCACTTGTCCAATTGCCCATGTGGGCCCCTCTCCAGGACCCCTTCCTCATCTTCCTTGTCAGGGGCAACTGAGCTGCTCCCCGAGGCTGGGATTCCTGTGTTGTATTTGGCCAGTCAAACCCTTTCCAGAGTGAATCCTGGTGCAGGGGCCCTCTTTTCTAGCAATGCTGGGAGGCATGTCCCCAGGAGATGCATGATGCCCCTCTGTGTCCGGGAAATGTCCTGAGGGTGGCCCTGCCTTGGTATGAGCAGGCTTCCCTGAGGGTCTCTAGGCAGGCCAGGGCTGGCTCCGAATACCAGCGCCCTTGGTGCCCACTGCAGACTCTCAGGGCTATAAAGTGGCAGCGGGACGCTGCTGGGAAGCCTACCCCTTGCACGCAACTGGTTTGGGAAGGGTCTGTGGGAGACACTGCCCATTTGGGGAGCCAGGCCACTGAAAGACCGGACACCTGGGCCCCAGTTCAGGGCTGAGGTCTGCCCACCCCCACCACCGCCCTGGGTGCAGGATGGGAGTGTTGGGGCCCAGCAGCCCTGGCGAGGGTCTCCATCCCCTTCTGCTCGCCTGTTGCCCAGGAATGCACACTGAAGGTCCAGGACGGGAAGTTTAAGCTTCAAGACCTGCTCGTGGTCCCCATGCAGAGAGTGCTCAAATACCACCTCCTCCTGAAGGTGAGGCCATGCGTGCGCCCCGTGGCCGCCACCGGCGAGCGGGATGGAGGCCCGGCTGCCTCTAGGGGTGTGGACGGGGCCCAGATGCACCGGAGTGAGAGACAGACAGCAAATCTGTTCTCACAGCCTGTGTGGCGCATATCAGGAATGTTTATCACAGGAAATGGACAAAGGGAATTTGGGACTGAAATCCGTAAGAGCCAAAAACTTGAGAGACAGAAACGTGTCCCCAGACCAGGAGTAAGAGTAGCCTGGAGTGGGTCACTTAACTCAGTCTCTGAGCTTCCTGGTAGGCATGGTAGAAGTGGAAGTAGGAAGTCATTCTGGACAGACAGATCTGGGGAGAGAGAGTGGTTTCCATGTGGCGTGAGGCTCTTCGGTGAATCTACCTGTCACCCGTTAGCTCGGAGCCTTGCTTCATGCTGCTTTGAAGTGCTTCCCATCACCCAGCAGGTTCGGGGACACTCCGTCTCGAAGCAGTGTGTCCCCTGGGCGAGGAGGGCTTGCTGTGTGTGCTGGGTGTCAGCTGAGCCAGAGCCTGGCCCGGTGGTTGGGGACGTGGTCCTGACGGTCTGGCTCTGGGCCCACACCCTGTGCCTGGTGGGGGCAAGGACGGAGGCCAGCATCCCCACGTGGTGACCCGGGACTCCTCTCTCGCACGTGCAGGAACTTCTGAGCCATTCCACCGATCGGCCCGAGAGACAGCAGCTCAAAGAAGCTCTAGAAGCCATGCAGGTGGGTGGGTAAACTGAGGCCGGGGAGGGCCGAGCCAGTGTGGGGCCTCACATACCAAGTCTGCATGCTTTGACCGGAATTGGGCTCGCCAACAAGCCTTGTTCTGTGACCATAGATGGAGCTTTTCCTGGGAAGACAACAGGCCGAGCAGGGATGGGGTGGTGGGTGGGAGCCGCCCCAGCACAGAGAAGGTGGGCGGAGGGGGCTTGAGGCACTCGCCCCAAGCGTCCAGAATCCCTAACCTCGCCTGACCCATGGCGACTTCCCTGGGTCTCCCTTCCTCCTGCTTCCCTGGCCGTCCACCAGGGCTCTTGCCAGGTCCCAGGCGCTGGGCTCAGTCTGGCCATCTGGCCCCATGCTGCCCACTGCGCGGGCCTGCAGCTTTTGCTTCTGAAATGTCCTCCCCACTCAGCCATGCTGCCTCCTCTCCCCTCTCCCCTATGTCCATTGGAAGCCCACTGTGCAGGTAAGTCCCTGGAAGGAGAGCTCAGCTCGTGCCCTCCCCTTGCTCTGAAGCCTCTGTGCCTCCCCACTGCCCCTGCGTCGGGCTCCGGTGCCCCTCCTGGCACACAGATACCCGGGTGCCTGGCTTTGCCGCTGTCTTTTCCACTAATGCCCTAAATTCCAGGCAAGCTTGGTCACCCCCATGCTCCTGTATGTGCTCCGTCCTTTCTTGTCTCTGTTGGCTCAGGCTGGACCTCCTCCTTGTCACTTGGCTGTGTCCTGCACATCCTTGGTCTTTGCAAGGTGACATTTCCCAGGATTGCCCCCCCGCTTGGGGATGGTTGTGCTGGGGTAATGCCGTCACCCCTTTGTGCCCATTGCTCCCTGATCATGGTCATCTGTGTCCCCAGCGGAGCACAATGCCCAGCACGGGGTAGATCCCCTCAGCACTGCAGCTGGGCAGGGGGACGACAGTGTCCCCAGCACCTCCCAGGGTGAGTGCTGACCTCTGTACCCTCTTGGATGAGCTCCTTCCAGAGGGCAAGGGTCCGTCTCCGTCTGTGGCTTCGAGCCCATCACCTGGCCCTTGGGTGGTCTGTGCTGGGGGAGCATCGCTGATGAGCCAGGCCCATCCTGGAACGTTTCTGCCTCAGATTCCGCAGTGGGCTCCTTATAGGAATGGGCAGGAGGTGCTGGAGGGGGAGGCTGGAACGGCTCCCCACCTTGGCCTGGCTCAGGGATTCCACCCAAGGCAGCTTGTCCTACTGGGCAGGTCAGTGCCTCCGGCTGGGTTCTCCCGAACAGGGCTTGGGGTCCCCTAGACCCTGGCCAGTGCTGGGTGCCTGGATTGCAGCGGGCACTGCCCCCTGGTGGCCGGCAGGAGTGCAGCGGCGTGTGGACCTCCAGAGCTAGACTGCGGGGTCACGCAGTTCTGCCCGGCTCCGTGGGAGTGGGGACCCTGCCAGGGGCCCAGTTCCCCAGAGCTGAGAAGCAGGCTGGTCAGGTCTAGCTGGCTGTTTTCTTCTAGTCTGAGCTAGAAGGGGGTCGAGTGGCAGGGCAGGGAGAAGCCGTTCCAGGAGGCAGGGGCTTGGGGGGTCTCGCCCACTGACATGCGCCGTTTGGGGTTGCTTTTACCTTCCCTGCCTCAGTTTACTCGTCTGTCAGATGGGGTTTCGAAGGCCTGCCCGCTGTGGTGGCTGGTGGCAGGTGCTCTGGAAATGTGGATGGGGATGGGGGTCAGCCTGCTGACCCCTCCCCCACCTCCGTTGTTTTCAGGACTTAGCGATGTACATAAACGAAGTTAAACGGGACAAGGAGACCCTGAAGAAAATCAGCGAATTTCAGAGTTCTATAGAAAACTTGGTAAGTGTGGCTGATTCTCTACAGAGTGGAGATTAATTAGGATCACACATACACATTTTAGAAATTACTTCCATAATCTCGGTATTAAATGAGCAGGCGGGTGAACCTACTCTCTCCTTCTGGGTCGGGGAAGCGGGCGCAGCTGTGTACCGAGGTGGCCCGCGCGGTGAGGGGCAGGGTCTGCGGGAGGAACGGTATTGACCCCCTCCCTCCCTCCCTGGCCTGGACCGAGGACAGAAGGGCTGTGGCTCCCGAGGAGGGGGCAGGCTCCCAAGGCTCCTTGTCCACCTGCAGCTCTGCTCTCCCTGGGAGGGTCAGTGGGGAGACGGTTTGGCCGCTCTGTCTGGGAGCGGCCCTCGGCTTCTCCCCTCCCCTCCCTCCATTAGGCAGGGCTGACGCCTCACAGGACCCTCTCCCCAGCCTGGTTCATCAGAGGCTCAGCCTTGGGGTGTTGGGTGAGCCACTGTGTCCTGCCGGGAAGAGGAGATGGGCCATCCCAGAAAGCAGACGCTTCCTTGTCTGTTCCTTGTAGCAAGTTCTCAAAGATCTGCCGAGTATTTCAACCAGGCTTTCTGTACCCCAACACTGTGGACATCTGGAGCCAGGCCGTTCTCTGTTGTGGGGTCTCTGCTCGGCATTGTAGGGTGTTGAGCATCCCTGTCTGTTCACCCCACCCTCGGGAGTCCCAGACATCCCCGGACATCCCTTGAGTATAGGGCTACCCTGGCTGAGCACCACTGGGTTAGCCCCGGATACTTCTAGTGCCTGGCGGGGTCTGGGGCTGTCCGTCTCCCCCTGTGATCCTTGATGCTTTCTAAGGGCTATATGATGCAAGTTTTGGGGTTCTTAAAGTTTTTAGATATGAATCATCGTGTTCCTTAAATAACAAAAAGAACACAGTGGTGGCGGGCAGGTGTGGGCCCGCCCCGGGGGCAGGGCGCATGCTCAGCCTGGGGGTCTCTGCCGAGCCCACCAGCAGCAGGCGGAGGAGATGCGGGGCGCGGAGGCAGGCAGCCGAGCAGGGTGCTCACCCTACCATGTGTGACGCCGGAGCTATGCTGCTCTCAGCCTTGGACTGGCGGCTCCTGCGAAATTCGGAAAATTCAGAAAGCTGCCGAGAACTGTCGTCATGGCGCCACAGGCCCAGCCCCTTTAACGTGCTGGAACATTCTCTCCTGTCCGGGTAGACCGTTTCTTTGCAAACCACGCAGGGAACGCGCCTTCTCTGAATCAGAGCAGAGGGGAGAGACAAGCCAATCTGAAATCGCAGCAGACCAGAGAGGGATTGGACTCGAAGCCTCTTCCTGTGGAGGACGCCCCACTGGAGGCCCCCTCGCCCCGCCCGCCCTCCATCTGATAGGCCTTGTTTGTTCTCCTCGGCTTGGTTTCCCAGGGTTGGGCGTCCGGCCCTTCCTACCAGGGCCTGGCTCTGGGCTCCACACAACGGCGGCCTGTTGCCGTGACCCACGCCATCAATCGCCTCTTGTTCCCGCAGCGCTGAAGGGTGTGCTCAGCGAGGCTGGGGCAGGGCCCATCCCCCAGCCCCGTCCTCTCCTATCCCGACCTGCGCCCCAGCCAGCAACCGCAGGCTCGCTTCTCCCAGTTCTGCCTTCCATGTCCGCGGGAAGCATGCCCGCTTGGGCGCCGGCCCGCCGCCCTTGCTCTCCGTGTAGGTGCGGGGCAGCTGGGGCCCCCTCTGGCGCTGGGGCTGACCGCCTTGCCCTTTCTTTCCAGCAAGTGAAACTGGAGGAGTATGGGAGGCCGAAGATCGACGGGGAACTGAAGGTCCGGTCCATAGTCAACCACACCAAGCAAGATAGGTGAGCGGGCAGGCGGCCCCGGGCTGGGTGGCGGCCCCTTGTAGTCGGGCACCTGCTTCCTAACGGCCTGGAAACAGCTTGCCCCCTCAGCCCTGTGTTCTCCTGCTTCACTCGCTTCCTTTCTGCTCAGGGACACGGTCCATGCCACATCACCCAGTGGCTGCCCTGCCCGTGGCACTGGGCTGGGCTAGAGGGCAGCCAGAGGCCCTGGCCTGCGAGTTCCCAGGCTCCCTGGGGCCACATGCGCTCTTGGCCACATGCCTGCGAGGAAGTGCCCAGGCAGGCGACGGGGAAGGCTCCAGATGCATGGCCCCTGCTTGTTCAGAGCTCTCTATGTGCACCTGCTCTGTGCAAGGCCTGGGGCTGGGGCTGGGGCCATGGTAGATAGGGGTCCTGTCCCTCTGGGGCTCCCATCCTAGTGGGGGATGGAGCATGGAGGCCTGAGGAGCCCATATGAGCCTTGAGCCCTGGGGGTGGGTAGCCAAGGAGGGCTTCCTGGAGGAGTTGCATGGAGCAGCTGAGACCTGCTGGGGGGTCAGAGTTGGCAGGCGAGCCCCACAGTGGGACGGGGCCCAGGCTCGGAGAGGGAATAGCCCTGTTGCTGCCCACCCCAGGCACATGCTGGCTGTCCTGGGGCCTCGGAGCACGGGGCACTGGGCATGCTGACGGCCGCCTGGCCACACTGCTGGGCCAGGTACTTGTTCCTGTTCGACAAGGTGGTCATTGTCTGCAAGAGGAGAGGCTACAGCTACGAGTTGAAGGAGGTCATCGAGCTGCTCTTCCACAAGATGACCGACGACCCCATGAACAACAAGGACGTCAAGAAGGTGGGCCTGGGGCTGCTTGCTGGTGACGGCAGGGCCTTCTGGGGCTGAGGGAGGAGCTGCGGGGTGGCCTCGAGAGCAGGGTGAGCCGGAATGGAAGTCGGCACTGACCCCGACTGGGTGGCTCTGCTGTGTGAACGGGGCTTCCCTTCTGTCACCCTCGTGTCACTGTGCCTTCTGTGGGGGGCAGCCCACTCTGTGCCCAGCCCAGCACTTCCCTGGCCCTTTGTCTTTGAATCTTCCCTGGGGGTGGGTGTCATCCGGATCACAGCTCCTGGGTGAGGGGACCGCAGAGCGGCTCTGAAGAGAACCAGATTGTAGACCATGGCCCCTGATTTCAGCCCACATTGCCACCTGCAGTAAGCAGGCCTTCCTTCGGACGCCGATGTCCAGCCAGTGGGCCAAGGCTGCTGGGGGGCGGGGCCGGGGCTGTTGGGGGTGGGACCACAGCTGTGTAGGGTGGAGCCACGACTCCAGAGGGTGGAACCGAGGATGCTGGGGTGTGGCTGCCACCCCCTCTGGTTCAGTCCTGCTTCAGCAGAGGCTACTGCACCCCAGGGCTTGAGCATCTACTGTGTGCATCCCTGGCTAGATTTGGGGGCCAGAAGCCAACGTGCTAAAAATCCCAGATTCTGGACTTCAGAGCTTGCAATATAGAATGCAGGTTCCACCTGGAAGGGCTATTGGGGGTGACCCACTCAAGCCCGCCTGATGTCTGAAACAACTCCTGAGGCTTGGGGTCAAAGCCACAGTCCCTCCAACCCCTGGCACATCTCCTCCGGGAGGCAGAGCCTTGCCCCTGGCAGTGCTGGGTCCTGGGCTGTGGTACCCGGTGCTGGGCCAGGCTGAGTCTCTTAATGATCTGTCTCCCTCTTTCCTCCCCTCTCCTCATGCTTCCTAGTCTCATGGGAAAATGGTAAGCACCTGGGTCCTCCTCCTTTGCTTTCCTCCCCTCAGGGCCCAGCCGGCCCTTCCTTTCTGAGCCTGAGCAGCAGTGGAGACCCCGGGTGGGCCTGAGCAGCGCCAGGCTCCTGGCTTTTTTCTTCCTTCGTCCTGCTCCCTGTGCCCTCATCAGGATGGTGATGTGTATTCATGCTCACAGACTGCCATTACGGAGGGTAGAAATGAAGGCCCACCTGCCTGCCCCGGTCCCACCCTCTCCCATTCCCCAGAGGTAAAGGACCACAGGCTGTTTTATAGTGAGCAGGGCTTTGGTGTATTCTCACGGTGTCCTTCTCCGCCTTCCTGTCTTCCCTCCCTCCTTCCCTCCCCCCTCCCTCTCCTTCCCTCCCTCCCCCCTCCTTGTCTCCTTCCCGGTCTCCCTCCCTCCTTCCTTTCTCCTTCCATCTTTTCCAACACAAATGGGCTCAGACTTTCCACACTTTTCTTCCTGGGCCCCTTCGAAAGCCCCTAGAGATGGCCTGGCCTGTGGGTGGTCAAGGCAGCTGGGGGCTGGTTCAGCTGCAGGCTCTCCCAGCCCATGGCCTTCTCCAGCCTTTGGTTGGGTTTGTTTCTGTTGTTTTACTTCGGAGCAGTGAGCTTTTTAGCCTCACATTTAGGAACTGAAAGTGGGTGGACCAGGGTGGTGGAAGGGCCCCAGGCAGTTCAGAGCACAGGCTCCCTGGGGACCCCACTCGGTCAGAGACATGGCCCTGGCTGAGCCTGCAGAGGGTTCAGTTGAGGGTCCACCTTGCAGCGGGAGGGAGAGGGGCCCCATGACATCTTGTTAGAGGGGTGTGTGCACACACGTGCGTACACGCACATGCATGTGTGTGTGCAGGCACGAGTACCTGGTACATACGCACATTCATACGTGTGCACACACAGGCACGAGTACCTGGTACGCACACGTACACGTGTGCACACACAGGCACGAGTACCTGATACGCATGTACACACGTGCACACGCAGGCACGAGTACCTGGTACACATGCACGTACACGTGTGTGCACACAGGCATGAGTACCTGGTACACACACGTACACATGTTGCACATGCAAGCACGAGTACCTGGTACATATGCACGTTCATGCGTGTGCACACAGAGGCACGAGTACCTGGTACATGCACATACACATGTGCACATGCAGGCACGAATACCTGATACGCATGTACACACGTGCACATGCAGGCATGAGTACCTGGTACACACACGTACACACGTGTGCACACGCAGGCACGAGTACCCAGTACATGTGTGCACACACAGGCACGAGTACCTGATACGCACATACACACATGTGCACACGCAGGCACGAGTACCCGGTACACGTGTGCACACACAGGCACGAGTACCTGATACGCATACACACATGTGCACACGCAGGCACGAGTACCCGGTACACGTGTGCACACACAGGCACGAGTACCTGATATGCACATACACATATGTGCACACGCAGGCACGAATACCCAGTACACTCACATACACACGTGTGCACACGCAGGCACGAGTACTCGGTACGCACATACACACGTGTGCACATGCAGGCACGAGTACCCAGTACACTCACGTACACACGTGTGCACACGCAGGCACGAGTACCCGGTACGCACGTACACACATGTGCACATGCAGGCACGAGTACCCGGTACACTCACATACACACGTGTGCACACGCAGGCACGAGTACCCAGTACACTCACGTACACACGTGTGCACACGCAGGCACGAGTGCCCAGTACACATGCACATACACACGTGCACACGCAGGCACGAATACCCGGTACACTCACGTACACACGTGTGCACATGCAGGCACGAGTACCCAGTACACTCACGTACACACGTGTGCACACGCAGGTGCAGGCCCGAGTGCCCGGTACACATGTGCACGTGTGTCCGTGCGCCCCAGGCCAGGCCAGCTGCGAGCCTGTCCCCTTCTCCCGCAGTGGTCCTACGGTTTCTATTTAATTCATCTGCAAGGAAAGCAGGGCTTCCAGTTCTTCTGCAAGACCGAAGACATGAAGCGGAAGTGGATGGAGCAGTTCGAGATGGCCATGTGAGTGTGGGGCGAGCCGCAGCGTGGGGTTCCTGGGAGCCCCAGGGGCAGTTTGTCTGGGACCCCCGCAGGCAGGGCTGATTTCAAACGCCCAGAGACCGAGACAGGCTCTGTCACCCCGAGACCCCAGGCACACCTCGGTAGCACCTTCGCTGTTTTATAATGTGTCTGGGGCCGGCGCCCCTCCCTCTGGGACACCTGTGGCCCCGAGGCTGAGCCTGGCACAGCTGGCCAAGGGAGCAGTGAGGGGCCAGGGCAGCTGCGTGCCAGTGACGCCTGGTGACCTGGGTCCTCAGCGCCTTACGGGCGGCTGGACTGTCTCGTTTTTGTGAAGGCACAGGGCTCTTTTTCCGTGAAACCTAGAAGGAGCCCCCAATATGTCCAACAGAGAAAGGGGATCACGGGTCCCCAGACACACGGGGCCCTGAGGCCAGAGTGGGGTCCTGGAGTCAGGCAGGCCGGGGGCCTCCGGGCAGGGGTGCTCCCCTCCCTGGTAAACACCGTGGGTTCCACCTGTCACGCCTGGCCCTTCTGGCTTTGTCGCCTCCCATGTATCCGGCCCTCGCTCCATCTGATTGTAGATGCGGTCCAAGTGAATGCTGGACGTGTCCCCCTAAATACTTCCGGGTGCTCATCCTGAGCTAAGCGCACCATTCAGATTTTAAATCTCAAGCTTGCATACGGTGAAATCCCTAAGGGTACATTGGCTGAGTTGTGACAAATCCTGCAACTGCCAGAAACCCTTAGCATCCTCCTAGAAGGCGCACCTGCCAGGATGGCACGCTTGTCAGCCCTCACGCAGACCCTCGTTCTGCCTGGGGTGTCGGGGCAGGTCCAGCCTGAGGCCTGGCCTCCTGACCTCCGGCCCAGCCTACTCCTGAGCCTGGCTGGCCCCCAGGTCGACCCCGCTTTGGTAGAGCTCAGGGAGCCTGGGCCTCTTTCCCTCGGTCAGGTCCAACATCAAGCCAGACAAAGCCAACGCTAACCACCACAGCTTCCAGATGTACACTTTCGACAAGACCACCAATTGCAAAGCCTGTAGGATGTTCCTCAGGTGAGGAGGCTGCCTGCCCCGGCCCCTGCCTGCCCGCGCTCACGGGGGCCTGGGGCTGCATCCGTCCTGTGTACCCCTCACCCTGACCACCCCCCTGCCCCCCCCAGGCCAGCCCTGTGCTGGGCCCAGAGCGGCTGGAGAGCGTTCCTTCAGTGTCAGACCATCCAGGCCCTCGGGCATTCCAGATTGAGCTGGGAGGGGAGGCAGCCGTCCCTGTGGGAGCCCCGGGCCTGCCATGCGGGGAGGCAGAGCAAGGCCAGGAGAGGTCTGGGAGGAGAGCCAGCACCAGGCGGCACGGGAGGGCGAGGCTCTCCGCAGCCCAGGGCTGGGTGATCTGTGTGCAGATGGCGAGGTGGGGCTGGGGGTCTTCGGGCCTTGCCATTGGCTCGGAGTCGTCCTCACTTCCCTTCCCCCCTCCATGCAGGGGCACATTTTACCAGGGCTACCTGTGCACCAAGTGTGGTGTCGGGGCACACAAGGAGTGTCTGGAGGTGACACCTCCCTGCAAGATCAGTGAGTACCGACCCCCGTTCCGCCCGCAACACACAAGCCTCCAGGGCTGCTCCTCGGGGCCCCGTGACCCACCCTGAACTGAGGGTCCTGTGGCTCACAGCTGCCCCGGTACTTCCCTCCTGGCCCAGCCACCTTCCTGTATTCTCCTTTCCCACGATTGAGACCCCACGGAGCAGGGACCCGATGAGAAAAACCAGGGCTCAGAGAGGGGAGGACACCTGGCCCGGGTCACACAGCACCAAGAGGCCCTGCCTGTGGGGCATTCCTTGCCAAAGCGCTCCCTCCTCACTAGGGGGGCTCCCGCACTTCTCTCTGCCTCTTTGTACCCCCACCCCATTCCGGTTGTAAACTTGCAGAACCTCCACCCCAAAATGGGCACAGAACATTCTTGGCAGTTGCGTGGACATTTCTGATCATAGAGAAACGCTGGTTGTAACTGTTCTTTACCCTTGGTTCTCCTGCACCCAGACAGGTCTGGCCTTCCTGAGCCACGCCTTTAGCCACGTTAGTGTGCCCACGTGTGCACACATGCATGCATGCACACTCGCACAACACCTACAGGGCTCCCATGCTCTTCGTGCCCAGGTGTCGGGGGGGAAGCTGAGGCTCAGGGAGGGGAGGGGACCCGAGCCTGCCCGCTGACATCTGGGCTGCCCAGGCTCCTCTGGCGGATGCATTTGGGGGAGTACCCCGCCTGCAACAGCTGGACGGGCCGCCAGAAAGCCCGAGACGGTTCTGAGCCGCCACGGGCAGGGCTGGCTGAGCACTGGGTCGGGTGGGGATGCTGCAGCATGAGTCTGGGGACGGGGGTCCCTGCCGAGGGCCGGCTCTGCCCCCGCACCACACGTGGGTGCCCCTGATCCTCCCACATCCCCCGGGACGGTCCGTTGCCCTGCGTCCACACTCGGGGAAGCTGCACTCAGAGACGGGGTTAGCTCACTCCAGGTAGATGGAAAACCATATCAGGCCTGCTCGTCACCCTGAGCCACCACCAGCAAAATAGAAAATTTTGTCTGTTCTTCATTTACTGTGACTGCTGGCCCGGCGCCCTGACTGCGAGGAGGGTCCGACAGGTCAGGCAGACGCCCTCCTCCGGCCACAGGCCCGATGCAGCCCCCTCCACTCCCCCACGAGCCTCCTCTGGGCTGGAAGTGCCGGCCAGAGCCCATGGGCACAAACGCGGCTTTTCAGCTTTGCCCATCGATACCGCCCTCTGGTGGCCGTGTTCTGTCACACGGGTGACGGAACAGTTCATGTCTTTTGACTTTTTTTTTTTCTCTGATCCTCAAAGTAACATAATTACTTACCAAAAATTTGGGGACAAAGAGAAGAAACGGAATACAGAAAAAATAAATATCATCCCTGAAGTTATAAAGAAATAACTAAAGGTGATGTTTGATGTATTTCCTTTCAAGTTTTCGATTTTAGAATGAATCTTTCTGGGTTTTTAGTCTCCTGATTATTAAAAATGCTCATTTCCATAGAAAATTGGGGAAACGTAGAGAAGAGTAAAGGAGCAGGTCATTCACTCACGATCCCACCAGCCAGACAACCACCGTTCGCCGATGCGCTCTGTTCCCTCCGCCGCACACGCCTGTCCCCCTGCCCAGTGTCTTCTCATGTTTGCGTGCTTTCCATCCTGCCTACAAGTGGGGTCTCACCAGACGGGCAATTTCGTGTCTTCCATAAGCCGAAGTTATCATGGGCGTCCGCCCCATGTCACTGAGAGCCCGTGCTGGGCACCTGGTTTTATTCCGGAGAGTTCCGCACTGGTCCAGCGCTCTCGCCGTTTGTGCTGGGCTTGGGCTCCGGGCAGCGCCTGTGACCCACAACGAGGCAGCTTGAACTGTGTTGCCACGGGGCCAGGATGGCCCAGAACGGAGCCTCTCCCTGGGGAAGCCTTGCTGCTTCTCCTCCCCACCCGGTGCCCACCGGGCCCGTTGTCTCTGTTCCGTAGGGGCTGTCGGCGACTGTCCAAAGCCGTCTGCCACCGAGAGTGTCACGTGGTGTTCAGGTCACATTAGCCACTCACGTGCGTTAGCCATTGTGGTCCTTGCTTCGCCCAGTGGTGGAGTGGCGGCCCCGCCTGCCGGATGGCTGGGGCCCAGCTGGGCACCGCTTCCTCCCCCGGGGGTACCCCGAGGCAGGCAGGAGGAATCTTCGGGACATCTGACAAGCGGAGGAACCCCGTGTCTGGGAGCGAGCGCGCAGGCAGATGGGTGGTGTGCGTCCTGACAACCTCTTGTCACCGGCCCGTGGCAGGCATCCCTAGTCAGGAGTGGAAGCTTTGCCTTTGAGCCCACGTTCCACCCGGGGCTCTCGGGCAGCTGCTACCATCAGAGCGGAGTCGGCCCAGGCGGGAAACCTGTTTGCCAGTCTGTGTTCCCCGGGGACCCCCGACAGCCAGCGCTCCGAGTGTGCCGGCGGAAGTAAACGAGGGACACTCGTGGTCGCCGGCTGTGCTCACGTGGGGGGGAGCGCACCCCCCGGGGCTTGCTGCTGACACCTCACGTGCTTCCTTTTCAGGTTCTCCCGCAGACTTGGTGAGTTCTCCAGACTGTTCCCTTCCTGCCACTCTGCACCCCACGCAGCCCTGTGTCCCCGAGCCAGAAACACCTGTTGTTCCTGATCTCACCACTGCTGGGCCCACCCTGGCTGGCGCACAGGCCACTGTTGCTCACTGGGGCCTTCGATTTCCTTCATGGGCCTCAGGAGAAATGGGTCCCCGTGCACAGGAGGTCCCAACAGGGCTCTGCTTGCCCCGTGGCTTGCGGGTGCCCAGCTCTGGGACAGGCATCCACCCACTAGCCCCCCCATCCTGATGGGGCTTAGAGCCCTCTGTGCCGCTGACTTAGGGCAGACGTCCCCGCCGTGGGGTCTAGTCAAATGAACCAGCCCTAACAGGGTGCTCGCCGGGCCTCGTGTGTGGTACAGAAATGCCCTCATGGAGGCGGGAAGAGCTCTAGCATTCGGTTGCATATGCAGTGGGACATGTCCCCGGACAGAGATGACAAGCCCCAGGCTCAGAGCAGGGAGGCCCCCAGCTGGCGTGGTCAGGGCAGCCTTCCTGGAAGAGGTGGGAGTTAATGGCGAGGGATGGATATCCCGGGGCAGTGCAGGGGCACCGAGGTGGAGGGTGTAGGTAAGAATAGGGGAGGGCTTGTCAGAGTGAAGCCGTGTCACGAATGCCTGTGGGCCTCTGGGATGTGTCCCTCTCCTCCCCCTGCTGCCTGCCTCGACCCTTCTCTCCCGGGAGGTGGGGGGCAGGGGATGTCGATGCCAGGGCAGCCCTCCCTGATCACTGTGGTTTGTCCTTGCCCTCCCAGGACGCCTCTGGAGCAGGACCGGGTGAGTCTGTGGGACTCGGGCCCTCTCAGCTGCCATCCAGGTCCGTGGTCACTCTGGGGGCCAGGCCTGGGCCACCGTGACTGCCCAGCCTCGCCCGGCCTTCTGGGCTCCAGGCTCCCTCCACGGCCACGTCCCCGGGGGGCCATCGTAGTGTCTGATGAGGGCCCAGCGTGCAGAGGGTCAGGGTCCTTCCAGGGGGGAGGGCTGCAGCCAGAGCCCCCCTCCACGGGGTGGGCCTCAGAGGGCCGCTTCTGTCACTTTGCCGATATCCCCGTGTCCTCGTGCCCCCTGCTTCGTACCGTGTGGCAGGAACGTGGCTTTTAGCTGTTGAGGGTGGACGGCGTCGCGAGCCGAGCTGCGCAGTCTGAGCCGTGCGGGGCCACCGTGGCCTGATCGTCAGGAAGCAAAACCAGAGCCGCACTGAGGCCCGGGACACCCGTGTTGGGGCCAGGCCTGCAGACAGGCCCACATGCAGCTGGTGGGGTCAGAGCAGGGCTCGGGCCACGAGCGCCCTGCAGATGCCTGGGGGGCCCAGCCGGGACCCCGTTTCAGCCCCAGAGCCGCCCCAGCCAGCTGTGTGTGGCCTTAGCCAGCCCCTGGGTCTCGCTCACCCCTGGTCCCCCATCTCTGCCTTGAGGGGTACCCCGTGTCCTGCTCCACACACGGACTCTCAGTCACAGATTAGAAAGGGGTCTGGAGGAAAACACAGGAAGTGCCACTTAAAGTAAGCGGCCACTGCCATAACGAGCCCCTGAATCCGTTAGTCCCACGGTTTCCTTATGACACTTGACAAGGGGACCTGGGGTCTCATGGGAAGAACTTAGGGTCCCTCACCCAGGAGCCCTGGGGAGCCGAGGTCAGTGGTGGGTGGGCTGCCGGCCAGGACCGAGTCACTGAACGAGGGGCCCCCTCCTGCTCTGTGCCCGCAGGTCCCAAGATGGTGGCCATGCAGAATTACCATGGCAACCCAGCTCCCCCCGGGAAGCCAGTGCTGACCTTCCAGACGGGCGATGTGATCGAGCTGCTGAGAGGCGACCCCGAGTCTCAGTGGTGGGAGGTGGGTCCTGGGGCCCGGATGGGCAGGTCTGGGGGTCAGGGACCATCCCCGGTGGAGGGAGGCAGGCTGTGAGCAAGACCTGAGTTCTCTCCCAGGCAGGAATTCCAGGGGTCCCCAGCCCTGTGTTCCTCGGGGTGTCTGCTTTCACGGGCCGAGTACAGCATCCCCTCCCGTGTGCCTCCTGCTGGGGTGCGTCCTGCACACCCTCCCCAAGGCTCTGCCCACCTCCTGCCTACCTGCCCAATGCAGGTCAGAACTGCAATGGGGCAATCAGGTGTCATGCTGGCCCCAGGGGGGTGGGGGACCCTGTGACTTCCCCCAAGGAGCTGCTGTGTGGTGGAGCAGAGACAGACGGGGACACGGTGTCCCAGGATGGTTACGGTTCTGAGCCATGAAACTGTTCTGTGAACGGGCCCACAAAGGCGGAGTCCTCCTGCGCCCACCTGCCCCTGGGCACCCGAGACCCACGGGGTCAGCATGGTGCCACGGGAGCTCGGGGCACCCGGCCCAGCCTGGCCGGCCGGGGGTGACTGAGACCTGCTTAGAGTGAATGTTTGTTATGTTCCCGTGACTGTTACCGCCATCACTGTTGTTTTGTGATGGTCCTTTGTCACTCCGTACTTACAGATGAATTTATTGTGCTAGACCACACCTTCACATAACTGGAGATTCGGAAGGTGCAGAAGGGGGTCTGCAGGATAAAGTCTCTGACCCCAGCTGCCCAGTTCCCAGGCCCAGGTGTCCCCAGAGCCATCGGTCCTGGGTGGCCTTGCAGAGAGGCTTTGCCAATGTGAAAGGGGGAGGCCGAGGAGGAGCGGCCGGGAGGACCTTGGGAGCCCCGGCCCCTGTAGACCCTCCCAGGGTTCTATCAGATGCCCCCGGTCCACACGCCCCTTCAGTTTGAGAAACACCCTGTAGATACAAGGACTGGAGAGCAGCTGGGGGTGGGGCTCTAACCCCAGCTCCGAGCAAGTCTCTCAACTACTTCTCTGGGCCTCAGTGTTCTCATCTGTAAAGTGGGGACGCCACCCGCCTTCCTGCCTGGCGGTCATGAGGTCAGCTGAGGCTACAGCGGGGAGTGCTGCCGTCACATGCTCTTCTTAGGACCTGCCCTCACCCCGTCCTTAGAATAAGCTGAGCCGCACAGCAGTGCCCGCTGCACCCGCTCCCACTGGCCCGGCCCGGCCCCCATCGTCTGTCTCCTTCCAGGGTCGGCTGGTGCAAACCAGGAAGTCAGGCTACTTTCCTAGCTCGTCCGTGAAGCCCTGCCCCGTGGACGGAAGGGTAAGCACTTCCCACAGAAGCTTCTGGAGCACAGTGGCCGGGAGGCTGGGGCTTCTGCGGGCTGTCTCCTCACTCGGGGCATCTGGGCTTGGTCAGCACGTCCTTGCTAAGTAGCCATTGCTGGCCCTGGAGCTGGGGGTCGGGGGGGCTGAGGGGCAGGGGGTGCCCTCGGTCTGAGGGGCTCAGCCAGTTGGGTGCTACATTTCTCGTGGTTTTAGAAACACAAAAATGGGCATTTCTGCAGCAGTCGTAATAGACGGAAGACCAAAAATGTCACCTTTCTCCAAATTTTAGGGACTCTGTAAGTCTTCTGGGACTATTTTACAGCCCCAGGGAGGAGAGGACTCCCCTGAACGTTGGATTCAGAGCTAGACTTTAGGATATTTGGAAAAAGGCCTTTCATCTGAGTAGTATGGAGCAAATCTTTCTCTGTTACAAAAGGCATCAAGCAGTCAGTCGTGAATAATGGAATTACCTCCACCCACCCCCTAAAAAAGGCATTTAAAAGTGCCGGAGGGAAATTTCTCCAGAAGGAGCAGGAGGTGGGTCCAGAACACCACGGGAGCCCCGGTGCACCCTCCAGGCCCCGCCTGGCCTCTGGCCCCATCTGCCAGCGTCAAGGGGACCGGACAGCGGAGGAGGAAGAGCATCACTAACTCACTGGGTGGCCTGGGGCAGGTCCCATCCCTGCCCTAGGCCTCAGTTTCCCCATCTACATGGTGAATGGGGTGGAAGGGGTTAGGTAGTCCATGAGGCCTTGCCTGGCCTGTGGCACAGTGAGGGGAGGCCAGGGTGGGGCCTCTGGCTGGTGAGGGGGCGGCATGGGGTCTCAGGGCTGCTTGGCCAGCGTGTGGCCCGTCACCTGGAGGAGAGGCTGCCGCCAGCCAAAGGACACCTACCCTTGGGGCCCTGAGCCCATCTGTAGCAAGGAACTCTAGCTGTAGGATGTGCTCCCGTCCCTGCTGGGACGTTCCTGCAGCCTTCTGTCACCTCTCCTTGGGGATTTGCACCCTATCAGTTGGTCGCTGCACATTCAATCAAACCCACTGGGACCTCGCAGTCCGGTGGCTCCGGGGCTAAGTCCACAGATACCACGGTAGCCAGTGCTGGGCCCGAGGGTCAGGTCGCTGATCATAGGGCCCCTCTGGCCCCACTCGGGGCAGGACATTAACCCGAACATTCTCTCCTGCCAGCCGCCCATCAGCCGGCCGCCATCCCGGGAGATCGACTACACCGCCTACCCCTGGTGAGTGGGGCAGTTGCGGTGGCCCCGTGAGCCCGTGAGCAGGCCGGGAGGGGTCCCCCGGCTGCCTCTTGCTTGTGTCCAGGTTGGCTGAGCCCTGCTGGCCGTATGTCTCGGGGAGCCTGGGGGAGTCTTCTCTACCCCGAGGCAGGTTTTCCCCATCACGAAAACAGGTCATCGGGTTATCATTTGGAAGAGTGAAGCCCCCCCCCTTTTTTAACATGAGCTTCATCATAGAAAATATAGGAAAGTGGGATATTTAAGGCCAAATGTGTAATCACACATGTACGCATGGAGCGGCTTGATGAGAACCGTGGCGCTTTTGGGATTAACGAGAGCATGGAGGTGGACGATCTAGGAACAAGTCACAGATACAGGTCAGCTCGGGGGGCCAGCTTTTACTGGTCTGCCTGCTGGCCCCCCGGGCTGCCTCGAAGGACTGGCCTTGTGGTCGTAGCTCCCTGTGTTCTGCATCCTGTGGTGGCCACAGAGCCATGGGCGGCTCAGGGGCGGTAAACCCCTACCCCACGCACATCTGGCCTTGAGGTTTCCATCTGGGGCTCATCCTGTGCCCAGCGGTGCAACACCTGCGCCCTTGGGGTCCTGGCCTCCTCCGCCCCTGGGCTTGGCCTTCCCCTCCAAGCCTGAGATGCCGCAGGTCTGTCCGCCCGGTGCCGTGTTCCCCGCACTCATGTCCAGGGTCGAGGGTGCAGGACAGGCCTGTGATTTTCATTTGAGGGAGTGACAGAGAAGCTGCATTTCCGGCTGTAGGTTCTATCTCAGCTGCACATTATTTACCGCAGTCCCCAGTCGGCCTGGCGGGCGGTGCAGGTGGTAAGGGGTTTGTTTGGGAGGGGGCAGTGGGGCTCGCCTGGCTCTCTCCAGGGTGGCTTCCCTTCAGGGAGGCGGCAGTCTGTCAGTCTGTGCAAAACCCATTGATGTCCGCGGGCTCCCGTGTGTTGCAACAAAAGTAAAAAATCCACACATGAGTGTTTATGACTTGCTTTTCCTACAGCGAAAACTTAGAAATTTGCTCTAATGCTCGTGTTGCTCGAGCCCCTCCTGCAGACCAGGTTCTGTAGAAAGCTCCCGGGGGCCGGGCTGGGGTCTGGGGGCCTCATTCTTCCCCACGACGATGTCACCCCACGAGTGCCCCTCCTGCAGGGGCTCAGGTGGCTCATGATGCCCGTCAGCGCTGTTGCAGAGGCCTGGGGGTCCTCCAGGCAGTACCAGTGTTAACCTCCGGCCTCGTCCCACCTGCTAGGTTTGCGGGCAACATGGAAAGGCAGCAGACCGACAACCTGCTCAAGTCGCACAGCAGCGGGACCTACCTAATCAGGGAGCGGCCGGCCGAGGCAGAGCGCTTTGCTATAAGCATCAAGTACGTGGTGGCCCGGGGAGCAGGGAGGCCTCTCCCCCAGTGCCACTCTGAACCACGAGCCCACGTCCCTCGTGGGTGGGGGTGGCCATGGACTTCATTGCCCTAAGCAGGACCCTTTTGAGACGAAAGCCTGTCAGTGGGTCTGCACAGTGTAGCTGGCCCGGGACACGTGTGAAGGCCCTGCCCAAAGCCACGGGGTGGGCTTGGTCCCACGTTTTTCAGGTTGTGGCAAGGGTACTATGGGGGTTAGGGCCCGGCAGCCCCGCTGGCGGGCTTTGGAGAGAATGGGAAGGTCACACCACTGTGGCCTCGCGGCTTCTGCCAGTGGCCTTTGATCTGGTTGTCCTCTGCCCAGAAGCTGTCCTCTCGTGCATCTGCCACCACCCCTTCGGAAGAAGGAGTCTGCCTGGTGGCTGGGCACCATCGGCATAGGATGCCCACTGGACATCTTGGGTCAGGCCCCTGGCAGCCCACGTCCAGCAAATAGGGGCTGTTGGCTGTGATGACCCCCAAGGTCTGGTCTGGTCAGCTCTCGACTGCCGCCCCTCAGGGTGGCCTGTGTCCGGGGAAGGCCTCCACTGGTCTGCTGGAGGTCAGAATCCCACAAATGCTTGGAGCGTGAAACAAGCCCACTGGCTCTAAAGTAGTGGGAGCAAAGGAGACCAGCATCGGAAAGGACAATGTCCAGTGCAGGAGCTGGACGTGGCCCAGGTCCCTGGTGAGCAGGCCCTGCTCCCCAGCAGAGGTTCCCGCACACCTGTCGTGGGCCCGGGGAGCATCACGGACAGTGACAGCGGAGTGCGGGCCGAGGGGCAGGTCCGTGGTGCGGTCAGCCGGCCAGCACCAAGCCGGGAAGTGGCAGAGACCGCACTCACCTGATGGGAGATCACGCGGCACCTTCTGGGTGCCTGGCCTGCAGGGCTCCCCCGTGGGGCTGAGACCGGCTCAGGAGCTGGGGGTGGGGTGAGCACCCCCCCCACCCCGCTGACTTTCAATCCTGGAGAAACCGTGGGTGGTCTACAAAGGCTCCCCCAGGAGAGGCCGCTGGCCGGATTGGATTATCTGCCGGTTGTTTGTTTCATTAACCGATTTCCAGTTGTTAAACCAACCTTGCATTCCCGGAATATCCCACTGGGTGTAGTGCAGAGTCCTTCTCAAATATTTGGTTTATGTAGGCATACACGTGGGGAGAGATTCAGCTTGCTGGTGGTTTGCTGAGGACTTTTGCATCTATAGTCATAATGGTTATTGGTGTGTTTCCTTCTCTTGGGGTGTCTGTCTGGTTTCGTACCAGCCGGCGAGGGGCTGGAGTGGTATTTGGGGAGCAGGGGGTATGAGGAGGCTTTTCTGTAAGGTCACATTTGAATGGAGACCTGAAGATGCAAGCCCAGGAGGTGAGGATGGTGGGGGGCAGCTTGGGCTTGTGCTTGGCCTAAGTCATGACCTCCATGGCCCGAACACTCCACCCAGGTTCAACGACGAGGTGAAACACATCAAGGTGGTGGAGAAGGACAGCTGGATCCACATCACAGAAGCGAAGAAATTTGAAAGCCTCTTGGTATGTGATCCTGTGGCTCCCGTGGCCTGGTCCATGGGGGTCAGGGGAGGGCCCGGGGGTCCCACCGCCGCCAGACCAAGAGAAGAGGCCCCCTGCATGCTGCTGTCTGCAGGCCGTGCTCACAGAGGGCCAAGAGCCCGGTGGGGCTTCTGCATCACTGGGGGGGATCCAAGGAAATGGGTCTGGAGGGCTCCTCGGGACAGTTCGGGCCTCATGACAGCCCCCGCATTGGGACTTCTGCCCCCGAAGGGTTCCCCTGGTGGACAGTGAGGGGAGGGCCCGCCTGCCCTGCCTGCATCCCTACAGCCCAGCTCCCACACGCCCCCGCCGCCCCCCTCCCCAGCCAGAATGCAGGTAAAAGCACAGGCCTTCTTCACACGATTTTAAAGTGAGACCTGTGGCATCTTTCCTAACTTACGAGCATTACGTGTACCGAGAGGATCTGACTCGAGCACCTGAGCCCTTACATGGCCCACTGTGGCCGCAGAAAAGCACAAAGTAAAAAGTATCCACAGTCTCCCACCGCCCCCAACCCCAGTGTTAACATTTCAGGGTGAGTCCTCCCGACCTCGAAGAATAGCTTAGGTGTGGTTTATATCACGGTTTTCAAACGAAACCGTTGCCCACACTGTGCTGTCAGCCTGCTTTTCAACGTGATAAACTTCGCCGTGGGCACAGCCCTCTCCTCTCCGGACCCGTAGCCACACAGCAGCCGGTCGCTGGCACCTGCTGGTTTTTCGGGAAGCCCTTCCTTGGTGCCGGGCGCGTGGGGTTGCAGGCTTTCTCCATCAGAAAGCGCTGCGGCGAGCCTCCGACTGCCGGTCTTGGCTTTCACCCCTGATTTTCCTTGAGCAGCTGCTGGAGAGAGACTGCTGGCTCAGAGGTCTTTGCGACCCGGACCACCCACCCTGGGTGGGGTGCTGGGCGGAGAGGACGAGTGCCAAGTGAAACAGGAGGGAGAGGGAGGCCAGGGCACCTGGGAGGGCTGCCTGGAGGCGGTGAGAGCACCGGCGAGCGCGTGTGTCCCGCAGGAGCTGGTGGAGTACTACCAGTGCCACTCGCTCAAGGAGAGCTTCAAGCAGCTGGACACCACGCTCAAGTACCCCTACAAGTCAAGGGAGCGCGCGGCCTCCAGGGCCTCCAGCCGGTCCCCAGGTAATGCCCGCACCTGCCCGGCACACCAGCGCTCACTCTGCCCATTTCCCACGGCCCTGGCTTCACCGCCTCCCTGCCCTTGAGGAAGGCTTTCTGTGGGACCGAGGCCAGGAGCCCCTTCCCCGTCCCCATCCCCAGAAATCCATCACAGCCCCCTCCTGAGCCGGGGTGTCCTGGCTGGTCTGCGGGACAGGCGGGGAGTGCAGGCTCTGAATGGCTCTGAATGGCCGCTCCGGGCCTTGGCACCCATGCCCAGAGTCAGCATGGGGAGAGAGCAGGGCAGGTCCCATCTGTCCTTAGATCCCTCCCTGCGCCCCAGCCCCCTGGGGGCCTTCACTGTGAGGGAGCTGGAGCTGGTGCCTCCGTTTGTGGGCCGGGCTCCACGGCTCAGGACAGGGGGGCGTCTTGCTTCAGGCCCACCGGGAGTTAGAGGCAGGGCGAGCCCACGGCTGCCCGCTGCACCACCCCGCGTCCCCAGCCGCCGGCCAGAGCAGGGCAGGAGAGGAACAGTGGGCCTTCAGCGGGCAGCTGGTGTGCGCGGGGCGAGAGGCCGGGCTCCCTGCAGGAGTGGTTTCCGAGACCCTGGAGCCAGCCGCCCGCTGGGAGGAGGTGGTCCAGGTTCTCCAGGGAACAGGCCCAGAGAGGCGGTGGGAGGGGCAGCTCGGAGGCCGCCAGGCTGCGCCCCGCACGCCCCGGGCAGGCCTGGCCCCCGCGCCCTGACCCTGCCTGCACGCGCCTGGGCACGCACGGGCCCGCTTTCACGTGCTTTCTCGCCTCTTTGCAGCTTCCTGCGCCTCCTACAACTTTTCTTTTCTCAGTCCTCAGGGCCTCAGCTTTGCTTCTCAGGGCTCCTCCGCTCCCTTCTGGTCAGGTACCGCTGGCGCTCGGGGCGTGGGGGGGCCCGGCCTGCAGCCCCCGCCTGCAGCACCCGCAGCGGCCTGCAGCCCGGCGCGGGGCGGGGCCGGGGCCGAGGGGCCAGGGACGGGGGGGCCGGCCGCCAGGGCAGGGCTGAGGATGCGGTCAGGCTTGGCGCTGCCCCCCTCGCTGCTGTCACCTCTCAGACTCGTGCACCCCACTGGCCACTCCCCAGCTTGGCAGCCCTGTCCCTCCTGGCTTGTTGAGAGCTTTCCCTCTGGCAGCGGCAAACAGCTGGGCGGCCACCCTCGGGGCGAAGGCGGGAGCGGATCGGGCAGGCCCCACCGGGCGGGCCCTGGAGGAAGGGGGACGGGGTGTCAGTCGGCCCCGACTGCGTGGCCCTCCGCTGCCAGAGTCAGAGCCCCTCCCCAGCCCCTGTGTGTGTCCCCTCCATCACGGATGTTGTCCCCTGCTCAACAGGGCTCTGGGGCCCCCCACTGAGCTGGTCTAGTTAGGTGTCTGGTTTGGTTTGGGGATCTGGAAGTCAGGCCCCGGGACCCTGGGGTCTGGCTCCAGGTGCTCCATCAGAGTGCAGGCTGGGAGCTGGGCAGTGGTCACTCAGCTGACCCCTGGCCAGGTGGCACTTGTGCACCAGGCATGCAGGGGGAGGCCCTGCGGGGAGTTGCAGTGGTCAGAACACCGGCCTCTGCTCTGAGCCCATGACCACACTCGGCTGTGCCGGCCCCCAGTGTGGCTGGCGACCGCTCCGAGCACCTTCATGGGAGGCTCGAAGAGGCCATTGCCTGTGGGGCTGGGCGGAATAGGAGAATAGTCTGTGCCTTCGGAGCCTTTCTACCAGACAGCCCTCCTCCCTGCACAGGGGGCCAGACACCAGGGGTCCACGCTTGGCCCCGCCGCCAGCTGTGTGACCCTGCCCATCTCCTCCAACAGTGTTCACGCCCCGTGTCATTGGCACGGCCGTGGCCAGGTACAACTTTGCCGCCCGGGACATGCGGGAGCTCTCGCTGCGGGAAGGCGACGTGGTGAAGATCTATAGCCGCATTGGCGGGGACCAGGGCTGGTGGAAGGGCGAGGCCAATGGACGGGTAAGTGGGGCAGACATGGCCTGGCTCAGCCTGCGGGCCGGGTTTGGGCAGGCTGGCATCTCAGTGCAGCCTGCCCCAGCACCATGCCCACACCCCCTGAGCCACAGACTCGAGCTGCCCCGGTTGGAGCTGGATCCAGGCCCATCTGACGCTGTATCTGGGCTCAGGCCTGCTCTGTGGTCCTCTGTGGGCACAGCAGGGCCATGTGTTTCGTATGCACTCTTCATGTTACTGGCGTGTACCCAAGCCCTTTGTGCAGGCAGAGACCACAGGATGCGAGCAGGGCCCAGGAGTCCTCTGGCCTCACCTATGTCATGGGGAGATGGGAAGGGGTACACCATGTTCCCACCCACCCTGCCCCTTCATGCTCTTCCTGAGGACTCTCTCCTCCCTGTCCACCCTGTGACCCTGCAACACTCTATGGCCCCTTATCCCTGCACCCTGTCTGGACCCAATGGCTTTGACCTGTCTCTGTCAGAACTCACCCAGCAGGATACTGGAGCCCCACGTGGGGCAGATTTGGAAACGTCCAGCTATCCTTGGGGCTGCAGCTGCCTGCAGGCAGGCACGCTGGGCTGTGGAGGGTCGGCTTGCCTTGGCTCCCATTGCCCACCATTCCGTGGCCAGGTGGCGGGAGCTGGTCTGCCTCCACCTAGCATGTTGGCTGCCCTTTGGAGGCCTGGGGTCAGATCCATTTTCCACCCCACATCCCTTCAGAAGTGTGAGGCCACCGAGTCCTGGGCAGCTGACCTGGAGGGCTGAACCACTAGCTCTCAAAGTGACCCTTAGGGCGCCAGCACTGGAGGTACCTGGGGCTGTAATTCAATGAGCACATACCTGGGTCCTCCTCACCCAGATCCTGAAGGTCAGGAATAGACGAGTTTCCCAGGTGATTCAGAACTACTGGCTTAGAGTATTACTAGATATTCCTGTTGCTTTGACCCTGTTGTGAAGTGTTTCTTTTTGTCTGTGGCAATTCTTCTTGCTTTAAAGTCGACTTTGTGTTGTTCGAGCAAGCCAACTTTTTCTTGTGGGGGGGAGTTAGTGTTGTATGTGGCAGACTTCATTCTCTCTTGCATTACTTTCAACTTTTTTGTATCCTTATATTTAAGGGAGATATAAGATAAAATGTTATCTTAAACAGAGTTTTTAGAGCTAGTCTGTTCTTTTTTTTTTTTTTTTTTTTTTTAAAGATTTTATTTATTTATTCATGAGAGACAGAGAGAGAGAGACAGAGGCAGAGGCAGAGGGAGAAGCAGGCTCCCCGCGGAGCAGGGAGCCCGATGCGGGACTCGATCCCAGGACCCTGGGATCACGACCTGAGCCGAAGGCAGACGCTTAACCGACTGAGCCACCCAGGCGTCCCTGAGCTAGTCTGTTCTAACAGTCTCTGCCTTTTAATGTGTATGTAGCCCATTTACATTTACTGTGATTACTGAGCTGCTTAGATTTAAATCTGTCATCTTTCTGTTTATTTTCTATTTGTCACATCCATTTCTTCTTTTTCCTCTTTTCTTGCCTACTTTTGAATTAATCAGTATTTTTTTTTTTTTCTATTCTACTTCCTGGCTCCTTGGTGGCCATTCTTTTCCTATTATTTAGGAGTTAATACCTTAGGGATTATAGCATGCACTCTGACTTCTGAGAGCCCATTTTAAATTAGTACTTTTACTACTTCCTGGATGATGCAAAGACCTTACAACTTTTGACTGTATTCATGTTCCTCCCAACTTTTGTGCAGGTGTCGTCATGTATCTTAATTCTATGTATTTTTCAGTCCCATGAGACATTATTTTTGTTTTAAGCAGTTAGTGTTTGTTTAGAGTTACCACCTATTTACCTTTCCCAGGGCTCCCCATTCCTTCATGCTTTCTTGTATTTCCACCCAAAATCATGTTCCTGCTGCCTGAAATTCCCTCTTCTAGGTATGTTTTTTAGTGTGAGTCTGCTACTAATAAATTCTTAGTTTTTGTTGGATCTGAACACCTCTTTATTTCGTTTTCTTTTTTTATGTTCTCATTATAAAACATTTGTAATGTATTTGACACAATTTCAAACCTAAAGAAAAGTTGCTGTAGCACAAAGAGCTCTCACATGCCCAGACTTACCAATTAAGAATGGTTTGCATGTTTGCTTTATCATTTGTGTTCTCCCTCCCTCTCTGCTTATTTTTCTCTTAACCATTCGATAGTAAATTGCAGAAGTCCTATCCTTCCCCCCTAAACCCCTTAGTACTTCAGTGTCCTACGATCAAAGACATTCCCCTTTGACAGAATATGATTATCTAATCCACGGTCCATATTCAGATGTCACCAGTTGTCCCAACTGTGTCTTGTCTACCTAAATGAATTGCATTTACTTGCTATGGCCCTCAACTTTGTTCTAGAACAATCCTCAGCCTTTCTTGGTCTCACATGACTTTGACATTTTTGAAGAGTACGGGTCAGTTATTTTTGTAGACTTTTCCTCCATTTAAGTTTGATATTTCTTCGTGATTAGGTTATATATTATGTATTTTCAGTGGGAACATAATGCAGATGTTATATCCTTTTCAGTACTGTAGTGTCTTATCCAGCGGTATATAAGGTCAGTTTGTCCTATTATTGTGACATTAATTTTGATCATTTGGTTAAGGTGATATCTGCTGAGTCTCTCCACTGTGAAGTGACTGTAATTAATCAGTAATCTTCAGGGTAATACTTTGAAATTATTAAATATCCTGTTCCACATTAAACTTTCACCTACTAGTTTATCATTATCATTCATTGGTGAATTTTGTCTCATCACTTATTCGTATCATGGTTGAAAAACAGTGATTTTCCAGCCATTGTTTCTTTAGCACTTATTAGGGGACATTCTACTGTAAGGAACACCCTTCTCTTCTCTTGGTCATCCCCCAGGGGGTGGGGTCAGTCATCCCTCCAGTGAGACCGGCTTCCTTTTTGTGAAGAATCATGTTGAGCTTATTTTCAAATAGTATTCTCTAGGGGATAAATTTGAGGCTAGCAGGTATTTTATTTTGGCACTTTGGGGATATCATTCCATTGTCCTGGTTCCATCGTTTCTGTAAAGAGCTGGCCAACTTTTTTTAAAAGGGCAGGGAGGGGCAGAGGGTGAGAGAGAATCTCAAGCAGGCTCCACGCCCAGCACGGAGCCCAACTCGGGGCTTGATCTCACCACCCTGAGATCATGACCTGAGCCAAAATCAAGAGTTTGATGCTTCATTGACTGAGCCACCCATGTGCCCCGAGAGCCAGCCAACTTCTTAACATTGCTCCTCTGCAGGAAATGTCTCTATTACTCCCAGTTTTACATATTAAAAAAAACAAAAACAAAACTCTGGTTTTTATCAGTTTTACTATAATGTGCCTGGGCGCGGTTTTCTCTGTATTCAGTTTGCTTGAGATTTGTAGAGATTTTTAAAATCTGTGGCTTGATGTCCTTCATCAGTTTTGGACATTTCTTCAAACAGTGTACCTGCTCTGTTTTCTTTTTTCTCCTTCGGGGGCTGTATTCACATGAGCGTCAGTTCGTTTCATCATGACCCAGATGTTATTTACCTTCTTTTACCTGTTTTTCACCCATTCCCTTATTTCCCATCCAGCTACTTTCCACTGGCCCGTCTTCCGGTTCCCGAGCACTCTCTTCTGCTCTGTCTAATCTGTTGCTAAATTCTATTGGGTTCTCAATTTCAGTCATATTTTCCACATTAGGATTTCTATTTGATTTCTGGTTTCAGTTCACTGGTAAATTTTTATGCTTTATCCTCAGTTTCCTGAAACATATATGTTGCAGTTATTTACATTTCCTGACTGATGATTCCCATCCCTGAATGACCTGTAGACTGATTTCTGTTACCTGCGTTTTCTCTTAGTTTCTGTCACTGCATCCTGACTGGATGATGAGCTTGTGAAGAAAACACCACTGAGGCTTGGGATGGTGTTATTTTCCTCCAGGGAGGATTTAATTTTTTTCTGGCTGCCAGGTTGAGGGAGAGCAGGTCATTGTGAACTGCTCTGGGCTGGTGCATTTGGGGGTCACTCCTACCCTGGGCCGCAGCTCCACCAGGCTTCTTGGCTTAGAAGAACTCAACAATCTTTTGCAGGATCCCCAGTTTCCATGCTGGCCTCACCCCGACATTGGTGCAGACACGTGCACACACACTCTCATGTATCCTGCCATCTTTTTCAGATCGGCTGGTTTCCTTCAACATACGTAGAGGAGGAGGGCATCCAGTGATGGCAACAACATGGACAGGACTCGTGGGTTTTCTTGGAAGAGTCCAGCTCTGAAGTCTGTCTCTAGCCCCATGACACAGAGGGGACATGCCCGCCAACCTTCCCGTCTTCAGCAGCCCATAGGGATGGGGAGGGTGTTCAGAATCCTAAATGCGAACTGGCCCACCATCCGCCTGCCCTCGGTGGCCTGTCCTGGGTACGCTACTTGTACATAGAGGCGAGTTGGGCCGGCCCCGCTGTGGCTGCCACCGCCAGAGTGCTGAGGAGGGGGAGCGCCGGTGGTGTTCTGAGCCAGGCTCTGGGTGACAGCTGAGGCCGGAGTTCATCTTGCCTCTGTCCTGTTGCGACAGCATTCAGGAGCCTAGGTTTGAACAGCAGGTGCCGTCCCAGGGAGGGCTTGAACAGCAGAGGGGACCCTCCCCCAGCCCCTTCTGCTCAGCCCTGATGCTCAGCCTGCCTGCTTTCTGCTGCTCCCAGGGGGAAGCTCTGGGCCTAGAGAGTCAGAAGGGACCAGAGCCAGGCCTTTTGCTGCAGCCCCTGGTCAGCCCCACTCAGCTCCAGCTGTGCTCGGATGTAGGAGAAAAGAGCACTGCTAGGGGGTCTGTGCGGGCCCCTTGACCTCCTCATGGCCCTCTGCACTAGCGAGGTGCAGAGACCACCCAGGGCAGGTCCCTCTCTCAGGAGGGAGCTTTAGTGAACGATGAAGTTGCCGACCCTGCTCCCCAGTCAATGGTACTGTTCTTTGCCCTGAATCCCAGGCGTGTGTCTGTCCTGTCCTGCTGCCAGGTGGATACACCTTTTGTAAATCCTGATATGGGTGAGAAGAAAACAGAGTTTTCCCCTCGCTCGGGCTCTGCTGCTCACATTCCCCTCCGGGAGGAGGCCCCCCCCCCAGCGCCCCCCAGCAGGTGGCCCCTCTGGGACTCTTGTGTCCTGCAAGGTGGTTCCTGAGGGTCTTCCCAGCTTTTGCACAGGATGTTAGTTCTAGCCCTTGGCAAGTCTTCCCCCTGCAGCCCATGAACTGGGCCCGTGGCCAGCTCGAAATAAGTGCTCTTGGGGGTGGCCTTACCCCCGAACTCCCCCTCCTGACTCCTCCTGGCCTTTTGAGCTCTGGCTTTCTTGTCCAGACCCTTTTACTCTGCCTGGATATTGCATCAGACCTAGGGATATTGTCTCCCTGCAGGCTCTGTGCCACAGATGCTGGAGAAACCCGGGCTACACGTGTCCCCTGTACCTTGGTCAGCTGCCCTGCCCTGTGCAGGGGAGGGGACTGGGCAAGGCCGGGCGTGGGGAAGGCTAGCCCCCACTGGGGTGGGTGCTGGTTGCCACTCTGCACTCCTGGGCTTCCTCCGAAATCAGCCGTGTGGCCTCCGGGCTCGGCTCACAGGCCCCATGTCCCGGAATGGGGAGGTGGTGGGGAGCAGGTGGGGACAGTTAGCAGCAAGGCCAAGAGAGAAGGTGGCCTGCAGAGGCTTGAGAAGCCAGGGTGAACAGGATCGTGTTTGGGCCAGAGGGGCAAGGGGATCCCGGGAAGGAAAGAGCTGGTCTCGGAGAGAGCAGCCCCCAGTCCCCATCATCAGGGTGCACCCAGCACTTTGCGTACAACCCTGGGCTCGGCCGGCCCAGCCACGAGCCTGGGGTCGGGGGGAGAACCAGCCAGGCCCTTTCGTGTTTACTGTTGTCAAAAGGGTTCTGTTTTGTTGTTTTGTTTTTGGTTTGGCTTGTTTGTTTTTTAAGGGAAGAAAACAGTTTGTAATTATTTCATCCAAAGCTCCCATTCTATATCTGTGAATAATAAGGAAGATATTTTATAATAGCAAGAAAATGATGTATATTTGAGGTCATCATGAAACAAGTCATCACGACCACGAGGAATACCGAGGGAACAGAAGTCGGAACCCTGGTTTTTGTGAATGTTTTGTTTTGTTCTTGTTTGTTTTGAAACATGTATTTGGTTTGGTTTGGTTTTGCACTGCATGAGGCAGGAGGGGAGGCGGGCCGGGGCAGGCTGGGAAGCGGGTGGTTTCAGCAGGAGATGGGAGGCCCTCTCTAGGGGCTTTGGACCTGGGGCCTGAGATTAGCTGTGAACACTTAGGAGCCCGATGCATGCGGGTCAGGGATCTGGGGGTCCCACAGCTGGTGACGACCCCAAATGGAACACGAACTGTACATTTGCCACTAGGTTTTTTCAGACCACAGTTTTTATTGCGAATAAACCTAAGTTCTTTTCTGCAGTGTGGCTGGAGGCTTCTGTGTGTGTCCGGCAGAGACCGCCCCACCCACACACTGTCAGCCCAGGATACAGTGGCCTGGATCAGGCATAGGCCTTGGGGGTGGCCCAGCCTCCTCCCAGCTGGCCCAGTGTCCCGTGGGACCCTCCAGCAGCCGTCAGAGGCAATGCCGCTGTCTTCTCATTTGGGGGAGATTCAACCCTAGCCCTACCGCTCAGGCACGTCCTTCAGCTCCTGAGCCTGTTTCTTTATATGTGTATGTTGGAGATAAAAAATAATACTTCTCTCTGGAGAGTGGGTCTGTGGCCTATGATAGAGAAAATCTAGTCAGGCAGAGATTGATTTCTCCCTTATGGAGAAGCAGTCCAGACAAGGTAGAGCAGGGATGGCTTGGTGCCCCACCCCCCCACCCCAGGCTCCTCCCCTCTTCATCATGTGCCTCTATCCTTGCTGTGGCCTCATGGTCCAAGGTGGCTGCTGGAGCTCCTGCCATCAAGGCTGCGGGCAGAGGCAGAGGTCAACACAGTGCTTCCCTTCCCCTCCTTACCCAGAGCTGAGGCATATGGCCACTCCTGGCTGTGGTGGAAGATGGGGACTGCAGGACTTGAGCTGAACACATGGTCACACTTCCTCCCTATTACTGAGGAGACAGAAGAATACCATTGGGGTGGGTGACCAGCCCCCAGGATCCACATCAGAGTTGTGAGGATCTCACTAGACTTGGAGTTGTGTGGGCGCTCAGCAAGTGTCAGATTTTGTTGTAAACCAGGGAGACAAGTACAGATGTTTGAGGTGACCCAGAGAATGGTGGATCCCACCCCAGCCCTGGTCTCCGGGACCCAGAGCCCCAGAGTCTGGCTCACTCTGATGCCCCTGAGAACCAGATGGGAGGCCTGCCTTTTCTGGAGCAGCCCCCTCTCTGAGCAAATTTCTCAGGCATGAGGCCCCGAGAGGCCTGGTTGTCCCAACACCACCTCCCCCGAGAGCCAGCTCCAGCTCTGAGTTCTCACGCCCACGTGAGACCCAGACACTTGCTCAGCATTCCCTGGGCCAGTGGTCCCCGGCTGCCCTTAGCAGGGCTGAGCAAGTTGGAGAGAGCCCCAGGCCAAGAAGCAGAGAGCCATGGTGCCTGGAGGGGAAGTGTGGGTGGACTTGGGAGGGCTGGGGAGCTTTGAGGGAGAGCCTCAACAGCACCTGCTGTGCGGTCCAGACCCAGGAAGGGTGGGAAGCCCCAGGCCTGCTCAAGGGCCCCTGTGTGGATGGGGGCAGAGGCCAGGAGGGAAGAGGAGCGTGTCTGCCTGAGGTCACCCCAGAACGTGGGAAAGCATCTCAGAGCTGCACACTTCTGGTCAGAGGGCCTGATGCCCATAGGGCTCTCAGGGCACCAAGGCATCATGCCCCTTAATTCTGACAAAGTGGACTTCCCTGGGTAGGGCCACTGCAGAGGCCGCCGTGTGGAGCTTTAGGGAAGTTCCCTGGACAAGACATGGGAACCACCCACTTTTGGAGGTGAGGTAGACCCCTCTCTCCACTCCTGCACCACAAATATAAGAATGCCGTATAAAACACCAGAGAATAGAAGAGGCTGAGCTTGGAACAAGGTGACCTGTCCCAGAAAGAAGAGACACAAAGCCAGAGCAGATATTGGGAGCCAACACCAAGGTGGCTGCTAGGATCTCAGGCCCTCTGGGGTTGAGACCAGGGATTCCAACACTCAAAGCATTGGCTCCAGGACCTGGGAGGCCAGGAGCCGGAACTGGATTCCTGTGCAAAGCTGGGGATCTCGAGGAACACCTCCATCATGAAAAGGAAATTAACACACATGGGTAAAACCAAAATCACAGAATGGGACAAAGATTTTGATTGGTTTGTTAGCTTTCCAGAAATAAAAGAATACAAAGGCATACCATACCCTCGGACAAATTAACACAGAATGGTTAACCCTGGACTTCCAAAGATAAAAAATCACGAATGTAGACAATTTAAAACTTAATGTCATACCAAATAGATTTTAGAGCAAAACAAACAAAAGGTGTCACTAGAGTTTTAAAAGGCTTACAACATAATGATAAAGTTCTCATTTATTAGAAAACATCAGTTTTAAACTAGTATGCTTTTCATAATAGAACCCCAAAATACATAAAGCAAAATTGACAGAAGAACAAAAAGAATGAGACATACCCACCATCATAGATGGGAGGTTTTAATACAACTTTTTCTCTTTATCTCTGTAACTAAAAAGTCAAGCAGACATTGAAACAAGAAGAAGTAAGGATAGAGAGTAGAATAACATAATTAGCTATTCCATATAGAGAACATTGTGGCCTCTTGCAGAGTACACATCATCTCCATGAAGATTTACCTCACACTGACCCAGAAAGCAGATGTCAATGGATTTCAAATCCTATAGTTTAGCTTCTCTCACTCACCATGAGGAGTGACGTTAGAAATCAGTAATGAAGGGGCGCCTGGGTGGATCACTCGGCTAAGCATCCAACTCTTGATCTCAGCTCGGGGTCTTGATCTCAGGGTCATGAGTTCAAGCCCCACACTGGGCTCCACGCTGGGCATGGAGCCTACTTAAAAAAAAAAAAGAATAGTCAGTAATAAAAAATACACAAGAAACATCCATATGTTTGCAAATTAAGAAACATACTTCTAAATAATTAATAACCAAAAAAGAAATTCAAGGAAATTATAAAATATTGCAAATGTATTCTTTTTTTTCATTTTTTTTTCAAATTTATTCTTAAATTTAAAAGGATAAAGATAGTTGATAACACAACTTGTAGTATACTACTGAAACTGAACTTGAACTGAAATTGGTGACCTTGACAGCTTGTATTACAAGAGCCAAGGACTGGAGGTAGGCTTTCCTTCTTTCAGGCTGAAACAAAACGTTGATTCCTTGAACAAAAGTTTTATGTCTCCGTTAAGCATGTTCAAATTATCTATTTAAAATGTAATTTTTCCAAGTAGAAAATTACAAACGTATTAAATGTGCACAAATTACAGGGTTTTGAAATTGCAGTTCTTGTTCCAATGGCTCTGTCCTCCTGTGACTTGTCTCCACCGTTGGAGGAGGGGATGGTGGTGGGGAGCTCCCATGATAAGATTTTACAACATTTGTGAGTTCAACTTGGACTCCTATTCTTTGGTCATGGCTGTTTTGCTTATATTCCCTAACAATTTAGTTTTGGTCCTTCACTTTCCCTAGAAAAAGAAAACCCGCAGGTGCCCATGGGATCTATGTGGGAGTTTTACTCACCTGGAATTCTCTCTGGATAATCATGCCACACCTTGACACTTAATGTGCTGTTGGAGCTGTAATCAGATGGGAGCAGCAGGACCCCCAGCCACAGTGCTCTGCAGCCCCGCACCAATCAATGTAAGCCTTGGTCTGTTAGGATTACGATCTGGCCATGGGTGATAGCCTATAAGACAAGAGATGGTTATTTCTTGCTCACCTAACAGTCTGGGTAGACTGGCTAACAGTGTCAGGGACCCAGGTCTTTCTGGGGTTTTTTTGGTCCCTTGGGTGTGCCCTCACAAGTTCACCGCATGGTCCAAGATGGGACTTCAGCTCCAGCCCCTGAATCTACATTCCAGCCAATAGGAAGGAGAGGGACAGGGAAGGGATATGACCATCTCTTTTGAAGAACACCTTCTGAAAGTTTCACTCACTAACTCCCATTGGCCATAACTTGGTCATATGGCCATACCTGGGCTGCAAAGAAGGCTGGGAAAGGTAGTCTTTATTCTGGGTCTGATTACCCTAAAAGGATGAGAGAATGGGGAAGGCAGGGAGGTGAATAGCCTCTGCCGACGAAGACCCATGACCATGAGGGGTCTGCGGGGCAAAGACAGGTGGTCAGACCCCTTTGAGGCATGTCTTGCTGACGGATGAATAATCTTGATTCATGGGGAAAAGAATGCTGAGCTTTCTCAGATTCTCCACGGTCCAAGCCTACTTGGAATCTGAAAAGCACCCTGAATAATCCTCCATTCACTCACATAAGCGAGCTACACCTGTGTCGTGTAAGGGGGTCAAACCATGCACACTTGGAAGAGAACAGAGGTTTTTATTTCAACTGCCTCGGTGACTTTTTGGTCTGACATACTTTGTTTCTTAGGAGAAGAAATCTCTTCTGACACCCCCTCTATACCCTAAACCCTAACCCACGTGCTGCATGCGTGCATCTGTTTCCCTCCCTGGTTAGTGAGCTTGGCAGGCTCAGCAGAAAAGGGGCAAATCGTACTCCCAGGGTCGAGACAGGCAGCCTGGCCAGGTGAGAGCCTGGTGACTTTTTGGTCTGACATACTTTGTTTCTTAGGAGAAGAAATCTCTTCTGACACCCCCTCTATACCCTAAACCCTAACCCACGTGCTGCATGCGTGCATCTGTTTCCCTCCCTGGTTAGTGAGCTTGGCAGGCTCAGCAGAAAAGGGGCAAATCGTACTCCCAGGGTCGAGACAGGCAGCCTGGCCAGGTGAGAGCCTCTTGTTTGTGGGTCCTGCGCTCGGCTCCACCAGCTCCTGGGGAAGCTGTTGTCACCATTTGGGAAAGGTCACAGCTTTGTGTCACACTCCAAAGTAGGAATGTCCCGGACACCACTGAGACATCATGTCACAGAAATATTGAAAGCAGAGCAATGGGAAAAGGTGCACCAGGCAGGTGTCAGAGAAGGCAGAGAGACCATTGTTGGTATCAGACATAAAGCACTTTGGGGCAGAAAGCATTCTTATGTGTAAAAAATGTGGTACGTCGGAACCAGCTCGTGCCGGCTCCCAAGAGCCGGTCCTGTGTCCTTCTTTCCAACTCCAGATTCAGTGACTCCTCACTGGCAGCTTGACATTGGCCCTGGTGAGAGTGTTTAAACCAAAGACATCAGCCAACGCTCCCCACTGGACAAAGAGGTCCATTATTTTATGATAAAAAGGGACAATTAAATGTGAAGCTAGAACAATCCTGGAGCTTAATAGACTTCACAACATAGCCTTAAAATATAAAAGAAAAACTGGCCGAATTATAGGGAGAAATGGACACATCCTACTAGGAAAGGGGACGTCTTACACTGCTCCCGGAAACCGAGACAAAGCCAACAGCCATCAGGAAGGAAGCTCCCTGCCAGGGGCGTGTTCCGTGAGAAAAGTGTGAGCCCAGACTCTGAGCCCAGGCTGTTGGTCCCAGTGGGGATCCACCTTCCAGCCTGCCTGTGGGGTCGCTCTCTGGGCAGGTCCCTGTCCTGGGACTGCACCCCAAACTCGGGGTCCAGCTCTCCCAGGGTGTCGTACTCACATGTAGCCGCCAGGGGCGATGTTTCCCCGCAAGGCTCAGAGTCCTGGAGGGCTGACTGCCTAGGGGTGACCAAGCCCCCCACCGACCACCGTGAGCTGTTCCCCTCACCTAAGCACCTAGAGGGCTTTCAGATCCCAGGGCCAAGGACAGCTCTGCACAGGCCTCTTGCCCTCTATTCACAGCAAGACTCACATCCCCCTGATTGGATTGTTTTGGGGTGCTCTGGTCCCCCGCCCCGGAGCGGGAGAGAGGAAGCTGTCTTTACCTTGGACAATGCCTGGGGGTTCGGGTCAGGGGTTGAAAAAGCAAAACTCCCAGAGGCCAGCAGGGAGTGTGAAAGGGCAAAGTGACAGGGTAGGGACAGTGACCAACTGGACAAAACAGGCCCATCTAAGTGCCTCTGGCTAGGGTTTGGGCCCAGACCGGCCTGTGTGTCCCAGCTTTTCAAGATTTTGAAAGATCAAAGATTTTCAAGATCAAATCTGGATTTTTAGAGGAAATCTCCAGGGTAACACATAGGAAGATGTAAGCACAGCCTGAATCATGGGGGGTTGGGGGAGGCCTCCTGCCCCTGGGCGGCCGGGGTGAGAGCCTGGAGGGTGTGGCTGAACGGGCTGGGGGGCCGGGTGGTGGTGGTGGGGTCTCGTGCCCGTGGTCACTGTTTCCCCACCCTCGCCTCCCAGCACCCTCGGCAGGAAGGTCCTCCAAAGATGCGTCCTGTCTCCCCACTGGACAGTTGTGGTGCCTGATGCCGGGGGGCTGATCCCCGGCCGGGCCCCGCTCGAACTCAGCAGCGGGAGCGACCAGCTCCACCTGCCACGTCGCTGCACCCACAGATAATTTGTGGGGCCAGTCGCCGGGTGAAGTGGGGGCCCCGGGCCCTGCACGAGGCTGCCTACCCCCGCTGTGTGTGTCCCAGGGGTCGAGGGACACGAGCTTCCCATTCCTGGAGACACCTGCGTCCAGGTGGCCTCAGCCCTGAGTGTGTGGGGAGGGGGCAGGGGGCACCCTGCCTCTGGAGAGGGACCACCACTGAGCCCCAGGTGATGAAACATCCTGTCCTCATGAAAGCATGGGGGTAGTCGATATAGTGTTTTTAGGGTCTTTATTGGAAAAATAAAATCTCAGAAGTGTAATTCCAGCCCTCAAAGTTGTTCTGGAAACTTCCCTGCTCGTAGAACTGTCCGGGTCTGGCCCCCCTTGGCTATGTTCTGCCACAGTCATTTCTCTCCTCTGAGAGGACACGTGTAAAATGCTCAGCACGCTGCTTGCCTCCCCGTAGGGCCCTCAGGGCACCTCGCAGAGGCCCCGGGGGCCAGGCCGGGCGCCACCTCCCGCTGGGTCAGATGTCAGCAAGCGCTGCCCTGTTGGTATTTACTGTTCCTCTTTGGCAGGGCCACGCACAGGGCTCGGTGGAGGAGCCTCTTCCCCTGGCCCAGCCCCCTGGATGTCTGCCCAGAGGGCGGCCTGCAGCCGCCTCGCTCTGTCCTGGAAGCCGGGCCAGCAGCGGGGGCGGGGGGCCGGCCGGGGCCTGTGGAGAGGGCCGCGCGGGGGAAGGAGGAGGCTGGGCCAGGTGCCTGCAGGCCAGGGGGCAGGCCACAGGGGAGGTCCAGGGCCAGGGTCCAGGGGGCAGGCCACAGGGGAGGTCCAGGGCCAGGGGGCAGGCCACAAGGGAGGTCCAGGGCCAGGGTCCAGGGGGCAGGCCACAGGGGAGGTCCAGGGCCAGGGTCCATGGGCAGGGGGCGGGCTGCTGGACCGCAGGTAACCCCTCACCCTCAAGGGTCGACTGGGACTTCCCTTTGTGCCACGGTTTCCTTTAAAGTGCACCAAAAGTAGATAATATACAATAAATAAATTACAAAACTTCCCAAAAACTGACACTGCAGGGGTTATAGTCCCTACCTCCCAGATGGGGAAACTGAGGCTGGGCCCAAGCTGGTACGGCAGGTTGGCAGCAGGAGCCTGCCTCAGTGTCCCTGGCTGGGGCCTGCGCACCTCTGGAGCCGGGCCCTCCGACACCCAGGGGAGACGAGGTGGCCCATTCCCCCCACCCCCCACCCCCCCCCAGGCCTGAGCAGGGCTGATCGATCACATCTCCTACAGCGCTGACCCACAGCCAGGCCCGGCCTTCCAGCCACCGCCCCTGTCCAAAGTCCAAGGGCGACTGTGCCGCTCGCTCGGCTTGGGACAACTTTGCACCGGCTGCTCATCTTTGAGTGCGGGGCCGGGAGAGGTCTGGGCTGCCTTGGCTGCTGCCCTGGAGCTGCCGGGACCCCTGTGTCCCTCTCCCGTGCCCCTCCTGTCTAGGGCTCTGATGGGGTGCAGCCCCGCTCCTTCTTCACCCTCCCTGACCCGTCCCTCACTGCATCGAGTGAGTGCAGGGCTGGCCCCAGGCTGCTGGCCAGGCCCCCTCTCTGCAGAGTGACCAGGCTATGCACCGTCCAGGAAAGCCTCATGCTGGTGGGGCAGCCTTCCTTGGGGAGTGAGTGACAGTCTCTGTCCACATGAGGGGGACTGAGAATGGTAGCAGCACCTGGCCAGGCCAGAGCCCGGGCCACCTCCTCAAAGTGCTGCAAGGAGGGGCAGCTTGCTTGGGAGCGCCCCGTCACAGCCAGCCTCATGGCCGCCTCGCCCTCTGTCCCGTCCCAAATCCGTCTTGATCCTGAACCCGGAGCCCCTCAAGGGTTCTTAGTTGTCTCTGGGTCTTCTAGCCGTGCTTTGCATCCAGTAGGTGCTCAGTAAGTGTAGAGGACAGACAAACTGACAGCAAGACAGATGGTCGGACAATTAAGAAATTGAAATAAAGAACGCAAATAAGAGCATAATTTTTTATCTCATCTGCATTAATTACAGTGTGTCGCTCCTGCTATTTCCCTACTCTTAGTAGCCAGCATTACTCTATTGCTAATTTTTAAATTCTTTCTTTGATCCGTGGGGGAGGAGGTCCAATTTTATATCAACACCTGTTCTGATGCTTCGCACACCCAGGGCTACGGGTACGCAGTGTTCCTGCATTTCCTCTGGGCGTCTCCTCTGGGCATAGACGGAATGCCCTCGGCCCCCAGAGCTTGCTGTGTGGCCCAAGGCACGCTGGCTGCCCTCTCTGGTCCCAGTGCCCCCAGCAGTCAAATGGAGGCAGGCGTTCCCGGCCTGGGAAGCAGGGCACCCTGCCATGGCAAACCAGAGGCTGGGGGACCTCTCACACGGCGACAGAGGGAGCCAGGAGCTCTGCAGGGCGGGATGCAGACGGCCGGACTTCCTGGCTTGCTTCTGAAGGCAGTGAGCACCCCTGCCCGGGAGCGAACAAGCTGCCGCTGGACGGGCAGGTGCTAGCTGGGGCCCTGCCTCACCTCGCCAAGGAGCCCGCAGGATGCCACGGGGCCTGGCACAACCCTGTTGCTTACCCAGCACTTTGGCCCACCGCACAGCTCGGGGCACAGGGAGCACAGACGGGCAGAGGCAAGCAGGGGTGCTCGGGGCCACCCGTTTCAGAGATAAGGGAGTGAGGTCACCCGCCCCATCACCCCCGTTCACAGACCTGCTGTGCAGCCCGCCGCGTTGCCGCCCGGGCCTGGGAGAAGCCACAGGCGGTGGGCGGGGCATCCCGGGCGGGCGGTGGGCGGTGACAGGGGCTGGCGGTGGGCGGTGACAGGGGCTGGCGGTGCGGCCGGGGAGGGGCCGGGGGCGGGGCCAGGGGCCGGGGTTCCGGCCGGGCCGCCGCTGGGAGGGAAGGAGGGTCCGGCACCCTGCAGCCCCCGGCCGGGCACAGGCAGGCCTCTGGGGGCCCAGGTACGCCCGGGGGAGGAGCAGGGCCCGGGCCCTCCCCCTGCGGGCGGGCGGGGCTGGGACAGGCCCCAGGCGGGCCAGGACTTCTCTCGGCCTCTGGCGGCAGTAACCATCTGCTGGGTGGGCAGGACCTCGGGTCCCCGGGTGCGTGGCAGGGGCCTGGGCACCCACCCTGGCCTTCTTCACCGGGCGGAGGCTGGGCCAGCTCTTTTCTGCATCAGCCTCCCTCGCCCCACAGCCTTTGAGGGGGGCTCCTCTGGCTCCTGCTTCACGGCTCAGGTGAAGTTGTCGCTCAAGCCCCAACCCCGTCCCTCACCCCCCCCCCCCCGCGGCCTGGGCTGTCCTGCACCCTCACCCCTGGTAACGCACGGGCCACGAGAGTTGCAGGGGCAGGAGAGCAAGTTAATGTTGAAGCAGCTGCTTCTGGCGGTAGGGGCGCCCCCAGCCGGTCCCATCAGAGCACAGGAAGGGGGCAGCTGGCCGCTTCTGGGGCCAGTGGCTCCAGCGAGATTGGAGGGAGGGAGGCGGGGCCAGAGGCCGAGCAGGAGCGCTGGGCAGCGCGGGTGGGGGCAGGGGGGCAGGTGCCCGGCCTTGACCGTGCCTGCAACCACGTGACGCTGACTTTCCGCAGGTAGGACACCACTCCTGGGGGCTCCTGGACGATTAGGGAACTTCGAGGACGAAAGGTAAGGACAGAGACAGGCCCAGAGGTGCACCAACCTGTGCCCAGGGCACCTCTGCGAGCAGAAGGGCAGGTGGGCTGTCAGACCGTGGGGGCAAAGGGTGGTAGAGGGACTGAGATGCCCCATCGCCCCCAACCCCTCCTCTGCGGAGCCTTACACATCACAGCTCTCTGCCCCTCCTCTGCCCCCACTCACCTGGGAGGGTTCCCTGTGTGTGTGTTGGGGGGGTGGGCAGCCCTGACCAGCCTGAGCGCTGGGCCCCTCACCCCCATACCCCCCAGTGAGTTGGCGGCTACCCCCAACCTCCCCCGCCCCAAACCAGGCCCTGGGAGAGCCTGCAGGCTTGGGCTGTGCTTGGGCCTGGCCTTGCTCCCCAGCTGGGCCACAGAGCGGCCCTGTGACCTCGGCCACCTTGGAGGGCCTTCCTGTACTTTGGTCTCCTGCCCTGTAAAATGGGGACAGCAGTCATAGGGGTGCTCACTGAGAGCATCTTTTATTTGGCGTGCGGGACACTCTTGCAAACAGAGGTCGACTCTTCAGGTTAATTAGTTCATTAATATCAGTCATGGCTATTAATGCAGGTGGATTCACGACTAAATCCCTCTTACTTGTTCTGCCGACCCCGGAAGTGGGCCCAGGAGGCCCCTCTGCGTTTCCTTTCCTCCCCAGGTTGGGCAGGACACACCCCCAGGGAGACACCTCTCTGGCACCTTCACTCCTTAGGAGGTGGACTTCCTGTCACTTTCTTGTAATTAAGAGACTTTTCTGGCTTGGGAGGGCTTCCTGAAGGAGGGGGGATTCCAGGTGAGCCCTGAAGGCCACTGGGGGACACAGGAGGAGGAGGAGGTGGAGGGGCAGGGAGGGGGTTACCCATGCACACGGCTTCCTCTCCCACGCTCCCGTCTGTGTCCAGGTGATGCGCCCTGAGGACTGCCACCTTCCTCGGTCCCCCCCGCCCTCCGCCTGTCCCACCAGCACACGGCTGTGCCAGGGGCTCGTCCTCAAACGCAGACCCATGGGGCCAGGCACTCGGGAAGACACCCCAGGGAATTGTCTGAGCCCCAGGGGCTCTCAAAACCCCCTCCCCCTTCAGCCTACCCCTCCCCCACTCCCATTCTCACAGTCATTTCTCTGGGTCCTGGGCCCCCCTGAGACCTGAGCTCCTTGACCTCAGCTCTCAGATCCCCTGCCCTCCTCCCTGGCCTCCCTCACGGGTGACCCTACTTTCCCAGACCGCATCCCGCCCCTTCCCTCTACCTCGCCCCCTGCAGCTCTCTAGTACCCACACTCTGTCACAGCCCCGTTCACTGTCCGCATCAGCCCCTGGAGGGCAAGGAGAGACGGGACAGGGGGCAGGCCACTCCAGAAAGGCAGGTGGCAGGGTTAGCCCGCAAGGGGTCTTGCTTACAAGGCTTGTCTTGGGGCCTGAAGACGAGCAGTTCTCTGCCCCCAGCTGCCAGATCGTAGTTTCTGCAGAGGCCTTACGGGGCTCAGTCCCGCACACCGTCCAGAGGGTCTCAAGGACACATTGCTCCCTCAAGCCTGCATCCCTGGGAGTGGCTCCCATGGTGGGAACCGGGGGCTGGGTTGGGGGGAGACAAAATGTACATTCCCAGGACAGGGGAGGGGGTGAGGAGCCTCTGATTACCCAGGTCCAGCTTGTGGGCCCAGCTCCAGGAGCAGGCAGGGACCTTCTGCCTCCCACCAAGGTCGCCGTGCTTCCGGCCAGAGCCGATGATGCCTCCAGGCCCTCAGTACACGCACGCTGGAGTGCAGGAGCGATCGGGGCCCCGGGGAGGCAGTGGAGGAAGGAGGGTATGGGGGTGGTCCCTGGGTCTCACCTGGTGCAGCCCCCACTGCGCCCCTCGGCGCCCCAGCCAGCCCTGACTCTCTCCCCAGCTCCCTGAGGTGCTGAGCACGGAGTCCCCATGGCCTCGCTGAGCAGAGCCCTGCGTGTGGCCGCCGCCTGCCCTCGCCGGGACCTGGGGCTGCGCGCGCTGACCAGCCGAGCCGGCCCCACCACCGAGAAGAGCGTGCCGTACCAGCGGACCCTGAAAGAGGCCCAGGGCCCCTCGGCGGTGGCCCAGGGCCCAAGCCGGCCCCTGCCCAGCACAGCCAACGTGGTGGTCATCGGCGGGGGCAGCTTGGGCTGCCAGACCCTGTACCACCTGGCCAAGCTGGGCGTGAGTGGGGCAGTGCTGCTGGAGCGGGAGCGGCTGACCTCCGGGACCACCTGGCACACGGCGGGTAGGGGCCAGGGCGGGCGGGGGCCAGGAGGGACTGGACTCGGTGAGGGGACAGTTCCAGGGTGACGACTAGAGGCTTGTTAGAGGCAGCTGAGCAGGAGCAGGAAGGACACGGAGAAAAGATGAGGGATCATCTGAAGGCGGACAGATGGGGGACCCCCTTTGCCCCCCATGTCTCTGAAGAGCCATAGTGGGGAGGAGGGAGCAAAGCTGAGACCAGAGCTGGGAGCCCAGGCAACTGTCTGTTCCAAGAACAGAAGCCCCTCCCCAGATGCAGCCCCTGGGGCTGAGGGGCGTCCACAGGCGGGCATAGAGCGTGGACGGGGGAAGGAGCCATCGGGTGATGCACAGCCGTGTCCTCCATGGGCACCAGATGCGTCCATGATCCTCATCTTCCTAACTAAGCAGTGGGCATGTAGTAAGCCCCTACTGTGTGCATGTCGCCAGGGCAGCCACCCTTCTGCCTTAACCCTGGGAGCTGGGTGAAGTTTGCAGTTTCGGTGGGGTAAACATTCCCACCTCTGCTAATGTCGCGCTACCAGCGTGAGGTCACGGAGCGTGGAGCTGGGAAGAGGTTCAGACATCACATGCCTTGTACACCACCGTTCTGCCCTCCCGCTGTCCCATCCCAGCCAGGCCAGCAGGCCTCTCCCCTCACGGTTACACCGGCCTCGGCCCTGGCCGCCTGCCCCCCAGACTCCGCTCTGAAGGGAGCAGCTTTGTTGGGGGTCGGTGTACACATGGGCTTCAGCGGGTCCTGGCTTGGGGTCCCGGCCCCATCACTACCTGCTCTGTTGTCTTGGGTGTGGGACTGTTTGGTGCCATCTAATTTCACTCTAAAATCATCGTGCCTCCCTCTTGGGGATGCTCTGTCGCCCTGTGACAGGCTCAGCCCGGGCTTGGCACACAGTAAGGGCTCGATAAAGGGGACCCCCGATGTTACCACCGTGTGAGCTGCCCAGGGGCCAAAAGCCCGTCTTCAAATCAGCTTTGACCCTGTGATTTCTGGCTCATCAACCTCCTGGAGTTCCCCGAGGGCTGCAGAGAAAGACCCAGGCCCTCTGCCTGATCTTCAGGAGCCCCAGGCTGCGGTGGGGAAGGGGGAGGCACGGCGGGGGGCTAACGGTGCCCCTCGCCTTCCCGGCCAGGCCTGCTGTGGCAGCTGCGGCCCAGTGACGTGGAGGTAGAGCTTCTGGCCCACACGCGGCGCGTGGTGAGCCGTGACCTGGAGGAGGAGACGGGGCTGCACACAGGCTGGATCCAGAATGGGGGCCTGTTCATAGCATCCAACCAGCAGCGTCTGGACGAGTACAAGAGGCTCATGTCGGTGGGTGTGGCCCCCGCCAGAGGTGGAGAGCTCCCGGTGGCGTGGGTGCTCCCTGTCCTGGGGGGGCTGGGGCAGCAGGGCTCGGGGAAGGAGCTCTGACCGATCTGGGTCACCATCAGACCCAGATGCCCTTGCTGCTGGGCCACCTGGGACAAGTGGCCATGCCTCCCTGAGCCTCGGCCTTCCCACCTTTAAAATGGGACCATACTGTGGAGCGGACGTGGGAGAGGCCCAGTACATGGGGCTATTCGGCCACTGTGCTCCATGCTCACGGCAGACAGGATATTTATGAAATCGCACCCCCAGGAGGCAGTGCCCACACTTCTCCCACGCCCCTGCCCCCCCCCCCCACTTCCAGGCCTGGGGAGGGCCGTTGTCCAGGAGACTGGGAGAGAGGCTCATGCTGCTGCTGATCCTTGGATTGGGGTGGGGTGCTGTTTCCTAACCCCTAGCTGGCTCACTGGCTGGGACAGAGGCATCCAAGCGAAGCTTCAGCCCCAGCCTTGGAGCCCAAGTCCCCAGCTGCTGAGAGGCCCCTGCCCCTTTTCAGGCACAGTTCTCAGCCAGAGACTCTGACCAGCTCAGCTCCTTTCTAGTTGGGTGGAGCCTGTCCTGGTTGTGATGCCTGGGGACACTCGATTGGCTGCCCTTGGGCCAATCAGATGTGATGGTGTGGCCTGTCCTACTAAGTCAAGGGCCCGGCCAGATGAACAGGTTGGTCTCCTGGGAGCTGGTCGGATTGGAGAACCTGAAGATCCTCAAGCTCAAAACCCCTCCAATCCCTGGGGGGTGATTTGCATTCGTTTATAGAAGCCCTTAGGTCCAGAGACTGGTCGAGGCTCTTGAGGGGTACCAACCACATAAACGGTTAGCACCCTTGGTCTGCCCAGGGGCCTTTGTCATCTGTGTCGGAGCTGGGTGCAGGTGGGACAGCTCCAGGGCCTGCTCCCGCGCGCGGCGTCATGCTCCTCAGCCTAGTGCGGAGATGGCCCAGGGGCGGGGCGGCTGGGGCGTGGTGACCAGCTAAGGCTTCCTGGAGGAGGCAGGGTTGGAGCCGACCCTTGGAGGTGCACACGGGGAGGACAGTGGCCAGAGGGGGTCTGCTCCCTGAGGGCTGAGTCCCTTTGCTCTCGGTCCCTCTAGCTGGGCAAGGCGTACGGCGTGGAGTCGCACGTGCTGAGCCCGGCAGAGACCAAGGCGCTGTATCCGCTGATGAACGTGGGCGACCTGTACGGGACCCTGTATGTGCCGCAGGACGGCACCATGGACCCCGCCGGCACCTGCACCGCCCTCAGCAGGGCCGCTGCTGCGCGGGGAGCACAGGTACCAGCGGCCCCGGGGCCCTGTGTCCCCTGCTCCCGGCCCGAAGGACCCGGGGGCCCTGCTAGACGAGCGCGTCCTCTCAGAATCTCTTCTGTGCTTTTCATCGTTTATCCCAGATGTGCACCTAGTCGTAGAAAACATTGGAAAGGACAAATAAGCAAAAAAGAAGAAATGGAAGTCACCCAGAGGGGACAAGTGTTGACATTTTAGTTTTACCCCCCAAATATTTTTTAGGAAGATATATTTTTGTAGGAAGAACCAAGCCACACTGCTCCGTGGCCTTTTGACCGAAGACCGGACTGCAAACACCTGTTGGCGCAGCCAGCCTTGCTTTCTGGAAGTCACTTTATGGGAAAGACCCCGCGTGTCTGGGGACACATCCTCCAAGTCAGGGGGTGCACGGGGTTGGCTTCTGGTGCTGGGGTGACCCCATTTCCCCAGCGGTGTCGCATGACACAGTGCCAGCAGAAGCAGGGTCCCAGGTCCCGTCCGGGCAGTAGGGAGCCGGTGACGGCGGGGGTGGTGGGCACCCTCACCGAGCCCTGCTTGGCTCTGGAAGCAGCCCCTCTCGCTCCCAGGTCATCGAGAACTGCCCAGTGAGCGGCATCCGCGTGCGGACCGATGACTTTGGGGTGCGGCGGGTTGCCGCCGTGGAGACAGAGCACGGCACCATCCAGACGCCCTGTGTGGTCAACTGTGCAGGTGGGCAGGGGTCTGTCCCGGCTCTCGGGCGGCCACGCTGGCTGCTCCCTAAGCCTGGCCCGTCTCCGGGTGGGGGGCCTGGGTGGGACAGACAGGCCCGCGGAGGCTCCCCCTGCTCACCGGGCTGGCGGCCCCGCCTGGAGCCACAGAGCTGACCTGTCCCTGCTCTGCCCTCAGGCGTGTGGGCCGGCGCTGTGGGTCGGATGGCTGGAGTCAAGGTCCCGCTGGTGGCCATGCACCACGCCTACGTGGTCACTGAACGCATTGAGGGCATCCAGGTAGGGACATGGACGGCCCCAGACCTGGTGTCAGGCTATGGGGGGTGCAGGGACCTGGCTCGGAACCCCAGTGCTTGCAGGTGGCGTGACCCCTCTCCACCCTGAGTCTCGGTCACCTGATCTGTGAAATGGGCATCATCACACTGGGGGTTTGGGGTGGGGTCAGAGTTAAGTGAAGGAACCCCCTGGTGCTGACCCCCTGGGCCTTCGGGGCACAGCTCCTCAGTGATGCCCAAGATCGTGTCCTGCGTGGTGCAGCCCGTCCAGGCTTTGTCACGTTCTGTGCTCCGGGTGCTTCTTCAGGGGACCCACGCGTGTTTGCCCGCTCCCTAATGTGCCCTGGGTGCCAGTGTCGGGGACGCTGATTCCGGACCCTCAGATCCTCCTGGGGTCTTGGAGGGGCTTCTGCCAAGGGAGACACGGGCCTGTGCACCCCCGCCCTCTCTCCTCTTCTCCCCTTCTCATCTCCCCCCCACCCCCGCCCCACTGTGGTGGGGCTGGTAGCTTCCTGTCACCTTGTCAACGACCACTCCTCTTTTCCTTCCTCCCTCCCTCCCTCCATCCCTCTTTCGTTCAACCCATTCATCTCTCCCTCCCTCCCTCCCTCATCGTCCATCCACTTATCAACCATTAACCCACCATTCCATGTAACCCTCCCTCCTTCCTCCCGCTCACCAGCAAACACTGACTGCTGCGTCCCAGGCCTTATTCTAGAAACCAGGGCTGTAACAGAGAAAAGGACCCAGTTCTTGTCGGGGTGGAGCTGGGGGGCAGGTACAAACTGGCAAAGGAGCAATTCCCAAGCAGGCTGATGGGGCTCTGAGGAGGCAGGCAGGGGGCTCCAGGGACTCCTAGTCCAGGGAGCGGAGTGTGGGGGCCTGGCAGCCCAGGGCCTGCAGGCAGTTCAGGGGGGCCAAGGGGGTGGGGGTGGGACAGTGTGAGGTGGGACCCGGCAAAGAAGGTCCTGCCCTGGAGGAGCCTGGCTTCCTGCTCGTCACTGGGGCCACAGTGGTGGAGGGGCTGGGGCAGGTGCTGGGCCCTGCACACACTCCTGCCCTCTCCCTTGACACAGGGCTTCCCCTTTTCGTGGACGAGTGTAATGGGATCCAGCACAGGCCTCCCGATGGCTGCTGGATGCCCCGAGCTCTGTGGTTCTGTGGGGAGAGCTCCCGGGTGGCCGCCAGGGGTCGCCCTCAGGCCACAGTGGGCTCCTGAGTGCTGGGGACAGGCTGTGTCCTGGGGAGGGATCCTTCTTCTTGGGTGGCCACAGGGCTGTGCGCCCTAGGAACCCCCAGGTCTGAGGGTCTGGCCCAGGGCTGGGTCTGAGCCAGGCACTGCCCCCAGCTGCTCTGTGACCTGGTCCCCTCCCTCTCTGGGCCTGGGGTGTGTGTCCCACAAATGCAGTGCACCCCATGCTCTCTGCTGGTCTGCATTCCACCGGCCCTTGCCTGCTTTTGCAGACACCGCTCTACTCGGGCACTGAGGGATAGGAAGGCTCAGGCTCGGGGGCGGCGTTCCAGCTCCTCTGTTACCCAGCCAGGCAAGTCATAGTGCTGCGTGCACCTCAGTTTCTTTTTCTGCAAGATGGACAATAGGGTACTGATTGCACGGGGCTGGCTGAGGGAGGAGCCCGTGACGGAGGGGAAGGGCTGAGCATGGTGCCTGGCCTGTGGCAGGTGCTCCTCAGGTGGTAGCTGTGGTGAGGGTGACAATGGCCAGAACCAAGGGGCACAGGGTGGTCCAGCTGGCAGGTGCCTCAGAGGACGAGATTAGGGAAGGCTGGAGCTATCAGGCAGGCTTCCCAGAGGAAGCAGCCAACAGGATTTGGAAGGAGTGGGGCACAGTTAAACAATGAAAGGGAGCAGGGTGAGGTCGGGAGGAAGGGACACCAGTGGGACCGGGGTCATAGCTGTAGGGTGGGCTTCTGCATGGAGATGGCAGTGAGAGTGTCCTGAGGACGTCTTGGTCACTCCAAGGCAGCTCGGTGTGCTGGGGCGCAGGAGCTAGAACGAAAGTCAGGGGCTTCCCCGGCCACCAGGTGTCCCCACTGTCCTGCTCTACGGAACTCCAGAGATTTTGTTTTGTTTTGTTCTAAGAGTAGTAGTGACAATAGAGGTAATGATATCACTATTTCTATTTCTGAAGTGCTCAGTTACTGAGAACTTCCTACGTGCTCCTTACAACAATCCCTCATTACAGACATTCTTATTCCAGTTCTATGGAGGAGCTGGACAACTAGGAGACTGGAGTGGGAGGGAGGGGCATCTGCCAAGTTATCCCTTTTGGTCTCTGTGTGTCCTCAGAGATGGGACAGAGGAGTCACATCTAATGTGCCCATCTCCAGGGTAAGTCGTCCAAGAGAGAAGGCAGTTCCTCCAGTGCCAAAGAGCAATAGGGGATGTGGTCTTTCCCCACTTCTGCTCAGTTTCTAAAATGATTTTGGTTTTGTTTATTGGTTAGATCAGTAGTCAGTGTTTGCAATATAATGTCAGTGTAAATATTGTTAACTCCTGAGCAAATAGCATCCAACTTTTGTGTTTCCTGGAGTTATTCATTGTTTTCCAGTTGCTCAGTTTTCTATATAACTGTCACTAATTACCTCTATCTATCTATCTGTCTAGCTATCTATCTATCCATCTATCATCTATCAACATTACCTTCATCCCCCAAATCCCATACTCATTATCAGTCACTCCCCATTTCCCATCCTACCCCCAACCTTAGATAATCACTAATCTGATTTCTGTCTCTATGGATTTTCCTATTCTGGACATTTAATAAAATGAAGTCGTACCATATATGGCCTTTTGGGTCTGACTTCTTTCACTCAGTATGACATTTTCAAAGTTCATCCATGTGGTACATTGTCAGAATTTCATTCCTTTTAATGACTAAATAATATTATTTTTTTAATGGCTAAATATTCTACTGTAGATCACATTTTATTTATCCAGTCATCTGTTGATCAACATTTGAGTTGTTTCTACTTTTAATAATGCTGCTATGAACATTCATGTACACATTTCTGTGTGGACATGTTTTAATTTTCCTTGGGTAGATATCTTGGAGTGGAATTGCTGAGTCATATAGTAACTATGTTTAACTGTTTGAGGAACTGTCAGACTGTTTTTAAAGCACGTGCACTGTTTCACATTCCCACCCACAGTGCGGAGGGGTCTGACTTCTCCACAGCTTCACCACCACTTGTGATTCTCTCTCTTTGATCCTAGCCATCCTAGTGGGTGTGAAGTGGAGAGTATCTCACTGGGGTTTTGAGTTGCATTTCCCCACTGGCTGATGACGTGGAGCATCTTCTCGTGTGCTCATTGGCCATTTGTACATCTTCTTTGGAGAAATGTCTATGCAGATACCTTGCTCATTTTAAATTAGGTTGTTGGTCTTTTTATGGAGTTATAAGAGTTCTTGTTATATTTGGGTTATTTTTGGGATCTTACCAGATTTATGCCTGGCACATATTTTCTCCCGTTCTGTGGGTTGTCTTTTCCCTTTCTTGATGGTGTTGTTGGCAGCACAAAAGGTCTTAATTCTGGTGAAGTCCAACTTATGGATTGTTTCTTTTTCTGCTTGTGCTTCTGGTATCATATTTCAGAAGGGCATTTCCTACAGTCCTTTTCCAAGGCCACAAAGATTGACTAGCGTATTTTCTTCTAAGAATTTTATAGTTTTATCTCTTATTCTTAGATCTGTGACCCATTGTGACTAAGGTTTGTGTATGGTGTGAGGAAGGGCTCCAACTTCCTTCCTTGTGTGTGGCCATCCAGCTGTGTCAGCACTGCGTGTTGAAGATCGTTGCTTCCCCGTCTCCATGGCCTTGGCATCCTTGTGGGAAATCAGTGGACCATAAATATGAGGGCTTATTTCTGGACTGTCAACTGGATTCCAGTGATCTATATGTGTATCCTGTGTTAGTACCCCCCTGTCTTGATTACAGTAGTTTTGTAGTGAGTCTTGAAATCGGGAAGCATGGGTCTCCCAGCTTTGTTCTTCTCTTTCAAGATTGTTTTAAATATTCTGCGTCCCTTGAATTTCTGTATGAATTTTAGGATCACTTTGTCTGTTTCTGCCAAGAAGCCAGCTGCGATTTTAATGGGGATTGTGTGGAATCTGGATCAATTTGGAGAGCATTGTCATCTTAGCACTAGTCAAGTCTTCATTTTATAAACATGGGATGTCTTTCCATTCATTTAGGTCTTCTGCAGTTTCTTTCAAAAATATTGCCAAGTGTTTAGAGTACAAGTTTTGTACTACTTTTGTTAAATTTATTCGTGAGTATTTAAAAATACTGATGATTGATGGGGGTGCCTGAGTGGCTCAGTCCATTAAGCGTCTGCCTTCAGCCCAGGTCATGATCTCAGGGTCCTGGGATCGGGCCCCACATCGGACTCCGTGCTCAGCAGGGAATCTATTTCTCCCTCTTCCCCTGCTTGGGCTCGTGCGTGCTCTCTCTCTCTCAAATAAATAAATAAAATATTTTTAAAAATTCCTTTTGATGATGTAAGTGGAGTTATTAATTTCATTTTTGATTGTCCATCATTAGTGAAATGAAAACCAAAACAATAGTTTTTATTTGTCTGTTGTACATTGACCTTGTATCCTGCTGCCTTATTGAACTATTTTGTTAGTTGTAATAGTTTTTTAGTGGGTTCCTAGAATTTTCTATATGCAGGATCATGTCATCTGCAAATAGAGATCGTTTTACTCCTTCTTTTCCAAGGTTGATGCCTTTTATTACTTTTTCTTGCCTAATTGCTGTAATGGCTAGAAACTCCAGCACAATGCTGGGTAGAAGTGCTGAGAGTAGACATCCTTCTGTTGGCCTAATCTTAGAGGAAAAGCTGAAAATAAGTATGTTTCAGCTGTGGGTGTTTCTTAGATACCCTTTGTCAGGAAGTTTCCTTCTATTTCTAGATTGTTGAGTGTTTTTGTCATGAAAGGTGTTGGAAATACTTTCTCTGCATCTATTGAAATGATGGGTTTTCATCCTACTCTGTCGATACCGTGTATTACATAAATTTGTTTTCAGATATCAAACCAACCTTGCATTCCTGGGATAAATCTCATTAAGTCATGGCATATAATCCTCTTATCTGTTGCTGGATTCAGTTTGCTAGTATTTTGTTGAGGATATGTGCATTTATATTCTAACTGTCACATTTTCCTCCCAAACATTTCAACATGTCTGTCCTATCAACTACCTCTCAAGAATATGTTCTGCACAGCTCTGCACAGCAGGGAAATCATATACAGTCTGTAAGTCCCATTCCCCTCCCCTGGAGGAACGCTCCTGCTGTTCTGATCTCTGTTCTAGACGGATTGCCTCGTGACCTCTGCTCGGCTGTGACCCTGGGGCCTTCTTCACTCCTCTTCTGTTTGGATCCATGGCGTGTGCTCTGGTTGCTTATTGAGAAGGGGCAGGTGGTGGGTAAATATTTTCATGTTCATCGATGTCTGAAATAATCTTTATTCTTTCCTTACACTTGATTGATGGATTGACTGGGTTAGAATTCTCCATCTAAAACTGTCTGTCAGAATTTTGAAGACTTGGCTCCAGGTCCTCTGGCCTCCAGGAATGCTGTGCCATTCTTCAGGACCCACCTGTTCCTCTGGTGTTCTGATGTTTCATCCCAGTGTGGCCTCTGTGCTGGCCTGTCCATTCACAGGGCATGGTGGGCCCTTGTGGTCCCTCATGGGCCCTTTAATATGGAGATTTGTGATGTTTAATCTGAGAAATTATCCTGGATTGCTGCTCTGATGTTCCTCTACTCCATTTCCTCTGTCTTTCTGGAACTCCTATAAGGTGGATGTTGGACATTTAGGGCTGTCTTGTGATTCCCTTATTTTTTTCCTTTCCTGATTGCAATTTCTTCATCTTTTTTAGCCTCATATCTAGAAGATGGTCTTATCTGACCCTTCTGTTGCATTTTTCATTTTGATAATCATCTCTCATTTTGAGACCTCTTTCTTGATCTGGGATTGTTCCTTTTCCATGACCCCTTGTTTGATGGACCAAATCTTGTCTTATCTCTGAAGTTCCTGGTGTGGGTTTTAAGGGAAAGTTTCTGCAGGCCGACTGGAAGCTTGGAGAGGGAGGACAGGAGGGCACCTTGCAGGGGATGAGGGTGAGCCATCCTCTTTGGTGAGGGCCCCGGTGTCCACATCTGGAGCCTTCCACAGGCCACTTCATGTCTCCACAGTAGAGTCCCCGGGATGCTGTAGAGGGGGGAATGGCAGTCCAACCCTCACCACCCCTGAGCCTGGAGCCTGTGGGAACCCACTTCTCCAGACCTCAGGGCTGTCCCCAGGCCAGGCTCCGGGCTGTGCTGGGTGGGGATGGAGAGGATCTGGGTTCACTGCTGTGAAGAGACCCTGGCCTGTCTTTCTGTTCATACACATACTCTTTCTCACTCACACACATGCACACTTACACACACACACATGCACACACTCACATTCACACATATGTGCACACACACTCACACCCACACACACCATGCACTCTGCCCACCAGGCCCCTGCAGAGGGAGCTGGGTTGCCACAAGCCAGGACTCTACAGTGTGGAGGGGACGGGGAGGGTGCAAACTGGTCTGACTTGTGCATTTCCCCCTCCCCAAACCCGAGCTGGGGTGCTGGCCTTCACTCTGCATCCTGCAGTATTGCTTGAGATCTCTGTGTGCTCTTGTCTCTCCACGGTTCTCTTAGATTTGCGGCTTATACCACGTCCCTCCCTCCTTCTTTCCTCTCCTTCTTACATCTTTGTTGCTGTTTTATGGGGTTTAGGGAAGGAGAGACTTGAGTGGTGGGGGGGTTATCCACAGTGTAACCTGAGACCCCGGGTCCACTCTGTCCTCAGGGTTCTGCAACAGGGAGAAGGTGCCATGGGCCACTGGGGCCTGTGACCCTCAAGCCCTGGCTGACCCTGAGGCCTCTTTGTTCTGCCTTCCAGAACATGCCCAATGTCCGCGACCATGATGCCTCGGTCTACCTCCGCCTCCAAGGGGATGCCTTGTCTGTGGGCGGCTATGAGACCAACCCCATCTTCTGGGAGGAGGTGAGACACTGAGGGATCGAGGGGGTGGTTCAAGGCCGTGTCTCAGTGTGGAGAAGTCTTCTTCCAGAAAACCCACCCTCCCGAAGCTCCTCAGGTGTACCCCTGAAATGGCAGGTCCCTTGGCCCCAGAAGGGTCTCACTCATTTTTCTCTGAACCGGGCACACAGGTAGATCCAGAGCTGGGGCAGGGAGAGGGCTGGCCTCACAACATTAATAGAGGCTGCAGAATGTAAAATAATGGCTTTGGAAGACCAAAACACAAAAGCCCTGTGTCCGCAGCAAACAATCCCGCAGCCCCGCCCCCATGACAGCGGCATCTCCCCCAGGCCTGGCTGCTTCCCCAGCAGCTTCGGGGGCTGCCTGAGGTCCGGCAGCCCCCTCGGCCCCCGTGAGCATGCCCGGGCCACCCTCGCTCCTGGATTCATGGAGAAATGGAATGACTGAGTGACAACTTTGGGTCAGATACTGTTTTACTTCCTGGGGGCAGGGAGAGACCAACATAAAAGTCCCTGTCCTGGGGTGCCTTTATTTAGGTGGGGAGACCCACAATAAACAAAGAAGTCATGGGTATCTGTGTGCTGAATGGAGCCGGCAGGTTAGGAAGAAGCCCGGTAAGAGTGGCGTGGAGGGATGTCCTTCACTCTGTGGTCAGGCAGGGCCCCCCCTGGGGAGCTGACGGCAGAGCAGAGTCCTGCAGAGCGAACAGGTGGGCGAGGAGCTGCCTCAGGTGGGGATGAAGGCCCTGAGGTCAGGTCAAGCTTGTCCTTCTCAAAGAACTGAAGGAAGGTCGGCGTGGCCATGGGTCAGTGGTGGACGTGGACAGGGCCTGCTCTTGTAGGGCTTGGTGGGCCACAGAGAGTCACGGGGAGCCACGGGGGGCTTGAGAGCAAGAGAGGGCCTGGTCTGACTTAGGAGAATGGGTGGAAGGAGGCGGGGAGGCCGGGTGACGAGGGAGAGCACCATAACAATCCAGCGCAGAGTAGGTGGGCCTGGGCCAGCACGGGGAAGGGGAGTGGTCAGGCCCCACTGAGGGGTCGGTGGAGGAGGCCTGACTCGGGGCGGGTTGGCCGGGCTCAGCTCCTGCGGGGCGGCTGTCACAGGGCTGCGCCCCCGCCTGCCTCCCCAGGTGTCAGACAAGTTTGCCTTTGGCCTCTTTGACCTGGACTGGGACGTGTTCAGCCCGCACATCGAAGGTGCCATCAACCGCGTCCCCGTGCTGGAGAAGACAGGGGTCAAGTCCACGGTCTGCGGCCCTGGTGAGTGGGGAGGCTGGGAGCTGGGGTGGGCGTCCCAGGGTCCTTCTGGCTGAAAAGTGCATCTGGCCTGTGTCAGGCCTGGACCTGGGCCACCCCTGCTGCATACGGGCAGGAGACGCACCACCCCAGTCGTGGCTCCAGCAGAACCACGCGTGCGGTATGCGCCCCCCCTTCTTTCCCGGCGCACGCGGAGTCTCTTTCATCCTCAGTCAAGACAGAAAATGGGTAGGGCCAGCCTCGGCCCACATCGGGGCTGGGGAGAGAGGCCCCGAAAGATACAGTGCTGTCCAAAGGGGAAAGCTTGTGTCTGAGACTCAGTTCCCCGTGCCTCAGTGTCCTCATCTGTGAAATGGGTGACAGAGCACCTACTCAGCAGGCGTGGAGCAAGGGGCGGGGGGGAAGCCACACGTTAGGTGCAGGGCACGGCTGGGCCAGCAAAATGCCGTGAGTCTCCCGAGGGGAAGGGGTCACCACTCAGAGAGCAAGAGGCAGTCCAGGACAGGAGAGGGGCAGGTTTTGATGCCAGGGGCCTGTGGCCTGCAGGGGTCCAGCCCTCTCTCCCCCGTGCACTTGGCATCGACACGGCCACCAGCCCAGGCTGCTTTAATCTGTTCGGCTCTCAGCAAGCCCAGCTGCGGTGAGCAGGATGGAAGCGCCCCTGAGCACTGGACTCAGGGAGCCGGGCGTGGGCCCTGGGCCGAAGACTCACTGCCCCCCCACGCTTCCCCAGGCTTGCGAGGGGCTGGCAGTGAGAAGCACAGGCCTGAGACAACCCCAGGGGTGCGAGTCACCCGGGAGCATCCTCTGTTTAATTAGACCGGGGAGTCACTGCTCCCACGAAGCCCTATCTGGGGGCGAGGTGCCTGTGAGGACATCTTGTGTCTGGTTTCCTGCCTGGGAGGGAGGGTTCGTGGGGAAATCAGCCTCTCTCCTTGCCAGGGAGGACAAGCACGGTCAACAGCCTTTGGCTTCCAGAACAGAACTCGGAAGTCCCAGGCCCCCTTGACTCCGGGGAATCTGGGGGCGGGCAGAGCTCCCATTCTGGGTCCCGGAGGTCACCGCCAAGGTGGGGGCCCCTGTCTGTGCAGCCCAAATGTCCCGTCATCCTGCATCCTTGTGTTGCTCAGGCTTGAGTCATTTGTTAAACATTCAAGAGACTCTCGTCCCCCGATACTCTCTCCTCACTTGCCCTGTGAGGCTGTTCTGAGCTTCCCATCCACCCGCCCGCAGCCCGGGCCGGAAACATCCCCAGCTCTGCCCAAGTGCTCACGGGGTGACCGCACGGACCCGGGGAAGCTCCCGTCCTGATGCTCACTGCCCCCTCTGAACTGCCTCCTCCACCCTCCCTCAGCTACCCCGAGTCTTTCTTTCTGACCTCTGGGGTGTCCCCCTCTCCAGCTGTTTGGAAGTTTCCCCCAGGCCCTGCAGACAGATGGCCTCAGAGGCCGCCCCCCCACCCAGGTCAGGCCTGCTCCCCACCCAGCAGGGAGCAAGCTGCACAGAGGTTAAGAACTCGGCTCGGGGCCAGGCAGTCCTGAGCGGTGCTCCCGCTTCCATGGTTCACTAGCAGGGGGACTGGGATAGATGAGACCCCGTGTCACATGGTCTCCTCATCTTTACCCCAGGGGACCACGGTGCCTGCCGGGAAGGGCTATTAGGAGTCCCTCACCACCCCCTCCTCACACACTGTTTTCTTACTTTGCTTACTTGTGTATTTACTGTGTCTTTCGCTCTGCTGTCAGCTCGCTGAGGGGTGGGACTGGTCTCGTTCAGAGCCGAGCCCGGGGTGCATACACGTGGGCTGCAAGTATTTGCAGATGGGCTAACTCACAGCCCTGGAAGTAAGTGCTATGATCCCAATTTTACAGATGAGGACACTAAGGCTCAGAGAGGTGAAGTGACTGGCCCAAGGTCACACAGCTAGGAAGGGGTAAAGCAGGGTTCAGACCCAGGATTGTGGCTGCAAAGCTCAGCTCTTTATAATGACATCCGAGGGTCCCCCGCCGTCCATGCCCTGGCCTCTGGGGGTGACCCGTCAGCAGCAGACAGAAGCAAAAGCCCCTGTCCCTCTCCTAAAGAACTTAGGATCATTCCTTCACTCAGTGAACATTTATCAAGCACCTACTGTGTGCTGGGCCCTGTGCTAGGCCTTGAGACACGGTGGTGAGCGAAGCCCAGTCCCTGCCCTCACGGTTCTCCTGGTCCAGTGGGCAAGGATGACCGACAGGGACACAGCAGGAAGGGGGTGCAGTAAGGGAGAGCTTCACACTGTGATGGGGGCCGAGGGGAAAGGCCCCTCACCAGCAGGAGAATGGTGATAGTCGTGAGACAGACCTGGACCCTGCAAAGCAGAACCCACTCCTAGCTGGGTGTTTCTGGCCGTAAATGCTGAGGAACTGGGAAATGTGGTGGGAGAGGTTAGGGAGGCTCCCTGGAAGAAGTGGCATTGAGCTGAGTCGTGAGGTTGGGGAAGGTCTGGATGATGGAGGCACCTGCAGACCCTGCTCCAACCACCACATTCTCAGGAGACCCTGCCCCGGGTGCATGTGGCCTGGATGGAGCTTCAGGCCCCCCTTCCTTCCAGAGTCCTTCACGCCTGACCACAAGCCCCTGATGGGGGAGGCGCCTGAACTCCGAGGATTCTACCTGGGCTGTGGTTTCAACAGTGCAGGTGAGTGCGAGGCCTGCCACCTTGCGCCTCTGACCCCCAGAGCAACCTCAGGCAGAGTGGGGGTGGCTCCTGGTGGGCGGTGGGGCAGAGGAGGCCTGCAGGGAGGGGTGAGGTCCTATTAGCAGGCGTGCAGCACCCCAGGTGTGAGATCCAGGGCTTGGGGGGTGATGCCGGCTGTGGACACGGGGTGGGGGTTCTGGGGCAGATGGCAGACCTCTGGCTCCACTCTTGCCAGGAATGATGCTGGGCGGCGGCTGTGGGCAGGAGCTGGCCCACTGGATTGTCCACGGGCGCCCGGAGAAGGACATGTACAGCTACGACATCAGGCGAGTGTGCGCCGGATCCTGTGCCCTGGGATTCGGTGGAGTGGGGTACATGGCAAGGGCTGTTTAGAAAGGAGCCTTCCCTGGAATCCAGAGGGCTTCTTGGAAGAGGTGCCAGCAGGGGCGGTGCTGCAGGGGCCTGGGTTTGGCAGATCCACGGCCCTTGACAGCTTCCAAGATTTCTTGTGCCAGCGTCCTGCTTGACCCTCTGGATAGCTCCAGGATCAGCAGCGGGATCACATCATCCCACTTTGCAGATGGGGAGCCTGAGGCCTGGGGAGCAGGAGGGGCCGCACACATTGCCCAGGGAGTGAGGCCGGGCTGGTTATTGTTAGTACGAGGGTGGAGGCTGGGCGTCAGGCAGCGCTGAGCGGAGATGCCATCATTCACTTCCGGGGTGACTGGAATGAGTTGGACCCGATGCCGAGCCATTTCCTCACCGTGACGCCCGGGTCATGACACTGTGTGCTGCCAACGTTGGGAGCAGCGAATGTGTCTGGGTCGGTAAAATGCTCTGGAGCCTGTCTGCAAGAAGCCCAGACAGACCTGAGCCGAGGTGGAGGGGAGCTGACGTCAGAGCTGGGTGGGGGGTGTCCTGGTCTCCACCACCCTCTGCCGGCGGGGCTGGGGTCTGCAGGCAACAGCTTGGAGGGGTGCCCCTGTGGGTGTCCGGCCCGCTCCCCTGTTACTGCTCCCGGCAGACAGCCTCCCCGGGGGGGACCCCAGTGGCCCAGTAGGGACTGGTTCAGCTCGTGCCCCCTCCTCTGCTAACCTTGCCCCTTCCTGGCCTGATGAGGACATTACACCCAATGGGGGGGGATGTCTGGCCCCCACAGAGGCAGACAGACAGACAAGACACTGAGATTCTCCGACTGCCACCCCCTCCATGGCGCCTGGCACAACAGTCTCCTCTGTGGCTGCCTCAGAGCCCGTCTGGGGCTGCGCCCACGCGCTCCCAAGAGAGGAATGTTCCAGAAATGATAGCTGCAAGGGGCCTCGGGGTGGGCCAGTCCAAGCCCCTCCTGCTACAGACAGCGAGAGGAGGCGCCGGTGGGGGAAGCCGCCTGTCTGCAGTCACTCGGGGCGTGAGCCGGAGCGAGCAGGGACTGAGCTTCTGGCCTCCCTGGCGGGCGAGGGCTTCAGCCCTGGAACAGACCCGCCCCCCAGGGCTCACCCCGGGCCTCAGGGGGCAGCTTCCCGGTGCCGCAGTGTCCACGGCTGCAGGACGAGGCTGGCCTGCCTGCACCCCTCCTGGGCTGAGGGAGACCCTGCAGGGAGGGAGCGCACGGTCCTGGATTCAGCAGGCAGCTTAGGTCTGGGCTGGCGGAGGCCCCGACCCAGTTGGAAAGGGGTCTGGGCCTCCCTCTGTCGGCTGCCTTCCCTGGCAGGAGCGTCTTGTGGGCTGGTTTATGGCTCGTGGGCTGGGGGTCACAGGTCAGGAGGCAGAGCCTCCTGGGAGGGAGCCCCTAAGAGCTGGGGCCTGGTGGGTCGAGGTGGGGGCAGTGAACTAGTCGACCCACCCTCGTGGCTCAGGCAGATGGTTTTCCCATCTGTGAAATGGGAGCAGTGAGCCACCACCTCTCAGGGGAGTGCGTCTGAAGCTCGTCCGTGCTTCACCCAGTGCCTGGCCTGGGCAGGGTCTGGAGGGCAGGCTGTGATTTTTAGTGAAAGTCCTCGGGGTCCGAGTAAGTGGGGAGGAGGAGTCATTCCTTCTTTGAATGAGGAGGGTGGTGCAACCCTAGCCCTGGCTTTGGCCCTGGCCACAGGCCCCCTGCCTGCCTGCTCATGGGAGGAACGCTGCAGCCGGGTCTGCCTGGCCACAGGCAGGGGTCCGTCCCCCTGCTGATCCCCGGCCATGCTCTGGTTGAGCCTGAGCCCACGGCCCCGCCACGTGCACACGGGCACAGATCTGAGCAGAGGGGCTGGCGGTGCTGGCCAGTGGGGCACCTGCTGGAGCGGCCGTGTCTGTCGGTGTCGGGATCACCCGGGCCTGCCCTGGGTCCAGCTTCCTCTTCTGTCCCGGGGGGCCTGAGGAAGGAAATCCAGCTCTCCCCAAATCCCCAGCCGCCTGACCCCGGTCCCCACCAGGACTCACACTCTCAAAGCCACTAGGAAGTTCCCATCTCCCATCCTGGGAGAACCATGTGAGCTCCTAGTGACTGGGGGCGAGGGGGGGGCGCGGAGTATGACCAGAGCGGCCATCAGCCGAGGGCAGACCTCCTAGCCTCCTTCCTCCCCACCTCAGCCCCTCCAAAGCCTGCCGCGCATTTCCGAACTCCACACCCCGGCACACGGCTTCTCCTCCAGGAACCCTCCCCAGGCCCCTTGGCCCGGCTCCATGGCTCCCTCTCTTGCAGCGTGTCCCAGAAGCTCCTGGCTCCGTGTGGCCCAGCAAAGGGCAGGCTGGGTTTCCTCTCGTGTGAAACGAGTCAAACCAGGGGTGGCAGGGGGTGAACAGCGAGGGGCACTCAGCCCCGGGCCTGCACTGGAAAGGAGCTCCGGAGAGCCTCGATATTACTAGTGATAATATCTGCAGTAATAAGCTCACTCCTATAGCTCTACCCCTGCCCCAGTCAGGCTGCCGTGCTTGCTAGAACTATGTGCAAAGTAAGAGTCAATTAGCCCCGATGAAGCTCGGACAGGAATCACTGAGGATGAAACACAGATGAGGACGTAGCTGGTGAGGAGGTGGGCCTGGAGGAGGCGTGAGGCGCCAGTAGGTGGACAGTGAGGAAGGGGCCAGCCGGGGCTGCTGGTCCGAGCTGGGGCTCTGAGGGTGGGTTTGTGTGTGGGAGGGGCTGCGGGCCTGACCACAGGTGGGCCGGCAGCCGTGCAGTCGGCTCGGGCGGCCGTGGCTGTCCGTGGAGACCAGATGGACAAGCCGCTGGGAGGGGAGGGCCGTGTGTGGTGGGCGGGGGTCGCAGTGGGGAGGCTGAGCTGCCCAAGGCCCCACGGTGGGAGAGTAGAGCATGGACCCCCTCCTGAACCCACGCCTCAGGGAGGACTCTGGCAGAGGGATGAGGGTCCAGTTTTGCCCTGGGTCCTTGGCCAGCCCCCCCAACAGGCCCCCAAGGCAGTGACTGGCCCCTCCATCTGCGACAGGCGCTTCCATCCCTTGCTCACGGACCACCGCCGCTGGATTCGTGAGCGCAGCCACGAGTCCTATGCCAAGAACTACTCGGTCGTCTTCCCCCACGACGAGCCCCTGGCAGGGCGCAACATGAGGACTGACCCCCTGCACGAGGTACCACACCCTGACGAGCGTGGTGACCCTCAGGACGCCCAGGGTACTGGGGTGACAGAAGGGCATGCGGCGCCACAGCTCCTGGGCAGGCGAGGCGATGAGGGGGCTCAGTCATACCCAGGGTCTTCCTAACAGAACGTGCTCAGAGTCCCCCCTGACTGCTGGCGGCGGGGCTCCTGAGCGGCAGGTGCGTCAGCAGGGGTGAGCATCAGCGGGTGCGCGCCAGCAGGTCGCACATCAGAGGAGGGCACGGCCACAGAGCAGCGTGCCGAGGAGACGGGCTCCTTCCGGGGGAGCCTGCTTCGGCTGCCTTTCCTCCCTGGCCAGCTTCTACCTGTACGATGAAACCCACCGTCAGATGCCCTTCCCGGGGCCTGGCCCTGTGCACTCTCGCAGGGCCCCCACAACCCGGGCACCTGCCCTGTGCCCCCAGCCCGTGCTTGCTTTGCTTCTCTAGGGCCTTGGGCCCAGATGCTGTGCCCTCGCGTCTCTGGTTCCTGAGCACTGCGCCCAGAGCCTGACTCTTAATACGTGTTCAGGGAACGTTTGTTGAATGGGTGGATGAAGGGGGAGGCAGGAGGGCAGGCTCATGGAGCAGGCAGCATTGAAGCTGAATAAAGGAACCTCCTTCATCTGGGACTCCAGTGCCTGGACCCCAGAGGGACCCAGTGTCCCCTGCACCTCCTGGGGAGAGGCCCAAAGATGTCAATGGGTCCCAGGCTGCCCTGCCTCTTAGCTCAGCTTAGGGGGCCAGCGAGGGTCTCGGGCCCCACAAGGCCTCCCGCTCTCCCAGCCTGCCCGGGTCTTTATTCACCCTGCACGGATCCTGACGACTCCGCGGCCTCCCTGGCAAACACAGGGCTTGCTTGGCTGGCCGTGGAAGGAGAGGGGCTCAGAAGGACCACTCAGAAGTGCACAGCTTTGCCCAAAGGGCACGTGGCAGGTGCGGGAGCACCCCCTGCCCAGAGAGAACTCTGAATTCACCCACGCTTCCACTTTCCCACATCATCAGCCCTGCTCATTGATGCCTCCCGACCATGGATTGTTTTATTAAAGGAGCCTACGCCTCGCTATTTTCCCTCCTGGGGAAGGTGACTTCTCCCCAGGTCCACTCGCCTCCATCACTCACTGTGGGGTGATTTTTGTGTCCTCAGTTGCTGCCCCCTTGGATGTCCAAGGAGGACATTTCTGGTGTGTCACCATTTGGCAGTGTGACCTTGGCCCCTTCTCTGCGTGCTCAGGGTCTGGGTGGTCCACGGGAGGCAGCAGGGGCAGCCTGTCCACAGCCTTGGGCTTGCCTGTGGACACAGGGCCCTTCCAAACATGAGAGTAAGATTATCTTTTTTTCCCCAAACCAGATTTATTTTCAAAGAAATCTGCCACTCTAGGACTAACAGGTATAGTCTTTGTCCAGTTCCCTGTCTGGCAGGAAGTTCTGAACCCTTGGAATTTCCTCAGTGATGAGAGCCATAAAGGTGCCTTTTGTTATGTTAATGGGATGACTTTGGGCCCAACCTAAGGATGGAGGCTGCATGCCAGGGAACCCAGCTGGATGCTGCGTGATTAGGGGACAGGAACTCTTGGTCCCACCCCTGGCCTCTGGGGGGGAGAGGGGCTGCAGGGTGATTCAATCCGTCGTGCCTATGTACTGAAGCCTTCCTAAAAACCCCAAAGGAGATGTGGAGAGGCTCCCCTCCAGGCTGGGGAGCGCATGGAGATTTGGGCAGAGTGGCGCTCGGAGGAGCCCGGAAGCCCCCTGCCCTGCCCCACACCTGGCCCGACGCCCCTCTTGCATCTGGCTGTTCCTGAGCTTTAACCTCCTGGAGTCCTCCAGCGATCCAGTGGGTAAAACCGCTCTCGGAGTCTTGTGAGCTGCTCTAGCAAATCAGGCCGACCCGAGGAGGGGTCCTGACCCACAGCTGGTCGGTCAGGAGTGCCGGTAACAGCCGGAGTGGGAGGTGGGGACGGCCCCGTGGGACGGGGCCCCCAACCCAGGGACTCTGATACCGTCCCGGGGTAGACAGTGTCAGAATGGAGTCGGATTCTTGGACACGGTCCTGGTGTCTGAGAATTGCTTAGTGTTGCGGGGGTGGTCCCCGCACACAGGCATGTGTGAATTAGGCCCAAGAAACCAATTTAGTCTGTTACATTTTTGTCTCGTGGCAAAGTACACATAACATAAAATTTGCCATTTTAACCATGTTAAAGCACACAATTCAGGGAGATTTAAGGACGTTCAGGATGCTGTGTGACCATCACCACCACCTAAAGGAGACCCCGCGCCCATGATGCAGGGCTTCCCCATTCTCCCCAACCCCCGCCCCGCCTAGAAAAACCACCCATGGGTTTTTCTGTGTCTGTGGATTTGCCTGTTCTGGACATTTCGTGTGAGTGGAGCCACGCAACACGTGACCTTCCTTCCCTCAGCCCGCCGTGCTCGAGGCTGGCCCGTGGTGCATCCCGGTCAGACCTCCATTGCTCGTGAGGGCCGACCCCTGCTCCACCGTGCGGGCTCGCGCGCTTGGTTACCCGACCGACCGCCAGCCGGTGGACACTTGGGTGCTTTCCACCTGCCGGCTGCTGTGAACGTGGGTGTGCAGAGACCCACTGTGTCCCTGTTGTCGCTTCTCTCGGGCGATGAGGGGGACCTAGGAAGGAGATTGCCGCTCTGTCCCAGCAGCGGACAACGCAGATTGGGGGGCAGGGGGTGCTGAGACTGTAGAAATTCCTTTCTCCCGGTTCTGGAGCCTGGGAGGCCCAGAGCCAGGTGCCCGCTGCCCGGCTCCAGGTGCGGCCCCTCTGCCTAGCTGCTGGAGGGCTGCCGTCCTGTGTTTGCAAGCCCTCCTGGGATCGGGGCCCCGCCCCGTGACCTCACTCCACCCTAACCCCCTCTTCATGGGCCCCATCTCCAAATGAGGTCCCACTGGGGGTTAGGGCTTCACATAGGAATTTGGGGGATGCAATTCTGTCCCTAGCAGGTGTCTCAGTAGGTTGGGGACTCTTGGAGCGGGGCAGGGGGAGCTGGGGGCGGGGCTCTGGGGCAGGCGTGGGGTCCTGGCTCCCAGCACGAGGACCTCTTTGCCCTCTGCTCCCTGGGGGGTCACTCATTGCCCTGCCTGGGGTTAGTCTGGCCCGGCCTGAAGGGTGCTTGTTCCCCACCCCTACCTAGGAGCTACTTGCACAAGGCTGTGTGTTCCAGGAGCGACAGGGCTGGGAGCGGCCCGGATGGTTTACTCCCCAAGGCACAGCTCCGGTGAGTAGGCACCCGGGCCTGGCCCCCCTCTGTGCCCGTCCCCCACCCCACCCGCCCCTGCTGCCCAAGGTGGGGCCTGTGGGACGGTGAGTCATCTTGTGTGCAGGAAGGCTGAGCCCCCTGCAGATCTGCCCGTGAGCACGGAACCCCTCCCCTGCAGATGTCCCCGGGGCTGTCAATCACCGCCTCAGCGGCCAGGCCTTCCAGGGCTCGGAGAAGCCCGGGGCCCCTGGGAAAGCTGGTGTTCCACAGTGCGGGGGCCGCGCACAAGATCCACCCCCCCCCGCCCGTGTGTAGGAGAAATTAGTGCATCTTCTCATAATTTTGTTCGTATATTTTTGGCAACTGCAACTGTTATTTTATGTTAGTAGGAGGATTTAGCACCAAATTAGGCATTTCATGTTAGTTTGTAAGTTGGGATTGCACAGCCTCCTGGCCTCTGGGTGCCCTCCTGGGGGCTCTCCAGCCCCCCCAGTGCCTCCCATGGGCCCAGGGTTGTCAGAAAAGAACCCAAACCATCCTGCTTGTGCAACTCAGGGGCTGGGGTCTGCTGGAGCAGCACTGTGATGCTTTCAGCCCAATCAGGGGGATAGTATTTGATCCAGATTTGTGCAAATTGAAATCCCTCTCCCGCTGCTCTGTTTTACCAGTCCCCTTCCTGTGCATCCACCTCCCATCTCCATAGCAACCCTCGGCCCAAGGCCAGTCCCAGGGCATCCTGGGGCAAGTGAGGCAGAAGTCAGAACTCACTAATGCCCAGAGGTCAGTGTTCTCAGGCTCCTCGGTCCTGGCCCCTTCTCCAATCAGCCTATAGGGACCCTTGCTCTTCGCCCAGGAGCACGGAGCTCCCCTTGAGGTCCTAATCACTGGAAGGACAGACAAACCCATGAGGATGGAGGAGGCAGGCTCTCTAAGACACCAGGGGGAGCAGCCTGTGCCCGGGAGGCTGAGAGGCTGGGGCCACCAGGACAGGATGCGCCTTGAGCAGGGCCCTCTGCATCCCAGCTGGCCTGTCCCTGGAAGCCCCTGTCCCCTGGAATCCATGGGAGAGCAGAGGACACTGGAGCAGGGATCGGGAGCATTCCCTTGGGCTGGAGATGGGCAGGCTCTGCACCTTCTCACCTGGGAGCCATCCTGGGCATCTAGGGCACGGGGTGATAAGACATCCCCCAAATCCCAGATGCCTGGCCAGGCTGCAGCGAGCTGGAATGTCCCTTCTGGGGTCTCAGGGGCCAGTGGGAGCCGCGCCTGCAGGGCAGGGAGAAGACTGTCTGCAGAGGCCCCTCCCAGATGCCAGGGCTTGAGTGGGGCTCGGGGCAGCAGAGTGGCCCAGCGCAGTCAGAACCTCACACTCGGCTCTTGCCTGGGAAAGGAGGCTGGGCAGGGCTGGCCGGGCTGCCAGGTGACAGTTGACTGGCTCCCTCAGAAGCAGCAGAGGTGGGGAAGGGCCTCTTGGCTTGTGGGCCTCTCCGCGCTGCTGACAGGTGCAGGACGGGCCAAGGCAAATGGCGGTGGAGGAACCAGCCTCTGGGGCCCACCCGCCACCAGGTCTACGCCAGGCCTGTCAGGTCCTTGCCTGTGACCTGGGCAAGCTTTAGCCTCTCTCCCTCAGTTTCCCGTCTGTAGAAAGGATCTCCCTCCCTAGAAGCTTGAGGCCCTCGGAGCAGGGCGTGGTCCTGATTGGGATGGCAATGGCATTGGGCCCCCAGCTCTGTCACCCTGGTCCTCAGTGGGCTGGTGCCGGGGCCTTATCCTGCTGCCTTAGCCTTGCCTCAAAAGCCCTGATGGTGGCCCTGATGTCCCTGGTGACCGCCCCCCTTGCCTCCCCGTCAGCCCCGTCTCTGCCTTCCCTGAGTCCACCCAACTTCTTCTCCATCCTCCTGGGCCCCAACCAGCACAGCCCAGACTCTCTACCGGCACCGGCTCTCAGACGCACCACCACGGCCATTAAGGTGTCATCTGTGCAAGGGGTTACGGACGGCCTGAGCCCCGTCCCTTCCCCCTCCCTGCACGCACAACACACCCCTCCAGAGGGCAGCTCGGTGAGGGTGGGCCAGATCGTCCGCTCCATCTCTGCCTCTGCGGGACCCAGCTCCCTGCCTGCCGGGCCGCACGTGTGTGTGTGTGTGTGTGTGTGTGTGTGTGCACGCATGTGTGCATGATGGGAGGGACAGAGGGCGGAGGGAAGGGAGGAGTAGGAGGACCGTGACGGTGTCTTCTCCCAGGTTCTGCAGTATGACTACTACGGGGCCTATGGACACCAGGCGCACGGAGACCATGCCTACGGCCGCCTGCTTGGGGACGAGTACACGTTCGACTTCCCGCCGCACCACGACGTGGTCAGTGCCGAGTCCCCTGCCCCCATCCCTGGTGGAACCGGAGGCCCCCGTGCTTGACTGACTCCGTTTTGAGGGGAATCTGTGATGTTTTCCCGGCCTCCTCTGTCCCAGGGCTTGGCCCGCGGTTAGGCTGAGGGCAGTATTACTGCTTCCAGGTGGGCTGGGGCTGGCTGTGTGGCCCCAGGCCAGGGGCTGCCCTCTCTGAGCCTCCATCCCTCCTGCCCTGGAGCTGTTCTGAGGCGAGCTTTCGTGAGACCCTGTGAGTGACTAGCTCCTTCCTCCAGGCCCAGCGTGGTGGGCTTTTACCTGTGGCTCTCACACAGCAGATCCGGGACACAGAGATCCCAGACCGGCCCCTCCAGGGGACAAGCAGAGGGTCTGTGGTCTGGGGTTTGCGTGTGGCCCCTCTGGCTCCGGAAGTGGGCAAGTGAGGCTGGTCAGATGGCGACCCCAGCCACTCATTGCCCCGGCCCGAGTGCCTGGCTCCCGACTCCTGCCGGGGTGGGGGGTGACAAGGACTTGGGGCCCAGCCACCCTCTGCAGTCTGCACCGCGCAGAGATGTTCTCATGGGCAGTGTCTACAGAAAACACCAGCTGCCACGCGGGGCGGCCCAGCCATTTGGTAAAGGGATCACCCAGTAGAACATGGCCCGGCCTGTGTCCTCGTGGCTGCCCCGGGAGAGGGAGCACGGCCTTAGCCGCCCCCTGAGGTGGGCGTGAAGCCAAGGCCTCCACCTGCGGGTGCCCGGCCCAGGGCGGCCTGGGAAGCAGCCACGAGGAGGAAGGCAGCCAGCCAGCTTCCTGGGTGTGTGGCCTCTGAGGTCACCTGGGGCCCTGGCTCAGAAGGGCCCTGCGCCGGGATTAACACTGCTGTCGCCACCTTGAAACTCTTCATACTTTTGGAACCAGGGTCCACGGTTCCATTTTGCACTGGGCCTCACAAATGCTGCAGGTGGTCCCGTGATCTCCCCCAGGCTTGCTCTCCCGGTGAAGGCACCGGAGGAGGGGCTTGGGAAGTGGAAGCAGAAGGCGCGTGTGTCCGGAAGCTCCCGGAGTCCCTGGCGCTGCCTCTCGGGGAGCGAAGGGGCTCCGTCTGGCACTTCAGCTCCCGCGCACCGCCTAGGGCCGGCAGGACGTCTGGCCCTTGGGGACGTGGGAGCTCGGAGGGGATGCCAACTTGGCTTGATGGCTTCATCCAGCCTCCACAAACACGTCTGAACAGTCCCGAAGCATGAAACACGCACTTGTTCTCGACGTTGGCAACCTCCCCAGCCCGGGGAGACGGGAGTCAGCCTGGAGACTGTTCTGGGTTTTGCGCTGCAGCCCCGGCAGCGTCGGCGAGGGTCCCGCAGCGCCTGACGGGTCGCAGGAGCGCCCCAGAGGGGAGTGGTGTCTGCAGAGGGGTGGAGGTGCGGCCTCGGGGGCTCGGGAGTGGTGCAGCCCGGGTGGGGTGCCAGCCCTCCCGGGGAAGCCCGATCGGGTCCTTGGCTGGTTTCCTGGTGTAAGTACTCTCACCACTCACTCCGATGCACCCACGCGGCGCCACTGGATGCGGAGCTGGGCGAGACACACACCGCTAGACAGACCTGGCCCTGGGCACGTCTGTGGTCTTCCCGCTGGGGAGCCCCCCCCCCCCGCCGCCAACCTCATCCCCTCCCCGGGCCTCGAAGGGCACTTAGCGCTAGCGAGGTGGCTCGCGGCAGTTTCCTTGTCAGAGATGGTGGACAGACTGCGGGGTGGGACACCGGTCCCTGACCCACAGTGAGTGCTCGGTGGGGGGTAGCTCTGCTGCTAATAGTTTTCTCTTCTGTCCTAACAATAAGGTTGGCGCCTCTGCTTGGCAGCTGGGTGACGTGTTCAGAGCAAAGAAGCAGGGGTGAGGTGATGGAAGACCAAGGAGAAAAACACACGGATAACACGGGGCTTGGAGGACCTGGCTGGGGCATCTGTAGACCATCAGCAGGGCTGTTGGGCTCTCTTTTTAAAAAAACAGAACAGCTTTATTGAGCTAGAATTCACACACCATACAGCCCGTCCCTTTCAAGTGTACAATTCCACGTTTGTCAGTGGACTCCCGGGCAGAGCACCGTCCCCACCATCGGATGTTAGAACACTTTTGTCTACCTGCAGAAGAAATCCCGGCCCGCTAGCCGTCACCCCCCGCCCCCCACCCTCTCCCCACCGTGTCCCCACCCACGGGCGGCCACTAAGCTACTTCTGTCCCTACAAATTCACCTCGCTGGGACATTTCAGAGCAGGGACTCATACAGTGCGCTGTCTTTCGTGACTGGCTTCTTTCACCCAGCACAGTATTTTCGAGGTCCGTCCACGTTCTAGGGCGTATCTGTGCATCACGAGTATTCCATTACACGGATATACTGCACTGTGTCTGGTCATCTGTGGATGGACACTCGAGCTATGTCCACGTTTCAGCTGCTGTAAAGCGTCGCTACGATTGTGCGTGGACAGGGGTCTGTGTGCATCTAGGTTTTCATTTCTCATGGGTAGATTCTAACAGTGTTGGTGAACTAAGGTTTGTATGTGGTGTGAGGAAGGGCTCCAACTTCCTTCCTTGCGTGTGGCCGTCCAGCTTTGTTAGTACCACGTTTTGAAGATTGTTGCTTCCCCCCACCTTGCCATGGCCTTGGCATTCTTGTGGGGAATCAGTGGACCATAAACATGAAGGCTTATTTCTGGACTGTCAACCAGATTCCAGTGATCTATATTTATATCCTGTGTTAGTGCCCCCCTGTCTTGATTACAGTAGTTTTGTAGTGAATCTTTAAATCGGGAAGCATGAGTTTCCCAGCTTTGTTCTTTTTTCTCAAAATTGTTTTAAGTGTTCTGCGTCCCTTGCATTTCTGTATGAATTTTAGGATCAGTTTGTCAATTTCTGCCAAGAAGCCAGCTGCAGCTTTAATGGGGATTGTGTGGAATCTGGATCAATTTGGAGAGCATTGTCATCTTAGCACTAGTCAAGTCTTCATTTTATAAACATGGGATGTCTTTCCATTCATTAGGTCTTCTGCTGTTTCTTTCAAAAATATTTGCCAAGTGTTTAGAGTACAAGTTTTGCACTTTTGTTAAATTTATTCTTAAGTATCTATAAATTCTTTTTGATGATGTTAAGTGGAATCATTTTCTTAATTTCATTTTTGATTGTCCACCATCAGTGAAATGAAAAACAAAACAATAGTTTTTATTTGTCTGTTGTACGTTGACCTTGTATCCTGCTGTCTTGTTGAACTATTTTGTTAGTTGTAATAGTTTTTTAGTGGGCTCCTAGGATTTTCTATATGCAGGATCATGTCATCTGCAAATAGAGATCATTTTACTCTTCTTTTCCAAGCTTGATGCCTTTTATTACTTTTTCTTGCCTAATTGCTGCCCTGGTTAGAACCTCCAGTACGATGCTGAGCAGAAGTAGCAAACAGCTGTCTTGTTTCTGTTCTTAGGAGGAACATTTTCAGTCTTTCTCTGCTATAGTATGTCAGCCGTGGAATTTTTGCACATGCTTTTAATCAGGTCGAGGAAGTTCCTTCCTATTCCTAGATTATTGAATATTTTTATGATGAAAGATGTTGGATTCTATCAAATACTTTCTCGGCATTTATAGGGATGATCACATAGTTTCTGTTTTGTGTTCTATTATGGCACATTCCATCAGTTGATCTGGGGATGCCCAACCAACCTCCCAGTCCCAGGAGAAATCCCTCTTGATCATGGTGTGTATTCCTTTTTACATGTTGTTGGATTTGGTTCACTAGTATTTTGTTGAGGGCATTTGTATCTATTTTCATGAGGGATATTGGCTTCGTTTTCTTACGAGTCTTTGTCTGGTGGTCTTTGTCTGATTTTGGCATTAGGGTGATGCTGGCCTCATGGAACAAGTATTTCCTACTCTTCTATTTTTTTGAGTTTTGCAAAGACTCGGTGTTAATTCTTCTTCTAATGTTTGATAGAATTCACCAGTGAAGCCATCTGGGCCAGGGATCTTCTTTATAGGGAGTTTTAAATTACTAACCCAATCTCTTTTTGTTATGGATCTATTCAGATTTTCTATTTCTTCTTTAGCTTTAGTTACTTGTGTCTTTCTAGGAATTTGTCCATTTCCTGTCTCACGTGTTGTTGGATGGGTATGTGTGGTATCCCCTTATAATCCTTTTATTTCTGTAGGGTGGGTGATGTTCCCTCTTTAGTTCCCAATTTAGAACTTTTGAGTCCTCTCTCTTGTTTTCTTTGTGCGTCTAACTGAAGGTCTGTTGATTTTGTTGATCCTTTCAAAGAACCAACGTTCCTTTGCTGGTTTTCTCAACTTTTCTATTCCCTATTTCATTTATCTCCATTCTAGTCTTTATCATGTCTTTCCTTCTGCTTGCTCTGGTTTAATTCACTCTTCTTTTTCCAGTTTTCTCCAAGTGGGAAGCTAAGGCATCGATCTGAGAACTTCTTCTCCATGGAGGCATTTGCAGGTGTGAGGTCACTGGGAGCACGGCCCTGACTTCGTTCCCTCCATTACCATGTACCACATTTCCACGGGCATCCTTCTCCAAGAATTTTCCAATTCCCCTGTGAATGTTTGCTTTGATCCTTTGGTTATTCAGGAGTGTGTGGGTTAATGTCACTTATATGTGAACTCTCTAATTTTCCTCCTACGATTGACTCCTAATGAAATTCCATTATGGTCCAAGAACATGCTGTGTGTGATCTTAATCCTTCTGAATGTACTGCCTTTTTTATAGCGTGTGAGCTCCCTGGAGAGCGTTCCCTATGCTTGAGAAGAATGGGCATGGTGTGCTCCAGCTGGGAGGGGGAAGGGGGCCTCAGAGCAGGTGTGCGGCAGAGAGCCCAGCGCCCCATCCTCCAGGGGAGGCACATCTCAGAGCCCTCATGGCATCCCTCCTCCCTGGAACTTTTCAGATCAAGAAGGAGTGTCTAGCCTGCAGAGGGGCCGCTGCTGTGTTCAACATGTCCTACTTCGGGAAGTTCTACCTGGTGGGCTTGGATGCGAGGAAGGCTGCCGACTGGCTCTTCTCTGCTGATGTCAGCCGACCCCCTGGTATGACCTCCAGAGGACCATGCTCCTTTTCCACTCCAGTGCCAGGAAGAACTCCATGGGCACAGCCCTGAGTACCTACCCTGGCAAGCTGACCCCGTCCACTGTGGGCTCCTCTAGCTCATGGCTCTGCCCCTGAGGCTGGCCCCATGCCCCTGCATCTAGACCCCTCTGCCCCCATTGCCAAGTCCCAGCCCTTAGGACCCCAGCACCTTCCTCCATCCCTCTTCCTGCCCTTCCTTCCCTTCCTCCCTCCTTCCTTCTCCTTTACTTTGTTCCAGAAAGGATACAAGGCAGCAGGCCTTTAGTAAATGTCTCCTGAGACTGTGGAGCCCATTTAGTTACCCCCATAGGAATGCTCTCCCCAAATAGGGTTTCCAGAATTAAATGAAAATACAGAATGCTCAGATAAATTTGAGTCTCAAGTGAAGAAGGAACAGTGTTTTTGTATAGGTGTGTCCCATGTAATATTTGGGATATTCATCTCCTTTTTTATTACCCACCCTCCACCTATGTGTCCATCCACCTAAAAAACTCACCCACCCCCATCAGTATCAGTGCCCTGGGGCTGCTGTAACAAAGCACCACAAACTGGGTGGCTTTAAACGATCGAAGCATATTGTCCTACGATTCCAGAGACTAGAAGCTCATCATCAAGGTGGCAGCAGGGCTGTGCTCTCTCTGAGACCACGGGTGGGACACTCAGCAGCCTCTCCAGCTCCCGGTGGGGCCGACGGTCCTCAGGGTTCCTTGGCTGTGGCTGTATCCCTGTAGGCTCCGCCCTGATGTAACACAGGCTTCTTTCTCCCTGCGTCTTCTTCTTCTTATAAGGACACCAGTCATACTGGATTAGGGCCCACCATAATGACCATCTTAACGTGATTGCATCTGCAAAGCCCTATTTCCAAATAAGGTCACGTTCATGGGGTTGGGACGTCAAGCTATCATTTTGGGGGACACAATTCGGCCCATTACACCATTTTCCCAGCCAGCCAACCCAGCTGCCCACTTACCCACGCACCCACGGACCCTCTGCTCACCTCCTCTTAAACCTTCTGCCGATCCACACGCTGCCATCTGCCCCCCAACCCCACCCAGCACCCCTCCATCCACTTTCCCCTTCACCCCTCTTCATTCATCCATCTGTATGGTCACTTATTCAACAGACATCAGGAGCCTCTGCTCAGCCAGCACTGGCGCACCAGAGTGAGTGAGACAGGATCCCTGCTCCTGGGAACTTTCCAGCATGGTGGTGGGTGTGTGGGAGGGTGGGATGAGGGGAGTCCAGGTCCCGGCTTGAGGCATTTCAAGAAGAAAGAAGCTCCACTCTTGATCCTTCCTCCTCAGGGGATGGCAGCGCTGGGGGACCTGCCCATCCCTCCCTGGGCCACTGGGTCGTGGTGGTGTCACTGTGCGGAGACACCTCTCGAGAGCACCCCGTCACGTGGTTCTGCAGACTCGTGTGAGCTGAGTGGCTCACACACTCTGGATCTTCCTCCTGCCCCCAGGCTCGACCATGTACACCTGCATGCTGAACCACAGGGGCGGCACCGAGAGTGACCTGACCGTCAGCCGCCTGGCCCCCAGCCCCCAGGCCTCCGCCCTGGCCCCTGCCTTTGAAGGTAAGCGATGCCCCGTGGGCTGAGCCGTGCTGTGGCCTGCAGCTGCTGCTGGCGGGCCGGACGGGGAGCGGGGTGCGGGCGGCTCCGCCATCACCCAGTGCGCTCGCAGTGGTCAGGGCTGGGGAGATGAGAGGCCTCGGTTCAGGCTGAACGCCGGCTTTGTTCAGGCAGTGATGCTGGGCTCTGAGTACTCCGTGATTATGTCCTTGAACCTGTCCGTACTGTGGTGTTTCTGAGCCCACACCGTGGGCGTGCTCAGCTCGTCTGCCCAGAACAGAGTGAGCTGGGGAGAAGGCCGTGCCTCCCACTGGGCGATGTTAGCTCCTTTCTGCCACTAGCCTCTCTGCGGAATCGACTTTCATCTATGCTGAACCCCAACTCAGGCTGGGGCAGGTCCTTAGAAGATATGCGGTTCAGTGCTCAAGCTGTTACTGGCTGGCCCTTTGCAGTGCCTTCAGGTTTGCTTGCATGCCTCCAGGGACAGTTAACTCAGTACCCGTCTTCCCTGTCTGCACAGCCCCACTGACTGCTGCACTGAGCCAGATCTGCTTCCCATCACTTCAACTCCCTGCCCTACCCCCTGGTTCCCGCGGGAGCCATCTCATCTCTAGTCCTGTTAACAGTCTCCGCTATAGGGAAGAAGAGAGGTGGCTGAGAGTTGCAGAGAGTGGGAAGCACCCTCCTTCTCCAGGAAGGGGCCCCATTGCCACCTCTGAGAGGCTGGATTTGCAGAGGAGAAAGGTGTCGACTGTGCGTGGGCTGGCTGCGCCATCCAGGGCAAGGGTCAGTAGGCTGGACGTGCTCGGCCTGTTCTGAGAAGCTGGTGGCAGCCCCCTGGCTCTGGGCCTGGCTCTGTGCTGCCGACAAATGCAGCTCACGCTGCGTGGGACTCGGTCAGGGTCCCCGGCGCGGGCGAGGGCGCTCCGGCCTGGGCACCGGGGGGGGGGGGGGGGGGCGGAGCAAGAAGGAGGCGCGCTTGAGTCAGGAAGGTGCATGACTTCAATACTAGTTCCTGAGCACTCACAGTGTGCGGCCTGTTTGAGGCACCAAGGATGGAGTCAGGAACCCAACCGAGAAGGTTCTGGCCTGCATGGAGTTTGTATTTCTGGTGGGGAGCAGGGGTGGTGGGACAAGTTTGCCCCGCTGGCCACGGAGTCCTTCGGGGTGGCTTGGGGGGCAGGTAGGGCGTGGGGGGCCCTCCCTCCTGCCACTGCCGGTGCAGAAGTCAGGAATGCAGTGGGCTCAGCGAGAGCACGTGTGCTTCGTGAACGAGCTCATCTGCCCCTTCCTTCTCCCGGTGCTCACACGGAGCCTTTACCCTCAGGCAGAGGCAGGGGATGAACGGGGCTGGCTGGGGCCTCCAGGATCTCAGGGTATGGACAGACCACTGTATGGGCAGACGGGCCAGGAGGAGACCGTTAGAACACCGGGGTGGAAAAGAGCGGGACTATGGAGGCTGTGGGAAGTAGCTGAGCCAGGATGAGGAAGGCTTCCTGGAGGAGGTGACGTCTGGCCTGAAAGGGGGCTGGGAAGAGCTGGGTGGAGAGGTCAGCAGGGCTGGAGAAAGGCTGGTGGGAGCTTTGTGCGGCCCTCACCCCCGAGGAGAGGGGAGGCCCTGACACAGACATAGCTTCCATCCTTGCAGAGCGAGTGGAGCTGGGGGTGCAGGGCAGAGGGGCCCCAGTGAGGGTGCAGAGGGTCCACAGAAATCCTGGGCCAGGCCCTGCCACTGACTGACTCTGTGGCCCATGGCTCCGAGCCTCAGTTTCCCCATCTGGAGCATGGGGACCTCGCTGGTGCCCTCCACGGGGAGCTGTAGTGAAAACCCTTTGTAAACTGAGCCGCTGCCCTAGGCTGCACCCATGATACGCCTTCCAAGATGATTCCGGTGGATTCCTGGCCCTGGTCCTTGCCAGGGCTGGGGGAGAGCAGGCTCTGGAGCAGAGGGAAGGGAAGGGTGCTGATGCTTAGGGAGGTGTTTTTCCTAGAGTCTGGTGCCTCCAAGTTCGCCTGGGAGTGAGGGAGGGAGGGGTTGGCGCTCGGCCTGCCAGTGGAAGTGTGCGTGGCGAGGGAGGCACGAGGACGCCTGCGTCACATCCTGGGAGGCTCTGGAGCGTGCTGACGGGCCCGGGGACATGGCCAAACATGAGAAAGCCGGCGGCGTGCGGACTTTGTTTTATTTTCAGCCTTAAAAACTGTACCATTCCTGCCATGAATATGCATGTCTGTTCAATATGCATGTTTCAGACGGGGGTTAATTACACCTGTTACATCAGATCACCAGTAAGTCAAGAGGATGAGGTGATTTGCATTCGATCAAGGTTGTGTACAAAGCAGCTGTCAATCCTAAACGTGATCTTGCTTGATCTTTTATATCACAAAAGGAAAACGTGCTCGTAGGAGGCATTTCAACAATACCGAGAAATAGAAAATAAAATCTGCAGCCCCCAGCTCCCCAGCTGGAGGCCGAGCCCCGGACTCTGTGCCCGCTGACCGCCCTCTCTGCCACGTCCGCTTGAGGGCTGGGCCTGGAGCTGGGCTGACTGTGGCCTCAGGACCAAGCATTTTGGGTCTTCGATGATGGACAGCTGCCCAGAAAATGCCAGGTCCACCCGCCGCCACCTCTTGGGCACCGGTGGCCTCAGATACTCGCGTCCTTCAGGGAGGGGCCTCAGGGGGCTTCAGAGAGTCACAGCGTGTGTCGGAGGCTGGGTCAGAGGACACTGTCGCAATTCCAATGTCCTTTAAGAGTCCTCAGCCCAGGGATGGGGTGGGGGGGCCTTTGGGGGCTGACTTGTCTTTTTGGCTTCTGTCTCCCTTTGTGCTCATCAGTTTTAAGAGAAAAGAGAAAGAGAGGAAACGTGATCAAACCTGGCCAGTAGATTTTTTTTATCCAGTGGATGCTCTCAACAGCCCTATAGGAGCCGGTGTGGCTCTGCCCATCTTACAGATGAGAAAACAGGCTCAGACAAGAATTGAGGCCCGTGAGTCACAGAACCGCCTCTGGGCCAGGCTGGACTAGTGCCAAGACTTACATGTTCCCCAAGACAGGCTCCTCCTGGGGGTGGGGTAGCATCCCTGCGAAGTGCGTATGTGGCAGGGATTTGGGGAGCAGCCCTTTCTGCCCAGCCGCATGGTCCAAAGGATGCAAAGGTGCGTGCAGGGTAGGGTCCTGGCTGGAGGGAGATCGTGGGGTGGGGACAGGCAAGGGGGCAGGCCACTGCGGGGAGGTGGTGGAGGTGCTCTGCAGGGTTGGGGTGGGGTAAATGGGCTTCCCAGAGGAGGGGATGTTTGAGCTGGATCCGGGAAAATGAGGAAGTGGCTCAGGTCCTGCAAGGCACTAGTGAGTGGGAGGGCCTGGATGAGCGTGTGTCCTGGGCCAAGAGTAGAGCCAAGGTATCAGAACCAAGTGCCTTGTGAGGGGACAGGGGACACGGGCAGGCGCTCTCAGGCCGGGGGAACACTTCGAGACCATCCTGAGGGCTGTGGGAGTGAGGGTGGAAGGTGGTGAGGTTGGACTGGCGTGGGATTGGGGGCTGGGGCCAGGAGGGGACAGATCCAGCCATCCAAGCCAGAGATGCTGCAGCCCGAACAGAGCCACAGCCGTGGGCGCGGAGAGAAGGGGCTCGGAGGCGGCTTTGGGATGTGAGGATGAAGGAGACAGCAGGGCCGCGGGTGACCCCAGGGCCTTGCCATTTGCCAAGAAGTTCCTGCAGCTCTGGTGTTCAGGGAGGGCTTCCTGGAGGCTAAGGCCTCTGAGTTGGATCTGGAGGGGCAATGGGATTAGGGGAGCAGAAGAGCACACAGCACATGGGGTGCCAAGGTCAAGAATGTCCCAGGGCTCACCTGGAGGGGGGGGGAGGAGGGCGGTGGGGACCACAGCCCCTGCGTCTGCTCCTTCCCCTGTGGGGTGGGAGAGGGAGGAGGGCCCCAGTGCCAGCCTTCCGTTGGTGGTCCCCAGCCCAGCTCAGGAACCTCCGATGAGAGCCCCCACAGCAGGTGCTCTTGGAGAGGCAGAGAGGCCCGGTACCCCTTCATCCCCAGCCCTCGGCCACCAGCGGCACTCTCCCTGGCCAGAGAAGGATAGTGAGGCGTGCCTACTTTTTAATTATGGTGGGGGCCTGTACCACAGCTGTGGGGGAGCCCCTGGGAAGGGCCAGAGGAGGGCACTTAGGAGGATTCTCCAGCCTCAGGAGCCCCCTGGCCATCTCCACCAGTGCCCACTAGCTATGCCCGGGTCCGGGAGTGGTGTTGGGCCTGCGGGAGCCGATGCCCAGAGCCAACAGTGTCCAGGGCCGAGAGAAGCAGCTGCCACGCAGGACCCCGGGAAGAGGATGCCTCCCAGGGCAGAACCAGCTCTGCTCCTGGCTCTGGGCCACTCCTGGGGGCCTCTCCCATGGTGGCTGTGTCCACCTGGCCCGTGAGGCCAGCTCTAGTCGCATTCCCACTGTGCAGATGGAGAAGCGGCCGGAAGCTCTGGGATTGCCCGGTTCCACTGCTCTGAGGCTGGGGACCCTGTCGGAATTAATGAGGAAGGAAGGAAAGAGGCAGGATGCGCAGGGAGGTACCGAGACAGCTGAGATGAAGGAAGACCCCACCCCCAGGCCCACCTCCCCTGGTTCCTCCGGAAGATGGGGGGAAGTGACCAGTGAGAGCCCGCCCGCCCCGGCACAGCACCCCTGCAGATGAGATGTGTCGACCTTCAGTTGCAGATGAGAGTACCGAGGCTCAGAGGGGCTGTGTGATGGGCCACACAGCTGTCCCAGGTCCCAGCTCCCCAGGGCAGTGGCTCTCCCAGGACGCTGGGCCGAGGCGGGCTGCCCTCCATTCACCCCTACCCGGTGGCAGTGTGGCTCAGGCCATGGACTCAGAGCTGGACAGATTTTCTACCATGTGACCTCCATGAACCTCAGTCTCTTTTTCTGAAACCCTGGGGTGGTGACCAAGCGTCAGCCTCCTAGGGGGATTCAAGGGGATATATTTTTTAAAGATTTTATTTATTTGAGAGAGAGAGTAAGCGAGAGAGAGAACACGAGCAGGGGCAGAGGGAAAGGGAGAAGCAGACTCCCCATTGAGCAGGGAGCCTGACGCAGGGCTCGATCCCAGGCCCCTGGGATCATGACCTGAGCCGAAGGCAGATGCTTAATGGACTGAGCCACACAGGCGTCCTGGGAATCAAAGGGATATTGCCTATAAAGCCCGGCCCGTTACCTGGCCCCAGCAAGTCCTGCTATGGCCAAGGGGGGTACCTGGAGATCAGGGGCCAGGGGAGTATGGAGTGAAACGAGAGCCAGAGAGGAAAAGAGACTGGTCCACGCCTGCCCAGCGCTGATGACAGACGGAGCAGCATCCCTGTGGCGTGATGGTGTTGGGAGCTCTTCCCCTTTCCTGGATCAGGAGCCCTTTGAGAAGTGGGTGAAAGCCCCAGACTCTCCGAGAAAAGTGCTCCCTTGGCACGTGCAGCCCTCGGGGTCCTTCATCCTGGCCTCCAACCCCCGCCCCCTGCTGAGAAGCCAGGGCCCCAGGGAGGGTCGCTGTGCTCTGGCTTGTGTGGTTCACTCTCCCGAAAAGAGCAAGTATTTCCTCAACCCAGAGGCCTCGGGCTACGCCTCGCTGCCCCCTCCATCCTGAGTCCGGTGCTTCTCTTCCAGGGGATGGCTACTACCTGGCCGTGGGCGGGGCCGTGGCCCAGCACAACCGGGCTCACATCAGCACAGTGCTGCAGGATCAGAAATTCCGGTGCCAGCTCATCGACAGCTCTGAGGACCTGGGCATGATCAGCATCCAGGGCCCGGCCAGGTGAGGAGCCGCGGGGTGCACAGCCCCTGGGACCCAGCCCCGGGTTCCTCCAACCGGGTCCTGCGGGCAGAACCACTGCGGGTCCAGAATGGGATGTTCTGGTTCGCTAGGTGCTCTGGTGAACCCAGAGATGCCATGCCAGATAAATCGTTTTCAAAGCACTAGAATACAGAAAAGCCCTTATTGTGAGCGTCAGACTCAACCATACGGTGACTCAGCATCTGAGGGCTCAGGGGTCACAGAAGGGCCTGTGTGTGTGGGGTGGGGGAGTGTCTTTGGGTCGCTGACTCAGTCTAGGAGATACTGATGCCATCTCAAAGTGGGCACAGCCAGGCTGGGGTTCTCCCTGCCACTGGGGCTGAGAGTAGTATGGAACTGAGGCCACTGCCCCCCAGGCCCAAATGCCTCCGTGATCACCTCCAGTGATTAGGCCTGCCGATGGGTGATCCAATCATTCGTTCATTCTGTGTTTGCTGAGCTGCGTTCCCACCCACGAGGAATCAGAGCCTGTGAGGTCCTCAGATGCTGGCTGTGCGTGGAGTCACAGGGGGGGCTTAGGCAAAGGGGCGTCCGAGCAGCTGTGCACTTTGGAAAGATCCCTCCAGCTGGGCTCCAGGGAAGGGACTCAGGGGTGGGGGACCAGAGGGGAAGAATGATCGTGTTAACAACCACCAAATGGACACCTGTGATTTGCCAAACCCTGTGACGACCTCTCCTGAAACTACGGTTAATAGCCCTTGCAGGTGGTTCTAATTGTTCTTGTTCTTTTTGGTGAAGAAACAGAGGCACAGAGAGGTAGAGATCTTTGCCCAGGGTGGCACAGCTAGGTAGGTGCTCGATCACTGACCCCAGAGCCCGGTGTGCATCGGCGTGGGGGAGACGCCTCTTGAGTGGTGGACCCTGCCAGACTGGAGAGGTGCAGGTCCAGGCAGGGGAGAAAGGGCACATGTCAAAGGAAGGATGTATTCCCGAAAAATGATGGGAACAGCTGGTTGCCGAGAGAGAAGAGTGGGCCCCAAGCTGCACGCTCAGACCCTGCCCTAGGGTCCATTTTCCCGGGTGCCTTAGAGCTGACCAAGCCAGCAGCTCCCCGGCTGGGTCCTGGACGGGCCAACCTCCCCTCCCAGACTGTGTTGTAGCTGTTTTTGTGTGGGCATTGCTTAGGGGCGCACGGCAGATGGGCAGGACTTGCTCGCTGCACGAATGTATAGAATCTGAGTAGGTCATATACTTTAATGTTGATCGGCTTCCGTCAAATGTTTGACCAACAGCCACTAAGAGAACATTTGGGCAAAGCCCTGGAGGAAAGAAATGAGGAATCAAGCTTTGGAGCTCTGGAGGGATGGTGTTCCAGGCAGAGGAAACAGCAGGTGCAAAGGCCCTGTGGCAGGGGCGTGCCCATGTGTCTGAGGAAAAGCAGGGAGGCCAGCTGGAGCAGGGCAGTTGGAGGTGCGCTCGGAGAGCAGAGGAGGTGAGAACCTGTAGGTCCAGGGGCTGTTTCCCCGAGTGAGGCGGACTGAGCAGAGCAGAGACATGGTTGGACTTGGGCTTTAATGGGGTCTTTGATGCCAGGCGGGGGAGGAGGCCAGCAGGTGTGTGAGGAGCCTCAGGGACCAGAGAAGCTGGGACTTCGAGGAGGGAGTGTTGAGCTGTGTCCAGGTGGCCAGTGGATCCAAGTGCGATGAGGACCAGAAACTGACCATTACGTTTGGCAGCGTGGTGCTTCTGGTGGCCTCGAGGGTGGTTTGTGGGACGGCTGGGTGGGGGCATGTGGAGCCAGGAAGGGAGGAGAGGAACCTGGAGATCCGGTGGCGCGATTTTCATCTCTCCCTGGACTGGCCGGCTCCCGTCTGTGGGCGGAATGGGGCCGGGGGTCCTGGCCGGTCCCTGGGGGAGCCTCCACTCCCTTGCCTCTGCGCCTCAGCCGGCAGTGGGTTATTTTTAGTGTGGGGGAGGTGGGTGGGCAGGGGAGGGAGGGTGCAGGCAGCCAGATCAAGGCAGGGCCCCGGGGGGACGGGCCAGCCTCCTCTGCCTCATTAGAAGCAGCTCCAGGCGGGCGCCGGTGACAGCCATCTCATCCCCCTGGTAATTCCTGAACTTCCTGCTCCAGAGTGTCCTCTCCTTCAGCAACAGCCCCACGTCCCTGCACGAGGGTCAGCCTTGCCAGCTCCCCCAGTGGGGCTAGACCCTCGGAGCTGTCCGGTGGGAAGACAGCACCCGGACTGTGGGCCATGCTCAGTGACCTGCTGTCCGGTAGAACTCTCTGGAAACGTTCCGTAATTGGGGGGTCCAGTACGGTAGCCACTAAGCTGTAGGTGGCCACTGAACCCTTGACATGTGTCTGGCCAGACTGAATATTTAATTTTAATTCAGTTAAACTCAAGTGGCCATGTGTGGCTGGGGGAGACCGGGCAGAAGTGAATGATCACTATCGCAGTTTCTCACTGCTGGCTCACAAGAGCCCTGGGAGGAGGCATCACTGTCCCCGTGGAGGACGGGGTGAGGGCGAGGGGTGAGGAAGGGGAGCCAGGACTCGAACCCGTGTCTCTGGCCTGTGCCCTCCAGCGCCACCTGCTGCCTCCCTGGTGGAGGGACAGCCTCCTGAGCCCCAGCCCGCGTTCAGCAGACCTGTGTGCCCGCCCCGTCAGTAGATTGGTGCCCAGAGCTACCCCTAGCGCTGCTGAGCCCCTTCAAACCCTGAGCCCGGGCGGCAGCTCCAGGCTCCTTCCCCTGCAGGGACACAGGCTAGGAAGACACCGGCCGCCCCCGGGGCTGCAGAGAGGACATGCTCCTGGAAGACTGGGGATGGGTTCTCTGGGGGCTGGCAGCACGTGGGTGCCGGGGGTGTGTGTTACATAAGGCACGCTGGGCACCTCGAGCCGGCGTGGGTGGGCAGCTCCAGCACCGTGGGGGCGGAATTAGGGTGGGCAGCTTTCTGAGCTGCAGAACCTTGCAGCCCCAGCACCCGCTGGTACCCCTGTGCGGGGCTGTCTCCTGCCAACGGGGAGCCCACCCTGGGGCACAAAGCTGGGCTGTTGTCAATCAGTTCTATTTACCGTGTGCCCTTCTGTGCCAGGCACGTTGGGATAGGAGCCCTGTTGTCACAGGGCGCCTGGTTTAGGGAGGGGGGGCAAGTACAACCCATGTGAGAGGTGTCCTGTCGGGAAATGTATCAGAGCTTCATGACCCACATAAAGGGCACCTGACCCAAACTCAGGGAGTCAGGAAGGGCTTCCTGGTGGAGGTGGCAGCTGAGCCGAGACCTGAAGGATGACAAAGGCTTAAACAGAGGCAGGGGACCTGGGTGTTATGCCGAGGAGTGAACTAAGGCCTCGAGGGAGGCCAGGGGGCAAGGGGCCCTGGAAGTGAGGGTTTCCATGGATACTGAGGGCTTTGGGCCCAGCGAGGTCTCAGGTAAACTCCTAAGCCTGATAGCCGGATTCTGTGGGGGGTGGGAGAGCAACCTCTGCCCTTGGGGAGCTCACAAACCAGCCTCCTGCCCGTGGGACCTGGGGGCGTTAGATGGCTAGGTCACTGCCCCAGGAGCCATGTCGGTCTGGTCTCCACGCAGGCTGGGCTCACCGCCCCCATCATTGTTCCTGGCTTTTTTAGTGGACTGTATTTTTGGCTCGGGTTCATCTTGGTGTGCTTTTATGAATACCCTTTTGTCAGTCTGCCCTGCGAGTTCAGGGACTCGTCCTGCTCACTGCTGTATCCCCAGCGTCTTCCTGGCCTGGGCCTGCACCCAGGAGTGCTCAGCGAGTGTTTGTTGACTGACTGACTAACCGACTTTGTTCTTGTTCACAGCCGGGCCATTCTCCAGGAGGTGCTTGACGCAGACCTGAGCAATGAGGCTTTCCCGTTCTCCACCCACAAGCTGGTGAGAGCCGCCGGGCACCTGGTAAGTACCTCCTGGCTGCCGTCTGCTGAGTTGCGGGCAGCGGCAGGGTGCCTGCGGCTCGGACTTGGGAGCCAGTCTGTTGACTTCCCTAAGCCGCCACTGTGAGGTGGGGACTAGACGTTCCCGCCCACAGGCCGGTGGGAGCTCGGAAGGCTGACGGGTCCAAGTCAGGCCCCGCCCCCCTGCCCGGTGCTGTGCCCAGTGCCCGGCACCTGCTGGGGGCCTTGCTCCCAGGCTTCCGCCAGGACATAGCCTGGCCTTGCCACCCGCACAGCCACCCGCCACACCCCCTCCTCGGAGGCACAGGCCCCGGGGTCAGGGTGCTGTGTACGGCCTCCACCACATAGGACACGGCTGGCACAGCAGAGCTCCGTGCCTCTGAGGAGGCGCCTGCCCTTCCCTGGTGTTCTCCCACCCCTGCCCGCCCGGCACTGTGGGTGTGGGAGGAGGAGGGGCTGCTCCGTGGGGTGGGGGTGCGCACCCCCCACCCCAGCCCCAGAAAGCCCAGATCCTGGGACCCAAGGCTTCTGGAACGGTGGACAGTGTCAGGCTCCCTTGGACCCGGCTCTGGCTGGAAGCTTCCTCGGAGACCAGGGGCCGGGCCGGGGCCAGCTCTAGGTCAGCCCGTCGCTTCCCTCCGTGTCCTTGCAGGAAGTTAAACATCCTGATCTCCGTTCTGACTCCCCGAGGCCAAGGGGAGGATCAGATGGTCAAGGTGCCCTCAGCCACCATGTGCCGGGGGCTTGTGGGCACCAGGCGCTGCTCCAAGCACCCAGCACACGCATGGCCCACGTCATCTTCCCAACGATGTGAAGGTTCCATGACGAGGTTTCTCAGCCTCGGCACTGTGGACATTTGGGAAGATACTCTGTGTTGGAGGCCGTCCCAGGCCTCGTAGGGTGTTTGGCAGCATCCCTGGCCTCCACCCATTCCATGCCAGGAGCACCCCCAGCTGTGACAACCAAAAATACGTCCAGATGGGAACAAGTGTCCCCAGAGGGCAGACTCACCGGAAGGGAACTGCTTGTCTGTGATTATCCCTGTGGTGGTCAGGCACTCTGCGGTCGTGGCCGGGTGAGCTGACCCAGGCCCTGCAGCAGCTCTTGATGTAGGAAACCGAGCTTGGAGCGGGTGAGGGACTGCCCGAGGCCTTCAGCTAGCCAAACAGAAAAGCACACAAATACATGTCAATAAAACGGACGTGGCCGTCAGGGGACGGGTGGATGGACAGCTGGGCCGGGGGGCTCCTCTCCTTGTCCACTTCTCCGTGTTCACTGGGGGTTTGGTGGGGAAAGTGCCAGGGGATGTTGGTGAGGAGGGGGATCCTGGCCCGCGGCGGGGCTGGAGTTCCAGGACCAGCCTGGGTCCTGTTAGCAAATCAACAGTGTGTGCTGAGGTCTGCGAGGGGGGCTGCCAGAGAGGGTGGGGGACAAAGGCTGCTCTGGAGCAGGGGAGTACTGGCTGGGCTCTGTTCCTGCCTTCCCTCTCCGGAGGGAGCTAAGGGACAGGAAGCTGGGGCAGGGGGGGTTCCTCTGTCTAGCTTGCTTCCTGCCTCCTTGGTGCACAGCTGCCTGCCAGGACCAGAGAGGGTAGGTGTTTTGAGAAAGTGGCACAGCGCGACCCCAGGCCCTGGCCGGCATCCAGCAGGCCCTGACTGCAGCTGGGCCGTGAGTCCCCACGGGGACTGGGTTCTGGCTTGCGGAGGTGTGAAGGGGAGCTGAGAGGCTTGGCATCTGCTCGGCCTGTGTGTGGCTCGGGGGTAGTGGGAGAGAGGACCAGCTGGGAGCACTTCCCTTCCCAGCCCAGGCCGCTCCAACGAGGCACCTGGGACGGGACTTGTTCCTGGCCAGGGGACTCCAGCTGCCTCCTGCCCCTGGGGGCCGGCCCCACGCAGCCCTGGCCGCCTCCCTAGGCCTGGCCCGTGGTGGTCTGGCTGCACCTTGTCCGGCTGGGCCTGGGAGTCAGGCTGGGTCAGGTCTCGGACCGAGGGGATCCCCTCCCTAGGGTAACAGGCGGCCCAGACACAAGGTGAGGGTGCCCTGAGATGCCTGGGTCAGGGTGCAGGACACCCACGGGGCTGCACCTCCTCACTGTCTCCTCTGGAACAGACTTCTTGGCTTTGTCAAAAAGGATTTTATTACTTTGTGAACAAATGTTCAGTTTCCAACCATAAGTGTGCAGCGCGGTGGTGAAGCGGGCAGGGGGCCTGGAGGCAGAGCTCACTGACCCCTTCGGGTGCAACCCTTGAGCTCTCCAAGCACGAGATGCCACAGTCTGGCTGGAGAGATGGTGGGCATCACACTGGGAACGTTTGTGAACCAAGAACAAGGAGATGGAAGCCAAGCCCAGGTCAGCAGTTCAGTGCGCCTTACAGAAGCTTCTCGCCCCGATCTCTGTCCATGAAGCTTAAAACAGGAGCAGGACCATCCACAAATACAGTTTGTGCACCCAGCTTTATTCTCTGATAGTGGTTGTAACAGTTTTCTTTTTTTTAAGATTTTATTTATTCACTTGAGAGAGCACGAGAGAGTACAAGCAGGGGGAGAGGCAGAGGGAGAGGGAGACTCAGGCTCCCTGACTGAGCAGGGACTCGATCCCGGGACTCCAGGATCATGACCTGAGCCCAAGGGAGATGCTTAACTGGCTGAGCCACCCAGGTGCCCCAGTTGTAACAGTTTTCTGGTTCCTTTAAATATTCTCCGAGAACCACTTTGAAAACCTGTGTGATCCTCCCTCAGCTCCTCGAGCAACGCCCATGCTTAGACAGTCCTTGTCCTGGGAATAGCCCGGTGAGGAGCTCCCCGTTGATGGTGGTCCTTTTATGACTCTGATTATTGACCTAAGGCAGATTCCTCAGACCCAGAGACAGGTGTCCCAGGTACACAGTCCTGGCCTTCCGGGTCATTCCATGCAGTGTTCTTGCCCATTATTTGGCATTTTCTGTGTCCTCCCCATGCCCGGTGCTGTGCCAGGCCTTCAGGGGGAGAGTGGGCACAAAAGTACAGAGCTTCCTAAGCCGGGTCCCGCCTGCGGGAGACTGGCACCCTCGGCTCACATTGGGCCAATCCAGGTTCTCACCTGAGCCCTGGCATTCTAGCCTAAACTGCAGGATCCATTCCTAGTGCTGAGCGTCCTCTCCCCACCTCCGCCCTCCCCGATCCCCCACACCCCCCACCTGGCTCTAGAATTAATTCCAGACACGTTGGCTGGGAGCCCCCCAGGTGCCGGGCCCAGAGCTTGACCCGGAGGCTCTGGGGTGGAAGAGGTGGGCTCCCGCCCTCCCCAGGCTCACAGCCTTGCTGGGGTGGGGGTGGGGGCGGGAAGGACTCTGCAGCACGGTGCACCCTGCGTCGGGCAGGAACACGTTCCTAGGAGGGGGAATAGAGTCTTGGCAAGACAAGTAAATGTGAGAACAACAAGGTGGTGGAGAGGATGTGACTTGGGCCTCTGGGCTGGGCAGCAACGTGCCTGTGCTGGGTGGGGAGGAGCTCTGCCCTGGGACGGGGTCCCCCATGCCCCTGCCCCCTGGCCCCCTTGGCAGGACTAGAGGAACCCATGCCCCGGGGTGGCCAGCAGAGACTCCTTCCTCTCCCCTGCCCGGCTAGAAGCACATCGCGGTTCCCTGCGGGGGACCGTGCCCACCAGCACCCAGGGCCAGGGCGACGCCGCCTCACTCCTCAGAACAGCCCATCTCCAAACACACAGATTCACTGTCCTGCAGGGTCACTCCTGCGTCCCTGTCCTCAGATGCTGTGGGGACCCTAGGGGGCTGGGCAGTTGGGTAAGTGCCTGGCTGAAGCATCTTTGTGCAGAACCCTGCCTCCGAGCCTCTCGTCCTTCCTCCTCCTCCCCCTCCTCCCCGCTGCTCTCTGGAGGTCACATCTAGTAACCTGGAGGTCGGGTCACTGCCCCTGCTCTGTGACCCCCTAGGGGCTGGGAGTCCCCGGGTGACCCCGGGGGGCCCAGCTCCTGAAGATGAGGGCCACGGGGGCAGGAACGTTCGAGGATGGGACGCAGCTAAGGGTGTGGTAGGTTGGTGCCCCAGACACGCCGGGATCCTGCCTCCGGATCCCACATTCTCCTGAGGGCCAAGGAGGCTTGGACAAAATGGAGCGAAGGCCTAGTTTCCTCGGTGTTGATGTTATGGGTTTTGCTGACCTCCACGTGGCCCAGACCACACGATGGTCCAGGATGGTCCAAGCCTAGGGCACAAGGGCTTTGCATTCACTGTCTAGTAAGAGGGGTGGGGAAGTCCACCGGGCAGGGCCACAGGTTGTGGGGGACCTGGGCTGCCCCCAGGCCCCGTGGTGGCCTCACAGGCGGGCGGGGAGGTGGGAGCTGGATCAGCACAGAACCCAAGGGTCAACAACAAAGTCACTCCAGTGTTCAGCAGAGCTGGGGGCCTGTAGGCCTGGCTTCTAGGCCCGCCCTGGACTCCTGGGACCACCTCTCCTGGCCTCGGTTTCCCCACCCGCAACACAAAGCCTAGACAATATCTAAAACCCTTTCTGGGCTGTCTTGTGAGTCTGTCCAGACAGCCTGAATTCTCTCTGAATCCAGGGGGATTTCCTATTCTCCCAAATAATATCTTGCACTGGCTTCAGCACATCCTGGCGCCATATCCCTCCGTGTGAGGGGATGCTGGGGCCAGAGGGTGGGCTGGGCCAAGTTCGACGGGAGGTAACTGGATCCCAGCCAACCAGATGCAGGAGAAGAATGTGTGCCTGTGTAACGGGTAAGGCCCCCTGGTTGCAGTGCACGGAATGATGAGGGCCAGAGCCCAGACTGCACCCGGGCCGAGGGTGGGGGAGCAGGGCCCTGCCCGCCGTGACCCACACTCACGGCCAACAGATGACCCCGGCTGAGCGGCGTCCCCGGCTGAGTGCTGTCCTTGTTTTGCAATAACACCCCAAGATGCTTGGGCCCCAAGCTTCCATGAGGCTTGCATTCCTAGAGGAAGAACAAGGGGCGGAGGGAAGTTGTCCCCTTGGCAGCCAACTGACCAGATGTCCTTACCTCCCACGTGTTGGCCTCGAGGCCAGCAAGGTTCCCGGTGGGAAGCGCTCTCCCCGCGTGGTGACCAAGGGAGACATGGTGTTCCTGGCGCCTCGGCCCGGGACAGGGGGCCCCTCTGGAAAGCAGCAGGCTCTGGGCTGCAAGCTCGTCGCGAGGCACAGCAATAAAGTGATTTTCTTCTGAAAATTAATTTCAGGGCAAAAGGACATTGAATTTCTTCTCCTGATGGTATGAAGTGCTTGCAGGGGCACATGAGGATTCGCTGAGTTCAGGATGGAATGTTCTCCCACCTGCACCGGGTACCTAGCCGATTGGAGGCTCGGGCCTCCCTGCAGAGCCTCGCGCAGGGCCGCCCGTGCCTTCACGGCACCCGCATTTGCCAGTTGGGTTTTAGCCGCTGCCTAAAGTCACTGTGCACGAGCTGTGCAGATTTGCCGTGGCTCTGGAAAGCCAGGGGGCCGTGGGCGGGTCCCATGGGTGCTGTGGAGAAGTCCGCGTGGCCACAGCCACTGTTGAAGGCGTCCCCCCGGGGAACAGGGTTGTCTCTTGCCACGAAAGCGTCAGGTCAAGGCGTGGCTGGAGTGAGTTTGGACGGCTCTGAGGGACCCCGGGACATGAACTTCGGACATTCCAGAAGTTCCTCCAGGGTGGTACTCCATCCTTTCTCAGCAGGGAACGCTGGGTATTCTGACGCGACAGGCCTGCCTTGCTCTGTGGGGGCAGACAGCCGTCTTTCTCAGGGATGAGCAATAACTCTGATCGGTGACTCGGAACCTGTGGTTCCAGGGCCGGCTGGCTGGGGAGGAGTGCTTGCCACTGTGGGGCGTAGCGGGAGGGTCTGTGGCCCATTCCAGGCTTCCCGGGGCCTGGAAGAGGAACCCTGAGGGTTGGACAGTCTATGGAGTTTTCAGATCCTTAGAGAGGGTCAAGTTCTCAACATGTGACTTGAATATCATACCTTTTATTAATTCTTATTCTTGGAAATTAGTTTCCAGTCATCTTTCCCCCAACCCCCTCTCCCTACCACCAGCATCCCCACCACTCTCCCTGCCATTCCCACCACCTCCTCCACCATCAACACCATCATGCCCACTACACCATCTTCACTACCATCATCATCCCCATCCCCACCACCCTTATCCCCAACCCCCCCACCTCCTCCACCATCATACCCACCACCATCCTCACCACCATCCCCATCCCCCATCACCATCCCCACCACCATGCCCACCACCCTTACCACCACCTTCACCATGCCCCCCCCGCCAACGACCACCATCACCACCTTCGTTACTACCATAATTACCTCCCTCACCTTTACTACCGCTGTCACCACCAGAACTGACCCCAACACTGCACACTAGCCTTCAGGAGCAGACCACTGGGAAGAATTGCACATCCCACTAGCAGGAAATTATTAGAATCAAGGATGTCTTGGGAGCCTCCAGGGGGTTTGAAACACGAAGATCCTTGAACCTAGGGCCAACCTCCCCCACCCCTCCCCGTTCCTGCAGATTCAAGGCAGAGGGCTGCCCAGGCTCAGATCCCTGCCCATCCCCTGCCTCCAGGGGCCCTGGGATCCTCACTTATTTAAGAGATGGCTGAGCTGGAGGACGTGCCTGCTGTTTCGGGGGTGCTGTTACACAACCAAATGCCTGGAAACTTGTAAAACTGCCATGAGCTAATGTGATCTGAAAAGGTTGGACAAGCTGGCTTGTGTCTGTGGGCGCATCTGCTTGAGCCCTCCTGTGATACTTGCCCAGAAAGGCACACTCCAGGCTTGCTCTGGTGACGCACATGCCCAGGGCATCCCACGGGAGCCACGTGGCCTGCCCTGCCCTGGGCACCTGCGTGGCCCTTGATCTGAGCCGGGGCGGTGACCCAGCATCTCCCCGGATTCAAGTCATGTCCACGGATAGCTGGCGGGGGTGCAGTGAGGCGCCAAGCACGGGCTCAAGCCCCTGAATCACATCTTTACTAACACCCGAGCACCCAAAATTTTACTGAAATCCAACCACCCAAAAATAGTCAAGTGAGTCAGTCCAGGGCAGGGAGCGTGTGTCTCCCGGCTTTGTGCACGTGCGCTACCGTTGGAAACCCTGGCTGAGCCCTTGCGCGGCTGCTTCCCAGTCGTGGGCTTCCTCCGAGTGGCTGGAATGGGCTCGCCCGGGCAGGAGAGCGGGCGGTGCAATGATTAGGAGGACTGGTGAGCGGTGGTGAAATTGTCAGGGGCCTGAAATCGGCCACGTGGGGCTATTTATACCACGGAAAGTGATAAATGCCACAGGGGGACACCCCGGCCACCGGAGCTGATGAGCAAACATTTCCCAGGACATCCGTGGGCCTGGCGCAAGCGGCTGCTCTCCCCTGAGCCCCCAGTTCCTTATCAGTAAAACGGGCACGCCCACAGCCCCGCCTCACCGATGGTGAGCACCCTGCCTGGGGTTTTATGGGGATGATTCTGTTGAGTGCTCCTAGGAGCCTCTGAAGGACATACCGATATCATGCAGGGCTTGCAGAAGAGACTCAGAGGGAGGTCAGTCGCCAGGGATGGTGTTGGCTGCTCCTATAGGCAGTGGGCCCCTCACCTCCCTGCGTCAGCATCTGCTGCCTCCCCCTTGCTCCTGGTGTCCCGAACATCAAGAAAGTGCAAATCACCCAATCCCTCTGGGCTTTAGGTGTCCATCCACGGAGAAAAGCGTGTTCTGTTTTTACCATCTTAACCTTTTTTAAGCATGTAGTTTGGTAATGTTAACTATATTCATGTTGTTGTGCAAAAGATTTCCAGAAATTTTTCATCTTGCAAAACTGAAACTCTATACTGGTTAAACAACAACCCCATTCCTCCTTCCCCCAGCTCCTGGGAACCAACCGTCTACTTTCTGTCTCTATGAGTTTGACTAATTTAATTCCATGTAAGTGGAATGTGGATTAGGATTTGTCTCCGTGTCTGGCTTATTTCACTCAGCATCATGTCCTCAAGGTTCATCCATGTTGTAGCCGGTGTCAGGATCTCCTTCCTTGTAATAGTTGAGTAATATTCCATTGTATGGATAGACCCCATTTTGTTTGTTCATCTGTCAGTGGACACATGGGCTGCTTCCACCTCTTAGCTATTGTGAATAATGCTGCTGTGAGCATGGGTGGGCAAATATCTATTCCAGATCTTGCATTCAATCCTTTTGGGCATCTACGCAGAAGTAGAATTGTTGGACATGTGCTCATTCTATTTTTCATTTTTTTTGAGGAACCTCCACACTGTTTTCCCTAGCAGTTGCATCAGCTGGGCCCAGGGGTTCAAATTTATCCACATCCCTGCTAACACTGGTTATTTTCTGTTTTCGTTTTTGTTTTTGTTTATAGTAGCCATCCTAATGGGTATGAGGTCGTATCTCATTGCGGTTTTGATTTGCATTTTTCTAAGGATTAGTGATAATGACCCTCCTTTCATTATACTTATTGGCCATCTGTAGATCATCTTTGGAGAAATATCAGTTCAAGTCCTTTCCTCATTTCTTAGCCGGGTTATTTGTTTTGTTGGTGTTGAGTTGTAGGAGTTCTTTATGTATTCTTCATACTAACCCCTCATCAGATACATGATTCGTAAAAATTTTCTCCCACTCTGTAGGTCACCTTTTTACTGTTGGCTGTTTACTTTGAGGCACAGAAGTTTTCATGCTTGACGTGGTCCCGTGTGACTAATTTTGCTTTTTGTTGCCTGTGCCTTTGGTGTCAAATCCAAGAAGTCATTGCCAAGTCCAATGTGAAGCTTTCCCTTGTTTTCTCCCGGGAGTTGTATAGTCTTAGGTCTTTAATCCATTTGAGTTAAAATTTGTATATGGTGCAAGATAAGGGTCCAAGTTCATTCTCTTGCATGTGGATATCTGGCTTTCCCAACACCGTTTGTTGAAGAGACTGTCTCTTCTCCCATTGAGTGGTCTCAGTAGCCTTGTTGAAGATCACTTGACCGTATACATGAAGGTCTATTTCTGGGCTCTCTTTTCTCTTCCACTGGTTTATTTGTCTGCTTTTATGCCAGCGCCACACTGTTTTGATTATGGGAGCTTTGTAGTAAGTTATGAAATCAGGAACTGAGTCCTGCAGCCTTATTCTTCTTCAAGATTGTTTTGGCTATTTGAGGTCCCTTGAGATTCCCTATGAAAGCTAGGATGGATTTTTCTATTTCTGCAAAAAGTACTCCTGGAATTTTGATAGGGATACATTGAATCTGTAGATCACTTTGGGTAGCATTGATATCTTCATGATATTGTTTTCCAATCCAGGAACATGGGATGTCTTTCCATTTACTCGTATCATCTTTCATTTCTTTCAGCAAAGTTTTGTAGTCTTAGTGTAGCAGTGTTTCACCTCCATAGTTAGGTTTATTTTTAAGTATTTTATTATTTTTGATGCTATTAGAAATGGAATTGTGAAAAAATTTCCTTTTTGGATTGTTCATTGTTAAGGTAGAAAAATGCCATTGATTTTTGTATGTTGATTTTGTATCCTACAACCTAGCTGAATGTGTTTATTAATTCCAACAGTATTTTGGGGGGTCTTTAGGGTGAGAAAAGGGTTTAAATAAAACCTGCTTTAAGGCCCTTCCTGATGACCTTCCATGATTTTGTGACTCCAGCCAGGGCCTGTGGTTCCTGTAAGAGAGAGGGGCTCTGTTTTTGCAAGGGGGTTTGCCTCAGTTTGGGGCTTGCTTTTAAAGTCAACCCAACCCAGTCTTTACTGGCAGATGACTGTGAATCAGGCAACATGCTTCCCAGGAACTCAATGATCACAAGCAATGGCCTCGTGCATCTATCAGATAGGGGCACAGAGGCGGGGAGAGGTCGACCCACATGAGTCTGGTTGACCCAGAACCCATGTTCCAGTTATCCTCATTCTCAGCTTTCTCCCTTTATTACATGTCCCTACTCAGAAGAAATGAGGACTCTCCCAACTCCACTGCTTTAGTGGAGACAAATGCAGGATGTCTCGAGAACCAGTAATTCTGTGAATGTAGAAAGGTACCTGGAATTCCCCAGACTCTTTCCCTCACTTTGCCAGAAGCAGAGGTCCATCTGCCCCTGTTTTCCTCCATCATTCAACAAGTATTTTTTTAGCACCTACTGTGTGCTGGGCCCAAGCACAGGGGTGCAGTGGAGAGCCAGGCCCGCCAGCCCTTGGCCTCGTGGGGCTCCTGGGAGCTACAGAGGAGCCCGGGAGAGCTCTATCCCACCCCACCGGTGAATTCACGCTGAGCCCCAGTGCTGACCCTCTTACTTAACTGGGAGCATGTGCGTCTGACATGAACCTGCGATCTTGGGCCATTAATGGGTGAGCTTTAAAAATGATTTTTCCTGTTTCAAAATGAGATTGGCTTTGAGCCCCAAGTTCCTCCGTGGGCTGTCTAAAATTAGAACCCCGTTGACAAGGCAATCTTTGTCAGGGGCCCACGGCTTGCACTAGGGAAGCAGGGAAATGTCAACAGTACATTTTCTGTGTCAATTTTGAGTTTTTTGAGAGGCCTGGGCAAATGGCAACTCAGAGCAAATGTTCACTGTTTCAAAAGCTTTCAGAATCCAGCCCCTCGGCAGCAATGTGATTAAAGTGTCAGATTTATAAGGAGCCAGGTCTGTGTTTGGGAGAGTGGCCTCCGCCCCCTCCTGTGTAGACAGGATCCGGCCAGAGCTGCATAGGCGGACTTAGCTAAGCTCACGGCAGTGATGGGATAAGCTCCTCCATCCCTGTGAGCTCTGCACTTGGCTGTTCTCTCCACGTCCCTTTTGTTTCGAGGATGGTCCTGGGGCTGACCTCACCTGTGGGGACACTGTGGGCTCAAGGACTTGCCTGAAGGCCAGGAAGCAGGAACCCATTGCCAGGTGTGTAAATGACATGCCAGCAAACCAACCGGGCGGGGACAAGACCCCGGCCATCGGCGTCGGGCAGGGAGTCGTGGCCCCTGCTGGTGTGGCCTCCGTGCTGCTGCTGGCCTGGTTGGTGTAGAGGTGTGCCAGCCACACGCACCCAGAGACCAGAGATGCATGTGCTCAGGCTGGGCCCGGTGCCTCTGTTTTTGTGTCGTCCCCTGGATGTTATTTACATCGGTCTCCGCCACCGTGTGGGGCCGAGAAGGGCTCCAGTGACGTGATGTGCAGAACTTAGCCCAGGGACACTGTGTAAACAGCACTGTCATCTACGTGGGGGTGGGGGCCCCTGGTCCTTTGCAGGCCCCTGGGGCCCAGGTCTCACTGAAGTGACTCTCACGAATGTCTGCAGCCTGATGATAAGGTCCTTCCAACCCCGCTGCAGGCCTTTGTCCTGCCCTCCCCGACGTGCCCGCCCCAGCTCTGCGCCCCGGCCCCAGCTCTGCGCCCCGGCCCCAGCTCTCCTGGGAGGCCTGTCTGCAGCCGCAAACTCCGCTCACCTTGTAGCGGGCCTGTCCCAGGCAGGTGACTTCCTTCCCAGCACTGGCCCGCCCTGGCCATGGTTGCCACAAAGCTGCCTTGTGCTTCTGGCTGAGTCCAAGACTCGGGTCCTGGGGACAGAGGCTGCCTGTCTTCAGAGCCCAGCGTCTGGCCGAGGCTGAACAGGCTAGGGAGCAATCACAGGGACGACTCAGCGCCTGTCTGCTTCCCTTCTTGAGGCCTCTGAACCCACGGGGTGCAGCCGTGGTGAGCCATGGGCTGCGCCGCTGACCTCCCAGCAACTCGCTTGCGCACACATCTCGGGGCTTCTTGAAACAAAGCCAGGCTCCTGACCCCATTTGCAGAGGAGGAAGTTGAGGCCAGAGGGAGTCTGGGGGACTTGCCAAAGGCACTGTGGTGTTCGCATGGTGGCCTCCAGAACAGAGGTCTACGTCCCAACCCTCACCTAGAACTGGCAAGCTTGGCCGTAGTTGGAACTTGCCGACTTTGCTGATGGGATTAACGTAAGAATCTTGAGATGGAATCATCCAGGATCAGGGGGGTCCTGACTCCAATGACAAGTGTCCTGATAAGAGATGAAAGTAGAGAAGACACGGACACAGAGGAGAAGGCACGTGACACAGAGAATGGAGGGAAGTGACCACAAGCCAAGGAGCACCTGCAGCCCCCAGAAGCTGGAAGAGGCAAGAAGGACCCTGTCCTAGAGCTTCCAGAGGGAGCACAGCTTGCTGACACCTGGACGTGGGGCTTCGAGCATCCAGAACTGGGAGACAGCACACTTCTGCTGTTTTAAGTCCTCGGTCTGTGGTCATGGACACTCACACAGTGACTGAGAGGAGTTGAGGCCTGGGACCCTTGTATCCACTTTCTCCCACTGGCACCCCTTCTTCCCCTTAAAGATTGCCAGAGCCTGGAGCTCTGTCCCTGGAGACCCCATGCCTTGGTGGCAGGCCGGCCTGGGCCCAGGGCCAGCTAATGAGAATGGTGACAGTAGGGACTGTCCATCAGTAAGTGGCAGCTGGGCCTTGACCTGGGTTGTCTGAGCCGTGCCCTGTCCCCCCAGGTGCGGGCCATGAGGCTGTCCTTCGTGGGGGAGCTGGGCTGGGAGCTGCATGTGCCCAGGCCAGCCTGTGTACCCGTTTACCAGGCTGTGATGACTGCAGGCGCCAAGCACGGCCTCGTCAACGCCGGGTACCGGGCCATCGACTCCCTGAGCATCGAGAAAGGTGTGTGCGGGAGCCACGCAGCACCGGTGGGCCACCCAGAGCCATGCTGTAGGCACGGGGCTGTCGCCCTCCTGTACTTCTTTCCTGTCCCCAGTCTGCTTCCCGTTTACCCCCTCATGCCTGCTTCCCCAGCCCACACCCCCCGCCCTGCCCCTACACCCTTCCTGCACTGCCCGTGAACGCGGTCCTCCACGCAGGCCTGGGGATGGTGCTGGGGTCTCTGACACCTGTACTTGGAGGGTGAGCGGGAGAGGTGCTTGCCCGGCCTTGTGGGGACGGGGCCAGAGCTGGGTTGGGAGTCAGCGCCTGGCTTTCCCTGGGAGGTCTGAAGAATATGGGGCAGTGCTGCCCGGGTTCTCCCCAGCATCTCAGCTAGCAGTGCAGAGGCTGAGGGCTGGCCCAGGCGACCTTCTGCAGGCGAGGACGCCCCCCTCGCCGGGCCTTCAGAGGAGCCCATCCGCCACTGCCGGGCACTGACCCCGGGCTCTCCTCCCCACAGGCTACCGGCACTGGCATGCCGACCTGCGCTCCGATGACAGTCCCCTGGAGGCAGGCTTGGCCTTCACCTGCAAGCTCAAGTCGGCCGTCCCCTTCCTGGGACGGGAGGCCCTGGAGAAGCAGCGGGCCGAGGGCCTCCGCCGACGCCTACTGTGCTTCACGGTGGATGAGTGAGTAGCCCGCGGTCCTGCGTCCAGCGGCAGGGCCCGAGGGGACATGGCGAGGGCACGCCCTCCTCAAACACAGCTTTGGAGAGAGAAAGGCACGCCGCCACTGAGCCACCTCTGTGGGGGTGGATCCAGGCTGAAGGCCCAGCGTCCCTGTCACTGTGCAGCAACCTCCCGCTGTGTTCTGGTTCCATCCTCCCCACTGCCCAGGCTGGGGCCACCTTCCCCACTTCCAGATGGAGACCTTGGGTGCCAGGGGACAGGGTAACTCAGCCACAGGAAGGAGAGCCCACGCTGCAGGGGCCCAAGCCCCCCCACCCAGGGCGCAGCTTTGAGCAGGTGGCTCAGCTCTGTCCCCGGGAGCTGGGCCTGTGCTCTCCCTGGACTCCACTTGGGGCCAGCGACTCTGAAATGACAGCACCAGGCTGGTGTCAGCCCTGCCACGGCTCCGCGGGAATCTGGGTAGCATCGGTCTCCCGGACCGCGGCGGCCGGGCTTGGTTGATTTGCCGCTAACAGGTAGCCACAAATGGAACCACTTCTCCCAGATTTCTGGAGCCATCAAAGGAAGTGTCAGGAGCTTCGGGGGGGGGGGGGGGCAGAGAGGGCGGAGCTGTGGCTTGTCATCGTCCTGCTGCTTCCCCCCGGGCTCCTGTCAGGCAGGGCCTCGTCAGGCTGCTTGTCCACCTCCTGGGGACCAGCTTAGCTCCTGTGTGGGGACGCCGCCGGAGCAGGGGTCTGCGGAGCCCTCCGCCCCGTGGCCCTCCAGAAAGCGCCTGCAGCCTGACCCCTGGGGCTAGGAGCAGCTCGGACAGCACTCGCCACAGCCCGGCTTACCCTGCCCGGGTGTTCTCTGCTGGGCCACCAAATCCACCCGGAGCTACAGCCAGGGAGGTCCCAATCCTGATGAAGGTCACGGCCAGGAGTTGTAGGGAGCTGCCACTCAGCTCTGGGCCCTGGGCCACATAGGTGGCCTCCCTGAGCCTGTTTCCTCATCTGCCAACGGCACGTGCTCTGCAGGACTGGGGTGGGACGAAAGAGCAAGGGTGTGCCATAGACCCTCCGTCTGTCCCAGCCTCTTCCCCAGACGGTCACAGAGGCCCCCGGACCTTGTCCACACGGCTCGGCTCGGCGGGGGGATCCATAGCCGCGTCCGCACCCGGTCCCAGCCTAGCTTCCCCGGGCTCTCCTCGGGGGCACGGCCCTGGGCACAGTCAAGCTCTCCATAAACACCATGAACGAGGCGCCCGGAAGGACGAGTCTGCAAAGATTTGCGCCCAGACTTGCCCAGTTACTTCTGGGCGCTGGTGCGGCCGTGATTGCAGGTTGATCTGTGTGTTTTCTATTCTGAATTTTCAAAAACGTGTAGTCAGCACTCATACCTTGCGCGTACTAAAGAAAAGGACGTTTGCTAGATGACGCGTCCTATTGTGAAAAGAGAGCCAGGCAGAAGAAAGCAAGCCTCGGGGCCATAAGGTTTTAAATCGTTCAGAAGTCAACGGAAACCCAGTGGCGAGGTAGGCCTCTCCCGGATACCTGCGGCCTCCAGACACGGGAGGCAGAGCCTGGTTGCGGTCTGCTCCGCTCGTCCGATCATCCCCGGGAGCCTGGGCGCTGGCATCCTGGGGGCGCTGGGCTGGCCCCGGGGCCGCGCAGGTCCCCCCTCTGGGGGCTCCGGGGCCCCAGCCTTCTCTCTTGCTTCTTCCAGAAAAGTGCCCATGTTCGGCCTGGAGGCCATCTGGAGAAACGGCCGAGTGGTGGGCCACATCCGGAGGGCTGACTTTGGGTTCGCCATCGACAAGACCCTGGCCTACGGCTACATCCGGGACCCCAGCGGCGGGCCGGTGAGTTGAGACCCCCACCCTAAGGGAAGCCGGGTTCCTCATCAGACACCACGCCGGCACCCCTGCGCCGCATGCACCCCTGCACCAAGCTGCGGGGGGGCGGTGGGAGTGGCGCACGGGTCACTGCTGATGGGGCCGTGTCTCCGGGCAGGGTCAGGGGCTGTTTCTGTATTTTCCGTCTGAAAGAATCTGACTTCGGGAGCTCCAGGCTTCCCTTGGTCAGAAAGAGGCTCTGGGCCAGGGCTGGCACCCCGAGCTCCTAGAGCCTGGGGCGGACGCCAGACGCCTGACCACCCTCCCAGGACCCCCTTCGTCTCCTCTCTCCCCTCATCCCAGACACGCTCCCGGCGTGGGGGGCACGTGCATCCGTGTGCACGCGTACATGCACACGTGTGCACACGCATACAGATGCGTGTGCGGGCATGGGCACATTTTGCCACGTGACACTTTATAAACCCCAATAATCCCCCACTGAGCCCGGTTCCTCCCTGTCCTGCGGGTGAAACCCCACTGGTGCCAGACCACGGCTCTACTGGGCCCCAGGCATTCAAGTCCCACTCGGGGCACCTACCTGCTCAGGGCAGCCCCTCGGTTGGGAGGAGGGCCCTTGGCACAGAGGGGAGGAAGGGAGGCCGAGCCCCCTCTAAGAGGCAGGTGGGTATGAACCCAGCACCCACAAGGTGACAAGTGACCCCCACCCCCTCCTCTCCTGCAATAGGTCTCACTGGACTTTGTGAAGAGTGGGGAATACGCTCTGGAGCGGATGGGGGTGACCTACCCTGCCCGGGCTCACCTGAAGTCCCCCTTCGACCCTGACAACAAGAGGGTGAAGGGGTTCTACTGATAAGCCCACGGGGCGGAACTTCCACGGATCAGGAGGCCGAGACCTGCTCCATCCCTCGCTGACCATCCACACAGGGCCCGCCACCCTGGCCCAGGTCCTGGACCCCGACCAGAACATGGGTCTTCCCTGCTCTTACTCCAGGCCTGCTAACCCCCCAAACAGATACCAGCTGAATGGACAGAAGACTCAGAGGGCCCATCCTGTGGTCACTGACCAAAGGATGGTCGCTAGGCAACCCCTACCCCCCCACAAAACAACCGTGTAAAGTCTTGGGCTCAGGCAGCGTGCCGTGTGGCCCTCTATAAGCTTCCGGGAAGATGCTCAGTTAGCACTTTACACCCAGTGTAAAAGCAGGGAGGCGGAGCTCCGTCTGGAATCCCAGGCCTGCCTGACAGGCGGACCGCCCAGAGCATCACTGGAGAGCGTCTGGAATTAGGCACAGAGTAAGGATTGACTAGAACTGTCTGCCGTGGGCACAGTATGGGAAGCATAGAGCAGGTATGCCAGCTTGGCTCGGTCCCCGTGGTCAGGCCACGGGGCAGGATGGCCCATTTCCCAGATGCTGGCAGGGAAGGGAGTCTAGAAAGCAAGCTCTTCCTGCCTTGACCTGCTTTTCACTTGGGAAAGCCTTCTGACCATTGCCAGCTCATGAAATAGGTGAGCAGAAGCAGGGCGTGGGAGGGGTCTCCCCTTGCCTGCCCTCTCTCCCTCCCGGCTCACACACCTGCAGGATTTCGATGGCCACCGGGCAGCCCAGGGCCCGGGCAGCCGCAGCAAAGCTGCACCACGCGGTCCTGCCCAGGCTTGCCTGACCCTCTGGGGAGCAGAAGACGACAGACGTGCGGGGGACAGGGAGGACGGGATTCCCGCGGACACACACAAGAAGCAGCGGGGGGACTGGGGTGTAGGCAGTCCTTGGCGGGCCCTGGCTGCTTTCAGATGCTCACACACTAGCCGGCCCCGCTGTGGACTGAGCTGGAACAGGTCAGGCTAATAAAGTCAGAGTCGTGGGAAGACGTTTGGGTTCAGATGGCCTTTGGAAAGCTTTTTGGCCCCCTCGCCAGACCACAGGCTGGGGAGCTTGGGCCTCTGGCTTTGACAGGCCTCCGACACGGGAGCACCTGCAGCCTCCCCTGCTCTCAGGCGGGCCTGGCTCCTGCCCGAGAGAGTCTAGTGGAAGCTGAGTGGACCCCGAGGGGCCAGAAATGGAGAGGAGGGGAGACAGCTTCCCAGATGGCCTGGCCTGCTTCCCCGGGCTCTGCGGTTTGGCCACGGAGCCCTGGATCGGGCGGTGTACGTGTCCCCTCCACCGCCTGTCCTGGGTCGGGGGGGAGGCTGAGGGTGCGGGGGACCAGACCCAGGTTCCGATCCCACCCCTGCCTCAGGGGCTGAGCTCAGAGGCAGGAGTCCTCACGGTTGGCGTGTTCGCTTCTCTGCCGGGGAGAAATAACCCCGGCCTCTCCCGGAAGGGCACTGGGTCACAACGTGGGAGAGGCCACGGAGCCACCTCCCGAGCTCTCCTGGGCGTCCTGCCGGCAGCAGCAAGGTCTAGGCCAGGCCGCAGCCCCAGGCACGATGCCTTGGAGGCTCAGGGATGGGCCACATGGCCTTCACCTCCAAGTGTCCCGGGGCCAGTCCTTCCTTACCCCCCAATCTAGACACCTGTTGCCGTACCTGTTTTTGAAGGTTCTACTGGACAAGGAATGGCAGGGCCCTCACTGTGGCTGAGTCCTGCCACTAGGAATTGTGGGCAAACCGGGCTGAGCTTGGCTGGGAGTCAAGACAAGGAGAGAGGGGGCTCCTGTACTATCACACTCCACCCGTGTGCCGGCCTCAGCAGTCCCTGGAGCTCACAGGGCCAGGGGGGCGCTGTCCCCTCCGGAGGGCAGGTGGAGAGGCCCCTACTTAGTGATGGTCCTGCTGGCTCCTGTCTATCAGGCGGGCGGCACTGGGCCGTCAGAGACTGCTCGGGTCCCAGATCCCGGCGCACAGCCCGACTTCGGGTCCCAGATCCCTGCACACAGCCCGGCTTGGGTCCCAGATCCCTGCACACAGCCCGGCGCAGGTCCCAGATGCCTGCACACAGCCCGGCGCGGGTCCCAGATCCCTGCACACGCCTGACTCGGGTCCCAGATCCCGGCGCACAGCCCGACTTCGGGTCCCAGATCCCTGCACACAGCCCGACTTCGGGTCCCAGATCCCTGCACACAGCCCGGCGCGGGTCCCAGATCCCTGCACACGCCTGACTCGGGTCCCAGATCCCTGCACACAGCCCGGCTCGGGTCCCAGATCCCTGCACACAGCCCGGTTCGGGTCCCAGATCCCTGCACACAGCCTGGCGTGGGTCCCAGATCCCTGCACACAGCCCGACTCGGGTCCCAGATCCCTGCACAGCCTGGCGTGGGTCCCAGATCCCTGCACACAGCCCGACTCGGGTCCCAGATCCCTGCACACAGCCCGGCGTGGGTCCCAGATCCCTGCACACAGCCCGGCGTGGGTCCCAGATCCCTGCACATAGCCCTGGCGTTTGTGTCAGAGTGGACGGCACACCACCTCTGGTCTTCCAGGGCTAAGTGGGGAGGGACCGGGCTGGCAGGGACGAGGTGCCTGCCTCCCCAGTGAGGACCAAGGGCCCGTGCAGGAGAATGCCCAGGTGAATCCCAGCTCCTTCCATTCCCAGATGCTTCAGGTGCTGGGAGCTGGCGCTCGCCCTCCTCCCTCCAGCAGGGTGGATGGAAGGGACAATGGAAGCACCAGGGAAAGAGGCACCAGAAACATACCCAAAGTGATTGTAGACAATGAGCTCATCATGTGCTAAGGTCCTGGGGTAGGCCTGACCTGCTGTGTGACCCAGGCCAGCGTCCTACCTCACCTGGGCCTCAGCCATCCCAGTTGCAAAGGGGAGTGGGGGGCAGAGTCCTCATGCTCCCTGCTTTGCCTCAGCTTGGGACGCCCCCAGTGGGGCTCCTGCCACAGACCCTCCCTGCTCCCATGGGAGCACTGTCTAGCCTGGATGGGGCTTGAGTGCTCATCTCAGCCCCCGCCCCTCCGTGAGAGGATGCACGAGAGGCCCCCCCAGCATGTTCTGACCCATGTCACTGGTGGAGAGGCGGGTGGCTGAGCCATCTCAGTGGCAGGCCACGGGAGCCCCGGGACCCCGCTGAGGTCCTCATTCCTCTGGGGTCCTCACCCGGGTTCCTGAGTGGGACACACTGGGGCATCCCGTGAGGCCTGAGGAGGGGCCGAGCCTGGGGGCCGTGGAGGGCTCAGCAGAGCATGGCCGCCACCAGCCGCCACCGGGGCACCATCAACCCAGCCAGCTGCTTCCACCCACTGGGGAAGGAGGCCTGCCACCCGGCCTAATGGCTGGCTCCAGGGGCTGTGCGGGGCAAGACCTCAGAACGCTCCCAGCATGAGCTGCTTTCCCTGTCCGCCTCTTCCACTCTCGGCTTTGTTCTCCCGTCTCCCCAAATGAAAGGCTTAAAGCCCAAGGCTCCCCCTGCGAACATGCTAACCCTCTAAATGCTGGGCAAACTCAGGAGCCCCTCTCTGACCCAGGGCTCCAAAGGCCAGGCCAGGGGACAGGGCTCAGACTGCCCCTCGGGCTGCCCCCCAGGCCTGGGCTACCTGGGCCTGCTGGCCCCCAGTGACCCTGCACGAGCACCCAGGCATCCCTTAGCAGCTACCACCTTGGGGTCTAAGTGTCTGTCTGTAGGGATCCTCATCCCCGTCCTCCCCTCCCCTCTCCTCCATCCCCTCTTCCCCCTCCCACTCCCCCTCCTCTCCTCCCCTTCCCCTTCCCTCCAGAAGAGCCCATGTCTTTCAGATGAGGAAGGAGCGGGAGCAAAGCCCAGGACAAAGCTTTCATTTCCTTCTAGGGAGGAGGACAGAGGGCAAAGGTCCCCAAAAGGAGGCAAACACCACCTGGCACAGGACAAGGGGCAGGAAGACAGAGTGGGCCTCTGGGCTTCCGGCTGAGTTCTCAGGGAGGAGCCCCCGCGTGGAGTCTGTGTGAGGATGTTCCGGTGACTCTCACTGGCAGTCCCTCCTGAGTCTGTCTGGAGCCTGACCCTGTGGCCGCCCCCATGGCCACCTCACCACACCTTACCCCTGGTTACTGCGCTGGCCTCCCCTGGCCGCTGCCTCCCACTGCAGCCTCTCTGGCCTCCCGCTTCTCCCGCCGCACCTGCCCACTCTGCTCAGCCACACTGGCCTCCTCCCTGTTCCCCATCTCGGGGCCCTTTGCGTGGCTGTTCCCGTGGCCAGAGGGTCCTCCCCCAGATACCCATGGGACTCACCTTCTCACCTCCTTCAGGATTTTAACTAATGTCACTTTCTCCTTTCTCGACAAGGCTGTCCTTATGTCCCTAATGGCCTCCCTCCCGCACTCCCTCTGCTCACCGCCATCTGCGTACTGTAAACTTCCTTAGTGTTTGTTGACTGTAGGTCTCTCCTGCTGCAATGTAAGCGAGGACTGTGTGGGTCCAGCCCCAGAGCCTACCACAGGGCCTGCTCCCCAGCTGGGACTGGATGAGTATGTTAGACCAGAGGAAGGAGAGGGGCTGGGGGGTGGGGGGAGACCCAGGACTAGAGGGACTAGGGGACAGTGGGGCCACCTCGGGGGCCATTGTGATGCTCCTGGGTCCATAAACCTCCGGTTTATGTGCAAATACACTGAGCACAGCTTCGAGACCCCACTTAAGCTGGGTTTTCAAGGGGGCCACAACCCAGCCCCTCTGCAGTTCCAAAGCAGGGAGCGAGGGCCTCTTGGATTCTAGTCTAGAATCTTCCCTTGAAGGCTCCCCACGTCCCTGTTAGGAATCTTCCACAAAAACAGAAGTTTCTGGCCTGGGACTCCTGGGACGCCGTGGGCTGCCTTCCATCCCAGAGCCTCCTGAAAAGGCAAGGAAGTGTGGCATGTGTGCGTGAGGCCGGTGGGTGTGTGGGGAGAAAATAGAACGCACGGTGTGTGTCCCAGGGAGATTGTTCATGGTTTTCAGTGCGTGTTACCAGGGCTGGAGGGGACGAAAAGGGGGGTTCTCTGCAATAATGAGAAGCTTTGTCTTTCGCTGCAGTGGAAAAGGTGGGAGGACCCGGGGATCCCTGGGGCTCAGTTTCTCCATCTGCACGACAGGATGGGTGGGCGGGGGCCGGGACCGAGAGAGCCTTTAGCGGCTGGTGGGGGGCGAGGGGCAGAGAATGTTCAGTGCCTGTCTGTGCTGGGCATTTGGAAGCCAGTGGTCACGATGTGCTGCTGACGCCTGGCGCGGGATGCGGGTGGGGGGCCCAGAGGCCAAACCTCCCATAGCCTGAAGGATGATCCTTAGCCGTGGAGACTGGTCCTGACGAAATGCCCTCGTGGAAAATCCTGGCACCCTGTGGTGGTCTAGCTGCTCTGTGCAGAGCAAGCCAGAGTCGGCCCGCTGCGGCCCATCGGCTACCTGGGCCTCCCGCCCCCACGCAGCTCGGCGAGGCTGGTGCTGTTTGGGACCACAGCCCGGGGGCCGCGCAGCCCAATGGACTCCCCGCGATGAGGAAATGAATGCTGTACGTCTGTGCCGGGCAGAGGCCACGGCCACATGTAGCCACGGAGCGTTTGGAATGTGGCAGGTGTGACCGAGAACCTGAATGTTTCCTTTTATATCCTTTTAATTTGCTGAAAATTAAGCTTGAACGGCCACATGAGGCTAATGGCCACCAGACAGCACAGCCCGGCAGCACCCCGGGGCCCAGGCAGACACCCCTGGCTGGAGGCTGCGGACTGAGGATACCTCCCCGCCCCCACCTCCAGACCCTCCCAACATTGATCCTGGGTGAGCACACCTCAGCCCGGGACTCAGGGCACTTCACAGCTGGTGGGTCCCGTCTACCCTGGCAGCCCCTGCCCCTCAAAGGGCAGCAAGGGAGACAGGCCCAGAGAGGGAAAGCACCTCGCCCAGGGCCACACAGGAGAGAGAGGAAAGAGAGCGCAGGCTGCTAGACCCTCACTCTTCCACCACCCAGCTGTTCAGAAGAGCCTCGAGAGTCATTGGAGGGACTTGGCCAAGGCCGCACACTCGCCCTGACAGGCTGTTTTCAGTAATAAAGCGTTTCTCCCACAAGCCCTTGCTGAGTCCTCTGGGTGACCACGGCACCTAACTGGAGGTCTGTGTGCCTCAGTTTCCCTTTCTGTCAACGGGAGCAGGAACAGCTGTGCTGTGGGTCTGCTGGGCGTGCTAGCACAGGAACAGGGCTGCAGCCATCCAGGTGGGGCGGGGCTGCGGGACCCGGGAGCAGGGATGGGGCAGCGTGCAGGCAGGGTCCCTGCAGGAGGAGCGCGACCGGCTGTTCCCGGCGGGCAAGAGGATGACCAGCCCGAGAGGGTGAGAGTGAGTGAAATGTGTGGGGGGGGGGGGCTGGTAATGTGGGCGGTGGAAGTTTCTGGAACTGGGTGTGATTCCCCAACACCACTAATCCTCCGGGGACCCTGGGTGAAGCGTTTCTCCTCTGGGGAGACTGGAAGGCTGCAAGTGCCTTGGGGGGTAGGGCTTGGGAACCAAGTGATGGTGGCCAGGAAGGGCTCAGTGGGTGTGAGGCTGGCCCACTGTGGCCTGTGGGTCTCCCTGGCACCCTCTCCCACAGCCCTGAGCTGACCAGGACTCTTGTCCCAGCTGGCAGTCATCACGGTCAAAGGACGGGGGTCTGGTTGGGCCTGAAGACGAAGGCCCGAGGCTGGGCATGCCCCGGGCCGCCCTCCCAAGGCCTGCCCTTGCAGGAAGGGGCCTCTCCTCCACCTGTCACCCGAAGCTATAAGGATGACAGAGGGCCGGCCGGCTCTCCAGCCTCCGTCGGGGCTTGGCATCTCACAGCGATCACACCCTGTGACTTACAGCGCGGGAAGCCATGATTTATACGACGCAGTGCAGAGCGTCTGGGCCAGTTTGTCCGCGTCTTATAATGAAGTGGCTCTCAGAAGAAGAGGCAGCCGCTTCGTGGACGTTTTCTGAGGGGGGAGGACGGGGAGGCCCATCCATCACCCTCTCACTCCCCTGGAGGCTGTGCAGCGTTTTTGCTGAACCGGCTGAACAGAGTCGCATCTGTTACTCCCTGCAGAAATCATCAAGGAGCCAAACTTGGCCATAAACGGGAGGCAGCTCAGAGGGGACGAAGGTGGAGGCTGACCCGGGAAGCATGAGGCGTGTTCCAGTTCAGCCACGGGGCAGAGTGCCTGCCGTGGAAAGGAGGCTCGGACAAGGCTTTCTCCCACGGGGGCAGCGCCACCCTGTGCCGGCCATCACTGGGCACCGGCCCCATTTGATGGATGAGAAAGCTGAGGGTCAAGGAGCTGGATGTTCCGGCAAGAGGTGGACCACAGCACTTCTCACGCAGGCCTGAGTCTGGAGCCCGGGCCCTTACCCACCTGTTCCACCGCCACCAAGGAAAGCAACCCTGGGGCTGATAATTCTACTTCCCCCAAGGAGCTGGCACCCAGATCCCTGTCTGGGTCTTTGCCGACTCATCTTTCGGTGGTGGCGAGAGAGTTGTTAGCGTTTTCCCTTTAGGTGGGCGAAAATATCTATTTACCCTGCAAGGGAGCAGTCTCTGCAGGCAAATCCCTAACTAGCTAAATGGCCGTCTTGCCTCCGTGGCAGAGAAGACACCCACTGTGACAAATGAGCCACTCTGCAGGGAAATGTTTAAGTAGCACGTGTACCCACAGCACACCAACACAGATCGCCATCGACAGGGGGCTGGGGACGCGGGGGCCGGGTTGAGGGGTCTGCCCCATGGCCAGGCATGGCTCCCGTCCTAGCGCGACAGGCAGGACTTCCGGGGGTGGGGGGGTGGAAGGGCGCACCGGACACTAGACCCCCAAGGTGGGTGTGGGGAGGGCGTTGGTCGCCCCAGTCCCGGGTGGGTCAACAGGGAACTCTCACGGGACCCTCTCAGTCATGCAGGGGGTCCTTGAGGGGCGAACGCTAGAATGGGCCATGGTCTCAGGCAGGGGCGTTCATCCTGGGCACGCAGAGCTGTTCCAACAAGGGTCTTCACAGAATGGGGGTGCACAGAGCTGGTGTGAGCCCACAGCCACAGCATGGATGGGGGAGTGAGAGACAGCCCCCCACTCAACTTTTGCTCCCACCAATGCTGACCACAGTGGGTCTGGTGGGGCTCTGAACCCGGCTGGCTGGACACCGAGGGGTGGGCTCTTCTAGCTTGGAGATGATCTCGGGCAGGGGCTGCCGATTCCATTCACCCTGCAAAGAAAGGACCACGCGGTAAACTGAGGCTGGAGGGGTGAGACAGGGCACTGCCTTCCCGGCCACTTTCCCCCATGACCTCTTGGGTTCTTGCCCTCAAATTCACCTTGTCCCAAACTGAACTCACCCTCCTCCCCTCCGGTTGCTACTTGGGGGTCCTGACCTGGAGTCCCCCCGCCCCCCCCGCCTCCCTGTCTGTCCCTCACTTAAATCCCCACCCAGATGAAGCAATCAGAGCCCCTGGGTGCAGGTTGAGTGCGTAGCCCCTCCTCCCCAACAAGGCTGCACCAAATGCCACTTTTACAACCACATTCGATGTCCACACCGAGTCTTTCTCACCAGCCAGCATTAGCCCTGCCCTTGGTGCTGGGAATGTTTGATTCGGCGATTGATCCGCTCCCAAATGCCTGCAGGAAATCTGCCTCCCAGACCCGCAGGCTTACAGATCCTTCCCCACCCTGCTCAGCACCAGCCCAGCCTCCACCAGCAGCTTGCTCGTGCTCGCTCAATCGGGAATAAATGAGATGCCTTTGAATCCCCGTGGGTCCCAGATAAGGAGACCAGCCGGCCCACAGCTTCAGACTGTTTGGCTTCTCACCTGCCCCTCCCCCTGCACTTTATTTTTAGGCTCTGGAGGAGTTGCTGGTGCCCCCCCCCCCCGCCCCCCGCTCACACCACCCACCGAGATTAGTCCCGGGATGTGATGCCGCCCCACCTGGCGGCACTATCAGTCCTTCCCTCTGCAGGCCGTCTGTCTGTCTGGGGGCCTGTCTGCCACCCCCTGATTTCTCCAGGTGTTCAGAGTGAGCGCTTCCTTGCCGGCCTCATGCTGGGGTCCTCGGCGGGGCCCCGGGCGTAGAGGGGCAGCCGCCAGGGCTTGCGTACCTGGAAGCGGACAGCTGAGGACTTGTTGCAGTGCATGGAGATGGGAGCAAAGCCATACAGGGCCCTGAGCACGTCCCGGCTGAAGGAGTTCCAGGGAACCGAAGCAAACTGCTTGGGGACAGAGGCCTGAGGGCAGGTGCACACTTCCTCCTCATTGAACCTGGTGGGGAAGGAGACACAGCCCAGGCTGGGGTGGGGCCGGTGGGGTGGGGGGGGCGGGAGGGGTGGTGACACCTCCCCCCCAGCCCCGCTGCCGCCAGAACGCCGTCTGGGCTCTGCCTCCCCGCCCGCGATGGCTGAGAAGCTCCCTCTCTCAAGTCGCCTTGGATGGGCTGGGAACGGCTGCTCCGGGGCTGGGCCGAGGGGGCTTGTCGGGCCAAGTGCAGACTCAGCAGGAAAAGGGCATGGGGGTCCCTGTGCCACGCCCGGGGACACCCGTGGCCTGGCACCTGTTCACCAGGTGGAAGTACTTCTGCAGGAAGCCGGGGTCCACGGCGCTCTTGCAGAGCTCCAGCTGCGTCTGGGGGTAGTAGTGCACGTAGTTGACGCACATCTCCTCCAGGATCCCGAAGCCCCCCTGCGGGAGGGGAAGGCGCCCGTCAGGACCCGCGCTTCGCGCGTGCACACTGCACTCATTCACCGAGGGTTCTCAGTGAGCAGAGTGCTGCCTCCCTGGAATCCCGTCTCCCTCGGCAGGAAAGACAGACCACGAACCAACAAGTCAGCTGGCAGCAACACGTGTGAGGAGGAGAACTACAGGGCGAGCGGAGAGGGGGACGAGTGTGCCCATTTTATGGATACAGAAACTGAGTCCCAGGGAAGGTAAGGGGCAAGGCCTGTGTGGACAGAGCCTCCCCACCTTGGCCGAGGAGGGGTCCCCTGGGGACCCAGTGAGAGCCTGGGGACTGGGACGGTAGCTGTGAAGGCCCCTGTCTCTCGGGTGCGAGGGTTGTCACACTGTGGGAAGCTCAGTCTGTCTGTTGAGAGCCACCCTGCCGTTCCCCCTCCTCGGTCCCACCAGTGACACAGGGGCCCCTGCGAGGAGGCAGCGGGGCAGCTGGGGCCGTGGCCTGAAGAACCTGGCGTCTGAGACACCAGGGTGCTCATGGGGCCTGGATATCCCGGGACGGGCCACCGGTCCCCCTCGAGGAGGCGGGTGGGGCAGGGAGCAGGGCCCTTGCAGAAGTAGCGCTGGGCGGGGGTGGGCCTGGGGATCTCCTTCACTCTTCTGGCAAGTTGCCCCCTCCTGCCCTCGGCCTCAGTGGGTTCACCTCCAGAATGGGGAGATGCTGCCCTCCGGCCGGGGGGCTTGCTTATGGCACGAGAGCTCAGAGCTCTTGGCGCCTGGACCAGCCCTGTTGCCTGCTAGCTGAGGGCCCTTGGTGGCTCCACCTCACTGTGTTCTGGTGGCACCTGCCTCACGGGGTCCCGGCAAGGCTTTGAGGGTCCCTGAGCTCGGACAGGGTGAGCCGTCAGACTAAGCCCCGCCATGCGGAGGAAGCACTCCACTCCAGCAGCTGTTATGTGGACTGAGCCCCTCTCCAGATAGAAGAAGGGGGTGCGGGGTTTAGGCCAGGGCTGTGCGCCTGCAGAGCACTCCTGCTCCCCGAGTTTGCACCCATGGGCGCAGAGCAGTGGTCCCCCCAGATCCAGAGGGAGGGAGGAACCGCATGGCAAGAGCCTTGCAGGCACACGGCCCCGCGTTAAGTCCCCGCTCCGCCTGTTCTCGGCTGTGTGATCTCCGGCAAGTGTCTTCCCTCTCTGAGCCTCTTCTGTCACCTGTGAAAATACAGAGACTCCTACCTTGAAGCCTGGGGTGAAACAACTCAAATGTTCATCACTGGAGAATGGATCCACGGCTGTGGTCCATCCAGACACTGGCCTGTCGCTTGGCCGTGAAAAGACGAGAAATACTCGTAACAACTGGGGTGAACCCTGACGACATGATGCTGAGAGCAAGACGCCCGTCACGAGAGGGCACAGACTCTAGGACTCCCTGTATCTGAAGGTCCAGGATGGGCAAACCCACAGAGACAGAGGGCGGGACAGTGCTTGCCAGGGGCTGGGAGGGGGGGCTGGCGGCGAAGGGGGAACGGTTTCTTCGGAAGGATGGCCAGTTCTAAACTTGACTATGCGGATGGTTGCACGCACCCGCGCACAGACTAAAAAGTCACTGTACTGCACACCTGAAATGGGTGAGTTGTTTGGTATGTGGATTGTACCTCGATAAAGCCATTGGAAAAACCACTGAATGAGCGCCAAAAGTGGGGTGCCGTGTGGTCGACTGGGGTCCCGGGGGCTGTAGCCCCAGGTCTGTTCCACTGGGCGCATCATGGTTCACAGGATAACTGGGGGCCTCGGTGATGAACGAGACGATTAGCAAGCCTCTGTTGGCCGGCGGTCGGTTTGCCAGGTCAGCCCGGGCTGGTGCCGCCGACCACGCGTCATTACTAACAGCACAGCCTTTCACTCTGCAGAGTGCGCCGGCCACCTGCCCGCACAGCGAGCCTCGAGGACAGTGTCTCCCGATGGACCCTCCTCCTGGGCTACCACAGTGCAGCCCAAATGCCCCCATGTCACATCCCTGCCGAGCAGAGTCAGCCACACAACCTGTCTTCTCTTTGCCAGAAGCCCCAAAGGGAACGGTGTGAAGACGGATGTTTCTGCAGCCTGCTTGCTTTTGCCATCCACAGTCTGCAGGCTTGGTACCGGAGGTCTGAGGGTGTTCTGGGTCCTCGGGGCCTTCCTGCAGCCTCCCCTTTGCCCGGGCACTCACTCACCTCCCCCAACCCGCACCTGACCACCCTCCCTCCTGGCCCGTGCCCCTGTGGCACTGTGCTGCTTGTCGCCTGCCCCTGGTGTGGCCTGCCCCGCTGGCTGATGGAGCTCCATGAAGACAGGGATCGACCATGCGCCCCTCGCCCCGGCGTCCGCACACAGGTGCGGATACGTTTACTACAGAGTCACGTGGGGAGCTCCTTCAACCACAGATGCCACATTCTGACTCCAGGTCTGGAGTGGAGCCTGTGAGTTTGTGTTTCTACCAAGTTCCCCGGGGGGAGCTGCAGCTGCTCACCCAGGGACCACACCCTGAGAACCGCCGGTTTACTGGATGAGTGAGGGAGGCCACCCCCTGCCCTCCGACAACCGACGCTCGAGGTGATGACTTAAGACTTGTCCTCATGAAAGCGTAGAAAGCCCCGAATGGGACCCCCCCACCCCAGGCCTCACACATCCCACGGGTAGGCAGCAGGGAAAAGTCAGGGTGACTTACCACAGTGGCCAGCTTCCTGTCTCCGGTGTTGTAGGTACAAGAAGTGATGAGCACATCCCCCTGGGGATCCAAGCCCATAGATGCTCATCAGCACCTGCGCACCTGGGGTAACAGGTGCACTGGGCCTGTCCCACGTTTGACCAAGCTACTGCTATGCCACGGCACGTGGTCATCAGCCCATTACTGAGGAACCCCGTGGTGGCCTCTGGGCCCCCACAGGTGCGGGTCAAAATCTGGGTGTCCCCGGGGACTGACTACCGTTGGCTTCTGTGGCTCCTGATCAGGTACCCAGGTCACAGTAGTGCAGACTTTTGGCCATGTCACAGCCCATGGGTGAACTTGGGCCACCCCCTACCTGACCCGGGGGTCCCCTTCTGCATGATCAGGGCCCCGCCAGCGACCCCCATGCCCTTGTCTCTCCCTGAAGCTCTCGGGGTTTGTGGCCGGCTGATCAGGCAGGAGGACGCAGGTCACCCTGGGTGCTGCCAGCTCAGGTCTCCTCTGAGGCCTCTCTATGACGTCCTGGTGAGTCTCACCGCAGGATGGCCCCAGACCCTGCCCTGCGTGGATGTGGTTCTAGAAGACCTTCCCGCGGCCTCTGCCATCCCCCACCCCCTTCTGTCTCTCCTCTAGGGGGGCACTCCCAGCCCTCCTGGCCTCCCCATTCTTGACTGGCACTCACCGGGTGCACAGACACGATCTTCTTCAACATGCGGATCTCCTGGGTGGGCAGAGGGGAGACTTCAGACGGCTGCAGACCCAGCCCCCAGCCCTCTGTCCTCCCTGGCTCTCTGGGGCTGTGCTCCCAGCCCCTTGGGGGGAAGCCAGGACTGGCTAAGTGTGGCCTCCGGCCAGGAAGGGATGAGAACAGGAAGGTGGTTACCCAGGACAGACTTACCATAGGACTGCCTGGGTCCCCTAAATTCTGCAATCAGCCGCATGCCAGAATCTACCATCAGAGTCCCTCCCCAGGATCGAATCCCCCAAAGAGAAGGGCTGGCCGCTGTGTGCTCTCAGGTGTCGGGGCCTGGCCCAGGAGAGGGAACCCACTATAGGGATGTTCCTATGGCCGCGGGAGAGAGAAGGTGCCACAGGCCCCCAGCCAGGCCCTGAGCAGGCCCCTACCTGGAAGTGAGGGCTGTAGTGATCATCCCGGTTCACAACCTCCCTCTCTCGGCCATCCCGGGCCAGCACGGTGACCACCTTTCTCCCGGTCAGGTGTGTGTGGAGCTGAGAGGCGAAGATGTGGATCCCTGAGGGAGGCAGGGCCTGCAGGGCAGGGGACGGCAGGGTCAGGGCCTGGCACGCGGGGGACCCGGGCTCCGGCTGCCGGCCCCGACCACAGGCCGTGGGACACAACGCCCAGTTTGCTTCCCCAGAAAGTCTGCATCGCCCAGCCTCATCTTTCTCCCTGGACGGCTAAGGCCCCCTTCTGGAAACGCAGCAGGGCATGAGTTGCCCTGGAGTGTTCTCCAGGGCAGGGCTCATAGCATCCTGGGGCCCCTTTCCCTGGTGCATCCTTAGTAGGCCACCCCCCAGCTCCAGGCCCGCGCCACAGAGCCTTTCACGTGGCAGGAGGCGTCACTGATGGGAGCTGTGGGGACATGGGAGAGAGCACCAGATGCTGGTCTCAGACCAAAGGAGCTCCTCTCCTGCATGGCTAATAGCTCTGTTTCTCTTTGGCTCGAGGACAGGTGGGAAGCCTGCAAGCTCGGGGGGCCCACGGGGAGCACAAGTCCACGTGGAGAAGCAACTCACTGGAGAGGCACATCCACTCCACACCTCATCACTGCAGCCTGGAGGGCGTTTTGTGAGATTTATTCAAACTGAAGCTCATGTCCTCTGTGCACGGCAATTTCTGGAATCTACCTGACAGAACGTGTCCCTGGCGTACAAGGAGTTCCCTGAAGCCTCTTGTGATGGGTGAAAAGTTGGCGGAGGTCTGCACGCTGGCGACCAGGGGGAGGTGAACACAGGCGGGGCTGGGCGAGGCAGGGGAGCTCCGAGGGCGCAGACTCCGGGGAGTCTCTGCCACTCCTTGGGAGCGTTTGCTCCAGGGTCTGCACCCCACCTATGTTCCCATGGTCCTGAGAACGGTGCCCCCTGGCCTCGGCAGCGCAGCCCTGGTGAGGTCCACCGTGAAACCATGCTGGGCACGGGCATGTAGCCGCCAAAAGGCAAGTTACAGGACGAAGGTTTCCTATTCAGCCTGTTCTCTCTCAGACACCACATATAAGGGCATGCAGCAATTTATCGTCTGGCTGTTTGAGGGGGAGGGGAGCGGGTGCTCAGCTGAGGGGGGCTCTAACTGGCCCTGCAGGGCCTGCACTGTGAGTGGGGAATGCACGTCTATTTTACTCACAGAATGAAAGCGGAGTTTCAAATGCAGCTCGAGGAAGCCCTGGCTGGCACGTGGTGTAGACCAGGTGGGAGCCAGGCTGTCCCTGGGGAGGGAGGCCCACAGAAAGGCTCCTTTGCACACACAGGGGAAGGAGGGCCGTGATGAAGCTGCAGGGTGGGGGATCCAAAGCCACGAAGCCGCCCTTCCTTGCTCACCACCCGTAGGACCTCCTCCCGGGAGCCGGGGCGAGGGAGCGGCAGGTGCCAGGCCCTGCCCCGCTTACCAGCTGGGTGCACTTGTCCGTGCAGTAGCCGGTAAGGACGAAGGCCGTCTCCTGCGGGGGGATGGCCATCACGGGCGTGTACACCAGCCCCAGCTCCATGATCCCCGCGTCGAAGCGCCGGAGCGTGGCTGTGTAGTACAGGCGGATGCCCGAGGAGTCGCGCCGGCCTGGGAGGAAGGGGGGCGGAGGTGAGCGGATATCTGCCCCCACGGGTCGCCCCAGTACTCTGGCTCCAGCAGACCCCCAGCCCCCCTCAGCCACACCGGCACCCCACACCTGCTCCCACATGCGGCCCGCACCAGAAACCAGCCACCTTCGCTCCCACACCTGTTTATGCCAGGCATGCCCACGTGGAAAGAAAGAGCCATTGTTTCTATGAAAACTAAGCGGATGCTTTGGAACGTCTTGATAAAGGCGGGTAACTAAAACCGAGCGCCTGCAGGTTATCTGGGATATCTGGGAGGCCGGCAGTTCCTCAGTTGGGCTTTGCAAAGGCTCCCTGTTCCTCCCACGTGCAAAGGAATCCGAAGGGGAATCCACCTGCAGGACGACCTGTGGGGGCGTCTGTGCAAACAGGAGGGCAGGGAACGGCGGCTGCCCCGTCTCATAGAGGAGCCTCAGCGCCCTGGCCAAGGTGGGCCAGCGCACGCGTCTGTGTGCTGAAGATGCACCTAAGGTGCATCCTTCTTGCTGCCTCCCACTTTACTCCTCTGATTACCGCCTGCAAGATCAAGGTGCACCCTGGGCACGCGTCTAAGGACATCACGGGGCATTGAGCAGGAGCCTGGAGCGCTGGAGCAGGGCCGGTGTCCACTGTTCTACCCCCTGGCTCGTGCGTGGGCCCAGACTCCACTTGGTCAACAACAGTGTGCTGTGCCCTCTCGGACAAGTCACTGTCCCTCTCTGGGCCTCTCTGGTTCAAAGTTAAGAGCCTCTTCCAAAGGAGAACACCGTGCTTCTGCCCATCACTGTCCAGCTACACCTGCTGGCTCTTCTTGCGGTTTGCTAATTGGAGAGTCCATAAGCTCCCTGGGCAGGCCTCCTGGTGGTCACACGAAGCTGATGGCCAGAGGTCACGGACGCTGGCAGCCAGAGGCATGGCCACGTAACCATGTGGCCTCCAGTAGCCCCCTGCTCTACCCCTGCCTGGAATCGGTCAGCCGAGTCCCTGAGTACTTCAGGGCAGAGCCCTGGCCTGGCCCCACGGGCCCAACCACTCAGAATGTACAGGGAGCTGGGATATGGGCAGGGGAGGCCATGCAACTGAAGAATCATCCTCCCCAATTTACAGATGTGGAAACTGAGTCTCGCAGCCTGAGCTGAAGACTGCCCAAGATCAGAGGTCTGGAAAGTGACAGAGCTGCGATCTGAGCCCAGGGCGTTGCCAGGGATCTGGCGGTCTCCCTGCTCATTCGCCCTAAGGTGGAGCCAAGAACGGCCCTCTTGCCTCCGCCTCCCCCTTCCCTACTCCAGCCCCCCCGCACCCCCCCCACCCGCCCTGCAACATCCAAACTCAGCCTCTGTGTCTCTGGGCCGGTTACATCAGAGGATAATAATAAAAAGGCGATGCAATTGGTTAAAATTCAGATGGGGATGAAATAATGAAATAATTGTGGCATTTTGATATTTATAGCCAAGCGGCCCATCTCCAGATTTGTGAAGTGACAGAGCGTCCTTATATTTGGCAAAGGATCCATAAATATAACCAGATAATCAGGAAGAGACAGACCTCCCTGACGGTTAAGGAGTTTTCAAAAATCCATTTGCTTTCAGGTTTTAAATGAGCAATAAATCCCACATCATGCTAAAGCCCCAGCTGACTTATGCCCTTCTCTGTGCACACTGTAGGTAATTCCAATGGTGGCAGAAAATATTAGTTATGCCTCCAGGAGGAAGATCGCTGGCAGCCATTGGCGGGCACACCCCGGGGCCCACATGCAGCTGGGAGCTGTGTGTGGGAGCTCTCCCAGCCTCAGGACAGCTGCAGGGGGCCGGGGGCTCCCCCGTCAGGGTCACGCAGCTCGAGAGGGACAGGCTGGGGCCCAGGCTGGAGCTCCCGTTCTCATCTCTCAGGCTATTTCTTCTCCTCACTTCCACAAATGAAAATAAGTGTCCTTTTAAAGAGAGAGAGGGAGAGGGCTGTGTGGCTGCATGTGGTGGAAGGTGCTGGTGTCGCAGACAGAAACGTTTCAGTTCCTGACCCCGTTACAACTGGCATCACCATCCTAAAGATCGACTCTCGTTGTCCGCCTGCAGGCACAGGGTGATCCAGCGGCTACTGCTGCACAGGGCAGACCTCACTAACGAATGACAGTGCTACCCCGCTGGGCCCCGGACAGCCTCAGATGCCTCTCCGACAGGGAGCCCCATGCGGCTGCGGAGGATCCACTAGAGGAGCCCACAGGCAAAGCCTGTTTGCCAACCCCGACCCGAAAACATGTGGATAGAAAATCCCAGACACGTGCTCAGATGCAAGTGTGCCTTTGCTCTGCTGGGATGTGTTTTGAGAAGCCAGGGAGGAGCACCCAGCCAGAAATGCCCCCAGTTGAGCCAGGGCTCTTCCCTCGACCTGAAAATAATCCCGGGGGCAGTGCCTCCCAGGGCTCAGGCTGTCAGAAGGTGGGTTCTGGGCTCTGGATGGCCTGCACCTGCCGTCCTTCCAGGTGCCCTGTTGTGACCCAGCCTGTTGTGGGGACGGCAGAGACATCGTGCCTGGGTGCCGGCGGCCACCCTGTTGGGGAGGGGCAGCTGGGGACGAGAGGCAGCTACTGGTCTGAGCAGCCTCGGAGAAGTGGGACTTCCAGGGAAATAGGGGACAGCGCTCTGGCCCGGGACCTCTCTTCACTGACCTTGAACCTGTTGACCCCACTACAGAGCAAGGAGGGGGTGTGGGGAGGAGGTGAGCCACTTGGACTCCGACCAAACCGGTATCTAAGTGATTCCTTACGACTTGGAGTCTGACCAACCTTGCGGGTTCAAGTGCAGTACAGCCACCAGAGAGCTGTGACCGAGGTCCCTGCCGGCCTAGACCCAGACCTCCTGGCCCCACCTACTCACTTCATGGCCCCAGTGGGGGTCCCTTCAGCCTGGGCCTTAATTTCCTCATCTGCAGATGGGCATGCAAGAAGCCTCTGCCTCCCTTTTCCAGAGGGTGGTACCTGGCAATGGGTGCTTGTGAGGAAGATGGGGGTGCTGCACCCCCACCATGTGGGGTGCAACGATGAGCCGGCCGGACGGGGCCCTGCCCAGGGAGCCCACTACAGTCTCGGGAGAGGAACAGAAGGAAAGGCGTAAGAGGGGCGCCTGCCTCCATGCGTCGTAAGGAGGCTGCACTGCAGGGAGGGGGGTCCAGTGCTGGGCAGACACCCCAATCACCTCCCAGAATGGGCATGTCCGAGCCCGAGGACTCCAAAGGGAGGACAGAGGCGGGGTAGAAACACATGCTTAGAACTCCCTACCTTGGATCTTCAGCGGGTTGTGGTAGTGAACTTCTAGACGGAGATATCTGGAGGACCCGGGGCCCCCAAAGGCAAGGCCTGCTTCCTCCGGGTAGTAAAAGGCCTGTGGGGGATGGGTGGGGGGTGAGGAATTGGACACAGGCAGACTGGTGTCTCACAAGGGGTTCCTCCCAGACGGGGCCTGGGGCAAACCCACCCAGCTGTTGGGGCCTGAGCTACGGTGGTGGATGTTGGCGGGGCAGCGGGATTAGAATGGTGCTCTCCCGCTAATGGGCAGCTCACTACCAGCCCACCCGGATATCCTATTCAACTCGAGGTCAGGGAGTAGGGGGAGCTGGTGTCCCGGGGGCGAGCCTACCCCCCAGGCCCTGCGCATGGCCCTGCCTCGCCCTCCTCTGCATCGGTGGAAGCCCCGTGGATGCAGCCCGCGGAGGTCACAGCACCTGCCACCCACCCGCCAGGACCACCCGGTGCACCCTGTGCACAAACCCCCAAGTCCAGTGGGGAAGCAAGATCAATACTCACCAAGTACCTACGCTCAAATTTTGCATTTTTATAGAACAGCCACAAAGGCTGGAAAAAGCCTTGTGGCCCAAGAGCCGGAGCTGGGGGTGGCGTTATGTGGGCGGGGCCCTCTCCGGTGGCCTCACGAGCGCCCTCTGGAGCCCCCTGCTCGGAGGCTCTCAGAGGTGGGGGGACACAGGGTGGAGGAGTTGGGGCCCCCACGGCTCCGGGGAGGCACAGGGCCCGCACCTTGGCACCCAGAGCCCAGGCGGCTAGCACGTGGCGGCAGTAATTGAGATGGTCAGGCTTCATCTTGGAGTCGCAGGGCCCGCTGAACTGAGGGAAGCTCTCGAACTGGGCGGTGCACTGGAAGACCTCCATGTGGTGGACCAGGGCTTCGTTGCCCTTGGTGACAATGGGCTCGTACTGGGGGAGCGGGAGGGCACTGAGCCTGGGGCCACGGACACCTGCCTGCCCGCCAGCAGCGCCCCCCCATGGGCCTCTACTTGCCCATCTGTAAAATGGGAGGGTTAAGGGAAGCAATTTCCAGGGGCGCTTCTGGGGCCCGGGGCTTTGAAGGGGGAGCCACCAACCCGAAACCAGGCAGAATCTGCCAGAAGCCCACAAAGAGCTCCAGAGCGAAGGGCATGAGGATCGCTGCAAGTCATTTCCCAATAAGGTGGGGACAGGAAGGTGTCCTCGTGTGAGCGTGGCCGTGGCCAGGCAAGGACACAGAGGCTGCCCTGAGGCTAAGCCTGAGCCAGTAGACCAGGCTGGCCACCCCTGTGTGACTTTGGGCACTCGCACCATGTCTCTGGGCTGCACTTTCTGTATTGAGCATGCACCACTGTGAGATAGAGGGGGTCCCTGCCTCCCTGTCCCCCAGGGCCAGGAAAAGAGCTGTTGCCCTCACATCGTATCTCTGGGTGGGTGTTTAGAGCAATTGAGCTGCCTTTTCATGAAGGGGGATGTGACCTGACAGATAGACAGAGGCCCTTCTAGTCCCAGGGGAAGATGCAGAAATCAAAACATCAGTGTCCTTTGGTCCAGTCTGGGCAGTGGGGGCACAGGTGCCCTGGGAGGCTGGGGGCTGAGCAGGTGACAGGGTGCCTTGGGTTCAGGCAACGAGGGGACCCCTGGTGCAAGGGGTTCATGAACCATGAATGGCTTTCCAGGACAAGGATGTCTCTCCAGCGGCCTCTGAGGCCCCAGGAGGAAGCAGAGATGGGCCCTGGGACCCGCCTCCCCCCCAGGTACCATGACGATGTGGTGCCGGGAGAAGCCATCTGGAAGCTCGGTGATGTGGCACCAGTACGTGGTCCTCTGGCTGGGGATCAGGATGTCCGGGGTGTGGATCTCCATGGAGTGCATGTCCGAGGGCAAGGCCGGGACGGAGACGTTGGGCTTCAGCAGCTGCACCCGCTGCAGCCCAGTCCGCAGCGCCGACGTGTTGATGGCCTCCAGCGACCCGAAAGGCTCCTCCAAGATCCCGTACACCAGGTGGACGGTGCCATCCTGCAGCCGAGACACGCAGACCCCCCGCCCCACCAGAGCTGGGCTCCCGTAACCGGGCGCTGCTAGGTCCCTGCCACCTCACCTGGCAGGTGACATGCCCGGCTCCTGTCTCTGTGAAGGAGGGGGTCTTTGAGGACGCAGCTGAGATTCCGTCCCCGGCTCATCACCCCCCAGCCCACAGCTTGCGCCAGGCATTAAATACATGTTTTCTTTGCAAATATGATCTATCCACATTCGCTAAGCATCCATTCTGCCAGCCACTGCTGGGCCGCCTGAGAGCCAGACCGGCTGGCCCCCCTCAGATATCTGTCCCCTCCACCACCCCCAGGGCCACCGGGGATCAGGTGTGGGTCATTTCCTCGGGTCCAGTGAACAGCTTGGCGTGAGGCGTCAATGACCCCGTGAAGGGAAAAACACCAAACTGGGGCTTCTCAACAGTCGCACTGAGCTTGGAGAGTTGTGCTGTCCCACTGAGGCCGGACAGTGCAGACATAGAAAGTTCTAGTCGGCACCGTGCTAGAGGTCACAGACAGACCCAAGGAGGCGAGAGTCTGGGCTTGGCTTTCCCCCACCGTGCTGCCAGGAATGTCTGCCTGTGTCTGCATGTAGGATGTGGGCCTACATGGATGTGTTTTCTGGGCACCAGTGGATGCGTGCGTATGTTTGTATTTGTGGTGGGCGGCCCCTTTGCTCTCTGAGTTTGCATAAACCTGGGGCCCCTGTGACAGCTCTCACCTAAGGACATATCAGAGCCTCAGGCTGTGGGCTCCCCCACACCCCGAGGCTCTGAGCTGACCGCATGTACGCCGCGGCTGCACCCTGTGCAAAGTCCTCAGAGAGGGTCCTCTGCCTCTCCTTCCTTGCCTCGTCCATGGGGACGGCGGCTCAGGAGTGTAAGGACTCCACGGCCTGCCATTGGTCCCCGAGCCAGTCCTTCCCCTGTCTGGCCTCAATCTCCTTGTCTGGCACACAGACAGCCCATCACTGCCAGACTGGAAAGATTACACACGGTGACCAAGGTCAAAGTGCGCTGGAAAATTAAAAGAATTTTTGTCTTCAAGGCCAAGCTGGGTGGTTTTTCCCTAATGGGTGTGTTGGAGCAGCTCGAGAAGCCTATGGGGTTTTTAGGATCCACGGTGGCTCTGAACTCCTAGACGGAGCTGCTAGGGCCTTGCAGGTCACCCTGCTTCTCCTGCACTTTACAGACATGTCAACCAAGGAGGTCTGGAGGGGGGAAGGACCTGTCCCAAGCCTCGCAGCCCATTGGCAACCGGGCAGTTAGTGAAACCGGGTCTCCTGGGCTCTTTCCAGAATTCCACCTGAAGATGAGGGACCAGAAGGAAAGAAAGTTGGGAGCAAGATCATTGTGGTCCCAGTTTGAGAGGCTTCGGGGCAGGACCCGAATCTAGAAATATCTCGGCTACGAGTCAGTCAGGAGTACTTCTTGAAGGGACCAGAGGCTGATGGCAGAGCTGGTCCCTTGTCCTCACCCAGCACCTCTGAGGTCCCTCCCTGGCTTTCTCTCTGTGCACAACGGGCCCAGGGGCGCTGCCCTAGGTCGTGGGGGTACTCCATGATCTCCTGAGCACATGGGGCCCCCACCCACCTCAATGAGGTAATCCTTGGGGTCACAGGTGCCAAAGGGCCTCTTGAAGAGCAGACACAGGCCTTCTGGTGTCCTCTGCGCCTGCAGCAGCTGGTAATCCTGCTGGGAATCCAGGTGGATCTGTCCCCACTGGTCACTCCAGGCATCCTGCAGAGACAAATTCTGACCCTGAACACCAGGGCCAAGCAGTAGGGCCGGAGCTCAAGGTTGGTTGCTCCCAGTGTGGCTGTGGGTCCGGGGAGTGCTCCTGGGGTCGGGGGGGGTCACTCCCACTTTCTGGGTCTGGCTGGAGATGGCAGAATCAAGCTCTAATCCCACTGGCTTCCTCTGCTCCTTGAAGCAGGGCTCTCAAATGCCAACCAGGATTCACCAGGGCTGGGTAAGGACAGGGACATCTCTCCACACATCTCTGAGACCCCAGGTGAAAGGCAGAGCTGGGATGGGGACTTGGGCCCTGGACACCCCAGCGTACCAGGACAGTGTGCCCCGAGAAGTCATCCCGAGCACGTTCCCAGACCTCTGGGCGACCAGAAGGTGCCATGATGAGGAATGGGTACCTTGGACAAATACCGCTCCCCTTGGTCTGCAGAGGGAGGGGTCGTGACAGCACCTGGAGCCATAGAAAGGGGACACATGGAGACTGGGCCAGATGGGGGAAGCAAGGGAGAAACCAGCTGGGGGGTTTAAGGTGGCTCTCTCTCCCCGGTGCCCACCCAGACCTCGAGGACCCCTGAGAGTGAGCTCCACCTTAAACACTTAAACGGCGCCCCAGGCCTCTTGCTCCCTTCGCCTAGCCCTAGCTCTGCCTGGAGAGAGTAAACTGAGGCCCAGGGAGGAAGTGGGCCTGCTGCATTTTGCCGGGACGTTAGTAGGTGGTGGATCTGGCCAACCCTGGCCTGCCCCTACCACCCTCCCTCCCCTACTCCTGTGCACCTGGCTGTCAGGCCTAACAGTCCAGGGCCCTTCAGGCCAGTGTAGGGAAAGAAGTCACCTGCAGCGGATGCTCAGAAGGAGGGAAGAACCACCCCCATCCCCACACCCCAGGCCCCCGCCACAAGACTCTGTTCCCATTCAGGAGCACCACGAGCCCTTGGCCTTAGGATTCTTTTTAACCCCGTACCCAGGCCTAAAGCATGTTCTCTTCATTTCCTTGAGAAAGAAAGAAACCTGCAAAAGAGTTTGCAAAATTTCCCCTAGAGAAAAGCACCACCGCGAAGCTCCTGCTAAGGAACACTACCCATTTGCAGGACTAATTTTAAACAGAGGCAGAAAGTTAGTTTGATCTTCAGCTGGAAATCTAGAATATATTTGTTGAATATACGGCTCAAGGAGGAAAAAAAGTCTGACATTTGTTTGCACAGGAATTTGTTGTGCAAATTAATCTCGCAGTGTGCGGGAGGGCGAAGTCACCCTGGCTCTCTTGGCAGCCAGGAAAAGCTGCCCCGAGAGGAGCTAGTGCTCCTGATTCAGGGGCCCAGGGACTCCTCTGGGAATGGCTGATGGCTCAGAGCTGGGGCTGTCCCAGGTCTTTCTGGGCTGGGACCCCGCTGAGCCACGGAGCATCCTTGTGTGGGGGAGATAGCGCAGCCAGATCTGGGCCCCCGCCTGGCACCTCCACCCTGTCCTACCTGGGCGGCCCCAAGCATTTGGCTCCAGCTCGCTCGCTCGGCCTCCAGCCGCCCATGCTGAGCTGTGGTGGGGGCTGGGTGGAGCACCGCTGGGCTCCAGCAATATCAGCCGCCGTCAACTCCCCTGAACTCACAACAACCCAAAAATGTGGAGGGGGATCACTGTCCCCATTCCTCAGATAAGGAAACCAAGTCCTGGGGCCAGGAGCTGGCTGCACAAGTCAGGACTCCTAGCTCGGCTCCGACAGGGTCCCCCATTGAAGTGAAGTAAGAGGATCCCTCCTCACAGATGAACAAAGTGCCTCCTGACTTTAAAAAAGAAGTTTAACCCTCCTGTGTATGTTTTTGTGGAGAGAGGTGGCTTCATCCCCATAGAGGTCCTGGCGACCAGGCCCATTTGGGGCAGAAGGCGGGAGGAATGGCTCACGGCAGCTGGCAGCCCCCGCCCACCTGCACCTCCCTTCACCTTGTAGAGCACCCCAAAGCCTCTCCATCTCTGGTTTGGAGGGAAACCTCTCCTTCCCCCACACTTTCCAGGAAGAAGAAGGGTACATTTTGGAGGCAAGGAGACAAGAGCACATCCTGTTTCAGGTCAGCTTGGTAGGTTTGCTCCACACCTGGGCCGGTGGGGGGTGGGGTGTCTGCACCTGCTCACGTCACCCTCGTGTGCGAGCTAGGTCCGTGGACGCTGTGTCCTGGGCAGTGGGTGTGCGCCTGGTGCGGTGCTCAGCCACGTGCGACCCTAGGCCCACGGGCGCGGGGTGCGCAGCCGGGTGCGCTGGGTGGTGTTGGCGCCGAGGGGAGACATGGGGTCCGCCCTCACGAGGTGGGGGCAGCGTAGTACCTTCATTTATGTGATGTGCGTGTCCTTGGGGCGCAGCAGCGCTCCTTGGGTGCTCTGCGTTCTGTTTTGGAGTGTGCGGTCAGAGACCATGGTGGGCATCTATCTCCCATTTTGTCTTCAGATGGGCAGCCCTGAGACGCCCAAGCTTGGGACACGGACTCTGCTATGATCAGAGGGAAGAGGAACGGAGAGGCGGGAGAATTTCCTTTGCTGGGTTAAGGGGAGTGAGTGTAGGATGAAGGTCGGGTGGGGGCTGGGTAGGGACAAGGTCAGGAGCACGGGGCGCGGGGGGGGGGCGGGGAAAAACTTACCCCACAATAGGCGTTGTCCCCGTCGGTCCAGAGCACGACCAGGTCAGCGTTCTCCAGCTCCCCACGGTCCGACATCCCAAACAGGACCCCGGCCTTGAGATCCTGCACCAGGAGCTGGAAGTAGACGGTCTCCTGCGTGTAGCTGATGTTCCAGGAGAGCTCCAGGGACCCCTCGGGGTCCAGGGATATTCGGTAGGGGAAGGGACTCTCAGGGGGTGCCGAGCTCTGCAGCGCGGCCACCAGGATGACCAGGAAGACAGCCACCGCCGTGCCATACATGGAGGCCGCCTCGCGCATGCTGGGACTGGGGACCTGCATGGCTCCGTGAGCTCGGCCGCCCCACTGGGACATTTATGTCCCGGCCCTCCAGGGGGTGGGCCCAGGCTGCACCGCTAATCACATTTGTCTGGTGGGGAATTCAATTGTCCCCGTGACCCTCCCAGCAGCCCGTGCCCTGGGGCAAACCCTTTGCCTCCCTTGCTCTCCTAATTGTCACTAATGACACATGGGCATCATCAGTGGGAATTGAAGCCGACTGGCTGATTCGCTTCCCTCGAATCGTCTCTAAAGAGCTGTTGGGAGTGGGGCCCCTCCTAGCAGCCAAAAGGCCTTCCAGATGCCTCCGGCCGGGCACCGGGCTGACCAGCAGGCAGGCCGTCTGGTCCTGTCCCGACGGGGTTGGCAGGACGGGCCCCACACCACCCCGTCCACGGACGTTCAGACTGAGGCTCCAAGGCCTTATTTCTGAGGTGACCAGGGAGTAAGGAGACTTCGCGGCTGGGGGCCTGGCCCAGTGAGCCATTTCTACGAGGCTGGAGGGTGGACCAATTTCAGACTAAAAATAAAAGACGGTCCCCACATAGTCCCTGTGTTTAGACACTCTCTCCATGGCCTGCTGTTCCCACTCTGGTAGCCTATTTCCTCACACGCTCCAGCTGGTGCCACGGCTGCTCCAACAGGAGTGGGTGCATTGCTAGGGGCTGGGGCCAGAGGGCACGGGGTGTGTGGCTGGGGGACAGACTTTGCAGGAAAGGGTGCAAGTGATGGGCCTGCTTCCCTATCACCAAAGCTCCCAAACTTAGGACGTGCCTCAGCCTAGAGCGTACCCAGCCCGGATGTGAACCCTCCCAGGCCAGTGCCTATAGCACTGTTTCTCCAGCACCTGCCACAGGGCCTTTGCACAGACCCATTGGGGTTCACAGCTCTGGTGCAGCACCCCAAGTCCCTCCCATCCTCCTCTGCAGGGTGGACTGAGCCTACTTGTGCAGCTACCTCCAGGAAGTTCTCCCTGATCGCCCTCTGCTCTGACTTCTAGTCCCTCCCCCCAGGCACCTGACTCCCTGTCTCCCTCCCTCCGTTCCTTCTTCCTCCCCTCTTTGGACAAACCAGACCCCAACCATAGGAACACAGGGATGCCACCAGCTGGCGCCTGACTTTTAGTCCTCAGGTATCTGCAGAGGCCAGCCTGGAGCAGGCCGTGCTGGGCTCAGGTTTTGCCCTGAACCCTGTTCCTTAGGAAGGAATGACTGTCTATGTGAAGATGGAATTTAGGGAACATTCCAGCCCTCTCTGGGCCCTGGAGGTGGTGCTTCCTGCCTCACGGGGACCGGGCTGCCCTGCAAAGCCAAACCAGGCAGAAGAAAGACACACGGAGGCCATGGAGCCCTCCCCTCCACTGCAGGTGCACCCACGGGTCTGGGTAGGCGAGAGATGGACACAGGAAGCCCTGGGGCGCATCACTGTCGAGAAACGGGCACCTAAATGGCTGCTGTCCATGCGCAGGATCATCTGTCCTGTCCCCCGCCCACGGGGGGACAAGCCCAGGCGGCAGAGCAGGGACCAGAGAGATAAGGGTTGGTTGAGTGAATGAGACCTGAGTGTGGGGGGGGTCACAGATGTGCAAAGATGACGGGCCGCCAGACCAGGCCCCGGTGGGGCTGGAGAGGCCACGGACGCCGAGCACGAGGGAGAAGTCGGAACCCAGGGAGGCCCCTGGGCCTGGGGCAACAGGCAAGCCTCCCGGAGGCCGGGGAGGGACGTAGCACCTAGGAGGACAGCATTCTGGTGGTCGGGGGCACCGGGGGGTATCTGGCTACAGGACCAGTCCCAGAGGCCTTGAGGCAAAGCTGCCTTGCACAGAAGACAGGCGGGCCCACCCGAAGGCCCCCCCGAGAGGGGGCAGCCCGCATTCTCCAAACTGCCCTATAAGCAGATGTCTGGCATTTGAGATCAAGACTCGCCCCGGACAGTCCCCACCGCGATCAGGGAGTGGCCACAGCGAGGGGGCGGGGCCGGCTCCTTGGGTGGCACGTGAGTCAGCACAGGCAAAGTGGGGGTGCCCCGGCTGTGGGCGAGCCTCCCAGCGGCCTTGGTACCACCAGCCAGGTGGCTCCAGTTGGAAGACGGCAGAACGAGCAGCGGCTCCCTACTCTGGGGCAGTGAAACCCCAAGGCCTTCACGGTGCTCCTTCCTGGGCGGCAGAGCTCTGGGTCCGAATCCTGATGAGTCCCAGCCGGGCATCCTTGGGGAAGCCCTTCTCCACCCAGATCACCAGAGGACTCGGGCGCCACAATGATTTATCTTCTGGCTGTTTTCAGCCCGGTGGCCTGGGAGCGAAGGCCCAGATTGGGGTCGGGAGCCCCGGGATGCAGGACCTCGGGCAGCCGAGCACACCTCCGTTGCTCTCTGGATACGGGGAGATCAACAGATGCTCCGAGCTGCTCCTCCTAAAGGAGGGAAGGTCTGTGCGGCTCTTAGTAAACAGCAGAGTGCTATGTACACACGTTTATTTTTAACAGGATTCCAAAGGCACTCTCTTTCTCTAGCTGGGAACTGGGCTGCGGCGCTGGCGTTCCTGTTGCGGTTGACAAAGCTGAGGCAGCGATCACAGAAATCATAATTACCGAGGACTAGGAATCAGCAGGAGCTAGAAAGCAGGTCCACGCCCAGCCTGCCACCTGCTTCCTTCCATGTCACCCCCCACCCCCCGCCCCCGCCAGCCTCGGGGCAGGAGCCGTGACTGTCCTCAGACACCAGGACACCGGGCCTCAGAGAGGTTAACAACCGGGCCAGGCCAGGTACCAGGTCAAGGACCCCAAAGTGTCCTTCTAGCAAGGGACAAGGGTAGGGGGAAGATGCTGCACTGGGAGTAGGCCAAGGTCAGGGATATTCCACTGGAGTCAAGAGGAAGGGACACTCAGATGAGAAATGCAACCAGGGGGAAAAGCTGGAGTGGCTCTGGGCCCCACAGGGGGAGGGAGGGAGCCGGGCCAATCGCAGGGCCTCTGCCGCGATGTGCCGCTCCTTGCATTAATGGATTTTTACAAACAGGCAATTCGAGCTGGGATAAGGAAGCAGCGCTCAGCTATCCTCCAGCCCCGGCCCGCATCCGGTGACCCACCTGTCTGTCCCGGGTGCCCCGTGGACACCTCAAGTGCTGAGCCGCACAGCCCCCTCCCGCATGCCCTCTGACCCCTGCTCCCAGGCCCTCCTGGCTCAACACTGGTGTTTAGGTACCAGTTGCCCTGCAGAGGCAGGGTGGGTTGCGGGTGGCACCCAGGGCGTCGCCGGCACCCTGTCAGGAAATAAACACCGCTCGCTGCTCAGGGCCTGGCTCCCCTCCAAGGCACTTCGATGGCTGACCTCATTTGGAACCAGTTTCAGTGTTTTAATAAGCCCTTTGCTTTTTTGCATCTCTCCGACACTGTCATCCTCTGCGTGTAATCCCCCATTGCCTCTGCCACGTGAGGCTGGCTCCGGCTAGCTTCCCGGCGCCCAGATTGTAGCAAGTGGGGGGAACTGAAGCCAGGGGTGGGGGGGTGGCCATAAGCCACATGGGCCAGGCCAGGCCAGGCCACTCCCCAGAGACCACAGGGCGGCTGCAGGCTGGGCCCTTTCGGCTTGGGAAGGAACAATCCAGCATTCTACCTGAGGGGAGAAGCAGACACGGGGCTGTGGAGGGCTGACTGGGGTCTGCCCGCAGATCAGGCCCACCTCCGGGTGACACATCCCTCACACCCCTCCCTGGTCCTGCGCAGCTTGGAGCTGCCACACCCCATGTGACCCTGACATCCACCATCAGCTGCTGCAGAACACCAGGGATTGGGCTGGAGCCACCCAGCCCAGGACCCTCTGGCCTGGCCCCCGCTCCTTAAGCCTCAGCCAAGCAAACACAACTCGGGCCCCAGGGTCGGAGAGGCCTGTCCCCCAGCCCCCTGCCCCCCACACCCACTCGGGGGCAGGCGTGTTTGGAAATCAGATCAGGGACGCTGCAGGGCAGCACCTTGCAGGCTCAGTGCAAACCACATCTGAGGTCCTGCCCCGGGGGGAAGATGATGCAGAACAGCCGCATCTGTGTCCCGGGGTGGGGACACTGGGGACACGGCCGGGGGAGTGCTGTCCCTTGACATTTAGATGACTGTCACCAGCAGGAACGGGTTCTTGCCCCAGTGAAAGTGACAGAGGGGGAGAGGCAGGAACACAGGACTTAACCTCTCTGTACCTGTTTGCTCATCTCACTTTGGGCCGTTGGGGGGGGGTGGTGATGGAGCCGCGCTGACAGGAGGGGCCCAGCTGCTGGGACAGCCTCCCCGCCCGACTCCGTCGCTGCCGGCTCTCTGTTACTATTCAAGTGCACATGTGCCCCAAATAGGTCACACGGCAAGTAAAACCCCCAGAATCCCCTCCTCAAAAAATAACCACTATCGGGCGCCTAGGAAGCTCAGTCAAAGTGTCTGCCTTTGGCTCAGGTTATGATCCCGGAGTCCTGGGATCGAGCCCCGCATCGGGTTCTCTGCTCAGCGGGGAGCCTGCTTCTCCCTCTCCCTCTGCCCGCAGCTCCCCCTTGCCGCTCTCCCTGCTCTCACTCTCACTGTCAAATAAATAAATAAAATCTTTAAAAAAAAATAACCACTATTGGGCGCCTGGGTGGCTCAGTTGGTTAAGTGACTGCCTTCGGCTCAGGTCATGATCCCGGAGTCCCGGGATCGAGCCCCGCATCGGGCTCCCTGCTCGGCAGGGAGTCTGCTTCACCCTCTGACCTTCCCCCTCTCATGTGCTCTCTCTCTCTCATTCTCTCTCTCTCAAATAAATAAATAAAATCTTAAAAAAAAAAAATAACCACTATTAACAGCTCTGTGCATCCTATCTCAGAATCCCTTTTCACTATTTAAATATATTTCTAACTTCCGTTCATTATTTATTATTTAGTTGTTTATCATGTGTATTACATGATATAACATTTACCATCGTAACCATTTTTAAGTGCACAGTGCACGGCATGAAGCACATTCCCACTGTTGTGCAGCTGTCCCCTCCATTGGTCTCCAGAACTTTCCATCTTCCTAAACTGAACCCTGTCCGTCCCCGTGGAACACAGACCCCTCCCCTCCCCCCAGCCCCCGGCCCCCACCCTCTACTCTCCATCTCCATGGATCTGACCCCTCTGGGGTCCTCCGAGTCCTATAGGATTTGCCCTTTTGTGGCTGCCTTATTTCACTCCGCCTCAGGTCCTCGAGGCTCTCCCACACTGTAGCAGGTGTCACAGTGCCCTTCCTTTTGAAGGCTCAGTGACAGTTCGTGGTGCAGACAGACCCTGCTTTGTTGGTCCATCAACCGCTGATGGACACTTGGCTGTCGTGAAGGTGCCGCTCTGGACATCGATGTGCACACACCTGCTCGAGTCCCTGTTTTCAGTTCTTGGAGGCTCCTGGCGGAAACAGGACGGCTGACTCATGTAAGAATCCTGTGCTCTCGTGGATGCATCGGTGCTCCTCACTGGCGTACCAGACACTTGCTCCGGACCTTTCCACCTCCGTGTTGGACGCACATCAACTGTTAACACACCCGGCTGACCTTGTTCCTTTGACTAGCTCTCAAGTGTTCCAGCATAGCGGTGCTCCGATCGATGTGACCAGCTCCCCGTTGGCAAATATTTGGGTTGTTTGTTTTTTAACTAAACTAGCAGGGGTAGTGGTACGCTGAATGCTCATGCATGGCTATCCTTTGTCCTTGGGCCTATGATTTCTCAGTATAAATCCCTGGAAGTTGAACCTTGTTTGGGGGTGGGGGGGTGGGTCCAAAGGCAGCTGAAGTCATTCCCAAGGCTCAAAGGCCTTGATCAAGGAGCTCGTCCAACCACTGACTGCTCTCTGCCACCCACCGAGGACAAAACTGCCTCCCTGGAACAAACAGTTTCTTACAGGTAAGTAGGTTTCAACCTTGTTGATGGGCCAAATTTGCTATTGGACCAGGCAGCCGCCCTCCGGCTGCAATCAAACGCATCACATACATAAACACAAATTCAATAAAGTCCAAGGCTCGCCATCTGCTTTTCAAAGAGGAAGCTGTAGAAATGAGCAGGTCTCCATGCCTGGGGGCCTCTGACATTCACGTGGTAAGAAGGGGACAGCGATCTGCCCACCCTGATCCAATTTTCCCACCGCTGATCGAGTTAGGGAGAGACTCGTCCAGTAACGCTCCGGAGAGGGGGGTGGGGGGGCGGGGAGGCAATTTAAAACGATAAGGACACGGATCTGCTGCACGTAGGAGGTAAGGGGGCGGCGGGAGCTGGAGGGCAGGCAGTGGGGCCGTCTTTCTGGTGGCACTTGGTCAATATCTGGAGCGACAGGTTGTCTTGGAAGGGCTGGCTTTGTGCAGAGTGTCACAGTGTCACGCACGCAAAGTCTGCGTCATCCGTCTCCAGACAACAGGAAGCAGAACTGGGATGTCTGTCACCGTGTGGTCACTGCTAAGGGCTCTGGGTCCATCCCGGGGCCTGTGGAGGAGCACTTCGTGGAGTCCTTGGTGTTAGTCTCCTGGTTGTTCACTGTCCCTGACAACATCTCAGCGCGGAGGCTGGTCTTTTAAAACCGAGACATCAACCGACATCAAGGGGCAGAGGAACTCCAGGGAGGCCTGCGTCTCCGTCCGGGAGCAGATGAGCATCCCTCGCTCAGAAGAAGGCCCCGGAAGTTACCGATAAGTCGTGTGGTTTTAGCATTTTGGTTATTTTCAGTTGTGCAGTCTCAGAATGCCAAGCAGACCCACATTTTAGTCTCAACCTGAAAGTATCTGCAGAAGAGGGACACTGTGTGCTTTGGTGGCTGGCCCACGTGCCAAGACCTGCAGGTGCCTCCCCTGCTTTGGCCAGGGGCCCGCTGGGCATACGGGGCGAACACGCTTTCCACAGGCTGTTTAATAATACTCAGGGCCTTCAGTCACATGAGAAATTAAACATGCCCCCTCCCAAATCCTACCAAGTGTCAGAAAACTGTTTTTAAAAGAAACAAAATGCAAATAGAATTGGTTTGAACAAATGAGTCTTTTTAGGGGATCAGAATTTTGTAGGAATCACAGAAAGATACAAAAAAAAACCCCAAATCAGAGGGAACCACGTCTCACGAGATGCCTAGATGGGGCAGCTGCTGACGCAGCTGGAGGCCCCCCCATCAGGAGCCGGAGAGGTGAGGCACAGGGGTGGGGTGCGGACAACAGTCAGGCGCCCCTTGCCCACCGCCATGGACAGCAGAGAGCCCCCAAGTCCCCAAATTAAAGCAAAGGGTGGTCACCATAGGAGGACAGTGAACAGAAAACCACATACCTCGGTGAAGCAAGGGATCCCCAGTCCAAGGGAACAATTCCCCGCCCACCTCGCCTGAGTGCTCGGACCTCCCCATCTTCCGTCAGAGGCTCAGAGACAGATGCAGGGGGAGACAGATAAACAGGGGATCTAATGCAGAAATAGGCACACTGACCACATGACCAAGCATGTGAGGAAAAGTAACCCCATAAGAGAGAGCCCTCACTTCAGAAACAGAAACCCTGAAGCCCGGGGGAGCGCACTGATTGAGTCAACAGAAGGAGACTTTAAAATACGCATAATTACTACCTTTAGAGAGATAAGAGGGGTTATCGGATCCATGAAGCAAGCATGGGCTTTTATATAAAAGAACTAATTAGAGATCTTGGGATTTAAAATAGAAGGGCTGAAAGCAGAAAGGAGACATCTGAGGAGCAAATCAGCGAGCTGGAAGATCAGGCCAGGTGCCGCACGAGGAGCTCGTCTTAAAGGGCAAAGTCATGGAAAGCAGGAGGCAGAAGTCGGGACCTTAGGGACAGCTCCAGATGCCCCTTGGCCATCTGGTGGACGTTCCCCAAGTGGCACAGTGAGGACAGAGGGGAGAAGGTGGCCACAGAAAGACCCAGAGCCACAGAGAGATGCCCACGTTTGACTCCAAGAACTCGCCAGGTGCAGACAAACGAACCAGGCCCATTCCAGACGAGTGGCCAGTTTCCAGGTCAGCAGGAGCAGAGCGAAGGTTCCCGTGCTCCCGGAGCAAGCTGAACGCAGGCGCCTGGAGCCATGGTGAGGAAAGCAGGGAAGGCACCTGTGAAGGTGTGGGAGCAGGGTCCCCGTCCCTTCTCCTACTGGCAGCACCAGCCGGCAGGAGACGCTGGTCCCTCCTTCCAAGCTCAGAGAGAAGATGCTACTCAAGGCACTATCCCAAGCCCCACATTCTGGTTTGGGAGCAAAAGAAAAAATCAGATGTTCAAGGACTCGGGAATGTTACCACCACCCTTTCTGAAAGCATTAAGTCCAATGACTTGATCTGAGAACATGAAAATCTTAACCCGAGGAAGAGGAAGATGGGACTTGAGAATTGATGAGGACATAAAATCTAATGGAGCTCGGAAGGAAGTCTGGGTGGTTTTGTTGTTATCAGGGGTGGGATCTCTCATCGTCTTTGTGTTAGGACTGGTTTCAAATACAAGAAAAATGCAGAGAATGAGATTATAAAGACTCATGTGCCCACCACTCAGACCTCCTGGGTGACCGTTGTGATATATTTGCTTTGTTTTTACAAAATAAAGACCCATCCCAGGTTCTGTTAAGCTCCCTAACCTCGCCTCAAATCAAAGCCATTTCTCATCACATAGCTAATTGGGTTATGGTAACAGGTACAAAAACATTGATTTAAAAAAAAATGTTTATTTTGTAACTGGCCACCTTGGAAACTCATAATTGTCTTGATAAATCTTCACTGGGTTCGCTTGAATTTACCAAGCGGAATTTTCCGAGTGTCAGGGAGTAGAAGTCACAGTACAGCCTCTCCTGGTTCAATATCTGTGTCTTTTATTTCTGTCCAGCGTTCTGGCCAGGGCTCCTGGCCTGGGGCATGCAGCAGCGTGGGGACGAGGGACGGGCAGCTTAGCTTCTCCCGGGCTTCCCAACGTGCAGGACACCTGCTGCCGATCGGTGTCAATACCCTTCCATAGGTTAGCAAGATTCTCCCTTTTTCTTTTCAATCAGCAAGAGCTGCTGACTTCGATTAGCTGCTTTTCCAGCATCTGTTCAGATTATCCCAAGCTTTCCCTGCCTTTCTAAGAATGCAGAACTGTGCTTCTCAAACTTTGGGGGCCCCAAGATCCCTTTACCCTCCTAAAAATTTCTGAAGACCCTAAAGAGCCTACATGAAGATTATAGGTTTTCAAGTTTTACTGCAGGATAACAAAGGAAAATCTACATAAGCAAAGATAAAACCCCGTCCTCCTGATGGGAGTTGTTGTCATGTTGCAAAGACAATGCTCTACCATATCGATTCTAATAAACACACCTTCCATCTTCGAACATCTCTGAAACTGAGATAGACTTTACAATCAAGGGCATATCACAGCGGAACTGGCCGCATTTTTTTCCCTTCCTAGTAATAAACACAATAATGATGTATCTTAAAAGAGATGATTTTTGATTTCTATACATGCTTTTCATATGATAGCTCATTTATTTTTTACACCAACCCTTGGAGTGGTCTTGGTGTCATTATTACCCCATTTTACAGCTGAAGAAGCTGAAGCTCAGAGAAGTCAAGAAACTTGTCCAAGGGCACACAGCTGGAATTTGAACCAAGGCTTTTGGTCCTAGCATCTCCGCCTCTCTTGCTCTACTTCTCCAGGTGTTGGGTTTCTTCAAGCTGATCCGCAATTCAATCCAGTCTTAATTAGGGCCCCTAAAGGGTTCCCAGTCTCACAAGTTGATTATACAGATCATTCAGAAGAGAAAAGCTCAAGAAACCCGTGAAGCAGAGTAAGAGGATATTGACAAGCTTCCACGTAGCAGCGGCTCCACGGAGCTGTGAGAGTCGCACGTGTCGCGTGCCGGTGAACAGACAGGCACGTGGGTCATAGGGCAGCAGAGGTTCCAGAACCAGACCCCTGCGTAGCTGAATGGATGCAATTTCCACTTCAATAGGGAAGCGGTGACACCGGGTTATTCGTGTGTCAAAACAAAATACAAACAAGACCAGGTAAACCTCTGGCTCATATCCACGAAAATCCTACATGGGTTAAAAATTAAACATCAACTCAAAATGGCACAAACAGTAAGGAAAATACATCTACTTTCACGAGCCTCCCAGCAAGCCTGGCGGATCGCGCCCATGAAAGCTGGCGGCCTCCACTCCATGACTGACCCTAAACCCAGGTGAGGACGGACACCCGCCTCGGAGGAAAGAGTTGTGACCCGTCAAACATCCTGAGTGTATAAAAAGTGTGTGCACATCAGTGTGAGTCACGAGGACTCAGGAATGGGAGAAACGGGCAGATGATCGGAGCAGATGTATGGAAGGTTCTCAACCTCACCAGCAGGCAGGAAGACACTAAGTCAACCAGCGAGAGAGAGTTTTCTGCCGACAAGTAGGAAGAAATAGAACGGATTACTGACACCCCATATTGGTGAGGATGCGGGGAGACAGCCCCTGTCCAGCGTGGCTGGGAGGAGGGCACATCGGCAGGGGCCCTCGGACGAGAATGCTCGAGGAGGCATCAGGAAGCAGCTTTCACGGAGAAGTGGGCGGGGTGAGGAAAGCCACAAGGTGAAAGCAGTGACCAGGTGCTGTCTCCACGCCGAGGCCAGGAGCGGCGAGGCCCCAGAGAAAGGGGCAGAGGAGCTGGTGTGTGGCGTGGACAGACACAACCCCACCTGACATGGGCCTACAGCGAGAGAACCGCAGGTACGAAGACCCCACCTCTCTCCCCGTCCGGGCCATGCCTGCTGGGAAGCTGCAAGGCAGAGGCCCAGCGCCGACCACCCCATGAAAAGCAGCCGCCACCCGCCTCTTACACACAGCCCTCGAGCCTCTTTTAAGAGCCACACGCTGCCACCTGTGGGGGCAGGGGCTCCTCAGCCCCAGGTTTCAGGGGGAGAAAGCACAGTTAGCCCGAGCAGCTCTGGAGAAGGCTCCCAGTGGAGGGAAGGGAAATGTTAATCTCACAAACGTGAGAGTCTCGCAAGTCGCCTACGGGGAACATAGGCCATCGGTCTATTTGTCTTGTGGTGGTGTAACTACCCCAAACCTCTCATCAAAACAAAACAGCAAGGGCACCTGGGTGGCTCAGTCGTTAAGCGTCTGCCTTCGGCTCAGGTCATGATCCCAGGGTCCTGGGATCCAGCCCCGTGTCGGGCTCCCTGCTCAGCGGGGAGCCTGCTTCTCCCTCTCCCTCTATCTCTGTCTCTCTCTCAAATAAATAAATAAAATCTTAAACAAACAAATAACACCCAAAACAGAGGGAAATGGCGCAGCGGGAGAGGCCAGGCCGGCATGGGGAAGGGCACTTGCCCTTGTGTGTGATGACAGCTTTCTAACAAGGACAGTGGCCCAGAGTCCCTTCCCCCACCCAGGAGCCACTCTGCACCCTCAGCTGTGGGAAGGGGGGCTGACCCCGTTTCAGGGTGACAAGGGTCAATGACAAGACCAGGGACAGTGGCGGGCACGTGGAGGGCAGGCTTCGCGGCTGGCACTTCCCTCCGTTTCCCACAGTGATTCGCAGAGCAGATCAGTGGCCTAGCAACTGACCTGGGCTGGGAGCAGGGCCGCCACCGGCCCCCGTTTGGAGACACATGCTAATGTGCTTCCAGATGTTCTCCCCAAAGCCTCGTGCGCCAGAGCGTTGCCAAGGGAAAGACAAGAATGCAAAGGCCTCTCGAGAGCCCAGGGGAGAAGGGAAGGCCTGTCAGGCAGGGCTGTGGGGTCCCTGGGGTGGTCAGTGGGAAGTGGCTATGGGCAGGGGCCACGGGTAAATGCTAGCCCCGCTCCAGGCTCCATCAGAGGTAATGAGGTTGTCTTGCCAAGGCTCCCACCCACCCACCGGGGATGGAGGAAACCAGCAGGACTGGGACTCTAAACACCAGCACCCAGGCTCCAGGCCAGAAGAGGACGTGAGATTTGGTGCTCAGCGCAGCCCTTCCTGCCAGGATGGCCGTGTCTGTGCTGGTAGGGCCCCGCCTAGCCTGGCCGAGCCAAGGGTCCCCTCACCCTCATCCTGTGAGGTAAGCAGATCCGTGTAGCTCAGAGACATACCTGGGGAAACTGAGCCTCGGAGGGGCTGAGCGAAGGGCCTGTATTCACCCACCCAGTGAGCAGGGCCAGAATCCGGCCCAGGCCTATCCGCCTCCAAGCCCTGTCTCTCCATTGCCCTGCCCCACGGCAGTGTGGAGCTTGGCTGTATGGCCACCCCCAGATCTGCATCCTCAGGTCCAAGTTCTGGACGAGCCCAGGCTGCGGGCCAAGCCCCGGAGCAGGCCTGGAGGAGGCAGCGGCAGGCCCATTAGAACATCAGTTCTGAGAGGGCAGGGCTGGGCCTGGGGAGGGATGGTGGTCTGGGCCAGCACGGAGAGCTAAGTTTGCCCCCCATCCAGGGGACAACGGGGAGCAGTCTGGTAGCTCAAGGGCCCGGGGCGAATGTAGGGCGGACTCAGAGGGTCGGAAGCTCTGCTGAGGGGTCTTGTGCTGGTCCAAGAGTCCCCAGGGCTGATGGGCTCAGACGGGCTCTGCCCCTTCTTCCTGGGAGGCCCTGGGACGGGGACGGGGGGCTCTGGGCAGGAGTCACCACTGAGTTGCTCATGACCTCTGTAGCCCGGCCGGTCACTTGCACTTCCTCATCGGTCCAATGGGAACAATCACAGTGGCCAGTGGTCTCCAGTGGGGGCGTGAGGAGCAGAAGGAGGCTGTGCTTCTGGCCACCCCTTGTCGGGGCTGCAGAAAACCCAGGACCAGCACAGAGCCTCCGGCGAATGCCTTCCCACCAAGGCTGACGCTGGGAGACAATGGAGAATGGAAAAGACAAAGCTCTGTCCTCACGGCTCTTCCAGCCCAGAGCAGACGGGCAGAGGATGAGGCAGCCCACGGATGAGACATGCCCGAGAATCAGGACCACGAACAACGTGCATGGGTGCTGGATGGAGAGGGACGGTGGGTGGGTGGGTTGGGGGGAGATTGAGGATGAAACTCACCCTCCATGCTTCTTTGGGGGGCTTACGAGAGGGCCGTGTTACTATAGGGAGACCCTAGCTGAGGCTCTTGAGCCACCCCAGGCGACCCAGATGTGGGGGTGGGAGCAGCAAGGCCAGGGCAGGAGGGAGCCTCGGCATCCCACACCTCACCCTGCACCCTTTGACCGTGGAGCACAGGGCTCGTCCTTGTCCTTGGTCTGACGTGCTCATTTTGCTTCCCCACTCCTAACCCCACTGTTCCCCCTTCCTCTCCTCCCACACTCTCCCTCCTCCTGGCCCCCAATCCAAATCTGCCACCGTCAGCCAGGGCGGCAGGGTCTGACAGGACAGCAATGGCCAAGCCCTTGTTTTCGATCTTTGTGCCCCAGAGAAGGTCATGTGCTATAGGGCCCTGGGTGGCGTGACCGCATGTGGCCCCCTTCCTGCGGGAAGGCCCTGCTCTCTCCCGGGGACAGTGACAGGGTCCCACCTCACACGACACCGTATTGGTACGTGTGACGTCTGCCAGTGTCACATCACCTTCACCCTTCCGTTCAAATGAACAGCATTCTGCATCCTCCACAAGCCTGTGCTAGAAGCAGACAGGTTATGGGGAGATCGCTTTAATTTTAGGATCCCACAGTCCAAATAGTCAAGGTCTTATTTTTATCTCCTGTTTTTCAGCAGGATAGACTCAGGGCTACACGGCAGCATAGGACGTGCTCAGTGCAGACTTCGGAGTCAGACGGGCAGGGGGTGGGAGGTGGGGGTGGCCACGGCGTGGCCTAGTGCCGGCCATTCACCTTCTCCGAGGCTCGGGTCCTTTAGTGCCAGACAAGTCCTTGTCTCCCAGGGCTGTCGGGACAGCCACGTGCTGGTAAGCTCACCACAGATGCCAGTTACCTATAGTACCGTCCTGGGTCCGGCTCCACCCAACCCAGGGAACCCTGTCTCCTCAGCCCTTGGAAACCTCGCCCGCTCTGAGCTCCCCGACTCCGGGGCCTCCAGCTCCGTCTCTGCACCCACAGTGTGTGGCACGTGAATGAATGAACGAGTCCATGCACGCACTGCCTGGATTTGCTCAAGCTGTGGAGAGTGGGCTGGCTGGGAAGCGAAGATGAGATCACCAGAGCTCTTGTTAATGCTTCTCTGGAGAAACATTCCCAGAAATGGAGGAGATGGAAGAATCTTCCGTAGCCCCCGCCTCACGCCCCACCCTTGGCAGGACTTGTCACGATGAACTGTGATTCACCCAAGGAGCCCCGAGGGACCTTTGCTTGATCCGCGGCACCTCGCTCAGCGTCACCTCATCCTCATCCATCATCCTCGAAGATTCCTAAAGAATGAGCATATCAAGCTTTGCTGTCACAACGTTGTAAAATGTTGCAGTAATTGAAAACCACCAGTAATTTCTGTTCAAACAGACGAGGCTGTCTTTTCAAACCAGAGCAATGGAAACACCGCGCACGCCACGTGTGCCCGAGCACCCACAGGCACCCCCAGCCCGCCCACTCCCGTCCCTCTGCACGCTCAGTCTCTAACCCTCTCGTTCTTGCTCTCTCCTGCATGCTTCGATGCCTTGTTATTCTCCCAGTCACGTCCAAAAGACACCCAATCCAAAGCCCTTGATCTGGAATGTGAGTGCACTCTGCCTAGCCAAAAATCACAAAATAATGGCAATGTCATGGCATTGCTCATCTCTCAAAAAAAAGAAAAAAAAAAAATCTAGGGGCGCCTGGGCGGCTCAGTCGTTGAGTGTCTGCCTTCAGCTCGCGTCATGATCCCAGGGTCCTGGGATCGAGCCCCGCATCGGGCTCCCTGCTCAGCGGGAAGCCTGCTTCTCCCTCTCCCACTCCCCCTGCTTGTGTTCCCTCTCTCACTGTGTCTCTCTCTGTCAAATAAATAAATAAAATCTTTAAAATATATATATATATATTCTCTAAATGGGTTTGACCTGGATGGATATTTTGGAATTGGGTAGACACAGGTTCAGTGACGTAAGTGGATCCACAGAGCCCATTCGATCAACAGCAAAACCCTTCAGGAGTGCAGACCCGGGGCAAAGAAAACAATTCAAAGACCAAACAAAGGTTAATTTAGTAATTGCCCGAAGGCGCTGGCAATTTCCAGAAGTACATGCTGGTGGAAACAGCAACCACTTGGGTCATTTGGCCCAGTGCCCATTCAGGGAAAGAAGAACTTGGAAGACTCCACATGGGGCCCCCCTTTGGTGGCCTAAGAACCACCAGGCAGCTGAAATGGGGGCCAGGCAGTGGGACGCCCATGCTGAGCTGCCATCAGCCGCCCCTTCTGAAACTTCAGGGACTTCCTGGACCAGAGGGGTCCCCCGGGGGCCAGCTCAGCCAGCTCGTCTGCTATGAGTGGACAGCAAGCTGCTGCTTGGACACGTGTAGTGATGGTGAACTCACTCCCTATTGAGGGTTCCCAGAAAGGGAATTGGAAAGGCTCTGGGTCATTATTCTTCATATCCTGGCCGAATCTTCACTCCTCACGCACTTGGCTCCTCTGCCGTTCAGCCGGATGAGACTCAGGTCAGAAGCAGCAGCTGGCTGCATACCCTTTGCCTCCAAGAATGTAATTCCCTCCGTCCAAATTGATATGTGACTATCTTCGGTGGGCGGCTATGATCAGAAGGTCCAGGCGCCTGCAGTCACCGGCATAATTTATTCCTATGCATCAAGTCAGGGAGTACATATTGAACATATACTTTTATGGAGCCCCAGAGAGAAATGGACATTGGTCATCACAGCCCCTCCCCTACAAGCTATCCACCCTGGCCCCGAAGAAAATGGATGGATATGAAGGTCCTATCTTTAGCGCACAGGGCTGATCTTACAAAAGCCCCATTTGCCCCCAGTGGAAAAGAAACCCTTGTAAACAGCCACACATGTTCGAACGTGTTGGGGCTTTTTCAACCAACTCGGCCATCTGTTGGATCTGAGTGATATCCGTGAACTTCTGTGCTGGGGAAAGATGGGGGTGATGGGGCCATAGTGGCCACCATAAACTGAAGTTGCCATGTAACTGAAAGCATATGGTAGTGGAAGGAACGCTGGGGAGGGGGGGGTAGTACCGAGCCGTGCCTCCCACCCCCAGGACTGTTTTTGGCCAACCTGAAAGAACTATGTGTAGTTCAAATCCTTTTTGCACAAGCACCAGGAGAACTTGCTATTTAAGGAAATCTGACGGCAAATCGTTTCTATAAAGTCGGACCAGTGACTGCTCACTTTCCCCCCATTTGTTTTTTTGGAAATGGGGTTTTTGCTTAAAACCAGACCATGGTTTGGTCACACGAAGAGTTGAGTTTGGTGGTGACCACGGAGCATCGTTCTCCAAATGAAATCCGTTCAGTGCAGCAACCCCCTTGTCACTCATGTGACCAGTGGTAAGCTATTTCATGCCTTGGTTACCATCGGTAAAGTGAGACTAAGAAGGGTATCTACTCTATATGTTGTATTATCAGTCCTGGATTAAGTAAAATGGGCTCCGATTGCATCAGCACAAGCCCCGGGAGCCCACCTCTGCAGAGCACGGGAAAGAAATCAGTGCTTCACAGGGTCAGGAGCTCTGGAGGTCTGCAGCCACCCAGACCACAGCTGGGGAATTCTGCAGCATGTGAATGAAGAGCAGGCGTGGGAAGAAGTGGAAGGGCATTGGAGCTGGTTGGTAAAAAGGATTTGGCAGTGATGCTCCTTTTAAAATTCTTGGCACACATTTGCCAGGATCTAAGCAGTCCTGAAATTTAAAAAAAAAAAAAAAGTGGCTCACTTGTCATAATGGGAATTTTGATGGAAAATGTCAATTTAAAGGATTTCTAAGCTGACTCCTAGGGCACCGATTGGCTGGCTGGTTTGCATCTCTCGAGCCCTCCCCCTCCTCCTTATATGGAATTTCTATTAATGTTCCCGTATTTTTTCCTAGGTTGGGGAGAACATCAAAAATCTAGAAGGAGGGTGTAAGGAGCACGTGTTTGGGATTTCGTCTAGCCCAGCTCTGCTCTGCAGCTCTTTAGTCTCTGATCTTCGCTGCAAAGTGAGGGCAATACCAGTGTCTATCTCACTGGATTGTTGAGAAGATTTAAATGAGACAGTGCAGGCAACGTGTTTAGCCTTGTGTCTGGGACATACTGAGCACATAATGAGTGATGTTTATCATGAAATAAGTGTCTGGTGGAAGCAGGTACTGTGCACAGTTAATTAGCGAATCAAGCACCGCCACTGATCTCTTAGGAAATGAGGCAGGTGACGTCTAATTATCCCGCTTGGAAGGGACAGAGGTACTCACCGGGGCAGGCACCAGCTCTTTCCATTAGTTAAGAGAAATGAGGTACCTGCCCGGTTTGCTACAAGGAAATTCTCCAGGGTCAAAATGGCTTGAACAGCTTTGGGAAATCGGTCAGTGACCATGCCTAGGGGACCTGACAGGGCGAGGTGGCAGGCTGGATGTGTGTTGGTCTGTAAGAACTCACCCTCTTGGTCCTGTGGTGTGACTCTGAGCAAGTTGCTTACCCTTCTCTCCTCAGCCCGTCTATAAGGTGGGAATGAACTCCAAGCAGATCATCTGATCCCCTCTACATGTCCTCAGTATTCTCGTCTCTAGAATGGGAGTGAAGTAACAAGTTCTTCTTACCAGGATATAGCTTCTTATAAAGAACTTAAGAGATGGGGCACCTGGGTGGCTCAGTCCATTAAGTGTCTGCCTTCGGCTCAGCTCATGATCCCAGGATCCTGGGATCGAGCCCCACATCGAGCTCCTGGCTCAGCGGGCAGCCTGTTTCTCCTTCTCCCTCTGCCTCTCTCCCTGCTCATGCTCTCTCTGTCTCTGTATCTCTGTGTCTCAAATGACTAAATAAGATCTTTAAAAAAAAAAAGGAACTTAAGAGTCAAACAAGCAAACATTCATATTATGCTTTCAATGTGCTAGGCATGTTTCTTAATGCTTTACATACTCTAACTAATGTTTCATTCCAGACCTCCGTCAGCTCGGGGGCCCTGTGGCTTCAGCCTCCTCTTGAGTATCTATCTGCAGGAACAGAGGTCACTCACTGCCTCTTGGAGCACTCCTTTCGGGTGGAGGGACCTTATGTCAGGAAGCAACTAGCCCCATCTGTTCTCCTTCAACGTGCAACCATTGGTCCTAACTCTGTGCTTTGTGGTCCCAAGGAAGAAGTCTGCTCCCTTCCCTATGGATGCCCTCAGAGATCCAAAGGCAGCTAGCAGGCCCCAACCCCCCCGCCAGCCCAAGGCGGGACAAGCACTGCCCTTTCTCTGCCCGGCTGGTGGTTGCTCACCAGAAATGGAAACAAACCATGATACAGGCCAGAGTTTGCTGAGCACTCTTTGTGTGCCAAGCCCCTGGACGTCCCTGCCCTGCATTCTCAGACCAACCTTACAGGCACCTCTGCGACCCATTTCAAAGATGAGAACCAGAAAGAGACTCCCCCGCCCCCAGCTCCGGGGAAGGAACTTGCCCCAAGGTCGCACTCTGGGTAAGCACCAGCAGCTTCAGCCTGACTCCCAATCCCAACGCTGTGGAAACGGGGAGCGCCGGAAAGCAGGAGAAGAGCAACGGGAGCCCCCGCAGGGCGCGGGGCGGGGGCGGGGGTGCCCCCCAAGGCCGGAGGGAGTTCGCGCGGCCTCAGCCCCAGCCCCGAGGCGGACGAGCCGTCAGCACCAGGGACAGCTCCCGAACCGCTCCCCGCAGCCCCCGACGGCGGCGCGCGCGGGGCCGGCGGCGCGCTCCCCGCCAGCTCGGGCGCGCGCCCTCCCGCCAGCGCGCGCCCCGCGCCCGGGACTGGGCTGGAGCCGCGCGTGCCGCTCGGAGGGAGCCAGACTGCGCGTCCCGAGCCGCGGCCGCAGCCGGAGCTAGTAGGGGGCTCCCGCCCCGGCACGCAGTCGCCTCCCGCGGGCCTCCGGGCCTCCCCAGCGCCAGCCTTGCCCGCCCGGCCCCAGCAGGCGCCGCAGCCCGTGGCCTGGGCAGGAGCGGCCGCCGGTAACTGCGCCCTGCCCGGGACGGACGCCGGACTGCCCCGTCACGTGCGCCCAAGTCCTCGGCCGGCCGGGGCAGCGCCGTTCCCATGGTTCAAGGTAAGGGCCGAGCGGGGCTGAGCGGTCGCGGGGCACGGGGGCCGAGGACGCCAAGGACGCAGGCAGGGAAGCCCCGGCTCGGTGTCCACCTGGGCTGGAGCACCCACTGCCGCCTGCCCGGCAGCTTGGAGCCGGGTCCCTGCCCCACACAGCAGCCCGGCCACACCACTTGTCCCATCTTGATCTTCCCTGGAAGTGCGCCCCTGGGGAGGAGGCTGTGGACTGCGAACGGGGACCCAGGTGGGCAGCAAGGGCCTGAGGGAGGCGGGCGACCCACTGTGCCAAGGGACACCTGGGCTCTGTCTTGGCCTGGGCATGAAGGAAATCCGGGAGAGAAAGTTTCCGAGGGGAGCCTGGCCTCCATTCTCTCTGGTGCCAGGAGCTAAGACCTTTCATTTACTGAGGCTTGCCTTCTACCGGACACCTGCTGGGCACCTTACCTGCGAGTAATCATTCATTCAGTTCACCCAACACCCATGAGAAAGGGACATTGGTCCTATTTGACAGATGGGGAAACTGAGGCTCAGGGAAGTTTGATCACTTGTCAAAGGTCACACAGCCAGTAAGTGGTAGACCTGACCTCAAACACCCCATTGTCTGTCATTGCCACTGGCCTCACCCTCACCTTTGTCTGAAACCTCAGCTTAAATGGGGGAGAGGAGTACCAGACTGGCATTTGAGTTGTCCTAGCGAGAAATAAAAAGACTCTCCAAACACCAAAGATCCAAGAGAGATTCCCTGTCCACCCTCCTGGTTCAGCCACTTCCTCCCACCCAGTGTCCAGCACTCCCAAAGCCAAGGACCACATGGACACTAATGGTCCTGCCAGGGTGCATCTCATGGCAGCCCCCATGACTCAGTGACAAAAATCTCAAAAGTCAAGTTCGCTGACCCTTCTCGAGGATCAGGGAGTGTCCCAGAGGTCTTAGCCCCCGCATGCCCTGTTTTCACATTCTTCGGGAAGCTGGAGCTCAGGAGAGCCAGAGGAGACCACCTGTCAGCCTTCCCCCAGCATTCCCCTCAGCTCATGCCAGGACAGGCTCTTGGGGGGGGGGGGCGGGGGGGGCGTTTCCAGACGCCATGGGAACTTCCAACCCCAGAAAGTTCCCATCCATCCCCCTCTGCCAGTGGCACAGGATATAGCCTAGGTGACCAGAGTTCTTCTTCCCTAAGCAGGTGGCGCAAGCACTTCCTGGGCCCAGGGGAGGGGTTGACTTTAGTCCTTTGTGCGCTGACTGCAAGCGTCCTCAGGAGCTCGGGTGCTGGAACTTGTGACAAATTCATCTTGCTCCTGAGGCTGGGGCTCAGGCAATGTGGGGTTTTGTTCAATTTTTCATTTGGCAGTGGCCATTGGGCACCTGCATGACAGGGTGAAAAAAACAGGGTGATCCTTGTACCCTGGTTCCTCCTGACTTCTGATTTCCCTGCCACCTGAGTGTCCAGCGGGGCCCACTGGTCTGGATTCACTTGAAAGTCTGGGAATTGGCCTCCTGAACGGTTTGGGAGTCTGGGAAGGACCCGCAGGCTCTCCCAGCCTCGGTGCCCAAGGGGTATGTGGGGATGGGTGCATGGGGAGCTCTGGGGAGCATCGGCTGGTCTTTCTGGAGCTCACTGGCCCTCTCTGCTGAGAGCCTGGCCTAAGAAGTGTCACAGCTTCTCAGCCTGGCCTCTGCAGGGGAGAGGGGAGGGCGTCCACCACAGAGCCTCTCCCAGCCTCCGAGGCTTCGAGCTCCCAGACATGCATTGCTTACACCAGCACAATCATCAAACATGAGTAAGGACACTCGGGGTGGGGGGGAAGGGTGGGCACAGCTGGAGGAGCCAAGACTGATCTGCCCAGTTCTGTCCACCTTTCTAGGTGACCTTGGACAAGTCACTCTCCCTCTCTAGACCTCAGTCTCTCAACTGTGAAATGATGGAGTGGCTCACGTTATGCCCCCGATGGGCCATTACCACTCTGTTCACCTAAGCCTCAAACTGAGTGGGTAAGCCTGGGAGGAGCTGCAGTGTTGAGGGAGGACAGAGGGGTTCTGAAATCTCCGGGCAAACCTGAGCCCAAGGCCCCCACTCAAATGATCACCCCAGGCTTGCATGTTTGGGGGCCGGCTCTAAATCGCTGACTGCTGGTGCTGGGTGAGCCAAATGGCCCGGCCGGCCTGGAGGCTACACAGCAGGGCCCCACTCCTGCAGGGAGGCCCCTGGGTCTGCTCTACAGAGTGGAGGCAGGGAGATCCAGTGAGGAATAATTACAGTGCTCAGGAGGGGTGAGGGAGCAGGCGGCGCTGCGGGAGAGTTATTACGTCTCTGTAAATTGCTTCTGACTCCGGGCAGGAGGCAAGGCACAGGGGCAACAGGGCCCCTGTCCTGTCCCCCCGGGAGCTCCCGGCCCCACCACTGTCTCCAAAGTAGCGAGCCTGTGTCTGTCCATCAGTAAGAGGCAGGTTGTGGATTCTGGGCTACCTCGGGCAAATCACTCAGCCTCCTCGTGCGCAGAACTGAGGGTGCTTCTGGCTTCCCCGCCAGCACACGGTGGCCACTGAGAAACTGGGCCTGCCCGAGGCGCTGGATGCCCCGAGTCTCTTCCCACGGTCTGCTCCACGGAGGCCAGGGCGACTGGGGGCTTCTCAGCCTTGCTTTGCTCTCCTCCTGGCCCTGGTTTTCCTTGCAGTGTCTCGATCCCTTTGGATTTGCTCCAAAGGGGATTTGACAAGTCCAGCCTCTTCAGCGTTTGCCAGCCCCTCTCCTTCCACCGCTGAGCGGAAAGGCTCCTGGGCGCGGGTGGGCTGGTTTCTCTTTTCAAAGCTCTTTGTTCCCTTGGGAGTGAGGTCCCCTCCCTAAACAGGCTCAAGCTGGGGAGCCCTCCCCCTGAGCTTGGCCCAGCCCCTTGCCCCGGCTGGGGGCTGTCTAAGGATGGTAGGGGCTGCAGGAGGAATTCTAGGGGCACTGACCACCTTGTCCCAGGGGGAGGGTGGGCTGCAGCAAGAGCCCCAAACTCACACTGAGGTTGGTTTCCGAGTCTGGTGTTGCTGCTTCCTGGCTGTGGGACGTGCTGGGCTGTGAAATGGGGACTGTGACCCCTACTTCCTTGGGGGCCTTGCAGGATGAAACAAACGATCCTGGTGAGAGTCCTGGGGCCTCTGGAGTGGGGGAGCAAGGCGGGAGGTTAGATCAGGCAAGGCTTGTAAGCCCTGCTCCGGGGGTGGGTTTCTCCAGGGGTCCACAGAAACGATAGGTATCGTGAGCCTGGGAGGGACATGGCCAGATCCGGCCTCTAGAGAATGTTCTTGGGCTGCAACGTGAAAGATTGCTTGGAGAGAGTGAGGCTGGAGGCAGGAAGGCTCTGGAGGAGGTCACTGCCTCCAGTCAGAAGGGAAACCACGGAGGCCTGGACCAGGAGAGTAAGAAGTGGGCAGCAACCATCCAACCAAGGCGGGGGCACCGGGACACGCGTTGGGTGGTGGGAGGGGCCTGGGATGGAGCAAATAGCGGTCCTAGGGCACTCCTCTGCATGGGGCCGGGCCAGAGACCGGGGCGTGGCCGGACATGCAGGATGGGCCAGCGCACGCGGTGAGGACACAGCCCCAGGGGCCCCCAGGGGGACTTTCTGTTCCAGCAACATCGGCACAGTGTCAGAAGTGCCCATCACCGCCTGTGCTCAATGGTACTGCCTGTCCGCTGCGCGTGGTCCCCGCCCACCTTGGGCGCTTTTCATGGGAACGGGCCCTGGCCGCGCCTGGCCAGTCACTATACCCCTGTGCTCAGCTTTCCCAGGTGGCAGAGGTGGGAGGAGGCTGGGCCAGTCGCGAGGCCCACGTGGAGGCCGGCCAGGCTCCCGGGGCTGCAGCCTCATCTGCCACATTCCCCCGCCACGAGGACAGGTTGGTAGAGTGGTCAAGTGGATGAGAGCATTGGCCAATGGGGCTGACCAGAGCCATGTTTCTGCCCAAGCTGTGTGTCCCTGGTGAAGTGACTTAGCCTCTCTGGGCCTTGGGTTCTTTGGTGATAATATTAACATCTACCTCATAGGATGCGCCGGATTACGACTCAGCTGGCTGACTGGGGAGGGCAGTCCAGGCATGCTGCGTGCTAGCAGAAGCCTCTCTTCCAGGCCTGGTCCACCCCCAGGGCAGCCCCCATGGGTGCTTGTTTCCTGGCTCAGCCGCAGAGTGGCCTCAGGGCTGACCAGCCTCGGGGCCACCCTGGCTCCCTGGCTACCGCCTGAGTCTGGGTTCTTCCCGACCAGATCCACAGTTTCTGCAAAGCAACAGCAATGGCAGAGGTGGCCCTTTGGGGCACTCCCAGGCTGGCCCCGGCCAGTGGGGCCCTCTGCTGGCCTGGGTCCTTGGAGAACAGTCCTCCCTCTTATTATTGTTGTTGTTTGTCGTCATTTGCTGTACTTCGTTGCGCATCCCATAGGAGCTTACACTTGGAGCCGCGCTACCCGGTGTGTCTGCAAAGCAGCATCGCCGTCCCCGGGAACTTGCTGGGAGCGCAGATTCTCAGACCCCCTCCAGACCTTCTGCTTTAACAGGCTCCCCGGGTAATTCCTGTGCTTAGTGAAGTTTGAGACACACTGTTCTAGAAAACATGCTGTTCACCAAAACGGAAAACCAACTCCACCTGCAGAAAGCTACGGCAGGTAACTGTCTCCTCCAAGCCACTTACGTTTTCAGCTGATCTGTATTACATTTTAATGCACTAAAGGGATTTTTAAATAAAATACATTGATGCTGGCTCTAAAAGAAAAATCAAATCCTCCATTTGTTTGTTTTTCACGAAGTAAAAGCCGCGGGCGTCCCCCCTGTGACCCACCCCCCCCAGCGCTCGGCACCTGCTAGTCGTTTGCATGCCGGCCACCCGGGCATCTTCTGGGGGCTTATCTGCGTGTGTTCCTGCCTTGCCCTTTTAGCAGCAGATCTGGATCCTCTCCCTGAGTCAGCACCCATCTTCTCATTCGTTCACCTGGCCCCACATTACTAAGCCGGGGTGTAAGTCATCCTGGGTTTTTGTTTGTGCTGGATAGTGTTATTGATTTGTTCACTGGTGTGATCCCAACAGGAAAGGATCTCGTGGCAGAAGGGGCCTGAGGGGGGCACCCACTTGTGAATAGAATGAGACAGCAGGGCACAGGGCAGCTCTCGATGGATTGTAACATGGGTGTGCGGCAGCAGGCATCCCAGATTCAGAGGAAGATACCCCATGGGCCAGACAGAGCAGTCAGGGAGGGCTTCCTGGAGGCGGAATTTGAACTAAGCCCTCAAGGAGGAGTATGGAGTGGGGAGGAGCAGGCGTGCTGGGGAGATGGGGTATTTCTGCCATCACTGGGATGCAGGACACCTGTCTGTTGACTTGGGCTGATAATCAGTGACTCACGGAAGACACCCTGACTTTCTCCAGCAATCCACTCCCCGTGAGGGTGGGGAGAACCGGTTGGCCACTTCCTGGTGGTCTCATCGGCTTTGAGCCTCAAATCTGTTGTGATTGAAGTTGGCTTTCCCGTGCATCACCCCCTTTCATCCTCTGGTCTCTCTGCCCGGCCTCGAAAGGGCTCCCCACCATCCCGGTGCTGATGGGGCTTTGCTACAGACAAGTGAGGGACCCGCAGCAGAGCCCCCACCCCTGCCCCATGGCCCTGCCTCAACTCCAGAGCGCCAGCCGGCTTTGGCTTTGTGCTTCCTGCCCGTGCGTCCCCCTAGCGTTGGCTCGGGTTATTTTGCCAGACTGCTGGGAGCAGGAACAGGGGCTGCTCAGAGCACAGGAGTGTGTGTCCCAGGGTGTAGGAGGAGGCTGGGAAGCATCATTAGTGTGTCCCTGACACTTGGGGGGGCGCTTGCCTCGCAGTGTCTGAATGTCACATTTACTCCCTGTTTTCCCAATTCTCCCATTTGCTGTTGGCAAATGCACTTACTCATTACCTTCGGGAACCTTCCTAAAGCAAAGATGCTCATTTTTCAGATTCCAAGGCAAGCACCGAGTCCAGACGCCCTTTCTCTGCAGGGCATCCCCCCCCCCTCACTGCTCCCAGAGCCCAGCAGACCCCGCTGGCTTAGGGAAGGACCCACAGTTAGGGCCAGGACCCGCGTGTCTGTTGCTATCAGGGTCTCCCCTGGAAACATTGCAAAACCAGCAATGTCTTTGAGAGGGCTAACTCTAGGATATGATGATCCAATTTTGGTTCGAAGGGGGACAGTGAAAAAGTCTAATGTTTCGCAGAAAAACAGCAACTTCTTTGTAACATCGTCAAATTGTGAGCTTCTGGTATTTACCTGTGTTTAGAGTTTGTTTGGTTAAAACATTCATCATACAGAAGGCTCCTGGCTCAGTGCGAACCCATTTACAAAATTAAAAATATAGTCAACTTTAATTTTACCTTCACGGAACTTCCCACATGAGAGTTTCCTCTAATTACCGAACAGATTTCTATTTCAAAAAGAAAATTTTTGGTTTACGACGCAGCGTCTTACATAATCACTTTTGTGGTAGATTTTGATTACCACTGGCTGTCTTGTTTTTCCCTGCACACCCTCTTCTCTCTGGAATTACCCCACCGTTGAACACGAGACCCGGGGGCAAGAGGGAGGCCTGGGAGCAGGTGGGTAGGGTTCCGGCATGGCTGCAGAACCTGTGGGATGCTCGAAAAAGGCACAAGGGTTAGGACTCCACAGCTCAGCCCAACCCCCATCGCAGGCTCCTCCCAGCTGGTGAGCTGAGATGCACTGTTGAGTCACTCTGCACCCTGGTTTCCTGGTCTGTAGAAACAGGATGGTTGTATCCCTCTTGCAGGGTGGTGGTGAGGATTCTTCGTCACCCGGAGCATGACAGAGGGAGCCTGGTGCTAGATTCTGGGGTCTCTGAGCACGGTGGGTGGCAGGTCCTGTTGCATGACATCCGTGGTGGATCTCAGGTTCCCCCTCGGCGTGTGCAGCTGGGGGTCGGTACCCTGCTTCCATCCCATCCCAGCTGAGGGCAGAGCCCAGACCCCCACTGCAGCCCAGAGGGCCCTGCATGCCACAGACCCTGCTAACCCCCCAGCCTCCTCACTGGCCTGTCTGCCCCACTATGCTCCTGCATGTCGGCTCACTTCCCAGTCTGGAACACGCCCAGAACCTTCCTCCCTGGGGGTCCTCCTGCCTACTCCCCTCTCTTCCTGGACGATCTCTCCTGGCTCGTGAGGGTCTCAGCGTCCACGGTGTGCTTCAGGATTGCATCCCTGACCCCACGGCACCTCGCTGGAGGTCAGCCCCATGACACACACCCTCGGACCGCCTGTGACACTGGCTCTGTGCATCTTCCCAACTGGTCTCCCTCTGCACATGGGCCGGGGAGCCTCTGGAGGATGGCACCTGTTGGTGCTGTTCACCCATGAGCCGAGCACCTGGCACGGTGCCTGGCACAGAGATAGGAGGACTTCGTAGATATTTGTTGGACGGCTGGAAGCTTTTGGGCTGTTCTGCGGCCCGACCTCGTCTGCCAGGGGCTGGAGCAGCTTCTGCCTGGCCTCTCCCTGGACCGAGACCCCCCCACACACACATTTAGAGCCACAAATGACATCTCTTTTCCCACCAGAAGCTTCCCTCCGAACACTCAGAACCTCCTTGGGGAGGAAGGGGCTCAGAGTGTTCCAGAAACGGAAGTAAGCCAGTGTGGCAAGAGCACGGCCAGCTGCGAAGCTGTTCGGGGGGTCAGCGGGGTCTACTCGGGGCAGCGCCTGGCGTTTTCCAGCTGCAGGAATGTCATGGTGGGGGCAGGCCTGGGGCTGGCGGGTCTCCCTCGGGCAGGCCTCAGCTCCCGGCCAGGCCCCCGGGGTTAATGCTGCCATTCTTCATTGACAACAACTGCTGGTTCAAAAAAAAAAAAAAAAAAAATCACTTAATCTGCAAGACGCACTCTTTCAACAACACGCCTACACTCACTGAAAAATGGCTGAGCCCAGTTTTCTTACAAAGGGAAGTTGATGTAAAACAAGTCGCTTCAGGCAGGGTCTTTGCTGAAGCCCGGGCCACCAAAGACTGCTCGGGGGGGCAGAGTTGCCCCCAGAAGTTTCTAACGGAGCCACTGAATTAGCTGCAGCGGCAGAGCCTCGTGGAGGGGACCGAGGCGGGTCTGTGGTCCGTGCCCGGGGCCCGCCTGGCGGGCAGTCGAACGCCGGGAACTGCGTCAGATGAACGAAGAAATTGGGGGTGGGGGTGCTGGGCAGAGGGTTGGCAGCTTCCCTTGGAGGCCTCTGCCCCCAGGACAGCGGGTGCGCGGGCAGGTGGGGCCTCCTGGGGGCCCTCGTGGCTTGTACTTGGAGAGGACTTGAGGTGACCCCCAGGGAAGAGCGAAAAGCCTGGAATGTGGCCAGAAGCCAGAGGTGACGCTGCCCTCCTCCCTTCCCTGAGGGTGTGTATCCAAACACTCAGGCTGACCGTCTTGGATGAACTGCGATTTCCAGAAGGAAATCTCCATCAAGGTTCATTGAGCAGGTGATTAAACCAGGTAATGTCCAAATCTAAGGGGAAAAGTGGGGGACTCTTAGATTCCAAGCATCATTATTCAGATGTACTGATTCTCTGAGCCGCGTGGCTCTCAGTTTCTGGGAGTCCATCATTCCACCACCTCGCCTGACCTCTCCTCCCAGGCTCCAGTAGTCCTCTGGCTGTCCGCCGCCCTCTGGCTCCCCACCCCACATGAGACCCTGCCTGGAGCCCCAGCGCAGAAGGGGGGGCCTGCCTTAAATGATCTGCACTGACCTCAGACAAAGGCAGGGATCCAGGGATCTCCCTGGTAGGTGCCAGGTCCCCTGGAGGGCATCTGAACTCCCAGGGCAATGCCCAGACAGGGCTGGTGCAGCCCCCAGCCCGCCCCCAGCTGCTGCTCCGTCCAGCCAGTCCCTCTGGGACCACCAGGTCGCTCGACTCACCTTTGCCTGGGCTCATCTGTTGTTCCACACACACACGCATATGCACACATGCCGTATACACACACACACACACACACACGCATGTATTTATTCAGGGACAGCAGAGAATTGCAATTCAAGACAGGCAAGCGACGGCAAAGCCATAGGTAAGTCCCGAATTGCAATTCCATATATGTATATATATATTCTGAATAGACCTATTTTGCTAGTAAAATAACCGGCTCTCCTATTTTTAAGGTTAGCGGTATACACCCACACGTGCACGCACACAGCCCCGGGATGACAGGTGGTACTGCCTGATTGCAGCAGGGCAAGGCTGGCCCGGCCCCCCATGGGCCCCGGGCTGTCCTGGCTGAGGCAGGGGTGCCAGGGCAGTCAGCGCGCGCGGGGTCGCCTGAGGTGGGGACACAGGAGGAAGCCTGGGAGTTGGACAGGTGCGGCCGCACTCCACCGACCCCCTCCCCTGGGTGACCCCACCTGTGAATAAGGATGAGAACTCCTGTCTTCCTAACTCACGGGGCTGCTCTTGGGGTAGATGCTGAAAATTCATCTTAAACAGCAGGGAGCTGTCCAGACACAGGTGGTGTTCTGAGTAGCTGCCGAATCCGTCCTGGGGAGCGTGGGGAGAGAGCTGACAGTTCCCGCTCGCTCCCTCCCTCGCTCCCTCCTTCCCTCCCTCCAGTCCAGCAGCCAGGTCCAAGTGCCCTGACCTGTTGGGTTAAGGAGAGCCCACCTCTTTCCCTCAGTTCATGCAGCTTACCACGGCGCCCATGGAAACTGCGGTAACCGTGTGAACCGCTAGAACGCATATGTGTGTGTTTGGTTTATTGTTTTCAAAAACCTTATGCAGATTTCTCTTCTGCTTTTACACTCCTGTGAGGATAGGGGAGGTGAATAAAGGCACAGGGTTGTCCTATAGAACATGCCTCGCACCTCCTACGCTCACTCTGCAGGGCCCGGGTCCAGGACGTTGGGGTCCCCCGTGGGGAGAGCCCCTGAAAGGGCCGCTGCTCCCTCCACCTGGGCTTCCCCCAAAACAAGCCAGATTCCCAGTCCCCGATGAACAGAGTCTTTCCCCCAAGACTCCCCAACCTGTGCTCGGGTTGGGCCACTGGAGACCCAGACCCAATGAGAAGATAAGAATCTTCCAGCAATAGATCCAGAGGGCGTGCCCTGGCCTGGAGCCAGACTGTGGCCCTGCCCTCCGGGACTTGGGAGTCAAGAAGAAGAGATGGTACTCATGCTACTCTTTATTTCATCTTAATTTCAGAAAGATCTTTGCTGGACAGAAGATTCTAGGTTGGGGTATTTTCCCTACTTTACACCTGCCCCCCACTGTCTCCTGGTGCCCACCGCTCTCACCGCAAAGTCCGCGCGTGGCTCTCCCACTTTGTTGCCCGTGGGCCTTTGTCTCTTCCTTCGATTTTCACGTCATTGCTGGTTCTAGACAATTTGCTCAGAACGGTTCCTCCGTGCTCCTGGTGTTTCTCGTGTGTGAAGTGTTTCGGATCTAAGTTTCAGCCAGTGTTTCTTCTCACTGGACCTCTGTCCGCGTGGGCCTCCCTGTGGGGGCGCCGGTCCCATGGGCGCTGGGCGCCCCCGCACCTCCCGAAGCCCTGCTCCCTCACTCAGGGTTTGTCTCTGTGCAGGTTCATTTTGGCGGTTTCTCCCCGCGTCTCCAAATCACTTCTTCCACGGCATCTAATCTGACATTAATCCCATCCGGTGTATTTGTCATCGGAACTGGAGCCTTTTTTTCTTTATCTCTAGAAATTTGGTTTGGTTCTTTCTAACGTCGTCTGTGTTTCTACTTGACACGTCCAGTTTCTCCTCCCATGTTCGGACCACGGCGGTGACAGTTGTCGGAACTATTTTAATGTCCTGGCCTCCTAAGCCTATCACCTGTGTCATTTCTGGGTTAGTTCCGAGGGATTGACTTTTCTCCTCGTTATGGATTGTACTGTGGGCTTCCCCGCATGCCAGGTAACTTTCCACTGGATGCCAGACGTGGCAGATTTCACCGTATGCCTCTCTGCCAACTTTGTTCTGGGATGCGGCTGTTATTTGGAAACAGTTTGATTGTTTCAGCTCTAGCTTTTATGCTTCGTTGGGCAGGACCAGAGCAACACTCAGTCTGGCCCTTCTGGGTTATGAACCTCTCCTCTGAGAGCTGGGAGCAGGAACTGGACCTGTGTGAGCATTGAGTAGTGTTCTCTAGAATCCTTTACGGTGGTTCTCTCTCTGACCTCAGGTAGACTTGGTGCACATCCCAAGGTGAGGATGAATGATCTAGAAAGCATTTCGGGAAGGAAAGGGCACCAAACTGCAGCAGGCGGAAAGATGAGCACCAGAGCTCCCTGAAGGCTGTTCAGGAGCAGACAGGCCCTGCTGGACCGCCCACATCCCGCCCTGTGCCCTTTCCTTCTACTGCTCTTATGCACCAGCTCCCGGAGCCCACCTTGCTCTGCCTGCCTCTGGGCCTTTGCACTTGCTGTTTCAAAGGTGGGGGGACCCAGAGCAGAAACCAGGATGCCATAGGAACTTAATGAATATTTGCTGTTGAACTGTTGATAAACTATAAATGCCAAGGACATAATATGGACAGTGAGTGCTGTTAGATCCCAGAAGCTCCTGGACCAGTGAGGGCCACGCGGTGAGGCATGCATCAGGGCCCAGCACCTCCTGGGCCCCCCGGGGAGGGGCGCCCCCAGTGCAGCCCAGGTCCCGGGGGGGGCGCCCCTCACATGGCAGGCAGTACGGGACATCCACAGGTGTCTGCGGTCCCAACCAGAAGGCCTGGCTCCTGGGCCCGCCCCTGGGACCCTCACATATTTGGTCTGGGGCAGGGCTGGGCGATGGGCTGCCCAGGTGGTCCTGATGTGCAGCCTGGGGCCAGCCTGTCGCTCCCCCGGGGGCCTCGTTAAAGCACAGGTTCCCACTGTTCCTGAGCAGGGGGTCTGGGTGGGACCCGGATTCTGGTTTCACCAGCTGGGGATGTTCTGAGTGAAGAAGTCACAGGCCCAGAGCAGCCTCAGGAGCTGATTGTCTGCAGGGCGGCCAGGTTGGTGGCTGAGGAGGGCAGAGGGAGGCCCTGGGGGCAGAGAGGTTGGTTTTCTGTTCTACAGGAGCTGGGCTCTCTGTGATTGGGAGCCAGCCCCCGCCACAACCTGCCCCCCCCACCTTGCCTCCTCCTGGAAGCCTGCCTGATCACTGCACCGACCCTCTGCCCTGAACTGCTCACGAGCACTCACCATCCCTGCGGGGACAGAGGGCCCAGTGCCCCCTGGCCCCTCCCCAGGCCCTGGGAGTGGGACCCAGCTGGCTGCCAGTGACTGACGAGGTACTTGCCCAATCCCGTGAGATGCCAGAGGCAGCCAGCCTTTCTGAGAAAGCCCCCCATGTCCTCTCCCGGCCCCCGGTTCTGCCTCTCGCCGGCTGTGCACCCTTGGGCAGGTGACATCATCTCCATGACCCCCAGTTTTCTCATCTATGAACCCCAAGGATGATGATGAGGCTTGAATGGGGCAATGCGCGCATCCCCCCACAGCACCAGGAGTGCAGGCGTCAGCGCCCTCCAGGAGCGCTCTCGGAGCCGCGGGCCTTCCCCGGGGCACACAGCCAGAGCAAGGACCAGAGCAGATGTGCTCAGGGTCTCCTCAGTCTCCGCCTCCCGAAATTCATCTACGGCCCCAAAGTCTCCCCTCCGCTTTTACCTCCCCCGGCGTTCAGCTCCCAAGGGCACTGCCTTGGCTGGTGACTCACTCCACGGGCGTATATGGAGCTCTCGCGGTTTGCCAGGGCCCATGCATCAGGGTGACGCCTCACTGAGCTCGCAGTCCAGGAGGCAGCTCACGATGCAGAAGATGGGCCAGGCCCACGGAAGAGGGTCATTAGGGTTTCATCAAACTCGAGGTGCCGAGCCGTAGGGATGGGCAAAGGCCTGGAGTCAGATCCTGGCTGTGCTTCCTCCTTGTGTCCAGACCCGGACGCACCGTGCTCTCTGTGCCTGCGTCCCTGTCTTCACATGGGGACGCTCAGGGGGCCTGGGCGGAGAGTGTCCATGAGGGTTAAGTGACATATCAAGAGTAGAGCCTTCAGCTCAGTGCTGGGACGTGGTGTGTGTTTAATGAACGGAAGCTCCGACCGCGCTCCGTCCTGTGCACCTCCAACCTCTGACCTGGGCCCAGGAGCAGCACTCAGTTCTCGGAAGAGGAAGCTGAAAACAGAAAAAGAAATTTAAGGCAAGCAGCAGAAAGGGTTTTGCAAACCCAGCTTCTACCCATTGTTGCTCTTAAGGGAGAGAAAAAGGCAGCCCGACTGCAGCTGAGCTGGTGCTCACCCTCCCGGCCTACCCAGGAGACTCGGGGGGGCAGGCAGGTCCAGGAGGTGAGGGCCACAGTGGCGAGACACCACCCCTTCCTCCCCAAGCTCAGGGCCTGTTCAGTGGGGGCTCGCCAACTGGACCCAACCCCATTCCAATCCCCCCTATTTCGGAGCCCTCACTGTGTCCTTGTGCTGTGCTGACCCCTAGTGACAGAAGGGCATCGGAAACGTGGCAAACCGGGCTCTTGCCTTCATGGGGCTTGTAGTCGGACGGGGCAAGGAGGAGAATGCACCCCTGTCCCGTCCCTCCCACTTTTAGGCAAGCCTTGGGGGGCGGCCAGGAGGGGGGAAAAGACCAGACACCAGCTTTGGGGTGGCACACCAAAGTTCAACCCTGCTCCCCCACCCCAAACCACATGACCCCCTGTGCACTTCTCTGGCTCTGTTTCCTTGTCTGTGAAATGGGGTGATGATAAATCTGCTCAGACTGTCCAGGGATTAAAGATGTTGGTGAAGGGTCTCATGCCCCGCCAGGCACAAAGGGCGCTCAGGACAGGATAATGTGCTTCTTACTAATGTGAGGTACTGGGGAGCCCCCCGGGGTGTGTGAGGGAGGCAGTGACTTGTCCAGACAGGTTGAGGAACCCCAGCAGGGCAACATGGGCAGGAGGGTTGGGGGGGAACCCCCGGGCAGCCTGTCTGCTGTGTTGGAGGCACTTGGGCATGAACTGTGAGCGTCTACAGACACACATACGTCCTTCAGACCACGGGAGGTCAGACAGGAGAGGTCTGGGGGCGGCTGGGGCCCCAGGGCCAGACACGGCTGAGCTCAACGTCAGACAATGGGCGCCTTGCCTCCTCTTCCCACCCCCTCACCCCCACCCCCACCTCGGGGCCCAAGGATCGGGTTCAGGGTCGCTGGCCAGTGCCCAGCCCTGGTTCTGCGGCACACGTCCAGGGTGACTCTGGGCAGGACTCCTTCTCTGGGGGCCCCGGCCACCTGTCTGACAGAGAGTGGACAGCAGCACACGCCACCAAGCCCGGTCCCCACAGAGCCGGGGGAGCCAGCCTTACCTGGCCACACACCTCCCTGCACACCGAGTGTCCGCTCCTCTGGACAAGCAGGACAATGTGCTGAGGCGGGGCCTCTGGGACCGACTGCAACAGTGACAGCTCAGACTTGAATTAATTTTGGAGCGGGCTCTGAGGGCAAGGAACAGCGTGGTAGCCTGCCTCATAAAGGGCCCCACAGGCCGGCCCTTCCATGGGCATGACTGGGTGCTGCCCGCTGCCCCCAGAGGACCAGGAGGACCTGGGTGGCTTTGGCGGGGCTCTGTGACAGAGGCCAGGAGGGCCTTCCCGAAGGTTCCTGAGGAAGGGGACAGCGACCGCCTGGGGACGGTGCCAGAGGGGGCAGGAAGGCCACCCAGTTGGGGGTGCCCTATTTCCCAGGCAGCGGGGAGGCTGAGCTCCCTGGCCAGTCCCGGTGGGGCCGGCAGAGCAGCTCCCTTCAGTTTCCCGGCCGTGGCCCAGGCGCCCCAGCCACCCAGGGCCTGGGGTCTGCGCTGAGTCCTCTCCGCACAGTGCATGGCTTCCCCTTTGCCGCCTCAGCCACATCCACAGTAGGCCCAGAAGGGACACAAAGACCAGAGGTCCCTGCTTGCTCGGTGGGTTGCTTCATTTTTCCAGCCTCGGTTTACCCCTGGACTGTGTGGGTGGGGTCATCTTGCAAAGAGATGCATCTGCTCCTTGCTTCCCACGTGGCCTGGGGAGAGCGGGTAGGGGGGCCACCCAGGGGGGAGTCAAGGGGAAAAAGAAGCTGGATGAACCATCCTGCTAGCCGCACGGCCGTTCTTATTAAGGCTCCTGGCTCTGCCCGGGTCCATCCTGGAAGTTCCTGTTGATTCTTCGAGAGCTCCCAGTCCCCCACACTCACTCATCACAGTTCCTCTGAGCATTGAACACCTACTGTGCTCACTGGGCTGGGTAGCAGGAACAGAGCCGGGAACCCCAGGCAAGGCCCTGCTCCCCCAGTGCTGACCCCAGCGGGGGGCTCTTCAGCGGGGGTCTGGGGAGAACTTCTGGAAGTCTGTGAACCCCAGAAATGGCCAGCGCCTTGTGCTCTTCCTGGCAGTCCCTGAAGGAGCCCATAGCATGCAGCAGGCCAGCCCAGGGCATCCTCGGCTTCCTGAACACCACCTCCCAGCTGCGCCTGGCAGCACCAGCCCCCCTTCCCCCCGCCCCGGGCATTCTCTGCCCTCCACCTGGTGGTGGGCACAGGCCTGGCTCGCTGGGCCCCGCACCAGGTGGGCCTGCAGTTCGGGGAGCTTGGAGAGGACATCTCCAGGGACTGCTGGGAACCGCCCCTCCAGGCCCTGCGCCGCCAGCCTGGCCCAGCCCAGCCCAGCCAGGCTCTGGAGAATATCCTGAGACCAGCCACAGGGCTGCTGAGCACTTCCCTGTCTATTTATTACCAAACCCAGGAATCTGGGAGCCCGTGGAGCGTGAAATTAGGAACAAATGTGGAGGAGGTCTAGACAGGAACTCCGCGGCCACTCTCACTCGCGGACCACAGGGCCCCTGGGCTTCCAGGTAGCAGGAGCGCTTTTGTAACCAGACAGATGTGTTTGTGGAGGAAAAGGCGGGCTGGCTCTCCATAAGCCCTTGACGAGACAGCAGGTTGGGGAAAGGCCTGCAGGGGGGAGGCAGGACCCTCCGCCAGGCTCCCCTAGCCTCGGTTTCCCCATCTGGAAGCCAGTGGTGCCATCATCGCTTGGTTGGAAGGGCTGCTTGTTACACAAGCAGATTCCAAGGCCCCCTTGTAGACCCAGAGAGGCCTGGGCATCCGCGTGTGTGTCCCAGGCTCCCCCACGTTCTGGTGCCTGGCGGGTTTGGAAGTCGCTGGTCGAGAAGAGCCAGAGGCCCGGCTGGGGCGCAAGGATGCCGGGCTCGGCTTCTCCTTGGCTCCTCAAGGAGCACCAGGCCTCTCAGGTGAACACGGCGGACAGAAGCCTTCATGAGGCGTTGCTGTGTGCCCTGCGCCTTGCAAGGCCTGGGGCTGGGGTGGGGGGGATCGCGCAAGAGGAACAGAGGAAAACAGGAGTCTGAAACTCGGTGCGGGACGTGTGGTCCAGATGGCAGCCGTGCGGGGGTCTTCTGCCAGAGGAAGGTGGTTATGGGGAGGGGGCTCCGTGGGGGGGGAGGCAGGTGGAGGCTGGTGTCTGGCTCTGCTGCCAGGTGTTTCCTGCTCCCCGCCCCCGACACCACCCCGTTTGGTCTTCCTGCTCGGAGACAACCCGAGCTCATAAAGCAGTGGGCCTGCCCGCCTGCCTGTCGGGGAGACTGGCTACCCGGCCCCCTCCCCACAGACCCTAGGGGTGGGGGTGGGGATGCACAGACGGGCCCCATCTCACAGCCTGTCCCTGTAAAAACCGAGGGTGGGGACAGGGAAGCAAAGCCGTTTATAAAGCTTTAAAACCATTTATGGTCCCAGGGGGCAGATTAACAATTCAGCACGATCCCTGCCAAACTGTCTTGGCTGGCAGGGCAGTGAAGACTTTAGGGAGAGCCCAGGAGGAACCTCCACCAGGCTGTCACTGCATCTGCCAGCACCTCTCTGCCTCCCAACCTTTGCTTTGCTGTCCCTCCTCCCATGGCCATCCCCTTCCTCCGCCAGCCCAGCCAGTCCCTCCTTCCAGGGAGCATCCTGGGGTCCCCCCAGGGCAGGCCACCTGTCTCCAGCCCTGCCCCCCAAAGCCCTCCGTTGGTCTCTTGGGCACTCAGCATAGCCATGCTCGGGACACAAGTGTCCAGGGGCCAATGGGCCAGCCCAGTTTCCTCCAGGCTCCCAGGGAAGCATGCACCCAGCGTGTCCGCAGCTCTCTGCTTGGCCCGCCCTGGGGGATGCCATCTTGATTTATGGCCTGGACCTGTGGCTGGCGCTGTTTTACCTCTGTGATCCTCAAACTCTTTCTTGCATCTCTATCAGCCCAGCCCTTGGTAGGCTGGGCTGGTTAAAGATACAAACCTAGATGTTTCACGTCCGGAGCTGCCGGAATGGGTGTCTAAACCCTGCCATACCCATATAACAGAATAAGGAAACTGAGGCCCAGGGAGAGGCCTCTGACCCAGGGTGACCAGCAAGTGTATGGCAGGACTTTCCTCACCTGCCCCCCATCTTGGGCAGGACGAGGGTCCCTCAGGCTCATCACCATGGTGTCCGGCCGGGCAGTCCCCAGGCACGGGAAGGAGGTCTGAAAGGCGACGGTCCAGCAAGGATGGCAGGTGTGAGAGTCGGAGAAGCAGGCGTCTGGCTGCTCTTCCCCCGCGAACTCACTGTGTGAGGTCATGGACGAGCCACACCCACTGCTCACGCTGGCCTCAGCCTCTCTGTCCATCCCAGCACTGGCATTTCTAGGATGGAGAAGTTCAAGAAGGCTTCCTGGAGGAAAATGCAGCATGCTCTGGGCCCTGATGGTAGTGTAGGCCCTGGGAGGGCAGAGGGCAGGGATCCTGGGGGTGGGCAGGGCCAGGGCAGAGGGCTGGCAGGAGGGTGGGGCCGAGGGAGGCCATGTCCCTCGGAGGGTGTTTGGAGTTAACTGTGGACTGATGTCAGGCCGGGGCGCCAGCAGTGCTGCCAGCCGTGTGCGCGTCTGCTGGCCGGGCCTGGCCCCGGGACTGGCGCCCGCCGCGGGCGTTGCTGCCCCTCGGCATGCGTGTATCTGCAGAGCGAGGCTGAGACGCTCCAGCTGGACGCGGCCGGGGTGTCGGAGCCGTGGCTGCTGACAGCCCTGGGCGCCTGGCCTGCGCCGGCACCCTTCCCATCACGCCACCAGGCTGCCGGCCGTTGGAGGGGCCCTGAGAGCCGGGCCGAGCAAGGGGCCTCCTGGATCTCAGATGCGGGAGAGGGGCCCTGTGGCCACCACGGCCACCCTCCAACGTCCTCCCGGGCCTGCCAGAGGCGGTAGAGCCAGGGAGGGACATGTGTATTAACAAGAGCAATCTGAGCACAGGACGCCGGCCGGCCAGTGGGATCCTTGGTGTCCTCGTCACCGCACCCAGGAGAGAACTGAGGCACCGAGCCAGCCCCATGCTTGCAACTAGCCGGAGGGAGAAGCAGGCTGGCTCTAGGGGGTCTGCTGGGTGCTGGGTGCTGGGGTCGCTGAACTGCCCAGCAGAGCTTAATCCCTGCATGACCTCTCTTGACTTCTTGTGAGCTGAGTAAGTTCCCTCACTGACAAAGTGGGAGCATAATTACCTTTTGGGGTATAAAGAGCAGAAACGCAGGCAAGGTGACAGTCACAGAATGAGTCTCTCTGCGGATACGGGGAGGGACACGCACTTCCGCCAGTCAGGACCGCAGCTCGGCTCTCTCTGGGCACCGGCGTCCTTCCACTCTCCGCCCCACCCCCGCCCCAGGACCAGCTCCTCGGGCCGTCGCACACGTGGCTGGAAGCACCTGTGTCTCTGCCTTACGTCAGGTGACCAGCAGGGACTGGTCAGGGCTGGGTCCCAGGCCCATCTCTTAGGAGAGAGGGGAGGACTGGCTCAGCCTGGGGCACATGTCCACCCCGACCCCGGCAAGCGACGGCCAGAGGGCTGGCAGCCGGGATCCACACGCGCTGCTGAGGGCCAGGCTTGGAGAGGAGAGCAGGGGCCGGCCAACGCCCTGAAACCCAGAGGCTGCGGGGCTTTGCATGGTTGGGGGCAACAGGGGCTCAGCTCAGTCCCAAGATGTGATGATATGGCAGGTCTGACCTCCACCCTGACCCCAAAACTACTAGTGCTGGGACCTCTGTCAACGTTGGTTTGCTCATCTTCAAACGTGGGAACCACCACACCTGCGGGGTCTCCCAGGGGGGTCCCGCCTGACAAGCGCTGGGCAGGATGGGCAGGAGGCCGATGCCCTCTGTGCCTGGGAGGCCCTGGATTCCAGGTGGTGGGCCATGGGGCCTCTATGGCTTCAAGCTGCAATGGGGCCTATTTGCCAGAATGGTGTTCCCGGATCAGCCCACCCTGACGGGGCGCTGGGGTTTGGCTGGGTCACCAGAAATGGGCCTGCTCTTCTCTTAACCTGACTCCTCGTCTGCAAAGTCAGGGTCCCAGTGCTGGCTCTGCCCTCCCACGGCACCATGGACCCTAGGGAGGGCTGCCTGGGGTCCATTCCCCTGCCGCCTTATGGCCGCTTCAGGGTAAGGCTGAGGTGGGCTGTGGCATCCTGGGAGCCCCGCAGGAGGGCAGGGAGCAGGGGAGTCGGGCCAGCAGCTGTCGGCTGTGCTTGGTCTCACCTCAGCAAAAAGCGTGAAATGCATCTGGACAGCAGGCCTGGCCCCTGCCCAGCATCCCCCCGCCAGCCGCCTCGCCTGCACACCCAGCTCCCTGGATCTGGCCCCAGGTCGGCCTGCACCCTTGGCAGGGCCAGCAGGCCAGCTGGCCTCAGCCGCCCCGGGGGCCAAGGCGGGTGGGAGCTGCCCGGCAGGGTGCCCAGGAATGTGGGGGTCCCCGGGGCTCCTGCCTTGTCTGTGTGGCCTGCACTGTGTCTTCCTGACTCGGGCCCTGTCTGCACCTCTGTCTGAATTTGGAGCTGTCTGTGAGTCTGCGTCTCGTTGTCTCATCACTTTGGGTCTGTCCAGATCTGCCTTTCTGTCTGTCTGTCTGTCTGTCCAGAGTCTGGGTTCCCACCCCAGCCTTGCCACGGATGCCCAGTGTTGCCTGGAAAGACTCTCCGTGTCGGTACATGGTCGTGCTCCCCGCCATCTGTGGACGGGGTGCTGGCCTTCCTGTGCAGCCCGGCCCCGCCCCAGCTAGCTGCAGAGTCTGCAGGGAAACCCCTACACCTTCCACCTCACCTCACCCTCCTACACTGCTGCCCGAGTGCAGGGGCCCAGCCCCTCCCTCCCCACACACCAACTGCTCAGATCTTGAGTCTCCGAATGAAAATCCCATGTCAATTCTCACACATTCCTGGAAGGGGAAAAATGGGCCCAGATTCCAGCAAGTCTTTGGCAAGGTTTATCAAAAAACTTTAGAAACGTGCACACCATAAAGCTATTTGTTGCACATTCCTGTAATCTTTTAAAGTAGGAAATAATGCAAATGCTCACCCACAGAGCCCGGTTGAGGAAGCTCAGTTTCCCCACACTATGGGGCAGTAGGCTCTGCAGGGGTCCCTGGGGATGTTCAGTGTGACCAGGGCGCATATGGTCCATGCAGTGATAGATGGCCTGGGGAGACGGGGAAGGGGCAGAAAGTATATGCAGAATGCCATTTTGGAGTAAGAGAAGAAAGGAACTATATATTCGCTTATATTTTTAGAAAGAAGCAATGGGAGGTAAACTTAGAACTAAGTAAAATTGTCCCCTCTGGGGCAGAGCATGGGAGAGGTGGGAAGGGAGACCTCTCTGCACCTGGTTTTATGCTTTTGACTTTGGAACCAAATGTTTTCTACCATTTAAAGGCAAAACTAAATCAATTAAAAAAAAAAAGTAAGAACTAACTGGAATAAATGAGTCTGAGTATCGAGTTGGTGGAAAAACCATCCTAAGAATTATTTCAAGTGACTTTGAGACAGTTTTTTTTTTACTATCCACCCCTTAGGGGGTAAGGACAAAAAAGAGGAACAAGTAAGTATCCTGTTCCATTCAGTGGATGTGTTAGTAAAAATATTGGTAATGTTATTTTTAAATTATTATATGTAATAGGGAAAAACAAATAAGGAATAAAGTCAATATAAACTCATGTTTTATTTTTCTTTTCCTAAAAAAAAAAAAAATTATTCCCTGGCTGTGGTGTCTGAAAAAGCATAGAACCAATGAAAACTCAGGAACAGCTAGCACCCCTAGTGCTCAGACTATGTTCTCTACCAACCGCTTCCCACTAAGAGACCCAGGCTGTCACAGAGGAACAGTGGGTCCCAAGGCCAAGATGAGCTGGGACATCTTGTGCCTGAAAGCCAAATATTATCAAGGATTAGTGGGGGGGTCCTATCAAAATGACACAGGAGTGAACGTGGAGAGGCCTCCAAACCCACAGTCCCAATGGGGTCATTTGAACACCAAGAAGTACATTAAATATATAAAAATCAGTGAGATCAAAGTGATACTAGGAAACCACCACACACCTCTTGGGGAGCCGACATATTCTGGAAATTGATAAGGAAGTGAGCATCCGGGCCTTTCCCCTGCAGACTGTATTTTAGGATAACCGTGTAGGTATTAGGGAAAGTTCTTTAGAGAAGAATCAGAGTTGAGAAATGCAGAAGAGATGATGGTGCTTGAAACGTCACTCTCTGCAGCCCCTAATGAAGTAATGGATCTAAGTAACAATCTCCAAAGGCTGCTAAATCGATTAGGTGGAGGGCCAATAAGGAACCTTCCACTGGAGGAACTGGGCTGACAGCAGCTGAACCCCACCGGTTATTCTCGACATGATGACGAGAGGGACAGTCTCAGTCCCTGGAAGCGATGTGATAGGAAGCCAGTTTAGAGGACAAAACAGTGATAGAGGGATCATGTCCAGTGCCACTCAAGGAGACCCAGCCCCCTCTAGTACATGGAAAATTCTGTCAGAGAAATGACCCAGTTTCTTCGATAAACAACCTGGGGCAGGGAGTGGGCGAGGAGAGTGGAGGGAACTGAAATGTTCTAGAGTCAAAAGAGCCAAACGCAACTGGATGCTGATTTGAACAAACCAACTGTAAAAAGACATTTTGGAGCTGATGGAAGGAAGCTGAACACAGACTGGGTATTTTTTTTTTAAGTCTTCATCTGTCAGATTTTGCACTAAACTGATATGCTCTGGGATTTCCTTTCATATCCTCAATTCCACCACCACCACCCACCCCCCCGCCCCGCCGCCCACGCCATGTCCCTGCAAAAGAGGGATGGTAAATGGGAACGGGGAATGCTGGAGCCAGCAACTCCTGGCTTGTGGGAGAGGCTTGCTAGCCATCCAGGAACTTTGCAAGCCAGTTGTCAGACCTTTGTAACTTGAACCAGGCCATAGTGAGAAGGGGCATCAGCGACTGCTCCAAGCAGGGCGCTTTGATTCTGGAACGGGTTTATCGGCGCCCGGGTGGGCGGACAGAACAGCTAACAAGACGGTAGCTAATGACGCACGTTCGTTCTGCTTTTGTTTCTGTGACTTGTGCCGTGATGTAGAGTTTACAAAGGGGCCTGTCCTTTGGCCTAGAAAGCTCACTTCTAAGAATTTTTCGCCAAAGAGGAACTGAAGTAGGCCATGGTTCGGATGACTCCAATCACTTAGCTACAAGAACGCTTACTGAAAAACATCCACTTTGAATATTTTTTTTTTAATGTAAACAACCTAAATATCAAAAAAGGATTGGTTGTCGGTTGTCAGTCGTTGAAAGGTGACAGAGTTCCGGAGAGCGGTTGTACAACAGTGTGGCGTATTTAACACCCCTGAACGGTACACTTCACATGGTTACGATGGCAGACCAGGTTATATGTATTTTACCCCAGCTAAAAATTTTAAAGAAAACAGATCGGTTATGTCATACAATGGAATATGCCTAGAAATCATGTCGTGGAAGGAAATGTAATGATATGGAAAAATAAGGATGATCTTGTTAGGTTACAAAACCATATGTTCAGCATGACTGTGTTTGGGTGAATTTAAAAATGCGTGAGCTCGGGAGAGCCAGGCTGGAAGGGCGCCATTCCCTGAGAGCGTGCTACGCTGAGTGCTGAAGTGCGTGCTCACGGAATCTTCTCGGAGCCCCTGGAGCCAGGCTGGGGCGTGCCGCTAGCATCGGCCCCTCCAGATGTGGAAGCCAGGCCCCGGAGAGGGAGGGGCAGAGCCGGCCTGGGTCTCCTCCTGCCCCTGCCTCCTGCCTGCATGCCGGGGGGTGCTTGGTCTCCCCCTTTCAGCCAGTGTCCTCAACTTTCCAAGCTATAAGGGGTTGCTTTTGCAGTGAGGAAGCAATGATGCAGTGAAGCTGGTGGCGTGTGTTGCAGGCTGTTGATGGAGAAGGGGGCGGATGACAGCCGGGACAGTGGTCATCACCGGGGGCATCTTGGCGACTGTGATTCTCCTCTGCATCATCGCTGTTCTGTGCTACTGTCGGCTCCAGGTAGTCCCGGGGCGCTGGGGGGGTGCGAGGAGGGAGCCCCCCACCCCCGCGCTCGCGAGGGCTGGGGACCAGGAAGAGGGGGAGGGTCAGGTCCTACAGAAGGCGCAAGCAGACAGCCCTGGCCTGGGTCCCAGCTGTGGGCGCTCAGGATGGTGGCCACCTGGCTCCCCTCACCCAGGGCTCCCCAGACTCCCTGCAAGGGGAAGCCACTGAGGCTCAGGGAGGGTAAGGCAAGAGAGCGGGGGTGGGTACCTGGGCCGTGCTACTCGCCCCACCCCGCCCCTGCGCTCTTCCTCCCCTGCCCATCCCGTAGGGCCCCCCACGTCTCCCTGAGGGGAGGGGAAGCCATAAGTGCAAGGCAATGCAGCACAGCCCGGCGCCCATCTTCGGGCTGCTTGACCCTTCTGTGCCTCAGTTTCCCTACCTGCAAAATGGCGATGATCCTCATGCCTGCCTCCCGCTGCGGTGGGGATGAAACCAGCCCGTTCCTCCCTGAGGCGCTCGGCAGGGGGCCTGGCCTGAGCGTGCTCCCATAGTGTGGCCACCGCGCGGGGGGTGTGGGCGGGAGCCGGGGGTCACCAGCCCTCTGCCTGCAGTATTATTGCTGCAAGAAGGACGAGTCGGAGGAGGACGAGGAGGAGCCTGACTTCGCCGTGCACTCGCACCTGCCCCCGCTGCCCTGCGGCCGCAACCTCGTGCTGACCAACGGGCCGGCGGTCTACCCGGCCGCCTCCACCTCCTTCAGCCAGAAGACCCCGCAGGCCCGCGCCCTCTGCCGCAGCTGCTCCCACTACGAGCCACCCGCCTTCTTCCTGCAGGAGCCCGAGGACGAGGGCGTGCGCAACGGCGGGGAGCGCGTGGCCTACCAGAGCATCGGCCAGGAGGACGCGGAGCTGCCGCCCGGGAGCTTTGGGGGGCTGCAGGCGCTCAACCCCAACCGCCTGTCGGCCATGCGGGAGGCCTTCTCCCGGAGCCGCAGCATCAGCACCGACGTCTGAGCGGCCCCGCCCGCCCGACGGGTCCCCAGACCATGGTGGGGTCCCCGGGCCGCGTCGGCCTGGCCCCGGGCCAGGACCAGGGCCCGGCCCAGCCCTCCTCGCCTCCCTGTCACCACGGGGGCCCGTGGGGGAGCTCCGCGGCTCACGGCACGGATAAGGCCCTGTGAGCACATGCGTGGCCGCCAGGGGTAGGGGCTGCGGGGCCTGGGGCTGGAAGGCAGGCAGGCGCAGGCGAGGGGTGGTTCCCGGGTGTCAGGCTGCAGGGCAAGGCAGGGCTCTGGGGGGGGACACCGGGCTCCTGACGGTGAGGCTGCCTTTCAGTGAAGCTGCCGTGGAGCGTGGCCCCCGGCCCGACCCCGGGAACGTGGCCATCCCTGGCTGCGAGACCTGGCCCCGTCCCCTCCCCTCCCTGGGCCTCCGCCTTCCCACCTGTTCAAGGAGGAGGGGTGACTGGTGATGCCCCTGGCCCGGTAGCAAGTGCAGACCAAGTATTCTGTCCTGGAAAGGGCGCCGCTGTCCCCCCCACGCCCCCCTCCCACACGCACCCCTGGCTTCCAGTGCCAGGCTGCTGAGACACTCTGGGCTGGCCTCACTGCAGATGCCCTAGATGAGTTTTAGGGGCGGCCGGGCCCTCGCCATTCACAGCCCCACCTGGGTTTTTGGCGACAGAGGGACGAAGAGGCCACGTGCCGACCACCTGCTTCACGAGTGTCCACACCACGATACGCGCCCCCTTCTGAAGCTCTGGTGCGGTAGGCAGACAGAGCCAGGAACAGGACCAGAAAGACCCACTATCTCCCCGTGAGGCTTGGGACAGGCCCTCCTACCCACTGAGCCTCAGCCTCCGGGAGCCCTTCAAGCTCTGGTCCCCGGGAGAGACACCCCCCGAGCTCTCCCACGCAGCCCCTGTGTCTCAGGAGGATCTGGGAGCAAGGCCCATGATCCTGCTCTCGCTCCATGGAGGGCCTCAACTGAGCCCACTCCCCACCAAGCTCCCAGCAGGGCCAGGGTCTCCCTGGGAGCCCACCCTCCAGCTCCCTCCCTCCGGCTGGGGAAGTGATACCCAATGGCCACCCCATGGAAATGCCCCAAACCCAGGGCCCCGGGCATGGGGAACGCAGCTCCCCCACCCAGCCAGAGGCAACAAGCATTTCCTTCTCTGCAGCAGGGCCCCAGAGCCCCCGGCCCTCTTGGGGCCCACCGTGGAGCCCCCAGAGTAAGGTAGCCCCTGTCTGCCAGGGATACAGACCAAGCTCCTCAGCCAAGCCATCTTCCTAAAAGACAGATCTTTGAGGGTCCCTGAGCCACGGGCAACCTGAGCACCTGCCTCTTGCCGAAAGCCCCAAAGAGTGGAGTCATCTGGATGTGAGAAGAGTCGGGGGAAGACAACTATTTTTAGCTTTCTGGATTATTTCTCCTTCTTCCTTTGTCCTCCTGCCTCAGTTTGGACACGCTGTTGGAATCCATCCCCAACTTTCCTTGCAGCCGATCTCCTCTCCTTTGTGGAACCCCATGAGTTTGTTTTGTGCATTTGCTTGGGGGGTGGGCTGGGGTGGGGGGCGAGCCCCGGGAGGTGACACTTCTGCGGGCGGCTCTGTCCCGGGTTCCTCTTTCCTTCTCTGGTCTCTATTCTCTGTATAGATTCATAGATCCACTTGAAATGAGATAAGCACCCGTCCGTGTGAGCTCACGCAGCTGCACTGTGGGGACCTGTGGGGAGCTGGTGCTCCCTGAGGAAAGCGAAAGCCAATAAAGCTGATCTCCGGCACCACCGCCACGCCGCCGCCTTCGGTCAGCCTGGGACTCCGGGCCAGCCCAGACCCCTCCCCGGCACTGTCTGGGAGGGGGCAGCATCCAGTCCCGTGCCGGGCGGAGTCGGCCTGTCCTCTCCCACCCAGGGGGTCAGGGTATTTCCCGGGATGGTCGTGTCTGTCTGCCAAGGCTGGGAGCCACTGGCCTAAACTCTGAGCTCCTGGAGAGCGGGGTGGCGGTGACGGGCTGAGTCACCTGGGACGGAGGAGTGGTGGATGGTCTCTGGGCCTGTGCTAACATCAACACGGTGGGGAGATAGCGATGCCCGCTGCACGGGGCTCTTAGGAAGCCCATGACGGAGAGCCTGGCACACAGTAAGGGCACAGTGAGTGTTGTTGGAAAGCAGGATGGGGAGGAAGGCCGAGGAGAGGGGGAGGAGGGGGAGGAGGGGGTGACAACAAGGCACAGCAGAGGGGTGCATCAGGGAGACCCAGACCCCTGGATTGCGGTGGCCCACCTCCCCTGGAACCGAGCTGGGGACCTCATGCAAGCCCACGGCCTCAGTGACCTTCAACATCCAACCCCATCGCAGCCCCATGCGGTGAACCCGGCTCTGGCCCCGGTTTGGGGAAGCGGCTGGCGGCACATCCCAGGGAAGCCACCTGCCCTCTTGCCACCTGTTGCCAAAGGAGACAATCCCTGTGGCCTCCTGGGCCCTGTGGCAGTCTCACTTCCGGAGGTGGGTGGACACCCAGGTCCTCCTTCCCGCCACCGAAGCCAGAGCAAGTTGCTTTCAGCGTCTTCCACACCCCCCCACCCTTCCCCTGGAGACTTTGTGCTCGCTGCTTCCTCTTCTCCACGCCCTTCCCACCCCTTCATCCAGGAGAAGGACTCCTGCTGCTGGATCGGCCGAAATATCACCTCCCCCAGGAAGCCCTCCTGTGACCCTTCCCCCGCAAGTCCAGACCAAGTAGTCCTATGAGGCCCAGAAACAGTAATGATGGAGGGTGTTCCCGAGCGCCCAGTGTGGGGCCTGCCCTGCCCTCCCGATTTCCTCCTCCTTCCCTACACACCCCAAGGCGGGGGTTTTTCTCCGGAGGTTCGGAGGTTCAGGGCAGGCAATTCCTTCAGCCCCACCCCCCATGCCATCCCCAGCTTCCACACCAGCGAGTGGGCGTGAGATTGGCTCAGTTCTGAGTACAACGTCAGAGTCCTGATGTGCCCCGCCCCTCACCCCTGCAGGCACCCCACCTCTGTCTGCTTGCCCCCGACTGTCACCTCCTTAGGGAGACTCTGCAGCTCGGCCGAGGCCCCAGCAAATCTTCCTGAACTCGCGAGCTGGACGGCCTGGCTCTCAGAGCCCGACAGCTACCCCAGCCCTCCTGCCAGAGTCCCTGGGAACCCGCGACGCCGCCATAAATACGACCACTTTATTAACATACAGGAGTACTGACTGACGACCATATCCTAGCGTGCCGTGAGAAGCAGTGCCTCTCCCGGGGCCTAAAGTGCAGCGGGTCCCTCCATGCGCGAGAGCTTCGTATAACGAGGCAAGGGGACGCTCGTTGCGAGATACAATTCCTCTGGAAGGAGCACGCCTAAACAGGATCCGGGTCCGAGGTGGCACCTGGATCTCCTGGCCGCCCCGGCCCTCCTCGACCCCACAGCCCCGGAGGGAGAGGGGACGTTCCCAGGCCCCTTGGGTGGGGCTGGGGCCCGGGCTGGGTGCTGGGGCGTGGGAACCGCGAACACGCCGTCCTCGTAGCTCCAAGAACACCTTCTCAGGCAGGGACGGCTCTGTCGGGGGCTCTCCCTCCCCGGGGGAGAGCAGAGGCTCAGTGTCTCGTCTTCACAGCCCGGGCGCCCTCGGGAAGGGTGTCCGTGGAGGGGCCCCAGGAGCTGCGGGGTGGCCCCAGGGGCGGGGCGCTCGGGTCTCCGAGGGGCGGCGGCAGGGCCTAGGAGTGAGGGGGTCTGCAGGAGCGGCAGCACGCCTTGCTGTAGTACCAGTGGCCGCAGAGGTTCACCTTGATGGCCAGGGCGCAGTTGGTGCCTGGCTGGTCCTGGCAGCTGTCATCTGGGGAAGGGACACGGTGGGGGGGCATCAGAGGTGGCCAAGGGGTGAAAACTCAACAGGACAGGACCCCACCCCCACCCCACTGCCTCCTCTCCTCAACTGCAGGAGCTTGGTCCACTCGGGGGTGGTCCGAGGCAGCAGAGCACCTGGGGGCAGGTGGCCCCTACCTGCCCATTTCTAGGTGCAGGGGCAACGGGCCTCCCACCCTACTTGGGGCCCTCGAGCGCTATTCCTCTGCCACCCCTTTCCTGCCGATATCCCCCCAGTGGTTTGATCTGTGCACAAGAATGGTGACGCCCAGAGCCAGGGTTGGGGGCAGTCCTTGACCTCACTTCCCAGGAGGTCCACAGGCCCACAGGCATCCCCACTATGGATCAGGTGTGAAGCAACTCATCACCCGCCCTGGTGCCCCCACAGAGCCTAGCACCCTGCCCCTCTTCCAGGCACTCAAGCCCTCCATCAGCCCTCGCCACCCGCCCACCCGTGCCCAGCACCTGAGCTGTGTATCCCGTTCAGGCTGAGTCATCCTGGATTGCTGGTGTCTGCCCATAGTTGGCCCCATCTTCTGAAGCCAGATGCCCATCTTGGCATGGCTCCTGGGGACCCTGAGCCCCAGTTAGGTCTCACCTGCCGCCCTGCCCACCCTCACCTCCTAGCCAGGTTCAGCCATTCGGGGGCGGGTGGGGGGGAGGAGGGGTGGAGCCTTTGCTCCCCCATAGGACTTGGTGTCCCTAGTCACTAGACCCTCCTGGCCCCTTGGTTGACACCTGCTCATCCCTCAGGCCCTGGCTCTGCCCACGTTTGTCGGCCTCCCCCTTCTCACCTGGGGGCTCTGTGGGGCAGGGCTGCAGGTCACAGGCCTGCCTGCCGACAGGCTTCACCAGGGGGTCGCAGCCCCGGACGATGTCCGTTCCCTGGTAGCATTTCACGTCTCGCATCCGCACGCCCACCCCACAGGTCTTGGTGCACTGATGAGAGAGAGAAAATGACTGAAGTCCCCCACTCCCAACCTGGCAGGACAGGGTTTCCAGCCAAAGAGGGACTCCCACCCCTCCCCCCAGGCTGCTGAGTCTCAGTTGGGGGGGGTGGACAAGAAGCCTGACGCTCATCCCCACCCAGGGCCACTCAGCTTCACCATTTGCACCCTGAAGCAGTGGGCCCCTCCTCTCCCCACTGTCCCTGGGTGGGTCCTTTGGTTTCAGCTCTCCCGGGGCCCGTGAGACAGAACACTCCAGACACACGGGGCCATGGCCGAGGGAGAATGCTGGTTTCCCACTCCAGTAAAACACTGTTTGTCGTGGGCCAATTAAACCCATCTTCCAAAGTCGCCACTCCCACCCGAGGCTCCCCCGTCCAGATGTTCCCCTTGGAAAACCCTGCTGAGCTACCCAGAACACCAGGGACATCTGCTGACCCCAGTTGCCCCGTCATCCTCCTGCCAAGATCTGACAGGCAGTGGCTCTCTCTTGTTCCCCCCGATATGGGTGATCCCACATCACCCAGGCACATCTGGGGCCTGAGCCCTCAATTCCCCAAGGGGGCGAAGGGTGGGAGGCCCCAGCCCTGGACCCAGCCTCCCACTTAACTGATTAAGACTTAGCTGGGAGGACACCCACCCACTCCCAGCGTGGGCGGTTGGCCCGGGCAGGAGGCAAGAGGAGGCCAGCTTGGCACTGGGCACAGAGGACCGCCCACCATGGGTGGGTTCCCCGAGGAGCCTCTGGCTGTAGCCCCAGAGGGAACCCTCTGCCCCCGGGGAGTAGAGAGGACAGCTGGGAGAGTGAGCTCTTACTGAGCCCGCATCCCAGGGAGGGGCAGCCACAGGGACAAGATGCTAGAGGCCCACACGCCCACCGTGGTCCATCTGTGTCAGTCACCCCTCACCCACCCATTGTCAACAGGGCAATACGGGGATGTCCCTCCCCCAGCGCTCTCAGGACATCTGGGGGGGTCTGCTCCCTCTCTGTGGCTTTCCTCCCTTCCAGGTCATGGCACCCAACCCCCAGCACAGCGCCTGCACTGGGACCAGTAGGTCCTGGCCCCACCCCCACAGCCGCCCCCATCTGCTGAAGCTGGTTCCTGGGGGCCTGGAGCCCCAGGCAAACTTCAGCAGCCTCCCAGCCCCACCTGATGCCCTCCCCATCCTCCCCTCCCAGCCAGGCACTGCCATTCGGGGGGAGACGTGGCCCCCTGACATGCCTCGCTCTGCTCTCTGTAGCCAGTAGACCCTCCTGGCCCTGGACGCCTGTTCACCCTTTGGACCCTGGCTCTGCCCACGCCTCCTCTGGAAGCCTCCGCCCCACCCTCAGCCCCTTTCCTTCTCCCCAGATGGGTCCTTTTGTGGGCAACACAGTATGAATAAATGTGCGTGTTTTTGCTCTTGAATGAGCATGCGTGCTGTAGGAAGCAGAGGTCCCATCTAGGGCAAGATTCGCATCACCACAAGTCTTTCCACGGAGAACCCTGAGCCTGGGGCTCACCCTCTGGGAGGGGGGCAGCACTCATAGAATCCCCAGACTCACCCTGTCTTATAGACTCTAAAAATCTTCACCTTGAACTCTAAGGTTTAGGGATTTGGCCTCCACCATCCTAACAACCAAGACCATGGAAGTCTTGGGTACGGTGTCTGAGGCACACTACAGAACATCACGGCTGAGTGTCCAGGGCTCCCCGTCCCATGTGACACCCCCGCGTCATCCCCATAGTGTCCAGAGCTGGCCCATGAGGACACTGAGGCCAGAGGCTCTGGAAACTCCAGGTGGCACAGCCTGGCCACAGCTGCACTGGCCCTGGGGCTCCTGTTCTCTATCCCCACCCCACTCGGTGATGCTCAAAGACCACTCCGGGCCTCCCCTTGTGCCACCTCTTGAAAGCAGATGACATCATTAGGTGGAGAGGGGCCTGGGAGCCCAGGAGGGACATTGTTGCTAAGGACACACTAGGAGACCATGGAGGGGGTGAGTGAGGGGCACTTGGGGCAGGGGCGAGGTACCGTGGCAGGACCAGACTCAGGGCTGGCCCGAGAGGGCAGAGGGGCCTGCAGGGCGCTCACCTCTGACCACGGGCTGGTGTACCACTTGAAGCAAGGTCTCTCGAAGCAGGTGCTCTCCTCGGGGGGCTTCTTGGCCAGCCCACACTCGGGGCCGCTGCGGGTCTGTGGCTTCCCGTTGGCCAGCTCCATGCACAAGACCAGCCTCTTCTTCACACCCCGGCCGCAAGTGGTGTTACACTGAGGCCGGGGGACAGATGGGGCCGGGTCAGAGGCCAGAGGCCAGGAGGACCAGAACATAGCACGTGTGTGACTGCAGCGATAGGGCTTGGTCACCAACAACGGGTGAAAACGTTTGCATCCCTGGGAAATTGGCTGAGAACTCTTGGTTGATAACCATTTGGCCCCAGACACATTTGATCAAAAGCAATTGCCTAGAAAACCATCTGTTTTGAAACAGAATGGTTAATGACACTTGGTCCCAAGAGGACTCGGCTAATAGTGGTCCACCCGCAGCAGCTTGGCGAGAACGACTCGTCCCGAGGGGCAAGTCAGTGACTGGCTGGTCAGTGGGCAGACGAGGTGGTTGTGGGAGCAAATGGCTGAGTGCCCGCCCCCCCGCCCACCCTGGTTTTCCATAAATCTGGAAAGTGGGGACTGGGAGGGGCAGGGGAAACACGACCCATTCAACATGCCTCATCCAGCATTTGCCTCCTTAGATTTGGCAAGTTTTAAGGGGTGTTCTTCCCTTGGGGCCTTTTTTCTATTTCAAATTAATTTGTAGTGAATCGTGCCATCGTAATGTGCAATTAATTCCCCGTATGACCCATCTGTCCCTCTGGCCACTTGGCTCTCGGCCGCTTGCTCTCCCAGGCTGCTGGCTTGGGGCACTCACCCGCTCCCAGTCCTGGGCCAGCCAGTGGGCGGGACAGTTCTTGTCCCCGCAGGGATGGATGGCCAAAGGCTTGGTCTCCGTCTGGCACTGTGACTCGGGCACCACCCGGCCGTCACTGGTCTTGCAGTACACGTGCCGGATCATACGGCCCTGGCCGCAGCTTCCACTGCACTGCAGCGGGGAGACCGGGGTTAGAGGCAGGGCCCTCTCCACGTCCCACCCCCCGCCCCCCCGCTGCCGCTTCCCAGAGAGGACCGGCTCCCGAGGCAGCAAGGGGGAGGGAGCGGTTGCCACGGCAACCACTTTTTAAATAACATTTTCTGTTCTAATTACAGAAATATTCCATACTCGGTGAAAAACAGACACAGAAAAGCACACCTAAAATACCTAAAAAGGTCACCCGTGTACCCAGCACCCAGAGGGGACCCTGGTGAGCAGCTGAGTGTCTGACTTACAGACGAGGGACACAGAGACAGACACACAAACAGACAGATGGGGAGGACTTGAGAAGGGATCGTGTTTTCGGATAAAGGTTTAGATTCCTCATCATAGCAGGGAGAACGGCTGGTTAGGTGTTCTAACCCCACATCCTCACTCGAGACGAACAGGGAGACTGAGGCGCCGCGAGGTGAAGAGCGTCCCCCAACCCCGCGCGCACCGCCCCAACCAGGCCCTGCCCTCACCGGGCCCCAGTCGGAGACAGTCCACTGGCGGTCGCAGGGGGGCCCCGTGCAGTCCTTCTCCCCCACGGGCCTGGTGTTGGGGTCACACAGCTTCTCGTCCTCTGAGCAGCGGATGTCCCTGGTCACCACGCTGCGCTCCCCACACTTGGCCGTGCACTGCGAGGAAGCGGGTGGGGCGGGGGTCAGGGCTGCCCCGAAGCGCGCGGACCTGAGCCCGTGGGCCAGGCTCGGCCGCGCACACGCTCACCTCGGACCACTCGGACATCTCCCACTGGGGCCCGCACGCTGGGTTGCGGCATGTCTTGCGTTCCTCGGGCCGCACGGCCTCGGCCGCCTCGCACAGGTCACTGTACACGGAGCTGTCGAAGCCGGGGGACAGCATCTTCCAGCAGCGCACGATGCGGAACTGGTAGCCCTCGCCGCAGGTGCGTGAGCACTCGCTCCAGCTGCTGGTCTCCCACCTGCCTCGGGAGGGGCCGGCCTTCAGAGACCCCACCTTCCTTCCTGCGGCGGGGACCCCACGCAATCCCCCCGACCGTGTCCGAAATCACACTGGGCGAAGCCAGCCAGGAAGCTGGCGAGGCCCCAGGGTGGAGGCTGTTGCCCAGATGACCCTGAGCCCCCCGGGAGCCGCCCAAGGTTGGGGGGGGCACCAGTGCCAGGAGCTGGTGCCCAGAGCATGAGCTTGGCCAGCCTGCCTAGGAACCCATGTGGCCTCCACCTGTTCTCCCCTCCACACACACCACCTGGCTTTCCAGCCTCTCAGGACCATGCCCTGGCCTTGCTCCCTTGCTCACGCTGCTCCTTCCTTCCCAAAGTGCCCTCCCTCCTTCTCCTACTCGAGGTCATGCTTCAGTGTCCCAGAGCCCTGTGCTGCCCCCCCATGGGGGCTCCAAGGGGGAAGGGCAGGCCCCCAGGGCGACATAACCAGCTTCTCAGAAGGGAGCATATATGCAGGGAGCAGAGGGCCCGGATGGAGCCAGCCAGAAGAGAACAGGTGCGTAGCCTCGGGCTCCTCTGGGGACCCCGTCTGGTCGTGCCTGGGAAGAGGACACGCTTAGGGCTTGGTCTCTGATCATTTGTGAGGCAATGTGGGACATGGCAGAGGACTGGCAGGCCAGTTTCGTACCCCCACCCCGCAGTCCCCTGCCCACAAAGCCCGTCGTGGGAGCAGGATGCTAGCTAAAGCCTGCTGCTCCTCTGGGCAGAGGCAAAGCAGACCCCCAGGTGCCCCCACACCCCCTGCCCCGGGCGCTGGGTGGCAGGTACCTGGGCTGGCACTCCCTCCCGGCGCAGAACTCCTGGACAGGCTCAGGACGGGTCAGGGCGTCGCAGTAGCTGTCGTCCACCTCGATGCCATCATAGCGGACGCACATGGCATAGGTCGACATGACCCCTGGTTCAGGACAAGGGAAGGGCCCATGAGCCACAAGCGAATCCCTTGGAGACCAGCAGATGGGCCATGGGACCACAGACAAGTCACCTGACCTCTCAGAGCTTCCCTGGTTTAAATTGAGGATAATGACAGTAACCAGCTTACAGAACAGTGGCAGAGCCCAGTGAGGACAGCTTTGTGGATATGAACTCTCTCCCTGCCCATGTCTCGGGGTCTGATCCCTCTCTGCACCCCCACCTCCACCCCTACCCCATCCAGCTCAGACTGGGCATCCACTTCATATGGCACAGACCCTGGGCTCATTTGGCCCTTATAGGGGTACAGAGGCGCATACAGCCAGGCGTCACTAATCTTCATTCTTACAGCAACTACCCATCTATGGGTGAGTAAATGGGAGGGTGGGTAGGTAGATGGATAGGTGGATGGATGGATGGATGGATGGATGATGGATGAATAGATAGGTTGTGTGTACGTGGATGGATGGATGGATATGGGTGGGTGGATGGATGGATGGATGGATGGATGGATGGATGGATGGGTGGATGGATAGGTTGTGGGTGGACGGATGGATATGGATGGATATGGATGGATGGATGGATGGACAGACAGGTTGTGGGTGAATGGATGGATATGGGTAGATGGATGGATAGTTATGGATGGATATGAATAGATGGATATGGATGGATAGTTGATATGAATAGATGAATATGAATGGATGGATAGTTTGGTGAGTAAATGGAAGGATGGATAGGTTGATGGGTGGGTGGATGGATATGTTTGGAAACTCTCACCATTCCAGCCCTTTCTAGCTCCCCCCAGGTGTTATATTTGACCTTCAGACTCTCCCTGCCCTCCTATGGCACACCTTAATCCTCACCCAACTCTCTTGAACTTCCTTTAATCCCTACGATGTGTGTTTACCTTCCTTGGCTCCCCAGTACTCCGTAAATCCCATCAGGGGGACGATGTGTAAAGGGCCAGCCCTCACCCAATACTGTTAGCTCTTTGACCCCCCCCTCCATCTTCTACTCCTCTGGTCTTCTTGCCCCTGCACCCCTGCACCTGGCACTGAGTTGGCACAAGAGCCAAATTCACTGAACAGTGGTTGGGTCCCTACAAAGGAAGCAGGATGACTCAGGGAGATTTGTTAGCATCAGTGAAGGCCAGGTGGGGTTAGGGTCTGTTGTTGCTGGTGTGTGTGTATGTGTGAGAGAGAGAGAGAGAGAGAGGGAGAGAGAGATGGGGGGACCCAGCCCCTGAATGATGGAGATAATGGGGTCCTCCTCAATGGAGCTGCCGGTCCCCCAGGAGGAAATCAACTTCCCATTGATGGAGAGCCCCAGCCCTCCCTTCCCAGCGACGCGTGTCTGAAAGCTGCTGCCTCTCCAAGCCCCAGCCCTGGATGGAACGGAACAGCCTGGGAAGCAGCCTACAAGGGGATTTTTTCTTTTTTCCGTAAAGGACGAGCCAGGCTGCAGCACTGGGCTGTGTCGTCTTTCGCCCTCTCTGAGGGGGAGGCCGCCTTCCTGGCCAGGTCTGCTTGGAATGTTCCAGGCCTCGGAGACACCAGCTCTGGGGCCCAGGGAGGTCCAGGGTTGGGGACTTGCAGACCCTCGCCAAGTGCCTGATTATCCATTCAGACCTCCCCATTGACTGGAAACACGGCAGGTCTTGAGCAAAAGCGACTGGGGTTCAAGACCCAGCTCAGTGTCTCCCTCATCTCGTGAACACTGTCAGACTCCCCAGGCCTCAGCTTGGTCGTCCCCAAGTTGGGGACCTCCCCAAGATGCTAGGAGAATCGAGGTACCAATTTTCTTCATTACATCAGTCTTGAGCACGGTGCTTTTCAAACCTCCTTACGCACGGGGCCTTCCCTTTAAGCAAAAGCGAGCAGGGAGCCCGAGCGCATGAAACACAGATTGGCGTCCTGCACTGGCAGGGGGCCAGGCTCAGGGCCTGCTGGCCCCGCTACCCCCAGCCCTCACCCCGGACGTGCCAAGGGGCCCTTGCTGTGTGCCCGTGACACTGCCCAGACTCCATGGGCCACAGAAGGCGTGTCACCCCACCACCACCTGGCCTGGCCTCGGCACCCCGCAGAATGGGATTTCAAGAGTAGTCGGCCACAGTCACGAGCTTCGAATTCGATAACGTGTGCAGGAGGTGGTGGCAGGGAGGCCACTCAGCTGGAACCCGACTCTGCCATTTCTGCCGCGTGCCATGTGGGCCGAGCTGGGTGCCTCCGTGGTGATGGGGAACTCACCCTCTACCGGGGCCATTCATTTCACTCCTGGAGAACCTCAGCTAAAGGAGAGCGCTTCCTAGAGCAGAGCCCAAATCTTTCTCACTTCCTTTCTTCTTTCATCCTGCTGTGCCCCTTGGGCCACAAGAGGCAAAGCCAGCCCGTCCCCCTGCCTGGCTACTCTGTGGCCGAGGAGAAGTGGCTCTGTGTCTCCCCCGCCCCCAGGGGGGCTGTCTTCCACCCAGGGCCGGCCATCAGGCCCCTCACCACCATCTCCAGCGCTGTCACCTCCCCAGGCAGCACTGTGTCCGGGGGGGAAAGGAGAGGCTCCCAGACATAATGTTTCAGGACAATCCCAGCACCCGCAGCGTCCCGGGGAGACTGGGGGACTCTGTGCGAACCGGTCTGTGCCCTCCTGAGACAGCCTCTGGCAAAGCAGACCCTCCAACAGCCAGCCCCCGCGTGCCCAGCCCCCTTGGGCCAGCCCAGTGAGGTGGCTCCCGTGGCTCCCTCCCAAGACCAGCGGCCTGGCGATAGGTGGGTGGTGGCCGCGTAGAGGCGGTGCCCACGTGCTGAGCTTTGGCCATGACAGCTTACTCCTCCTTTTGCTTCCATCCTCACAACCACCTTGGCGGAGGTGCGCGTCCCATTTTACAGGTAGAAAACTGAGGCTCAGAGAGACTCAGCAACTTGCCGAGGGCACGTGGTGTGGTCGGCCAGACGGTGCAGCTCCCGTGCTCAGTGCACACCCTGCAAAGCTGGCCCCACGCCCCCCACAACATCTGGGGGCAAACTCGGCATGCCCTGCACCCAGCTCAGGAGGCTCTTGCAATAGCACGAGGGGCCCAAGCTCCCTAACTGGCAGGTCCTCCCTAAGGACCTACAGTGTGTTCAGAACCCTGTGGGGCCACCTCCCCAGCTCCTCCCTCGGGCATCACCTATGCCAACCGGGGCTGCAGGAGGTCTGCGTGACCCAACCTGGTCCACCAGCTGCCCAGGGTCCACCAGTGGCCTGCCTCATCATCCTCACTGGCTGGAGACTGCAGGGGCCAATTTGGGGGTTGCTGGGGCAGGGTGGAGAGCATCACACATTTTAAGCGGCAGCCCCGGGTGTTGACCAAACCCAAACATGAAGTCCCAAGCATGGGCGAGGTGGCACTCGGGGTCTCCCTAAATGTTTCCCATGGGCGCAGGCCCTGGGTCTGACGTCTGAGCTTACAGCAGCCCCCAGGGGAGGGAACCCAGGTCCCAGGGGGCTGTGGCCAGCATCCGAATGCGGCAGTGGCCATGTGGGCAGACAGACACGGGTTCGAATCTCAGCTCAACGCTCACTAACTAACCACATGTGTCTGTCTGTCTAGGGGCCACCAAGGGGGGGTCTCTCTTCCCCTCCCACCTGCTCCCCTGACAAGGTCCTAGAATCTGTCCCATTCCCTCATGGGTTGAGTTTCCCTTCCTAGGTTGCTGCAAACAAAAGTAAAATCCTCACCACTTGATCGGTCTTACTTTTAACCAAAAGGATGTCTGCCCTAACAAAATATACGAAGACGAGGGAGTGCTTGGGGCAGTGCGCCTCACCCCCAGGAGGCCGGGCCTGACTGTGGTCCCCACACCGCCGGGAGCACAAGGACAGCAACTCCTGTCCCCTCATGCCGTCGCCCCATCAGGGAGTCACCAGACCAGCTCCCTGTGGGGGGGGGGGCCCGCAGCCGCAGCCCCGCCGTGGAGGCGGCCTGAGCAGGTGCCGCCCTGCAGGTGAGCAGTACCTGTGGTGCAGGTGGAGCTACAGGGCTCGTGGGACGAGAGCTTCCACCGGTACATGTCCGCCGGGCTCACGCCTTGCTTGCGTGCCTTGGGCCTGGTCCTGAAAGGGAGACGCAGAGAAGGGGATGAGCCTTCCCCACGGGGCTCTGGGCATGAGCTCCCCGCGAGGCCGTGCCCTCAGGGAACAGCGTGCTGGCCCTGGCCCCGGGCAGGGTCCGCACTGTGAGGGTCAGTCCACCCGCCGCCGTCTAGAACGGAGGACCGGAGGGAGCACCGCAGGGAGGCACGCTTTAGGATAGAGCGACATTTGCCTTTCTGTTGTAGACCGAGGGCCGTCCAAGCACACGGCACGGCAGGCCCGAGCTCCGGGCTGGGGGCGAGTTCGGGGCTCGCCCGCATGGCCACGGCTCCCCACACACGCGCCGGCTTCCCGCTGTCGCCTTCTAGCATGGGCAAGTGGATTCCTTTTCTCTACTCCCCCACAAGGGACCTCGGAAGGCACCTTCTCTGCTGAGAACGTGCCGGAATTCTCTCTTGCGGCCTCCCTCAGCCAGGACTCAGCTTGAATGGGGACACGAGCCATTCAGCCTCCAAGGATCAAAGCAGCAAAGCTCAGCAGCAGACAGGGGAGTGGCCGGTCCCCTCCAGACGCCTCTGCCCAGGTCTGTGATGGCTGTTGTGCAGGGGAAAGCAAGCTGGGTCCACGCCAGCAACCAGCTATGATTCTTGGCCAGAGCCCGGGCGGCTGAAGCCAACTATTGTTAGGACTATTTGCTTCTTTGAACCAGTTGGTGTGCTGGGGCCCAGCCTCCATATCCAACATGCAGGCTGGGTTTGGACTCAGCGGGGGAGGAGGGAAGTGGCGCCCCAGCCTCTGCTCTGAGATGTGGCCGCCGGAGCTTGAAGGCGGCCCACGGAGCCCCGCAGCCCCCAGAATGGAACGTGGCGTGATGGCCTGGCTGACAGCATCCTTCAGGCCTCAGCATCCCTCTCACACCGGACCCTGCCCCGGTGCCCCATGCCTGAGGGGCTGGCTGACCACCACCCATAGCTGCCACCCTTCCACGAGGCTTCTGCGTGGACACATTCACAGGTCCCTTCCCGGGGACCTTCTGCCACCTCAGTGGTCAGGCTTAGTGAAGGTTCCAGGGCGTACACTCTGAAGGGCTTGCCTGTTGGTTCTGTGATCGGGACATTGGTTTGGATTCATCTGGGAGCTCGCTCCACTTCTGGGGTTTCTTGTGTGGACCAGCACTGTGGTCCACTCTCGTGGGAATGTGGCCCTGAAGGCTCATCTCGCTCTGAGAATCAGGGAATAATCCACCCACAACCTTAAGGAATGAGTCTACCTTATGAGGAATGTGGCCTCATAACCCAGGGAGGGGGAGAGAGGTGGGGGGGCTGAGGAGGAGAAAGCGGGGGGGGGGGTGCAGACCGCGAGCCAGTGGCCGGTTTCAGGGTCACTCAAAACCACTAAGCCCCTCACCTGGTGGCTTCACAACCAAGAGCCAACCCTTCCCTTTCGTAGATCTCAGGATGGGAAGGGGAAGGTCCCCCTCCCTCCTCAAGAGTGAAAAGAAATGTTTAAATGGGGCTCCCCACCCACCGAAGACCTTGTCATCTCAGAGCAAGGGACCCATGGAAACCTGGGAGAGAGCATCCAGCTCCCTGGTGCAAGGAAGGGCCCGGAAGCCTACTACCTAACGCCTGACTCGGAGAACATGAATCTTGCTGACTGGGTCCCCCGCCCTCCTTCCCATGGCTTTCAATTCTCCCCAAGAACAAAAAGAGAAGAAAAGATCCCACCCATGCCCCACCGCCCCCCCCCATGGGGAAGCAGCACCATCTTCAACTAATTACACACTCCTTAGCCAGCAGGCTGCGTGACTCATTCTTGACTCGAGAGAGAGCGGCCTGGTTCAAAATAACCCTTCGGGGTTGAAGCACAAAAGGTATTTCTGGAGGGGCTGCCCACACCTCCCTCTTACACGGGGCCCACGTTGGGACCAGCAGAACCCCTCTTGAAAAACCTGGCCCATATTTGCACAACAATGCAACGCCTGCCTTCCGTTCTTGGAAGGAGCGAGCACCCCCAGGATCTCTGAGCCACCAACCCCTCTCCTGCCTCCTTTTGGAAGGAAGAGAGTGCCCCTCTCAGCCAGACTCGGTGGGGCTCTAGGCTCAGACAACCCAGGCAGGAGAGTCTTGTTTACAAATGAACCAGCAAGCCTCTTTGCTGTTCTTCCCCCCTCCAGGCCAGTGGGGGAGAGAGAGAGAGAGAGCCTGTGTCTCCGTGTGCTGGTTCCCAGCGTCTGCTTCTGGTGACTGGGGGGGCCTCCCTTGATTGTTTGAGGCCGCTCTGAAGAGATGAAAATAACCTTTCCTTTCTGAGCTGCCCCTTTGATTTCGGCCTCTCTTGGAGCAGACGCGACTTCCTGTGTTTGGACAGCGCGCCGCGCCGGGCTATTTTGGCTGGTGGTTTCCCCGCCGCCTCCCTGGGTCCTTTATCTCTAAAGACCATCTTTGGTCTCCAAGCGAGCAGCAGCATCCTTTGATGGCAGCCGGCTGGGGGCGCCGCCCCATCTCCCCGCGCCCGACTGGCTGACTGGCCGGGGCTTTCTGAGTTTGGACAATCGATTGTATTGATTCCTGCGGCCCAGGAGGCCCCCCGGGGGGCTGAGGAATGGTTAAGAGTCCTCTGGGTTTGGGGCAGGAGAGACACTTTCAGCGGGGCTCAAGGACCCAAAAGCTCGTGCGTGCGTGATCTGGCCTGGGAACCCCGGGCTGCTCGACTGGCGGGCCCTGGGGGTTCCTCTTAGCCCCGCACTCAGGGACATGGGACCTGAAGCCAGGAGCGGGTGGGAGACATGTCTGAGTCACACGGGAAGTTGGGATGGTGACCCAGGTCTCCCAACACTCCTTCCTGAGCTTTCTCCACGCCGTAAGCCACATGAGGCAGCTGGGCCTCTGTGCCACCCGGATAAAGCTGTTCAGAGAGGGACGCCAACCTTCTTGGGCACCTGCAAGAGTGCCAGGCCCACCCTGGAGGTTCCGCGGGCTACTGATGGTTCTATTCCCTGAGTCCTCATTCGAGGCTTCCACTGGGGGTAGACTGTAATCCTCTAGGCAGGCCTAGAGCTGACAAGAGGCCGGCTAAAGATGCGGAGACCAGGCTCGGAGACTCCAGGAACGGGCTCAGTCCCACCAGCAAGGGCTGGCTCACTGTGAACACTGGCCCTTTGCCCATAAACCCCACTCTCAGACTCGGACGTGCACCTGGAAGCGAAGCCTGCCACCCCTCCCCGCCGCTGGGTCCCACATGCCCCCAAGGCCCCATACCCTGCAAGCTTTTGGGTCCCTGGGCTGGTGAGCAGACAGCCCTGCTGGGCCCTGTGGGAAGAAGGGCAGCCACAGAAGCTTCACTCTGTCCACATTTGCAAAGAAGAATTCCACCCAGAGCCTGTAAGAGGTGTCCCAGATGCGCCCCGGCTGTCCGCTGTGACTGGGCGGGGGGACCTCAGAAAAGAGCTTGAGATGGCACAGGCACCCTGGTAGGCTAAGGGGGGCCGCTTTGCTGCTCTTGTCCCCAGGCTCACGGGCGAGAGGGTCACCCCAACCATGTCACCTTATGAGTGAAGCCCAAATCTTCTATCAAACCCAGTCCCCCAGGGTCCCAAGGATGCCCACCTCTGCATCCTCAGCCCTGGTTAGGGCTCCATTCATGTTTGGTGTCTAAAGTCAAGGGGTGTGGGTGGGTCTTCGGAAGATAAAACAAAAACCATTGAGTCCTTCACCCCTCCAGTCCCCGCCTGCACCAGCAGTTGCCGAGCCTGACTCGCTCGGCTTGAGCGGCCTGGGCTGCCCCCTGAACTTCTGGGGAAAGGCGCGGGGACCCTCCCTGGGGGCCATCATCGGCCCAAGGGCCTTGTCACCAGGGATCGTCTCCTGGTAAGGATGGTGACCGGCCTGCTCCCAACTGCCTCCGACCCAGAGTCAGCCGCGACTGTCCAGGTACCTGCAGGTGCAGCTGACAAGGTGTCCCTAGGTGTAACTATCCAGACGTCTCCAGGTGTGTCCCTGGCTCTGGGGGCCTGGCCCCAGGTAGACCCCTACTTGACACATCCTAGAGGTAGCTCCAGCCCCTGAAGCAGAAGGCCTTATTCCCAGTGCCTGATTCTGGGCTCTCCCCCTGGCCAAGGACCCCACTGGACCCTTCCCCGTCTCTTCTCCGGCCTGCAGCGAAGGTTGGTGCTAAGCCACTCCACATTCAGTGAGCAGCCCGGGGCGTCCACCTCACACCCAGCGGCTGTGTGTCCAGACTGTCCAGACTGAGAACCCAGACCTTCAGGCTCTGTGACCCCCTGGGAGTCCCTATAACTGCCCTAACGCTCAGGGTGGCTGTGGCAGGTGTTTCCACGCACGTGGATGTTTGGCCCGAGCTTGGCTCATGATGACCACTCAGAACGGTTCTCCTCCTCCTCCCCCCAACCAGCGTTGGAGTCACACGTGGGCGCTCAGCAGCCCCTCTAATTCACGGGCCAAACTTGCGGGAAGGATTCCCTAAGACCCAGGCTTCTGACCTCCTACTCAGATCCAGGGGGCGGGGAGCCTGGGCAGGAGTGGCTCTCTCCCATTGCCCTGGGGTCTGGCCTCGCCCACCAAGCCCTACCACCAGCCCCAGCTCCTACCTGGCCTTGTGAGTCCGGTTCCCAGCCATGGTTGGGAGGCTGGCACTGGCGTTCGGGAACGGGGCCTCAGAGGAGGTGTTGGTCACTCTGTCATTGCTCAGCTCCAGGTAGGACCCATTGAGCAGATAAGCACCGGCTCCCTCGTTCTCCTCGTAGTCCACGTAGAGGCTCTCGGCCGGGGAGCTCCTCGGCGCGCCCTGCACAAAGATGCTGTTGCCAGTCTCGTTGAAGGGGAGCTCCCTGGAGTCGGAGCCTGCGCCCAGGAGCTGGTCGGAGATGACATTGGCAGAGAGGAGCCGCTGAGAGGTGAGACGTGCATCCACCTCTTGGTCATCCTTGTCCCCCGCGAGAGCCGTCCCGGTGGCATTGCCGTCTACGAGGGAGACAGGTGGCTCACTCTCAAGTGCTCCCCTGTGAGGGCGCGAGGGCTGCCCATGGGGGCGGGGGACGGGGGGAACAGTGTGACTGGCAGCAAAGACCCGAACCGGGAGCCTCCCAGGGGCAGGTTTCTGCCCAGGGAGCGGACTCAAACCACCAGGTAGAGGTGTGTGTGTAAGCAGGCCTGGATAATCTCTCGCAGGGAAATCTGCTTGACCTCTGCAGCGGATTAAATTGGGTCCCCCCAAAACTCATGTCTGCCCCGAACCTCAGAATGTGAGCTCATTTGAAATGGGCCTGCCTGCCCCAGACAGCTGCACGTAGCAAGCCTCTCATCTGCAGGCTGCAGGGGACTGAAGACCCCTTGCCTGGCCAGGGCCCTTCTACCTAGGAAGCCCCCGCCCCAATCCCGTCCCTCTTGGTTACCTCGGAAGCCCTTGCCTCTAGGAGGTCCCTCGCAGGCCCTGCCGCCGGCCTGCTCGCACACCTCGTTGGTCTCCTGGCCCTTGCTCAGACCCAGCTCGATCCCCGGGCCCAGGTGGCCAAACACCCGGTTGTCCAGGCCCAGGCGCTCGGAGGAGGCCTGGCCATAGAAGGAGCCGTTGTGCCGCAGGAAGCCCAGCAGAGCGGCCCCGTCCAGCTCCTGGCTCTCTGCGCTCTCAGACGCGGGCTCGGAGAAGCTGTAGTAGACGGGCTGGATGCGGTGGGCGTGCGGCGGCTGCAGCAGTGTGTACTCGAAGGTGATGGAGGGGCTTTTGCCGTTCTGGTTCCACACCTGGGGAGGAGAAAAGCGGGACCCCACCTCTTCCGCACAAGCCGGAGGGGCTGCCGAGGTTCAGTGCCCACCAGCCCCTAGGGGAGAGATGCGCTTTTGTCCCAAGCTGCCAGATGCGGAGCTGAGTCCTTCCCAAGGACCTGCCCTTGACCAAAGAACGGGGCCTCCACCCAGGCTGCACCTCGCCCCTGGGGCAGCCCACACCCAAAGCCTGGCGAGCAGGGGCACACGCAGGGAGGGGGCAGAGTGAGCTGTCCACCCCAGGTGCAGGCCACAGAGGGTGCCCAGAGGATGTTCTACAAGTAATAAAGCCAACTGAAACCTGATCTGCATTTTATTCTCACCACGGGCCAGAAATCCCACGGGTATAGCTCTGGGGGAAAGTGCCAACACGCCACCAGGGTGGTTCTTGGAAGCTTGGAGAAAGGAGGCCAACACTAAGTGGAGGATAAAGCCATTGCAGATGATGGGAGTGTAAAGAAAGGCTGCAAAACCCACCAGGTGACTGTTTCCGGTAGGAGCACCTGAGGGACATTCTGCTCACCAGAGCGAAAGGAAATGTGCCCGTGAGGAGGCGCTAGCATCACTTGGAGGGACACTTGGAGGGACGCCGTTAAGTAACCACAGGCCGGGGCAGATGGCAGGACATGCTGTCATAGACCCAGACTCCCCACGATCATCGGAACAAGGGGGGCTGCCATGGTGGCCAGGAGGCCTGACCCACAGAGACCTCTGTACACAGCTAATAGGACAAAGGACTCCCAGGGGACAAATAAATGGGCCCAGAAAAGCGGCTTCTCAATCTGTAAGATTGAAAGCTAATCAAGGGTGGATATTTGGCGCGGGGGAGGGGGTGAGCCCCACCCGATTTCCTGGGCCAGCATTCAGACCCACAGTCCACTGAATGATGGAATGGCCAGGTCCCTGGGAAGAAGGAGCCACAACGAGTTTATATGGTAAAGATTCCCCACCCCGTTCTTCTCCCAAAGAGCCGACGGTCATTGACTTGGTTAACTGTTTGCTGGACAAATGGGTAGACATTTGGGAACCAGGGTCCCGGTTGTCACAGTTAATCAGGGACCCAAAGCATCATCGCTGCCTCCTGTTAGTATGAGAGCATGTGGGTGACTAGTGGCCCAACTATGGCCCAGGTCTAGCTCACACTGTGTCCGCTGGATCCAAGGCTTTCTCCGGTTCCCAGTGCACGGCTGCTAGCCGGCCCCTCAGCCTGTCAGGTAAGAGCTACCGTAGGGGGGAGAGCTACGTGGAAGCCCGTGACCCTGACCCCTGACCCCCACCCCCATCTGAGAGAGTGAGCCAAAAACAGTATTGCATCCTGGGGAAATTACAGAGATTAGTGACACTCCTAATGGCCTGAAGGATGCAAGGAAGAGATCCCCATATCCCCCACCTAACTCAACAGTTTGGCCCCTATGAAAACAAGACAGATCCAGGTGGGTGACAGGGAGCCCCCCCAAACCCACCTAAGCAGGAGCCCCAGCTGCAACCCTGTGACAGATACAGTGTTTTTCCTGGAGTAGATTAACATGACCTCAAGTTGATCACATGTGACCACTTGTGGGCCAAAAACCTTCTTTTCTACCCCAGCTGGAGAGAAGAGGTTTTTGTTCACCTGGGATGGACAACAGTACACATTTGCAGTTTTGCCCCAGGGTTGGGGTCACCACCCCCCACTCCCTGACATGATACAGTGCAAGGGGGTCTGGACCATTCTACAGAACATCACACGGGTCCTCTTCGTTGATGACATCATGTCTACCAGACCAGCTGAGCAGGAAGTGGTGTGGGAGGCCTCGGTAAAGCATATATATTCCAGAGGATTGAAAGTTAAACCCTATAAAGATTCAGTGCCCCGCCCCCATCAGCAAACACTCCAGGGCTCAGTGGTCTCAGGCATGCCAGGACATCTCCTTGAAAGTAAAGGACACATTATTGCTTCTCATTTCCTCCCTTATGAAGAAGAATTTGGGACATAGCATATTACTACATATCTGGGAGTGCTTGTCCAATCCATATACTGGGTGTCATAACAAGCTGCCAGCTCTCGGTGGGGGTCCTGGGGAGAAGGGGCTCTGCGGCAGATCTAGGCTGTGGGGTAAGCAGTAACAGAGATATCTGGGGAAAGACGTCATGTGGAATATCTGGCCAGCCTCGAAAGGAGAGTCACAGCGTAGTCCCCTAGCATTCTAGAGCAAGGCCATGCCGCCCACGACAAATAACTATACATCTTTTGGGAAAGAGCTTCTGACGCACTACCAGGCCCTACTATAGATGGAACCAAGTGACCCCAGGACATCAAGGGACCCATGCAGCCAGAGCTGAACTCTACCCAACTACTCAGCTGGGAGGGCCCTGCAGCGATCCACAGTAAGATGGGAGCATCACATCCAGGATTAGGCACAATCAGAGCCAGAAGCCTGAATCAGCAGGTGGCCAGAACCCTCAGCATCCAAGCCCCCTACCTGGCATCTCTTAGCTCACAGCCATGGCTGCATGTGGTTCCATTAGGATGAAGTCAGGGAGGAGAAAAATGGCCAAGCTTGAGCCTGAGATAGGTCAGCTCGGTGTGGGGGTACGAGCTGAAAATGGGACCTGCTTCACTAGAGCCCCATTCAGGGGTGGCTTCAAGAAACTGCAGTGAGGGGAAATCCTCCCAACGGGCTTTATGCAGTGCATGCAGTGTGATCATCTAATTTGTAGGAAACACAGAGTAGCCTAAGATGAGAACATGTACTGACTCGTGGGGGGAGGGGAGGGCACATGGTTTGGGTGGTGGGTCAGGGTCCTGGTGGAAAAGGGTGTAAGATTGGGGATGAAGAGGTCTGGAGTAGGTACCTGTGGATGGATCCATGGGGCATAAGATGCGAATCGCTTGTGTCACTTGTTAACGAACACCGGGGAGCATCCCCCACGGGAGGACACTGAGCCACGGAGTTATAGGTGGAATGGCTGTGCCGGTTGAGCCGGGCCAGCCTCTGCCATCAGTCTGCCCACTGATGGCAGGAGAGGTGCATGCATGGAATAGCCATGGTGGCAAGGTGGAAACTATGCATAGGCCCAAGGGCATGGGCGCTCACCCGCCAAGCTGCTCTAGCTACTCCCACCTACTGAAAGCCCAGCCACCCAGCGCTGACACTCAGGCTAGCTCACAGCCTCGAGGGACCATCGGCTCTCTGACGGCAAGTCGCTCACAGGAGACCCCTTCTATCCTAGCAGGGGGGGTGATAGATTTTCTGACGATGAGGTTGCCTTTCCTGCCCACAGGGCCTCGCCCCCAAACCCAAGGGCTCACAGAGCATTTGATCAGCCAAGACAGGATATCAGGTGACACTGCACTGGACAAGGGGCCCGCTTTCTAGCAAAGGAGGCGCCACGGCGGGCACATGACCGTGAGATCCACCGGGCCCAGGCTAGGCTGCCTCACCCAGAAGCTGCCAGCCTGATAGAGCAATGCAAGGTGGAGCCCCGGTGCACTCGGAGACAGCGCCACCGCGTGAGGACGAGGCGCCGGGGCGGGGATGGGTGGGGGCACCCTCCGTGATGTGACATCCCGGGTCCCCAGTGGGCAGACGCGTGGCTCTGGGAAGCACAGAATGGAAGTCGCTGTGGCCATCATTCCCCGAGACCCAGTGGGCATTTGGGATTTCCGGCCCCTGGGGCTCTAGGGTCCACAGTCTGCAGGTCGTGCTTGCCAGAGGAGGGGCACTGCCACCAGGAGACGTGGCAAGAATGTCACTCAACTGTCAGCTCTGATTGCCACCTGGTCCACTCGGGCACCTTGTGTCAGGACAGCAGCAGGAAAGGAGTGGCCACCCTGGCGGGGAATTGACCCTGACCACCAAGGGTGTGTACGGATGCTTCAACCCTAGAGGCAGAGAATGTATCTGGTTCCCTGCTGGCCCACTGGGGCACCTCCTGCTCTCCCCCTGCCCATTTTCGATGGTAACTGGATAAGAATGGGGATGGAAAAGGGCCTGGAGACCAGGAGCCCAGACCCCTCAGGTAAGAGGGACTGGGACACCTGGCCAGGTGAGCCACCTAGACTAGCAGAGGGGACTCTAGAGTGGCTAGCGGAGGAGGCAAGTCTTCGGATTTGGCAGCAGCCCCCGGATGAGCTGCAGTCCATCCCACCAGCCTTCCCTGTGAGGCTCCCTGGGAAGAAACCAAACAGAATTCTAGAGCTCGTCCTGCCAAGGTAAACTCGTTCTACAAAGCAAATGGATACGAGCGGGTGCGGTGGCATGGCCCCGGGCCCCGCCGTTCAGTGAGCTGCCTGGAGCGTCTCTGGACAGTTCACAGCGAGCCCTGGCCCAGGAATTAACCTCAGCCAAAGAGAGCTGCCTCTCCCAAGGTCACGCCCGTCCCTGTGGCTTCCGGCAACTAGGCCGTGCCTCTCTGCCTCAACTCAAGACGACTCTGAGGGGCCACTGCAACCCCAGGGCCCCTGGGGGGTCAGCTGAGGCGCCACATCTCCCTCTGTCCGCCTCACCCCCTCACAGCGGCTGCTGCTGAGACCACACCCAAAACCCCACTGCACGCAGACCTCTGTCCCAGAGTCTTCGTCCTGGGACCCCGACCTGTAACACGGCTCCTCCAGCCGGGGGTGAAGCCCAGCAGCCAGTCTGCCTCAGGGTCAGCTCCCATGGAAGGTGGAGAAGTCTGTGGCCCCCGGGAGGTTCTGGGGGCCATCCAGGGAAGCTCTTCAGCCAAGAAGCAGAGTGGGCAGGTGGGGGCGGCACCCCCGATTAGAGACCCCTCCAGCACAGCATTTAAACAAACAACTGGCTCCAGCACCAGGCTGACCTGGGCTCAAAGTACAGCGGTGGGTGCCACGGACCAGCCTGTGTCCGGGCAGGTCACTGGCTCCGTGTGCCCAGGCTTTTCCTCTAAAGGGAGGATGTGAGTGCCCACCCTGGTGGGATTTGGAAATCAGATCAGGTCAGGTGGGTGGGTTCTGTCCCCACCGTGTCCCTCGGCTTCCACAAAAGCCGGCAGACTGTGAAAAACTTCAGAACTGCCCATCTGGATGTCACCTGATTTCAGTGACAAGTCCTCTCCTGTTTTCTCGGTGCTGGGGCACCAAGTGGCAGTGGCACTCATTTCTAGACACTAGCCATGGGAAAACTCCCAGCAAGCTGAGTGGAGCAGGGCCAAACTCTCCTGCTCTCTGCTCTCTCCCTGCCGTGCCCCCAGAAGCTGGGAGCATCCTAGAGGGGCAGTGGGGGGGGGTGGGACAGGGGCCACGAGCATTGCCCTGGTCCCCCAACATCGAGGACCTGGCAAGAATGCCCCAGTGTCAATGGGGCCAGGGGCAGGGAACTAGGCAGGGGGTATAAACATCCAACTGTGGAGGTGGGGTATAAACACCCTCACCCCGGAACCCCAGCTAGCTTCCTGTCCTCAGCAACTCCTTCAGATGCTGATGACTGCAGTTTCCTACTATGCAGATCCACCAAGGTTGCTAACAGCAGTGGAAGGAAGGGAGGGAGGGAGAGAGGGAGGGAGGAAGGAAGGAAGGAAGGAAGGAAAGAAGGAAGGAAGGAAGGAGTGGAGGGAGGAAGAGGAGGAGGGAGAGGGAGGAAGGAAGGAAGAAGTGAGTGAAGGAGTGAGTTAATGAATGAGTGAGTGAATGAGTGAGTAAATGAGTAAATGAAAGAATGAATAAGTGAATGAATGAATGAGTGAGCAAAGTCAATGAAAGAGTGAGTGAATGAATGAGAGTGAATGAGTGAAGTCGATGAATGAGTGAATGAATGAATGAATTAGTGAGTGAGTGAGTGAGTGAAGGACCAAACCACCAACTACTGGGGTGAGGGCTGAGACAGTGGGTGGTCGGCTGGGCGAGTGACCGAGTAAATGAAGTAATGCATCAATGGGTTGTTGGAGACTAAGTGAAGGAATTAGACCCCAGGCGGCGGGATGAGTGAGGGAGTGACCAGGAGACCCCGCCAAGCCAGCCAGAGGCGCTGCTGTGTGCGAACGCGCCCTGGGGCCCCTGCACGGCACCGCCGGCCCCAGGGCCCGGCTCACCCACCATGACATTCAGGCCCTGGTTTGTGGGCCCCTGCGCCACGATGTACTCAATGCCGGTCTCGTAGACGTCCATGGGCCGCCGGTACTTGACCACGGTGCCCGCGATGTTGAAGTTCTTGGGGCTGTCCACCTTGAAGTTGCCATTGAAGAAGTAGTAACCAGCTTCATCTGCAAGAGCTGAAAGGGCAAAGCCGCCCCGTCACCTGAGCTGGCCGGGCTAGAGGGGGGCGGAGGGACAGGGAGTAGCCCACATCATCCACTCAGGCAGCCTCGGCCAGCTCAGCCCCGTGACCCGCCCCGGGACACTCCCTGTTGCGGGGGAGGCCAGCGCACCGACCGTGTCCACGTGGCCCTGGCCTGGGAATGCTAAGGAGGGATGAACACTTTCCCATCAGCCTGAATTGTCCAGGAGATGGAGCTGGCTGGCCTGGGGCCCTAGGTGGTGCCGTCTGGCCACCTCTAAAGAGGCATGATGAGTACCATCAGGACTAAGGGACCAGGTGGACCAGGTGGACCAGGAGGGATCAGAGCCCGGGGAAGGCACACAGCGGACATCAGGTATTGGCCAGGTCGGCCGATGGCCCGGCCCTGCTGAAAACTCATTGTGTGACCCTGGGTGAGTTGCCCCCCACCCAACTTCCCACCTTGGAAAAGGGACCACACATGGGGAGGGGACCCCAGGGATCCCGCAGGGCCCACACTGAGTGACACTGCAACCGTGGACCGACTGGCTTCGGATGCTGTCCCAGCGGCCCCAGCAGGCCCTGCCGGACCACCCCAAGCCTGCCAGCTCCCTGCTGTCAAGGGGAGCCCTGACTTTGTGGCCAGAGCCACCGTGACCAGACTGACCAGACTGACCATTTACCCAATCAATCCATTCTCCCAGGCGTGGCCGAGGGCGGCCCGGGCACATGCTTAGTCACCCTCTCATTGAGACGGGGTGTGGGTGGACACTTGGAACAGAGGACCTCCGAAGGCTGGCCGCTCCCAGGGCCTGACCCAGGCCTGATGACGCCCAGACAGCAGGAACGTGCGTGCAACCCTCAGCGGCCCGTCTCCTGCCAGCCCCAGAGGCCGGAATAACCGCCGGGAGCTGGGGCGATCGTTCGGGGCAGCTGGCCCGCCCTGGGGCTGCGGAGGGGCTGGGGGCCTCGGGCCCAGGGGATGGGAGTGAGGAGGCGGGCTCCATGCTAGGGGACAGCGTGCCTTCCAGAGGCTGTCCTTAGAGCCAGTTCCGGAAACTGGCCCGCGGGCGGGGAAGAGCTCCATTTCCAGAGCTCCTGATGCAATCGGGGCAGAGGGGCTGGGCCATTCATTTATTATCAGGCAGACGCAACAAGCAAGACACGTCTGCTGGAAAAACACCCTCAATGCAGCAACGTCAGAAAATAGCGTGAATGACCGCCCAGGCTGAGCGCCGTGGGGCGCGTGCTGCGGCCTGGCTGGCTGGGCCCAGCCGCCAGGTATGTGCACAGGGTTAAATCCCCGGCCGGCATCCAAAGCCTGTTTCCTGACAGTAATGACCTTCCTTCCTGCGGCTCTCCCGGTGCTCGGAGGCTGTCCTTGCTGTTTCCACGCGTCTGGTTCAAGAGCGATTACTCTGCAGCCAGCTCTGAGAACACGGTGTTTCCTGGCCTCGCCACCCTCCCAGCGGGGGACAGAGCCACCGGCCTGGCAGAGGCCTGGCTCCAGAGCCGGGGTGGCGGGGCCTGGGGCCTGGAGTGGGCGGAGCTGTTGGCAAGGGGGCTGGAGCTCGGGGGCCTGAAGGGCGGAGAGCCCCAGCCGGGTTCCTCCTTGGGGGCGGTTGGCAGAGTCCCCACCCACCGTGGCCCCTGAGGAGGCTGGGTGTCACCCCACCAGTCCTGGCTCTCACGCACTGCCCTGAGATGCAGGGAAGGGAGGCAGGCGTTGGGACCGGCTTCCCTGCCTGGGTCCCCAGCCCGCCCCCGCACGGGGCAAGGCCAGGAGCCGAGCAGCTTCTAGGCGGCAGCACCCACCCACCCCAGCCAGAAGGGCCTCAGGCTGCCTCCCGGGGGTGTAGACAAGGAGGTTGCCAGGCCAACGCTCCAACTACACAGGGAGACTTCCCAGAAATTGTCACCAATCGGGGCCTCACTGCCTCAGCCACTTATGCAAATCACTCCAGAATCCTCAAGCTGAAGGACCCCTACGTACCATGGTCCAGCCGCCCACCAGAGACTCTCCAGTGGCAAGAATATCGACCTGAGAGCAGCCAGGCCTGAGTCTGAATCTCACCTCTGCCTCACGTCCCCCATGGCCTCCGACTGGCCACCTATTTGCTCTCGTTCCAACTCCTGAGTCTCACTCTTGTGCCCTGGGGGGGGGGGGGGGCAGCCAGAAACCCCACCTCCAGCTTCTGCCTGTGCCAGGATCTCCAGGGACGGGGAGCTCCCTATCTGTCCTCACCGACCCCTCCTTTGTCAAGCAGCCCTGAGTATAGGTCCTTCCACACATGGGGGTGCAGTCAGCTTCCCTAGGATGCCCCCCAACACACATGGACACACCTAGGTCAAGTTCTGGCTCCTGGGGCCCGACCCTCTCCTGCGGGATGGATCCGGGGTCAAGTGCCCCTCCCGCACCCATGTGTTTTGCCCCCTACAAAACCACAAGCCCACGCGAAGCAGCACTCAGGCCCTACACACGTACCCAGGACACCAGCAGACTTCTTCCGCTCCACGATCTGGATGTCTCGGGCACCGGCCGGGATGTGGGTCACCAGAGAGTAACCTGGGGGAAATCGGATAGTGAACGGCGGGTCGGCTGTGGCCACCACCTCTAGGTTGGAAAGTCGCCACCCTCCCGTGCTCCTGGTGGGTGAGGGGCTAAGGCAGTCCCCCCTCAACGGCTGCACCCGGGCCCAAGACCCAAGTCGAAGGCCCTGTGGAAAAACCCCGTGCCACCGGAGGGCTGCCCTGCCACCTGGTTTCCATGACCCTCTCCTACCAAGGTCATGGGTGACGCTCATCAGTCCCTGCCCCAGCCCCTCTGGAGGGACTCCATAGGCCATAGACACCTTAAATCTGCCAGAATCCAGCAGACTTAGGTCCTACTCTGCCACGTGTCACCGAGCTGGTCCTGAGCCCCTAGGCCTCAGTCTCCTCGTCTGTGCACAGGGACATTGGCTCCCACTCTAGGCCATGTGGGGAGATTTCTGCAGGGCACAGAGCCTCGCCCCAAGGGCCCTGTCACGACTATTATTTTAAAAACCCATGTTGTCACAGCATCACGAGGATTTTAAACACTCGTTGCATTCGAAGATGTGGATGAGGATGCACAGCTGAGGGCCTGTCACGGAGGATGGGAGGAAGCCATGGGGACCCTCCACATGGGACGCCCAACGATGGGACCAAGGGTCTCGGGGGGCTGGGTCTGAGGAAGGGAGAGGTGCTCCCAGCAGGAGGTAGAGGGTGGTCTGAGGAGAAGGAGGAAAGATTTTAAAAGCCCAAAGATCGAAGCATCTCCCAGGAGCGAACGGTGACCATGTTTTCAGAAATCAGGTTTGCGGGGGTTGACACCCATGTCACAGTACAGTCCACGTGCGCCTGCCCGGGCCTCCTGCAGGCCTGCCTCGCTCGCTCTGCAGGCCCCCAAGGCCCCGCGCTTGTCCCTCCCAGCCCGAGGGTGCTAAGTGGCTCTTGGTGGGGGCGTGGGCGGGGCGCTCTGGTCTGCAGGGGGGGCCCATCCCCGCGGTGTCAGCCCCCTCACAGCGGCCGAGCCCAGGCTCCCAATGTGCTGGGCTGGGAGCAGACAGAGCAGGGGGGAGGCGCTCGCTAGCCCACCCACCTCAACGGTGTCTCCACGGCAAACCCACAGTACGCATAGCGGTAAAACGAAAGGGAGATGAGGACTTGGTTTAATTGTCATTTATCTAAATGTAGGGTTCAATACATTCCCTTTTAAATCAGCAGCCGGCTCACAAGTTTCCCGCGCATTTAAGAACGGCTCTCGGTCCGAGCGGGGCTGGCGCCACGGTGAGCGCGCACACACATTCATCAGGAAGCGTGCTGACCACGGCGCTTAGGACCACGGACCCCGGAGCCAGGCTGTCCGGGCTCAGACCCGCTCTGCCACCTCCGGCTGTGTGACCTCCCGCTGGCTTCTTCGCCTCTCTCTGCCTGTGTCCACACCTGCCTGGCTGGTCCTAAGCGACGTTCCGAGGTGTGAAAGCCTCAGCCCGGCGCCCAGGACGGACTTGGCAGACGTAGGGGGGCTGGAAGTGTCAGCCTCCAGCCCCCCAAGGGGGAGTTCCATGGGGCACGGGCCTTGTCTCCCGGGCCTTCGTGTAGCCCCCAGAACATGGCCGTGGGTGCTCAGACAGAGACGCACCGCCATCAACATGCCCCAGGGTCTGGCAGAAAGCGGCCTCCGCCTGCCGCGCTGGCTACGTGTTCTTCAGACCCCCGTCTGGCTGCTCTGCCCTGGGCCCTCCAGCTCAGACACTCCCTGCTACCCTTATCCTGTCCCTCCTCAGTCCGGCATGCCCATCCCGAGGTCCCACGTCCACGCCCTATCATTAACTCCGAAATTACCCCTCCTGTGGGGGTAGGACCTCCAGGACACGGCCGGCGTCCCGAAGGCCGGGACCGGGGTGGCTCCAACTAGTCCAGACTTGCCCAGCCTCCCTCGAGAACCTTGAGCAGGAACTCCCACAGCGGGCCTCGGTTTCCCCATGTGCCGAGTGGGTTTCACGTGCCCCGCCTTCCCCAGTCTGAGGGCTGTGCTAACCCAGGTAGACCCCACGAGTATTTACTGAGACCCAGAAGTGCAGTCAGTTCAACATCGAGGGCTAAGGTGCATCGTTCCAAAGTTCCAAGTCCTGTCACGTGCTCAGACCCCCTACCTGCCCACCACGCCCCGCCATCCCGAGCCGAGCCACGCCAAATGGGCACAGCGGACAAACGGACATGCTGCTGTCCGGGGAAGGGAGGGGCTGGCTCTGGGAATCGGCCTCGGCGCCCCTTCAGCCCTCCGAAACTCGGGTTTGAGGGCTTAGGCCCCAGGATCCTCATGCCCAGACTCAAATCTCACATTGGCTGTGCCTCAGTTTCCCCCTTTTGAGTGCTACTGCAAAGGTCAAACATGATCCCCCAGCCAAGGGTGCACTATGGCGCCTGGTATTCAGTAGGGACTCAACAAAGAGCCGCTCAGGATTCCTAGCCGAAGGGGGTCTTCCGGAGCACCTGGCCGGCCCCCCTGGGCCCAGGGGGTAGGATCAGACGGCCGGCGAGGGAAGGGAACTTGCGCTGCGGCGGGGGACAGGGGCTCTTACCAAGGTGGACGTTCCCTTTACGGTAGTTGCCCGTCACGTGGGTGCAGCTGCTACCGTCCCCCTGGCAGACGCCGCACTTGTCCAGCGTGTGGGTGGAGAAGAGCACCCCGTCACAGCCGATGGGCTGCAGGAAGGGAGGCGGAGAGGGCCGCTGGGAGGGCGCTGAGCCCCGGGCCCCGGGGCCGCCACTGCCACAGGCGGACAGGCGGGGCGGTCAGTGCAAGGACACCAGCGGGACTTTTGCTACAATGTTTAACAACCTCACATTTTCCAGACACGCAAACCCCTCGCAGGTCGGTGAGCTTGCAGGACGTGCCATCGCGGGCGGGGACCATGAGCTGCCGCTGCCCGTCCACGGTGGTGCAGTGCAGGTCACATGGCTTGCTGGAGATGTGCACGTAGTCGTCTGGTGGGGAGAGAGGCTCTCAGGGTGGGTGCGGGGAGCGGCGGGATTCAGGGCCTACCGCTCGCCCTCCCACGGAGACCGAGTTCCTCCCGCCCATGGCACAGATGGACAAACTCAGGCCTGGAGTGTGCAAGGGGCTTGCCCAGGGTCTCGGGGCAGAAAGAGACCCAGATGCTGGGGGTCTGGCGCAGCCCAGGCTCCACGAGTTCCAGCCTCTGCCTCCTTGTGGGTGGGGGGGCAGTTCCCAACCGTCAGCAGGTCTGAGCCAACTGCTGGCCCTGGGCTATGGGTCCTGGACACCCCGGAACTTACTCCATGAGTGAGAGAGACCCTCATGTTCACTGTTGCCTGCGACCTTGGACAAGACCCCTCCCTCTGGGCTTCACCTTCCTGCCGGCCCACCCCAGAAGGGAGCCATCGGGTGTGGGTCCTTCCAGGCGGCTGGGGGGACGCCCCTGCCCTCTGCCCCCCGCTGGGCGGTCCCGGGCCGGGTACCGGGGTACAGGGGCTTCCACTGGTGCGTCCGCCCGTCGTACACGCGGGAGTTGAAGGAGATGCACTGCTCCTCTCGGAAGCTCCTCCCGTCCGGCGGACACTCCTGCGGGGCGAGAGACAGGAGGCTCCAGGAGGAACTCGGCCCGACAAAGGCATTTTTGTCCGGGCTGAGCAGGAAGCGGCTGCAGCCGGGATGGCCGGGCCAGTGCCGAGGCCCACGTGGTGGCCTCTCGTTCCCCCTCAGTGTCACTCGCTCTCTGGAAGGAGCAAGGACAAGCAGGAGGACGGCTGCTGTCCCTCAAGCACGTACACCCATGGGCCCTCCTCGTGCGCTGGGCGGGGTCCGTTCACGTCCCCACCGCCCCGGCCTCCTCCCCAGATGCCCCGGGGCAGGGAAGGCGCACCTGGCCCGGGTGGCGCTCGTGCTGGCCCCCACTCGCCCTGCGTCCCTGGGCAGAGGCCCGCTTGGCTGGCCGCGGCTATGGCCGCAGTGCTGGAACATGGCTCATTGGCTGAAGGTGGGCTTGAGTTCATGGAAGAGGAACCCCCGGGACAGAAGGGGAGAGGCCTGGGAGTGGGGGGGCAGCTGGTCACTCTGGGCCAGAACCCGGACTTAGGTGGGCCTCCCTCCAGAGCTCATAAGCATCCAGGAGGGGAGCGGACCAGTGATGCTAACACAGGCCCTAACTCTCTGCACGTGCGCATATGCAGGGGCACTCAGCCCCACAGACACCGGGTCACAGGGACTAGAAGACCTCAGTGGCTTGCTGTCTTTCCACCCTGTGCCCATGAGTTCAGGTTCAGACTGGCTTGGGCCCCACTGAAAGCCGCCTGGAGGCTGAGCCTGAGTCAGTAACTCCTGCCCCTCCCTGGGCGCGTCCCCCCACCCCCACGGAGGCTGACAGTGCCAGGGCCTGGGGAGCTGGAGTGGGCTGCAGTGGGACTTTCCACAGGTGGGGACGGGGACGCCTAGTGACCGTCCATCTCCTGGTGAGCACCTGGCACAGGACTTGTGAGCAGAGTGGGGGCTGTGGCCAGAGATCTCAAACCTTGAGGCTACACTCCAAGCCCCCCCAGCAGAACTAAGGCCTCATCCCTGGGAGTGTGGAGCACGTGGGGGGCAGGACAGATTTGATCGGAGCCAGGAAAGGGGCTCTGAGCCCAGGACCGCTCACCATGCTTCTCTTCGACAGGAAATAAGGGGTGGGCCCAGGACAAAGTGTCCGGAGCGCCTGGGAGCTACCAAGAAGACACCTAAGGAGACCTGCCTAAGGAGTTTGGGGGGGTTGCAGTCGCCCCAGGCAGGGCCTCACCTGCACTCTGCACAGCTGATACCGCTTGGATGTGCCCGTGCAGGTCCTGTTCCCAGCGCCCGTGACGGACGTCCTCCTGGCGGGAAGACACAGGCTAAGCTGGGGCTGGGAGCCACAGGCTGTAGGCACCAACCCTGCTCCTACTCCAAATGGCCTCTGGCCGGGCCCCAGAAGCCCCCCCAGTTCTTCTGACCCCCACTGCTCCACCACAGCCCAGGGGAGGGATGATACCCAATTCACCTCTGCATCCCGGGCACATAGCACAGGGTCTCTGTACACAGAACTAATAATAAGATCAAGAAAGTTTACTGTGTCCCAGCCCTAGGCTGGTAGGTGAGTGGGCCCTAGCATGATCTCCACTCCACAGATGAGGAAACTGATGTTCAGAGGGATTAAGTGACTTGCCCAAGGTCACCCAGCTAGGAAGTAACAGAGGCAAGATTTGAACCTAGGTCTGTCCGATGGTAACCACTGGACCCTATGTTTTTCCCCATGTTTATTCAACTCAGGTCTTCAGAAGAGAAGGCCAGGGAGGAGCTCACCACTCATTAAAAGTCCCAAGAAGGGGCGCCTGGCTGGCTCAGTTGGTAAAGCATGCCACTCTTGATCTCAGGGTCAGGAGTTCAAACCCCACGTTGGGTCTAGAGCTTATGAAAGAAAGAAAGAAAGAAAGAAAGAAAAGAAAGAAAGAAAGAAAGAAAGAAAGAAAGAAAGAAAGAAAGAAAGAAAGAAAAGGAAAGAAAGGAAAGAAAGAAAGGAAAGGAAAGGAAAGGAAAGGAAAAGAAAGAAAGAAAGAAAAAAAGAAAAGAGAAAAAAAAATCCCAAGAAATGGATCCTGCTCTCATGAAAGTGCTGTCCCCAGCACCCTGGAGCAGGATGAACCCCAGGACATGGTCGCCCAGGACCTGATAGGCCAGCAAAAAGCCTGTCGTTCACCTGGCCTGCACTGCCTCAAACAGAAGACCCTCCCGGCCTGAAATGGCACACCGCCCCCCCCCCCACCCCGTCACCTGCTGCCCCACCCCCACACCAGCCCCGAACCTCTGCTGTAGGCAGTGCCGCTCCTGGGACGTCACCCCGACCCCACAGCTACGGGAGCAAGCCGTCCACTTGGTCCACTCTCCCCACCAGTAGGCGGTGGCGTCGGTGCCCCCTTCCAGGCTGTTGGATGTTGGGCTGTTGTCCTGGGCGACAGTCCCCACAGATGATTAGAAGGCGGGCGCATCGGGCAGAACTGGCCTGCCATCCCCTTGCCCTGGTCAGGAGGACACAGCCCCCGGACGCCCGCCGGCTGGGTCACTCGGCACCCTGGCCCACATCTCCAGGGTGGTCTTGGAGGGAACTCCCCGGAAGTCATAGGCCTTGGGTCCGCCCCATCTTGAGATCTGGAACATCCTGGGGGCTTGATGGGAACGTGAGGCTGCACCTAACTGTCCTTGCTTTCCTTCTCCTGAGCGGCCTGGGCCCCGGCCTGGGTTCTGCAGGACACAGCAGCCTCCTCGACATGCCTCGCTGCAGGCCTTTGCTTGGAAGGAAGTCCTCAGCCCCCTCCGACCTCATCCTGCCAAGTCAGCGAGGGATCCAGAGTGGCCAGGGCCCCCGCTTAGGGGCTGGTCCGACCGGCTTGTAAGACATGTTCCCGGGAGCTGAGTGGGGGCTCCGGGAATGCATGAAGGGATCCCCGGACACCTGCCCCACACCTGCCACACTCCCTCCAACCTCAGCCCCTCTGGGTGAGGGCCCCTGCCCCCCACTCACCGTGGCCCCCGTAGATGCCACACCCCCAGCCAGAAGTGCCACAGCCAGAAGGCACCAGACCCAGCGTGAAGGCTGCCGTCTGCCGTCCATCCTAGGAAGCAAGGCCACTGTCACTGCTAGGCCAGGCCCAGCTCCCCTGACAGCTGACAAGGAAGAGGGAAGAGCCCTTGGGGCCCACCCAGAACTGAGGCCCAGAGGCTATCTGGGATTGATTGCTAGGGGCTGCCTCGTGGCCCTGTTGGGAGAGGTCGGTGAATGATTAAAGATGCCTGCCACAGGCACGAGCGAGCGCCACAGACAGGTGGTGGTGTGCTTGCTGAGCCTGGTCTCCCTACCCACCCCTCGAAAGGCGGGCCGGGATGAGTACCAGCTAGCCTCGGACTACCTGCGCTCCCTAGGGAGTGCCTGGGGCGAACACCAGGGACAGCTGGGGAGGCTGTAGGCCCAGGCCACACCCCCTGGATGAAGAAGCAAAGCCCCAGAGCTCGGGCTACCACCTTGGCTGGCAGACGCGGCCTGAGCAAGAGCACCTGGGGCTTTTCACACGCTCAGGGCTGGCTGCCCAGTGGGAGAGTGAACTCCCTGCCAGCCATGTGCGGTTGCTGGAGAGGGCCACGGACGCCACCTGCTCCGCCGGGCCCTTCCCCTCCCTGGCCACCACTACCCCTGCCCTCGGTGGGGGGCTGGGCCCAGGACCCTCAGGGATCTCAGGCTGGGAAAAGTCCAGGCATCTGTCTCCTCACGCCCCAACCGAGACGCACACTTGTGCCCCTGGAGTATGGAGTGAGGGCAGCCCAGGGCTGCGGGACTGTCTCTTTCCCGACAAGTCAACACTGTTAGCTCCAAACACCACTTGACCTTCCTGCCAGGGGTCAAATCAAAGGGACCCTCCAGCCTCCTGGGCTCTCAGCCTCGCCTATCTGCTTTCTCTGTGTGGACGTCTCAGAGGGGCCTCAGCAGCCTCTGTCCAGGATCTGTCTCTGGTCCTAAGTGTCACTTGCCAGCAAGGCAGAGAAGGGGTTTCAGAAACCAGCAAGCCTGTCCCCCCAGAGCCTGGAACCGAGAGAGGGAAGCCAGCTTGCCCAAAGCCACAGAGCAGACTCAGGCACTTGTCCCTGTACCCGGCTAATTCCAAGGAAGAAGGTGTGAAAGCCCCCCCCAACCCCTGCCAGCCCTGCCAGCCCCAAAGCCACCTCCAAATCTGTCCCCTCTCCCCTGCATCAACCCTGGCAGGTCAAGCACCTGCAGATCTCCAGGAGTTATGCCAGCAACGTTGACCCGTGCATCCTCAGAACGTCTCTGCCGGGACAAGGCAGCAGTACACCCTGGAGTTTGGAGCCAGAGTCCTGAGACCCCCACCTCACCCGCTGCCCGCCTGCCACCCCCCCGCCCCGTCTGCCACCCCTCCCCCGCAGGCCTCCATCTGCAGCCCCCCACCAGCCTCGCATAAGCACAGAGCCCCCCCTCGGCGGTCCCATTGGCTAATCGGTGCCCCAGCTCCAGCCTGCCGGGCTGAAGACAGGTGCTGAGCCGGCCCCACACTTGGTTTTCATTAAGGCTCCCAGACACCCCTGGCCACAGGCCAGGTCCGGCTCACGCGGGATCCATCCCTCCCTGGGGTCCAAAAACAGCCACCAGCCAGCAGCAGAGGCTCGCCTTGCAAGGAGCTTCAGGCGCCCGAGGCTGGGAGCTGAGGAGCCGCCCTCGCCATGCTCTGAGGGTCCCGACCCCTCCCCGCGAGCCCTCCTCCTGTTATATAACGGCTCCCCGAGGGGGCTGGGGGATGCTCTGCCCCCCAGCCGGCTCGGAGCCGCACCCGTACCCTGGGAGAGCTGCGGTGGCCTACCTGGCCCGGGGTCAGCAGGTTGTCCTCCCGGGGAAAGGGGCAGAGCTGCTGCGGGCAGGCGGCGCCAGGTGCTCGGACCAGGGGGAGGCTCAGAGTGCGGAGAGCTGTGGGCTCTGCCTCGCTCCCTTCCTCCTCCTCCTCCCCCTTGCCGCCTCCCTCCTCCACTTCAAAGAGCACCCACGAGAGGGGGTTCCCAGGGAGGCGCGCAGCCCAGTGGCGGCTCTGCGGGCCCGGCTGCCTTTATAGCTGTCAGGCAGACAGGGAGGAACTCACACTTCCCACCAGGCTGCTCCCCCGCCCGCCGCCGGCCCGGCCTGGCGCACACTTTAACCCGCTCCGCGCCTCTGGAGCCCGGCCAGGCCGGCCCAGCTGCCTGCTCACTGCTGCCTCGGCAGCGGCCCAGAGCGGCGAGCAGGGAGGCCGCCTTCCCGGGTCCAGCGCTGGGAAGCATGTGTTGGGGTGTCCAGACAGAGCAGCCTCCAGCCTGGGGTCACCGGGGAGGCTGGTGGTGGCAAAGCCCAGCCTAGGCCTGTCTGATTTCTGCCTCGGGAAGGGACCCAGTCTCTGGCCTTCCCCAGAATGGAGTCTGGGTTGTAGGAGGCGTCCAGTCTGATAGCTCCATTTTACAGATGGGAAAGGTGAGGTCCGGGTCACCCAGGCAGCCTTGGAAAGGTTCTCCTGAGAGGCAGATGCCTCCACAGATGGAAGGACAAAGGGAGACCCAGTGAGGACCCCGGCCAAGGGCTCCAGGGAAGGGACAGAAGTGCCTGTGGCCTGCTGACCAGACAGCCGAAATGGCCAGGGCCGGTGGGGGGAGGCGTGGGGAACTCTGTGCAGATGTTCAGCACCAGCTTGGCAGGGCACAGCGGCCTGGCTGGGCCCAGGCCAGTTGGGCAGCCCCTGGCAGGCCAGACGTGGTGCTCCAGGCCTGTGTTCCTGCTGAGTCAGAGCGTGGAGCAGAGGACGACGGAGCATGCAGCACGCCCTCCAGCCCCTAGGAACCCAGGCCGACCCCAGACTCTGCAAGCAAAGCCAGACCTGGCACCCACCCCTTGCACACAAGCCCCCCCCCCCCCCCCCGCAGAGCCCACCCTCCTGGAACGCAGGGTAGGGGTGGAAACAGCATGTAAGGTCTTCTGAGCATTTCATCCCCGCCCCCCTCTCCCCCAGCCTCAGTTGTGCAGGTGGTCTAGGCCCACAGCGGCACCTGGAAAGTCCTCCTCCTTCCCTCCACCCTCCCGGCCAGCGGAACCGTGAGGTGAGCTCCTCCTTCGGCTGCGTCCTGGCGTGGCTGAGAGTTATTCCAGCCCTGGGGAAGTTCCGCCCTGTGTCTGGCCACCGACAGGGATAGTGGACAAGGAGTAAGAGTAAAGCAACACCACCTCCCATCCTGGAGGGAGTCCTTCCTATGCACCAAGGGCTCTGAGACCAGCATCCTGACCATCCCCATTTTGCAGTTGGAGGGACTGAGGCTTCAAGACCGTTGAGTGACACCCCCGGTGGCACATCTGGTTAGTGACACATCAGGGACCCCACTGCTGTCACTGACCATAGCCTCTCTGTCTGCAGGGGTTCTTACGTGGCATTTGTCCCCCCTGCCACAGAACATCGGGGAGGCAGGTCTTGTTCATCTCAGTGTCCCCCCTGGGGCTGCTGGGATGGTCGGTGCCACGGAGACTTGAACCCAGGTCCACACTGCCCCCTGCGGTCGGCGTGCTGAAGCACAGACAGGACAGAGCCTGTCCCCGGGCAGCCTGGAGTACACATCCCCACGCGCGCACCCCCCCCACCCCAGACACACGACAGACAGGGCCAGGGCGCGCTCGGAGCCTCAGCCGCCATCCCCTCCCCTCCAGCCAAGCTCCAGGGCCCTGCACCCCCTGGCGCAGTCCCGAAACTCCCAGCGTTTCTGGCCCCACATCCAGCCAGCGCCAGGGTGACTAATGGTTTCCCTTGGGAGGGACCCCACAGCCAGCCGACACAAACACCCCCAGTGCCTCCTCTTAGCCCGGCGGGACAGCGCCTGGGGGACAGGCCTGCCACCCCCCTGGCTCTGTGACCTCCTGCAGGTGTGTGACCCTGGGCCCACCGCGCTCCACCCCACCCCGCCCTCCACCTCAAGGAACCCGCCAAGGCCACCCCACCGCGTGACACCGGTGAGCCCCCACACTCCAGACCCACAGGGAGCTGTGGCTGCTGCTTCATCTGCTGGTGGCCCTGGGGATGTCAGGGGGGACCCCGGGAGCCAGGGAAGGCTTCTGGGGGCCGCAGAGACCCTAGGAATCGGCGGAGGGAGTGAAGAATAAAGCATAGGCAGGAAGCACCTCCCTGAAGGCCTCACGGTGCTCTGAGTGTGGAGGGAGTTGGTGAGGGTGGGCCTCCTGGGCCAGCAGGCCTCAGGTGCCCTTGGGACCCACCTCACAGGCAGGAACCCAAGGAGCCCGAGGAGCCTCCCAGCCGGCTGCAACACAGGACCAGAACTGGAGCACAGCCCGAGCTCAGAAGGGACCCACGCTCGGGGCTGAGGCTCTGCCCTCACTGTATTGAAGGTCTGAATAATGTTATCTTTGAATCATGTTCTGGAGGTGACATGGGATGGGGTGATGGAGCACGCACGGGGGCTTGGAGCCTCGGCTCACGCACGGCCCACCGTCCTCCACCTCCCAGGTTCTTGACCCCCCACCCGGCCCCCCAGCCCCAACCCAGCAGCTGCAGCTGCCTTCTGCCCCCGAGGGGCCGGGGTGAGGCTGAGTCTCCGGGTGGGGTCCTGGGTGCTTGTGAGGGTGAGCACTCATCCCCAAAGTATCCTCGTGCCCAAAGGAACACGACCTTAAACATCAAATAAAAAATAGCACAATCAGACCAGAGAATCTGTGGAGGAAAGAAAAAGCTCCATCCTGCTTTTTGAACAAAGGTCCCCCATTTTGCACTGAGCCCCACAAATCATCTAGTGGGGTCACTGCCTCCTGGTTCCGTCCCTCCTGTGATTCAAACTGTCTGGGCTCCCTGGAGAGACACTGCAAGGGATGATTCCAGGCCCCCATCTCAGGTCCTGCTCCCCACTCCCCACTCTCCCCCCAGCCCTTCTTTCATACCCATCTGGACACGCTCAGCACCCCCAGATGATCTACTGGGGCCACCTCCTCCGGGAAGCCCCCAGCACCTCAGCACTTTGTTAGGGCTTCAGAATGATCTTTCCTGACTGGCTGCTGGGACCCCACAGAGCAGGGGCTGCTCCTGGCTCTCTGCGTCTCTGTGGGGCTCAGCATCTAGATGTACTAGGTGCTCAATAAACAAAGGGGTGGACTTGTGTGGCAGCCCCTGACGCCAGGGCCTCCTTGCCCTCTGGGGGTCCTCCACTCTCCTGAGGCTGAGCTCCCTGCTGGCCTGCTGACACCCCCCAGGGCCTTGGTCCCCTGGAGTGGCCTCACCCACACGCATTGCCACCTGGGGCCCTGGCTAGGGAAGGGGTGCTGTAGACACCTGTGTTTTAGGAGACCGTCTTTCCACCAGAGCCTTCTGGATGTCTGGGGAGAAGCTTGGAAACAGGAAAACAGGCACGTTTCTCCTAGAGGCCAAGCAGGGGCAGGGGAACACGGGCAGAAGGGCAAGAAGCAGGCTCAGGGAAAAGAAGAGATCCAGGGCCGGGGAGGGGTGCCAGTGGGTCATGGGGTGACCAGTTGGGGGTGCTGGTGGTTGAACAATCACGCTGGGAGCCGGGCGCTGTCGTGTACAAGCAGAGCTCAGAAGCATGGGGACTGCAGCCAGAGGCTGTGTGAGGTGGGCCCTCGCCCCTGGCACCCAGAGGCCAGCTGGGCAGCCTCGAGGGTGGCCCATCTGGACCGTCTTCCCCACCGTCCCGACTGTCCTCCCTGCTGTCCCCCCAGCGCCTGGGGCATGCTGGGTGCCTTCTGACACCCAATTTTCCCACCCAGCAGGCACTGGGCCGCCGAGGGGCCATCTGGCCAGCTTGGCGGTGACTGGCCAGACCCCAGAAGAAGACCGGGCCCCAGAGGGCAGCCCCCGCAGCCAGCCCCTCCTCATGAGCTCCCTGCCCAGCCCAGGACAGACGACAGCTTTCTCTGCCCCAGGCCCAGGGGCTGGACATTCAGGAAGAACTTCCTCCTGCAGACCACTGGGGGTCAGCAGGTGGGAGGCTGGACCCCAAAATGGGCTTTGTTTCCTGGTCCTTCTTTCTCAGTCAGAAGCACTCGCATGTTCTGTTAGGCCAAGGCTTGAAGTGCAAGCAGGGGGACCCAGGAAGTGTGTAGGCCTCTCTGGTTCTCAGATTCCACAAGAGGCTCCTTTCCACCCAAATATGGAACAAGGATGGCGGCAAGGGAAGCCTGACGTGGCTGAGAAGGAAGCTTTACCACGGGAGCTCCAGGGAAACGAAGCCCTGAGGCCGGCCAGACAGACGGACGGACGGGCTACTGCTCAGAGCGCCACACACTCGTCTGCGTCCCCGGGGACCCCGGCAACCCCGTAGGGCAGGGGCGGAGCCTCGGCCTGGCTCACCTTGGAGGCAGGGGGTGGCTCGGGGCGCTAATTCTCAGCCGGAGGCTGAAGACAGCACATGATTGCTATCACAAGCTCAGCTGCAGACACACACACGTGCACAGAGCAGAGGCCCTGCATGGCAGTTCCGGGGAGGGGTGGGGGGCAAGGAACGAGCTGGAAAACATCAAAGCCCAGACCCCTCTCGCCAGGTGCAGGGCGCCTCCGCGGGTGCCTGCACAGAGAGCCAAGGCCCGAGGGCCACTGTGCTCCGGGGCGCCCGAGAGCCGGGGGTCGGGTGTTCACAGCTTGGAGGCTGCAGGCGCGGCAGCTGGCTCGGCTCTCCGGGGCCGGGCCGAGCAGACAGCTGTCCGGGAGGCGGGAGCTGTGTGGCATTCCAGGCATTTCAGCACCTCTATAAAACCGGCCTGCTCTGGGCCGAGGGGGCGAGGGAAGGGGGTGCCAGCCGTGGGCTCCCTCTCCCCCTGCAGCTGCCCCCCCACCCCCCCAGGGTCCCCCTGGGGCCGGCGCCATCTGCTGGGCAGAGGGGGGATGCCACCTTGGGCTGGGCAGGGAGGCCAGGTCATCCTGAGACCCTGAGCACTCTGCAAGAGTCGGTGCCAGGCATCAGTCCCTGCTCCTCTCTGGGCCTCAGTCTCCTGCCCTGTAAAATGGGGAGAGCAGAGACAGCGACCCCCACCCCCACCCCCACCCCCCAGCTGCTGACGGGACCCGACAAAGTGGGAAGAGTGCTTGGCACAGAGCCCTACACATGGCCGGCGCTGAATCAATGTCTGTGTGTGCGAGTGGTTTTCAAGACACACACAGTGTGGTGGGGGTTAGAAGGGAGACACCTCACCCCGGCGGGGGTCAGGAGAGGCTAAGGGCTACAGTATGAATGGGGAAGGCCCAAGCGGTGAGAGTCCAGGCAGAAGGAGGGAGAGCGGCCTGTGGGCTCTGGCGCAGTCGGAACACGAGCAGGTGGCGGGGCGGGGGTGTCCACAGCAGGCCGGCAGGCGGGGCCACAGGAGGGCGGGGAGGATGGGGACAGGCTGCACATCGGTTGCTCAGGCCCCCGGTTGAGCCTGCCCGGGTGGAGTGGGCTCCCAGCCTCGCCCCATCCTAGCCCCCCACACTTCTCCAAGGGCAACACCACCCTCGAAGCGGCCAGCCTGTGTCTCCCACTCTGCCTCCCCCTCTCCCAGCCCCCAGGCCCGTGGCTTCCCAGGCTGCAGGGAGAGCCGAGGGTCATCTCAGTCCTGTTCAGAGCTGGACGCCTTCCCCTGAGCCAGCTGGTCGGTCTCCAGGCGGCCAGGTCTCGGAGGGGAGCCACACGTGGGCCGCCCCCAGCTCCACGCTGGACTTGGACTTCCGGCCGGTGTGCAGGGGCTCCCTGGGCTGCCCCAGGCCTGGTCACCTGTCTCCCCATGTTGGGGCAGCCCCCCTCGGCCCCTTCTGCCTTAATCACTGCAACACATGTACAGTCAACCGCACCCCTGCCTTCCTCCAATACCTCCCCCTTCTCTTTTTCCCTTCCCCAAGCTTACAGCCCTGGCCCTGGAGTTTACAGCTGCAAAGAAAACACACACACACTCATGCACAAAACCAACTGTGGAATGTTTTCCTGCTTCTGAGCAGGGTTTATGGCTCCAAAGGGTTCTCTGAGCACCTGACATCTACTCGCATTTCCACACCACAGGGTTTATATTCCTCCTGGGAGCGGGGGCTGGGGGCTGGGTGAGGGCAGGAGCGGAGGGATGGAGAGGTGGGCAGGGAGAGCAGGCCTCTGTGACAACCCACGTGGGGTCGCCGCCTCCTGCCCTGCCCGGAGCTGCACACACAGCAGGATCTGGTTTTCCCATTTGGAAAGGGAAAGGGACTCCTAAGTGCCAGACTGAAATGTGCAGGAGCCTGGCCTCCTTGGACTTTCATTCATTCTTTGAACAAAGTCATTCATTCAGCCAGTGTTTGTCAAACACCTACCATGTGCCAGGCTTGGGTCCGGCACAGGAGCACGTTGGCTTGCCTGGGTGCCAGGCCAGGGGGCAGCCTGGCCCATAGACGGTGCTGTTGAGCCAGTGACCAGAAAGAGGAGGAGGAGGAAACATGTTCTTGCAGGGGAGGTGGGGGTCCAGGGGTAGGAGGAGAGACGGGGTCTGAGAGGATGGTGGAGACCGGGTGTGTGGTGGGGTGACAGGGCCGGGCCATGGATGGCCTGGTGGTCTCCTTGACCCTTGGACTCTACCCCAAGGACGGCAGGTGCCTTGGAAGGCACCAAAGCAGAAAAATGGCATGACCGAATGCATTGTTGCAAACAGTAGAAACGGGATCCAGCTACTTGCACTCCTGCTGTCCCTGGGTGATCACACTCCGCAGTCCAGCTCCCAGGAGAACAGAAGCGTGGCACATCCACACAGTAGAATACTACTCACCCAGGAACAAAAGAAACCACCTGACACGAAGTGGGCGTATCTCAGGGACGTTCTGTCAGTGGAGCAAAAGAGGTCAGACCCCAAAGAATGCGCACTGCATGGTCCCATTTGTACAGAATTCTAGAACAGGCCAAGTCAGGCATGCGGCAGAAACCACAACAGCGCCTGCTTACGCTGGCAAAGGGCCTGAGGGGTCACCCTGGGGTGATGGGGAGACGCAGTGGTCACACAGCTATATGCGCTTGTCAAAATTCATCCAACTGTCCTTCAGATCCGTGCATTTTGTCATATGTGAATTATATCAGAATGAAAAAAGAGAACAGAAGTAAAGATTGTCCTTCGGCTGACAACAAATCAGGCTGCGGAGAGTCTGCCTGGGTAGCTCACCACTCCCATCATTCCTGGGCCAGAGGATAAGGGGGGACCCCGCCAGAGAGTGCCCCTAAAACCTCTTACAACAAGGGAAGGTGGTTTCCCAAAGGCCAGCGGAGGGATGCTGAGATGCAAGCTTCAGCCTCATACCGGGAGCACGTTAGAGATCATCCTGCTGTTTACTACAGACGTGAAACAATGTAACCAAGTAGAAAAGACTGTTTCATTAGTCCAGTTGCCAAGGAAACCAAGGTGGGGAAAGAGCAGGCGAGTGGGACGTGATGTGGGCTGGTAAAATATGACGCTTGTCTGCAAGGTTCTTTAGTGATTGGAATTGACTAAACCTGGGGTTCTCTTGCCTCTAACACCAGCGGACACGTGACTCAAGCCGCAGAGACCACGGTGCACTCATTCTGGGCTCCCTAGGGCCCTGGGGAGAGGGCCCGGGTGGAAAGAGGCTGGAAGCTGAGGATTCTACTCATGGGGACTTTACTCCAAGGCTGTTGCCTCAAAGAAAAAAAGTATGGTCTCCTTGAATCAACTACTCTGGTCTCCCAAAAAAAAAAAAAAAAAAAAAATCAGAGACAAGTGTTGATCACATGGCACGTCAGCTGTTGGACCCTATCCATGTGCTCTCAACATATGCACTCCTTTCCCTGCCTCCCTTCCTGGTGTTCAAACCACAGCTGCCATCGGAGCCCCCACTAAAGGGAGCAGGCCTTGTCCCTTTGGTTTTCTCTGCCCTGGGGACCCAGGAGGCCTGCGCCCTCCCCTGCTCCCCGGCCCATGGGGACGCTCGCAGCGAAACTGCTTCTGCCCACCCTCAGCAGCCTGGCCTTCCTCCCCACTGTCAGCGTTGCTGCCAAGCGGAGGTTCCACATGGAGGCCATGGTCTACCTCTTTACCATGTTCTTCGTGGCGGTAAGTCTGGGGACCCTCCCAAAGGCGCAGGAGAAGGGCCATCTATCCACCACCTTCCTGTATTGGTGAGGAAGAAAAGTGATTTGGAGGTGAAAGAAAGAGCCTGGAGACTGGGAGAGAGGGTTGGGGGAGCCCTCCTCCTCTCTGGACCTCAGTCTCCCCATCTGTGCCAGGATTGGTGTGCACAAGACCGAGCCCACAATGGGCCAACGTCAGTCAGTCCAGGACAAGCCCTTCGAAGCTTCCGGGGTGCCCCTCGTCTTGCTGCCAGCAGAACACCCCAGGCTGCCCCCCACCCCTGCCACTCTCCCAGCTACAAGCACAGGGCAGCAGAGCAGGGAGGAAGGGGCTGAGCTAGGTCCGGGAGGGGTTAGTGGGGTTTAGGGAATGCGTAGGGCCTGGGTGAGTCTGATTCCAGAATTCCAGAGCTGGCCCCAGTTCAGGAGGGCCTGCTCACGTCTGCTTGTCTCTCCTTCTTGAGGCCTACGTCTCTCTCTGAGTCCTTCTTTCTCCATGTATATGCCTGGATGACTGTCTCTCTCTCCCCCTCCCTCCCAGCTGAGCTCTTTCCCTCTGCATTTCTCCTCTTAGTTTTCTCTGCATCTGCCTTTTTCTCTTTTATTCTGTCTGTGTCTGGGTCTCTCTTGATTTCTGGAGCTCTGTCTCCACAGAACTTGCTCTCGTCCCAAACTTCCTGGTCTTTCCCTGTCTGGCTTTGTTCCCTTGGCCCTCCATGGGTCTCCGTGGCTCTATCTCCCATCCGAAAGCTTCTGTCTGTCTGTCTGTCCGTCTGCCTACCCTCCTATCTATGTACCTCTCTATCTAATCAATCATCACTCTACCTACCTAATCGATGACCCATCCCTCCACCCATCACCAATCTGTGTCTCAGTGCCCACCTGCGAACCTCTGAGTCCCCCACGCTCACAGCTGGACTCCCTCCCTCACTCTGACGGTCTGCCCCATCAACTCCTGTCAGACTCACCCTTCTCTGAAGCCCAGCTTCCCGCGAGAAGCAGGCACTAGGGAGGCGAGGTTCCCCCAGTCTCCTCCTTGTGGCAGTGCCAGACATGTGAAAACTTGCATGCCTCCTGCCGCCGGCTGGGCTCGCTCCTCAGCAGCAGGCCTCCTGTGGGTGAGTGTCAGGGTCCTTGGGGCAGCCCTGGGGAGCGAGGTCTGTGAGCACACGCACGTGTTTGCAGATGTGTGTGCACCTGTCACGCCGACATCTTCGTGAGCCGAACCCACACTTACCTGCAAGGGGAGAAGCTGTGTGTGCACACGGGCTGGCGCTCCCTTAGGCAGCAGGGACCTGGGGCCGGGGGTTGCCTGGGGCTTCAGTCTCCATGCCTGGGTGGGAGAGACCTTGGCCGTGGTGGTGCTGGCTGCGAGCCAGCGTCCAGGCTGTGGGGCGTGCTGGTGCTCTGAACACACTGTCTCATGTAGTCTTCTCAGCTCCCCGTGAACCCGAGATTGTGACCGGCCCATTTGACAGATGAAGAAACTGAGTCCCACAGCGGCTGAGTCACATGTCACTGTAAGCACCAGATGCACCCTGGGGCTCTTGGCTCATTCAGGGCATCTTGCCCAATGCCATTTCGTTAGCTCCACGAGGGACCCCTGCTTGGGTGAGTTCCAGGAAGTCAGTTTGACAGATGAGAAACCCAGGCACGGAGTGGACCCGGGACTTCTCTGCGGGTACAAGGGGCTTAGCTCTGGGGAGAGGAGCCAGGGCTCTTGTCCCCAGGTCCATGTTAGACCCAGCCCCCGAAACCCACAAACACCGCCAGGCCACCCCTCCCTGCTGGGGCTGGGCTGGCCCCCAGCTGCCTCCAGGCTGACCTCAGAGGCCCACCCTGTCCCGCCCTAGCCCGCCCAGAGTGGCAGAAGCAGCTGCCTCCTGTGACAAATGTCCTCCGACCTCAAAGCCACACTCAGCCCCTTTCTCCCAGAGCCCCAAGTGACACCATTGCACCTCTAGCTCCCATGTGGCTTCTTCTGTGTTCCGACCAGAACCCTCCTGCGACAGTCGCTATTTCTGTGCCCAACACTGAGCCCTGTACTCTGTCACGGGGAGTCCCCTGGCCCGCCCCGCAGAGCGGGTATTCTCGCCCCTGTTTGACAGAGGAGGCCCCAAGCTGCCGGCCACTCACCTGAGCTCACAAAGCGAGGATCGGGAGGCTGTGCTGTCTCCCACCAGACCCCCAGCGGCACTCCACCCCCGCCAACACCCTCGGGGGCCAAGTCCGCCCCGCATCGGAAGAGGGAGGCAGGCCTCACAGTCGCTGCTCTGCCCTGCCTCCTTGGCAGGTAGCGCTGCTCTGAATCTCCCCTTCCCCACCTGTCCAACAGAGGTGAACCAAGGGCCTGGTGGGAGAGACCCTCCTGGGTCAGTTGTCCTTCAAACCACTCCAAACCCTGCCTCCTTGGCCCTGCATCTGCACAGCCAGGCTGAGACAGAGTATTCCTGCTCTTCATGGGACTGGGGTGGACACTCCCGAGAATCTCATAGTGATTAAGTCTGTGATTATACGTGGTGATCTGTGCTACAAAGGAGAAGCATGGGTGCAGAAGCAGCAGATAATGGGGGGAGGGATGTAGTTCTAGAAGTAGTGGGAGAATATCCACATCACTCACAGGGCCTAGCTCTGCCTGCCAGAGCCACGCGCAGCAAGTGTCCTTCTCCCTGCTCTATCCCACAGAGATCTGAGCACCTTGATCAGGCCCTACCTGAAGCTTCTCTTGCCCCAGCTAAACTGTCATGTCCACAACCTAATTGCTCTCCTCCATCGTCTTTGCCTATGTCACTCTAAAGGGTGCAGCATCCAAAGTTCAACACAGTTCTCTAGGTGGGTCTGACCAGAACACAGAGAAGCAGGACGGTCACCTCCCTTGTTCTGGACACTATACCTCTATTCATGCCTCCTAGGTGCACCGTAACTTTAGGTCACCTGTGATTATAACCAATAGAGCTCTAAATCAACCCCAACTTGCTCAACTCACCGGTGACCCAGGGCTGCTGCTCCCCTGTAACATCCCTGGGCCTCCAGACTTGGGCTGCTCTCCTGGGCGCCTCCTCCCTCCTGCTGAGCTGGGCTCACCAAGAGTCGATTGTGCTGGTTCCCAAGCTCGTTTATGTCCGTGGAACTTGTCAAAATAATTACATCACGTAATTAAATATTACTTGAAGTGATGAAATGTGTATGCAAAAGGAGAGAGTTGTTTTCTGTAAGAAATCAGCTGACTGCTTTGGGAATACTCCACAGAGGCATTTTGCTTTAAAAATTGCTATTAAAGCGCACCCGGGTGGCTCAGTTGGTGAAGCATCTGCCTTCGGCTCAGGTCATGATCCCAGGGTTCCAGGATTGAGTCCCACATCGGGCTCCCTGCTCAGTGGGGAGTCTGCTTCTCCCTCTCCTTCTCCCCCTTCTCATGCTCTCTCTCTCTCTCTCTCTCTAATAAATAAATAAATAAAATATTTTTTTTAATTGCTATTAAACTAGGTGTTGGGGAGACTAGAGGAGAGAGATGGGCGAACCTACCATGCCGTGTTCAGCACGGTGGTCTCCGCAGTCTCCCAGAACTTTAAAGAAACTGCAGCTGAAAACTACAGCCGGAGGTTCTCAAAGTGTATTCCCCACGGGTGGCTGGCATCAGCCTGAGAAACTCTTAACAATGCAGATCTCTGACCCCACCCCAGACCTGCTGAGTTAGCAACCCAAGTCTTCATAATACCACCCGCCCCCACCAGGGTCCTAGTGCCCACTCATGTCTGAGGACTTCCCCAGTGGGGTAGCCCAGTCACCACAGGGGGGAACGGTAGAGGAGAAGGCCGGGCCGACGGGCACCCAAAAATAGGCCATGGCCTCACGCCCAGAGGCGCTGAAGGAACACATATGTACTTGTCGGTAAACCCAGGTGTTGAAGGAACGTGCAGGGCACATCTGCGGGGTCCCCACCTTGGCGGGCTTCACCTGACCAACGCCTGGCCTCTGTCTGGTCATGTCATACATAGAACATAAGAGACACGAACGAGCCCTGAGCACATCCCCAGGCTCCCAGCCCCTCATGTGGATTGTTTTGTCTAACCTCCACAAGACCCCATGAGGGGAGCACTTGGCTCCCCTTTTTTTCTCAGGTGGGGAAACTGAGGCACAAAGTGACTTGCCTGAGCCTCACGGCTAGTGAGTGGCCTGGCTGGCGGGGGGGCGTGGCTGGGACCCAGCCGTGGTCCTGGGGCTCCCGAGCAGTCCTCTCTAGCCCCTGACCCCTTGGGTTTTCCGGCAGCTCTACCACGCCTGCACTGGGCCCGGCCTGTCGGTGCTCTGCTTCATGCGTCACGACGTCCTGGAGTATTTCAGTGTCTACGGGACAGCGCTGAGCATGTGGGTCTCGCTGATGGGTGAGTGGCCATGCCTTGTCGCCCAGTGTCCCCGCCATCCTCCTGCCTGCTCCCCGAAACAGCAGAGCCCACTGACTCTGCTCCCCACCCCTCATCGGGAGCGTCTCCTCCCCTCTCCTGGGGTTCAAAGCCTGGTTTAATCAATGAAAAAGAACGCACAGTCCTTAAATGCCCTAAGTCCCATCCTCACATCCTGTTCAATTCACACATGAACGAAGGCTCATTCAGACCACTTTACATGGTGGAGCCATGCCGCGGAACCCGTGGAAGGGCTTCCAGCTCTCTCCCCCGGGAGACCACGGTTCGCATGTCAGGGTTTGCCCCCAAGACTTTCTTGAGGCTCATACAAGCATCCACGCACATCACTGTCAGCTCAGCTTTTTACAAGGATGGAATCACTCAAAAGTGCATTGTTTCTGCACCTTTTTTCTCATTTAACGCCGTCTGGCGGCAATGTCAGGACGTGTGGGCCCCATCGCACGGGCTCCCTGCCATTTGCCCAGGCCCCATGAAGGACCCAGATCTTTCCTATCTCTTACTTGTGTGTCTTTGTCTTCATCCCTGGGGTCCTCGGGGACAGGTATGCGTTGACCTGCTCATGAAAGCAGCTTCCCACAAGCGCAGCCCAGGCTGCTCTGTCCACGTCTGTCCCTTACAACCAGCTGGAACTCAGACCTCGGGGTGGCCGGGCTGGGCCATGGGGTCTCGCTGGCTGGGGGCACCCCGCACCAGGGCCCCTAAGGGATGCCTCTGGAGGAGCAGTGGCCGGGAGGGGCAGAGAGGCCACTCACCTCTCCCGGTTCCTCTCCCCCACCTCCAGCGCTGGCCGACTTCGACGAACCCAAGAGGTCGACCTTTGTGATGTTCGGTGTCCTGACCATCGCGGTGCGGATCTACCACGACCGCTGGGGCTATGGGGTGTACTCGGGCCCCATCGGCACGGCTGTCCTCATCATTGCCACAAAGTGGGTGCGTACTTGTGCGAGCCTCAGCGGACGGGCGCACCTGTCCCCTGTGACCCCTCCACCTTGGCGTCTCCATTTACCTCCCATCTCAGGGCTTCAGCTAAAACACAGAGACAGTGAGCATCAGGTGCCCCCACCACACAGACACCATCTATATCATCTGGACCTAACCCAAGTGACTCCACTTCTCTGCCTCAGTTTCCACATCTGAAAAGTGGTTCTTATGGGAACAGTCCAGGACCTACCTCATAGGGTTGGTTCAAAGATTAATTGAGTTAATGCATCTAAAATGCTGGCATAGAACCTGGCTTCTAATGTGCTCAACACATAGGAGCTATTACTAGTATCATTATTCTTTGCAGAGAATGACAGCTTTAGAGGTGCAAAAGCAATTGGAAATGGCCTGGGTTAATCTGGGAAGACTTCATGGAGGCAGTGAGCCTTGAGTTTGGTTCTAGTGAGGAGGGAGGCTGTGGTGTGTGGTGGACAGGAAGTTGACCCTGACACCTGGTCCCCAGGCCTCCCTGCATCCTCTGTTGTACCAAGGCCCTCCTGGCTGCAAGGGCTGAAAGCCGCTCATGCTTCCCAAGCTAATAAGGGATGCTAGAGCAAGATGGACCCAGGGGCACTCCCTGGGACCCCAGAAGGGAAGGAGCTGAACCTTGCAGGGAGCAGAATACAGGCCTGGCCTGCTGGCAGGCCTGAGGCTGGGCTCACTCTCCAGTCGTGCAGCAGCCCAGGCCCCAAGGTGACATCCCTTGGCACATTTTCACTCCTTTGGAGCTCCACCTGAAATCTCAGGGTGTCCCAACTCCAAGTGCTGGCAGGAGGGCTGGTCCGGCCCAGCCCAAGTCACACACCCACTCAAGGCCCCAAAATTAAGGCCCAGATGGCAGGGCCTCAGGGGATGGGGGCGGGGAGTTGCTCCTGGGCCACCTGGGGAGCAGGAGGGCAGTTCTCTGGGAAGAGGGGTCAGGCTGGGCAAGTGGTGCAAAAGGTGTCCATCAACCCATTTTACAGCTGCAGGAAGGAAAAGAAAGCCCCGCTCCTCCTACAGCCAGGGAGTAGAGGATTTGTTCTGCCATTCGGTTAGTGAAGGAAGTAGGGCTCAGAGAGGTCAGCAATCAACAAGTCACACAGCACCAGGCGAGGTCAGGCCTTGACTTTCCAAGAGAAGAGAAGGAGCCTCTTTCTCACTCCAGCTTCCCCAAGGGGGAAGGCTGACCCAGGAGGCCCCTCGGAGCTGCCTGTGAGAGCAGGGGAGGCACATTGGGTCTGCCGCGTCTGGACCCAGGGAAGGACCCCGTTAAGGGACATGTTGGAATGCATAAACACAGAGCCCTGGGTCTCGATAATGCACTCACTCCCCGGCAGGAAGTAGGATAGGCTGCTTGGTCTGCCCTGGAGGGCCGTTCCTCCTGCAGATCTTGGCAGGTCTGGATCTGCGCTGGATCGTAATGGGCCAGAGTGGAAGCCACTCGCTGGTTTCCCTGGGAAGCGCTACGGTGACTTCCACGGCCCTCGGGCTGTGGATCCGGACACAGGAACCAAGAGGTCTGCCTGGCTCCCTACATCTGGGGCTCAAATTGTGTTTTTCAGACCATTTAACGTGGAGTTTATTTTGGATTTTCCAGGGCAGTTGTTCCCTGGAATGAGGGTGGATTTTTCTCTTGGAGGCTCGTCCCTGCTTGAGCCCGAGTTGGGGACAGCAGCCCTCGGGGAGAGGAAGCAGAGAGAGGTGGGTGTGGGGGCTGCAGGGCAGGGCCGGGCCAGGCTAGGACCCGACCCTGGGCAGACGCACGGCCTGGCCACCAGCGCCCAGGCGCCCCAGCCGCACCCACACGCTGTCTGTGCCCGTGCGGGGCCTGATGTCTTATCGGCAATGGCAAATTCCAGAAACCCGCACCCCAGACTCTGGTGGCCTAGCCTGCCCCTGCCGGCACAGGGCCCTGGGGGCGGTGTGGTTGGGGGTTTCCATGATCCGCTGTGTGCACAGGCGGTTATCGTGCTGAGATCCCAAACACCCTGCACTCTGAAACACCCTGGCCCCAGGGATTCGAGGTTGCAGGATGCGGTCCCTCATTTACTGCACGTTCTCAGTGTACGTGAACCCATCTTTTCAAGCGTTAATGCCTGCTCGAGCCCCCCCCACTAACGTGAGCACCTGAGCAACCAGAGTTTCACGTGCTGGTCAGCTTGTCTCAGAAGCACTACGATGGATAATGATCTACGAGCCATTGAAGGGTCCCTCGGACCACCCCACAGGCACCCCCGCGGGCCATATGGTGGGCGGGGCCGGCACTCCAACACCCCCTTGCTGTGACTCGTCCCCTGGGGGCCCCTCTGGCTGGGAGGGGCGCACGTGCAAGGGTGGCCTTGTTAGGCCCCAAAGAGGCAGGCAGGGGCTGGGGTTCTTCACAGGGCAAACTGGCCCAGGGGGTTCCCAGACGAGCCATCCAGCCTGGGGCTCCCTTGGGTCCTCCCACCACGGGACGGGGCACGTGGGGCATCTCCCTGAGCCCCATCTCCCGCCCAAGGATAGCCAAGGGGCTCGTGCGTGCCCGGGGCCTGCTCTCCGGTCAGCTCTGAGCAGCATCCCCGCCCTGTGACCTCTCTGCATGACCACTCTCCCCACAGCTGCAACAGATGAAGGAGAAGAAAGGTCTGTACCCCGACAAGAGCGTCTACACCCAGCAGATAGGGCCCGGCCTCTGTTTTGGGGCACTGGCCCTTATGCTGCGCTTCTTCTTCGAGGTACGGGGACTGGGGCTCCTCGGGGTGGCTTCAGCATCACATTCCTGCCTCCTCTGTCCCTCCCGGTGGGTGGAGGGGTGCCTCCCTCCCACCACTGCACCGTCCATCCCCAGCCCCAGGGCTCTCACTGTCTGCGTGGATCTGAGATGAGGTGCACAGCCCAGATGGGGCCTGGGGCTGGAGCCTGCACCTGCAGGAAGGAGGGAGGGGGGAGGGAGGAGCCCCAGCCTCATTGTCAAAGGCCCAGTGTCCACTTTCCACCTTCAGTGCTCCAGGGGTCTGAGGTCAGGAAAGACTGCCCATGGGCTGGATGCTGAGGAGAGGCCCCTTGGAGGAGGGCACTTGGCCAGATTCCGGAGGGTGGGGCGTGTGTGACTGGCAGGTGCCCTGGCATGCCAGGCATGCAGGAGGCATGGAGAGTGGGGGAGGGGGGCCTGAGGCCACAGACCGATCCCCCTCCCGCCCTCCCCTGCCCCTGCAGGATTGGGATTACACCTATGTCCACAGTTTCTACCACTGTGCCCTGGCCATGTCCTTCGTCCTCCTGCTACCCAAGGTCAACAAGAAGGCTGGAAGCGCAGGGCCCCCGGCCAAGCTGGACTGCTCTACCCTTTGCTGTGCTTGCATCTGACTTTGCAACCCCGCCCCTGCCCCCCGCCCCCCGCAAGCCCCTGCCCTCCCCCGTCTCACGCCTAGAGAGAGGCCTCCTGTCCTGCCCCACCCTGGAGCGCCCAGGGGAAACATCTCTCCTCTGAGCCTGAGAGGTCCCCGGGGATTTGGGGAGCACCTTGCCGAGTGCTTCTTGAAAGCCCAGTTCCTGTGGTTCCCACCGTGGCCAAACATCATGCTCGAAAGAAAAGACCTTCCTCCCTCTTCCTCCTCCTCCTCCTCCACAGTCATGGCCAATAGGTGTGTCTGCAGAAGCCCGCAGCCAGGGGGTGTCCCCCCATCTCCCCTTCCCTCCTCACCCAGAAGTTCTGGCCCAGCCCCAGCCGCAGAGGGGTTCTGCCCACGCGCTCTCCTCACAGCATCTGTTTTCCCTTGAAAACTAGCGTCACCCTCAGGATCTGAGCGCACCCGGTCAGGAAGCCCAGGCCAGCAGGGGGCCAGCTCTGTCCCTGGCCCAGGCCTGCGTGGCCAAGCCCCCAGCCAGGTCCCCGAATCAAGCCGGTTCAGGAACGGCAACCCCTGTAAAGCCCCTCAATGTCTTGGCCTTACCGGGTGCCCAAAGCCGTATACTCAGCCCTTGATCTAATTCTTAAAACAAGTCTGCAGTAAAGTATGATCATTCCGTCCTAAAGACAGAAGCCTGAGGCTCAGGGGAATGGTGTGTTTGGGGCCCCAGCCCCACTCCGCCGGTCCGAGTCATGCCCGCCCCCCGGCTCCGGAGCCCCCCCATGGGCCAGACAGGAGCACCTGTGGGTCTCCTGAGCGCTCCGAGCACTCCGACCGGGCTAAGCGCCAGGGTGGGAAGGGGGTCTGGGTGCAGGCAACCTGAGCAGAGGCCAGCAGGCCCACAGCTGGGCACCCGGGGCCGCTTGCCACAGTGCACTGGGAGGCCAGTGAGCTTGGGCCCAGAGCCTGTCTGCCCTGGGCCCCGGGGGTGGCGGGAGCAGGCCTCCCAGACATCACCTCACAAACCTGAGCCTCCCCAGCAGCCCTGCTTCCCGAATGATGTGGGCACATCTGTCAGGCAGGAAGTTACCTACACCTGTCTGGGGCCTGTTTGTATTTCCAGAAGGAGCACACCCACTCCCACTGCATAGGGCAGCCCATTATTTGTCCTAAAATCACCTCTTGCTCACCTCAGGGGGCCAGGAGAGAACTGGGGACAAGGCTGACCCCTCAGCCCAGCCCCCCATCTGTCGGCCTCCCTGACGGTCCAGAGGTCCCACGCACGGGGGCCTGGACGCCCACAGCCTCACGCCGGCTCAGCCCCTTTCTGTCCCTATAGGCCGGTGACGACAGAGCAGCCGCTCGGCTCTTCACACTGGCTCTCAGAGTCCTGGCCAGGCCCTGGGGAGCAGGGGTGCATCATGGCTCTGCTTCCCAGATGAGCCAGCTGAGACGCCACAGCTTCGGGGCCATCTACCCAGACAGACGCGTCCCCGCCCTCCCCAGCACAGCGAGGGGCAGATGCTGCTTCCAGTGGCTTCTCGTCTGGTTGAGGGGTGTGTGCACGCTCACATGCACTGTAGACACACGTGCACACCACATGTGCGTGCCCTGCAAACCGCATCTTCTCATCCGCCCGTTTCCCATCTCCGCAAGGGGAGACACCCGGCCGTAGGGGAAGGGAGGGCACTGGGGGCCACGCCGGGGGCCTGGGGGCACCACTCAGGAAACAGACATCCACAAAGCGGCTGGCCTCTGCCAGTCGCCTCTCTCCCCAGCCCTCCGCCTCCACCCCAGCACCTCCCTCCCATCCCCCTGGCCCCCATGCCCCGCGAGCACACCCCAGCTCCCAGGTCTGCAGCAGCACATGGAAAATTGGAGGCAGCGGGATGCTCCCGAGCAGGGAGGAGGTGGGGGGCCTGCCAAGCGCATAAGGGCCGCACTAACAGGCTACTCACTGTGGCCGCGCTGATTTATGAGGCTGTCTGGGAGCCCGGCCAAGTCTGTAAGTCATGGACAATTAGGAGGCGCGCTCCAGCCCTCAGCCCCGTCCGCCTCTCGGGCTCTAGGCCCGCTGTGCCACTCCAAGCAGGCTCGGCACCATGGAGACCCCACTGTGCAGATGAGGACACTGAGGGCCAGGATGTTGGTGGCTGGCCCCAGGCCTTTGGACACTGGCCACTGAGGTGGCTGTCCCCAGGGTCTTAGTCCTCATCCTAGTGGCATCTTCCTCCGGCTCAAAAGCTCACTTTGACATCTTGGTGACTCTAGCCAAGGGCCAGGGCATGAGTGCCCGGGAGGGGGACAGAAAGGGAGGAGGCCACCCGGAATGGCCACCCCTCCACCGCAAGACTAACAAGGAAGAAGGGTCATGGCCTTCAGACCAAACACCTGGGAACCCCAGTGCCGTCGAGCCCGGGGTCTTCATGCCCTAGAATCTGACAGTCATGGCACCTGGGGCCAGCAAGGACCTCCGAGGCCCTCCCAGACCCCCGTGGGCTCTGGACAGGACTCACCTCCCACCCAGCCCTGATGAGGGATTCGGAAACCAGGAGCCCTGAGCTTGCCTCCAGCGTGTGCCCGAATGCGGAGTCCTAGATGTTAGCGGCAGGCCGGGAGTGGCCGGGGCAGCAGAACTTGCCTTAGTGACGGGGAGATGCTTGCGGCCACCCGGCTGGCCCGCCGCTCGCTGCACGCCGCTGCATAACATCTGAATACGGCTCGGGCTACGGAGGAGCAAAATATCAGTTCATTTTAATTAATTTAAATTTAAATAGCCACATGTGTAGGGATGCAGGGTTTCAGGACACCTGGTTACACACGAATTTCGGATAAAAAATAATGATTTCCCCTGTGTATCTCACGCGATATTCAGGACATGTTTACATGAGACGTACTGGCGCTAAAACAGGATTCACTGTTGACCTGAAGTTCAAATTCGACACGGTGCCCAGTGTTTTACGGAGCAACCCTCTCCCTGTGGCCGCAGCTAGCAGCTACCGCTCGGGCCAGCACATCCCCTGGACACGAAAGGAGTGGGGCAGCTCCCTGGATGTGCGGGCTTGGGGGTCCTGAGTGACGCCAAGTGACATGGGCAGAGGGGCTGTGGCGTGCAGGACACGTGAGCAGGAGGGCGTCGTCCCCCTGCTGGGTCCCCCCTGAACCTGGGGGCTGCGGTGGGCAAGGCGTCCCCGGGGCCAGCCCTGGCCTCCAGACCCTGCAGCGCACGGAGCAGACACAGCCGATGCCCCGCTGGAGCACACGTGTGCCCGGGCCCAGGCCCGTGCCGCCTCCCGGGCACACGCATGTGCACGCGTGCATGCACACAAGTACACACACATGCCTGCGAGGGTGCACGGGGCTCAGCTGTAGGGGACGCCGCACACCTCGTCCGGGGCGAACGGAGAAGTGTGAGCGCTTAGAAGCACGCAGAGAAAACAGCGTATTGCAGGGGCCCCTCTGTCTCCCCCAGAGCTGGGAGCCGGGCGAGGGCCGCGCGGCCGGGGAAGCCGGCACCCTGTGTCCTCAGAAGGAGGTGCCCCGTCGGAGGGCGGTCTGCGCGCTGTGGCTTTTGTCTGCTGCTGACATCTCCTGTCTCTGTTAGGCTCTTCTTCAGTGAGACCATCTGAAACCCAAAACTTTTATTGCCCCTTTTAAAAAGGCTTTACAGCTCCCCACCTCCCTCGTGGGGGCCGCCGGCGGGGCTGCAATTGTAGTTAGGGGAAGCCGGCCGCCCTGGGCTCGGCCGCAGGGGCTTGGCCCAGGACCCACAGGAAAGCAACCGGGAGCTGCAGGGAGGAGCGCCAGGTATGTGGGCAAGACCGATTCTGCAGAGTCGGCGGAAGGCCCGGGGCGTAACCCGGCTGGCCGGGCAGCCGGTCCGCTGCTTAGTGGCCACGCTGGGCACGTGCCACCGGGGACCCCCCAACCCGGCGCGGGGCCCTGGGGCCCGTGTCGTCCCATCTCCGCACCGGGTTTCTTCACCTTTGGTCCAGGACAGCAGCTTCGCCCGCTGCCCCACTCCGGCCCCTGGGGTAAACTGAGTCAGAGGCTGGCCAGACTGGTCTTGGGAAAGTACAACAGGCAAAAAGAGGAAGCAGGAGGCTGGGCTGGGAGGTCAGGTGTAGAGGCGAGGAAACAGCTCTCCCTCCGTGACCTCGGGTGAGCCCCCTGCCCCCTCCCGGCTCCCTGGCCTCAGCTTCCTCCTCTGTAGCAGTGCCCACCCCACGTGGGTGTTGCCAAGATTAAATGAGGTCACTGACTGCAAAGCGCTTAGCACAGTATCGTATAAATGGCATTTTAAGAAATGGCATCATTATTTCCATTATCGGTGGTCATGGGCAAGCAAGAGGGTAGGGGGCAAATAAGTAAAGGGGTCCTTACCGTCAGGGGACATTCACCTCAGATATGGCACCAAATGCCCCCATTTGCCAAGGAAACAAATGTTTATTATGGATCAAGGAAGTAAGCAAGGAAGGCTGCCTGGAAGAGGCAGGTTTGAGACTGAAACTAGAAAAGCAAAGTGGACTGAGCCGTGGGAGCCTGCAGATGCCTGGCCCCTGGGCCTCGTCTGTGACGGCCTCACTGTGCCACGGTTCTGAGTCAGACCATCCTCTGTGCCCTGAACCTCCCCCAACCTCCTGCCTCCTTCACGTCAGAGCCTCAAGAGAACCACAGCTGCCCTGATGGAGGGAAGGGTGCCCACGGCTGGACTGTCCTTGCTTCCGTCTCTGGCTTGTGATCCAGGACCAGAGGGAGCTAGATGGGCTTGGCCTGGCGTGCTCAGGGTCCAAAGGTGGAGGGGGGAGGAGGCCGCACTGGGCTCCCCTCCTGCCCTCTCTCAGGATTGGGGGGGGTTGAGGTCACCTGAGCACGTGAACAGGACTTCAGAGCAGGCCTGTGCTGGCCTCGGGTGCAGCCGTGCAGGACAAAGGGCCGTGGGATGGTCCACACCCTGGTGTCTTGTCGCCAGCTCTGCTCTGGGGTTTCCGTCTCTCCCCGATGCCTGTCCTGGCCCCGCTTAACAGCACCTCCTTCCTGGGTGGTCACCCGTGCAAGCAGTTGTCCCAACCTCGGGGCTTCACTGGGAGCACCCCCCCACCCGGAAGCCACCCCCCGGGGCCCTGCCTGCCCGCCTCGCACAAGCTAGCGGGGCAGCAGAGACAGAGGTGAGTGAGGGGATGGGCGTCCAGGGAAGGCTCTGCGCAGCGGGTGCCGTTGGCCGAGCTGAAGGAGAAGGGAGCAGTGGTCCAGGGAGAGGGTGAAGGGTCAAGCAGGGTCTGTGTGGGAACTGCCAGGGGCAGCTGTGGCTGTGGGAACTGGGGGCGGGGCCAGGTGGACACGGGGGCGGGCCAGGTGGACAGCGCAAGGGGCAGTCTGGGTTCCCCGGGGGCGGGCAGGCTGCAAAGGAGGATGTAGGCAACTCTCCATGCACAGTTAACAAATATTTCTCAACAAAGGAATGGGTGGGTTTTTCCATGTCTTGGCGAGGGCAGACTCATGGCTCCTTGAAGAGCCCACTCTGGATAAATGGCTAGTCAGTAACCTCAGAAGTCTTGGCCTTGACCCCTTGCTGACCTAGACACCAGGAGCATGATGGAGGGGCCGAGTGTTGGAAAGGAAACAGCTTTGGGGTGCCCACTCCCCGGGGCCGTGAGACCTTGGTCACCCTTCAGGCCCCAACACCTCTAAAAGGAGAGACCCTTGCTTATCCTACTGGCGCCTCCCCCACGACCCCTCACTGCCAAAAACCTGTCCTGGCTCAGGAAGGCTGGCGGAGGCGCATGGGACCCTCAATCTGACTGGCAAACCGGCAACATTGTCGAGCTCCATTTTGGGGTGAGCAGGCACATGAACCCCACATCACCCACATGCACTGTGGAGGGACCCTCCAGGGAGCCCTTGGCCAGGGAGACTTAGATTCCCACCCAGGAGGCAGCCAGCCGATGGCTGCGACCACCCCAAGGTCAGGGCTGGCTGGGCAGGCCGGGCTCTCCGGCCAGAAGGCCGCAGGGAGGGAGGAGGCCAGCAAGTGCCTGGAACTGCATGTCCAGCCCAGTCGCCCCTCTCTCCCTCCCGAGAAGCTGGGCCTCCTGTGCCTTCACTGGGTTTTGTTTTCCTAACAGCTCTGCTAACAGGAGACTGCTGGCTGAGGGCCCCAACCAGAGCCAGGCTATCGGGTAGCTGTGGCCACATCTGGAAGATGTTTGGCAGAGCCCCGGCCCCCTGCCCCCCGCCCCCCAGTAGCAGGCCTCAGAGCAGCAGCTGATAAGGGCCTGCTGCCGGCTCCAGCTTGGGCTCCAGGAAGCTGCCGGCCTCAGACCCACAGCCCTGACTTCCGGGGCTGGGAGGGGAGGGGCCGGGGGGCCGGGGGGGCGATCCCTGGCCTGGGGCCTCCAGCCAGTTCCAGAAATCACAGAGTGGCAGAACCCACGATGTCAACACAAGAGGCAACATCAGAGGCCAGCTGAACGTCCTTCCCGCGGACGCCGGCTCTTCTACACGGGGCCCCACGCTGCCCACGTCCTCTGAATCATGTGATCAGCCCCATTACAGCCTGGAAGGGGCTCTCAAACCTGTTATCACTCCCTCATCCTAACGCATCTCGGCTGTCCCCATTGCTCAGGTTGGAAAACTGAGGATCAGTGAAGTGTCAGTGTGCCTGAGGTCTCACGCCAACAGAGCTGGGACTTGACCTTGCTTGGTGTGGGCTCCCTAGCCCTGTGTCCTGTCCACTGCCCCTCATGGCCGCTCTTGTCCTGCTGTGCGATGGCACAATGCGGAACCCCACCGTGGACCATCCAAGCCACCGGGCGCTGCGTCCTTCTGTGAGCACGCAGGGAACCCGGCTACCTGTGCCGTGGCATCGTCCTCGCTGCACGGGAATGCTGGGCGGGCCCCACCAAGCCTGGTGCAAGCTGACCCTGCAGACAGCACCAGCTCATAAACCCATGCATGAATCAGCAAAGGAGCACGACAGGCAGGAGGCAGAGGGAATGAAAGGCCAGCCACCGGCATGCAGCATGCCTTCCAGACACTTCCATACCCTGCTCCGTGTGTACTGACTCGGGCCTCTCCACCGTTGCCCACTGGGACAGGCACTGTGGCCGCCCTTGTTCTGATTTCATTACGATGTCTTCTTTCTTGATTTGCAGATGGGGGATGGGGGGTCAAGCTATAACTGATTTCTCACGGGTACTGAGGTCAGTCTATGAGACACCAATGTGTAAAAATTATGCCCCAGTGTGGGGTCAGTTTGCCTAACTGCCCCTTGGGAGCCTGCCCGGCGTGTTTGCTCCTCACATTCTGTAGGAGTCCATCAAATCGAGCTCCACGGTGGAATCGCTTCAAACTTCTGTATCCTTGCTGAGTAGTTGCTGTCAGTCACGGAGACAGAGGTAGTCAAACCTCCCACTCGGGAATGAACGGCTTTGGACAAAGGACACTGGCACAGACAGACGTCCCCATGCCAACGAGACGCGAACCTCAACCCTTCCCTCACACCACACCCCAAAATTAACTCCAAAAACCAGAAAGCTTCCAGGAGAAAACGTAAGAGAATATCCTTGTGACCTTCCGTCAGGGAAAGATTCTTAAATAGGACAGCAGAAGTGTGATCCGTCAGAGAGGTTAATTAGCAAACTAGATTTTATCAAAATTTAAAACGTTGGTCCTTCAGAAGCCATCATTAAGGAAATTAAAAAGATAAGGAACAAGCTGGGAGGAAATACTTGTAAAATATATATATATATATATGATAAAGGACTTATATCCGGGACATATAAGGAAACTTCCAAAACTCAGTGATGAGATAAACAATTCAAGAAAAAAACGGCAAAAGGTTTCAGCAGACACTTCACCAAAGACTTATGAATTACCAACAAGCACATGAGAAGATGCTCAACATCACGAGATCGAACCTCACCGAGACACCACTTGGCACCCACTGGGATGACTATACTCAAGGAGACAAAATCTTGGGGTGCCTGGATGGCTCAGTCACTTAGGTGTCTGACTCTTGATCTCAGCTCAGGTCACTATCTCAGGGTCATGAGATTGAGCCCTGCGTCGGGCTTCGTGCTGGGCCTGCCTAAGAGTCTCTCTCTCTCTGCCCCTCCCCTTCTAAAAAAAAATAATAAAACACGTTCATTTTGTTTTTTAGGTCTGATATTTCTAATATCTGTTTTTGTTTTGGGGGGGATTTTTTTGCTGGTCTGATTCTACAGTCTATTGTTTCTGCAGCTTTTGCTTATGGTTCCTTGTTCCCTTGTGTATTTAGTGAATTTTTACTCTGAACGGTTCGTTTAAAGCTGTGGAACTTTCTGGAACTTTTCTGAGGCCTGAGATGGAGGCAGATGCCTTTGCTTCTGCCACACAACTATGGCACTCCCAGTCTGAGATCCCTTTAGACTGGAATCCCTTGTTGGAGGTTTGGGGGTAATTGAGGGACTGTGAATTCAGGCCGCACGGACACACGAGGGCCAGCTTAGGGTTATGAATTCTAGAGAATTCTCCCGCCTCTCCTCTTGAGCCAGGCACTGTTGATTCAACATCTTGAGGCCAGGTGGATTTTCTAGTTTACCTTGACAGTGAAGTGGGGCGCTTGGGAATCCTGTGCCCCTGGAGGTGGTCTTCTGTGGCACCCCAACACGCCCAGACCCAGCGCTTTGTCCTCTGTCCCTAGTCCCAAAGAGAGCCAAAAAGTGATGCTCCAATTTACCTATGAGAACAGAAAAGTTTCAGCTCCCCATATTCAAAAAGACAAGACAGACTCTTCCTCGGCCATCACGACCAGTAAACACCAGGACCAGCGTCGAATCTATCCCAACCTATCGGTGGCGACCTGCTTCGGGCAGCCAACCAGCAGCCCCGTTCCAGTGACTCCCCTTCCTCAGCTCAAGAGCATCCAGCCCCTAAACTGCCCCGCGGGGAGGGTCTGAGGCCACACTTGATAAAACTCTGTGCCTCACAACTATGGTTCTCCCTGGCTTTTTTTTTTTTTTTTTAAAGATTTATTTATTTTGGAGAGAGAGAGAGCACAGCGGGGAGGGGCAGAGGGAGAGAGAGACTCTCAAACACACACCCCGCTGAGCGTGGAGCCCAATGCGGGGCTCGATCCCACGACCCCAAGATCACGACCTGAGTTGAAATCAAGAGTCGGACGCTTAACCGACTGAGCCGCCCAGGTGCGCAACATATAATCCCTGGCTTAACAAACAATAAATTCAATCTTTTTGTTCCAGATGTGACATGGTGGCCTCATCCCCCTACATCTCAGAGCAAAACCAGCATGAGTGTGCCACGTTCTCCCTGGGTCTCCTCCTTCCCCCATCCTGGCCTGAGGACTCTGCAACCTCCCAGCCAATGGAAGACAGCGTTCAAGATGGACATCTTTTCTTCTATCCTGAATTTGTAGCTGCTTTTCCTATTGATAGGAACAGAAATCTCTTTACCTTCATTGTACAGATGAGGAAACCGAGGCACGGGGACATTAACTCGCTCAACGGCCAGTAAGTCACAGACTCAAACCTCAGAACCCGGACTATCTGACTCCAGGGTCTATGCACTCAAACTCTGCCATTCTCAACAAATGAGTTAGTGATTGGTGAATTCGTTCATTCATCCAATCTTTATCGAGCGTCTCCTATATGCCAGGCACTGGAGATACGGCAGTGGACGAGACAGGTGACAGCACTGTCCACGGAAGCTCATGCTCCATGGGAGTGGAGTGATGGAGGATGTCTGCAGGACCCTCCTCTGCAAGGGCCAGTGGCAGCCATCAGGGGCTCTGCATCTCCAGAGGGACGTGTGCCCACACTGGCCATTTGGGCCGGACCTCAAGGCTGGGACCCCTCCTCCAAGTGCCCGTGCCTTTGGGGGGCAGCTGCAGGAGTGAGGAGGGAGCCCACTAAGCCCCTGAGAACCCCGAGGCACAGAGAAGCTTTGTGACTTGCCCGAGGCCCATGGCCCAGCCCGTGGTTTGATGGCACGCCCACGGTTTGCCCTCCTCCCGTTGAAGGCTCCAGCAAGGACCCGGGTAAGGCCTTCCAGGCAGAACAGCTGCGGATTCAGGGAGGTCAGAGATCACAGCAGCAGGGTGGGTCTTCTCTGCAGGGGATGCTGGTGGCCATGACAAGGGAGGTATGAGCTCTTCCATTGGAAGACAGAGCCTCCGGTAACTTCACAAGCCCGAGCAAAGAGCATCCCCTGGCCTGGACTGTGGACAAAACTTCTTAGCCACACGATGTACCTGGGAGGCCTCAGGAAGTCAACAGTTTTCCCAGACTCTGCAAGCCAAGTGGGTCTTGGCCTCTGTCCTGTTACCCCAGGGTCCTAGGTCCCCAAAAGGGCCCCGACACCTGTGTCCCTTGGTCAGCAGAGCTGGGAGAGGTGGGGGTGGGCTTTCTGGACGATGTCATTCGGGAAACAGCTGGGCACAGCTGTGTCCTGAGGACACTGCCCCAGCCTCTCCTGGAACACAGGGTCAGACGCCATTCCCAGCATGGGCCCTGTGCCAGGAGGCCAGGCCAGGCCAGGGGACAGCGTGTCCCAGCCTGACAAAGCAGTCCCCCGCCCGCCTCCAGCCCTGCGGGGTGGCGGGGAGGATATCTCTAGCCCCAAACCAGAGGAATGTGTGAGCTTCTTCTCTGGAGGCCTTCCCAAGCGGGGTGACTTCTGCGGGGTAGGGCCATGTGTTGGTGTCCCAGAGTGTCTGAGAAGAAGGCCCAAGAGGCATTGGTAGCTTCCGGAAGCCTGCACTAAGGTTCTCACCAAACTACTCAGGAGCCACCACGGAGCCCGAGGCCTTGGTGGAGCCTGGTCCCAGCCCCCTGCACGCCGGCCACTGTGGACTGAGACCTCTCTTGGTTCAGACTGTGGCTCTCCTAGACCCTGCCCAGTGAGATTCTGGGGCCAAGTCACCGTCCTCCCTCAGCTGCACAACTTCACATGGCATCACGCTGCCGCCCTGTCCAGCCTACGCACCTCCCAGCGGGCCGGCCTCACCTGCCCTCTGGCTGCCCCTCCCGTTAAGCTGCAGCCCCCTCCCCCAGCACACACTCTATGCCCAAGTATGCATGTGGGTGTGTGGGCGTGCACGCACATGGGCTGTTTCCCCCACCCGCAACGCCCTCGGGCACACCTCTGCTCCCTGCCTGTTAAAATCAAACTCATCCTCCAAGACCCGACCCTTCCATGGCCCCCCAAACTGCCCCTCCCAGGAACCCCTTCCTCCGTTCATCACTCATGCCGAGAGTGCATCCACGCGTGCATATCCCCGACGGATGGAGCCCCCTCCACACTGACTCGGTTCCCCTCCGGTCCCCAGCCCTGTGGCCAGCGACCATCCCGTCAGGGTGTAATGGATGCAGAGCTTTACCGGGTTGTAGGAATTTTCAGTTACGTTTTACCCACACAGGCGACACACTGGTGACGATTCTAGTTTGCTCAAAGCAACCATTTAAATTCTTCACATTCGTGTGTGTCGTAGAAAAATTCAAACATGCGGATGAATAAAAAGACCCTTTAAATCACCCGAAATCCGAGACACTTTCCCCTGCAGACACCTATAAGGGGCTCCCAGTTCGCGCTCCGTGTAGGAACTCGTGTGATCCTCTGGCAGAGGGAGGCGGGTGCCACGCCCACGGTCGGGGCCAGCTGGAAGATGACAGGGCAGGACCTAGGCCCACAGAGCCCATGGTCTCACCCACTGCGCTCTCCGACTGCACACCAACCTCCATCTCCCGGCCGGACTGGTCACGCCCCCAACCTCCTTGTCCCACCTCGCCAGCCAGCTCTTTCAAACGCCTTCTTAGGCCGGGGACCCCATGTTCTCTCCTAAGCCCGTCACATCCCAGACCGGCAGGTCAGCCCCAGCCGAGACCGGGTGGACAGGAGCTCCGTTCGGCAGGACTGCACACCCAGTCTGTGGCCGGGCCCCTGACCCGCCGGCCGGCCGAGTCAGGGATCCCAACTCCCGCCCGACCGAAGGCCGAGTCAGCTGCAGCTCAGCTTCCCAGAGGCCGGGGGCCTGTTCCAGGTCCTCAAGCCTGCAGTTCAGACTGGCCAACCTGGGGTGGGGGGGCAGGGGGAGTGTCAGGAGGCCCCAAAGAGTGAGGGTGCTGCCCTTGACCTCACACAGAATCTGCAGGCAGTTCTAAGTAGGTGAAACCCCCTCTGCCCTCCCCGAGGGTGGAGTGAATAAGTTGAAGGGCGAGGCACCGAGGGAGAATCCGAGAAAGCACTGGGTGGTCCCGGGGATGCCCAGCTGTCAGACGGCCCCCCTCACTGCTACAAGGCTGTGTGGTCGGGGGCGTGCCCTCTGCACCACCAAGGGGCTCCTCGACCATCATCTGGGAGCTGCCCAGAGAGAGGTGTAGGGCTGGCTGCACCCCAATCTGGGGGTGCTTTGTGTGAGCCCCATGTTTCAAGTGCAAGTGGGAGAATTTTCAAAGCCAAAACACCTCTGAGCTGAAGACCCCTTGCCTGGCCTTTCAAGGGCCAGACCCCATGCTTGGAGCTCTTGACTCAGATGCATTATGAACTTTGAAATGAAGGTGGGAGAACAGCAAGGCTGCAGTGGAAGGTCTGGGGAAGGGGCCAGTTTCTCAGAAACAGCAGAGGGGCCTGACGGGCACTCGACTTTTATTCTTAGTAATGAGTCGGTGAGAGTCAAGACGGCCAGGCAGGAGAGGGCATTCCCATCCGGGGACAAAGCCCTACACTCCCTGGACCTGGACAGCAGCTGGAGGGGCCTCCAGGAGCTTGCAGCGGACCCACAGGCGCAGCGTGGAGCCCAGTAGCCGCAGGGGGCTCGTTGGGGTCCCCAGCTGTGGGGTTGCACGCACATGCACACCAGCCCCATAACTGCAGCTCATTGGAGCCTTCCAGGCCTGGCCCGTCGAATGCACAAGGGCCATCCTCCTCCCAAGCCAGGCACCAGACCTCCATCTGGAACAGCAGGGGCACACTCGGGCCGGAAGGCACCGTGCTGCCGTATTCGTGTGGCAAGCACATTTCTTCTGCCTAATTCTATGTTCCTATGGGTCACCACTCCCACGGGACTCAGGACTCCAGGAGACAGTGGCCGGGATCCTGGTGAGCTGAAATGGAGAAAAGTCAGGCAGCCACCGTGTGGGGGCCATCCACCCGGTGGCCACAGGGAGGCCCCGGCCAGGGTGGCAGGATCCCTGAGCCCTGCAGCCCACTCTCAGCCCCAGCCACAGCCAGGATGCACCTGGGGAAAGGACGATGTGATTGTTCTGGACAGAGGGGGGCCCTGACCCCCACCACCAGCAGTCCCTTCCCCACCACCATGCCCCAGAAGGTCCGGATCCTCCATTGTGTCCACGCCCACCAGCCAGTCCCTTTAAGGGCAGCAGGGACCTGGTATCCATCCTCCAGGCCCACAAACACAAACCCCACTCCTTACTGGCAAGAGGGAGCCAGGCTTCTCAAAAGAGCCACCTGCTTGGGCAGCTAATCCGTCGGCTCCCACAGAGGGCAACCCGTGAGACCCCAGGCCTCAGTTGGCCTCCCGGGTCATGGAGCTGCTGTGGGCCGAGCCCCTCAGACAGACATTCTGCCTACCTCCAAGCTGAAGCCTCAAAGGTCGGGGGCGGGTGAGGGCAGGCACTCCGTCTGCATCTTCCCCTGAAATTGCAGCCGTAGTTCCAAACCCCTGCGGCTGTCCAGGGCGACAGGACCAGCTGGAAGCCAGCCCCAGGCTGTGTAGACACCGGGACAGAAGACACACCACGGGCAGGCACATGGCATCCACGGGTGTCAGGACACAGGCAGGCCAGGCCTGAGCGTCCAAGGCTGGACCCCCCACCCTCAAAGCCTGACCGCTCTCCCTTGATGCCCCACTCAGTCTCATGCTCCAGCCGCACCCGCTGGTGACAGCCTCGTCCACACCCAGCACCAAGCCGCTTCCCGCCCTGGGGCCTTCGGAAGGACAACCGCACCGCCTGGCTGGCCCCACGGGTTCCTATGCACTGAGCTTGGGTTCACTTTGTGACCGGGAGGCATGCTCGGTCCCCACTGCAGGCTGGGACCACAGCCCTCCCCTCAGCCGCATGCCTGTCCTGCCCCCGCCTGCCGAGCCCTTTGGCTGCATTGGGCTCCCACCGGACCAGGAGCTCCCTCGGGGCGGCGGGGCAGGTCCAGATCCCACTGCCTGGCAGGAACTAGTTACCGCGTGCACCGGAGAAGCATTTGCGGTGTGAGTGGGCGTGGGGACACGCCCACGGGGACCAAGCCAGCCTGTCAAACAGGCGATGGGGTCACAAGTGTTTTCTCTCCTGCGAAGCAGGGAAAGACGCCCCCACTGTGTGACAAGCTCGCACACCCTGGTGTTCCAGAAGCACCAACAAGCGACCGCTCTAAATAAACAGCCTCGCTCGCCCCAGCCCTCCCCCAGTGCACCAGGCACCCCAAAGGTCTACCCCGGGGCGGGGGGTTGTGCTGGCCACAGCACGCTCCCAAGCCCCCGCTCCCCACCCCCGCCGTGCCCTCGGGTCTCCCAATGGAACATTTTTTACATATTCTAGACCATCAGCAAAACAAGAGTCAAAATTCAATCCTTGCTTTTGGCAGCGAGTCCACAGAGCAGCCCGGGGGCCAAAGATAAATGGAGGGCACAGGGGGCGGCCGGGACCAAGCCAGACCGTCGCTTACACTGCAAGCCAGGGAGAGTCCGGCCGCCCGAAAAAATGTACCGTCACACTCGAGCAAGAAGAGCAGCTGTTGTGTGATCAGCAGCCACAGCTGGACGGCTGGGTCCCCGAAGACAGCGCTGGCTGAGGCCCGCAGGGTGGCGCCCCCGCAGGGGAGGGGGCCTGAGCCCCAGGGCGTCTGGGCCGGGGTGGGGGACCTGGGTCTGACCCTTCCTGGCGCCAGACGGGGAAGGAAGTCACTTCACCTGCGCGGATCAGCCCGTGTCCACACCAGCCTGCTCTCCGGCAGGCCGCGCTCGGAGGCTGGTCGGCCAGTGGGGACGCCAGCCGGCGGGCAGGGTAGCGGGCGCCCGTCCGGGACACTGGGCGTTGGCTCGGAGCTCCGCTGCATTCGCCCGCACACACCTCCCCGAGCTCCCCCTGTACAGAAGAGGAGATGGAAGCGAGCGGCAGGGAGCGGGTTATCTGGTTACCCCAGGTTATCTGGCTACCATGCCAGGACCCCAGGAGCAGAAGAGGCAGGGGTCCCAGCAGTGCCCTGAGGAGGGGCTGACAGCCAGGGGAGGAGACAGCCCCACCTCGGCCTTTCCCTGTTCCCTATCCTGCCCCAAGCAGGGCGCGCCTGATGGTGTGGGTTGGCTGAAACCCCCAGAAGGTGCCCAAGAATGTCCCCCAGGGGACATCCAGCCAGGCCTTTGCTGCGGCCCTGCTGGGGCCCAGCCCTCGGGACCGGCTGCCGCGGGTTACAAAGAAGGTTGCTATGTGCCCTGCTCACCTGTGGCTGTGTTCTCCTGCCGTCGGTGTCCTCCTCTGTCCCGTCTCTTGGGCCGGGGACGGAGGCTTCCACCCGTCACGGGACCCACAGCCCTGGATGGTTATTCTGTTCCCACCTCGCGGAGGGCAGGAGGCAGGAGGAGGGCGGTGGGTGGCACAGGCCCTGCGGTCCCAGGCTGTGTTTGCTCTCCTACCACCGCCCTGTCCCCTGTGACCTGGAGCCATCCCCCTCCCAACAGGGGGCCGGGCCGGGCTGGTTTGGGTAGGACCCTCCCTGGACACCCCTGTCTACACCTCTGGGTCAGCACTGACTCACGTGGCCGCCTACCTGCAAGGACGGTTAAGCACCCCGCCACCGCAAACAAAACCAGGGCCCTTCTAGGAAGCAGAAAAGCAGAAGGGACAGCGCTGCCCCCAGCGTCCCGCGGGCTGACGAGGGAAGGAGGCTCTGGCTGCATGACCCTCCCAAGGACACACAACTGGAGAGCGGCCTGTCTCTTCAACAACAGCCAAGGGAAACTCATCCGGCCCCTCTATGGGCCACTCAGCCTGGCCTTGCAGACCCCCACCAGCCCGCGGCCAGGCCAGGAGGAGGGACGCCCGTTTCACCCCACGCACACACGCCTGTAGGAGGCCACGTGGAGCAAACACACGAGCACGCACACGCACACACGCATACACACCCGTATACATATATACACACGCATGTACACACGTACACACACCCACGTTACACGAATATTCACACGTGCACACTCACATTCACGCACACGCAAGCGGCCTGCCCCTGGCAACTCGCCAGCCAGCTCGGGAGCGCACCCCCCACCCCAGGCTTGCCCAGCCCAGTCCCCAGGCCCATCCCGTCACCCTTCGCAATGTCCGACCCACCCAAAGCCCGTACTTTTCTGACCTGGGGCATCTGGCTGTCCCCGCAGGAAAAACCCCCAGGGGGAGGGTTGATGTTTATAAAGCGGGTCACTGCGTTACACAGAACGATAGTTTCCCTGCAGGTCACCAGTCACAAATGCAAACAAGCAGAGCCTGCCTTCGGTCACTCCTTCGCCCTGGGCCCCTGAGCAAGGCCCAGAGGGGCTTCTCCCCCAGCCCTGCTCCCCAGAGGGCGCTTCCCAACTCACTAAGCCTTCCGGGGAACCGAGGAACTGGAAGCCACCTCTGGGGGGAGTGGGGACCGCCTGACATCTGTGGCCATGATCTCACACTTGGAGGGAAGGAGCCAAGGATTTCGCCTCTGGTTCTGCAGCCTCTGAGAGGGAGTGAGGAGGGAGATGGGGAGGAGGGGTGGGGGACAGAGGGAGTCTGCAGCTCCCCGGCACCCCAGCCTGGATACGCAGGTGAGCACTCTGACTTCAGGAAGCTGGAGGAGCAGGAGAAAGAAACCCCCTTCCTTCCTTCCTTCTTCCTTCCTTCCTTCCTTCCTTCTTTCCTTCCTTCCTTCCTCCCTCCCTCCCTCCCGCCCTTCCTCCCTTCCTCTCTCCCTCCCTCCCGTATGGTGCATGGCTGGGGCCCACCCCAGAGGCCTGCACTTCCCGAGGGAGGGACAGCCAGCCGGCAGGAGGAGAAGAGCACAAAGCCACCCTGAGCTCTCTGGGGGCCCAATTCATCTCCCCGTGTCTAGCACATGGTGTCTTGGTAAGCATTTGTTCTATGAGGGCCACCAGTCCCAACCTGAATGTCCCCCGCCCCTCCCATCCTCAGAAATGCATGTCTTCCTTGGTCAGGCTCCGAGACAGGGCCCCCGTGGGGCAGGAGGACACCCGCGACTCTGGGCTTGACCGTCACCACCCCTTCCACCCCACCTGCCCCCTCCACCCCCTTCCTGATGATTTTTTTTTTTTTTTGGTAAAATTATAGATGCAGAAATTAAGGGAACAAAGATAAACAGCACATGGTAAAAGAAGTTCTCTCTAAGTAACAAGACTTGTGCTTATCCACAATCTCAAATGTTTCCACTTAAAAAAATAAAACCCCTTCCCCTCCTCTGCCGGGAGGAGCCCAAGGGGATCCAACGACAGATGATGCCATTCTTACTTTAGCCACCAGGTGGCGGCCCCAGTGCATCCCTGCTCCTGCGGCCTCTGCCTCCAGGGAGGGGGGCTTCCTCCGAGGGTCCCTGGCAAAAGGGAGAGTGTCGGCTGCAGAGGTGACCACAGAGTGCCTCCCCACTGGTCAGCCTCAGAACAATGCACAGAAATAGGTACGGCCATCCTCACTTGATGCCTGAGGAAGCTGAGGCCCAGAATGGAGAAGGATGTCATCCACTGTCCCAGCCCGTCATGGACAGAGCCCGGGCTGGAACTCTCATTTCCCGACTCCCTTTGCTTCATCCCACAGATGCCCAGGGATCACCTGGCTTTCTTTGCAGCACCCAGGATGGTCATGCAAAGATGCGGACCCCCACCCTGCAGGAAACCGGCATGAGGTGGACTTGAGCCCCGCCTGCCTGGGCACTTTCGGCTGCCCCAGGCTCTCAGCCCACCCTCCACAGCCACCTGGAGGCATGATGCTCCAGCTGCGGCACTGGACAGCAGAGGCCAGGGCTCGTCTGGGTTCCTGCCTCCAGCTGGGGGGGGGGGGTTGGGGACTTCCTGGGGTCCCCTGGGGGCTGCCATAGACAAAGGTCACAGGGTTTGGCCTAGGGTGTGGCTGGGAGGTCCAGCCGCCTCCCCACACTCTTACCCTCCAACCCTCCAACCCCCTACCCCCACCCCTGTCCCTGGCTCTGCTCCCATTAGGCCACTCCTGACTCGTGCCAGACCCAGCCAAGGGATACCCCATCCTCTGCCTGGGAAGCCACGTTAGCAGGAGCCTCGGAGGGGCCTGTCCCACACCAGCCAGGCCAAGAGCAGGAGGAACAGCAGGACCAGGGCTGCAGCCAGGGTCACAGAGGGCACCAGGTCCGAGTCCTCGGGGCCAGGGATGGCATGGCCAAGGGCATGGTGGAGGGCAGCAGGGCGCCAGACAGCTGGGTGTCAGAAACCTTCTCCCCTGCGGGCTCTGGCCGGCCCATCTGTGGGAAGGAGGAGATGAGGGCAGCGGTCCCCTCTCTGTCGGTCCCTCCCATCCCTCTCCCCTCGGGGGCCCTCCAGACATAGCAGGAGCCAGGGCCAGGAGGTGCCCCAGAGGTGACCCTGGCCAGTGACTCCCCGAGGCTCCGTTTTCTCCTCTCTAACACTGGGATGTAGGAGGCCACCAGGGAGGATAGGGAGCAGACGAGACAGTAGGGCCTGGGTCTTGGCATCTCCTCCCACCCCCTTACCTCCCCTCTTGAGATGACTGGGGCTAGAAAGTCAGATTCAGTGCCACAGCCCCCCTCTGAGACCTTTGTCCTTGTGCCAGCAGGTCTGGAATGTAGCTCATCCAGGTTCTTGGGCCCTTGGAAGCCTGCAGACTGGTCTGGAGGGACCTTTGTCAGACTGCAGGAGCTCCATCAAGGCCTGCCCAGCTGCCTGTGCCCACCAGCAGCCCGAGAGGGGGGCACCAGGTTACAGCCATCCTACAGCTCAGAGAAGCCAGGGTTCTCGAGAAGTTCCAGAGGTTGGCAGAGGTGGTCACAGCAGCCTGAGACCGGGTCCCCAGGCTCCTCCTCTGCATGGGGCAGACTGTGCACAGGCCCTCTGCTAAGGTCCGGTGCCCTGGAGCAGCCAGGGATGGAGACCGTGCAGGAGCCTGCAAGTCAGTGGTGGTCTCTGCCCAGCCCCTCCCCAACCCTGGCAGCTCTGCGGGAATTTACCTTCTGACCAGGGTGGTAGCTCCCACACCCCAGAGCTGCCACCTTCCCCAGTGCAGGCCCAGACCAGTGGCAGCTTGAGTGGTTCAACTAGGGGCCCTTCCTCTAAAGAACCCACCCTCCTCGGGGCCTCCCTCAGGGAGGGATTGGAGCTGGGGCGGGCGGGGAAATGAGGGACCCAGCCCCTGCTGTGGGTGTGTCCTGGCCAGAGAGGGGAAGCAGATCCAGGTCCCCTGACTCCCAGACCAGTGCTTTCTGCTGCTTCTGAGCAGAGACTTCCCTGATGGGGGCTGGGAGAAGCTAAGGGAGAGGGGAGGGCTCTGAATTCAAATCGACTAGGGGCCTCCCAGCACCGCTGTGTGCATATGCTGGGCCAGGCACCGGATGGGCAGGGAAGAGGAGGAGAGCCCCACTCCGCTCCAGAGACCGGGTCCCCAAGCAGCCCATATGGGGCAGACCCAGGTGGCAGGAGAGAAGGCCCAAGCCACCCAATGGGGGTGCAGGGGGTGGTGGTTAAAAGAGGCCTGAGGACTGGAGAAACATCCTTGCTGAAAGAAATCATCCTCTGAGAACAAAGATGGTCACTGAATCACTAATTTTAAAAGCACACATGTGGGGGCGCCTGGGTGGCTCAGTCGTTAAGCATCTGCCTTCGGCTCAGGTCATGGTCCCAGGGTCCTGGGATCGAGCCCCGCATCGGGTTCCCTGCTCGGCGGGAAGCCTGCTTCTCCCTCTCCCACTGCCCCCTGCTTGTGTTCCCTCTCTCGCTGTCTCTGTCAAAAAATAAATTAAAAAAACAAGCACACATGTGTGAGATAGCCTTAATGTCCATGAAGGAGATTCCTGAGCAAACCACGTTACATCTCAATTGATAAAACATGGTTACATGGATTGCTCCAAGTTAGCAACAGGAGTCACCGTTTTTTGGCTCTGCCTGGATCCAAAGCCTAGGTCCTTTACAGCAGGAAAATGCTGAAAATGTGCTGTAAGTGGTCACACAATTGTGCACACACACACAATACGAAAATATGCAGAACGGACCCACGTGGGGAAGGACACCAGAGTGCCAGCAGGGTGATGGATGTGGTTTTCCCGAGCATGCTTTCTCCATTGTTCTACTAGTTGTATTTTGATAGCAAAAGGGAACTACAGGATACTTTTTTTTTAATATTTTATTTATTTATTTGACAGAGAGAGAGACAGCGAGAGGGAACACACGCAGGGGGAGTGGGAGAGGGAGAAACAGGCTTCCTGCTGAGCAGAGAGCCTGATGTGGGGCTCGATGTGGGGCTCGATCCCAGGACCCTGGGATCATGACCTGAGCCGAAGGCAGACGTTTAACAACTGAGCCACCCAGGCGCCCCTACAGGATACTTTTTAAAAACAATTTACTGGTGGGGAGGCAGGTGCCTGGGTGGCTCAGTCGTTAAGCGTCTGCCTTCGGCTCAGGTCATGGTCTCAGGGTCCTGGGATGGAGCCCCGCATCGGGCTCCCTGCTCAGCGGGAAGCCTGCTTCTCCCTCTCCCTCTGCTGCTCCCCGTGCTTGTGTTCCCTTTCTCACTGTGTCTCTCTGTCAAATAAATAAATAAAATCTTAAACAAAAAAAACAAAAAACAATTTACTGGGGTTACCTGGGTGGCTCAGTCAGGTTGGGCAGCCCACTCTTGATTTTGGCTCAAGTCTGATCTCAGGGTTGTGGAATAGAGTCCTGTACTCAGCGGGGCATCTACTTGAGAGTCTCCCTCTGCCTCTGCCCCTGCCCTTGCTCTCGCATGTGTTCCCTCTCAAATAAATAAATAAAAATCTTTTAATTAAAAAATTAAAAAAAAAAAGATTTACTGTTTTAATAGCTAAAATTTGGAAATAACCCGAATGCTCAACAACAAAGGATCAGTTAAAAAAAAACACACGTGGCACATCCATGCAGCAGAATAGTGTGTGAGCCAGCCCCTCTCTGGAAAAGTCCGCGGGGAGAGCGGGTACTAGTGGACTGTGTTACTGTTTGAGGGTGAGCCTCCAGGGAATACTCTATTTCTGTCTTTCTTGTTTTTTAATTTATCTTATCACCTGGATGATTCTCAACAAGCCCAAGTTATTTCTGCCATCAAACCGGGCCAGAAATGGGGAAAATACAAGTCTGTGCCACTGGGACCACCGCCCCCTCCTCCCTGGGCCTCCACCCCACACCCGCTCTGGCTGTCCGGGATGCGGGATGCTGTCATGGGCACTCCTCAGCCAGATTTCAGCTCAGCCCTGGAGGGGAAGAGGCAGGGCCAGGCGTGACTCGGGCACACGATGCAGCAGGGAGGGAGTCCAGGAAGGCAGAGCGCAAGGCCTTCCTTTGGAGGGAGACACCTGTACTCCGTGTGACCTTGGGGAGTCGCTAAGCCTCTCTGGGCGTTTTCCTCCAGCCTATAGGAGCTGGGTCTGGGGTGGGTGCTGGTATCCCACCCAGACGTGGACACGGACGAATCCGCAGGGGCTCTGCGTCCATCGCGCCTCTTCCCTCGGGTGCGGGTGCAGGGGTTCCCATCTGAAGGGCCAGCCCAGGGGCCTCCCGGGGCGCACGAGGTGCGGGTCACGCCCATTTAAAACCTGGCCCCGCCCCGGGGTCCGCGCCTCAGGAAAGCCCCGCGGAGTCCCGCACCCTGCCCCGCCCCGCCCGCGCCCCGGGAAAGCCCGCCCGCACTCCGCCCCCGGGCCCGCGCCCCTGGAAAGCCCCGACAGAGCCCCGCACCCCAGCCCGCGCCCCGCCCCACCCCGTGCCCGCGCCCCGGGAAAGTCCGCCCGCGCTCCGCTCCCGGGTCCGCGCCCTGGGAAAGCCCGGCCGGGCCCCGCACGCCGCCCGCGCCCCACCCCGGCGCCGCGCCCGCATCCGAGCAGCCGCATCCTAGCATCCGCACCGCTCGCGGCGGCCCCATTGGCCGGCGCCGGCTCCGCAGGGCCGCCTCGCAGCCAATCGCGGCCGAGGGGTGGAGCTGCAGCCTGCGCCGGATGCTCGGAGCCGCTGCTGCCCGGAGCGTCTCCGGCCGGAGCTGCCCGCCAGCACCCGGCCCCTCGGCGGCCGCACGGACACTGCGAGCAAGGGCGGCCATGCAGGAGCCGCTGCTGGGAGCCGAGGGCCCGGACTACGACACCTTCCCTGAGAAGTCCCCGTCGCCGGGGGAGAGGACGCGGGTCGGGTGAGAGTCGCGGGGCATGGGGGCTGCGGGCAGGGGCCGGCTTCCGCCTTGGGCCTTCTCTGACCTCCCGTGAGTGTCCAGCAAAGGTCCGTCCGGCCCCCTTCTGCCCCAGACACCGCAGTCCTATTTGAGGAGCTGTTCTCCCCCCGTAGCAGGCCCAGCCCCCAGCTGGCTCAGCCAGGGTGAGGGAAGCCCAGAGAGGGCAAGGGGCTTGCTTGCCTAAGGTCACACAGCAAGCTTCAGAGGCAAAGCTGCCAGCGGAAGGCAAGCCTCCTCTGCTAGAGAGAAGTGCCCCTTCACCCGAGTCTCAGCCACGGGGGTGGGCTTTGGGGATTCTCCAAGCGAGAGGACACAAGGTCTGGGAGCCCTCGGCCCAGCCCAACCCAGCGCTGCCCTCCGAGCCCCAGCCGGCAGCCACTGGGCTCAGGACCCGCAGCCTTTCAGCCGCGGGGGGAGGAGGAGCTCCAAGACCTCATCACTCTGCCCGCCCCCACCACCACCAGGGCCCCACAGAACAAGAGGGTGTTCCTGGCCACCTTTGCCGCCGTGCTGGGCAATTTCAGCTTCGGGTATGCCCTGGTCTACACGTCCCCTGTCATCCCAGCCCTGGAGCACTCCTTGGACCCGGACCTGAGTCTGACCAAAACCCAGGCATCCTGGTTTGGGGTAAGAGCCCTCCTCTGAGCTGGAGACGGGCAGAGCAGGGTGAGCGGGGACCCACGAAGCTAGGGCCCCCCTGTAGGGCCCTGGTCTTCCCCCTCCCTGATCCTCACCAGGTTGTAGGAGGGGCAGTGGGTGAGTGAGGTCAGATGATTGCTCTGAAATAGAAGGAGGAAGTGATTACTAAGAAGCTGTGGGAAGGAGACAGTGGAGAGGTGGTCCTCCGGGTCTCCCCCCTGCCCCAGGCCCCCCCCCACACCCCCACAGCCGGACTGCCACAACAGAGCGGGCACCTCCCTGGATGATGGGGGGCAGGGGCCTCAGATGCCAATGGGAAGAGGCACTGGCTGGGGCAAGGAGGGCCCCAGGATTGAGTGTGGGCACGTGGGAGGGAAGAGCGGGGGCCCTGAGAGTCCCAGGATGCTAGAATTACCATCTCAGTAGCCTCCAATTTACAATTACAACCGAGCAGCTAAGATGATACCCAGTGTGTACTGAGCACTCAGTACGTGCCAGGGTGTGCTGCTGGGCACTGTACATGAGAGCTAGTTGACTCCAGGGCCAACCCTATGAGGTGGGTACTCCTGCTGTCCCCATAAAACAGCTAAAGAAACTGAGGCTCGGATAGGCTAAGCAATGTGCCCAAGTCACTGACTGGATCCTACTCACGACACTCTACAGGGAATCCAAGAACCCCCAAATCTAAAAACGCCAGGGGCTTCAGGTCACAGAATCCTCCTGTCTGCTGTAATAGTATTAGACATTTAAACGTTCGGCTGAGCTGAACCACTATGGAGAGGTGGCCCCACATTACTCCCCAGAGCAGGACTCCCCATGGTGGCATCTCTAACAAAGGGTTGTGCACATGATGCTTGCACACCTCTGGAGACAGGAGGCTCACTACCAGTCAGGGCCTGGATCCTGCAGGCAGGGATCTCACGATCAGCCTGGAAAAGTGGCTGCTCCTAGGCTCTGATGGGGGGGTAGGAGTGTTGGGTGCCCACACATGTCTGCCCTCCACCCTTTTCCTGCAGTCCATATTCACCTTGGGTGCAGCAGCTGGGGGCCTCAGTGCTATGGTTCTCAACGACCTCCTGGGCCGGAAGCTCAGCATCATGTTCTCAGCCGTACCATCAGCAGCCGGCTACGCGCTCATGGCAGGTGCCCATGGCTTCTGGATGCTGCTGCTGGGGAGGACGCTGACAGGCTTCGCTGGGGGGCTCACAGCTGCCTGCATCCCGGTAAGGCCAGGACTGCCCACCCCTGTCCCCTCACTGCCTCAGCACTGTGCTAACAACCATGTGGCTGAAGTCTCCCGGCCCCCCTCCCAGCCCCCCGGTCAATGGAGATATGTTTGCCGGGGAACCTCAGCTCACCTGCCGCAGGGCAGCGAATCTGTCCCCACATCCCCAGCCGACCTCACTTTGGATTCCTTCAAGTTCCCACCCCATTTCCCGACAATCAGGCACATTGCTCAACTGAAGAAAATCTGCGTTGAGCAATGGGGGAAGGGGAAGTCTCTCCCCTCCCTAGGACTCCTCCCACAGCTGCACACACACCCTGTCAGGGGCCGGGGCAAGGCCAGCAGGGGGCTAGGGATGCCCGGGAGGAGCCGAGTCTGGGTGCCTGTGGGCCTCCCGCCTCCCCACCTCATGCTGCCCGTTTCAAAGGTGAGCACTTCCGCCCACTTGACGGTTAGGGAAATGGACAGAGTCACAATCAGGACAAGAGCCCCATCAGAAGACCCCACCTGTCACTTCCCGAGGTTCACCGGGGCCACCTCTCCCACCTTAGCCAGGCCCAGGAGCCGAAATCTCACCAAAGGCCCTGGGTGGGCCGATGTGTCTTGCAGGTGTACGTGTCTGAGATTGCGACCCCGAGTGTTCGTGGGGCCCTGGGGGCCACGCCCCAGCTCATGGCAGTGTTCGGATCTCTGTCCCTCTACGCCCTTGGCAAGTATCATCCAAATGAGCACTGAGCACCTCCTGTGTGCAGGGGTGGGAGTGACAGGGTACCGCTGAGCAGACAGGGCTGGAAAGGCAGTGAACACGCCCCAAAACAAACCCCAGCTGGGGGACAAGATACCACTGTGCTGTGTACATCTAGGCAATACCCTGCCTCTCTGGCCATATGGGAAGTCCATATAGAAAAGAGATCAGAGCCCATCTGGTTGAGATGGGGTGGGGATTTGGGGTAGAAGCCTGGGGCCTTGCCTGCTCAGGCTACCCCTCTATCACCTTGCCATGGCCCTTGAGACCCTCCAAGGACCTCCTTCTATGTGCTGGGCCCGGTGCTAGGGGCCAAGCAATCCCTGGGGCCCTCCTGGTGTAGATCACAGAGGCTTGGGGCAACCAGGGTAGGCTTCCTGTGGGAGGTGGCCCTGGGACTAGCCCTTGAGGACAGATGAGGTTGCTCAGAGGCCTCGACGGGAGGGGACTCTGTCCAGCCTGGACCCCAGCTCCTCACCCCATCCTCGCCTCCAGGCCTCCTGCTGCCATGGCGCTGGCTGGCTGTGGCCGGGGAAGGGCCCGTGCTCATCATGATCCTGCTGCTCAGCTTCATGCCCAACTCCCCTCGCTTCCTGCTCTCACGGGGCAGGGACACGGAGGCGCTGCGGGCGCTGGCCTGGCTCCGTGGGGCCGACACCGACATCCGCTGGGAGTTCCAGCAGATCCAGGACAACGTCCGCAGACAGGTGTGGGAGGGTTGGGTGCACAGCTCCGTGTGGCTGCGGCCAGCCGCTAGGCCTATCTGGGCCTCGGTTGCTTTTCCCGGGGAATGGGGATAAGAGCAGCTCCCACCTCCAAGAACCGGGGGGAGGGGAAATATTGCCACACTTGACCCAGAGCACGTGCTCCGTGCTGCCAATGCCTGGGCACACAGAGACCCTTACAATCAAAAATCTTCCTTGACCCACCTGCTCATCCAAGAGCCTGGGGTTCGGGCGGGGGTCCCCCAGGCCTGTGCATGGCCTGGACTGCCTCCAGGCACAGGGTCCTTCCTGGGGGAAGAGAGGAGGGAGTCTCCTACCCAGCCCCATGCAACCCAGGGCAGGGTGGAGCCTGCTGGAGGGGCCGGCACGGCTCCCCCTCAGTGGCAGCTTCATGTTTCTAGAGCACCCACATGTCGTGGGCCGAGGCCCGGAACCCCCACATGTACCGACCCATCCTCATCGCCTTGCTGATGCGCTTCCTGCAGCAACTGATGGGCATCACGCCCATCCTTGTCTACCTGCAGCCCATCTTCGAAAGCACTGCCGTCCTTCTGGTGAGAGCCCGACCCCACACCACCCGGCATCTGGGAGGCCGTCCCTTACTGAGCACCTGCCCTGCGGCTCGTGTCAGGGGTGCGTGTGCCGTGTGGAGCCCGCCAGGGTCTCCGAGCTGGTTTTGTGCCATGTCCCTGTTCTCAGAATAATGTTTATAAGTAAACTTACATATTTTAAAATATCCGGGATTCCAAAGGAACCCGTTGTCTAGAAGTGCGGAGCCCTTGGGGGTCATGGACCCCAGGTTCAGAATATCTGCCGCTCACTGAGGGAAGTCCCTTGCCTCCAAACCTCAGCTTCCGCCTCTGTAGACGGGAGATTAGAGGGTGTGCCTGCGCCGGCCGGTCCTGGACTCAGAGGGAGAGGAGATTGAAAGATTAGTGACAGTGCAGTCCCACAAGTCATTGTGGCGCCTGGATTCCATGCTGGCCCGGGGGGCCCTGCAGGCTAGGCTGGGTGACCAGAGGAAGCGCCTGGCACATGGTGCCTGCTCAGCAGCTCAACGCTCCAACGGAGCTGTGGCCACAGCCTGGGACCGGAGCGTCCCGCGGCCCCTTGTTGGGGTACGGGTGGGACAGGAGCAGCACGCTGGAGCCCCTCAGGCCCGGCGGCTTCCTCCCTGCAGCCCCCGAAGGACGATGCGGCCATCGTGGGGGCCGTGAGGCTCTTCTCCGTGCTGATCGCCGCCCTCACCATGGACCTGGCTGGCCGCAAGGTTCTGCTCTTCATCTCAGGTGAGCACTCGCCGCCTCCTCCCGCCGCTGACGATCGCGCGCCGGCCCGCGCAGGGCACGCTGTGGCTGGGAGCTCCGGGGTGGGGTGCGGGGTAGTCCCCCCTGCCCTGTGGGCCCCGCCTCCCCAGCGCCCAGCACAGGGCCTGGCACACACCCGCTGCGACAGGAGGGCCTGCGGGGGCCACAGTGTGACCGAAGCTCAAACGCAGGCAGGCAGAGCTTGCTGCTCTGCAGGAAGCATCCGGTCACCGGCCGTGGTGGCCGCCTGGATGAGAACTGGCCTGCGAAGGGCGCAGGGTGCTGAGGGGCTATGCAGAGGAAGCACCCGGCTCAGAGGGTCCTGGCCCCCCCTCCCGAGGGCCACCTGTCTGTCCACAGCCACCATCATGTTTGTGGCCAACCTGACGCTGGGGCTGTATGTCCACTTTGGTCCGAAGCCTCTGACTCCCAACAGCACCATGAGCACCATGGGCCTCGAGAGTGTGTCCTTGGGGGGCACAGAGCAGCCCCTGGCCACCCCCTCCAGCTACCTCACCCTCGTGCCCCTGGTGGCCACCATGCTCTTCATCACAGGTAGGTGTGCAGCGACTGCACCGGGATGAGGGCTCGGGAGGCTGATGGCCAGCCAGAGGGGGGCTGGCTTGTGCTCAGGTGTGAGGGCCCTGCTAGGGCATGGGCGGGGCACCGCGGTCCTGGTGCGTCAGCAGGGTTGGCGACCCAGGGGTCTCGGCAGCTCCGTGCAGGCAGCAGAGGCCCCTCGTCCCCCCTGTTGGCAGGGTACGCCATGGGCTGGGGGCCCATCACCTGGCTCCTCATGTCGGAGATCCTGCCCCTGCAAGCCCGCGGTGTGGCCTCGGGGCTCTGCGTGCTCGTCAGCTGGCTCACCGCCTTTGCCCTCACCAAGTCCTTCCTGCTGGTGGTGGTGAGTAACTCGGGTGGGGCTTCTCGGTCAAGTCCTCGGAGTGTCCCACAGGTACTCCTGGGCCAGGACAAGTGAGCCCAGAGGGCCTTCTGTCCGGGTGGCAGTTTGGGTCTCCCGGCAGGGTCCCTGCTGGCCAGCCCACATAGGGCGCTATGTGCCCTTCTCCCCACTCCTGGTTCAGACCCCCAACAGGCCCTGAAGCCAACCAGAATCTCGTTCCCAGCTCCCAGGAGGGACAGTGTGACTGGGGCAGCCAGGGCCAGGGCCGCCCCTGGTGTAGCCAGCGGGTCAGGGCAGGGTTGGGGAGCACGCGTGGTGTGCACAGCCCCGGCAGAGAGGCGTGGATGAGCTTGGGGCAGGGCAGGAGGACGTGTGCGGTGGCTCCAGAAACACAGGAGCTTGCTCCCGCCAGGCTAGGGGGTGCAGGCCTCCTGCAGGTGGGGGAGAGGTGGCTGTCTGAGCCGAGGCTGAGGCCAGAGCTCCGGGCCAGGGCGGGCCATGCTAAAGCATTTGCGTCTCATGCGGGAGGCAGTGAGGAGCCCAGGGAGACCCCTGAGCGGGGGAGTAAGGGGAAGGCCCCTCAAGGCTGGCTAACACTAGAAGGGCCCCAGGAACCCCCCCGTGTGACCAGGCATCCCCTCCATACCCCCAGAACGCCTTCGGCCTCCACGTGCCTTTCTTCTTCTTCGCTGCCATCTGCTTGGCCAGCCTGGTGTTCACTGGCTGCTGGGTGCCTGAGACCAAGGGCCGGTCGCTGGAGCAGATTGAGTCCTTCTTCCGCACCGGGAGGAGGTCCTTCCTGCACTAGGTGAGGGTCCCCGCCCGGGGGGGCCAAACCACTGGGCGCAGGGCCTCGCGCTGGCCACAAGCCTGCACGCTGAGCCCGGAAGGCAGCAGCAATCTGCCATCTGACGGAGCACAGGAGGACCAGACAGAAGCATGGCAGGCCCCCCACAGGGCACGTTCTGGCTCTGGGCACGCAGCACCCCTCTCCATCCTAGGCCCCAGCTCAGGCAGCCTGCCATGTTGCACGCTCATCGGCCAAGACGCACTGGCAGAGGAGGCAGCCATGGGCCACAGGGGAGCATACGGCCCGGGGGCCAGGACAAGGCCCTGCTGGCTGACCTGGGGCCTGTTCCTTACTTGGGCGCAGAGGATGCGCCCACAGAGGGCTATAACGAGGAGAGAGCACAGGGCGGGAGACGGTGGATGGCTCCACACAGGGACATCATCGTGCCATTTTGTTCTGATCCGCTTAGTCACCACGGAACAACTTGACTACAGGGAGGAAGACAGATCTGTACTTCTGAAAGTTTATGGGTACTATGGGGAACATTCTAGACTCCCACAGGCCAGGGCCCAAGACCCAGGACAGACACTTCCTCCTGCACCCACCCAACCTCTGGAAACGGGGCTCAAGTGCTCCTGTCTGCAAACCATGTTCACCCTGTTTGTAAAAATAAATCAGGCTCTCGGCCTTGGACTGGCAGGATGGGGTATATTGCAGGTGGGGGAGCCCACCCAGCAGCCAGGTTTGGCTAGACCCAAACTCTCAGCCAAGGTTGCCAGGGCCTGCTGCCCTAGGCAAGGCCCCCTCCGGCCACCCCCGACCTGTCCACAGTAAGGCAGAGGGAAGGGGCGAGGCAGCCAGTGGGGGAGAGCCTGGCCGCGGGATGGCTCTGTCCCACAGGCTCAGCCCTCCCCAGCTGTGTGACCTCGGCAAGCCACATGCCTCGTCTTAGATGCTGTGAGCAGGATTGGGACAGGGCCAGCCGCACAGAAGGTCCTCAATAAAATGGCAGTTACTCCCAGGGCCAGTGGTCCCAGCCTGCTTGCTTACGGCACCAGGGGTGGGGGTGGGTGGGTGGAGGGAATAGGCAGAGTGCATGAGCAAGCATACAAACTCCCGCCAGGCTTTATTGCTCAAAATGCACACTGAACACTGAGAAAGTGAGGGCCCGAGACAAGAGAGTCCAGACCCGCGGAGGCAGGAGTGGAACCTGGCGGCCCAGCCCCTTCTGCCAGCTGGACAGATGTTCCTTGCGAGGCGGCACCCCACACTGAGGGATAGGGTCACTGCTCCAGGATTGCTTAGCCCTACTCGCTGGGAACCTCAGGTCCATCCTGGCCGGTGACTGAGGGGTTGGAGGGCCCTCCCACCTCTGCGCCTGCCTCTAGAGCCCACCCGACACCCACCCGACTTCCCGACAGGGTAGAGGTGCAGCCTTCCTGGACACAGAGCCAGCCCCTCTCCTCCTGCAGAAGAAAGCCCCCGCCATCAAGGCCCCTGCCGCAGGGGCAGGAGGGGTGGGCAGGAGCGACCCTCGCGTCCCACTTCCTGGATAAGAATGAACCAAGAGGGGCGCTCCTCTTGGGAGGTAGACAGGTCTTACAGCACACGCAGAAGACACACAAACACACACACGGCAGACACAGAGACAAGCACGCACACACACACACACACACACACGCCCGCCCGGAGAGGTCTAGAGCCCACAGCCCTTTGAACCCAGCGCTTGTTTGAGAAAGGTGGTCCCAGAGGACCCCCGAAGGCACATGTCCCACCAGGCCAGCCACACTGCAGTGCCCTTGCCACCCGGGGGCCCAGCCTGGTCAGGCCCTCTGGAAGGCCGCCGGGGGCCACTGCTGACCAGGAGCCCTGGATGTGTCCCCAGGACAGTAACTGCCCCTCCTGCTGACCAACACTAACAAGCCCCTGAGAGGAGCGCTCCCTCTGGGAAGCAAGGATCTGGACACAGCCCGAGGGCTGTTTCCAACAAAGCAGGACTGGGGCTAAGCTCGGGGCCGTGAGCAGGCGCCGCCAGGGTCCTGGGAGAAGGAAGAGCAGAGCTGGGCCCCAGATGGAGCCTTTTCCACACCACCCATTTCTGCCCAGTGCCGCCTGGGCTCCGTCAGGTCCCATCAGACAGGCCTAGCAGCTGGGGACAAGTCCGGTGAGCGGAGCCGTCAGCGGGCTGAGGCGGACATACGCGGGGGACACAGGAACACTGGCATGGAAGGAGGCCGGGGGAGACGGTGCACAGCCCAGGCAGGGCCGCCTCCTCGTGCCCCCCGCACAGGCTTTGTTCCCAGGTGGCCTGGGTGCTCATGGTGGCGGAGGCAGCTCTGGCCTCTGCCCAGCTCTCAAAGGCAAGAAGCTCCCCGAAGGCAGGGTCGGGGGCAGGCCAGCAGCAATATCGGTGGGTCGAGCTTAGCCCTACTAACTGGGCTTGGGCCACTGCTAACATGGCAGGACCACACCAGAGAGGTGGACAAACAGCCCCATGGGAGAGGAGAGCCTGCCCTCCCCACTCCCTTAGCACCAGGGCCTTGGGGGTTGGGGGGAGAACCTGGGGGCCCGGGCCAGGCCCATGAGAAGTATCCTGGAACGGCTTGTCCAAGCTTCCAGGGAGCTGGGGGAGGGAGCACTCCCGGGACGTCCAGCCGCTGCCAAGGCTGCTGTTCTGGGTACTCTAGAAGCATCTCGGGAGTGCTGTGGGCTCCCACAGAGAACAGAGAGGCAGGGAGGGGCCCGGGCAGCGGCAGACCATGGGCAGCAGGGCACCACTCTGTCCCGATGACAGGTGGACAGAGGGGGCCCAGGTGGCTCAGCCTACAGCATACTTTCCTGCCTGGAGAGCCAAGAGGAGGCTCCCTCTGCCCAATGCCCAGGCCCAGCATCTCTGGGGGAAGCTCCTCCCAAACATTCAGCAGATCCCCGGTGGCTCTGCTAGCAGTGGGAGTCTGGAAATGCACACGGCGGCGTTTCCGGCTGAGCCAGGCCAGCTGTGCGTGGGGCCAGGCTCTGCTCTGCCTCCAGCCCTGTGGCCTGGGTCACCCCTGGGGCTGCCCGCTGTCACTGCCAGTCTCCTTCCTGCTGGCCGAGGCCCAGGGCCGGGAGACACCAAGCTAGAGAAAGGAGAAGACAGAAGAGGACTCCAGGTATAGGGACGGGGGTAGAGGGGCTGATGGGAGCCAGGCAAAGGCTCCTCTTCCAGGCTGTCCTTCAGGGTCAATGCTCCAGGCCTCATCCCTGCAGGACGTGTCCACACAGAAGCACAGGAGCGAGCAGGAAGCTCACATTACAGCTCCCCCTCCAGGGTGTCCGTGAGCTTCTCCTCATCCCCCTGCTGCTTCTGCTGCTGGATCCTGGCATAGGAGATGGCATCGCCCCTGGGGAGAGAGCGAGTCAGCGTCACGGGGGGAAAGACCCCAGGCACACAGCCCTCCCAGCCACTACCAGATTCCTGGCCTGTGACCAAGGCACGACCTGCAGGGACACCCTACTGGGCTCTGGTTTCCCCAGACACCCTGCTGCTGGGATGGCAGACACGTCCCCTCTAAGAGTGGCACGGTCTGCCTGGGGTGCTGGGTGGAGAAGGATTCAGAGTTGCAGTCCGGGCTCTGAGGACAGAGGAAGAAGTTCTCCCAAGCCACAGACCTGCCAGCCCCACTATGGGCTGTGGCGAGGTACAGCCAGGCCAGCAGAAGCCCACGAGCCCTCCTGCTCCCGTCCCCTAGAGCTGAACACCCCGAGGATGCTGACAGCCTCTGTGCCTCAGTGTCCGCAGAGGGGTAATGAGGCCCCTCCCAGACCCTCCTTCCCGAGAGACTTGCAGGAGGCAGGATGTCAAGATCCCCCCCGGGGGGCCAGGAGAAGCACACTCACTTCTTGCCCAGAGCAGAGAGTCCATACAACACCCCAGTGGCGAATGCGATGGCATTGCCCAGCAGCGTGGTCAGGGTCAGGCTGATGACGACGGGAATGATGGCCATCCTACGAGAGAGGCAGAGGTCAGGGGGTACTCCTGCCCTGCGGCGGCCTCGCCGCCTCCAGGCCCCCTCCCCAGACACCAGGTGCAGGAAGGGTCCTGAGAAATCAGTCCGGACACAGGTTCACAGCCAGGCTTCAGAAAGTCCTTAGACACACAGGCACTTGTCTGCGAAATTCTGTGTATTTTCAGGGAGAAGACGTAAAGCCTTCATCAGATCATTGACAGGGTCTGTGGCACACAAAGGGTGAAACAGTACTGGGATGGTCTGCCCTCCCTGTCCATAAAACAGGCCGACCAGAAAATCGACCAGAAAATCACATGTCAGTCCACCCCCTAGTGGCTTTGTGACTCAGCAAGTCCCTGAATTCCTCCCGTGTTAACGACACAGTACAATGCCCGGAACAGCATCAGCACCAGATACATGGTAGCTCTTTGTACTGCAGTGAAACCGGCCACATCTCACCACCAAAGAACCCAAAGCTTCAACTGCATAAGGCATGGGGTTTCCTGCTTGCTAGGTTCCCGGCTGGAGCAGCCCCAGCTCCGTCTGGTCCCGACCTCCGGCTGGCGCCACCTGGCGGCAGGTGTCCGCTCTGGCTTGAGTAGCCATGGGGCTGACTCTCTAAGATTCCGGCAGGGATTCCCAGACCAGGGTGGCAGCTAGGTTACCGACGCCAGGAAGATACTGCATCTGGAGGACCAGCACTCTGTCCTGTTGCTTCCCTGGGCCAGACTGTCTGCCCAGAGGCCTCCCCTGCCCACACGCACCCTGCACACAAAGAAGGTAAGACTGGACCACCAGTTGAATTCCACCTGACTCTATTCAGGCGGGACAAGTGATGTGAGGTTTTACTGTGGTCATAAAATTTCTAGGTAATAAAAGAATAACAGAAATCACCATGGGGGAAAATCTTCAGTCAAAACAAAAGCACACAGGCTGGAAAAATATTTGCAGAAAATATAACAAAGGACTGAGAAATCTTCATTACAAGAAACGTAGAACTTACTAAGTAAAACATTAAGATGCCAAAAGGTAAAAAGTAAACTAGACCATTTCCAAAAAAGAAAATGCAGTTAGCCGTCTGGAAAAACACCTCACCTCCTAGACAACGGACACAAGTGTAAAATGGTGCACAACACTGGGAGGCTGGACAGGTGACAGAAACTCGAAAGCAATGTAGTCATGTACTGAAGCCTTTTCAGTGACTGTGATCTCTGACCTAGTAAGTGCACATCTGGAAACATATCCTAAGAAAAGCATCACAGAAAAAGCTTTGGCACATCGCGGGTTATCACGGTTTGATTTGATTTGCACCACAGTTAACAAATTAAGAAAAAGCATGACGTACACAGTGGAATAAATATTCCCATCATTAAAAGTAACGTCATAAAGTCTTTGTAGTGATCCTGGAAATGTTTATATCACGATATGAAGTGAAAAAAAGGAGGATACAAATTCCCTTAGAATGGTTATGACCGTGTCAGAAACCGGTTTAAAAAGCCACCCGCAGAGTAGCAGACCAAAACTTACCAAAGCGTTCCAAGTAGTGGGGCTTTAATATTTTCCAAATCGTTTTTAATGAATGCATGTTACTGTTAGTATTTTTTAAAATACATTTCTTAAAAAAAAAGGTCAAGGCAAAGGACACGATGACAGGCAGCGCTCTGTGATCCTGTATCTGTGGTGGAGACCCAGCGGGAAGTGGCTCCAGAACAGAAAGAATACGTATCTGGTGCTGTCAAAACCACTGGCCTCCACCAAACATCTCCGCTTTCATTTCAAAGATAACCCAAACCCTAGTAACTACTGCTGTTGCTGCCAGAAGCTGCTGAGGGCCTCCTATGCACCAGCGCTGTTCTAGAAGCTTCTGTGTATTAGACACATCCTGAAATTAGTTCAACCTCATGACTCAGGTGGACAGGGCTGCATACAGAATCTGTTGTTAGAAGTGGGAAAATCAAAGGAAAGCATATAGGAAGGTGACCGTTTCTGTTCTGCAACTCGCCCTCATGTCAGGGCACCTGGACGGGCCACACTCTTGAAAGGCTGCCCACAAACACATTCTATGAACCTACCAGAATCTAGTTAACAACTCCCGAATGATGGGCCAACATTCCAAGCACTGCTCACTTTTCTCTATCACACAGCAGGCCACGGGGCACCCGCATCCCACATCTGACGTGCGGAAGACTGCAGCGGTGGGCTCGCTCCCCCGCCACGCCATCGCGGGTCACACAGCACACGGCCATCACCAGAGAGCTCTGCGCAAAGCTCTCCCAGCCTCATCCTCGCTGACAGTCCCCCCACACGCCGGCCACTACCTATTGCCTGCCTTTCAGCTCCTTGAGTCTTGGGAAACCGTGTCAGGGGCCCTGGAGGGTTCAATGTTCCCATCGCCCCGCCCGCCCTGGGGCCCCTCACCCGCAGTAGAAGACAGCCTTCTGCCAGGAGCGCAGCCGGTCCACCTTCTCCGCCACCGTGTTCGCAAACTCAATGAACTGGCAGCAGAAGGGCGCCTCGCAGAGCAACAGGATGAAGGCGTTCATGCTGGAGGGCAGAAAAAGAGAGGGGCAGGCTGACAGGCCTGGGGATATGGGGGGACCCCAATGCCCAGCACCAGAATGCCTCCTCCCGCCCCCCCCCCACATCTTCTCTCAGGGCCACTGCTGAACCACTGCCCACACACCAGCCTCCCTAACCGAAATGAATGCTCCAGAGGAAGAATCTGGTCTTCCCTTTATCCCTCTGTCTTTGAAGGAGACAAGACCCCCTGCATCACGGCGCCGCCATAAGCATGCAGTGAGTCCCTCCACACAGAGCACTGGGCAGAGAGCCAGCCGCCACTCGGCTACTAGCATGATCACCCCTGTCACCCAGGTGGCCATCAGCACTGGGAAAGCTGTCCCCAGCAGCGGCTCATCCACCAGGACGGCCAGGAGTGGGTCAGTCAGTCCACAGTCACTGAGGGCTGACCCTCGGCAAGGCCACACAGGGAGGAGGGAGCTCAGCAAGCCCTGTGGTGTAGTGTTCTCTCCCCCCTCCCCCCTGCCTTCCTGTATTCTGGCTGGGGACAGCTAACCCGCGGGGACAGACTGAGGGGTCTGCTCCAGTCTTTGTGTTCTCCATGGCTGGGTCACAGTAACAGACACCAGGGCCCTCATTACCTATGTTCGACAGAAACTCAAGCTGCAGGTGCCCCAGGAGCCCACCTGAGCCCAGAGCAGGGACTGTGCACAACCCGCATCCCCCCCCCGGCTCTCCCCAGCCTCCTGTACAGGTCCGTCCTCCCAGCCCTTCCACAGCCAGGCCAGCCTGTCTTCTGACTCAGCCCACTGAAGCCTCGGCCCAGTGCCTCAACACCCCAATCCCCCACGTGTCTCTGGGCCCCACCCCAGCAAGCCTCCGCCCTGGCCTGAGTTCTCTGGGGGCAGGGCTCCACCCTGTCCATCTCCGTGCCCCTCCCCGGCCAGGTCCCACGGGGGCACAGGCAATGCCTGGTGCACGGCCACCTCTCACGTGCGCTGGGTGGCTCAGATGCGGCCAGAGCCGCACTGGCCAGTGCTCACCCCCTGCCTTCCCTTCCCACAGGAATGAGCTACCCTGGCAGGAGGCGGGCAAGGAATTCATCTAGGGCATTCCAACCACCTGATCCCGCATCAGCTCTAATCTGCCCGGTCTGTGGCTTGCCCACCTCCAAGCTGGAGCTCCAGATCCCAGCACCGGGCTCCAACCCCACCAGACACCAAGCCTCTAACTCAGGACACGTTTGTGACCCCAGCCCTAAACCCAATAAAGGCTTGGATGGGGGTTCCCCTGGCCTGGCCCTACAGAGAATCAGGAAAACGAAACATGACAGGGTATGAAGGAGGTGAAGCCCTGCATGGCGAGCCCCAGCCCCACCGGGCAAGATAGTCACGAGGCTACTCACATCATCCACACGCCGGCCGCGATGTTCAGAGGGTGGATGGTGACGCAGTTGAAGAGGCCTGAGATGGCGCAAGCTTGGAAGCGAGACAGGAGCAGGAATCAGCAGGGAGGAAGGGACAGAGCCTGCCGGGAAGGACCCCCAGCAGACCCCTTCCGACACCCGACACTTGCCTCCGCCCACAGCACCTACAAGTCTCCCATCTGCCATCGGATACAAGGGAGACCAACGCGACTGCTCGGCATCCCGGATGAGGATGCAGGCTCAGAGAGGGGAAGCGGCTGGTCCCAGGCCCCACAGCAAAGGTGTGGCTGGCTGGCTTGGAGGGCGTCTCACCCTCTGTCCAATGCACGGCTTGGAGGGCCGGCCTCTGAACCCCAGCCGTACCCGTACCCACTGCAAGGTACTGAGTATGAAAAGAGAGAAGAGTCTGGAGGGCTCAGGCCAGGCAGGCGCCACCATTAGCAGGGTTGGCCACACAAGAAGCGCTCTGACGCGGAAAACGTGGCTTGGATTTTGGTTGGGACAAGAGCGGCCTCTCCCGGAACAGAAATCAGGACCAGGCAGCCCTGGGTAACCATGTCAGCTGTGACTTGCACACAGCTAAGGATGTTCTCGTCACTGTTTTAGGCCTGTTTTCTCTCCTGCACATAGGCAAGTACCGCAGCCCGGGCCACCCACCCCTGAAACACCAGGCCCCGATGCCCCAAATGTGGAGCCTGGCCCTGCGCTCCTGACTGTGCCCCACGGGCAGGGTGTGCCAGGCCCGCCTCTGCACACACCAGCTGCCTCTGGGGCCCGCTTCTCCCGGAACTCCCGGTGCCAGCCAGGCACTTCCGGGGCCCTGGCTCCCAGCCCGGCACCCAGCCCAGCTGCCGGGGCCCTAGCTGGGGTGGGGCTGAAAGCTGGGCCCCGAGGCAGCAATTAGCCACCAGTTCATTAAACATTAAACCTCTGTACCTGATCCCTGGCTGGGCCTGGAATTCTGTTGTTTTCCCTTGTAACCCTATGCAGGCTGCAGGCGGTGGAGGAGGAAACCAGATGAAGTGAGCCCAAACTGCAGAGGGACTGCCCTCGTGTGTCCCCCAGGTCTCCTAAAAGGACAGAGGCACATTCTGCCTACTAAAAAGGCGGCACTCCCCTGGGACATGGCACATAGGCTTTCAGGCAGCAAGGCCCCCAGGGCCACAGACGTGAGTGCCCGCAACACAGTACTGCTTCTGCCCGGCTCTTGGCTGTCCCTGGGCTCCCCTGACAGCAGTCTACACCTGCGGCAGCCAGCATTTCGCCTCCAGCTCCGGCCCTCCCCACACTGTCCTACCAACAGCCAACCTTGGGGGAGAACCAGGTTTCGACCCAAACAGAAAGGCTCCAGCCAGGAGCCCCGTAACAATCAAGGCTGGAAGATGCCCCTGGAGTTTCCAGTGTTCTTGCTAAGTGAGGAAGGCATCCTGCACGGTCCTCTTCCCTCCCAGGCTACGGCCTCTACATGACTGTCAGGACCCTGAATAAATGCCTCTCCAAGGCCCCCACCGGCCAGGAGGGCAACCCTACCCTGAAGTGACCGACCAGAAGCACAACCCTTATCTGAATTCCTCTTTCATCCCTGAGCCTTTTTTTTTTTTAAGATTTTATTTTTAAGTCATGTCTACACCCAACGTGGGGCTTGAACTCACAACCCCAACATCAAGAGTTGCACACGCCACCAACTGCGCCGGCCAGGCGCCCCTCATCCCAAACACTCCTGCGTGCTTTGCGCCCTCCCCTGGGGTATACTACTTGGTGTCTGCGTAACAATCCCCTCCCACCGGTCTTCAGGTGAACTGACATTTCAGGGTGATGCCACAAGCTTCTCCTGGTGCTTCATCCGTAGCCCCAACACCATGAAGTCCTGGGGCGGCCCAGGTACCCCACTTTGAGAGACACAGAACTGCATGGGATATCAGGGTGAACCAGGGAGTCAGCAGGGCTGCTGAATCCAAGAGAGTGGGAAGGTGACAGCCCACCGGCCACCGTCAGAACCTTTCCTTTCTCCCCCACTGCCCACTGTCACTCGCTGCAGGACCCCCACTCTGATCTGCAAGGAAAACAGCTAGCCAAACTTGAGAGGATCTTATCTAAGGCCTGACCTCGAGCCAGCAGTCTCTCCAGAGTCAAAAACATGCTTGCTCCAACAGCAGTGACGCAGTGGGACGTGGCAGGGAGACGGGACTCAGGGGCGCGTCCCATTATCACCTCTGGATAAGGGCGTGCCCTGCCTGAGCCGCACACTCCCACCCCTGCACTCCTGAACGTCCTTCCAGCATCCACCCACCCGGCAGGACTGTGGGGCTGGAAGGGGACCCTGAAAGGTGTTCCTCCTGGCGACGTGATCAGCATCTGCCCTGCCCCAGCCCTCTGTGCCAGGCGGGCACTCGTTCAAGTCCAGGGGAGGTGCCCTCTCCTCCAGCAATTCCCGAAGCGGAGGGCCGCAGGCACAGGCGAGGCGAGTGGACCGTTCAGACAGACTAGACGCGCATCTGCCTTCCGAAGACCTGCCGTATGAGCTTTATTCTACTTCTGTAGCAGGTCTGCCTTCCTGCTCATGCTCTTTCGGGGGTGTGGCAGGATGTGTGTCGGGATGGCGCTGGGGAGTACGAGCAGGGGAGAGGAGAGGCGGCTGAGGCAGCGCCAGCAAGGGGAACGCGCCGGCCTCTGGAAGGACAGTGAGGACCCCGATGAGAGGCCGCGTCCCCTCGGCTCACTGCCCGGCCCTCCCTCGGGGACTGCCTGTCCGCACCAAACGCCCCACGGATCAACAACCTTGCCCAGAAGTTAAGACGGCTGGCGCCCCCACCCACGCCCAAGTCAACTGGTGAGGCTGCCTCCGGGCCGGGCTGAGCGGGCGCCCGGCGAGCGGCATCTGGGAAGTCCCGGAAAGCCCCCCGCCCCGCCGCCGACACAAGGGCCGCGCTGTCCTCGCGCTCGGACGCGGCGGGGGGCAGCGACTTGGCCGCGGGAGCTCACTCTCCCTCCTGGAACGTCCCCGGAGCCGCCCGGCCGCGCGGCCGGGAACCATAGCAACCGCCAGGCGTCAGCTCCGCGCGCGCCCCGCAGAGCCCCCCCCCCATGCCCACCCAGCCCCTCCCCGCGGGGGCGCGCCAGAGGGGGCGGGGCCGGATACGCATGCGCGGTGGGCGGCGGGGCCGGCCCCTCCCCCGGGCCGGGTACTCACAGACGGCTCCCAGCACCCCCGACAGGCGACACAGCCAGCGGTACCACCACGTCATGCCCTCGTCCTGCGCGGGCGGCGCGGAGCTGACGGCCGCCGCCGCCGCCCCGCCCGAGCCGCTCATGGTGCCGCCGTCTGGCGCAGCCCGCCGCCCTCACAAAGGGCTCCGGAGCCGGCCGCGTCGTCCCGGCGCGCTGCCTTGTGGGAGAGGCGGCCGCTCATTAGCATAAGGGGCGGGGCTCGCAGGGCGGTGGCGAGGTGCGCCCGAGGGCTCGCGCTCATTAGCATAGGGGGCGGGCGCGCGGTGGCCCTGGCGCTCTCGGTGGGCAGATCCTCCCAGCGGGCTAGCGCAGGGGCGGGGCTTCGCAGAGAATTAAAGGGTGCGCCGGGGTCGGCGCCCATTCTTGACTCCGCGCAGTCCCTCGCCCCTCCTCCCTGGGAAGCAAAAAGGAGGACCACTAGGGGTGGCGTGGGGCTTGCTCAGGTCAGGAATGGGTCCGGAGCCCGACCGCTGCCAGGGAATCGCGGCAATGCCATGGGGTGGGTTTTCAAGCCGGATTGGACAGGTTATGTGAAGAAAACGCTACTCAGACTGCACATTCCGTTTATTGGTACAGAGAGGCTGGAGACTGCCTTTCCAGAGAGCCCAGTCCCTACTTTGCACCGCCTAGCCTTTTGCATGTTGTAGGAGGTCCTAAAGGAGATACTTAAGATTGGAGGGAATCCAAACTGGAAAGCACTCAGAGACCAGAGTCAACCCTCTGGGGCTCGCCGGGCCCCTAACAGGTGCTCATAAATGTCAGGCTCCTTCTTTTCTCTTCCAGTATCTGGAGGAGGCATCCCACTGTGCCCACAGGTCCCTGGAGGTATGTGCTTGGAGAAGAAGCTAGGGCACGGCCCAGCCAGGCTCCTGAACTCTAGATTGGAGGGTCCAGTACTGGCCCCGTAGGCTGGCATGGGCCTCCAGGAAGCCCTGGCTAAACTCCATCTCAGCCTGGCTTCCCTCTGACTCCCAGTAGAGTGCCTGCTGCCCGTGAAATGTCATCGTCTTCAGGCTGTGGATGTCCCGGATCTGAGGGGAAAGGGGCAGCCCCAAAGGGCCAGCCACAAATGATAACTAGCTAGCATTCATGGAGCCTTTAATATGCAAGGCATCATACACTCAGGGTCACATTTAGTCTTCACACAACAGCCCTATCAAGAAGACACTATTATTCTACCCAGGAAACTGAGGTTCAGAGATGTTGTCCTACTTCCCCAAGGACACACAGCCAGGGTGCCAGAGCTGGGATTCCAGAAGCCAGGCTGCCTCCAGTGGGGGAGCTGACACCTTGCAGAGGACAGTTCTCCCAGAACACATGAACCTCATGGGGGGAGGGGTGGCCCGCTCTTCTGGAAAAGTTTTATCAGGGTTTAAAATTATGCTTCGGTCCTGGGTTAACTGACAATCTACATCAGAAAAGGTCTTTTCTATTTCACTCTTGTGCGGAGCTCAATAAACATTTGTTGGTGGGTAAGCGGAAGAAATTCTTCTCTCCCATTCTTTCACTAATGATTTTGAGGTTTTTGAGCAAACTCGGGGGGTCCTCTAGTACAGTACCCCCGGTTCCCATCCCCGGGGACAGCTGTCTAGAATCAGCAAAAGTCAGCACATTCCTGTCCCCATCCTGGTGGCCTTACCGAGATGTAGCTGGCACCAGTTCCCGTGCCCACATCAGTGGCCAGGGCATGGATGGCAATCCGGGCCTGTGGGGCCACGTTAATGAAGATGCGGCAGCCCCCCGTGTTGCTCCCATCGGGACTCATCGAGGGGCTCACGATTTCACCCCAGGGTCCAAAGAGCTGCATGTCACAGTCTGCAGAGAAGAGTAGGTGGATGGACTAGGTGTGGACCACCTCAGGTCCTAGGAGCCCCCAGAATGACCACTAATGCCAGAGGCCAGGGCAGCTCACAGCTGGGGAGCAGTGAAGGGGGGCAATATGGTGGTGTGGTAGAGATCGGGTCTCCCACACAGAAGCCGTCACGGAACCCCACCTCTACCACTCTCTGCCGTGTGACCCTAGGTGAAGGCTTTCAATGCTCTGCGCTCCAAATCCCCCCTCTGTAGAGTGAAGGTAACAATGGCACGCCCTGGGAGAGAGGTTTTTAGGAGGACTTTGTATGTGCAAAAGTGCTTAACACTGAACCTGTCACAAAGGACACTGCCATTACTAGGAGCCCACTGGAACCCCGCCTGCCTGCACCCCTGGGCCCCCAGAGAACAAGAGCCCACGTGCATGAGGCCAGGAAGTAAGGAGCTGTGAGAAGGGGCAGCCAGCCCCTTGGGCGCTCAAAGCCTGGCTCTCAGTGAGGGCACTGAGAGGTGCGGGGATGGTGTCACATTTCTGTAGAGGCAAAGCCAGGGGGATCCCAGAAACCTCTGGAACTGGCTAGGGAAGTCGTGTTTGGCCAGCCTGGGCTGTTGGGAGAGGCCAAGTCCCCAGAGGCCTCCCAAGGGCTACTGGAGGACATTAGGGGGGCCATGGGATGCCATCCCCTCCGTGAGGTTGTGTGTGTGCACGCATGTACAAGCATGCGTGCACACACCAGCTCTGTGGGGGCTGAGCCAAGAGGACGGTGCATGGGAACAGGGCTGGGGGGGGGGAGATGCACACGGAGGACCCTGAAGGGTCTTGAAGGACATGAGTGCCAGGGCCAGGGCGGGGGGCCATGGTGGCGGCCTGAGCGACAGGGTGGGGACGTCAGAGTCCCACGTGCACCCATGTCGCTGCAAGGCCCCGGCGAGGAAGGGACGCAGCACACGTGAAGGGACCTCATCCTGGGGTCAGGGAGCTAGCTGGCGGGGTCCTCCTCCATCTCTGTCGGTGCCCTCTCTGCCCGGCCGGCCGCCCCGTGGGCAGCAGCGCCCACCCAGCCACCCTGCCGGGACTGGGGGGAGGCTCTGGCGCCCCACCGTACCTCTGGGGGGGGTTCCCGGGGCAGGCTGGCTCCCGTACCGCAGCACAACCCCGCCTTCCGGCCGCACGCGGCGCTGCCTCACCACCAGCGTGTTCGTTTTGGAGCTGAAAGTCATGCCAGACAGCTTCTCGCATGTCTTCCTCCACGTGAGCCTGTCCCAAAGCAGCAACATGTCCCCTAGGAAGCAGCATGGCGGTGAGGCTTGGCAGCACTGTGGGCCTGGCGTAGACCGAGCCACGGGCGGGGTCCCCCCACGTCCCAGCTTATTGACTCTAAGTCCCCAGACACAACCTCAGTTTCCTCATCTGTAGAATGGGGACCATCCCACAGCTGCCCGCGGGACGGCCATGAGGATTCCAGGTGGGGCTGCATGTGGCACATCCTGCCAGGAGCAGGGCAGGCCGGGGTCGTGCTCCCTGGTGCCTGGCGGCCTGACAGCAGTTGTGCACACGGCCCGAGACGTACCAGCACTGCAGCTGAGGGAGCTCTCAAGGACGTGCAGGGTCACCATCTCACCCAGGGGCCGCCCGATGGCCACCGCACAGTCAGTCTGCCCTGGGCCTCGCATGTCAATGGTTCCTGTCGGCTCAAGGTGCTGCCGGCCACAGGCACCTGGAAAGCGGGAGCACGGGTGAACAGAGCTTCGGGGCGGGGCCGGGGCTTTCCGTGCTGGGGAGGAGCCTGGCAGGTGGGGTGGCTGGCATCCTCCTAGGCCCCGCCAGAAGCAGGCTGGGGGGTGGGGGGGTGGGAGGGAGCTGCATGGGTCCCGGTGTCTCCATCCAGGGCCCAGAGCCGCTTCCGGACACCCAGGTAAGAGGGAGGCAGCGCATACAGCAGGGCATGGCTTTGAGTCCCACAGATCTGGGGCTGACTCTGTGAAACCTCATGTTCCCTTTCCCTTGTTGGTAATAAAAATGAGCTTGCGCTCTGTCAGCGGAAGCAAAGTGGAAGGAGAGGGCCAGGCCAGAGCGCCACCTCCCAAGCCCATCCCTTCAGTCCAGCCGCACACCTCCCAGCGATCCAAGGGGGCTCCACAGCACCACCCCAGGGGTCCTCCCAAGGAGCTAGTCCCAGCTCTCCCAGTGGAGAAGCCTTTGCCCGCCCCTCCTGCAGCCAGCCAGCTGCCCAGACAGAAAGGTTGAAGAACATAACTGGACTCAGCGGGGCTCTCCTGGGGCCCAGGCAGAAGCCCCTGAAGCCGGGGGGCTGGGGAGAGGAGGTGGGCCCGGTGCTGGGGCCACTCCGGAGGAGCACCAGCAGTGGTCTGTTCTGGAGCAGTGGCTTCGTCATGGGGCACCGGACTGGGAGTCCCCTGCCCAGCGCAGGGCCCGGCCCAGCAGCCCCGCACCGTGGCTGGCTGGGGCAAATGCCGGCAGAAGGCGGCCGGCACGGGTGCCTGGGCCTGGGGTCCAAGGCAGGCGTGATGCCGGCGCCGGATGCCATCTCCGCAGGAGACAGAGCACTGCCAGGAAAGAGGAGAGCGAGCTGAGGCTGACCTTGCCAGGGGGCGGCGGGCACAGTGGTGACCACTGGCCACGCACGATCTGATCTAATCTTTGCACAGCCCAGGAGGGGAGCCCGTGTCTCCATTCCACAGATGAGGAGACTGAGGCTCAGCAGCTGGCACCCACCCTGCCGGCCTGCCCTGCACTGCCCTCCTCCGAGCGCCTGTCTCTACCCGACCCAGATGCCCAGAGCCCTCTGATCGATGCCGACGGCAGCTGTCTGCTTTGCCTCTTCTCCCCTCCACACCATGAGTGAGCGCCTCCAGCGGGAGACCTAACCCTATTTACCTTTGTCTTTCTAGGACCTTGCAAGGTACTGGGCATGGGACGGCCCCGGAAATGCAAAGGTGTGGGATGGAGCTACATTCCCCTTTATCTCCTGGTGTCTCCAGACCTCGGTCCAGACCTGCCCCTCAGGTCTCAGGGCCCTGCTGTGTCTTGCATCTCTAGGTGCCCCGACCACCTCCTCCCACCCCACTCTCCCCCTCCTTTCAGGGGATCACAATGAAGCAAAGCCCCCAGGGTCCCCGTGGGTGAGGACCCTCAGCGGACCCACTCCCCAGCCCCAGCCCCAGCCCCAGCACTTACCTGCGTCCAGGTGCTGACATGCCACCGGTAGGTGCAGTCGGCGATGATGCAGGGGATGCTGGCCTGAGGCCGTACCAGAGCCGCACAGGCTGCCCCATCCACCTCCACGTCCTGGCCTTGGCTGAGCTGCACACAGGCCACGGAGCGGGTGGCCGTGCCAAGGCCACAGCTGGCTGAGCATGGGCCAAGGGACATGATTTTCCACCTGCAAGAAGCAAAGGCCCAGAGGGCGGCCCTGAGCCCAGGGAGGGCAAGCCCTTCCTGTCAACGGCTCACCGTTCCTCTGTTATCCAAGGAACAGGGATGGGGGAGAAGGTGCCCCAGGAGAAGGCAAAACAAATCTCAACAGTGGTCAACCCTGCCCGTGGTAATCTGTAATTGTTCAACAAATGATAGCAGCCGACATTTTCCAGAGCTCGGACCAAACCCAGGGAGCCCGTGCTGGAGCCTGAGGCCCTCATCGTGACATTGTGCCACCTACTGGCTCGCACACACATGCCTTCAGTGGGCCTGGCGCTGTTCTAGATGCTAGGGAGATGTAGTGAACCAGACCAAGACCCCCACACCGCCCTTCAGAGCACATATGCTTCTCCACCTCAGCGCGCCTGACCTTTGGGGCCGGCGGGTCTGTCGTGGGGGCATCTGTGCAATGTAGGACATTCAGCAGCCCTCCTGGCCTCCACCCACTCACCAGCGCCACTAGCATCCCCCTTCCCTAGTCATGACATTGAAAATGTCTCCAGACATTGCCACATGTCCCATGGGAGGCAGAATGGCCCCTGGTGGAGAAACCACTCGGCTCGAAGGAAGAGACAGACAGCAAACGGAGGAAGAAGTGCTGGGCGGTAGGGGAAGGCAGAGCCAAGAGTCATGGGGTGGGCAGAGTGTGCCGTTCGGGAGCACTGCTCAGGCAGGACTCCCCACCTCGCTGCTGTGCTGCTCCGAGCAGAGGCTGGACAAAAGCATATCCAGAGCAGACGCATTCCCGCAGGGGGAAGGCAGGGGCAGAAGCCCTGAGGCAGGAGTGTGTTCCAGAACATCAAGGAGGATGCGGCTACATGACATCCGCGGAGCAGCCCGAGCCCATGTGTGTGTCACATTCCCATATAAGTCCCAGATAAATTCCCGTATGAATGAATGTGCTGCACAGCCAAGGGGCTTTGGCACAAGCAAAGAAGCCAAGAGACACCGATGCGGGTGGTAAATGGACCATAAAGCTACAGTATTTAAAACAATCTGGTATGCAGGGGATTACAAACACCAGAACCTGTAGAGAGCCCTGACATAGATCCCAACATACACAAGGATCTAGGACACGATAAAGGAGCTGGCTGGGGGAAATTCGGTTAATGATTTGGAAAAATAAAGTATGCTCCCTACTTTGCAACATGCCCCCAAATAAACCACAGATGAGCTAAGGCTTTTAACTTAAATGAATTCTTATCTGTAACAGTGTATTTCTTTAAAAGCCAAGGAGACCGACTCGAAGGAAAGACAGCAATATAGCCCATCTATTAAATCTGATGGTGACACGTGACTGTTCCCTTCCTCTCCGGATGATACAGAAAAGCATTTCATTAGTAAAAGTGCAAAACAACAAAGCAGCAACGGTGGGAGCACTGTGAATCAGGTGGGCAATTGTCTGCTCTCCTCCCGCAGGCTCCGACCCCGCCTCTGGACCTCGCTGGCTTGAGCTCTTTGGTCCCGTGCCCCAGCTGGGACCACCGTCGGGCTCCGCTTAAATGCTGCCTTCTCCCGGTGACGCTCGCCAGCCCTCCCACACCCACAGCCCGATGAGAACGGGCAGCGCCGCCTGCATTTTGTTGGAATGTCCCCTCTGACTCCTAGTGCAGCCTGCCAGGTAGTCCCGCTTCCCGAGGACCGTCTCCCGGGCCAGAGCGGCCCTATAAGCCCCGAGGCGACTGGCCTGGTGTCTGCACACTCCGGGCCCTCAGGCTGCTTCCTCGACACCTCGGGGCTGCTGACCTGGGCGGGCAGGGCTCTGGGCTGCAGGCCTCCTGCTGCTCCGGGCCAGGCAGCCCCTGACACGGTATCCGGCAGGACCTCCTCGTCCTTGTCCTCCCCGTGGGCCAGTACACAATACAGCATCCTCTGCACAAACCCTCCCACAGCTCACTCTGCACTCCGCCAGCTCGTGCCGCCACCTGGGGCAAACCGGGGTTGGGGGGACGACCCAGGGGAGTGGAGCCTCCGCTCATTTCTCCAGACTGGGAAGGTCACCCTTACATCTCCACCGAGAAGCCGGGCACAGCGGACAGAGAACATTCCATGGAGCCCATTCTACTGACAGAAAGCTGAGGTCAAACTGATGCGTTCAAAGGGCAGGCGGGGGAGAGGCAGGGCACCCCAGGGGGCCTGCGAAGATGTCTATCTCTAATAGGAATGCCGGCCCCCCACCAGGCCTGGCCGGCACTCCCAATCTTCCTTCCCGCTGTGTTTGCCCCATCACACCAATACCACCATCGAACGGTATCTCCCGGTCTGTCTTCTTTCTCTTCCATTTCCCCACTGTCCCGGCATCTTCTCCAGGAGGGCCGGGGTGCCTGTCTGTCCTGCTCACTGCTGTCTCCCTACTATCGGAACGGCCCCTGGGCATGGCAGGGTCTCAGCGAAGAGCAAGTGATGACAAATGAACCATCAGCCACATACGTGTGCCCACAGCATCCCAGATCCCCTATGACGCAACTCACATGCTTTAAACCCACCACAGCCTTCTAGGACACCCGTGGGACCCACGCCTGCAGGTAAGGGCACCGAGCGTCAGGAGCTTACAGGGAGATGATGAGGCCACCTCCAAGGATGCATGCCTAGGACCACCTATCTCCTTGGGAAGGGGCCCACCTGGCAGGGCAGGGCTCCGGACTGCAGTCCTGGACAGGGCGGGGCCTGGGCACCGGCCAGCACTCGGAGTGAGGCAGGGGGACAGGGTGGCCATGGTCCAGCCTCACGCAGCGAACAGCTAGTGGCACCCGCCCCCCTCCGCAGGTCACTGGGCATGGTGCCAAGGCTCGGGTCTCCCACCTGCAGTAAGAAGGCCAGCGCTCCATCAGAGGCTACACCCCAGGGTGAGACTCCTTCCTCCCTAGGGGACCCAGGCTGCTGCTGTCCCCCCCACACATAGTCTCCACCCCCACTCACCACGCTGGGCAAGGGGCAGCCTGGCAGGCCTCCCGCCGGCTCCCAGGCTTGCTCTCCAGGTCACATAGCTCTTCCTGGACAGGGGTCCCCAGGGTAGAGTCCACACACACAAAGCGCAGCTCCATCAGGCCTGCAGGGATGAAGCAGAGCCCCTGAGCCCCAAGAGGAGTTTCCGACAAGAACTACGGGTGCCCAGCTCTCTGGAGAGCTCCAGCAGATAAGGCCCACCTGGGTTCGAGTCTTGACTCTGCCACTTACCAGCTGTGTGACCTTGGACAAGTGACTTAACCTCTCTGAGCCTCAGATTTTTCAACTGATGGTGCCTCACTTGCAGAGATATTTATATAGATTTTTAAAGCGCAGCTACAAAGTGCCTGGCCCATAGTAGGTACTCATGTGGTAGCTGCTGTTTATTGTTACTTTATGAGAATTGCTCTTCGACAATCTCTTATTTTGTTTATAACCAAGATGTTATCAGGGTCCGTTTCCTTGAATCTCTCCTTTAGGACTATGCTCCAAAAAAAAAAAAAAAAAAAATTCTCTGGCCTTGATTCTAAACATGCACAGGTTTCACTGAGCAAGTGCTGAGGATTGTAATTTAAGAACACAACGTATCTTAAAACGTTGCTCCTCTGGCTGGGCCGCCAGGAAGCCCAGAGCTCTTGGGGCCCACTTTCCTAGACCCTAAGAAATACACTTGGCTGCCAATATTGCCGAGTTTTATCGTCTTTCCTGTCTTTCAGCCAAGCAATAAAGACATTTGCATGGCTGTCCATACTTCGCCCCAACCTCCTCGTATTGACGTCATGTTCTGACCTGGTCTGGATTCTCTGTAAGCCGATTCAAATGCTTTTTAGCACTAGGCAAAATGTAGGCAGGTAAGAGTTAGCCAACGAGCCCTGGGGCCTCACCTCGACCACAGGAGGCAGAGCACGACCCCGCCAGGGGAGTCCACACGTGTGCGGCGTGAGCCCCCAGCCTGGCACTGCCCGGTGGGGATGTGGCCTCCTCCTCCAGAGACCGGGGTTCTGGCTGCAGGGGATAAGTAACAGGCTGGTGGGTCTGGGCATCCCCCCTCTGGATCCCTGAACACCTGGTCCTCCACCCCCACCTACCCAATCTCTTCGGGAGAGAGCAGAGTGGTCACCAGCACCTCAAAGGTGGCCCCTCCCTGTTGCTCCTTTCCGGGGACACTTGCTTCTGGCTGCCGAAGGATGCCCCCACCCCACTACCCACCTTGGCCTCTGTACCAGCATGAGTGGTCACTGTGGGGCAGGGCTGAGGCTGGGGCTCGGGAGCCAGGCTCGCAGGCACACTTGGCCCTGCAATCCCCACCGGTCTCGAGGACACAGGCTTGGCCAGTACCCTTGTTTGCAAGCAATGCCCCCCAGCCAGAGCCCCGGGAAGCAGGTGGGAGAGCGACAGTGTTGCTTTGTGGGGCAGAGAACTGGCAGCAGTCTAACGGGGCCTGGGGCCTGGGGCCTGGGGCCTGGGCCTGGCTTGCCAGCTGGAGGGGGGAGGGGCCCTGAGCTTTTTCCCTAGGCTCACCCTCTGACCAGGGAGATCCTATACACAGCAGCATTGCAGAAGGATAGTCCTTGTGCTCTGGCCAGGAGGCCAAGGGTACCCAGTGCTCCCCGTTCTCCTGTCAGATAAGCCCCCAATAGCCCGGGGTACCCTCGTGCCCAGGACACTCACGTGGCCCGGTACTGAAGGACATGCCATGGCCACACAGGGCTCGAGGGCAGGCAGCTTCTCATCTGTGGAGCACGGCCCAGCGGTGGCCAGTGCCCCCAGGCCCTCTGCCCCGTGCACACACGTCCTATTCTGTGAAGCTGGGTCTGTTCCACAGGCTGATGAGCACGCATCTGATCCCTCCTGCCTGAGGACAGGACAGACAGCAGGCCCCGCCTCATGGGGCTGTATGTACAGCCCAGCTTCCCCGGCGGGGAGGCAGTGAACCCGCACCCCCGTACCCAAGAGCTCAAAGAGGAGCCCCACAAAGGAGCAAAACCCCGAGGCCTCTCCCTAAAGAGCTGGATGAGCGGCTGCCGGCACTCCACTTGGCAGCCCGGGTGCCGGGACACAGGCCCGGACCCGCCGGCCTTCCAGAGAGGAAGGTGGGCCTCCGTCCAGAAAGTACCATCACTCCTTGCACCCTAGCAGGTGCCGAGAAATGGAATCGGGTCAGCCAGGTCAGGGATGGCAACGGCGTTTCACGGACGTGCCAACCCTGACCGGGGCAGCTGCCAGCCGAGCTGAGGCAGGAAGGGTCCCGAGGCAGGAGCGGGCCTCCGTGGGAAAGGGTGGTCATTCCCAGGTCTGCCCCACACGGGAGAGAGGCAAAGGAGCCCAAGCCACGCATGTGCCACCAGTGACCCAGGCCAAGCGCCTCCTCACTGGACAAGTAACAGAACTGGGGCCCAGAGAGGGAAGGAAATTGACCTGGTCACCCAGCCAGTTGGCGGCAAATGGGAAGACGCTGTCAGCTGGGACACTGAAGGGATGAGAGGCACCATGGGGACGGCAATGGTAACGACAAAGGGACACTTAGGGCTTTACGTGTGCAGCTTCAGTTGGTCCTCACAGCCCCTCCGTGAGCAGGGACTTGGGGGTTCAGAGAGGGAAATGGCCGGCCTGGGGTCTCTTGGATAGTAATTCTGAAGCCGGCCACTCCGGGATGGTGGGGCCCAGCCAGAGTCCATGGGGAGAGGGGACACTCAGAAAGGGTAGGGCTCGGTGCGGGGACAAGCCCTGCCAGGGAGTCGCCTCCCCGCCTCCCTGCCCTCACCTCCCCGGGTGGGGCTGGGAATGCAGGCCTCCACCGCTGCCGGCTATGCGGCCAGCACTCTGCACCGGGTGGGGGGCAACGTCTTCAGGAGGCTGCCCTGGGCCTCCACGCAACGCACCGCCCCCCCCCACCCCCCCGCAAGAGGCCCTGCACGCACCGAAGTCTCCAGCTGCCCAGCTGAGGAGGAGACGGACAGAGCGTTGGGGCCCCGTCCCCCTGAGGACTGGCTCAGGAGAGGCGGTGAGAGACGGGCAGATCTGTCCCGCTGACTGGCTTCCCTGCTCTGGGCCGGGCCCCATGTCCCTGCAGGTGCCGGAACACTGCACAGGGACAGCCTGCTCCACCCAGTGGCCCTCCAGGTGTCCCCAAGCTGCACCAGAGCCCAAGGACACCTATATAAAAATGGCACCTGGGGGGCTCGGTCGGTTGAGCATCTGACTCTTGATCCCAGCTCAGGTTTTGATCTCAGGGTCACGAGTCCAAGCCCCATGTGGAGCCCACAATCAATCAATCAATCATTCAATTTAAAGAAGTGGTGGCGGGTAGCTGCACCAGCCCTGCAGCCAACAGGGACAGCCTTGTCCCGATGTTGTGCTCCTGCCAACCGCACAGTCCAGGTACTTCCCACCGTCACCTCTCTGACCCTTGCCACAACCCTCCCGGGGAGGGCGGTCACCTCCACCCGGCAGTGAGCTCAGAGCGGGCACGTGCTGCCCGCAGACGAGGTGCAGCGGGTGTGGGTCACGCTAGGCTCCTGTGTCACCCGTGTTTGCCCGAGTTTCAACATCCTCACCTGCAAAATGGGGGGCACTAACATAACCCACCGCCCAGGGCAGTGTCCGTGCCTGGAAGTGGCCTCACCGAGCGCATGCCACGTGGGCCCCGTAGCCAGCGAGAGCCCAGCGGCAGTGGCTGAGCGTGGGCAGCACTCACTGTGGGGGGCAGGGCCAGGGGGCGCAGGACTCTGGCCACGCTGCCGGCTGCTGGCTCCCTTCACACCGGGCGGCCTCCACCCACTCGTTCCTGGCCTGGTCCAGACAGCTGTAGGTCACCCAGCGCAGCCCTGGGAGGAAAGAGGGAGGCTGGGCCACCTCCCTGCAGGGGGCAAACTGTGCTTCAGGCGAGCCCTGCCCCAGGCCTCACCTGCCCCACAGCTCACCGAGCAGGACCCCCGCACAGCGGCCCATGCCCAGGCCTGTGGCTGCTGAGGCTGGAGGTAGGTGAAGGTGATGTCTGGGCGCGCGAGGTCACCATACTCCTCCCCGTAGCGCCTGTAAACCTGCAGGAGACAGACGGAGAGCTCGCGGGGCCTTGTCCGCTGGCCTCCCTGTAGGAGCTCGGCCGGTCACTGGGCTCTGTGCCCAAGACCAGCCCCAGAGCGGGGCCAGGCTGGAGGGCAGAGCCCCGGAGGCCCCCACGTTTCCAGCCCCTGCCCCCCAAGGCCTCATCTGGGCACACGGCACCATCCTCTGTTTGTTAAAATGAGGATTCTTGAGCCCCACCTGGCAGGTCCTGATTCAGAGGCTCTCAGAGGGGCCCAGGAATCTGTATTTTTATACACACCACAAAGGACACAGACTTAGCCGCTTGGCTGCCTGGGAACACTGTTCCTGGCGGGGGGGAGGTGGGTGGTCTGGGCTGCACGGGGAGTCAGGGGAAGGAGTGATACCAGGAGGAGGCCCCTGCTGGCTCCCCCAGGCCCTCCTGGTCACCTGGATCTCCACGTCGTCCTGGGTGGGTCCCAGGATGCGGATCTCCTCCAGCTGAGGCAGCCGGTCCTCGGTGAGGGCCACTCTGTACTCCACACGGCTGTCCTCCAGGAGGGAGGGGTAGGTGGTGCTGGGAGAGATGCTGGAATTCCCAGCCACGACGTAGCGCCCTCGGATCCGCACTGCTGTGGGGGGAGCAAGGCTGTGGGCAGGGGGAGCGCCCCCTCCCCCACACCTGTGGCAGCGGGGCACCAGCCCTCTCACAGAAGAGGGCCTGACTCAAGGAACGGGGTGGTAGCAACAACGGGACGAATCTCCACTGCCCCAGCTCTCCTCCCCGGGGAGCCCGTCTGCCTGGTGCTTTGGCTGGTCCAGGCGGTCTCTGCAGTGAGCAGGGCACCACCCTCCCAGATGCCCACAGGCGTCTGACCACGTGTCCGTGGCTCTGCACCTCTGTCCAGAATGTGGTGAGCACTGTGGATCTGCCCTCTCACCAAGTCTGCCCCCACGGAGCTCTACAGGCGGGTTCCGGGACTCAAGGCCCCCAGGGCCAGCACTCCCACCCCAGATTCCAAGGGCAGGTGTAGGCGCCCTCGGGAAATCAAGAAACACTGTGGCATTGAGTGGGTAAAGAAAGTGGCTTTGCCCAAAGACAGATGTGGCCTTTGCCCTGGGCTTCTGAGAAGGGACTTATGTCACACTGGACAGGAGTATCTTTGTTTAAGGTGGGGACTGGCCAAGCCAGAAAGACCAAATATGTGAGGTAGGACGGCAGCTTTGCGTTGATCTCATCCGTGAACCTAGAGACTAGAGGCCATCCATGTGAGTAATCAATCAATCATGCCTCATGTCCGCATCACGAAGTCCTACTCAAACTGGATGCTGAACCCAGGTGAGCCTGGGGTTGGCAGTACCCTGTGCGTAATGTCACACTTCGATGCTGGACACGGAACCCTCCCAGACTCTGCCCTAGGCATCTCCCGCTCTGGCTTCTCCTACTGTCTCCTTCCCCTGTAACAAGCAGAACCGCGGGTACAAAAGCTCTCAGCATTCTGGGGGTCATCCTCGTGACTTATCCACCCTGGCGGTGCTTAGGGAACCCCCTGAACTTGCAGGCGGCATCAGAATTGAGGGCATTTTGGGGCGTCTGGGGGGCTCAATCAGTGAAGCATCTGCCTTCAGCTCAGGTCGTGATCTCAGGGTCGTGGGATCGAGTCCCCCACATCCCCCCCTCCCCGCTGAGCAGGGAGCCTGCTTCTCCTTCTCCCTCTGCCTCTGCCCCCCACTCCTGTTCTCTAATAAATAAAATCTTAAAAAAAAAAGTAGTGAGGGCATCTTGGGGACCGTGCTGTATAGACTTCAGTTTGGCTACCTCAGGGGGAACGTCCACTGGCCAGCTCACCCAGGTGTGTGAAGAGAGGCCTCCGGTTGGTGATGTGTACGCTGGTCAGGTTGCGGGTCACGGTCAGGAACGTGACATACTCTAGAAGGAAGCAGGAGAGGGTGGGTGGTCTCAGGTCACTGACATTGCAGTGAAAGGGAGCAGATTTCAGTTGTCTGAAAAAAAGCACCTCGACACCAAAAGCTAACAACAGGGCTGCCTCAGGCAGTAGAGTCCCCTGTCCCAGGGGGCCAATCCAAGCCAGGCTGGACGGCCACCTTCCAGGGTGCTGCCCTGGCCAGGCGGAGGGACTGAAGCCAAGGTTCCGGGCTCAGCACGTGGCCCACCACAGGGAGGGGGGACCCCACTGCTTGGCTGACCCTCTAAGTGCCTACTTTGTGAATGACTTGACCTCTTTTATAAGTAGATCCAAGTCAAGGGTTTCCCAAGTATAGCACCCCTTCTGATAGGATTCCTCGGAGAGGAGAGGCCAGCCCACCACACACTGCCCAGCGTCCGGGTTTTATCACAGCTACCGTGAGCTCCCGTTCCCAAAGCGCCACTATCCCAGCGGTGGCCTCATCGAACTCTCAGCTGCGTGGGGAGGCTGGTGGAGAGGAGGATGGAGGCTGAGGCCCACGAGGAGGGGCCAGGGCTCACTGCCACGGCTCTGAGCTGCAGGTGTTTCTTAGAGGCTGGGAGGAGCCCAGCCATTCGTCCCGAGGGAAGCCCCTACCTCTGGCCCTCCCGCCCGTGAAAGAGCCGTTCCGGAGGCTGCACGTGCCGTTGTCCCCTCCGCACACCTGACACACGTCTCGCACCTGCGGGGAGTCCATCCTGCCGTCACAGCCAAATGTCTGTGCAAAGAGCAGTGGCAAGTGACACCCGGGCAGGTGTCACTGGAGGGTGCTGAGGCTCTGGGATTCACACAACAAACAGGCGGCATTTGGCAGCATCCTACGCCGATGCAGGGAGCAGGTGTAAAGGACTCGCCCGAGGTCACAGCAGGGCTCTCAGCCCCCAGCCGACTCCAAGGTCAGCCCAGTGCCCTGGCATTACCCCATGCAGACTCTGCTGCAGCTTCATGGGGGCCCGCAGACCTGGCCCCCTTGGAGCCCCTTAGCATCTGGCTTCTGATGTGACTGGCCCCAGGGCCACCGCGGATGGGAGGGCACCTCTGCTGCCCACACACGCCTACCCTGCAGCTGCCCAACACGCACAGGCTCAGGGTCCCGTCCTCCCGCCGACCACTTGGCACACACCGGGTCCCGTCCAGGAAACTGTCCCCACGCCTCACAATGAAGGTCTCGCCGATGGCCCGGCACATGTGTCTGCACAGAGCGTCCCCTGGGGAGGCAGAGGGACAGGGAACCCTCGTGTGAGGGTGACAGGGAGTAGGGAAGGCAACGACCCCGCAAAGCACAACCCAGGGGGCCCGCCCTGGCCAGGCCATCTGGCCTCCTCCTTTGGGTTGGGGACACGGGTCGGGCCTCCTGAGGCAGTGATCACAATCACAATGTAGTGACTGTTACTGTTACCAGCCAAGGCGCGCCTTGGTGTGGCCCCAGGATCACGTCACTGAATCCTATCACCCGAGCAGGGAAGCCCTGCGCTCATCTCCATTTTACAGACGGGAAAGCCGAGACCCAGGCCTGTTAGCAAGGGGTCGCACCGGGATGTGATGCGACTGACGCAGAGCCTGAGCTGGAGCCCTACTCTCAACAGCATCGGGGCGATGGGGGCCAGCCCCACCTTGACTGTACTGCTCCGCGGAGCCCCAGCGGTAGAAGGAGGCGTTGCCCAGGGAGAGGTGTAGCGGTTTCCTGTCCGTCTGGGAGCACTGCTCGGACATGAACTCCAGCTGGGTCTTCTCACAGGCCTGGTGGGGAGGAGACAGGGGACGGGCACAGGAGGGGCCTTGGGAGGAGGGGCTTGGGGCAGGGGAACTAGGATGAAGGCCTTTGCCACTGAGGACCACAAGGCACCCCACAGTGCGAGGGTCACAATGTGGGTTTGAGCCCAGCTCCTGGCTGCACCTCGGTTCCCTGCTCTGTAAAGTGGGGGAGACACGAGCCTTTCTCTGTTGATGGGAGAATCCAGGAGAATTTGCAGGGACACAGGGCAGGACCTACTGCCCGGCGACAGAGAGATAAAGAGCACTGCTCAACTGCTCCCCTCCCCCGAGCCTGCGCTCCAGGTGAAGACTGTGCCCTCCCTGTCTGGGGAGGCCCCATGCCTGCCTAGAGAAGGTGGGAGGGAAGGTCTCACCAGATGCCAAACTTAACTCAAGGTCAAAGGAACCATTCTAGCAGTTCCCACCCAGTATGACGGCCACGATCAAAACCACGGACAGCAAGGATGGAGAGGAGGGGGAGGATGCGGAGAAACTGGAACCCTTGCACATTGCTGGTGGGGAAGGGAAATGGCTCAGCTGCTGTGCAAGATGGCTTGGAGGTTCCTCAAAGAACTGGACGTAGAAATACCATGTGACCCAGCGACTCCTCTCTTAGGCGTATACCCAAAAGAAATAAAAACTGGCACCAAAGTCCACGGACACACGTGTCCACAGCAGCATGATTCACAATAACCAAGAGGTGGAAACGGCCCAAACGTCCATCAGCAGATGAACAGATAATACATGGTCCATCCGTACGATGGGATGTTATTCAGCCATCAAAAGGAGTGAACTTCTCACACCTGCTACAACGTGGATGACTTTGAGGACGTGATGCTGAGTGAAAGAAGCCAGTCACGAAAGCCCACCTACCGTGGGATTCCATTTCTATGAAACGTCCAGGACAGGTAAGTACACGGAGACAGAACGCGACCGGTGGTTGCCAGGGGCTGGAGGATGGGGAAGGGAGTGACTGCTTCATGGCTCTGGGGTGCGACTTTGGGGTGATGGAAACGTTTTGGAACCTGATAGAGGTGGTGGTCGCACCACATGGTGAATGTACCAATGCCACTGGATCCCACACTTTAAAACGGTTGATTTGATATGATGTGAATTTCACTGTGCTTGGACTGAAAGGATGGTTTCAGGGGGTGCCGCCGGGGAGGGCGATGGCACGTGGGGATGGAGGTGCGACACCTGGGGCACCCACTATGGTCCCAGCAGAAGCAGAGCAGAACCCCCTCACTCAAAAACGCCCTGGCGTGAACCACAAATTACAGCCGCCCTGATCCTCTGCTCCCCCAGGGCCCGGCGCTGCCGACCTGAGCCTCTCGTCCTGCCCTGGGGAAGCAGGCCTACCTGGGTGTTGCACATCTCAGCCTGGAGGTCAGCGCCCACACACGCACGCCCTCCGAAGGCAGGCCTGAAAATGTCCACGAGACACAAGGGGTGACAGGTGACCCACCGCCCCCCAATCAGGGAATCTGGAGCAGACCCCCTCCCTGACTTGAAGGACAGGGCCCCCTCCAGGTGGTACCTGGGGTTCTTGCACTGCCGCCTCCGGGTGACCACACCTCCTCCGCAGGAGCGGGAGCAAGGGCTGGGGGGGCCCCAGCTAGACCAGTGCCCGTGCACCACCCCCACGGGGCTCAGCTCCGCCAGGGAGCGGCAGTGACCCTTGGAACACCACTGCAAGAGAAGGACACCCCATCCCACACCTGGGGCACCCCACTCCCACGGGCACACCATCCCACACCTGGGGCACCCCACACCCACGGGCACACCATCCCACACCTGGGGCACCCCACACCCACGGGCACCCCATCCCACACCTGGGGCACCCCACTCCCACGGGCACACCATCCCACACCTGGGGCACCCCACACACAGGGCACCCACACCCACACAGGTGTGCACACGTGCTCCCGCACTCCCATCCTGCTCAGGAAACAATGCTAAATGGAAGAGGGCAAACCCCAGGCTGTAGGACAGAGGAAGGGTCTGGCCACACCGGGCAGAGAGGAAGGGCAGAGGCCCTGATGTCTGCAGGGTAGAGGCAGACGCTGCCTGGTACGGCCAACGAGAGGGAGTCTGGGTCAGGGAGCTGGGCTGCGCGATCACTACCACTCAAAGTCTTTGTCTCCTCTGTGGGTCAGGGGTGACGACACAAGCCGTCTCCAACCCAGGGAAGGGGGAAAAGAAACTCCACAACACTGCGGGAAGGGCGGGGCTCTGGATCCCCCACCCGCCTGCGCAGAGTCACCGGTGAGCCCCTTGTCAGTTTTCACTGGTCCTGCGAACCTAGAAAACCCATCCCATCTTCCAGGCCCTGCAGGGAGGCAGGGCAAGTCAGTTGGCACACGGAAGCATCTTGCCGCCCACCTCTCCAGACCAGGTGACCAAGAGCAGCTCCAGGGCCCTCTGCCCCAGCTAACTGATCCTCCTGTCCCCCACCCCAGGAATGCAGGCGGCCAGGTTTCGGTGCCCCGCATGGAACATCCCTCCATTCCCTGCTCTGACCTTCTGCACGCCACACTCTGTCCCATCCAGGAGAGGAATGAGGAGACGGCTACAGCGGCTTTGGTCCAGGGGGTCCGTGTGGCAGGACAGAGCCTGGCACATGTCCTAAGAGGGGAGACAGGTGGCCAGCTCGGGGCCACTACAGCCTGTTGGCTCAGTGTCCAGTCTTAATTGTCCCCCCACACCACAGGACACAGGGACACATATGCTGTTCCGTGGGCACTGGTGGCCAGGGAGAAAGGGCACGGCACACCTCTCCATGGGACAGGGACAGTGACCAGGGCCCACAGTCATTTTAGGTGCCCACAAATATGTTTTCATTTCTTTTAAAATCAAAAGAAAAAGATGATCTTTTAGATCAAAGAAAATGTTCTAATATGTAATATTAATGTATTTGTATTTACAACACTTACACAACATTTATAAAAATACTGATAATAAGTCTTAATATTTTGTATGGAGGGAGAGGCCCACAAAGGCAAAGGTGCCTGGGGCCCATGAAAGTCCGGTGCAGCCAGGGAGGAAGTCTGTCTTTGGGATGCCTGCCCCTTTCATCTTCCCTCCCCCTGCCAGCTCACACTCCTGCTATAGGGTTCGGTTTGGAGGTCACTTCTTCTGGAAAGCCCTCCAGGTTCCCATCGGGTTGGAAGCCTTTGGTAACTGCCTATTTAAGTTCCACGTCCAGGGACGCAGGAGCCTGCCAGGGCCGGCTCTATAATAATTTGTGGGACACAGTCAAAATGGGGAACAAACATGGGGACTCTTGTTAAAAAATTAAGAATTTTAAGAAGTGACTGACAGCCTAGCCCAGTGGAGCTCACAGCGCGGAGCGCTGGGCGCGGGTGGAGGGAGCACAGGTTGGGGTGCGGACAGGCGGGCGGGCGGGACTCACGAGGTGCTCCCTGCTGAAGGTGCAGGCCACAGCCGCAGCCCCAAAGGCCACCCGGCACTGCTCGTCGGCGCCGTAGAGGAGGCCGGGCTGCGCCTGCGGAGGGCGCCCCGCGGCCCTGGCCTGCGGCTCTGGCGGGTCCCGCATGCAGTGCGCCCGTCCTGCGCTGCGACAAGGCCGCGGCTCAGGCTCGGGTGGACACGGGGTGGGGGCGGGATGGGGGAGGATGGGAGTCCTCAGCGCGTACCCGCACCGACAGCCGGCCTTGGGCTGGGACCAGGCTCGAGCCCGGAGCCAGGGCGGAGCGGAGGTAGGGCCGGAGCAGATGCCCGGCGCGATGCAGCGGGGAGGAGGGGGATGCGGCAGACGGGGGTTGGACTGGGGAGCGGGTGGGATGGAGGGTCGAGGCAAAGGCAGGGTGGGGCAGAACTGAGGGGCGGGCGCAGAAGCGGGTGCGATGGAAGAGCAGGTGCGCGGGAGTGGGAGGGAATGAGGGAGCCGGCACAGGGCAGTGTGAACGGAGGGAGGGGCGCGCCCGCGGAGGGGTAGGTGGAAGGGTGGGTGCAGGGGCGTGGCGGAGGGTGGAGGAGTGCGCCGGAGAGGTGATGGGGGCCCACGGGGAGGAGGACGCGGGGAGGCGATAGGACTGAACAGAGCGCTGGGCAGCGCTGGGGCAGATGGAGGGGTGGGTCTGGGGGACAAGTAGGGGCGCGCCCCGCGTGGAGATGGGGGCGCGGGGAGGGCTGGGCGGGGTGGCGGATGCAGCTACCTGAGCAGGTGCAGCAGTTGCCGGCGGCTGCAGGCGGACCACGAGAGGTCGGTCCGGGCGGGCGCTGCGTCCTGGGACGCCATCACGTGGCCGCTGGGCCCGCAGCCGCTGCCGGGCGCACCGTCGTGCTCCACGCCCAAGCTGTGCCGGGGGCGGCAACGCTGAGGGTCCCCTCGCGAACCCACCCCCTCCAACCCCCCTCCAGTCCAGGCCTGGCCGGAGTCCGGCAGCGCGGCGGCGTGGTTTCACACCCCAGCGGCCTCCCGACCCTGCCTCAGTTTCCCACCCGAGAGAGCACTGGATCAACCAGGGAGTTCCTGCCTCTTCCGGCTAATAAATATCAAAAGGCTTTAAAAATGTTGAGACCAAACTAATCCTGGGCGTTATAAGTCAGGGAGGATGGGGTCCCGAGGCACCTTGGGGGGTCGGGGCTGCCGGTGATTATTTGCTGGATCTGTGGGCTGGCTCAGGGTGGGAAAATTCATCCACTGCCTGTATCATAAGGTTAATAAAAAAGTCGAGAAAATGTGCAGGCCTTTGGCCACGGTCTCCACTCCCAGTGGGTGCTTTTCAAAACCTTCTTTAAAAAAAACAAAAACAAACAAAAAACAACATTTTTCCTCCAGACAAGACAGATGGAGGCATTATGGGGGTGGGGTGGGGGTTGGGGGCGTCAAGGGCAGGTGCAGGAACCAGGGTAAAGGTGGAGCTGTTGTGGGCTGATGGGGGCGTGAGGAGCCCAGGCTCGCTGGGCACCTGAGCCACCCACAGAGATGGGGTGTGGGGGATTCCACAGCAGAACTCAAAGGGGCCTTAAGGCCTGGGGGCAGGTGGGGGCTGGGGGGAAGGAGCACAGACTCACTCTTTACTTTAGGACTCTCTGTACTGTCCGACTTTTTACAGCAAGTGGTTATTACTTTCATAATGAAAAGACTAAAAATCATCAAGGAAAGAAGCTCGCCACTTGGGGTAAATGACAATAGACAGGAACAAAGATTTGCCTACAGAATGCAGAATGCTCATAACAGGAAAAATTTGGAAACAACCTAAAAAGCCAACAATGGGGGATTAGTTAAATAAATTACAGTGCATACCAAAAAAAAATTATAAAAGATCTGGGAAAAAAATGTTTGGGATGTATTGTTCCATTAAAAAACCAGGAACAAAACAATAGACAATATAATCCCGAGTTTGCAAATAAAAAATTATGTGTGTGGGTAAGAAATGACTAAAACATAAAATGTGAGCAGATGTTATCCCTAAGTGGTAGGATCTGGGATAATTTTGACAGCCCGCTTTTTCTTTACCTGAATTTCCTAGAAACCTTATTTTCTAATTTTGTCTTGCTTGTTTTTTGGGGTGTTTTTTTTAATCACCCGGTAATCAAGAAGTATCAGATTTCCCAGCCCTTGTCCCTCCCCCACCCCCAGGTCCACTGGGGCCAAGGGTATTAGGTTCCTTCAGCAGAATCTTCCGGGGCCCAACGCCAGCCTCGACGTGACCTGTGACCTCCTGGGAGCCCCGGTCAGCTCCTGGGCCACAGCGTGGGGACAGGATGCCTACCTGTGCCCAATCTCATGGGCGATGGTGACCCCCAGGTCAAAGCCAGTATCCTCAGTTATGAGGCAGCTCCAGGAGGACGAGCAAGCACCCCCCAGCTGGGTGACCCCCCGAACCTGCCGGTTACCATCAGGTAACTCCAGGTCAAACCTTGGGAAGAGAGAACAGACACCTGGGTGGTGCTGAGGTGCCTGCCCACAGCCAGACTGCCTTTGCAGAGATGGGGAGCAGCTCCCAAGCGGGCTGGCGTGCCCCTGGGGAGCGCGGCTACCTGGTGATGTAGAGGACCAGGTCGGCATGCCCGGGCTCTGTGTCGTCCTCGGGGTTGACGGTCCTGCTCCACTCACAGACACTCAGCAGCGACGCAGTGATGTTGGCTGTGATATTCGGAGCATCCTGGGGGATCAGTAACAAAGCCCATGTTTATGAGAGCTGCACCGATGGGGTGCTGACAGCCGCTGGCCTCTCGGTCCTCACCGCAGCCCTGTTACTATGCATGCTAGAGGGGGGGAGACCCACAGGAAGAGGTAAAGAGAACAGAAGTGGGTTTTCCAGTGACTCTGGGCTTCCGGCTCGGTGCCTACCTCAGGCTGGGTCAGGATGACCATCTTCACTAGATGTACTCGGAACTGAGCCCCCAGGGACGGGTCCCTCAGCAGCTCTGACCCCTGTGGAAGGGCAGGAGAGAGAGATGACTCATGTGGGCTGGCGTGGCCTGATTGGTGGGCTCGGGCCCGGAGAAGATGCTCCATCAGCACAGGGGAAGATGCTAGTGCTTGGGCGGGGAACGATCCACAGGGATGGGCAGGTGTGCACTGGTCCTCCCCTTGCTCAGGGCTCAAGAAGGCCAACACATACACACACACACACACACACACAAAACAACCCGGAAACAACGGGATGCAAATAGTTATTAATCTAGAACATTCCATTCCAACACTGCTCCCCTCTCACCAGATTCACCCTGTCCTTTCTCTTTTCTGCCCATCCACCTGAAACACCGCTCTCTGCTTATTTAACCTGCGCATCTCCATGAGGCGGCATGAGGCCCTCCCTCCCTCCACAAGCCCCTTCCTGGGTACCCCAGAGAGAAGGCTCCCCCCACCCCCAGCCAGCCCCCTGGCTCTCTCTCGGCGCATGTGTCAAGATGCCGATCGCGGTTGACTTGTGTGGCTGTTGGCACCAGCTTGTCCTCTGAATTACACGTGGCACCGCGAGAGCACTCGGCTGTCACCGGCCTCAGCGGGCCTGAGCCTGAATCCAAGCTCCACTGCTTCCCTTCCCCAGCTGCTCGGGATCCTGTTAACTGACCCTGGAAGCCCAGGTTCCTTATCTGTGAAATGGAGGGAGAGCCTTCCGTGGCTATTAGCAGGCTCAGGAACAAAGCAGCTGGTACACAGTGGGCGTCCGTCGTCTGGGCAGGAGCCAGGCTGGCACCTACCACCCTCCCGGGTCCTCAGAAGGCACATCAAACGAGCAGAGGGAGTATGGCACCATCACCGGGTGTCAGCATATTAGAGGTGGGACCCCCAGTGCTTGAAAACAAGAGCTTTCAAGTGACTCAAAGGAAATGCTGTTGGCCTCCCGGGCTGCAGGCAGAAACCTTAGGCTCCCTGTGGGCTTGGGTCAGGTCTGCAAGGGGGCGGGACTCCAGGGGTGTGGCCCTGGGACCCAGAGGCCCAGAAAACACAAGGGGACAGGGACGGGTCGGGAGGCCTGGGGCTCTGAGCCTGGGGGGACATTTCCTTTTGCCCCAAACAGGTGGCCATCCCTGAGGCTGGGCACAAAGTGGTGCTGATTACCGCACATTCTTGGGGGCAGCCCGCCCTCCAGGGCCAGCTTACAAGTGGGCAGCCCTCTCCTTGCAGTGTTGGTCCTAATATCCTGATGCTGTGGAAGCTTCCATGGCAGCCTAGAGCAGTCACTGTGTGTGTGGGGGTCCCACGTGCATTCTCTAGTTGCAGGCACGGGGTCTCATGGAGTCTGTTACATTACGCGTGAGCACTCGGTTGTTGAGCACCTGTCTCTTTGCTGACTCCGTCTCTCTGCTAACACTCAGTGGGAGTCGTACTTCTCACCCCACCTTCACCCCTAAAGCCAAGTGAAGGAGAGGCCGGCAGCAATGGGGGTGCCCACAAGAAGAGGGCCAGCAGTGCTGGCCAAGGTGCCCATGGAGCAAATGGGCTTCAGGACAGAGGCCAGATTTGAGAGTCCCCTGGAGAGAAGGGACCCAAGGAGCAAGAGGCTGTGGGGTGCACTAGGGAGCCAAGAGGGGTCCCAGGACCTCACCCACCTCCACTCCAGGTGAGGGAGGGGAGGAGGAAGCAAAGGGCAGGCCGCACCCTTCCCCACCCCAAGGCCCTGGGCCCCAAGCATGACCCCAGCCTTAGGGTTACACCTGAGTTCAACCCGAGTTCAAACTACCAGGTAAGCCAGCCCACTCACATTCCGTTCCAAGTCCCTGGCATGGGGCGCCGTATCCAGAGGCCCAAGTCCCACGCCTAATGGTCAGCACCATCCAAGGAGCCCGCTCCACAAGGAACACTCACCATGTTGAGGTTAGTGAGCACGTAGCGCTCAGTGTCCTCCTGGTGAGCCTGATAGACGTCGGGGCCCACGGCCACCAGCAACTCCAGGTGCAGGACACTCCCGGCAGCCCATCTCCGGACGCGAGGGTAAGGAGGATGGCCTGCTGAGGGAGGAGGCAGGGCTGACAGCAAAGGTTCTAGAAAGCAGATGACCTGTGGCTTTGGCCACCCACAGCCAGGTCTTTCCTGGGCTGGGAGACACCGTGTGAGCCCTGTCCCTGCCACTTCCCACTATGGAGTTTAGGGAGTCAGGGGTCCTCAGCTTTCTCATGGGGAATGTGGGGAGCAGGGAATACCTGCCTCCCAGGTGGGTGAGCACGCCGGGAGCGGGCCTGGGCTGTGCCCACTCTCAGCCCCTACCTCTGGCCCTCCGGGAGCTGGCCTCGAGGGTTGAGGGTCCCAAGCTGTCAGAAGTCACTTTCTGCGGTGACTGTGAGAACCAGGTGGCTAGCCCAAGAGACTGCTGGGTCTTGGATTCCACCCCACCCCGAGGGCCAGATCGCATTAGTGACCAGGCATTCCGGGGCATCTGAAAGGGCCCAGTGGCAGTGCAGGGCCCAAGGAGGGAGCTATTGTGAAGCCTTTTTGTCCTTTGGGTCTCCCCAAAGCCCCGGGCACTGGCTCTGCCTCCTTGATGCCCCTCTGGGCACCTCCTGGAGAGCTGAACAGGGTCATTCCAAGATGACAAGGAGAGCCCAAGAGAGCGCCCTGCCTGCCCCTGGATGCAGCCCGGGGGATGGACGAGCAGGCCTGGGAGACAGCAGAGCCAGCTCCAATCCTGGTCGTGCCCTGGAGCCGTCGTGTCAGCCCTGAGCGGCCACTCCCTGTCTTTGGGCCTCCGTGTTCCGTCTGTACTAGCAACAAATAGCAGTAAGCGATGTCCTGCCAACAGCGCACGTCTGAGAACATGCTTTGTAAGCTATGAAGAGCTGTTCGTCTACCTGTCCCCCAGGTAGAAAACTGGGCACATGGCTGATGGCCGGCCACGTATTCCCCTGGCCTACCCACTCCCCAGCATCCTCACGAAGATGGTTCACTCACGTTTGTGGCATTTTGCATGGCCACCTGGGCGTCGGGGAGAGCTGGCCCTCCCCCAGAGCTGTCCCCAAGGGCAGCTCCACCCTCCCTCTCCCAGGGGCTGTACCTTGGATAACTTCTGGGGCCTTGGGGGCTGTGGGGGCCTTGGGTACAGGCCTGTGGATCAGGTGGGGCTGGGAACGAACCCAGGGAGGCACAAGTTCCCAGTGCCGCCTCCTCACCGGCTGGACGTAGAACCTGTCCGCACCCACCAGGATGTTGCCCTCCTAGAGAAGAGAGAGCAGCCTGGCACAGAGGCCACCGGCCCCGCTGCATGACAGGGCCTCTCTGGGACGTCACAGCACTGGGCACGGACCTGCCCTGAGCTCTCTCCAAGGGCTCCTCTCCAAGTCCAGCGTCCCCACGCCCATCCTTGTGGGACAGCTGGGGACCTGGGCCCTTCTGGGTCCGTGCTTACTGCTACACCTGCTTCCAGCCTAACCCCCCCACTCTGGTCCTCCCTCACGTCGTGGCCTTTGAACCCCAGGCTGCAGGGTCTGGGAGAGACACTGGTGGGATTCCTCGTGTACAGAAATGGAGGGGGCCTCAAGGGACTAGCTAGGCCCATGCTAACAGACAGCACGGCAGTCACCAGACTGACCCGGAGTGGCATGTGTCCCGGCCCATACTGGGCTGCCCAACGCAGCAACCACAGAGGGGCACGTAATGACATAAGTGGCTCTGGCTTGACCGATGCATCGTGACAGATTTCCATGGACACCTGACACCAGGTCTCATGACAAACCAAGATACCTCATCATTTCTCGGTTGAAGAGCCTGAGATCCAACCGAGTGACTGGTCCAAGGTCATCTGGACTAAGGGACAGAGCTGGAATCTGAACTCAAAGGGCGGACTGCCAAGCCCTGGCTCTCTCCATCCCGTGGCCCCCTGGATTCACAACGGCTCTGCCACCTGCTAGCCGGGCGGCCTTGGGAAACTCAGCCAGTTTTTCTGAGCCTCCGTGGAACATGCCCTCATGGGGCCTGGCATGAGGCAAAGATCTAATGTAGTGTCCTCCCGCACATCTGGCTGGGCAGAAGGGAGCTGGGGGACCTGTCGGCACCGTGGGGGTCCCACCAAACACGCCCTCAGCACGGCCTCTCCCCGATGCTGAGCCGGGCTCCCACTCACCAAGTGGCCCGAGCAGTAAGTGACTCTGGCCACGGCGCCCAGGGGCAGCAGGGGGTGGCCTCCCGTGAAGCAGAGATGGGGCGGCCGCCTCAGGAGCCGGAGGGAGGCGTTCAGCACGCGCTCGCTGGTGAAGGAGGCGGTGAGGAGGCTCTGCTCCAGCGGGAAAGAGATGGTGAAGAGCCGGCCCCAGGCGTGCAGGGAGCAGCGTGGGGCCCTGCAGGGCGGCCCCTGGGGCCCCTCTTCACAGATGCAGCTGAGAGGGGCCACATCGAATGGAGGTCCTGCAGGAGAGAGGAGGCTGCCTTGCTCAGCCCTGCTCGGCCCTCCCGGTCTTCTTGCCCGGGAGAGGGGGCCCCATTCGTTCCCTTTGGTGCATGGGGACACGTGCTGGCCTGAAACCCCGGGGGGGGGAGAGCCTGGGTTCAAATTCAGCCCTTCCCAGCTTGCAGAGGGGTGAACTGCAAGTTGCCTCTCCCATCTGGGCCTCGCCCTGGGGCAGACCAGCACTCGGCACACTAGCCTCACCCCACGACAGGGTTTCACGAGGGGTGGCATGAACCCCAACAGGCAGAGCAGGTCCAAGCACAGCCTCTGTGGCCTCTAGGAAAAGCAGGCGCCCAAGGCCAGCCTCACCATCCTTCTCCACCCATCTGCCTCACCCCTAAGGAGCCCCCAGAGAGCTGCAGGGACCTGGAGTCCTGATACACAAGTTTCTGGTCCCCACTCCCACCCCTAGGCAGCCCCAAGCAGGGCTCAGTGTGCATCTGACCCAGGCCACGGAGAATTCAGTCGTAAGTGGGACGTCCCTTCTTTCTCTCCAGCCTGACCACTAGCCCACCCTGCCTCTGTTTCCCAGCAGCCTTGAGATCAACGGCCTAACTTGGAAAGGGGGCTGGCACCCCAGAGAAGTCCACAGATGTGGCCGAGAGTGACAGGAAGGCCCTGGCTGGAGCTTGAGCCAGCGCCTATCTTGTTTCTCACAGAAAGGATAAATATTTCCATCCATGACCAGAAACCACAAGAGCTCCTGCAGCTCCCCCAGCCCAAGGGAGGCCCCCGGGGCAAAAGGGACCAGCTAATTAGTAACCATTCCCTTGAGATGTTGAGCAGAGCCCGGGGTCAGAACCCCAGCTTGGTCCAGAACACCCAGACCAGCTTTTACGGACTTGGCAGAAGTCCAGAGTTAATTAACAGGAACGACGGCAGCTTCTTGGACCTCCTCCCCCCAGCAGAGCCCTGACTCAAGGAGGATGTGCCCCTCAGGCCCTGAAGAACTCCCCCTGCTAAAGAGACTCCTCGACAAGTACCTTTTAAAGTAGCTTCAGGGCCAAAATAAGAAGTCACTTCCTCTGGCTCCAAAGCCTGAAGAAATTGCTGCAAGACAGAAAGGACAAGGGAGAAGAGAGGAGGGAGAGGGGGTGGCAGAGGGACAAGGCAAGGGGGGGAATCGAGGTGGGGGGTAGGGGAGGAGGACGCAGTACCAACAAGCCCATTCCTTTCTCAGCGAGCATACTCCATCCCCGAAACCCCAAGCTCAGATCCACCCCCCCAGTTCAAACCCCAAAGCTGAAAGAACACCCCCACTCTGCCCAAAGGCTGTTGGGCAGTTCCCTCTCTCCCCAGGGCACCCTCCTTCAGCACCCAGAAGAGCTCAGATGCCCGGCCCCAGGGCTCCCCAAACACCTCCACGCCTGCAGACTCACCCACCTGCTGGAAATCAGAGAGACCCCAGCAGCCCAGAAGAAAGAAGGCAGAAGTGAGAACTGCCCCCACGCCTCTCCCCCAGGGGTGAGACTCCCTCATCCTCAGGAAAACCAGCCTGTAGCAGAGGGAGAGAGCTTTGTGACTGGAAATGCAGCCGGTGTGGAATGTAGTAGACCCCGGTGGGCGGGACGATGAGGCTGTGTTTACTCTTGGGAGCTTCCTCTGGGGGCAGGGGCTATGGGAGTGGGCAGCCTGCAGACTCTTGCACTGAGGCGGGTCCTCCGTCCAGAGCACCGGATCCTACGCCCTGGGATGGGGCTGGGCCAAGCAGGGCAGTCAGGAGGAGGGAGCACTGGACCAGGGATCTCGCAGATGTGGCTTCAGGCATGACTCTATAACCAAGGCTGGGTTACTCTCTCCTGACTGATGAGATCCTGTGCATTCCAGCTCCAACAACCCGCTCCCCTCTGCTGACACCCCATGATCTGTCCCGCTCTCCACTCCTCATTCCCTTTGTCAAGCTAAAATTGTCAGGAGGCAATCATTACACAAGCTCATTTATTTGGGATCGAAGAATTGCAATTCAGGGCACAGAGATTTGGGTCACAATCCAAATAATGCCCCACTAGGGAGCAAAAGTCAGGAGCATTCACAGCAAAAATAGTCTGGCTGTGTACGTTGCTTACAGAGAATTTTTGATTGGCGTTGCAACAGAAAAGAAATCTTTATAATATAAATCTGGACTAAGGCTAACAGTAAGCAGTCTTTCACTGTAGGAGGGTTGCAAGTGTTCAGGCTAGGTCCCTGGAATATTTGCACTTTGGCCCAGTTCAAAAGTTCACAGTTCCACGGGTGAGGATGGGGAGGACGTGCATGCGGCCCATCTCCTTAATGGATTCCTGGCTCCATTTTAAAACCCCTGGACATAGTGACCCTGTTTCATTTCACCTCCTCACCCAGTGCAGATCCCGGGCCCCCCACTATACTCACGTCTCACAAACACTCCTCTGCCTCACCCCCTCCCTCTCAGCTACTGACTATTCAGTGTCTGCCCCCGATGGACAGTCACAGAACCAGGCGAGGTGGCACCATGCTGCCCTCAGCATCACAGACCACCTGGCAGCCCACTCCACTTTCCGGAAGGTTCTCGGTCACACTCTCCCAAGCACTGTTTCCATCTCTCTCACACCTCCAGGACTCCACGCCCAACTCAGCTGACAGCTAGCAGGGGGACTGTGCAGGTTCCCTGCCTCCGTGTCCTCTGTAATCCCAGAGGCTGTGCAGGTTCCATCCTGGGCCAGTCTGCTTTCCTCTCCCAGGCCTGATCTGCGTGACTGCCTGAGGCTCTCCCTGCCCATCCCACATTTCCCCCTTTATCTTTCCCAGGAACGCCATCCCAGTTCATGCTGTGGGCTCCTGACTATCTCTGTGACTGCTCCGCGGAGACCCAGAAGAACACACTGCCCCCTAATCCAAGCTCATCACCGCTGGCCTGGGCATCGGTCATGGGCTCCCACCTGGCCTCCCCACTCTCTCGAGAGCGCCCTCCCCGTCCCATCTCTCACAGAGTGGCAGTGGTCCTTTAAGAACTCAAGTCAGACTGCGTCACCCCCCAGCTTTAAAGCATTCAATGGCTTCCCCTGCCCTTAGAGTAAAATGTCCAAACCCCTTCCTGCAGCCTCCGGGGCTCTGGAATCACAGATTACACTGGTCCTGCTGTTCTCTGCCTGCATCTCTAAGCCTCTCCCCTTTGCACACAGAGCCTTAGCCACACCAGTCTGCTTCCCGATCCTCAGACGCGGCAAGGGCTTTGCTGCTCTTCCCTGAGCCCTGGTTTTCCCTTCAGGTTTCCTCTCACATGTCACCTGCTCAAAGAGACCCTCCCTTAGGACCTGATCTAAGTGGCCCCCAGGTAGGGTTGCCACATTCAGAAGATAAAAATCAGGACACTCAGTTAAATTTCAATTTTGCATAAATGATGAATACTTTTTGTTTTAGTCTAAGTATGCCCCCAATATTGCCACTACTGCATCGGGCATATTTATACTAAAAATTATTCTTTATCTGAAATTCCCACTTCTCTGGGCATCCTGCAGGTTGTCTGGTAACCACACCACCCGCAGGGGTCAACCTCTTCCCAGCATCTCTGTTATCACCTTCACGGCAGTTACTGGTACCCAAAATTACCTGGTTGGTTTGTGAGTTGTCTCCCTGAAAGCCCCCCACCCCCCCCACACACACAGACTCACGTGGAAGCTTTCGGGAAGCTGAGGCTCATCCGCAGGATTAATCAAGGCACCGAGGGGCCAGGCAAAGGGGTGCTGGTGATTTATTGTCACCGCTGTTGAATAAAATAATACACAGCGTTGTTACAATGCTTCCTCATTGCTATCGGCTGTGGCTTAAGAGCCTCTGCAGCCCCGTTGCGCGGAGGTCGTCCTTCCGTCCCCGGGCCTCAGTTTCCCCACTCGGGGAGGAAGGAGGGGCGGAGCCCGGGCCGCCCAGCTGGGGGGCGTGGCCCCGGGCCGGCGCGCCGTCCGCTCCGCCCCCGGCTCCCCCCACGCCCGCCCCCGGCCCGGCCGTCCAGCGCCCCCTCGCGGCCGCCTGCGCCCCCGCGCTCGGCCGGCCCAGCCGCGGTGGTACACCGACGCCGGCCCCCCAGTTGCCTTCCGGCGTCCTCCTTTCTCATCCCCGTCCCGGCTCTTGGAAGATCCTGGGCCTCCCCGAACCCCACCCTCGGTCATGGAGCCCGACGCCGCTCGCTGGGGCGGTGAACCTTCTCCCAGGCGGACGGAGAGCCCCGCTCTTCCCCGGGCCGTGCGGAACCAGGGGCGGAGGCCCGGTTTCCAGCGGGTCCGGCAGAGAAGAGCACTTCCGGGGACGGGAGTGCACGTGCCGGGGCGCGCGCGGGGTCGCTTCCGGGGTGCGGGAGGCAGGTGTCACCGCAGTGGGGGAATTGGGGGCTGGCCTGGGCGTGCGGTGGGTGGGCAGAGTCCGGCTCCGGGCCCGGGCGGCGGGGCTCTGGTCGCGCCGTGGTGTCGGGCCCCGGGGACCCCGGACGGCGGCGGCGGGATGGCCAAGGCGCTGACCCCCAGGCGCGCCCCGGGAGACCCCCTGGCTGAGCCGGGGCTTGGCAAGAAGCCTCCTCGGAAGAAAAGCAGGAAGAAGAGAGTCTGGAAAAGCAAAGGGCGAGAAGCAAGCGGGACACCGGGAGGCGGCGCCAGGGTCGTCGTCGTGCGGCCTCCAAAGGCGCCAGAGGACTTTTCCCAAAACTGGAGGGCGCTGCAGGCGGTAAGATTGGCGGGGCCGCGCGGACGGAGGACGGGGGGAGGACGGGGGGGGCCCGACGGCAGCTGTGCAGGCAGGCCTTTGGAGGCAGATCGGCCTGTGGAGGTAGACCGCGAGCCCTCGGGCCAGCAAGTAGCGGGACCTTGATCGGGAGGATCCCAGCAATACCCAGGGTTTCCAGTGGTGTTGATGGCTGCTGCCCCCAGGTGCCCAGCTCTTGAAAGGTGCAGCCGCTGCCACCTCATCTCTGTGTTTTTATTTCACCCCCAAACCAACACCCTGCAGTAGACCCCGTTAGCATCTCTGGCTTGCAGACGAATAAGGGGGCCCAGAAAGGTTAGAGAAGTGATCCAGGGTGAGCAGAACCGGCCCGACATCGGAGTCCCTGCCCTGAATGCGGGGCGGCGCCCTGCTGACTTTCTCGGCATCTGGGCCAGTCCTTCCGTGGATGTTCCTCTCTGCCCCATGCTGTTCCCTGTAGTCCAGTCGTAATTCTCTACGCGTCCCTCGGAGTTAGCTGCTGTGGTCGTCGCCGGAGGCACAGAGCTTACGGAATTGGGCCCAGCGTCACGCAGCTAGTAAAAACGTGGCAGACGCAGGTGCAGAGTCACGTTTCGGGCACCAGTTTGTGTTCTTTGCTACTACTGACCTGCAGAGCCTTCCACGGTTTTCTGGAGTCTGTTCCAGAGCTTCCGGGTGAGCAAGACAGACCGCAGAAGAGAGCTTCTGGAGCCTCTCAGCAGCGCTGGTGCCTTAGAATGGGAGGCCCCAACCACCTGTCTCGAGGGACAGGACTGATGAGGTTTCCTCGGGAAACCCCAGGGTTCTGTACGATTTATTGAGTTGTGACTCTACCTCTTTCTCTTTTTCTCCCAAGAAAGTAAAGCAAGATTAAGTGAGTGGGAAGGGTGGTTACTGTGGGGGAAACCTTGTGTTTTCTCTACTTCGTACAAGAAAGCAAATCCTCCTGTTCTTAAACGTTGTGGGAACAAGTAAGTAGAAACCCAGGTCCTCGTGTCTCGGCTCACTGCCGCATGATCAGGGTCTTCACTGTGGCTGAGAACAGCCGTGCTGGGGACCGGAGCACCAGGGAAAGGTTGGGCTGGAGGAACGCCGAGAGCCCTTCTTGTAGGACAGCAGAAGCATGGCCACTGGCCGCTCTTGAGCCTCTTCCAGTTGACAGACACTCTCCATCTCTCTTCCTGAGACCCGCACAGCAGTAGCAAAACGAGATCTGGTGAAGGACGCGATTTCCATGCTGCAGCTCCGTGGCCTAATCTGTGGGAGAAGTAACTCTAAACGAACTGTAAACAGGCTGCTTATCGTCCCCTCAGGCTCCCAGAAAAGTAGTCTCTGTTCAGTCATTCAGTAGGTGCTTACGATGGAGAACAGTGTGAAGTTTTGTAGGAATGAGGAAACAGGTATCAAATCGTGCAATGTAATCAGATAAGCAGAGAAGTGCATTTCACCACAAGTGACTTCAGATGGGTGTGAAAAAGGGCTTTTCCCAGACCGTTTGAACGTGAATCTCGATGATGCGGGTAGCAGACATTCGTAGATGTGACTGAGTACACGTACATATATGTACACATGTAAGTATTTTCAATCTCTTGTGCGTGATTTCCAAATTAAAACGTGTTGTGTATTTTATTTTGGGTCCTATTAGCTCCTGAAACGAAAAACACAGGCCCTGGAAAAGCCTCTTGTCTCTCAGATGGATTCCAAAATGCAGCCCAAGATTATCCAACAAAAAAAAGTGATCCCAGATACAGCACAGAGAAGTGAGATGGGATCGGAGACCACAGACCCCGAGGTCTCTGGTGCCTCCGTTCCTTCAATATCTCCAAGGAACAGGAAGGTGCCGGGACCCCCCACGAAGGCCAGAGGAGCAGAGCACAATGAGAAAGGAGCCAAGAAAAGGACAAACGGTGACATTTCTCCAAAAGGAGCAGACAGCAAGCATAAGAAGCGGAAAGCTAAGGAGGTGACTGTGGCCTTGACTCCGGCCCTGCCCACTGAGTAAGTACAGGTGGCATCTGCCCTCGCTGAAGCTCTGGTGGCCCACCTGGTCCCCTCTGCCTCCCTGTGCAGCCAGCGGCCCCCATCGGCTCATCTCTGAGAACAAAGTCCCAGCAACTGCGGCCTGTCTCCTCCAGGAGGCCTAGGCTGCCGGCCCCTCCCGCACCCCCTCTAGCACCTTACCCCGCTGCCGTTTCTTGGCTTATTACTTGTTTCCCCCAGGATGGAGGCCTAATGAGGGCAGGGCCTGTTTGGTAACTGTCATATCTCCAGGGCCTAGAGCAGAGCTTGGCCCTAAGTAGGCCTCCAGTAACGATTTGTGGGATGAACGCATGCCAAAGCCAGAAGGACCCAGGTTGGAGACCAGTTCCTGTGTCTGGCGAGTCGGGTGCTCTGGTGCGAGCTCCTGACGTCTCCCGCGCCTCAGTGTGGTCATCTGTGGTGTTGGGGGGGGTGTGAGATGCAGTGTGCTAGCTCAGCACCTGGTGATTACTCAGCAGACCCCGTGGGGGTCACTTGCGCAGGGAGGACCAGGAGCTCGGGGCTGCCTCTCAGTGGCTCAGCTGGAGGTGGCATGTTTGTGAGTCAGGCTGGCGGCGAGTCGCCCGGGTTGCTGAAGGTTCCAGGAAAGAGGGGTTTGAGTGCCTGCCGTGTGTCCCTGAGCCAGGGAGGCCCTCTGGAAACGGAGCAGGCACGACAGAGCCCTCCCGCTTAAGGCTGATAGTCGAGCAGGAGAGATGGCCAGACTGAAATTATTCCAGTATTCTGTGAGTGTGGTCAGGATAAACCGAAGGAGGGAGAAGCTTGTGGAGCAAATGGCCAGAGGAGCGTGTCCACTCAGTGGGGTCAGGAAGAGATCTCTAAAGAAATGACATTCAGCTGAGCCCGAAGGACAGACTTCACCAGGCAGGAAAACACACCCTTGTGTGGACATCGGAGTTTGAGGCCTTGACGTGAAGACGCTAGAGGTCGCCCCAGCTTGGGAGGTGTTGGGGGAGGGGGGTCTGTGTTTCCATTTCATAGTTCTCGCGTTTGTGTTTTCTAAATGTCCGGTGATGAACCTACAACTTTCCCAATTTAGAAGCACGTGTTAGTAGTCGTTACAGCTGGCTTGTACGTTTACATCTTATGTCCTTTGTAAGTTTGGGATGAGGAGCCTGTCTTGTAACGAAACGAGCGGTAGAGCACGTGGTCAATCCGCAGGAGTATTGGGGCCGTGGGGGGCCCCCCCGCTGTACCAGCACCTCCGCTGACCAGTGCTCGGCCTGTTCTCTCTGCCTTTTAGAGACGACATCTGGTTTGATGACGTGGACCCGGCGGATATCGAAGCGGCCATGGGCCCCGAGGCGGCCAGGATAGCGAGAAAGCAGCTGGGGCAGAGCCCAAGCAGCATCACGCTGGTGAAGGAGCAGGCCTTCGGCGGGTGTGCAGGGCCAGGGCCACGGGCGGCACTCAGCCCCAGAGGGCGAGGGTTTCAGGAGGGAGCTCCGTCCCTCTCCCCTAGTTGAGCCCTAGTGGAATTGGGGAGGCGCCGCCCCGTCCTGCGAGGAGCCTGAGCGGAGAGCTTGTCCCACAGAGGGGTGGTGGTGGGCGGAGAGCTTTAGGTGCCGAGGGCTGGGTCCCGCCGTGTTGATTAAACTGGAACCTTTGGCTCCCTTCAGCCTGACTAGAGCCTTAGCCATGGATTGTGAGATGGTGGGCGTGGGCCCCAAGGGGGAAGAGAGCATCGCCGCCCGAGTGTCCATTGTGAACCAGTATGGGAAGTGTGTTTATGACAAGTACGTCAAGCCCACCCAGCCGGTGACGGACTACAGGACGGCGGTCAGCGGGATACGGCCAGAGAACCTCAAGCAGGGTGGGTCCTCCCGGCTGATGAGCACAGAGGAAAAGCGATGCCTGGGTCCCTTCTCCCTTTTTCTTTTTTTATTATTATTTTTTAAATTTTTTTAAGTAACCTCTGCACCCAACATGGGCCTTAAACTCACGACCCCAAGATCGAGTCGTGCGCTTTACCGACTGAGCCAGCCAGGAGCTCCTCTTTCTCCCTTTGGTCCCCTTTCTGTTTGGAGCATTCGCCACAGCAGGAGTCCCGACAGTCTTACCTCACCTGGGGTGACTGTTCTCAGAGGCCTCTCGGGCACATTTGTGTCCCCACCTCCGTGTCACCTAGAGTGTGCGCCAGTGTGGGGTCAGCAGGGGCCATGGGGTAGGTTGTAGGGTCTCGTCTTTGTGAGGACTTCAGGAAGCCCTGGGAACGTCTGAGCCGTGAGAGGCCTGGCTCAGGTTCTAGCAGGTTCCTTCTGGCTGTGGGGTTGAGAAGAGACTCTGGACCCATGAGGGTGGGAACAAGAAGAGGGGGCATGTGCTGGTGGTGACCTGGGCAGTCGTGACCCAGATGCATCCTGAAGGCAGAGTCTGTAGGGATTCTGGTGGATTGGCCCTGTGGGAGGGAGACCGGAAAGGCCGCAGGGGCGACTCCAAGGTTAGGGACCTGGAGAGGTCCTGGAAGCTTTCGGGATCAAGGCCACACTGCTCCTTCCTGGCCCACTCGGTGTCCTTTCTCTGCGCCTCTCAGGTCCCCTCTGCACACCCGACCAACAAGTGGTGCCCTGGCCTGACCAGCCCTCAGCTCTAGGCTCTAGGGTGGGCTGCCCCGATCTAATCTCGGGCGGGGGTGGGGCAGGTGGCGTCACGGAGGGCAAGCACGGAGACCTGACCCTTCCCTTGGCAGGAGGGGGTGGGGGTGCCCCCAGGGGCATCTGCTAGGAGAGCAGGCCGCGCTGCCTCTGGGCCCGAGGGTCTGGAGCAGCCCCCCTCACCGGCTGCGGCGGAGCACCGTTCTTGATTTTGTCTCCAGTTGGAAAGCTCGAAGTCCAAGCCTGGTTCTTACAAGATTCAACAGTTAAAATGCCTGCCAGGCGGCTGTGAGCGCTTCTGAAAGCCCCTCTCTCGGCCGCGGTGGAGCTGCGCGTGGGGCTCCCCAGCGAGGCCCATGGCGCTAAAACCCACCTCTTTGTTCTGCTCGTCAGGAGAAAAAATTGAAGTTGTCCAGAAGGAAGTGGCAGACATGCTGAAGGGCCGGATTCTGGTGGGACACGCGCTGCGTAACGACCTGAAGGTACGGCCGTCGGGCGCAGGCTGCACCACGAGGGGACTGCACTGTTGGAATTCCGGCCCTGGTAACGGCACCAGCTCCCGGGTACTCCCCGCGTGCTGGGAGGAGTGCTAGGCGTTGCTCAGCTCTTCAAAAGGCATCTGAGGCTTCGTGCCCCTTTTGGAGGCGCTAGAAGTGAGGCGCTGTGAGCTACGTGACGTGCCCGCTGCGTCCACATGGCAGAGCTGGGTGCAGCCCGGACTTGGTGCCGGGCCCCCTTCCCACGGCCCTAGCACATTCCACATACACAGAGCCAGGCTGCTTCCTCTGCAGCTTCCACCCGGCTGGCCAGGGCCGAGTGCTCCTGTGAGCTCAGAGCCGCGGTCTGTGGGGAAGCGTCCCCTGCAGCCACCCCCTGACAGCCACCAGACCGTCAAGGGCTCCTCTCGTCTCCCTCCTGGTGGGCAAGCTCCAGGGGCCACTTGTGGTGCCCTAGGGGCTGCGGCCTCCAGCCTCTGCTTCTTGAGGGTCTCTGCTGTGGGCAGAACTGAGCACAGGGCAGGCAGGGTGGGAGACTGTCCTTCCTGGGCGTGGGGCTTCTCAAATAGTGTTCCGAGGAACCCCGGGGTTCGCAGATGTTTCAGGCACCCGACTGTCGGTTTGCGTTGCCTTTCGAAATTTTGAACTATTGAAACTGACGGCAGGTCCTCTGCCCGCCACCATGCGGTGCCATAAACCCACCAGCGGCCGCCATCCTGCTGGTTCCTGCTCCCTCCCCACGTGGCCGGCTCTCTCCAGAGGTCGTGGGACGAGCTGCTGCGATCCGTTAGCGTCCTGACTTCCTGCGTGTGGGACACCAGCTCACACCGCAGGAACACCGTGCTTGCTGGTCTCCTGTTTCCCTGGCTTCAGGATGGGGTCTTTATTAACGGGGTTCTTAACTGCCGGCCGTCATCCTTGGACAGCGTGATCGCTTTCTGTCAGAAGTCCGAGTTCACACCAGTACCCTTTCACTCGAGCGTGCTCTGTGCTAGGAGTCCTCGGGAGAGGGGGTCCCACCGCTGCACACTGGTGACACTGTGACTGTCACCCTCCTCTTCCAGGTGCTGTTTCTCGATCACCCAAAAAAGAAGATCCGGGACACACAGAAATACAAACCTTTCAAGAGTCAGGTGAAGGTATGACAGGGCACGGGCTCAGGGCGCCGCAGGCGGGCTGTTTGTGTAGGGGTTGCTTCTGGTTCCTGACGGTGTACCGCTGAACGGCGTTTGGTTTGTGGTTAGGCTCTGCCTGTTAACTTTCAAAATGAAAAGAACCGTTAACAGGAAAAGCAGAGTTCTGCCGAGCGCTGCCCTCCGAGGCCAGCGTGAGCGAGAGCAGGCTCTTTCCGGTCCGGTCTCTGTGACGAGACCCCCAGCTCTGGGGCAGAAGCTGCCTCGGACCTGCTGCGGACAGAGGCCTGAGGCTGGAAGGCGGAGGTGCAGACTCCTGCCCAGGCCCTCCTGTTGGGGCTGACGGTGGGGGTCACCAGGCCTGGGGCCACGCGCGCCCCTGGTGAAGGCACGTTGAGGGGCACTGGGTGGGGCTCAGTGGGTGACTGCCCCAGGCAGAGCCTGCGAGGCCTGCTCCCCAGCGTGGCCGTGTGCCGTCCCCTCCCCCTGCAGAGCGGAAGGCCATCCCTGCGGCTGCTTGCCGAGAGGATCCTGGGGATCAGCGTGCAGCACGTGGAGCACTGTTCGGTAAGTGTGGCCTGGGGTGACGCTCCCCAGGATCGCGGGCCGGCCCTAACCTTGCAGCCAAGGCGCCCTGTCAGGGGCCTGGATGACTTCTTCTTAGGAGGCCGCTGGCCTATAACAATAAGATGGCAGAACGACTCACAGAGCGCTCACTACATCCTGAGTGTTGACGTTTAGCTAATAAACACTTGAACACAAAAAACTGCTGTTATTGCAGTCGTTTTGGAGAAAAAGTCCCCTGTCTAGATTGAAGGCCTTTTAGGACGACACAGCCCAGGCTGGCTGGCCCCCTGGGCCTTGTGACAGGCTCCAGTGCCGGGGCCGAGGAGTGCTGGCCTGTGGAACCCAGCCCCCACATCGTGGCCCCGGCCTGCCTCACGCTCAGAGCCCGCCCTCCCGTCTGCGTGTCCATGTGTCTGTGCTGTGTCACAAGGCAGCACGTCTATCCCCTCCACCTTCCTTGGGTTCCTTTCTTCTCCCGGAAGCGGGGCACCAGAGTCACCAAAGCCTGGCCAGGATCGAATCCCTAGAATGCTGTTTTGCTTGGCTTTCTCCTTTGTGTGCCCCGTGGGATTGGGTGGCCCGTGGCTGTGCTGGTCACCTGGGACGGTCACAGTGGTGTTCTGTGTCCCCTAGATTCAGGATGCCCAGGCAGCAATGAGACTCTACGTCCTGGTGAAGAAGGAATGGGAGAGTACGGCCCAGGACAGGCGCCCCACAGCCCCCGCTCCAGACCGCAGCAGCGTCTCCGTCCCTGGGCGGTCGTGACCAAGCATGGGACAGCTTGGGTCTCCCCAGAGCAGCAGCTCTGGCAAAACACATTCACCGTCCCAGCGGCAGGGCGTGGGGGCGCGCTGCTGAGAACCGCTGCTTCCCTCTGAGTTTGCCATCTGAGACCTGGTCCACCGCTGGAGGTGGCTGGCGGGGACGGGCGCAGAGGGGCACCTGGACCTCTGCCAGGACGGGGAGTCGGGGCCGTCTGCGCCCTGCTGTCACCGGCGGAAGCTTTGCCGGAGATTTGCCCCATCCCAGGGGTGGGAAGTACCCAGTCCACTGGGTTTTCCGTGCCTTCCTTGGAGGAGGCCCCTCTCCTTCCTCTGCCTCGAGTCACGTAAAAATTCTACTGGACTCAACGGGCCCGGGCCCGTCTCGGAGTTAGCTGTGGCTGCCTTTGGACTCTGATTTTCCGAGGGCGCCGTTCCTTTCTCAGCCCCCACCCCACCCCATGTATACACCTGCCACGTTTAAGGGCAGGGCCCACGGGGTGACGCTGGGGCTCCAGTTGTCCAAGCTCGGTGACACCAGTCGCCCCCTGTCTAGGACGGACGTGCTGACCCCCGGCTGTTGGGCTGGAGCACAGGTGTGAGGGTCTTCTGAGAATAGTCAGGAGCAGCGGGTCGCACTCAGTGCATAAAGCCCCAGGCTTCACCGAGCCACCTGGCCGCTGCACAAGGAAGGCCCAAACCCACTGAGGATATTCAACATAAATGCAGGTTTTTACTGGAGGTGGAGCTTGTGGAGGTCATTCTGTTTCTCTCGTCTAGAGTGGCCCCAAAGGACTGCTGTGTCCAGCTGGCACACTGAGCGGGCCAGGGCCGCAGCCTGCGGGACACCTGCCGAACCCCACGCTCCCAGAGCGCCACCGGCCCACCCTGTCCCCAGGACGCTTCCACGCCAGGCAGCCTTGGGCCTCGCAGCCTGGAGACGATCCCCCCGAAGCCTAAGGAAAACACAGTTCACCGGGCAGCTCTGGGGGTATAGGAGGAAAGAAAGGGCAAGAGAGAAGGTGGGGAGGGGGCAGGAGGCCTTGGGGTGTCTGCCTCCTCAGGGCAGAGCCGACTGTCCTGCGGAGCTGGGTGGCGTGGTGGCCCCCAGCCTTAGCAACACCGTCTCTGCGTATGAAACCAGCTCCTGGAAAGAGAAGGGTCATCAAAAACTACACACACACAGATTCAAGTCTGTTCTACACAGAACCTTGACTGTAGAGGCAGGTGGGAGGCCTGGTTTTGGGGGCCCCTGCCCCCAAACCCCCTGGGGGCACACACCAGGCTGGAGGTGAAGCGCTCCTTGATCTCCTGGACCAGGGGCCGGATGCCACTGGACACCAGCTCAGGCAGGATCTCCTCTGTGGGCAAGGCAGAGGGTCCTGAGGTCAGGGCTCAGCCAGCCTGATGCCCCCCCGGCCCTGGCCAGGGGGGCCCGGCAGGACAAGGCTGGGCCCATCCCCCTTGGGCTCAGCCCAACCCACGTGCTGCCTCTCAGGCTGGGGAGCCAGGCGTCCCCCACGGTCGGCGCGGCGCCTGGTGCCTAGTGAGCCCTCCCACTGAACCAACAGGAAGTGGCGATTCGGTTCTTTCCCTTCCCCCCACCAGTTAGAGCTGGGAGCAGGGTGCTTCTGACCACTGGCGTCCTGGAGGGGTGCGGAGGGCAGGGGGACTCTCACGGTAGGAGGCCAGGTGGGCCAGCAGCATGCAGATGTTCTCTACCACCTCGGGGTCGTCCTTGTAGAGCTGGTACATCTCCCGGAGGAGGTCGAGGCCGCTGCCGCCCTCCCCTGGCACTACCACCTGCAGGGCCGCCAGCTCTGGGGGTGGGGGGGTGCCTTCACTCCAGCTGCTGTGCCTCGGTGCCCTCTAGCCAGTGGGGTGCGGCAGTACCTAGTTCTCAGAGTCGCTGAGAGTCCAAAGCTCAGGATAGCAAGGACCTCAGCCACTGGCAGAGGAGGCCAGTTTCCCGCCACGTGGGGACATCTGAGGTCGGTGTGTCCCCATGGTGGGACATGTACACCCCACCTCCCTCTCCCAGCAGAAGGCTCCTGTCCTCAGGGTGCTCTCAGCCTATGGGCCCCAGAAGTGCTGAAGCGCATTGCAGAGTGCGCCTACAGCGTGGGCGCGGGGGGGACCCCAACACTGCACACGTACACCCCCAGTTAGGGGTTAGACCCTGACTCTTGAGGGGCTGGGGACCAGTGGAAAGGTTACTCATCAGACCCTCTGGAACCTGGGGATCTGACGCTCAGGTGGGATGACTTGAGTGTCCCAGCCAACAGGTGGCAAAGCCCATTCTCTCCCAGACGCGGGCCCTGGGCTTGGACCACCCCCTCCTCCATTGCTGAGCCAGGTCCCTTTTGCCCTCAGGACCTCAGCCTCCCCTCCCATCCCCTGAAGGTGGGCAGCTGATGCAGACCTGTGTGGGTGGGACCTCAGGCTGGGGGAGAGCCCCGGAGCCCAGGGCATCTAACTGGAAAGGAAGACCCTGCCAGTGGTCCTTGGAGCCTCCCTCCCAGGAGTGAGGGTGGCCACACTCCCTTCCTCGGGCCCAGACAACTTCAGGCTGAGAAGCAGAGACTGTCCTTGGCCCTTGGCCCCCAGCCCAGCCCACCCCTGGGACATGGAGTTGGGACCAGATCTCAAAGGGGCTGAAGCCCCGCTCACATCCCAGCCGGCAACCTTGTCCGGTCTGCAGGCCCCAACTGTGAGGGGTTCTAGTGCCATCCTGTCACAGTGCCAGGTGCTGCGCACTGAGCAACAACAAACCGGTCCTATTACGGGGGTGGGACCTGGCCCCTGGGGTGTTCTGATAAGCTAAACCTGTTAGGGATGCCTGTGCAGACCTAATATGTGTTTGTGGACAGGGAAAGAGAATCACAGTATAGCATTCAGCCAAAAAAAAAAAAAAAGTGAAGTCTCCGTGGCAACTTCTGGATGAAGGAACCATAGATTGTCCTTTTCCTTTTTTGATCCCTTTGCTTCTGTGTTGGGTTTGCGGGCGGCTGGCAGACCCGCCTTGCTGAGGTTTGCCCCCATCTCCTAGTGTTAGCCCCGTCCATAACCAGGCTCACCGGACACCTTCGCGAGGCTGGCCAGCCCCCGGTAGGCGTTGTTCACCAGCGGCACTCTGTCCGGGCACAGCCGGATGCTTTGCAGGAACAGGGCCGCCACATCTTCAAACTGGTGCTCCTTTATGCAACCTGCAGAGGGCCTAGTTGAGGCCTCGTGGCCTTGTGCGTGGGGCGCACGCTCCCCCGCCCGGGCTGCTCACCTAGCATGGACAGCAGCCCGAAGACCCCGCAGCCGGCTTCGGCCATCTCCACGTCCCTGGGGTAAGTGGCCAGCACCTCGGGAATGAGGACCGCGGCTTTCTCCAAAGGGGTCTTGTTCACAATGACAGCTGCAACCAGCGCGGGATGGAGGCGACACCTAGCCCTTGAGTGCATGCAGCCGAGCCTGCTGTATACATAGCCCCCCACACCCGCCTCCCGCCTGTTGGGGGAGAGGTCAGGGAAGAGGGGAGTTTTTGGAGGGTAGGGACTCTCTGCCCCCAACTGGTCTTGGGGGCTTTTGCACTCCGGGTGTGGACAGCGCTCTCTGGTTTCCCAGGCTCTCCGTGGCCTGGAGCCCTCTTTTCCTTAGAACGAATGGCCAAAGGGCCAAGACGGGGCCTGGAGGAGAGGAAGCAGCACAGCCCGGGGGCCCTTTTCTGAATCTAGAGTGACAGTAGGGGGCCGGCGCCAAGCTACCATCAGAAACCAGGGACTGCCCGGGAAATCCCAGGATGTGTGGCAGGTGTGGCAGGCTCCTCCCAGGGCAGGAGCCACGAGAGTCTGTGAGGACCTACCCGGTCAGGACAGGAGGTCCTGCCTCCGCTGGGTGCATCCCCCCCGCCCCGCCCCCTCCCTCCCTTACTTTTCCTTTGCTTGCAGGCTCTCAGAAAAGTCTTTTTGTGGGCTCTGCTCCTGAAGTGTTTAAGGTGCAGGCCGTGGAGGCCCTTGAAGGCTGTCAGAGGTGATTAGGGAGCAGCAAGGATAGCAGCCCCCACCCCCAGCAGGAGAGTGGGAGGAGGGGCCCCCTCACCGTCCGCCATCAGGGCCCAAAGCAGGCTCAGGCCACTGATGCAGATGTCCCTGTTTGTGGAGAAGGTACTCAGGTGCTCCAGGATGTGCTCAAACAGCCCAGCATTCTGCAGCTTCTCTGAGGCCGATTCTGTGGGCAGGCCCCAGAATCAGGGCCACAGAGAAGCCCCTCCTCCAGGAAGCCTGCCCTGAGCACCACCTCCCTCCGTGGTCCTTGCCAACCACAGGCCCATGCATCCTGCATTTCTGGGCATCTACTCTGGGCCAGTCCTACCCAGTGTGGGGCCCTGAAACAAGAGGACATGGTCCATCCTCGGGGTCACCAGTCCGTGTATTGCCTATCCCATGATTGGCTGGGGCCGGCCTCCTGGGTCCACACAGAGCAGGCCTGAGCCTCCTGGGGTGGGAGCAATGATTGTCTTTCCTGGTGGGTGAGCCGACACCCAGTTTGCCTGATGGCTCTGATTTACGCCTCTTGTCCTAACGGGCTTATTCATAGCACCCCTGCTCACTCCCTGAAGTGGGCTCCAGTCAAGCGGGGTGAGGAGCAGAGTGCAGGCGTCCCTCCCCTGGCCACAGGACTCCAGGTGAGCATCCTTGGGCTCGCGGGCCCAGCTGCCCAAGGAGGTGGGTGGGACCAATGCACGGTGTGGGCGGCCCTTGCTTCTGCCACCCCTGCCTGGCTGGCTGGGGGCCGCAGGAGCTCAGGTGCCCCGTGAAGAGATGAACGAGGCGTGGAGCCCACGGTGGCACCTGGTCGATGTCTGCACGTTTGTGGAGGGAACAAGTGACAGTCAAACAGAAGCTTCCCATCAAGAGACAAAGGCCAAGCATGTGGAACAGCCCCAGCGTGCCCCGTAAGGGCCAGGCCGCCCCCACGCCCCGGCTGAGCGGGCAGGGCCAGGCCGACCCACCCTGGCTGGAGATGATGGTGAGCAGGCTGTAGACCGTGACCAGGAGCTGCTCCGACTCGGGGTGGCTCCACAGGGTGCTCAGCAGGACAGAGATGACAGAGCTGTCACTCAGCACCTCGGCCGCCGGGTCCTGCGCCAGCGCTGCTCGGGCCAAGGGACGATGACCAGGGTTACGTCCCACACTGGGGATCATGGGGCAGGTAGCCTGCAGGGGGCCGCCCTCCCTGGCTGGGGGGGGAGGCAATGCCCCCACTTCGCGTGGAGAAAGCCAAGGTCAGGCTTGTTCTGGAGTAGGTCCCCGTAAGTGCTGGTTGCATGATGGGGTGAAGGACAGAAGGGGTGGGCACCTGCCCAGCCCACATGGCCGGTAAGTGGCACCGGGCGGCCAGTGCTGGTTTCCAAGGCTCTGCCGGGTCAACATAACCCACATGGCTCGGCACCCACCTCGACCCAGGCTGCGCAGCAGGAGGGAGCAGGCATACAGCTGTATGTCGAGGATCCTCTCGTGTTGCTTCATGATGGTGATCAAAATCTCTACCAGCTCCATCAGCCACGGCAGACCTGGCAGGGCCGGGTGGCAAGGCTGAGCCTCGGCCCAGGAGCAGGGGGTGGGAAGGGTGTACGGACCAGACCAGGGAGTCCAACGCCGCTGGGAGTCTACAGGGCATCATGCATGGGCCCCTGGACAGATGAGTAGGTGAGGAAAGAATGTGTGTCTGCCCTGGGCATCTTCTTATTCCAGCAGCTCTCTGAGGTGGAGCCTTCCTGTTGCTCTTACAGGTGAGAAAACAGGGTCAGAGAGACGAAAGCACTTGCTTTGAACCCAGCCAGTCCGTGGCCATAACTGCCCTGAGTGCGGGCGTCTGCGGGTCTCATGGACTTTCCCTGGGCTGCGTGCGCGGGCGGCAGTGGAGGGTCCGGTCCCCGCAGTGTCCCTTCCCCACGCCGTTAGAGTGGGGAGCGAGAGCCCTGTGTCTCAGGCCTGCAGCGAGAACATCCAGAACAAGAGCGCGGGCCCCAGGATGCCCAGCACAGCTAACCCACCTCCCAGTGAGGCTGGCTCCCTCAGCCCCTCCAGGAAGGCAAAGTCTCCCTTCCTGGGGACTCTTCTGGCCACAGCCTAGCTCCAGGAGGGGTCCAGGGGAAGGGTGAGAAAGAGGGAAAGGCAAGGGGCCAGTATGAAGTCTCTGCTAGTGACTCAGCTGCCCCAGCCGCTGGAACAGGCCTTCTGTGGAAGGACAGATGGACAGACAGTTGATGGATGGGTGGACAAACGGACAGATGGGGGGTGGATGGAGGACTGATGGATGGATGAGGGAGTGAGTATAATATTCAGGCTGGTGAGGCAAGTTGAATGGAGAGATCTTATGAGACACTATTTTGGCAAAATTTAGAAGATATGAATACTGCTTGATGGACAGTGTCGGGGAGAGATGCCGTCATGCACTCTTGATAGGTGGGTAAGTAATTGGCAGTATCTGTGAAAAAGTGAAATATTTATACCCCGAGCACCTAGGAATTTGTCCCACAGCGCACAGGGGCCCATGCTCCGGGGTGTTCAGTCCTGTGCCGTTTATCATACTGGACAATAGGCAACCGCCCAGCCAGCCATCGATGGAGATGGGGGAAAAGACAGGAGCCTTACTAAGAGCCCGTGAGAACCATGTGAGGGCTGGTCACTACACTGTTTGCTCACCGAGCCACCCCATCCCCCCCCTTCTGCTGGGCAAAAGGGGCGACACGGGAAGAATTCCCAGCAAGCCTCGGAGGTGTAGGAGAGCCCCTCTAGGAGAGCTCAGAGAGAAGGGCCACGGCCACCCCAGAGGCCTGGGCCACAGGCTGAGCCTGGGAGGAGCGGGGGAAGGTGGGCGCGTGGGGGGTCTACCTAGCTGGTCTTCAGGCATTCTTAGGAGCCTCTTCATGGCTCTGAGCTGGACTTCAGGCCGGCTGGAGAAGTTCTGCATGACCTCTGCAGGAGATAGGACCGCACGGGGAGGAGCCGTCTGAGGGCCAGGGCGCCTGGGGCCCACCTGGAGGCACCACACTCCCCACAGATCCACGCGATAGGGCATTCTCACCCCCATTCCGCAGGCCTAGCAGCTGGTCCAGAGTCAAACCCAAGCCTGTCCTGGAGCCTCACTGGAGTCTCAAGACAGCCAGAGTTCTCCCCTGAGCCCAGGGCTCCTTCCACTGCTCCTCCGAGCCTCCCTGCAGGGCTCTTTGCCTTTGACTCCTAACAGACGACCCCAGCCCCACAATGGGCTGCAGTGTCCAGCTATGCACATTGGAGACCCCTTCCTTATCCCGTGGCCAACTCAGGACCCCTCCTCCACCCGTGTCTGGGCGCTGTGCACCTCGGAGTGGCCCACAAACGGGCCCTGTGGTGCTCCTTACTTTTAGATGAGCAAACAGGCTCAGAGAGGGCACCTCGCTCAAGGCCACTGAGCTGGTGGGTGATGGGCTTCCATCGGACCTAGCTGCCTACCTCCAAAGCCCCCTGCCGCGAGATGCGGGGCGGGGGGACAGAAGCTAGGGCCTCGAGACCGTCCCTTCCCCGGAAGTGGGGGCAGAGGCGGCAGATGGGGGAGGAGTCCCCTGTCACAAGCAGCCAGGGCAGGGAGCCACGGAGGAGAGGAGGAAGTGAGCAGACCACCCAGAACACAGAGGGATGCGCGAGTGCAGTCGACCTCGAACCTGAAGGTGGCCTCTAGACCCATGGTCCACCCAAGGCCTTGGGTGTGGCGGTTGTGTAGTCCCTGTGCTGGGAGCCACAAGGAGCCCCCCACCAGGGGCAGGCGGTGGAGACAAAGTGCTGGGTGGTGAGCGAGCACTGGGCCAGGTCACTGGCAGCACCGTCAGCGGAGGCCTGCCCATGTCCCACGGCAGACAGAGCCCCTGCAGGGACGCGCCTGCCCGTCCAGGGCCCCTGCAGTGCCCATTCCCATGCCCAGCACCATTCTGGGCGTGTAGAAACCACACAGGAACAGGTGCCAAGTGGGGCAACCACTCTGGGCATGGGGATCACCGTGTGGCAGGGTGTGGAGGCAAACAGCAGGGGGCTCCAGGGGTTGTGACAGTGGGGGGCTGCTCAGCTGTCACGAGCACCATGTAGCAGGAGGGGAGGGGAAACAGGGGCCAGGCACTGAGATGAACTCTGGTACAGGTGACAGGAGTGAGGGAGGGTATCTGAGCGGGGGGTGCCCTGAGCAATGCGGTGCCTGGGGTGGGATGGAGGGGAGAGCCCCGAAGCCTTCCAAACCCTGGCCATGTGTCAGGAGCAGTCCAGGGCACTGGGAGGCAGGGGGAGGCACTGACCACCCCCCCCAGAGCTGAGACAACAGCTCCCTCCCCCTCTGGGCCCCCACCATCACCTAAAATACTGGCGACGTTACTTTCCAGCAGCCGGTCGGCGATGAAGGCAGGGACCACCTGCCGGTGCAGGGTCAGAGCAACACTGGAGGACCGGAAGTTGCTGCTCACGAAGGTGATGTGGATCACATCCCTGGAGGGGAGCCGAGACGGCCGCTGGGCTCCCCTGCGGGGCTCTGTGGGGCTCCTGCCCGCAGAGAGGCGGGCAGACACCCAACCTCCACCCTCCTGTTTGGGACTCCATTTGGCAGCATCTCTCCCAGGAGTCCCACCTCCAGGAGGGGCCTGGGCTTGCTCCCCGGGGTGCGGGAGCACGGGGCTGGGCCCCTTCCTCCATAAAATATACTGAACAGATTTGACAACCGTGTTCGTATAAAGGTGCATAGACCCAGGCCGGATTCACTGTTTTATGTTCTTTCTTCCTTCTCTTGTTAAGACAAACTACAGTTAGAACATGGTCCTGGTCCTCGGGGACCTCCGCACCTGAGGGAGAAGCCTGCTCCGTCGGCTCAGGGCTCAGGGGTGTGCCTGCCGCTACAGCAGTTTGGGATGGGCCATGCTTGGGAAAGCCCCGCGGGCCACGGAGGGGTCGGCGCGTCTGTGGCATTAGAACGCCGAGTGGCTGTGTATGCAGGACGGCGGAGAGACGGCGGAAGATACACGGAAAGGTTCAGATCCAGCGACAGCCCCTGGGCTCACCTGATCGTTACTCGCTCCGAGGGGCTGATCCGCAGCATCGAAGGTAGGAGAGAACGGAAGGTTTCCACATCGGGGATCTTCCTCTCCTCCATGGTCTGCAGGACGCTCTTGAGGCCGTCAGGCGCGCTCCGGATGGACTTCCGCAGGTGCATGGCTTCTGCTCTCTGAGGGGACGCGGACAGCACTGCTCCGTCGGCCCAGCCCCGACCGTGCCCCAGGGCGAGCCGGCAAGAGGGCCGGAGGTGGGAAGACTAGGGACCTGAGAGGTGCATTCAGGCCCGCCAGGGTCCAGTTCCCTTGGCTTGCGTCCCGCCGTGGGCCCGCTGGTGCACGTGAACTCGCTTTTCTCATCCATAAGGAGGCAGCGAGCACCCAGGGAGTCCCCCGTGAGGGTTAGCCATGGGGCGGTTTGAGTATCTCAGTCATCGTCATCACCATGCCGGGGCCCTGAAGGCCAAATACTGAGTGCGGGGGTGCCCCACACAGCCCGTTGGAGGCACAGAGCAAGGCAGGAGGATGCAGGGGGGGAGAATGTGCCCCTTTGAGCCAAGGTCGGCAGGGCCGGCTTTCTGGGGATGTGGGGTGTGGGGTTCAGGGTGTGGTAGGGAGGGGCAGGCAGAAGGCAGCTCACATTTATGAAGGAGCAGCTGACCATGTCGAGAATGATGCAGCCCAGGGACCAGATGTCCGATTTCTGGCTGAAGGAGAAGTTGAGGGCTTCGGGGGCCATCCAGGACTTCTGAAAAGGGTCTGTTGGCAGGAGAAGGAGTCAGATGCATGAGTCCTGTGCTCCCTGGGGGAGCAAGCGGCTCAGAAAGGGAGGGGGGTAGGGAGGTGCTATCTATGGAGGAAAGGAAGAGGGCCCTGGTCTTCAGTCAGTGAGGCTGCCACCTGGGCACGTGCCCAACCAGGCTGGCCCATGGGTGCCCAATACGGCTGCAGATGTGGTTTGAAAGAGGCATGTGCCAAGAAGGCTGAAACTTCCACCCTCTTTAAACATCTCACTCCTCTAAAGGTCAGACTCTGGAGGCAAAATTTCAGTTGCCCCACCCTAGTCTCTAAACTGGAACCCCAGACAAGGAGCCAAAAGAGCAGGGTCATCAGTCTGTTAGTTCCTGATAGACCTCAGGCAGCCCCTCCCTCTCTGGACCTTCGTTCCCCAGCCAAAGAGTAAAGGGGTGGACTCCAGGACCCCTGCCATCCACACCTCCAGCAGATTTACCTACTCACCCATCCATCCATCTGCCCATCCATCCACCTGTCTGTCCACCTATCCATTTATCCTCTGTGCATGCAGGACTCTGAAATTCTCAACTGTGGTCACTCTCTCCATCCCTGGCAGCTGGTATAGGCTGGAAGCCCAGCTCCCTTTGCCCCGCTGTCTTTTCAAAGGAAGGAGAACGCATCTCCCCTTCCTCCCCACGTCTACCATCTCCTTGGTGATTTTCAGGACTCAGTAAAGTACTCCAGCTCTCACCAGTGTATGGCATCCACTAACCCCCATTCTCCTTCCATGAAGGTTTACATTTTCTGGGTGTCTTTTGGACCCTGCCCGCATGCACCGCCTCCCCCCCCCCACATGGTGGTACTTCTGCTCAGTTACAACAAAGGCAAGGGGGCCTCTTTGGAGCCCACATAAGCCCACGGGGGTCTGTGGGGACCTTCTGAGCAAGGAGAGGTTTGATGTTGCCTTGTTCCAGCTTGGGCTGCTGTCCTCTGGACTCCAGGAGCGACCCCACTCCGGTGAGTGGCCCCTCCCCCACTGTGCCCCAGCCACTGCTGTCCTGCAGACTGGGACGACCCCGGCCACCTTCCTCTGCGCGGATGTTCCACTTGGCTTTGTCTGTCATCAGTGCGTGGGAGCTCAGGTCCTGTAATTTGCAGTGGTTGCTGCTGACGAGGGCTATGTTGGAGGGCTTGAGATTCCTGAAACCAAGAGGTGGGACTTTTGTCTGGGGGCGTGCCCGCCTTTCCACCCACCACCCACGGGCCACACGATCCTCCCGGGGTGGAGGCCAGAGCACCCTGAACCTCATGCCCTGCTCCCTGCCCCACCCAGTTCTGCCCTTCTCTCAACAAATGCCCCCTTTGCAGCCCACTTTTTAAACAGTGTTTCCTACAGAAATAAAATATACTCAGTTATTTTAAATTGCAAAACCACAAGCCAACTACAAGTGGGAAAACACCCAATCCTTCTGCTGCTTTTCTGCTAACATCTATTCACCTCCTTCCAGATCTCAGCTATGCATTTGTTTTTGGGGACTGGTTTTCAACCATTTTGTCATGTTCAGTGACATTAACGCTAAATTACGCTAAATCGTGAGCATTTTCTTTGTACACAGGGTCCACATGGTTCTCTCCTCCTTTAGATCCGATACCGACCCAGTCTGCAGCCATTCCCAGCCCCTGCAGACTGCATGCTGGAGCCCTGCCACTCGCGGGGCTAAAGCTCAGCCCCGCCACCCGACCAGAGGCCACGGCGCGCAGCCTAATCGCTTCCTTCCTAGTGCTGTTATCTGGCTGCTCGCCCTGCACTTTAGAACCAGCCTGCCCCGGTCAGCGTCCACTCCTGAAGCTGGGTGAATCACTGCAGGTGACGTGGAGGGGGTAGCATTCTCTGTGAGCCCGGGAGGGGCCCTGGAAAGGTGCCCACACTTATCCTGGCTGTGCTGACCCTGGCCGCACCTCTCTCCCCCGGTCCTGCCCAAGGGGACTCCGTGCCCTTTCTCCTGCAGCAGCCTGGCCACCCGCGGTCACCTGTGGATGATGTCCAGTTGGTGGAGGTATTCCAGAGCATCCAACACCTGGCCCAGCATGTTCTGCAACCACTGGGGAAAGAGCGAGAGATGCCAGGATTGGCGGGGGTGGGGGGGTGTTCTCCCGGCAGCTGGCTTAGGCAGGTCAGCGACCCCTCGAAGCAGCCAGCGAGATCATGGAATGTTCTCTCCTTGCTTCTGAAGATGAGCCCAAAGCTACAGAAGAGCTCAGAGCCAGTGCAAGAGATTTCTGCCTCAGGTCCCTTTCAGGCTCAAGTGCGCGGGGCTCTCCAGACAGGACAGCCAGGTCAGCCAGGGCAATGTTCTTGTTTCTAGACCCCACACTCCTGTCTCCACACTGGAGATACTCCAGCCTGGGCCCCACCCCTTGTGGGTATCAGAGATATCGAAGCCTTTATTGCCTACTCTGGGGCTTGTCTCTCTATGTCATTAGAAGGAAAAGAGCTCTGATAAAGAACGTTCTGGAAACAACTGTGTGGCAGAAACGAGATCCATCTAGTCTCCAGGGCAGTGATTTTCAAACCGGGTTCCTAGGAACCCTAGATTCTACTCAGGGGTGTCAGAGAGGGGCTGAGTGAACAGGACCCCGGGCTTCTTCCCACTCCACCTTCCACCCGTCCTCCCACGCCCCTTGATTAGAGTAGCTTTGCCTTCCTTGCTGGGTTTCTGAGAACATTCTGTGCTTGAAAGGGTTCCACCACTAACAGAAAGTTTGAAACCCACTCCAGAGCCTATGCCCGAGGTCCACATTGGGAGACGAGCTGCGTGCCCCTCAGAAGCCCTCAGGAGCAGGACGGTGCCCAGAGGCCCCCGAGCAGAGGCGTGCTCAGAACAAAAGCAGGCAGAATTTACTCGGGGTGGATCATAGGCGTAATGTGAAAGCAAAAATGAACCAGCTCAAAAGACAACAGGAAAATATCTTCAGGACCTTGGGGCAGGACAGGCTCTCACACAGGCTCAAAGGTGCTAACAATAAAAGAAGCATTGATAAACTCACTTCATTACAATTAAGAACTTCTGGGGACGCCCAGGTGGCTCAGTCGGTGAAGTGTCTGACTTTGGCTCAGGTCATGATCCCAGGGTCCTGCGATCGAGTCCCGCATTGGGCTCCCTGCTCAGTGGGGAGCCTGCTTCTCCTTCTCCCTCTGCCCCTCTCCCCCTGCTTGTGCTCTCTCTCTCTCAAATAAATGAAATCTTAAAAAAAACCCAAAAACTTCTGTTCATCAAAAGACATGGTTAAGAAAGTGCATTGGCAAACCACAGACAGGGAGAAGACACTCTGGATGCCCATATCCACAATATGTAAAGAACACCTACAGATCAATAAGAAAAGACAACCCCAATGTTTAAATGGACAAAAAACTTGAACAGGCACAAAATCCAAATGGCTAAAAAGCACTCCCTGTGATTACTCATAATAACTCAAATTAAAATGCAATTTTTAATTAAAATGAAAAAGACTGAAGTGTTGGCCAGAAAGTAGGAACTGGAAGGCGTACACCTTTTGCTGGGAGTAACTCCAAATCAACCAAACCATCGTGGATGCTGGAATATCTACTAAACCTGCTCTACAATCCAACAACTGCATGCCCAGGGGTTCGTCCAGAAAGGATGAGTGTTTAGGTCCACTGGTAAGCACACCCAGTAGCGTTCATGGCAACAGCCCCAAACTGGAAACACCCTACAGGGTCACAGCACTAGGCTATGCACAGACCGATGGGGCCCCACGACGGGGCAGCACCTAGCCACGACACAGACGATTTCCTGATCCACTCACGACATAAGAAACCAGACACAAACAGCAACATGCTGCGTGAGTCCATTACGGGGGACTTCAGGGCAGGCAGAAGGATCCCCGGGGACAGAAGTCCAACCGTGGGCACGGCCGGGACTTCTGGAGCTCCAGGAGCATTCTGCATCTCGATGCGCGGAAGGTTATGAGTGTCTGCCTGCGTACAATGCAGCGAGCTGTGCACTTAAGACTTGTGCACATTACACCCTGCAAACACCTCCACTCATAAACGTAAGAAAAAATCGGGCCAGACTCCAATAGCGTCTGCCCTCCCCTCTGCCCCTTTGCCCCCTGATTGAGCCTGTGACATCACAAGGCCCAGGCGGTCCCCAGGCCTGGTGTGTCCTACAGAGTCTGTCTTACTTCAGAGTCAATGATTGTCCTTGTCTCCCTCTTCTTCTCAATGACATTCTGGAAGCTCTCACTGTTGTGCTCCATCACCAGGCAGAGGAACAGAGAGGAGATCTGATGGGGACACAAGGCCTTAGCCAGATGCCACGGTCCCGGCCCCCAGAAGCCCAGGCCTGGGCGCCTCTGCGAGGTTCCCTGCCCCAGGGCCTCCCTCCACTGGGCCTCCATCCGCAGGGGCCCAGTGGCTGTAGGAACACTGTCAGAGGTGGGGTAAGAGCCCCTCACAGGCAGCTCCTGCTCACGCCTCCAGCCTCATCTATCCTCCCCTCCCCCTCTGACCTGGCTCCTCCGTCTGCGCAAAGCCCCCTGGACTTTGCTGAAAGCGGCCCAGGCCTTCTGGCCACGGCACACACAGACCCCTGTGCCTGGGATCCCGCCTCTTCCCAGGGTAACTATTTATTCTCTAGGGCTTAGCTTCGGTCCATTTCCTCCCTTGGAGGAGCCTGCCCCAAATGGGATTCCAGCAGACTGGGTCAGGGGCCTTAGCTCAGGGCTCTCAGAGGACCCTGCTTTTCCTTCCACAGTGAAATGTCCTCTTGGCTTTTCTGTGTCCTTGAGAGTGTTATGGGGTGCAGGTTGTTCTTACGGCCCAGCTGGACAGGAGGCACATGTATGAGGGGACCCTCCACTCCTGCTCAAACCCTTGGCTGTCCACCCCAGATGAGGACCCTAATGTGGAGGTCTAATTATGGTCTGACACTCACCAAGAAGCCTTGCAGCCTCCCTTCACCTCCAGGCCCCCTGCCCCACCCCTGCTCAACTTCCCCTTCCACCTCAGTCCCATTTGGAATAATTTGCAAGATTCTGGATCCCTGTACAGACAAGAAGTCTTGTAGCCTATGGGCTGAAGTATAGGGCTTGGGGGCTTACAAGACCCTGATCTGAATCCCACTTAGCTGTGTGTTTTGTTTTGTTTTGTTTTTTTCCCACTCAGCTGTTACTAGCTGTGTGGTCTTGGGGAACTCCTTAACCTCTCTGAGCCCCAGGGAAATGAGACTGGTACTTCCAACCCCGCAGATCTCCCCGGGTCTGAGGATGACCATGCAGCTAGTCAGTAAACTGCAGGAGCCACAAAAGTCAAAGGTCCAGAGGCCCCAGACAGTTGGACGCCAAATAAGGGGGAAAAGCAGGGACCGGCTTCCTAATGCCTGCTCCTTCCAGGGAAGTCAAAAGCTCCACCTTCAGAGGGCAGACTCACTGAGCCTTTGGCTGCAGGATGAGCTCAGGAGCTGGGCCACGGACTGGGTAGGTAACCAGGACGAACTCGTTTCTCTTAGCTTCTATTTCTTCCTTAGGTTGTATACCAACCCCTCCTGCACTAAAACTCTTGGGGGCTCATATGAGATGATGCCCAGAGAGCCCCCACAGGGCCCCCAGGAAGTGCTGAGTCAGGGGTAACTTGGAGTCACTGCCATTGCAGCTCAGGGGGTTACAGTGGCGTTGGGGTGCTCTGTGCTCAGCTCGCTTGTTCCTGCAGCCACGGCATGGCAGCTGAGCCTGCAGGTGTCGACTCAACCCACCTCACTGTTCCATATGATGAAGAGCTCCTGGTATATGGAGATGTGGGGGTGCTGGAGCTTCAGCAGAGGCATCAGCTGCGGGGACAAGAGCAGAGGAAGTGGAGACGTTCCAGAAACGCTGCTTCTCAGCGAGTGCTTCTGTGTCACGTCGCCCAACACAGGCACAAACTCCAGCTCTGAATAGGGCTGGGGAGTGGGCACAAGGAAGGGGGTGCAGCCTTGTGCTTTGGAGCCAGGCAGCCCGGTGTGGGTCCCGTCTCTCCCGCATGTGCTGTGTGGCTGAGGGGAGGCTCCTCAACCTCTCTGAGCCTCAAGCCTCATCGGAAAATGGCAGTCACAGTGGTATCTGCCTCACAGGGGAGTCAGGAGGGCTAACGTGAGCTGGCGCAGGCCAAGTGCCTGATGCAGAGGAAAGAAAGCACAGTCAGGGGTAGCTGGAGACGGTGGTGTGGCCAAAGGGAAGTGGGACACTGTTGTACGTGCGCCCAGCTCGCATCCTGGGTGGTACACACTCGAGGCCCCAGGGCCCCGCTCCCGGCTGAAGGTGCTTGGTGGACCCACATAGCCGGGCTGCAACAGTGGCTGCCGTGGCCACCAGGAGCCACATGGACAGCCGCTGGTGGTGTCAGGCCGGCTGCGAGAGGAGGTCACCTTATGGGCTGGGGAAGGGAACAGGGATGTGCACAGCTGTGATGGGGTGGGGGCTGTGGGAGGGTCTCCCACAGTCTCTCCACTTTGCCAGGATGTGGCCGGGGTCCTTCGCTGTGCGGCAGTCACACTGTGGATCGGACAGCTCTTTGCTGGCAAAGCTCAGGAGCCGGGGGGTCCAGAAAGAAGGCAACCAAGTAACCATTAACTAGGAGGGACACGTTTGCTTCATGGGAGATTCAAGAGAAGCAAAGAAAAACTGCTCAGAGCCTTTGTCCAGCGAGTCCAAGTGCACGTGGCTGTCACTGCTGTTATTATAAATCAGGATGTTCTTGTTGGTTCTGACTGGCCAATTGAAGGAATGTAAAAGAATATACGTTTTCTTTGTTAAAACGATTCTGTAGTTCTCACATTTTCTACTGTAACTAACGTTTTTATAATTGAAGGAACAATATTTTAAAAGATGGTTCTTGGTAGATTAGCCTAGGGCCCTGTCCAACACTGAAACTTTATCTTCTCTGAGAACATATATTCTAAGTTATCTGCACCTGGAAATGAATGTTTTGGGCACAGACTCCCTTCATGACCTGAGGGTTTCTGGCTTCATAGCATAGGGCAAGAACTGGTTCTGACCCTCCATGTCCCCGCCAAGGCTTCTATCCAGTCATTCCATAGGAGAGGACAGAACAGTCTCTGTGTGTTCTGCATCACGTCCTCTAGAGAGGGAACCACCCAGAGAATTACCTCTTCCAGGGCCTCGTTGGCCTGATGCTCATCAATACATTCCACCTATAGGGGTACAAGAGCATGAACTCAGTAACTGTGTAGCCAGCCCATCATCACCACCACCACCATCATCATCATCAACACCACCACCATCATCACCATCATCATCATCATCACCACCATCACCGCCACCATCATCATCACCATCACCATCATCATCACCACCATCACCACCATCTTCATCACCACCGTCATCATCACCATCATCACCATCACCACCATCATCATCACCATCATCAATATCATCACCATCATCACCACCATCACCATCATCAATCACTATCACCATCACCACCATCACCACCATCACCACCTTCACCACCACCATCACCATCATCATCACCACCATCACCACCATCTTCATCACCACCGTCATCATCACCATCATCACCATCACCACCATCATCATCACCATCATCAATATCATCACCATCATCACCACCATCACCACCATCACCATCATCAATCACTATCACCATTACCACCATCACCACCATCACCACCTTCACCACCACCATCACCATCATCATCACCACCATCACCACCATCTTCATCACCACCGTCATCATCACCATTATTACCATCACCACCATCATCACCATCATCAATATCATCACCATCATCACCATCATCACCACCCTCACCACCATCACCATCATCAATCACTATCACCATCACCACCATCACCACCATCACCACCTTCACCACCATCACCACCATCACCATCATCATCACCACCATCACCACCATCTTCATCACCACCGTCATCATCACTATCATCACCATCACCACCACCATCATCATCATCATCACCATCATCACCACCACCATCATCACCACCATCACCATCATCATCATCACCATCATCAATATCATCACCATCATCACCATCATCACCACCATCACCACCATTTTCATCACCATCACAATCACCAACATCACCTTCACCATCACCATCATCATCACCATCATCACCACTGTCACCATCACCACTATCATCATCATCACCACCATTGCCACCATCACCATCTCATCACCATCATAATCATCACCACCACCATCATCAACATCACCATCACCATCACCATCATCACCACCATCTTTATCACCACCGTCATCATCACCATCATCACCACCACCACCACCACCACCACCATCATTGCCATCATCATCACCATCATCATCACCACCATCACCACCATCACCATCATCAATCACTATCACCATCACCAATATCACCACCATCACCGCCTTCTCCACCAACACCACCATCACTATTCACAGGGGTACCGGGCTTCTACCACATGGCGCCACATGAGGCCTGGAGATTTCCTAAGCCAGGGACCCAAAAATGCTCTGAGCAATGAGAACATCTTTGCTCCTGTTGCAAGGATAAGTTTGGGATAGCATAATATAAACTCTAACCAATCATTAGAGGATCCACTCTCAGACCATCTTGAAAGCAGGGAAGAAAATAATGTGTTGCCCCTAGAGCCAAACAGCTCTGCTCTGGTTGGCAATGTATCGACCTCACCACTTCATTCCTTATCCGAACTGGGAAGACTGTCCCTGTCACTGAATGTGGGGCAGTGGGGGAACGCACGGAGAGGAAAGGGGGATCGGTGGGAAAGGCAGCATCAACCTTCAAGTCTCTGACATACTTGGTGGCAAAAACTGCAGGTGCATATCATCACCGCGTCTAATACCAGCCCCCCACCCAGAGCTTCTGCTCGTAAGACTTCCGAATGACGAACTCTTGTAATTGGGGGTGATCGCAGGTAAAAATGCAGAGGCAGCGGCTTATTCCCAGATCCTTACAGACCCCAGATACAGCAGCAGAGTGAGTCTGTCTGTCTTCCCTTCCTCCTGCGCCAGGACTCATGCTTACAGGTGAATCTGGCCAAAACATACTGAAAGCCTGCAAAATGTCACATCTTTTGACCTAGAAGCCCCACCCCTAGGAATTTATCCCAAGGATATCATGGATCCTCAAAAAAGTTGCTTATCAGAGTTGATTATACAGAGTGAAAAATCAAGAACAGGCTTTGTGCTAATCGTACACAGGGGCGGTTGGGTCAGTTACAGCACAGGGAGCAGATGGGGTCACGCCGCCACCAGAGCCAAGAGAGAAGGAAGTTGTGTCCGTGGCATGAAATGGTGTTTGTAATACACCAAGTGCGAAAAGGTCCGTTATCGAGCTCCATGGCATTCTTGCCAAAACAAAGTTTATACAGGCTTAGGGAAAAGACTAGAAGGAGACACAAATCCCTACCTGAACCCCACCTCCAGTTTTTAAAAAAAGAAAGACTGACTGGCTTTTTAAAAAGCTCCTCGACTGCTCAGAAGGCAGTGGGCTCCGGCCCCACCGGCCCACGAGACAACAGGCCAGCCCCACCGCCAGCCCGCAGTGGAGCGGGAAGAAGGTAAGGACTCCAGGCCCGGCCTCCTCGGGGAGAGGCTGCTGAGCTGCTCCACAGGCAGGAGGCCTGGCTGAGCAGAGGTGGCCCCGGCAGCTGATGCCAGCGAGCCTCCTCCATGTGCACAGTCAACCCCAATCCATGGTATCCCAGCCACCACCGTGCGCCACGAGGGGGTCCAGAGACTCTCCTAGTGCAGCTCTCTTCCCCTACACCCTCTGTTCAACTGGACCACCCTGACTCGGACACACAAAGCGCTCACCCCTGCAGGTCCGTATCCCACCCTGCCATGCCAGCTCTGGTGAGGAGGTGGTGGAAAGGCCCAGGGCCTGATGTCCTGCCCTTAGCCTTGTGTGACCTTGGGCAAGGCCCTGCCCACCCCTCCTCCACCCCAGTCCTGGCTCCCCTTTGGTAAAAAGGGGGCCCCAGTGAGGAAGCCTGAATTCAAGTGTTCCTGGGCGCTGTGTGACGTTGGCAAGTCTGCAGCCCCCCCAAGCCTCCCTATCCTTGGCTGTAGAGCGGGGCCCTGGTTCCTGCTTCCCAGGGTTGGCGGGAGATGGAACGAGATGAGCCTGGCACGAAGTACCTGCTGAATACATGGTAGGTGTGGTTGCAGTTGTAGAAGTAAAAATGAGCCTATTCCTTCTCCAGCCAGGCGAGAGAGTCGGGTGTGCCGGGAAGCCCGAGGGGCCTCAGGCCACCCCCATGTCTACTCTCGACGGGATTTGCCTCTGTGACTGCTGGAAGAGCAGCGGAGACAGCAGAACCGCCACGTCGAGAGGCCTTTCTCTAACATGGGGAGGATGAGCAGGTGTCTGGGGGAACCACCCGCCCAGGAGCCACCTCTTACCTGCTTTATCACGTGCTTGACTTTGTTTTCTGTTTCCTCCACCACCACGTTCACCCCCAAGGCCCCAGGACTCATCCGGCCCAAAATCTACCAGCAAGAGAAAGAGAAGCTTTCAGGAAATGCACACGGCTTTTCACTTTTCAAAGTATGCTCAGCCCCGGACACCTTTCCTGCCCCAACTTCTCCTGCAGGCTGGCACAGTGAGCGTCTCCACCACATTTTGCAGAGAAGGAAATGCCCAGAAGGCTGAGGAACCTGAGCCCATCTCTCTGGGGCCCCTTCTGGAGCTCTTTCCACCACCCTATACCGCTTCTCCAATCTGCAGCACGGACCAGTGGGCATCCAAGAGGAGCACCCTCCTGGGGCAGAGCTTTATTCACTCTCTCTAGCCACCTCCCAACTGGGCATCCAAACCAAAAAACTAACTGGCCCATAATTGGGGCATAGTCACAGCCATGTGTGGCCTGGTCCTGGGCCAAGCACTTTACAGCCACCATCTGTGAGCAGCTCTATTGCTGTCTCCATGTTTACACCAGAGGAAACTGAAGCACAGGGAGCGAGGTCCTTGTGTCTGAGGCTAGAGTGCTAATAAGTGAAATGGCCTGGATTGGGCTGGAACTCTGGGGTCCGACTCGGGAGCCCGTGCTTTGAGCCCAACCTGCAGAGAGAGGGCTGCCGTGTCAGAACTCTGTGTGGGGTGGCCAAGGGCCACGGGGTGGGGCGGACGCTGGGATTACATCTGTCAGGGGATGGAAGAGGCCTGGCAAGACACAGAGGAGTGGATGTAGGGGATGGAACCCTGAATCTAGGGACTCTCAGAGTCCAGGCAAGTCTTGGATTCTGTAACCCAGCCCCTTTAATGGGTGGCCTGAATCCTGCTTAGGGAATTTGGGGGACAACGTCCTGAGCAGCTTATGCCAGTCTAAGAAGGCACATGCCTAGGCCCTCTTAAGCGGCAGGATGAGCAGTAAAACACACTCGTATCTCAGGTGGAGTCTATTGTTTTTTTCCTGAAAAGGTAACTTTGCCTTTAAAACTCTCTGGCCCCCAGAAACTCATCTCCTTTACCCCTGGCTGACTCCCCCGCTGTCCTCCCACACAAACGGAGTTCTCACAAAGTGAGAAAAATCTCATCTACAAGTTGTTTTCAAATTAATGACATTTTTACAAAGACTGAATCTAACATTTAATAAAGTTGACATATTGTGTATAGAAGCAGTTAATTGAACATTCATTTTTATTTTGCAGCTTTCCTTTTGTTTTGTGAATTTTTCTAGTCTTACACATTTTCACAGGCCCTGGAAAAGGCCCAAGTCCTCCTACCCGGGACTAGTGATGGCCTGTATGAGGAGTTTGGGGGCTCCTGATTCTGAATTTTGGACGCTTTAGGGTGTCCTGTCTCCATGGGCCCAGGGAGAGGTGGAGGAGGGAGAGGTGGAGTTCTCTGCCATCAAGTATTCAGACAGACGGGGATGGACGGACAGTCCTTCATTTCATCCACCATTTTAGAGAGGGGGGAAACGGAGAGGCAAAGGGCACCCACGAGGTCACCTTTGGAGGTCCCCTACTTGCTGAAGGCAGACCCTGGCCCGGGGTGGCACCTGGCCATCGGCCACCTCTCCAGGGGCTGTGACCGGTAAACCAGTAGGGGTTTGGGGAGGTGGCAGGAGGTCCAGGTTCCTGGCTCGCCCCAAACCGGCCGGTTCTCGTCGCCCCTGCCTCCCCGCCAGGGAACAACTTGGCACCTGGTACTTCTCCATAGTGTCTCCAGGGGAGACTCCCAGCCTCCTCTCCCTCCGCAGGGCGCTACGGGTGCGCCCCCAGCCCTCGCCGGCGCGCGGACCCTCGGCTGATCATACTCAGTAGAGACGGCGTCCGGGGGAGCACCCCATCCCCCACCCCGGGCGCGACCGTCAGCCCCAGGTGTGTCCGCCGAAACGGTGCGCTCCGGGGCTCCCGCGCGCACCACCAGCGGGATGGCCCTCGGGGCCTCGTGGCCTCAAAGCGCGCCACGGGCGGGACCTGAGGGTGGTGGGCGGGGCTTGAGAGCGCGGCGGGCGGGGCCGGGCGGGGCCGGGCGGGGCGGGCGAGGCCGGAGGGCGGCGGGCGGGGCCGGAGCGCGGCGGGCGGAGCCTCGAGCGTGGCGGGCGGGGCGGCTGCGGGCGGCGCGCGGCCCCTTTAAGGCGCGGCCGGGGCGGGCCCGGCGGCGCGGCCCCTTTAAGGCTTGGCCTACGTGGCAGCCGCTGGAGCCGCGGACGAGGAGCGAGGCCGGCCGCCGGGCACTTCCTGTGGAGGCCGCAGCGGGCGCGGGCGCCGAAGGGCCGAGCGCCGAGCGAGCGAGCGAGCTGAGCGAGCCGAGCCTCCCGCCGCCGCCATGGGCCAGAACGACCTGATGGGCACGGCCGAGGACTTCGCCGACCAGGTGCGGCCTGCAGCCCGGCCGGGCCTCCCGCCCCCGGCCCCCGCCCGGAGCCCCCCTCCCGCGCCCCCCCCGGGCCCCGAGCCCTCGGCCGCCCCCACAGCCGGCCCCCGACCCCGGAGGGCTGCCCCGAGGTCTGGGCCGTGTCACCACTTACCCCCTCTCCCCGACCCCGCCGGAGGATCGCGCCCCCTCCCCCAACCAGGGCATTCCCTCCTGGGCTCGTCGCGCTTCCCGGCCCGGGACTCCCCCAGACCGGCCTCCAGGCCCGGCCTGCCCTTGCGCCGCCTCCCCACCAGGGCTCTGGGTGTGTTCTCGGGCCCGTGCTTCGGCACCCAGGTGGGTGAGCCGAGCCCCCCGAACCTGGCCTGGGCGCTCCCAGAAGGAGAGGGGTGTTGAGGGCCTGCCTCGCCCCCTCCTGAGAAAGGAGCCCGGGGTCCTGGGGGGCGCCGCTGGTTTGGGCCAAGTCTGGCGACCGGGGAGCGCCCTCTCCCTTTTGAACTGTCGGGGTGGTCCCTGCACGCTTCCCCTTTCACTGGCACTCTTAGGGGGCGGGGTGGGGAGCTCTGATCCTGAACAGGGGTTGGTCAGCCTGGAGGCCTGGGGGTCCTCCCGGAGGAGAGGGGGCGCCCTGGTATGTGCCCCAGCCACAGAGCGCCTCAGCACTTTTTTCTTTGCTCTTTCCCAGATGTGTTGGACTCATGGGGTCCCTCTGACCCTCCCAGCATTTTCCCTCCCTGTTTGGACTCTGCCCTGGGACTGAATTGAATGGGTATCTATCTGTACACAAACCTGGGAGGAAGGGGAAGCCTGTCTTCTTGGTTGTTTGTTTTTTTTTTTTCCTCCCTTCCAGAGCGTACAGGTGGCATTCTGAGCAACAGGGAGGCTGAAGCAGGGCAGCTGACACACACCGGATGGACAGAATCAGACCCTAGAAAGGGGAAAGGACAGAGCTTCCACCCTCTTTTGATTAAGCTTTTGAGCATTTAGTGTCCCTTTTACTTGTAAAAGTATTCCGTTATGTTTGTGGGTTAACAGCCTTATCCCTGCAAGGCCGACCCGGGTCTGGTCCAATTGCCATTTCGTTCCTTAGTTCACTTAATGTGCTTGTGGTTTGGCCAGAGTTAACAGTAGTGAGGTTAAATTTTTAATTTTTATGGAAGTAGTATTGAGTAATCAAACTCTGAAGCTTAGGTTTATTGGAAGGCTTGTATTCGTTTGTGTGATTTAAAAAAAAAAAGATAAATGAGTGTTTTCTGATCAGGTACGGGTGAGCAAGATTTTCCACTGTTCCCCTGGAGGGCTGAATCTTCCTAGTGTGGTCTGCTACTTGGGTTCTCCTTCCGTCACTTTCCTGTGAGCTGGTATTTTAAAACCAATTTGGGGGAGAAAAAATATATCAACTTGAAGAAATAGTTTTTCCTAAGGTCACGATTCTGTGTTTACAGACACAGTTTAAAAATTGTATCCTTCACAAAAACAATTCATACCGAGAGCTCTCGACCAAATAGGTCTTCCTTCCCTGTCAGTTTTCATTGACATGGTTTTAGTGACCCGATTTCATTTCCCTAAGTAGCAACTCCCTAAGAAGATGGCGCCTTTCAGCAAGGGGACTGTGGGAGCTCTGTACACTCACTCTTCAGTCTGGAGAACCCTGATTTTGCAAGTGCATTTCATAACCAAATCTAGCTAAAATGTCTCTAACCCAGCTGCTGCCAACGATCAAATGATAAACTTTCCTACAGAAAAAAAAAAAAAAGTTCAAAATCTCTTTATGTAATCTTCTCTTCTTTTTCTCCATGCATTTTGTTTGAAACAAAAGCAGCAGAACCTTGGAACCGGAAAGGCCCTTGAGGGGGACACAGGGTCTGCCTACACCAAGTTACTGCTGGGAAGGAAGGCAGGGCCTGCTGGGGCTTCTGGACTGGCCTGGGGCCTGGCCCTGGGGGCAAACCCAGACTCCAGCCTCGCTTTGAGGCTGGTGCCACATAGGACAGGCTTCTGAGGCCTGGTGTTCTTCTGGCACAAAAAGAGGGAAAAGGACTGGCCTTGTAAAGGGGCACGGTTGCATCCAACCCAGCACCCAGAGTGGCCCAGCGCTGTGTCTGCCAGGCAGCGCGGGCTCCCGCTTTCGGCTTATCAGCGCCAGGGCCACCTGGCTGGTGGCAGCAGATGTCCAAAGACACCTCCATGCCCCCTTGTGGGGGACTCAGGAGGGCAGTAGCCCTCGTGCACTTCAGAACGAGTCGGGAGCTGCTGCTGCCACAGTCAGGCTCGACGCAGGAGGATGTGGGCAGATGAGAGTGCAGATCCAAAGTGACAGCTTCCCGTGGACAAAATCTGGCCAAGCTGCCGTGGCGTTTTTGTTTTTAACATTTATCCACATAATACTGAAAGCCGCCAATGATAAAGGTGCTGGGAGTCTAGGCTTTTAAACTGAAAATGATTTCATTTGAAAGGAATGGGGAAATGTCAGAGGCACTGATCAGGTAACGTGACATACCCGTTTTTTTCTAACCTTGTCTTCAGAAAATAAAAGCAAAAATCAAATGACAGGATTTGGCCAGGAAGTCTGGGTTGCTGAGAGGGAACCTAAAAAGGCCTTTGTTTCCTCCAGGAGTTACGACAAGAATCCCAAAACACTAACTCTGGGCCAAGTCCTCCATACTTAGTGCTGTGTTACTGGAGCGTGTGAGGCTGGCCACAGTGTCTCCATCTTCAGCCGCGGGGAGGGTGGTCTTGCACGGCACACGGTGGGCTGAAGTTCTGAGTGCCGAAGGCTGGGCTCCTCACCTCTTGGCTGTCCCGCACCCTTTCCTTCAGGCCTGCAGAGGTGAGAGCACAGGGTCAACCGCCTGGTTAGTTCTGGCTGGCAGGCCCCTGCAGAGCTGCATCCCTGGCAGCAGGCTCCTTGCCCCGGGCAGCCAGGGACAGTGTCCTGCTCCCAGGAAGCCAGGCGCTAGAGAAAATGCTGAGCGTGCCCTCTGCAGACGCTAGGCGTCCGGAAGCCATCTGAGACCAGGTTGGAAGGAGCCAGAGACCAATGAACTCAGCAATCCAAAATGACGTCTGTGTCCTGCAGCTGGTGCTCGCTGCCATTCAGCAGAATGTAACCCCCGAGCACATCTGCGCCAGTAAACAGGAGTATTAGCACCTAATGGGTTCAGCCTGACAGCTCATCACCAAGGTGACAGATAAGCTGAATGGGGCCTTGCTCTCCAGTGGGGCCTTTGGTTTTTACCTGTCTTTGGCATGAGAGAGCCGGTTCTGGGAGCTCTGACCCCCAGGAGCTCCCTGTGGCCTCTGGTCAAGCGTTGGGTAGGTAGGATGGCCCCGACAGAACAGTGCCGGGGTGTACGTAGGGCGCAGGTGTTAGGGCTCTGGGTTAACTGCGTGGATGGCCGCTGGGTGTGAGTAGAGCTCTGGGAACAGTGATGGGTTCTGAGCATCCTTTCCTCTCGTTCCTCTGCTCTGTGCCCCCTTCCCTCCCAGGGCTTCCTGCCTTGTGCTATCAGGAGCGAGGGGAGAAGGCAGGGAGAGCTCATTCTTCCCTGCTTGCCCGTCTTAGGAGGTTAAGAAAAGCCACCCTGTCTCTTCTGGGGAGCGGGGTGGAGACGTGGGGGGACTGTGGTTAGCGAGGCTTCTCCTGGAAAGTGAAGCAAGCTCTGTTCTCTTCCATGTGACCTGTCGCTGCTCACCTTTGGTTAGGCTCTTAGTCACATGGGGTTTTGGTACAGAAAGGCAGGCCATCTGCAGGCCTGCTCACTTGTTCCTGTACCTGGAGGTGCAGCATGGACCCACAGAGCAGCACTCCGGGAAACTTGCTGGGGGAGCTCTGGGGCCATGGTGGATGCACACTGTGAGTCACTGAACTCTTGCTTCAGCCCTGACTCAGCCTGATGGGAGGGAGGTCACCCAACCACAAGTTCTAATTATCTGGGATGTGTAGGCTTGAGGTGGCCCTTGAGAAGGGTGGCCCCGGTCCCTGGCGGCAGCCCCGGTCTGGCAATCAGAAGGTCTGACTCGCCCTTTTCCACTTCCTCAGGGTTCTCCACCAAGAATTGCACACTGTTTCCCTCCAGTCCTTTCCGTCGCGAATACTCAGAGAAAGTAGGGTTCTCTGTGTTGCACGGGGGCTGCAGGTGGCTGTGGGATGTGATCACTGTGTTCTCAGAGTTAAGGCGCTGGCGGGGTATGTTTCTGAAATCCCCTCCAGAATAGTAACCCCTCGGAAATCTCAGCTCTCTGTATTGCCTGAGTCCCTCAGACGCTGTCACTGCTTACGAGCCATATCACTCTTGACTGCAAGGTTCTTGGAGATGCCTGTGAAAAGCCAGCCCCACAGAGACTGGCTGTCCTGTCCTGCAGTCTGTCCCTGCTCGGTGTCCGCCTCCCACTCTCCTGCCATGATTCTCTCCCGTGCTCGGCAGTGGTGGGTCTTGGTGTCCGCAGCGGGCAGCACCAGCCTGCAGGGCCCGTTGGCGAGCTGGATGCCGGCGCTGCGTGTGCACCGGACAGGGCACCGCTCTGGGCTCTTGGGTGCTGCCGGATGCCTGACTCAGGGGCTCTTCCCTGCTGTGGCAAGGGGATGCTGTCCACAGATGCATGATGTGGATTCAGTGGCCAAGTCTGAACCGTTGTGACCGACATGCATTCAGGGAATCTGTAAAACTGGGTCTGGCCTCGTGTTTCTTTTTTAAAACTTTTTTTTTTTTTTTAAGATTTTTATTTATTTGACGGAGAGAGAGAGAGCGCACAAGCAGGGGCAGCAGCAGGCAGAGGGAGAGGGAGAAGCAGGCTCCCGGCTGAGCAGGGATCCTGATGCGGGACTTGATCCCAGCACCCATGACCTGAACCAAAGGCAGACGTTTAACTGACTGAGCCACCCAGGCACCCTTCCAGAGCCTCTTCTAAACCAGCGAGCCTCTAATAAGCACCTGTTTGGACTGAACATGGAAGAAAAAAACCTATGTTTAGGGGCGCCTGGGTGGCTCAGTTGGTTAAGCATCTGCCTTTGGCTCAGGTCATGATCCCAGAGTCCTGGGATCAAGTCCCACGTCGGGATCCCTGCTCAGCCGGGAGCACTTCTCCCTCTGCCTCAGCCTGCTGCTCCCCCTGCTTGTGCACGCGCTCTCTGTCAAATAAATAAAACCTTAAAAAAAAAAAAAAAAAGAGGCTCTGGAGCAGCCTGACTTACAAAATATAGTCAGCCCTAAGCCTAGACCGCATCTGACTTTGAAAATGAGATATATGCTTAGTTCACAGCACAGATAACCTGAATTTTGGCATTTTTTCCCCTAAGCCCAGAGCTGTCTCCTCAGCATGTCTCATGGGGAAGGGAGGAGTCTCCCCGTTGCTCTTTAATCCTGTTGACCCAGACACTCAAATTAGGAGTACAGACTCCTCACGGAGACTTTTAAACACTACCTGTGTCCCTTGGGCCGTGCTGCGGAGCAGTGCGTGTGTTAAATGGGGGTGCTTACGGGGAGGGGGCTCCGAATGAGGCCCAAGGGTGCGGGCTTGTTTGCTCCTCACTGGGGAGCACAGGAGCGCCTCTCAGCTCCAGTTCGGGGCAGCTCAGCACCCCGCCGATGTCTGTCTGCCTGCCTTTTGGGCTCAGCCTCCCCCGGAGTCCCGCCGTGGCCGCAGTCTGTGTGTCTCCACGGACTGGACTGGGAGCGATACCACCGTTGATTGTTGCTGGGCCTTATGAAAACATTTGGGGGCTTTGAGGCAGAAGTGGCAGGGTTGGTGGCGTCCGCTGTCCCTGTCCCTCCTGGTCTGATGCCGGGGTGTGTGGACACCAAGTGTACGTACGTCTTATGTGTGCTCTACGTAGGCCCCCGAGTTCACAGGGGCATTCGAGGCCTCTCTTTCTAAACAAGGTTCTTTCTCCTTCCCTTTTCTCCTCTGCTTATTCAAGTTGGAGTCTTAGCAACCACTAACCCAGCTGTCCTCACTTTGTAGGCTAGCAGAACGGTTCCCCGGCCTCCAGAAGTGATTTGGCTTGTCCACGGCCACAGGGCACGGGCTGGCGGCGCTCACACCGAGCCTCGTCTTCACCGATGCACCTGTTCATTGTCTAGGCGTCTGTCTCTCAGGTGACCTCTGCGGTCAAGGGCTGAGCAAGCGTTTGCAGAAGCGCCACCTTGGGGCTCAGTCAAGCTCAGTGGATCTGAAGAGAAAGGACAGCTGCCTGTAATCCCCCCCACTCCCCCCGTGACCTGTCTGCTGTGGCCCAGGTGGAGGGGGAGGGGAGGCTTCTCTGCGGACAGAGCCAAAGTTGGCCAACTAAGGGTTGATCGAAACAGCCAGAGGCTCATTACCCGAGGCTGAGAGCATCAGCTGTTTCTAGAACTTGAAAGCAGCTTTTCAAAACACAACAATTAAGAGACGCTCTTAGATACTAGATACACCTTCGTTGGTGCCAGTAAGGTTTCATCAGCTCTAAGAGGGGCTGTGACGTTCATCTGACCGTCCCTTCGTGGGGGCCAGACCAACAGGTGCCCTTTAGACTCTGCGGCCTGACGCGTCACTGGGTGGGTCCCAGCCTTCCGAGAGCGGCTGTTACCGTGTGTCGTAGGCTTTCCCTTTGCACTTCGTTTCGAGGTTGGAAAGAGAAAGTGGCTGCCGGGACCCGAGGGACATTGGTGCCCCGATTCAGCTCGCGTGTTTGTTTCCTCACCGTGCTGTTGTTAATGGTCCACCTCGCGGCGGGGCAGGAGGAAGTTCTAAAAGTGTTTTCTGTCTGCCTGATGTTTGCCAGTGATGTTCCCAACTTGAGTTTTGCTGCCGTTGACACGGTTGTCCGGCCGTCTGTGTGTCTCTGTCAGACTCGAAGGGCTGTGAGGTGAGCCGCACCAGTCCCACGTGTGCACTCCCAGAGCTCGCGCACAGTGGCCCACCTTCTGTCGGTGCGGGCTCCAGGAGGGGCCGGGACATGCACGCGGGACTGCTCCGCAGGTTCTGGCCAAGTGTAGACGCGGGAGCTTACCGCTGGGTCAACTGAGAGGCCCTCTGGGCCTGGGACCCTGGCTGTCACCGAAGCGGCCTGCCGTCTCAAGAGTGTGCATGCCTCTCTTCGGCTAGAGGCGGTCTGAGCTTCGTCGGGGGTGCTGGGAGGCCAGGGCCCAGCCGTGTGTGACCAGCAGGCCAGGTTGAGCCTCAGCCCGGCAGCGTGGGGTCAGTGCAGCACTGAGCGAGCCCCTCTCCCCTGTGGGGTTCAGTTTGCCCATTTGTAGAAGGAGAGGTTCTCAAAGGAGTGGGGGCAATTTTGTCCCCCCACCAAGGGACACGTGGCACTGTCTGGAGGCATTTTTGGTTGTCACAATTGGAGGGGGGCTGCTAACGGCATCTGGTGGGCAGAGGCCAGGGATGCCGCTCACCACCCTTCGGTGCAGGACGGCCCACAATAGAGAGCCCACAATAGAGAATGACTCGGTGCAGACGCCCGGGGGCGCAGGTGGGGAGGCTGCCCCCCACTGAGCTCGCGGGGCCTTGTCACGCAGTGATCCTAACTCACCAAGGCCCTCGCCTGAGCATGCATGCCGTGCGTTGTTGCCGTCTGCACACGGGTGCTGAGACGACAGGGGATCCCAGAAGGGCGCCGTGGCCGTCGCCCCGGGGGTCTGAGCCAGACAGGCCGGTGGCACCTGCAGACCCACGGAGTAGTGCAGGGAGAGGTGCTGAGGGTCCCTGCGCGCCCCAGCGTCCAGCGTCCGTCCCGCGGCCGCCTCAGCTGGGTTTCTGTGGCCCGCAGTTCCTCCGAGTCACGAAGCAGTACCTGCCCCACGTGGCGCGCCTCTGCCTGATCAGCACGTTCCTGGAGGACGGCGTCCGCATGTGGTTCCAGTGGGGCGAGCAGCGCGACTACATCGACACCACGTGGGGCTGCGGCTACGCGCTGGCCTCCGCCTTCGTGCTCCTCAACCTGCTCGGGCAGCTGAGTGAGTGGCCCCGAAGCGCGGGACGGGCGGGGCAGAGCGTGTCTCCGGGGGTCTCCTGGGACAGCCGACCTCTCTCTCCCCTCCTTCCGCGGCAGCGGGCCCCCGGGTGGGTGCTCTGCTTGCTACAGACAGATGACTTGGTCCCGGTTTCAAGCACCTGGAGTGGGACATGCGGGGGACCCAGGGGGGCGCGGATAGGAGCCCGAGCCGTCAGGACGCAGGCTGTCGGGAAAGGGTGAGCGCTAGGCCGGGATGCAGCTCACGTGGGCCTCAGGTCTTCTGCTCCCGCCCACTGCCTTCTGGCGGCAGCCCCCCTCCCTTGTACCTGTGGGGCAGGAAAGGGGCCTGCGCTTTTCGGGCTGTCCCGAAGCTCTCCACAGCAGAGTTTCTGATGGACCACCCACTCTGGAAACGGGCCCATTCTCTGGAGCAAGGGATCCATTTTCTAGAAGGGTGTTTCTGATAAGTAAGGTCCAGTTGACCCGTGTGTGGTCTGTGCCTCTCACCAGTTCTCCTGGAAGTTGCTTTTTCCTTGGGGTGGGTATTGGGGCTGCTGCTGCACGGGGCTCAGGTGAGGTGGCCAGGGACCCAGTGGCGTCTCTTCGCCCGGCACTCGCCCACAGCCCCATGAGCCTTGCCCTTCTCCTTTCTAGCTGGCTGCATCCTGGTGTTGAGCAGGAACTTCGTGCAGTACGCCTGCTTCGGGCTCTTCGGGATCATAGCCCTACAGGTACACGGGACGCGCCATCCAGGTCTCTCTCTTCCTTGCTGTGCTTGGAGCAGAGCTTCTGCAAAAAGGCATTTCTGGGGATTCAGCTTCATTCCCCCCTTGAGCCCTCTGCCTGGACCTCCTCTTCTTTTCTGAGAAATCACTGGATTTTCCTCAAAGCAAGCTCAGGGGAGCGGGAGAGGATGGTGCCCCGAGAAGGTGCCAAGCTCTGGGTAGCCACCGTTTTGCCACCTTCCTGAGTTTCCTTTGACAGGACAAATCACAAGGTTGGCTACAGCCAAGACATAATCTTACCATTTTACCTCGTAAGTAAGGCCCAGCTAGCCGCATGAGCTGTGTAACACATAGCACGTGGACCGACCGGTGCCCTCAGCTGCCGCGCTCCAGCCCACCTTGGGCACAACTCCGGTGAGCAGGCGCTTGTTAAGCAGGCCCAGGCTGGTGAGCACGCCCTGAGAAATGCTGAGCCAGGTTGTTGAACTTGGAGCCGTCCTGGGGTCCTAAACCGTTTGTGTATCTTACACTCACACTTATATTGGAGAAATTGCCTACTGCAGTTAATTCTATAGAAGTCCGAATGGGTTTGAAAATGCTGAGACTCCAGTTTCTGTCTCTGTTCTCTGTTCCCTCCAGACGATTGCTTACAGCATCCTATGGGACTTGAAGTTTTTGATGAGGTACGTGTGCTCCACATGGTGAGCTTCCTTTCCGTGTCTCTCGACTCAGGAGCTAGCAGTGGGAGTGAACTTCTTCGGGTCCAAGTGTGCTTGAGTCTGTAGGGGGTGTTGGCAGAGGCTCCCCGCTGATCCCGAGCACAGGGGCGCACGAAGCCATCTCTCCCAGTCGTGTGTTCCCGAGGGAGGGAAGGAGGGACAGAATGACCGCGCTTTGCTCGCGGCGCCGGTTGACTGCAGAGCCAGGGCTGGGGTGGCCCGAGTGCGTTCAGGCTCCGGTCACTGCTTGGCAGAACAGCCGTGGAAGGCCTTTGCAGGTGTAAGGCAGTCACCCAGCTGGTCTGGCGTGGTTTGGAGAGAGGGACCTAAGGGCCTTTCCTGTGCTCCCGCTAGGATCTCCCGACCTGGTCGGATGGGCATGTGTCGTGCCCGATGAGCCTTAGTGACTCACCTGGTGTGTCTGTTCTCAGGAATCTGGCCCTGGGAGGAGGCTTGTTGCTGCTCCTAGCGGAGTCCCGTTCCGAAGGGAAGAGCATGTTCGCAGGCGTTCCCACCATGCGCGAGAGCTCTCCCAAACAGTACATGCAGCTCGGAGGCAGGGTTTTGCTGGTCTTGATGTTCATGACCCTCCTTCACTTTGACGCCAGCTTCTTCTCGGTGAGTGTTCCTGTTTGCTTAAATGGGTCAGGTCTCCTGTCTGTGGAAGGGGTGCTGCTCCCCACCCCCTTCCCTGGTTGTGTACTAAGCCTAATTGAGGGGCTGTTGGAATGATGTTGGAACGAGTTGGTTCAAAGGAAGCAAACCTTTGATCCTATTAAAAGGAATAAAAACCCGCAAGCTCTTGTGGGCTCAGAGCGGACAAATGAAGTCGAGAATCTCCCTGACCTCACTGGGGGACCCGCTGCCTGGCATGCTGACTGCCCAGCTGCCGACCCAGGCTCTTTACAGACTACTTCTTCCCTTGCCCGCTGCTCACACTTCAGTCACGTACTGTGTGCGTGCGGGGTGTTGACTGCAGAGCTGCCGGTTCGGTCCTGTTCCCGGGAGCTTACAGCGCACATCTTTAGAGCCCGCTGGGTGCCCTGCCTGGGAGAGGTTCCCAGGAGCAGGGAGCCCTGTTCTGAGAAGCACTGGGGAGTATCTTGATGGCTTGCAGGCCCACAGGCTCAGACCCGGTGTGTCCTGGTAAATCACAGCCTGTTCACAGGAGGCTTTCCTTTACCCTCGCCCTGACTGCTCGTGCTTTGGAGCGATGCTGTATATGCCGCCCCCCGCCCCCCGCCTCCCGCCGGTACTGCTCACTTGAATGCATGCCCCTCTGTGACGTCACCCTGACACCTACCACAGTGACAAGGGCACTTGGAACTTGCCCGTTTATAAACAGGGTATGTCTCTTCTTCCTCACCCTTTTTTTTTTTTTCCTTTGGTATTTCTCACCTTCCGACCTATGTAGATTCTCCAGAACATCGTGGGCACAGCTCTGATGATTTTAGTGGCCATTGGTTTTAAAACCAAGCTGGCCGCTTTGACTCTTGTCGTCTGGCTGTTTGCCATCAACGTGTATTTCAACGCCTTCTGGACCATTCCTGTCTATAAGCCCATGCACGACTTCCTGAAGTACGACTTCTTCCAGACCATGTCGGTGATCGGAGGCTTGCTCCTGGTGGTGGCCCTGGGTCCCGGGGGCGTCTCCATGGATGAGAAGAAGAAAGAGTGGTAACAGACCCCTTCCCTGCCTGGCTGAGACCCGTGGCCATCGAGGACTGGTTCGGGGCGGATTTGACAAAACTGCCAGCATTTATGTACCCTCTTCCCTCCCCTCCTGGTAAAGGCACAGATGTTTTGAGAGTTTATTTGCAGACACCTGAAAATTGATGGCTAAATTTGCTCTGGACCCACACCTAGTATCTGACCCTCGGAGCTGGCCGGCTGGATGGCAGTATCTACCCCCACCCCCTCACCAAGGCAAGGCCTCGGCTTCTCGGAGCGAGTGGCTGGCTTGGCTGGGGCCTCACTTCCTATTTTGTTTCTGGTTCGCGGGTGGGGCCTCAAGCTGTACTGTGAGCAGATACATTTGTGTATCCTTCAAAGCAGTCTCCCTCTTATTATTTTTTCAGTTTACGTTTTTAACTAAAATGAAAGGATTCGGGATGGCCCAGCCCAACATCAAACACACTGTCCAAGTCCTGGTTTTAAACCACCCCCACGGCTCCGAGTTGGCCCTGCCCCGCACCGTAATACTTGCGGGGCCGGTGACGGCATTTAGAGAGACCCAAACCCAAAGAATGACGCTGCACTGGAGGGGTGGCCGCAGCCACTGTCCATGGTGGAAGTCATCATCAGAAAACCGCCTCAGACTGGGGCCGAGGTTTGAGAGGGCAAACCCCCGGGAGCTTTAGTGGCTCAAGGTGGGGACGGAGGCGCTCCCAAGTCCTCTGCAGGGACCCACGCTCCGACCCTGGCCTGGCCACATGTCTGCAGGTTGGCTCCCATGTGAGGGGCGTGGGCCGAGTGGCAGCCGCGTGGGGCAGGGCAGCAACAAAGCGGGCTCTCAGACCAGTTACCTCACCCCCGACCTTTACACAGAGCCTCTGCTGAAGCCCCGGGCACAGCTCCGACCCAGCTGAGCGCCCCGCCCGGTTCTCCGGCTGGAGGGATTCTTCCCAGGCCGTGCAGCCGCGACGTACCATCCTCACGAGGCTGTCGCTTGCTCTGATTGTCGATTTGCTATGCTGAATGCAGCCCAAATTACTTTTTACAATTTGTGATGCCTTACCGATTGGATCTTAATCCTGTATTTAAAGTTTTCTAACATTGCCTTACACTGCGTTTCTCTTCTTGGGGGTATGAGCGCCTGTTGCTCTTCTCCGCTCGCGGGGCCGTAGTGGACGCCATGAGGGGAGAGTGGGGCATCTTGGTGCCTCCCCCCAGTCCTCCCCCAGACCCTCTTGGGGGCAGGCTGACCAAACTCGAACGAGGACTGCCTGAAGCTCGTCTTTTCTCCTGGCTCATCAGTTAGATGTGCAGGCCTGAGGGTCACCCCCGGGGATGCTGAGGGCCAGTCCCTAGCCAGGATCCACATCTACCAGCCAGACCAGAGCCAGCGTGAGGTGGGGAAGCTGCCCCGCTTTTGCCCCCCAGTGCTCTTAGAACCTTACCTGGCTCTGCAGCCTGGACCCACCAAGCCTGAGGGCGGCATCTCGTGCCCGTGCCCCAGCCCCTGTGGAGGCTCATCCCACATGTTCCTAAACCCTTGCCCACGGCTCACTTGTATACCCCTCTGGCCTTTCGAAGATGAAGCAATGGCTTACGGACAGAGGGCTTTTCTACTTCCCAGCACTAGGATGCTCACCACACAAAGGGTGGTTTCTGACTCCATGTTTCCGCCTTGGTAGGGCCATTGCTTGGTGCACCCCCTTCCCCGTCAGCACAGTAGTCCTCTCAAAGGACACTTGGCCAAGTCTGTTCCTCTGTACCGTTTTTGACAGGGTACAGGTCCTTCTTGGCCCTGTGCTCGCAAGGCCTTTGTTGGTTTGTAGAAACAGGTTGACCCCAGGAGGCTGAGGGGTGTGGTCAGAGGTCACCCTCCGTGCCAGGTTATTCTGGCCTCCTCCAGCCCTGAGCAGGCCAGCGCCTGAGACGGGGTAGATGCCTTTGCAGGGAGGAAAAAAAAATACCATCTATCAATTGGCTTTGGCAAAACAATTTCTGAAAAATTTTTTGCTTTATGTGGGAAATAGGTATAAATCTCATTTTATGCTGTATTTTATATCTTAGTTGTGTTTGAAAACGTTTTGATTTTTGGAAACATCTAAATAAATAATGGCATTTGTTGTATGTAGTGTGATCCTCTGGTGTTGTCCAGCTGGGTGGGGCCTGGCCAGGCCTCTCCCTGGACGCCGAGCGAGCCCGACAAACCCTCTAGGCTTCGCTGAGGAGCACTTAGAAGCCACGTCCAGCCAGAACTCTTCCCTTGGGGTCCCTGCTGCTTCCTGGGGATGGGGACCAACCCCCAAGCCCCACCCTTGGGGGCAGCAAACGCGGAGTGGAGGGAGAAGGCCCTGGGACACCCCAGCAGCCAAGAGGATGCACCGCAGGCGGCTTGAAAAGGACCACGGGGGTCAAGTGTCTGAAGGATTCTCGAAAAGCTTTCAACACGTGCTCTCTCCGCGGCCATTTATTAACCGGACTGTTTAAAAGAGCTGAAGCTCCTAGCTTTACGATGATGACTTTTGAACTTCTTCGATGAGCTCACCTGCTTCTGGAACATGAACAGAGGGTTCCAGCTCGTGAGGCTTCCCCGCCTGAGAGGAAGGGGTACCCCGCCCACCCGCGGAGATAGGCCTGCTCCCCATGTCCCCAGCCTCACAAGAGGCCTGGACCTCCTTGAGCCCCGGCCCTGCTCAGCTACCCAGGACGATGGAACCTTGGTCACTGCCTCATGGCAACGGGCCGTGTCTGGAAACAAGTCCCCCACGGGCTCCCTGCTGCACTCGGCAGCCCTCAGAACCTGTCCGTGGAGCCTCGAACAGGAAAGGAGCCCACCCTCATCAGGGCAGAGCGGCCTTGGCTCCTGTTTACTTAACTGTTAGCTTGGCATTTCATTTGCAAAAACAAGGTTCTTTTTAACATTCTGTAAAGGAAACGGCAAACTACCACCAGAGGAAGCTGCCCCTCACCTTCCCGCGCTTGCGGACCAGCGCCCGGGCCACTTCAGTCTCCTCTCTGGCCCCGGGGCCCTTCTCTGCGGCACGCCTTGGCTTCTCGCCCTCCTCTTCTGTCAAAAAGTCATCGGTGCTGTCCCCAGGCTCAGTCCCTCCCAGGTCCTTTCTGGTGAACAGCTCGGCTGGAAGGAATGGAGGGATGGGCCGGTTCAGGTTAGGCTCGGGGTCTGCTCAGGGCTGAGCGGGGTGCGGCAGCCAGGGCCCAGGACCTGAGGACCCGCGGTGGGAGGGACAGAGGGATGGAGGCTGGAGCCCACTTGCTGCGAACTCAAAACCTAGCAGGCAGCCAGGACCCACACCCGCGGGAAGGGGGGTGAGGGGGCAGTCCCGCTTACGTGGGTACAGGTCTGTCATACTGTCGTCACTGTCACTCGCGGCTGTGCCATCGTCCTCGCTAGACGCGGGTTCCCAGAAGGCCTCGCTCGGGCGAGGCGGCCGGGCGCCGTCCATCTGGTCCTCTCTCCTCCTCCTCTTGTGCAGGAGGCAGGCAGGCACGTACTCCACGCCCTGCTTCTGACACTTCTCATCTGGGGGACAGGCCAGCACACTGCCTGGTTCTGGGTCTGCCCCGCAGTCCCCCGGTGCAGAGCCAAGCTCCACCAGGGCCCTGTACCCTACTCTGGTGGGTAAAAACTGGACCAGTTCCTACCAGGAGAGGAAGGAGGCCAGCAGGGGTGCCGGCCGTGGAGTGAGAAGATGCAGGGGTGTGCTGGGCCTCGAGCACTGAACCCCCAGCCCTAGCCTGGCTCCAGGAAGCCTCAGGCATGCCGGCTGGGCCCCCACACTGGATGGCGGGGCTCAGTGGGAGTCGGGCCCTTGGCCCAGAGCAGAGGCACCGGGATGAGGCCTCCATGCTGGAGCCACACTCCCGTGTACAGAGGACTTGGGGAGGCCAGGCGCTCAGCGTGGCAGATGCAGACTGAGCCCCGACGAGGAGCAGGGTGGCACTGACAGGCCTGCTTTTGAAACCTGCCCTGTGTGGGCATGGCTCTCCTGTCCAGTGCAGCCCCTCAGGAGGAGGGAGAAGGGGGACTGGGCCCTGGTCTCTGACGTCATTGCCTGCTTCCGCCCACCTCCAAGGTCCCATCCTCTGCGTCATCTCTGCCACCCACTCCGTGCTCGCACATGGCCCCCTGGCCACTGGACCCTGCACCCGGTGTCCCCTCTCCGCATCCCCAGCCAGGCTCCCTGGCTGCCAGGCTCTGGCTCCTCCTGGTCACTGGTCCTGCGAGCCACACACACCAGCGTTAAGATGACTCTTTTGCTCATGGAGTAACCCAGTCCTCCCTTTGCCGCCCACACCAAGCAGCCCTCAGGCTCTGCACCTGTGTGGGATCCCTATTCTCAACCCTCACTATTGCCCTTAGGTGAAGACGGCCTCATTTCTTCTTGGGGAAACAGCCTTCAGAGTCCTCTTCCTCATCCTGCCTGTGTTTCCCTCCCCCAGCCCCCCTGACTGCCCCATCTGGTCCTCCCCCACCTTCCCTTCAGGGACATTTGAGAAGAGTCTACCACTCTCGAAACCTCTACCCCCGACACCACTCCACCTGGCTGCTCCCTCCCTCCTGGGGCTCCTTCCATGCTCAGGCCTGACCCTGTCCCTTCTTCCGTGGCTCCGTGGATGCAAATGCCACCTCTGTGTCAGTGGTGTGCATCATCTGAGTGCTGGCCCCTGTTGTCAGTGGCCACCCTCCCTGACACACGCTGACAGGAACATTTCATTTTCCCACGAAGCCTGTCATCCAGATGCCACTCTCCTAAACCAGGAATTCAGGGGTCCCAGCTGATTTCTTCCCCTCCCTCACTCCCTCACCTACTGATCCTACCCTGTGCACATCTTCCCCGCCAACACCTGGTCACCCCAGCCACGGTCACCTCACCTGACTGCACAGCCACTGAGCGTCCCCTCTTCCACTCCTTCCCGCCCCCCGCTCAGAGCCACAGGGATCCTGACACACACAGTGACGTGCCAGGCCCTGCTTCAGTCCTCTCAATGCCTCCCCACTTCACGTGGTCCTGACCTCCAAGGCCCTCTGTGTTCTTGCCCCCACCTACCCTGCTGACCCCACCTTGCATGGTGGTACAGTGGCCGTCCTTCAGGAGCTCCTGCAGCCAAGTGTTTCACTGCCTCTGACCTTGCCTGAATCCTTCCCTCTACTCCCCACGTAACTAAAGTCTCAGCCCAGAAACTCAGCCTCTCCGGGGCCTCCTTGCGGCCCTCTCGCTAGCCTGTGGTGACCTCGGAGGCCACTGCACCACCAGCTGCTGCCCAAGGGTGACTGAGACACCACTTGTGCCTTTGAGGGGCACTCATCCTGGAGAAGGGGCAGGCAGGCCCCCAAATACCTGTGAAGTGAGGCAGGCCGTGTCCGCCCGTGGCTACTTACATTCACGCAGAGCTCTCTGGTACCGCCGGCCCTGGGTGTGCCTCAGCACGTGCCCTGGGGACTTGTTGATGTGCCGCAGGGTGAGTCTGCAGAACAGCTGGTGTCTAGGGGACAGGGAAACCTCAGTCAGCAGGGACATTCCCGGGGATCGACATCGGGGGCCCTCCACCACGGCTGCACCTGACAGCAGAGGTCGACGAGGTGGCCTGGGCAGCATTAAAAGCTCCAGAAGCAATTCCACACTGCACCCGGGGTGGAGAAACACTGATCCAGACGGGCTGTGAGCTCTCGACGTTTGCCTGGGACACAGGCCTGGCCAGCCTCAGCCCAGGGCTCCCGCACCAGCGAATGCACGCGGGAAACGAGGCCCGGCAAGGCGCTGGATGAACGGGAGCACCCACCCTCGCCCTCTGCCCTTCAACCGCTGTCGACCATACACGTTCAGCTACACCGAAGTTCTCTTAAAGTATGTGAAACTGACCCCATTCAGAACCTTAGGTGACAAAGCGCAAGCCCTCCAGCTCCTCTCTGAAGCAGACAAGCCCGGGGGACAAACCTTAGCCTTACAAACACCAAGCGGGCACCAGGGAGGAGCCTATCCCACACGAAGTTGGGCTCCGGGGCCTCGAGGAGCGCGCACCCAGCGGGAACGGGTGGGGCTCGGACCCGTCCCCACTCGGGACCCTGCCTGCAGTGGCCCCCGCGCACGTACGGGTTCTTGGTGCTGGGCACGATATGCGGCTCGAACTCCGCGTAGTCGAAGGCCGGGGCGGCGCGGACCAGCCGCCGGTATTTCTTGCCGCGGGTGTAGAGCTGGAGCTCGGGCAGCCGGCAGGGCAGCTCGTGGCCGGTGAGGACGCATTTCACCTGCGGGCCGGAGGGCGGGCGAGGGGGTCAGGGGGGCCCGGGGGCCACCGAGCGCCGCCCGCGCCTCCCCCGCCGGCCCCGCGCACCTTGTGGGCGCCGGGCTCCAGCCGCAGACTCGGGTGCTCGCGCAGGAAAGCGCACACGTCGGCCGGCAGCTCGTCCATGGTCCCGCCGCTCGCGGAGCTGGAAGCCCGAGCCGCTCGCGCCGCGTGGGCCGGGGGCGGGGCTCGGCGGCGCCCCGGAAGCAGAAGCCTCCAGGCCCGGAAGTGCCGGCGGGGTATGGCGGCGGTCGTGCGGTGGCTGGGGCTGCGGGCCGCGGGGCCGGCGGCGGTGAGCGCGGCGCGGGGACATGTCGGGTGCGCTGGGGGGCCCGCGCCCCGGCCTGGCCGAGCTCAGCCGTTGCCCCCGTCTCCGCAGGGCCCGCCGCGCGCGGTCAGGAGGAGCGTCCTTGCGGTCCCCCTAAGGCCGGGTGAGGACTCGCTCGCGTGTGCCCTGAGCGCCCGGGAAGAGCGGCCCGCGCTCCCGCCCCCCCGCTTGGCACCGAACTGCTCAGGGCTGAGGAGGGCCGGCCCAAGATTGAAAGCCGGGTGTCTGGGACCCACGGCTTGCAGGGGGCGCGTGCACGTACGGCAGAGGGGACCGCTGTGCGAGAAAGAAGGGTGCTTTGTGAGCCCGCTCCCGGCCTGCTGCTTTGCCGTCCACAAGGCCCGTAATGCTCTGATTTGATGAGACTCACACTCCGACAGCTAAAATGTATTTTTGTGTATTTTGTTCCATCTTTAAATCAATGAGCAGTGAAAAACAAGCTGTTGGAAGAGCTCTTTGAGCCAATATCCCGAGTTTATCCCGGTTCTGTCTCTGCGCGGGTGTGGAATACATCGCAGAGTATTCTTGTGTAAAAGGCATGAGGTGGTTACCCAGGGTGGGCGGTTGGTGGCAGAGCCAGGACTAAGCCCTAGGTCTTGTTTATTCAGTCAGTAAACATCCCCTGAGTGTGCCACGAGCCGGCCCTGTTTAGGAGCCGGGCTGGACACAGGCTGTGGTCTGTTCACTCTCCGGCAGTAAAGGTGGCGTCTCCTTGAGGAATTGACTGCTCCACTTCCATTTGTCGAGGGCTTCTGACCCCATGCCTGTGTTGTAAAACCTCCTAGGTTTGGCCTGGAGGCCAAGCAGGTGTGGCAGTTCTGCAGCCGAGGCACCTGCCACGAAAGTGCAGGACGACTCCTTCTTCCAGTGGTTCCTGCTTCTCATTCCTGTGACTGCCTTTGGCCTGGGGACGTGGCAGGTAAAGACAGGCTTCTAGCTCTGGTGGCTCTGAGCTTTTGACCTTGTTGCCATCCGCTCGAGTTCGCACTGTTTCCATAGGTCCAGCGTCGAAAGTGGAAGCTGAAGCTGATAGCAGAGCTGGAGTCTAGAGTTGCGGCTGAGCCCATCCCCCTGCCAGTTGAGTGAGTGTGTGGCTGCCCACCTGGGACTGGTCTCACTTGAGGTCAGCAGCAGGGCCTGGCCTCTGCTTGTAGTCCTGACCCTCAGATGGGAGCCCTCAAAATCAGTTGTCCTATTGGCTTCCTGATCACCCTTGGGAAGCTGCCTGACATGCTTAGAAGAGTATCATTGATGCTGAGTTTTCTTTCAGATGCGTTGTACCTGAGGGATCCCCCCCAGTGCTTATGGGCCCCTATAGCAGTAATTCTTACCTGGTGTGTGAGGGCAGAGTGCACCTTCATGTCATGGCTTGACATGAGAGCATTATCTTGAAAAAGTGCCCTAAGTGATTCTACTGCCTCTACTCCTCATTTTGAGGCACTTAGAGGGATAGATAGGGTCAACAAAGCTTCCGTTCAGGGGAGCAAACATGTGTGCCGTATTTGTGATGTGCAGCCCCGGAAGGGTTTGAAGTTCCTGCCAAACCTTGCTTGGCCGCAGCCTCACTTGTCCCCACTCCCATGTAGCCCAATGGAACTGAAAAGTCTGGAGTACAGGCCAGTGAAGGTCAGAGGGCACTTTGACCACTCCAAGGAGCTGTACATGATGCCTCGGACCATGGTGGACCCTGCCCGGGAGGCCCAGGAGGCTGGCCGTCTCTCTTCCTCACCCGAGAGTGGTGCCTACGTCATCACCCCCTTCCACTGCACTGACCTGGGGTGAGTAGAACATGCAGCGAAGCACCAACCTTGGGCAAATCCAAGATACCCAGAAAGGTTCAATTCCTTGGAATTTGTATTTCTGACATTGTTAAGCCAGTTCATTTCACTTCTTACTGAATGATTCCTCTGTGGAGCTTTCTGGAGAGGTGAATGAAATCAACCCTGTGGAGTTGTCTCGTGGCCAACACATTAAATGGTTGTGGTGCGGCATGAGGAGGGGCTACTGAGAGGAAGTCGAGAGAAAGGAAAGGCACCCCCAGCTCTGCCTGGAGGGGGTGGGGTTAGGGAAGGATTCCAAGGGGACTACTTGGACCACGCCTGGAGTCGGGAGATGGGAAGGGCAATACGGGGAGAGGAAATGACCTGTCCAGCAAGGGGGCATTGCAAGATCAGCTAGAGCAACTTCCCAGCTATAGGTCTGGGAGGGTCTCCCTGCCACCCCAAGAGGATACTGGAGGCAGGTACACAAGGCAGCTGCTGCAGTTAACTGGGAAAGTTAACTGGGTATCTGAACTCCGGCCGTGGGTGAGGAACACAGAGGGAAGCAGAGATGGGGGCTGTTACCAGGGACCCTGGAGGTCTGTCCTCAGAGTTGATGGCCCTGCCAATCAAGACCCGGCCAGGAGAAAGGAGGACCTTCCCCGTGGCTCCTGCAGCTGCCTCCCTGTTTTAAACCCTTCCCAGGACGACCAGTGATCATCTTTATTCCAAAACCCTTCCCCACCTCAGAGCATACTTCTGTTACTCCCTTCCGCACCTGAAAGAGCATCCTTTTACTCCAGAATCACCATCCTGGTAAATAGAGGGTTTGTCCCCAGGAAGAAGGTGAATCCTGATACACGGCAGAAAGGCCAGGTAAGGGGCGTGAACCCTTCCTTGTGAGCAGGGCTCTCTAGAAACCAGGCCCTGAAGAGCAATCTCGTTTTCCTTTCTAGATCAAGGGAGAAGTAGACCTAGTTGGGATGGTGAGGCTGACAGAAACTAGGAAGCCCTTTGTCCCGGAGAACAATCCCGAAAGGAACCACTGGCATTACCGGGACCTGGAGGCCATGGCCAGGCTCACAGGCGCAGACCCCATCTTCATTGATGCGGACTTCCGTACGTTGTGACCAGCCCACCCCAGAAGAGCACGTAGCTTTTGCAAACACCTGGTTCTACCTTCCTCTCAGCCCTGACGTTTTCAGTACTTGCTACTGCTTATATTTTAGCATGTGTGGGAGGAGTGTGGATGTCTGTCAGGTACTAAGGGAAGGAGGCAACATGGGGCTGGTTACAGGTTAAAAAAAAAAAAAAAAGGCCTCACTGAATTTTGGCCATGCAAGAGCTCTGGAAGGCCCCAAGGAAACAGCTGGCCAAAGTACTGTAGGGAGACACACAGTGATTGTGGACACTGAGCCCACTGTCTCTGCAGGGAGCACAGTCCCCGGGGGACCCATTGGAGGGCAAACCCGAGTCACTCTGAGGAATGAGCACATGCAGTACATCATTACCTGGTAAGTCCCAGTCTCTAGCTGCTCCCAAGTCTTCCCCTTCCAAACGCTGACTGTTCTCTTCAACCCAAGGTATGGACTCTGTGCAGCTACATCCTACCTGTGGTTTAAGAAATTCCTACGTCGGAGTCCTGGTGTGTGAGATTAATGAGCGGAAGAATCACGATAAATCAGGAGTCACTGATTTCCAAGCTTTGTTTTTATATAGGATCAGGTACTATTGGTATGAATAAATCTTACACACCTGTTGTCGTCTGCCTGCCATTCTACCTGTGCTAGTTAACGGTCTTGATCATAAAATCCAAGCTTTGTCAGCATGTTCAAGTACGACGTGCGACTGAGTGGTTGAGGCTGCTTGTTCAGAACAGGTCAACCCACACCTCCTGCCCTGTGCCCAGCACAGACCCTGGGTTTGAAAAACACTTGCCGCCATCCCAAACTAACAGAAGATCAATTATATTCAACCCCAAACGCCAATTGACACTGGCTGAAAGACAACGTTTTATTACTTTTATGTACAGAAAATTCAACAGCATCCACTCAGCCCAGTTTGGTGGCCAGTTCTTTAGCCTTTGCCTTTTCCAGCTTGGCAATGCGAGCCACAGACTTCGGACCCAGGACGTTGCCTCCCCAGTGGCGGCGGATCTGCAACGACAGAGAGGGGTCAGTGTGGCCTGAGGGGTCAGTGTGGCCTCCTTCAAGACTCTCAAAACTAGGTCAGCCCATGTGGTCTTCTACTTGGCTGCTCCAAGTCCTTCGTCAAGTAGGACTGCTCAGGAGGAGCCAGGCCTGCCAGTCCCCTGATGAAAGGTTCAATGTACCCGACAGTGTTTTGTGTCAAGCTGCTGCTTACCTCGTCGTATCTGTCATTGTAATTGGTCCTGATGGCTTCCACCAGCTTTGCCAGAGCTCCTTTGTCTTCCCTAAAAAGACAGGGAGGAAATGGGGGTCATTTGCTTCTCAGTTACCTTTCCAGAAAGCAGGGACGGGCTCACTGTTAGCCCCAACCAAGCCCTTTGCCTCAGATACAATATGACCACATGGCTTATTCAGGTGAAGAAATTCGTTAACCATCATTGGCAAAGATTCAGATAAACGTATTCCTTTAAGGTATGGCGTTTGGTCTTTAAGGAAAATCCTGAGAAATTAAGAACTGGGGGAGGGGGTGGCTCACCCCTACTGACTGCTGGGAGTTGGGGGCCCCCTTGCATACTTACGAGTTGACCTGTGTGAAGGCGACAGTGGTGCAGGTCTTCCTGTGGACCAGACGCCCCAGCCTGGCCTTCCCCTTGATAATGCAGTAGGGAACCCCCATCTTACGACACAGGGCAGGCAGGAAAACCACCAGCTGGAATACAACATTAGCTCTAGAGTGTATTTTGACCAAAAGCAGGAATGTAAAAGCTAACTCAGTAGCAATTGCTCAAGATTAAAAAGCTCATGTACTCCCACTTCAAGGTTTAATTCAGTAAGAAATCCACATCATCGCAACGGCTATCACCTGGATCACCTGTCAGTACCGTCCTCAACGAAAAGCTATCTCCCCACTTTGGCCTAACACGCCATACTCAACATCTAGCTTTAACTGTCCCGGCATTGACGTCAAGACCCAATCTAACAATCAACGCTTAAAAACGAGGAAGACGTACCTCAATGGGATCCACATCATGTGCAATCACTACCAGCTGAGCCTTCTTGTTTTCCACCAAGGTGGTGACAGTGTTAACCCCTAGGACACACAATCAGTTTGTGTGAGCAGTCCGCAGGGGCTGCTTGGTTCACAAAAGCAGCTCTCCTCTGGGCCCAGCTGTGACTCAGGGTTAAAAAGCTCGATTTTACTCTTCACAGTGATTCAGGTGAAGAAATTCATGCATCATTGCCAACAGCCTGTCCCACCACTTGCCCTCTGTGAGGAGGGGCCCACTCACCAGCTCGAAGGACAGGTGGCCTCTTAGTGGGGACATCCCCTTTGCCCGCAGCTTTCTTCTCGGCCCGAGCCAACAATCTCTGCTTCTTCTCCTGCTTTGTCTCTGGTCTGTACTTGTGGGCCAGCTTAAGCAGTTGAGTAGCTGCAAGAATCATTGTCAGTTTAGGCTTGTTTTAAGCTCTGGTCTGTGCCACTCGACGCAATGCTAGCTCACTGCCCTGAAAGTAGTCCAAGAAGCCACCTTCACGTTCCAGAAATTAGACATGATGTCCTCAATTTTAATAATTCAATTTACTCGAAAACACCCACCGCCCCTAGAAAACACTGCAAATGTAGTACTATCAGAGTAAAGACGGTAGCGTCGTCCTGGCCCAAAAAACCCCTTCTCGGATGCTGGTTTTGTGCCGTGGAACCTTACCTGTCTGGCGGTCCAAGGCCTGGGTGAACTGGTTAATCGCGGGAGGCACTTTTAGACGTTTGTAGAGAATAGCCCTTTGCCGCTGCAACCGGATGTAGCGGGGCCATTTGACAAAGCGGGTGAGGTCCCTTTTGGGCTGGATGTCCTGTCCTGAGAAGTTAAGGGCAACACCGTAAGTGAGGCTCAAACCCCCATGGAGTCCGTGTTTGGTGCCATTCGGAGGGTGCAGGTGCATCAGCGATCTTGGTGGTTTCGAGCGTCATCACCATCTCTCAGATAGCAAATATTCTTTCACATCATCTGCACACAAACACCCGGGATCGCAGGGAGACCCCGACACCTGCCCGTCAGCACAGTGGCGCTCAGGTGGCCACACCCCGCGCACGCACCATCACCGCCCACACAAGCCCAGGGAGTGAGCAGAAAATGGAAAATGGGACTCCCATCCGGGCAGCTCCGACCCCAGACCCACCAGGAGCTGCCAGTAAGCACAGGACACGATCCTCTGCTCGGTAAGCAGCGCTGCTCCCTGGGAGTAACACCGAGTGCTCGCGTCCCCCGTCTTACCCACCGATGCCAAAGTTCTTGGGCCTCTTCTCGAACAGGGGGTTGACCACCTTCTTGGCCTCCTGCTTCTTCACGACAGCAGGGGCCGGGGCCACCTTCTTCCCCTTCGCCTTCTTCCCTTTCGGCTGCACGAGAAGGAACCGGGTTAGACCAGGTCCTCCCGTCCCCGTGAGAGGCCGGGCTGGCTGCCGACGTCCGGGTGGCCCAGCAGCGAGCCCGGCGGCCGCCCGCGTCCACGTCAGTGATCCTGGCGCTCAGGCACCAAACACCCTCCACACCCTCTGCACGAGCCCCGGCAGCCACGCGGCCACGTTCGTCCGCGACGCCGCGCACGGGCCGAGCCGGAGCCGGCCCCGTCCCGGAACTGCGCGCCCCTTAAGGGCCCGGCGTATGGCTGGCGCTGAACCCCTCGCCCGAGGCCCCTGGGGCAGCCCCCACGGCGCGGCAGACCCTCGGCCCCGGCGTTCCGAGCCCCGCATTGCGGCGCTGCGCTCCCCCGGCCCGGGCCCTCCTCCCCGCACTGCCGGACGCAGCCTCCAGTGTTACACCCGGCCTGATGCCTCCCTGCCAGGCCCCGCGGGGCTCCCCTAGCGCCGGGCGGTGGAGGGATCCCCGCACGGCCACGCCCCGAAGAGGATGGCAGCGGATAGAAGCCGGACCCAGCGCCAACACAGCGAGCCGCAAGATCACTCACCATCTTGGGTTGCTGCGGGAGAGAGAAAGAAAAGGGAATTGTGGGTAATATGTAGGCGACATCGGAGATCGCGAGAACTGGCGCCTGCGCGGGATTTCGGATTTAAAGGGACAGGACCGCTCTTGCCCGCCTCCGATCGGGGGCGGTGCCTTAGCGCGGCGGGTCGCGGCGAGCGGCGGGGAGCCAGGACTTCCGGGGAGGGGCGTGCGCTCGTCTGCACCCCTCCCCACCCCTGTACCCAGCCGGGTCGCCCCGGGCTCTGCGGACCAGGTGGGGGCGTCGGGGCGGGGTCGCCGTCTTTTCTCAGGTGTGACCCCCCATTCCCCTGCTACAAAGTGACTCCCAGGCCGCGAGTTCGGTCGGTCGGCGGCGCGCAGGCCCCGGGCCAGTCTGCCGGAGCGCGCGGGCGCGCGGGGAGGGAGGGTGGTCCCGGCCGAGGCCCCCCGGAGCGAGCAGGCTGTGGGCGCGGCGGCCCTCCGGGGGCCCGGCCTGGAGCAGAGGGTGCGGCGGGGATAGAATCGGAGGGACGCCTCGGCGGAGGGGCGGGGGGCGGGCGGACGCGCGCTGGCCGGAGCCGAGAGCCCGCAGTGCGCTTGTGTGCTGACGGTCGCACGAGTCTCTGACGGGAGGGGCCTCTCCCGAGATCGCGGTTCTGTGAGCTGGGCATGGAGGGTGGGCAGCTGGGGTGGCTCGGCTCACGCCGGACTCTGGCTCCCAGGTGCCGCCTCCGAGCTGCCTGAGGCCCCGCCATGGCCCAGCAGAGAGCGCTGCCGCAGAGCAAGGAGACGCTGCTGCAGTCTTATAACAAGCGGCTCAAGGACGATGTCAAGTCCATCATGGACAACTTCACCGAGATCATCAAGACCGCCAAGGTGGGGGCGGGCAGGCCGGCTCCTGCCCCTCTGAGACCAAGGGAAGGGGAGGGGTCTAGCCAGTGGTGAGCTGAGTGGCCGGCCTGCTGCGGTCAGGTGTCACACGGGTGGGGAGGATCCAGCAGTGAACGCACAGGCCAGGCCTTTGTCCGCATGGGGAAAATATTGGAGAGGGCAGCAGGGGGGTCCGGAGTAGCAAACAGGTCAACCGATAAATAAACCAGCTAGTTACAGGCCCTGGTGAGATGGCCTGGCTTCCGCGTCCAGCGCCCCTTAACCAGCAGCATGGGTCTGGATGAAGACCAGACTTCTCCGTGCCTCTGTTGCCCCTGCATCCTAAGGCCCTTCTGGTGATTGGGTGAATTTGTCTGTGTACAGTGGTTGCGGTGGGGCGTGACTCCAGCCCAGACGTGGTTGCTCTTGCCCCCCAATGCAGTCAGGGAGAAAGGCGGGGGAAGGTCCCTTCAGGTGGCTGGAACCGGCTGTCTGGATCCGGTTGGCAAGCCTGCTGGGCTGCAGTGCAGCAAGTTGGGGTGGATCTTGAGACTGCTGTAGACCTCGGAAGGCTGTTAGGGCCATGATTAAGAAAGCTAAGGTGTATTTAGCATGCATTCGTCGTGTGTCACGCCGTGTCGTGAGAGCTGTCGTGTCTTACTGTATTTAACCTTCACGCGAGCTCTGTGGGACAGGTAGTGTTGTCTTTTTCATTTGCAGAGGAGGAAACTGAGGCTCAAAAGACTAATTTGCCAAGGTCATTCTGCCAACAGCCGGCAGAGCCAGGATTTGAACCCAGGAATCCAGCTCCTTACTTTAGGGTGCCCTGCCCCCAGCCCAGGGCTGGCAAGGCCCCCTGTGGAAGCCCTGTCCCATGGATGGGCGGGAGCTCTGAGTAGCTTGCACTTTGGACAGACCAGGCCAGGCAGCACTCCTGGCTCCTCCGTGCGCTGACGGAGACACCTTGGATGCACTCTCTGAGCTGTCCCTGTCTCAGCTTTGCCCACCTGTAAACCTAGGATGGCGGTCCAGGCTTCGGTGAGAATTCCACAAGATAATGGTGGTTAAGTAAGCCCTTAACGTGGCACCTGGCAGCCTGGAAGAGCTAGTAAATAGTTGCTCAAAAGAAATACATCATGCCTTTATGCATTCAGCAGCTCAGTTTATTGAGCATCTGAGCTCGCGACCCCATCTTATACCAAACACGGCTCCACACCCCAAAGAAGACTTGACCTAGACCTCCCTGCAGGTGGCACAGCAGTCAGGGTCCACAGGCATCCGTTTTCCCGGTGAAAGTGCCCGTGAGCTCCTTAGGACAGGAGGGGGTGAGGCTGAACGCCGGCCACGGTCTGGTCCGCGGTGCGTAGCGGAGAAGGTAAAGTGGACGGCAGGCAGGAGGCAGCGGCGGTGGGTGTCCTGCAGCCGGCTAGTTACCTGTGGGCTGGGGCACCTGCCAGTTCTGGGGCTTTTTTGTCTGCCCTCCAGATCGAGGACGAGACGCAAGTGTCGAGGGCCACTCAGGGCGAGCAGGACAACTACGAGATGCACGTTCGAGCTGCCAACATTGTGAGTCACTCGGTGGAGGGCAGGGTCCAGGGCTGCAGGAGCCTTGTGGTCCCACCTTTGAGGGGGGGTGGGGGGGCGAGTGGGCAAACCACTTCTCAGGAGACTCCCCTCGAGAGGAGGGCTGTCTGGCAGCTGCGCAGGGGGTGGCAGATAGTCGGCCACATCCATCACGGAGAGTGCTGTGTGATGGTTAGAAAGGGGTCGACCCTTCCTTGCCGACGAGACAGCTCCCGGAGATTCGTTATGAGAGCGAAAGCAAATTGCCGAACAAACCAAGATGTGCGTTTTAATCGCTTTTGATGTCCCAGAACAAGCACATCAGCCAAATGTTTCCATGGATGTGTGCCCACGGGTGCAAACGCATGGAAAAGCCCCAGAGGAATCCTGCCCAACGGGCCTGCTTGCTGCTCCCAAGGAGGTGCAGGGGCAGGCGTTACACGGGACGGTAGTGTTACCTGTGGGGCTTGAGGCTTTGCGAAGCATAACCTGTGTAAGGGAGGGTCCGTACCCCTGCGCGGCAGCCGGGGGGGGGGGGCTGGGAAGCTGGTGGCACCTGCCTTGGAAGCATGTCCATGGGTGGGGGCCACAGACCCTGTCCTCCCGTGGGTCCCTTTCGGTTCTCTCACTGCACAACGACTGTGAAGGTCAGTGCTGTAGTCCCACCTGACGGACAAGGAAACGGAGGCGGGGCCGCGGCGGCTTCCTCAGCACGCCTGCCCTGGTTCTGATGGCCTCAGGTCCGAGCTGGTGAGTCCCTGATGAAACTGGTGTCTGACCTCAAGCAGTTCCTCATCCTCAATGACTTCCCGTCGGTGAACGAGGCCATCGACCAGCGCAACCAGCAGCTGCGAGCCCTGCAGGAGGAGTGTGACAGGAAGCTCATTGCCCTGCGGGACGAGATCTCCATCGACCTGTACGAGCTGGAGGAGGAATATTACTCGTCCAGGTACCGATAGGGCTGGACCCCGCGCAGAGCACAGCTGGGGGCCCGGGCCCGGCCTGCGGCCCCGAAGGCCCTGTTTTTGCAAACCCTTCCTGGTCTTGGCAGCACAGACACGTGCCTGGGTTTCAGAGCAGAGCTCACGGTCAGAGCAATTGATGGACAATTTACGCCGCCTGCCAGGCCCTGGGCAGCAGGATGAAAGTCACAGAACTTCAGGGTTTGGGTGGGCCAAGCCCCAGAGCGGAGGGCAGAGCCAGCATTCCTGCTGGGGCTGTCCACTGCCTCACTCTGGGCCTGCGTGCTTCTCTTAGTTTTTTAGTCAATATTTAAACGTTCCAGCCAGGCCTGGGCTAGCTTCTCTTGGCAGCCCAGGCTCATGCCCTGAATGTGCGGGATGCCAGTGCTTGCCTAGAGATGCCGTTCCATGTGGGTATCCCCGAATCTTCAGCGTGTGTGTCAGGGTCCACGGTGGTGTGGGGGTGGGAAGGAGGAAGAAACCCGAGCAGAGGATGGCCTTGAGAGCTGGGCCTGGGGTACCCAGACCACTGAGTTCCTGTTCAGCTCAGCCTGGTTCACAGACCAGAGCCTGCCTACATGTTAGGCCCATGGTGGGCCCCAGGGATACGGCAGTGGGCAAGACCTGTCACCCCAGCCCGCGTGCACCACTTGGAATCCTGAAACCTGAGTCGTCTGAGCCCAAGGGGTCCTGAAAAATCAGAGTCCAGGTGTAACATACACGGGGGAACTGAAGCTGGAGACAGGGAGGCCTTATACCTCTGTCCCCATTAGCTCAGAAAGTCAAGTCTCTGTTCAAACGGAGTGGTGCCCCCCCATGCCCTTGCCCAGACAAACGTGTCCTTCCTGTGGTGGCTTTTTCAGATGCTCCTTTCTGCCCCATGGAGGCCGTGCTGGGGCCACAGATGCCCAGAGCCAGCATGGTCTGTGGTCTGGGCCTTGGTTTCCCTGCCCTGTACTCAATGCCAGCCCTCACTGTCCCTGGCCATCTTGGCCTCTACGGGAAGGGACAGTGCCACTGTCCAGCCGGAGTGGTTCTAGACTTTCCCAGAGGGTTCTGGGGCCACCTCTGGTCCCTGATACCCATCGGCTCAGCAGACATGGCGGCAAGCACCTCGTACACACCAGGCCTTCAGAGAAGGGTCTGGAGGGGGTCCCTGGGGTGGGGGTGCTGTCTGTGTCTCAGACCATGCCAGGGACATGGTTCACAGCCCCGCGGATTTTTGCAGAATCCCTTCACGTCCCTCTTTTTGTTTCCTGCTGCCCCCAAGGACCGGGCTTGTGGACTGAGTGGTTACAGGACAATAATTTAGCCCTGCCTCTTGAGGTTGAGCGCCAGGTTAGGGGTGGTGGTGAGGGACCCGCCCAAAGTCACTTTGATAAGACTGCAGGGAACCCAGGGGCCTGAGTGCCAGGCTTCCCGCGTCCTGCCGTGCCAGTCTCTGGTTCACCCAGGGGGGTCCTTGCTGTCCCTGGTGCCTCCCTCGTGTGCAAATACCTGTGTAAGGCCAGGGCTCAGTTGAGTCACGGCTGCCAGGCTTTGTGCCCCTCCCCAAAAGCCCCCAACACAGGTTGCCATGCCCCGCATGCCGGTGTCCACACTTGCCCGCTCTCTGCTCGTGACTCGCTCTTTCTCTACCTCTTGCCCTCTGCTCTCCTTGGGATGCCGCTCTGTGCCCAAACCACTGAAGGCAGAAGAAGCGAGGGAGGGAGGTTGGGGTCAGATAGTTGTGGGACCTCTGAGCTCTAGTCACCCCTGGACAGCCCTAGTGAGTCATACTCCTCACCTGCATCCTCACCCCGGTCTTCCCGTGCCTGGGCAGGCCAACACTGCTGACCCGTGTTAGAGGCAGGGAGACGAGTTCAGGGGGCCTACGGGCCTGTCGGCCACACAGCTGGTAGAGTGGTGCAGCACAGAACACCAGGGCTCCTGGTTCTGTCCCCGATTCAGGCAGAGTCCCTGCGGGGCAGAGAACCCAAAAACAAGACAGGGTCTCTGCTGTTGGGGTCCTCGCAAAGTGTAGTGACTGTGGAGAGACCATAGCGAGCTCTGGAGCCGGGATAGGGGGCGGCGGCACGGGCTGGCTCAGCCTTGTGGCTGTCAGTTGGGAAATACACTTGGTCAGTCAGAGGGACCTGCCAAGGTCACACAGCCTGCTGGTGGCTGGTCCTGAAGGGCACCTCCGGTGGGATGCTGTATTGGACCCTGAAGCAAGGGCAGCCCCACACACCCCCCCCCCCCCCTTTAGCCAGGCCTGCGTGGAGAGGGGCCAGCACAGAGAAGAAGAGGGGAAAGGCAGGTTTGGGGTGTGGTCTGTTTTCTTAACTCTGCTTCTATCTTGCTTCCCTGCCCCCGCGCCCCGCCCCGGCTTCCGTCGGTCTCTGCCTGCTCCTGTCTCTCCCTGGGTTTCTGGTGGTGGAAAAGCTCAAGTCTTTGCGAAGCTAATGACCTGCCTCTGTGCGAAGCATACTGGAGGCTGGACCTCGACACAGACTCTGCTGATGGCCTCTCGGCCCCTGTGCTGGCGTCCCCGGAGCCCAGCGCTGGCCCCCTGCAGGCTGCGGCCCCTGCCCACTCCCATGCCGGTGGCCCCGGCCCCGGCCCCACGGAGCACGCCTGAGCCTCCCAGGGCTCCCCTCCCCACACCTCTAGGTTCTTAGGAAGTCTGGTGTCCCTTCCGGGCTCGCCACAGCTTTGCTCCTTTCAGCCTTGCTTCCCCTTGAGAACTTTAGCCCAGGGACAGCTGCCCCCCCACCCCCTGCCAGGAGTGTTGGGGAAAAGTAGCTCCCCCAGCCGTTTCCAAGGTGGCCCATCTCCTTCTGAGTGGTCACCTCTGTTCACAGCCCTCCTGGCCTGCTGGGCAGAAGGTTCCTGGACAGTCCTGTTGAGGCCCCGGTAGTGGGGCAGGAGGATGTCCTGCTATTTAAAAGCTGCAGGATGGTGCTCAGAGTGGACAATATTAGCCAAGTCCAGACTCCCCCTCTCAGGCCAGGCCCTCTGTGCAGAGCTACACCTGCTGCCTTGTCCTAAGGGTCCCTGCACTAGCTCACTGTCCCCACAGGGCTGTGGCGGGGAGAGAGATGCTGCCTGCTCTCGCCGAAGCCAGGACTGGAACCTTCCTAGTTCTGCCATATATGTTCTGGTAGTTTTGTAATAAGACAGTTGAATAAAAACAGCACTGCCCTTTTGCATTGGTTGGCTCTTTCTTGCTAATCTTGGCCCACTCTGGGACCACCCTTGGTTTCCCAGTGGCTGTTGGGAGAGCAGCTCCTAGGCTCTGCCTGGACAGCCTTGGGCTTGGGCAGGGACTTGGTCAGTTTGGGGCTGTGGCTGCATTGACATTGCCTAGAACTGCCTGGGATCTAGAAAGTCCTTAATATTTGGTGATTGAAAAATCGCTGCCATTGCTGCATGTTCTAAGGTCCGGGTGCCTGCACTTCTGGTCCCTCTTGTCCTCACCGCACCTGGAATCTGTGCTGTAGTCGCCTGCACAGGCTTGGAAGGGGCTGAAGTGGTGTGTCCGCGGTCACTGAGCTGGGAAATGAAGCCGCAGAAGTCAGGACTCAACCCACAGGGAATGCTGGGCCCGATGCCTCGGCACCAGGCTCACGGGGGCGGGGCGGGGCGGGGGGGTGTCACACCAGAAGAACTGGGACTTCAACCCCATGCCCTGTCACCAGCATGCCTTATCTCCTCATGAGGGAGACATCGGTCGGTATGTGGGGGAGGTGACAGCCCACAATCCAGTCTCAAGGACAGGGAGGGACATATGCTGAATTATGCTGGGTCCCAGAGACCACCACCCCCACCACCCGTAGCCAAGCAGAGGCACCACAGAAGTGGGAGCATGGGGCCCAGTCCTGGGTCTGGTCCTGGTTTCCTGGGGTGGTCTGGGGAAGTTGTTTTCCCACTGAGAAACTAGATGATGAGCTCTTCCCGAAACACCTTAATTGCAGAAGTAACTTGTACTTAACACTAACGATGGAAAAAGGGATTAAAACCAATGGAAGCCCATGTGGGGAAAAGCCTGGAGTCGACCAAACCCGATGGTGGGGTTTCAAGTGTCTTCAATTTCCAAACACCCAAGCAGCAAGATCTCTGCATCATCGGTGTTAGGCTCTCCTGGGCTGGGCCACGGCTCCCATTGGAAAATGAAGTTGTTCCTCCTAAAGCGAGGCAGCTCTCCGCCACCTCTTCCTCTCCAGCCCATGCCCCGGCAGCAGAACGAACTCACTGGAGAAACGGGCTGTTTGCAGCTCTCCTCTGAGCCAGCTTCCTGCAGGTTTTGTCTCCATGACCCCAGCCGAGCTACATGTATTAGGGTCCCCAGGGGCCTCCACATCGCTAAACCCTGGGTGCTCCTCAGTCATACCACCTTTGTATCGCATGTGTTTTACCGTTCAAACCCCTGATGAAGGCATAAAGGTCGCATAAAGAACACCCACACAGACGCGTCTCTGGATTCACCTTTTGCACCTTGCGCTCTCGTTTATAAAAACTACCTGATTTAATAGCTGCTGGCCTCCTCATGACACCTCACGTCTAAATACCTGCCAGCTTGCCTATCTAAGAAAAACCAACACTCTCCACGGCTCAAGGCCAGCATCAGGCCCAAAGTGAACAATCATTCCGTAATAGCATCTAGGATCATGACACATTCTACTTTCCCCAGTTGTTCTCCAAATATCTTGTTATTTTTATTTTGCACTACATTTACTTACTATTTCTTCTAGTCTTTTGAAATCTACAACAGGATCAGGGTGGTGGTCTGGAGTGGGTGAAGTACAGTTCTCGATATACTATTTATTTATTTAAAAAGATTTATCCATTTTAGAGTGTATGAGCAGGGGAGGGGCAGAGAGAGGCAGGGTTGGGGGAAGGCGACACTAATAGACGCCCAACTGACTGAGCTCCCCCCGGGGCTACTTTTAAGGGACAGCCAACAGGATTTGCTCAAGGACTGGGTGTGGGGAATGAGAGGAGGCAGGGTGGCTTCAAGATCTGAGCCTCGAAGCATGGAGTGGCCTTAACAGACAGAGAAGGCAGGCAGTGGGGGAGGCAGGGTTCTGCACATACTCATGGAGATGTGTCTCAGATGTCCAGAAGTGGGCCTGGAGTTCAGGGGAGTCATCAGCACCAAGTCAGGAGCCCTGAGGAGGGTCACTGTGCAGTAAGAGTTGACAGAAAAGGGAAGTGAGGCCCAGAGAGGAGACAGCAGGTAGGTAGGAGGAAGGCCTGTCATCTGGGGTTCCCAAAATCCTGTGAGGACAGAACTTCAGGGAGGAGGTAGGATTAGCTGGTTACACCCTCCAGACAACTCTCACAGAAAAGGTAACTTAAAATTAAGGCCCATAAATCTAGATTTGCACTCGGAACTCAACTTTTTTCTCCCTTCTCTGTGGCAACTCTGCTGGCATCCGTTACCCCCTGTCCAGCAAAGACCTCAGGAAAGCCTCAAAGACCTCCCTGGAGATGGTGATGCAGGACAGAGAACCCCAGACTTGGGGTGTGGACCGGAAGTCTCGCTGAAAGAGGACCCATCATCCCCCCCCCCCCCCCGGCTCACATCCCTGTCCCTCAATGGGTCTGGCTTTGATGGTTAAAACTAACGGTGCCAGAAAGAACATGTTTACGGCTCAGTGAGTGTGCTGTATAGAGATTAGATAGACTGTGTGCACTGAAAATCTGTGGGGGAAGACGATGAAGCTATCCTCTCCTCAAAACGGCACCTTATGACAGAGATTAGGAGTAGAAAGTTAAATCCTTAGTGCTTCAAATATAACATCAGAAGCCTTCTTAAATATATTTTGAGGTTGTAATTTATAAATCCATGCCCCAGTCTCTCCCTTCCCCTGATGAATATCGCAAGGCCCCCTTCTCTACTCACCCCAAGGCAACCCTCAAAGGGCTCTGGGTTGTGTCAAAGCCTGTCCATTGCTATGAATTAAGGAACCAGGTGCGGGGTTCTCCAGCCTCAGGCTGGTGAACACTCCTTTCCTTCCCGAATTCTTTTTTTAAATTTTATATTTAATTTTATTTATCTATTATGTATGTATGTATGAATGAATGAATGAATGAGAGCGCGCAGCAGAAGAAGAGGGAGAAGCAGGCTTCCCGCTGAGCAGGGAGCCCCACTGGGGGCTCGATCCCAGGACCCCAGGATCATGACCTGAGCTGAAGGCAGATGCTCAACCGACTGAGCCACCCAGGCGCCCCACCCCCCGTCAGTTCTTAAGGGAGAAGCCTTGTTGTAAATCTTAGTCTGTGATTGCACTGTTCAGAGCAAAGATTCCAGTGGGTCTTCCCTGAGCGCCCCAGCATCCTCCCTACAACACCTCACATCCCTTTCCTCCCGGACTTTTCTCCGGAGCACTCCCTATTACCCGACTCATCCTGTGCTTGTCTTACTTTCACCCGTCACCACCGAAACGCAAACCTGCCGAGGACACTGGTGCGTGTTTTTTTCCAGCGCTTGGAGCACGCCCCGCACCTGCTAGGCGCGCGGTCCTCTCTGAGCGGACGTGCTCTCGCCAGGGTCCGCTTGGGATTCGAGTCCCCAGAGGCCTGAACCACGGCGGGTCTGTCCTGTTGCCCCCAGGTACTGAGCGCCTACAGTGGACGCGGCACAGTGCTGGGGGTGGGGGGCACCAGCTCCTTCCCGGGCCGCGGGCAGCGCCCGGGAACCACGGAACCCGCCCAAAGCCCACAATGCTTTGCGCCCCGCCCCACGCGCTTCTTCCGGTGGGGCCAAGCCTGGCTAATCGAGCACCGCGCGCTGGCGGCTCGGCGCTCGGCCGGCGGCGCCTGCGCAACGCGCGGTTTCCGGCGTGGGTGGTGCGGCGGAAGCTGCCGGGGTAGTGTGTGTGCTACACGAGGAGGGTCGCGGAGACTGCGGCCATGGCCTCTCTGCTCGCCAAGGACGCCTACCTGCAGGGCCTGGCCAGGAAAATCTGCTGCCAGCCCAGCCCGGAGCCGCAGAAACGCAAGTCCGGTAATGCGCCGCCCGGGGTCGGGCCTGGCAGGACTTGGGGGGGGGGGGGTGCTGCACCGCCCGCTGCGGCCGGCCGGCGTCCCCCGCACTGTACCCTGTAGCCTTCGGCTGGGTTAGACGCGTAGATGCGCGAAACACGCTTGTAAGATTTTAGGAAGACAGACAAGGGGTGTTTAAAGTTGCCGCTGTCTCCCTGCTTGTTGTGGGCATCAGCCTAGGGGTTCCGGGAGATCCAGCTCCATCCGCTCACCGGGCGGGCGGCTCCTGCGGGGCTTGGAGGAGGTGACCCGGTAGAGTGGGCAGGGTAGTGAGAAGCAGGCAACCGGGATGCCTCCTGGCAGTGAGAGTTTATGGGGCATGGGTGGCTGGGAGGTCGATACACAAGCAAGTGAAACAGAGGCGGACCTCACAGGAGCTGGGACCTGGGAGTGCTGCCTGGGCCGGGAGGAGGGGAGAGTGGCAGGGGCTGCAGGGAGCTAGAGAAAAAACGACCTTTTGTTTTTATGCAAAGCAAGCTTGTTCAGTATACAAAGTTAAAAAACTTCAGTGAGTTTTTTTAAGTAGTCGGTTATAGTTTAGGTTTATGTCTTTTTAGGTTTTCTTCCCATGAGCATAGTTTATGTATTAAAACACTCTACTTTGTGTATCCGTTTTATCTGCTAAATGTGAACCTTACTTGATTCGTTAAAATGAAACTTGCGTCATCATTTAGCAGCACTTTATCCATAGCAGTGCCTTAACTTGACCTTGTAGATGGGTATTTAGGTTTTCCTAGTTATTCTCTCAGACGACATTGTGATGAGTATCTCTGAGGCCATATCTTTGTGCATATCCAGAATGGATTCTCACAGGCAGACTGCTGGGTCAAGTGTGGATGTTTTTCAGGGTTTTGAGAGGTGTGGCCGATGTGCTTTCTAGGGTTTGTGGGTCTGAGCTCTACAGATAAGGGTGGGTCGTCCTTCCCAGCCTCCTTTTGGGATCAAAGCTTTTGCAAGACTTTTCCTGCCAGTTGAATGGGTCGCAAAGGTTGGGACTGCAGCCCTTTTTAATTTTGTGTTTCAGCCAGCAAAACTCAAGGCTCAGAAGCTGCTGGGCCCCCAAAAAAGAAGAGGAAGAAAACGCAGAAGAAATCCCGGGAGCGGGAAAAGGCTGTGGAGCTGAAGACCCAGGCTCTAGGGGAAAAGTCTCCAGCATCTTCCAGGGACAAAAAGCCAGCAGTACCTGAGGAGGGAGAGGCCTTCAGCTCCATGGGATCTCCAGCAGATGGGGATGTGGAGCAGGGCCAGCTGAGATCAGGTGAAAACATGGTCCTAAGAAAATATGGTGCCAGGCACACTGGGGTACCTTGAGACTTTCCATAGAGTGAGCTTTAGGGGACAGATCCAGGGGCTCTTGGGTAGATGAGATCCCTGGAAGTACACGGTGGTTCCAGGCCACTTGGCAACTGGGTCTGGTGAGGGGCAAGGTCATGTCCCCCTGAGGACCTGGAGCAGCTTGCCCTGCAGAGCCTCACTGCCCGCAAGTGTCTGAAGGGGAGTCATGAGAACTGACCTGTGGAGAGACGTAGGGAAACCCAGGCTGCAGAAGTTGGAAGAAATGAGAGATGGGTTTGGCTTGACCTGTAGGAAGTGTTTTGTCACACTTGGTCCTTCTGCACAGGGGTGTTCTGTTCTGGAGGATGTCTTAGGGGCCATTCCAGCCTGAAGAGGTGGAGTAGAATTTACTGGAACTGCCCTGCAGGTGGACGAGTGGCCACCTGGCGGTCGTGGGGTGGGGGCAGTGTGTGGAGGTTCAGGCTTTGAAGCTGGGCCTTGGGAAAAGGGACGGGACGATCAGGGAGGGGTTTTCTTCTCAGCTCTCCACTTCCTTCCTTACAGATACCCTGGTCACAGAGCTTGACTCTCTGTTTGCCCTGGATGTTGTGCGGCAGCGGCTACATGAAAAAATGCGGGAGGCCCGGGGCCAGGTGAGCGGGGAGGCCGCTGGGGTTCAGGGAGCAGTGTGGTTTCCTGTAGTGGTTTCCCTGCTCTGCCTGGAGGAGAAGGTGCCTTGGTGCTCTTTGTGGGGTTGGCTCCCAGCTCTGCCAGCCATTGTAGGGCTGACCGGAGGGACCTCAGCTGCTTTTCCCACCCCTGTAGCGGGTCCTGCCAGGGCCTTGGCAACTTTGTTTGGCAAGAGATCAGGTGTGGTTTGTGGCTTCTCTGGGAGCTTGCGTTCCCAGGGTCACCTGCCTTGTATGGTCTGTGCTGGGCTGCAGATTCCTTGTGCCCTCGAAAGAGGCTCAGCCTCCTCTCTCTGGAAAGCTGCCTTTGCTGAACATACCAGGCAGCACTTCTGTCCCCCGAAGTGTCATGACAGCCCTGTAAGTCAGGCGAGGACCTGAGATGAGGTGATCTGCACAGGGAGCACCAGACCTGAACCGGCTTGGGCTGTTTGTGCTAGCATTGTAGTCCTCCCACTCAGCCACCACCTGCCCTTTCCTGAGGACATGCCCTGGGCCTCTTGCTGTGTGGGGACGGTCCCCCAGCTTCTTTGTGCATCTGCCCGGGGATAAGCCCGGGGGTCATTCCTAAGGAGTGGTCCAAGCTCCGGGCCTGGTCCTTCTGCACACAGGTCTGGGTCAGCCTGGTCTAGGGTTCTCTTGTTAGCCTCTAGAAGGAAGGGGTCAGGGATGTCACCAGCAGAATGGTGCCATGGTCAGCACAGGCACTGGGTCATTCTGATCTCATGCCACGTTCTAGTTGGTGGCTTTGGCTAAATTTGTTCTTTTCATCTATGAAGTGATGCAGGACATGTTCCCTATGGAAGCATTAGAAAGATAGAGGAACCGTGTTTATAAAGCGCCCTGGTGTGATGCGCCTGGGGTCTGGAAACCATGAACTCCGGGGTTCTCTTGTCCTTTTGGGGGTCCCTTGTGTTCTAGGTGATAGATCATTTCACAGGGGAACACTGAAGTCAGTGGGCACCTTGTCCTGCTCAGCAGTCTCCTCACCTGCTTTCCTGCCCTGATTCCACGTCCCAGACCGGGGCCCCACAAATTGGAAGGACCTTATACATGAATTTTTGCTCCCTTCCTCCAGGGACACAACATGGAGCTGTCTCCTGCCGCTTTGGAGAAGAGACGGCGGAGAAAGCAGGAGCGGGACCGGAAAAAGAGGAAACGAAGGGAGTTGAGGGCAAAGGAGAAGGTGGCAAAGGCTGCGGAGGCTGCCAAGCCACCCCATGAGCTGCCCCATGAGCAGCCCCACGAGGAGGTGCAGCCGGGGCTGCTCTTCAATAAGGTGAGGGGCGGACACAGCCATGGAGCGTGGGGACCCGGGCTCTACCCCTGGCTGGCTGTGTGACCTCTGGCCCACAACTGCCCATCTGCAAAGTGGGGTAGCGACCAGTGCCTGCCCACGGGGGTGCTTGTGAGCGTTTGAGGGAAAGGCACCGTAAAGCTGTAATTCACCTGGGTTGCAACCTTTCCTTCTGAGGTGGAGGTGACCGAGGAGCAAGCAGCCAGCAAGGCCCAGCGCCGGAAGGAGAAGAGGCAGAAGCTGAAGGGGAACCTGGCGCCGCTGACGGGCAGGAACTACCGGCAGCTGCTGGAGCGCTTGCAGGCACGGCAGGCTCGGCTGGAAGAGCTGCGGGACCAGGATGCGGGGAAGGCGCGGGAGCTGGAGAGCAAGATGCAGTGGACCAACCTGCTGTACAAGGCCGAGGGCGTGCGCATCCGGGACGACGAGCACCTGCTGCAGGAGGCCCTGAAGCGCAAGGAGAAGCGGCACGAGCAGCGGAAGCGCAGGTGGGAGAAGCGCACGGCCCAAGTGGTTGAGAAGATGCAGCGGCGGCAGGACAAGCGGCGGCAGAACCTGCGCAAGAAGAAGGTGGCCCGGGCCGAGCGGCGCCTAGAGAAGGCCCGCAAGAAGGGCCGGATCCTGCCCCAGGACCTGGAGCGGGCCGGCCTGGCGTGAGGGCCTGCAGCCCGGGCGCCCAGACCTCGTCCCTGACCTGGGGCTGCGCTGGCACCTCGTGTGACTGCGGCCAGGAGCTCGGTCTGTGCGGTCTAGGCTCCTCGGAAGTGGTGGGGGGTTCCGTGGGCTCACCCTGCAAACTGGTTGTGAGGGCTCCGCTCCCATGTAAGAAGGAAAGGGAGCGCTGTTGAGAATGGAGAACTAGATCTTCAGAGCCTGGAAAGAGGTGACCGGGTCCAGGTTCCAGCCTTCTCTTGGGAGGCCGCAGAGCTCCCCAGAAGTTTGCAGGGTGAGGGATGCGTGGAGGGCGTGAGGGTTCCAGTGGGGGCACTTCACTGGCTCCTTCTTCTCTTGGGTTGACAGGAGCTGGGAAAGAATGGCCTTTGGGACTATCCAGGTCAGTCCAAAACTCACCTGGAAGGAAGGAAACTCAAAACTGCTGTAGCCCAGTCCAAGGTGGCATTGGCCTCAGGTGACTGGCAGAGGGTGGAGCCAACCTTGGGTGTGACTGGGAGGGAGTTATCCTGAGTTGATTTGTAAGAGAAGCAAAAATTAGAGCTTAAGGTAAACACCCGCCTGAAAAGAGTTGAGATGCCTGCTGGGGGCTGCCTCAGGGGCTCAGTGATTCAAGCGCACCTGACTCTTGGTTTTGGCTCAGATCCTGATCTCAGGGTCCTCTGATGGAGCCCCACATCAGGCTCCACCCTTAGCGTGGAGTCTGCTTGAAATTCTATATTGCTTTCCCTCTGCTCTGCCCGCTCCTGCTGTTTCTCTAAAATAAATCTTTAGTGGAAAAAAAGAGATGCGGGCTGGAAGTTCAGCACAGTGTGCGCCATGCTGGGAGGAAGGGGGAGACGGGGTGGGCTGGAGGACGTCAGTCCAGGAGAAGGCAGGAGACAAGGAAGGCTAGAAGCTAGGACTCGGCGAGGCGATGGAAGATGCCCAGTGAGGCGGTGGAATTCCACGCACACCTGCGGGCAGGCAGACCCGCTGCAGACGCACAGGACCCCGGGGGGGATTTCATGGCTCCTGAGTAATAATTCAGTAAAGCCGTCAATAACTGTTTTGACTGAGTTCCAGTTAAGAAACACACCGTAACAGAAAGGCTGGCGTGGCTGTACCGGACAGAGGACCTGAGGATAAACAGCACTGCGGAGGGGAGAGTAGATCACTGCGGGATGGAGGGGCTCCGCGCCCCCTGCAGGCAGAGCGATTCTGACGCCCCCAGTGATGGAGCTGCAAGTCTCCCAGGGGAAATCCGCTCACAGACAAAAGCAGAGGATTTCTGGTGCCTCTCTTAGGCCTAGAAACACCCGGCAGAACTCCGGTGGATACGGAAGGTCTAGATGAGAGTTGATGAGCTTGTCTAAGGACACAGAGCGGTGTGTCTGGAAACAAGGTGCAGACTCTCCACCCGCATCTGGAGCAGCAACGAGAACTGACCGCCTGGTCCACGAAGCAAGGTTTCCGTTTCAAGGAATCGGCGTCCTACCAGGGGTGTTGTTTGGCCGCGGCATGACTTAGTTGTTATAGTTGAGACGTGATTGTAGAAGTTTCATGTTTAGAAGTTTAAAAACGTACTTCTGAGTTACCTCTGTGTCATTGTGGGAGATGGAACCTAACTCCCAAGTGTCAGCACTGAAAATGCCCTGAATCACCTTCTCGGCCTCCCCAGGCCTGGTCAGTCACCCCCTCCCTGGCCCAGAGCTTCGGGGCTGCTGGTGTGTGGGGCAGGGCGGCACATGATGTGTTCTGGGGCAGGGGGGCAACACAAGCAGCTCATCCAGGGGCATTAGTGGACGATAGCACATGGATAATAGAGAAGAAAAGGTCAGAAAAGCACAGAGTGGGTCTAGGAGGCCTGATAGACACTTGGATGCTGTGTGCCTCAGGTGTGGAAGAACTGAGTACAGCATTGTGGGAGAAAACCTCCAAGGGCCGAATGTCACAAACATTTCCAGAACCAAATGGTGGTAGGCCCCAGTTTCAAAGGTACCTCCCGCTCGGGCAGAGGGAAGCGGATGAAGATTGCCCTAACCAGAACCCCTCCTGCACAGGAACTGGGGTTCCAACAGTCCCGAAGATCATGGTAGTATGAAAAGTAATACAGGGAAAGCTCACTAAAACGGAGTCAGGAGGCCAGAAAGAGGAGCTCTCGTGCACTGTGTCACCCGGAGTCCATTCCAGAAAGAACCGTCACACACCCCAGCAGAAGTATCCTCCACAGGAGAGAATCCGCACTACAGACCCAAGAGAAGGATGGACGCTTCATCTCCTGTGAGAAATCCACGACCCCAGCAACTCAGCCAGTGAGAAACTGCCCTCGCCCTGAACTCCGGCTCTTGTCCAGTGGACTTTGGTTCAGGACAGCCCCTTCTAACTTTCTCCTCATAAAATGATACTTCTTTCTTTGTTGGAGTTGTCTGTGGTTTTACTTAGCTTGTATGTCCCAAATTGCAATTCTCTGCTATTCCCGAATAAACCCATTTTCTTGCAAGTACCAGCGGTTTTAAGGTCAGCAGTAGTCTCCTTTTGGCCCTGGCTCTTTGGGTGGGGCTCGGAAGAAGGATCCCAGCCAGCCTTCCTTCGTGTTTGGGGCCCCAGGACTTGAACTAATGCATGTTAAGAAATTCAGTGAGGGGCTGTGACCCATCAGGTAGCTCAAGTGAGGCTTCTGTTCACCAGACCTGGGGTTGGGGGTCAGAGAGAGGGGTCTCCAGACCCCGGTGGGTCGTCTCATCCAGTTCACTGCACTAGTCTGGCAGAAAGTCGCAGGAAGCTTGCATACATGGCCTGTGGAAATAACACTTTGCTGCGTGTTCTCTGCTCTTGGGTGTGACACGTGCGTTGGCCCTGGGAGCTCAGTTACGGTCTCATACCAGCGTTCCAGGTTCAGTGCTGCTTTTCCAGGGTGTCTGAGCTCTGCATGTGGCAAAGGTGTGTCTTCTGGATCCGCCCCTGGCCATCTGTTGGTGGATGAGCAGGTAACATGGTAAGGCTCCTCCAACAAGCCTACCTCTCCATTGGGGTTTCTTACCTTTCTGTTATTCCAGGGGATTTCCGGAAGCTTCACTTACTTTAGTGTGGACCTCAGTGACTCGGGGTTTTGTTTGGGCAACAGAGGAAATCACTGAATCCTTCCTAGTTCCCTAGCTGGCCCACTGAATCTTGATTCCAGATGCATGCCAGTCTGACATTGCATCCCGCCTTCTGGCCAGGTACTTCCCGGATCAGTTCCCACATATTTCCTTGATAATTTTGGATATAGAGCAGCAAATGTTTGTTTACTTAGTTGAACCTTCCTACTTTGACCTTGTAATTGGGTACTTGGGGCCTGCTGGGGTCTGACTCTGCTTGTAAGTCTAGACACAGGAAAGTGAGATGGCCGTGAGGATGAGGACGCTGGCTCCTCACAGTTTTGCTGAGAACCTGAAACTGCTCTCAGTGGTAAAGTTTATCAGTTAGGAAAACAGGCAGACTAAAAACATTGGATCTGAAAGCTTTTGTCTGCAAGCGCCACACGTTCTCACATTTCACTGGCCAAAACAAGTCACATGGCTGCACCTACCTTCATTGGGCACAGAAATGCAGCCTAGTCAGTGCCCAGAGGAAGGGCCAGGATGCTTTGAAGAGGCTGATGCCTCCCAAGGAGAGGCTGCCTGCCACCACTCCTGGCGCAAATTTCTCTATCAATCACGGCTCTTAACTGCAAGCTGTAGATGACAACTGTTGATGTAAGCAGAAAGGGGATTAAGAGATTATGGCATACCCAACTTGATGATGTAGCATAAAGCTGGTATTTCAGAAAGCACCAAAGCCAACTAGGAAAATAGAAAACAAGCCCACCTTAGGTGTAAGGAGGAGGCATTGATGTCCCAACCCATACAACAGTTGACGGTGCGGAAGCCAGCAGGGATTGGATGGGAGGAGAATGAAGTGAGGAGGGGCTGTCCTTGGTTGTAGATCTCTGGGAGGCCTGATAAGTCTCCTTCTCCACGATGCAAATACAAAGCCTGTGACAGCCCCGAGAAGGTGAGGGGAAGTGTGGCAGCTGGAGCCTGCGTGGGAGTTTGGTTCTGGGAAGCAGAGTGTGGTGAGGGGACAAAGACTCCACCGCCCTGGCTGGAACTCCTCTGTGGTGGGGGCTGTGGTGACAGGGACGTTGCTTTGAGAGCATTCCTACAGCTTCCTTTCTCTCTGACTCAGGGATATAAAAGCTGAAGGTTGCACATCCAGCCTTGGGCCATAAGGAAAATCCTGTTGCTCCGAAAGATAATTATGTTTCATCCTGCGTCATTGACACTGGGGCAGATACCTGGGCCGGGAAGAACCTTATCTTCAATGAGTTTCAAAGTGGGAATTCGCTTGAGACCTGTGTAATATGACACGATACAAAGAAGCAAAGAGCCGATAGCAGGTGCACTTGAAGAACCCACGCCAAAACGCTTTTTGCCAGTGAATTTTCTCAAATATTTAAGAACTAAAAATATTAAAAAAGCAATCACCTCTATAAAGAAAGCCCAAAGTAGAAAAACGACCTTATTGAGGAGATAGTGAGTCAACAGAAGGATTGAAAAATATCAGGCAAGGGGAGCCTGCCTCGTTCAGTCTGTGGAGCATGTGATTCCTGATCTCAGGTTTGTGAGTTCAAGCCCCACATTGGGCGTAGAGGTTACTTAAAAATAAAATCATTTAAAAAAAATCAGACAAGCCCATGAAAGAGTGGAAGAAATATAAGTCATCACAGAAATAATATTAGAAGCAGGATACGAAAGAATAAACACTCGTAAAATTTTACACACCTCTGAGAGGCATAGACAAAACATGTAGGGAAGTAAAATGGAATAAAGCATTAAGAAAGTGCAAAGAGAAATTCCAAAGTATTGAAAAACACACCAAAGAACACCAACCAAAGGTAAAGGTCCTTCAAAGCTGTAAAAAACAAAACAAACAGGAAGAACTTCACAGGACTAAGAGTAAATATTGTGGCCATAACTGATAATCCATTCTATTCCCTTATCAAAGGGAAGGAGTTTCCACCTGGACCACAAAGCAAGCCTGAACTCAGTAATGTGAATAAGAAACACACTTACAGCGATGTGAGGCAGATGGACTCACAACCAAAAGGTTCACAAGGAAACCCAATGAATGCAAAGAATCTCTAGGCTGCGCTCATGGTCCCTGTCGCCACTGACTTCAGGGACGGGAGCCGTGGTTGAGAAACAGCAGGCTTCTTATGACAACAAGCGGCATTCTCAACGGAGCTGGGTAGATGGGACTATCTGTCCACCAAACAGCACATCATTAACGTAAAATGCAAGGGAGATGGGCTAAATGAGCTTCAAGCTATTTCTGTCTGTTCATTCGGATGAGCCTGACACAGAATAATTCCGAAACCCGAAGTGACAGGTTCGCCCATGCAGGTGTGACGTGTATACTGAGAGTAGACAGTATAAATTTTCGAATACTCACGGGGTGGTCACAATGACAAATGTCCATGAACATTAACTCATTATAAAATAAATCTTAATACACTAAATAAAACAAGAATGCTGCAGGCAACATTAACCTTCTCAAATTATAGCAAATAATAATAATAATACAATAAAAACTGCTACCCTCCAGTGATTTTTAAAAATCTCTCAACAACTGGGAAGAAAGCAAGCAGACGGGGGCTTCAGAGTCGGTGGGTTGCAGCTGACACAGTGCTCAGAGAAATGAGCTGATTTTTTAAGGTACTATATTTATTTGAGAGAGAGAGTACGAGCAGGGGGGAGGGGCAGAGGGAGAGGAAGAACCACACTCCCTACAGAGCCGGGAGCCCAACATGGGACTCGATTCCAGGACCCTGGGATCATGACCTGAGCCTAAGGCAGATGCTTATCCGACTGAGCCACCCAGGCACCCCAGAAATAAACTGATTTAATTTTTTAGGTTAGAAAACAAGAAATAAAAACAAGTAAATTAGACATCCCCATTCAATAAGGAAAAGAAGAGCAAAATAAGGGAAGCAGAGAAAAGGACTTGGTATGGATAAGAGAAGATATGAATTACACACCATTAAATCTATAAACTATTAACAAAGGTAGAAGGAAAGAAGGAAGAAGAAAAGAATGCTACTATGCCTAATTTTACGCAAATAGATTTGAAAATCTGAACAAAATAGATCATTTCCTAGGAAATATAATTTAGCAAAGGTGATTTTGGGAGAGAGAGAAGGTTAAAGCAGACTGCTTTTCATAAAGGAAACGGAGAAAATTTCCAAAGAGTTAACCCTGCCACAAAATAAATCATAGGGATGAGATAAAACGAGGTCCAGAGTTGTACAGAATCCTACCCAAAAGTTTAGAGAATAGATCATTTTAATTCTATTTAAACTGTTGAGAAAATAGAAAAAGTATTGCTTCTAAAACATTTGTATTAATTGAGCACAACATTGGTAGTGAAATGCAACAAAGAGCACAAAAGAGAAGAGTAGAGAGGGACGGCACTTCGGGTCTGGCAGAGCCTGCTGGAGAGGAGGCGCCTCCGAGTCTCCCCAGTTGGTGGAACAGGGCCTGCCACGTAACAGGCCACACCAACAGTCACTGAGTACATGTACGTTTATGCACCAGGTCCTGCTGGGGGCACAATGCCAAGATGTCTTATCTTTGCGCATGGTCCCCGTATTCTAGAGGGTACACAAAGCACCATTCAGCGGTGTGGGGAGGGCTCCTGTGGGGCAGTACCCAGTGCATTAAGGGGGAACTGAGGCATGGCTCCTGCCACGGGCTTGTGGTGCTAGGGGAAGACCCCCAGGGGAGCAGTGTGCGTGCTTCTCTCTCTCCCACTCCCCCTCCCCCTACCTGTGCTCTCTCTTGCTTGTTCTCTCTCTCTTAAATAAATACAATCCTTAAAAAAATAAATAAAAATTGTTAGGATAAAACTCATATAACATAAATCTGAACGTTTTAAAGCACACGAGTCAGAGGCTCCAGCACATTCACACTGCTGTGCAGCGCCATCGTTCTCTTGCTTCAGAACGTTCTCCTCACCCCCCAAAAGACCCCGAGCCCATTAAGCAGTCACTCCCCTTCCCTCCTCCCTCTCGCCCCAGCACCCACCAACCTGCGTTCTTCTCCACAGAGTTACCTACACCGAACATTTCATAGAAGCGGAATTACAGAATATTGGCCTTTGGTCTCATTTCTTTCCCTGAGCAGTTTCTTGAGATTCCTTCCCTGTAGCATTTATCAGGATGTCATTCCTTTTCATGGCTGAATCATTCCGTTGTGTGGACAGACCACGTTTTGTTTGTTTGTTGATGGACTTTTGGGCTTCTTCCACCTGTCGGCCGTTGAGAACCTGCTGCTGCGAATGTGTGTGCACGTGGACTTGTTTCAGGATCTGTTCTCAGTCCCTTCGAGTCTGTGCCCAGGAGTGGCATTGCTGGGTCCGGCAGTAATTCTGTGTTGCCATTTTGGGGGAACCGCCAAAAGATTTTCCACACTAGCTGCACCATTTTCCATTCCCACCAGCAAAGTATGAGGCTCTGATGTCTCCAGTCCTCACCAACATCTCTGATTTTCCCTGACTTTTGCTTATAGCCCTTTCCACTGGGTGTGAAGGGTTAGCTCGTGGTGACGCTGACTTGCATTTGCTTGATGACTAACGGTGTTGAACAGCTTTGCAAGTGCATATTGGCTATTTGTGGTCTTCTTCCGAGAGATGTCTGTTGAAGACCTTTTCCATTTTTCAATTGGATGTCTTTTGTTGAGATGTAAGAGTTCTTTACACATTCTGCATATTAGACCCTTATCACATGTGATTTGCAAGTATTTTAAAAATATGTTTTATGTTCTATAAATATTAAAATAACTTTTTATCTTCTTAAAAATTAAAATTCAATTAGCAAGCATATAGTACATCATTAGATTCTGATCTAGCAGTCAATGATTCATCTGTTGCGTACATACCCAGTGCTCATCGCATCACCCAGTTGCCCCATCCCTCCACCCACCTCCCCTTCTGCAACCCTCAGTTTGTTTCCCAGAGTCAAGAGTCTCTCATGGTTTGGCCCCCTCTCTGATTTCTTCCCATTTGGTTTTCCCTCCCTTCCCCTATGATCCTCTGTGTTATTTCTTTTATTTCACCTGTGAGTGAAACCATAAGATAATTGTCTTTCTCTGATTGACTCCTTTCACTTAGCATAATACCCTCCAGTTCCATCCCTGTCAATATAAATGGTAGGTATTCATCCTTTCTGATGGCTGAGTAATATTCCATTGTATATATGAGCCACATCTTCTTTATCCATTCATCTGTTGAAGGGCATCTTGGCTCCTTCCACAGTTTGGCGATTGTGGACATTGCTGCTCTGAACATTGGGGTGCAGGTGCCCCTTCTTTTCACTACCTCTGTATCTTTGGGGTAAATACCCAGTAGAGCAATTGCTGGGTCATAGGGTAGCTCTATTTTTAACTTTTTGAGGAACCTCCACACTGTTTTCCAGAGTGGCTGCACCAGCTTGCATTTCCACCAACAGTGTAGGAGGATTCCCCTTTCTCCGCATCCTCATCAACATTTGGTGTTTCCTGTCTTGTTAATGTTAGCCATTCTGACCGGTATGAGGTGTATCTCATTGTGGTTTTGCTTTGTATTTCCCTGATGCCAAGTGATGTGGAGCATTTTTTTATGTGTCTGTTGGCCATTTGTATGTCTTCTTTGGAAAAATATCTGTTCATGTCTTCTGCCCATTTCTTGACTGGATTATTTTTTTCATCTTTTAAGCTCTTGTTTAGGCCACTGCTCCATTTTGAGTTAAGTTTTGTACACAGAGTGAGGTAAGTGTGACAGCTGATTTGTCATTCAGCTTCTCCAGCTCCCATATCATCCTGACAAGGGGCCTCTGTGGGCGCAGTTCTGCTCCCCTGCCCTCAGCCAGAGGCAGGCCATCGTGTGCCTTTGGTATGATGCATGGAAGCACCGTCTCTTCCATTCCCAGTAGCTGGCACTTAGCGGTGGGGCCGGGCTGTTTGGGAGTGGTGATGTGGCATCTCTGCCCTGTCCCAACTGGTTCCATCATCCTTCCCTCTGAGCCAGGTGGGAGCGTGCACAGAAGGTCTTAACGGGAGAACAGGGACAGAGAGAGGGCTGTCCTCTCTCCCAGGCTCTGCGGTGTGCCATGTATAATCCTTGTGTGGGTTCCCCATACCCTGGTGTCCCTGCACCCCAGGGACACCCTCTCCTATGCCTTCACTGAAGCTCATCTTTATTCCAGTGTGTCAGAAATCTCTGGGACCTCCCCTCCAGAGAAAATGAGGAGACCCAGAAAGCGTCCGAGACCACTGTGCTGTTTGGAGGTTGGGTAGACGATGTGCCAGGTGAGGAAAGCAGCTCCCAGTGCTGGAGACACAAGTGAGGAAAGGTGGAGAGGTCGGGGAGGGGAGTGGGAGTGGGGTGGGGACCAGCCTAAGCTGGAGAGGTGAGCAGGGGCCAAATGTCCCAGGGCTTGGAGGCTGTAATGCAGGCAGGCTGGGCCCTGAGAGCAGGGGAAACCACCAGATGGGTCCTTCCGTGATCTGAGGTAGGGGATGTTACTGGCCCTGTTCCATCTGGGCAGCTGGCCTCGGGCATCTGGCTGAAAAGTCTGGTTTTTGTCATGGGACTGACCTAGTGCCTCTCCCTGCCAGATCTGGGCAAACCGGAAAGCTGCTGAGGTTCCTCCCACCCAGAAGGGACAGGTGGGATTGGGCCCAGGCAGGAGCCGGGACTTTCTTCCTCAGGTTGGTCTGGCTCTGGGCCTAAGGTCTGAGCTGTGCTTAGCTTCTGCCGGTGAGCCCTCCACCTCCTATCTGAGCCTCTGCCTCCAGGGCACATGCCCGAGGGTCCTCGGAGGAGCCATGGACCCCAGAGGTGAGTGGGGAGGTGAGTGAAGAGGAACTCCAGGTTGGGTTCCAAGATGGGGCGATGGTTACTTCCTTGGGCCTCTGACCATCTGGTCGGGGCCTCCCAGCTGCATAGAGCCGGAGGTCCAGAACTGGCCTTGGTGAGGACAGCTGGGTTCAGTGGGAGCAGGGAGGGTCTGGGAGCTATATTTGCTTCTGGGTGTGGTAGTGGGTGTGGTGTTGAACAGGGACGATGGTGGTGCCCAGGGAAGTACCACAGAATGTGGCCAGAGCGGTGTTAGTTGGGGGAGGGGGGTGGGGCAGACCCTTGGGGGAAATGTCTTGATTTGACATGCAAAGCTCGATGCTCAGTTCTCTTGCCCAGCCGTCCTGCCCAGGCCCCCTGCCCAGGCTTCCTGTCCCCATACCCTCTCCTGGGCCCTTTTTCTTTACTTGTCTGAGCCCTAGGGGTGGAGCAGGTGGTCAAGGAGGGGACTTCCTCCTGCAGTGAAGTCTCCCTATGACAGAGGGGGCTCAGAGTCCCTCCCAGAATTCTGCTCAGATCTCAGACATCGCCAGTGCTTGGAGTGGGGGACGTGGGGCATCTGCTGAGGATGAGGATGTGGGGAAAGAAGCAGGGAGAGAGAGAAAGGGAAGGAGGAGGTAGGCTGAGGGGACAGGAGTCTCCTGTGGGTGCAGGCTGGCTCCCTGAGGTCAGTAATACCGCCTGGAACTGGCCCAAGGTCACCCTGTGAGGCTGGCATCTAAGGGCAGAGGGGAGGGAAGGAGGGAGAGTGGAGGGGAGGGGAATGGAGAGCCAGGAGGAAGGCCCCTTCCAGCTCGATCCCTCCCCTCCAGCCTGGCCAGGATAGTGGGGTCTGCTGCACTCTCCCCAGAGGGTGGTCTCTGCCTCTCTGGCTGAGAGATGGAGGCTTCTGTCTGGCCCTTGGCCCTCTCTCCCTGCCAGGCCCCCTTCCCTGCCTGGCCCCCTCTCCCTCCCTGGCCATCTCTGTTGCTCCGTGGACACAAACGAGCTCAACAACTCAGGGTCTTGTCAGCGGGACCGGCAGGCCCTGGGCCCAGCCCCTGTGGCAGTAGATGGGGCAACCCTGGCAGAGTGCTGGGCATCTGGAGCCCCCCGCCCCACGGGAACAGTAGTGCGCCCTCGCAGGGGACGCACACGGAAGCCCGGAGAGCAGCAGGTCCACCTGCTTAGAGCTCCTGCCTGGGGCCACGCTGTGCCCAGCTGCCTCTCCTCAGTGACCAGGAGGGCAAGGATCTGACCTTCATGTGCATCTAGGAACGCCCAGGACTTGGCACTGTTCATTCACCCTCTCATCCGTGGCCCTATGCAGGGGCCTGGCACACAGTGTGGTCTCAGTGAACCTTCCAGAATAGCAGTCCAAACCCACTCTAGTGTACATGAAGTGGGCTAGGTAGGTCCAGATTTCCCAGGTGCCCCCCACACCTGGGGTTGAACCCCAGGCCCTGGAGTTGAACCCCAGGCCCTGGAGTCACCCCTTCTTTGACCAGAGGAGAAAGATGGCATCCTGGGGGCCTCTGGGAAGGCTTCCATGCTCTGCTCAGCCCTCTCCCCTGACAGCAGGAGAAAGTGGACTTGGAGAGGCACTGGGATGGTCCAGGGAGACCAGGACAGGGCCCTGGAGTCCTCCCTCCATTCCCTCCTGCCTCCTGGGACAAGGCCTGGCTGGGTGGGGGCCCTGCCAGAGCCTGGGAGGAGGCACAGAGTGGGAAGGGGCTTCTTCAGCCGCTTGCGGAGTCAGGGCCCAGCCTGGGCAGGAGCGCACATGTCTTGCCAGAGGAGAAAACCAAAGTTAACAGCCACTGCTTTTCCTTGTGTTTAGTCATTGAAATTCTTCTGTTGATAGGAGGCAGACAGACATGACCTGGCTTGGGCTGGGCGTGGAGCGGGGCTCCCTGAGGAAACCCCATCCCGGACTGGCTTGGGGGGATGCCCTGGGCCATCACTGTTAACTTTTGTCCTCGTTCTAAAGTGTGTCTGCTCTTCATCACCAAAGCAGAGACGTGGTGTGGGCGGTGGGTGGTGGGCAGGGCAACTAGGCAGCCGAAGCCCATGGCCCAGAAGGCACGAGCACCTGGGCAGAGTCCCGGGGTTTCCTGGTTCCCTGGAAGGTGGGGACCACAGCTCTGGGGACGATCATGACCTGGTGGGGTCCACTAGGCCGCCCAGCCTCCCAGGGATACCTGTCTGTGAGTGTCCCACAGGTAGGGACAGCTCTGGTCTGAAAGTCAGGGACCTGGGAGGGTGTCCAGTTCATCCCAGTTTGCTCAGACCTGCCCTGGTTTTAGCACTGCCACCAACCCCTGGGGCTTGGTGTTCCAGCTTCCAGTCCGTCTGGGGATGGCCTCTGTTCCACCAAACCCCAGGTCCTTGGACACAAGGTACTTCCCTGCTGCTGTGCTTTGCTGGTCCCCTCCCTTGATCTTGCTCACTGCTGCACCCCTCCTGCCTCTCCTTCTTGTGTTCTCTGTGTGTGGCCCACTAGCCCCACCGGGCCAGCCGCCTCGGTGTTTCCTCCTTTCCTGTCCAGAGTGCGCGGGACATTCGTGCTTTGCATCCGGGATCACAAGAGAGCTCCCTGCACATGGCCAACCCAACCAGTGAGCTGATGGGACCTTCAGCTTTACCTGGGCCAACCTGCTCTGTGTCAGAACGGGGGACTCAGAAAGTGAAGTGGAAAGTGCCAGGACCGCCTGGCCCATCCTTGGCCAGGACTCAGTTTTGGCCTCAGCAAGGTGATTTAGGTAACCCAGCCCTGAATAACTGAGGCTTCCTCTCCACAGGTTTCTGCGGAAAGAGTGCCAACTTCTGGCTGTGCAGGTCCCTGCTCTTTGCTGCTCTCCTGGGCTTCTTCAGGTAAGACGAGGGGTGGGGGGGGAGTGGTCCTGGGGTCCCGATGGCAGGGTGGGATTTATTATGGCGTATTTGACAGATAACACCTTTTTTTCCTTTTTTAACCGCATTTCCTTAGTTTTCAAGAAACAGTAAAGTTTATGTTTTAAAACAAATGTAGTAAAATTTCATCCCCTTAAAAAAATAGAATCGAGTGGATACTTTTTCGGTTCAGCAGGTCTTACCCCACAGGGTGAAATTGTCCCTAGCCTCCACTTCGCGGTGGATGCTGTTTGAATATAGAGTTCAGACCACAAGAAGGCATTTGCGGTTAGTGGTTAAGTTTTAGAGCTATACACGTTTTCACTGATGACCTTTGTAAAGAAATTTGTTAGTGGGGCGCCTGAGCGGCCACATCGGTTAAGGGTCTGACTCTTGGTTTCGGCTCAGGTCATGATCTCAGGGTCATGATCTCAGGGTCATGAGATCGAGCCTCATGTCGGGATCCACGCTCAGTGGGGAGTCTGCTTGAGATTCTCTCTCCCTCTCCCCCTGTCTCTCCCCACACCACTCACACTCTGTTTTTCTAAAAAAAAAAAAAAAGAAATTTGTTAGAAGGAGCCTCCATTTATTGGATTTTTATTCTGTGCTAGGCACTGAGCAAAATGCTGATGGACATTCTTGTACCTTCTCTCGACAACCTATAAGATATGCATTATTATCCCCATTTTACACCTGAGAAACCGAGGCTCCAGAGGTCCAGGTGACACCCAGATTCCAAGGTAGGAAGTGGCCAGGCCAAGATGCAGACCCTTCCAAACCCACTTCCCAGGCTCCTGAGGGAGAGTCAATCTGGGCTAGCATCTCATCTCAGGGCTGACGGTCCAGCCAGTGCATAATTTGGAAAACGATGCTCTTGTGCAGTTGGACACATCAACACATTGACCTAGGCAGGTGTTTACTGAGCCTGGTGCTCCGGGGGTGGGTGGGGGGCGTGGACATGTCGCTGTCAATGGGACAGCCCCCCGTCCTGAACAGTGTCAGGTCTGGAAGGGGGAGTAGGCAGGGGATAGGCTGTCATGCGAGTGGATACAGGGTTCCCTGGATCTCCTGGGAGGAAGACCCCCCTTGACCTCCCAGAGTTGGAGACTTGCCGGGGCTTCACAGAGCAAGTCTGCTCTAAGCAAGTGCAGCCCCTGACATATGGAGCAGAGACGGGGGCTGGGGCGGCGCGTGACATTGCAGGTGGTCTCTGCCCACTACGTGGGGGCTGCCGACCTGCAGAGGCACCTCCCGAGCTGCCGTGCTGGCCTCCCGGGGCCCGGCCCCACTCCAGAGCTTGCCTGTGTCGTGCTGCGGCCACGGGGCTGAGCTGGCTCCACGGGCTGTCCCGTAGATGAGCCCGGCCCACCTGACTTTGTGCAGCAGGAGAACGCCGTTCTCTGAACGCAGCCCGTCCCAAAGTCTGATTCTGAGAACGTGTCCTCACCTTGCATGAAAGTGTTCTTCCTTGTATCATAAGGACCCCAGGGAGCGCCGAGAGCCTGTGGCACCTTCCATGTCATGCCTTCGGGTATCTGGAGCCACCTGTCACCGTGCCCTGCAGCTTCCCGCTGTGACCCAGTCTGAAACCCCTCACCCCGTCTGGCCTGACCGTCTGTTACACTCAGGTGCCCAGAGTGGCGGCCCGATGGCTCTGGGGTTGGGCGTGAGGGGTCTGCTGTTGGAGGTTGGCGTTCGGGGGTCAGGGGTCAGGGGTCGGGGTTCTGGCCTCTATTCTCGATCTAGATCCCATGGTTCTTTTGACTTACTCATCCAGCACCCTCTTCCTCTGCATTGTTCTGTGTTTACATCTCATTTTATCTTCTTTTCCCCTCATTTTGACATACCTTGGATTGCCTTTTTAATTTTTTTAGACTGATAAATGTTCAGAACCCAAAAGATTCATCTGATTATTTTCTTCTTGGTATAAATTTTCTTTTAGAGCAGATTATTTTTCCCCTTGGATGTTGCCTCCTCATGTGCTCCTTTCATAAAATTTTTGTGGATGTAGAATTTTTACATGTTTTGTTTGAGTATAACTTAAAAATCCCATCCTGATGTGAGTAAGCCTATATGAGCACCTTCGGCACTTTTCAAAAGCTCACAATAGGAGCTCTTTCTTCAAATGAACATTTAAATTTTAAAAGATGACCTCAGTGTGCAGAGAGTGATTTAAAAATCTCTCGCTGCCTTTTGTTTTGTTTTGTTTTAACTGACACAAACCAGGATAAGTCCTAGGACAGAATTCATCGATGGGCAAAATTACCTTCTAATTTGGCAAAAGGAAGAAGTCCCCCACAGACGGAGCCCAGACGTAGCCACGTCGCGGTTTTGGCTCCCCAGGGTTCTGCCAGGCTCCTAGGGCTGTCGACACCTCTTCTGTCTGGTCTGTGCCCATCAGGGCCCGTCCTTCCTCACCAGTGCCTGCTGGAGAGTGGTGTCACCAGGAAAGGTGGTACCTACAGGGGTGAAGTCGGGGAGGGGCCATGACGTGAAGTCTGTTCTGGACGATTTGAGTTTGAGGAGCCTGCGGACCTCCAGGGAGCGGTCTGCGTGGAGAGAGAGAATGTGAGGTACTCGCACACGTGGGTTGCTGCAGTCTGAGAGCCGATGAGGTCATGAGGAGGTGGGCAAGGTCGTGGGGGATGCAGCCTCCCGTGTTCTCCCCGTGGGTCCCCCTGTGCTGGCATCATCAGCTCAGCTGCATTCATGCATTCACCCCTGTCTTGCTCATGCGTTCGCTCCCTACACACCTGTGAGGCTCCAGCCTGGGTACCTGGGACCCCGAGGCGATTCAGGCACTGTCCCTGCCCCGAAGGTGGCAATGTGGAGGGGCTGAGGTTAGATGCTCACACCCTAACCCAAATCCCACCCACGCTGCAGGGGGAGACCACTTCCCAGGGACACACAGAAGCTTCCTGGAGGAGGGGTGCTTATTCTGGGACCAGCAGTGCTTGGATGGGGGAAGTCAGGGCAGGGGAGGGTAGGGCAGGAGAGCTAGTCAGCGTTACATCACACACCCCCACCGTGTCCCCAGTATTCACTGAGCGAGCGGTCGAGCCACAGGTAAGACTGTGGTTTCCTCCCTGCTCTGACGCTCAGCAGGCGAGCCACAGAGCTTGTGACCTGCCCCTCGGCTTCTGGTCTCTGTGACAGCGTTGTTAGGAAACAGGAAGGAGGCAGGGCTCTGGACTTCAGAGTGTCCGCAGATCACCCGGGGAGCTTGTTAGGAAGAGAGATTTCTACACACACCCCTCCTCACTGCTCAGGGCTGTGCAGGGGGTCTGGAACCGCATCTAGGTGAATCTGATGCTGGGGTCCCCGTTACTTGCTTGGTTACTATGGTGATGAGATTGTGTTACAATGGTCCGGTTGCCTGGCAGGGGTGGGGAGGGGGCAGCGGGGCTCTGGTTGGGCCCCATGTCTATTTTCTCAGGAGCCAGAGGCCAAAAGGATCAGAATATGTGTGTCTCAGCCTGTCTGTCCTCCTGCCCAGTGAAGACTCAACTTCACACTCTTGTTTGTCCCCCAGCAATGTTTTCAGCCTGATTCCCAGATGGGGGCAAAGAAGAGACTCTCAAAGGTAATGGCGGAGTCTTTGGAGTCAGGGTGGTTCCTTCTAGAAAGATCTAGAACAGAAGTAGAAAAAAAACATATGTATTGAACTGGAGATAATTATAGCCAAAGAGATACTCAGTTCCCAGGGTGACTCCAAGCTCCTCCCTCTGCTGTGCTTTCTCAAACCTTGCCAAGGACAAGGCAGAGCTGTGACCTCTGTTGGAGAGGACACATTCGCAGAGGTAACGGACTGCCCAGCAGGCTGCACGGCAAGGCCGGGCCTCGGGGAGGGATGGCGCGTGGCACTGGTTCCGGGTCCCCTTCAGCTGCTTTGATGGGGCCAACTGGGGGTGGGGTGCCCTCTGATCCCAGGAGGGCCCAGGCCGGGGGAGGCCCAGTTGTCCTCTCAGAGCTAATTTCTTCCAGGGCCAGGCCTCTCTGGCCGGCCTGCAAACAGGTGAGATGAGATCTCCCAGCCAGTGCGGCGGGGCACAGCCTGAGAGCCAGATCCTGACCCCAGCTCTCCTCCGTCTGTCCAGCTGGTTGGACGGACAGGTGGCTCGTGGGGCCATGCCAGCATGACTAATTCCCTCCAGCAGCAGTGACGTCCCCCCACCCCCACCCCGCAGGGCCAAAGGGACAGCCTGCCGCTGAGGTCATGGCTTTCACTCCTGGCTCTCCACTCGCCAAGACTGGCCTTCCCGGCCTGTAAGATGGAGGACGGCCCCACCAAGCTTCCTCCGGGAGCCTACCTCCGCTCCTCCCTTCCCCAGGACTGGTTGGGGTCAGCAGGGATGGGGGACTCACCTTTGCCTGGGGCGCCCCCTCTTGAGGACCCGGCACTTTGTTAGCAGTCGCTACTTTTCATGAAGTGACTCAGATGGAACCTTTCCTCTCTGCAGCCAGGATGACCGCTGCGTGGTCCCGCAGCAGATGCTTGAGACAAACCAGTTCAGGTAAGGAGCGGGGAGCTGGGCTCCCCCGGATGGGAGGGCCCTGGCGGGGGGTGTTGCTAGAGCTCCCTTGGGATTCCAGGGCCCACCTGGGTGGCCCTGGCTCCTGCCCTCTGGTCTCCGCACCTCCTCCCTGCAGAGAGGGGCTCTCCCCAGGATGTTGTCACCCGCAGGTGTGAAATGCCCCTTAGGCGGAGCTGTGCCCCAAGCTCCCAGACATGGCCAGTGTGTCCAGGTTTCTCTGTCCTGTGTCGGACCCCTGCTCTACTCGCCTGGCCACACGGCCCAAGCTTTGAATCACGTGAGGAGCTTTCCTCCGCAGGGGCTGTGCGTGGGTGGCCCTGGAGGAGTCCTGCCTGGCTGGCAGGGCAACGTTTCTCCCAGGACCCGGCCCCGGGCTCTGAGCACTCTGTTTCTCTCCTTCAGTGGAAGCAACTGCCACCTGGACACCTGCAGAGTACCTGAGGTACCCAGGTATGGGGGACACCTCTTTGGGCTGTTTCTGTGCCTCTTTCCAAGCAAGTGAACATGTGCCTCTCCCCTCCGCTTCCGCATCCCTCCGCCCCCCCAAGGCTGGTTCACAGGGAGGGAAGAACAAGGGGTCCGGGGAGAGGAGGGTAATGAGGGTCAAAGAAGAACAGGGGGAGACGTTTGATGGTGGGAGTCACAGGGGCTTTCCACTTGACCTCAGGCTTTGTGGCTGCCTCAGCTCAGGTGTGGCACTGGTCGACTCAGTCCCGCCTCCTCAGCCCTCAGCTCAGTGGAAAACTGGACCATGTGGCCAGGGAGGGCATGGGGGACAAAGGAGGCTGCCGGTAGGCGGGGGGGGGGTGGGGGTGGGGGTGGGCGGCGAGGTACATCCTGGCACAGTGTAGGGGCTGGATGGGGTGGGTGTGGGCCAGCCCTCATCCTCCCACCCCCCCAAATAAAAGCAGGACATGGGACGGGACCTTAGTCACAATGAGGTAGACCCACATGAGGACTTAGAGCGAACAGGGAGAGAAGAAGGAGATGTGGGGGGTCTAGATCCTCAGCAGTTGTCACAGACCATGAGGGGTGACCCCCTTTCCTTTGCTTGGGCTTTAGCCTCATCAGTTTATCATTGGGAAGCTTGCAGCATCCTCAGGGCTGGGTGGGCATGCTCCATGGATGTCTGTTAGTGAACAATGATGGATGGAGGAAGGAAGGGGGGAGGGAGGGGAGGCAGGCACAAAGGAAGGAAGGGGGGGAGGGAAGGAGGCAGACAGGAAGGAAGGGGGTAGTGAGGGAGAAAGGCAGGCGAGAAGGAAGGGAGGAGGATGGGAGGGAGGCAGGCAGGAAGGAAGTGAGGTGGGCAGGCAGGAAGGAAGGAAGGGGGTAGTGAGGGAGAAAGGCAGGCGAGAAGGAAGGGAGGAGGATGGGAGGGAGGCAGGCAGGAAGGAAGTAAGGTGGGCAGGCAGGAAGGAAGCGGGGAGGAAGGGAGGGAGGTAGGCATGAAGGAAGGGAGGAAGTTGGGAGGCAGGCAGGAAGGAAGGGGGGAGGGAAGGAGGTAAGCAGGAAGGAAGTGAGGTGGGCAGGCGGACAGGCAGGCAGGAAGGGAGTGAGGTGGGCAGGCAGGAAGGAAGCAGGGAGGAAGGGAGGGAGGTAGGAAGGAGGGGAGGAAGGAGAGAGGCAGGCAGGAAGGAAGGAAGGGAGGAGAGAGGGAGGGAGGCAGGCAGGAAGGAAGTGAGGTGGGCAGGCGGACAGGCAGGCAGGAAGGGAGTGAGGTGGGCAGGCAGGAAGGAAGCAGGGAGGAAGGGAGGGAGGTAGGAAGGAGGGGAGGAAGGAGGGAGGCAGGCAGGAAGGAAGGAAGGGAGGAGAGAGGGAGGGAGGCAGGCAGGAAGGAAGTGAGGTGGGCAGGCGGACAGGCAGGCAGGGGGGAGGGAGGGAGGGAGGTGGGCAGGAGGGGGGTGGGCAGGCGCCCTGAGGCTGGGTGCGGGCTCCTGGCAGAGCCGGCCCACCTGATGGGGAGGACGGCACCGTGCAGCTGTGGGCACAGACTCAGGGGCTCTGAGAAGTCTCCACTCACTTCTCCCTGACGCACATCTCCCCTGCAGGATGGTTTACGCCAAGGCCCAGGTCCTCAAGCCCACGTGAGTGCGCAAGTCCCTGCCTCGGCCCGTGGTGGCTCCCTGTCCCCGAGGCCTCAGGCTTTCCTTTCTCTAGCTCCTGTCCAGGGCTGCAACCTTTCTGTGCCTTTTCTCTTCCTTCTTTCACCATCTTGCCATGACCGGGCTCATTTTTAATGGGTCTGGCGCCACGGAGGGCGCCTCTCACTCTTGGTCCCGGGGCCACGGATGTCCACAGAAGGCACAGAAGCCTCTCTTATCTCTTCATGGGGACGGAGGACAGTGGTCTCGGCTGGCTTGGCCCCGAGGTCTTTCCGCGGCTGCTGATGTCACAGGGACCACGGTTCCGAGCCGGTGCCCACAGTCAGGCCTCTGGAGCCAGCGCCCCCGCCTCCTGCTTGTTCTGCCCAAGACCCAGTGGCAGCCCGTGTCTGTGGCCTCAGACAGCAAGGTCACCCAGAGGCCTCTCTGATCAGCCCTCGTTGCACAAGCAGGGAAACTGAGGCTCAGAGAAGTGGAGGTACTTGCCTGAGGCCCCGCAACTGGGGCGGGACAGGTCGGGATCCAGCCCAGGCCATGGGACCTCCCTGCCAGGAGAGCTGGAAATGCTGTCGTTTCTGAAACCAGAGCCCGCATCTCCTTGAAGTTCTAGAGCCACCAGCCACGGGAGGCCACAAGCACTCGACATGTGACCACTCTGGAGTAAGATGTGCTGTCAGTGGGAAACACACTGGATTTGAAGCACTTAGTCCCCCCAAATTTAAAATATCCTCCCAAATGTAAAATATCCTGTTTGCTGGGAAAGGGGCTTAGTTCTTGCCTCACTGAGCTAGAGCTCCTCCTGGGAAACAGGGCTGGTGACCTCCTAGAAGGAGTGTCCGTGGGCCCAGTGCCTGGCTGGTGGGGAGGAGACACTCGAAGCGAGGGCAGCGAGGGAATGGGAGTGTCAGGGCTCAGGTGCTGAGCTGATGGAGCAAAGAGCACTGAATGGGGAGTGTGGCATCCTGTCTGCTTCTCGCTCTGCTGCTCCCAGACTGTGAGCCTTTGGACAAATGCTTCCCTTCCGTGGCCCATGTGTCCACGCCCCGCTCTAACACAGTGTGCCTCGTTTTCCCCAGGAGGGCCGACGTGCTGGTCATGACCCCCTGGTTTGCTCCCATCATCTGGGACGGAGTCTTTGACTCTACCATTCTGGACGCGCAATTCCAAAATGCCACCATCGGGCTGACCGTGTTTGCCATCAAAAAGTAAGTAAGGTCTGGGCAGTGATGCTGAAGAGGGGCACGGGCCCAGGGGAAACCAGGAAGCCCACCCGCGGTGCCGGGAGGGGGGGCACTTGTCACTAGGTGTCGCTCTTTTCCAGGATGAGGTGCTCTCGGGGTGGTGGGGAGGCATGGGTAGCTTGGTGTGCAGGTGAACTTGGTGGGATTTGCAGGGGGCACTAGGCACACCCCTGCTCAAAATAGCAGCCCCACAGCCGAGAGTCACCTGCTCCAGAGGTCAGTGTACGGACCTTTGAGAGCCATGCAGCCTCCACTGACCACTGACGGGGGCCAGCCGCCGGGCCAGCAGCCGGCCCCACCGCAGCCCCGAGGCAGGTGCTCCGTTGCCCTGACCCATTCCCAGAGACGCCGCCTGAGGCTTCCTTTCCTAGTAGCCACGGCGGGTTCAGCATGTGGCAGAGCTGGATCTGAAATCTCCAGGTTGCACTGACGGCCTCGGGGTTGGCTTGTTTGGTTTGACAACTGGCTTGTATTTTATGTACCAAATCTGCATCTTCACGCACGGAGTCTTGGACACCTTTGCACACTGACGCCTGTGGACCTTCCTCGTTCTCTTGAACGGCTGCCTGCTCTTATTCCAGAGGCTTCGTTCCCTGCTTGGGCTGTTTGTAGAGCTGCCTACGCGGCACTATTACAAGTAACGTTTTATCACGAAAGTTTTCAACTGTGCAGCCGAGTCGCCAGAATTGTACAGTGACCATGTGTACGCCCACCACCTACATCCCACCGCTGACGTTCTTCTTTCTTTTTTCCCCTCATTCTCCCCAGTTATTGGCATAAATGGACACATAACATCGTACAAGTGTACTGGGTACAACGTAATGATGTGATGGTTGTACACACGGTACGTTAACGAACGTCACCGTGCTGCGTGTCTCATTCCCAGAGCTTATTTATCTTCCATCTGGAAGTTTGTACGTCTGACCCCCTCACCCATTTCCTCAGTCCTGCACGTCTTGCCTCTGGTTAACCACTTACCTGTTCTCTGCTGCTATGGATTCAGGTTTTCTTAGATTCCACATGTAAGTGAGATCGTACTGTATTCACCTGTCTCTGTCTGACTGTCTCACGTAGCATAATGGCCTCAGGTTTCAAGCATGTTGCTGCAATGGCAGGGTTCCTTTCTTTTTTATGGCCGAGAAATATATACCTCATGCTTTGTTTATCTCGTCATCTGTTGATGGACACTTAGGTGGTTCCTGTGTCTCGGCTCCTGTAAGTGATGCCGCGGTGAACGTGGGAGTGCAGGTATCTCTTCAAGATACTGATTTAGTTTTCTGTCCCTGTCTCCATCATCTATCACTTTCTGTGCCTTCAGAAGTGGGGTTGCTGGATCATAGGGTAGTTCTATTTTTTTTTAAAGATTTTATTTATTTAATTGAGAGAGAGAGAGAATGTGAGCAGGGGAGGGGCAGAGGGAGAGAGAATCCCAAGTAGGGTCCCTGCTGAGCACAGAGCCCAGTGTGGGGCTCAGTCTCACCACCCTGAGAGCATGACCTGAGCCCAAACCAAAAGTCAGATGCTTGACCAGCAGTCACCCAGGCGCCCCAGGGCAGTTCTGTTTTTACCTTTGGAGGAGTCTCCCTACTGTCTTCTACAGCGACTGCGCCAGTTTGCCTTCCCTCCCAAAGCTGCACAAATGGTCCCTTTTTTCCACATGCTCACCAACACTTGTTACCGCTTGTCTTTCTGACGCTAGCCTCTTAACACGTGTGAGGTGACATCTCATCGTGGGTTTGATATGCATTTCTCTGATGACGAGTGATGTTGAGCACCTTTTCATGGACCTTTGTTCGTTTGAGTATTTTCTTTGGTATGACTTCAACTTCTTGAGTTTGCTAAGATTTGTTTTGTGGCCTAACACACGATCTACCCTAGAAAATGTTCCATGTGCCTTTGAGAAGAACGTGTGTTCTGCTGCTGTTGGATGGAATGCTCTACGTATATGTGTTAGGTCCATTTGGTCTGTAGGGTTGTTCAAACATGCTGTTTCCTTACCGATTCTCTGTCTGGATGATCTGTCCATTTTCGAGAGTGGGTTATTAAAGTCCCCAATCAATATTGTATTGTTGCTTATTCCTCCTTTTTGTTTTGTTAGTATTTGCTTTATGAGTTAGGTGCTCTGACATTGGGTGCATAAATATTTACAATTGTTATTTCTTCTTAATGGATTGAGCCCTTTATCATTATATAATAACCTTCTTTGTCTCTTTTGATCATTTTTAGCTTAAAGCCTGCTTTGTCTGATATAAGTATAGTTACCCCCTGTTTTTTGGGCCACTGTTTGCTTGAAATATCCTTTTCTCTTGCTCTGGGTCTCTAAAGCTAGAGTGAGTCTCTCCCAGGCAGAATATTGTTGGATCTTTGAAAAAAAAAATTACGCATTTAACCATTCAGTGTCTCTCGACTGGAGAATCCTTTTACATTTAAAAACGTCTAAGGTAATTATTGAGAGGTAAGGACTTACCTTGCCATTACGCTCACTGTTTTCTACCTGTGGACCTTTGTTGCTCACTTCTCATCTTTAGCTTTGACGCCTTTATCATGATCTTTTTTGTGTCTATTTCAGGTTTCCCTCTGTGGTTACTACGGCTTCCATAAACTATCTTCTATTAGTAACCCCCTATGTGAAGCTGATAACAGCCTGACTTCAGTAGCTTACATAAACTATACTTTTCATCCTCTATCCCTCACATTAGGTGATTGATGCTACAATTTACATATTTTTAAATATTGTCTTTACATGAACAAATTATTGTAGTTATGGTTAGTTTTTATATGTAACTGTTGATCTAGAGTGGTAAGTGACTTATGCACTACCATTACAACATTAGAGAATCTGACTTTGACTCTATGTTTACCGTTACCAGTGAATTGTATAAATGTATTAGTATGTTCTTATAATATTAATTGGACCCCTTTTGTTTCTGCTGGAAGAGTTGGATGCCCTGTAGCATTTCTTGTAAGGCATGTCTGATGCTGATGAACCCCCTCAGCTTTTGTTTGGGAAAGGCTTTATCTCTCCATTTCTGAAAATCAGCTTTTCTGGGGTAGTATTCTTTCAATATTTTAATTTTTGTTTATATTTTTCAGAGAGAGAGAGCATGCACATGAGTGGGAAGGGAGGGGAGGAGGGAGAGAGAGAAACTTAAGCAGGTTGGATGAGGGGCTTGATCCCACAGCCCTGAGATCATGACCTGAGTTGAAATCAAGAGTCAGACATCCCGGTGCCCCAGTATTTTGAATATATCATCTCACTCTCTCCTAGCCTGCAAAGTTTTGTTGACAAATATTCCCATAGTCTTATGAGAGGGATTACCTTATATGTGATGACTTGCTTTTCTTGCTACTTTGAACTTTTTCTCCTTGTCTTTGACTTTTTTTAAGTTTATTTTTTTTTTAATCATCTCTATACCCCACGTGGGGCTCAAACTCATGACCCCAAGATCAAGAGTCCCATGCTCTTCCGACTGAGCCAGCTAGGCGCCCTCCTTGTCTTTGACTTTTGGCAATTTAATTATAATTTCATATAATACAGAGAGATTATAATTATATAATTATAATCTCTCTGTAGCCCTTTTCAGGTTCAAATTATTTGGGGTCCTTTGAGCCTTATGAATCTGGATGTCCATGGCTCTCATTTGGGAAGTTTTCGGCCATTATTGCTTTAAATATATTTTCTGTCCCTTTCCCTTTTTCTCCTTTTGGGATTCCCATAATGCATACACTATTTCTTGTCAGGGTTTCCCATGAGCTTCATGGGAAGTCCATAAGCTTCACGATTAACATTTTATTATACTGGCATGATCACTAATCTACCCATCTGGTCATCCTTCTGTCCATCTATCAGTTCATATTGCTTTTGATATACACGAAGGTAAATCTGGGACATCAGCACATGATCATCAACTAGAGTTCAAGATGTGTTTATGCTTTTTCTTCTTCCCAGGTAAAATGTGCAAACGAACATTTGCTGAGTTTTGGCAAATGCATATAGTTGCGTAAGCAGAATCCTTTTCTACTTATATGATATTCTCACTACCCCATAAAGCTCTCCCGTGCCCCTTTCCAGCCAAGCCTCTCCCTCCTTCAGCTCCTGCATCACTGTTCTGATTTTTTTCCACTCTAAGATTATTTTTGCCTACTGGAATTGTAAATTGCATACTGTTTTGTCTTGTCTTTTCTCACTAAGAATCATCATTGGAGATTTATCCATGATTCTGCATGAATGAGTAGCTCTTTTTGTTGCTTAGGATTCCATCATGGGCATACTCTAGTTGGTTAATCCAGTTTCCTTTCAACAGACCCCTGCTTCCAGGTTTTGGATATTATGAGTAAATATGAATTCTGTTGAACAAACCTTTTGTGTACGTACAGTATGTTTTTTCTTTTTTTTTAATTTTATTTCGTTATGTTATGTCAGCATACATCACATCATTAGTTTTTGATGTAGTGTTCCATGATTCATTGCTTGCGTATAACACCCAGTGCTCCATGCAATACGTGCCCTGCTTAATACCCATCACTGGGCTAACCCACCGCCCCACCCCCCTCCCCTCTAAAACCCTGTTTGTTTCTCAGAGTCCATAGTCTTTTATGGTTCATCTCCTCCTCCTATTCCCCCCCCTCCATTTTTCCCTTCCTACTATCTTCTTCTTCTTTTTTTTTTTTAACATATAATGTATTATTTGTTTCAGAGGTACAGGTCTGTGATTCATCAGTCTTACACAATTCACAGTGCTCACCATAGCACATACCCTCCCCAGTGTCCATCAGCCAGCCACCCCATCCCTCCCACCCCCACCACTCCAGCAACCATCAGTTTGTTTCCTGAGATTAAGAGTCTCTTATGGTTTGTCTCCCTCTCTGATTTCATCTTGTTTCCTTTTTTCCTCCCTTCCCCTATGCTCCTCTGTCTTCTTTCTCAAATTCCTGATATCAATGAGATCATATGATACTTGGCTTTCTCTGATTGACTTATTTTGCTTAGCATAATACCCTCTAGTTCCATCTACGTCGTTGCAAATGGCAAGATTTCAATTTTTTTATGGCTGCATAATATTCCATTGTATATATATACACCACATCTTCTTTAGCCAGTCATCTGTTGATGGACATCTTGGCTCTTTCCATAGTTTGGCTATTGTGGACATTGCTGCTATAAACATTGGGGTGCATGTACCCCTTCGGATCACTACGTTTGTACCTTTGGGGTAAATACCCAGTAGTGTAATTGCTGGGTTGTAGGGTAGCTCTATTATCAACTTCTGGAGGAACCTCCATACTGTTTTCCAGAGTGGCTGCACCAGCTTGCATTCCCACCAACATTGTAGGAGGGTTCCCCTTTCTCCGCATCCTTGCCAACATCTGTTGTTTCCTGACTTGTTGATTTTAGCCATTCTGACTGGTGTGAGGAGGTTTTGATTTGTATTTCCCTGATGCCGAGTGATGTTGAACACTTTTTCATGTGTCTGTTGGCCATTTGGATGTCTTCTTTGCAGAAATGTCTGTTCATGTCTTCTGCCCATTTCTTGATTGGATTATTTGTTCTTTGGGTGTTGAGTTTGATAAGTGCTCTATAGATTTGGGATACTAGCCCTTTATCTGATATGTCATTTGCAAATATCTTCTCCCATTCTGTCAGTTGTCTTTTGGTTTTGTTGACTGTTTCCTTTGCTGGGCAAAAGCTTTTTATCTTGATGAAGTCCCAATAGTTCATTTTTGCCCTTGCTTCCCTTGCCTTTGGCAGTATTTCTAGGAAGAAGTTGTTGCGGCTGAGGTAGAATAGGTTGCTGCCTGTGTTCTCCTCAAGGATTTGGATGGATCCCTGTCTCACATTTAGATCTTTCATCCATTTTGAGTCTATTTTTGTGTGTGGTGTAAGGAAATGGTCCAGTTTCATTCTTCTGCATGTGGCTGTCCAATTTTCCCAACACCATTTGTTGAAGAGACTGTCTTTTTTCCATTGGACGTTCTTTCCTGCTTTGTCAAAGATTAGTTGACCATAGAGTTGAGGGTCCATTTCTGGGCTCTGTATTCTGTTCCATTGATCTTTGTGTCTGTTTTTGTGCCAGTACCATACTGTCTTGATGATGACAGCTTTGTAATAGAGCTTGAAGTCTGGAATTGTGATGCCACCAGCTTTGCTTTTCTTTTTCAACATTCCTCTGGCTATCCAGGGTCTTTTCTGGTTCCATACAAATTTTAGGATTATTTGTTCCATTTCTTTGAAAAAAGCTGATGGTATTTTGGTAGGGATTGCATTAAATGTGTAGATTGCTCTAGGTAGCATAGACATTTTCACAATATTTGTTCTTCCAACCCATGAGCGTGGAATGTTTTTCTATTTCTTTGTGTCTTCCTCAATTTCTTTCATGAGTATTCTATAGTTTTCTGAGTACAGATCCTTTGCCTCTTTGGTTAGATTTATTCCTAGGTATCTTATGGTTTTGGGTGCAATTGTAAATGGGATCGACTCCTTAATTTCTCTTCTTTCTGTCTTGTTGTTGGTATATAGAAATGCTGCTGATTTCTGTGGATTGATTTTATATCCCGCCACTTTACTGAATTCCTGTATGAGTTCTAGCAGTTTTGGGGTGGAGTTTTTTGGTTTTCCACATAAAGTATCATATCATCTGCAAAGAGTGAGAGTTTGACTTCTTCTTTGCTGATTCAGATGCCTTTTATTTCTTTTTGTTGTCTGATTGCTGAGGCCAGGAATTCTAGTACTATGTTGAATAGCAGTGGTGATAGTGGACACCCCTACCATGTTCCTGACCTTAGGGGAAAAGCTCTCAGTTTTTCCCCATTGAGAATTTTATTTGCTGTGTGTTTTTCATAGAAGGCTTTTATGATATTGAGGTGTGTAGCTTCTATCCCTACATTCTGAAGAGTTTTAATGAAGGAAAGATGCAGTACTTTGTCAAATGCTTTTTCTGCATCTATTGAGAGGATCATATGATTCTTGTTATTTCTTTTATTAATGTATTGTGTCACATTGGTTGATTTGTGGATGTTGAACCAACCTGGCAGCCCAGGAATAAATCCTGCTTGGTCGTGGTGAATAATCCTTTTAATGTACTGTTGGATCCTATTGGCTAGTATTCTGGTGAGAATTTTTGCATCCATGTTCATCAGGGATATTGGTCTGTAATTCTCCTTTTTGATGGGGTCTTTGTGTGGTTTTGGGATCAAGGTATTGCTGGCCTCATAAAATGAGTTTGGAAGTTTTCCTTCCATTTCTATTTTTTGGAACAGTTTCAGAGGAATAGGTATTAATTCTTCTTGAAATGTTTGGTAGAATTCCCCTGGGAAGCCATCTGGCCCTGGGCTCTTGCTTCTTGGGAGATTTTTGATGACTGCTTCAATTTCCTTACTGGTTATGGGTCTGTTCAGGTTTTCTATTTCTTCCTGGTTCAGTTTTGGTAGTTTATACTTCTCTAAGAATGCATCAATTTCTTCCAGATTGTCTAATTTGCTGACATATAGTTGCTCATAATATGTTCTTATAATTGTTTGTATTTCTTTGGTGTTGGTTGTGATCACTCCTCTTTCATTCATGATTTTATTTATTTGGGTCGTTTCTCTTTTCTTTTTGATAAGTCTGGCCAGGGGTTTATCAATCTTATTAACTCTTTCAAAGAACCAGGCCCTAGTTTCATTGATCTGTTCTACTGTTCTTTTGGTTTCTATTTCATTGACTTCTGCTCTAATCTTTATTATTTCTCTTCCCCTGCTGGGTTTAGGCTTTATTTGCTCTTCTTTCTGCAGCTCCTTTAGGTGTAGGGTTAGGTTGTATATTTGAGACCTTTCTTATTTCTTAAGAAAGGCTTGTATTGCTATATACTTTCCTCTTAGGACTGACTTTGCTGCATCCCAAAGATTTGAACAGTTGTGTTTTCATTTTCATTTGTTTCCATGAATTTTTAAAATTCTTCCTTAATTTCCTGGTTGACCCATTCATTCTTTAGTAGGATGCTCTTTTGCCTCCAGGTATTTAGGTTCTTTCCGACTTTCCTCTTGTGATTGAGTTCTAGTTTCAAAGCCTTGTGGTCCGAAAATATGCAGAGAATGATCCTAATCTTTTGGTACCGGTTGAGACCTGATTTGTGACCTAGGACATGATCTATTCTGGAGAATGTTCCATGGGCACTAGAGAAGAATGTGTATTCTGTTGCTTTGGGATGGAATGTTGTGAATATATCTGTGAAGTCCATCTGGTCCAGTGTGTCATTTTAAGCCTTTATTTCCTTGTTATTCTTTTGCTTAGATGATCTGTCCATTTCAGTGAGGGTGTTGTTAAAGTCCCCTACTATTATTGTATTGTCGTCGATGTGTTTCTTTGATTTTGTTTTTAATTGGCTTATCTAATTGGCTGCTCCCATGTTAGGGGCATAGATATTTACAATTGTTAGATCTTCTTGTTGGATAGACCCTTTAAGTAGGATATAGTGTCCTTCCTCATCTGTTATTATAGTCTTTGGTTTAAAAACTAATTTGTCTGATATAAGGATTGCCACCCAGCTTTCTTTTGTTGTCCATTAGCATGGTAAATGGTTTTCCACCCCCTCACTTTCAATCTCGAGGTGTCTTTGGGTCTAAAATGAGTCTCTTGCAGGCAGCATATCGATGGGTCTTGTTTTTTAATCCAATCTGATAACCTTGTGTCTTTTGATTGGGGCATTTAGCCCATTTACATTCAGGGTAACTATTGAAAGATATGAATTTAGTGCCAGTGTATTGCCTGTAATGTGACTGTAACTGTATATTGTCTCTATTTCTTTCCGGTCTATGTTACTTTCAGGCTCTCTCTTTGCTTAGAGGACCCCTTTCAATATTTCCTGTAGGGCTGGTTTGGTGTTTGCAAATTCTTTTAGCTTTTGTTTGTCCTGGAGGCTTTTTATCTGTCCTTCTATTTTCAATGACAGCCTAGTTGGATATAGTATTCTTGGCTACGTATTTTTCTCCTTTAGTGCTCTGAATATATCATGCCAGTCCTTTCTGGCCTGCCAGGTCTCTGTGGATAGATAGGTCTGCTGCCAATCTAATGTTTCTACCGTTGTAGGTTACAGACCTCTTGTAACCTACAATCCCGAGCTGCTTTCAGGATTTTCTCTTTGTCTCTGAGACTTGTAAATTTTACTATTAGATGTCAGGGTGTTGACCTATTTTTATTGATTTTGAGGGGGGTTCTCTGTGCCTCCTGGATTTTGATGCCTGTTTCCTTCCCCAAATTAGGGAAGTTCTCCACTTAATTTGCTCCAATATACCTTCTGCCCCTCTGTCTCTTTCTTCTTCTTCTGGGATCTCAATTATTCTAGTATTGTTTCGTCTTATGGTATCACTTATCTCTCGAATTCTGCCCTTGTGATCCAGTAGTTGTTTATCTCTCTTTTTCTCAGCTTCTTTATTCTCCATCATTTGGTCTTCTATATCACTAATTCTCTCTTCTGCCTCATTTATCCTAGCAGTTAGAGCCTCCATTTTTGATTGCACCTCATTAGTAGCCTTTTTGATTTCGACTAAAAAGAGTTTAGTTCTTTTATTTCTCCAGAAAGGAATTCTCTAGTATCTTCCATGTTTTTTTCAAAACCCATCTAGTATCTTTATAATCATCATTCCGAACTCTAGTTCTGACATCTTACTAATATCCATATTGATTAGGTCCCTGGCAGTCGGTACTGCCTCTTGTTCTTTTTTTTTTGAGGTGAGTTTTTCCATCTTGTCATTTTGTCCAGAGGAGAATAGATGAATGAGAGAACAAAATGCTAAAAAGGTAACATCGACTCCAGAAAAATATACACTAAACAAATCAGAAGAGACCTGAAACCAGGAAGAAAAGAAAGGGAACGCAAAAAAAAAAAAAGAGAGAGAGAGAGAATATGATTGGGCTGGTGAACAGATCAGAGCCACAGACTAGATTTTGGGCATATTTTGGTCTGTTAGAAGAAAATGCCTCCCAAAATTTTAAAGAAAGTAAAACTTACATATGTACAAAAATAAGGGTAAATATGATGAAGGGATGGAATATGATTGTAAAGATGAAAATTATAAAAGATTTTATAAAAGGTATTGATAAGAAGTTGGTTGAAAAAAGAAAGAAGAAAATTTAAAAAAAACAAAAAGGGGAGAAAATGTGATAAGGCAGGAAAATAGAACAAGGCCATATACTAGAGATTTAGGGTATATTTTGGTCTATTAGAAGAAACTGTCTCCCAAAATTTTAAAGAGAGAAAAACTTATATATACACAAAAAATAAAGTTAACTACAATGAAGGGATAGAATATGACTCTAAAATTGAAAATTAAGAAAGATTTTTAAAAAAGGAATTGATAAGATGTTGCTTGAAAAAGGGAAAAAGAAAGATTAAATAAAATAGAAAAAGAAAAAAATAAAGAAAATTTTAAAAATTAAGTTTGAAAGACTAAAGAATCATGGGGTAAAAAGCCATGAATTCTATGTGCAGTATTCCCCTAACGCTGGGGTTTTGCCGTTGTCACTGATCGGTAAACTTGGTCTTGGCTGGCTCTTCTTGCTGATCTTCTGGGGGAGGGGCCTGTTGCCGTGGTTCTCAAATGTCTTTGCCGGAGGCAGAATTGCCCCACCCTTGCCCAGTCTGGGCTAAGTCATCCGCTCGGGTTTGCTCTCCGGAGCTTTTGTTCCCTGCAAGCTTTCCATGCAGCTTTGGAGGACGAGAGTGAAAATGACGGCCTCCCAATCTCCGCCCCGGAGGAGCCAAGAACTTGGGGCCCCACTCCTCAGTGAGCTCCCAGAGAAAAGCAATCACTCCCGTCTCCCCGGTCTCCGGCCGCACTCCGTGCTCACCCGGCCTGTGACCGAGCGTTTCTATCTCTGGCACCTGACTCGGTGTGGAGTCTCCAAACCCAGCAGATCCCTGCAGTGCACTCCGGCACTGCTCCTCCTGGGGGAGGAAGGTAAGTCTCCCGGATCTGCCGCTTGTTGGGTCCCTGCTGGAGGAGCAGTGGCCCGACTGTGCCACGGATCACGGTTTATGGCAACCCCAAGCTGAGAGCCCACACCTCAGCTCCATCTCTGCAGCCGGCTTCCCTGCTTCAATACCTGGGAGCTCTGCTGCATTCAGGCACCCCCGGTCTTTCTGTGACCCCGAGGGTCCTGAGACCACACTGTCCCGCGAGGGTTCCACCCCCCACTTAGCCACTGGAGTGACGTCCCTCAGTGGAGCAGACTTCTACAAGTTCCGATTTTGTGCTCTGGGGCTCTGTCACTTGCCGGTAGCCGGTAGCCAGCTGATGGAGGCTCCCTCCCCACGAGGTCTATCTTCCTGAATATCGCCTTGGATTCACTTCTCCGCAAGTCCTACGGAAGTGGTCACTTTTCTGTTCAGAGAGTTGCTGCTATTCTTTCCTTCGATCTCCTTTTGAGTTCATAGGTGTTCAGAATGGTTTGACCCCTATCTAGCTGAATTCCTGGGACCAGACAAAATTTAGGTCTCCCACTCTTCTGCCATCTTGCTCCTCCTATTTTTTCTTGATTAAACATCCAGGAGTGTGGGATGCCTGGGTGGCTCAGTCGGTTAAGCATCTGCCTTCAGCTCAGGTCATGATCCCAGGGTCCTGGGATCGAGTCCTGCATTGGGCTCCTTGCGTGGCGGGGAGTCTGCTTCTCCCTCTCCCTCTGCTGCTCCCCCTGCTTGTGCTTTCTCTCTCTCTGACAAATAAATAAAATCCTAAAAAAAAAAAAAAAACCATCCAGGAGTGGAATTGCTCTGTCCTAGGTCAGATACATATATAGTTTTGTAAAACAACGTGACATTTTCACAAGTTAGTTGTAGCATTTTACACCCCCACCCACAATATATGGAAGGTCGGCAGCTCCCCATGCTCCACACCATTTTGTGATGTGCGCTGCCTGTAAACTTTTATACTTGGGTCTTTGTGCAGACATATGAGGAGGTCTGTGGGGTAGAGTCCTGGAAGTGGGATTGGGAAAGGAATGTACACATTTAAAGTTTTGATATATTGGTGGCTCAGTCAGTCTCGATTTTGGCTCGGGTCATGATCTCAGGGTTGTGGGATCGAGCCCCATGTCGGGCTCTGTGCTCAGTGGGGAGTTTGCTCCCCCCCACAAATAAATAATAAATAAATATATAAATCTTTAACGTTTTGGTATATTGTCTCATATGCCCTCTGAAAGGATTGTATTTTCATTAGTGGCAAACTAGAGTGTCTGCCTTCCCTTACCTTTAACCATACCCGGAAGTATTCCCATACTTGTTTGTTACAAAGGTCTTTACTAAACACTTACTATGTGTGGACAAAGGGATAAGGCAGTTCCCAAACCACGGAAAGGCCCTGTGTCCGCCGAGCTTTATTCGAGTGGGGAAAGACAGAAGAACAAGTAAAACTCAATTATAAAATATGTTCGATGGTGATTTGGGCTCTAAAATAACTAAGGCTGTGTCGGGGGTAGAGTGGTTTCTTTTCATATTTATTTGTGTATTTATTTGCTCCTTCTTCTTGAGTTCTGATTTCCACCCAGATAAATTTACGGGTCAAGTGCACAGCTTACTGTGTTTTTACATCAGCTAGCCTCTGCTGGTGCCAGCAGGAGGAGCTATAGGGCATGGATAGCTCTGGGCATTAGTCAAAGGATGGGAGCTACTGTAGGGGTGAGCATTGCAGGGAAAGGATCCCAGCCTGAGAGAATAGGAAGTGCAAAGGCCCAGAGGAGCATGCCTGGCCTGTGTCAGGAACATCAAAGAGATGCCGGCCCAGGCAAAAAGATGGAGGACAGAGGGGAGGAGATGAGGTCAGAGGCAGATCTTGTGGGGTCTGGTAGACCAATGTAGGATCTTGATTTGCTTTTTTCTTTTTTCTTAAGGAGAAGAAGCCATTGGAGGGTCATGAGTTGGGAGAGATCAACCTTTAGATATTACCCATCATTTGAATTTTTGCCAACCTCATGGATTAAGAAAATACCTATGGTTGAGGCTAAGTGCTCCATACCAAGCAATCTGAATGCCTCCCCTTACTATCCAGTTGATACACTGTCTTTAGCTAGTAGATTGGCTATGGTTTTTATTTTTCTGTTTTGATTTTTCATTGTAGTAAAATGCACATAATATTTACCATCTTAACTATTTCGATGCAGAGTTCCGTAGTGTTACCAATTTGCATTGTGTCACCATAGGGGCTGCCCATCTTCACAAGCATTTTCCTCTTGCAAAACTGAAGCTCTGTGCCCGTTAGACACTAGCTGCCCATGGCACCTCCCCCAGCCTCTGGTGTCTGTTTCTCTGAATTTGCCCATTCTAGAGACGCCCTTGAAGTGGAATCAGGCAGTGCTTGACTTTTGCCATTGGCTTATTTCACTTAGCATGATGCCTTCAAGGCGTGGCTATGGTATTATAAGCTGGTTTTGCCCAAGTCTGTTTTTCTGCTGCTGTTTGATTCTGTTTAATGCCCACCCTCCCTTTCCTGGGATGCTTGTTCTTGGCCTTAGATACGTGGTCTTCCTGGAGCTGTTCCTGCAGACGGCAGAGAAGCACTTCATGGTGGGACACAGGGTCACCTACTATGTCTTCACTGACCGGCCCACCGATGTGCCCAGGGTGCCCCTCGCAGAAGGGAGACAGCTGGTGGTCCTGGAGGTCCGAAACTATTCGCGCTGGCAGGATGTGTCCATGCACCGCATGGAGATGATTAGCAACTTCTCGCAGCAGCGCTTCCTCCTCGAGGTGGACTACCTGGTGTGTATGGACGTGGACATGAAGTTCAGCGACCACGTGGGTGTGGAGATCCTGTCCCCCCTCTTCGGCACCCTGCACCCCGGTTTCTACAGGGCGGCCCGCAGGGCCTTCATCTACGAGCGACGTCCACAGTCCCAGGCCTACGTTCCGAGAGACGAGGGTGACTTTTACTACGCAGGAGGCTTTTTTGGGGGTTCAGTGGTTGAGGTTCTCCAGCTGACCACGGCCTGTCACCAGGCGATGGTGGTTGACCAGGCCAACGGGATCGAGGCCGTGTGGCATGACGAGAGCCACCTGAACAGGTACCTTCTCTACCACAAGCCCACCAAGGTGCTGTCCCCAGAGTACCTGTGGGATGAACAGATGCTGCAGAGGCCTCCTTTCCTCAGGAAACTGCGCTACGTGGCGGTGCCCAAAAATCATGCAGAAATCCGGAACTGAAGAGCCCAGGGCCCCGGGAGATCTCCATACGAGGCTGCAGCTTTAGCAGGTCTTCCCCTGGGCAAGGGATCAACCAGCGATTTGATGCTATGGATGAGTCCCTGGGCCTCGGTTTCCTCTTCTGGAGAGGCTCCCACCACTCCTCCTTGTATTGAACCTGGGCTCGTCCTTCATGGTGCCCACAAGGTCACCTTCCCCTGGAAGGTTTCTTTGATTGTCTCTTCCTCCTCCTATTGAAATGCACTGCTCTTCACTCTGCATCCCTATAAAGCACTTAGTGTATTCCTTTGGCCAGATCTGCTGCCATTCTGCTCACATTGCCCATTGGTCTTGCTCATTACAATGTGAGCTCCTGAGGGCAGAAGCTAAGACTTCTTCTTCTTATAGGTCAGTACCTACCACAGTGCCTTATGCCCAGAGACTCTCATAACATGACCCCTAAACACCTGGTGTACCCTGTACCCAGACAATGGGAGAGGCCCAGCCTGAAAGCACTTTTCTGGGTTTGGTTTGGGTGTATGATAGCTTGTTGCTCTGGGTTGTTTGTCTTTTTCATATGGATTTTGGGGAGTTTGTTTTGTGTTTTGGGTGTTAGTACTTTTTTCAGACACATGCTAAAAATCTCTTCTTCTAGTTTGTTTGTTGCTACTTCAACTCTTTTAACATAGGTAAATTTAAGAACTCATCTCCTGCTTTGAAATCATGAAGATAGTGTCTTATGTTAGAAGATAGTGTCCAAAAGCTTTATGTTTTTGCCTCACACTTAGGTCTTTAATCTACTGATAATGACTTGTGTGTGCTTTTAATGTAAGGATTTGATTTAATTTTCCTTTCTCTGGATAATGATTATCTGAGCACCACTTATTGAAAACATGTTTGAAAACTTCCGGGAAAGTTCTTTTCCCTGACTTGCACAATCTTTAGCCTCCTCCTGTCAACTGTCCCCATGTGCCTGGGTTTGTCTATTGGTCTGTCCTTGTGGCGATAACACACCGTCTTCATTACTCTAGGCCCATAATCAAATCTTGCTATCTGGTCCGGCAAGTCCTCCCACCTGATTCTTTAAGAGTATTTTGATTGCTCTTGGCCTGTTGCATTTCCATCTCACTTTTAAATCTTCTGTCAAATTACAGAAAGGAGCCAGCTGGAGTTTTAATATAATTTCATTTATTTATTTATGTTTTTGAGAGAGAGAGAGAGAGAGCATGCAGGCGAGAGTTGAGGGTAGGACAGATGGAGAGAATCTTAAGCAGGCTCCATGCCCACTGTGGAGACTGACTGGGGGCTCGATGTCATGACCCTGAGATCATGACCTGAGCCGAAATCAAGAGTCATACACTTAACCGAGTGAGCCAGCCAGGTACCCCTGGTTGGAGTTTTCATCAGAATTGTGCTGAGCTGAGCAGTGGTGCCCAGTGGCTGCTGGAGGTGGCCACAGGAGTGCCCCTCCTGTCCACCCGAAGGCTCACAAGCCAGGGCTGATTCTTCTGAGGCTGGGATGGAGACTGCCGTTTCCTCTCCCCCAGCACCTGGGGGTTTGCTTGCGGCCATGGGTGCTCCTCGAGGGCTGGTGCGCCCCCCCAAAACTGCCCCCATCTCTGCAGGCCATCCTCCCTGTGTGCTCGTCTGGCCCTTCCCGAGCAGGTGAGAGCTCACAGAACACAACACACAAGATCCTTCTGTTGCAGGAATTCTCTGCCTTTAGTGCCCGCAGTTCTTGGTCCCGCCACTTCGAAGAATGAAGAGGTAGACCAGATGAAGAGTGGTGGGCAGCAAAGCAAAGTTTATTGAGCAAGAGTGTAAAGCTCCCAGAGAGGGAGGGGGGCCCAAATGGGCGGGGGGCCTGAGAGGGTTTCCCTGGAGTTTCTAAGTTTAGGGGTTTTTATGAGCTCTTTTGCAAAACCATCTTAAGCAACCAGGGCATGCTGAGTCCTGCAAATCAGGGCTTTGGTCATGTATCTGTCTACCTATTAGGTTAATATCAATGTGTTGATGATCTTTTTTTGCTGACATCTGAGGGCTTATGTCTTCACTGCCCCTTACCCATGATAGGGACAAATGCCTTGTGGTTAGTTGCCTTATTTTAGGACGTTTTGCAGAAGTCATTTCTGCAAAGGCTGCAAAGCAGAATGTTAGTGTGGTCCTATCTGAGCTGCAAAACAGGATGTTAGTGCTGTTTTATCTTAGCTGTCCCAACTCCATATTTTCATGTTGGGGACCCTGGGCCTGACTACCTAACTGTCCAACTAACTCTTAACACTTCCTTCAAAAATTGCTTGTTGAAGAAACCAGCTCTTGAGATTGAAAACAAACAATTGGAGTTTCTCCATTTCTTTCACTTTCGGCTCATTTTCTCTCTCCCTGTTCTTGTCTGTTGTTCTCGTGCCTTGGAGCACGTTGCCCTGAGCATCCCCGCCCTCTGGTGCAGACAGTTTACACTCCCTTGGTCTTAAATGAAATAACAATTCAAGACTAGCTCCCCAGACCGTGTCCAGCCAGAGTCACCCACAGTCAGCGCCCCGCGGAGTCTCCGTCGCTGGCCCGGGCTGGCCCTGCTGCCTTTCTTACTTGAAGTAGAAAGTCGCTGGGGATTCAGCACAGGAGACCGTGCCTGTAGTTGTTGCCCGGGACCCTCTCTTGTTACGTTGAGACTCTTTCCCTCTGGTCTTGCTAAATGAGAACGGTAGTTTTTTCCCTTAAATCAGGAGTGGATTTTGAGTTGGGTCAAGTCTTTTTGTAGTCTACTGTGAGAATCATCTAACCTTTCTCTTACTGCTAATGTAAGTGACTTATAAATGCGAAGTCCTTATTTCTGGACTTTGTTACTCTCACAGATCTGGGATTGACCCTGCTTGGTCATGCCGCATTACTCCGCCATCTTGGTTTCTTCTTTCTTCTGTCTGTAGTCACCAGGATGACCCATCTATGGCGGTCGTTTGGGATCTCCTCGGGAGACTTTGCCATCGTGGTCCAGAGAGTCTGGGAGATTGGATACAGAACCTTATTTTCTATGCTCTGCGATATTTGAATCATCTCGAGGTTTTTGTTCTTGCTCAAAAAACCTGTGGAACCTACTGTCATCTATGGCGGTAATACCTGGTGGGTTCTTCTCATTCTTTCTCTGGTACATGCAGTTCCTTCAAGAGTCACGTTCAAGTTTCTACTTCTTGAGTCAAGTTTGATCATTTACATTCTCTTGGAAAGTTGTCCACTTCACGTTGACTTTCAAATTTGTTGGCAAAAAGAACAGGATTTTCGCTTTACAGTAACTTTCAATCTGCATAATCTAAAATCAGACCGTCTTATCTCTAATGCTGTTTATTTGTGCTATCTCCTTCATTCTGATCTTTTTGCATGAGTATCAAGGATTATCTGCTTTATTTTATTTGTTGAAAGAAGCATCTAGCCTATTGTTGGTTTGTTTATTAAATGGTGGTTTCTGCTTTATGCTTGTTAGTTTATTTCTTTTTTTTTTTTTTTTTTTTTATTTGAGAGAGAGAGAATGAGAGACAGAGAGCATGAGAGGGAGGAGGGTCAGAGGGAGAAGCAGACTCCCCGCCGAGCAGGGAGCCCGATGCGGGACTCGATCCCGGGACTCCAGGATCATGACCTGAGCCGAAGGCAGTTGCTTAACCAACTGAGCCACCCAGGCGCCCCTGTTAGTTTATTTCTTTAATTTTAGCTTGGTCTATTTTTTTCTAGCATTCTGGAGTGGAATCCTTAGTTAACGGAGTCGTTTGTTGGGAATGCTTCTTGTTTCTAAGAAAAGCATGTGGCTTTGACTTTCCCTCTGAGTACAGCGCAAGGAAGTTGTGGTCCTGGGTGTTTCTAGCCAATGTCCACATTGTCACTCCTTTCTAAATACTCTGCTTTTATTTCCTCTTTAACTCAAAAGTATTTAGAAGAAATCTGAAAACTTGCAATAGTTGGTTGTGATTCCTGTTGCTATCCTTTAGTTGTGTGTTTGTGGATGTATAGTTTCATAGCAAGAATCAAGCGAGTGCACAATTTCAGCTCTGGGGAGTTGTTGAACTTCTTTTATGGCTTCCTGATGGATCATTCAAAACATTATTATGGGCAGTTGCAGAGAATGTATGCAAAATGGTACAAAGTTTGGGGAATGTCTGGCAATTTCTTGGAAAGTTAATATACACCTACCCTGTAAACCCTCAGTTCCACTCTCAGGTATTTGCCCAAGAGAACTGAAAACACATGTCCACAAAAAGACTTGTACAGGAACATTTCTATCAGCATTGTTGATAAAGCCCCAAACTGGAAACAATTCAGATGTCTACCAAGAGAAGAGCAGACAAGCAAAGCAGAGCATTCACACAGTGGAAAACTCCTCAGCACAGAGAAGAAATGGACTGTAGATGCATGAGGAACTTGGATGAGTCTCCAAAACATCATGCTGAGCCGGAGACCAGACCCAAGAGCACACAGGCTGTCGGATTCCAGGTGTCCTATCCAAGCAGGGGCAATACCCCTCTATAGTGACTGATCCTAGACAGTGGCTGCCACGGAGGAAGGTGGCAGTAGTTGTCTGGACAAGGGGCAGGAGGGGACTTTTTGGAGGTGATGGACATGGTTTTCATCCAGCTATAGGTGATTAAGGGTGTATTGCAATGGCCAAACATATTCAGTGTGTTTATTGGATGTAGATGAGTTACCAATTAAGAGGACCAAGTCTTTCCCAGTGTGTCAGTAACAGCACACTAAATATTGGGATTGGATTCGTGTCTGATGACCGTTATAACCAAGTACCAGAAGGCGAGTGGCTGAAAACAATGGAAATTTGTTTTCTCCCAGTCCTGGAGGCTGGAAGTCAGAGATGCAGGTGTTGGCAGGGCTGCGCTCCTTCTGAGATTCTACAAGAACCCTCCCTGCGTCTTCCAGCATCCAGTGGTGGCCACCCACATTCAGCCTTCCTTGGCTTGCAGCTTCCCCGCTCCGTCTGTCTGCAGCTGCAGTCCTCTGCGCCTCTCCCCTCTGCTTGTGAGCCCATCAGTCATACTGGGTTAACAGCTCACTCTCCTCCGCTCTGACCTCACTTTAATTTGTGTCTTGATTGCACCTGCAAAGACCCTATTCCACACCAAGTCGTGTTCATGGGGGCCAGGGGTTAGGACATGAACCTATATTTTGTGGGGGACATTATTCTACTGTAGCATGGATTAAACCAGCCTTTCTGTTCAAATGCTCCATGTCTACTGCCTTTTTTGTTTTCATAGGTTTTATTTTTTCAGAGCAGTCTGAGGCACACAGAAAAACTGAGCAGAGTCCCTGCTGAGTGTGGAGCCCCATGTGGAGATCCTCTCAGGACGCCGAGATCATGCCCTGAGCGGAAATCGAGAGTCAGACGCTGAACAGACTGAGCCACCCAGGCTCCCCACACACCTGCTTTTCTTGATTGACCTTCTATAATATTTTGACTCCTTGCTAATGTTTTTTGAGCTGTCATGTAGTTATTTTTCTTTAAAAAGCATGTCACACAATCTGTGCATCTTTTACCAGGGGAATTTAACCTCTTCACACTTGGGATTATCAGTACATTTCGGGCTTATTCTTGCCATCTTATATCCTGTTTTCTGTTTCGCCTTAACTGTTGAGCTTTCTAGTTCAGTCACACTAATACTTCTGCTGTGACCCTTTGCATCCTCACCTGCACTCACTATGACTCTTTCTTTTCCCCTGCATCGCCAGTTGAATCATTGGCCCCCATCTCTTCTGCTTCCTGCTTTTACTCATTGTGTATTCCTCGTGCAATGAGACTTTGGGGTCTTTGTTTCCAGGTCTGGGATCACTCTCGGGTGGCATTTGGGTATTTTAGCGTCTTGTCTAGGAGTCCTCATTGTAGTGAACTCTTCTTAAGTCCTCGTCTGACACATGGGTGTGGAATGTCCTTTTATTCCCTGTGGTATGTCCACGCTGAGCGAGCTCTTCAGCGGTCTTCTCGAGCCTGGGCTGGTGTGTGCAAGGCAGCCATCTGCCCCTGCCAGAGCCAATGCCCCTTCCCCTGCCTGTGTCCCTGTTCCTGCCCCTGCCCCTGCCCCTACCAGAGCCGATGCCCCTTCCCCTGCCTGTATCCCTGTTCCTGCCCCTGCCTCTGCCAGAGCCGATGCCCCTTCCCCTGCCGGTGTCCCTGTTCCTGCCCCTGCCAGAGCCGATGCCCCTTCCCCTGCCGGTGTCCCTGTTCCTGCCCCTGCCCCTGCCCCTGCCCCTGCCAGAACCGATGCCCCTTGCCCTGCCTGTGCCCTGTTCCTGCCCCTGCCCGTGTCCCTGTTCCTGCCCCTGCCCCTGCCCCTGCCAGAGCCAATGCCCCTTCCCCTGCCAGTGTCCCTGTTCCTGCCCCTGCCCCTGCCCCTGCGAGAGCCGATGCCCCTTCCCCTGCTTTCCAGGGCCACTGCCCCTTCCCCTGGCCCTGCCTGTTCTCCTGTACTTGCCCCTGACCCAGCTCCTACCGTGGATCCTGCCCCTGGCCCTGCTCTTGCATCTGGCCCTGCTCTTGCATCTGGCCCTGCCCCTCCTCCTGCTCCTGCAGGGCTCCCAGAACCACATCCAGAGCCCACATCCTCGCGAGGAGAGCTCCTTGTACAATTACCCTTAGCTCCATCACCCGACCCCGACACCCCGCCAGATTGTTTCATCCCATCCCCCTATGTTCTTTCTCTCTGGTACATATTAACTGTTATATTATCTTTCCATGTCCTATATGCTGTTTATTATTTATTTTAAATAAAATTAATTGTTTTCAGTTGAACAAGTCCTGAGCATGAAGTACATTCCCAACGCTGGGCCACCACACCACAGAACATTGCTGTGGAATATCTGCTTCCCCAAAGGAGTCCCCAAACCAGAAGGCCTCCCTGGAAACCCCTAAGCTGCTTTCTCTCTCTGTTCCTTTACCTGTTCTGGATGTTTCCTGTACGTGGAATCACACAGTACGGGCCTTTGTGTCTGCCCCCCTATTTTCAAAGGGGACTCATTCTTTTCTGTGTTGATTTGACATAGAATTTTCCTTATTTGATGTTGAAAGCCCCGATGGATTACAGATGAGATGTAATCATAGAGCCCCCTTTGGTAAATATGGACACAATCTCGGGGCGGAGACCCCTATTCCTGCTGGGACACCTCAGCCTGACCCCAGACACGAAAGGGCTGGTTCCTCCTGTGACCCACAGACAAACCAGGGAAATGCAGAAGGCCGGAAGACACACCCCAAAGGGCCAAAGCATTGCTCACAACCCAAGGCCAGAGAAAGGTTTCCCATGCCTCTGGTCCAAACCAGGCTCCAAGTCACTGGGTTCCACAGGGACAGAGACCAAACCCATGAAAGTTGAAGGGGGGGGTGGGGGACAGGCACGGGGGCAGTCAGAGATGCGGGAGCTCCCGGGGAAGGACTCTGGCAAAGGAAACCCTATGGAGGCAGCGCTGGTCACCCTCAGACTGGCAGGTGTCTGGTCTGGGGACCAGCAGCCCTGGGGAGAACGTGAGGAAGTGGAGGTCCCCTGGAGAGAAGGGGGACGGGCACCCCTGTCTGGGAGAACAGTGAGCAGCACCCGTCCCAGGCCGCAGGGGCACCCATCACCTAGCACGCTCGTCCTCGGACTCACGCCCGAAAACTCTGGCTCGGTTTTTCACAGATGTGTTTTCAGGAGTGTTCAGCACAGCGGTGGTGGAGAGAGCAGGGAATGGACCAATGCTAATGCCCAAGGAGATGGACGGGATCCTCGGTCCCAGTCCTCAGGATAGAATGCCCTATAGCTACTGTCACTGTGTCGTCCAGGGCACAGGATCCGGGCAGCCCCTCCTGAGACCCCCTCCTGCCACCCTGCTCCTGAGAACATTCAGAATTGTTTGAGGAGGAGGTGGAGAGGATCCAGGATGACAGAGGGCCAAGGAGAAGGAAGGTCAGCACTGGGAGGACAGTTGCATGGGCCCTGAGCCACCATCCAGGGCCCGGGCTGTGATGCCCTCGGACCTCATCCCAAATAAGGGTTCCTGATGGATGGGCCCGTCTTCCTTGGTTTCCCTCCCTCCCTCTTTCCCTCCACCCATTCCTCCCTCCCTCCCCCCTTCCTCTTTCCTTTCCCCCTTCCTCTCTCATTCAGCAGAGGATCTGGGGTCCCTACTCTGTACTGAGCACTGGGACTCCATCCGTGACTCCATCCCCAGCCCACGTTGTCCCTGCCCACATGGCACTCAGGTCCACTGCGGGAGGTGACAGGGGGCAGTCCTCAGGGCTAACAGAGGTGATGAGCACCAGGAATCTGCTCCTGAAAACAGAGGCCAGTTGCACAAAGAAAAGAATGGAGACACCCATGCTCAGCACATCCTCCAGAAAAATCTAGTCCTGAAAAGTGATGAAAAGTAAGTATATGCTAGACTTAACGCAATGTGAGTTCTAAGGGCCCATACACACTGATTCCTAGAAGCAACGAAGAGTAGATCATCCAGTGCTGACTGGGGCGTTGTGACACCACTTTTCTGACGTAATGACAGTGTTTCAGCCAACATCTCCAGGGCCTCTGAACTTTCCCAAGGGTCTCTGCGATCCTTTGACCCTTACGTCGTCCTCCTTAGGAAGCCCTGTCCTGTTGTCTTCCTTGTCTCCTGCCTCTTCTGGGGCCCTTCAGGGGCCTCCCCCACCACGCCACCCTCACCAGGACTCCCCGTGCCCCGCGGCCGGGCGCCCGCATCCGGCGCTGGGTCATGGTTCTGGGAAGACACCAGACGCACACAAGTAACTGAGGAGCATCTGAAGTTCAGGTAGGCGCCGTGAGAATCTCCGGTGCTTTTACCTGGGGCAGCTCCCATCCCCCTAAACCCTCAGTGTGAGGGCTCTACCAGGGGTGGGGTGTAGGCCTGGAGGACCCGTGGCTCCACCGTCAGAGGTCTCCAAGTTGACCTGTGCACGGGGGGGGACACCCCGGCCACACCTTGAAGAATTTCTTTAGCAGGTTCCCCATTGTTCTAGGCATTGGTTGGGTCCCTGCTTTTGGTGACCGTTCTTGGCAGCTGCCCCCCCGCCCCGGGGCCCCACTTCAGACCCACGCGGCCCAGCGGGCACACAGAGCAGGCAGCCCGTCCAGAGAGGACCCGTCGGGAAACACGCTTGTCCCGGAGCCTGAAAAGCCTCACACCTTGAGTTTTGTCCTGTCGCTTTTCAGTCCCTGCCAACCTACACCACTTCAGGGCTGCTTCCTCCACGGCACAGTTTCTGGGGCTGCTCTGTCACGTGAGGCCACAGGGCGAGTCCCCCGGAGGATCCCATCTGGGTTGGGACGGGCCAGGCCAAGCGGACCGCATGATTCCCACAGAAAATAAAGCTTACGTTTGGACAAACGTGGCTCTGGGGCCTGTGGTTTCCACAGTGTGGCTTATGTGCTTTTGCTCGTGGATGTGGCATTTGTGAAACCCCCACGGGGCCCACAGAGCCCACAGGACTCTCAAGCTTCATGTGCTCAAGCCACTCGGCACTTGGTGGCACACACGGATTTGTGGGGCCTTCCCTGCAGCACCCGTGCTCCTGGAATGAGGTGCTCGGCCCCCGTCCCTCCGAGCTCCAGAGAGGCTGGCTGTGAGGAGCCAAGAGCCCTTGAAATCCAAACACGATGTAAAACCATGCTGTGGTTGGGAGTCCTGGGATCTGCGTGGGGCCCCAAGAGCCCGAGGGGGCCAGAAAGCCATACCAGGCTTGAGAAGCAGGCTGTGGAGGGAGGGGCGTCCCAGGCTGGCCCCCGGGCCGCTCAGGGGTCTGGGCTGGACAGTGAGCGACATGGGGGAGGCAGAACACACGTGGGACGTGGGATCCGCCCCATCCTGTCCTGGTTTAGGGACCGGGTACAGGGCCGCGGCGCCCCGCTCACCACCACCAAGGGAACTGTACTGATGGCCGGCCTGGCCCCGGCCCTCCTCTGTCCCCTGAGGGTCCCCTGGAAGCTGCACACGGAAGGCTGCTGGAGACCAGCAGGGGTGACAGGAGTTGTTACTGGTCACGGCTATGGTCCTGGGGGCGCTGGGGGCAGAGCAGGGCAGGCAGGGGAGCCCCTGCTGAGTGGATACCTAACTGGACAGGGAGACACAAGGGAGCAAGACACCTTCAGGGCGATAGGGACCCAAAGGCGAGGTGCAGGCTTCTGGAACAGACAATGTGGGGCCGCTCCAGGAAGATCAAGGAGGCCCCCAGGCCATTTCTAAACTGACCTCTAAGGCTGACCCTGGCAGGAGGGGCCCTCCAAGCTTGCCACCCTGGAAGTGAACCCCAGGAGAACCCAAAGCAGCCAAAGGAGACGGTGAGTGTGCCCGAGGCCTGCGAGAGGCAGGGGACAGGCCTCCCAGGGAGCACGGGGGGGTCGCCCCCAGCCCTTCCCCACTCTCCCTGCTGCAGTACCTGACCTGCCACGTAGCCCTGAGCTCCTCTGGGCCCGGGCAGGGACGTGCCCTGACCAGCTGCTGTCGTGACGGTGCTGGTGGCAGCCACCAGAGCAAGGGCCTGGGAGAGCCAGGCTCCCGGATTCAGGACCACGGTGAGGATGAGTGCCATGCTGCAGCGAGGGCCAGGGAGCTCAGGGGGAGTGTGGGAACGAGGGCGCTCCAGGACCGGGCTCGGGGAGGGCCGGGAGGGTCTCCTGCCCCGACGCCGTCCGGGACACTGACGACCCGGGGTGCCATGGCGGCTGTGCCCCTTACGTGGCCATGATCTCAACCCAAGGGGTCTGGGCTGCTCCCTTCACAGACACACACACACACCAAACACACACACACACACCACACACACACACACCCGGTCCAGCCCCGGCCTTGGCCAGGTACAAAATCACCCTTCACATACGTGTAAGATGATCCCAACCAATTGTTGATATTCTGTTGCACTTCAGGACACGGACAGGAATATTTTTGCAGTTTCTGTGTTGTGAATTGTCCCTCCTTTATCCAAAGATCAGCCCCACCGTGAACCTGAGTGGGCCCTGCCGCTGGGGCAGAGCCAGAGGCTGTGGGCGGTCCGTGCGGACAGCCCGAGGAAGCTGGTGGAGCCGGGCCAGGCCCTCTCCTGTGGCCCCTCTCCCGGAGCACCTCCCACAAGAACGCCCCCCCAGCCCTTCCCACACCTGCTGCTCACAAAGGTGAGCAGGGCCCCCCGTCCCGCCCGGCGGCTCCCCCTCACCTGCGGGCTGTGTGTCTCGGGCCTGGCACGTCCCCTCTCCGAACCTCAGGTGTCTCCTGGGGACCCTGAGTGCCACGAGGCCCGACCCCACACACGGGGTTGCCGTCGGGCCTGTTGGGACCGCTCCCCGACCCTGTGGCCGGCCCACGGGGAGGGTGGCCTGGGGCTGAAGCGCTTCCTCTCCACCGTGAAGGAGCTCTCTGCCCCACGCCTCGGTGTCCTGTGTCCGGAGCAAAGCCGCATTGCCGGCTGTGACGAGGTCTCAGATTCCATGTGGGGCTCCCATCCTGGGTGGAGCCAGAGCAGGGATCCCTGGGGGCTGGCAGAGGGGTCCCAGAGCCACTCAGACATCTGAAAGGTGCTGGTTGGGCTTCATCGACTCCACAAATGGACAGGAAGCCCCTTCTAGACATTTTGCATAATTCAGGGACCAGGGCAGACAAATCTCCCTGCCCCGCGGGCCTCTGTTCTAGGTGGGGGTCCGCCGGGAAGCCTAGACGACAGAGCAGAGATGGGCACACGACGTTCCGTGGGACGCCCTGCCGGCCTCCTCTAGATCCGGATCCCTCTGCTCTCATTGTCCGAAGGATGACGGGCCCTAGGACCAAGAAGAGCCCCTGTCTCCGAGGTGGTGAGGGAACGTGGGGGACCGGTCAGGTGCGGAGCCACGGGTCTGGTGCACATCGGCCGCAGGGCCGGGTCATGGTACAGGAGCTGTGGGCAGGTCGTCCGTGCACACCTGGCCATGACACACCTGGCTGGCCCTCTCGGTGGGGAGGCCTGTGTGCCGGGTGCACCTGTCCCCCACCTACCCCTGGAGGAGCGGCCATGTTCAAGCATTTCCATGTCCAGCCCTCAGGGACAGTGGGGAACCTGGGTCAAGAGAGGCAGGGGCTGGCCCAGGACAAATGAGGGGTGCAGAGTCCAAGGAGCAGGGCCGCTCTCCAGTCCTAGGCCAGTCCCAACCCTCCCATGAGGTTCGCTTTGGGGGTGAGAGCCCCTCAGATCCTCGGGAATAGCTACCCACCCCGTCCCCTGTGGGGACATGACCTTGGGCATCCCCAGGCACGTAGAGGCATGCACACCCACACACACACACACACACACACGCACGCACACACACACACGCACACACACACACGCACGCACACACACGCACGCACACGCACGCACACACACACACACACGCACGCACACACACGCACGCACACACACGCGCACACACACACACCACTCTGACTGCCCAGCTGGGGGTCAGAAGGGGAGGACACCCTGGGAGCGAGGTGGGTGACAAGGGGGAAAGAAGAAAGAGGTTGCAGACAGCTGGGCCATGGGGCAGGGCAGCAGGACTCCTGGCAAGGACCCAGATCCATAGCATGGGAGGGGAGACAGGCCAGGCTGATGGTCAGGGGTCCCCAAGGGGCCCAGGGGGGTTGCCAGGGCACTGGGAGAGGACAGGGTCTGGGTTCCGGTGTCCATCACCACCCTGGGCACTTGGAAGCAGGAAGAGATACCCACCCCCAAGTCCAGAGGGGCTACAGCACAAAAGGCCTCAGCTTACTCTTCTGTCACTTGGGCTGTAGACATGCAGTGTCCCTAGGGTCCCACAGGCTTGTGGAAGAGCCTGTTGGCCTTGGATCTCCATCCCTGACCCACTGTGCTCCCAGTCCCGGGAAAATGCTTTGGACTCCCTCGAGGTCCTTCTCAGCAGAGGACAGCCTGGGGGCTTGGGGGGCTGAGGACCTGGGTACGCAGAACGTGGCAGAGCACTGACCACTGGTCTGGGGACCAAGGCCAAGACCCTCCTTGTTGCAGCCTCAGGGGACCCATTTGGAAGAGGTTCCAGAATCACTGCTCTGGTCAGGGTGACAAGGCCTTAGGAAGGAACGGAGCACCAGGACAGGAGAGGGAAACAGGGACAAGGGAGGCTTCTGAGGTTTCTCACATCGCCCCCGGAGCCCGCAGATCTGCTCCCGTGAGAGACACAGAGACAGAAACACAAAGACACAGAGACAGAGACAGAGAACGGACACAGGACAGAGGGAATCAGGAGAAGTCACAGACTTTCCTCCATCAGCTTGGAAATGACATCCCAGCATTTTGCCCCATTCTCTTCCTGAGAGCGCGGTCACACAGGCCGTCCACCCTGGAGGGGAGGGGATTCCACAGGGATGTGTGAGCAGGAGGCGGGAATGCCCGGGAACCACTGTGGGGACTGCCCAGCACATGGGCGCAGACGAGGCCCTGGGGCCTGAGCCTAAACCTAATGGGAGCCCCTGGAAGTCTGCGTCACCAGGGGACAAGGTCGAATCCGTTCATTGCAACCTTCCCACAGGGGCTGGGAACAGGCACGAGGGGGGTGGCTTTGCCCGGACCCCAGAGCAGACCCAGGCCCCTCTGAGCTGTGCTCCAGGTCCCGCCCAGCCCCTGGCTCATCCTTGCAATCCCAAGTGTGCACCAGCCTCCTGTGATAGCAGGTACGGAATGTATGTAGGGGTCCTACCCCTGATGGCGTCCCTAGAAGTAGAAGCCAGAACACCCCACTGTGCAGATGGGCAGACTGGGGAGGCCCTGAGAGGCACAGGGTCTGTCCAGGGTCACAGCCCTGGGCACGTGCAGGAGCCCAGTCTGAAGCCAGCTCTGTGTCCTCACAGCGGGGGCACCGGCTGCACCCAGGCCTTGGGAAGGCTGTGGGTGGGCTGGGAGGGAGTCACTGTATGGATGGGGCATGGGGGGAGGGTGAGCATTGAGCAGCTGGGGGAGGGGGCCCTCGGGGGTGGCGGTCTTATGTGAGGAGGAAGTTGGGTAAGGGGACCCCAGGCAGTGGTGACCTCACTTCCCTGACAACAGAGCCCATCAGAATTTGGAACCCCGGTAACCAGGCACCCACATTCCAGAGACAGCCCCCTGCCCAGCTCATTTCGTTGCAGATCATCCAACCATGAACATGTTGGCTTGTTGCTTCCCTAAGTCTGGAGGCTGCAGGCTGAAGAAAGAGCGCCCTGCAAACGCTGTCCCGCGCTGGGGATGTCCTATCAGGGCTCCCCGACGCCTCTGGCCGTTTGGCCGGAAGGCCCGAAAGGTGACACCAGGAGGCCCAGAGCCGGCCACCCAGCCCCACAGGGTCTAATCCACCTGTGCAGCCCCAGGTCCCCTCCCCTCCGTGTGTGTGTGTGTGTGTGTGTGTGTGTGTGTGTGTGTGTGAGGGGGGTCATGTGGGGTGGGCAACCCCATTCAAGAGCAGGCTGATGAGGGGTCAGATAACCCGTGGGCAGGTCATGTTCAAGATCAAGGCTGGCTGGGTGGGACGGGGTGTGGGGGGCTGCGAGCTTCTGCCCGGGGTTTATCCCGATCGCCCTGCAGGGATGGGTCACGGTCCCGCGTGCAGGGCTGTGCACCCACAGGTCTGTGTCTGATCTGGGAGCAGCAGGGAGACTGGGCAGGGGGACAGGGAGGTTGGCCGCGCAGGGCTGTGATGCCTCCGGGCCGGCTACCCGTCCCTGTCTTTGCAGACCACGGATGAAATTGGGAGGAGGCTGGCGGACACCCACTCCATCTCCGGGACCTGGGGCGTGACCCCACAGGACTCCCCAGGAGCAGGTGCTGGGGATTGGGGGGGAAGGCCTCCGACACCACCCAGACCACTGTCCCTGCTGGTCACTGACTGGATTGTGCTCCAGGAGCCGGAGCCCACGGAGGCCGAGCCCGAGGCTGAGAAGCCCGGGGCTGGGTGCCTGTGGGTGTGTGGGGACGGGTCGGGGCTGGCCCCACAGGGAGGAGCCCCCAGAGGCTGGTGTGGGGCCTGGAGCAACGACTGGGCTCAGAGCGCCCAGCGGGTGGACGGCAGTCGGGGAGACGCCCCGGGGAGGGCTCCTTCCTGGCTGCGGCTTCTCTGGGAGGCCCTGGGCGGGGCTCTGTCTTGCAAAGGCCCACGGAGAGCAGGCACGGGGCTGAGCTTTTCTCCTCTCACAGCTGCTCCACCATCTCACGAGCCAGAGCCGGCTCCAACCCCATCGGCAGCTCTGGAGGGAGGGGTCGTGCCCGCAGTGACTTCAGGAGGAGACCCGGAGCCGGCAGGTGACCCGGCACCCGCCCACGGAGAGCCTGACGGGGGCCAGGAAGGGCCTGCTGGAGAACCTGCCTCCGGAGAGCCTGCCCCTGCTCCTGCCCCTGTTCCTGCCAGAGCCGCTGCCCCTGCGCCGGCCCCGAACTGTGGCCCTGCTCCTGGCCCTGACCCAGCTCCTGCCCTGGATCCTGACCCATCCCTACCCCTGCCCGTGCCCCTGTTCTCGCCCCTGACCCAGATACTGCCCCGGTTCCCGTACGTGCCATCGCTGCAGACCCTGTCCCTCCCCTTGCACCTGCCCCCTCCCCTTCCCCTGCTTGTGCGCCTGTCCCGGCCCCTGCGCCAACTCCTGCCCCTTCCCCTGCCCCTGCCTGGGTCCCTGTTCTTGCCCCTGACACAGCTCTTGCCCCTACTCCTGCCCCTGCCCCTGCCAGAGCCGATGCCCCTTCCCCTGCCCCTACTCGTGCCCCTGCACCTGCCCCTTCCCCAGCACCTGCCTGTGCACCTGTTCTTGCCCCTGATCCAGATCCTGACCCAGCTCCTGCCCTGGATCCTGCCCCTTCCCTTGCCCCTGCCTGTGCTCCTATTCTTGCCCCTGACCCGGGTTCTGCCCCTGCCCCTGCCTGTGGTCCTGTTCCTGTCCCTGACTCACCTCCTGCCCCTGCACCTGCCCCTTCCCCTACCTGTGCACCTGTTCTTGCCCCTGACCCAGATCCTGAACCATCTCCTGCCCTGGATCCTGTCCCTTCCCCTGCCCCTGCCTGTGTTCCTGTTCTTGCCCCTGACCCAGCTCCTGACCCTGCACCAGCCCCTTCCCCTACCTGTGTTCCTGTTCTTGCCCCTGACCCAGCTCCTGCCCTGGATCCTGCCCCTTCTCCTGCCCCTGCCTGTATTCCTGTTCTTGCCCTTGGCCTGGCTTCTGCCCCTGCAACTGTCCCTTCCCCAGCCCCTCCCTGTGCTCCTGTCCTTGCCTCTGACCCAGCTCCTTCCCCTTTCCCTACCCGTTTCCCTGCCCCTGCATGTGTGCCCATTCCTGCCCCTGACCCACCTCCTGCCCCTGCACCTGTCCCTTCCTCTGCCTGTGTCCCTGTTCCTGCCCCTGCCAGAGCCGATGCCCCTTCCCCTGCCGGTGTCCCTGTTCCTGCCCCTGCCCCTGCCCCTGCCAGAGCCGATGCCCCTTCCCCTGCCGGTGTCCCTGTTCCTGCCCCTGCCAGAGCCGATGCCCCTTCGCCTGCCTGTGTCCCTGTTCCTGCCCCTGCCCCTGCCCCTGCCAGAGCCGATGCCCCTTCGCCTGCCTGTGTCCCTGTTCCTGCCCCTGCCCCTGCCCCTGCCAGAGCCGATGCCCCTTCCCCTGTCGGTGTCCCTGTTCCTGCCCCTGCCCCTGCCAGAGCCGATGCCCCTTCCCCTGCCGGTGTCCCTGTTCCTGCCCCTGCCAGAGCCGATGCCCCTTCCCCTGCCGGTGTCCCTGTTCCTGCCCCTGCGCCTGCCCCTGCCGGAGCTGATGCCCCTTCCCCTGCCGATGTCCCTGTTCCTGCCCCTGCCAGAGCCGATGCCCCTTCCCCTGCCGGTGTCCCTGCCCCTGCCGGTGTCCCTGTTCCTGCCCCTGCCAGAGCCGATGCCCCTTCCCCTGCCGGTGACCCTGTTCCTGCCCCTGCCAGAGCCGATGCCCCTTCCCCTGCCAGTGTCCCTGTTCCTGCCCCTGCCAGAGCCGATGCCCCTTCCCCTGCCGGTGACCCTGTTCCTGCCCCTGCCAGAGCCGATGCCCCTTCCCCTGCCGGTGTCCCTTCCCCTGCCGGTGTCCCTGTTCCTGCCCCTGCGCCTGCCCCTGCCGGAGCTGATGCCCCTTCCCCTGCCGATGTCCCTGTTCCTGCCCCTGCCAGAGCCGATGCCCCTTCCCCCGCCAGTGTCCCTGCCCCTGCCGGTGTCCCTGTTCCTGTCCCTGCCCCTGCCAGAGCCGATGCCCCTTCGCCTGCTTTCCAGGGCCACTGCCCCTTCCCCTCGCCCTGCCTGGGCTCCTGTACTTGCCCCTGACCCAGCTCCTACCGTGGATCCTGCCCCTGGCCCTGCTCTTGCATCTGGCCCTGCTCTTGCATCTGGCCCTGCCCCTCCTCCTGCTCCTGCAGGGCTCCCAGAACCACATCCAGAGCCCACATCCTCGCGAGAAGAGCTCCTTGTACAATTACCCTTAGCTCCATCACCCGACCCCGACACCCCGCCAGATTGTTTCATCCCATCCCCCTATGTTCTTTCTCTCTGGTACATATTAACTGTTATATTATCTTTCCATGTCCTATATGCTGTTTATTATTTATTTTAAATAAAATTAATTGTTTTCAGTTGAACAAGTCCTGAGCATGAAGTACATTCCCAACGCTGGGCCACCACACCACAGAACATTGCTGTGGAATATCTGCTTCCCCAAAGGAGTCCCCAAACCAGAAGGCCTCCCTGGAAACCCCTAAGCTGCTTTCTCTCTCTGTTCCTTTACCTGTTCTGGATGTTTCCTGTACGTGGAATCACACAGTACGGGCCTTTGTGTCTGCCCCCCTATTTTCAAAGGGGACTCATTCTTTTCTGTGTTGACTTGACATAGAATTTTCCTTATTTGATGTTGAAAGCCCCGATGGATTACAGATGAGATGTACTCATAGAGCCCCCTTTGGTAAATATGGACACAATCTCGGGGCGGAGACCCCTGTTCCTGCTGGGACACCTCAGCCTGACCCCAGACAGGAAAGGGCTGGTTCCTCCTGTGACCCACAGACAAACCAGGGAAATGCAGAAGGCTGGAAGACACACCCCAAAGGGCCAAAGCATTGCTCACAACCCAAGACCAGAGAAAGGTTTCCCATGCCTCTGGTCCAAACAAGGCTCCAAGTCACTGGGTTCCACAGGGACAGAGACCAAACCCATGAAAGTTGAAGGGGGGGTGGGGGACAGGCACGGGGGGAGTCAGAGATGCGGGAGCTCCCGGGGAAGGACTCTGGCAAAGGAAACCCTATGGAGGCAGCGCTGGTCACCCTCAGACTGGCAGGTGTCTGGTCTGGGGACCAGCAGCCCTGGGGAGAACGTGAGGAAGTGGAGGTCCCCTGGAGAGAAGGGGGACGGGCACCCCTGTCTGGGAGAACAGTGAGCAGCACCCGTCCCAGGCCGCAGGGGCACCCATCACCTAGCACGCTCGTCCTCGGACTCACGCCCGAAAACTCTGGCTCGGTTTTTCACAGATGTGTTTTCAGGAGTGTTCAGCACAGCGGTGGTGGAGAGAGCAGGGAATGGACCAATGCTAATGCCCAAGGAGATGGACGGGATCCTCGGTCCCAGTCCTCAGGATAGAATGCCCTATAGCTACTGTCACTGTGTCGCCCAGGGCACAGGATCCGGGCAGCCCCTCCTGAGACCCCCTCCTGCCACCCTGCTCCTGAGAACATTCAGAATTGTTTGAGGAGGAGGTGGAGAGGATCCAGGATGACAGAGGGCCAAGGAGAAGGAAGGTCAGCATTGGGAGGACAGTTGCATGGGCCCTGAGCCACCATCCAGGGCCTGGGCTGTGATGCCCTCGGACCTCACCCCAAATAAGGGTTCCTGATGGATGGGCCCGTCTTCCTTGGTTTCCCTCCCTCCCTCTTTCCCTCCACCCATTCCTCCTTCCCTCCCCCCTTCCTCTTTCCTTTCGCCCTTCCTCTCTTATTCAGCAGAGGATCTGGGGTCCCTGCTCTGTACTGAGCACTGGGACTCCATCCGTGACTCCATCCCCAGCCCACGTGGTCCCTGCCCACATGGCACTCAGGTCCACTGCGAGAGGTGACAGGGGGCAGTCCTCAGGGCTAACAGAGGTGATGAGCACCAGGAATCTGCTCCTGAAAACAGAGGCCAGTTGCACAAAGAAAAGAATGGAGACACCCATGCTCAGCACATCCTCTAGAAAAATCTAGTCCTGAAAAGTAAGTATATGCTAGACTTAACGCAATGTGAGTTCTAAGGGCCCATACACACTGATTCCTAGAAGCAACGAAGAGTAAATCATACAATGTCGCTGGGGGGTTGTGACACTACTTTTCTGACCCAATGACAGCGTTTCAGCCAACATCTCCAGGGCCTCCGAGCTTTCCCAAGGGTCTCTGCGATCCTCTGACCCTTAGTTCGTCCTTCTTGGGCAGCTCTGTCCTGTCGTCTTCCTTGTCTCCTGCCTCTTCTGGGGCCCTTCAGGGGCCTCCCCAACCACGCTGCCCTTGGGAGGACTCCCTGTGCCCCACGGCTGGGCGCCCCCATCTGGCGCTGGGCCCTGTAAGCCCAGTGCTTTGTGCAAGGCCTGTGTACTCCCTCTGGGGTCACTTGGCATCTCCCTTGCAGGGCCTGCATCTTCCTGCACTGGGTCTCCTCTGAGCAGTCTGTGAGGCCAGCCTGTACCCATGTCACGGGCACAGAAGCGCGAGTCCAGAAGGTCCAGACGACCTGCTCCCAGTCCCAGCGTGTGGAGCCTGGGCCGAGGGTGGTCCCTGAGCAGAGGAGGACTTGGGCCCAGGAAGACTGAGGGAGGACCTAGCACAGTGCGGCCCCAGGAGGAGAGTGAGCACCCTGGGAGCCTGGAGCTCAGGCCTGCTGGGCGACCCCGACCCACTGGCACGGGCTCTGTCCCCAGAATTGGTAAGATGTAAGAGGGTCCGCCTGGGCCCCGGGAGTCGCTGGAGTGAACAAGGGTCAATGCTACCCCAACAAGTAGGAGGAAAGTATGGTAACTCTTTTGGGCGGGAGGGGAGAGGCTCAGAGATTTCGGAGGCCCTGAGCTAAACCGCAAGGTAAGTGCAATGTTCAGCTGGTTTTTCCTTCCTGTGATTGTTTCCACGTTCTTCTAAAAACATGAAAGTTTTTCTGATTTCTCAGGCCCTCACCCTCGCCTTGAGCTCCCGGACCGGCTCGTCTCGCTACCGGGCTGGGTCCGCTGCGTGAGACGCTGCCGCCCAGATGGCCAGGAGAGAGCGCCGCCCAGGGGACCCCGCGCGCTAGGACCCCGGGGGCGGGCGCCTTGGCCCGCGGGCGCGGCGCGGGCGGCAGGTGGGCAGGGGCTGGGACCGGCGGGGGGGGGGGGGGCGGGGGAGGGATCGCGCTGGCGGATGGGCGGGGCGTGCGGCTCCTTTCCTCCCGGCCGCCGGCCGTGCCCCAGGGTGAGCCCCGGGCGCGGCTGCAGGCGCGGCCACCGGGTATCGTCGGGGCCCTGGCGAGCTGAGTCCCTGGTTTCCGGCCCGGGGTGCTCCCCTCCGTCCGTCCTAAACCCCGTCCGGTCGCAAGGGGTGAGTCTACAGCCCGCGGGGACAGTCGCGCTCCCCACGTCCCGCGTCGCGGCGCAGTGGCGGGCGGAAGTCGGGTGCCCGTCTGGGCACCAGGCCCCCGGGTGCGGACCGCTTTGGCGGGGGAGGACACGGAGGCTGGGGTGGAGGGGGAGCAGAGTGACTTGCCCAAGGTTACCGAGCCAGGGAGAGCTGAAGCGCGCTCCCGCCGTCCCCTGGAGAGCCCAGGCTCGGCCTCCCGGAGGAAGACACGGCTGCCATCCTACCCCCCACCCCTACCCCACCGCAAGGGCATCACGGCGGCCCCTCTCGGCGCAGCCCCCGCCCAGGCCGAGTGTGTCCCCGCTGGGCCGGCCCTGGGCTCGATTTCCGGTGTCCCCGCTGTTACCCCCAGGAATCCTTCTCCAAGCCCCGCCCAAGCGCCCCGCCCAGCGCTGCGCCCGAGTCCCTGGGCAGGACGCCCTGTGCTCCCCGCGGAGGGCGGGGGTTGGGAGCAAGACAGCCCAGGCAGGGCCGACGGTCCGCCTCTCCCCAGGCACAGCTGCAGGATTCGGCTGAGCACTGAGCCACTGTCCCCCTGTCCACCTACCGGAGCTGTCATAGCTGGGGCCACCCAGGGGAAGGCAGAGCAGCAAGGATGGGGCCATTATCCCCTGGATATCGGGAGCATTCCTTTGCAGGTGTTCCTCCGATCCCGGAGACACTGGCTCAGAGCGTGACAGCCCTGGGAGAGGTGGACTGGCTCACCAAGCCCACTCAGTGTCTCCAAGTGCCCAGGTTCAAAGGCTTCACCCAGCAATGCACTGCCGCAGACTGGTCCTGGGCCTAGGATTCTGCCTGCTGTTGGGCATTGCCCTCTGCTTTCTGTGGTGAGCATATCCCCATGGAGCCCTCCCTTCACCCCAGGCTTCTCCCTTTCTTGGCATCTCAACCCCCAAACCTTGATCCCCTTATGGATCCCTAGGTCCCACCCACCTCTCTTGGCACACCGGTCCCTCAACCCCAACCCCAGTAAGACCAAACTAGTTTTGGTTTCTGGATTTTGATTAATAATGGCCTCCGGGCCTTTGCACTTGCTCTTTCCTCTGCCTGGACCGTTCTTCTAGCCTTGCTAATGAAGAACTCCTATTCAAACACAATGTACCCCATGTGTTCTTTCTGTGAAGTCCTCCCACCACCACCACCACCACCACCACCCCTCACCACCACTCCCCCGTGCGTAGGGCCTGGCATCAGAAACATTCCTGCCCTGGGAATGAATGACCGCATGGGTGAATAATGGCCGCATTGCAGAAGACCAGGAGGCCTTGCCCTCTGAGGTCAGCCAGACCCAAGGAGTGGTAGGGGATCCCCAGATGCACCCCGCTGGGTGCCTTGACTCCCATCAACGTGCACTAAGTGGGTTTTCAGCTTCATGACAGTCAACAGGTGTTTTTCCTTCCCAGGATGTATGTGGAGAACTGGCTGCCCTTCTCCTATGTCCCGTATTACCTCCCCTGCCCAGAGATGTTGTAAGTATGGGGCAGGGAGAATTTGGGCCTTGTGGGCTGCCTGGAGTGGGGGCACTGGGAGATTTTTAGGGTCACTTTGCAGGTTATTAGGTCCTAAGCTCATGATTCTGATCAGTTTGATAAGTGTTGGGTAATTTATGGGCTGTGGAGTACAATTCCCATGTCAGTCCTCTAGCGTCCCTGCAGCGCCCCCTCTGTGCTTTGACCTCGAGCATGCCGCAGGGCTCTGAGCCTCACTTTCTTCATCTGTAAAATGGGATGATAGAAGTCCCCTCCTGGGCTACCTGGAGCATGGAGTGTGATGACACCTGTAAATGGTCAGCTGGAGCACACACCAGACAGCAGGTGCTCAGGAAATAGTGCTCTTAGGACTTGACTTTTTGCTAAATTTTGTGTTCAGTGTGGATTCAAGGAACAAATTAACATGGGACCAGACTTCCCCCACATAACGAAACTGACTTTTTGATAGTTAAGAGTGGAAAAATGGGCTGGGACAGTCTTAAGGGGGGGTATCTTCGTGATAGCTAAAGGCAAGTTTAAAATCTGGTTCATAGACTGCTAATTAACCACAAGGCATGTTTCATTGTTACAAACACAGAATATAGTCAATTAGGAAGCTGGAAAGCAGAAAAGACAAAAGAAAAAATACCCTCTTGTGTCCTACCGGTCTGAGTTATACTTTGCTTCCAAAGTTCATGGTCGACTTGTTGGTTGCTGCCCTTTCTAGTTGAATCGACTGTGCATCTAACTTGGTTCTAAAAGCAGAAAGCCTGCTTGCTATTGAAAATAGTTGTGATCGGGACGACTGGGTGGCTCAGTCGGTTAAGCGTCTGCCTTTGGCTCAGGTCATGATCCTGGGGTCCTGGGATCGAGCCCCACGTCTGGCTCCCTGCTCGGTGGAGAGCCTGCTTCTCCCTCTCCCTCTGCCTTCCACTCTGCCTACTTGTGCTCTCTATCTCTGTCAAATAAATAAATAAAATCTTAAAAAAAAAAAGAAAAGAAAATATTTGTGATCATAATGTTTTTGCGATTTTTATCCTGTGTTCCCAGAACTGGCTATGTTCTTCAGCGTGTGTTCATCCTCTTCATGGTCACCACCCTTTAATTGCCCCCAGGAACTGGGTCATAATTCTTGAACTCGTCCCCCTTTCCCACAAAGGACCAGGGGGGGATTTCGGTTGTTTTCAATTCCCCAGGATTCTTTTTTTTTTTTTTTTTTTAAGATTTTATTTAATTATTTGAGAGAGAGCAAGCATGAGCGAGGGAAGGAGCAGAGGGAGAAGCAGGCTCCCCACTGAGCAGGGAGCCCAACATGGGGCTTGATTCCAGGACCCTGAGATCATGACCCAAGCGGAAGGCAGATGCTTCACTGACTGAGCCACCCAAGTGCCCCCTCCAATTCCCCAGGATTCTAAATGAGTTTGTAATGAGCAGCTCTAGATATAAAGCTTTTTTCCATATTAAAAAATCCTTTCATTTGATAGTTCCCTCCCTGGGCCAGGCTCCCATTCTCTTGTTCACACAGACGTCACTCCCTGGCCAGGACTAGAGGAAGCACTGGGTGTTGTGAAAAGCAACAACTAAACCACCTTGCTGATTTGAGTGGCGGGGGATGCTATCTCCTGAGTTTCGATTTCATTTCCTTGATTTCTACCGAGGCTCTCCTTTCTCCCACCCCCTTCCCACGAACTGAATTTCCTCTTCCCTGATGGACCTGCCACACTGCCTTCTCTCCCTGGCCTCTTTGTGGGGGCTCTGGCACCACTTTGGGCCCAAAGTATTTGCTACATTTTTTTTTCTTTCCAGTTTGTCTATCTTTTGGTTCCACTTAGCTCTTTTTTTTAATAGATTGAAGTTGGAGAATTTTTGTGTGTGTTAAATGGCCACATCTTCCTGTCTTTTCATCTGCATTTCTTCACTTTTGGTTTTCCTACCTACGGGTGTGAAAATGTGAAATTGTTTTGTTTTGTTTTGTTTTGTTTTGTTTCGGGGTTTTTTTGTTTTTTTGGTTTTTTTTGGCTCTGGCTCCTCTGTGGCTTATGACTGAACGAGTGCTTTAATAAGGCTGGAGCGTGGCTGGGCTTGGGGAGGAGCCAATTGCCAGGGTTGTGAGCCCTCTTCCTCCTCGCTTCCTGCCTTTGCAGCGTGCCCTCACTTTCCGAGTGGGGACCTGAGTGCTTGTTTGGGTGGAAACTGGAGCAGACAGCCAGTGTGACAGACTGACTTTTAAAAATTGTTGATTCAAGAGTTTAAAATAATCACAGAAAGATAAACACATATTACAGGATTCCACTTACATGAGCTCTCTAGAATAACCGAATTCATGGAAACAGAAGTAGAATAATGGTTACCAGGGGCCGAGGGGGGGTCAGCATTTCATGGGGACGGAGTTTCAGTTTGGGAAGATGAGAAGGTTCTGGAGAGGGATGGTGGGGACGGCTGCACAACAGTGTGAACGTGCTTCAGGCCCCTGAACTGTGCACTTAAAAATGGTTAAAATAGGGGTGCCTGGTTGATCGTCTGACTCTTGGTTTCAGCTCAGGTCATGATCTCAAGGGTCATGAGATCGAGCCCCACATCAGGCCCCACGTTCAGCAGGGAATCTGCTTGAGATTCTCCCTCTCTCTCCCTCTACCCCCACCCTCTCTTTCTCTTCCTTCCTCTAAAATAAATATATCTTTTTTTAAAAATGGTTAAAATAGTAAAGCTTTGTTTTGTACATTTTACCACCAAAAGAGAGAGCGAGAGAGAAGCATAGACTAAAAATTGGTAGGAAAACTTAAGGAGGCTTAAGCTATCCCCATCAAAGATGCCATATTGAAAATTCCTTAGTGAATGGCAGGCGCGGTGTGCTCAGGTGGTCTGGCCTGATGACCTCAGGCTCTTCTGCAGCTGCTGCATGCCCTGGGTGGCCTCGGGCAGCCTCTGCCTTCTCTGGGCCTCACTTCCACTCTCTGGGGAAGGACGTCATTAGGAGGACTTTCAAGCCCGAGGAGTCAAATGTCTGGCCCCAGGTCCTTCCAGCCCGCTGGTGGCCGAGCCAGAGGCTCTATGCAAACCTGCAGGGCCCTCCTTCTTGCTTCTCCACCCAAGCTGCCCTCGGCTGAAGCTAGTGGAGGCTGGCCACACAGGCAGGCTGCGTGCCAAGAAAGGGACAAGATGGTCTTGACGAGTGTTTGCTCTGTGCTGGGCATGGACGCATACCTTGATTCTCAGGGCAGCTCTGAGGGTGAGGGATGGTTACCCATTTTACAGATGAGGAAGCGTGGGGGCATGAGTCAGGATTCCACGATAGACACAGAACGGAGGAGGGAGGGAGAAAGGTAGATTGACTGATGGAGCTGAGCCAGTCTGGAATCCGGGGAGCAGGCCCGGGAAGGGCAGGCTGGAGCTCGGGCCGGCGCTGACACTGGCAGAATGTCTTCACAGAAACCTCAGTTCTGCTCTTCGAGCCTTTCCACCAGATTCTATCAAGCCCACCCAGGCCCGGCAGGATCATCTTTACCTAAGGGCAGCTGGTGTAGATGTTAATTACATCCACCAAATACCATCGAAGCAACACCTTGATTGCTGTTTGTGTAACTGGGTCCTGCAAGTGACCATCACCGTGGGCTCAGGTGACTCACCTCAGGTCCCCAGGCGAGAAGGCGGCAGAACTGGGATCACCGGGTCTTTGCAGCTTCTCAAAACTTCTACCCACTGCCAGGCCCCTACAGAGTGACATGCTTGAAAGAGCATCAGCTTTGGAGACAGGTGACACTGGGTACCGATTGCCGCCGTGCCACTCAGTGACCCCGGACAGACTGCTTCTGCAGGAGCCCAGCCCCTGCAGGGTGGGCAGAGAGTGGGGAAGGCTCCAGGGAGTCTGCCTGGAACGTGGCATGGTGCCTGCCCCATGGGGGTGTTTGCTTCTTCTCCACTCTGTCCTTCCCGCTCTGAGTAGCTCTGTCCCCCGCCTGGCACTAACACCTCTCTCTCGCCTCTGCCACCAGCAACATGAAACTGCAGTATAAGGGGGAGAAGCCGTTCCAGCCGGTGCCATGGTAAGCAGACTGCCATCTCCCCCTTTGTGGCCCCGGGGGCTGGGGGCTGCCTCCCCTCACCACTGGCCCTTCTTGGTTACAGGTCACTCTACCCTCAGCCCAAGCTGCTGGAGCAGAGGTGGGTGTTGGGTAGGGTCTGGGTGCAGAATGGAGAGATTGGCGGGAGGAAGGGGGGCACGGTGGGGGGCGGGCAGGTGCAGAGCTCCGATTTATAAGCTGGGGTGGTGGGGATGTCAGGTGGCCTTGGGGTCCAGCTAGGCTGGGACCTGGGTTCCAGTCCCTTTCTGTCACTAGCTGTGTAACTTTGGCCAGGTTACCGAACTGCTCTGAGCTGTTTCTGTACGGGTGGATAAGAACACCCCCTTCATAGCAGGTTGGATGGAGGACTAGATGAGACGGTGTTTGCAAAAGGCACAGCTCCGGGCGCCTGAGTGGCTCAGTTCAGTTGAGGGTCCGACTCTTGATCTCAGGGTCTTGAGTTCAAGCCCCACGTTGGGCTCTATGCTGGGCATGGAGCCTACTTAAAAAGGGGGGGGCACAGCTGCATAGTAGGTGCTCAATCCGGGGTTCCTGCTGATATTGCTACCCCTCATGTATTAGGCACTTAGCAGGCACCTGAAGTGCTAGGCTCCCTTACGCACTGGATGTGCATCACTCCTGGTCCTCTCGACCATGCCGGGCAGGAGCTATTATTATCCCCACTTCCCATAGGAGGATACTGAGGCCCAGAGACAGGAATGAAGCTGCCCCAGGTCACACAACATGGGAGGCAGGGCCAGGATGAGGCTGCGGCTTTCCCAAGGAAAGGGCCTCACCCCCCATGGCCTGCCCTGCTGCTAGGCCTACTGAGCTGCTGACGCTTACACCCTGGTTGGCGCCCATCGTCTCCGAGGGAACCTTCAACCCTGAGCTTCTGCAGCACATCTACCAGCCGCTGAACCTGACCATCGGGGTTACGGTGTTTGCCGTGGGGAAGTGAGTAGTGGGCTGGGTGGGGGGATGTCACTGAGCCATAGGAGCTTACAGTCTGGGAAGGGACAAGACCTGGACATGGGACCCTGCCTGGATGCCAGGAAAGCCCTGAACCAGGTGCTGTGTGTGTGGGAAGGTAGGGAGTAGAGGGTGATGACGGGAGGGCTTCCTGGAGGAGGGGATCTGGCCCTGGAAGGGGAGCAGCAGGAGCCTTTGTGAGAACACCCCCTTGGCCTCCTCACCCCTCTCTGTTCCCCTGGAACAGTGCAGGCAGGCATGAAGGACTGGAAACACTCAAGACCACCTCACATAACTGGGGGTCCATGGTCAGGCCACAGGCAGGTCAAACTCCGCCCTCAGGACCCTCTCCCCTCTCCCCAGTCTGGGCCTGCCTACTCTCTGGATATCTCCTGCTTTCCTCTCCTTTCCCTCACCCCACCTAGCCTTGCCTTGAGGAGGCCTGGCAGCCTCTCCCTGCATCTCTTTCTGGGACTCCTGAGGGAGAAACCACGGTGGAGCCCCAATACCGCAAGTGCTGGCCAGATGATGGGTGGCCCGCCTGGGTCAGGTTCCATCGGCTTTGACCTGGAGGTGGGGTGCGGGCCTGCAGTTTCCTCCAGCTGGGCCCCAAGCCCCCCAGCCCCCAGCACCACTCACCTCACCGTGATGCAGCCACTTAGCCTGCCATGTGGTCACTTTCCTCTCTCTGAGCCTCAGTGTCTCTGCCTCTAAAATGGGGATTATGAGGAGGGCGCGTGGCTGGCTCAGTCAGTGAAGTGTGCGACTCTTGATCTTGGGAGTCATGGGTTCGAGCCCCACATTGGGTGTAGAAATTACTAAAAAAAAAATCAATAAACTTTAAAATGGGGATGTGGTGCCTGCCTTTAGGGAGTTTATGAGGCTGCAAGGAGCTAAGAATCCCTTAAAACACTGCCTGGCACCTAGTTAAGTGCTCACTAAAAGTTAGCTCCGTGTGCGAATTTAAGAATCCCTGTTAAGCATCCTTCCTACGAAGGAAGAGGCTGGTACTGTGATTGTGGGGGTGTGACAGAGGAGGACCCCGAGGTTTCAGACCTGAGTGGCATCTCAAAGTGAGGAGCTGGGAGGTGGACCCCAGCCCGGCCGAGCCCAGGCCCCAGGCCTGCGAGGGGCCAGCCCGTAGTGGGAACCCCGAGCGAGGTCGATGAGGTCATTCCCCCACCCTCCTCCCTGCCAGGTACACCCAGTTCATCCAGCACTTCCTGGAGTCGGCCGAGCGGTTCTTCATGCAGGGTTATCGGGTGCGGTACTATGTCTTCACTAATGACCCTGCGGCCGTTCCTCGGGTCCCGCTGGGCCCCGGCCGCAGCCTCAGCACCATCCCCATCCAGAAGCACTCCCGCTGGGAGGAGATCTCCACGCGCCGGATGGAGACCATCAGCCGGCACATCGCCGAGACTGCGCACCGGGAGGTGGATTACCTCTTCTGCCTCGATGTGGACATGGTGTTCCGGAACCCGTGGGGCCCCGAGACCTTGGGGGACCTGGTGGCTGCCATTCACCCAGGCTACTACGCTCTACCCCGCCAGCAGTTCCCCTATGAGCGCAGGCGTGTTTCCACCGCCTTCGTGGCAGACGGCGAGGGGGACTTCTATTATGGTGGGGCCGTCTTTGGGGGGCGGGTGGCCAGGGTGTACGAGTTTACCAGGGGCTGCCACATGGCCATCCTGGCGGACAAGGCCAATGGCGTCATGGCAACCTGGCAGGAGGAGAGCCACCTGAACCGTCGCTTCCTCTCGCACAAGCCCTCCAAAGTGCTGTCCCCTGAGTACCTCTGGGATGACAGGAAGCCCCAGCCGCCCAGCCTGAAGCTGATCCGCTTTTCAACGCTGGACAAGGCCACTGGCTGGCTGAGGAGCTGATGGTAGAGCCAGGGCTGCCGTGGGTGGGGTTCCCCAGCCCCGGAGCCAGCTCGCCCCAGTGCCTGCCTCCTCGGGCCTCAGGTGGGACCAGTCCAGCCCTGCCTACCTCAGTCTGTTAGCAGAATTCAACCGGAAGGGCGCCTGGGTGGCTCAGTTGGTTAAGCGACTGCCTTCGGCTCAGGTCATGATCCTGGAGTCCCTGGATCGAGTCCCGCATCGGGCTCCCTGCTCGGCGGGGAGTCTGCTTCTCCCTCTGACCCTCCCCCCTCTCATGTACTCGCTCTCTCTCATTCTCTCTCTCTCAAATAAATAAATAAAATCTTTAAAAAAAAAAAAAAAAAAAAAAAAAAAAAGAATTCAACCGGAAAATGGAGGCCAAAAAGCCTTTGTAAACTGTAAAGGGCTGCGCCCACATGAGGAGAACACAAAGATCACACAGCCCTAGAACAGTCAGCCAGGAAGAGGGGAGGCAGAGGTGAAGCAGACAGGGCCTGGCATGCTCTCCCCAGCAGACGTGCCTTCGGGGCAGGCTCTGGAGTCAGCCCTCCTCCACACCTGAGACCCCACCTCTGCCCCCCTTCTGTTGCCTGTTGCCCTTAAAGTTGTACTTCGAAGCCCCTGGTGTGAAAGGCAGCCCAGAACCCTCTTCTCTGGCTGCCGGGGGGCCTGGGTACTCTGATGTCCCCCAGCCATACCGAGCCAACCCCCCGGCTCGGCCCTGGAGGGAACCTTGGCAGTGGAACAGGCCTGGCTCTCTCTGGTGTCAAGCCTAGCCCGCACCCCATGGTGGGCCACACTCCTGCCACCAGCCACCTCCTTTGTAAGAGGGCTTGGGCAGCTTTTAACAAAGGTGGCGTGGGGGGCGTCTGGGTGGCTCGGTCAGTTGAGCGGCCGACTCTTGGTTTTGGCTCAGGTCATGATCTCAGGGTCCTGAGATAGAGCCCCCCCCCCCGCCCCCACTTGGGCTCCACGCTCAGCAGGGAATCTGCTCAAGTTTCTCTCTCCCTCTGCCCCTCCCCCCAGCCATGCGCGTGCACGCACACATGCACGCTCTCTCTAAAATAAATAAGTCTTTAAAAAAAAAAAAGCTGGCATGTGCTAAGTCCTAACCAGGGTGTTTTCACCTGCACATCTGAGGGTCCTTCCGGCCAGCCACGGGGGATCCAGGCAGCCTGGATTTCACATACAGTCAGCTTGTGCGGTGGAGGAGGGCGGGTCCAGTTGTCCAGAAAATCTGGACTAAAGCTGACCGCCGCAGCAAACAGGATTTGATCCCCGTCCTCCTGGGGGGGGGCGACGTGAGCACGTGCCGTCCGTGTGCCATAGTCTCCACGATCGAGGGGAGCAGAGCCCGTCAGCTGGCCACCGGGTGGCCTCTGGGGCCCTGAGCCCGTCACGCAGGTGTCTGCCAGTGCTCCTGAAACCAGGGTCAGCCTCGGCCCTGTGAGGCCACCGGCGGGTGTGGGGCGCCGAGGCTGTAGCGCAGGCCCCGGATTAGAGGGCCGGGGGGGCGGCGTCAGTGCGGTGGCCCCAGAGGGGCTTCAGAGCACCCCCGTGGTTGTTTGCCTGGCAGGACAGCGATGGGGTGCATTCAGGGTTTGGTGGCCGTGTTCAGTCCTCTGGGGGCAGCAGCTCCTTTGCCACAGAGGGGCACGCCCTGGCCACGTTGGGAGGAATACGCACCTACCCACTAGGCCACCCCTGGCAAAGCTGGGGGTCAGCCCAAAGCCCACTCCTCCTGTAGCCTGTGGTCTGGCCAGCGAGCAAGGACAGACTGCCAGAGTCTGAGCAGACCGACTGAGCAGAGGAGAGAGCTTGGGCTGGGGAGGCCAAGTCAGGGAGAGGTGCTGGGGTGCTTCCAGGCAGAGGGGCAAGGGTGGGCCCACAGCCCGTGTGTCCCAGTGGGGGGCACCTTCCCAGAGCATCAGGACCTCCCTGTGATGCCAGTTGTGGTGAAGAAGCAGGACTTGTCTTCGAGGAGCTTCTACCTTGGGGCAGGGAGAGGCCCCCTGGCGTGGAGACCAGAGAAGGCCTCCGGGGGGAGGTGGCCCCAAGGCCCAGGCGGCAGCAGCAGGCTTGCAGGGGAGAAAGGAACCCCGGCCTCACTCCCAGCCCAGCCTCTCCTGGACCCAGCTGATTTCCCTTCTCAGCCTTGGCCCAAATCCCCAAGGAATATGGCTGACCCTGGTCCCCATCACAGGACACAGCCCTCAGACACGAGTAGAGGGAGTGACAGGACCCAACTCCTGGAACCAAACCAGGGTCCAAGCTACTTTCCAAAACAGAGCTGAGGGCTTGGAGCCAGAGCTGCTGCATGCGTGGGAAGAGGAAAGGAGCCTGGTGGGAATTGGGAGTGGTGGAGGGGGCCGGGGCCTGACCCAGCAGATGGATGGGGGAAGGCCCAGAGACAGACCCAGCAGCTCTCGGCCCCTGTCTGACGGGATCAGGTCTGAGCCACAGGCACCACTGGTGACAGGGCCCATCGGTTTTGGGGGCTTCGAGGTTTTCTAAATTGCAAAGGTACTTCTTTAAGAAATAGACAACATCACAAATACGAAATGTCTGCAGTGGAGGCCCCTGACACTTAAGGGCCTCTCCCTTGGCAACTGCCTCCTCCCCACACGTGACAGTCCCACATCATCGCTCGGCCGCAGGGCCTGGCCCGCACACTTCTACTCACACTGTCCACCAGTCAGGTCTGTTTGTCCTATCACCCAGCCGATTTCTGGGGATTCACGCCTGACGTCACCTCCAGGAAGCCTGCCTTGATTTGTGCCCCGCTCCAAAGTGGGTGCCTTTCAGTGTTCCCACCAACCCTCCTCATCCCTGTGCCATTTACAATGTCTGCCCATCTCCACCCCTTGCCCAGTTGGTAAACTCCAAGACGGGACAAACCGTGGCTGGCCCAGGTTCCCCTGTACATGAAACCCAGGAGGCCCTCTGTAAATATTGAACAACTACGTGAGGGGTGACAGCTGAGAGGACACGGGGTTTAGAGTCTGTCCTAGCACCTGTGGGATGTTGGACGGTTCATCTGAGGCCCTGGGGTGAGGATCAAACAAGATTATGGCTGGAACTCCTCTTGGGCCGCCACTTTGGGACGTGGCTAGGTCTGGAACCTCCAAGCAGCCTGCCCCACCCCGGAAGGAGGCAGATGACCTCCATAGCCCCCATTACGCAGGAGTAAACAGACAGCCTGCTCATTCCTAGTTGGTTTTGGGGTTCCATGCTTGAGTGGGGGCAATAACATGCCCACCAAGCTCCTTCTAAATCTAGGATGCTGTGGCTCTGGTAAGACTGCCCAGATTGTGTCCCCCGGGCCCCCCAACTTGCGGCAACCCCGACTCCTTGCCCAACATCCAGAGAGCCCTGCATGATCTGGTCTAGAAATGCTCCCCAGTGTGCACCCCTCACCCTACTCCAGCCTCCCTAGGGCCTTCCTCCCCCAGGGAGCCCACCAAGCCTTTGCCCCTCAGAGCCCCCTGCAGCCACTGCCCTTCACATGGCCCCCACCCAGGACGGCCTCCCCTCCAAGCCTGGGCTCAGAGGCTACTTCCTTGGGCTCCCCTGTAAGCTTAGGCTTTGGGTCAGATTGATCTGGGTTCAAACACACAGCAGGGCCATGTCACAGCCCTGTGACTGGCAAGCTCGTGTGGTGGCTGCTAAGAGCCTCATTGAAAATGGGGTCTGTGGCCCCGACTTTGGCAGGTTGAGCTGGGGCACAGGGGGCGGCCTGGCTGGGGGAGTCCCAACCCAGGATAAGGCCTGTGATGGTCAGTGCAGGGCTCAGTGAGCGTGAAGAGCAATGACCCTGAGTCCCCCGTTCATGTTCACAGCTGGACTTGGCCACTCAGAGCTGAGTGACCTTGATCTTTGAGATCACTGCTTGTGTATAAAAAGGGGTGAAATCACTGAGCACCCAGGAGGGTTCTGAGCAACACTAACTACACCCAATGCTCGGGCACCCTGGTGGTGGGCTCCCTCCTTCCTGGGCTCCTTCCCACCCCTCTGACTCCAACCAGGGCTGCAGCCAGGGACAGGCTGGACCTCATGTCCAGGCTCCTGCCAGGAGGACTAGGAGAAGAGGTGTAGAGGAGGAGTAAGGGGCAGACTGACCTCCTTGCCTGTACTCGGTGTCCACGGCCGCCTCCAGGTCCTCTGGCCCAGCCGTGCACCCAGCTGGCCCCTGCAGGTTACATGTGGGGACCAGGACAGGACAGCGCTGTATAATCCGCGACTCCCGTGTCTCCAGGTCTCCACGCCAACCCGGCCCAGCGCCCGATGGCCCTCTCGCCCGCTTGGGTTTGGGGCGGCACGAGGTCCCAGCGGGCGCGCGAGGCAGAGAGCAGGCAGCGGGGCAGGAGACGCGTGGGACCCGCCGCGCGCTGGGCCCTCGGTGCGCTGCGGCGAGGCGCGGCTCCCGTGCACGCGCTGTCCGCGGGCCCCCACAGACCCGCGTACCCGCGACCGTGGACACCAGGCCGGGCGGCCCCGGCAGGGCCCACCCACCGCCGCCCGCGGGAGGGAGGCCGGCGCGCGCGACACACCCCCTCGAGCGCGCCCCCGAGCTCGCGCCGCGGCGCCCGCCCCTCACACCTGCGGCGGGCGGGGCGGGGAGGGGCGGGGAGGGGCGGGGCCGCGGCTGTCCCCGCCCACCCGGCCGGAGCCCGGGAGTCCGGGCGGAACCGAGCAGCGGGGCCCGAGCGGCCAGCGGCGCAGCGCGGCGCAGACAATGGGAGCGGCGCAGGCGGCGGCGGCGGCGGCGGCGGCGCGGGCGGCGGCGGTTGCGGAGCTCCGGGCCCGGCGGGGACGGGAGGCCGCGCCATGAGACCCGCAGCCGGGCGCCCCCCTGCGCCGCGCGCGGGCCGAGGCGAGCGGCCTCTGCGAGCCCCGGGCCCCGCCCTGGGGCCGGCGATGCGCTGCCAGGGCTGAGGATGATGGTAGATTGCCAGGTGAGTGCCCCGGCCCGGCCCTGGCCGCCCTCCCAGCCGGCGGGGGTGGAGGGAGGACCACATGTCCCGGGCCCACACCCCATCCGGCGAGGAGGGAGCACGGCGCCCGGTCCACGCTGAGCGCGCGCTTACGCAGTTCCGCGTCCAACCCCTCCTGGTACAACTGGGAAACTGAGACCAGGAGAGGCGGGGACTGGCCCGGGGCGCGTGAGGTGAGCGGAGTCCAGAAGAGAAGGGAAGGTTCTGGCCTCCCAGGCCAGGGCTCAACTCTCCCATGGGGTTTCCAGTGGGAATGAGAGCCCCTAAGATCCTGGGGGACCCCGTTCACCCCCTCCCATCTGGGGCCGTCTCCTCTGAGCATCCCCACGCGCCCACAGGTACATACACACATTGACTTCACAGATGGGGACCATGGGATGGGGTCAGAGGAGGAGTGGACAGTGGAGAGGTGACAATGGGGAAAGAAGAAAGGGATTGGAGGCAGCCATGGGGCAGGGGCATCCAGGCTCCTGCAGCATGCCCAGGACTTATACATGGGGAGGGGAGACACGCCAGGCTGATGATCATGAGTCCCCAAGGTGCCCAGGGAGGTGTCAGGGCACGGGGAGGACAGGGACTGGGGTCCAGTGTCCACCACCACCCTGGGCTACTGGAAGTAGGAAGAGACACACCCCCTAGTGCGGAGGGCGCTACAGCACAAAAGGCCTCAGCTTACTCTTCTGTCAGTTGGGCTGTTGAGACAGGGTGTCCCTAGGGTCCCACAGGCTTGTGGAAGAGCCTGTTGGCCTTGGATCTCCATCCCTGACCCAATGTGCTCCCAGTCCTGGGAAAATGCTTTGTACTCCCTCGAGGTCCTTCTGAGCAGAGGGCAGCCTGGGGGCTTGGGGGGCTGAGGACCTGGGTTTGCAGAACATGGCAGAGCACTGACCACTGGTCTGGGGACCAAGGCCAAGACCGTCCTTGTTGCAGCCTCAGGGTCCCCATTTGGAAGAGGTTCCAGAGTCAGTGCTCCGGCCAGGGTGAGGAGGCCATAGGAATGCACCGAGCACGAAGACAGGAGAGGGAAATGGGGGACAAGGGAGGCTTCTGAAGTTCCTCACATTGCCCCCAGAGCCCCCAGGTCCTGCTCCTTTACCCGCTGGGGCCAGGGAGAGCCACTGCCTTGGCTACACCCAAACAAAGGTGTGTGTTTTGTTTTCTGGTTTTCCTGCTGGGGCTGCCATGCTGGTGCTGACCACCAGGGGTCAGGCTGTGCCCACTATGCTCCCTGAAGCCACCAGAGCTGGGAAGGGACACCCAGGGGTCATGCTGGGCGTCCCCTGCCTCCACCCCAACAGGCACCTCTGATCATTAGCCTCCATGTCCCCCATGTGAGCTGCTCAGAGGCAGGAGGGGGCTCTGAGACCCTCTCGTGGACTCAGGCAGCTACTGGACCCCTGGCCCTCACCCCGAGCAGGGGCTGTGCTGGGCCTGGGGGTGAGGCTGGAAGGTCCCCCGGGGTCCCTGTCCTCCAGGGGCTCCCAGCCCAGAGGAGGAGATGGACCAAAGCACAAGAGCAAATCCAGGTGAAAGGGAAGAGCAAGGGCTGCAGGGAGGCGAGGCGGGGTGAAGGAGGGTGGGCAGGGGCCCCGTCTGGGGCCTCACGGGCTTCCAGGGTGAGCCTGATGCTGGGAGCAGGACAGGAGCAGCCAGCCCTGCACACGTCTGCTAGCAGTGTGCTGCAGGGAAGGACCAAGCTGCAGAGACCTGGAGGCAGAGAGCCTTGGGCAAGAGAGGAGCTGAGAGAGAGCTGGGGAGAGGGCTCTGGAGGGAGGGGGCAGGGCCAGACCCCAGCCTGGAAGGATGTACTACTAGCTGTCTGCGCCGTGGGACACGCTGGCCTTCCGTGCACCGTGTCACAGTTCCTGTACCAGAATCTGGCTCAGCTCAGGGGGAGCCTCTGCCTCCAGGTCCCCCAGGAGGCCGGGGCTGCAGCCTCCACTCGGGCTCAACCGGGGCAGGCTATCTCCAAGACCGCTCACGTGGTATTGGCAGGATTCATCTGGGAAATGGGTAGGTGCAGAGAGATATTCCAGAAGGAAGTATCCTGTGGTCAGGCTTGATTCGGGGAGGCTGAAGATGAGGATGATAATGAAGGCCTGTATCTATTGTGTGCTCGCATGCGCTCTGTCCTCACTGCACTAGGTCACCTCCTGAATGGCCATCAGGTTCCTGGGCTCTGCCTAGAACACTGGCTTGGCTGCGCTTGGCCAGGGTGACCGAGGTGGGGGTTGGTACCGGGGGACTGAGTGTAGTTGGTTTTTGTTGCTGCTGTGACGAAGTACCACAAATTGGGTGGCTCAAAGCAACAGAAATTTATTCTCTGTCCCTTCTGAAGGCCGGAAGTCCAAAATCAGGTGTTGGCAGTTCCATGCCCTCTCTAGAAGCTCGAGGAGAGGATCCTTCCTACCTCTTCCGACTCCTGGTGGTGCCAGCAACCCATAGTGTTTCTTGACTCATAGGTGCGTTGCTCCAAACTCTGCTTCGGTGTTCACATAGCCTCCTCTGTGTGTCTCTGTCCAATATTCCCCATTTTATAAGGACTCCAGTCATTGGACTGGGGCCCACCCTCCTCCAGTGTGTCCTCATCTTAACCTGATGACATCTGCAAAGACACCATTTCCAAGTAAGGTTTATTCACAGGTGCCGGCTTAGCTTTTTGGGGACACAATTCAACCCACAACAGGAGCACTGGAGTGCTTCTTGCCCTGAAGGCCAGGTCCCCAGGTGCCCAGAGGGCTGGGGGAGCAGTTGGGGCCTGCGGAGGTCTTGGGCACCCCTCGGGCAGAGGCCCCCTGCGCCGGGTTGTGGCCTGAGTGCGATCTGAGAGTGTGGCGTCAGGAACAGCAGGTGGCGCTGTGACCCCCTCGCCGCATCCCCAGCCCAGCTCGGAGCACCACTGGGGTAGACAAAGGTCTCACCTTCCAGTTGCGAGGGGACAGCACCCACTGGGGTAGACAAAGGTCTCACCTTCCAGTTGCGAGGGGACAACACCCAACACACAACAGGAGCCCCATCATTTCAGGGGTGACACTCACCACAGAGGAAGTCAAATAAGGTGGGGCCACATGGTAGTGACTCGGTGGCTCCCTGGATGGGAGGCCCGGGAACCTAGCAGGGCCAGGCCTCCCCAGGTCGGGAGTTGGCGTTTCCTTCTACACCTGCAAGCCGAGCCAGCCCTTCTCAGCCATTTTCAAGAGCCCTGGGCTCCTCCCAGGGCAGCTAGGATTACCCTCTGTGGTTTCCTGGCAGGTCACGTGTTACTGCCCGGCAGGGTGGCTGTCTCTGAGGGGAACACGGAAGGCAGCCATCTGGATGGGTGGGCTGTGGAGACTTGAGGGGTCCCTGTCCCCAGAGACCCTGACCAAGGGGGGGCAGTGCTGCCTGAGCTCCCCCACTGCTCACCTGCTGGGGTTCTGCCCTGTCCTCATACAAACCCGAGAAGGCCACCTGGGGCTGAGGAACAGGGGCCCCAGGCTCCCCACGGGAAAATAGGCTCCTAGGGGCATCAGTGGAATGAAGCAAAGTGCCCAGAAGTGAGGCCATTTCTCACTGTGGCCCCTGAGCACTCCCGGGTCCCACGAGGCTGAGGCCGCTAGCCTTGACAGTGGGTCACTCGCTAATTCTCACAACGGAAACTAACCAAGGGGCTCTGTGCAAAGCTCACCTTGGTTCAAATCTGAGAAGATGAGACCATGGCGAAGAAATACAGGAATGGGGACGTAGGACAGAGAGTAGGTCCTAGGAGAAGGCATTGGGCTGGGAGGCTGGGGACCTGGGGTCAGTGGCCGCTCGGGGCTGTGCTCTGCGGACTAACTCCCAGGCCCTCCCCCACTTCTGCGGGGTGCTGTGGACAGCCAGGCTGTAGCGCTTCCCCTGGGCCTGGCCTTGGGCTGCAGCGTCTCATTGTATCCGCAACACGGGTACCACTGCCATCTTCATAGACAGAAGGGGAAACTAAGGCACTGGACGGTGAACAGACTCCCCAGCTAGGTGATGGCAGGGCTGGTGGGGACACATCCCTGTGTGCAGACATGCCTGGGAGGGGCCGGGCCTAGGGGCTGGCACCAAGTTCCTTGCAATTGCAATGAGCTTCCAATGTCAGGGCTGGGCAGGCCCCAAGGTGATGGTTAACAGCGGGAGTGGAGACATAAACAGAGTTAATGAGCCCCTTCGTCCTCTCCCCGTTTTAATGAAGGCCTTGGGCTCTGGGCTCTGCGTTTTCTCAGAGTTCTGGGGTTTTGATCCTCAGAGTCTTCACTTAGGGCCACTGCTGGGTGCGTCTCTGTGGGGGTTGGGGAATCTAGATGTCTCCTCCCAGGGCAGCTGAGCCAGAGTGAGGAGGTGGAAAAGAGAGGGCATCCCCCTAAAAATGACAAGCCCCAGAAGGAGGGAGAGTTCCCATGGTAACCTGGAGCAGTTGCTTGGCAACTACAGGTCCCCAAAATACTTGCCAGCAGGCAGGCTCAGGGCTGGGGCTTTCCAGTGGCCTCTGTGTAGACCTTAGCTGTGGGGTCTGATCCACCCCCCACCCAGCAGCCCCCGCCCTGGATCCTTCCTGAGGGAAACCCCAGTCTGCTCCTCCCTCCCCGTTACTCCACCCTGCCAGCCAGCCACCTTGTGTCAGGCCATCCCCTTAGCAACAGAAGCTACTTCCTGGATACCTGAGTGACAGTTGGTGGTGGCACGATGTCAGAAAATGTAGGGTCAGAGGGCGCCGTAGATGGGGCCGGGTGCCAGCCAGGGGAAGGGGAAGCTGGGCTTGGGGCCCTGGACATTGTACCCCCTACAGCTGCGAGTGACCTGGGCCTGGGGACAGGGTGGCAGGGCAAGGTGTGGCTGGGAGGGTTAGAGCCCCTGGAATAGGGCACTCTGGTTCTGATCCGGGCCAGCTGAGACTGACTAGCTCTGTTGACCTTGGCATGTTGCTGGCCTCAGTTTCCCCATCTGTGGCCCCATCTTCCCCTATGCTTGTGTGTGCACCATTCGGTGCATGAACACTGCCCTGTAAATCATGCCACCTGCTGGGGCTTTGGGGTGGCCAGGACCAGACTAGCCTCTGTGCTTGCTCCTCCGCTGGCCTGCTTCCACCTGCTTCCCATCTGGGTGCTGGGGGTAGGCAGGCGGCCTCACGGTTAAGGCCACTGGCTTTGGAGATGGGCACCTGTGTCCGGATCCCAGTGCAGTGCTTCTTACCGAGTGTCCTAGAATGGGCGCTAAACCCCTCTGAGCCTTACTGTTCCTCCAGCTGTGAGCAAAATGTGGAGACCGAAGGAATCCAGTCATGTGGGCTCTGTTAGGGCCTTTTGTTTGTGGGCGCTGACCCCGTCCCCAGCAGTGAGCACACAGACCAGGGTTGTGTCCACCGGGAGGGAGCAAGGCCCCGGAGCCCCTTGCCTTGCCTTGGAATGGAGGAGAGGGGCCTTTGGGGTCCAGACTGCCCTGCGGGGGGGGGTTGGATTTTGGAGCTGGGAAGGGTATGAGGCGCAGGAACCCTCAGGTGTTCTCTCTGGGGAGGGCAGTGATGGGTAGTCTTGTTGGTGACCTCAGGGGTTCCCAACGTGCCCTCAGGGAGCCAGGATTCTAGTCTGACCTTGACCATTCACTCACTCTGTGATCTTGGCCCATCACCCCACCCTCTGAGCCTCCCAGGCCCCGGCTGTCAAAAGGGGAGGGGGCGTGCCCACCTCCGGCCTTGGGAGGAGGCTGGGGTGGCATCCTCAGCCCTGTGCCGGGCACCCACGTTGGATTTGGGAGCGGCGGCTCCGGCTCCGTTGCTCCCGGGCCGCGCCTCTGCCCACTCTGCCCAGCCGCCCCTCACTCGTGTGCGGCGGGAGGAGGGGCGGGGCGAGGGCGGCGCAGACAATGGCCCGGGCCCGGGTGGCGGCGGCAGTGCCCCGAGCGGGGCGGGGCGCTGCAGGCCGGGTGCCGGGCGACAGCAGGCGGCGCGCTCCTGTCCTCGGCCCCAGGCGGGGTGCAGCCCCTGCCCGCGTTCATGCTGCTGGTCCCGCCGAGTGTGCGGGCGGACGAGGTGAGCCCCAGCCCCACGGGTGGCCGGGGAGGGGATGGGGCAGGGCCACACGGCGGCGGGAGCTAGGATGCGGGAGGGCTGCCCCCCCCCCGTCCCCACCCCCTGCCATCCCCCCAACCCCCCCTCCCGCCTCCCAGCTCCCAGGCCTGAGAGGGGCGGGGTCCCCCTTGGGGCCGGAGGGCACCCGGGTTCTTCCCCCTTTCTGGGTTGGGATCGGGAATGCATTCCCTTAGGGAAGGCACACCATACCTTCTCTGCACACCACCTGATGTTCCAGGTGCGCCCACCTGACCTGTGTGTGCGAGCTGCGGTGGGGAGGGCGTGGTCCTGGCCCCTGAGTTCTGAGTCCAGAAACCTACCCCTCCTTTGGGATCCTGTGGAGTGCAGACATTCCTTCGTCCGGGAGGCCCTCTACCTATAACTGTGTGGGTCAAAACAGGAAGGGGGGGACCAGGGTGTTCAAGCCCTGCAGCTCCCTGGCTGGGCTGCAGCGGGCGGAGGAGGAGCCCAGCCCTGAATGTCTCCGTCCACAGCTCTCAGCATGCAGGTCAAGGCTGTCTTGGGGTCAAGGGGGAGAGAGAAGTCTGGGAAGGCTGGGTGGGAGTGCAGGCTTGGACTCGCAGGATCCCAGACAGGTGGTTCCCTCAACTTCCCTGTGGACTCATGGATGTCAAGGTGTGTGAAGTGTTCCTGAAGTCCCTGGTACCGTCACCAGCAGTGAGCCCTCCGCAGGTGGCAGGAAATGTCTCTTCCCCTCTGAGGAAGGCAGATGGTGGTGTGGCCCACCAGCTGTGAAGACAGGCGGTGTTGACTGCCCTGAGTTGAATCCACGTGTTTTTCTAGGTGGGGAAACGGGGATCTGGAGAAGCTGAGTAGATTGCCGGGCCCCATCTGAAGGTGAGCTCCACCTGGATCGCCTTCCTCCCTGAGGCCAGAGTTCTAGGGTGTGCTGCCCAGGAAGTTGCCTGGGGGTGCCCTTTGGCCCTCTGGGTGCTCAGAGTTGAGGTCGCAGGGTGAGGCAGTCCACCTGGCCTGAGGTCCTGGGCGGCCAGACAGGTGACAGCTGTGGGCTGCAGAGCGAGGCAAGTGGAAGGGTAGGCAGGCGGCACCCAGTGCGGAGAAGCATCACCCGCCTGCCCCGCCCTGCAGCGGAGGATTGCAATTCTTCAGTATTTCAAGGAGTTTCCTTCGTAGCCACGGGGGGCCAGGAAATCCTTGCACAAAACACATGCGTCCTTCTCCTTCCCTTCTCGCCAGCCCTGCCAGAAGCAGACACGGGACGGGCCCTGAGGGCTGCAGGGTGGCCACCGTGGTCAGGAAGATGTGCGGGGAGTGGGAGATACATCCGAGGCTTGGGGGTGGGGAGGCTGTACCGTGCCTTTGGGTGACTGCACACATTTGAGTGGATTTGTGGCCACGTGCGTCCCCCTGGGCCACCAAGTGTGCATGACGAGCCCAGCGGTGGCTGAGTGCGCATGTGTGTGAAGGGACTCGTGTGGTGCAAGTGCAAACACATGACTGATTACGGAGTGGGGGAGAGGGGAGACTTGCTCGTGGGGCTCAAGAGTGCGAGCGTGTGCTCATGTGCACATGTTTGCACCTTGCTTTTCCAAAGCTCGGGGCCCAGGTCGTGACCATGAGGAGGCCTGCATGTTCCTGCCCTGTCCACTTCTCCGTGATCAGGTTTCTCAGCTGTGAAAGGGGCTAATAAGTGTACGCAGCTCACGAGGTTGGGGCGGCTTTTCTCAGCACCGTGCCTGATGGTGGCATGGAGATCTGTGCCGCCCTTGGAGGGCCCCTGGCAGGGGCATCCCGCTGGTGCCTGGCCACCCTTGCCACATCTCCCATGTAGGAGCAGGTGGGGGCAGATGGGAGAGGCCCAGGGACCTTGCCAAGGAGGAGAAACCAAGGAAGGAGCGAAGTCGTGGACTTGGCAGAGGGTCAGTGGGTGGCAGGAGGGGGACAAAGGCTATGGCTCTGAAACTGTCACTCAGCCCCAAGGCCCTGCCCCCACCCTCCCCCGTCCCCTCCCTGCCTCTGGGGAAACTTCCTTGCCTGAAGACTGTGGGAAAGAGGGCAGCGGGCACCAGCCCCCCGACCTCCCGGCAGCCAGCTGGAGCCCCAGATCCCGTCCAGAGGCTAGGGCAGCTCAGGAGGTCCCCCTCTGAAAGGGGATCCCTGCTTCCCAGGCTCTGGGCCCCCCGCGTGCAGGCAGCGGGCGGGTGACAGCACCGGGCACACAGTGTCCCTGGCACGGCAGGCAGCCTCCTCACCACAAGGGCCCATTTGTCCCAACTCCCCCGGCCCTGAAGCCCCAAGTGACCAGGCCCTGCTGGGCACAGGGGCCTGACTGTGGGCTCAGCTCCCCCCACCCTCCCCGCCTCAGCCAGCCCTGCCTGTGCTTCATGGATCGGCTCCTTAGCACAGGCCAGACCATAGCAGAGCAACCTCAACTTACCCGATGAGCGGAGACCCATCCCCAAGAGTTATTATTGCGCCGGGAATTTCGGAAGGAGAAAAAAACCTCAGGTTGAACCGGAGCTGAACTGCCTGCCCACCTCCCCACCCTGACATCCCACGGCAGGCTGGCTTCTGGGAACCTCCTGGCTCCTGTTTCCCAGAAAGCCTGGCTTGCCTCCAGCCTCGCTCTCCGGAAAGCACTCGAATGGCAGGTTGGCAGAGAGGGCCTTGCCCTTCCTGTGCCCTTCCTCCTTGCCATCCCTCAGGCTCCTCTCCAGCCTTGCTGCCTCCTCCAGAAAGCTTTTCTGGTGATCTCCCCGCAGGCAACTTGTTAGCCCCGAACTCTGAATATTTTCAAATCTAGAGACTTTGAAACTGGAGGACCTGTCTGGACCATCGAGCTTACTGGTGCATCCTCGGTATTTGATGAGAGCCCACTGCATGCCAGACTCTGTTGTAGGCGCCGATGCATCCGGGAACAGGTCCCTGCCTGCTCTCAGGGAGCTTACACCCCTTCCAATTTTTAAAAAGAAGGAAGAACTGAAAACACACTTAGAACACCCAGTGCTCTTTCCACTCCTGCGATGGTAGTGTGTGCATACATGAGTGGTAGAGTCACCCGCCTACCCGTTAGCAGTTACGGGAATGCGTCATGGGCCAGGCATCATTCTGGCACTTGGGTATGAGGGGTGAGCAGGACAGATGCTGCCCCCAGGAAGCTGAGAGCCCAGTGGGGCGGGGGGGGAGGCGGTATGAGGCTACGCCACAGTCTGAATTGTTTTCTTAATCCCCTTCTGGAGTCTTCCCCCACATGGTACTTTCTAGCTCGCCCACCCTCGTCCATCAAGGGACACGGCATGCTCAGCCCCTCTTACCCTATTCTGTTTTTTTCTTCTACAGCATACTCACCTTCCAACACACATTTTACTTCTTACACCCCTAGACCGGAAGGTGATTTTTACCTCTTTTGCTCCCTGGTGTGTCCCTGGTACCTGCACCCGGCCTGACACCTAGCAGGGGCTCAGTCAGTCGTGCGGGCTGAATGCCACAGACTGTTGCTGGTCCTCAGGGACATGGGATAAATCGAAATTGTAGAGACTTTTATGGCAGTTTGAATTTGCTGGGAGGATTTTCTATTGCATTTTCTGAAGTACCAGTTGTCCCTGACTTGGAGTGTCCTAGGCTGCTTCGGAATAATGTCAGGCCCTATCCTCAGTGTTTCCGTCCAATATTTCAGGCTTTTGGAGGTGGAGGCCATCCCCATGTGTAGGCCAGGACGAGGGTCAGCAAGTCGCAGGCTGGGGGTTTGAAGCTGGACTCTGTCTACCCAGAGCCCCAACTCGTAGCTGCTGCTCTAATCCTTAAAGTTAGACGTTGGGCTCATTGTCGAGACGGGCATGGGGGCAGGCCCAAAGGGGCAGGGAGCTGTCCTCGGCAGCCATGGGAGGGGGGCTGATGGTGCCCTTGGCAGTGCTGGATCCTGCCAGGCATGGAGCCAGCGGGAGCAGCTGGGGCAGGGCCTTGATTCTCGGATCCTCAGCCTCTTGGCAACCTGTGTGACTCAGTGGGCTGGTAAAAAGGGCTGGCAGGTGGGCAGTGGGTGAATCAGCAGCTGGAGCAGCCCACCGACCTACCACTGGGTTACTGTTTGGCCTGGAGCGGGGCCGAGCCTCAGCTGCCAAAATACCTAGCCCCTCCTTGCCTTTCTCCCTGGCAGGTGTTCCTTGTGGCTGTACCATTCCAGGGGGTCCCCGGGTCTCCCCAGCCGGGAGCAGGGGAAAGGGCCTTCCTCTGGCCCCTCTCAGCCCTTCTATAAAGCAGGGGTCCTCTGCCCACAGAAGGGCACCGGGAGGATAGAATCACGCTCAGCCCTTCTTGTAAAGAGCTGGGAGCAGCTGAGCGACCCAGCCTCCAAGCCAGACTTCTGTGTGACTTTGGGTGAGTTTGGTAGGTCTCCAGGCTCCTGTCCCTGAGCCCGCCTGCACACCTGCCTCTCACATCGTGACACTTAAATTATATCCACGCGAGCACATCAGTGAATGGTAGAAAATTGGGGGGGACGAAAGGTCATCGACTCCAGCTTAGACACTGGGTTGCAGGGGGGCAGAGTGATGGGGGAAATCGAAGTCAGAATCCCGAGCTGGGCCTCACACAGGGGGCAGGCCGCCCACCCTGCTGACAGCCGGCAGCCCCAAGCCTGCCTGTGGTGCCAGGCACAAATCCACGTGTGATCTTTAACCCGGCCCAGAGTGGAGGAAATTGAGCTGCCTTGGGGCCAGACAGGCCAAGGCGTGCACCTGGCCTTGGAACTGACCCCCTGTGCATCCTTGGGCAAGTGGTTTGCCCTCTCTGGGCCTTGATCTCCTCAGCTTTACAACAGAGACGATCAGCGGGGCTGCATCTGTTTGACAGATGCCGCGTGGAAGAGTGATTTGCCCCCCTCGAGGAGCGCCAAAGGCAGGGCCAGGATGAGCTCTGGGGGCCGAGGGGGCGTCAGGAGCCGCTTGTGCCTCCAAGGCTTCTAAGTGCGGGCAAGCCTTCGCCTTCGGCAGCAGGGGGCAGGTGTTTGCAGGGCCCTGGGTCCTGGGCCTCTCTCACAGCTGAAGTACATGCACCCCGGTTCTAAACCCTTTCCCCGGCTCCAAGGGCTGGTCTCTCACGTGCAAGGCTGCAGTGTCACCTGACCTAGCAGAGCCCGGGTGCAGTGGCTTTGGGATGAGGGGCCGCAGGTCCCCAGAGATGAGGGCGAGGGGCGCTGGGCTGTCCCACGCCCCCAGCGGGACCCGAGTCGGGTCAGGAGGCTGCAGGAAAGAGGAGCCAAAGCCAGCCAGGCCTCTCCTATCTGCTTCCTGGACAGGATGTTGTGCCGGGTAAACAGCTCCGAGAGGAGTCACCACTCCGGCTCTGAGTCACAGCTCCTAGCGACAGCCACTAGTGTTTATAAACAGTGTGCTTTGCACCCACCAGGGCCTGCCCCAGGAGCCCGCAGAGGGTGGGAGGAACCCCCCCAGATGTGGAACGCAGCAGGCCCACCCAGGAAGGTGTCCCCTGCCAAAGGGCTTGGGTCTCGGTGGCGAGGCGCGTCTGCGCGCATGCGGGTTCAGGAGTGGGGTTTTGCTACGTCTGGGCTTGTGTGTGGCTGCCCGGGTGCATTATCGTAGGGCCATCTGGTACAGTGGGCAGGGCATAGGACCGTGGGCAGGTCCCAAGACCTCGGGGACTGGGACAAGCGTCTCAGGATGGGGCCAGCGTTCCCCGATGCACAGTGGGTGTGCAGGAAAAGCTTGTGTGCGCTCCGGTCCTCGGCGGGCCCAGCCCCAGAAGGTGGCAGCGCCGTGGGAGTGCAGGTGGAATGCCCCTGACTGTCCCCAGCCCCCAGAGCCCTGGTGCTCCGTGGCTGGTCTTTGGTTCCAGGCGGTGACAGTGATGCGGTGCACCATGTGGTGACACCAGACTGGCAGGGAACAAAGGCGCCTCTGCTCTCCCCCTCTCGGCTGGGAGGAGGGGTGGACGTGCCCCGCCCCACTCCTCCCTTGCCCCGCCTCCTCAGGGCTCCCGCTCGCTCTTCTTGCCTCTTCTTGCCTCTTCTTGCCAGACAGCTGGTCTCCCGCAGCCACCGCCTGGGACCTTCCCGGTGAGCCCGGTCCTGAGGCCAGGCTGACCTGTGTTAGAAGGCTGGGGTGGGGGAAGGGCGGGGTAACAGGTGTGGACGGGGGTGGGGGGGCCCTCTGGACAAGAGCACAGAGAGCCTCGTTTGACACTCATGAGCTATGGAAAGAGACGTGGTCCCTTGCAAAGGGCCTGGTCCCTGGGAAGCGCTCATTAAATGCTTATGGAAACACACAGATACACCTAAGGGGCAGCCTGGTTCCCTGTTGGTTCCCACCCACGGACACACGCTTCCTCCAGTGGCCTCTTGAAGCTCTCCCCCACCCCCAAACACATTCGCCCAGTTGGAAGCACTCTCCCATCTACGGACCCCTTGCACAGCACTGGGGTCGGGGCCCCACCTTGAGATGAGGAGGGCAAGCCTCAGGAAAGGCCCTCCCACCCCCTCGTGTCATCTAGTGCCCCCAGGGGCTTGGGAGAGCGCACCCGCCGGTACACACAGAGGGCAGGCAGGCTGCATCGAGCGATGCCCCAGGTCCCACAGCCAGGCAGCTGGCTGCACCGGGCTGAGCGGCCAAGGCTGTGTGAACAGCCTCCGTGCCCCAGGGCTATCTCCCTCCTTGGAGCTCTCCTGCCTTGCTGCACCCTGGCCTCTGTTGACAACAAACATTTCTGAGTTAGCCGCTGGGATCCAGTTCCGGGGCCCATGCTAGCACTGGACCGGCCCCAGATTGCCATTTGGAGCTTGCTCTTGGAGATGGAGCCAGGAAACAGTACCTGCCAGCATCCGCTGAGTGTTTATTACGTGCCAGGCGCTGGAGCAGGCTTGTGACTGGGGGAATGATCAGAATGCACATCCCCTGGGTGTCGGCCACCAGCCAGGCCCCTGCTGAGCTCTTGCCGAATCCCCAGGCACCCTGGTGCCAATTTTACAGATGAGGAAACTGAGTCAGTAAGTAATGCTAAGTCAGTGGCCCGGGGCCTCAGGGCGGGCCGATTCAGAGCCCAGTTGCCTCTGCTGTTTCTCAAAGGTCAGGGTTAATTTAAGCATCACCGTGTGCAGGAGGCCATGGTGGCTGAGGAGGAGGAGGAGTAGGGACTGCCTGCGTAGAGGGGAGCACAGGGAGGTGCCCGGTGGCTGGTGGCAGGGAGGATTGGGATTCTCTTGCGGGCGGGACGGAAGCTGTTGGAGGGATTTGGGTGTGGGGGAGCCTGTCTCTGGCTGTAGGCACGAGGGTGGCATGGGAGGCCATGTTCCGCCTGGCACCTCCAGCTCAGTTTCTCTGATGCCCACCCAGCCCCCCACCCCGGGATGCCCACATCCCCGGGGATTCCTAACTTGTGTTCACAGAGATTCTTTCTTCCCTAAAAGAAATGTCCTCTGGAGCCCAGTGATGAGAATTCCAGGTCAAGAGAGGCAGTGAAGCCAGGGGTTGGGAAGAGTTTGTGTTTGAAAACCTCCGTGTCTCTCCCACCCACCCCCACATCCATAACAGGTCAGGAAACTGAGGCTCGGAGAGAAGAGGAACCTGCAGGTCCCACAGGGAGGCAGGGCTGGCTGGGCGGGGACAGGAACCAGGTCGGGCTCAGAGCAGCCTGCTCCACTGGGTCCCCCGCACCCCACAAAGCCACCGGAAGAGGATGTGAAACTCTGAGAGGCAGAGTGAGTGCTGGTGGGGCTCTGTGCCCGGGCAGCATGCTGGGCCCCAGCCCCCTCCGCCGCAGCCAGGGGACCTGATGTGCCTGCAGGCTGGCTCCCGAGCCCCTGCGCCGCCCTCCTTGCTCCCAGCCCCCACGGCCCCCTGGCAGCCAGGGGCAGGACGTCCACCCGGCCAGGGCCCCAGCAGGGTAAGGAAGCCACCCGGCCGCTCGGCCTCTTTGCCCTGGGACCTCTGGGTTTGGTGGAAGGAGCGTCTGTGGGCTCTGCAGGGCTGCGGACAGATGCAAGTCCTGGATTTGCCCTGTGAGGTCTCGGGCAAGTCCCTGCTCCCCCTGGGCCTCGGTTTTTGCTTTTGTCAAATGGGTGTATGGGACTCGGTCCGTCGTTTCCAATGGCTGGTTTGCAGCAAAATGAGAAAAATGGGCACAAGTTTGTGAGCTTTACTTAAAGCCAAGTGCCTCCATTTAACCACTGCTAAATGAATGGCATTTCTGATGGTATGTCCTAGTTAACGTTTGGTGGCGTCTTTTCTGGAGTAATGGTAATGATGTTGTTTTTGGGTTTTTTACTACCCTACTTGGCAGAATAAGCAGTTGGCAACTCTCAGTTGGTCCTTACAGTTATTGTTTTTTTTTATATATTTTATTTATTTATTCGACAGAGGGACACAGCGAGAGAGGGAACACAAGCAGGGGGAGTGGGAGAGGGAGAAGCAGGCTTCCCACTGAGCAGGGAGCCCGACGCGGGGCTCGATCCCAGGACCCCGGGATCATGACCCGAGCCGAAGGCAGACGCCCAACGACTGAGCCACCCAGGCGCCCCATGGTCCTTACAGTTTAAAATGAGGTCTTGTGCCTGGGTGCCAGGGCAGAGGAGCTCGAGGGGAGAGTGCAGGGAAAGTTTCAGGAATGAAGCGGTAGCTTGGCATAAGCGGGGACCTCCTGTGCTCCCCCTGACAGCACCTAGCTGGGCTCACACCTACCCGGTGGCCCCACTGGCTGAGCCCTGTTTTGATCTCGGTGACTTGTACCTGCCACCTTTCCAGCTCTGGGTGATGATTTCCCTGCAGGCAGGGGGAATGGGGATGGGGCCTTGGGGTATTGGAGGAGACAATGGGGCCCACCCCAAGAGGAGCCGGTTTGAGCTGGGGTTGGTGGCCCAGCTCAGGACCGAGCCCCATCCACCTGGCCTTGGCTGGCCCATGGCCTGGTACCAGCGGGAATTCCTGGCCCTGCCCATCATGGGAGCAGGTATGACAGCCATGCCGATGACACCAGGCCTAGGCACTCGGGTGCTTGACTCCGTCGGGGCAGGCAGGCACACGGCCGGGCAGATTGGCAGAGGGCCTCCCTGGGAGCCCACCCCCTGCCTGGCTCCCGGACCGCCATGGCCCGGGAAGCCGGGCCCACTGTGCCCAGGGCCAGGAAGGGCTGGGTATTCTTCGCCTGTGTCTCTGTGGTGACTGCCAGGCGCTGGGCCATCGCCCGCCGCGCCACTCTCCGAAGCCCCACACCTTGGCCGGCACCCATGCCGGCAGCAGCCACGGAGGTGAGTTTCCAGGGCAAGCGGTACCTCTGCCGGGAGGCCGGGCGGGTCCCAGCAAGGGCCCACCGCCCAGGAGCTGGTCCCCCAACCACTACCCCTCCCTCCCTCAGAACTGGTTGAAGGAGCCCAGCTGGAAGCCAGTGGGCGTCCGCAGCCCCCACCTGGGTGTGAGAGGAGGGGGCACAGCGGGCACCCGCCCAGGCCGGCCTGCCCACCTGCCCCCTGCCTGGGCGGCCGCTGCCGGGCAACCGTGGGCTGTCCTAGTGTCTCCTATTCCTATGGTGCTTCTCAGATTTCCAAGGGCTTCTGTGCGTTGTTTTATTACCTGCTCTCCTGAGAGCCAGGTGATGGCGTTATCAGTATCACCCCATCTTCCTGCTGGAGAAACTGAGGCCAGGAAGGTGCAGAGCAGGGACTGGAACACAAATCTAGCCTCCAGATCTTAAGAGAGAGCTTCCCAAACCTGCAGGCCGCATCCTCGGTGCGTGGGCCGTGCTTCTCTGACGCGGGCTCTGCGAGGGACGGGACCCCCGCCTTTGACTCTGTTCGCCTCTCCCACTGTCCCCTCTCTGTTACGCTGTGTTTCGGGCTCTTTTGCATTTCCATCTATTTATGTCCCTTTCTGCTTCTTTCTCCTCTCCTCCCTTCACCTCCAGCCGTCACACAGCAGATGGGCGGCCCTCAGAAGTGTCGGGTGTCCGTGATCTCTGGGGTGTCGGGCACTGAGCACTCCAGGAGCCGGGGGACCATTGTCAGGGTGGCCCCCATGCGCACTGTGTGGATGGCGTTTACCACCGTGAATGGGCTGCACTGTGCCCCTCTGAGTGCCCCCTGACACCCTGGGAGTTAGTGTCAGGGGTGGTGAGCGCCCACTTCCAGGGGAGGACCGCGAGGCCCCAGAGCAAGCTCAAGGCTGAGCCGGAACCCTTGGCATGCCCATCCTGGGCCGTTTCCATGGCTCCAGGCGTTGATATATTTTGCCCTAGTTGCCCTGGGACAGTAACGCCCTGTGAGATCAGAGATTGGGGGTGATAATGATGTCACATCCCTCCACCCAGGATGGTCTCCTGGAGGTTTGGATGCTTCATTTTCTGCCTCCTGACCAACTCTGAGCCCGCCCTCCCGCTCGTGGGAAACCCCCCTCCCCCCAAGGAGGAGGAGGAGGAAGAGAAGGAGGCCCCTGGAAGTTCCCAGGAACGCAGAGACAGAGGAGGTGGGGCTCAGCCTACGCTCTTGGCCCAGGTGCATCACCTCCTGCCAAGGTGTGTGCTCACCCGCCCACAGGAGGCCAGCCCAGGAGGCAGGCAGGCCAGGAATGGTGACGTCAGCGACAGGAAGTGACCCAGGAGCCCAGCCAGGCTACACCCTCTTCATGTCCTCCTCGGGCTCTAAATATAGCCCGCAAAGGACAGACAGGGGACCTCCACCTGTGCAGAGAGAGGTGACCGCTCCTTCACCAAGGCCCGACCCAAGTCTGGGTGGCCAGCTGCTCTTTCTCACTCGGCCACCAGCGCCCTCTGTGGCCTTGGCCGAGCCCCAGGTTGGAGGAGGTGACACGCAAGGCCTGTGGTTGCCTGGACATTGCCTTGAGCCCCGTTGCGGCTCTGAGACCTCCCCAGCGCTGCATCTGGGCCCGAACCCCATTCCCCGGGACCCTGTGCCAAAGCAGAGCTGGGTCTTGATTTGAAGGACAGCTGGAGCAGCACGCATGAGTCACCCGTCACGTACTGGACAAGGGGTGGGCGGCACGTCGGAAGCACGGGCCAGGCAGGACACGGGATGGCCCGAGGCGCCAGGGACCATAGCAGTTCTGTGTGAGCCGGGCTGGGCGTGGTGAGAGAGGGCCCCCAGATGCAAGCCGGGGCCACTCCAAGCAGTTGGTCTTTTGCCCTGAAGGTAGTAGGGCCACTTTTGAAGGGTCAAGACCCCTCTGGCTGCCATGCATCTGGGGGACCAATGGTGGGTTGGAAGCAGGAAGGAGAAGGGGCCCCAGAGGTTTGGCCTCCGTACCCCTCTTCCTTCAACTGGAGGTGGCTGCTCAGGAGGCCTCCCAGCCAGGGAGCGATGGAAGGCCCGGCGGGGCCTGAGCCTTGCCCAAGGGAGACAGCTGCCGGTCAGCTCCCACCCAGCCTCCTGTGGCTCGGAAACACAGACCCCATGTGGCCGGATTGTCCCAAGTTACAGGAGAAGCCAGAAATGTGGATTTTTATATGAAATCAGCTGACCTTTTACTGTTGGCTCAAAAATTTAAAAATACTTTGCAAGCCAAACAAAACACACGTGTGGGCTGGATGTGGCCTGCTTCCAGCCCCTGACTTGTCAGTTCTCAGCCTGTCTTGCAAGCTTCCCCTGCAGGGAGCATCCTGGTGGCAGAACAGTCTGTATGGCATAGCGTTGTTCTCGGGGCTTCTTGTGACCCCTGAGGAAGGGCAGGTGCACTCCCCAGGGAAAGGCTGGGAACCTGGGACTGCTGGGGGTGGGGTGAGCTGTGAGCAGGATGAGGGATGAGAGGAGGGCCCCAATCCTAATAACCCCACACTTTCTACAGTGCTTCATGCTGTCTCTTCCAGCAGACCCTCCAAGGGCAAGGGTGATAACCTTGGTCTTCACTCACCCAAGGTCACTGGCCTGCCTCCAGCCCCGTGTGAGCTGTGTGGCTCAGTTTCCCAGCGGCCCACAGCCGTGGCCTCCAAAGTGAAGCCCCCAGCCTCTTTGTTGTAAGGATGCTAGGAGTGCCCCTGGGTATGGGGCAAGTCAGGAACATGGAAAATGGGCAAGCTAGCCAGGTGTCTAGAGATTGTTGCCCTCCCTTGATGGCCTGCTGGGAGCCTCAGGGACATCGACGGTGAAGCTCAAACTCTGTCCTTTTTCCTCTTTTAATTTCTATGATGGCAAATTCCAACTAGACAGGAGAGTGGAGAAAGTGCACAAATGCATCCCAGCTGTAACACTCCCCAGTGTGCGAGGACACTCTCATTTCTGCTCACTGCCCCCACGTCCTGCGTCCCCTGCAGCGGACAATGTTTGCGCAGATCCCAGGCATACAAATTCTAATATGTCACTCTAATCGTAACTGCATTACCACGATCACACCCAGAAGGTGGTATTGATTATCGTCAAATATCCAGCAGTGTTCAAATAATCTCAATTGTCCTTTAGGTTTCTCGTGGTATTTTTTTTTTTTTAATAGTTGCCCTGTTCAAATCACCATCCAAAATCCACGTGGCATTTGGTGACGTCTCTTACCTTTCTTTTCATCTATGGCTTCCCCTTTATTTTTCTTTCCCCCTGGAACAGATTTGTTGAAACTGGGTGGTTTGTCCCGTAGAGATTCCTACGGTCTGGAATTTATGGATTATATCCTCATGGTGTGTTTAACATGTTCCTCTGTTCCCCCGTAACTCCCCCAAATGGTAGTTACATGCAGAAGGCTGGTTGGGTTCGTGGTTAGTTTTTGGCAAGAACGCTTCGTGGGTGATTTTGTTCTTCCATCAGGCGGCACCTGCTGCCCTGGTCCCCTTTTTTGGGCTGCCCCTGCCCTTGGTAAGGGGTCTACCCCGCAGCTTTGGGGCAGGATTATTTAGCGAAGTGCGTGATGGCTCAGGAGAGGGTCTTTCGAGCCAGAGGTGCCCCGTGAACCGCAGCCCTGGTCACTGACAGCGTGGGCCAGAGTCTCTGCCCTGTTTGACCTGGGGGCGGCGCCCAGCACCTGCATGAGGTGCTTTACCTGTGCTGTCTCCTTAGTTATGCTCCCATTTACACAGGAGAGAGCTTGGAGGTGAGGTGATTTGCCTGGGGGAGAGAGGGACACACAGTTAAGAATAGGGTGGAGCTAGTTTTCACACCCAGGATTCTCGGTGTCCAAGCCTGCCCTCTGCTACACCAACACTCTGAAAACTAAGATGGGGGGGGGGGGGGGTGTGCCCGCGCGCACGTGTGCATGCAGCTGGAACGGTGAGCAGGCTTGCCAGGACCCCAGAGGGGAGCCCCAAAGTGGGGTGGGGGTGCACGAGGCAGGGAGGGGGAACGAGGCAGAAGGACTAGTTGAGTAAAGGCTACACCACCCTGCCCCCTCCCCGCAGATAATGGGCAGGCAGCCCAGCCAGCTGTGCTGGTGGGGGAGGGGGGTAGTGCTGGATTCCCCACTCCTCACCTCTCCAGCCTACCTGCGCCCCTCAGCCCCGACACCTGGACATTCAGGGTTGGAGAGGTGGGGACCTCAGGTGCATTCCTCCAGCCCTTTTGAGTCACCTGGCCTGCATGGGCCCTTTTCCATGCTGTAAAATGGGCTTGAGCTTGCTTCCCAGGCCCCTCCCTGGGAGAAGGAGATAAAGACAGCAGAGCAGAGAGAGATAAGTGAGGGCAGGCAGGTGCTGGATTCACTCTGAATTCCCAGAAGCGCTGAGCACGTGGCCCCAGGAGAAAGATTGGGAAGAGGAGCTTCTAGCCAGAGGGCGGTGGCCAGTGACCAGGTCACCCTTTTGTTGCTCTATGAGGACCTCCTTCCTCTAACTGTGCCTCCCCAACTCGCCTTCCCTGGGCTCAGAGCCCAGAAGCTTCCCAAACAGCCTCCTAGGAATCCTCACTCCAAACCAAATCTAGTCATCTTGCTTTAAAAAAAAAAAAAAAGCAAACAGCATTTATTACATGTGCGTGATTATTAAAATGTTGTAGAAAAATTAGAAAACTCTAGAAATGAAAAAACAAAAATATACACTACCAGTCAGAGATAACCACCATCACTGTTACAAATAGCTCCCTCTCGTCAAATGCATGTGTGCAATGTCTGGTCTGAAAGCATATTGGGCAGCCTGGTTTTCCTACTTCCTGGTTACACAGAGCATGCCCTGCACTGTGGTTCTCCCGGCCCGCGGTGGCACCAAGGGTCCTGTGAGTTAGCAGAGGGCATTTGAGTTGGTTCAGTTTGGCAGAGTTGTAATCCACATTTCCATAAACATGTTTGTGAAGAGACCTGTGTCCATCCCTCTGATTGCATCCTTAGGGTGAATTCCTAAGAGTGGATCATCGAGTCAAAGGGCAAGAGCATTTTTAATGCCCTTAATAGAAACTGCCAGATTGTGGTTTTCTACCTGTCTTTGTCAAGGCCTTGCTTCCTGGCTGGATGGTGCTCAAGCTCCCCCGGTGGGTGGGGCTTGCTGCAGACCCACTATGCGTGGAGATCTGAGGCTTGGCACACAGTGGGCACACGCAATATGCTTATGGAATGTGTAGTCTGGTCCTGCCCTCTCATTTTACAAATGGAGAAACTGAGGCCCAATGGTAGGAGACCTGGTTCTGGGGAGGTTGGTAGTATTGCCAGGGCTGCTAACGGCAATGGTTGGGGCTCTTTGAGGGCTGAGGCCAGAGGCCAGGCAAGGCCCCAGCAGTGGGTTAGGTGTGCAAGACGGTCCCATTCATTTATGCATCTATAAATACCCTCTTGACCCTGCTGTTAACATCCAGCCTCCCTCTACCTCACAGGCTTCTAGAGGGTGTAGCAAGGGCTCCCTAGCCCAGCAGCCTGACTCCCACCCTGACCGCTGCCCTGAGATCTTGAGCACTCAAGCCACCAGTGGCCCCAGCTGACCAGCCAAGTGACAGGTGCTCCAGCAGGCAGTTGTCCCTCTCGACCCCTTACTTTCTTGAATGTCTGGAAGGCTCCAACCCCGGTGGCATCTGTTGTGTTCTACCCCCGCACCCCCCCACCTCCTTGACAGCTCTTCTTCCACCTCCCTTCTGCTCCTACCTCCTCCTCAGCACGGCTGTGGGGCTGATAGGTAATAGTGCAGACAAAGCAAGGGTAGGGCTTCTCCCCAAGCACACAGCAACACTGAGGACTTCACACGCACACGTGCGCCGAGCACACAACCAGGCACGGGCAGGTGCCGTCCGTCAGTTCACCGGCGTGACCCTGTCCGATGACAAAACAGGCTCGGAGAGGGTAAGCAACTTATCCGAGACCACGGAGCTAAGCTTAACTGGACTCCCTGGGAGCCAGCTCCGACACCAGGGCCACTCGACCACGTGTCAACACCCACGCAACACAGGCCCTGCACCCACGCAGGGCGCCTAACCGCGGCCCCCCCAGCACGCACAGCACGTGCACTCCGGGGCCCAGCCGGCCGGCTCGCGGGGGCGCGCGCGCGCGCGCACACACACGCGTACACAGCCCCCCCCACTACGCGGCATCTGCGGCCCCGCCCCCCCGCGTCGCCGGCCCCGCCCCGAGGCCCCGCCCCCGGCCTGACCTCCGCGCGGCCGGGCCGCGGGCGCAGAGCGCAGGCAGCGACGAGCCGCGCGGGCCGCCGCCGCCCCCGCCGCGCGCCGGGCCGGCCCCGCGCCCGCGCCCGCGCCGCCCCGGGTCCCACGGCCCGGCCGGCCGCCCGCGCGCCTGCGAGCCGTCCATGGTGCAGCGCATGTGGGCCGAGGCGGCCGGGCCTGCGGGCGCCGCCGAGCCGCTGTTTCCGGGCTCTCGGCGGAGTCGCAGCGTGTGGGACGCCGTGCGCCTGGAGGTGGGCGGCCCCGACAGCTGCCCGGTGGTGCTGCACAGCTTCACGCAGCTCGACCCCGACCTGCCGCGCCTGGAGGTGGGTGAGCCGGACGGGGAGGAAGTCGCGCTCCTCGCGCCGAGCCCGGGGGCAGCAAGGCGGGCGTGGGGGGCGGCCGCACAAACGGCCCAAGCGTTTGGGGACCGGAGCCGGGACTTCGTGCCCCTCTCTGTATCTGTCCCGGTGCCTGGCCCCACGGAGCCGAGCTGTGCCGGCCCCGCGCCCCTGCAGCCCAGGTAGACCTGGTCCCGCGGGCTGTCACTGTTTACGTCTGCGAACTTTTGACAGCAGGGGCTGGGCCGCAGTTCATCGCCTGCCCGGGGCCTGCTGCACCCGCCGTCAGGCTTCGCAGTGCCCGTGGCGAGCTAGTCGCTGGTCAGGGTGGCAAGCTCCTCCTGGGGCAGCTGGCACCACGGGGGCCTTCCAGGCGGTACCCCTTGCGGGCAGACGTGAATCCGATGTTCGGGGCTGCCCAGAGAAGGGAGGTGGAGGGCACACAGGCAGGCTTCCAACCTGTGCAGCTAGGTGTCCAGGCAGGGAGGTTGAGGGAAGGGCCTCTCAGGCCGAGGGGGTGACTCATTTCTGCTTGATCAGAAAATATGCAGACACCCTGAATTCATAAGGATTTGAGAGGATTCAGAAAAGGGGTGTGTGCCTGTCACAAATAGGGCTGGGGATAACTAGGTGAGGGCTGGGTCTCGTTTCTGGTGTGCTCTGGGCAGTGGGGCCCAGTGGGTCATGGGGTCACAGTGGGTTGGGGGGTGCCCTCCCCCTCCCATCTGACTGTGCACCTGACTGCGGCAGAGGTGACGGAATCCAGGGTTGGGCCGCGTTCTGTCTGGGCATGGGGCCTGGACAGAGGCCATCTCTGGGTCCAGAGGCTACAGTGCACATCTAAGCCAAGCCAGAGCCTTGACGGTGAAGTCTGAGCCCCTGATGGTTAGGTAAGCCCACCCCCCTTGGTGACCCCTCCCCTTCCATCACTTTAGGCCACAGTACCTTGTAATTGCTGGAGATTGCCAGCCTGGATCTTGTGCCTCTGTGTAGCCCCAGTGCCTAGACAGGGCCTAGATGTCTCTATGTCCCCATGCCCTGTACGGGGGTGGGGTGGGGGGGGGTGGAGATGAGGCGTGGCGGGAGCTCTTGGTGGGGGAACTGTGGGCCTGGGAGATTCCTCCTGAGCTTGGCGGGTGGCAGGGCCAGGCGAGTTCTCCAACCCTCATCCACCCACAGCTCGTCTTTGGCGGCTGGAGCGACCCCCAGGGAGGGTGGGGGTGGGAGGCCTGACACCAGCCCAGTACTCATCTGACTTTCATTATGTCTGGCAGCGGCTTGGGCTTTGTGTGCTGGGAGGGTCTGGCCTGCGTGTTCACAGGGGCCGGGCAGGTTCCTGGCCTGGGTGGGGCGGGCCTTTGCTGCTTCTCTTCCTCCCTCTCGGTCTGTCTGCATCCCAGAGGAACTGAGCCCTACCCCTGCCCAGGGTTCTGCCTTCCCTCCATCTCCCCCTCCCCCCTTTCCCTCCCCCTCTCCAGCTCCCTCTCTCCCTGCTGCTCTCCCTCACCAGGCCTCAGCACTGAGATCCAGGCCATGGCCGCTATTTAGAAATCAAAGGGGAAGCTTCTGGCTAGGGCAGGAAAACCAGGGTCCTGGCAGGAGAGGAGGCCATTGCCGGAAACCAAACACAATGACCATTTACCATGGGCCGAGCGGGGGGGTGGGGGGGGCGGGGAAGTCCCTGTCCCTCCTGCCAACACACCCCCACCCCCCATCCTGGAGCTGATTTCCTGGTCTCTGCCGCGTTCCAGAGCCAAAGCGGCCCTGCTCGGGGTCCCTGTCCTCTCTGGAAACCTCCAGGCAGTTTCTGCCTGCCCTACCCCGTCCCCTTTCCTTACCACACCTCAACCCAGCCCTTCCCTCTCTGAGCTGGGCATCAGATGTCCTTGCACATCTGGGCATCCTCTCATCATCTTGATCCTAAGCCAGGTCACTGCTGACCCAGCTCGGCCCGAGGGGTTCTGTGCTTTCTGTGAGTCACCTGGCCCATGCCCTCATCTGTGGGCAGGCCACCGCCTTGGCCAGGCAGGGGGACATCTCAGTCTGCAGCACCTACTGGCTGCAGGCACCAGGCCCTCACTCTAGCTGCCTTCGCCCACACCTGCAGAGTAGTTGTCAGCCCCACTTTAGAGCAGACGGCAGGTCAGAGAAGTGGAGTCCCTGATCTCAGTGTACGCACAGCTAAGAAGGATGTGCAGCCAGGGTTTGAATGGGGGCCATTCTTTATTGGGCGCCTACTGTATGCAGGAGCCCGCTGCAAGGATCCGAGGAGGATAGGGCAGAGCTTACTGTTGAGGCAATTATATGGGGCAGGGGTGTGGGCAGTGGAGCTGTCGGGGGAACAGGACCAGGCCCAGGCAGCCCAGAAGCCCCCCGTCAGGTGAGGGGTAGCGAGGCAAAAGTCCTCTGGGCCAGAGGACACTGGGAAGAGCTTCTAGGAAGGAGCAAGCCCACAGCTGGACCCCAAAGGTTTAAAAACAGCCAACAGGAGCCAGCACTTCGTGGGAGGCCTTGTGCTAAGGAATTTGCATGCATTTTTGTCTCTTTGCTGTCAGGATTGCCCATTTAACCGACGAATCACCTGAGGCACTAGAGGTTAGATTGCACAAACTCACCGAGCTAGTAAGTGGCAGAGCCGGGATTCTGACCCCCACCGTGTGACCCTGTGACCGCAAGGCCTGAGCACAGTCTGGGTGGAATGGAATGAGGAGGGCTTCTCTGTTCTTCAGGTAGAAATAAATAGGAGAGTCCGCGCCCCCCCCTCCCCCCAGCCTCCTCCCTCCTTCCTGGTTGTCTGGTCTCTTGATCACACTTCGTGCTGCTCTTCAGTTTAAGCTCTAGGGCTCATTTGCCTTTGACACTGGAGGCCTTAGGAGCATAGCCTTTGGCGGGGGGGGGGGGGGGGGGTCTTTATCTGTCTGCACTCCGTAATCTGTGAGGAGGGCCTCTTAGCTCACTCCAGGCTGCAGGGCCTGTGGAGTTCAGGAGGGGACTGGCTGCCTGCCACCTGTTGGACCCCCACGGACCCTGGGGTTCCCCTCTTGCTTGACTCCTCAGGGATCCCAGGAGAAGAGGAAGGGGGGCCAGGCTGGCTGGTACTGGGCCCTCCTTCCTTCTGTAGGTGGGAGACATTTAAGCATGCCAAGCTGTCTCCCGGGAGCAGCAGGGACAGTGGGACTCAGCCTTGCGTGGCCGCTCACAGGCAGGGCTTGGTTGGATCCTCCACCTAGAAGTCGGACGTGTGTTTCCAGGCCGTCTTCATGGCTCGTAGAAGGAGTTGGAGTAATTACACACTGGCCCTGGGCAGCCTCTGAGCAAGCCAGTGGGGGTGCTTTCAGGACACCGTGCCCAGGAGTCGAGGACGGGCTCCCAGGGGTGCTGGCCAGCTGCCCAGACGGCTCCCAGGGCATGGCACCGCGCTGTGGCCACCCTGTCCCGGGCTTGGGCTCCCAGCCTCCTGGGCTCAGAAACGCATTGTTCCTGGACACACAGCTCTAGCGAAGCGGCTCTCCCCGATCCCATTCTGAGGGCATGAGAGCTGGAACCTGCAGCCTAGTGCAGGAGGAACAGGTCTTTGAGCAGTCCCAGTCCTGCATCCCTGGCGGCCGGCCCACAGCTGCGAGGGAGCAGAGGCTAGCTAGAAGCTTGCTTGGTGAGCAGGGCAGGGGCAAGGGGCTCAAGGGCCTGCTTGTGGGAGCTCTGGGGTGTGGTTGTTGCCTCTGCACTCTGGGGAACGGGGAACGGGGAACGGCAGCCACACCTGGAGCCGTAGTGTTCTTTGAACCAAGGGGCGGGGTCACACACACTGGGCAAGAGCTGGAGAGGGGAGAGAGCTGCGGGGGAATGCCGGCTTGGCCCCTTGCAGCCCCAGACCAGCGCCCACTCCTGGAGCCTCGGTTATCCTCATCTGTAAAATGGACCTGATACCAATTCCTCCCCTAGGGTTCAGGTGAGGACTGAGTGGGACCGGCAGCCTGACAGGTGGTCCCCACAGTGCCTGGCACAGTGTCCCAGCCAGACAGGTGGCGGCTGCCGTGATTGTGTTTTCTGACAAGGTGCCAGGGGAGTGCCCGTGCCCCGGGCTCTGGGGTTATGCCGCCCACCGCCCGGCACAGGTGGCATGGTGATTCTCAGGCCCAGTTCCCGTAGCTGGTCTCTTGGCCCCGCCCTCCCCAACCAGCGGAGTCACCCGAGGAAGGCCTTCCCGTCTCTGGCCTCTGCTCTGAGCCTGTGCGTGCGGCAGCCAGGCCTAGATGGGAGGTTCGTGGGCCAAGGTTAAAATCCCTGCCCTGCTGCCACTTCCTGGCTCCTCCCTCACCCATCAAGTGAGGTGTTGGGAGGATTAAATGTGATGAGTGTGTAAAAAGCCCGGCCCCCAGGAAGTGCCCACAGACATCGGACTCTGTGGTTGGTGGTGGACGCTTGGTTGTGGCTCTTGGGGCTGGACCTTCCACTGGCCCTGCCCTGCACCCCCTTTGGGACCAGGCCACCCTCCTCCTCAGGTGTCACCAGCTACACTCCCTGAAAGGCTTGACGTGGGGTGGCCTGCTAGCCTGATAGCCAGGAGCCGGCCTTGGATGGACAAGAGGACAGGCGGTGGGCAGGGCCAGCGTGGAGGTCCCTAAGCCCCGCCCCACCTGGGGCATCCTTCTTTTCTTCTCTTTACATGCTGATGGGTAACTGGGCTCAGGCTGGTGGGGAGGGTTCTTGGGGACAGCCTCTTTGGGGGCTGGGCGAGGCTGGTCCCCAAACTCCTGGGGTCACTGGGGGGTCTGGGGTCACTGAGCTCCCTGGTTGCCCTGGCAAGCTGGCAGGTCCCAGGCCCAGGCTCCCTCTATGGGCTGCAATGCCTGGGGCTACGAGTGTGGCCCACCCCTGTCCAGGGCTGACCTGGGGTCCCCACTTGGTCCTGTCTATGTCCTCGGCCTCAGGGTACAGGACACCCACCAGAGGGTGGGGGCGGGGCCCTGCTGCACACCAGGAGGCTTTTTCATCTCCCCTACTTGTTGGAGCTTATGGTCTAAGAGATGAACCAGGACTTGGGACTCGAGAAGTCCTGGGTTCTTTCCTCGGCCCAGACCTGCTGCCCCGGGCCTTGGTCTCCACTCTGCAAATGTTTGCGGATGCCTCGTTTAAACTGTCCCAGGAACCTGGGATCCCAGGAGGGCTGATCAGGCCCTCTGGTCCATCTCCCGTTGCGGCTCCTGCATGTGAGCAAAAGGCCAAGAAGTCGGAAAGCTGTGGGGCTGGCTCGGGCAGTTTTAGGACTCCAGCCCTCTCCTTGGCGGCCCGTCTGGAGACTCCCACAGGGCGCCTCAGGGTTTCCCCACTAGGTGTCTGTGGTCGGCAGGTGGTGCCCAGCTTTGTTCCCGTTTCCAGGGCCCTCTCACATGCCAGGTGCTGGGTGCCTTCTCCAGACCCCCATTGTGGCCCCGGAGAGAGCTGCTGCTCTTCTCCCCATTTCACGGATGAGCTCACTGAGGCCAGGGGCACAGAGGCTTGGCAAAGCTGGAAGTCAGAGCCCTTCAGGAAAGACGGTGTCCTGGGGTCTGGTGGGCCCTGGGGAGGGGCCTCATGTGCCCGGGGCTGCAGGGTGCTGACCAATGTCCAGGTGAGGGCCTGGGGTGGCGTCTGTGACTCCATGGCCCTGGGTGGCAGGCTCAGCAAGGTACAGTAAGGACCCCATCTCATGGATGCGCATGCACTGTGGTCGGAGCCACCCCCGCCCTGCCCGAGTGGGACCGGTTCTCCACACGTGACCCGAAGAGTGCAAGCCCGAGCCCTTCTTCTCTGTGTGCCTCAGCCCTGGACCAGGTCTCCGTAGGAGGAGCCAGTCTGTGGAGGAGGCCCCTGGGGGTCTGGAGGCCCCTTATGGCCCCTCGTTGTAGCTTCCACGGGAAATATACACCCCAGGGGAGCAGAGGGGTGATGAGAATGAAGGTGCATCTCCAGCATGAGCTGCCTTCCCGGAGAGATGGCAGGGCTGGGGAAAAGCCAGCAGGGCCCCTTGGGTCTATCCCAGAATAGGGGATGGGATGGGCCCTGGCGACCCCATTAGTCTCCCTTGAGGGAACGGGGCCTGGCCTGCAGTCACTTGGGGACAGGCATCCTGCTGGGCTGTCACCCTGAGAAGGCTGATCAGGTGACACCCAAGCCGTTTCTCCTTCTTGTCCCTGGGGCTCTGGGCTGCACTCAGAGGGACAGCGGGGTGTGGGGCACAGAGGTGCCCGTTGTGCAGGCCTCTGCTTACCAGGGCCTGGGGGGGCACCGCTCCACCCTCACTCCCCTGACCCAAGCCGCAGGAGGCCAGGCAGCATGTGCAAGGCCCAGCTGCCAACTGGGTCCCAGGGCCCTGGGGACGTTGGCCCCCCAAGGGCACAGCCATCCCTGTGGCGTCCTGTTCCCTAGAAGTCAGCCGAGCACCACCCTGCCCTGCAGAGTCCCCCCCTCCCAGGACATCTGCTGTTTGGTAGGCCACTCCCATCCTCCCCCAGGAGCCCCCCCGCCCACCCACCCCCCCGGCCCCTTGCCAGAGCACCACCCGCGTGGGCCTGCGTGCGCTCCGCTCTGCCCGTCCTTCCGCAGAGGGTCCTGGGGGGCAGATGCCAGGCCGTTGGCTGCTTTCCTTCTCTGTCCCTGGAAGGGGGTAGGAGCAGGAAACAAATCCCACTCTGGCACTTTCTGCCCCGGACGCAGGGCAGATTGCTTTAGAGCCTGCCCGTCTGCCATCTCTGGGAAGGTGGTTTACAGGGCGCGTGCACTCAGCTCTGAGGGTCTGCTTTTGTTCCTGCCGCAGCGGGCGGTGGCGTGAATGAGCCAGAGCAGCTCCCCATCTGTGTGACAGGGCGGTGACTCCCCCACCCCCACCCCAGTCCCAGCCAGTGTGGCTCCCGGCCTCCCGCCCCGCGCCCCCCCCCCCCCCGCCGTCCCCCCACCGGCTGGCAGAAGGGGGCCCCTGGGGGGTGGGGGCGGGGCTTGGGGACCATGTGATGCGCAGGCCAGCTGCTCTGCCAGCTAGGCCCAAGCTCTCTGTGGGAAGGGGGGGACCGCTCTCTGGACCTGCCAGGGGATGGCCACTGCCTGCCCGCAGCCCCCCACCCCCACCCGCCATGGCCAGCCTGACCGAGAGGCCTTGACGGAGCCCCACTGGGGGCCAGGTGCTGTGTGGAGTTCAAGTGCGGGGCCCTCTGGCGGGGCCGGTCCTGCGCGGGGCCTCCAGATCACTGCCCGCAACCCGGGTGTTCCTCCCCTGGGCCACACGTGGCTAAAATAGCCCTGGAGAAGGCCGGGCCCTTCCAGCCCAGGCTCGGCCTCTGCGGGAAATAGCCTGGGACTCCTGAGGACTTGCCAGGGTGGTGGGGCCCCCGTCTGCAGCCTGTCTCCTCTGAGGGCTCTTCCAGGCGGGGGAGGGAAAGTGAGCATATGTCTCAGCTTTTCTGCTTCAGGAGGAGTCTCCCCAGCTCGGTAGAGGGGCTGGACCTCCGCAGGCCTGGGTCATTGGAGGGGTGTGGGTGTGGGAGGTGCCGCTCAGGGGGACCTGTGCCTGTGGGTTCCCTGCTAACTTCCCAGAAACAGGCTGGCTCTCTCTCTGGAGAGAATGTGATGGCAGCGGCTTCCCCCTTGGTCCAGTGCGCAGCGTGGGAGGGCGGCCACAGGTCAAAGGAAGTGGCCTTCCAGAGGGCAGCTGGCCTCCCGCGGCGCACAGGGGTGGGAGGAGGTGAGAGGCCCCGGCACCCTGTCGCTGACCTCGGGGGTGCAGGGGAGGCCCGGCTAAGGCCGAGGGCTTCAGGGAAGGCTGTGGGTGGGCCGAGTCAGCACTTTTGCCTGGGTCTTCCATAAGCTCCACACCCACCTTGGGTTAGGGCAGTGACCCGCGGTCCCGGCTGCTGTTGTGGACCGTTGATTGATGGTCCTGGGCCAGCTGGCACCTCCCAGCTCCTCCCTAAGCCCTCAGAGGCCCCCGCCCCACTGCAGGCTCCCCCTTCCCTGGACAGGCTGAAGCCCGAGCCGATGTGGCTAAGCGGCCTTAGCCAGCCAGGGCCAGCCTGCCCAGTGGGAGGGGTCGCTGCCGCCTAAAACAAGGGCCTTTCCTTTCTGCTCCGGGTCCAGGCAGCAGCCAGACGATCGCCCTTCCTGTCCCCTGTGAAACCCCAGTCTGCCCAGATGTCTGCACGGTCACCGTTTGCACCCTGTCCCCATGCATGGGATGCCAGACAGGGAACCGGGAACTCCTCTGTTGCCCAAGAAGGCACAAGGGCATGAATGAGCAGAAAGGGAAGGAAGTGGCCTCGGATGTGGCCGCCGGGGATGCCCTACACCTGCCCCCGACCCGTGATGCTGACCCCAGGGCTGGGCCAGGAGGAGCTACCCATGCCTGCTGGGTCAGCTGGGGTGGGGGCAGGAAGGGCTGGGGAGAGATGAGGAGGGCCTTGGGGTTCCTGGGGCTGCCATTTACCCACGGTGGCGCCCTTCCCTCAGCCTCCGCGTACTCATCTGAGACATGACCGAAAAACAGTACCCTTCTTGGGGCAGGGGGAGTGATCCTGCCTGGGCGTGAGCAGGTTGCTGGGGGCTTCGGGAGCCTGGAGGGCTGGTCTTGTTCATACCTAGCTGGTGGCTGATGGGGTGGGAAGGGGAGGGCTGGGGGCAGCGTCCACCTGCCCCGACATGACTCCTGAGCCCTCGAGCTGTTGGCCCATTTCATCCTGGCCTGGGGACCGGAAGGCTCGTGGGGGCAGCCCCTGACACCCCCGCCCGGTGGCCGGGCACTGTCTCCGCAGAGCTGCACGCAGGAGATCGGTGAGGAGCTGGTCAACGGGGTCATCTACTCCATCTCCCTGCGAAAGGTGCAGGCGCATCACGGCACCAACAAGGGCCAGCGCTGGCTTGGGGTGAGTGCAGCCGCGGGGCCTCCACCCCCGGGACCCTGAGAAGGCCCTGGGTTCCAGACTCTCTGGCCGCTCTGTTGGGCTCCCTCCCATGGCCTTCCTGCATAAGGGCCCCACAGTCCCGCTGCCAAAGGAACCTGGGCCTCCACGCCCTCCCCGCTGCTTCAGAGGCTTGGCCAGGAGCAAGGTCACTCTGCACAGCGGTGCCCGGGACGCTCAGTCTGTGAGCGTCCGACTCTTGATTTGGGCTCAGGTCATGATCTCAGGGTCGTGAGATCCAGCCCTGCATCGGCCCTGCACTGTGTGTGGAGCCTGCTTAAGATTCTCTCTCTCCCTCTCCCTCGGCCCCTCCTGTGCACGTGCATGCGCTCTCTCTCTCTTAAAAAAAAAAGTCATTCTGCACGTATCTGCATAAACATCAAAAAAGACACTTTTCTACTGTTTCCACTTCATATTGGGCCCCAGGTGATTTTGTATTTTGCCCCAGTCTGTCTGGTTTTAGCTCCTGCCCCCCCCCCCCCATCTCAGGTAGCCCGCAGCCCCTCCTTCCACACCTGCAAGCCTTCCATGTCCCCACGCCTGGAAGGGCTAGTTTCTCCCCAAAGGCGGGGGAGGCTCAGGCTCCTCTACAATTTGCTGTGCCCTGGAGCACAGCCACGTGACCCCTCCGGGTCAGAGGTCGGGCCTGACTCGGCTACATAACATTCCAGAAGGGAGGCCGGTTGTCACGGTTGCCGCGGTGATTCAGCTCTTCAGTGCCATGGGCCTGGGCTCCATTCCTTGCTGTAGCCGTTTCCCCGGTGATGCACGGAACACCATTGGCTCTTCCCTGCCCAGAAGGAGCCTCTGTCTTCTCGTCTCTAGAATGGGCACGTTTTGCCAGGGCGCCTGGGGGTAATGCTCTTCCTCCTCCAGCCAACAGACTGACCCGGAAGGGTTGTGTCTGCGTCTTTCGTCACTCCCCATCTCAAATTCCGCTTCTAAAGCTGAGCTGGTTTCTCGGCTGGGGACACGTGTGTCTCCTCTGCGGCCACACATCACCGCGCACTAGGGACTTCATCTGAGCCCCAGTCCCCCCCGCCGCTGACCACGCACCCCTCCTTCATCCCACCCCAGTGTGAAAACGAGGCCGCCCTGAACCTGTATGAGACCTGCAAGGTGCGCACGGTAAAGGCAGGCACGCTGGAGAAGCTGGTGGAGCACCTGGTGCCTGCCTTCCAGGGCAGCGATCTCTCCTATGTCACCATCTTCCTGTGCACCTACCGAGCCTTCACCACCACCCAGCAGGTCCTGGACCTGCTGTTCAAAAGGTGAGCAGGGCCCCTCTCCTGCCCAGCGTCCCTGCTCGCCTCCAGGCTGTGTGTCTCGGGCGTGGCACTTCCCCTCTCTGACGTGAAGCCCCTTCTAGACGTTTTGCATAACTCAGGGAACAGGGCAGACAAATCTCCCTGCCCTCCTGGGCTTCCGCTCTAGTCGGGGGTCCGCCGGTAACCCTAGACTCATAGCAGGTACGGTAGACGTGACGCCCTCACGGCCTCCTCTAGATACGGATGCATCCTCCCTTACTCTGATGACGACGGCGGACCCCAGGACCAGTTAAAAAAGTGAGTGGACTTTGAGTCTGATGGGAGGGTCCCCTGTCTCCGAGGTGGGGGACATCTGGGGCTTTGGTGGGGCTGGGGGTGCTGGGCAGAGCCCTGGCTCCCCCGCGTCTGTCATGGCTGCTGGAGGGCGGTGGGGTGGGGGCCTCCTGCAGGAGGACAGGAGCCAGACAGCTGAGGCTGCGGGCCCGGGGCCTAGGGAGCAGAGGGGACGCTGGGGGCCCCGCCTGCCCTGACCCGATCCGGGGGCCACCGGCTCACACAGGGACCTCACACTGGGTCCCCCGGGCCAGCTGCACGTGGGGCCTGGACAGGCCGGGCAGCCGTCCCCGAGAATAGTGTCGGTGAGGAGACCCCACGTGCCTGCAAGGGAGTCAGGCAGCCGTCGGAGCAGGGGCTGGGGGCCGAGGGGCCGAGAGAGCCCAGGCGGGCTGAGCTGAGGGACACTGCCCGTTCCCTCCTCCCTCACAGACTTCTGCAGCTCCTCTGTGTGCCCCAGGGCTGGGACAGAGCAGACACTGCACCCCCTCCCCACCCTCCTGGAGTTTCCGGTGCAGCAGGAGGGACCCCAGACAGACAGAGGAGTGGGGCAGGCTCCCCTGAGGAAGGCAGGGGTGCTCACACCAGTGATGGAGGGCTCCCTCCCGTGGAGACTGCCGGCCCCCCGCACCTGCTGGCCACACCTGCCCCTGCCTGGCTGGCCGGTGCGGGTGGGCTGGGGGGGCCTGGCCTCTGGATGGAGCATCCCCAGGGCTGCCCCAGGGGGCCGTGTGGAAGGGCAGGCCAGGCCACTGACTTTGCTTCCTGCCCGCCTGCCTCCAGGGCCATCTCCTCCATTCTGGGCACCTGGCTGGACCAGTACTCGGAGGACTTCTGTCAGCCCCCAGATTTTCCCTGCCTCAAGCAGCTGGTGGCCTATGTGCAGCTCAACATGCCCGGTTCCGACCTGGAGCGCCGTGCCCACCTTCTGCTGGCCCAGCTGGAGCTCGCAGAGCCCACGGAGGCCGAGCCCGAGGGTGAGAAGACCGGAGGTGGGTGCCTGTGGGTGTGTGGGGACGGGTCGGGGCTGGCCCCACAGGGAGGAGCCCCCAGAGGCTGGTGTGGGGCCAGGAGCAACGACTGGGCTCAGAGCGCCCAGCGGGTGGACGGCAGTCGGGGAGACGCCCCGGGGAGGGCTCCTTCCTGGCTGCGGCTTCTCTGGGAGGCCCTGGGCGGGGCTCTGTCTTCAAAGGCACATGAAAACTTCTCTCCTCCTGTAGCTTTGTCGCCTGCTCCAGCTCCAGCACCAGTTCTAAAAACAGCTCCAGAACTAGAGCCAGCTTTAGCACCAACTCTCCTGCCCACTCCAGAGCCAGACGCGGCTCCAGAACCAGCTCCAGAGCCAGACGCGGCTCCAGAACCAGCTCCAGAGCCAGAGCCGTCTCTGTCACGAGCGCTAGAGCTGGAGACAGCTCCAGCACCTGAGCCTCCCTGGCCTTCACCTGTGGCTGCAGAAAATGGCCTGAATGAGAAGCCTCACCTCTTGGCCTTCCCTCCCGACCTGGTGGCAGAGCAGTTTACCCTGATGGATGCGGTGAGCACTGTCCCCAGCAGGGCGGGGCAGGGGTGCACCTTCCTCTGGCCTCTGGTCCGTTCCCTGCCGTTCCCCGGTCCAGAGCTGATGTCCTGGTCCATATCCCAGTTCCACCAGGACGCACTGTGGGCTCTCCGGACTGTGGACGTAGAGATGGGACCCTCCCCACCCCAGTCCTCTGCACAGCGACTGTGGATTACAGGAGGCGGGACAGTTGAAGGCTGGGTGGGGCCTGGGGGAGTGGAGCTTCCTGAGGTACGTCCAGCTCCAGGGGTCGGCCCCCCAACCTGCCAGGAGGCCTCACCAGCCTCAGCACTTACTAGGTACCTGCTGCGTACTAGAGCTTATGGCAGGCAGCAGAGCCCATAGGGGTGGCACCCACAGCGAGCGTGCCTCTGGATGGGGGCAGACCTGAGGCCCGATGGGGGAGCTGGAAGTGCTGCCTGGCAGGCACAGCTGGGAGCCACCTTCTGGTGCTGAGAGTTAGTGAGCGTGCGCTGCTAAAATGCCAGACTCTCTTTGCTGCGTTGTGTCGTCCCGGGTCACTCATGTGCCGGGCACGCACGGTGGGCAGAGGACAAAGCCCAGAGTCGCTCACGCACCCCAGCCCTGCGAGGCTCAAGCCACAGCCTCAGCTTCCTGAGCTCAGCTCTGACCAGGGGCCCTGCCTGGGACTAGGGGACCGTGGATGCTGAGCTGGGTGTGGCAGAGCTGGTGACACTCCCCCGCCCCCCAGGAGCTGTTCAAGAAGGTGGTGCCCTACCACTGTCTGGGCTGCATCTGGTCCCAGCGGGACAAGAAGGGCAAGGAGCACCTGGCTCCCACCGTCCGTGCCACGGTCACCCAGTTCAACAGCGTGGCCAACTGCGTCATCACCACCTGCCTGGGGGACCGGAGTGTGACGGCCCGGGACAGGGCCAGGGTGGTGGAGCACTGGATCGAGGTGGCCAGGGTACGCCTCCGAGGGGCCCTGGGGAACCCCTGTCTCACTTCATCTGCCCTCGGGGTGGCGATTTGTGGTTCTAGGCCCCGCAGAGACCGCAGGCCCTTCCTTCCCAGGGGAACCTGGTATCCTGCTGCCCGGATGCTCACTCCCCCGGAACTTCCTCCTGTGGGTTGAGCTCAGATCCTCCTCTCGGGAGTGCTGCTTACCCGGGCTCTGCAGGCAGCCGTCTCCCCCAGGACGTGAGGTCCCAGCCACGGGGACTGCAGCCACACCTCAGCCCTTCTGTTCCTCCCCCAGGAGTGCCGCGTCCTCAAGAACTTCTCGTCACTCTACGCTATCCTGTCAGCCCTGCAGAGTAACTCCATTCACCGGCTGAAGAAGACGTGGGAAGAAGTTTCCAGGTGGGCCGGCCTCTCTTGGCAGGAGCTCCAGGGGGGGACCCGGGACCTTCCAGGAGGCAGCGAATCCTGGGCCAGGCCTGCTGGCGGGGCCTCCGAGGGTCCATTGGCCTTAGGCCAGCAGTTCTGCCTTAGGACTCAGTTTCCCTATCTGTCAGCTACTAGATTGAGCCACACTGGAGATTTTCCTGTGTTTACTGGGCAGCCACCCACACAGAGCTCCCCTGGGAGCCGCAGAACGCTGAGGGCCCAGCAGGACCCTATGTGAAAACCACCCATCCGGGCAGTTCAGGGTCTTGGGCTCTAAAATAAAATGGATTAGCACGCACATCCGTGTGTGCCATTCCCAAGTCTGTCCGTCCTTCCCGCAGGGACAGCTTCCGAATCTTTCAGAAGCTGTCGGAGATCTTCTCAGATGAGAACAACTATTCGCTGAGCAGAGAGCTGCTCATCAAGGTAAAGCCGGGACAGAGGAGGGAGGTTCTCAGTGAGTTTCTTTGGAAAAATTCCAGTCCCATCTTGTCTGGACTCCGGGGAGAGTGGGATCTTTTTGGTCCATGGCCGGTGGGGGGGCAGTTTGGGGAACAGGAGGCCCTGGTAATGGGATGGTGTGGGAGCAGCTGGGGCGTTCCAGAAGGGATGGGTGAGCTGGCAGGATTAGCAGGTCTCCTGCCTCCTCCAGGCTGGTGGGTGGATGGGGCCAGGGGTGCGGGGCCCCTTCTGTCTGCACTGAGCTCCAGGGGAGAGCCCCCTGCCTGCCTAGGGACGGGGTACCGCAGGGGGAGCAGAGGCCACATCCCGAAGGGGCTGCCCCGCCTTGGGTCCAAATGAGCAGACCCAGGAGGCGGCTCTGGGTGCACTGGGGGGTTCCTCACTCTGCCCGGGGCCAGACGCCACAAATGGATCCCAGGGAGTCTTGTTGGGCTCTCGCCATGGGGCCTCAAATTCGCCAGACCACCAGTTAGCGGGAGCAGGTCTCCAGTCGGGAGGGAGGAGCCCACTCTCCTCTGAGTCCTTCTGGGACCTCGGGCGAGTGACTGCCCCTCTCAGAAAATGGAGGAATGATGAGCCTAGGGTCCCTCTGGGCTCATGACGCATGGGGAGGCAGCGAGGTCCAGGGAGAAAGGGAATGTGCGTGAGTTTTGTGCAGAGCCCCCACCCCGGAGTGGGCGAGGGTGACAGGAACAGGCATGGGATGTTGAGTCCCTGGAGACCCCCAGGAGGCGGGTGTCGTGCTCACCTGCACTTCCCAGACGAGGAAACAGGCTCAGAGAGGCCAGGCTGTTGGCCCCCATTCCCACAACCAGGGAGCCCTGGAGCGTTTGTACCGGTGACCAAGGCCCAAGGTCAGGTCTGCTGGAGGGGAAGCTGGGGAGGAGAGGAAGGTCTCACTGACCCTGTCTTCAACCCTGGCAGGAGGGGACTTCCAAGTTTGCCACCCTGGAGATGAACCCCAAGAGAGCTCAGAAGCGGCCAAAGGAGACGGTGAGTGTGCCCGAGGCCTGCGAGAGGCAGGGGACAGGCCTCCCAGGGAGCACGGGGGGGTCGCCCCCAGCCCTTCCCCACTCTCCCTGCTGCAGTACGTGACCTGCCACGTAGACCTGAGCTCCTCTGGGCCCGGGCAGGGACGCGGCCTGACCAGCTGCTGTCGTGACGGTGCTGGTTACAGCCACCAGAGCAAGGGCCTGGGAGAGCCAGGCTCGGGGTGGGTTTAGGGGTGGGGAGGGTCCAGGAACCACAGAACTTCGGTGATTTACCAAATACCAGGCCTGGAAGGTGACTGGGGGAGTTTGGAGTCCGTGGCCGCTAGGAGGGAGTCTGGGGGAGACAGCTGAAGGTCCCCGAGCTGCTCTGAGCGGGAGGCTGGGGTGGAGGCTGAGGCTGAGGGGAGCCTTGGTTCTGGCTCATCAGCCCCACCCCCATGCCACAGGGTGTCATCCAGGGCACCGTTCCATACCTGGGCACGTTCCTCACAGACCTGGTGATGCTGGACACCGCCATGAAAGACTATCTGTATGTGAGTGAGCCCCGGGGACCCGGCCGGGGTGGGAGCGGGGCTGGGGTCCTGGAGCCCCGGAGGAAGACGCCCCTCACTGAGCCCTGAGCTCTCAGCGCTCGGCGCACCTCATCTGAGAGCCCCCAGCCGCCCCCGTGGGCCAGGGCACCTGCCCATCTCACCAGGGAGTAAAGAGCTAGGTGCCCAGCTGGTGAGGCCTAGAGCTGCGGGAGGCTTTGGCCCAGCGGCACGCAGCCCTCCCTCAGTGGCCATGGGCAGAGAGGGGCCGGCCCTCCAAGGTCAGGTGCGGGGTGGCCAGGCTGGGCCTTCCTGCCCCAGGCCTCAGGCTCTCCTTCTGTCCCCAGAGGGTTGGGCAAGAAGTTCCTTGAGGCTCTGCCAGCCCCCCACCCCTGCCCGGCAGCTCCCAGATCCTAGGACCCACCCAAAGCCCGGGTGCGTGTGCCCACCTGCCCCCTGGTGTGTGCTGTTGGGAGTGCAGCCTGAGAGGGGCTGAGGGGCGGTCATGGGCAGGGGGACACTATCTGATGGTGGCTGGCCGTTTGCCTTCCAGGGGAGACTGATCAACTTCGAGAAGAGGAGGAAGGTGAGCCACTGCAGTCCGTACGTGTTGGCGGGGGGTGTGGAAATCAGAGAGCCATCCGGATAGACCGCTTGGCTGCATCCCGCTTCCTGTTACATTCATGGGGAGAGTCGGGTACACAGAGGAGGGGGGACCTCTCCCACTGGAGGATGGGTGCAGGAGACCAGAATCAGGGACGACTTCCTGGGAGGGGCTGTTTGGACCCAGCTCTGAGAAGGGGTGGGCCTGGGCAGGAGTAGAGAGTAGAAGGGGACCCAGAGACCCTGGGCCCCGGGGCCATGCCCAGCACCCCATCCATGCCAGCACCGTCCTGCCCTTCCCTCTGGCCCCAGGAATTCGAAGTGATCGCCCAGATCAAGCTGCTCCAGTCAGCATGCAACAATTACAGCATCGCCCCTGAGGAGCACTTTGGGGCCTGGTTCCGGGCCATGGAGCGGCTCAGCGAGACGGAGAGGTGAGCCTGCGCAGGAATTGGGTGCAGCTTGGGCGGGCTGTGCTGTGGGATCTTGGGCAGCACTGGACTGACTCTGGGCATCTGGACCCGCGCTGCCAGGCAGACTGCGGGAGGGAAACTGGGTGTGCATCCCCTTAGCCTCACAGCACCTCTGTCCCGTAGCTACAACCTATCGTGCGAGCTGGAGCCCCCCTCCGAGTCGGCCAGCAACACCCTCAAGGCCAAGAAGAACACGGCCATTGTCAAGCGCTGGAGCGAGTGAGTGCCCGGGCTGGCAGGATGGGCTCCCTCCCGGCTTCGGGAAGCCTCGGGCTGGGTGTGTCTCTGTGAAATAGGGTGATCCTAAATCGATCGCTCCCGAAGCAGGGACAAATGTGGGACTGGTGATCGACCGCGCACTTGGCACAGAGCCTAGAATGTGGAGTGGAGGGGGCAGGGGTGGGATGTGTCCCGGGGAGGCCCCCCCGATGAGCTGATCCCTCCATGTAGCCGCCAGGTCCCCAGCACGGAGCTCAGTACGAGCGGCAGCTCCCACTCCAAGTCCTGTGACCAGCTCAGGTGCGGCCCCTACCTCAGCAGCGGGGACATCGCCGACGCCCTCAGCGTCCACTCAGCCGGCTCGTCCAGCTCCGACGTGGAGGAGATCAACATGAGCTTTGTCCCAGAGTCCCCCGACGGTCAGGAAAAAAAGGTGACTGCCACACCCCTTCTCCCCAATGGCTCTTCCCCGGGCCCAGGTCCCCAGTCCCCCCCACGAGTGGCCAGGAAGCCCCAGCTCGTACACAGAACTCCTCGGACCCCCCCCCCCCCGGTGCCGAGCACTGGCCTGGGCTCCTGCTGATCGTGCCGTCCCCGCAGTTCTGGGAGTCGACCTCCCAGTCGTCCCCGGAGACCTCCGGCATCAGCTCGGCCTCCAGCACGTCCTCCTCGTCGGCCTCCACCACGCCCGTGGCCGCCGCACGCACCCACAAGCGCTCCGTGTCCGGGGTCTGCAGCTACAGCTGCTCGCGGCCGCTCTACAACCAGCAGGTGGGCGACCGCTGCATCGTCCGCGTCAGCCTGGACGTGGACAACGGCAACATGTACAAGAGCATCCTGGTGAGCCGCCGGCCCGTGCCCGCGGGCCTCGGGCTGACCTGCCGGGGGTCGGGAGGGACAGACGGTCAGCGGGGACAATTGAGAAGCGTCCCTGCAGACCAAAGGCCAGGGAGGGCTTCGCAGAGGAGGCGCCTGAGGGGAGGCAGGGAGGCGGGGAGGCCCGGCAGTTGGAGGAGCAACAAGAGGCCTGAGATCAGGGGCTCAGGGGCTCGTTCTGGATCTCCTCGGAGGAAGACAGAAGCTGCCAGTGGTTGGAGCAGAGGGCGGGCAGCGGGGACTTCTCCGCGGGGCGGGGCTGGGGCCAGGAGGCGCAGGGAAGCCGGTGAGGGGGCAGTGACCACGCCAGGCGGGGGGCCGTGGAGGCGGCCAGCAGTGTCAGACCGTGGATGTCGTTCAGGGCGAGATCAAGCCAAGGGGATTCGTCTCCAGACGCTGTGTGTCTGGGGGGCTGGGGGGGACTCACGTTCCAGAACTCACCCTGCGGAGGAGCCGTTTGTCCTTCCCACCAGGAACTAGCTTGACTGTCATTAACAGTCACCTGTATGACCCCATGTCCAGGGCCTGTCTGCACTGTGGCCTCTGGGGTTGAGGCAAGAGGGGTCGGCCTGTGCTGACCACCACTGCAGCCCCCAGCCAATGCAGGCCTGGCACGGAGGCGGCCCCTGGGCGTCTGGCCAGCTCCTCTCTTCCCTCCAGGGCTGGGACTAGACGCCGTCTCTTCCCTGGGTTCACTGATCCCATTGTCCTGCAGGGGTAGGATCAAGGGGAGCAGCCCCCAGGAGCGGGCAGGTTTCCGAGGTGGCATGGGAGGAGATGGCAGGCTTGTAGGAGAATTGGGGGGGCAGGAACAATTGGGAAAAGCCCCCCAGCACTGCATGGAGGCCTCCCGGGGCAGGACGAGGTGGAGAGGCCCCGCACAGACCCAGCACCCAGGCCCAGCACCCAGCCAGAAGCTGAGCTTTTGTATGCAGTGTGAAGCAACTCCAAGGGTCCCTGGGGCTACACTCCCGGGGGGAGAGGGGGCTTCTCCAGGCCCCTCGCCCTGACGGTCTGCCCCTTCCCCGATCTAGGTAACCAGCCAAGATAAGGCTCCAGCCGTAATCCGCAAGGCCATGGACAAACACAACCTGGATGAGGATGAGCCAGATGACTATGAGCTAGTGCAGGTTATTTCAGACGATCGAAGTAAGTCAGGGACCAGGTGGGCGGGCTGTGGGGAAGCAGCACCACACCCCAGCCCCAGGCCCACACCCCAGCCCCAGGCTCTGGGCCTGCGTTCCCAAAACACAGGGCTGGGGCGGTGGGGGTGGGCGGCCTTGTGCAGATGCTGCCCGGCCCTGGGGCGGCCTCCTCACTGGCCCCTGGCATGTGCGTGCCCTTGGCTGGATGTGAACAGGCTGTGGGAGACCTAGGTCAAAGCTAGCAGCACCAAGGAGTGAAGGGAAAAGGCTTTTCTTCTGGGGCCAGGCAGCCAGATGGCCCAGCCGAGGGGCCGTTCACAGGGGCGCCCTGGCTGAGATGGGAAATGTGTGCTTCAGAAAGAATCGTGCCTGCTGTGGACCTGAGCCTCAAATATGTTAAAATCCACGCACATGTGACGTCTTCGTCCGCTGGGGCTGCCGTAACACACCACCGCGGGCTGGGGGGCTGATAGACGACTGAGATTTATCGCTCACAGTTCTGGAGGCTGCAAGTGCACGATGAGGGTGCCGGCTCGGTCAGGTTCCAGTGAGGGCCCTCCTCCGGGTGGCAGACAGCTGCCTTCTCCTTGTGCCCTCACGTGGCGGAAGGGGCGAGGGGCTTCTTTTATAAAGCGGCAGTCCCATTCCTGAGGCTCCACTCCCACAGCCTTATCACGGCCCAAGGCCCCATCACTTTGGGCATGCGGATTCCCACACGAATTTTGGGGGACACGAACATTCAGACCATAGCAGACACTAAGCACAGGCTATGAGGGGCCCAGCTCGGTGCATGGGAGCTGGGAAAGCGACAGAACCCAGAGCTGGCGTTCTCTAGGAGCCGGAAAGCAGGGTTGGAAAGCTCGGGCACGGCCCTTACCTCGTCGTCTGCCAATTCCTCATCCCCACAAGGGAGATAAGGAACTAAGGGCTAATCCATACATACATCTAGAGACGTGGAGCTCTGTTCCTTCCCATGAGCTGCCAGGCGTTAACCCAGACAATTCATAGTGACTACCAGCATCCCCAGAAGTTGTTTCCTGAGCTCTCTCTCACCTTCTTGCACCGTTTTGTTGGGGGGGGGGGGACAGGGCAGGTGCAACCCCCATCTTACAGGACAGGAGGACTGAGGCCGAGGGCAGGGTAGGGAAGGTGAGGCAGGGGCAGGAAGCTCAGTGGGTCTAGACTGTAGCAGGCTCCTGTCCACAGCAGACGGGGGAGAGGAGGAGCCACCCAGGGGGGCATGGATTCCCCCCTGGAACCTGGCACAGAAGCCCTGGGGCAAGGCCTGCCCTTTGCTAGGCCCCCAACCTTGGTCCTGAGTAGGGCAGGACTTAGGGGAAGTGTTCTGGAGTCTAGAAAGCTTCTTCCAGCTTGAGGTCATCGTCAGTGAAGTCAGCAAGAGAGGGATGGATGGCCCTTTGCCAACTCCGGACTGAGGTGGGGATCTGTGGAGTCAGAGTCTCTTTAAACAAGGGTCATTGGATTTCCTGAGCGCCCAGCGGTCTCCTCGGCAGGTGTCATTCAGAGGGGTCATCGGTATTCCTGAGGTTGGATTGGGGGTCTCAGGTCTTCGGCTCAGGCCTGCCCTAGGGGGGCCCTCAAGTGGTGGGTGTTCCGTGAGGCCCCTGTAAGCATCGCTGACCCTCTCTCCGCCCCTCTCCCACCAGAGCTGAAGATCCCTGACAACGCCAACGTGTTCTACGCCATGAACTCAACTGCCAACTATGACTTTGTCCTAAAGAAACGGACCTTCACGAAAGGGGCAAAGGTCAGGCATGGCGCCAGCTCAACTCTTCCTCGCATGAAGCAGAAGGGACTCAAGATTGCTAAGGGCATCTTCTGATTAGTCCCTAGCACTGGCCGGCCACAGAACCGCTCTGTCAGGGGCTGGCTGGCGGGATAACCAAGCACTTAGAGACTCCAGTGGCCCAGGCCAGGCGGGCGCCATTTGCCTGACCTGCCAGCTCAGGCCACCCCCAGACTCCAGTTTCACCCTAAACCTCTCCTACTGCCGGGATTGACGCCTACTGTTTGCTAGGCTGACCTGGCCTCCCGTGGACCACTCGCTGCCTTAGGTGCCTTCCACTCTCTGGAACCAGAGGACTAGCTGACTTCTGCCAAGGAGCGCTGCCAATGGGCATGGAGCCCTGCATGCCGCCGGGCACTGCCCTCTGTGCACTTCCCTCATGCCTGCTCAGGTGTGGGTCACTGCCACCTGTGCCCATGGGCACCCCAGGGCACCCACTCATCCACTGGGTCTGACCACTGCACTTCTCTCCTCATGCCCACGGGCATCGGCCTGTGCCCTTCTCGGGTCCTGGGCCCTCTTTCCACCATGCTAGCCTTTCCCAGGCTGCACCAAAGATTCCACCATCAGGGCCAACAGAGCGAGGGAGTCTCACCCCTCCCCCGCCCAACCCCCCCCCCCCCAGGAGAGGAGGGGGACCCTTTTCACAGATCACACTCTTCACCCGGTGAGTGAGGACGGTCTCAGCGGAGCCCCATTGCCACTGAATCTCATGACACTGCAAGTACCATTCACCACTGCGCCCTGGGCTTCACGAGACCACACGAGACGGGGGTTAGTGGGAAAGGAGAATTGGGGGAAAGGGGAGGGGTGTTGAATATTTGTATAAAAGGCAAAAACAAAACAAAAAAAGTTTACCAGTTGGGGAGGGGCAATATTTATTTGTTGTAAATAGCAAATGCTAGACTTGAATATTATATTAAAATCCAGTTTCTACTATAGCTTGGGAGTTGTGGTTTCGTTCTTTCACTTCCTTTGCTATTTAAATGAGATGCAGATTCTCACGTTCCGGGTTCAAATAGGAAATCTTGCATTGTTACCGGTTTATTTGTACACAGGAGAAGCAAGAAGAGCCGGCCACCCTTCTCTGGCTCGCTTAAGGAAACATGCAAGCCTATCTTTCACAGAGCAGATGCTTGCCTCAGTGTCATTTAACTGGGCACTGAGCTGGCTCAGCCCCCCAGCACCCCTGGGATTTGAGGTTGGAGGTGCTTTCACAGGGCACAGCAGCAAGCCCTGAAACTTGGGTCTTTAAAAATAACATTTGTGGGGTACCTGGGTGGCTCAGTCAGTTAAGCATCTGCCTTTGGCTCAGGTCATGATCTCAGGGTCCTGGTCAGCGGAGAGTCTGCTTCTCCCTCTCCCTGTGCCCCTCCCCACTGCCCGTGCTCTCTCTCTCTCATAAATAAAATGTTTTAAAAATAAAAACATTGGTGAGGGAAAATTATGGAATAAGAAGCTCCAGGGTCAGTCTCTCCATGGAGACCATTAGGCTAGGGAGAAAATGATCAGAATGAACCATCTGGGGACTCTGGAACCTCATCCAACACAACAGCCAGGGGAGTGCTTGATGACAAACAGAGCTGTGGGACTTCAGCAGTTAAGGGGATCTCTGCCAGGCCTCAACCTGACCAAGGCAGCAGGACAGAAGCTTCTGTCCCTGAACAAGGAATATGCAGAACAATATAGTTTGGAAAAGTCATGATAGAAACAAGACTGCCGTTCTCAAATGACAGAAGTAAGCCCAGAGGAGGGGGAGAATCTGGTTTCCAGAGTTACCACATTGTCATCCTCAGCATCCAGTTCCTAACAAATTACAAATCATACAGAGAAATAGGAAAACAGTGCTGGTATGTAGGAAAAAAGAATTTGACAAACTCCCTGGGAAAGTCCAGGAGTTGAAGTTACTAGTCAAAGACATTAAGTTGACTGTCTTAAATATGCTCAGTGAGCTAAAGGAAACCACAGACAGCAAAAAATGCCTAAAGGAACACAAGAGAACAATGTAAGAACAAACAGGAAACGTAATAAAGAGAAATTATGAAAGGAACCACATAGAAACTTTGGTGCTGAAAATACAACAATTGAAATGAAAAAAACTCACCAGAGGGGTTCAATGGCAGATTTGCACAGGCAGAAGAGAGAATTGGTGAACTTGAAGATAAAGCCATTGACATTATTCTCCCTGAAGAGCAGAAAGGAAAAAAGAATGTAGAAAAATGAACAGTCCCCTCCAGGAGTTGGTGACATCATCAAATATTAACAGCATCTACATACTGAGAATCCCAGAAGAGAGGAGCAGAGAGATTATTTGAAATAATGATGGCTAAATATTTCCCAGATTTGATGAAAGACATAAATCTACACATCAAGAAGCTCAGTGGACTCTAAGCAAGATAAACTCAAAGAGATCCACACCGAGATATGATATATGTAATCAAATTGTTGAACAACTAAGAGAAAATCTTGAAAGCAGCAAGAAAGAAACGGTCATGTACAAGGGGTCCTCAATAAGATCAAAAGAAACCATGGCAGCCAGAAGGCAGTGGATGACCTATCTATATTTAAAGTACTGAAAGGAAAAGGAAATCTATATCCAGCAAACTACCTGTTCAGGGTGAAGGGAAATGAGGACATTCCCAGGTAAAGGAAGTTAAAGGATTTTGTTATCAGTAGACCTGCCTAAAAGAAACCCTACAAGCTAACCCTTCAGGCTGAATGAAAAAACACTAGACAGTAACTCAAAACCATATGAAAAATAAAGAGCACTAGTAGAGGTAAGTAACAGATCATTATAAAAGCCTGTATCATTTCACTTTAGGTTTGTAAAGCCTTCTTTTTTTCTGTATAATGTATAAAGCAAATTTATAAAACAGTGTAAATCTGTGTTAATGGAAACAGAATACATAAAGATATAATCTGTGACAGTAACAACAAAAAGTGGGGTTGGGAATTTATAAGAGCTGAGTGTATACCACTGAATGAAGTTGGTATTTCAAACTAGGTTGCTCTCAGTTTAAGACGTTAATTGCAATCCCAAAGGTAACCAATAAGAAAATCTTTTTTTAGAAATAGATACAAAAGGGAAGAAGGGAATCAAAAAGGGTGCACTTCATATAAAAATAATGAGCTAAATCCATAAAAAGCAGTAATGGAGGAATTGAACAAAAAGCATATAGGACATATAGAAAACAAATAGCTAATAGAAGAAGGAAGTCATCAGTAATTAAATATAAATGGGTTAAACTCTCCACATAAAAGGCAGAGTTTGGCAAAATGGGTTAAAAAAAAAAACCACTCCACCAATATGCTGTATTCAAAGAGACTCACTTTGAAAGAAATCTACAAAAAGTTTAAAAGTAAAAGGGTGGGGAAAGATATTCCACAAAAACAGTAAACAGCTGGGTGGCTATATTATTATCTGACAAAATTGACTTTAAGTCATAAAGGTAACGAGACAAGGTCAGTAACACCAATAAAAATTTCCATTCATCAGGAAAAAATAACAATTGTAAACCTCCATCCCTAAAGCAAAAATTGACATCTTTGAAGTGAGTCAGAGACTTGACTACCTCACTTCCAATAATGGCTAGAAGAATTCAGGTGACAGGAAGATGACTATGGACAGAGGATTTGAACCACACTCTGTGAGACCTAGCAGACAGACACAGAATGCTTCCCAACAGCAGCAGGGCACACATGCTTCTCAAGTGCACATGGAACATCCTCCAGGACACACCATCTGTGAGGCCACAAAACAAGTCCTAATAAATTTTAAAGGATGAAATCATACGAAGTATCTTTTCCAGTCAGGTGGAGTAGAAGCAGAAGGCAACAGCAGAAGGAACACGGTAATACTCAGAATTATGTGGAAATCAAGCAACCCATGGGTCAAAGAAAGAATCACAAGGGATGTCAGAAAATGCCTTGAGACAAGTGGAAACAAAAACACAACGTACCGTAAGTTATGGGACATAGTAGAAGCAGTGCTAACAGCAGAATTTCTATCTGCCAATGCCTACATTACAGAAGAAGAGAGATTTCAAATCAGTAACCTAACGATACACTTGAAGGAGCTAGAAAAAGAACAACCAAAGCTGACAAACCTTTTAGCGACACTGACCAAGGGAAAAAAAAGAGATACTAAAATCTGCAATGAAAGTGGGAACATTACTACCAACTGCACAGAGACAAAAAGGATTGTAAGGAAGTGCTATGAATAACTGTGTGACAGAGACACACACTGGAATATGATCCAGCTGTCGAAAGGGATGGAGTTCTGATACATGCCACAACATGGACGGACCTTGAAAACACTGTGATCCCACTTGAGGTATATCTAGAAATATCTAGAACAGGGAAACTGATTGGGGACAGAAAGTAGAAGAGAGGACCAGGTGGGGGACGGGAGAAGGGAGACTGGGGTGTTATTGATTAATGGGTACAAAGTTTCTGTTGGGGTTGATGAAAAAGTTTTGGAACTCGATATGGTGATGTTTGCACAACAGTGTGAATGGCACTAATGTCACTGAATCGTACTCTTAGAAGTGGTTAAATTGGCATATTTTATGTTGTATATATTTTATGCTGGTTTTTAAACAATAACATTTGCATTTCCTGACTCAGTATGGTGGCTGCCTTTCTACAGCTTTGGAGGAAGAGGGAACATTTTCTGCTTGTTTTATTGGGGTTTCTGTTGACCACCCATTAGGAACTTACAGGTTTCAGGGTTAAATTTGATTTCCATCAGCATTTAGTGGTGGGGGTGGGGATTGTAAACAGATCAAAACGTGCAACGTGGGCGGGAAAAGGCCAGGGAGAGGTTATTAGCCACTGGACTATGGCCGGGCAGGACTTGGCATCCTCAGTTCTCTCCAGGGGCCCATGGTCCGCCCTTTACCTGGACTGGAATCCTCCTGGCAACCTCACCATTGTCCTTAAACCTTCTTCTCCTGCTTGCTTTGAATTCAGGAGAAAGATCTGTAAAGCAGCCTTAAGGCTTCAGCTGAGCCTTATTCCATAAGCATTTCTGCTACCTATGAACTAGGATTTCCAGCCTCCCTGCAATTCCACATATAATTGATTTTGCCCAGAAACACACCAGAAGCCCCCACCCTGCCCACCTCTCTCGGCCAGACACATGGGGGCCACCCATCCTGGCTGGGGTCAGACGAATCCCTGCTGAATGCTGGTTTGTGAGGATACGGGTGCTGGGTCCTGCCCATGAAAGACCACCCCACTCCCCCTTCACTGGCCAAGATGAATTCCTGGACCATGTGGTTCTGAAGTCCACTGCATCGGGCAATCACCAGCTTATGGCCTCAGTCCTGTTGGTACCGACTTGTCCTAAAAGCTAGGCCAGAGCCCTTAGAGCTTGCAGCCCCCTGGGATGGCTGTGTTCTTTGTCCAGGTCTGTGATTTGGTTATGTCATGGAGGAGGTGGGTGGTTCGAACCTTTCCTGCAAGGTGGGTTGAAAGATGAGACATGGGAAGGAGGGGGAGGAATCCCAAGACTGGCCACCCAAGGGCATAGCCTCACCAAGGAAATAGGCGTGTCACCAGGGTGGTAAACAGGTGATGTCCTCAGCTTCCCCAAGTGTCCTCCTTGGGCTTCACCATTAAAGGTTAACATAAAGGGTTAACTCCTGGTCCAGCGGGGAGCCTCCAGGACCCTGGACAGCTACCAGTCAGCCCCTCCGTAATTAGAGTTGACCCTTGAGCGAACAACACCGGTTTGAACTGTGTGGGCCCCCTTCACACGGGTTTTTCTCCCTACGGTCCAGGACTGTAAATGTATTTTCTCTCCCTTAGGAGTTTCTTAACATTTTCTTTTCTCTTGCTTACTTATTGTAAGAAGATAATTTATAATACATACAGAAAATATGTGTTAATCATGTATGCTATCGATAAGGCTTCTGGTCAACAGTAAGGCTGTTAGATGCTAAGTTTTGGGGGGTCAAAAGTTATGGATTTTTGACTGTGTGGGGGGTTGGCACCCCTAACCCCCATGTTCAGGGATCAGCTGTATTTTCAACTTCAGCCTCTGGCTACGGGCTATAAAGGCAAAAGCCCGATGAATTGCGGGATGACCCGACAGCAGCAGGTGTCCCCCAGACATACAGCAAGGCTGGCCTCCGCCAGAGAGACCTTCTCCGAGCAGCCCGGGGGCTGGGCACACACCTGGATCCCGATGCCCCAGCCATTCGGACGTGGCCAAGCCCTCCAGGGATGCGATTTTCTGAATGACAGGCAGGCACGACTGTGTTTTCCCCCAACAAGGGCTAGAAGTGCCCAATCCCAGGGCCGGTCAAAGGCACTGGGGTCCAAGAGGTTTCTCCCCCCGTGCCTCCTGAGAGCGGACAGAAACACTTAGAGAAGTCGTGTGCGTACTAATGTGGCAGAGGAGGGACACACTGTTGCATCCTTGTGCTTCCACTGGCCAAGAGCAGGGACAGTCACCGGGAGAGGCCCACACTGCCACGAGGGTCCATCCCCGCAGTCTGTGACAAGGAGCCCTCTCTTCACACCCGAGAGCCTTTGACCAAGCCAGGAAACCCAGGGTAGCCACTGTGGTCACAGGCCAACCCAAGCGCACCCTGCTTCTTGGGAGGACGGGTTTGCCCCATGTAGCTCTGCTGCGTGGGGCCGTAGGACTCGGCTCCCCAGACCTCAGTCTTCCATCTGTGGCCAGAGAGGGAAAGCGTGCTGGCTGCACGCTGTCCCCAGCCCCACCCCCACCAGGCAGAGCCGCTCAGGACTCCAGAACCTTCTCTCCTTTGAGCCCTCAGCATCGCCCCACTGAGATGAAAGAATGAGTGAGGGGTGGGGAAGACGCCCCCCGCCCCCCAGCATCGTTTCGAGCACTAGCTTTGGAGTTTCATGACCTGGGGCATGTGACCCCCTCTCAGTGCCCACCCGCTGTGGCCATGGTGACATCAAGCTGCCTAAGGACTCGGCATGATGTCCGATGCCCAGACTCCCAGATGTGGGAATGGCCCTGACTCTGACCTCCGCCTCCAGCCCCTCAACTCTGCCAGAGCCACCCAATGCCCAGCCCTCCTGCACCTTGTGCTTCTCACCTTCCAGTGTGATGCTCTGTTCTCTCTGCAACGCGCATCCAGCTGGAAGCTGAGTCCATTTCTCCTCCCAGGCCAGGTGCCCAGACCCCAGTTAGAACACAGAGGTCACTGCCCACACCCCAGAGGACTTGGTGCGGCTGGGCTCCACTGGTCCAGGGGAGGCCACAGCCCGCAGAGCCCAGCTCCTCTCTCACCTGTGGCCACCGCCCGCCCTGCCCCCTGGGAACCAGCAGCCCAGGGCGGAGGGACCGGCACCTGAAGCCCAGTCCTGCTCTGACACTTCACTTCTTCAAACCTCTTTCCTCCTCTCTAGAATGAGGGGGCGTTCTCCAGACTTCCTGGAGCTTGAGGACTGATGGACACCATGGCGAAAGGCAGTCGGTCCAACGCCTGGGGCTGCAACAGAGCTGAGAGCCCTGCTTCCTCCAGCTGGGGCCTCAGGAGCAAAGGAAGACGCCAGAGAGAGATGAGGCTTTATTCAGGAAGAGCTCTGGAGGGAAGGTGGATCCCTCGGGTCTCACCCTATGGCTTCTTGGAGTCGGAGACATTAGAAGCCAATGACTATGGGCATCTGAGCCCCCTCAGAGTCCTCCGAGGGGGGCGCGGGGGCTGCATCAGAATCCCCAGAGGGGGGAGCGGGGGCGGCATCCGAGTCCCCGGAGGGGGGGGCGGGGGCGGCATCCGAGTCCCCGGAGGGGGGCGCGGGGGCTGCATCAGAATCCCCGGAGGGGGGAGCGGGGGCGGCATCCGAGTCCCCGGAGGGGGGGGCGGGGGCGGCCCCATTTCCGGTCACTGTGGGCAGTGCGTGGTAGGTCAAGGTCCAGTAGCGCATGTAATTAGTCCTCAGGTGCTGTTTCATGGAGTTGCGATCCATCTTCTTGGTGATCTCCAGGTAGTTACCATTTTCCACCGTGTAGGGATCCCAGTGTGTGGGCACAGCTGAATGTCCCATGTTGGGGTCCCTGCAGGGAGAAAAAAAGCTGGGTGCAGGCTGGGAGCTCACAGGAGGCTGGAGACCTGTGTCCCTAGCCCATCTGGGCCCTGGCTTGCCTGGACAGTCCTCCACCCTCTGCACTGACCCTTACCATCAGGGTACCTCACTATATGGTGCCTGGGCCCTGGCTGGGCACATGGAACCCCAAGAGGTGCTGATCTCAGGGCCTGGGCAGTAGCCCCATCCTCCCAGACAGAGGTACCGCGGCTCTGGGAGGCCAATTGTAAGTGAGGGAGCAGGGACTAGAACCCAGGCCTGCAGGGCCAGGTGGCAGGGGGCTCTGGGCTCAGCCTCACTGCTGTCTTACCCAGTTCTGGCAAAGTTGGTCCAGTAGGCGATCATGGCCTTAGAGACCGTCCTGTCTTGGGTCCGGTAGCCCAGGGGGCTGGCGAAGGGCTTCCCAAAGACGTACTGGAGGTCATCCGCGTGGTCAGCCCCCACCCATTTGGGGTAGATGGGCATCCGAGAGGGGTGGGAGAACACATAGTTGTAGGTTTTGGCACTCCTGAGGAAGGGAGGGGAGACCACCCAAGTTGGCAAGGTGCTCACCTGGGGCCACCCAGCTCAGGGATGGGCTCCAGAGGGAGCCGTGGAGGGGGCAGGGAAGGGTCTGGGGAATTCCCACAAGACTCATGAAGAAGCTGGGATCCTGACACCTGGGAAAGGGAAAGCCGTGGGCCAGAGCCACGGATTCGAAGCTTCTACAATTTCAGTTGTGTTTATAATTCACCACCCCAAAACACACTGAGGCAGCTTCCTCCTGCAATTCAGTATCCAGAAAGATCTTTTTTGCTCTGCAAGTGAATTTGTATCTTAATTTAACTGGACAGGTATACGCCCTCGGGTGTTTCTCTTTTTGCCTTGACTGACAGGAAGCTAAGAGCCACATTTATTGCTTAGTTGCTGCAAAGCTTTCGTTCTAGATTTTAGGTATAATACTGTCCTCCTACTTTCCAAGCATTCCTCACTTTTTTTTTTATTTCATTGGCTATTATCATATAGTGATTTTTAATGTGGTCCCAGGCTTAAGTTATTTTGAAAGTTGGTCAAGTTGAAACCCACAACAGAGACCGTCATCATCCAGGGTTCTTTCTTCTACACAGCTTGAGGGGTGGAAGGTCAACTCAAGAACTTTTCAGTGGGAAGGACCGTGGGGTGAGGGAGGGCACTCAGTGCCAGGCCGGGCAGAGGACCGCGGGAGGGTTTTGCAAAGCCCCCTGAGGCTGGGAGGTGAGGAGGGTTAGGTCTTGTCAGGCCTGGACAAAGCAGGTGGTGCAGGCCCAGGTGGGGACCCGAGCCACCCTCCCAAGAGGCCTCAGGGCGCAGGTGCACCATCCCAGGTGGGTGGGCCTCCCCAGGGAGCCTCCCTGCCCAGGTCCTCACTTGGCATTGGCTCTGTGCTGGGCCACGGCAAACTCGGTGGGCACCAGGAAGAGGATGTCGGTCTCAAAGTCCACCACGGTCTTCTTCTTGGTCTCTTGGGACGTGTCGTGGGCCCAGGGCTCAGTGTAGATGTCAAAGGTGGCGTTGGCACCCCTGAGCCCCTTGGTGATGGTGAGCCCGCTGACCAGCTTGTAGAAGTCCTCTCTGCAGGGACCACGCCAGCGCTGGACCCTCCACCCAGTGCCAGCGGGAGGGTATCTGCACCCCCACCCAGCAAAGGGCGAGGGACGGCCCCCCAACACGGTGCTGACCTCCCGCGGCTGCCCCTGGGCACTGCCCCCTGGGCCCCGCACCCACTGCTTACTCGGTGACCTTCTGCTTGTCCTTGTTGATGGCCGGCATGTCGATGCTGGCAAAGATGTGGCCATCCATGTTGTTGACGCCCGCTATGTAGTCAACGTCGGCCGTGTTGGCGTACAGCTTGAGGGGGTCATCGGGGAGGAAGTCTCCGTCGACGACAGGGAGAAAGCCCAGATAGTGCAGGACGGGATCTGGGTGGGAGAGCAGCCGGCTCAGACCCTCCCGGGACCCACTGCTCCTCCCCTCAGCCTCTGGGGCGGGACCCAACTCCAGCGTCACCTCCAGCCTCCTCTGATCTAGACCCGGCTTCCCGGGCCTCGGCACCGCCCACGTCGAGGGCGGGACACCCTGTGGGGTGTCCATCCGCATCCCTCTGCCCTCAGGACACCTGCGGCACCCCTCTGCAGTTATGACAGTCAAAACATGTGCCCTGGAGCCAAACTTCCCAGGCCGAGGAGCACTGGTCCGGAGCCCAGGGCTGTCCTCCCTCCAGCCTCTGGGAGGAAGACAAGGACCGACGGAGAAGGAGGCACCCCCTCTCGGGGCTCGGCTCCAGCATGTTCGCCAGAAACTGTGAGGTCCACATTGCCCTGCAGACCCCTGAACTGGCCCCGAAAGGACCGTAGGGCTGGCTCCGGGCAGGTGGAGGCAGTGGCCTTCGAGAGGCCCAGCCCGGTGGGTCTTCCTTCCCGTGCACGCCGGAGGAAACGACTGGTTTGCATTTGGGGCCACGTGTTCGCTTGGCTTCCGCTTTGCTTATGGTTTAATTCGCATCAGGTAAAGATGCAAATGATGGGGCCTCTTACTTAGCATCAAAAAGGTGAGCAAGAGCGGACCCCAGCCTACTGCGCTGATGAGGTCCCCGGCATTCCGGGGTACACAGGAGCAGAGCCGGGAGGGCCGCGTGCTGCATGGGTGCTCAGTGGGTGCGTGTTCACTGCGTGAGTGGCAAGAAGAACAATGACCTTCTAGGACAAAGGCTCTCGGTCTTGGGTCCATGGACCTCCCTAAAATTGTGCACAAATGACCACGGATGCGTGTCTTGTCGGGGGCTGGAGCCCACATGTTCATCAGCTTCTCAAAGGGATCGTGACCCACGGGGGATAAGAAGAGAGAACGGCCCTCCTCCTTACCAGACTACAAGGGTGCTGGTGGCAGCGAGCTGCCTAGGGACACCAGCAATCTGGGGACAGGGCCAGCCTCAGACCCGGCAATTCCTCTCTTCTCCAGGAGCATGGCCGGCCCTCTCCCGACCGGGAGCCCCCCCAGGCTCCCCCAGCAGCCTCCACTCACACTCCCTGCCTGCCAGGGGCAGCTTATAGGCCAGCGTCAGGGCACGGGGGTCGGTAATCTTCAGACACTTGGCCATCCTGGAGGTATCGTCCAAGGGGCAGCCCACCTTCTCAGCGATCTGGAGTGGGGGTGGGTAGGCAGGTGGGTGAGGCCAGTGCTCTGGGCAGAGGGTGATGGAGTTCAGGACAGAGTGGAAAAGAGGGAGGCCCCTCCCCTGCCCACCACAGCTCCTCCTTACCCTTTTGGCCCAGAAGAGGGGGTTCTTCTGGATGGCCCAGGGGCACACTGCCACGCCACTCTGGCTAATGGCTCGCCGGATGAGGCCCTTGTTGTAGGGAGAGAGGGTCTGCAACACACAGAGGTCCTGTCACCAAGGCCTCGCCGCACCTGCCCACCCTGGGCTCGGCCAAGGACACCCCACACATCAGTTCCAGCCCCTCTCCTCCCTGCTCCCATTGGCTAGCTCCCACACACTTCGGGGCAGGTGCACCCTCCGGGGCCGCCAGACCTGCAGAGAAACGCTGGCACCTCCAGCTGACTCCCCAAAGATAGTGATGTTGTCGGGGTCCCCCCCAAAGGCTGCAATGTTCCTCTTCACCCAAGTGATGGCCATGTGCTGATCCCGAAGGCCATAGTTACCTGGGGGCAGGGTGGGGGATGGGCCTTCATCAGGGCCAGGGCCAGGGCCTGGGCCACACGGGGTGAACAATGCACATGGGTGGGATGAGAATGCCCTCGACTGCACGGAGACCCTGGCTGAGCACCAGGATGTTGAACGGTGGGTCCCCTGGAGGCTGGCCGGGTGGGGTGCGGGGGCAGGTGTAGGGCTCAGGCTCGGGGCGGGGGCGGGGAGCAGGAGGACCAGTCTGCTCTTTTCTCTCCCTCCCTGCCACAGCCCCCCTGTCTCTCTGTGGCTCCTTGCTACTGCCTCAACTTCTTATCTTCTCTCTCACTGGCTCCCTGCACCTGCTCCGCTGGGCCTCTGGGTCCCACTCTGTCTGTCAGCCTGTGGGCCTCTGTTCTTTCGCTACAGCTGCCAAGGGGCTCCTGCATCTCACAGCGCATCTCCAGCTCCCTGGCTCTGCAAATAGGATTCTGGGCCTTTCCAGGGGGACTGGCAGGAGCTGTTCAAGCACGATGGGAGCTAAGGCTCACCCCCGCCGAGCCCAGAGCTCACAGGGGTGGGGGCACTTGCTCCCCTCCCCAGTGCCCAGGACACCCGGCGGACCTGGCAGGTTGGCGTCCCCAGTGCTGAGGAAGCCCAGGGGGCCGACACGGTAGTTGAAGGTGACCACAATGACATTGCCCCGTGTGGCAATCTCCTCCCCGTCGTACAGGTAGTTGCTGAGAAAGTTGGCCCCGTGGCCCGCCCCCATGAGGAAGCCGCCTCCGTAGATCCAGATCATGACGGGCAGGTTCCGGGAGACTAAGGCAGAGCAGAGCAGACCCAGTGACCCCAGATGCACCACCCCCCCCAGATGCACCACCCCCCCCCGACCCGGCTTCCCTCCGCACCCTGTGCTGATTTCAGGGAAGTTTGGCTCTGGAGCCCCCCAGACACAAGGGCAGGGCCTGAGTCTCTAGCTGCTTGGGGGCATGCTGCGGGGTGTGGGGAGGGTGAACCCACCTTCCTTCTTGCCCTGGGGGACCCAGATATTGAGGTAGAGGCAGTCCTCCTCCCCGTAGGTGTTGTCCTGGGTGATGGTGGCCTGCAGACACCGCTTCTTGAAGTCCTTGGCCTTCAGGGTTCCTGCGGGTGGCCAGCGGGATCGGTAAGGATGGCAGCCGCCCCACGGCACCCCCAGGCGCGGGGCCTCACCAGCCCCTGCCCGCTCCCACCTTGCCAGCCAGGGTGCCGCTGAGGGTTCTCCAGGGCCTTCGGGGGGGCGGCGAAGGGGATGCCCTTGAAGATGTCGACATAGTCACCAAAGAGGCTGAGCTTCTTGTTGACGCCCTCCACGAAGCCTCCTTCCGTGTACACCGCGCCCAGCTGGGGGTGGAAGCCGAGGCTCAGGAAGGCCCAGGCGGGTCTCCCGAACGGGGCTGGGGGGCAACCTGAGCAGGCCCCAGGGTGCCCCAAGGTTCCCCAGAGACAGCTTCAAGGAGGGGCCAATGTGCACCTGAGCCCTGCCACCTGCCACGTTGCTAGAAGAGCAGCTTACCGCCTTGGTCCCGGACCCCGAGGGTGTCCTGCTCCCTGAATCTTGGAGGAAGCTGGGTCAACCAGTGTGTTCCCACTCCAGGGAGCCTTCCAAGTAGGCCAGGAGAGGTGGGGTAGAGGTTTGGATCTCGGCTATGGCCACCTAGCTGTGACCATGAGGCTGTTTCCCCGTCTCTAAGATGGCCCGTTTGCTCCCCTTGTGTCCCCCTTCCCCCAGGGTCCAGCTGGCCTGGAGTCGGTGGCCTGGTGACTCATAGCCCTTGTGCTCAGTGCTGAGAAAGACCCCCGCCCCTCAGGCCGTCAGAACCACTGCTGTGTAGCCAGCCCTCGCCCTGAGCTGGGCCCACGCAGCCAATGCATCCAATCTGCACGAGGGTCCTGGGGGCTGGTGCTCATCTTCCCATTGTCCCAGAAGGGAACTGAGGCTCTCCTGCTTGAAGTCACCCTGTGGGAAACAGCTATCTAACCTCAGAGCCAGGCTCCCATCCCCTCCCAGGGCTGCCCCCCCATCCGTCGGGTCCCATGGCAGGTGTCTGCTTCCTGGATCTCACCTGTGCTCCGTCCCAGGGAGCCAAGGACAGGGCAGCTCCGCACCCCCAGGCCCAGCTGGGGTCCCAGTGCCCTGTAAGGTCTAGGCTAACAGGGAACCGGGGAGGAGGCCAGAACAACTCCTGCCAGGGGCCTCAGGGTTGGGGCCAGGGGCAGTTGCAGCTCTGCTCCCCCACCCCTACCCCCGCCCCATCTCTCGGCTCAGGAGGTGCAGCCTTGTTTCAGGCCTCCAGGCATCTTTTCTGACAGGCTTCCCAGCTGCTGGGATGGGGCAGCAGGCCAGGTCAGTGCCTGGGGACTGGGAAGTCACCTCTCAGCACTGAGACTGGCCTGAGGGCCCTGGGTGAGGGGCAAGGTGGGGAGGTGGCACCGGCTGCCGGAACAGTGGGGAGAAATCCTGGTCCCCTCTGCCCTCAGAGAAGCCCCCCTCCCCCGGAGAGTGACCTCCTCCTGGGGGCAGCAGGGGCCCAAGGCCAGCACCTGAACCTCTGGGGCCAAGTGGCAGGCCCCAGGGCAGCTGGGACGGAGGCGGCAGGAGGGTGGACACCACGGGGCCACGCATCTGTGGGGTTTCAATCCTGCAGCCCCTTCCCTGCCTTGTTCTTCACCCCGGGCAATGGCATATCCACCCCGGGCGGCCTCCTGACTGGCCAGCAAGCAGGTGGGGACCTGCCGCTTGGGACATGGAGGTTACCCTGGGAGCCAGATTCCGGAGTTTTAGGTTTCTGTTCAGCCACTGGTGGCTGTGTGAGCTTGGGCAAATTGCTCGTCTGCTCTGGGCCTGTCTCCCCTTCTGTGAAAAGGGGACATCGACATCTCTAGAGAGGAAAGAGCCAGAGGGCTGTTGGGTTCCTAGACTCAGCAAATAAAGATTGAGGACTCCCAGTTACATTTGCATTTCACATAAATTGACCTTTTTTTTCAGCATATCCCAAATACTGCATAGAAGATACACACTGAAAACTTCTCGTGGTTTGTATGAAATTCCTGTATTTTATCTGGCAGGCTGTCATATGAATGAGAATATACACAAAACATGAAGTGCCCAGGAAATGCCATTTTGATTGTTGAGGTCTCTTTCTCAGACTGGCTCTTCTGGCCAGTGACCCTGTCTTCCCTCCGCTGTGCCCTGTCCCGTTTCCAGGTCTCGCTTAGGGAGAAGAGAGAGGGGCCCCTCTGCTGGGCCCTCGCTTACCTTTGCTGTGCTCACTACCGCCCAGCAGCAGGTGAGGCCCAAGACGACCAGCCCCAGGTGCCCCATGGCGTGCGCCTGCCTGTGTGCGTCCCTCCCCTCCGGCCCGCAGGGATTTATGCGGCTGGAGCTGGCCGGGAGTCCAAGGTAGCAGCTGTCCGCAGAGGCCCCTTTTCCCTCCTCCCACCTGTGCCCCTTCTTCCAGGCTGGCCACACTCCAGGCAGGGTACCTGGGGCCAGGAGACAGCTGCTGTTTCCAGCTAGCCTCGGGCTGGGCCAAGGTCACACAGTGGGGCACGCGCATGCGCACACACGGCGCGGTGCCAGGCTACCTTTCCCAGGGCTGGCTGCCCCCGATGCCGTGTGCCGCCGCGCACCTGTGCAGGTTACCGCCTACCTGGGAGCGGAGGCAGATGGCACAGGACCGAAGGTCGCCAGGCCGTCAGCTTGCCCGGTGAACAGCGCCCTGCATTCTGGCTCACTGACTTACAAGGACTCGGCTCTGCCCTCAGAGCAGTGCGCACGCTCGGTCTCCACGGCCCGCCTGCCACCCAGCCCCAGCTCAACAGAGGAGCTTGTAGGGGACCGGGCATGTGCTTCTGGGCTGCGCGCTGCGCGCCACTGGTCAGCCGGCGGGTTGACCCTTGTTACCACGGGCCCGCTGGGTGTGCGGCCTGAGCCAGGTGTGGGGGCCCAGAGCAGCACAGACGACCCTGCCCTTGGGGGTGGGGGAGGCCTCACACGCAGTCCACGTCCTGGGATGGGAAGGCAGGAGGCTCGGGCAGACAAGGGGAAGGGGGAAGTGGGGCTCCAGCCCAGCCTCGAGGGCTTCCTTAAGGAAAAGGAAGAGCCGGGCTTTCTGGCCACAGAAATGGGCCCCGCAAAGACCCTGCGGCAAAGCCAAGCAGAGACGGAGACCGACCAACAGAGAGTGGAAGGGACAGAGACCAAGAGCGTCAGAGAGCGGGAGGGAGAAAACTGAGCACAGAAGTGGGGGCGGCACAAAAGCAGCCATTGCTGTCTCCTGTGGCTGTGCAGGACTCTGGTCACCGGGGTGACTTATTAGAAAAGGCAGGCCATCAAGGACAGGGCCTGACATGGTGCCTTTGAGTTCGGCTGCCGCTGGGGTCACGGCTCACGGCTCACAGAGGCTGCTCAGACCCCACCGCACAACCACCTCTAGTGAGGGGGACGCACTCAGGAGCCAGGGGACAGCGGAGCCCCGTGCCAACAGCCCCGCAGCCTGGGCCCCGGCAGGCCCTCTGCTGCCCGGGAGCAGCGCCTCGGACACAGGCCACAGCCCCGCTACCATTGCGCCCGCTGCCGCCACCAAGCCTGCCTGCCTGCCTGCCAGATCCAAATCTTCTGGGATGCAGAGTGGAGAGAAGCTGGAGAGAAGGTGGGGAGAGGTGGGGAGAGGTGGGGAGGGGTGGGCAGCTGCGGGTGGGAGGGAGGAGTTAGGAAACCAGGAAGGGGCTCATGTGCCTTCAGCTGGGCAGTGTGAGGACGAGGGGGGAAGAGCCTGAGCCCCCACCCCGGACAAGGACGGGGAATCGTTAACCCACGCCTTCTGTCCAGCTCTTCCAATTCTGAGAACCTGCTCTACAGAAAGTTATTCTGAATATGGGGGAGGGGACCCATCCTGGTCCCCAGCAGCAGGGAGCGGGGCCATCGTGGGTGGTCAGCCTGGCAGCTTCCCCTCTACAAGGCAGGTGGCCAGGACTAGCCACTTTAGGCCAACTGTGAGCCACTGGGGCTCCTGATCTGTCCCCCGAGGGGGCTCCCCAGGAGCCTGGGCAGCAGACTGGGGCTTGCCTGAGGCATCGGACTTTAGAATTAATGTGACTTGGGGAGCTGTCACACCAGGTGGCCCAGTCCGCTGGCTGAGGAAGGGGGTGACCGGGTTCACCTCCGGCTCAGGCTGCTCTGTAGGACTGTGGCACAGCCGTCCCCCGGCACGGGTGGGAGTGCTCCCCAGGGAGGACAGCCTCCGTCCCAGCAGAATCTGCACTGCCTCCGGTTTCACACCAGGGAGCTGGGAGGCACCAGGGTCTGCCTCCCCATGAACTTCTCAAGAACACATCTGGAGCAGTAAGGGATGCGCTCGAGGCCGCAGGACACTCTGGGACCTGGCGTCTGGGGTACTCCCAGCTGCTCTCACCCAACCTGTAAGAGGAAACTCTCCTCTGGCTCCGACCCCCGCAGTGAGACACCACTTTCTCCTTGGGAAAGTGTATTTGGTAAGAACAACTCCAGCTGAGTCCCAAATGGATGGGATCCAAACCCAAGGACAGTCTTCGCCCATCTGTGACCACGGACCAGCTTCCTCGCTGGTCACCAGTCATCAGCTCCAAGGCGAGACCACCCTGCCCCTGGCCACATCCTCTCCACCTCCAGCTTCTGCTGTCCTCGGCCAGAGAGAGGTGCTGGGCACCGGTTCAGCCTGCTGGACCCTGGGCTGGCTCACAGCTGCGAAAAGCCAGGTCATACCCTCTGGGGATGTCCCCAAGCACCCAGGGCCGGAGGGCAGTCCCGTGCTGCAGGTGTCACGGGCAGACGGGCAGGACCAGGGTCAGCTGAACCCAGTGCCGGGACCCCAGCTTTCCTCAGTGGCGGTGGGGGGGGCCCTCCTCGGGCCGCTCTGGTTACCGTGGGCAGCAATGGGGAGACACGGCTTGTCCCGGTTCCATCACCAGTCGTGCATGATCAAGGATGCCCAGCCTTGGGTGCAGGGCTGTGTCACACGTAGTCCAGAATCTCTGTCTCCATCTCATTGTCGCTGCCATCGGATGGCTTGAAGTCCTCCTCCTCCTCTTCCTCATCCTCCTCCTCTTCCCCAGACTCGTACGTCAGGGGCTCTTTCCCCCTGTCGGCCTTGGCTGGGCTGGAGAAGAGAGCTGGGGCCAGGAAACAAGGCCATGTGTGTCCCAGCACAGGCCTCCTGGGTGGCCCCCAGACCAGCTACTGCTGGCCTCAGCCTGAGAGAGGTGCCGGACAGCCCAGCGTCCAGAACAGCAATCAGGCTGCTGGAGGCCTATTTACGACGGGTGTCTGGGCTCAGGCCCCAGAGAAGCTGCCTGGGGAAGTACAGAGGGCCGGGGGGCCTGGCACTCTACAGCGTAACAAGCACTTCAGGGGAATACGGAAGCCAACAGCTTTGCAAGCCACTTCCCCACAGGAGGCTGGGTGGCTTCACGGGTCCAAGGGGCCCCGACAGTGTGCAGGACGTGCTGTGTGAGTGCTTTTTTCTGGGGAGAGGGTCCAGAGCCTCAAGCAGATTCTCAGATGGGGCCGGGTCCCAAATGAGGCTGAGAGCCCCTACTCCCGTCGGCTCCGTGGAGTCCAGCGGGGTCCGGGAGGAAGCCGTGAGAGGGGCCCTCTCGCTCACGCCCCCCCCCCGCCTCATCAGACCTGCAGACCAGCGAGTGCTCCCTTTCTCTCACATCGCCCTACCGCCGGCCAGTGGCCAGGGCTGCCTGGTCCTGGGAAAGGGGCAGCCCGTGGGGGGGTGACAGGCCCCCCACACCTGCTGCCCCAGCTCTCCCGGTGCAAGAAAACAGGCTGGACGCGCCCACAAATGGCTGGAAGAGGTAGGGGGGTGTCAGGGCACAAAGCGGTGGTTCCAATGGCGGCGCCAGCCCTGCTCCAGCCCTGCGCCAGCCCTGCTCCGGCCCTGCCCCAGCCCTGCCCTCCGGGCCTGTCTCCACCCAGGGAGAGGCAGGCAGCCTGGGGGATCTGGCTCCTCGGGGGATGATTCCACTTGGGTGTAATTTCTCGGGGAGCAGGGCCTTTAGGGATACTTGCTCTGTCCCAGAGCAGGGCCCCCTTCACCCCGAGCGCTCTCACCAGGCCTCTTGGAGCGGATGGTCTGCCGGATCATGAGGGACATCGTGTCCCTCAGGTCATCACTGGTCTTGGGGAGGCACCAGCCATCTCGCTCCGTGCAGCAGTTCTCAGCCCCGTCGTTGCGGTGAATGATCCTCTGCAACCTGGGGGTCGGGACACAGCGTTTCAGGATGGGCTTCTGCCGACAGGTGCCGTGAGGGTCTGGCAGAGGCGGGGCAGTGCTGGGAACAGTAACACTGGGACAGCCATGCAGAGGGCCGAGCGCAGCACTGAAGAACACCCATGGAAGCCGGCCCCTCGCGGCGGGGGTCCTGACTGGTGTGGCCCCTGCCTCCAAGCTGCACAGACGGTGGGGGATGGCCACGCGAACTTTCCTGCGAAAACCCCGGGCTCTCACCTGACTCGAGCTGCGTCTAACGAGCTCCCGTCTCTCCCCATCCCAGCGCCCCCCACCCCCTTTTTAAGAACAACTGGCTGAGAGGCTGGGAGGTCACTAGGACTCCAGTGTCGGCCAGGAGACTCAGGAACCGTGTCCCGAGCCTCCATGTGGGCGACGGAGGAGGGGGCCACAGGTCTCCGCCCTGCCCAGCGCGGCGGATCGGGGGGTGCGGCCCAGGCAGACCCCGGAAACCGCTCCCGCGGGCCACGAGGCAGACGGAGGTGCCCCCAGCCCCCGCCGCCCAAGCCAGGGCTTCCCACCAAGGCCGAGAGCCAGTGGAAGAGCAGCAGGGAAGGCCTTGGTCCAGAGCCCCACCATCCCCCACCCCGACGCCTCAGGGTCCCTCATACGTACTCTTCCACGTTCAAGTCACATAACTGGTAGAACATCTGTCGATAGGGTGGCAAGGCCCCCTCCCGGAAGACGTAGACCGAGTCCTGGGCAGAGGACAGCAGGACAGGACAGTGCGTTGGAGCTCGGAGCTCTCCCCGGCCGGTCCGCACCTGGCGGGCCTGGCTCCCCACCGCCCCCCGGATTCAGGTGGTGCAGACAGGCCAGGGGCCAGGAGGAGGCGTGCAGAGGCTCCAACGCCCCTGACTCTAGGACCACGAGCCACGTGGCCAGCCACGTGTTACGGCATGGGCTGTCACGCCAGCTTTGTGAGCCTTCTGCAGTCTGCCCTCATCCCTCGCCACCTCCTATCAACTGGTCCTGTTCTGTGGCTTCCAGACGCCCCCTGCTGAGGAGCAGGGCTTACCGGGTGTCTGTTTTCTAGAGGGAGGGATGGTGGCCTGAGTGAGAGTGCTTGAGGAGGGAGGACGGCCACGGAGGCGAAGACGTGGCTGCCCTCCTAAGAGGACACCGATGGTGCCTGTCTCCGTGCCCCTCCGTGCCCCCCTGCATGAGGCAGCCGAGCCGGGGGGGGAGGGGGGAACCAGACAGCCCAAGTGGGTGGAAGGCCCATAGACTCCCACCTTCGGGTGTGCCGAGGACCCCGCGAGCCTGTGAGGGGTCCTGGGACTTGGCTGCCAGCACCCCGCCCCGCCCACAGCGGGGGGCCCGCGGTCTGCCGTGGCTCCACACACTCCTGCGCACCCCAGCCGGCCCATCCGGGCAGCGGCCACGGGCTCACAAAAGGCAGCCACGCACAGCTGCTGGTGTCACCTGTCCCTCTTGGAGACATGCCCAGATGGTCCTCAGTGCCCACTGCCCACACCGAGCTCTCACCGCGCTTCCCAAGGCCGTCCTGGAAGGCACCGGTGGGCAGAGCTGCCCGTCAAAGCCCTTCCCGGTGGCCCAGACCAGGGACTCTGGGAGTGAGTGTGTGCCCAGCCTGCCCGTGGGGGGTGCCTCCTCTCCCCCGTCCACTGCACCCTCAACCGGGTGGGCGACTGCTCTCCTCTGGGGCTCAGGGGGCACCCACCTTGAGCTTGTACTTGTTGGAGGTCGATTTCCGCGTGCCGGCCATCCCCGACGGGCCCAGGCCCTGCTTCAGGTCATGCATGGTGACAAGCTGGCTGGCTGCGGGGGGACAGCAGCAGTACTTTGGAATACAGGGGGACGTTTCTCCCCACCCCTCCCTGGCGCACTGGCCGGCAGCGCCCTGGAGCGGCCCCTTGGGAAGCCCCACCGCACCCCACAGTCCAGATGCCCACCTTCCTCGCGTCTCTGTGCGGGCAAATCAGTCCCGATCCCGCAGGGCGAGCAGAGCACTTACGCATCTTTTTGACGGTGATGGGAAGGCTGTAGTTGTAGGTGCTGCGCTTGGCCTTGACGGGCATGTCACTCGGGGCGTAACCTGCAGGCGAGGAAGGGCGTGTCGGGCACAAGGGGGCGCAGAGCCCCTTCTCGCAAACAGAACTGGCTTTGCACTATCGGCGTGCCAGGGTTCCCTGGGGCAGGCTCCTGAGAAAGGGACGCCAGGCCCCCCCGCACCAGTTGTCAGCAGGCACCATTCCAGCGCCAGCCACACAGGACCGCGTGGAGTGGCTCACCGCGGGCCCAGGGACTGGACGCGGACGGGGTGCCTGGCCCCCACCGCAGGAGCCCGAGTAAGTGGAATAACTGAGTGGACGAAGAACGGGTTCAGTAGCTTGAGGGCCAACGGTGGAGCCAGGACTCAAGCTGGGACCCTCATTTCTACGCTATTCTGCAAAGACCTCACCAAGGAGCAAAGGCTTTTTCGTCTTCACCACATGGATACATTCTTATTTCAAAAGAGAATGCTAGCAGCAGAAAGCAATTAAGAGAGAGAAAGATAGAAAGACAAGGTTTTAGTAATTTTTACCGTATTTCATTCCACAACGGATTCGGAAATCAAGGACTTGATAAATCTTGGCGTCTGGGTTTTTTCGGGGATCGTACCCATATCGGATCCACAGGCTTCTCCAGGGCCCTGTTATCTGGAGACAAAAGGCAGGAGTGTGAAGTGGGGCCAAGGCCAGTCCCTGGCTCCCTCAGGGATGCAGGGCCGGGACGGGGCAGCTGAACACCCCGAGAGCTGGGGACACAGCTCTGGAACCCCACCCCGGCTCTGCTGTGTGCGGTTCTTGGGCAGGTCACTTGGCCTTTCTGAGCCTTGGTCTTCCTGCTGGAGGTGAGAGGAGCCCCCTTTCCCATCGCTTCTGTGAGGATTACAAGAGGTGATGCCCCAGGAGCCTTTACCACGCCGCCTGGCACACAGGAAGTGCCCAGGGAGCGTTTCCGCCATCCCAACGGGTGGTACTCCTGAGGTCCTTATGTCTAGAAAGCCAATGCTAAAAGACAACGGGTCTCGGAAGTCTGGGGTCCGAGCACAGGAGGGATGAGCCTTCCTTGTGCCCCCACCTCGTGCCCCACCTGTCATCACCATCATGGTCACATCTCAGGCTTGCCTCCCCAGGGCTCCATGCGGGGACCCTTGGCAGGTAGGATGCCTTCCTCCAGCGCCTTTGGGAAGCTCAGTAATGACACCTCATCCCCAAGCCCTTCTGGACTGAGCCCAAGGTGGATCTGCCCCTCCTACCCCCACCCCCACTCAACCCAGGTAGAATGAGCCAAGGCTGGTGGCCCTGTGGTTAGGGGGCCTGGGTTCTGCAGCCTAACAGGCTGGGGTCCCAAGTGGCTCTGTCATGTGCTGGCTAGAGGACCTTGGCACATCAAGTCACCTCTCTGAGCCCCGGCTCTGCCTCAGAGGTAAGAAGAGAATCCTGCTGCCACCCCCCAGGGAGGGGAAAAAGGATATAATAGGTACACAGCACTTAGCCCCCGCACCTGGTCCTTAGAACATTCTTAATATGAGATCATTTAAAAATGTATAATCTCTGGAGCGCCTGGGGGGCTCAGTCGTTAAGCGTCTGCCTTCGGCTCAGGTCATGATCCCAGGGTCCTGGGATCGAGCCCCGCATCGGGCTCCCTGCTCAGCGGGAAGCCTGCTTCTCCCTCTCCCACTCCCCCTGCTTGTGTTCCCTCTCTCGCTGTGTCTCTCTCTGTCAAATAAATAAATAAAATCTTAAAAAAAAAAAAAGTATAATCCCTTTATTTAAAAGTTACATAATTACTCCCTAATCCTAAAATCATTCCAGTACGGCTAGCGTTACTAGGAGGCCGTGGAGGGCCTTCCTGGGGCTGTAATAAGCCGCCTGGGGGGGGGGGGGTTGCCGGGACAGGGCCACCTGCTGTTGCCGTAGCTCTGAGAGGTCAGATTAGCTATCAGGGCGCCCCTGGTGGGAACCAAGGCAAGAGGCTGGGCACTCACCATGTAATAGGCCACGAAGGGCAGCAAAACCTTGAGTTTGTCAGGGTGGACGCTGATGTTGGCCTTGACAGCGTTTCGTGACCAGATGGGACGGATTTCAAACAGCTGGGGAGTCAAGGCAGAGACTGAAATGAGCACCAGCAGCTTCCCACCTGCCTGGCTCAGACTCCCCAGCATGGTCTGGTCCCCAGCACACCCTTTGGGAGAGGAGCTGGTGGAGAGCAGGGCAAGGAGCAGCCTCTAGGAACTGCTGCACGCATTCGCTGGTCCCTGCCTTCTGAAGCGGGGACTGCACACCCAGCCTGGGTCAGGTGTGGCTGCAGGGCCTGGACATCCTGAAATGACCACGAAGGACACGGTCTCTGTCTTCATGCAGCTCACAGGACGGTGGGGGAGGCAGACGACCAAAGGAGCCAGAGCAGGGCCAAGAGGGGGACATGCCAGAGTTCTGGGACCCTGAGCCCCAACCTAGAGGGTGGAGTCTCAGTTGGGATGTCGTGAAGGCTGAAGGGGACGGCCTGGCCCAAGGGAGGACTGCAGGAGGCCAGTGTGGCTGGAGCACGGGGGGTGCCGGGGGGCCAGGCCAGGGACTGGGCTGTGTCTGGAGGACTAGCAGGGCCCTCGGATAGTGGTCCCCCATGGCTCCCCTCCAGTGACCAGTGACTGCTGGAAACCGGTCAGGTGTCCACACAGTCTCTTTAAGAAATAACCACCCCCCCTCCAAGGGAACAGTCGGCTTCAGCAAGGGCTGAAGCTCACGAGCTCACTCACGAGCCTCCGTGAGTAGCAATGTGGCCTCCCTGAGAACCTGCCGTCCATGCCTGTGCAGGCATGAGCAACAGGGGCCCCTGCTGGCTCCTCCCAGGACCTGCCAGCCGGGGCGCAGGAAGGCCGCTCTGTCCCCTCCAGCACTAACGGGATAAAGCATCAGGGGGCATACGGTAGGTACTCCATCTGGTTTCTTCCCACCGGTGATGGATAAATGAAAGTTTCCTGAACCCCAGAGCTCCACTGTGAAGTCACGAGCAGACAATGCACCGACTGCTTCCCACCCCTAAGGGACCTCTCAAGAAAATTCTAAGAAGTATTTTCAACCTTGGGAATGTAGGGCTTATACTGGCGTGGCTTTGAGATGTGACATCTGGAGACAAAACGTTCCCATGTGCCGATGAGCCAGTTTTAAAAAGTCAGTACAGCCATTTGCAGAACGAGGGAAGGGCCCCGCTGGGTAAACGGGAGGTGGTCAGTGCAGAGGTGGGCCCCGGGCTCGGGCTCACCTTCCTCAGCTCCTCCTCCACCTTCCGGTCCAGGGGGTTGGTGGAGATCCTCCTCCACGTCTGGACTGCAGCCTCCAGCGGCTGCGTGGGCACCTCATCATCCTCAAAGTTGACAAAGATGGCATTGTGGGGGCGCCGGGCCCTGCTCAGGCCAATCAGGTTCTCGCCTGAGACGGGGGGGTTGTTGTAGCCTTCCCTGCGGCAGAGAGAGCTGGGGTGGGATGGAGCACCTCCAGGAGGACCCCAGGCACAGGCCTGCCGGACCAGGCAGCGAGCCCACGAGTGGGTGCCTTTCCCCGGACTCCGGGTGACGGGCTGGAGGAGAACCTTAGCGCCTGTGTTCTCCGGCTGACGGCCGGGCAGGGGCAGAGGCAGCGGCTGCTGCCGACAGCTCAGAGAGGCCCTGGGGCCCAGAGCTCGCAAGCCGGGAAGCCAAAAGCGGTGCGGCTGCTGGTCTCAGAACCGCACCGCGTCACCCAGGGCACCGGACAGCCCGTGAGAAACGGAAAACCGTCAGGCAGGGGTGGGGAGGGAGGTGAGGCGCGGCGACACAGGACACGCTCGGTCAGTTATCAGGCAACACCCACCCTTACTGATGCTTACGACTCACTGCCTTAAGCCTCAAGACAACCTTATGAGGAAGGAACCAATTTCCTACGAAGTAACTGACAGCAGCTAGAAACCTACCTAGAGTCAGAGCTTACACGGACAGAGCTGGGACTCTGGGCCCTGTGAACCCCGTCCTGCCACCCTCTGACAGAGCATGTTTGGCCCAGAAGCATCTGGACAACAGCTGGGTGAAGAGAAGACGGACATTACTGAACAGCACCGTCCTGCAGCACAGGGGTCAGAAGTGAGGGTTCTAGCGCCGGCTACGCTCAGGCCTCCTCTGCCGGCGCCAGGCCAAGGTGCTCAGGTGGTTACCTCATTAAGGTGGGATGTCAGGGCGCCTGGGGGCTCAGTTGGTTGAGTGTCTGCCTTTGGCTCAGGTCATGATCTCAGGGTCCTGGAATCAAGCCCCCCATCGGGCTCTCCTCCCAGTGGGGGTCTGCTTCTCCCTCTGCCCCTCCCGCAGCTCGTGCTCTCTCTCTCTCATAAGTAAATAAAAAAATCTTTAAAAAAAAGTTGGATGTCAGAAATGTCCAGAAATGTCAAGCTTATACTAAAGCAGGGAGGACAGTCTCAAGAAGCCCCACAACCCATCAGGAGCGTCAATAATTATCACCACACGGCCAATTCTGTTTCATCTGTACCCCACTCCAAACGCACGAAATTATTTTGAAATATGTTTTTTCACCTTTTTTAAAAGGATTTTTAAAAAGATTTATTTCAGTGGGGGAGGGCAGAGGGAGAGGGAGAGAGTCTTAAGCAGACTCCGTGCTAGTGAGGAGCCTGACAGGGGGCTCGATCTCACAACCCTGAGATCATGACCTGAGCGGAAACCAAGAGTCAGATAGATGCTCAACCAACTGAGCCACCCAAGCACCCCTTGAAATACATTTTAAAGTATGTCCTGGACATCACACATTTTCATTCAGGTGATTATTACCTTTTATTTATTTCATTCTATTTTTTTGAGGGGGGAGGGGCAGAAGGAGTGGGAGAGAGAGAATCTTAAGCAGGCTCCACTCCCATCTTGAACCCAAAGCAGGGCTCGATCTCATGACCCTGAGATCATGACCTGAGCCGAAATCAAGAGTCAGACGCTTAACCAAATGAGCCACTCAAGTGCACCCAGGTGATTACTACCTTTTAAATTTGTTTCCATTCTACCTTAATTTTCTACAAGAGTAGAAACCATCTGCATATTTATAAAGGACACGTTGGAAAACAAAATTACAAAGACAAGAGCAAGTTTGTGCCTTTTTTGTAAAGTGACCCCATCAGAAACCACCCCGAACAGGTGTAATATTACCCTGTCTTCAAAGACATCCCCAAGACCCTGAAGAGCCCCCAGAGGGAAGGCCCCGGTGGCTCACTCCACCCCAGGAAGTCCACTGCCAGAGCAGCAGCAACGGGTGGGCCTGCCAGGGCCTGTCACCACAGGGAAAGGGCTCCTTGGCCGCCTCGCCGACTCCCCCACTAACTTCCTCAAGGAGGAGGGACCCCTGTCAGGCCAGCCTCCCAGCCTCTCCTCTGCCCACGGTCTTACAGGAGGCTCAACTTCCCTGGACCCATGGAGGGGCCAGCAAGGCTGCGACCCGACCCCCCGCCCAGCCCTGGCGTACCCAGGAAGGCCAGCAGAGCAGAAAAATCGATAGTAGCCCTGGGAAAAAAGGCAGGTTCTTTCCATTTGCTGGAACATCGATAAACCACATGGGGAGGAAAAAAGGGCCTGTGGTCCAAGGGCAGCCAGCCTTCCTCCCTTGTCCCTCTCCCAGAGGCCGGGGAGCAGCTGCCTACGGGTCCCACAGGACAGAGGGGTGACTCAGCTGCTCCAGCCCGTACCAGGGCTCAGCAGCGCAGAGGGGTCTAGTTTCCCTTATGTATTTTTGTGTCTGTTTCTGACTCTGAGGGGAAATAATCAAAGCATTTCAGAAATATGCAAATCGTCTCTCTCCCACCTAAAACTCCTGTGCGGAGTATCACACACGCAGAAAAACCCGTCACCCCACGTGGAGGGCTTCGGCCAGGAGAGGTGTGGCCCAACCTTATCCACTTACACAGTTCTGTCATACTCTGCCCCTGGAACCACCACTCGCTCCTGTGGTCAGAAAGGGCTGGGGAGGGGGCCGCGGATTCAACAGGCCTGAGCACCGCGAATGGAAGCTGCCAGGCGGCCTGCTTCTGGCTGGGGAAACTGAGGAAGGACTGGCACCGGAAGGCGCAGGGGAAGCCGGTTCTCTTGCTCGTCCTGGCAAGAGTGCGGCAGGTTCGTGGATGGGCATGGGGCATGCTTTCTCGACGATGCGCTGGGAAGCTGAGGCTGGGCAGGTGTGGCAAGCGGGGGAGAGGTGCCAATCGCAGAAGCTGGTGCCACAGCTGGGCCTCCGCTGGAGCGCTCGCTCTACTTTGGGCTGTGTTTGGAACTCTCCGTATTTTTTGAAGGGAAGAGAACAATACACCTTCTCCTTAGGATCAAATCTAAGCCCCTCACCATGGTCTGTGAGACCTATCGCTCTCCCAGGCTCCCTCTTCAACCACTCCTTCGCAGGCGCCAGTCCCCTGGTCTAGAATGTTCTCCCTGGATTTTCATGTGCCTGGCTCTCTCATCACTCAGGTCTGTTTCAAATGTCAGCCCTTCTGAGGGCCCTGAGCCCTCACCCCACTCCCTGCCCCTTACAACCCACATCCCTTTTATCTCCTCTAAGACATGCATCTGGCCACGGGTCCATTGCTCCCTCCTGGTTCACTCATGCTCCATCCAGCTCCCCACCCAGCCCAGCGTGGACCTCGTCTGTTCTCTGCTGATGCAGGGCTCCAAGGAGTGCCCCAGGGCCATGACCCGTGGTCAGCACTTGTTGATGAAAACATTTAGTGAGGAAAGAGAACATTCTCATCCTCCCACCCCTCTACAGATAACTGCTCTGGGCCCCATCTTCCAGATTTTTCTAGGTTTCTATTGTCATGCCACAATTTATTTTTATATCACAGAATGTGCTCCTACACCTGCTTTTTTCATAGAGGAAGGTACCCTGGGCAAGTGCCACATCAATCCACGAGCCTGCTCTCACATGCTGCATGGTGTTCCCTGGCCTAGAAGGACCATAAATTCATTAGCCACATCCCAATTAATGGACTTGTTTATTCTATCAAGCTCTGCCAGGCACTCACTGTTCTAAGTATTTCAAGGTACATACTTTTGGGCATGAGCCTTCCGAGTCTTAAGGTGACATCCTGATTCCCTCTCTGTAGAGTGGGAGCTTTGAGCAAGGTCTATGTCACCGGGTACGCTGCTTCTGGGGGCACAGGGGCCACGGGCTTGCAGAGCCAGCAGCACTAACTGCCTGACTCAGGAGTGGTGGAGTGGAGCCTGGGACCCAGGCCCTCTGACCCCAGGGCCCTTGCTCTGAACCCTGATGCTGCAGGGGCCGGGGGGTGGAGGGGCTTACCGGTGCTGCGTCTCTGGTCGATAGAAATAGTCCACTGGGGTGTCCAGCCGAGAGAAGATGGGTGGGGGGATGTAGAGCGGCAGCTCTTGGTGGAAGAAACTCTCCTTCTCAGGCTTGAGCATGAGCACTTTGTCATACATGGACATGTGCCTGCCGCCAGCCTCCGTGTGCACAGCCAAGTACTGGAAGTCGGACATTCCTGGAAAGAGGCGGCCAGATGGCAGACACCCCATTACACCCTCGAGGAACTGGCGGCTGCTGCGCATCGACACCCACACGTTCTCGAAGGTGCCAAGGGAACCGTGCAGCGCGCCATGGGGGTGGGAGCTGAAACAGCACCCTCGGGAATACTTCTGTGCATGCGACTCTGCGCACTTGGGAGTCTCCCGGAGGGGCTGGGGGAGGAGGGGGCGGTGTGGTGCCTGAGGGTCCAGTCTAGTCAGCGCTTCTTGAAACGTAGAGTGCACGACTCACCTGGGACCTAGCTAAAGACTCTGGGATGCTGCACATCAGACAAGCCCCCAGGACCGGCGCTGCTGGCGGGGACGGAAGGTGAGCGGCGGGGTGCCGGCTCAAGCAGACAGATGGAAAATGCATCACGGGAAGACCTCGCACCAGGAAGGACTGCCCTCTTTGGGGAGCACCGCATGCCACCAGAACGATTGACGTTCAAAATGCCCAGCTCAGGGGTCCCTGGTCCTGGTTTCGTCCCGTTCCACTTTCCGGCCCCTCTTCTCCATCTGTCCTCTCTGCAGATTCTCCTAGACCTGCAGCTGACACTGCATTCCTAAGGCTCACTAGTAATCTACCAAGTGCCTCCTGCGTGCGCGAACTGGCCCTTTAACGGCATCCCCCGGACCCCAACCCTTCGCGAGGGCCTGAGGAACCCAGGGTCCCACACTGGATGGAGAAGTGCCCGAGGCTGAGGGAAGCTGAGCACCTGCCCAAACAAACTGGCTCTTTCTTACTTACCCGCCCCACCACACCCCTTACCACCCCTCACTGGGGTTCCCCATGGGCAGCAAACTGATTGAGGACCCCAGGGAAGACACCCAGTTGGCTAAGAGTTCAAAGGAACATGAGGTCCCAAGGGGCTGAGGTGATCTGGGAAGGCTTCAGAGGAAAGGCAAGACGAGCACCAGTCAAGACTCAGAGAAGGTTCCAAAACACTGAGGGCCAAAAATTGGAGACCTGCTAACCAGTTTTATTTGGCCCTACATGATGGCCTTAAAAATTAGGGGATTATTCATAGAACGTCAGCTTTTCGTAAGAATGCAGGAGATGGAGCAGCAATGGGCCCCCAGTCCATTGAGAGCTGTTGCATGGAGGGAGGAACGGGTGCCTCTTGGATGGGGCCTGCACTGTCCCGCTCTGCTCATCCTCTGCCCGTCATTCCTGGGCATAGACTGGCCCCCTTCACTGCGTGGATGACCCACAGAGCACCTGCAGGAATGTGGACGCAGGTCCTAAAATAACCCAACGCAGTAAGTTGCAGTTACCTTGAAATTTGTAAATGGTGGAGATGGTGCCAAGTATCTCTATGTCAAATGTGACCTTGGGGTGGGGCTCGGGCCCCGGCACCTCCCTCTGCCGCCGGGTCTTCCTCCTGATCCGGAGCAGCAGGCTGCTGGTACTGAAGCGGTTGGCGCACACTGGGTGGCAGTAAGGGTCCTTGGGCCGGAAGTACAGCTCCAGCCTCTTGGTGGGGTCTGCGTAGATCTGTGGCGAGGCCAAGGAAAACAGTGACCAGCGGGCAGCTGAGCAGCTGGCAGAGAGCTGTCTCTCGCTCCACAAAAGCCTGATAGTGACCCAGCTGACAAAGGGAGGCCAGGGGGCTCATGGTTCATTCTGAGCTTTTAATTCTCAAAAGACCCATTTTTCCAACCCAAGTATCTTAGTTTTTATCTAGTGGGGAAAATGAGGATAGTCTCTTCCTTCCAAGAGGCTGGAAAGCTAGAGACGATAACCGCCAGCTAAGTAGAGCACCCCCACCCAAGGGCCGGTTCAGCGCGGGGACTCATGCGCCTCCCCTGGCGACGTTCCGTGGCAGTCTTCTCACCCCGAGTCTTCCAGGGAGGAACCGAGGCTGGCAGGGTGGAGTGGCTTGTCTTGACCTTCCTACCCGAGGCACTACCTGCCCAAAGGGTCTTGCTATTCAGTCTCACGTGCAAATGTTTCCAAGTCCAAAGGAACTGAAATCAATTAGTAACAAGCACTTTGGCTCTGACTAGCGTCACTTACCCTTTCCAAGCCTCCGTTCCTTCTCCTTAAAGTGGAGATACGAACTGTACCTACTCACGGGATTGTAACAATGATTAAATGAATCACTGAATTGCTGACTGTGCAACACGCTGTCTGGTGTCTAGCTCGTGGTGAACACTCTACACGAGTCATGCACCCACGAGTGCTTGCCCCGCACAGAGTAGGAGGGACAGAGTAAGTGTCAGCCGTGTGCACATGAAAGCCCAACAATGCTCACGGGGCCAAGAGCGTCTGCCTTCTAGCTTGCTGGCTCCCCAACACTAAGGACACAGCCTGGCCCTTAGGAGATGCTCAGGAAACATCGAGGGAAAGAAGGTTAAAAGGAGCCCCAACCTTCAGGAATCCCCTCTCACGAGACACGCATCTATGAGACCGTGAGGCTGGGAATGACCCCAGCTGTGGGCCTGGCAGAGAAGGTGCACAAGCAGCATGAACGGGACGAATCAATGGCCAGTCTCTTCCAAAAGGCTCACACTGTAGTCGGATACAAATATCCCTGGGGTTAGTGAGAGCAAGGGTCCTGTCAATGCCGAGGTAGAGTGAATAAGTCAGAAGACTAACTGGGCCTCTATGGCATCCTGTGCTTAATGACAGGTTTTCAATATTCATTAAGCATGAGGAAGCAGCAGGTTAAGAGTTCAGACTTCAGAGGGGAGACATGCATGAGTTCAAATCCCCACTGTACCACGTGAGAGTTTGTTTGACCCAACTTTTCCTACCTGAGTCTTCATCTGAAAAAAGGGAAAAATGGTACCTAACTCCCTAGGTTGTTGTGAGGATTCAGTCATGCATCTGACAAATATTTTGGAAGAAGGTACTATTAAAGATGTTAGGACTGCAGGAGTAAACAAGAGAGACAAGGTACTGCTCTCATGGAGTTTACAAGCTGAGAGCAAGTGGCCAAGACAGACAATAAAACGTATTAAAACATAATTTCAGATTGGAATTAACAGGTCGGGGCTCCCGGGTGGCTCAGTTGGTTAAGCATCTGCCTTTGGCTCAGGTCATGATCCCGGAGGTCCTGGGATCAAGCCACTGCTCAGCAGGGAGCCTGCTTCTACCCCCCCCCAACCGCCCTCCCCCCATGCACGATCTCTCTCAAATAAATAAAATCTTTAAAAAAAGGGAATTCATAGGTCGAGAAGGCAGATACACACTACCAGAGGCCACTTTGATTAGGGTAGTCAGAGGACTCCCTATGGAAGAGACATTTCGAGATCTGGTGCATGTAAATCACCTCCCCTGAGCCTTGCACCAGGTAAGAAGTCATCCCAGCTCCCTCATTTTCCCGGAGACCTTGAACAAACTGCCTCGGTTTCCTAGTGAAATGCGGACAATGCCCTTTGCTACCTGGCAGGGTTCTAATGAGGATAGAATGTAAGTAAATCACCTGGCACCGAAGAAGTTGATGGTCATTACCACCTTTATTTTTTTTTTTTTTTTAAGATTTTATTTATTTGACAGAGAGCACAAGCAGGGGGAGCAGCAGAAGGAGGGAGAGAGAAGCACACTCCCCGCTGAGCAGGGAGCCGGACGCTGGGATCATGATCTGATGCTTAACCGACTGAGCCACCGAGGTGCCCCCCATTACCACCTCCAACCCCAACAACACAACACCCGGTCCCCTCTCCTGTTAGTCAACGATTCTTAATCTCCCGCGCCTGGGTCCGCTCCTCTGTGAATGAGGAAGTGGCAGCCCAGCACGTCGCGGGGGCTGTGGCTCCCCGGATCCCCGGAGGAGGGGACGGACAGGACACGCCGCCCCTCCCCGGGTCTCCACTACAGCCTTTTCCCGCGGCTCCCAGGGAAAAGCAGTCCTCGCAGGCGCGGAGGCCGCAAGTCCCCGCCCACTGGCCGCCCCAGAGCCCGCCCCGAGTTCCGTTGCCAAGGAAACCACACCTCCCCGGGTGGTCCCGCCCCTCCGGCCGAGGTCCCGAGACTCGGTCTCTCCCGCGGTCCCGGCCACGCCCCCTATCCCGCTCCTCACCCGGGAAACGCCCTCCTCGCCGCCCAGAGTCCGCAGCATCTTGGACACGTCGCGCACCACGCCTGGGTACTCCACGCACACCATGCGCCGCTCGCGCCGCAGATCCACGGGGACCGCGATCCTCGGCCCCGCGTCAGCCGCCGCCGTCGCCGCCGCCGCCATCCCTGCCAGTCTGGCCCGGCCCGCCGCGGTCCGTCCCTGCGGGCGCTCCTAGCGGCCTCGCCGCAATGGTTCCGCGAAAGAATCGTTCCGGGTAGCCTCGCCGCTCGAGTTTCTCTACATCCCTGGGCTCAGCGAAACTCGAGGCCTCTGAAAGCAAAGGCCCGAGGTCAGACCCCCAGGCTTCGAGGTGAAGGACCGCCTGGTCCTCACTTTGGGGTTTAAAAAGAAGAGGGTAGCTCGAGGGGCGGGGCAAGGGCTTGTCGCTCTTAGCAACCCGCGAAGGACCCGGAGGACTGTGAGACACCGCCCAGCTCTCGATTTCAGCCAATGAAAACCCGAGGGCCGACGAAGCGTCAGGGGGAAGCCTGCTTCCTCCCCTTCTCTCGCTAGCGCGTAGATTTCAGCCAATGAGGAAGCAGAGCTGGGCCGGGTCCCCGCCCCTTTCTAGGGCTCCTTCCAATGACGGCTCGGGGGCGGGCTCGAGGCACACTTCCGTCCCGCCTTCGGGTGTGGGACGATCCCGGGGCTGAGTAGATTTCCGGCCGACATCGGCCGAGGGGTTTCCGCGGGTCTCTGACCCTGGTCCTGCCGGCCGCTCGGGGAAGGCTTTTCCCGCGGCGCGCGGAGGCAGATGCGAGCGTGAGGAAACCGCTTCGAGTGCTCGCCCCACCTCCACGCACAGAAAACCCCGAGGCGCCCTCGGCCGCGGAGCTCGGGGAGGAAAGTGGGCGTCCGTCCCTCGTTCCTTAGTTATCGAGCGCGTGCTATGTGGGGACAGAACTGTAGGGAGCAAAGTGGGGGACACGAGGGGTCGGAGGTCGACGTAGGCCAGATGGAGCCTAAGAGTTGGGTGTGCCTCACGGTGGGCGCTCTGAGTGCGATGCTGAGTCCCTGCGGGGTTTTACACCTGGAGCGCACGACCTGACTTGTGCGGGTGAAACACTGTCACCGTAGGGAATGGGTCGGGGGCCAGGGGTGGGGGGAAGCAGGCTCGGATGCGGACGCCCTGCGAGGCTTCGCGCGGCCAGGGACGTGGTCGTGAGGATGGGAAGAACGGGTTGCATTTGAGAATAAGAGGAGATAAAAATCAGAGCAAGGGCCCCTTGGACGTGGGTACCCCAACTTCCTGATGGCGCGAGCCAAGCTACTCATGCTGTTTGACAAGGTCCGAGTATGGGCGACGATCCTGAAAACGGAGACTCCACAGCTGGCTCCCGCTGTTCTCTTTCATTTTGTTTATGGCAATCTTTGTAATTGTGGGAATATTTCTGGGCTGGCTCCTGCTGTTCTTTTTCCTTTTATTTATGGCAATCTTTATAATTGTGGGGATATTTCTGGGGTTTCATGATAAAGTGACTACTCATCTTAGTTACGCCTATCTAAGCGATCATAATGAAGCTAATTCCACGAAGAATTAGTTTCTATAGAACAAAATAACAAGACGGTCACGCTCTGTCTGGCACCTTTCTCTTTGCGTACTGTTTTTTAGTTTTAGCGAAAGCCAATAAGCGGAAATCAATAAAGGTCATGTTAATCATTACAAAGGAAAAATGAAAGAAGACTTTGTCTGTGATCCAAAAAATGATCTAAGATTATCTCAATTGTAAAAAAAAAACATAATCACATGTTACGAAAGTATGGAAAAACAAAAATATCCTAACATATAAATAAAGTTCCTCCGAGGCTGTCAGCAGGAGATGCTTGCAACCTGATCCTGTGTCTGTGTGTCCTCATTCGCCGACGCCGTCCTTTCCTACGAGAGACCCACCCCGGCTGGAGCTGGACTCCGGCATTCTGAGATGATTTCAGAATCAAAAGAAGACTTCGTTGTTCCAGATGGATGTAAGAGGGCTGAATCATCGGCTGCATTGGCCATTAAATGGATTTTTATTTTTATTTTTTTTAAAGATTTTATTTATTTATTTGACAGAGATACAGCGAGAGCAGGAACACAAGCAGGGGGAGTGGGAGAGGGAGAAGCAGTCACCCCACCGAGCAGGGAGCCCGATGCGGGGCTCGATCCCAGGACCCTGGGACCATGACCTGAGCCGGAGGCAGACGCTTAACGACTGAGCCACCCAGGCGCCCCTAAGTGGATTTTTAAAAGGAAAATCTGTAAACTGAGTGTGAACGTAGATCATTATAATTGGAAGGCCCAGCCAGGAGCCCCAAAACTGAAAAAGGCCCCCCCTGACAGGAATCAACCAGCAGCAGCTGATGCATGAGTGGAAGGAACCACAGACTCACCAGCATGTGAGGACTTGGCAGTCCCTGACCTGCCTCTCTGGCAGGAACTGGGGCATCTTCTGTCACCAAAGAAGGTTCTATGCAGTGAGGCTGGGATAATTCTCCGGAATTTTTCATGCCTTGAGATGAAATTAACTTCAGATTTCTTGTGTCCTTTTGTTCTCATTCCATGCTCACCAAGCAGTCTTCTGGTGGTTTGTTTAATTTTCCAGGAAGGAGACTCTAAAGAACAGATATGTATTGTAAACTAATAAATTGGTGTATTTACATCAGACCCCTGTGAGTTTGGTACACATGAAGTAAGTCAGTCCTGAATCCTGGCTGGGGATCCTCTTCTATGGGGGGACCTGGGATGGGAGGTTATTGATTCTGTTAGGGGAGGGCAAGGAAGGCTTTGGGAAATGTTTTCTTTTCTTTTCTTTTCTTTTTTAAAGATTTTATTTATTCATTTGACAGAGAGAGAGCATGAGCAGGGGGAGCAGCAGAGGGAGAGGGAGAAGCGACTCCCTGCTGAGCAGCAGGGAGCAGGATCTGGGGCTCGATCCCAGGAATCTGGGATAGTGACCGGAACAGAAGGCAGATGCTTAACCAACTGAGCCACTCAGGCGCCCCTGGAAAATGTTTCCTTTGGGCCCCAGAATCTGAATATTCCTTTCTGGGCCCCTGGGTCAGTCTGGGAAGCACACAGTAGGTGTTTACTATTCCCCAGCCGGGACTAGATTGTCCCTGCGCCTTTGGAATTGGAGAGGAGTAGTGTTCACTTTTGGCCACCAGATGGCGACAGAGCGTCCTAGCAGGCAACACCGCCACCTGGTGGTCATCGGTGCCCGTGACACCTGGAAGAAGGCGAAGCAGCCGGGGAAGGAGGAGAGGTGGGAAGGGGGCCCAGGGAACAGATCCTCCCAAGAGTCCTGTGCTGGGCGGGGGTCAGCAGCCTGCTTCTGATCTCGTCCGACCGCAGGGAGGCCGCGCCTCTTTCCCAACACACATATACGCACGCCCGGGTCCGGGAACCCTCCTGCACAGTCCCCCCACTGGCAGGCGATGGGGCCCCGGGCAATGGGGCTCATCCAGGGGCTTCAGTTTCCTTTTAGCTACAAGCGGGACAAACTGTTGCCGAGTACATTGGCCTTCCTAGTCAACTTGGTATTCCAAAGCAAAATTAAACTAAATGCGCACAGGAGAGCATTTAACTAATTTAATTCAATTTAATTTAACTGATCAAAGGTTCTTCATAACTAGCGTTTATGTTGCCAAGTTAAATATTTTCAAATACGTGCCAGGCAGAGGTAAATTTACAATGAAGCTAATAAAATTTAAACACCAGGGCCCCTCGATTGCAGGTACCTTTTTTTCCCGAGGCTCTGGGAGGTGCCTTATGCTTGTGTTCACACAGGCATATGTTTTTATAAAATTTTTTAAAAGTAAGATATTTCAACTGCAATTGGTTAAGACTTCTGTCTCTTTCTACCTAGCCCGCCCTCCATCACCCTTGCCCTTGTGTTGGGAGGCATCGAAGTGGTCACAGGCATTTAAGGGATTTGACAAAAGGAAGTCCAGTTGGGGGTACATTCCGTTTGGATTGCATGGAATCCGTGTGTGGTCTGCAGTCACATCCGTGACTATTGCTGGCCATCCTCTGTGGGAATGGCTTCCAGGAATACACACTCTCCCGCCTTCTGTGACACCTACCGGTGTCGCGATATGAAGATCCGGGGCCAAAGGTAGTACAATTGTCAGAGCCAGAAGCTAGTCTGGAAAATTCCTTCAATTAGCAGACACAAGCAGAGGAAAGTAAAATGTACAGCCACTTTGGAAGAAAGTATGGCAGCTCCTCAAAAAATTAAACCTGGAATGACCACATGATCCAGCAATTCCCCTTCCCAGTGTATACCCAAAGGAATTAAAGGCAGGGTCTCAAAGACATATTTGTACACCCATGCTCATAGCAGCGTTATTCACCATGGCCAAAAGGCAGAAGCAATCCAAGTGTCCATCAACACATGATGGACGAACAGAATGTGGTCTGTCTATACCATGGAATATTACTCAGTCTTAAAAAGGAAGGAAGTGTTGACAAGTGCTACACCGTAAATGAAGCTTGAGGATGTTGTGCTATGTGAAATAAGCCAGCGACAAAAAGACAAATACTGTATCATTCCACTTATCTGAAGTACCTAGAGCAGTCGAGTTCATTGAACCAGAAAGTTGAGTGTTGGTTGCCAGGAGCTGGGGGAGAAGAGGGAGTGGAGAGTTAGTGTTTAACGGATCTCGAGTTTCAGTTTGCAGGATGAACATATTCCGGGGCCGGCTGGTGGTGACGATCGCAGGACAGTGAGTGTACCTAAAATTACTGAGCCACACACCTAAAGATGGTTAAGATGGTAAATTTTACGTTCTGTGGATTTCACAATTTTTAAATGTAAGCAGAGAAGTTGGTTCTCATCAACGCTTAGAATGGAAGTTCTCTATCAAACTGTGATAACGTAGACTAAACAAGTATAAATGTAACGTACATTTCTGTTTAGTTTTAATGGGAATCGCACAAAACAGAATTTACCGGAATTCTGTGTAGGGCTCAACTCTGTAGAGGGACTATGGAGAGCCAGCACGTCTGGGTGCAAAGTAGTGTGCTTTGTGCTCTCCAGCACTTCTGATCTCTGTTTCGCTACGGCATTCTCAGTACTAAGTTGTAAAGCTGAGAAAAGGTGTTCTAACTAGCAATAACAGAAGCTGAATTTTGATCAGCCATGCTGAAGACTTTCCATCCTCTCCGTAGAAAATGATGTTACAAATAATTGTTGGGGCGCCTGGCTGGCTCAGTCAGAAAAGCGTGCACCTCTATTCTTGGGGTCGTGAGTTCAAGCCCCACATCAGCCGTGGAGCCTGCTTAACTACAAAAAGAAAAAAAAAAGAAAGTGCCATCTTGAAAAAAAAATTGAATCAAGATTATTGTTGTATGAGGAGGCGAACGAAGAGTATGTAGCCAAAATATGTGGGAAAAGGTGTTCTAGAGAGATGCCCAGCCGTTAATTAGTATAATTTTTTTCCTGGATACTTGGATGTCATATAGAATTATTTATCATTTGTTATGCTTTATTCCCCTCCTTCTAAATAGTGATTTGCTTTTACACCTAATTTTGTATTCTTAATGCTGTTTTCTTTGGTGTAAAGAAGGATCTTACCATCGTGTACGCTTCCAGCCCCCCCAAATCTCAGAACTGCCCCGAGCTGTTTCACTGTTATGTGGGAGCATGTGGTCTTTCACAACTTTCTAAATCCTAACTCAAAGTGAAACTTCTCGGGATGCCTGGGTGGCTCTGTCAGTTAAGCATCTGCCTTTGGCTTAGGATCCTGGGATCGAGTCCCGCATCGGGCTCCCTGTTCAGGGGGGAGCCTGCTTCTCCTTCTGCCTGCCGCTTCCCCTGCTTGTGTGCTCTCTCTCTCTCTCTCTGACAAATAAATTAAATCTTAAAAAGAAAAAAGCAGAACTTCTCTTAGGGTCTTTTCAAAGTCTGTATTGCCCGTCAGGATGTCCCCTCTATTCCCTCCCTCCCCTCTGTTCCATCTCTCCCTGTCCTTGTCCTGGTCCCCTCACTTGAAAATGTATCCAAAACAGCCATTGTGATTGTTTTCCTCAGTCCAGGAGTTCTTCAGAAGTCTCTTGCTCGATATCCAAAAATTGGGGAGTTTTAAAATTATCCTTCCTGTTCTTGACTTCTAGCTTAATTTCACAGTAGTCAGGGTACATCTGAAAAGAATGTGGCAGGTACGATGTCTTATATCCTTCCTGGGTGTACATGCGTGTGCGCACGCACGCGTGTGTGTGTGTGTGTTCATCTGCTCAGTCTATAAGGGATGTGTTAAAATTCCCCACTGTAATCATGACTGTGCCTAGTCTCCTCGCAGGTTCGTAATTTTGCTTTGTTTCCGACTGAGGTCCGTGTTTTTGTGTACGTGTAAATTTAGAAATGTTACACGCGCCCGGCAAATGGGTCTTTAATGGTCATGAAATGTTCCTCTTCATCTCTAGAAAAGTCTAAATTGTCACTACGAGAGGTTTGTTTTGGTTCACATTTTCCTGATGTATATGGTTTTCTATTGTTTCACTTCCAGTGTTTCCGCACGCTTCAATTTTTGTCTGCCTTTTGCAAGCCAGATGGAGTCTGCTCTTCCTCCTGCCTCATACCCTCTGTCTTTGAAGTGGAGTATTTAATTGTTTTATATTTAATGCACTGCTGATCTATTTGGGTGGAAATCTTTTATATTCCTATCTGCCCCGCCTGTTCTGTCTTCCCCTCCCCTTTCACTTCCTCTTTTATACTAATTATATTTTATTATTCTATTTTCCCTCTAATAAATAGCTGAACATACTTTTACTGGTTACCCTAGAGATTATAGTATGAATCCCTGTTCTATTAAAGTCAAATATAAATTGGGGCGCCTGGGTGCCTCAGTCGTTGAGGGTCTGCCTTCGGCTCAGGTCATGATCCCAGAGTCCTGGGATCGAGCCCCGCGTCGGGCTCTCTGCTCAGCGGAAAGCCTGCTTCTCCCTCTCCCACTCCCCCTGCTTGTGTTCCCTCTCTCGCTGTGTCTCTCCCTGTCAAATAAATAAATAAATTCTTTAAAAAAAAAAAAAATAAATAAATTAGTACTCTTACCATTTCCACAACAATGCAAAGACATATTTAGACTCCTCTTGCCTTTTTTGCCATTGTAATCATGTGTATATATGTGCATGCTTTTAATATGTTACATATAAAATACATATAATATGTGAGTATTACATATGAAAAATAAATCTTTCAAATCAACTTTATTGGGGTATAATTTATATGCAGTGAAATAGACCCTGTTTAAGTGTATCGTTCAGTATATCTACAAATATATGAATGTAATCACCACCTCGATCATGATAGAGAATATTTCAATCACCCAAGGAATTCCCTGGTGCCCTTTGGTGAGTCACCCCGTCAAGTGGGCTGGGTCGCATGGAGAGCCCAGGGCTCATGCAGACACGCGAGTGTGGTGCTGGCAACTGCCCTCCCCAAGACCACCCACGAGGGGAAATTTCTCCACAAAGGAGGTTTGGAGGGGGTCCTGGACAGTCAAGAGGAAAAAAGACAAATGATACCCAAACTGGATTCCTCTGTCTCTCCCCAAACCTCTTCCCCCCAACCTTCCTCCTTTAGGAGTCCTTTCTCAGGAATAGAAACACCAGAAATTTGGGTGTCATCCTGGATTCCCCACGCTCCCTGGTCCCCCAATCCATCCACTGCCGCGTGGTCCTCTCCATCCCCTAAATCAGGGATCCATGTTCTCCTCTCTCCCCCTCTGTAGCCCCACGCAGCTCACATCAGCTGTCAGCATTATCCCTGCCTGCAAACAGCCCCTAACTGCCCTCTGACGTTTTTCCTCCAGGGGGATGGGTGACGATACTCAGGGTTCAAAATCCAAAGGATGTCAAAACCTATGAAGAGAAAAGCCCCTCCAACTCCTTTCCCCAGACACTAAGGCCCTCTTTTCTCTCGAGATGACTAATGTTATCAGTTTCTTGTTTATCTCCCTGGAGATAATCTGCATAGTTATAAGCAAAATTATATATATGTATTTTTTTCTCCACCCCCTTTAAAAAGTGAACAGCTAACCCACAAATGGGTTATTATTCTGTTTTCCCCTCTAATAAATGGTTACACATGCTTTTACTGGCTTCCCTGGAGAGAAAAGAGGACTCCTCGATCTATTAAAGCCAACTATAAATTAGTTGCCCACAAATGGTAGGTCACTATACACTCCGTTCTGTACCTTCCTTTTTCACTCGACAGTATATCATGGAGATTACCCTACATCAATTCACACGGCGCTTCCTCATTTTTCTGAACAGATACCCGCTGTCCCACTGTATGGTTGGCCCTTGATTTCTTTCACCAGCCCTCTTTGAGGGATACTTAGGTTGTTTCCAACCTTTTGCAAACACAGCATAGCCATGAATCACTGTCGTGCGTCCTTTCACACACGGGCTGGAGGTCTGGAAGAGATTGCTGGGTCAAAGGGCATGTGCACCTGTGATTTTGTTGCACGTCACAAAATGTTTCCCTGTTGGGACCTGCACCATTTATGATCTCTCCCTGGGTGAGGCGGGGCTGTGTCCGGGTCGCGGGGCCTTCCCCAGCACCGGCCTGCCAGGGTTCCCTAGACCTAGGAGCTGTTTCATCTTGAGGGGCTGCCTGACCCCCCTTGGGGCAGCCTCCCCGCCTTCCCCCTGCAGAAGCCAGGGGGCGCTGCTTCCCCTCGATCGCAAATCCAATCCCTCCCCTGACCACCTCACACCTCCTGTGGTTCCCTATTGAGGGAGAGTCTGCGGGTCCAGCTCCCCCCAACTTTCCCGCCTCCTTCCAACCACACAGTTTTTGCCCCATCCCCAAATTCCTGCCCCCCCCCGGGCCTCCTTGCCTTTGCCCTACCCTCTCCTTCAGCTCGGGGTGACCTCTAAGAAGGGGTGTCCTCCTCGCACTCTGAGGCCCCTGCGTGCAGCACACTGGCTGCCCCCCATTCCCCGGCCTGACTGTGGGGGACTGGGTCTCCTTGGCCGGTTTCCCAGGCAGACAGACACCTCATCGGGCCAGGGCGAAGGAAGGAGCACCTCAGCAAGCGAAGGGGGACCAGCCCGAGCTTGGCTGGTCTGGGGGTTCGGGGACCCTCAGAAGGGGGGAGGAATGACCCGTGCAGTCAAGTATGCCAGCAGTTTGGGCCAGAGCCCGGAAGAAGGAAGGAAGGTGGGGAGGGAGACGACAGGGCGAGAAAGGAGGGAGCGGGAGCAGGGAGTTGCGGGGTGGGGGGAGTGAAGAGGGAGAAGCGGCTGTCTGGCTAGGCCTGCCGGTCTGCAGGTCCCGGGAGAGAGCGGCCGAAGCCAGGACACCCCTCAATCCCATGGGAGGGCTTGCCTTCAGATTAGAAAGCCTTTGGGCAGAGGTTCTTTAAAGTTCTACCTTGGACAAGCCTGTGCCTCAGTTCCACAGCTGGGAGGATACATGGCCCCCGCTATTTACAGGGGAAGTGCTCAGCGTGGACAAGCGTGCCGTCTGGGGTGGGCCTTTCAAGCTGATCAGATCAGGCGGTGGGCTGGGAAGGCCCTTCTGTCTTCCCCAAGGGTGGGGGTGCTGCCATCCAGGTACAGCTCTGGGCTGGGGTCCCTGGCATCCTCTCACTGAAGCGGGGGCAAGGGGCATAGGTCCATGACCCACACAGGCTCAGGTCGACGGGCAAAAGATTAGAAAGCACCCCTCACCGCCAGCTCCACCTGTCACAAGCTCTGAACACTCACTGTGCATCAGCCCCTTTGGGATGGGGAGGGCCAGGCCTCTTAATTTGTTTGCCCATCCACCCAACCACCCATCCATCTAACCAACCACCATCCACCCATCCATCCATCCATCCATCTAACCAACCACCATCCACCCATCCACCATCCACCCATCCGCCCACCCACCCATCTGCCCACTGAAAGTATCTATTTGCTGAGTGCTGGGAAGCAGTGGAGACCTGCATGAAATATATTCAGACGGCGGTACGTAGAGCTATTTACTGATAGTTATGATCAGCATCAGATGGGACAGTTGCCGGGAGCTGTGAGTCTGTAACTATGAGGCGAGGCCTCCTTACAGGGTGCGTGGGGGCTGAGGCCAGAACAAAGAAGGGGTGAGTCAGGTGAGGAATCGAGGGAACTGCCTTCCGGGCAGAGGGAGCAGTGTTCCCGGAGCCCAGAGGCAGGCAAACCCGTCTGGGAGAAAGAGGAGGAGAAGGACGTGGGGGTCCCGAGCTGCTGCCTGCTGGGTGCCCACTTGCTAACCCCCCGGAGGAGCGCCCCCCGCCCCCGCAGCTCTCCTGCAGCCCCCCAGGTCCCTCTGGGCTCCAGCCCAGAGCAGGGCCTCCTGGCGTTGCTGGCCTCCGCGGAGGGGCCTCTCCACCTGGACTGCGAGCCGTTCCGGGCTGGGCTCCAGTTCTCAAGCCTGTGTTCAGCAAACGCCAAGGCCACACTGTAACCTCCAGCTTTTTGTTTATGGCGCTGAAATATACAGAATGTAGAATTTGCCATTTTAACCATTTGTGTGTGTACAACTTGGTGGCATTAAAAGTACACACATTGTTGGGCGCCTGGGTGGCTCAGTTGGTTAAGCGACTGCCTTCGGCTCAGGTCATGATCCTGGAGTCCCTGGATCGAGTCCCGCATCAGGCTCCCTGCTCGGCAGGGAGTCTGCTTCTCCCTCTGACCCTCCCCCCTCTCATGTGCTTGCTCTCTCACATTCTGTCTCTCTCAAATAAATAAATAAAAAATCTTTAAAAAAAAAAAAAGTACACACATTGTTGTGGGGGGCGGGGGGCAGCCATCAGCACCATCCACACCCGGATCTCCCCCGGCTGGCAAAACCAAAACCCTGGTCCTATAACACCAACTCCCCACTCCCTGCCCCCCAGCCCCTTTTTGAGGCTGAGTACTACTGGGTGTATGGATAGACCGCATTTCGTGTGTCCATCCTCCCTCCGTGGACGCTCGGGCTGCTTCCATCTTTTGGCTGCCGGGCATCACGCCGCTGGGAAGCCTCGTTCCTGGCTCAGCCCCCGGGGCCAAGCACACAGCCAACGAGCAGTTGGTTTTTGGAAAACTCTAGAGTGAAGGGAGTGTAGACCTCGTCTCGACCAGCTCTCTTCCTGGTGCATCTCGAAGGCCCCAGCGGAGGAAAGGGACGTCACAGGGAGCGTTTGAGGAGTTCCAATCTGCTTGGGGATTTAAACAGGCAGAGGGCCCTGGGAACCAGAGCCCTCTCTGTATCACCGACTCCCTGCTAGCCAGCCTCACCGTCCCCTGATGAATGACCTCGGCGAGCTTCCCTGGATAAAGCAGGAGAGCCAGCCGGACCCTTGGCCCTGTGTGCCACACACTGTGTGAGCCCTTGTCCCCAAGTCACTCCTGTTCCAACCAGATGCTGACCGCCCCCCCACCCCCCAGCCTTGGACACGGAGACTGGAGGCTGTCTGGGGCCACCTGTGCTGGACTTGCGCACACTGAGTCTCCCGGGCAGCTCTACCAGCGAGTTTTATTACCGTTCTCATTTTACAGACAAGCAATGGGCCCAGGGCAGAGAAAGGACCTGTCTCGGAAGACAGAGCCCAGCATAAGGCTGAACTGCAAGCCCATCGTCCGGCCGGGCGGCCGGCCGTCTACACTGGCGGAGGAAGCCGGGCGGCCTCACAAGCCCAGCCTCCTCCCCGTGTCCAGAGGTCTCGGGAGATGGAGTCGGGGCCCTAGGGCAGCCCAGGTCTGGCCCATCTCCAGCCTGGAGAGTCAGGATTGCCTCTGAAGATGTCTCCAGAGCTGATGTGGCCGCGTCAACTTTGGCCTATCCCTGTCCTCCCCGGGGGAGGCTCAGGGGCCGGTCAATGGCATCCCAGCCTCTCCAGGCTCCCGTGAGGAGGTGCATTCACCTCCTCCACACAGCGGGGCCCGGCCTGCGGCATGGTTTGCAGACCACTCTGGCCGGGGGCACCAGGGCTGACGGGCATTGGGGGGTACCCTCCAGGTGAACTTTCTGCGAATGTCCCCCCCTTCTCTTTCTGCTTTCTAGGCTGGGGGCGGGCCAGGAGCACCACCCTCGGCCGCCGGTGCTTCCTCTCCGTCCAGCTGGTTGCAGCGTGGCCGGGCCCTGGGCCCTCAGCCCAGGCAGGGCCACCCAACGGCCTGTCTCTCTCAGCCAGACTTCCTCGAGGCTGGGCCTCCACGCCCAACACCTGCAGCAGCTCCCCCCTCCCTGCTTTAGAAGGTTTATCTGCCAGAGGGGGGCTTTGAGGGCGGGGAGTGGAGACCCTTATCTCCCTGCCAGGGGCCTGCCCTACGGTTGGGGCTTTGTAATCTGACATTGTGATTTTTTCACCCTTGTTTACCTCCCCCCCCAAGGAGGGAAGATTTGCTGAATCATCCCGGGGAGGTGGTTGGAGGAGGCTGGGGGCGAGGCAGCTGGAGGGCAGTGATAAGTCTGAGGCCGGGCTGGGGGGCGCTGGGGGGTGCTGGGGGGCCGGCCCGGAGGAAACCCCGAGCTGTGACGGTTTCCAGCTAAGACTGTTGGCTCCTGCAGAGCTGCCTTGGGGACGTTCAGCTCTGAAAGCCCCAATCTCCCTCCCAAAGGAGGCCAGAGGAGGACTGGGCCGCAGGTGGGCGCGCTGTGAGCCATGGGGGACTGGCTGGGGGACCCTGAGACCCAGCAGTGGACCATGAGAGCCAACAGTGAGGCAGGGCGAAAGTGGCTGGGCCCTGAGCCCCCACAGGATGGCTCCCAGGACCTTCTAAGGCACCTAAGGTTTATACACTGGGCTCTTGCGGCCCTAGAGGGGCACTGGCTGGCCCCCAGATCCCCAGCAGGTGGGGAGTGGAACTAGGGGCTGACCCGAGGTCTTTGTCTCCCCAGGGCCTTTGCACCACTGGTTCCTTGGCTCGGGGCAGTCCTCCCCCACCCTTGATGTATCAAACTCTTTTTGTCTTTCAGATGTCTGCTTCCTCCAAGACTTCTCTGGCCCTGGGGGCTGGGCTTGGTAGCCCCTCAGCCTCCTACAGTCCCCTAGGTGCCCCTTCTTCTAGCTCTTACCCCACCAGGGCCCAGAGTGGACACCCAGCAAATGCTTGTGGAACAGATTGGGGTTCTCTCCTCAGAACCCCGAGAGTTGCCCTCTATCGGGACTAAAAGTCTGAGACCTGCAAGTGGGGAGGAGATCCCCAGAGGGTGTGGGCAGGCCCCTGACCCCCTCTCTGCTGCAGAGCTGACCCAGGTGCAGGGAGAGGTGGTCCCAGCCCAGGCCTTCCCTCACCCTCCTCCGTGCCCCTCACTCTTCCTGCGGGGTGGTCTGACCTTCAGGTGTCTAGAGGAGACAGATGTCCTACCAGCACTGGCGATGGGCCATAGACCAAGACAGAGGTCCCACTGGATGCAGGTAGTGGGAACCTCTGGAGCAGGGCCCAGGCTGGACGGCTGGAGCTTCCCCAGAATGCTCTCTGCTCCCTGATTTCTGATTCCCCCCAGAGTCTGGTGGGCAACCGCAGGCCGGGGCAGAGGGGTGATTGACGCCCCTGAGTCAGTGGCCACATCCCCTGCTGCTCCCAAAAGGGGCTTCTGGGGCAGGAAGAGCTGCCCGCGGTGGTCGCTTCACTCCCTTCCTGCTGCCCAACTGAGCTCAGAGATAAGTCCTCGCCGGGCTGAGGGAGGCCTGGGGGCTCAGGCCTTCCCCAGAAATCATGTCAGGGTTCCTCGTGTGGAGGAAGGAGCCTGAGGGCCATGATAACCCCTTTATTTTTAAGAGATCTGGGAGGAAGTCTCAAGTCACCATTTGCAGAAATAGCTCTGAGCTTCATTCTGGTGTCTGTGGCTCCAGCCATCAGCAGGGACAGCCCATGAGAGGATCCCAGCTCAGTCCACCCCACGACAGCGGGAGGACGCTGGGGCCCCGGGAGCCGGCCCCAGGGCCTGTGCTCCGAGGCCGGAGCCCTTGGCCAGGACAGGAGCTACACTGACTTGTGCAAGGGGCTGGCCCCAGTGACTGCCTGGGGACCTGCAAGTCACTTCACACACACACACACACACACACACACACACACACACACCCCGTGTCCTTCCCAGGAACACGGGGGTGATGGTGCCTCCCTCACAGAGTCCATTTATGTGAAGTGCTCCCCATGGTTCATGCAATATTAGATATCAGTTTATTGTCAGGAGTGCTGAGCAGAGGTCAAAGCCGAAAAAAATGTATCAGGCACCCCGTGCGGACCCTCGCCGGCAGCCATGCGCCCCATGGGCCCGCGGACGGGCAAGCCACCAGCTGCCACCCCCACCCCTCGATCCCCTTATTCCTTCTAAAGCAGCGGGGGCTGCTGCAGGTGTGGGGGTTGAAAAAAGGAAATCTGGGACTCTGGGTCTAGAGACTTCCAAAGACCACAGGTGTCATTTTATAGACAAGAAAAACAAGGCCCAGAGGGCAGCGCTCTGAAGCAGGGGCCATAGTGATGTCCCAGCCTCCTGACACCCTGTCTGGGGCTCTCTCCATCCCCACCTCTCTCTTACGGGAGGGAACAGCTAGCCGCTCTCAGTGAGGCCCGCCCTGGCCACCCATGGAACCAGAGATCCCCATGTCACCCCTACTCCCTGTTCCGTCTCTCCTCGGTGTCCCCACTGAGCTCTAGGAGGGTAGGCATGGTGTCGGATCCCCCACTGGCCTAGATGGTGCCTGGCAGGTGGCAGGCTCCCGTCTGTGTGCCTCTGGATGGGCCTGGGCTGTCATAGGGGACCCTAGGGAGCACGGCCATCTACTCTGCAAATATGGGCAGGCCTGGTTCTCCACTGGTGCCCCAGGCTGGGCAGAGGCGGGGCCCCTGCAGTCTACTCCTGGCCACCAGGAGCTCTTGCCCTCTCTCCTCTCCCTCTTAAACAGATCACCTTTCTCCCCACCCCTCCACCACCTCCTGCCAAAAAACCCCCACATCATGGAAAACCCAGAAGAAGTCTTTCTAGAAAAGGGAGTTTTAAAAATCTACTATGATGCCCCCCTCACCCCCCAGCATAGCCCCGCAGACCTTGGGGTCTGCCTGACCCCCGACGGGTGGTTTCGCAGCCAAAGTCAGGCCATCTGTGCCCTGAGCTGTGGCCCGGGAGCAGCACCCGTCAGGAGCGGCTTCTCCTTACAGGGCAGGAGCTTGTCTTGCCACCTCTCCCGACCTAAGGGTGGTTGCTCAGCTTCTCATCTCTCCTGCCCCTCATCTACACTCGCTGAGACTCAGTTTCCTTTCCTTTCAGTGCCAGGCTGGGCGTTCGGAGGGCTGGCCCAAGCCTGACTCTCACCCTGAGACCGCAGGTGGGAACCTGGAAAGAAATGGTGGAAAATGCCCTCCTGCTCCCTTATGCGTTCGGGGGTGAAGAACCTTCCAGAAAAGGGGACTTTTTCTTCAGGCCTTGCAGAAGGGCTGGGCAGCATCAACACCACTCTGTGACCAGGGAGAAGTGGGGTGTCCAGTCTGCGCCCGCATGGGGCTAATTCCTAGCTGCATTTGCTGGCGCGGCTGGGAGGTCGAGGGCCCCCCAAGGAACCCCAGGGGCCTCTTCCTCCCTGGCTCTTTGTCGTTGGGGTGAAGTGGTTGCAAGTCTCTCTCTCTCTCGGTCCCGCTCCCCTTCTCCCGCTCTCTGGGCCGTCAGGCCCTTGATAACACTTGGAAGGCGCTATCGGCCCGGAGCGTCCTCCTGCCCGAGCCCGCTGGCCTGCTCCACGCTGACAGTTGACAGCCAGCACTGTTTGATAAAGTTATCAGGCTAAACCTGAGCTCGGCCGCTCAGTACATGCCCCTGCCCCAGATTTCCCTCCTCCTGCCTTCCTGCAGCTGCTCCCCCTGCATGGGAACCCCGGGTCCTGCCTGGCTCTCGGCTGGGGCCCACTCGAAGCTGGACACCAGGGAGGTGGGTGGGAGGGGGCAGCCCTCCGCCAAGGCCAGGAGGAAGAGCTGCATGTCCGGGGTCTGCCCCCATTGCTCCCCAGATAGGGTCCCACCCACCTGTCACAGAGGATCCAGGGGCCCTGAGGGGGCTGACCGACCATCCTAGCCTTAACTGGACCCCTGCTAGGTGCTGGGCCCCAAGCTGAGTGTTAGGACACAAAGAATTGGACCCAGTGCCCACTGGGAGGTGGCTCACAGGTTTGGGGGGGGCCGGGGCAAGCCCTCCAGCACTCGTCAGGAGAAAGGAACCGCCCCGTGGTGCAGCACAGACATCTAAGGGAGCCCTGGGCCCGCGGCGGCGGGGGGGGGGGGGGGGGGGGGGGGGGGGCGGGAAGGCAGACCTCAAAGCAGGGAAATGATGTTTGAGCAGAGGGAGCCTTTTTTTAATGCCGGTGATAATGTTATCATGCGTGCCCACTACAGAAAAATAAAACATACACACTGAAAAATAAGGGGGAGAAATATGCACAACTCCTTTATTCGGCAACAGCCGGTGTCGATACGCTGCGCCTTATCCTCGCAAACTTCCTTCCGTGCGTGCAAGGAACAACATGGAATCGGATGGTGTATACTGATTTTTAAACCACTCTTTCACTTAAGATATCATGAACAGCTTCCTATGTCGACACATTTACTCTGCAAAATCTATTTTCTCTTCAATTTTTTCAGTTAAAAAATATAAACACACACACACACACACACAAATCCAAATCTCCTTTAGAGATGGCCACGGAGGGAGCAGCCCAGCTGCCCTTCCCAGCCCCCAGAGGCAGCTGTGGTCATTGGTTTGGTGGATTCTCTTCGGATTTGTTTCTTTAAGGATCTACGAAGGTATGCTGTGCTGTTGTTAGGGAGCCAGCCTGCTCTGCTGAAACAGGCATCGGGTTCCGGGCAGACCCCAGGCCCCTCAGGTCAGTCCTTGCAAGGACGCGGGCCCCTTTCAACGGCTGTGTGAAGTCCGTTGTCTGGATGCACCCTCGCTCCCATCTCCTCTCGTGGGAGTTTAGGTGGTTCCGATTTTTTTTTCCCCATTGCCAGTGGGCTCCAGAAGATGCTCTTGTAGCTGATCTGTGCGCCCATCCGTGGCTATTTCTTTAACAGAAACTCCTGGGAGTGAAGTGGAGGGTCATGGGCTGAGCACACGTGCCTGACGACTTTCACGCACTTGAGCTGCGTTTGAGGCGGAGAGAGGGCTCCTGGGAGGGAAGAGGGCGCTCCTGGCAGAGGGAACGCTATGGGCAAAGACGCATATGTGAGGCATCCAGAATTCTCTAAAGGCCTTTTGGGAGGAAGACTTTGCTGCTTGTTTAGAATTCCGGGAAAGCAGCTCAGAATGACCTTGCCGTTCTTCCGTGTGTCTTCCCCTCCTTCTTGGGGAGCCCTCCACTCCCTGACCAGCCTGGGCAGGGAGCTGGGGAGGAGCTCAGGCTCCCCACTGCAGCGCTCTCTGGGCCACACCACCCACCCACCAGATCCTCCTTCTAAAGCTCAGCTGATATGTCTCTTGGGCTCCTCGCCTGGTCTCCACATCAGTCAAGGGCTCCGGCGTCTTTAGAAGACTCTTGTGGGTCTTGGGTCCCTTATGCAGTCTGGGCTGGCATCAGGCTCTGCCCCACTGCGGGTGGCCAGTCGGCTTCATACACCTCTGGCCACGTCTCCTTGATTCCCTGCCCACCCCCACCCCTTTATTCATCTTGCTCCTTCCCTCTGGGGTAGTGTGTCCCCACACCGAGTGGGAGCCCATCTAGGGCAGTGAAGGCTAGGTCATGGTGAAGGGCTGGGGTTTCATTCTTGGGGGGATAGAGGGAGGTACATTTGGTTTCTAGGGAACGTTCAGAATAGGTCCTATTCTTCTAGATAATACCACTTCCTCCCCTGCCCCAGCACCAGGCCCTGCCTCCTTCCAGGCCACTGCACTTCATTCTGGGTGGGGATAGTCGGGGATAGGCAGGGGCAGGTGGGGACAGGCCGGGGCCAACTCAGCCACGCACAGAAGCCTGGGCTGACCCTGGGAAACACATTTCCATCCTTATCAGTTATTTCCATGGAGGGTTCCGCTGGGCATCTCCCACTTTGTCCCTCAGGGGCCCTGGTCCCAGGGCTGGCAGGGCCTGACTGCCATGTGGGATGTGGCCACGTCCCGGGGTGGATGTGGCCTGAAGCTGCCACCACTAACAGGACATTTTATCTGAACATTAATTCAGATGTTGCATTCCGTTCCCTAGTGTGGCCGGTTTGTTGTAATATTAAAGTATGATTTTAATATTGTTAACGTTGTTATTTACTGTTGAGTAAACTGCTACTCTAGGTGGAGTTGCTGAGGACATCCTGAAGTCTCCCGTGTCCCCAGCGACAGCCACCCAGCCCTCAGGAGCCGGGCAGTGCAGCAGTCTTCTAAGGCCACCACGTGCACTGTATTCTATGTAAACAGAGTCCCCTAGAGTTGTGCCATCGATCCCACAGCCCTGGGGGAAAGGCCGGGAGCCTGGCTTCTGAGGGACACTGTTGCTAACAGGCAGTGTGACTTGGGCCATGGCCTCCCCTCTCTAGACTTCTGTCCCTTTATGTGGCAAAGGGAAGCCATGGGCGGTCTTCACTGGGCTTGACAGTGTTTTCTGGTTGACACGCCGCGACTCAGCAGGAACTTCAGAGCAGGTAGGCAGCAGCAGGGGAATGGCAAGTGGAGGATGGGACCGCGGAGCATCTCTGCAATCACAGACGGTGGGCGTGGTGCCCCACTGCACCTGCTGAGCCTGTCCCGATCCCGGTGCTGAAGGAGACAGAGCTTGGACAGGATGCTCACGGCGTGCAAAGTGCTGGCTTAGCTACGAGCCTTCTCCAGGGAATGCGGCCCTGCCTGTGACGCCTGTCCTTCCTGTGACAGCCCTGGGCTTCCTGCAGCCCTGGGAGGGTTCGGGGCTGGGAAAGGGCAAGTGGCATTACTCCAGGCTCAGGGCACACGCAGAGCAGCCCGCAATCCCCCAATGACTGTCTTCTGGGGCCACAGGAACCACACGGGGCTGAGTCTTCCCCGGGGAGCAGGATTTGCCTGCCCACACCCTGGCCTCCTGTCTCAGGGATGTGCAAATGGGGTTCTGGCCTCCAGGGCTCTGAGGCTGCAGCGCCCCCCCCAATCCGCACATGTGGGCACTCAGGGGAGGTGCTGATCGCTGGAGCCTGAGCAGGTGAAGAAAGGTGCATTGTCTAGCTCAGCTTCTCTTGCCCGCCCCGCCCTGCTGCAAAAGTGGCTAAAATCCTAATATTGGTGTGGTTTTGTTTAGCAAACAAAGAGCATGCAAAGCAGTTCCCCATCCGTGTGTGTGTGTGTGTGTGTGTGTGTGTGTGTGTGTGTGTGCCCAGCACCCTGCCTTACCCCTGACATGGAGCAATAGAACACCCATTCCAGGCCTGGCCCCAATGTGTGGCTCCCCGTCTCTGGCCTCCCCTGTGTCCATGGACGTGAGGAGAGGAGGGAGCAGGTGGTCTCCAAGGCTCTGCTGGGAACCCCCACAAACGGGGAGCCTACAGAGGAGGCCAGACCACCCTCCCTCTATGCAAATCTCAACCCCCTACCCCTGCTTCTGCAAGCCTGACAGGGCACTCTGGCTGAAGTAAACAGAAAGAGCCTCTGGAATGAAGTGTAGTAGGAGTCCTGGCTGGCCAGAACCAGAGCCAGGGAGTCGGCCGGTTGCCACGCCCCAGAAGGCCTCAGAATCCACAGGTTCACAGCAAAGGAGCAGTGTGGGGGGAGCATCTGCAGGTGTCATTGGAAGGAAGTGAAGAGAGACTTGACCATCATGCCTTGGAATCAGATTCGAATCCCAGCTCTGCACTTGCCCACTGTGTGATCTTGGGCGAGTTGGCCAACCTATCTGAGCCTCCACTAACCCCTCTGTAAAATGGGATAATAACACCTCCTTTGCAGAGAGTTGTGCTCGTTCGAGTCAATGTGTGGAAACCCTGGGCCCTGCTCAGTACCTGGAAGAGACTGGTTCAGAAGTGTCCACTGGGTGGGCCAGGTGTGGGCTTAATGCTGAGGGCACCGGAGACCACCTTCTGGCGGGGGAGAAAGTTACCCACATATAACTGCCGTAGCAGGTTCAGTGGGTCCTGAGGTGTAAGTGGGGAGCCCAAGGAGCTCAGCCTTCAGAGGTGGGAGAGCTTCTGGTTGGAATGACCAAGGGAGGCTTCATGGATGAGGCAGCATTTGAGCAGGCCTCATAGGATGGGCAGGACTTCAAAAGGGGCTCCTCATGGCCTGGCAGCATGTAGCAGGTGCCAAGCCCTGCTCACTGCTCTGCACGCATGGTCTCAGGGAACCCTCCCACAGACGAGGAAGCTCTGTCACGTCCTACAGCTAGTGAAGGGTGGCACCAAGCTTAAGTGAGTCCTACCTGCAAAGTCCCTTGGCCATATAAGGCTCTAGGGATTAGGACTCAGCTGTTATCCTTGGGGGCCATTATTCAGCACACCACGGTGATTACATCAAGAAATTTGAGATGGGAAGATTACCCTGGATCGTCCAGATGAGCCCCATGTGATCCCAGGGTCCTTCCAAGAGGAAGGCAAGAAGGTCAGGCAGAAGAATGAGGCGGGTGATGGAAGCAGAGGTCAGAGCCACCTGCTTTTGAGATGGATGAAGCAGCCACAAGCTGAGGGCGGCCACGGCCTCTACCCTAAAGGGATGCAGCCCTGCTAACACCTTGAGTTTGGCTCCGTGAGACTCATTTTGGGTTTCTGACCTCCAGAACTGTACGAGGATAAACTGTATTGTTTTAAGCCACTAACCTTATGGTGATTTGGTAGCAGCGGGCGGAGACTGATACAGCCCCCAACTGCAGGAGCCTCGCCTTCCCCGGCGTCTTACCGCTAGGGGTTCTTTCGCTTCTCTTCCCGCACTTACCAGTTTGGTCTGAGTCCACAACTCCCAACCTATCTGTCAGCCACTCCAGAGATTTCTCTGACTTTTTTTTAAAGTTTTAATTTTTTTTTAGTAATTTCTACACCCAACATGGGGCTCCAACTCACGACCCTGAGATCAAGAGTCGCGTGCTCTACCGACTGAGCCAGGCTGGCACTCCGGCTTTCTCTGCCTTTTGAAGCTCCCTACCATTCCTTCCCAAAGCCTAACTTGCACCCAAGACGCACTCAATAAACACTGGTTAAATGTAAATAAATCTGTGTCTTTATTTTTATTTACAGCAGTTGAGAGGAACGGGCTCTTGTTAGCAGTGACTGCTTGTTTCTCCAGCCCCGTGGCCTGAAAGCAGAGCTGGAAGCCCCGTGGCCGGCTGAGTGCCAGTCAGAAGTGGGGAGCAGCCAGCACATCTGGCCGAAGCAGAGGGGTATTAGGCCTCCCACTGGGGCAGGAAGCAGCTCTGGCCATCCGTGGCAGCCAGAAAGAGAACCACTAAAAACCAGATCCCAGCACAGTGGGCAGCAGGCAGAGGGGGAGGATTTCTCTGTGGATTCCAGTTCTGGGCTATTCTTGGCATCTCTTGGGGGTAGGGGGAGGGCTAGGCTGGCTTTCAGGGCTCCATGGGAGGGAAGGCGCCCAAGCTCTTAGACCTCTAAAACAACTTAGCTCAGAAAAGACCCAGCCCAGTTCTCATATTTTGCAGCAGGAAAATATTGGTCCAGAGAGGGAAAGCAACTTGCTCGAGGTCACACAGCAATTCCGTGAGTCTCAAAACGAGCTGAAAGATTCCTGCCCAGCCCCGACTCCAGGAGACCGGGGATCTGGGCGCAGGAGGCTGGCCTCCCTCTGGGTCGCGGGACCTCAGGGCAGGCTGGCCGGGAGCCCAGGGCAGGTCCAGCCTCACTTGAGATTGTGCTGGCTCTCGCGGTGCCGCCGTAGGTCCACCTTGCGCTGGAAACCCTTGGTGCACAGCTCGCAGCTGAAGGGCTTGAAGCCCGTGTGCTTCCGGCTGTGCGTGATGAGGTTGGAGCTCTGGCTGAAGGCCTTCCCGCACACCTGGCACTTGTGGGGTTTCTCACCTGCGGGGCAGCAAGGAGCGGGTCAGGGCTGTCGGCGCCAGGCCCGCCGTCCCCCTGCCCTGCATTTGTTCGCCGAACTCTGCTATGTGTTATCTCGCGGCCAGCCCACATGCGCTTTAGAAAAGAACTACAAAAGGGAGAGGGGAAAACAACGCCCCCTGGGGTTGCACCCTGGTCGGACGGGGACTGGGTCCAGGCCCTCAGTTAACAGCCAAGCAGTGGATGATTGGAGGAGTGAATGAATGGCGAATGCACCTGCTAGTCTCACTTGGACCCAGAGATCACACTTTGGCCGTTCCCTTCCCGGCGTTTTTCCTACACATTAAACGTGTACTTAAGTAGCAGTGCGTCCAGCCCTCTGCGTGGAGGGGAGCGCCTCTCGCTTTGTGATTGACCCCCTCCCCGCCCCCCTTCCGAAGCCGGGACCCTTCACCAGCGGGAGGGAGGGGGGCGGGGAGAGGCTCTGCTTGGGCCCGTGCGGGCGTGGCCAGGGAACCCCGGGCCAGACGAGGGGCGGGCGCCCCACCTGTGTGGATGTACGTGTGCTTCTTCATGTCCGACTTCTGGTGGAAACGCTTGCCGCAGAACTGGCAGGGGTAGGGCCTCGTGTCCGAGTGGATGAGCAGGTGCGTGGACAGGGTGGACGAGCGCTTGAAGGCTTTGCCGCACATCCGGCACTCGAAGCTGCGCTCCTGCCGGACGAAACGAGGCCCAGGGGGGTCAGGTGCGGGCGGGGCCTCGAGACCCGGGACTGCCACGCTGGGTGCAGGGCCGGGCCCTGCCGGGATCCCCTGAGGAACAGGACACTCGTTGGGGGGGCATCGAGAACGGGTCCTGGAGGAGCAGGACCCAGAGACCCCCATTTCTGCATCCCAAGGGGGGCTGAGGCCTGGGGCCTGAGAGGCCTCCTGTGGGTTTTCCCCTGTAACCTTCACAGTATCCCATGCAAAATAAACCTCAACGTGCGTTTGTTGACTGACTGATAGATCGACTGATCTGGGGCATGGTCATGGGCTTCGCAGTGCTTTGGTTAAGAGTCTGTATTATTGGGGCACGACTCTGGCTTCTGCCCCTTAGAAGCCACATGACCTTAGACAAGTCATTTAACCTCTAGAGACTCAGTTTCCTCCTCTGTACATGAGAACAGCAGTAATAAGCTCAAAGTGTAGACAGCTGAGCCGGCAACTACTAGCACGTGGTGTGCGTTCACAATTGGAAGCTCTCATGACCGTATCCTGCCTCTCCCGCCTGAGCTTTTATTGACTCCCGTGTTAGCAACTCGGGTCATTTCCGGTACTTTCCCCGGAATGGAATATTCAAGAAGGGCTAAGCGGGACAAGATTCTAAAAGTCGGGAGCCTCAAAGCTGAGGACACCTCTCCTGACCACACAGACGGCAGGATCATTTCTGAGCCTCAGAGACATCTCTCTGCCCCCGAAATCCCACTGGGCCAGGAGCCTCTCCCAACAGCACATGAAGCTGATTTGGCCCATCGGGGAGGGTGTTGGGAAAACTATAACGAGGCTAGCGCTAAAGCACAATATTCATTATCAAGAACGAATTAAACTATATATTAAATATATATAATATATACATATATTTTAAAAAGAGGGTTTTGGGGACCCAGATGAGGGGGTGAAGGACCGTCGATCCGTGTCACCTTCAGAAGCGGGGTGAGAGACCCAGCCGTAGCCCTAGGATCCCTGCGGGAGGCACAGAGCGGGAGTGGGAAGCGGGGGGTCCTGGGCCTGGCCAGCTGCCCACCTGGGAGTGGACGTGTGCGTGCTGCTCCAGGCTCACGGCGTGGCCGAACGTTTTACCACAGACGTCACAGGCAAAGGGCCGGGTCCCGCTGTGGGAGCGGCGGACATGCACTTCGAGCCCGTGTGGGGTGGAGAACACCTGGGGGCAGGGGGCAGAGCGTGAGGCCACTGGGGGCTGCGGAGAAGGAGACGGGCCTGGGGTCCCAAAGCCAGCCCCACCCCCTCCATGCCCAGGCACAGATGGCCATAAAGCAGGAGAAGCACTGGAGTGCTGTGTGTCCTGGGAAGGTCCCTTTCCCTCTCTGTGCCTTGGCTTCCTGTCTAGAAAATGGGGGCTGTGGGAGCATGTAAGAGGCCCCTCCTGGCCCTAGCTAGAGGCTGAACGGCCTAGTGGTTAAGAGCCAGGAGTTTGCCAGAGCCACGTTTGAATGCTGGTACTGATGTCTACTTGCTGTGTGCTCTTGGGCCGGTGACTCAACCTCACTGAGCTTTTTGTCTGCTTCCCAGGGCTCAAGCATGTCAAGTGCTTCGCACAGGGCTAGCACACAGCCAGGGCTCATGGTCCTCGTCCTCGTGGTGAGGGCGAGCATACTGAACCCTCGATCGCACCAAAGGACGCAAGATTCACAGCACAGGGAGCACCCAGCTGCCGGGGAACTGGAGAGGGGACGCGGAGCAGGGCCCGCGAGCCCACCCACACCCAGGTTGCCCACCTTGTTGCACTTGAGGCAGTGGTATGTGTCCATGCCCGGGGAGCAGCGGAGGCTGAAGTCCAGGGGCGGCTCAGTGCTGGGCACAAGAGGGCTGCCGTAGAGGCTGACGGAGCGCTCGAGGAAGGCGGACTGCATGGTGGAGGGGGCCTGCCGGTAGCTGTGGCCATAGGACGAGGCCAGGGCATCCCAGGAGAAGCTGGGCTTGTAGAACGGGGGTGAGTCGGAGTCCCTGTCCTGGGATCGGGGCATTACAGCAGGGCCCTCTGTGGAGAGTGCGACACATACATGGTGGTGATTCATTGATAACTAGGGCACTGCTCCCCACCACTCTCCACCTACTGACCTCATGCTGAGGATTGTGGTGTATAGCCCAAAATATTACTGTGGGAGAGGGTCTGGGTCTTCACTGTGGCTTCTCAGCTTTTCAGATCCCCAGCACCTGCAGAGTGCCCACCTCACCCACTGCACCGGCCTGCCCACCGCTTCTTCTGACCTGCCACACAGAAGCTCTCATCTGGGAGTGAGCTCCCCGTCCTAGAGGGGTCCAGGCAGAAGCTGGAGAGCCCAGATTGTATCCAGATGGCCTTGTTGATCGTTCCTGACTCCACAACTCCAAGGATCCCTGCTTCCATGAGCCCATCCTCCCTCCATTCCACTTGCACTGGCTGACGGGGAGTGGCCGGTGGTCCCAGCCTGGGTACCTGGCACCAAGGCCGTCCTGCTCAGGCTCTGGTCCAGCTCCAGCTCTGGCTCCCGTTTGAGGTCAGTCCAGGCCAGGCACTGGTTTGGGAACAGGGTGTTGAGGACAGGATCACTGCTCAGGACCTGGTCCCTGGCCCCTGTGGGGAAACAAGACCATCAGAGACACCAGCTACAGCTCCTAGGAGGATGGGGACCCAGAGATGCACTTGCTGCCATCCCCAGCCGCTCGCATGCACGGGCCCTGCCCAGGATGGTGGGAGCAGGATGGAGGCCGAAAAGAACCCCCCTGAGGAGAACTCCTGGGCCAGTGTTAGTTTTCTGAGTACCCGACCTCAGCCCTAGATCTTTTCTGAGTCTGGTTAGGACCCACATGTCGGCTGCTAAGGACCAGCTCCATTCCTGATGCTCCCACCATCCCAACGGATCAGAAGAGATGGGTGCGTTCATTCATTCGTTCAACCAACATTTACTGAGCTTCTGCTTGCAGAAGGGATGCGCTGCATCCCCAACGCGGGGGACGGGGAGCCCTGGGTGGGTGCCGCAGGGGGATCTCTGACTCACTGGGGCTAAGGGCAGGAGGCCAGATCGGGTCATCTTCCTGGATGCGGGGCTGGTGGTAGGTATGAGCCTTCTTGCTCTTCACCAGGAAGGAGCGTGGCATGGTAAATGTGCGCCCCACACCTGCAAGGGGAGAGGGAGAGAACAGTTAGGAAGGGCAAGAGGACAGCAGTCTCTGTATTTTAGAGCCTCCTCCTGATATCAGAATCCACTGTCCTGAGTCGAATGGTGTCCCCCAGAAGTTCATGTCTACCTATGAATATGATCTTCTGTGGAAATAGGGTCTTTGCAGATTTTACCAACCTAAGATGAGGTCATACTGAGTTAGGGTGGACCCTAAGCCCAATATGTCCAGGGTTCTTATAAGAAGAGGGAACTTTGGGCACACAGACACAGACACACAGGGAGAACACCGTCTGGAGGCGGGAGCAGAGATGGGAGGGACGCGCCTACAAGCCGAGGAGCATTGAGGATCGCTTTCTCCACCAGAAGCCAGGAGAGAGGCACGCGACAAACTCCCTCAGAGCCTCCAGAAGGAACTGACCTTGCAGACACCTTGATTTGGGATCTCTAGACTCCAGAACCTTGAACGAATAAATTTCGCGTTGTTTTAAGCCACCTGGTTTCTGGTAGTTGGCTAGAGTGGCTACAAATCCTAACCTCCCCCCACTACTCCCTTGCTAGGAAACTAATACACCCACCTTCTAGAAAACCCCCAGTGTCAGTCTGCTCCTGCCCACATGCGCTGAATCACACTAGGAGCAGAGAAGGAAGGACAGGGGTGTCTTCAAATATGACACTCTGGCCCCGGCATCCAGAAAGCTGCATTCACGCCCCTGTGGGATCTGCATCCAGAGGCCACGGAAGGGGTGGTCTGAGCTCAGGTTTTGGAGTCAGATGCTCACAGGTTAGAATTCCAGCTCACCCGCTGTGCACTTTGGGGCGGATGCTTAACCTCTCTGGGCCTACTCCCTTTTCTGTAAGGTGCAGCGCCCAGGCAGGTAGTGCCAGCGAGAGCATCTTATGTGCTTAGTGCTTATCATAGCGGGGGGGGCAGGGGGCAGGGCAGGCGGGTTGCAACAAAGGGGGCACCTCGATTGAAAGCCACGTTACTGTGGCACTGAGGCACCCAGAGCAGGGCTGCCCCTCATCTGTGGCCTCAGCCCAGAGTCCGGTGCCCAGAGAGGGAGGAGCCTTCTCTCTCTCTGAGTGGGGGTGGGGGGGGTTGGAGTTGCGTGTGGGGCTCAAGGCCCAAGAGGACTCCCCCATGCCACCCCACTGGGAAGCCAGAGGGCATTTTGTGCACATGGAGGAAGAGGCCAATGTCCACCAACTGTAAGATCTAAGCAGTGGGCAGCCCAGCTCAGCCACATGGTACCAAACCCACCAGTCCGGGGGTGGGGGAAGACACCCTCTCCCTCTCTAGAATGTTCTCTCCACCAAGACACGGAGGACCAAATCAGGAAAGGGACCTGCCCTTGGTCCTGGGCGGGGGTTGGGGGCGTGGTAGAGCCAGACCAGCCTGAACACCTTGACGCCCCTGGCTTCGCATGAGAAGAGCATCTCCTGCCCCTCGAGGCTCCTTGTGCTCAGCCCGTGAGGCTCCCCTGAGGGCTCCTGGGAGACAGAGAACATCTGAGTGGTCCTCTCTCCTCCCCACCCCAGGCCAGGCCCAGGCAGGAGTTCAGGAAATACTTCATCAATGGCATTCCTGGTGGCTCCTCTGCGGGTCCCATTCCCAGGCCTCAGAGCCGGAGCCCCCTTCCCCAGGCCAGCCGCCACACAGGGCTGCAGGGACGATAGGGCCAAGCGCGGGAAAGGGATTACAGCTGCTCCAGCAAGAGCCAGGGCTGGGTGATAAGGCCAAGGCGAGGAGCGGCTGGGGGGAGGGAGATTAGAGAGGGCAGCTTGGAGCCCTGCCTTTGGAGCAGGCCCAGGGAGTCACCCCTTCCCCCGGCATGACCCCAAGCCAGGCAGGAGAGAGGCCCCCAGCTGTGCCCAGGCCTGCCTGCCCTTCACCAGAGCCCCCAGGGCATCAGGAGTCTGGTGAGGCCACTCCACCCCGGCCATCCTAGGCCCTGCCCTCCCCAACATAGGCCTCAGTGTCCAGATCTGCTAAATGGGGATCACAAGGCACCTTCCTGCCATTGCTGGGCAGAAAGGACCTCTACTACAAGCAAGTGTGCAAAGTGCTTGGTATAGTGCTGGGGCTGTAGGAGCACTGGGCCGGGGGTGGCATCACAGCCCGCGGGAGGAGAAGCTTCAGGAAGGCTGGCACAGCCCACGTCCCGTCCTATCCTGCCTGGCCGCATCTCCAGTACCCTGCCCAAAGCAGGTGCGCTCTGAGGATAGGGATGAGCCCGAGACCAGGAGCAGGGACATGCTCCAGGCCCTTCCCCTCTGGGATCTGAAATGAAGAGGTGGGACTTGAAGGCTCTGGGGTCCAGTCCAGCTGTCAGATTTTGCCCCCCCAGGCTTGCCTGGCTTGCTGTCTCCCCCAGGCTTGTCGGGAAGCCCGCGGTGGCCTTATCTGCCAGGGGCAGTCTTCCTCTGCCTCCTCCCCTCCCCTAGGGCTCCTCTCACCACCCCCCCTTCCCCCTTCTAACTCTTGGGTCCAGGAATCCCCTGGGGAGGCCAGACCCTGGGCAGAGCCAGAGGAGACCCCCCCACACACACACCAGGAGAGGTGGGAGCTGCGTGGTTTTGTCTTTTGTTCTGGGGGAGCCTCCAAGGGCCACGGTCTCTCTATCAAAAGATGATCTATTATTTTTTACATAGTATTTTAGTAGTAAGCCAACGAGAACCAAAGGTCGGCATGAAACTGCCGGAATGCCAGCAGATACTTCTTGCAGCCAGAATCTGCGTAGCCTCAGCTCCATGAGTTCGGACCTGGGAGCTGAGGGGCTACTGCCCCATTTCACGGAGGAGGAATGAGTCTTGGAGACTGGCTCATGATCCCAGGCAGATCCCAGGCTGCCCGCCGCACCCCCCCACCCCGGCCTCTATACTCTCAACTGTCAGACACGGGGTGGGCACTCGGGGCGGAGGCGAGTGCGCAGACATGCTAAGGAAGGTGTCTAGAGCTCCCTGGTGTGCGTTATGCCATGAAACTGACACCCACGGGGGGACTGTCTTCCGGGCTCACAGGGTGAACTGAGGCTGAGGGAGGAAAGTGGCTCATCCAGGCCTCGCGTTCCTGTCCTGCTGGGACTTGACTCCTGGCCCAGGGCTCTGCCCATCGGCACCTGTGGTCTTTCCAGCCACCCATGAAGACAAAGGCTGGTTGGTGGGCCAAGATGATGGAAAAATCAAATTCCTTTGCATTCTGTCTTTTCTAGAACCCAGAAGCTCCACATGGGTTCCTGGAGAGTTTTGAGGGGAGAGGTCGGAGAGAAAGACCTCCTTCAGAAAGCTCTGGTGTACCCCTGGGCTGAGCCTGAGGACACCATAGAGGTCAAGTGGTTAGGAGTCAGGACAACATAGTCCCAGCTTCCGGGGTCCCTGGCTGGAGGAAAGCGACTCTCAGGGCCCACTCTCGGGATCCCCTTCAGAGCCCCCAGTTTCCCTCCCTCTCCCTCTCTAGAATGTTCTCTCCACCAAGCCTGGTAGAGTGGCACAGCCAACCCCATGGCTTTAAGCCTTCAAGCTCCCCGTGGGGGCCAAACACACCAGGAGAACTTCCTTTTGGCCCCTGTTAGCGGAGTTAAAAAAAAAACAGGAACCAATCACCTATACTGTAGTTAATTAACAACCACACCGTTTTGATTCACACGGACCGTTCTGAGAAAGAGCTCAGAGCAGAGATTGTGAAAGAACCCTAAGATTTCTTCATGAAACAGAGGCCTTGATGGTATCGGCCTCCGGAAAGAGACTTGCTGTTAACATCTCTTCCAAAACCTCCATCCCGATAGAGGGTGCCCTGACCCCGAGTCAGAATCTCGGCCCCGCACCTCTACATCCAGGTGGACTCGAAGCCACAGCGTGGTGACTTCTGCACAACAGGGCGCCATGGGCCTCCCGTGGGGCTGAGTCTGATTTTGTGACCTTGAGTTTGACCATATCGGCCTCCAACCTGGGGCTTGGTTTTCCTATCTCTCAAAAGGGACCGTTGGACTAAGAGATTTCTAAACTTCCCTTTTGTTCTAAAATCCCATGCACAGTTTGTTGACCTTCAGCGAAGGACTGACCTGCCTTGACTAAGAAAGAACCTCATCACTCGGGTTCCCTTTTTGGGAGGGTTGGGTAAGACTCCTTTGTTTCTCAGAGTCAGTGACAGAGGACCCTTTGGACTTCCTTTATGTTTAAAGACGTGACTCAAACAAACAAACAACAACAACAAAAAAACCTTTCCACGTAGCAGTTAAGGGAAATGAGCCTGTTTCATGTTAGGGGCCCCGGCAGAAAGGGGTCATTATTTTTATTTGAAACTTGCAAGCAGTTCTCAAACGCTCCTCCTAAGTTCAGAGACTGCAATGTCACAAGCGAGTGAATCAACTTCTGAGTTTATACCCAAAAGAATTAAAAGCAAGGACTCGGACATAACTGTACACCCAAATTCACAGCAGCATGATTCACAATAACCAAAAGATGGACGCAACCCGAGTGTCCATCAGCAGATGATGGAGAAACAAAACGTGGCGTATCCATACAATGGAACAATTATTCAGCCTGAAAAAGGAAGGATGTGCTGACATAGGCTACAACATGGATGAATCTTGAGGACCCCATGTAAGGGAAATAAGCCAGTCACAAAAAGATGAATGCTGTAGGACTCTCTGCTTATATGAGGTCCCTAGAGAAGTCGGATTCATAGAGACAGAAAGGACAGTGGTGAGAGCCAAGGGCCGGGGGACGGGAAAGGGAGGGGAGTTCGTGTTTAATGGGGACAGAGTTTCAGTTTGAGAAGATGAAGAAAGTTCTGGAGATGGATGGTGGTGACGGTTGCCCAACATTGTGAATGCGTTTAATGGTACAGAACTGTACACTTAAAAATGATTAAAATGGTCACTTTCCAGTCATGTGTATTTTACTACAATAAAAACAAAAATGAGTGAACAAAACATTTCCTGGACATTTTTGAATTGGAGCAGCTCCCATTGGTTTGAATTCCTGAAAACAAATGAACAACAACAACAAAAACCTCCCTCTAATTTAAGGAGGGGGTAAGGCTTTTTGTTGTTTCTGAAAAGGGACGAAATCATATGTGGTCAGGCTATTTTCCCAGGGGCGATCGGGTCCCAGAATCTTCGAGAGTCCTTATGCTCTCCAAGAGGACCCCAACCTCACCTGCCCTCCTGAAAGCCTGGAGAAAATGTTCTGCACTGGTTTTGAGTAACTCCATCCATCAAACCCAAGGCAGATATGACTTTCTGATGCTCCCCAGGCACCTTCCTCAGGGAAACCAGCATTCCGACCCCCCCCATCCTGATTTGGAAGACACCTCACACATTTCCTTATTAAAAGAGTCCCTTGTGGGGCGCCTGGGTGGCTTGGTCGTTAAGCATCTGCCTTCGGCTCAGGTCCTGATCCCAGGGTCCTGGGATCGAGCCCCGCATCGGGCTCCCTGCTCAGCGGGAAGCCTGCTTCGCTTCTCCCTCTCCCACTCCCCCTGCTTGTGTTCCCTCTCTCGCTGTGTCTCGCTCCCTGTCAAATAAATAAAATCTTAAAAAATAAATAAATAAAATAAAAGAGTCCCTTGTGCACCACCTCTGAGGACAAGAAACTTGCCACCTCACCAGGACTGAAATCTTCTAACCATTCATTGCCTACTGAGAACTCTTCAGGAGGTGTGAGCCTCCATGGGCAGGTGCAGCTTAGCTAGCTGCTATCAGACCATGTTCAGAGCCTGCAAATTAATTTGCCCCCCCCCCCAGGAAACTCATGAAAGCTGCGGACCTTCCCCACAGAAAAATGTATACAAGCACATATCCACAGCTATTCTATAGACCCCCCCTTAACAAGCCTTACTTTAGAGCAGGCACCAGATGCCCAGACTCTAAACTCGGTCTTTTTTCCCCAAATTGGTAGAAAAGACTGAGAAACCACCTGCCCTTCTGCAGCCCTCTTGTTCCTGGAGGCCGGGGGCTGGGGGTGGTAGACAAGGCATTTTCCCTTCTCCCCTCACGGGGCTCTGGATGGGAGGGCACTCACTCTCAAAGTGCCCCAGGAACTTGGGTGAAGGGCACCGGGGAGTGTGGGATGCTGGGGGTAGAACTTCCCTCGGAGTTCTCTCAATTTCACTCTAATTTTATAGACAAGGGAAGCTCAGGGTGATGGGGGGACAGGGCCACACTAAGCCAGGTGCCTGAATGAGTGTTGCCCCACACTCTGCCCAGGTCCCTGGGAGAGCTGGGGTTGCGGGTATGACCTCGCACACACAGGTGATCCCTGTCAGACCCAGCCGGGTTTTGGAAAGGCCGTTTATGCACAGCTGGCAGAGGGCGGAACTCCTATAGGGCTCTGCCTCCCACCACCTCCTCTCCGCTGGGTTCAAGGGCTGAAAGCTGCATCCTGTGGAAGAGATATCCCAGTCCACCTAATTCTTCCTGTAACTGCCAAAGGGCCCCGGTGACCTGCCTGGAAACAATCTAAGTCAGATATGCAAATTTAAAAAGAAGAGGCCGGGATGACAGCACTCACCTGTCCCTAGCTCTGCCGTCTGGTCCTGGATGCGGTCTTGGTCTTGGTGGGAACCTCCCAGCCTCTGGGGATCGGCTCCACTCTGTCAACCTCGGACTCTCTGCTCAAATAGATACTTCTTCTTTTTTTTTTTTTTCTCTCTCTCTCTCTCCCTCTCACTCTCTCTGGTTTTTTTTTTTTTTTTTCCTCTTCTGTTCCCCTCCTTGATTTTCAATCTGATTATTTGTGTCAAAATCTGGCGGTGAAGGAACAGCCAATAGAGAGCGCCCGAGCGCGGGGCTGCATTTGCTTATCAAAGCTTCCCCGGCTCCGACTTCGGGCTCTTGCCAGCCCTCCACCCGTGGAGCCGCGCTCTGCCCCGGGACATTCTAACTAACGCCTCCTGGAAGAGGAAAGGATGGCTAAATCATTCCGTTTTTAAACTTAAAACACTTATATACTTGATTTTGCATAAACTGTTTTGTCTTTCCTTCCCCCCTCTGTCTCTGTCTCTCCCCCTCCATCCCGAGCCAGGAGCACTCTGCTCCAAAGCCACGGCAGACCGTTCTTAGAGAGGTCCCTCTTGTCCTTGCAGAAAAGCCGAATTCACGCTTCCCCAGCCTTGACCCCAGAAGAGGTGAAGGAGACGCCCAGGTGCTTCCCGGCGTCAGTGAGCCGCTCAGCCCGCTCAGCCCCGCGGCAGGTGCACTCCGGGTGGGTCCCAGACCCTGCATGTGCCGCCATCTAGCGGCCGCGGAGGAGACGGGGGAGGCCCATGGTCGGTCACGGGCACAGCCAGGCTCGGACATCACATCCCGCTTGGCACGGAGCCCCATCCCCCGATCCCCCACCTTTTCCCTCCTTTGCCCCGCAAGCCTGATTTATTTCAGGAGGATTTGCATAAGCGGAGAACTCACAGAACAGAGTACTGTTAGGCTGATTTGCATGCTCCTCCAGCCCAGCGCTGGAGAGATTATGTTTCCCTCATAAAGAAAACAAGTTTGGCGACAGGAAGCCCCAACTTAAACTGCAGGTCCGGGGCCCCGACATGAGGAGAAAGGGGGTTTCGGACGAGGCTCCTCTGCCGCTAGGCCCCCAGCCTGGAGGTCAGATGGGCCTGCGCGATGCTACGGGGGCAGCGTCCCAACCATCACCCTCAGCCCTTGGACTCTCCTTGGTGGAGAGAGAGTGTGGGAACATCTGGACTATTCTTTGGATGTTCCACATTGCCAACAGTCAACTGGAACTGTTTGTCATTATGCAGAAAACTTAGAATCCAAGGACATTTGGAAAAAATTCCCATTTCTTCCCATTTTCCCTCCATTATGTAGGCACATCCATGTTTTGCTTATCAGATCTTTCTTCTTCCACTGGCTGTTGTTTTATTTAAGTGCCTCCCAAATTCTCTTGCGGGTTTTATGAACATATTTAATGGTCTTGCAGCTTTTCATGGCTTATCTTACCAGCCACTTTCTTCATTTGGGGCATATCATGGTTTGGGGTAAAGCTGCCGAATTGGGTACATGCTGCTCTGGGGTTCTGATTCCACTTGGGGTCTTTATCCTCCTCCTTTAGTAACCGATGCAGGGACTCCCTTGCTAGACCAGGACGCCAGCCTGGAAGTGAAAGCAGGCCTTCTCTGGAGCCACCCGGACCCCTCTGTGGGAGGGGAGTCCAGTCACCTGGACACACCTTACAGCCTGGATCCACCATGCAGCAACAGGTAGGCCTTTGTGGCCTGAAACCTCCCAGTCTCGGGGTCCCCTCCAACACTACTCCATATTTTTTTAAGATTTTATTTATTTATTTGACAGAGACACAGCAAGAGAGGGAACACAAGCAGGTGGAGTGGGAGAGGGAGAAGCAGGCCTCCCGAAGAGCAGGGAGCCCGATGCGGGGCTCGATCCCAGGACCCTGGGATCATGACCTGAGCCGAAGGCAGACGCTTAATGACTGAGCCACCCAGGAGCCCCATCACTACTCCCTTTAGTAGGCAGCCCCGGAGAAGAAGTGTCTTCATTTAGCCTCTCCCAAGTGCTAAATGACTGCAGCATCCTTGTGCCAATTCATTCATTCATTTATTCAAGTTACTACTGGAACCTGTCCTGCTCCAGATTCCTCCTTCTTCCCTCTGCCTCCTGCCTTCATCCCTGTCTTAGTCATCTCGGGCTGCCATAACCAAATACCACAGACCAGGTGACTTAAACAACATTTATTTCTTGCAGAGACCAGGAAGTCCAAGATCAAGGTGCTGGCAGATTCTGTTTCTGGTGAGGACAAGCTTCTTGATTTGCAGCAGGCCACCTCCTTGCTGAGTCCTCACTTGGGAGAGAGGCAGAGGGAGGGAGGGACAGAGTGAGGGAGGGAGGCAGAGAAAAAGAGAGAGAGAGTGAGTGAGAGAGAGCTTAAGCTCTGGCTTCTTTTCCTTTTCTTATAAGGACACTAATTCCATCATGGGGGCCCCATCCTCAACACCTCATCTAACCTAATTACCTAGCAAAGGCCTCACCTCCAAATACCATCACACTGGGGGTTAGGGCTTCAACATGAATTTTGGGGGATAAAAGCCTTCAGTCTATAACTCGGCTAATACATGTTTATGAGTACCTGCTACGTACTAGATGCCGAGGTTTCCAACAAGAACCAGATGGGAGCCATCGTGAGCGCCTTCCTGGTCTAGCAGGTGGGACAGAGTACCCTGAAATTTACAAACTGATCTGATAAGTGCTGTGATGTAATCATGGTATGCAAAGGAGCACAGTTTTTTTTAAAGATTTGTTTATTTATTTGACAGAGAGAGAGACAGCGAGAGAAGGAACACAAGCAGGGGGAGTGGGAGAGGGAGAAGCAGGCTTCCCGAAGAGCAGGGAGCCCGACGCGGGGCTCGATCCCAGGACCCCGGGATCATGACCTGAGCCGAAGGCAGACGCTTAACAACTGAGCCACCCAGGTGCCCCTGCAAAGGAGCACAATGAAATGAATGCAGACTTGGAAAGTAATGAGAGTTAATGAAGCTAATGGCAGTGACATCTAGGCTGATGCCAGGCTGACTTAGTTGGGAGGAGGAAAGTAGGGAAGAATGTCTAAAAAGAACAGCATGTGCAAAGAGCTGGAGGCAGGACCTTCGGGGAAACGACAACAGTCAAGTTCAGTACGGGTGGATGGTAGAGGGTAGAAGAAGGGGAGGGAGAGATGAACCTAGAGAGGAAAGAAGGAGCACAATCAGGAATTCCTCCCTGATTTTATTTTATTTTTTTAAAAAAAATTTTTTTATTGTTATGTTAATCCCCATACATTACATCATTAGTTTTAGATATAGTGTTCCATGATTCATTGTTTGTGCATAACACCCAGTGCTCCATGCAGAACGTGCCCTCCTCAATACCCATCACCAGGCTAACCCATCCTCCCAACCCCCTCCCCTCTAGAACCCTCAGTTTGTTTTCCAGAGTCCATCGTCTCTCATGGTTCTTCTCCCCCTCCCTCCCTGATTTTAAAACCTTCAATGATTTCCCTTTACCTAACAGGACACAAAATTCAGCTTCAGAGCTCAGAGTTTTTCAGTGTCAGATCTCTTTCAAATGACAGCATTTTCTCTGATGCAAGGTGCAGAAACCCAATTTATACCAGTTTAATAACAACAACAAAACAATTAGTTCATGTCACTGAAAAGTTCCAGCTTCAGGCATGGTTGGATCCAGATGCTCAGATGATGTTCTCTGAATCTCATTTGTTCCTGCCTCAGGACATTTGCATTTGTTGTCCCCTCTGCCTGGATGGCCTAACTTCCAGATCTCCCCATGGCTGACTCATTCAGGTCTCAGCTGCAATGTCACCTCGGCAGAGAGACTTCTTCCTTGGCCATTAACTAAAGCAGGACCCTTCCACCCCAGCCACTTTCGGCCCCATCATCCTACCCTTTGCTCTTCTTGCCAATCATAATTATCTGAAAATGTCCTGTTGATTTATTACCTTTTTATTGATCTCTTGTTTGGCCTGACTGCCCACACGGAATGTAAGCAGTACAAGAGTAGGGGTGGCGTTTGCCTGGCTCCCAGCAGAGTCTCCAAGGCTGACAACAGTGTATGGTAGACACTCGTGATGTTTTTACAGAGTGAATGGATGAACGAATGAATGAATCCGTGCATGCATCTCTCTCTCTCCATCTCTCAGCATTCCCTTCTTCTCTGGGGCTGAGATCACCAACACTGTCAGCCGTAGTCTATCATCTTAGAAACATCGGTGGAAAGCAAGCCCCTTCCTCGGTAGTTCGAACAGGAGGCCCCAGAATGACTCTGATTGGCCCAGCCCAGTCACAAGGCATCATCCCTGCACCAATCACCGTGGCCGGTGGGAGGGATATGGGTGTCTCATTGGCCAGGACTGCCCAAACCTCGAGGGGGCAGGGTTGAGTTTGGGCAGGAAAGAGCAGTTGTCACTACACAGAGTAAGGCCACGAAGGTGTTTGGGCCACGGCTTCCACTTTCCAAGTGTCTTCTTATTGTCGCCTGAACATGCCGCGTTCTTTCCCGCTGGCGACCAAATCCCAGCCCCTGCCTTTGCCCTTCCTGTTCCCCATGTCCAGAACGTTCTTCTCTTCAGTTTCCTCCTTTGCAGCCCAGTTCTGCTCGCACCTCCTTCAGGAAGCCTTCCTAGATGCCCGCAATCCCTGGGGCCACCCATGCAGCCCTTGGATTCTTTGTCAGCGGGCACTCAGCTGCTTCTCGATGGGATCAGCAACTACCTATGCGTAGGAATGCTACGAGTCCTCTCGTGGCATACACTGACCTCGGTGATGTGGCCGGATAAGCGAGAGCCGCAGCTAGAGCCCGGCAGTGTGCAGAGCCCCTACCCCCCGTGGAGATACCCCAGGCAAGTGCAGGCGGGCTCAGCAAGCGGCGAGGGAGAGGAGGGGGTGAACGTGCTGTGCTGGGCGGGCGGCAGCAGGGTCCAGGCTGCGGTCCCAGGACCAGCTAGCATTGGCTGTGACCCTGGGCACCTTTCTGGCCTTGGCTTAGAATGGCCACAGAATGCAACTTGAAGATGGACTGGGTGGTCCTTACCCTGGGGTTTGGGGCTCCCAGCGGGCCGCTGCGCCCCTGGGCCATCCTCCTCTGCCAGAAGAGCTCCCATTCTCTGCCCTGCTGCGACTCCGTCGTTCGGGGGGAGATTGTGGAGCTCTTTCCCAGCCCAGGCTCCTTGCCGGGAGCTGCAGGCAGTTGAGGTGGCGGGAGTCCCGCTTGCAAACGCAGCGTGCCCCTGGCGCAGGGCAGTGCCCTGCGGGCCAACAGCCCCCCGACCCAGGCGCCCCAGCGCTTCCGGAGGAAGCAATTCACCAGATCGCCGCACGGTGGCGCTCTTGCCCCCCTTTTCTTCCGGCGAAAACCTCTGACCCGTCAGTCCGTCCATTCATCCATCCACCCACCTACCTATCTAATTACTGCTTAAATTACAAGAGTGATATATGATCAGAGTAGAAAGAAAAAAGTAAAAGAGTATTGATCTCCCCCTGATGTGTATTCTTTTAGTTTCTCTTTCTCCCCCTCCCTCTGACTCCGCCCCCCAGGCTCCCTCTCCCCCCTCCACAAATGCATGTGTGCCTATAATGTTTTTCAATTCAAACAAAGCTTTACTGACCCTTTGCTATTGAGTACCACACAGTCAGGCTATGCCTCCCTCAATCTGTGAGCTCCCCCGTTCTGCCTCCATGAATCTCATGATGGGGACGGGACACACCCTTGGGAAGACCATGAGGCTGCGTTCTGGGGTACACCCACTTCACAGGGCGGTGGGTTCGCCTCAGACAGGCAAGGAAGGAGGGGTGCTCTGCTCAGGCAGGGGGTGTAGGCGAGCAGCCCGAGGGCCTGCGTTCCTGCCCGGTGCCTCCCAGCAACCCTGGCAGGGATGCCGAAGAGGGCATGTGGGGACCCCGTTCCTAGGTTTAGGAAATAACAGACCACTGAGAAGCCTACCTGCTCCACCCATCCGAACAGTGACTTCTCACTGGGAACCGTCCTCAGAAAGTTTCCAACAATTCCCCTCGAGCAAATGTGGAACCCCATGCTGAGGACTGGAGAGGCAGGGGGACCACGGATCCCCCCAATCAGCCATCTGAGGTTTCAGAAGGGGAAACTGAGGTCTGAAGAACCCTAAGAAGCAGAGCCAGGACTGGGACCCTGGCCTCCCAATCTTCTTGAAAGCCCTTGATAACGGGGACCGTTGTTTTATCATTTCCAACCTAGGTGTGTTACCTGTGTCTTGTAAAACATAACTCCAGAGAGGATGTCTAATTCTCCAGTCACTGGGGTGAAATGGAAGCATCGTATTGGCATCCAGACCTGGGATTGCAACCTGGTCTTGACACCCACCAGCTGCAAGACCTCGAACGGGCACTCACCTCCCCCCTGGAGCCTCAGACATTACATCTGTGAAATGGGGCTAAGGATAATGCTTCCTCGGGGTTGTTGTAGGTAGCAAATGAGTGAATACATGCAAAAACATTTATAAATGCTAATACACTCTATAGCTGTCAGTTATCACTTCTCAGCAGAAACACATAATAGCTCGTGAGAGGAGTCTTCGATTTCTCTCTTTAATGAGACAGAGTCAAGAGCAGCCTTAGCTGCTGGGGACATAAAAGAAGAAAAAAAAGAAAGAAAAACAGGGCAGTGTCAGCCTGATTGCTATCAGGTGGGCTGTGCTCATTTACATGGCAGGTTGATTATTAATGAAACACCTGACATTTGGTTACTGCTCCGTCAACTCCCGATGACTTCTGAGTTCATGTCCCCTGGATGCTCGCAGGAAGCTCACTCAGAGGCTGCAGACAGGAGGACGGGACGAAAGCTTTGTGAACATCTACCTGGGCCAGACAGGGTGGAGGGGCCTTACAAGCCTTGGCCCTTGAGTCTGTGGGAGCATTTTGCCACTTGGAATTATTGACCGGATGATGGGAAACTGAGAACCAACCCCAATGTGCGGCACCATAGCCAAGTCCACCGATCCACTGGGACGGATGCCCCACTTTTACTCCCCAGGGTTTCCCCAGTGCCATGCCTGGCACATCACAGGATCATTAGGCGTGGGATGCATGAATGCAAGTCTGTGCAGGCCGTGTGTGTGTGTGTGTGTGTGTGTGTGTGTGTGAATATGTGTGTGTGTCCGCTAGCCAGCCTTAGGAGGGTGACGAGCTCCCAGTGGGTCCTCACCTCCCTAGTGAAGACCCAGCGAGGAACATCCCCTGCAAGTGATGGCCTTGCTGCCCGGGTAGAGGAGCTTGTCGAGGCCGCTGAGCAGGGAGAGGCCCTGTCTCCCCTGAGCAGCCTACCTGGGCCCAGGGGCCTTGCTGCAGCCTCCAGACCCAGGAAGCAAAGTGTCCAGGGAACACGGAAGCAGGGAGCCAGAGGAAAGATATTTGGGAGCAGGCACACACCTTTGCAGAGGACTAGAAATTCACACCCATCTGGGAAAGAGCCCACTCCCCACTGCTCATCCTCACTAGGAGCATCCTGCAGGCTACACAGCACAGAATCCACAAGAAAGAGACTTTCAGCTCCTGGGATTTGCACTCAATTTATATGTATTTTGCATATACGGGCCACCTTCACCGATTTTCAAGCTACCGTTTTATCAGAGCCCACTGAAGGACCAGCCTTTTTTTCCTCCTGTTGCTTCTTATCACCCCATGAGCCTGCAGAAAGGTGGCCTCCACCTAAGAAGGCGATCTAGATGCTGGGCAGAGGGGGGCGACCCAGTGCCCTTGTGACTCAGACAGTATGTCCTTGAAAGGTGGGATGTCCATGCACTTCTGCAAAATGAGTGGTTTGTAGATTAAAAAGGACACACACATGTCCTCCTTTGGAAAGCAGGAAAGGATTCTTTACAAACCATCCCAGACCCAGCCGTTCCACTTCTGGGCAGACACCTGAAAGCATCCAAAGGAGGGACTCAAAGAGCTATTTGTACTCATGTTCACAGCCAGAGTATTCACAACCAAGTGGGGGAAGCTACACACATGTGTATCGATGACAGGTACACCAATAAACATAGTCTATGGGGCGCCTGGGTGGCTCAGTTGGTTAAGTGTCCGACTTTGGCTCAGGTCATGATCTCAGGGTCCTGGGATCGAGCCCCAAGTTGGGCTCCCTGCTCAGCAGGGGGTCTGCTTGAGGTTCTCTCCCTCTCCCTCTCCCCCTCCCCACCTCTCTAAAATAAATAAATCTCTTTTCTTTTTAAAAAATTTACTTATTTTTATTTAAATTCAATTAATTAACATATAGAGTATTATTAGTTTCAGAAGTACAGTTCAGTGATTCATCAGTCTTATATAACACCCAGTGCTCATTACAACCCATGCCCTCCTTAATGCCCATCACCCAGTTACCCCATCCCCCTACCCCTCTCGCCTCCAGCAACCTTCACTTTGTTTACCATGGTTAACAGTCTCTTACGGTTTGTCTCCCTCTCCGATTTCGTCTTGTTTTATTTTTCCCTCCCTTCCCCTATGCTCCTCTGTCTTGTTTCTTAAATTCTGCATATGAGTGAAATCATTATTGTCTTTCTCTGATTGACTTATTTTGCTTAGCATAATGCCCTCTTAGTTCCCTCCACATCATTGCAAATGGAAAGTAAATAAATAAATCTTTAAAAAAATAAAAAAAATAATTGTGGTCTATCCATACGGTGCAATATTATTCAGCCTTCAGAGGAAGGAGATCCTGGCATTCGTGACAACATGGATGAGCCTGGGGGTCATGAAGCTGAGCGAAACCAGCCAGACACAGGACACGTCCTGTAGGATTCCGTGCATCTGAGGGACCTACAGAAGTCAAGATCATAGAGATGGAAAGTAGGATGGCGGATGCCAGGGGCTGGGGAAGAGGAAACGAGGAGTTCATGTTTACTGGGGACAGAGTTTCAGTTTTGCAAGATGAAGGAGTTCTGGAGAGAGATGGTGCTGATGGCGGCCCAACAATGTGAATATGCTTCACGCCGCTGAACTGGGCACTTAAAAGGGGTTAAGATGGTAAATGTTGTGTTATGTGCCTTTTGCCACAATTTACGGACAAGCCAGCCCGCTTAGCCCCTTGTTTCCGCAGATGGGGAAAGTGGAGGTGCAGGGAGGTACGGACAGATCTGGAGTCCAGAGGGCTTCATCATCTTGGGATGAGAATCACAGATTTTCCTTCACTGCCTTTTCCAATTATTTTTTGATCTTCAAATATTTTTTCAAGTTTTTGTGATGAAAAATTTCAAACAGGAAAGCAAATGAAACGTGTCTAATGGACACCTATATATCCATCACTGTTCTTCAACAGTAGTTATATTTGCCGAGTGTGGTTTATCTCTCTAGATGCATATGTACGTTTGTCTAAATACATTTTGTTCTGATAAAATATTCTGAAGGTGTATTGCAGACATCATGACGCTTCACCCACAAATACTTGAGTGTGTATCTCTGAAAAACAGATATTTCTTGCAACATTATGTAACTACAGTTATTGAATTATCAGTAATTCCCCAATCCCATAGAGTATTCTGCCCATGTTCACATTTTTGCAGTTTCCCCCAGTTTTCTTTTAGAGTTGCTCTTTCAGAATCAGGATCCTGCCCAATTTCGAGCGCTATGTTTGCTTGTTTCTTTAGTCTCCTTTTATGACACAACAACACCCACTATCCCTTTCTTTTGACATTGATTTTTGTTGTTGTTGTTTTTGGGGTTTTCTTTTTCCCCTATAAGAGCCCAGACCAGTCTGATGGAAGGTCCTGCATTGTGGTTTTGTTTGATTCCTCATGTAACTTCACCCCATGCCGACTGGAAGTTGCGGCCAGGGCTTGAGTAGATTCTGGTGGAATGTTTTAGGATGGATACTTCCCCTGCGATGCTATGGGCTGCGTGGTATTGGACGACCCTAACATAGGTTGCCCCCACTTAGTGATGCGCAGTTTGGTCAGCTGGTCAAAGTGGTGACAGCCGGTTCTCTCCATCATAAGGGTGAGTTGAGAAGCAATCTGTGGGGTAGGACTGTCCTTAGGCAAGCATCCTCTTCCTTCCCCTGATGGCCTTGGCACCCATTGCTGGTCCCTGCCTGAGTCAGTCCCTTCGTTGGAGGTTGCAAATGGTGATTCTTCGAATCCTACCATTCCTCCTATGTTTGTTATCTGGCATTTTTTCTGTGAAGAAGAGCTTTGCTTCATAAAGTGTGAATGAACCACAGTTCTTCCAACAATGAGAACGTAAATGATTAACTTTTCCCGTTCGTTGCTGATTTTCATCATAAGGTGTTGGCATAATTGGATCTTTTTGCTCTTCTCTCTTCTTTTTTACCCTTACTTTTGAGTATCGCTATAGAATCAGCAGTTTTTATATATTCAACGTATTATTAAATTACAGGAACTCCTTTTTATGGTCAGTATATCAGTTTCTGAGGGCTTCTGTAACAAATGACCCCAACTGGGTGGCTTCAAACAACAGAAACTTATTCCTGCTGGTTCTAGAGGCTAGAAGTCTGAACTCAATTATGTTTCTTTTTCTGTGAACTTTCTGTTCATGTGTTTTGCCCTTTTTTGCTATGAAATAATTGTGTGTGTGTTTTTTTTAAAGATTCTTAAGAGTTCTCTGTACATATTAAGAGGCTTGTGTTATACGTTGCAAATATTTTCTCTTACCTCATTTATTTTCTGACTGCTTATTTTCTTCCTGCCATGCAAAAGGTGTTTTGTTTTGTTTCTTTTAGGGAGGCTGTCTAATTTGTCGGCCTTTTCTTTTGTTGCTTCTGACTTTTTGGCCATTTTTAGAAAGGTCTTTTTTTTTTTCACCCCTGAATACAAAAAATTCACTCATGCTGGTTTTTTTTCTTTTCTTTCTTTCTTTTTTTTTTGAAGATTTTTTTATTTATTCATCTGAGAGAGAGAGAGTGAGCGCGAGAGCATGAACCAGGGAAGAGGCAGTGGGAGAGGGAGAAGCAGGCTTCCCGCTGAGCAGGGAGCCCAACACGGGGCTCGATCCCAGGATCCCAGGATCACGACCTGAGCAGAAGGCAGACACCTAACCGACTGAGCCATCCAGGCAACCCTCATGCTGTTTTCTTCCAGCACTTGTATGGTTTCACTTTTGACACTTAGAGCTCTGGGTCCCTTAGGAGTTTATTCTTGCATAGGGTGTGAGGTAGGGATCTAAATTTATCATTTCCCAAATGATCACTGCATATTCTTCAGAGGAGGCACAGCTAACATAGAACCTCTAATTGTGAATGCCCATGCTTTGTGGGGCATGGGAGGGGGGAGGGTCTCATGGTGATCATGAGGCTAACATGGAACACTCTGGAATATGGCCCTGCACACTGCATTGCAAGGAGTGAAGAGAGGTGTGATGGGGATTTGCCCAAGGAGACAGCCAGCCCAGCATTTCAGTTAAATTAGCAGGCATTAAAGTCAAGATGAAATCTTTGACAATATTCAACAGACAACTCTCAAACTTTCAGGGGCCCTTCATTGCCTCCAGATAGAATTCAGGCTTCTTATTAGCTCAAGGCCCTCCAATGCTGACTTTCTTATCTTCTATTTCACTCATATCTTACATCTGACCATTTATCAAGCAAACAGTCATAGGTGGTCTTGCTGGAATGCCTTTGCTCAAGCTGGGTCTTCCTCCTGTACTGCCCCTCTGCCCCATCACCATTTGGCAAATTCCTGATTGAACGAGAAGCAAAGTTCATAACCCACTCCCACCAGTAAGTTGCCCTCATTACTCTGAGTATGACCTCTTTGTCTGTAGCATTTTGCAGGTTGATCCTGGGCTGGACCTGACTCTGAGTCACAGTATGGTCGATCCCTCTCCCATCCCATCTGCTGGATTCTATGCTCCTTGAAAGCAGGCACAGGGGATTGAATAGTGTCCTCCCCCAAAATTCATGCCTACCCGGAACCTCAGAATGTGACCTTATTTGGAAAGAGGGTCTTTACAGGTGTAGTGCAGTACAGATGAAATCATACTGGCTGGATTAAAGTGGGCCCTAAATCCAATGATGGGTATCTTTGCAAGAAGAGAAGCAGACACACAACAAGAAGAGGGCCAAGTGGGGGCGCCTGGGTGGCTCAGTCATTAAGCCTCTGCCTTCGGCTCAGGTCATGATCCCGGGATCCTGGGATCCAGCCCAGCATCAGGCTCCCTGCTCTGCGGGAAGCCTGCTTCTCCCTCTCCCACTCCCCCCTGCTTGTGTTCCCTCTCTCGCTGTGTCTCCCTCTGTCAAATAAATAAATAAAATTTTAAAAGAAGAAGAAGAAGAAGAGGGCCATTTGAAGACACCCAAGGAGAAGGTCACATGAAGACAGAAGCAGAGAAATGAGTGACACAGCTACAAACCACAGAACGTCAAAGTCTGCCGCACCATCCCAAGGCAGGAGAGAGGCATGGAATGCACTTTCCATCAGAGCCTCCAGAACGAACCAACCCTGCCCACACCTTGACTTCAGACTTCTGGCTTCCAGGACAGTGAGAGAATACATTTCTACTGTTCTCAGCCACCCCACTGGTGGTAATTTGTTAGGGCAGCTGAAGACACTCATACGGCAGGTAAGAGCAAAAACAATGTTTATTGACACCCACACTGTGGCAGGTGCTCTGTGTCTCATGCTGGACTGTCCCAGCAACCCTCTGAATCAGGTGGTTAAGGTATGGGTGTCATCTCCATTCTCCGGATGGAGAAACTGAACTTGCTCAGTGACTCATCCAGGCCACATGGCTGGGTTGTAGACCCAGGATCTGAGGGAGAAGCAGGCTTTCCGCGGAGCAGGGAGCCCGATGCGGGGCTCGATCCCAGGACCCTGGGATCATGACCTGAGCCGAAGGCAGACACTTAACTACTGAGCCACCCAGGCACCCCTTGGAAAGGGCATTCTTAAACAAAACCTCAAAACCCAAAGTGTAAGTCTCCAAAAAAAAAAAAAAGGAAATGAATTTGATAACATCAGGATTAATGTCTCCTTTCCAATGAAGTACAATACAGTTATTACGATGATAACAGACTGGGGGAGATGTTGGGAATATCTGTAGCCGACGAGGGGCACATTGCTAGAACAGAGAAGAGGTGCTCCCACAAATCAACAAGGGAAAGATAGTAACTCTACCAACTCTACCGTGAAAATGGTAGCAAGATAAGAGTCAACAATTTATAGAGGAAGAAACCCACAAGCTTAACAAGAATATGAAGAAACGCTCTATCTCACTAATAGAGAGAGGTAAATTAAAACAAGAACATGTCACCATAGCCCTACTGTGCTGAAAAAATGAAAGAGCTAGTCAACGCCAAGTGTTGGCAGGGATGTGGGCACTTCCGTGGATTTCTAGTGGGGAGTAGACTGGGGCAGCCCTTCTGGGGAATAATTTGGTGGTAAGTCTGTGCAAAATTTTTGGAGGTGATGGGTATGTTGAGTACCTTGGTTGCGGCAGCGGTATCACGGGTGAATGCATATGTCCGCAGGCTTCCAGACGTGGACAATTACACGTGTGCAATTTTTTTTGTATATTAATTATACCCTAATAAAGCTAAAACAATTTCTCTAAAAACAACCAAAAAAAAAAAATAAAGTAAGTCCACCAGTTTTACTCCTAGATATGCATCCCAAAGAAATTCTCAGCCGTATCCATAAGGGAACAAGGACAGTGATGTTTCTCACAGTGTTGTTTCTGGTGGGACTGTGGGTGTCATTCCCTGGGAGAGTGGAGAGTAGATCAGGCTAGAACTGCATCATTGAACAATTGTCAGCAGTTAGAAGCTACTGGCTAGATGAATACAAAGCAACGTTCATGGAGCTCTAAAACAATGGTGAGTGGGGAAAACAGTAAGAAAGAGATTGCCATCTGAGACATAAACTATTTACATAAGTTAAAAGTACATGCTTATATATGTATATAGTCATATATGTATGTAGTGTAGACACGTATCATCTTTGTCTTTTGGACACAGTGCTAGACAGCGAGGGGCTGCTAATGAGACCGGGCTCCAGGGCTGTGGAGGCTGCCGCCAGAAACAGGGGCTTGGCCCTGTAGGAGATATGTGGCTGCTGGAGACAGGTCACTCACTGGCAAGAGGCTGCCATACAGAAAGCTGAAAGCTGAAGCAAGAGGACCACGCAAACAGATGAGGGAGAAGTATTTTGAACTAGTGAAGTCCTTCCAAAGGCCTTCAGATCTCATTGCATCTGGAAGGCCTCTTGTTTGCAAAAGAGAGAAACCTGGTAACCAAAACTAGCATTGGCAAAAATAGTGGCTGCCTCATGGAACTTGGGAGGCCAGCGCGAATCTAGCCTCAGGGACTCTAAAAATTCAGGAGATAGCAAATTAGATTTCTTTTTCCATCTCTGTCTCTGTCTCTGGGTAGGTCTTTTCCATCTTTTGGCTGGACTTCTCTCAGAGTTGATGTAGAAGATGGGGAAGTAGAAGATCACAGCTTCTTCATCCCGGTTCCGTGACCCCATGGGAAAGACAACCTCTCTTTTAGTATCCATGTAGAGACCCAGGGAAGCACCCTGATTGGTCCAGCTCAAGTCACATGTCCAACAGCCAATCACTTTGGCTAGATGATGGGGATTGGGATTGGCTAGGCTGGGCCCAGGTGCGTGAGGGTGGTACTGTGGTTGCTCTGGGAAGGCGAGGGGGAGACTGCACAGACAAGCGCAGTGGATGTCTATCATCTACACCAAGTCAGCACCACCTGCCAGCATGGGCTCAGCTCATTTGTTTCTTGTCACGTTCAGGCCAGGCGGACCATGACTGTTGGAGAAAGCCCAGCCGGGGAGCTCCTGCCACAAGGAGGCTCCAGGGTGGCGCCTGGAAGGTAGTGGTCTCATTAACAACTTTTCGGCAAATGACAAAACTTAATCCCAGAGAAGGAGAAAATATCCAGGCAGCCCGAACTGAGAGTGGCAAGGGATGGTGGCCTCTGCCTGTGCTTTCTGGCCTCTTCTCTCAAGCCCCTGGTGGTCCATATCAAGAGAACAATTACCATTCTTCTTCCAGACACTGCATAAACAGTAACAATGTGGTTATGGCCCCCTTGAGGGCCAGCAGCTGATGAGCTCCATGGATCATTGCTCCCTTCCACGAAGGAGAACATTCCAGCAGGATGAGGTCAGAGAGCCAAGGAAAATTGGGGGTAGGGAGGGAGGTTCCTGGGTCAGAGCTCTGGAGCAGTGCCTGGCCCCTGACTCCACCCCTTAACCTGAGCACTCCGGTCACTGGCCTCAGAAATCTCCGAATGCGCTTGGGTCCCTGACCTGGTATGAATGTAAAGGCAGTAGTCCGTTCCTGTGAAATGGTTTTTGGACTGGCGGAGCTGGGAGAAACCAGATCCTTCCCCTTCTCCCCCAAACTTTTCATCTCCACCCCAGCTGACTATGCTTGGGTGGCTACACAGAATTTAGCCTGTGGTGGACCAGCTCCTGAGAGTGATGGATGCCGGCCATGAGCACAATTAACACAGTAACAAAAGTGACATTTATTGAAGTAGGTTTTACCCTAGTTATGTCTTAATGTCTCACTGATTCAACCTCAAATCCCCACTAGGTACGCATTATTATTCCCTATGTTGTGGATGAGGAAACGAACGCTAACTCAGTTGGTACAATGGCAGAAACCTGCATTCAAACTCTGATCCATTTGAATCAAGAACTCTTGGCTTCCCCCCAATGCCTCCTTCACCATGTTAGACTGGTTGAATCCCCACCTCAATAAGCCAGCATGGTTATAAAGGTTGTGCACTGCTCAGGGGCCCTCAGGAGGGTTGGGGGTGGGAGGGTAGGGGCTGAAATACACCCTGGGCTCTGCTCACAGGGGCTGTGGGCCCAGAAGGGGTGTCTCTAATTCTCACAAAGGCACTGTATAAGCTAGCAGCAGCCCTACTCGGGTCCACTCTGGGCCCCTCGGAATTCTGACAGCACCCACCGTGCTGGCCACTCACACACCTGGCCCCTTAAATCATAGGCTGACTTGCATTGTGACCCAATTGGTTCCCATGACAAAACTTGTTATTCCCCTAAGTCATCCAGCATTTACCGCCTCCAGGCTCTTGCTTCCTTGGTGCTTTTGGCCTGAAATGCGCTTTTCCTTTCATCCACTTCTCCATTTCTATTTCATAAAACGTATCTTTCCTTGAAAACCTAAGCAGATGCCCACTCCTTCAAAAAACCTTTCAAAGTCCACACCTAGACTCATCTCACTCTCGGCTCTCACTCCCTTTGTACCAGTCATAGTGCTTATGGCACCCGCCTCTGATGAAGAACATCACCTGTTGAGCATTTACTATGCGTGGGACTTGAATCCTCACTTCGGGAAGGCTATTATGCCCATTTCACAGAGGAAGAAACTGAGGCTCAGAGAGCTTCAAGACTTGTTAGGTTCACACAGCTAAGAAGTAGAAGGAACGGAATTAAGGCTGCTTATTTTAAAGATGTCTGCTCTGATCAGGGTGGTTTTCCATAGCTGTCGTGACCACGTTCCTAATGTTAGCAAGGTGGGATTTTGCAAATATTCTGCAAAGGAAAGAAAGCTGCCCTGGTGCAGCTTTTCCCTCCTTGCCTGGGCGAGCTGCCACTCCTCCAAAGCTCCAAGGCGTACCCTTCACCCACGCGGGCCCCAGTGGCTCTTCGGGAAACATGATCGCAGCTCTGTAGCGGGGCACAGAGACCCTAGGGGGGCAGCCAAGTCTGTAAGAGCAGGAACGGCAGGAGGGAAGGCAAGAAGCACCCCAACCACACCCAGCCTGGCCACCTTGTTTACGCCTCTTGCACGGCCCCGCCCGCCGGGCCGGGCACGTGACCTCCGCCCCGCCCCTCGCTCCCTCGCGTGGCTCCTCCCGCCACGCCGGCCCTTCTTTTCGCCTCCTTCGGAGTCACAAGATCTCTCAGCGGCCTCCTTTCGGGATCCTTCCGCCCGTCCCCGCCCCCCTACCTTCCAAACTCTCCTGAGTCCTTTCTCGAACGGCTCGCATCATCGGTAATGAGCAGGAGGGCCTCTTCCGTCCAACCGGGCTGCCAGCCGCGGTCATCTGTCACTGGAGTCGAGAGGGAGGCGAGACCCAACTGGGCACTCTTTTTCGTGGCGGAGGCTGCAGCGACCGTGGACATTTCACGACGGGGGGAGGTGCTGTACGTCCAAGATGGCGGCGCCCTGTAGGCTGGAGGAACTGTGAGGTAAACAGCTGAGGGGGAGGAGACGGTGGGTGAGTATGGGGGTGTCTCCCCCTCCTTTTCATGGGGGCTTCTCGGGGCAGCCCTGGCACCATGACCCCGGTCTGGGAGGCCCCGAGGGACTGGGGCAAGGGGCTCACTTGCTGGAGAGGGAACCCCCGGGAAGGGGTGTTCGGAGAGCTTACCCCTCCCTCTTATTACGCGCTATCTCTGGCGGGGCCCCGCAGAGCTGGCGAGTCCCTGGGGAGGAGAGGCGGGCCGGACCGGCACTTCGTCCCTCCTCGGCGGCCTAGGGGACGGCTGCACCCCCGGGGCGCGGTGCTGAGGGCAGGGGTGAGGTGGGCCCCTTCGCCAGCCCCTCACTTGGTGGGGTGACAGTTTCTCTCGGGGTGCGGAGGGCAGGAGAGAGACCCTTGGCCGGAGGGGAAGGGCCGGTGGGGGGAGGGCGGCTGGTTCTGGGGCTTCAGGAGAGGGGTCAGCGGTGGGGAGGAGAATGAATGGAGGCTGCCTGTGGGCATCGAGGACTCGCCTGGACTCGGTGCCCCCACTGAAATTTGCAGGACTAGGGTGCCTCACTCCGGGTGTGCTTGTGGGTGTTTAATTGATGGTGAAAGACAGTTACCTTAAAGTCAGCAGAGGTGAACCTTAGAAACAGCAGAGCCACTCCTAGACGCTCATTCATTCATTTGAGGAACTGGAGGGTGAAGAGCCCGCAGTCCGAGAGACCTTTTAGAATTAAAGCTCTTTGTGTTTCCTGTTAAAGAGTTTTGCTTCGTGTGTTTTGGATTTGGGCGTGGGGGAGCTTGGGGGGGCGCGGTCCCCCTAATAACAACAGCTCACGTTTATGGAGTACTCACTATGGAAGTGCTTTGCAGTCGTCATCTCCTTTAGTCCTTGCGACAAAGGGAAGAGGCAGCCTCTGTTAATGCTTCCATTTCCCTGGTGAAGAAACTGAGGCCCAGAGAGATTAGGGTTACTTGCCTGAGATCACACCTCTAGGATTATCTGAGCCAGGGCTGGAATTGGGGTGTAGGACTATGCTGTGGGTCCCAAGACTGTGCTCCTGCCATTATTTATACTCACATTTATCTGTTTATACTCTAATTTATCTGTTATTTGACCAAAGCCAGCCTGTCATTCTAATTAAGTGATTAATCAGTTGGCCAGAGTTTGTGCACAAGTGCCTCTGCGTGTGTGTGTGTGTGCGTGTGTTTAATCTTGAAGAGGGGTGCATTTGTTTATGTACTTAGCTGTATAGATGCGTAGCTGTAGGTGCATATGCACTTTAGCCTTGTTTGGGATGGCGGTGTTGTGCTTGTAAATATGTTAGTCTAAATTAGGCTGGCAAGTATTTGATGTTTTTATAAAACCGATGCGTTTACTGCAGAAAGAAGGCTTACTAAAATCCTTGCTGTTTTTTTTTTTTTTTATAGAAAGCATAGAAATAGTACTTCACTTTACATAGAGTAAGCTGTAAAAGTACTAAAATAGAATAATACTCTTCTGAGATACTTTGATTTATAATTTTGGGATCAACTTGGAGTCATCTGAATTCAAACATGCTGGCAAAGTGGAGCTGTAAATTTCAAGAAGCATTATAAAACTGAATCTTCTGGGAGCCCTTGATTTACTGAGCAACCACCTGTGATTCTTAAGTTGAACATTCCTGAGTAAACCTGGAATATGCAAATGTGAAAGCTGATTTAGGGTTGTGCGGGGAAATGTACCTGTAACAGTCATGCATCAGGCAAATGAGGCTCCTCAGAAACACTGAAACATTCTTTGCTATTGCCCTGGGGAGCTGCAGAATCTTCCTCTAAACACCTGGTGTAAACTTAAGGGGTATTTATAGAAGATGTAAAATGAAAATACCCTCTTACTAAAGTTAATATCTTATCCAAAACACTCTTACATCACGTGCCTGGAAGGGTAGATGATGTAAGCTTTCTTCACTTCATGCATTTCCTGGTGTCATAAAGACTTGGTATGTTTCTAAATTCCTAGTTAGATTCTTAGGCGGCTACCAGCCTTCTCACTTATCTCTTTTAAGTTGGAATGTCTCAAATCCTGTGACTCAGTTGTACTCTCCCTTGCTGGGCTAAGAGCAAAGACATCCCATACTGCTACTGTTGTGGTGTAATCTGATGCCTTTTGTGCGTGCTTGGTTTCAGTTGTGAGCTGAAACTGAAGAGTCTTACTAGGACAAATCAAATATATACCTGTTTCTGTAGTGTTTACAGAATAATGAAACTGCTGGGAACAAGAGATCTCAAGCAGTAGTGTTCATCAGAACCTCCATGCACAGATGTCTAGCCTCACAGTAGGTGGACCTACATATTTGGTCTTCAAGGATACCCTGTATATATATTTTGGAAGAAGTCATAGGTGATTCTGCTGTGCACCAGAAGTTGAAGACCAGTGGCTTCAAGGATCAATTTGGCTATTTTTCCTTTAATGTATCATTTATAGCAGAGGCATTTCCTAAAATAGTTTCTAAACTCTGGTGTGGGTAGTGGTGGGTGAGTTTTGGGCTCTGAATTACAGCTGACTTGATCTTGTAGCTCTGTCTTCTTTCACCGTTTGTTAGGGTACAGGGATGCTCTTTTCCGGGTTCCAGAGCCATAGTGGACTAAAATTAGCTTTTCCTGGAATTAATTGTATACTCTTGGATGCAAATGAGCCAAAGACAGCAACACATCAACCATTTTAAGCTTTCCTAAAAATCAAATAGTTTTCGACTTTTAACAAGCCATTGAAGTTCCCTGAGCTTCAGTTTCTTCATCTGTGAAATAAGAGAGTTGGATTGTGAATTAGAGGATTTCTGATAAATTTCTGGGATTTCAAGTCCTCCTGGGGCTTCAGCTAAACATTCTGACTAAATTGATTGAATCCAAGTGTTAATGGCTTTATAATAACCAAGCAAATTGGTGACTCTTAGCCTGACCTGTTGAGTGATGACTTGTTTGTCCTTTCCTTTATATCACATGATTTTTTAAAAGGTAATTCCCTGTATGTTCATTATATTATAAGGCTCTCTTTGGGAGATCAGTTTTATTTATATTAGTTTTGTTTGTCATGTAAGTAGCTGAAATTAAGCATGAAAGCAAAATGTACTCAATAACATTCAAACCTGTAGCTTTTTGCTTTAAAAAATATGTGTGTATAATTAGCATACATTCACACTTGAATTTTTTCCCTCACTGCTTAGTATAATTTAGTTTGCATGACAATACTAAATTTTGCCATTTAAATTGGTCTGAAAGAGGTCTACCATCAGCAATTTGAGATTATTCTTTTCTGATTTACTTTTGAAGCCTATAGTTACAAGAAATTAGTCATTTTTTAATGGTTTTTTTTTTTTTTTAAGATTTTATTTATTTGACAGAGCACAAGCAGAGGGAGAGAGAGGGAGAAGCAGGCTCCCTGCTGAGCAAGGAACCCGATGTGGGACTCGATCCCAGGACCCTGGGATCATGACCCGGGCCGAAGGCAGCTGCTTAACCGACTGAGCCACCCAGGCGTCCCAAGAAATTAGTCATTTAATATCTAGTGTCTATATTTTTTTTGGAGGGGGTGTAAATAAAGAGTCCCCCCCCAAAAAAGGGTGAATACCTTTTTTTATATAAAAAAGGTACATGATGTTAAGACCTTGCTAGTTTCTTCTTGTCCCTTGTGCAGTGCTAACTTTTGTTCTGTCCAGGGAAGTAGCAAAAGGTAACAGATGAATGAATTCAGATTGTCATCTATCGGGTAAAATACCTTAAAAACCTAGCTTTGATATAAAACAAGGCAGTTACTGGCCTAGAACTCACAGGTCACTTTCTAAAGTAAAGAGACTGAAGTATTTGAGTAATGAGGGACAATTTTGTCTTTCTGTTGGTGATGGAAGGCCCAGTAGGGAGTGATAAGGAAGAACAGATGTAGCGACCTTAACATCTGCATGCATTGGGTAAGACCTGTGTTACTTTGAATGGTTCACAGAGCACAGTAGCAAACACAGAGTGTATCCATTTTAAATTACGGAATGGTTTTATCAATGTTTCACATACAAGTTGTTACATGGAGAGACTGCTAAGCCTTACGGACCCAGCAATACATTTTGTTTAGTAGCAATACTGTTATAATCAGGTTTATATTTGGTACTTATGTGCCTAGCACTGTGCTAAGTATTTGACATGCTTGATCCCTGTGAACTCTTCCCACAGCCTTAAGAGACAGGATAGGGAGATGAGGAAACAGGCCTAAGGTCACTTACTCAGCTTCTGAGCTGGGATTTGAACCCTGTTGGTTGACTTCAGAGCCCAAACATTTCATCTTTCACTTTGATAAACGACATGAACTGCTAATTGTAACTAATTCATAGGTCAGTGGTTCTTAACTTTTGGGGGCCCTCAGTTCCCCTCCGAAAATCTGTGGGACGTTTTGGATCAAGTATCCCTTCCTGTCCCATCACTACCAAACAGTTCATACAGATTCATTCAGGAATTTTATGGACCCAGCTTACAGCCTAACTGATTATTCTAGACAGATTGCCCCCCTTAAAAATGGATTTGGACTTTATTAAAAACAACCTTTTTTTTTTTTTTTTAAACGGGTAGGTAGGAAAGGCCCAAGCCTTTTAAAAATGGACCTGTGTGCTGTTTGGGTTATAAGTCATTTTGTTAAATTTTTATATTGAAAGATTCTTTACACTTCCCTGGGAATTCAACCTTAAATGCCACATTTTAAAAAAATCAGAAGTGGAGACCTCAGGTATGGAACTTGCTAAGTGCTTGTCAGGCCTGGCATTCGGTCTGTGCTGGTACCTTTAGCACCTGGCAGAACTCCACTGGGCTTTTTTCCAAGGTTTATGCACTATGTATTTTTTTCCCTTTGAACCTCAAAGTATTTATAAAATTATGTATTAAATATATGTTTTTAATGTGTCTTGGCATCATCCTTCTTCTTCCTGGACCAGTGGTTCTCAACCTTTAGTGGGCATCAGAATGACTCAGAAGACCCCACCCCCAGAGGTTCTGATTCAGAGGTGTGGCTCCAGGCCCAAGGGTCTGCATTTCTAACAAATCCCTAGGTGATGCTGCTGTTGCTGGTGTGAGGACCACATTTGAGAACCACTGTCCTAGACTATCAATCAAACCCTGTGCCTTTATTCCCTAGGGTATTTCTATTTTAGTTCTATGAACTTGAAACTTAAAGAAATCTTAACAGTTTGCTCAGATTTCTTTTAGGGAAAGCTCTGTAGAGGGATTCTTTGAAACATACGTGGTATCTGTCTGACCTGTATTTTCTCCATAAATAATTTTGTTCAGGCTAAAAGAAACATTATTTATAGAAGAGATACATCTTACTGAAATCCAGCTCTGTCTCTACAGGCAAGTTTGACAAGATTCACCTTTGAAATAGGCTATAAGCTTCAGCAAGTTGTCCTTCAAGGTCCCTAATGGCAAAAATTCTGAATGGCGAATCTGGAGCTCCCCTGCCCCAGTTCATGTGACCTTGAGAGGGCCTGCAGCTGTGAGACCGTGGAAGTCACCCACGACTACACATTTTGACAGGTTTTGCCATCAGCTGCTTCACTCTGACATACAAAGTAGTGTTTCCTACCCCCTTCTCCTTCTGTATGTCCGTGGGAAGAGGGAATTGGAGCTAGTATCTTATCCTTTTTGGATGCTTTTGTGTTAAAGGTAGCTTTGTTCGCTTGATAGAATATTGTCCTAAGAAATCACCTGGACCGTTACTGAGCCAGAGCTGAACACAGTAGTGTCTTAGTGTATGATTATTACTATTATCTTTGTTGTTAACGTAATGGTGTAATGGTTCTGTTCTACCTGTACTGTACTTGATACTGAAATCGTCCGTCTGTGACTGAACCCGTATCTGAATTGTCTTTGAATTTTTATATGAAAAACCTGAGTAGAGACAGCAGGTTAGGGCGAAGGGTATCTGCCTGCAGGTGTACGTCGTAGACAGGTGTGCATGAAGTCATCTCAGGCGATGTGGTTTGCATTTCCCAGGAGTCGTAGGATAGAAGGCCACACACAGTACTGGCCTTCCAGAAGTCTGAATGTTCAGCTGATATTTTCAGATAAAATACTTTCTAAAGGCATTTTCGGTGCCTGCCACTAGCACTTCATAAAGGGATGGGTAGCTCTTAGCACTCTCACGGCTTGTAACGCATCTCGCCTAGGGCAGAGAAATGTGAAAACGTGTATGGGTCCAGCCAATGACAGCAGTCCATGGCTGTTAAGCTGGAGTTCATGGATAATCCTAGGTATATAAGCCATCTACCTATCTGAAACACCTTGAGAATGAAATTAAGGTGAACTATGAAAACAAATTGACCTGTGCTCTTTCTCTTTAATCTCAAAATACTAACAGCACAGAGCCTCTTCTTCCTCAAACCTACCCTTTATTTATTTATTTATTTACTTTTTCCCAAAAGACTGCTTGTAGGAAGTGCCATCACAGTGTTGCTTTTAGGTGAGAACACAGCTTTTGGGTCAGATATGAAAGAGGAAAAATCTAGATCTGGGGGGCATGTTTCTTCTTTAATTTGGCTCTTGAAGTTAACAATGTGGATTGACCCCGTTATGCTCTGACAGGTGCTTCCATCCACACCCTTTTGGGGTACACATCTTTGAGGGGGGTCTTCTTCATTCCTCACTTCCTTTCAGAAGTTCACAGGTCACATCTCACTTGACTGACCGGAATGATTTTAGCTAGTAGTACTCCATAGGGTAGGATTTAAATATAAATAAATAAGTAAATAATTAAAAATATAAATAATGGCAAGTAGCCTTTGACAAGCCAGCATTAGATTGATGACAACTTATTACCATTAACCATTTTTTTGGCCTAGCGATAAAGAACTTAAGTCTTAATGTTGAGCATTGGACAAAAAAAATTCTGATTTCCTGTGCCAGTCCCTTTGTCTAGGATAGTGATCTTGGCTGGGTGGCTACAAGAGCTCATCTTATATATATCCCAACTTTACCCTTGCCTTGGATATTCCTTTTCAGGTAAAAGATCCAACTAGGATTAATCATAACAGGAAGTCTGTATGACTCACTGGACTGACAGCTGATGTTAAGGTTGTGAATATTAGAGGCCTCTGTGTTTTAATTCCAGTTCTTTTCTTGATTGACTGTGGCCAGGCAGGCATTCCCCATCTGAACGATTTGGCTGGCCTTTCTGAGAGGCCAGCCCGCCTCCTAGCAGTGGACACACACTTGGAATATGCCACTGAGGACCATTGGTGTTTAATGCCTAGAATGTGCTTCACAAGGAGATATAATTACCCGGTCATGTGGGGCACGAGATTTTAATTGTCAGAGAGTTGCTCCATCCACGAGTTCGACTTTGAGCATCATAGTATAGTGAAGGGCTTGTTGGCAAGCTTTCCCGTGCTAACTCACTAGACAGACGCAGCGTGAGAGGCTCAGCTTCCATACTCTGCATCCCACCCTGGAACGGCGACCAAAGAAGTTGGTGAAACCTTTGCTGGCCTGCACGGAGTATATTTGCCTCTTGAGTGCCAGATGCTGCAGTAGGCCCGGGGTGTCCACTGGGGGACCAAACAGATGGTCCCTGTCCTTGCGGAACTTCCCATCTCATGACCAGACGATACCTAAATATAGTTTGAATGGCCCACATTTTAAAGGCAGATTGGAATGTATTTGTAGAGACTCCTATTTAATACGGTTATTTAATATGAGATCATTTAGACAGAAAGTATGGTAAAGAGGGGAAGAAGGTAGAGAAATGATAGCTGTCCACAAATATTTTATGCTTGTCCTGTGGAAGGATCAGATTAAGGTCACACTGTTTTGAAGGCAAGATTCAGTTTCATATGTTTATTTAAGAACTGTTGTAATGGCTTCCACATTGTCAGCAAGTACCGGACACGGTGGTGGTTGCTAGAGCTATGGGTACTGACTGAGCTAATATCTCTGCCTGGGTGTAGCTTCTGTTCTAGGGAGGGAGACGTGTTCAGTAACTAATTACGCTTATTTAATTGGGTTGTGGTAAGTGACACAAAGAAATAGAGGCTGCTAAGCAAATATAACAGGGGACCTGACCTAGTCTGGGCACGGGAGTGGAGGGAAGTGAAGGCTTCTCTGATGGGGCAAATTTTTTTTTTTTAAGATTTATTTATTTGAGAGAGTGTGAGAGAGTGCTAGTGCCCGCTCATGTGCAAGTGTGAAGAGGAGCAGAGGGAGAGAGAATCTCAAGAGGACTCCTTGCTGAGCATGGAGCCTGACGTGGGGCTCGATCTCATGACCCTGAGATCACGACCTGAGCTGAAACCAGGAATCGGTTGCTCAACTAACTGAACCACCAAGGCGTGATGGGGCAAATGTTTAAGCTGAGATTTTAGGGGTGAATGCTTAGCTTGGGAGTGGGGAGGCGAGAGGGGCAGGGCTATAGGGAGGGAGGGGGAGTATGGGCCGTTGGCGACCAGTTGTAGGCCCACTAAGTGCTTTGCACCCGGCACCGTTCCTGCTCTCGGGGCGTGTGTCCCAGGGCTTCTTGAGTGATGACTGTGCCCCGGGCTGCGCCGGGTCTCCAGGTGCATCGTCTTGTGTAACCCCACACAGCCTTCTGAGGTAGAGGCCACCATTCTTCTCACTTTCCAGATGAAGTAATAAGGTCAGACGTTAGGCACCTGAGAGAAGCTGCCAGAAGTGGCCCAGCTAATCTGTGGCAGAGCTGGGATTGTACCTCGGAACTCTAGGACTCGAGAGCCCATCCTGCCCATTTGTTTATAGCTTCAGTAAACAGACAGCTAACAAAAGGCAGAGATTACAAGTTCAGCACAATATAAAGAATTTTCCAGCAACCAGCTGTTCAGAAATGTAGACAGGGAGAGGCACGTGCGCCCACTGTTGTAAGTGTTCATTCCTGTGGAAACTAGCTGGCCACCTGTCAGGGCTGGGGCAGGAAGGAGGTCGAACCAGGTGAACCCTAAACTCCCCCTGGGTGCATCTGGGATTTCACTTCATTGTAAGATTATTGTGTACACTATATGTGTTTTTTCCCTTCAGTGACCATGAAAGACACCAGGTTGACAGCACTGGAAACCGAAGTACCAATTGTCCCCAGAACAGGTAAGGTATGAACTCAGTCCGGTGGTTGGGGGGACAGAAGGGAGTCGTTCACCCGTACAGGTGTGTAGGTGTGTAGGTGTTTGTTTGCAGTGAGGATTTAACAGTCTGGTTTTAGCTACTTACTAGGAACTGGTCCTTCTGTGGCGTGAAGTAATTGTGTCAAATTACCCATGATTATTAATTGCTTATTCAGTGCGAGACACTGTGTTCAGTGCCTTCTTTATATGTGTTACTCGTTTGCTTTTTCACAGCCACACTTTTGATGTAGCCCCATTTTACAGATGAGGAATGGGGCTCTGAGATATTAGCTGAATTTCCTAAGGTTGTATAGCTGCACGTGGTGGACCTGTGACTCAGATCAGTTCTGTTTAGCAGCGAGGTTTGGTTTTCGCCACTAAATGAAATCGAAGACTTTGTGTTGGAGCGAGTCATTTGACTAGTGCCGGGGCTCTCAACCCCGGCTGTGGAAATCCACTTGCATCTGTAAAAAAAACCAAATGTGCTCTCTCGGCCCCACCCCTTAACTTGTTCTGGAGTGGGGCCTGGGCTTCAGGATTTTATGAAGGTAATTCTAATGTACGTCCTGGGCTGAGAACCCCTGAGCTAAGGAATTAGCATTTACATCTTAACTTGGCTTTATTTATTCATTGTCTTAATTAGTGTTTTGGGGTGAACTATATGCTGTGACAGTTTCTAGGAATTGGAGGATTCTCAAGGTCCCAGAATATATCCTTCATAAATATTGAGGCTTTGGCACTTTTGTGGATATGAACTTGGCCTTAGTGATGTGACTTATCACTGAGCTGTAATTTTGAGTTGACTGGTAAGAGTGCCCAACACAGCAGCATCGTGTGTCTGTGGGAAGGTGTGGGGAAGATAGGGAAGCTGTCTGGTTTGCTGTCTGTGTGTGTTTAGCTCATGGGGTCCTGTAATGGCTCACTGGTTGCCAGTTACTATATCACTGCCTGCCTCACCTTACCTCGTAGGAATTGTGAAATAAAGTAGGGATTTTTACCTTCAAGATGGATGTCTGGTCACAGAAACTTGGTACGGCCTGTAAATTATCTAACAGGAAGGCAGAAGCAGCATTCTCTCACAAGTAGGGGGAGCTTTCTGAGTGTGACTTTTCCTATTCAACATTTTTGTGTGTAGTTCACACTGTCCCTTCTTTAGAAGTCTGCAGAATGTGAATTTGAATCCAGCGTCAGGTGGTCGTGTTCGCATCATTGAGGCCCAAGCTGAATAACACACGTCGTAAATTTCAAATTTTATTCCACATTTTTCAGTATTGCAATTGTATGACATTTTAGTAGCTAGGTTGTAAAGTTTGGAGTTTTTTTTTTGCTTTTTGTTTTTTTTTTAAAGATTTTAATTAATTTATTTATTTGTCAGAGACAGAGAGAGCGAGCAAGCACAAGCAGGAGGAGCGGCAGGCAGAGGGAGAAGCAGACTCCCCGCTGAGCAAGGAGCCCGATGTGGGACTCGATCCCAGGACACTGGGATCATGACTGAGCCGAAGGCAGACGCTTAACTGACTGAGCCACCCAGGCGTCCCAAGTTTGGAGTTTTAATGTAGAAAAATGACTTTGTTAGGACTAGCAGCCAGATTGCTCCTGTGGTCACTGTGTCACATGTGTGATGCTGAATAGACGCTCGTCTCCGGCTGCCTTAGGCAGTGCCATCACTAACCTTTATGGACAAAGCGGAATGTAATTTTAGGGACGTTTCTGGGAGATTGTTTTCTAGAAGGAAGCTGTATCTGGGATTCATAGGTTGGGCAAGCCTCACAGATCTTTTGTCTTTAGCTACTAATAATTGCTGGCGACCTGTAGCCATCATTTTGACAGGCTTTTTGTTTACATTTTTAACCTTCATAGACACAAAACTACAAGACATTGTCTTCCTAAAGTATTTTTGTAAGGTCTGTTTTGAAATTTGATTAGTGACTGTAAAATGTGTTAGGGGATTTCAGTTTTTCACTAACATTGTTTTCTTTATACTCTTTATATTCTTTATGTTTGACTCGAAGATGATTTATCATGGATGTTGTCGTTGACTGTGATTTTTGACTTTTTCATGTCATAAAATTGAGGTGACAGGTTTACATTTTATTTTTTATTCATCTTCACGAGATGTGAAGTATTCCCAAATATGACTTTTTCTTGAAAGACTACTAATTAAGACTATAAGTTAAATGCAGTTTTTTTTTTTAAGATTTTATGTATTTATTTGGCAGAGAGAGAGCAGAAGAGCATAAGCAGGTGAGAGAGGCAGAGGGAGAGGGAGAAGCAGGCTCTCCGCTGAGCAGGAAGCCTGATGCGGGACTTGATCCCAGGACCCTGGGATCATGACCTGAGTTGAAGGCAGTCGCTTAACCAACTGAGCCACCCAGGCACCCCTTAAATGCAGTTTTAAAAGTTATTTTTGTTTGTAATAAATGCTACAAGACGATTCTATAAAATTTAGAATTAAAATATAATTTCTTTCTAGTTAGCCATCTGTTTATTTTTTTTATTTTTTTATTTTATTTTTATTTATTTATTTTTTTTAAAGATTTTATTTATTTATTTGAGAGAGAAAGACTGAGAGAGAGAGAGCATGAGAGGGGGGAGGGTCGGGAGGGTCAGAGGGAGAAGCAGACTCCCTGCCGAGCAGGGACCCTGATGTGGGACTCGATCCAGGGACTCCAGGATCATGACCTGAGCCGAAGGCAGTCGCTTAACAAACTGAGCCACCCAGGCGCCCCTATTTTTTATTTTTTTAAAGATTTTATTTATTTATTTGAGAGAAAGAGAGAGAGAGCGCGCATGAGAGGGGGGAGGGTGAGAGGGAGAAGCAGACTCCCTGCCGAGCAGGGAGCCCGATGCGGGACTCGATCCTGGGACTCCAGGATCATGACCTGAGCCGAAGGCAGTCGCTTAACCAACTGAGCCACCCAGGCGCCCTAGCCATCTGTTTATTAAAATTTTTATAAACATTTGGCTCAAAGAGTAATTACTCTTATTTGTAAAGTTATTTATCTAATCTACTTTTAATATTCATATTGTTAATTAATATATTTAGCCATTTGAAAGTTCTTGATTGTTTTTGAACATAAAAGTCACATTGATCAACTAAAGAGCTTTTATTTTTCTAATTGGTATACATTTGTATTTAAACTGACAAGAGTTTCAACTTATAAAACACAAAACTTGGATGTTACAGCTAGAGTGTTTTACCTTTATTCAAAAATGAATATTCAGATTTTTAACAATAATTCTAAACGCATGCCTTGTCCACATTACAGACATCATGTAGGTTAGGTATCATGGTAATGACGTGTAGTTGATCACACACACTGAGGGGTGCTAGAAATGCTGCTGAAGTAGGCAGCTGACAGTTTTAAGTTTCAAACATTCTAAAGACCAAAGCCAAATGTTGGCCAAATATGGAGACTAAAGTCAAACTTGGGTGAATCCCTATTTTCCATGCATGCTGAGATCATACTAAGTATTCTGTTCGATTGAATCTGATGACCAGTTTTAAAGTTTCAACTTGGTTTATTCAAAGGTGGTAACTAATAATCCCCCTATTGCTTTCCATTGGGTGGTCAAGAGAGACCTCTTAGAGATAGTGACATTTTGAGCAGAGACCTCACTGACAGTCAGCCATGCAAGGATCTGGGAGAGAGCATTCCAGGGATAGAGGCAGCAGCAAGGGCAGAGGCCTTGAGCAGGAACCAGTTTTCCTGGCTTTTGGGAGACTGGGACTAGATCTGCGAAATGATGAGGCAGAATGGTGCAAAAGGAAGCAGACGGAGGCTGGGGGGTTCACAACTGGCCAAAGCACGTGGAGCCTTTAGGCCACTCGTGGGGTTCGGCTCTTATTGCCTCCATGGGAAGCCATTGCATGATTCTAAACAGGAGAGGGATGGATTCTGATTTCCATATTTCAGAGTCTTTGTGGTGTTTTGGTGGCCAATGCATCGTAGGGGAACAGGATGGGAGGTGATGGGGCTTGGACTGGGCCCACAACAAAGGGGATAGCAAAACCGGGGGGTTTGCTGACAGATCAGAGGGGAGGGTAAGAGCTGTGGAGAAGTTGAGGACATTGCCTCAGTGTTTGCTTTAGACTGATGGTCGTGTTTTCCTGAGATCCAGAAGACCGGCAGAGTGACAGGGTTTGGGGTGGGAGTGGCTCCCTATGTGAATAGCTGTAGCACTGTACTGTGGCACGCGGCCACTGAAGATGCCACTCACCTGAGTGGAATGCTGCTTTGGCACATAGGGTACAGAGCTGGACTAACCTAGGTATTGACTTTCGGCTTCTCCTGACTCCTGTGTTTTTTTGTTTTGTTTTGTTTTTTTAAAGATTTATTTATTTATTGGAGAGAGAGAGACAGAGAGAGCACAAGCAGGGGGAGAGGCAGAGGCAGAGGGAGAGGGAGAAGCAGAGCCCCTGCTGAGCTGGGAGCCGGACGTGGGGCTGGATCCCAGGACCTGGAGATCATGACCTGAGCCGAAGGCAGACGTTTAACCACCTGAGCCACTGAGGCGCCCCGACCCCTGTGTCCTGTCCTTGGTTGTTTCCAGAGTGGAGGGGAGGCTTTCACGGCTGAGCTGTGCGTTGGTGGTGCCCACGCCTGTGGAGCTCGCCTCACGTGGCTTCTCCCAGCTGACCTTCCCCAGGCTGGAAGGTGTGTCGACATGGGTGTGCCTCACTGCCCCCACCACGTTCAGGTTGAGCTGGCCCCCTCCCCACTCGGTGCACCCACTGAGCCCTGCCCACGTCCTCCTCCCACATCCCTTCTCCGTCGTGTGTGCCAAGTCGCTCTTCCCTCTCAGCACCCTACATGTAGCCCCCTGAGAAGTATTTGAATGAGTTTTAAAAGAAGAGATATTCCAATCATGGGAATGATTCTAAAAGCTCATGATTAAATTCTTGGGAGGGCCTTTTTGAATGTCAGAATCCTTGAACTTGGGGCACTTACATGAGGAACCTCACATGAAACCCAAGATTTATATTTTTTTGGGAGGATTAAAAAAATATGGTTGAGGGCGCCTGGGTGGCTCAGTTGGCTGAGCGACTGCCTTCGGCTCAGGTCATGATCCTGGAGTCCCAGGATCGAGTCCCGCATCGGACTTCCTGCTCGGCAGGGAGTCTGCTTCTCCCTCTGACCCTCCCCCCTCTCATGTGCTCTCTCTCATTCTCTCTCTCTCAAATGAATAAATAAAATCTTAAAAAAAAAAAATATGGTTGAAAAGTAGAATTTTAGAAAATTTAGAAAAATTTTAGAAAAGCTTGTTGCCAGAAATGTACTAATGTGTTTTAGAATGAAACCTTATTTTTGTTTTCTATAAAGTATCTGGAAGGAGCAGGCTCCAGAAACCAGACTTTGACACCTAAAATGACATTTAAAAACTGAAAAGCAAGCGAAGTAGCCCAAGCTGGTCAGCCCTGACTACGGCCAACTTGACTGGACGGGCGCCATCTTTGTTTGGAATTGGACTCCTGTCGTGTGTTCTGGGCTGCCTAGATTTGGGGAACCATCTCTGATGTTACTGTCTCCTGAATACACAAAATATAAACTCAGAGTCTCACTAGATTGAGACTAGGTGGGTAGCAGTTTTACTGGAACAAAACCAAACTTAGGGACAAAAGTGCTTTTAAACCTGAGAATCATTTGTGATTTATCTGAAGTAGAAAGGAATGTGAGGGCTAGCCAGATACATCTTGAAAGTGGTGGCCCCACGATTTTTACTAGTTTTCTTTTTGATAATATATGGGCACTGCTCAGGGAGTATTTATTTGTGCCGAGTGTACGCATACTTTCTCTCATTTCATTCTCTCCATGGACAATAAATCCTGACAGGTTGGTATTTTCTTCACTTGTAAATTTAATTTAATCCAACTCACAAGGTGAAATTTGTTTCTATTTTCAGCTCTGAACTCTTTTACAAGAAAATCTTACCAGTTGTAAGCCCTTTGAAATGGATTCCCTTTGTGATTTACCTGTAAGATTTATATTCATAGGTGTGAGCCAGCAACTTCCTGCATCGTGGTTAGCTGTCAAAAATGCATGTAGACATTTTAATTGATTTATTTATTTTTTTTGGCTCATGAACTTCTGATTCACCGAGAGCCAAATCAGTGGCTGTTGCTGGGTTGTAATTAAACAAGAGCATAGATAATAATACTCACCAGTTTCTGGGGCCATTGGTGCTTAAATTTGGCATTTTTGCAGGAGGAGTTAACTCTAGTGGACTTTTTCTTTAGCATCATATTTCCTCCCTAGGTGCTTATTAAAATGCAGGTTCCTAAGCCCCAAGTCAGTGGTGGAACGGCCCAGGAAGTTGCGTTTCTAAGAGGCACCCCGGGTGGTCTGGGTGCCCACTGAGGCAGGAGGGCTGCTACCCCAGCCACTCAGAGCAGCGCTGGAGGAAGCAACATGGCGACCAAGGACAGATGCAGCCATGGGCCTGGGAGTTGAGCTGTCTGAGTTCTGCTTTACCATGTGACCTTGGCAAAGTTACTTATCCTTCCTGAGTCTCCATATTCTCATTTGTAATAGAGGATATCTGCTTACCTCACAGAATTGCTGTGAGGATCCAAACCACGAGGTCGCTTGATGTCACGTTGAAGGGCTCAGGGCTATGCAGTCGAGCAGATCTGGGTACAAATTTCAGTTCTTTGGTTCTGCCTCTTGCTAGCTTTGCAACCCCAGGCAAATGGCTTCATTTCTGTTTCTCTCCCCGCAAAATGGGGACAGAAGAACCAACCGCATGATACTGGTCTAAGGACTGTATTCACTGATGTTTGTAAAAGATATGCAGTTCCTATCTCTTAAATGATCATTAGTTTTGCTTGTTTTTGAAAATATACCTTTAGACACCCAAGTGGAAAGAAAAATAATTGTAAATGTGGATAGTGACACCTGGAGAATGAGCTGGTTTTTTTGTATATAAAGGTAAGGCAGCGGCTCCATCATCAGGAGTCTTTGAAGGGGGCAGATTTACCCTTGTGCCCCCACTTCATGCCTCTTGCCTGTGACCAATGGCATTTGAGTGTGACAGATGTCTGGGGGGAGGAGTTTGTATGAAATATCAAGACTTGGTCCCTGCTTCAAATGAGGTATTGAAGTATTGAACGGATGGTCCTGTGACCTAACAAGCTAGACCAGCTTCTAGACATTGATGGGAGTGTCAAGAGGAAAACAGCATGTTTTTAGTTCTTTTTCTGAAAATAGTTTGTCTACTTTTTTTTTATTTATTTTTTGAAAGATTTTTATTTATTTATTTGACAGAGAGCGAGACACAAGCAGGGGGGAGTGGCAGGAGAAGCAGACTCCCTGCTGAGCAGGGAGCCCGAACTGGGGCTCGATCCCAGGACCCCGGGATCATGACATGAGCCAAAGGCAGACGCTTAAATGACTGAGCCACCCAGGCACCCCTCATCTACTTTTTAGATCGATGATTTAAAACGTAAACATAGTTTTAGCCAAAACCAAAGGCGGAGTCAGAAGTAGGAATAAAAATAAAAAACTTTGCTTTGTTCCTGGCATTAAGTTGCCGCGATGGTTCTGACTCGTAGCAGGGTTTTCCGTCTCTCTCCGGTGCTTGCATTCCATAGACCTCTTCTTCACAAATTGTCAAATGTAGAATTATTCTCACACCCTAGCTTCTTTCATCAGCAAAATTCTGGACAGGCTTTTCACTGCATTGAACATATGCACTGGCTTCTCTTGCAGGTAATTTTTTATGGGGAGAAATGGGGCCATTTTGTCACACTGTGTGTCTTCCTTTTTCTCAGTCTGGTAGTGGCACCAATGAAGAGCCTGCAGACTCGCTAGTGCACGTCCCGGACCTGGCGCAGCACAGTCGTGTAAGATAATGGCCCAGCAAGCGAATATCGGGGAGCTCCTGTCCATGCTGGACTCCCCCGTGCTGAGTGTGCGTGATGATGTGACAGCTGTCTTTAAAGAGAACCTCAGCTCTGGTAAGCAGGGTCGCGCCCATTCTCGCTCATCTGCGCATCAGAAGAGACTGACCTGTGGGTGACTATAGTCTGCTGATGTTGGTTTTCATCTTCTAAGGAGAGTCTCCAAAACCACTGAGAAAAGAGCATCAACTGCCAGATTCACTCTCTGTGTGCTTTATTATGGAAATATTCAAAGAGACACACAAACTTATTAAGTAAGAATCACATAATGAACCCACGACCCAGCTTCAAAGTTGCTGCCTTCTTGTTTTCATCTCACCTCCCTTGTTCCCCCCACCCAAGTATTTTCAAGCAAATGCCATGCAGAAATCACATATGTGATTTCTGGTATAAAAATGCGTGACCTCTCCTTAATCAGAGAAACAGGAATTTCAACAGTACCTTTCTTTGCTTACTAGGTAAGCAGCTATGGGGCTAGGTTGACAGAAATCAAATATTGATTACAGAAATGGGCACTGTTGGCAGGAGAATAAATTAGTATTCAGCCTTTTTGGAGTATCCATCACCCATTAAGAAGCATGTACCAAGTGTCCCACTGACAAGAGTCTGTATTTCATTATAGCCTTGAATGAAGTCTAGTGAAAACTGGGAAAACCCAAGTATCCTTCAGTAGGTGACTGGTTCACTGAGTCGTGTAGAGCCGAGCAGTGGGGCTCCAGGTCAGTGAGGAGACTGAAGTAGGTCAGAGGTGCCGACATGGGAGGGTGTCTGCAACACACTGTTAAGTGGAAGAAAACACACACACAGGCTGCGTGTACATGGGTGTGGGGGCTTTGTGTTTGCGTGCGCACATGTGTGGTTATCCAAGTAGGAAAAGGTTTGAAAGGACGTGTACCAAACTCAAGGATGCTTGTCTCTGAAGAGTGGGTTGAGAGAGGCTGGTAGTGAGGAGGACTTTCATTTTATGTTCTTTCACATCATCTGAGTTGTTATCAGTGGACATCGTTACAATTTTATAACCAAAGAAGGCAATAAAAAAAGGAGATAGCATTTTTATGCTTTTATGGATATTTAAGCAGGTTAATTTGGTATTATCCTATTGTTAAACCTAAATAGATTGAAGGGTAGAAATAGAATGCTTCATGTAACCTTGGGGAGCATATAAAGAAATACTTTCTGGATTTTATGACCGGCAGCCATTTGAGGTAAGTTTAGAATATTAAAGGAAATAATTATTTCCCTTTGCTTTGTTCAGACCGTGGTCCGATGCTCGTAAACACCTTGGTGGACTATTACCTGGAAACCAATTCTCAGCCGGTATTGCACATCCTGACTACCTTGCAAGAGCCGCACGACAAGGTAACTGCTGGAGCGTAGTGCTGGGCCGTTCAGTCTGGCCCCGACTGGTGTGGCAGCCTCTGTGCACACCCCGTGCAGTGTGTCCAGAGCGTGCTCCTTCATCTTCTCCGTGCTGCAGATGATCCTGTTCCCAGATTGCAACCACATGGAAAAAGAATTTGCGGAACCCATGTGTCCTGCAAAGTTTACAAAATAAAACATATTCCAGAGGTTTTTTTAAGCTTTTTCTGTTCCAAGAAATCCTATAATTCCAGTGCTGTCATTGTATAGTGACAGTTTGACCTGTAAGGTGCCCATCTTTAAATCCATGCTTTGAATAGGATTTTGGACTTAATCAATGTGGGAAAATCTATGGGTCCAGACAGCTATGGGGCTAATTGCTGAGTCCTGTTGCCCAGCACCAGGCACTTAGAGGGCTCCTTAGTGTTTTATTTTTGTTGGTGGTAAATAGCTCACAAAGCACTATAGTTGCGTACTTTGGTTAAGTGTTGAGTTTCTAAATGCTAGTGGCTTCACTAAGATTTGAAGGCCTTGCCGTTGTGTGCCTTTTCCAGTATATCTTGTTCTGTTGTTTTTCTGGGCTGAATTTTAACTTCTAGATTACCCGATTTATATTTGGGGCCAAACCATGTAGACTGGGCTATGGTAGCAATAAGCAGCTGCTACTCTCACAGCTTCAACAGCCTGCCACAGGCTCAGGACCAGCAGTTTTTGGAAAAAGTGGCTTATTTCTACTTAACAAGAGGGTCCATGAGGGAGTCTGCCCCTCACCCTCCCGGCCTGCACCTGTGTATCGTGGGATACTTTTTCCGGACTTGCCAGCTGGCTGCCCTCTCTCAGGCCAAATGCAGTGGTGTTTTGTGTGCCAGTGTGGTTTTTAAAGCTCTTTCGTTTGATCTCTTCACCTGGATGGCCCTTGCTTCCCATCTGTGGAGACTCGAGGAGCTGGCGTACGTCCTCGCTGCCTCTGTTTGTGTCATCTGCTACGTTCTCAGGAGAATTTCCCTTGTTTCCCTTGATTTCCTCCCCCCTCCCCCCAGCCTTACTGAGACCTCTTTCCCCTGTTCTTTTACGTGTTTAGCACCTCTTGGACAAAATGAATGACTGTATGGGCAGAGCCGCCTCTCGGCTGCCCGCGCTGTCGCTGCTGGGGCACGTCATCAGGCTGCAGCCGCCTTGGAAGCACAAACTCTCTCAAGCACCTCTTTTGCCTTCTTTACTCAAATGTCTCAAGGTACGATGTTTGCAAGGGTTTAAATGAAATGCCTTTGTGAATATTATTTCTGAAATTCTGGGTGACTTTAAAGCAAGCAAGCTAGATTTGAACTCTGAGAGTTTAGAAACTTTTAGTGTTTGGCTTTCCTCGAATGTCACGTCGTCCAGAGTTGGTACTTAGTAAATTCTCAGTGCATCCCGGTGACCGGCAAGTGGCTTTCGTCCAAGCAAATAAGGTTCAACGTGACATTATTCCCACCCTCTTGGACTCCATCATTGTCCAGTCTTCCCTCCGTTAAAACATCTGGTTTCTCTTTGAGGGAAGCCCAGATTCTCTTTTAGCTAGGAGAAAAATGGCTAACAGCTCTTTTTAACCACTCAAGACCACGTTCTTGTTGCAGCCATAATTAAGGTTTTGTTGGTACAGGGCCTCCTGAATCGTATTCTGCCTTTTGCACTCTAAATTTAGTGTATTTTTCTACGCAGTGAGTCAAAACCTAAGTAGAACTTTGTGGTTTTAGTTTTCACAGTGGCTTGCTGAAATACTCCAGGCTATTTGCTTAATCTGTTTTAATTCCTGGACTTGTTTCCTATCTATAAAATAAAAAATGTGGTTAATATTAACTGCCTGTACCTCACAGAGACGTGAAAATATCCAGTAGCATTTGTCCCAGGATGGCAGTACCCCTGGATCATCTGATACAGCACCCTGCAAATTGATTTTTGTCTCTGCCAGCAAGGGTAACTGTTTCATTACCCCTAGAGGTGGGAGTCACGTTGGTAGGGTATCATAAAAACATGCATTTAATGTTGAGAAAAAACAGGAACAATTGGTGCAACTTACATTTTTTTAAGTGAATGGATTGGAGAGAATATAACTCAATTTTGAGGCCACACAATTCAGTTCAGATTGTAAAACACTTCACTTTTCCAAAAGGGTAAGCTTTGGCAATTACTCATGGACTGCCACCCAAGCCATTGGTTAGAATAGTACCATAAGCAAAATTAGGGTTAGTCATTTTTACTGGAACTGGTTATGTGTTCTTGATTCTCCTACCAATATTTTACGTTCTTCTTACTAGATAGATGTCGGCCGTGACAAAAGGCTTAGTGCTTAACATAAAAACTAAATCTATTTAAGGCTTTATTTCCAGACTCGTAGATTTCCTTTTTTTAACAGTAATAATGAGTGTCTTAGCCTGCGTGGTAGTCTTTTGATTAATATCTTGGTTCTTAAATCTGAATTCCAGTTACTTGGCAAACATTCATGATTTAATTATGGGTCAGGTGAGCTGCTGTAGCTATCCTGAGTTGATTCATTATCCATTGGGTATTAAGTATCTTCAATTAGCCTGAAGTTATATGACTTGATATTTAAACTATAGACATGATCAGAGGTCACCATATCTTCTTTTATTTGCTGATATATAAATGCTGCTACAAAGGTGAACCGTTAGGGAGATTTGTTAGCACTATGCTAATTTCTTCTTAAATTACACTTCTGTTGTAATCCTTTAAAAAATACTGAATTACTTGACATTACTTGTGTAGTGTTTTTTAAATTGATTAACAAAAAGTAAATATTTGAGGATTTGGTTAAATGAACAGAAACTGTCATGTTCCTTTGTTCTGTTAAAGGCATCTCGTCACACTTCTGGGCCAAGTGCCATAGGCAGAGCGTCCCCAGGTCAGGTTGAAGTTTCTCTCCCAGATAGGTTTGTCTGGGGGCAGCAGAAGTGGTCTTTGCAGATTCATTATGGTCAAGTCTGACCAGTGTTGTTCCCCCCAAACCTGAGGGTGAGGAACCTGAGTCGATGAGGGGACCTCTACTTGTTGATCCCCGTAGAATTTAGAGCGGCCTCTTGGTGTGCTGGTGGTGCTGATTCTAGGGCTGTGCCTCACACATGTTCTTCCTGCCCGACCTTTCCTTCCGCAGATGGATACGGATGTCGTCGTCCTCACAACAGGTGTCTTAGTGTTGATAACCATGCTACCAATGATTCCACAGTCGGGGAAGCAGCACCTTCATGATTTCTTTGATATTTTTGGCCGTCTTTCGTCGTGGTGCCTGAAGAAGCCAGGTAAAGATGTCCTTACATACCTGTCATTCCTTACCAGGTGAATGCTTTTGTTAGTGATTGACAGGTCATGAGCTGTAAAGGAAAGACGTGTAGACTTCCGTAGCTGGAATGAGTGGGTGTCGCCAGCCGGGTGCAGAGTGCCTTGGGTGTACTCCCTGTAGGCATGACTGTTAGTTGCCTTCCTCATTCTGTTGGCTTAAGAGGATTAGTTTTCAGAGAAACTGGTAGGATGTAAAACTTCCTAATTGTCAGTAAACTTCAGTCTATCAAAATACCTTCAATCCGTGTTGTAGCAATACAGGACTAGGCTTGGGGCACCTTTTTGTCTTACTTTGCTGGTCTGTTGTGACAGAACACAAACCTCTGGTTCTGAGAACCTGTCTTTTGTATGTGGAGGAGGAGGGAAAATGCAGCGGGTCCTAATTAGTGTCATTGTTTTAAATGTGGTGGGATTTTTCCCCATACTGGCAGGGAGTCCAGCTCTATGAAAATGATTTCAAAGCTATAAGCACGTGATACTTGGAATCTTTTGGTAAGGCCAGCATGAGCTATTCATGTTGAAAAGATGAAGGGTGTAAGCCGTGTCGCACCAGATCCTGTAGCTTCCTGTACAGGATTAATAACAAGTGCAAGATCCATGTGATGCTAGTTATTTAGTAGGCTCTTCTGGGGAGGAAAGGAGTGGTCTGTCCATTATTATGGAGGAGCTGTACGGATCCTGTGGACTTAGGGTTTTCCATGGGGTCTGGGTGAGGCTCGATGAACAAAGTGTTCAGTTTCTCCCACTCTCAGCTTCTTAAGCTAGTTTCTAGATAATAGTTTTTTCACTCTTTAGTTACAAATCTGCGTAACTAAGGCTACACGCTGATTTCAAAAGGATCTCTCACATTTGTTCTGCAAATATTTGAATGTCTGTTCTGTACCAAGCACTGTGCAAGGCACTAAGGGTACAGAGGTGAGTAAGACGGTGCAGTAAGAGTGTTCAAGAAACTCAAGAAATTCATGCTAAATAGGACAGTGGAGAAGTATCATTACAAGTTTTTGGGGGGCACCTGGCTGGCTCAGTTGGTAGAGCATGCAGCTCTTGACCTCAGGGTCGTGAGTTGGATCCCCATGTGTGGCGTAGAGTTTACTTAAAATAATAATCATAAAAAACAACAAGAACAAATTTTAGGGAGAGTGATTATCATGAGAAAGTTAGGTCAGTATTGTGAGAGTGTCGAGTGAAGACAGGAGAGTAGCATTGGATCTGTAGGGGCCTTTATGGGTCATTCTAAGTAGATTGGAGTTTATCCCAAGGCCGTAGGGAGCCACTGATGGATTTTAAATAGGGGTGTTTTGTGTGTTAAGATTTGCATTTTAGAAAAAACTCTTGCTATCTGTGGAGTGAGGTGGGAGCAGTCGACCGCAGGTCATGCTGGCGGCCATGTGCTCACGTTTGCTTTGCACAAGTCATCTTGTGTCTGGCTGAGTCTCCTGTCCATGATTTCCTGTTTTAGGGCACGTGACAGAAATCTATCTTGTCCATCTCCATGCCAGTGTTTATGCTCTCTTTCATCGCCTCTACGGAATGTACCCTTGCAACTTTGTCTCCTTTCTACGCTCTCACTACAGTATGAAGGAGAACTTGGACACTTTTGAAGAAGTGGTCAGGGTGAGTGAAGACTGCTCGTTTGAGAGCCTGCATACTGGGCGCACAGGCTGTGGTTGGGACCCGTGTATTCAGCGGGAGACAGATTTTGAAAAGCAATTCAGCTCTCCCCATGGCCCCAGCCCTAGGCAGCCACTGATCTCCTTTCTGCCTTTGTAGACTTGCCTCTCCTGGTGAGCGTTTCACAGACCTGGGATCATACAGTATGTGGTCTTTGGGGACTGATTTCTTTCACTTGGTGGAATGTTTCAGGGGTCATCCATGCTGTGTAGCAGATGTCAGGACTCCATTCCTTTTTATTGTCAAGTAATATTCCATTGTGGGCAGATACCATAGAAATTAAGCCTTTTGTAATTTGTCAACCCAAACTCTTCTAGCCAATGATGGAGCATGTGCGAATTCACCCGGAATTAGTGACTGGATCCAAGGACCACGAACTGGACCCTCGAAGGTATAGAAATGAAGCTAGCGACTCAGAATTTTACAGCGTCTCTTGACAGATTGATGTGCTGTAGGCGATGTCCCTACTGGGGTATTATTTGGGAATACAGGTTCTTCTACTTATAGAATCACTCTGTTTCGAAGGACTTGTACAGCTAGAACTTGGTTCGAGTCTGAAACATACTCCTCACAGACAGAGAATTAACCATTCCTCCAGGGGAGCGGAGGCGGTTGCCATGCAGACACCGGCCCCGCAGAGCCCCAGGAAGGCGTCCAGCTCGGGGGTACCAGTGATCGGGGGTACCGGTGATCGCACGAGGCAGGCTGAGCAGCATGTAGTTGAAAACAAGTGGGTTGTGGGAAGTGTGGGTGTCGAGTGGGGAGCCTCCCCCTGCAGGTAGCCAGGCAATGGCCGGCCGGCCTCCAGGGGACCCTGAGTAGTCTCTAGGTTTATTCTCTGGAGGAAGTGCACCTGCCAGGCTTCCTATTCGAGGACGCCAGGTGTGGGGCGGGTGGAGCTAAGAAGGGAATGAAGTTCTCTGCACGGAGCTGGGAGAAGCTCAGCTCCCTCCTCCACCTTCCCTGGCTGGCAGCTAGGCCGATGCTCCCCCTGGCTGAGGATTGAACCCTTTTTGGGGAAACCTGTCCACAGATAACTGACATTTAGGGATCTCCCACTGAAAAAGCTGGTTCATGCCTGATCTCACCTGACAAGCCCTCGCTCTGTCATGCAGAGCCTCAGTTGGCTCAAAACACCTTCGTGTGAGAGAGATGGTATGTGGAGAGGTATACGAATTATGCCTGTAAAGCGTAATAACATCACACGAGTACCTGGGCACACAGCCGCCGTCCACCTTCTCAGCTGGAACATTGCTACACATCTTTCTCCCTGTTCCTGTCCCACTTCAGAGAAACTCCCGTTCTTGCTTTTATGTTAATCGTTCTTTCTTTTTTGTAGAGTTTTACCACGTGTATCATTGTGCTTTGGAAAGCTAACTGGGAAGCCAAGCCAGGCTAAGGAAAGGGCAGTCCTATCACTGTTAGATGAAGGTCCTCAGGAGGCGAGGGGAAGAGCCCAGTGTTTGCATCTTCGTCCGGCTTCCCTTTATTGAGAGTTTATAGGAGCCCCAGGGGTGGGGGGGTGTCAGTGGGCAAGGTCATTCACGAGGAAGATCTGAGACACAGAATGCTCACCCTAGTCAGAGCATCTCACAGGGCCTGTAGCGAGGCCGGCTTCTGGATGTGCTGCCGAAATGTGGCAGAGGACAAAGACTGCTCGTTTGCTGCTTCTCAGCTCATGGTGGCCCACTTCTAGGAGCAGGTCAGAGCAGCGTCCATCTGTGGGGCTGATCCTGGCGGAGAAGGGAGAGTGGGGCCTTCATCAGTGCTTACTCAGGACAGACTAAGCATAGACAACCTATCTGGGCTGGGGTCACCTGCACACTGCATCCCTCCGTTAAGAAGATAGTGCGGTGGCAGCGGGGACGAGGGTGACAGCCTGCCACGTGCCTGTCTCTTGGCCTGCCTGTCGGATCCGTGTCTCGTGCACGGTGGTCCTCTGCATCTCTCCCGTGCAGGACCTCCCATTCCCTGTGTCTCCTGTCTCTTTTCTGGGTTTGCTCTTGTTTTTGTGGAGTGTACCCTTTAGTAGCTCTCAGAGAAAGGAAGCGGTTATGTGGCTGGGTACAGACTTCTGGTCCCCCTCATTCTGCAGCCTGAAGACATTGTGCCATCGCATCTTGCTGCCAATGTTGCTGTTGAAATCCAAAGCTCTTCTCATTTCTCATGTCTGTGTTTGCCCTGTTTTCCTCTGCGGGAGCCCGTAGAGCCCTCTCTTCGTTCTCCTCATACTCCGACATTGCCTAGTCAGAATCTGTTCTCCTTCTTTAATCTGGAAACTCTTATCTTCAGGCTCTAGGAAATTTTATCTCGTGTTTGATTTCCTTCCTTCCATTGTGTCTGTCTGTCTTTCTGGAACTGCTGGTATGTAGATTGGGGCCTCCTAGAGTGTCCTCTGCTTTTCTTTGCTCTCTTGTGTTTTCTCTCTACTCTTTTGTTCTTTCTGAAGGTCTCCTCATCTTTAGTTTTTAATCCTGTTGTAAATTTCCCTCCTAGTGCCATGTTCTCAGCATCTAAGAGTTTTTTTATAGGTCTCTGAATGCTCCTCTTCGTAGTAGCTTGTTTGGGGTTTCATGGGTGCAACCTCTCACATCCTCGAGAATGCTGAGAGCCGTTTGTTCCCCATGTAATCCGTGGACTGCTGTTCTTTTGAAGTCTTCGAGGCTTTCTGCAAAGATCTGATAATCTGCTTGTGTCTGGGTAGGGAGACCAAAAAGCTCTCTTCACAGGGGTGGGACTTGTCACCTCTGAGCTTCCCGTGTGTGTGTGTGTGTGTGTGTGTGTGTGTGTGGCGTGCACATGGGTCTGAACGTCTATTGGAGATCCTGATGTCAGTATCGTGTTCCTCCTGAGCTGGTCAAGTTTTTGTAGAGAAGGGTCTTCTAATCGCTAGTCTGGGGAGGGTCTGGCTGCTGCTGGAGGGAAGAGGCTAGTGGTGAGAGGGGTTAGTGGTCTTGGCATTCAGAATGTACATGCTCACTTAAATCCCTTGTTTGAATGGTACTCATGTCCTCAACTATTTCTGGAGTAGCTCAGTCCCGAAAATCTGTTTTACTCTTTCCAGAGAATAGCCCAGATTTCTGCTGCCTGGGAGCGTAGAGTTGGGGAGGAGACCTTGGGACTCTGACCCTCAGATAGTTTTCACCCTGTCTTCCCCATGCTAGCTGTCCTCATCTACCTGTCGCTCATCTCCAATTCCAGAAGTACTTGAGGTGTAAAAATTCTTTAGCTTTTTAAGGATTCTGCAGTATAAGTCAGGTTGACTTTTAGCTTTGAAACAATGGGAGCTTAGGATTCTGCTTTCTTGGATTTGCTAGTAGGTTGCCTCTGGCCTGTCTGCTTTCTAGTTTCAGGAGGCTGTAGTGCTGATCTGTCTTCCCCCATTCTTCTCCTTCTCATAGGTTTATGTTTAAAAACAAACGAATCCATACTGTAGATTTGGTGGGTTTGGGAAGTTATACAATTGGATGCATATGTTCAGTGTGTGAGACTAACTTGGAAGTCTCCCAGGCCAGCTTAGAGAGCCTCGCTTCCCATGGGTAGGCAGGGGTCATCTGGCTTTTGAAGAAAGCTCTAACACAAAAGACAAGAGACCCAATATAGGGGTGCCTGGGTGGCTCAGTCAGTTAAGTGTCTGCCTTCGCCTCAGGTCATGATCCCAGGGTCCTGGGATCGAGCCCCACGTTGGGCTCCCTGTCAGCGGAGAGTCTGCTTCTCCCTCTGTCCCCCCCCCCCACTTGTGTGTGTGCTTGCTCTCTCTCCCTCAAATAAATAAATAAAAGCTTTTTTTTAAAAAAAAAAAGGGGGCGCCTGGGTGGCTCAGTCTTTAAGCGTCTGCCTTCGGCTCAGGTCGTGATCCCAGGGTCCTGGGATCGAGTCCCGCATCGGGCTCCCTGCTCCACGGGAAGCCTGCTTCTCCCTCTCCCACTCCCCCTGCTTGTGTTCCCTCTCTCGCTGTGTCTCTCTCTGTCAAATAAATAAATAAAATCTTAAAAAAAAAAAAAGACCAACATAAAGAGAAAATGGAGTTAGAAAGAAACTGATAACACAGAGAGAGGAGGAAAGCGTCTGTAGTAGCCACTGAGATGGGGCATTTGAGCACATGTAGAGGTCACAGTGCCATGGGGGGAACATTCAGAGACAAAGAACCCTTGAAAATGAAAAGTGAGAGCTGAAGTCAAGACTTCAACAAAAGAACTGGAAGATAAAGTTAAGACTATCTCAGAAAGCAGGATCAAAAGAGAGATGAGTATTCTGAGCAGAGAGATAAGAAACTTAAAATACAGGAAGTCCAACATCCAAGAAAAAAGAGCTTTAGAAAGAGGGGAGAAAACTTTCTTGGGGGAAGAAATTGTAAAAGACAGAAGAAAATCTCCAATATAAGCGTGAAAAATACAAAGAAATATAATAATGGGAGGATCGAAGGACACGTGTTTCCAGATTGAAGGGTCTCACCTGGCGCCCAGCTTCTGTCAGTGAGAGAGAATGCTACCGAGTCTCAGTGTGGTGAATCTCAAAACACCAGGGATAAACCTTTCAGAGAGAGAAGACCAAAATGCTTAGTAAGGATCAAGTCAGAATGGTATTAGCTTCTGAAACTAATTGAGACAAAAAGGTCTTCAACATAGAATTCTAGACCCAGCCAAACTGCCTGTCAAGTGTGACAGTTTTAAATATGTAAGGACTCACATTTACCTCCCATGGACCCCTGCTCAGCTAACTACTGGGGCATGTGTTCCATCAAAATGAGAGTAGAATCTGGTGAGACAGAGTCCAGGAAACAAGGGGACCTGACTTAGGATCATGGTCACGGGAAGTCTTCGGGTAACACTGCACAGCAGCCCTCAGAACAAACCAGTCTCGCCAGAAGTGGGAGAGAGAAGGGAGCTAGTGGGGGGGGGGGGGGATAATTCCAGTAGCTTATTTGCATATCGTTATGTAGAAATTATACCAGGCATTGTTTCAGAGCTGTTAGGGTAAGTTTAGGAAGAGTTAGAAACACAGAGGACTGAGGAAAAGAAACAAAAGTCCAAACTCCACGACAAACTAAACCTAACAGAAAAGGAAATCTTGTAGTATACTCTTTGGCTCAGTCATGCATAGTATTTGCATAGTCCTAATAATCATTGAAAACTGATTTTGAAGAAAATGAAACTATGATACATGTCTGTTGAGAGCATCAGGGAGGAGGGAGAAGGATATACGGAAGTGGCCTGCAGCCTCACTGACTGTAATAGAAGTCAGTAGATGATGGGTACAATCTATGTATCTGGACATTCAGAGCGTAGAGCGTATTCTTTAAAAATATGCAGGCAGGGTACCAGTTCAGCCAACAGATCGGAAGCAGCTGCCAAAGTGGTTGAGGGGAATGGCATGGGAGGGACCTTTTAATTGACTTTTTAAACTACCATATTTCATTAAATGCAAGATGCCATGGAGTACTTCTATTTTATGTTCGTCTGAGAAAGAAAAAAATACCACAAAAACTAACACACACCTGATTAGATATGACTTCCCAGTTTCAGAGACATTAAATGGGAAAAGTCCTTTTAAGAATCAAAGAAATAGCGTAAAAATGCATATAAATCAGACATTTAATGTATTTCTACTGTATTGTGAGTTTCACTTTATTCTCTAAAAGCAATGCTCCTGTGTGTACATAAGCATCCTGACCCTTGCTCTCACTTTATCCCTTGTCGGTCGTGCCGAGAATAGTTGGGGAGGCTACCGCCCTTAACACACAGGTACCCCGAGCAGTGAGCACCCACGCAGACCGGAGGTGCGGTGCTGATGTCGAAAGGCTTTTCCCTTAGGAATGCTGCCCATGCTCTGAGGACTCTCTTGTTCTCTATTTGATATCACATTTTCAGTATCTCAGATTGAATGATGAGTTTTCTAGAACAGTTGTGTAGGAGTAGATGTTTTGTTGGGGTAAACCCATGGCTTGCCCTTAGTGCCGGGCTGTTTTTCTGTCAAATTTGGAATATGAAGATGAGAGTCTTGCTGGATTCCTACTTACTTAGAAACCTGGATAGCGAAATTATGTTGTCTAAAAGTTTATACTTGAGCAGGTGCATGCTGTATTAATTACTAGGGCTTTGTAGAACATTTGGCAAATACTAAAAGTTCTTTTAATTTGAACACTCAGTGTCGTCATCTCTCTCTGTGGGCATATCTCTGAGTAGTTTCAAATCCTTTATTCATTGAAGCTCATACCCTGACCATCTTAACATCACTGAATCTTTGAAAACATTTTTAAAATCAGCTTAGGAAGATATAGTTGACATACAATAAGATTCATCAGTTTTGTTGAGTTTTGACAAAAGTCACACTCATGATAAAGAATGTATCATTGCCCACAAGGTTCCTCTCTGTCCTTTGTGGTCAGTCTCCTTCCTGACACTTGGCAACCAGTGACCTGCTGAGAGCATGCTTTTTCATGATGGTGTAACAATTTTTCTTCTATAGAATATATCCCTTTGGTGTGAGTTTGGGTTATTTCTTTTTTCTGTGACAAGCTGTGCTGAGCATTGTTGTCTGTCTTGACGTATGTCGATTTCCACAGGCTAAATCTTAGAGTGGAACTGTGGATCATATGACAGGAATCCTTGGCTGATTTAAAAAATGTCCTTGTGGGCTTTCTCTAGGTTTGAGTCTTTCTGCGCCGTATTTCCGGTCTAGAGATGGATCCGAAGCCCCTAGGCTCTGATAGGAGACTGTAAATCCACCTCAGCTACCCGGCATTTTCCAGGTCTCCCTGTTCTTTGATTACCTTTGTTCTGAGGGAGAAGTCCCCCTGGTGACTGCTTGGTGTAGTTTGTGCTCTTTTGAGGCTATGCCCAGTCGTTTGTTGACGTTTTCGTTTCAGGTTAGTTTCTGATAACCTGATGTGACCATTTTAGATAGGGAAGGTAGAGGTTTCTAAAATGAATGGCTGGTTCTTAATATACCAGTACTGTTTAATACTTGGGCTGGCAGGGTTCTGCCTTGTCCTTCGCTAATCCTAGTTCCATGCCTGGCCTTGTGTTAGCATTCTTAAGGGTTTGGTTGTTTGAGTAAATGGATTCCAACTTGCCTTTCTTAATTATCGTTGCCTCTTCCAGGTGGAAGAGATTAGAAACACATGATGTTGTAATAGAGTGTGCCAAAATCTCTCTGGACCCCGCAGAAGCCTCGTACGAAGACGGCGACTCCGTGTCCCCGCAGGTGTCCGCGCGCTTTCCTCATCGTGCGGCCGATGTGGCCGCCAGCCCTTATGTCGACACGCAGAATAGCTGTGGTAAGAGTGACCTCAGCACTTACCTGCTTCCCAGCTTCGTCTCTGGAAAGCATGGCTCATTTATGTCATCTTTATTTTCTTTTCCTGGGATAAGACTCACTGTCGCTCCTAGGAACTGTTTGCCAAATATTGGAAATTAGAATTTGCCTCCAGTTTCTCCTGATTAACCCCTCTTTCAAGTTTAATTCAGAGCCCTGCATCTTTGGTCTCCTACCCGACAGTATGCCAGCGGACTTGGGGGTGGGTTTTTAACACAGAAGAAGGAATATGGACTTGAGGATTCGACTTCCGGCAGCACCCCATCAGAGAGTCTTTCTATGTTTCAGGTGCTTGCAGTGGGGCCCCTGGCCTTAGCACTCACTGACACAGTTTGAGTCTTGACAATTTAGAATTGGTTTCTAGAAAAGGTGGGCTTATCTGTAGGTAGTACCCATTAAAGGTGTCATCCAGGTGGTGCTTTTTCAAGTTATTCTGAAGCTTAACTTGACATCAAACCTTACTGAACTTGGGGAGCCCGGGTGGCTCAGTCAGTTGAGTGTCTGACTTGATTTTGGCTCAGGTCGTGATCTCAGGGTCCTGGGATTGAGCTGTGAGTTGGGTTCCACACTCAGCGGGGAGTCTGCTTGAGATTCTTTCCCTCTTCCTCTCCCTCCCCCCTGCCCCTCCCCCCCAAATAAATAAATAAAATCTTAAAAACAAAACAAAAAAACAACCTTACTGAACTATTTTCAAAGAGCATTTAAAGAGCCATTCAAATGTTACTGTGTCCCTGGGATGTCAAGAGTTCCCTGACATCGATAATTCGGTAATATGAACGTTATCGAATGGTTTAGAGGGCCACAATTTTTTTTTCCCCAGAATAATCTAAAATCACGCACTAATCTCACGTGCTCTTTCCCTTTCATTTTAGGGAGTGCTACCTCGACCCCTTACTCCAGCTCTTGGCTGATGTTGTTAAACATGCCCGGGCAGCCACCTCAGACTCTGAGTCCCCCATCGACACGGCTGTTGACTGAGCCGCCGCAAGTATGGTGTTAAAGAGCGTGCCTGCTCACTTCTCTGCTTGCTGGTGAAGCTGTTTGGGTTGGGATTTAGCATACGGTTGGGAAAATCTTACACTGCTCATTTTAGGAGTTATTTTTAAGGATACATGGTATTAGGAGAGTTAGTTACTGTTGCCACTTGGGTTTCTCTTGGAGTCTAGATTTACAAAATGCATCTTGATTCATGATAAAGTTTTAATATGATACCTTTTTCCATTCGGTCATGAATATAAGCCTTGGGGATGATTTGATGTTCATTTCTTATTGCTGACATGCCTTATTAACTTCCCAGGCTACTCTTTGGAGCCCATCTATGGTTTGTGGTATGACCACTCCTCCAACTTCTCCTGGAAATGTCCCACCTGATCTGTCACACCCTTACAGTAAAGTCTTTGGTACAACTGGTATGTATGTCTGAGGTGGGAATTCGGTTGGTTGGTCTGGGCCCGATGTGTATGACAAGGAACTGTCTCTTAGATCCAGCAGTGAGTTTGGGGCTGCTTATAGTAGTCGACCTGTTTTCGACACTTCATGCAAAACCCTGGGGTTTTTAGAACCTAGAAAGTGAACCACCCCCCTCCCCCCAGAAAAAAAGATGGCTCAAGCTCTCTAGAGAGTTCACTCTAGCAGCTTTCTTCATTGTCCCAGGCAGGCTGAAAAAATTCAGAGTTTTTTAATAGGCTTGGTGATGGTGTATATGTTATCCTTGCCTGTGAGCAGGTGGAAAAGGAACTCCTCTGGGAACCCCAGCAACATCTCCTCCTCCCGCCCCGCTCTGCCACTCGGACGACTACGTGCACATTGCCCTCCGGCAGGCCACAGCCACACCCCCCAAGAAGGTATGTACAGGCGTGTCCGTGCTCCCTCTGCCCCAGCACAGTGACCTGCGTGTGGCCTCACTTCGGGAAGGAAGCTTGTTATGTCAGATGGAATTTGGATCTGAGATGTGATGGGTTTGGAGCAGGGCAACTGATAATAGACTAGCCAGCAGCTCTCAGAGTGTTATCAGCTTACCCCTGGGGCTCAAGCCTTTTTGGGGACCCAGGAGCTCGACCGCTTTCGTAGTAATACTAACCTGCTCTTTCCCCTCTTGACCACGTTGGTGTTTGCACTCGTGGTGCAGAGCAATGTGGGGGAGAAGGGGTGGCCCCCAGCGCAAATCAGGGCCGGCACCAAATTGCCCGGTGCACATCGCCTTCTTCTTCCTTGACGTGTGTCTTCAGTTTAAAAGAACGAAAGATAAAAAGCCCAAAACTCCGGTACCTTAAGAGTGTTCCGTGGAAAGCAGTAAAAATGATCCATTTTATTCTATCGCGACCCTTGAGAACATACATGCTTAATATTCTTTGAGCTGAAATAGGGGATCCATCACAAACCTTTGTGCCACAACTTGAGTTGATTGCTAGACCAGCTGCATTTCTCGTGGAGCGCCAGTTTGATGTGAAGGAACAACTGACTGACAAATGATGCTTATTTAGACCTGGGTATGGGGCAGGCTACTGCTTACATGACCAGCTGTCACTTCAAAGCAAACAACGGACGGTCTTTGCTGCTGGTGGTAAAATTCAGGTTTCAGGTAAAATTAGAATATGAAAAACCCAATCTCTGTCACTGTGAGCTTGATAGTGTCCCCGAGACTTTATGAAGAGGTTGAAAAGTCCTGGGGAGCTTGGTGAATAATCGAGTTTTTGATGTCATGTGGTGAATATTTCCACACTGGGAAGCCCTGCCCAACGTGGCGAGCCAGGGTCTTCTAAATGTCCAGTGTGTGATGTCCCAGAGCCGCCGTAGGTAAAAGGTGCATTCAGAGCACAGAGTACACCAGCGGCCTTGAACACAGCATGAAAGGTGAAATGTCCTGGTTTCAGATTCCACATTGTAACCTCTAAGAAATGACACCTTGTCAAGTCATCAAAGATTAAGTCTTTTTTAAACTACTTGACACTGGGGCTCAGAAGTTCCTTCATATACTTTAGCCAAAATAACATATGGCAACTGACTGAGTGCAGAAGCAGAGCCGAGCATCCAGCGTTCTTCCATTAAGCCAGACACGGCACACATGTAGACCAATTCCACTCTTCTCACTAAATTTGTTTTGTTTTGTTTTCTTTTGTTTTTAAAGATTTTATTTATTTATTTGAGAGAGAGAATGAGAGAGAGAGAGCATGAGAGGGGGGAGGGTCAGAGAGAGAAGCAGACTCCCTGCTGAGCAGGGAGCCAGATGCGGGACTCGATCCAGGGACTCCAGGATCATGACCTGAGCCGAAGGCAGTCGCTTAACCAACTGAGCCACCCAGGCGCCCCACTAAATTTGTTTTTATTATCTTGGGAACTGTAGTTATTTTTCATAAGAATATATATCATTTGTGTTTACCTATAATGGGTTTGTTATTTTTAAGTAAATTGGTAAATATTTTTAAAATGTTTGTTTTGATTTCTAATGTGGTAACTATCAGTAGTTAGAACCACATAAATAAAAGCTCATGGGACTCCCGGTTTTTAAGACTATGAAGGCACCCTGAGACCAAACAGTTTGAGAACCACTGAGCTAAACTTTAAACTCCTTTATAATGTGTTAAAGTTTTAGATTTTTAGGATATGTCTCTTATACAAGAGAACACGTACACAATTTTCTGCTTTGTGACGTAAATGGTACTATCTTTTCAGGAAGAGAAAACAGATTCAGCAAAGCCCTGTCTACACAGACTGCACCATCTCCAGAACGACAGAGGATTAGGTAAAGTCTCTGGGTAACCCTAGACCTTGTTTGTCTCCTCTTGGGTTATGTGTGCAAACAAGAAAATTCAGGACCACCACAAAACGATGAAGCCCAGATATAATGAGGCGTAATTAATTCTAAAAACCAACCTAATAATAATATCAAAAAAAGCTTTTAAGCTATTGCAGTGAAGTACCTGTTACCTGTGTTTTGAGCCAGTCAGACTGTGGTGTTTATCTGATCTCTGAGATGTTAAGAATGGAGGATTTTATTTTTTGTGGGATTATGTTTTTTGGTCCCTTTGCTTAGACTCCTTGTGGTAGCCTCGCTTTCTGGGGTTGCTCCAGGGGAGAGCTGTTTCTAGCCTCCTCCCTTCACTCGGTAGGAAGAATCGTTATGGATGCCATCTACCGCAGGGCGGTTTCACAGTTGTGGGGGTTACCCGTGTAGTTCTTTGACTTGAATTGTCTTTGTTTCTCTTTAGAAGAGCTACCTGGCAGCAAAGGTTCTGTCACTCTAAGTGACCTTCCAGGGTTTTTAGGGGACCTGGCCTCCGAAGAAGATAGCGTTGAGAAAGCTAAAGAAGAAGGTAGTGTGTGGGATTCTGGGCTTGTACGAGATTGCTACGAGATGGAAAAGCTCTCATTGTGTCCTGAAACCGGGATTTAGGGTCAACACTCCCAGGCTTGCTTGGTTTTTCTCCTCTTGGGGGAAGGAGGTGGGAGTTTAATTCTGGGTCCTGTGCAGGGAAAGGGGTGGCCCTTGGCAGCACACAGCCCTGCGCGGCCTGGCCTTACCCAGATGGCCTGTTTACAGTGGTGTCTCTTATCTCCCTCCCTCCTCTCAGCGGCGATATCTAAAGAACTCTCCGAGATCACGACGGCCGACACCGAGCCCCTGGTTCCTCGAGGAGGCTTTGACTCTCCCTTCTACCGGGACAGTCTCCCGGGCTGTCCTCGCAAGAACCATTCGGCCACCTCTGGTGCTCAGGGTGCCAGTGTGAACCCTGAGCCTTTAAACTCCTCCCTGGACAAGCTTGGGCCTGACACACCAAAGCAAGCCTTTACTCCCATAGACCCGCCCTGTGGAGGCGCCGACGAAAGCCCTGCTGGGAACAGGGAGCGCCAGACTTCGCTGGAGACCAACATCCTCACTCCCAGCCCTTGTAAAATTCCACCTCAGAGGGGAGTGGGGTATGGAAGTGGGCAGCCTCCCCCTTACGATCATCTTTTTGAGGTGGCATTGCCAAAGACCGCCCATCATTTTGTCAGCAAGAAGACCAAGGAACTGTTAAAGAAAGCAAAAGGAAACGCAGAAGAAGACTATCCTCCCTCGACCTCCCCCGCGGAAGTCCTGGATAGACTGATCCAGCAGGGAGCGGATGCACACAGCAAGGAGCTGAACAAGTAAGGCCCTGCCACCGCGGCTCTTCCCTCGGCATTCCCTCAGTGTGAAGTCCGGCAAGTGCAGGGGACTCGTTCTCCACTCAAGGGGGCGGCTGGCTTCCCTCTGTCCTTCCAGTTGTTACCTTTGCACGCATGCGGGGCTGTGCCATGTCTGCGCTGGGCCGCCAGTCCCCGGCGCTGTCCTGCCAGGGCGCTCGGGCGCGCTCACCCGTGCTCCGAGGACGTGAGGGTGAGGCTCTGGTACTCGGGACCCAGGCGTCTCTGTCCCGGTGTGTCCTTCTCCAGCTACAGGTTTGTTTTTTCTGTTTAGGTAACGTGGCTCATCAGATGGAAAGTAAAGTCAGCGGCGTTTCAGGGCAATCCGGGGTGCCTGCCCGCCCTCCACGCCCGCACTTGCACACAGGCTTGCCTCTGAGAGGCCTGTCTGAGCTGCTGTTCCAGCCCTTCTTCTCCTGCCCTTTTCACTGGTTCTCTAGGAGGGGGGCGAGGGGATCACCAGTTCCTGAGTTTGAATCCTCGGCTCTTGCTCAACAAGGCCTTGGTTTTAATTTTTCTTCAACGTAATAACCTCAGGTGGAATTTGACAGAGATTTCTCTTTGAATGAGATTTGGTGTAACGGGCTCAGGTACATTACCTACTTTTTCCTTAAGCTTGGCTACCCCCCCGTGTATTTTGGTGCAGAGGGTTGAGAATAGCTGGCAGTCTGTTGATCACTCCGTCGCCTTGGTGAGCCGAGCAAAGATCGGCCCCGGCGCGAGCTCCGAGGGAGGGCATCCGCACCCTGAAGACTTGGTCACGCTCGGAGGGGGCGCCGGCCCTCCATCCGATGCGCGTCGCCTCCTCTAACTCCCCGTGGACCTGGGGATTGAAACTTTCTTACGCCGTTGCTGCTTTTGACCGCAAGGAAGTGATCTGGCCTTGCGGCAACGCACAGTCCAGGGAAGGCTGTGCAGGCGAGCTCGGTAACTTTGTTCCCCCAAACCTTTCTTCCTAGGTTGTCTTTACCCAGCAAGTCTGTCGACTGGACCCACTTTGGAGGTAAAGTTGTTACTTGTGCTCCAGACCAGCCCGTGTGGATCCTGCGTGCTTGTCACCTTTTCTGTCCTCGAAGGAGGCGTGCCCTGTAGGAACAGGTCCCCCCTTTGCTGCTGCTCTAGCCAGAGTCTGCTTGGCCCCTAATATCTCAAATGTTGCAAAGCCAGGATTTTCTACTTTTGAAAAGTGGCGAATAGCAGGTGCCCGAGGCTGAAAATGCAGAAAGCATTGACCCGTACCGGGCTTTCCTAGAAAAGACCCCACGAGGTCAGTGGCTGGGGCTGTGCCTGGGGGAGGACACAGCATGGGAGGGAAGAGAGGAGCCATAACTAACTGTGCATATGGTTTGGGTCTGTGGGAAAAGTCCCTGAAGCTCTCAGGAGTCCTCCTATGTTCTAGCCTTTTGTGTTCCTTTAAAGGGGAGCTAGGTAGTCAGTCCTCTTTCCCCTCTCCTGATGCATGACCGTTGCTGAGACCCAGGTGACCATTTGCAAAAGGAGTGGTGGCTTGTTTCTGAGAGAATTGTGTTTCTTAGGCTGGCTAACCGTGGGAGGGTCTTGACGGAACCATCTGTAAAAGGCATCTCTGCCACCCTCCCTCTGCTTTAAAATCAGGCTCTCCTCCCTCAGATGAGATCCGCACCCTCCGTAACCAGTTGCTTTTACTGCACAACCAGTTACTCTATGAGCGTTTTAAGAGGCAGCAGCATGCTCTCCGGAACAGGCGGCTCCTCCGCAAGGTGATCCGGGCGGCGGCGCTGGAGGAACACAACGCTGCTATGGTGAGCGTCACGGGGGCTGCAGGAGGCTGCGTTTTGGTGTTTGTTGTTTGGTGTCAGCATGATTGTTGGTAAAGAGCGGCCACTGAGCCGGGGCCCAGGTTTTCAGTCCTAGCTCTGCTCCCCGCTGCGGCTCGGGGTGGTCGCTTGGTCTCTGCGGGTGACGGGACTGGCCGGGTCTCCGAATGGCCTTGCCGCCCTTGGAAACTGTGGGACAAGTGATTTTTGTGTGTGTTTGTAATTGCCCATGATGATCAGAGTCAGAGGCATTATTTTGTTTCTCCAAATACGAAACCAGCTCTCCTAAAGCTATTTTATGGCAAAAATCTTGTAGCACCGTGGAGAAGCCAGTCAGACCTGGAGGCTGAACCTTGGCTCTGCCGCTTCTCACCTTAGGAAGGTGACTTAGCCTCTTGCAGCCTGTTACCCACTCTGTAAAACAGGAATAGTAATAGCAGCACCCACTTTCTAACCATGGTGCCTAAAGAAGTCGCGGACCACTTGCTCAGCGCCTGGGTAGGCAGCCAATAAATGTTCCTCATTTTTAGTGACCTGGATGGGTACCGTTTATTAGAGGTCTTACGCCAGCGCTGGTGGTTGGGACTTGGGAAGGTGTTGGGAGTGATTGGCGCCTGAGGAGAGTTCTAGCAGCTTACGACCCACGTGCTGCTGTGAAATTGGTAACCCTTGCCCGCCAGTCAGGCTGGACAGTCGTGAGCTGACGGATGCGGCACCTGTGGTTACGGCTTCAGGGCGGCGTGTGGCTGTCGGCCTGGGTGACACTGGAGCCTCCCCGCCCGCCTTGGAAGGCAGCTAAAATGATCACGTCTTTGGTCTCCACTAGAAAGACCAGTTGAAGTTACAAGAGAAGGACATCCAGATCTGGAAGGTTAGCGTGCAGAAGGAGCAGGCCCGGTGCAGCCAGCTACAGGAGCAGCGAGACACGATGGTGAGCCAGCTCCACAGCCAGATCCGGCAGCTGCAGCACGACCGGGAGGAGTTCTACAACCAGAGCCAGGAGCTGCAGGTACGGGCCGTGGCGCCAGGCCCAGGCAGCCGGGAGCGGGCACGAAAGCGCCTCGCTCGGCCCGACGGACACGGAGGGCTTTTCTCTCTGACGCGGTGGCACGTAGACGCATTTAGGGCAGAGGTTCCCCAGCTCTCGGGTTGTGTGTAGCTCCCGTGGCGTTTCGGTCACTTCCCTGGCGGGGAAGAAAACACCTGATGGTTGTGCTCATTCAGCAGATCTAAACACTTAGTATACGCCCGACGACTGGGCAGCTGCTTGAAAACAATACACCTAAATTCAAGTTTTTTTTAGATTTTGTTTTGAAACGACCACAATAAATGACCAGTGCCGTGTGTGTCCCTGTTGGGCACCACATAGAGGCTCAGACCTTGGAGTCACATTGGACGCTGACACCCTCTTTTGCCGTTTCACACTGGTATTCACATGGTGATTTGTATCCCAGCAAACACCCGAACCCTGCTTTGCAGAACGACATCATCCACACGCACGAGCATGTCCGCTACTCACTCTAAACTGTCTCCAGTTCGCAGTTCACATGACGACCGACAGGTGTCACTGTGTTTCCCTCAAAAACTTAACATCTCCCCGTGGCACCCCTGTGAGTTGGCTGTGTGGCCCCAGGGCTCTTCGGTGCAGTTTGGGGACAGCCCATCTAAGATCTTCTTGTTCTTTTGCTAAACAAATCAGGAACTCAGAAATCAGTCGTAACTTAATTTTTAAAACTAAGAAGCTAAATCCCAGTGGCCCAAGAATATAGTAGAGCAACTGAGAAGCTGGGCTTCCCCACTTGTCTGTGGGCCGACGGCGTGGGCCTGGCGGGGGCTGCTGAGTAACTTCCCGGCATGTCTCCTTGTGCAGACGAAGCTGGAGGACTGCAGGAACATGATCGCAGAGCTGCGTCTGGAATTGAAGAAGGCCAACAGCAAAGTGTGCCACACCGAGCTGCTGCTCAGTCAGGTGTCCCAGAAGGTAAGAAACAGGGCAGGCCGGGCCTCTTCTCGGGCCTCTTCTCACACCTCTTGCTGACGTTCTTCCATCAGACGGGGCGAGTGCGTTACCTGTGTGCCTCCAGATGGGGTTCCCAACCTGGAGCGAGGTGGCCTCCCCGCTCCACCCCCCAGGGGACAAGGGGCAATGCGTGGAGGCAGTTTTGGTGCTGCTGACATCAAGTGGGCGGGGGCCTGGGTGCTGCTACCCACTCCACAATGCACAGGACAGGTTCCTCAGTGGAGAACTACCCAGCCTGCACCCGGGTCTGTGGGTGCACCCAGGGAACTCTTTCTTAAATCCTCATTTACATAAACATGGGAAGTTTGTTCACACAAAGCTCCTGATCTAGGATCCCTCCCTTTTTAGGATTCACCGCACTCTGTACAGCTCACTTACGAACAAGTGCGTTTTCCTGGGCTTTAACCCTGGACCTTGTATCCCCGCAGTGATGGTCACACACGCCCGTCCTCTGCGGGCGTTCTGGGGGTGGCCACTTTGATGTAGCGAATCTCCGCTGCTTCCCTTTTGCACAGCACCGTTTTGAAGTGCACTTCTGTCCGTTGTCATTGCCTTTGGACGCCTTCCTCCCCACCAGCCATTGTGTTAGGGGATTTGAAACCGTGGGAGTTTATTGTCCCCTAGCACTGGAACCCGGAGTTGCTAGCGGGCCCCTGTGTACACCCATCTGCCAAATGTGGGCTACGGGGGCCCTCACTTTGCCCGCCCTGTGTTTTGGTTAGCTCTCAAACAGTGAGTCGGTCCAGCAGCAGATGGAGTTCTTGAACCGGCAGCTCTTGGTCCTTGGAGAGGTCAACGAGTTGTATTTGGAACAACTGCAGAGCAAGCACTCAGACACCACAAAGGTATGTGGGGGCTCAGGGAGCGACACCCCGGGGCGGGGAGCCCATAGGACGCAGGCAGCGTGCCTGGCACGCCGCATGGAATGTTGCCCGAGATGCGGCCTGGTGGATGAGCACTCTTCAGCCGTCGCGCAGGCTTGTTTCCCCTAGTTGGCTTGCTTTGAAAAGAAGTCGGGGTAAGTGAAAGCACCTCATGGTAATTGGTACAGAGTAGCTGATAAAGGGTTAGTCTTCTCTTACCAGGGCCTGCTGCGAGAGAGAGAGAGCAACAAAAAAAGGATAGGGAGTCAGTTCTGTTGAACGTAACTCTCGGGACTGTGGGTATATACTAGTATACATATTTTTTCTTCCGTTTAATGTTGAATTTAATTTCAGCAGATGGTGGTTCAGTCCTGGCAACAAGGCCAGCATGGGGATGATCTTACACTAATTAGTGTCTCACCAGTGGTGTTGAGGCAGAAGTTTTATGTCACTTTATAAATAGCCTCGGGTAATGTTAGTGAATGAGTTGGGAATGAGTTGGAATGGAATTTTAATAGTAAATGCTCAGATGCTTCCTGTCACTAACTTCTCCATCACACACAGGCTTTCTTTTTAGGATTTCTTGGGCTTGTGCTTTGTAAGCTTTTTTGGCCAAATGTAGGAAGTAGTCTTAGAAGTAGAGAGATGTAATTTTAATAATAGAGTTACTCCTTATTTCTCAGCTCCTCTTAGCTCTCAGATTGAGAATGCCTTTAGAAGGATGTTAAATGTGGAACTTTCTAGAAACCAGCTAGCACTCATTTTGGAGGTTTAATGGGTGTGGAAAAGAATGAGGGGAAAACAGGCCGAAGAGATAGGAGAACCTCTGAAAATGCTGACTGAAATGCATTCCTCACGTCTCCTGAGAGAAGTCAGCTGGGCCGGCCTCTTCAGCTGGAACACTTGGACTCCCGGGGCCTCTTGGAGCCACCTGACCTCTCTGGGCCCTGTTTCACGGTCCCTGAATGGACGTGACGACCCTGACTTGTAGCAGTTAGGATGCCTATGGCTGTAAGCAGGAACAACAAAGCCACTAAGCCGGCTTAACAATAAGAAGTTTTGTTATCTCACTTGACAAGAAGTCCCAAAGTAGGTGAGTTCCAGGTTGGCCAAGTCAGCGGTTTAGGGACAGCGTCCAAGGGCCCAGTTCTGAGGCGCCTTACTGGCTCAGTCCGTAGAGCATGCCCCTCTTTATTTAGAAATTTTTTAATATTGGGCGCCTGGGTGGCTCAGTCGGTTAAGCGACTGCCTTCGGCTCAGGTCATGATCCTGGAGTCCCGGGATCGAGTCCTGCATCGGGCTCCCTGCTCAGCAGGGAGTCTGCTTCTCCCTCTGGCTCTCCCCCCTCTCATGCTCTCTCTCTCTCATTCTCTGTCTCTCAAATAAATCTTTAAAAAAAAAAGAAATTTTTTAATATTTTAAAGTTTTTTAAATTAATTAATTTATTTATTTAGGTGATCTCTATACCCCACGTGGGGCTTGAGCTCACAACCCTGAGATCAAGAGTACGGACAGGAAGGAGCATGTGACTCTTGATCTCAGGGTTGTGAGTTTGAACCCATGTGGGGCAGAGAGATTACTTAAAAAACAAAAACAAAAACAAAACACCCAGTTTTTTCCACTCTTCTGCACCACCTGACCCTTCCTGGCAACCTTGTCCTCCAGCTAGCTGTGCCGATGTGTGCGCCGCAGGAACGGCGGTCACAGGGAGACAGACACCACGATTTCCCCTGGAAGAGGAGAGGTTCCTTCCTGCAAGTCTCTCTCAGTGAGGAAACTGCCAGGAACCCTCCCCCAGACTTCCCACCCTTGCTGTCGGCCAAGATTGTGTCTTGTGCCCATCCCTAGCTCAGTCATTGTCTTGAACCTGTCAGGATTTGCCCTTGGACCTGGTGTCAGGCTTCCTCTCGTTCAGTCAAGTGGGGGAGGCAGGGTGGTATCTGAGAATCGGGTTGGGCACGGCGGGTAGGTGTTGGCTGTAGCGCCTCTGGCAGTGGTTGTGAGGGTTCGTGGAGGCGCGTGGATGTTCCCAGTTCGGTAGCTGCTTTGAGTCTCCATAAAGAGCTCCTATCATTGATGACAAAGGCCCGATTTGTTCACCTCACCTGTGCTGAAGTCTGGAGCCCTTGGGCATAGCTAGAATGGCCACATGATCTGGTGCCCAGTTCTGAGCTTAAATCTCTGGAGTTCCACACCAGGAAAGCATTCACTGGTCATCTTCGAGGCAGGGACACCTCCATGGAAGCTCATCTCCTTGCTTTTTACGGTTTGTTTTCTATTCTTTTTTTTTTAAGATTTTATTTATTTAGTTGAAAGAGAGTGTGCAGGAGCGGAGGGTTTGTTATCTTTAAAAACAACAACAAACCTACGCTAAGTTTTATGTTACGTATACTTTATCACAGTGAAAACACACAATACAAATGTAACACACACTTGTTAGAAGAGTGTTGTTTCCGTGTCTCTTCTGAGCATGGGTGCACACGTGCTCTGGGTGTCCAGCTGGCTCGGTCTTTGGGCGGGCAGGCCGTCTGCCTGGCGTGGTCTGCGGGCTTCGGGGCGCCTGATCCACGCGGGCAGCGTTGCCCGAGCAAGCCTGGCCCACTGCGCTGCGCCCGCCAGCTTTCCCTTAGTCGGTGTGAGGGGAGAAGAGTCTAAAAGAAAACAAATCACCTAAGACACCACTATGTTGAAATAACTGAATATTGGTATAGTTTCGTTTGGTGTTTGTGAATGTCACTGTTTACATAGTTGATCCTACTGTTCACATGGTTTTATATAAAGTCTGTTTTTTTATCTTTTTACTGATACGTAAACTGTAAGTTTACTAGAAACTTGTAGATACAAAATGTATTTTAACTCACTTAACTGTTCTCCTGGCATTAGACTTAACAATGCTTCCAGTTTTTTGCTCTTCTAAACATGATACAGTGATTATTTTTGTGCCAAAATGTCTAGTCGTGTTTCAAATGACTTCCTCAGGGGCAGATTTCAAGGAGGGGGGTTACTAGATTAATACTTGCTGCCAGCTTACTTTGCAGAAAGTTGTACGAATTCCGATTCCCAGCAGCAGTGCCCCAGAGCGCCTTCTCAGTGCTTAGTGCCTTGCTTTCGCACAACAGAGGTAGCACACTCGTTTTCTCAGGGACTAACTCCGGCCCCTCTTGTAGGAGGTAGAAATGATGAAAGCTGCGTGTCGGAAAGAACTAGAAAAAAACAGAAGCCACGTTCTCCAGCAGAATCAGAGGCTCGATACCTCCCAGAAACGGATTTTGGAACTGGAATCTCACCTGGCCAAGAAAGACCACCTTCTTTTGGAGCAGAAGAAATATTTAGAGGATGTCAAAGTCCAGGCAAGGTAACTGGTGGGCACGGGTTTCTGCAGTGATGGGTTTTTTTGTCAGTGGGGCTTCCTATATTCTGGGTGGTCTGTGTTTCAGAGGACAGCTGCAGGCTGCAGAGAGCAGGTATGAGGCTCAGAAAAGGATCACCCAAGTGTTTGAGTTGGAGATCTTAGATTTATATGGCAGATTGGAGAAGGACGGCCTCCTGAAGAAACTTGAAGAAGAAAAAGCAGAGGCAGCTGAAGCAGCAGAAGAAAGGTAGGAACAAAGAGGTGGGAGCTGCAGCCTTGTCCCCGAGCCGCCAGCAGCAGAATAGGGCCCGCGTCTCGGGGCGTGAGAAACCGTCTCCGCTGGCTTAGGCGGGGCCGCCCGGGTGTCTCTCTGCGTCCCTGTCCTTGGCCCCAGATCGCGGGATGTGGTCACAGGAAGTGCTCACATGTGCGATCTCCCATCTCCCGTCCCTCGTTGAGACTCGGTTTCTCTTGCCGAGACCTCCCACTCAGGTTCCCCACTCGAAAGCGCAGAGCTCAGTGTCTGGGCCTGCATAGTTGCACGCCTCCCACACACGCGGGCACCGCCAATGCCGCCCCTCTTCTCCTCCCTGGGTTTCTTACAGGCTTGCCTATTGCAAGGACGGCTGCTCCGATTCCGTAACAGGGCACAGCGAAGAGGCATCTGGCCACAACGGCGACACCAAGCCCCCCCGACCCGGCAGCAGCGCGCGGGCCAGCGGCGCGAGTAGAGGGGGTGGAGGTGGCCGTGGCGGCAGCAGCAGCGAGCTTTCAACCCCGGAGAAACCCCCCATCCAAAGGGCCAGCCTGTTCAGCAGTCGGTGGGAAACTACTGTGGGAGAGTCTGCCACCAGCATCCCCACGACTGTCGGCTCCCTTCCCAGTTCAAAAAGCTTCCTGGGCATGAAGGCGCGAGAGTTATTTCGTAATAAGAGTGAGAGTCAGTGTGATGAGGACAGCGTGACCATCAGTAGCCTTTCTGAGACGCTAAAGACAGAACTGGGCAAAGACCTGGGTGTGGAAGTCAAGACCCCCCCGAACCTCGACGGCCTGCACCCCTCCCCCCCGAACCTGGACAGTGTTGGACAGCTGCACATCATGGACTACAACGAGACTCATCATGAACACAGCGAAGGATGACGGGCACTCAGTGTTAACTTGCAGGTTGCTGGCGTAGAACAGGAGGTGTGAATGCACGTTCCCAGGCTTTCCTGTCTCCAGGGTCTGGGTGGCTAGCTCACGCGGTGGAAATGGGATGGAGGTCCTTTTGACAGTTGACTGAACGCAGAACGGTTTTTGGATCTGGCATTGAAATGCCTCTTAACTTTCCCCTCAGCCCACTCCCCAGCCTGTCTTTCATTTACCTGGCAGTGTGGACTAATCCGAGGGCCAGTTTGCGTTCCTCAGTAGCTTTATTTTCTTCCTTCCCCCACAATGGTTGCGCCCTTTGAACCTGTGCAATATGAGGCCAAATTTAATCTTTGAGTCTAACACACCACTCTCTCCTTTCCTGAAACTCGGAGAATGGGTTGGCTCTCCGTTAGCCCAGGTAATTGGTGGTGTTGCAGGTAAGTCTCGTTTTGTCCCTTTCCACAGGGATGTAGCTTGCGAAGCCGGTCGACTTCATGTGGAAGCTTTTCACATGAGACTTTGTCACCGCTTTTTGGTTCTGAAGTGCAGCCTCTCTAGCAGCAGATCTAGAGAAACAATTGTTTATTCCCCCTTACGTTCTTTTGGCGGTTCTGATAAGCTTCCTAGAAAGTTCTGTGTGAACAAACGTCTGTTGTTAGAGGAGTCTGGAGCTGGCACCATGGAGACCATCCTTTTCCTTTGGGAATGCTCTGTCCCTCCTTCCCCGCTACCTCTTATTTATTTGGTGTTTGCTAGAAAGCTGGGACTGCTCTGACCAGGCTGGCGTAGGGGTGGTAAAACCCGCTCTCTGCAGGAGGGGAGGTTGGTGGCTTGAGCAGTTGCCTGAGAAGCCCTTGTGGACGAGGAACTGCCCCTCGGGCAGGGCTGTGCTAGCTGAGCCTCGGGGATCACCCCCCCTTCGTGTTTCCGTGAGCCTCTCGTTTGTGTCAGCTTCTTGGTGATGCTGCCGCAGAAAGGCTCTGAAGGTCCAAAGAGTTTCTTCAGCATTTAAATGACCATTGCTTCTCAGGCTGCTAGAGCCGCGTCGCCGTTGCTGGTTCTAGACCACCAAAAAGGTAACAGCTTTCTCACACCAGCTAACTTTCCGGGGCCGACCTCCAGGGAGCTTGATGCCGCTCCCTTCCCGCACGTTAGTCGTGGCCGAGCATGTTAGAGCAGAGTCCTGGCGAGCGTTGACAGAGGCGGTCTGACGTGCACCCCGGGCTGCCTGCACACGCTCGGGTGACCCCAGCACAGCATCTGAACTCAACACAGCCTCCAGAGGTAGATGCTAGAAGCCTAAGAGTTGTTGCTTAGTGTCCCAGCTGAGGCAGAGAGAGCCCGGTAGGAAAGAGCCGATGAACTTGGTTTTTCTCTTTTTTATTCTTTTAGTTAAAAGTATATGAGGGGCTTCAGCCGTGAGGGGGGAAAAGACGGACTGTAATGGTACGAAATCTTACTGCTTACAGAAGCTTCCAGCATGTGAGGGTGAAGGTCTTTTGTTTTAAGTGTTGCAGTAAACATTCTAGCACTCCTGCCCAGAGGGGGCGAGGTCACGAGAGACGCTGTGTCACCACCACCACACTGGCGCGAGGCCTCGTCGGGACAGGATCTTCAGGTGTGCTCGACTGTGCCCGGCCCTGCCCGGCCCGGCAATGGCCGCTGGACGTCCCGTGTGGACTAGCAATAACCCCATGTGGTGAATTCAGCTTTGTCCAAAGGAGAGCTTAAAATTGAGTATGTCCTGTTTCCTAGTTCAGTTTTAGGAAAGGAAAACACGAACAAATTCAGAAAGGAAAAAAATGTTAACTGGATTCCTACTGAAACCAGGTCAGAATGCTCACCCTCCCCCAGCCTGAGAGACTGTGCCACAGAACAAAGACGCCAGGCGTTTAATCAAAGCCTTTTCCCTGATTAACTGGCAAAGGCAGAGGCCAATGTAGAGAAAGAAAAAACATTTTTAAGAGCCGAGAAGATGTAAAAATACAGGGGAGAAGGGGGAGGCAGCGTGGTGAAGTGGGCCGTGGCCTGCGCTGGAGGCTCCACGGGCAGGTCTCTGGGCCCAGGGCCCTTGGCACATCCCTCCGGCCCAGCCGGCTGCTCAGCTCGACAACCACGGCCAGCCTAGGGGAGCTGCGCTCAGCTTCCTTTGCGTTCTAGGGGGCCGGGCTTTTTATTCAGCCAAGGCTGGGGGATTGAGGCCTGGACGCATGTTGAAGTTACCCAGCCTAAACATTTAGGCTTTTATGTTGCAAAGGACTCAAGTCAATAGTAAGGTTTAGTTTGGTTTTAGAAACAATAAACCTGCCAGGGGCCAGCAGGTCACTGATTGCGCTGCAGCGAGTCTTTTTAAGGACTGAAAGGTGATAGTAGAGGGACACTAGAGAGAGAATTCGAGCCTGGGAGCTGGCAGGGCAAAGGTATTAGAATAGTTAGAGCATCAGGTCGAGCAGCTTGGGCAGGTCAGGCTTGGGCAGCTCGGGCAGCCTCTGCCCGGCCACTCGGAGCACGCTTGCCTGCCTCAGAGCCGTGTGGCCAGCGTGCGTGACCTGCTCTGCTCCCCACCCGACACTAACCAGGGTCGGCACAGGCCCTGGGGTTGCAGTCTGCTTCTTGGGCAGCATGAAATTTGTTTTCAAAAGGAGCACTACAGTTCACGGGGGCGGCGTGGTCTCCATAGAGAAAGCGCATTCCCGAGTCCACTGCAGGACGGAGGCGCACGGGCCTCTCTCAGACAGGACTTTGAGGGATTTTTAAAAAGCTTTTGACAGGGTTCTGCCATAAAGTCTACAGACATCGTTAGTGTAGCATTGGAAGAAGTACCTAGTCACGAGTAAGAAAATAAATCCAAAGGCAGGAGACAGAGGTCGTTTCTTGGGTCAGGAGGTTTTTAAAGGCTTCCGTGAGCTGAGTGCTAGGCCCAGCTGTGGGCGGCCAGTGGGCGGCCGTGGCCTCCCTAGCTTGGTCAGCAGTGTTTCAGCTGCTGGGGATTCTTACCAGGCTCCGTGGGTGCAGAGAAGCGATAGGTCAGCTGCTGTGTGTGCCGTGTGGAGGGGAAAGGGGCCAGCTCTTCCGAGCAGGGAACCTGGGAGCCGCTGACATGGACGGTGAGCCCACCGTGGTCCAAGAGGCTGGCACTTCACGGGGCAAAATCAGGACGACAGGACACGAAACTCTAGACCCTGGGCCGTCCCCATTTGCCACAGCCCGTGTGGTTTCTAGAGGTTTTGTCACAAAAGGCCAAAGTCTTATGGTTGTGCAGAAGGGGGTGGCTCATACAGCGGCCGCGATGAGGGGTCCCCGTGAGCTGGGCTGTAGGGGTCCGGACTCACAGTTCCGAATGAAAACTTGGGTGTTTCTGTGTAGAGAATATAGCATGTGCTGTGACTAGCCAGTGGGAGTTTGTACCAAATACTGGAACATGCCACTTGAAGCCAGAAAGAACGGAAGAACGAGTGAGAGGAAGTGCCACGTGGAGTGCCACGAGATGGGAGGAAGCCGTGCAGGTTAAGGAGAGTGTGGGCGGCGCGGAGGCTTGGTCCGGAGCCACAGTCCGGGTGGAGGGCCACCCAGCCTCTCTCAGTGGTCCTAGGCCGAGCCCGATCCCACCCAGAGATCCCACCCACGTCTCCTGCGGGGAAGAAAGGGGCTCATGGAATGACCCCCGTCAGCGCAGCTCCCTCTGCTCCTTTCCACTCTGGAGGTGCCCGCTGGAAACCGATCTCCAGCCCCACCATGTCTGTATGTTTCTGCCCAGACTTCTCTAACTCGAGTCCTCCTTGCCCCTCCCCTCCCCTCCTCCCTCCCCTCCCCCGTGTGGCAGAGGAATTGGTTGCCCTCCAGGAGGCTTTTCTGTATAGGTGAAAGAGCAAGTGTAGGTCGGAGCCTGGCCCCAAGGCTGCTGCTGTGACCCTTGTCCCATGTGGCTCGTGTCCCCGTCCAGGACTCTCTGACGTGTGCGGGGAGAGTGGGTTCCCGTCTTTTCCATGCTGTCCTCCGGTCTGTATGTGCTCACCTGAGAGAAGAGGGGCTGTAGCAACCAGGGGAGCCTGCCCGGGGTAGTGAGCCCCTGCACCCGCCACTGCAGAGCCCTCTGCCCCCCCTTCCCTTCCCTTCACCACCGAATTGTCCATCGGGGATAAGTAGGTCAGTTGAACCATTGGAATAGATGTTTTAGAGGAGACCCCTGAGAGTTTGAGACCCACCCCCATCACCCCCTCCTCCCTTCCCCCACCTCGCTACGGTGTTTGGACAGGAGGGTACGGCGCTGCTGGACGCAGCAGATACTCTGGCTGATCAAAGAGGCGGCCGGGCATTTTGCACTAGGAAGAATCAGTGATCACTTTTCAGAAGACTTCTATGGACCATAATAAGTATATTACGGAGGAACAGATTTTGTTAAGACGTAATCTAGTTTTGTAACTCAATCATGGATCACCCACATGTGGCTAACTTGCAGTTTAAAGGGGTCCCATCAGTGAAAAAAAGATTTTTTTTTAACTGACTGCTTTTAGTTAAATTTGAGAAAGTCCTCTTGTCAAAAGGTTTAAACCTTCCCGCCTTGATCTTAAAAGCATGTCAAACAATCCACGTCAGATGCCATAAACAAGAACTGCGAGAGAAAATGGTACAATCTTAGTAAATGGGAATTGGAATCAAAAGGGTTTGCTGTCCTTCTTAGAATGTTCTAAAATGTCAAGGCAGTTGCTTGTGTTTAACTGTGAACAAATAAAAATCTATTGTTTTGCACTATTCTGCTGTGTTGACATGAAGTGACTCGCGCTGGCCTCTGAGGGGCTTGTAGGCAAAGTAGGGACCCGTCCACGGATGCAGAAGCTTCCAGCCTGGCTTGGTTGGTCACCTCAGGTGGCCGGAGGGGTGCTGACAAGTAGAATGTGGCTTTCCTCTCTCTAGGACCCTTTCTGTTCTAGCCCATTCTCTGGCCCACAGCCACAGATCCTCCCGTTCTCTGCCTCGGATTCCTGCCTTCCCCCCCCGAGAGTGGCGTGGTGGCATGGAGCGGGTGACGTGAGTCATCCCCACCCAGACTCTCCAAGCCGGACGGCCTGCAGGGGCTGCACTGCTGTCCCACCTCGTGCTGGGAGTATGCTTGCCTCCCTACGGGTTGGCTGGCCGTTGGCTTTAATACAGTCCTTTTGGTGGCACCCAGGTGACACCGAGGTCATCGAGAGCTTACCGGTCCTGTTCTGTGAGCGTGCCAGGGAGAAGGGCAGCTGGCACCCACCACCTTCCTTCCGTTACGTCATCAGGGGTTTGGAGGAAGGCAGGAAACTACCTCAAACAATTGTTCGATCCAGCCTTGCCTCACCATCTCTTCCTTGGAACAGACATTTCCAGCTGTCCCTGGAAATCGGTGTGCTCTGCCCATGTTAATGGCGGAAGCAGCTCTTTGAGAGAAAGACTCAGAGGTGGCAGTTTTTGATTTCGTCTGGAAAATTCAGATGTCTATTCAGATTCCTGTCTGAAGAGCTTCTAACTACGGAAGGCCAGTTACGAGCTGGCCTGTGGGTCTTTGGCATGAACCCCCTGAGAGCAAATGTCTATAGTGGTTGCTCTTTGCTCGTGGTTTTGCTTGTGAGGCTACTGGCCAGTGTCCTCTGAGGTCTTAGGGTAAATAAAGAAGGGATAACTCCCAGGAAACCAAGCCAGGCAGAGAGGTGGGAGAACACTTTTTATTCTTGACGGTCACCCCCGAGGAAGCAAGAACAGAGAAGCTAAGTCGCCCCCTGTGAAGGGAAAAGCCAACAGTCAGTCAGAACTTCCAGCAAGCGCAAAAGCCGGAGACACATTCTATAATGTCGGGGCCTTGACTGTGTTGTGAAAATCAGGAAACTCCTTGCACGGGAGCCATAAAATCAGAATTCTTCCGGCTTCTCTCATGGTCTCCCCTCTCCCAAGTAAAGGAGAGCAAAGGCAGGTTCGTTCCCCTTTGGGTTTTGGTCCAGAGACCTCATCACACTGAGGAAGTCCACCGTGCCGGCCCTCAGCATCCTGGCAGGCCGAGCAGCCGGACCTTGCAGGAGCTGAGCCTTGCCTAGGGTTGCCGCTGTGGTGGGAAGGGAGCTGGCAGGCCTCCGGCTCGGCGGCTCGGCCCAGAAAGCCAGACCTGCAGCGTGGCCGGGCCCGGCAGGGTGCGGGCTGGGAGCTCCCAGAGCACCTGGGCAGGCCGGTGACCCCAGCTCTCAGCAGCCTCCCCGGGACACCCGCTCCCACCAACACCAGAAGTGGGGGTCCTCTTCATTGGCACAGAGCCGGACACTCAGAGGAGGAGAGCTTAGAAGTGAAAGTGACAGAGGGAGAGAGGTTCTCAACAGTGTATCGGGCAGGCCCTCTGGGGTTCATCTGTGGCGGGGACTGTGGGCGCCGAAGAATGGATCAGCCGGTGGAGACCAAGTTAAGTGACCAAGCACCCTACGGGACGCAGCAGCTTGCCGGCTCTGAGTTACAGTTTCCCGCCAGGCGGTCTCCAGGGAGGTTTGAGACATCCTGTGTCATTCCCCCTAGGTTTGGGGCTGTCTTTTGTAAGTCGCCTACGTTTGTGCTTCCTTAACCGAGGCTGGGTGCCTGTGGTCCAGGCAGGGCGAGCGGCCGCCCGGGTGGCTTCCTGGCGTGCCTGGGGCTCACTCACATGCTGCAGGGCTTTACGGGGCAGCTTCTCCGAGTGGGCGATCCATTCTTTCATTAAGTCCAGGATGATGGGGATGAGGCTGACGACGCCTCCGTAGTGGTTCCTGGCCTCGTCACAGCTGAGGTGGTTCACCACGTCGTGAGGGTACCTGCGGGGCAGCAAGAGGGCTCCGTCCAGGCCCGGGGCAGGCCCTAATCCTGGCCGCCCCTCAGAATCCCCTGGGGAGGCTTAGGGCCGCACGGGCCGAGGCGCACTCTCTACGGACGGGACGGTGGTGGCTCGGCGGGCCTGCGGCCCAGGAGCCCTGGCTAATCCAGGGGTGAGGGGCAGGACTCTCGAAGCACTCGCCTTCGGTTGTAGAACCCCGGATCAGGGGCCGTGGAAACCTGCCCTAACTGCTCCAAAACCTGCTGGTTAGGCCCTCTGCCTCTTCTCCACCCCGGTAACTAAACGGCGTGCTCCGGAACAGGGCACCCTGTGCTGAGGGCCCCCAGGGCGCAGAACGAGGGAGCCGCACTGGCGGTCCTGGGGCTTCTCCGTGGGCTTCTGGGAACACGGGCCCTGCGACCCCCCTTCCCTTTGCCCCGTACCAGCTCCACTCTACCTGCGGCCTCAGCAGCCCTCGTTTGCACTAAAACGGTTTGTGGGGTTGGCCCTTCCAGTAAGTCAGTGGGCCTGGGAGTTCCCCCCGGGGCGGGGGGTCTGGACAGTCGCCACAGGACCCACCCGCGGGACGCACCTGCCCTCTCGGCTCTGCCGGCTCCTTCCTGGGGGTCGGCCCCGCTCCCTCCCGCCCCGCTGCCCTCCGCAACAGGCCCAGAAGGGACTTACTTTGCCCTGAGGCTGCTCAGGTCGCTGCTTTGGCTAACCAGGGATTTGCATTTCTCAAGCAGGTTGCTGGTGGCCGGGCTGCCCGAGTGCAGGGCTTCGAAGTGCTGGCACAGCTTGCTCAGCTCTGCGCAGATGTCCAGGAACAGGCGCAGGACGCGCCGGTCTGTGGCGTTGTTGCAGTAATGCTCCGTGTAGCTCTGCACCTGTGGGCGCGGGGTCACGGGGCCGACGCGTCTGCATGCAGTTACGGTCACGGAGCGCCCCAGGCGCTGCGCCACGCGCCGTGCAGCCTGGACCTCACACCTCTCAACACGCTCATCTAAACCCCACCGGCGCCACGCACCTCAGCCAACACCTAAAGCAAAGAGCGCTGCTCCCCGACCTTTCGGGCCACAGTCCCCCTCAGGCCCCACTGAGGAGCAGAGAGAAGGCACTAAATCCTCTGAAGTTTCCTTGTCCTGTGTCTCCAAGGTAGAGGAAGGAGGGACAAGGGGAGCCGGCAGAGGGATCACCCACAGAAGGTAGTCTGAACCTCACACCACACACCGACACCAACTCTAGGATGAAGAGCTTACACGCCAAACAAAACGAAAGCTCCCCTGTGAACGTGTTCCAGATGCAGGAGTCGGGACGCCTTTCTCCAGTCGTTAAAGGTGTTCAGAATGGTGAGACGGCTGATCCGCGTTCAACCCCTCTTCTTGGGGGGGATGGAGGTCCTTCCCGGGCAGGGGCTCTTCCTCTCTATCCAACCTCGCCCCCCACCCCCCGCCCCTGTCTCTCTGGATCTGAGGTCAGGCAAGGTGGGAGGCCTGGCCTTGGGCTGGGGAGAAACTGGCTCCGGTCCAGGCAGGATCACTGGCCCATTTCCCCAAGGCAGGCCCTACCCGTGGTGGGCCGGTGGCCGGGGACATCACCTCCCTCCCCTAGCAGCCAGAACGTTCTAAGTCTAAGCCAGGTAGGTCGCCTTTCTGTTGCTAGGGGATGTCCTCCCACATGATCTGAGTGGCTGCAAGTCCAGCAGCTGTGGGGGGTGGGGGGGCTCCGGCCACCTCCATATCTGCTAGGGCACCGCGGAGGGTGAGGAGGGGCCTGGCCCGTGGTGTAACCACAACACGGCAGTCACTGGGCTACCTGCTGTGTGTGCCGGTTACCTGTGGATGACCCAGCTCAGGGAGGGCTTCCCATAGAGAGTCAAACCCTGGGGCCGCTGTTTACCAAGAGCCTTTGCTGAACCAGGGGCCAGAAGGCCACTCCCTTGTGCGTGTGACAGGGGTGCGGGTCTCAGATGCTCCTTCCTGATAAACCTGTCCAGTGGCCTTGGAAGTCAGAGCCTTTGGGGAACGGGCTAGAAAAAGGATGTAGCTAACTGACTTCCAGATAGTTCAGGGGAAAGAGGCTATTTTCTGTAGGTTTAAAAAGTTTTCAGGTTAAAAAACTGGGAGAGGCTTTTACATATTTTAGAAGAAAGGATTTTTTGAAGGATGCAGGCAGGGTTGCTATTCTCTGTGGGCCCGTGCACTTCTCCTAAGCAGTTCTGAGCTCTGAGGCCGCACCCGCCCCACGCCATGAGCCACTGGCCTTCCACAAGCTGACCGTGGGCCCGAGGCATGAGTGCAGTTGGGAGGGTCCCACCTACGTGTGTGCTGCTTCCTGGAAGGTGTGTTCGGTCTTCGGCAGAGCAAACTGGGATAGAGCTAACTCACGAGGACACCCGGGTTACGTGAAAATGTTTGCAGACGGGGGTGGGGTGGGGGGTGGAGCAATGTGCTTGGCGCCTCACAGTTTCTCAGATCCCAGTAGGATCTGACAGCTGGGACCACAGGCATCAGACGCTGGCTGAGAGTCTCCCTCATGATCTCCCTAAATCCGCATACTCCCCGGAGGTTCTTACTCTACAGAGTAGACAACTGGGGCACAGACAGGTGACTCCCGGCCGGAGGTCACAGAGGGCGCGTGGGGCTGAGCCGGGACCTGAACCCTGGCTGGCAGTGTCCAGCCCATGTTTGTAACCACTTTGTTATTTACTCACATACTTGGGGAGGGGATGCCTGGCTCATTCCACTAGTTAGGCTCCGAGTCCTGACTCTGGCACAAAGGTGCTTGCCCCCTCTGGGCTTCAGTTTCATCTTTCAAGCAAGGTGTCACCCAGGAATCTCTGGGCCTGGCAGGCCCCAAGGAGCCCGGCCCCGCCGCCCGCCAGCCCACGGGATGCCACCTGTCCGATGCTGGCGATGGGCCGGATCTTGTCGTGGGCGTTCTCCCTGCAGTGCTCCAGAGCGGCGATGAAGGTGAACTGTTGCTGTTGGAAGAGCTTGTACTTCTGCTCGATGTTTCGAAGAGACTCCTTTGCCTCATTCATTGTCTTCCTCAGCGGTCATTCACAGGAGAAGGGGGATCTATGGGGAGGAAGAGTGCAGGGCTGAGGCCCCGGGCACAGCTCTGGAGTCTCAGACCAACATGCCTAGGCCCCTCTCGGGCGAGCACCGCGCTCACTCAAGATGCCCCAGGCCGTCCAAGACAGAGCAGAGCCTGACCCAGGTCCCTCTACCCTCCAAGGACACATTCTTTGCCATCAACTGTGACTTCCTTCCCTCAAGTGTGGACACAGATTGCTCTGGTCCTCAGTTTCTCCAGACCGTGGACACACACACACGCACACACAGAGCCTCCAATGCCTTCCTGTGCCGTCAGCAACAGAGGGGATCACGGCATAGGTCACGGAAAATAAGATCTGTGATTATCAGTTTGGACCAAATCATTTTAAACCATCTGCCTCTTTGCAATTGGTGGGAAAGTCTAGGGCTTGTTTCCAGTGGGCCAAGCAGGGGAAGAGCCTGTCCTGGATTGTCGAGTGTGAGAAGATGCAGTTTCCCTGCTCTGTGCTTGGGTCAGGAGCCCTGATCTCAGGTTGGCACATTCTCAGGGCAGGGGCTGGCCTGAGGGGAAACATTAACGTCATGGGGAGTGCTCTCTTCTGGTGCCTCACAGACTGTCCCTGGTGTGGTTCAGGTAGTCCACAAGGCGTCTAGAATCTTCTGTGAGCAGAGAAGGCTGTGGGTTCTGCTCTCTGTGACACCAGTTTTGCTGAGCCTGTGCAAGATACCCAGGTCCCAGATCTACGGAGCCCCAGAACTGGGAGACCTCAGTCGGTCAACTCCCCTTAACTTCCGGCGGGGGGGCAGCTGAAGTCCAGGGTGTCACAGCAAGCTTGTCGGAGACACCCGAGGTCCCAGGCTTCCTGACATCTGCCCAGAGTCCTCAGAGCTGCCCCAGCCGCCGCGCCTCCACCGCGAGGCAGCAGCACACGTGTACCCTGTGTGAGCGGGGGTCAGAGGAGGCTGAGCCAAGCTCGGGTCCAAGTGAGTCGCTGCAAGGGCTGGGGCGGGGCAGAAGACATCCCAGGCTTCCTGGCAGGCCCCAGGTGGAGAGGAGCAAGCCCAAGGGAGACGGGAGGCCATTTCTGCTGTGTCTCCCTCAGCAACCCGAGCCCAGGGCAGGGCTGGAGCAGGGAGGGCATCTCCGAGGCAAGAAGAGGGATGAAAGGAAATGCAAGAACAGATGAGCAGGTGGCCTCCAGGACACGACGGGGGCAGCACATCAGAGAACTTGGGGAGCGCTGGGAGCCGAGTCGCGCCAGGATGGGCCCTGATAATGGCGCCCTGTGAACCTCAGTGGGTCGAGGAGGACATTCAGCAGCAGTGCCCAGCGCACCCCCCCCCCCCCCGGGAGCCACGGTGCCTGTTTGCTCACAGCAGCTGCAGCTCTATGGGGGTGGGCCTGGGCCAGGGGCGGGCTGGGCGCCCGTGTCCTCCCCACTCAGTCCCGCCTGCCGTGGGTGAGCGCAAAGGGGAGCCTGGGTTGTGGGGATGCAGTGGGGGCCCTCTCTTTGTCAGACACCTGGAACCCCTGCCAAGGTCCCCCTACCCCCTGCCCAGAGGTGGCAATGGGGGACGCGGTAAAGGGGGGCAAGGTTTTGGGTTGTATCTCCAAGGGTGCAGGCTTACCAGGCAGGTGAGGCCCTCGGTGTGAAACTGAAGGGGTACCACAAAGCCCAGCAATCGAGCCAGGTAAAAATATTTGACATACTATTTGAAGAAATAAAAGTCAATAGCAAAAAGTCCACAAAGTGCCTGAATTTTAAGTAAACACAGGATGGGATCCAGTGCGGGGCCTTGCTGTACAGGAGTCCGAGGCAAAAGCAACAAGTAATACTGATCCCGTCTTTAAATTTTTAATAGTTTACTCTCAATGGTTTTTTTGCATTAGTTTTGATGTTTTTAAATGTTATTCGTCCTGATGGCGGGGGTTTTTGGTGCCCTTCACATTCTGCGCCAAGGCAACCGCCTTACTTGCCTCACCTGGTTTGGGCCTGGGGCTTACAAGTGACTAGGGGGCTGAAGGCCTAGGAAAGTCGGAGCCCAGCACACAGGGGGGTTTCGGGGGAGGAGTGGGAGCACGTGCTTTCAGTCTGGCCTTCCCCCATTAACGCTCGGGGCTGTGCTGGGTGGTTAAGAACCCAAGCCCGGAGTCCCATAGTCCCGCTTCAAATCCTGGTGCCCCTGCGGGGTGAGCCTCCGCGTTCTAACGTGCTATTGGGAGAGGACAGGGCCAGCCTCCCAGCCTTGGGGTGAGGACCGCGGCAGGTGGCAGGTGTGGAGCCCAGGGCCTGGAATGCGGCAGCACCCGGTTGTCGGGGCAGCGAAAGCAGCTGTGATTACACGGTGTGCACACAATCATGGGAGCAGGCCACGACAGGCACGGTGTGCACCCCGAAAGCAGCAGAGGCTGCTGAGGGCTTGACCTCCTGGAGAGGAGAGGTGGGGAGGGTGGGGCAGAGGGGTGGGGACCCTGGCTAGAGGCTGGGAGGGGGTTATGTGGAATATTGTGAGCAAGCACAGAAGGCAGTGGACAGGGTAAGGCCGAGGGACCTAAGCGTCAGACAAAGCTAGGAGAACCACTGAAGGCCAAAAGGGGTAAGAAGCATGTCATGCGTTCATTCGTTCATTCATTCATTCATTCTGCAATGCCTCCCATACGCCAGACACCATTCTGAGTGCTGGGCTATACATAGCATTGAACACAATAGACAAGATCCCCTTCCCTGGAGGGACTTATCTTTCAGAGTGGGAGGCAGACAATAAGGATGAGTGAATGAACCATGTTTTAGATAAGGGCACTGCTAAAGAGAAAAGGAAGCTGGGCAGTGGGATGGGCGTGTCGGGATGAAGAGCTTCACAGTCTGCAAGAGGGTCCTTTGCAGGGGGTGGGTGGGTGCGGGGCAGGGCAAACTAGAACCATGCTCCAGCCTTCAAGGAGATCCTGAACACCCACCCCAACCCTCCTAACAGCAGTTACTCTCCATGGGGCCCTAGGAAAACCCTGGCCATGCATTAAGTCCTCACCTATGAAGGTACCATGATTATCCCATGACAGATGACGAAGCTGAGGTTACCCAGGTAGGAGAAGTGAGCCAACCAGGATCTCCCACTCAGCTCTGCCTGACTTTATAAAGTCTGGGCTCTCGGATAGCTCCCTCCTCCCTCTGTGATGGTCCATAGAGACAGACATGCCAGACATCAGACTGACCAGAGCTGGGAGCGGGTGGGTGGGGTGGAGGGGATACCAAAGGCCTGAGAAGCTGCTCAAACCCTCCTAGGGGTCAGGCACTGGCTGGACCCCTGGGCCTCATTTCCACTCCCGTGAGACTGTTCTCTGTGCCCCATCCCCTAGGGGGCTGCCCTAGGTGTCTGACTTCCTGCCACCCTCCTGGGGCTTCCTGGGGCTGTCAAGTTCTCTAAGGTTATAGCACTACCTCGGCTGGTGGCCCCAAGAGCCCCTGAGGGCAAAACTGACGTGGCTCTTGATCCTAGCGACTTGTGACATGCGCGCCAGGATGTCGTGAGAAGAGCTGTAATAAGCTATCCAAAGTGATCGTCCCTTGCACGAGAGTCACTGCGGCCAAATTAGTGTGGATGAAAGGCACAGGGCGCAGGCACTTCTCGATCTGGGGGAGGAGGGAGGAAAAATGATTACCCAATAGGTTTTAGGCTTTAATTGATTTGTATTTTTCCAGGCTGCTAAAGAAGATGAAATCGTGGTATGAAAAGCGCCTAAGGCTTAAAATAAATGAGGAGAAAGGCAAGTCATTTCAGAAATGTCCAGGAAGCAAACTGAACCTCTCCAGTGCAAATTGCGGGTTTGGTTGTTGTGTTCTTTGTTCAGGGGGAGGCAGCTTCCTTTTCTTCCCCAGCTGTCTTTGCAGTTGGCTTTGACAAGCCAACCAAGGTGTGCACGCTTTGAGGAAGCGGCTCTGAGGGGAGGAGGCAGAACTGCAGCCTTTTACACTGCAGGGCATGACTCTGGGCAAGTGGCCGGTGGTGACGGCTTTGGTAGGAGTCAGACGTCAGCCCTGGCTCTGCCTTTGCTTAACAAGTGAACTTGGCCAAGAATTTCCCTCTTTCTGGGCCTCAGTTTATCCATCTGTAAAATCAGGGGGTTTGGATTAGAAGATCTTCAAGGGGACTTCTGATTTTAATGCTTCACGATCAACCCCTGATGAGGAAAGAGGCCCAGAAAAGGGAAATGACTTTTGCCAGAAGTCATTCAGCCACAACCACTTTTCACCATTCTGATCCTCCAATTTCTTATCTGTAAAATGGGAATGAAGGTACTTATTTCTCAGGGCTGGTGCAGAGATTAAATGAGATAATATGGCTAATAGTAGCCCCTATGCATTGTGCACTTATTACATGCCAGTTACCAATACTTCAGGTATATTAGCTCCTGGAATCCTTCCCTAATCCCCACTTCACAGGGGAGGAAAGTGAGGCACAGAGCAGGCTCACAAGGCCAGGTGGAGCCAGGAGCTGAACTTGGGGCAACCTGTACTGACAATGCCAGACGTCCTGTCCATAAGGTACAGACCCCATAGTTTTGTTAAGAACACTGAGGGCTCAAAACCAGGAGTAGCTCCTCCTAAAAATGGCAACAGACAAAAAGCTCGAGCTCCTAGTTGAGCGCTGTGTCTGATACCAGGCTGCCTGCCCTGTCCCACTGGGGACTGGCGCAACTCAAAGCCCTCCTTCCCCCAACCATGTCCCACCCCACCCCGGTCCCGCACCAGCGGCAGTCCCCTCCATTCCTTTCCCCCCAACCCCCAGGGTTTGGGTGGGCCCGCCCCCGGCCCGCTTTAACCTTGCTGGTCCTAGAGCGGCCTTCACTTACAGAGCGCTCTGAAGCTGGAGTGCCTCCAAGGGTGTCTGGGGCCCCGGAGGGGCGGGGAGGCCCTTCCCAGGGCTGGGGAGGCGGGTGGGTGGGGTGGGGAGGTCGACGAGAAGGGGCGGGGCCGCGGGCCCGATTGTTCCCGTGGGTGCCATAGCAATCGGGTCACGTGGCAGCCCCGCCCCACCCCGTGAGCCTAGGCCTTCCCGCCCGCCCCAGGGACTCCCCTACTTTTTCAAACCGTTCCCCAACCTCTATTCATTTTAAAGATGGGGAAACTGAGGCCCGAGAGCAGAAATGGGCCGGCCCTCAGAGCTCCCAACGCCCGGGTCGGGGTGCGACGGCGGAACCAGCGCAGGACCCGCCTCCCATCCGCTCTGTTGCGGTGGGGGGGTCGACGTGACCCTGAGCGTCCCAGCACCGGGGGCCCTCCCGAGGCACCTCTGGTCCTAGAAGGCCACTGCTGGAGCGGCCTGAGGGGTCCCGCTGAGACGTGCAGACTGCGGAGCGAGGCCCGCGCGGGGAAGCACCTGCCCCCCGGCGGCTGGTCGCGCGGGCCGAGGAGCCGGGGACCAAGCAGTGCTCCAGCCTGGAGGGCCGGCGGGCGCGCGCTGATGACGTAGAGCGGCGGCCCTAGCGACGGCGGTCTCCAGGGCGCGGGCGCGTGCTGATGACGCGGCGGCGCGCCGGCCCTAGCGACCGCTGTCTCCAGGGAGCGGGCGCACCGCACCGCGGCATGGACGCGACCACCGCCCCGCACCACATACCCCCGGAAATGCCCCAGTACGGGGAGACGTACCACGTCTTCGAGCTGATGCAGGTGACCGAGGCGGCCCCGCCCTGTCGCGACACCGGGCGCCGGCCGGGAGCCTCCGTCGCGATAGGGTGCGCGGCGGCGACCCCGCAGCTGGGGGGTGTCCGACTCCTGTGCCGCCGGGACCCCGAGGGATGACTCGGTCGGAGGACGCCCCGCGTCCCTGCCCTGCGGACCCAGGAGGGAGGAAGGGGGGCAGGCCCTGGCCAGGATCTGGTCATGGCTCTGGGCCGGCCAGCTCCATGGCCTGGACCAAGTCCCATTCTTTTCTCAGTGCCGGCAGCTGTGAAATGCCAGGTTGCAAGAGCTGGTCTCCAAGGGGGCCCTTCCCGCGCTGACAGTCCCCAGCCTGTCTGCAGTGTTCGTTTCTGAGCTGGGGAGTGTCCGAGTTCAAGGTGACATCACCGTCCCCTGAGATGGCTGCGACCGGGGACAGGGGACAGCGGCAGCATTTCCCACACGGCCCCTCTTCATTAGGGCAGGAGTTCGGGGCTGCTCCCAGCCGCTCATCCTGGGTGTCTGGCTTGACCGGGCCCTCTCTCCCTGGGTGCGCTTTGGCAAAGCCCTGCCCCTTCTGGTGCCCTTCTGCTCCTCCTCGAGGCAAAGGCTTTCGGGAGCTGGACTGAAAGAACTCTGTCGCTCGGAGGTTGTGAGGGCCGAAGGGAAGCTGGAGCCCAGTTTCCAGAGCATTTGCTCCTCCAAGTACACCCTATCCCCAGAGGCACCACTGTGGTGACCCCTGTGCTCATTTGAGCCTCTGACCTGCACAGCTGAGAGCAGAGCTCAGACTCAGAAGTGTCACCATCTCTCCAGCAAACACGTGCTTCCTTTGGAAAGTGTTAACTGGCAGAGGGAGGGAGAGAGATTTCTCTAAAACCGGGTGGCCAGTCTGAGAAAAGAAAATGGCCAGCTGAGTTGTAAGTCATCCGCTGGTGGGCAGGATGGGGCCAGCTCCTGGGGGCGCTGTGGTCTGTTCTAGGGAGGCTGCTGTATCTCAGAGTGATTTTTGGATGGAACAGTCCGCAGAAGCTTTTAGTCCAGTATTTTCAGTCCTTAGTCATTTGCGTGTGTTCCCTCCGTGGATCTTACCATCTTCATTTCTTACACTTTTTAAAAATAATTTTAGACCCACAGGATGTTACCAAGGTAGTACAGAGTTCTGATGTACCCGTCCCCAGCTCCCCCTACTAAGACCCTCTAACGTCACTCCTTGACATTCACAGTCCTACAAGACAGTTAACCAGACAGAGGCCTTATTTGGATTTCATCCGTTTTTACCTGCACTTCTTTCTTTTTCTGTGTGCGCGGTTCTATGAGATGTTATCACATATATCGATTCATACAACCACCACCACAATTCCACTTTCACTTAGTCATTTCTTTAAATCAACCCACTTAAAAAAAAAATCAACCTGTTTTACCTCCTCCTGAGCAATATCTTTGAAATCCTAGGTTTCCTAATACACAATAGATACACAACTGCTTAAAAGCGAAATTAAAAACACTCATCTGTAAACCAGCTAGCATCATCTCACGCCGTCTCCGCAGTGCGAGCCGACCAGAGGCCTCGGCCAGTCGGGCCCTCCACCAGCTGGGGAAGCTGAGGCTCGGATGAGGGAAGGGACTTGCTGGTGAGGTGCAGAGCGGAGCTAGGACTTCTCACAGCTCCGAGCGCTCTACCCATCCACACGCCCTCTGCCCCCAGAGGCAAACACCCCTCCCTGGTTGTCCCTGAAGGATGCTCCTTCCTGCGCCAGCGCAGCTCCTATTATCTACCCAGTTCCTTTCTGTGCCTCTTGTTCTGGAACCATGGAAGCTGATTTTCCTTGGAATTAAATGGTCAGACTAGCCCAGGACTGTTTAGATACTTGGCTGGTAAATATTCTGCCCCGCCCTGGAGGGACATGGGTAGCAGTGATGGCCATGCCCCCCAGCAGATGTTGGTATTGGGCACCTACTGTGAGTGTGCCCAGCATCGGGACAAGGGTGAGGCAACAACGGAGCTGCAGGAGCATATGGCAGGATTTATCTAGTGAGTGTGATCAGGAAGGTATGTTTCCATGGAGACCGGAGGACTCAGGGGGACAAGTGTTCTAAGCTGAGGGAACAACATTTGCTAAGGCTCTGAGGGGCACATGACCATGGTGCATGAGGAGAACTAAGAGAAGGCTGGTCTGGGAAGCACAAAGGGACTGAGGGGAGAGGACCCTGGGCCCGCCTGCTCTGAGTCCAGGGGCAGTCCCTCCAGGTGCCTCCCGGTGATACCCATACGACCCTTCCCTCATGCCTCTGCTCATGGGGACCCAGGCAGACAGCAGCTGGAGCAGGGGCTGGATCCCAAGTTGAAGGCATGTTTGGTGGGTGTGGTGGAGAGATCAGGCCCCATAACCGGTATTGGTAGCGACCAGGGTTCTGGGCCACCTGAGCCTGAGCCCGGGGCTCTGGATGCCCACGCAGCTGTTAACCACCTGGGTGTCTGCCCTGTGCCCACAGAACATGCTGGAGCAACTCCTGATCCACCAGCCCAAGGACCCCATCCCGTTCCTGATCAGTCACTTGCAACAAGACAATGATAATGGTGAGCATTCAAATGGGCCTCCTCCCCCTCCCCCTCCTCCTGCCTGACAGCTGTGAACCACTCTGTCCTCCCTGTGTCTGAAGGGAGGGCTGGACAGGGTGGGGAGGGGTTTTGACAACTTGGGGTGGTGTCTGATTGAAAAATGCCTTAATTTCTTTGGGGGGCACAGCTTAAAATTTCTCTTGCCAAGTTATTAAAACGAAAACCTCGGAATGGCCCGTGGAATCAATTATTAATGCTTTCGTGGGTCCCATCTGATCTCGCCTGTTGGGTTTAAGCTCTGTGATGACCCCACTTGTCAGGTGTAAATTTGGTTTCTGGTCTGCCTAGACAGGCAGCACTTGGGTCTTCCTGATGGTCTCATGACTGGTGCCCGTTAGTGAGTGCCAGAGTTCCCCCAAACCTCGGCCCAAATGCAGGTCGGCTGGACCCAAAGCCACAGCTCAGAACCAGGGAGAAGGGAGGGGTGCTCCATTCCACGGTCAGTTTGCCAAGTGGAGGATCATTCCCGTCCTGTGTGAGCTGTCAGGGAGAACTGGTGTCTGGGAGCTTTGATGTTTCTTTCATCGGGGCACTGGCCGCTTTGAAGGAGATACCAGCACACCAGTGAAGTTAGCACTTGGCGCGGCTGAGAGGGGCAGGGGCCTGAGATGCCCCGCGGTGGGGTTCGCACGCCTAAGATGGGAAGGGACGCTAAGCAGTTTAAGAAACAGCCACAAGGAAAGGTGAGAGGGAGGAGACCCCAGGCCTGCGGGTGCACCAGGCACAGCTGGCCTTTCTGGTGTGCCCCACCCCCAGATCCTGACCCATCTCAGGCTTGGCTGCAGAGCATCAGAGTGAGGGGCTGCTCGGGTCCCAGGGCCATTTCACCAACCTAAGCAGAGTGGCTCACAGAGGGCACAGTTGTGCCCCTTTCTGAGCCTTTGGTCAGGGAGAATTGAAAATTGATGTTGGCTGTGAGTCCATTTGCCCCAGGTGGACATGGAGCTGTGAGCACGGAGGGCCGGGAGAACCACCTTCTCAAGCTGTCCACCTGGCCTCCTTGTGATCCTGGTGGGGTTCACTCTGCCCCACAGAGACGCTTCTAAGAGGCCTCCATTCTCTGATTGGCTGTTTATTACCTGGCATGGGGGTGCCTTCCTTTCCTGGGGGTCCTGCTGCAGAGTGCGGCTCACCAGCCGCGCCTCCCCCACGGGGCCTCCGTTTGCCGTTTGCTGGAGGCCCAGGTGTCCGTCTGCCTTCCCACCTCCTCCACCCGAGTCTGGCCAGGGCTCAGTGTTCCTGTTATCCAAGGACCACTTTTTCGTACTGCCACCACCCAATAACAGCAAAGCAAAGTGAAAGCAGAAGCAAAAGTACAGGAAAAACAAAGCAAAAGTTAAAGTTGAAAGTAAAGTAAAAGTTAAATAGGAGCAAAGTAAGAATGAACGTGACATGAAGGTGAGTTTGGTGAAGGGCCCCTTCCTGCCAGGCCACGTCAGGGGCCCTCCGGCCCACTGCACTTCCCCACTCTTGCCGAGCAGCGAACATGGCCCAGTCTGGGCCTCGGTATCCTTGTTCGTACACCGGCCGTGCTTGGGTAACTGGGAGGGGGGCCGGCGGGGCGCTGGCTGGTCCCGGTGCCTGGGCGCAGGGAGGGCGGCTAGGGGGCCTCTTCATCCTGCTGGTTTGGGGTATGCGTGCCAGGCCACGTGTTCTCCAACCCCGAGCCCCAAAGCTCAGCCAGCCCCCCAGCTGGAAATTCAAGAGCTGAAATGTGAGGCCAATTCTCGTCATGCTTTCATTTTGCTCCTCTGTGTGCAGATTTGATTTTCAGCGTCAAATTGCCCACTTTACCAGCATCTTTCTGTTTTAGACTCAGGGCAGCCGACGACACTGGGGGCTGGCCTTACCGCCCCCTCTGCCGCCTCCTCTCTCCCTTCACCCCCTTCCATCCTCCTTAGCAGCCCCTCCGTTCATTCACGGTCTGCTTTCCAAGGCCACCTGCCATGGAGCCTTGATTCCTTCTCCACACTACCCCTGCCCTGTTGCTCCCAAGCAGGGGTGAAGAACTTAGACCTGCCTCGTCTGGCTGTAGCTGGGGCTGGCCTCCTGGCCTCCTCAAGAGCTGGAGTCAGGGTTTTGGGCCTGATACTCTCTCAGGGAGTAGACATATTGGATCCCAGTAACCACACTTTTGGGAGTCCTCCACTGCCTCTCCCAGGCCTTGGCTGGCTGCTCTTATGGTTGTTGGAACATCTTTGCCCTTTTTGCTCAAGTCCCAACCACTAAATGAAGAGCAGAGAGGGACATCTGCGGGTCCCCCCACCTCCCGTGCCCAGGCTTCTGCCAACAAGTGAAGCAAAATGTGGGGGAACGAGGGGAGGCTGGGCAGAAGAGCATGCTTTCGTGAGTTTTTTTGGGGTGGCGGAAGCCAAGAACAGTTTAACCCCACCCTTGTATGTTCTGGAAGAGGACAGTGGACAAGGGGAGGCCCTCTGAAGTCCAGTGAGCATTTCCACTGCCCTGGGTCAGTGAGTAAGGTTGTCTCGCCTCCTTCCAGAGGCCTGTTTACTGGAAACTGGGCGCTCAGTGCTTCTGCTTACTGGGCATGGTGTGGTGTGGGCAGTGGCTCCCATGCCAGTGGGTGGCGTAGAGGGAGAGAAGGCTCCAGACTCCTCCCGGTGAACATGTACAGGAGGGAAGGAGGGGAGCCCCCGGCACATGGCTGGCAGCCCCTTCGCCTCGAGAAAAGCAGATTTAGTACAAAGTGAGCATTTACAGTAGCCCTGGGCAATATTAAAGCAGGTGATGGTGTATATAATGGTATGTTGCGTTTTTTATCAAACGTTTGTCCAAGAAAGCTGTGTATTAGAGCTCCAATACCTAAGGGTTTTCTTGTGAATTTTAAATCATGCTCCTAGTTAAACCTCAAAAGGATCTGTGGATGGAAAGGTTTTTTGATTTCCTTTGAAGTGGTTTGAAGAAGTTGATTACTCTTGGCAGTCAAGAAGCCTTTTATGACACTGTTTATAAATAATTACTCATGAGCAGAGCTGGAGTTTCAAGGTGTTAGATTTTAAGAAACTAAAATTAATCACATAAATGTGTGCGAGAAATTAGGTGGGGAGAAAGGCCGTGAATGTTCCCCTTTTAAAGCATTTTCAGAGATGTGTACAATTTGGGTGCCACTTATTGGAGCCGGGGAGGGGAGGGTTTCCTCAGCAGCCTTTGAGCCCTGCAACTTTGTCAAGATGAACGCCTGCCTTGGGAGTCAACTCATTGCCCAAATGTTCTTGTCGAGGTGCAGCCCCTTCTCCTCGGGCTCCGCAGGCCCTGAGTCCCATTGGGTCTGGCCTGAGTTTTGAGGAGCTTGAGCAGAGGCCTGTGGCTAGAGTCCTAGAGAGGCCGCTGGGCGAAGGGCATGGGGGCCGGGCCAGTCCCCCTGCTGCTCCCTTCCTGTGGCTTTGGCCCGCAGCGTCCTGGAAGCTGTGTCCGTGAAGCACCCCAGCCGAACCTGCCTTGGAGAGGAAAGTGCATGCAGAGGTTTGCTGAGCTGGAGAGTGGCAGCATTAGCCCGGGCTGGAGGAGGTGCCCCTCGTCTGCCTTGTCCACAGCCCTCCTGCCCCCACATCCCTGATTCACATCACCACTGACGGGAAAGATCTGGGGCTTCCAAGAAGCAAGTTCACACATCATTGGGGCTATGGACCAGGCTTATAAGTGTTTAGAAACGTAGGAAACAACAGTGCTCTAAAGCAATTAGTTGGGGACACATAAAAATCAAAGAAGCAACGGAAAGCCATGACATGTGTCCAGGCTGTCATGTTCTCGAGGAGAGGGCAGTGCCCCAGTCGGGGACGGGCACGGAGGATAGCTGCTCCCCTTCAGTTCCTATCTAATGCACTCACCCATGCTCCACCTTGCTTTGCTTGGCAGCATCCCTCCCCGTGCCGAGCAAGGACGAGGTGCTCCATGAGTGAATCAGTGAATCATCTGAAACCTTCCCTCCATGTTTTCCCTGAAAAGGAGAAGGTGCTGTGCATCTGGACGAAGGTCTATATTTATACCCACGCAGCCTGGCTGGGTCATCGGTGTGCTGATGATTAAATCATGAGCCAAATGGACACTAGCTCCTTCTCTGGGTCCAGTTCCAATCTAAAAGATCATGTGTGTCCCTCGTCCTCTGCTTGGACGAGTTCCCCTCCCGGTGGCCTGGCAGGAATGGGCTCTGCATATAGACATCAGAGGCTGAAGTAAGTGGGAGTATACACCTGTTCATCATCCCCTTGGCTCAGGGGTCAGGCCAACAGCGGTGAGCGGATAGGTCTGCTTTCCCAACGTCCGTTCCGTGCTCCTGGCTCCCAGCATTTAGGGGTGGGGGTGTGGCGTGGCTCAGTCAAGGTGGCACTCGGGAAGAATCAGCATGGATTCATGTTTCCAGACACCACGTTCTGATTCCTGTTTTGAACACAAGCCTTCCAGCGCTTTTCCAAATCTGCTGGTCTGGCCTTTTCCAGTGGGCCAGCACCTACTCAGTTGTCCAGAAGCCGCTTTAGGAATTCTGTGGGGCCAACAACCTTCCCGAGCCTGAAGTCTCCCATGGAAGCAAGCCATTTGCATAGAAATGCCCACATTTGAAAACAAAGACTTTTCCTATCTGGGGTTTTATAAATCTGGCCTATACATTCCAGGCTTTTCCCCATTATTTCCCTCTGTAAAATGATGGGGAATACAATTTGCTAAATAAAAAAAGCATAAATATATATATATATAAAAAGCTTGAAAGGTCGATTTACATAAAATACAGCTTTATTTGAGAGCGTGTCCCCAAGACAAAGTCCCTGTTTAAAATGCTTTATGGTGTTTGAAATCCCAATTGTTCCTGATATTTATTAGTTTGGCAAACAAGTTACCGTGTCCATGTCCCCTTGGAGACAGAAAAATAAACCATCTCAGTGATCACTTACTTCTCTAAACATAGAGAGTACATTCGATGGTGAGAGCATCTCAGAGCCCCTGGGTTACAAACGACCGTGTCACTAGCAGAAAATGAAATCTGGGGGAGGAAGGAAATGAATGCCCCCCCGAGCACCGCAGGCCCGGGGGCTTGCTCTGTCATAGCGGGCGGTGACATTCAAATCTTTCTCTTCCACAGTGCCGAAGATTGTGATATTAGGTCCACCCGCCTCGGGGAAAACAACCATAGTAAGTGCATCATATTAAGTGTTGTAATACCGTAATATCTCATTTACCTGCAGAGCTGGAATGAGGCTGCCCCTCAGCGGGTTTTCAACACCACTGAGCTTTGCTTCATCCTTCCCCTCTCCTGCTTCTTAACTTATTTTCTTATTACGAGAGGTGGCATGCATGCTAGCAGAAAACCTAGAAAGCTCAGAACACAAAAGTATCATCCCTCAGCCATCTAGGGAGGAGCATTATTTTAGCAGTTGGGATATACCTTCCAGGGTGTTCTTGGGCTGCACGGACACCATCCTCGCACACCCTTAGCTCACATCCTTAGGATACATTTCTAGAAGCAGACCAGAGTCGAGAGACTTTTGACACGGACTCTTCAGGCTCATTCTTAATGTTTTAATTACGAAATAGTTCAGTCCAAAAGGCATAGAAACTGCACCGTGGATACTCACGTATCCGACCCCCAGATTTTACAGAATTTATCATTTGGCCATATTTGCTCTGATGATTCTCTCTCGACTTTAAAGGTACAGCAAATACGTCATCCCACCCCACCCTTTCTTGTCTTTCCTTGGAGACAGCCCCAGTCCTGGGGCTGGTGCATCTCCTCCTGCAGCAGTTTCAAAACTTGTGAAGTTGTAAGTGTCAAAACTTGTGAACATTGCAATCATCTGAGATGGAGCTCTGTCTTTTAAGAGCCTGGCTAGTGAACATCAGTTACCTCGTCCTTGATGAGCTGACACTTGGCTTTATTCAGAAAAAGAATTAAGATGGCTGAGCCTTACCCAAGCTGACCTGCATCTGCTTTGCTCTGGCATCATTTATATCCTAGCATTCTGTCCGTCTCTCTGTCCACCCATCTGTCCATCCCTCTGTCCTTCTGCTTGTCAGTCTGTCTGTAGTTTTTCTACTGTGCTTCTCAGGATCAGGCTGCCAGCTCTCACTCCAGTCTCCTGTTTCACTATAGAAACCAGGGGCTCCCAAGCCTGGCAGGCAGAAGCATTACCAGGTGCTTTGGAAGGTGCAGGTTCCAGACTCCTCTCCAGACCTGCCTGATCAGAATCTCCTGGGGAAAAGCCCAGGGAACCTGTAGAAGCCGCTCCTGAGGTGGTAGCCTCTGCACTAGACAGACAGGCTTCCAAGCCACATTAAGGCCGAGTCAGGTCGCTCTGGGTGAGGGATCTCCTCGGCAAAGGGCCTTTGTCTTTGAGGCGTTCGGCACTCTGCGCCCACCGCGCTCACCCCCAGTTCTGGCTCTGCCCTGACCTCTGGCGAATTTGCTGCATAGAGTTCCTGAAGCGTCGTGAACACAGACAACTTCTCTCATCAAGGCCCAGCTTGGCTGAGGCAGTCGACTTTGCCTCCTGGTGAGGTCAGGGCCCACAGCGCTTGGCTGGTGTTTGAGCTACAAGCCTTTTGGTGAAGCCTCCAACCGCTGTCTGGGGATACACAGACTCTAATTTTGCAGGAAGATGACACACAGTAAAATCCAGACAGAGCCCTAAAGGGCTGTCATCACTGACATCTGCCAACACGAGCAACAGAGAGAATTAAGGTTCATACTTGGCCTGGGGGACTTCAGGGCCTTCTGACTCATCCTGATGCTGAAATGGTCATCAGTATAATCTTGGCATTAAGAACATTTTATTGCATTCTTATTCCCTAAAAGGTATTCATCCCTGTAGAGTATACATAGCCATCAATGAACGAAACATTCATTTGGCTAGACCAGGTCGTGTCCCGATCTAAGGAAAAATGAACGAGTATGACTGGGACCCATGTTGAGGTCCTGTCCGTGCATTTCCTGTTGTAAACCTTCTGAGGCCTGCAGAGCTGGGACAGGCATGCCCAGCGCAGCTACATGCATGGCCCATCGGTAGGTTTTCTAGTAGTCACTGGCTGCTGGAAGGAGAGAGGGCATTCAAGTGGCATTCTCGGGCTGGGAGGGACTCTATGGGCTTGTCCCCCTTGGTGGCCTCCTTCCCGCAGGAAATCATTATGCTTCCAGCGTTTTTTAGTAGAATGTGGAAGGACCTGGGCATTTGAATGGAGTGCCGTCCATTACAGCTTTCACTAAAATGCTCGTGTCCTCTTTCCTCTCTTCAGGCAATGTGGCTGTGCAAACATCTGAGCAGCAATCTTATCATGGTGGAGGACTTGATAGCCAGAAAATTTTCCTCGCTGGCTGAGGTTGCCAGGAAGCATTATCAGAAAATGAAGGTGGGACTGGCCCTGGGGGCTGGGGGGAGGGGGTGGCGGGCAGGAAGGTGAGATGGGGTGACAGCTTCCACGGCTCTCCCCTCTCCCCACCCCCCCGCTAGTTTCCATTTCCTTGTGGATTAAGTGAGGGAGATTCTAGGGTAAGATGAGATACAGGCATGGTGGGATGGAAGGGAGGAGACAGTTCTCAAGAAGGGTGCATCCTGGTGGGGATGGAGGTGAGGGCTTTGTGGCAGAAAGGGTCATTCATAGAGCGAGGAAGCCGCTCTGCTGATGGAGTGGCCAGGGCTCGCTCCTTTCCAGGGTCAGCCCCATCACGTGGGTGCCCAGGGGCAGGGGCTCCGTGCACAGATGATGGAGCCCCCATCCAGATGGGCACGGGGTTTAAGGGCAGTCCTCCAGCTGTCTCTGCCATGGAAAGACCAGCGTGCTGCACCTCAGGGCTTCCTCCTGCCGTCCGTGGCACTCTGTGGCGCTCTGTGGTGCTAGGGCCGCCCTCCCTGTCCCCTCCGTCTTGCTCACACACAGCTGTGGGTGGCATCCCAGGGCATTGGGTGTTCTGTTCCTAAAATTTCACTAACCCCATATTTGAAAATTTTTTTAAATAGGAAATATAGAGCTTGATTATGTTGTTTCTCTTTAATACAAACAGAAACTTCGAAATGTTTCTTCATAATCTCCTCTGGACTATAAGCGGATTTCTTAGTCCATTTGGGTGGCAATCACAAACTACCACAGACGGGGTGGCTTGGCAGCACAGGGTTGATTCGTCCCGGTTCTGGGGTCTGGGAGTCCGAGGTCATGCCTCCAGCAGAGGCCGTGTCTGGGGTAGGCCGCCTTCTTGCTGTGTCCTCACGTGGTGGAGAGGGCAAGGGCGCTCTCTGGGGTCTCTTTTTTAAGGGCACTAATTAATCCCATTCACTAGGTTTCCGCTCTTATGACCAAATCACCTCCCCAATCCGCCCCAGCCCAATACTGTCACCTCGAAGGTTAGGATTCAGCATATGCATTTGGGGGACACAGGCGTTCAGACCATAGTAGCAGGGACCTGCCCTCTTGGGCATTCTTTATGGAGACTCTGGCTGCCTCCTGTTTGTAAGGGAAGCCAGCTGAGAAGGGTAGGAATCCCTGTGTTTGCTGAGTGCTTTCCAGGCCTCCCTCCTCACCTTGTAACCTCTGTGACCTCTGTGACCTCCATGCACAGCGTGGGCATGCCGGCCTCCCCGGCCTGTGGAGGTTAAGTAACGGCCCAGGGCTCGGGCGGATTCAGGCCTAACCCAGAGCCGGGCCAGCAGTTGAAGTGTGTGTGGGCGGGGGAGGGGGGCCACAGTGGTTCCTGAGGCCCGGATGGAAGCAGCATTCCTCCTTGGCTCTGCAGCCAGAATTGGGCACCACCTGAGGCTACTCTCTGCCTCTTTGAGGCCCCTTCATCTTGTATTTCCATCCTGAGGTTTCTCTTCTGTCCTTCTTGGCCTCCACCCTGTTCCCTGCTTCCAACCCCCCACAGAAGCAGCGCCAAGGCCTCAGGGAAGGGGCTCTGCCCAGGCCAGCTGGTCAGGTGTCCCCGGGGCCCGGGCAGCTCTGGTGAAGTGTGGTGGGCTTGGCAAGGCCACCGGGGCACCGACATGGCTGGGAGGGCCCTGGCAGGGCGGGGGCAGTTCTCAGGGATGAGGCGTGGGACTCCCAACCCCAGGTTTGCCGGTTACCACAACCTGATGGAAGGAAGACCTCATTCAGCAAGGTCGGCCCCTGCCACGGTGAACCGACTCTAAATATGCTCAGTCCAGAGCACTTGCTGCCCCCCACTGCCTGGCGGGGACTCTCAGGGGGAGCAGGTGATGCCCCGCTTGCTCCCCGGCCCTGTGGTCTTACAGGAACCGGTGTGTGCTTATGGTTGGGGGGACACCAGCATTCGGGGTGGGAATATGGTTTTAGAAAGAAAGTGGTTATCTCATTTTCAGATAGCTTTTCGGGGTGGGGGAGGCAGGCTTATTTCTGGGGTAAAGATGCTTTTATCAGGTTTATCAAATTCAGCAGAGGGGAGGATTTTAAGGAAATTCCTCCTGGGTTTCATTACGCTAATTATCCGCATATTTCAGACCACATCGAAGTGCTTTCAAGGGTGTCTGGTTGGGGTTCCGTGGTTCGGAAGCACAGGGGAGGGAAGATGAAAGGCAAGGCCATCAGGAGTACGATCAAGGAGTAAAAGGTCCGAAGAGCCGGCAGGGGTGCACGTTGGGCGGCTGCGCGTGGCCTGGCCGCAGGTGGCTGTCGCCAGACATGGCCTCTCGTTAAGGGTTGTCTTTAAATCGCCTGCGGATCTGGAGCCTTTTACAGCTCTTTTTGCAAGTAGTGATAATACCTTCACATCCCTAATCTTCTGTTCATCTCAGCTCTGCCCTCCTACTCGGAACTCTCTTGCGTTGCTGGGGTTAACCAAGACCTCCTCATTTTAGGCATTTCCAGACGGTTCCCCAAATACTTCCTCGTCCCCTCCTGTGTGCCACGCACTCTTCTTGCTGTGCCGCGGGAGACCCAAAGATGAACTCCTTCTCCTGGCCCCTGGGAACTCCGGGGGAGGGGGGTGTCCAAGCTAAGGGGCCTGGAAGCCTCGTGCCGTTGGTGGCTTGGCTAATTCACTCACCCCCCGAAGCGTTCTCTGAGCAGTGACTGAGTCCCAGGCGCTGGCTCGCGGCTGGAAGGTGGACGGGCTGCAAGATTCAGGGGCTCAGTGGGGCCATAGCCTACCTGCAGGGTTCATGATGTGGAAGAGCCCAGACTCAGGCAAGGGGCCACAAAACCATGTGAGCAGGGAGGGATTGGACCTGCTTTTTTGTTTTTAACTGTTTATTATAAAATATTATAGCATGACTCAGAGGCAGGGAGAAAGGCATTAGAACCCTCACGGGCCCATCACCGGCTACAATCAGCATCGGCTCGCAGCAGCCTTGTTCCACGTGTTGTCCCGCAACCCCCTGCTCCCGGGTCATGAGAGCAAACCTATAGGGCGTTTCATGTCATCCGGAGTTGTTTGTCTGCCGGAGTCCCAGGATCGAGTCCTGCATCAGGCTCCCCGCTCGGTGGGGAGTCTGCTTCTCCCTCTGCTGCTCCCCCTGCTTGTGTTCTCTCTCTCTCTCAAATAAATAAAATCTTAAAAAAAAAAAAAAGGAACTCTGACCCACAACTTGCAGCGATCTGCCCAGGCAACCAGCCCATTGTCCCCCAGCTGGGGAAGCCGGCGATAACCCCGTCACAGTCGGCCCCACGTGGCCAGAACTTGATTCATCACGGAATTTTTGTCCCTACTTCCAGCTTATGGCCAAGCAGAAGAAGCCAAGCACACAGGGCGCCCTGCTTCCCGGTGGCCGCCTCCCGCTCCCCCAGGCCGCAGCCCTGGCAGGGCACGCCCGCCATCGCCCCGTTGGTCCACCGCCAGGCTTTCCCTCTCCACCGCCCCCTCGGAGCCTCTGCCAAGCCCAAGTGATACGGCGACCCCTCCCCAGCACAAGCCCTGGCTAAGTAGCCTTTGCTTTTCTCATTGGGTCGGCCTTCATTTATTTCCACTTTCCAGAAGATAAGGGCTCTTTTCTCTTAAACACACACACACACACACACACACACACACACACACACACACACACGGTCACACTTAGAAAACTCACTAGTCTTTCTTTGGTATCAGGTCAGAGTTACACTGTCACTGAGCAGACACCTTTCTCGTGGTCCTCCAGCCCTTTGCCCACTCTGCCCGGCCCCAGGGCACTCTGGGTGTAAACACCTCCCTCGGCAGGTGTTTCTCGTCTCCTCTCCACCTTGACCAAGGCCACCTTCGCTCTCAGTTTATCCTGTTTTGTCGCATCCTTTTCCCTCATCTGCCCGCTCTGGTCCATTCCCTAAGCCCGCCCCATTCGCTGTCACAAACACTGGGTAGGGGAGCCCTGGGGGCAGAGTGGGGAGCAGGAGGGAGGCCTGCAGGAGCCCAGGGCACAAAAGTGAAGGAGGCTACTGCTGTCAGGTGCTGACCCTGCACTTGTACGAGCCTGAGAGTCAGCGCCTCCTTCGATTCTGGCCCAGGGCTTCTGGAAGCCTAACCCCAGTCCAGGACCCACTGGAGTTTGGGAAAACCTAGTCCTGGGTTTCTAATCACACAGGAGGTGGTAGGAAGAAGAGGTTCCCTGGTGAAAGGATATTTCTCTGCAGCAGGAGCTGGGTGTGATTGCTCTGGAATGTTTCAATTTCTAAAGAACTTTATTACTGAATCCCTGCAGGGAGAACACACACTCGAGAAACCACCTGGTCCAGAAGTTCTCAGTCTTTGTGGCACATGAGACTCGCCTGGGTCCTGCCGGACTCGATTAGTCTGAATCCCCGGAAGTGGGGCTGGAGTTTCAGACGCTCCCCAGGGAATTCTAACGTGGCCCAGGGCCCCCACCCGCCACTCCCCTTTCTCATTGTGGTTGTTAGTCTTACAGCACAATTATCGCCAAATCAAGGTTTCTTGGGTGTGCAGCTGTCGTATTAGGGCTCCACAGCCTGTGTTTATTGAATGAATAAGTGACCCAGGCTCTGAAGGCCGGTCAGGCAGGAAGGAGCCAGAGCTGGGTTCTTTCCAGCTCCAGTGTCATTTACTCCTTTCAGTTCTGTTGACAAAGTTAAAATCTGGTGGAGCCCGGTGCACACAAGTGCCCAGCTGCCAGGGCCACTATTTAACGTCCAAGGGAAGGAACTTGTGCCGTCTCATCCTGCCTCCATCTACACGCAGGGATGGAGGGCTCTCCAGTGTCGCCGAGGATTTCTGGGATTGCCCTGGTCCCGTGGGTGGCCTCCATCTGCTCCGGCCATTCCCTCTCCAGCCTTGCTGCTCCATGTCCTCGTGTTCCCTGGCGCTGGAGTCCTCCTGCTGTCTCGTGTCCCCTGTCCGCCACTCCAGGCGGCGGCGTGAACGGGCCTTGTGGAAGGTTCAGGGTCGTGGAGGTTCTGCCTGTGGCCCAGGACCATTCTCCCTGTAAAGTTCATCGGCCTTTCCCACTGCAGGGTCTCTTCTGGGCCCCCTCCCTCTGGGGGCCTGTCGTATGGCACGTGGTCAAGGGCGTGCTCTTCCTTCAAGGCCTCCTCTGCCATTCTCTCCCTCCTCCTGCTGCCTGTTGCCCGGGCCCTGCCTTTTGAGCACTGTGTGAGTGCCTGCCATCCAGACCTGCTCTGACAATCCTGGAAATGGTAGGAACTTGGAAATGAGAGTTGTCTTTAAAGAGTCTCTGACCAGTTCTTAAGTGAGCTCAGGTCCAAGTTCGGGCTCCCCACCCCCACCAGCAGCATGTGTAGGAGGAAGAGGCCGGACTGGGCAGACCAGATCTCAACTGTTGCCCTCCCGACTGCTCCAGGTGGAAGTTCATAGTGTAGATCAAAACACCCTCTGCCTCTTGAGCAGGCGTCGCCCAAGGTGACACAGGGACAGTAAGGGCCCTGAGAGTGGGGCCTGGTGATGGGACCGCGCCGGCTTGTGTCATCCCAGTGAGGAAGCCCGGGTGTGAGAAGTGGAGGCAGGTGCCCCAGGGGGCAGAGCCAGGGTTCCACCTGCCACCATCCCTGGCTGCCTATGCACAGCAGCAAACCAGCGTGCCACTCAGTGGGGGCGGCACGTCTGAGGTCGGCAGATCAGTGGGCGTTGGGAGCTGGACGGAGAAGAAAGGTCCACACGGGAGCCGATGCAGCCAATTCTGCCCTTGATGAGAAGAAAGCAGGGAGACGAGAGGCCAGGGCCCTGCATCTGATCTGGGCCTTCTCTGTGACCAGTGGGGGTGCCACGGGGCTTTACCAGTTTGTCCCTGATTCTCCCCACAAAGCCAGGCCTTGGGGGGCTGGGTGGGAGAGCATGGCGGAGCTCTGGGAGGAGGGAGCCTGATTCCTGCAAAGACAGTTTGGCAGGACTCTGAGAGGCGCCCCTGGAAGCCCTGCTGCTGACGTGACACATCAAAGCTGGCACTGAGACAGCGCCAAGGCGGGGAGCGGCGGGGGGCACCCGGGAGGGGCTGTGCTCAAAGTCATGGGCCTGTCCCCTGCCGGGCAGGCCCCCGGCGGGTGCCGTACCCCACCTGGACCTGTCTCCTTTCAACCCGTGTTCTTTGACTGGCTTGCACCTCCCCTACCCCCATCTCCTCCTCCACCTCCACCCCTGCCTGTCCCAGTACCTGTGTGAATGCTGCCTCCTGAATGGGTGTTGTCAGGGACAGGAGACTAATCTCGAAGGGAAATGGGCCTCAGGATGGAAGCTGGCTCTGCCTGGGGTCGGGAGGGGACATGCGGGGACAGGAAAGGGCTGCTCCCTGTTGACCCCTTCCCTCGCCAGCTGGGGGAAGTTTCCCAGGAGAGCTGGGAGGATAGGGCTGGGGCAGAAAGGCACCCTCCCCAGCAGCCTCTCCCATGTGGGGGAGGGCTCTTGGGTGCTTGAGTTTGCTTCTAAGACGTGGTTTCTCCAGGTGTGCTCCCCGGACCAGCAGCCTCAGCATCCGTACCTCGAGAGATCAGGAGGATCCGAGCGCACAGGAGCTGAGCCCCCCTGGGGACTGTTCCCCCCCCCGGCTTCTCTGCCTGTGCCAGCGCCCTGTTCCCTCTCTCCGAATTGCTCTGTGGGGAGCTGACCTAAGCCCATTCGCTGAGACATGGCAAACATCCATGGTTAGAAGTGGTTGAACACCGTCTGTTCCCCACACCCGCGCTGCCAGGACATAACAGACGTGAGGCATGGACACGTTCTGCCACGTGCACCATCTCTCAGCCAGCCTGCACGGGGCACAGCCTGTTGGAGAGGCTCTGGTGTCCCAGCTCCCTGTCTCTCCAGGTGCTCCAACAGCCCTCCAGGCGGACATGACAGCATTCCCGAGGCAGGATCTGGTCTCCAAACCCTTACAGATGCTGGCTCTAGAATGAAAGATCCAGACTCTTCTCCAGGGTCACTAAAATGTCACCAAGGCCACCACTAGCCCTAAGGATACTTCAGGAAATTGCCCCCCCACCCCCGCCACCAGGCTGACATGGTCCCACTCTGGGGTCCCCAGCTTGGGAAAAGGAGCATAAGGTAGATTTCTCGCCACCTGAGCTGGGCACCTCTGTGTGCACCCAGTGCACACCCAAGGACCCTCATCTGCACCTGGCAGGAGCCCCTCCCCTCCTGGGGGCTGGTTCAGCCCTGACATAGCTGGGGATGTGCTGTCCAGGGCCGGCCTGGGAGTCTGCTTTGGCCAAGCGTTGGGGTGTTTATGGAGAAGCACCAGCTTTTAGTGATCTTAGGTCAAGGGGACACGAGGGAATGGGTTTTCCAGGCATCAGCTCTGGGGCATTCAAGGTTTTGTTAGAAAAATAAGAGTTGGTTGTGAAAATTGGGACGTTGATTCTGGCCAGAGAAAGTTCAGAAGAGAGACAGAAGGTCAGCCATCCTTAACTTCCTATCTGCGCACCGCTCCCCCCCCCCGCCCCCCCGCCACCTGCCTTTGCTGGGCCCAGGGAGAGCAGAGTGCTGAAGAGGCGGGGCTCTGGCTGCCCTGCATGGGTTCAAGTTCTGCCTCTGCTCCTCCCTGCTCGTATAACCCAGGGGAGGGGCTTCACCTCTCTGAGGCTCAGTGTCCCTATCTGTAAAAAGGTGATAAAAATAGGACAGATTGTCCAGAGTTGTAAACATCGAATGATGTAGCTGGGCACAGTGCCCAGCACAAAGGGTATAATCAGCAGGTCATTCTTACTATTTATTGAATGTGTTCAGGAACATGAAGTTTCATTAACTCATCAGCTGGCAAGGGCATCCTATTTCCTTGGCGCTGACTTGAGGCTGGGGCAGAGGTGCACTGGCCAATATTTAACAACCAGCTCTCTGGGGAAAAAAGCCCATCTTTGCAGCATTCGCCCATTTCCGTGGCGTAAATACTCCTACCATGGCTGATTTCAAGCTACCACCGTGAGGTCTCTGAGCGCCGAGTTGGGAAGAGATGGGCATCATGGCCCCCTCCTGCACACTGTCTGGGGTACAAAGATAGTAAGACTCGGTCCCTTCCCTCCAGGAACTTTGAGACTTCCTGGAGAGTTGGACACGTGAGCAGACCCCTGGAAGGCCTTGTAGTTAGAGCAATAACAGAGCTCGCCATTGAGGATTATGGCGGCCCCTGGCCGAGTCTGGGGAGGGTCAAGGAGGGCTGCCTGCAGGCGGTGGTGCTTGGGCCCAGGCTCTGAGGGAGCCTGGAGTCTCTCAGGAGGGGTGAGGGGAGCATCTGGCGGAGGCACAGGATAAGCAAGTGTGGAGGTCGGTGTGCACGTGTGGTGGGGAGCTGTCAAAAGGGTGGTTGCTGTAGAATGAAGCTCAGGGTAGGGCTGGGGGCTGCAAGGTGGGCCCGGGCTTTACAGAGGCCACTGGACATCAGTCAGGGACTGGGAAACCTTTGTGTCCACACAGCCAGCTCCTCAGTGTTCAGCTGAGCCCCCTGGCCTGCCAGTTACGTGTCCTTTTTGGCTCAGTATGTGAGTTGGGACCCTCATTCTGTATGTCGTCTTTCCTTTAGAAACTGTCCAGCACACTGCTCATCAAACTGATTCAAGAACGCCTGAAGGAGGAGGACTGCGTTAGGCGGGTAAGAAACCCTGTGTGCGGCGGCTCAGGGGCTCCCAGGGAGAGGGGCTCTGTCACCAGATAAAGGGAGGGTGAGGGGTGTGGGTTCAGGTCCTAGCGCGGAACCTGCAGAAAAGGAGAAAACAGACAAACCAGATCTCAGTGAAGTTCAGTCTGTGGACGTGGATTTCACCTTGGATGGAGCCAAATAACCAGGTGGAATCTGGGGTATCCGTCGGGGATCCCAGGACAAAGCTGGCCTGTCCCAAGCGGTGACAGGAGAACGTTTAAGGAAAGGGTGGTTGTGGAAGTGGGGCGTAGTTGAGGCAACCCACAAGCACTGCTGAAGCACCTGAGACCAGCCCCACAGCGAGCGGGACACTCCTGGACCTGGAGGGGCAGAGGGAGAACTGGGGGGCACCCCAAACTCTCCTCTGCCATCCTCTGATCTCCTGCCAGCACCCCATTTGGCCAGACCCAATGAAGCCAGAGGGCAGTGTGTCCAGGTGAGGCAGTCCATTTGTGGAGGTCAGCCTCCTGGGGCACGGAGGGGGATGGAGGGGCAGAAAGCAGGCAACAGGAGCCATGGGCGCCCTGGGAGGGCTTTAGACACACGGACTCCCTGGATCCTCAGAGGAGCTCCGTTGGGTGGACCCCATGACTCCCCGATTTTACAGATGAGGAAACAGGGTTGGCTACGTGATTTCCAAATATCTTCTCCTGGTCCACAGCTCGTCTTAGTGTCCTCAGATCAGTGGCTTTCACAGAGCAAACAGTTTTAATTTTAATGCAGTCCCATTTATCGATGATTTGAACATTTTTAAAGTATTCCATTTTCATTTATCTCTTGTGTTTTTAACGATATTTCTGTATAGCTTTTTCAAGCTGTGATCGAGTAATGACGGTATACAGACTTACCTTTTCTCAGTCTGTTCAGAGTCACTTCTGTGCCATCTGGAGCAGAATGTCCAGTAGAGTCCCCTCCCCTCCTTGAGTGTATGTCCGCCCTGTGTCTTACTGTGTGTGGACACTGAAAACCCTGGCAGGCAGCCTTACCAGCTTTGCTCTCCGTCATCAAACCTATTTTAAAGAACTCGAGGAGAACCATCTGTTCTGTTTATCCAGGCATTTCCATTTCTGATGATCTCTCTTCGTTCCTGACGCTGTGTGTGGCCCCTTCTATCTGGAACTCTGGTCAGCTCTGCCCCCAGTGAACTCTCACAGAATGTCTTCATTGCCTTCATTCTTGAAGCATATTTGTCCCTGGATTCAGAATTCTAGATCCCCAGCTTGCTCTTCTTACACCTCAGTGTCCCACTTCCTTCCGGTCCGTGTGTTATCTGGCGCAAGGGCAGCCGCCCAGACTCCCGCCCAATTAGCGCGTCCCTTTCCCCCCTGGCTTCCTCCGACACTGTTCTCCCCATTCTCGGTTTCCAGCAGTTTAATCACCATATGTGATTCATTCGGATTTATTCTTTTGGGGGTTTGTTAAGTTCCTTGAATTTATAAGTTTACGTTTTTCTCCAAACGTGGGCAGTTTTTGGCCATTATTTCCTCCTGCGCCATTCTCTCCCCCATGTCCTGAGGCTCCAGGGCTGTGAGCACTAGCTCTGTGGTTCCCTCCGTGGTCACTGAGTCCCCATCCTCTATTTCTCTCCCCTCTGTCGTGGATCAGATAATGTGCACTGAAGCGTCTTGAGGCTCACTGAGGCCTTCCTTTCCCGTCTCCATTCTCCTGTTGGGCCCATCCAGGGAGCTTTTAATTTGGATTGCTGTTTCTCAGTGTTCAAAATTCTACTTGGTTCTTCTTGCTGTCTTCTGTTTCTGAGACTTTCTATTTGTCCATGCATTTACTTGTTTGAGCTCCATTGTTATTATTATGTCTTAATATCAACTCTGGTGGCTTAGTCGGTTGAGCATCCAAGTCTTGATCTCAGCTCAGGTCTTGATCTCAGGGTCATGAGTTCGAGCCCCACATTGGGCTCCACACTGGGTGTGGAGCCTGCTTAAAAAACAAAACAAAACAACAGCTGCTTCAGAGTCTTTGGTAACTCCAACAACCGAATCACGTCAGTGGTGACGTCTGAGGTCTTTTCCCATGTGAGTTGAGATTTTCCCGGCTGTCCTTGTGTTGCATGATTTTGTATCCTGGACATTTTTCATCTTGTTGTGAGACTCTGATCTTGTGTAAATCCTATGGTGGATGTTGATATTGTTGTGTTCGCAGACCACTGATTCATTTGGGCTCAGGCCGCAAGTTCCAGCCACCTTCTCTGTGTTGTGGTTCCCATCTTGCTTCTGTCTTCAAAGCCTTTGCAAGTTCTGTGTGGCGCTCCATAGCTCCGTGCTGTGTGTGCCGCTCAGCGGGGCCTGGGCCGGGTCTGTGCTCTGTTTCCTCTCTCAGTGTCTTTAGAAAGCTGTCTGGGTCACACCCTTGTACACACAACTTGGGGGGAGCCCACGAGTCCATAACAGTTTCATTTGGTTGCTTGCCTGAGCTGCTCTCTCTGCCATTTCCATGGTAACTTCCAGTTCCCCAGTGCTCCTCTTTTTGGTCCTCTGGCCAGAAAGCTGGGACTTTGTTTCCTGCTCTCTCACAGGCTTCCTGCGACTGCGGCCATGTGGCAGGAGGGCAGAGAGAGGAGGAATGAACGGGGCTTTGCTCCGTTCTCTGGGGACTGCAGGGGAGGGGCCCCTTGTCCCCTCAGAGCTGCCGGCACCTGCGGGCACCCTGTGTCGCTGGTGCCGCACCACGGTGCCGGGAGGCTAGGGTACGAGAAAAACTCACGGAGATCTCCCCCACCGTCTGACCGTAGGAGCGCCCTCTCCCGCTGCACAAGCCGGACATGAGGGCCCCTCCTGGGCCTCTCTCGGTCCCCACCTGTCACTCACCGTCAGGTCTCAAGGCTGCCTGAAGCCCAGGCCGGGGCTGCTGGCTTGGTGGTATTTTGAATTCTGGTCTTCTTTCCTAATTCACCTACCACTGTATACTTTTCTGATTCCTCACGTGGCTGCCCCGTGCCTGCTGCCCCCGCATTCGAGCTGCTTTCGGTGGGAGTGAGAGGGTGGGCTGTGCCCACTGTGGGTTCCTGCCCAGAACCACAGCTTGTGTGCTTACATTGTTTTAATATTCACCTATGTGTCCACGTACACACTCTCCCTCTCTCTCTTGCTTAAAATTCATCGAGAGACCCAAATCTGGGAAGATCCCCGGGCATCTTTCCAGAGTGCTGGTGAACAAGTAGCCATTCTCGCAGGCTCGGGCTGCGCCGTCCTGCCCTGTGAGTCTAAATCACAGGAGAGCCACAGACCAGCTGTGGTCTGGGTTTCAGAGTCTGGTCTAAACAGTGTATTTTCCTTCGACCTCGGGTTGTTCACGGTGAGATGATGGTCTTCCACCGCCCAGCACAGGCCAGTGCCCAAAGTGCAGAGGCCGTTCTAAATTGGGGGTAGGCAAATGTTCTCTGTCAAGGCCAGATAGTAACTGTCCTAGGCTTTGTGGGCCATATGGTTTCATGTTGCAACTACTCAACTCTGATGTAACATGAAAGCAGCCATCACAGTGCATAGATGAAAGGGCACGGTTTGTCCCAGTAAAACTTTATTTACTCAGATAGGCAGCAGGACAGATTAGGCTCAGGAGCCATAATTTCCTAACCCCTGTTCTAAACAATACTTCCATGTGATCATACAAACACTTCTGCCCTTTCTCTTCAGTTCTAAATAAAAAGCCAACTTCCCCCTCGCTCACCACGGACCCACCCCACACTCCCTCACTTCCCCAGGCTCCCTGTCCACTGTCCCGCCGATCTAGCCCATCCTCTGGGATGGGGGCAGTGAGGTTTAGGGGTCATCTGGCTCCAGTGAGCCAGGAGGAACTAAGGTCCTATAGGAGGAAAGTGAGGCAGGACTCAGCCTCCATGTCCAGCCTGGAGGGGGGAGCCCTCATTCCTCCAGACCCAATTCCCACTCCCACCCCCAGCCCCTTGGGTTAAGTCTCAACAGAGGCCAGCCTCAGCGTCTCCTTCCCCATAGGCCTGGGGCAGCCCTTCCTTGATCCAGTCCCTGTCCAGGTGCCAACCTGGTGCCCTCTGTCTAGGAGCTCCCTCCTATCCCACTCCCAGTGAAATAAAGCCTCCTATCCCCACCCCCACCCCCACATACACAAAGCAAACTTCCACCTTCCAGCAGTGTTAGAAGAAAGGCCACTGAGCCATAGTCTCATTTTAAGTCTTGTTACCCATTCCCAAGCCCATCCACCCCCAGATGAGCGCCTGTTACAGACACTGCATGGTCCTTGCTGCTGGGACCCTTCCCCTCTGCCTCAGCCCCCCATGAGCAAGGTGGTCCCTTGGCCTTGAGCTTACCACCTGCAGTTAGAGACAGCCTTGCATGACCAAAGCAGGACCAGCTGTGAGAAGGGCCATGAGGGCCACTAACCAGGCCGGGAGAGCCAGGTTGTTCCAGAAGCCTCCAGAGATGGGGCTGGGGTGGTCTGTGGAGGGGCTCTCTTGGGGGGAGGGGATGGCAGGCAGAATGAGGCTCGGCCCCCCTCCATACTCAGTTCAATCAACCTGTGATCAACTCTTTTTAAAACTGACCTATCAATCAATCACCCTTTTGAAGGTTTCCTCTCTTTTATCTGGGAGATGCAGAAACAGTCATTTGTCAGGAATAAAGAGGGGAGGGGAGAGCCTCCTAAATGACTGGAAACGGGCTGGCACTTTCCTGTACAAAACGCTCTATGCCTTAATCCGTAACTGATTATGAATTTGCCAAGTCAAATTAAACTCTTGCATTGCAGATCACTAGGCTAGAAGCATTCGGGTCTGCTTCTCTTCTCTTCACTAAGCTGCTTCTCCACTGTTTAGAGCAGTGCTGGTCCCATTTGGCCAAATATCAGGTGTTACTCCTTTGGTATGAGTGTACCCAAGTCACCCAGACTGGAACCTGCCAGCAGGATGGGGGCTACATTTGAAAGCAGAACCAGGGGGCACCTGGCTGACTCAGTAGAGCACGTGACTTTTGATCTCAGGGTCATGAGTTTGAGCCCCATGTTGGGTGTAGAGATTACTTAAAAATAAAATCTTAAAAAAGAAAAAAGGCAGAGCTGGATGGACACAGCCTTCCTCCCATGTGAGGCAAACTCAGTATGCTGAGAGTTCCTGGAACCAGGACCGTTAGCTGTGGCTCTAAACACAGCAACTCTTCAGTTCCTGCCCCAGGACTCCCGCTTGCCCTGAGGATTGTGGGCTACTCACCCACACCCTGGCCAAGCCGCTGTCCCAGTGCGGGTGGCTCCATGCTCCGTCTGGCAGGATCTCCCCACGCTTAGTTCAGATTTCCTTTTAAGATGCTTACGATACCAAACCACCTCATGATCCAGGCGCTCGAGCCGGAACTGCCATGTCCTGGCTCTTCTGCTCACAGGTCAAGTGATGGCCTTCACTGGCTGCCTCGGTGCAGGAGGGGCCCAGAGCTGCAGCCCAGTCGACCGGGGGGACTAGAAAGGCGCTGGGTCCGCCAGGCAGGTGGGCGAACCCAGCCTCTCCACTCAGACCCTCCTCTTGGCTTTGGGCCGGGCTTCACCCATCCTTCCATGACCCAATCTTAAGACATACAGAACGGCGTTATTTTGTGTAAGTGATTTTCATAAGTTACTGCATGTTTCTGGTGTATAAGCGTTCAACCTGGAATTCAGAGGCGTGGCCTCGTGGGGTTGGGCCATTGGGTGCATTCCGTGGGGGAGACACTGCCTGGAACTCATACCTCAGAGATCCAGGCACTAGATCCAGACACAGGATCCAGCTGGACTGGGCTGGTTTGTTCATGTAATTTTTTAAAATCTCTGTGAGTCACTAAGTCATGGTTTCTGGGGTAAAGATGGTGGTTCTCTCCGTGATTTCAACTAGACGTCCCAAACTTGCCCTCGGTGACCTAGAATAGTCTCTAAAACATGCATTTAGCTACTATAAACCTTCTTGAGCTTATCTAAAAGTTTGGTCCACTCAGCCTCTCTGCACAATGCACCTGCGGCGTGAACAGTGTGAGACCAGCATCCCCGGTCCTTGCCAACAGCTACCACCATCATCAAGATGGTAATATTTATTATTAGTGTTATTAGTTAGTTATATTATAAGTGATATTATTATTAGTTATATTGTACTGTATGACTCTATTGTATGTTATAATTAATACTCTTGGTTGATTTAATTCTATTTATTTAGTATTTATAATGAGATTAGTGATCATCATTATTACTGTGTTGATGATGGTGGTTAGCTGTCTGGACTCCAAGGAAGTGGGGTGCCTGCCTGGCTCCTTGCTCACTGCACCACATTGCAGGGCACAGGGCCCTACGCATCGAGACTGCAGTCGTTATACCGTCGATGGTGAGCACTGATGGGGGTGTGGGGCCCAGGGTGGCATCCGTGACCTCATTGATCTTGATAGCAGCCCAGTGGGGGAGGCACTGCCCTCACTGCGTTGAGGGATGCAGAATCTAAGACTTGCAGAGGTTGTGTGTCCTGCTCAAGGTCCCGCAGTGAGTCCCAGAACAGAAATGCAAACACGGAGTTGTGATTTGGCCACTCTGTTCTTGTCTCACCAATGCACAGTGTCCCTCCAGGGAATGCTTCGCTTCAAGAGGCCCCAGTTCCCCGTCCGTAAAAGGACAGGCTTGGCTGGAGCTTTGAAGCCCCTTCCGGCCTCACAGTCTGATTCTGATCCTGTCCAAGCCATTGTTACCTGCAGAGCAGAGAAATATCTCCTTTAATTTGTTTTAAAATTTCTTCTGAGCTTCAAGGGGCATCCAGTACCTTTTTCATCTCTTCCCGGTGGAGACAGGATTTCAAGAGCAAGAGGTGAGGCTCCTAATTATGTGCTTTGGTTGTTCAGAAACAAAACAAACCCTCATCCAAAATAAACAGGCTTTCTTGCTTTTAGGGAGAAAAATGACACATATGCATATTCATTTATATGGTAATTATTATTATTTAGCTACACAGGGACTAGAATTGGTAATTTAGAGCACAAAAAGGAAGCAGGGAATAGCGTTCAGGGAAAAGTAATGCAATCATAACCCATCAGGATTCTGTAGTTAATGTTGGGGTTTTTTTCTTCTCTTTTCCTTTTTTTTGGTCTAATGCAATCTCTTTGAAGAATTTCTTTGAAGTGACCATCAAATGCATCAGAGAAAGAGAAATTAGCACTTTGTATTGGAATGATGAAAAGGAGGTGGGCTCTACCTGTTGGGGACCCATGGCCTTTCTTTAGGGACAGCCGAGGTCCTGATGTCCGGGAGCTCTTCAGACCACGTCTCTAAGGGCAGAGGGAAGCTAAGAAATGAGGCAGTGGGTTCAGGAAATTTGAGAGGAAAAGGCTCTAATACCAGAGAGATGCTAAATCGTACTTCTTCAGAGTCACATTTGCTTTCCAGGGCTTGGATTACTGAGGTCCCTTTCCTTCTTTTGGTCCTAATCCATCCTCGCACCTACCCTGCTTTCTTCCTGGCCCCTTCTTCATACTGCTGCCGTGGGGATTGCTTAACATAAAATGAACGAATTTATTTCTTGACTGCAATACATTTGTATGGTTCAGAATTCAAAAGGTGGCCAAGTCCCTTCACGCTCCTGCCCCCCAGCCACGTGCTCCCTTCCTGGAGGCAACTGACGTTAACTCTCCCATGAAAGAACACCCCTTGGAAGGATGTTTATATTTTATGCCTACAGAAGTGGTTGTCTTTTTAAAACAAATGTTACGGTGTCCTCCACTGCTGAGAACCTTCGCTGTATCCCGCCCCGCCTGGCTGCCCAGTTTCGTCCCTCTGGCCCCTGGTGCCCGCTCCTTTCACACGTCCTCCAGCTTCACCTGCGTGGCCCCTCTCAGGGCCTCCGCACACTGAGGGGAGGGACCCCCAGCAGTTTCCCTCCCCTGGTGTCCACACCTCGTGTAACCCTCTCCCCTTGAGTGGGAGCAGGACCAACAGAAGAGGGCAGAGGTGAGGACGGGTCATTCCTGTGATGATGTGACATGATCTAACACTGGAGAGCCTCCTTACTGGCATGACCAGCAAGCTGCCGTGTTGGAGAGGCCCACGTGGGCAGCCCCCAGCCAGTGAGAAACCAGAGCCCCCGTCATATAGCAGCACAGAAGGGAATCCTGCCAGCAGCCTGATGGCGCTCGGAAGCCAATTCCTCCTCTGTCCAGCCTCCGGATGAGAACACAGCCTGGCTCTCTCCTTGATTGCTGCCCTCTGAGACCCCAGCAGAGAACCCGGCTAAGCAGCACTCAGACTCCTGCTCCACAGAAACTGAGACAATAAATGTGCCATTTAAGCCACTAAGACTGTGCATTCGTTACCCAGCAATGGAAACCTGATACACCCGCGCTCTTCTCACTGCCTGAGGCCCCCACCCCACCGCGGGGCAGCGCTCCTCCTTCCTTAGTCTCAGGTTAGAGTCATTCCCTCAGGAGGCTCCCCAAGCTTGCCAAGCCCCAGGGAGGCTGGGGGCCCTGTTACACGCCTTCACGGCCTCTTGCTGTCCTGCTCCTCCAGACCCCCACAGTCACGGGGTGGGGGCAGGGGCCCCATCTGTCCCAATCAGTGCAGAACCCCCAGCTCATCACGTGGTGCCCAGCATAGACATCAAGCTTGGGAAATATTTATGACATTCATGAATGAGAGAACGCCATTTGGATGATTCCGCGGTCTGTACCACCAGGGCAATGAAACCCTATCCTCACTCGCTGTTGGCCCAAGGAGGGGAAGGTGCTTAAAATACAACGTGACTGTGCAGTTGAGTCCGAATATCCTAACAATGGTTTCAACAACAGGAACGTGTTTGTCCCAAGGCTTCTCGGAGAAAATATTTTGATGGTTGCCCTGACGTGGTTTTAGGTAACTTGTGGGGAGACCTGTTTAGTGACTTTCCTCATCACATTGTAAAATTGTTTCCATTATCAGTGCTTTCAAGGTCCCCCTTTGGCCTCGGTCCCGTACAGCTTGACCAGGTTCAACTGCTGTGTTCCAAGAGTAGCATTGTGCCCCGAGACCCCAGGGCTCAAGGTTTGAGAACCATCTTCCAATTCGATCATGGTACCCTGTGCCAAGATTTCCCGTGTCCTCCCTCGTCATCTCTTTCATCAACTGAAACAAGGGTCAGCCACCAGGACGCTGGATTTTGAAACATTGAGTGAAGGCCTATCATAAAAGTGACTGTGCCCTGTGGAGGAATTCTAATTCGACTTATCAATTTTTTAAAAACATTGTCTTTAGAAGTCATCCTACCTAAAACCTTTTACAGAAAGAGAAACTGAGGCCCAGATGGAAGAGGGACTTAGCTAAAGTCAGAGGACCAGTGGCCAGGACAGCAGGTTCCGACAGGTCCAGCTTCCACCAGGGTCTCTGTGATGTCGGGCCAGGCCCTTTGACAAAGGCACTTTTGTGTCACCAGAACCAGACTAAGTTGGAAGGTCATGGATGAGAAAATATCTGGCTAAGAGGAGAAAAAGAAGAAATGTTTTGATGTATGGTCGCCTCCGTCCCCCAGATGTGTGGTGGAGAAGGAAAGCTTTGTACCCAATTACCATGGCTTGTCAGATGGTGGGAGTTTATCACCCAGGAAAAGGCAGAGGCCCCTGCGCATCAGGGGTGTGATTTATGGGCCCCGCAGATGGCTTGTGTCCGCCTCTGCTGGCCAGAGCTGTCCCTGGCATGTTTGGGCTGCTGGGCAGCAGCTAGGAAGACGGCAGAAGGGACCCGGTGGGGAGAGCCCCCCAGGCCATTCCACATCCCTTGTGGGAGCTCCCTGAGGTCCCAGACAGGCCACGTGTGCTCCGGGGTCCACAGGGCTGCCTTGCTCTCCCTATTTAAGGAGATGCTACAAGCAAGTGCTTAGCACTGCGCCTGGCTCTGAGGTCCACTTAGGCAGGGTGAAGACGCTTTTCCCGTGCAAGAGGAGCAGGTGAAAACAGATCACGTATGGGCGGGAGAAGACTGCTCCTTCCTACCTCACTGCACTGGAGTCCGGCGCACTTCTGGGGGCGGCACGTGACCTGCCGCCCAGCACGCCGTCGGCATCATTACTCAAGTGAGTTCTGGAACATCCCACCGCCCGCATGGATGAAAATTAGCAGTCTTTTAAATGTAGGGCCGGAGGGAAAAAAAAAAAATCAATGAAATTTAAAAACCAGCTAGAGTCCATCTCTGCTTCTGTCCACGTGCCTTGGTTTTTCTTTGATTCTGTGAGCTTCCACTTGGGATGGAGTTCTACTGCTCGGGAGGTGAGGACTAGCTCGAAAGGGGGCCGAGCATGAGGCCGAGCAGAAGCCAAGCACATAGAACTCGCTCCCCTCAAGGGCTGCTCTGGGCTATCAGGCAGGCATCTTTATCATGAGTGAGGCAGGAACTGGCCCCCTTGGGCTCAGCAGGTCGGTGCCCTCCCCAGTCGTGTTCTTTGTCACAGCATGATCTTTCTGCTTCCCAAACCATGATGCTCAGAGCCCCAGCCAAGGGGACGCTGCACTTGAACGGACACTAGACTTCAGCATCCTTGTGTCTGCCCCTGGTGCGCCCAAGGGGAGCCTGCGGGGACACCACCCCGTCCGCACCCAGGTCACTGTCTGTAGTTCCAGACACTGTGCCAAGCTCTGAGGCATTTTCTGATGGGAGCCACACAACTCTCCTATGAAGGTGTCAACAACTAAGACTTATGGGCACCTACTGTTCGCCATGACCTGTTTTCAGTCATGTTGGGGACAAAACAGAACAAAGGAAACAGTGCCTCCTTTCATGGGCATGTGGCTAGGGGTGTGGGTGGGGGGCCAGCACTGTGGGTCAGGGGCCAGAGCAGCAATCCTCCCCTCTGGCCGAAAAGGAGGCCGCAGCACCAGAAACCCTCTGTGGATCCAAAAGAGGGATACGTGCGCTATCTAAAGGAATACAGACCTTCCAGAAGTCTGTCACATTCAAAACATCTGGCTCCACATCATCCCCTTCCTTGGCCTGAAGAAAGAGTGTCATCATCAGAAGCCAGACCTTGGTCCACCAAACGCTGACCTCGCTCCCCAAGTTCCCAGGCAGGAAGAAGTTCTGTGGAGCTCGGTGCTCGGGGAGGAGGGTCACGCCCACCTTGGGGGATGCTCACCGCACACAGAATGCAAAATTATACTTTGTGTTCCCAGGAGGACCTCTTTTTTTAATCTCACTTAGTGTCCTGGAGTCTCTCAGTTATTTTGAGAGAGAGGAGGGGATGAGGCGGCATACTTTTGACCGTGGACCCTAAAGTTTCAAATTTACTTGGCAGGCTTCTGGAGCCCTTTTCGTTCTCCCTTTTTAGGCACAGATTTATGCTTCCCTGCCCATAATGCGAGTCAGTATTTATAGTGGAAATGCTGACGGAGTCGAGGAGTCCGAGTCCGGGCCGCAGAACCACCAGCTGTTTGTTTTATTTCTCCTCGCGGCGCCATCGGGCTGGCATTCATCACCCACCTTTCATCCTCTGATGGGAGGAACACAGGATTTTCTTGCCATTGTTTTGACACTCACGGGTTTATGGATGTCACGCGCGTCCTCCGAGGAGCGCGGTTTTATTGATCAACAGCTCTGCGGAGCCCCGGGGCTGTGTGTACCTCTAGCACAGACACGGTTAGGCTTGCAGGGCATCGGAGGGGCGGTCTGGCCTCCACTCGGAAAACTTACGGCACGCGTCATGGCGAGGCAGGGCTCCGGGGGAGCCGGTGAGTACACCCTCAGGATCCCTCCTCTGGGGGGGTTTCTGGCCCCTCGCTGGAGGCCATGGTTGGCCGGTGGGTGTGATGCGGGGCCTGCGGACGGCATGCGGGGCCCGGCTGTGTGCACGCAGGGCAGCAGCCCCCCGGGTGCTCGGCGGGCGGCAGGTGCACGTGACCATCCCTCTCACTGTAGACGGGAGGAAAGACGGGACGGGATGCAGCTGTGAGTCTGATGTTTGAGCAGCCATAACTTTGGCGCCAGCAGAGAGAGGGGCCCGGTGAGGCTGGACACAGGGCTGGACGTGGGGCCACCAGCACGTCACCTGGGCCGGCTTGAGTGCCCATTTGGCTGTGGACCTGAGGCTTGCCTCCCGAGAGCCAGAGACGCCGGCCAGGGGGGCAGAGCAGAGGGCGGCAGCTCCTCGTGCCCTCCTTCCGAAGCTCTTCACTCCTTGGTTCCTCAGTGAGCCGCCCGCTACGAGCAGCAGGGCGGGTGCCAGAGGCAGGAACGCACGCTGGGCACCCCCACTTCTCCAGCACCCGCGTCAGCCTCACATGGTGCTAGCCCTTCATGTGCATCCTCACATCGAACCCCAAACACCAGCAGGGGCGGGCGCTCCCAGCTCTGCCTGCCTCGCAGACAGGAAGTAGTCACACAGCTGGGAGGTGGGGGCCCCAGGGTCCCCATCTGGCTCAGTGCCATCAGTCTGTAGGATTTGAACGACATATGGAAAGTCACACGGGTGGTTTTTAGCTGTAATCTGTAACGTAGTCACTACCCCCAGCTTTAATTATTAAACAGACTACCTCTACCATTAACTACACGTCAGAGTATTGGTCAGAACACGACAGCAAGTGGGTATTTCCTTGGTGTGCCTTTTCTTTACTGAGACTTGGTGGCATTCGCTAGCACCGAGACTGGTGAATTCTCATTCTCTGAAGACATGATAGATGTTCTCACATTTTCCTTTGCAACAATTGGTTAGGTTGGGCTTTTCCTGGAGCAGCAGAAGGGGGTCTAGTCTCTGGAAGCAGATCGAGGACTGAGGTGAGAGGAGTTCAGGAAGACATGAACAGTGGGCCCGGCCTCCCGGTGTGTTGGGAGTGAATGCCCCTGGGGAAGTGAGCTGAGGGAGAAGAACGCGTTGACTGGGAGAGAGGGAGTAAGGGCGGGAGGGGGCTTTCTCGAGGGAGACAGAAGGACAGAGGGGCCAGCACCCCATGGGGGCGGGGCGGGGGAGCCGGAGGGACAGCGGCTCCTTGTGGAGGTGCAGCCCCGTGTCACGCAGGGCGCTGCCCGCCTTGTGGGACCTGGCCTCACAGCTTCATAAAGTCACCCCTCTGTGGATTCAGCCTTTCTAAGTCTTGTGGAAATGCGGCTGCCCTAGCACCCCGATTGCTGGTGGGGGAGAGGAAGGAGTGGGTGTGCGTGAAGCGCCTCCTTGGGGCCAGGTACTTGACCTTCACACTTGTTATTGATGACCTCTTACTGCCCCCATTGTACAGATGAGGGCACTGAGACTCGGGGCAGGCTCATTGAGATGACAAAGCTGCGGGATTAGAGCCAAGATTTGGACCCAGCCACAGCTCCATCCATGGCCAGTGCTTTCCCTGCCCCGGGGCCCAGATGGGCTGCATGGGGGTCCCAGGGGAGAGATGGGCAGCGTGGGGGTCCCAGGACGAGGGGAGAGCTCCAGCTTGCAGGGAGGCGGGAACAAGGGCCGGCTGCCTTGGTTTGGGGCTGTGCCTGGCTCAGTGGACTGGCACGGAGAGGGAAGCATGAGGTCTGAGGAGCCACTTGGGTCTGTGGGTGGGGGGACACTGCAGCCTCTGAGAATGAGGCAGGGGCATTGGTACCCAAGCTCGGACACAGCGCTCGGCCTGTGCGCTCTACTTGGGAATTCCCCAGGGAGGAGTGGTTTTAGTTGTTGATCAGACTAAGGTTCCTTGTCAGCCCCTCTCCAGTGGCTGCCCCTACTGCCGCGTGGGGGTCCCCCCTTCCTTTCCTGATCTCAGGGAGCTGGTAGAATCGTGTAGGAGAAGCAGGCTGCATGGCTAGAAGTAAATTATGTTGTAATGTTCGAAGATCGTCAGAGGCAGGCCAGTCACTCGTCCTGTGTTGCCTATTTTTCATGCATGATTATTAATAATGTGCTAGTCACTCTTTCACTCTTAAGATGTCTTTGTTAGACCATAGATTTTTTTTTTTTAAAGATTTTATTTATTTATTTGAGAGAGAAAGAATGAGAGACAGAGAGCATGAGAGGGTGGAGGATCAGAGGGAGAAGCAGATTCCCTGCTGAGCAGGGAGCCTGATGCGGGACTCAATCCTGGGACTCCAGGATCATGACCTGAGCTGAAGGCAGTTGCTTAACCAACTGAGCCACCCAGGCGCCCCTGGACCATAGATCTTAACAGTTCCCCTACTTAGAATCACCTGGTCCATGCCTCTTGATTCACAGAGGACGTTCAATGCCTTGTACAAGTCAGGGCCAGCTGGGAGAGGAAATGGGTTAAGACAGATTTGGGGCAGCAGGTGACAGTTCGTCCCCCCTGGAGCAGACACTCTGACCTGTCCAATACAGAAGCCCAGGGTGGTGGATAAACACCCCAACGAATTAATGAATCGATGAGGGAGTGAATGAATGAATGGATCTTACCCCTCTGTAAAAACATGATGACTGTTTACCCATGTGCTGGACCCCAACCTGTGGCCGGTGAGGCTCCTACCCATTTCCAGAGGAGCATACTGCCCTTGGGGAGGGCCCCCGGGCCAGGCGATGGCAAGTGGTCCCGAGCACTCTGGAGCGGGTCCACTGTAGCTGAGGCCACTCACCAGACTCCCCTCGTTCTAATACAAATGCGTTTCCCCTCTATAATTGGAAAGCTTTCCTCAGTTCCTATCTGGAATGCCCGTTATTCTTCTTTCCAAGGGATCACCTTTCTACATGAACCCTTTATATTAATTTCTACCAACTTGGGACGCCTGGCTGGCTTGGTCAGTGGAACATGCAACTCTTGATCTTGGGGTCATGAGTTCAAGCCCCACTTTGGGTGTAAAGATTACTTAACAATAAAATCTTTAAAAAAGGGACACCTGGGTGGCTGTCAGTTGAGCGTCTGACTCTTGATTTCGGCTGAGGTCATGAACTCCAGGTCGTGAGATTGAGCCCCGCATTGGGCTTCGTGCTCAGTGCCGAGTCTGCTTGAGATTCTCTCTCTCCCTCTGCCCCTCCCTGCACTTGAGCTCTTATGCACACGCACGCTCTCTCCTTCTCTCTCAAATAAATAAATGAAATCTTTAAAAAAAATCTTCAAAAAAAGTTGTACAAACTTAAGAAGGATTCCTTCTTGCAAGGAGGTAGAGAAAAAGACCTAGTTCACCTTTCTCAAGATTATAATGATAAAACTAGCCACTTCTTTGTTGCTAGACACTATGCTTATTCTGTGGGTGTTTGCTTAGGGTCCTTATTTAATTATCCCAACAACTATGGGCTAGACTGATATTACTGCTCCACTTTACAGATGAGGAGAACAAGGCTGGTGGGCGGGTGGTTGAGGTGACTGGTCGGAAGTCACCTGGCTGGTGGTGGCACAGGCTGATTCCAGCGCCCCTGCTTTTCACCAGCAGATAATCTGACACCCTAAAGGGCAAGTCTTATTTCTGAAGAGGTGTGACCGCACCGCAGACATGCTGTGAAATGTTGGAGAGGAATGGCTCCATTAACTGGATGTTGTTGGATTATCCATGTCATTCATTTCTAACCCGAGTCACTGTGTCTGAACCTCAGAAGGAGATGTTAGCCCATCAAGTGCCTTATCTCTGTCATGGGCTGTCTCGTTGTCATCCCTGCCTTGGAGATGGGATGGGACTGGTCCATTTGGGGACAGAACCAGATGGCCTTCAAACTGGGTTTTCCTCTGCAGAGCAGCTCCGGGGGCACCAGTGACATTTAATGTGAATTTGACTTTAAAATATATTTTTTTAGCTATTTGGTAACATGCACATCTGTGCTATACCAACTTTTAACACCCTGGAGCTCGCTGGTCTTTTAACCTGCAGACCTAGGAGTACCGATTGTCCTGGATCTGCATATTTGTATGGAATGCCACGCTTGTGTCACTGATGAGCAAGAGTGGGACTCAGCACTGTTGGTTATTGAGAGGAGTCACTCGTGCACGTCCAGCCTTTTCGGAGCAGGAGCATTGCTGCTGGGCTGGGCTCAGAAGGCCAGGCAGAGCCCAGGGCATGCCTTGTCGGTGCAGAGCCTGTGTGTGGGAGCAAGTTAAGGAATACTCCGTTCTGCTCCATTAGTACACTTGAGTGTGGTCAGGAATGCCAGCAGGTGTTGCGTATTGGTTGAAGTTCAACTTTGAAATAAAAATTCTTGTCGGTCATCCTTCAGATGAGTTGGACACGGAAGGCAGCCTAAGATGATACGGCAGGCGAAGGCGTCCATGGTTTTGTATACACCAAAGGAACTGGTACTGGGGCAATCTGATGTCAACTTTTGCGTGTTTATCAAAATAGTCTCCTTGTTCTCGTGGACTGCCTTTGCAACACATCAGTTTGCCAAACTCAACCTTTTCAGATGCATTTCTTTCTTTCCTTTTTTAAGATTTTATTCATTCATTTGACAGAGAGAGAGAGAGAGCACAAGCAGGGGGAGCGGCAGGCAGAGGGAGAGGGAGAAGCAGGCTTCCCCACTGAACAGGGAGCCTGTTGCGGGGCTCGATCCCAGGACCCCGGGATCATGACCTGAGCCCAAGGCAGACGCTCAACCTACTGAGCCACCCAGGCGCCCCTAGCTGCATTTCTTTCTGGCTGGTAATATGTCTCTTTTTTCCTTCTCGAGTATGTTGGGAAATCACAGAATACTTCATTAGAAAGAAGAGGGATAGCTGGTGGGTCTGTGGTGCATCTCGTGATGCTTCCTCTGGTTCGGACTTGAGCCGAGTGAATCCGATTCATCAGGTCCAAATCTTCAGCCTCGGATGGCCCCCTCAGGACTACGAGGAATCTGCATTCGGCTCCCAGAAACGTCTGCCGTGGAGTCTCCTGCATGTGCAGTTGGAGCTGGGAGCCAGCAAAGGGGCCTCCCAGGGGAAGCACCCGACTCTGGTCTTCAGAGGAAAGGGGAGGAAACCAGGGGCAATGCATCAGAAAAGCAGAGGACCCAGAGGGCAAGAGTTTTACGGCGTGAAGTTGCTAATTGTGCTTTAATAATAGTCAGGAGGGCAGAAGAGGCCAGTGTTCACACAGAGCAGGACAGCCCGCTCGGCGTCGGGTCGCGCTCTGCTGGGCCTCGCCAAGTTCCCTGGGCTGGCTGGCTGCGTTCTTTCCCTTTTTTTCATCTGTGACATCTGCTCGGTGCTTGTCCCTCCTGTGATACCGTACCCCTCGCAGCTGTGCAGACCTCTAGCTCTGCGCTGCTGCATGGAGTGCCCTGAGCATACGGCCTTTTTGATGTGTGATAAAACAGAACCAAGCCACGGGGGTATGGCGAGCGAAGGCATCAGAATATCAATTAACCTGCTCGGAACAAAGCTGCGGCTCCAGAGTGGAATAGACATTTCACTGAAGTGTCAGGAAGATGGATAATGTATTCTAATTAGAGGTTGACTGAGACCTCCGCATCCAGCCACTCCTGGTAGTCAGACCCACGAACCTAACGAGTGTCCCATCATGGCACTGGCCAGGTGCTGTTTACTGATTTATGACTTCTTGCTTTGCCAGAATTTGCAGCCATTAACTTGCCCTCAACCAAAGCTGCCGTTTTCCCTTGAAAGTGCAGTCCATCCTGCAAATGGGTAGTTCCTCATAACCTCTATAAATGCCAGAGCTCTGGGAAGGAAGATCTTTTCCGAGCGCTAAGCCTAGTGCTTCCATCTTAAGGATGCCCCAGGCCCCTACGCTCCCTGCTGCGGAGGCCTCGGTCACTAGCCTTCCTTCCCAGGAGGACTGACTTGGGCCCGTGTGGGGATGAGGGATCTCCATGGTTGCCTTTCCCACCAAGTGTGGGCTGCACTAATGGGGCGTGAGTGCTGCCCTAAGGGGTCCCTCAGGGACCTTAGTACCTGGGTGATCAGACCATCCCCTGGAGTCTGAAAGAGCAACCCTGGAGAGCCAGCAGCTTGGGATTCACTTCAGAGCCCCCCACCTTCTTTTAAAAATTTCACATCCACACCAGAGTGATGCCGGTGAGACCAGGCTAATTAGGGAGATGTTCCTCATTTTGCTGCACTTTTCCCGCGTAATTGGAAGGCCCACTTTCTCCAGCAAGAAGTCGGTGAGAGCTGTTCCCCTGAATGGTTCTAAAAGCTTTGGACCACATCCTGATGTGAGCTGCAGTTTATGGGTGAGATGATAATAACTGCTCCTTAATGCAATATTAAAAGCAGAGGTCTTTCTCGGTGCTGAGCGGAGACGGAGCTCCAGCCTTCTTTCGGCTTCAAAAAGGAACTTGAAACAATCCCCAGCCCCGGTGCCAGAAGCAATCAGTGGGCTCCCAGCCCCTCCCTCCAAATAAAGAAAAAATAAGGGGGTCTGAATGTAGCTAAAGTTCAGAAAATTTCCGTTTGGCTTCCAGAGCTGTGAGCGGGGAGTTCTCAGATGTGGTGCCTCCCGGGTACCGTGGTGGTGTGCACGTCCGTGGGTGTTTGCTCTGCTCAAGAGCGGCAGCCCAGCTCCAGGCTGGCTGTAACAAGGACTTGAGGGAGCAAAAGGCTGTTAAAAAAATTTTTTTTTGCACTTTTGCTTCATTAGCTCTAGAAACCAGGGTTCCATCGGCTGCGTGTTTTCCTGCATAATTTAAGAAATTAATGAAAGCGTGCCTGATTTTTCCAACACTCTTTACTCTGTAAATTTGTTTAGTTTTTTTTCTTTTTAACTGTCAGTGGAGGCCTTTGGAACCTAAATATTTTAATATTGAAGAAATGCAGGCCCTTTTCTGGTTAGTTCCTTTTTAGGAACACACAGTGTTATGTAAATCAGGTGTTATGGGTTATAAATGACCTTGACTCTGAGTTCAGCCCTACAGGTCCATCCTCTGAGCTTAAAGCAACTAAGTTCTCCTAATGACATGAGGGAGGGGTCTATGGCAGGTGGTGCCCTTCTGGGGGCCAGTGTCCGAAACCGCAGCTTCCAGAGTGGTCAGCTGACCGCCTCGCTGCAGAGGGCAGACCTGAAGCTGTTTGCTGCTTTATTTCACTCTTGCAAAGCTTACTTTACCTAGTGGATCTGGACATCAAATCTGAACCATTAAAAAGTCTGTGTGTGTAACTCTAGACTCCTGGCCCTTGAAAGGACTTTAGAAATTGTTTAATGTGAACCTTGCTGAGGGACATAAAAAAATCAACTTAAACAAATGGAAAGGTAAGGCAGTGAGATTGTGAAAATGTCAATTCTTCATACATGTATCCATTTAATGTCATTTCAGAGTCCTAGCGGAATTTCTATTTTTGAACTTGCAAAATATTTTTGCTGCTTACTTGGAAGAACACATTTTTGAAAACAAGAAAAAAGAAGGAGGAACATATCCTATTAGATGTAACAAACATTATAAAACAACATTTTAAATGGTGCGAGGGGGCGCCTGGCTGGCTCAGTCAGCGGAGTGTGTGACTCATGATCTCAGGGTCATGAGTTTGAGCCCCACGTTGGGCGTAGAGTCTACTTAAAAAAATTTGTTTTTAATGGCATGAGGGTGATTCTAGAGTCTACAGGCAGGAAGATGCCAGAGCCAACATGGTGTCAGCATTCAGACAGTGACAAAAATGACATTCAGAGGGGAAAAGATAGGCTGTTTCCTAGACGAGATTGGGACATTTGGTGAGCCACAAGGAGACAAATTAGTTCACAGCCTCACGTCATTTTCAAAATAAAATGTGGCTCTATTAAATGTTTACATATAAAGAGCAAAATCCTAAGAGAACACAACTGAAATGCAAGTGGATATCTATCAGCCTTTGCAATGGGAAAGGCCTTTTTGCACAGCCACACAATGCCAGATCCAAAGAGGAAACAGCACGAATCGATATGGCCCAAAACTTAGGTGTTAAAACAGCCCCTACACAAAATTAGAAGGTCAAAGACAAACTGTAGAAAATGTTGGCAGCATTGTTTGCCTCAAAGGGTCTGTGGTAGCGTTTGCCAAAATGGGTTAATTCTTCTTATGTAAAGAACTTTTGTAAGTAAATAAAAGGACAAAACCCTAAGAGGAAACTTGACAGATGGTATGAATTGACATTTTGGAAACAAAAAAATTCAAATAACCAATAAACACGTGGAAAAAATATGGAGCCTCACTAATGATCAAAGAAATGTAAACTAAAGCAGCAATGGTATCCTCTACTTTGCTGGACAGATTTTCCTCCAAGATAATGCCAGACATTGACAAGGATACAGGGAAACAAGTGATCTGAGGTTGGACTCATAAACTGGCCGGGGCAGTTTTGTAGAGCGACATGGCAGAATGTATCAAAAGTCACAAAAGAAGGTGCCAACTTTTAGAAATCTATTTTCAGGGGGCACCTGGGTGGCTCAGTTGATTAAGCGTCTGACTCTTGATTTCAGCTCAGGTTACGATTCAGGGTCATGAGACTGAGCCCCACATCAGGCTCCACGCTCAGCGGGGAGTCTGCCTGGGATTCTCTCTCTCCCTCTCCCTCTGCCCCTCTCCCCTTCTAAAAAATTTAATTTAAGTTAATTAAAAAATAGAAATCTATTCCTAGGATATTCTGTGTGCATCAAGATGTACTTACAGCGGTTTTCAAAATAATGGTGCAAAACAGGAATGAAACTAAATGAACAATGTGAGATTGGTTAACATTTGTCAGGTCAGTTCATGTGGTGCTCGGCAGCTATGAGCTTCCAGGAGGGGAGCATTTTGTCACATGGGAGAATGTTCCGGAAATGTTTTTGCTGTAAGAAGAGTACAGACTACAAAGTAGTATGCACAGTGTGATTTGTTCCCCCCCAGGAGAAAGATACCAGTATGTGAAGGCTGGACGGAGCTACAGCAGTGTTAGCTGTGGCTAGTCTGGGCCGGTGGTGTTACCAGTGACTGGGCCGGTGGTGTTACCAGGGACTGGGCCAGTGGTGTTACCAGTGACTGGGCCGGTGGTGTTACCAGGGACTGGGCCAGTGGTGTTACCAGTGACTGGGCCGGTGGTGTTATCTATCAGTGTCTGGGCCGGTGGTGTTACCAATGACTGGGCCGGTGGTGTTACCAGTGACTGGGCCGGTGGTGTTATCAGTGACGGGGCCGGTGGTGTTACCAGTGACTGGGCCGGTGGTGTTACCAGTGACTGGGCCGGTGGTGTTATCTATCAGTGACTGGGCCGGTGGTGTTATCTATCAGTGACTGGGCCGGTGGTGTTACCAGGGACTGGGCCGGTGGTGTTATCAGTGACTGGGCCGGTGGTGTTACCAGTGACTGGGCCGGTGGTGTTATCAGTGACGGGGCCGGTGGTGTTACCAGTGACTGGGCCGGTGGTGTTATCAGTGACGGGGCCGGTGGTGTTATCTATCAGTGACGGGGCCGGTGGTGTTACCAGTGACTGGGCCGGTGGTGTTATCAGTGACTGGGCCGGTGGTGTTACCAGTGACTGGGCCGGTGGTGTTATCTATCAGTGACTGGGCCGGTGGTGTTACCAGGGACTGGGCCGGTGGTGTTATCTATCAGTGACTGGGCCGGTGATGTTACCAGGGACTGGGCCGGTGGTGTTATCTATCAGTGACTGGGCCGGTGGTGTTACCAGTGACTGGGCCGGTGGTGTTATCTATCAGTGACTGGGCCGGTGGTGTTACCAGGGACTGGGCCGGTGGTGTTATCAGTGACTGGGCCGGTGGTGTTACCAGTGACTGGGCTGGTGGTGTTACCAGTGACTGGGCCGGTGGTGTTACCTATCAGTGACTGGGCCGGTGGTGTTACCAGTGACTGGGCCGGTGGTTTTATCTATCAGTGACTGGGCCGGTGGTGTTACCAGTGACTGGGCCGGTGGTGTTATCTATCAGTGACTGGGCCGGTGGTGTTACCAGTGACTGGGCCGGTGGTGTTATCTATCAGTGACTGGGCCGGTGGTGTTACCAGTGACTGGGCCGGTGGTGTTATCTATCAGTGACTGGGCCGGTGGTGTTACCAGTGACTGGGCTGGTGGTGTTATCAGTGACGGGGCCGGTGGTGTTACCAGTGACTGGGCCGGTAGTGTTATCAGTGACTGGGCCGGTGGTGTTATCTATCAGTGACTGGGCCGGTGGTGTTACCAGTGACTTGCGCCCTCATTTCAGCTTTCCAGTATCTTCCACATAGTGTACAGCAATCATGTGTTTCCTTCACACTTGGACTTAAATGATTAATACAAATAAATATGCTAGACCAGTTCCCTCGCTGTACCCAGAAGGGGCTGAAGCCTGAGAGATTTCAGCCCTGGAACAAGTTGGCTACAGAACAGAAATTTGAACCCAGATCTCTCTCTTTTTAAAAAAAAAAAAAAAATTTATTTATTTACTTGAGAGAGAGAGAGTGAGCACGAGCAGGGGGAGCAGCAGGGCCAAGGGAGAAGCAGACCCAGGGAGCCCAACGCGGAACTCGATCCCAGGATCCGGGATCATGACCAGAGCCGAAGGCAGACGCTCAACCAACTGAGCCCCCCGGCAGCCCTGAGGCTTGTTCTTAAGAAAAGTGGGGTTTTATGTTGACTCAGGTGGTTCCTCCTCCCAGGATCCCCCATCCAAGAAGCTCTCTTTAGGAAATAATCCACAACGTGGAAAGAGCCATACGCGCAAAGCTGTTCATCACAACATGATTATGAACACGGGAGTTGTTGGCGGTTGAAATGTTCTGTCATGGGGTGTGGCTAGGCAACTATGGCGTGCTTACTGGGTGGGACGTTGTGTAGACCCTGAGAATTGTGGCAATGCAGAGGTGTGCTGATACGAGAAAGTGTTTTGGTAGCCATAATGTGTGATGGAAAAAATCAGGACATCAAATATCTATGTTGTGATTATAGTCATAAATGTAAGATTCAGAAGGAAATGTAATAGTAGAGAGTACTTGTTAAGCTGGGTGATGTGGCTATCAGAAACATTTACTTTCTTTTGTTTTAAAAAGTTCTAGTTTTTCTATAAAGCTATGTTATTCCTTTTATAATTCCAAAAAAATCTAAAAAGTAAAAATAGATGAGCACCTTTCCAAATTCTCTGCCTAGGGCTGGATTCTGGATGGCATCCCTGAAACTCGGGAGCAGGCCCTGATGATCCAGACCCTCGGGATCACCCCCAGACATGTCAGTGAGTAGCCTGCGAAGGGCCCTCCGGCCAGGGTTGCAGTCCCCACACCCCATGAGTGAGCACCCTGCTCTGTTATCACCTGCTCCCAGCGCCCGTCCTCAGCTCTGTACCATCCAAGACCCAGCAGGAACAAGGACAACAGAGTTGAATTTTTCATAAAGCTAAAGGCATTTGGGGATTGCTCTTAGAAGAATGGGGTTTTGTTTGACCCTGGTGGTTCCTTGTTCCAGGAATCCCACATCTGAGAAACTTTAGGAAATAGTCCAAAATATGGCAAGAGCGTTTCGCACAAAGACATTCCTCGGAGCGTTATTACGGTGAATGTTGTTAGGTGGAATGTGCAAGTGTGGGCTGCCCGCTGTCCTGAAACTGTATCTTCGTGGTTTGGTGCCGCGATCACTCTATGGGACTCTTGGGGGTGGAAGATGGTGGTTGTGTTAGTGTCATTCCACAGCAAGAGAGACATAAGCCGAGTTTTCAGCCCACGAGATTCAAATGTCTGGGACCTGCTGCCCAACATGCCTGGTGGTGCTGTCTTCCTTTTCTGTCCAGTTGTGCTGAGCGCTCCAGACACTGTCCTGATCGAGAGAAACTTGGGGAAGAGAATCGACCCTCAAACGAGAGGTATGCCATCTCCAGCCCCACCCCACTCCATGGAGTTTCAGAGACGATCGGTGATCCATGATCATCGCCCACCGTTTACTGAGCCTTCTCCACTTGGGGTGCCTGCAGAGGGCCCCATGGGGGCCACAGAGGCTCCGACGCTGCAGGCTGGGCTGGGAGCAGGAAGTCACCTGGCTGGTGATAAACTCCAGCAGAGGGGGAGTTGGAGGTCCCTGGGGCTGAAGAAGGAGCCCTGGAGATGTTGAGCTGGTTGAGGTGGGTCTCAGCTCTCGAGGACCAGGCAGTTCAGCAGGGGCCCGGGGCCCTTGACCTCTGGCCTTAGGCTTTGGCAGCAGACAGCCCTGGGTTTATGGACCCCGGCCCCGCCCTTTCCATCTGTGCGATGTGGGATGAGTTGCCTAACGTCGCCAAGACTCGTTTCCTTACCTGTACCTGGGCTGAGACCTACCTTGTGATCTGACTGCTGTGAAGACAAGCGTATGCAGGTGGCCCAGCAGAGTGAGCACTCAAAAGCCACAACTGTCCTTCCTGTTGTGCTGAGAATCCTCATCCTTTTGTTCTTTTTTTTAAAGATTTATTTATTCGTTTTGGAAAGAGAGAGAGCACGAGCGGGAGAGGCAGAGGGAGAGAGAATCCCAAGCAGACTCTGCGCTGAGCACAGAGCCCGATGCAGGGCTCGATCCCACGACCCCGGGATCATGACCCTAGCCGAAACTAAGAGTCGGATGCTCAACTGACAGCGCCACGCTAGCGCCCCCTCATCCTTTTGTTATTGTTAATAGAGATGTAAGAGCAGCTCCAGAGCCAAAGCGCATCCTGCACAGCTTAGGGGGGATGAATACCCCTAGGACCCTCACAGGCTTTGGCCCCCAGATGGCTCACCTCTGGCCAGATGCAGCAGTGGCCTCGGAGCCCTCTGGGCAGGTGACTCTGACCACGTACCTCTCCCCCTTGCAGAGATTTATCACACCACCTTTGACTGGCCCTCCGAATCTGAAATTCGGAACCGACTGATGGTGCCAGGGGGCATCTCGGAGCTGGAGACGGCACAGAAACTGCTGGAATATCACAGGAACATCATCAGGATCCTCCCTGCTTACCCCAAAATCCTGAAAGTCATCAATGCTGACCAGCCGTGTGTGGACGTCTTCTACCAGGGTAAACACAAACAGCAGTGGGTTTCCCATGCACCTCAACCCTCCGCATCCCAGTGTCAACCTGCAATACGACTCAGGGTCTTGAGTCCATTTAGGGCAGGGGTAAGCAGCCCCACGCCCACCACTGCACTGTCGTTGGAACAATAACAAAGGTTCACGGAAAGTGGCTGGAGCAGGTGCGTGCGTGCGTGCATGTGTGTGTGTGTGTGTGTGTGTGTGTGTGTGTGTGTGTAGGTAAAGGTTGAGCCCTGAGACTTTGGAGCCAGGGGCCCTGTATTCAAATCTCATCCCCACCACACATCAGCTGTGTGCTCTCCAGCAACTCTCTTACCTCTCTTGGCCTCAGTTTTGTCATCCCTAAAATGGAACAAAAATCATGTCTTCCTCATCGGCTTGGGTGAGGATTACACGGGAGTCTGCAAATCACGTATCCACAGCCGTGAGTCCAGCAGCTGGTACAGAGAAGAGCTCAGTAACGTCAGACATCATTGCTATTGGGACTCAACGTCCTGTCCAAAAAGGCCAGGGAAAGCTAGAATCATTCTATCCCAGAGCAGCTGAATTGTAGTTTATAATAGTCTCCACATCCAAGGATCCCCTTCTATGCAATCTGGGTAAATGACACAATAAAAATGCCGGCACAGTTGTCTAAGACACTGGACCATTGACAACGGCCCTTTTTGGTATATTCTCTCAAATCTCTTTAAGAAGAGTTTTGTTTTGGTGGGGAGGTGCTTCTGAGCTCCCTGGCCTGGCTGTTCCCTGGGCCCCCACCTGCTGTGGACTTCCACTGAGATCCCAGGGACGGCACAGCCTCACTCCCCGAGGGTGTCAGTCAACCCGTAGGGGGATGTCTAGAAAATATCGCTAAAACAACCAGGCTGTGGATACCGGACCGTTTTCCAGTGGTTTTGCATCTCGGAAGGGTCTTTAGTAGCAAGCATTGCGCTCTGAAGATAAACAACCACCACATTTATCTTATGGCATGATTCTGAATTTACACATTAATTACTTCCAAATTACTTAATTAAATTTAAAAGTTCATATGATCGTTCATAAAGAATTCATGCCTGGAATTGTAAATAAAAATGTGAGTGTCTGCATATTAATTATTATTAATTAATAATGCAGACAGATAAATTGAAAATTGGAATGCAAAATTCTCTCTGTGTTGTTTTTTTAATCTCTCTGCAGTGCATCCAGCGACCACATATTTTTAAAAAGAATAATTAGATGTTGAGACTATCTGGGGGATCATTACTTCTAATTAACTTAGTTATTTACTGTAAATTAAGCATCATTTGTAAGCAGGCTGCTTTGCCCGTAGTGTTTGTGCATTTCGGATGTGCCGGATCATGGCAGTTCTGGTGGGCTGGAATGGCTTCCTCCAGCTTATTCTCGGGGGCAGAAAATGTTACCTAGGCAGCGGGTTTGGGAGAGTCCCCCCAGCCCTGCCAGTTCTCTGCAAAATGGGGCAAGAATAATACATCTCTCGTGGGAATGTTGCACCAATGGAATGAGATAGCGCCCACAGAGTATTTAGCTTAGCAGTTAACACAAGCTGGTGTGTATGATGTTATGATGATGATGATCAATATCACAACCTTTAAGACAGTCGATTAACTTACCTGTGCCCTTAGTTCTAAAGACGAGGGGAATTGTGGTATCTATAATGATCCTTCCAATTAAATATCCTACAAAGATTCGAGAGGTCAAAATCCATACAGAGAACATCCTAGGGCTTCTCGCTTCTTGTTTGCCCCCACTCCCACCCCGGGGACATTTGTGGTTGTTACAACTCAGAAGTGTGCTCCTGGCACCTGGTGGATGTGCCCCAAATGTCACGGGTGCGAGGTTGGCAAACCCCACAGCCCCTGTCCCTTGTTTTAGGGGGGCCAGTTCCCTGAAGGCGGCATGGTGGCTCAGCCCCTTGCCAGGGCGGAACCCATCTGAGAGCAGGACAACCATCAGAGGGCCGTGCATGGCTGACCTTGCGCAGGATGGTCTGGGTCCGTGGCAGGAGGCGAGGCTGGGGAGGGAGACCCTGTTTTGATGTGGGCGGCTGGGGAGCTGGCACCAGCCCTCGGCCTCAGCAGGTGCCAAGCAGCTGCCCCGTAACTGCCTCCTCAGCTGCTCAGGTCAGGGTGACCTGTTGGATGTTCTGTAGCTTTTGGCATCCGGCCCCCCCCATGGTGCAGCCACCTCTGTGTTGGGGACGCTGGCCCCATGTGTCCCTTCTTCTTTGTTCATCAAATGCCGGGACGCGCCATGGGCCAGGCGCGCGGCTGCATCTGCCCACTCCCGGGACCTATTTGATCACTGCCTCTTTGGAGACTCCCGACAAAGTTGGGGTCACTGGAGCACAGCTGAAATTATTCTCTACCAATTCCCGGGTCCTTTAGGAGTCCCCGTGCGTGAGGCCCCTGCAAGGCCTGATGCATTTATCAAAGTCTGCATCTGACACTGGGAGACCAGCCTGGTCCTGGGCTTCAGGCTAGAGGCACAGCCCGGATTCAGTTTGGAAACATCCCAACCCAACAGTGTGCGTCCTTTGTCCTGAGACCAGCCACCCGACAGCACACCCCGCCCCCCTTCAACCCAGGAGGTAAATGCAGGGTGGACGGTGCTCCGAGGGTGGCTTCTGGGGATGCACGGCCCCGTCCGCCTTTGTGCCCAGGCCTGAATCGGAAATCCTCCCCCTTCCCCATGGCCCCGCCCCGTGGCTGCTCGCTGCCCCACAGAGGGTTTCCACCTGTCAGTGAGAGTAATCATCACTGCCATTAAAAGAGCCTGAGCACAGGTGCTGTAAGCTGCTTTCCCTTTCTTTAGGACCTGAGTTTACTATCCTCACATCCTCTCTTTCCAGCTCTGACCTATGTCCAAACCAACCATCGATCTAATGCCCCGTTCACCCCACGGGTGCTGCTTTGTGGGCCCGTGGGCAGTGGGAAAAGTCTGCAGGCGGCCCTCTTGGCCCAGAAATACGGCCTCGTCAACGGTGAGTGCCCCGGCTGCACCCTGTTTCCAGAACCTTCCCCAGCCCCCCTGCCCTCCCAAGCTTTCCAGCCTTAGGGGGGTGGTGAGGAGATCAGTCTCACTTCTCCTCTTGCTCTCTGCTGTCAACAATGTTCAGGTAGTCCATCTTTGCAGGGAGCAGCTTTGTTCCTCACAAAGAACATGGCCATAAAAACATTAACCACTAAAAACATGTTCGCAGCCCAAAAAGCCAGCACATTTTTCAGTCTTCATTTGTTCTAGCCTTTGGAGCAGTGGTGGTTCTGCACCAGGGGCTCATCCTCCAGCCCCCGCGGCCTCCCTGCAAAGCCACAGTTCTTGTATAATCCAGAGCTGCTGTTGATTTCTTTTCTTCGGTCCTGTTTGGCTACCCGCCCCAGCCCCCCACCCCAGGTCAGCGTGCTTGTAGGCAAACAATTTCTGAACCAGACGAGGGCTCCTGGCTCGTACAGTTTCAATAAATATTTTACCAGGAGGAGAGAAAATATTGAAATCAGTTCTCCAGGCCTGTCCCAAGGTGGTCCCAGGCGGGCAGGGATGCCAGCCTGCCTTCCGGAGGACAGGAGGGGAAAGGAGGAAGAAGCAAGAACCACCCTCGCCACCAACACCACTTCCAGGAAATGCTGCACAAGCCCAAGTCACCTCTAGTTACGAAGAAAAAAAGAGTCCTGCGCCCCAAATATAAAAACATGCATGTACATGCCTCCAAATTCTGCAGATACACCATACAAATACATGTGTATGCAAAAAGACACGAATATGTATGTGCCACCCCGGGAGGATCAAGTTTTCAATAAAGACACTTTTCAAGCGGGTCTCCTCCAGTATAAAATCCCGAAGCCACTGACAGGAGTCAGTAACAAAAATCGTACCCATAACGTGAAGCTAGGGAACTGAGTATTCTGATGAGTAATGAAAAACAGTGTTAGTCCTATTAGTAGTCTTGTGAAAACACTAAATAGTCATACTCTGGTTCGATTAGCATGGAAAAACACTCTGGACACCTCAGGATGAAAAATGCTTTTGCTTGCATGGATTTTTTTTTTTAATTTAAACTGAATTGTTCAGGTAATTCCTTCTTTGGGTTTCACCTCTTGACGTATTATAAGGCTGAATCTGCAGCTGTGGTCGTGGCTCCTGGGTAAGAGTGAGCACCTGCCTGCTTGCCCCTGCACCCACGTGCATATGTAGGGGACTGTGGCGCCAAGGGCGGGAATAGTGGAGGGCACCTCTAAAAGCCTCAACCCGCAACACAATACCTTAATACAGCACGCAGCCTTATTTCAGTGACCCTCACTGTGCCGTATGCTGTTTATGCAGACATTCAAGAAAAACATTTTTCACTTTACATTGTTTTCCGCGTACCAATCACGAAAAATGAAATTATAGGCCTAGATTTCTCCCAAAAATGAAAACAGGAAAGCTCATCACGGTTTCTGCTTTGTAGCTAAAGAGCCATTTGGGGGCTTTTTTCGGTAATTGAGCTAACTCAGAAAGTTCACATTTCTCGAAGGCATTCTTGGTAAGTACAGCACATCCCGAGAATTCAGTAAACCCGTCTGAGGGAGCCCCAGGTGGCAGAGGCGCTGTCCACGGAGGGCTCTCTGCAGAGGCCTCTGAGCGCCCAGGGCTCCTAGAGCTGCCTGCTCCCCCGTGGCCACCCCCAGCTCGGCTCTTGTCTCCCCATGTGACAGGAAAACAGCTCTGAACAAGCAAGCAACCCAACGTTTACGCCACAAGGTTGATTGGAAGACTTGGGTTTACAATCGGTGAGAATATAAAAAGGCACAACTGTTTGGAAGACAGAGGCACTGTTGGTATGAACCCCGCAAATCCTGGTGTCCAGTGACTTCACTGTGTGGATTCGATTCTACTGAAACCCTCAGACACTGAACAACATGTGAGGGAGCATCACGAAAGTCCGGGCAACCCAAACTCTGTTAATAAGAGGGGTAGTTAGGTAAGCTGTCAGAAACCCATGTACTGGAGCACTAATTATGTCATTATTAGTTAAAACGAAGAGGCAGCTATTAAAAAGAAACCTGTAAAGTGACTCGATGTCCGTGATCTGTTGTTTAATGAGGGAGGGGGTGGAGAGCCAGTCATTCGACAGTGTTCAGGGGATGATCTCATTTTTGTTTAAAAAGTGTGTTAGCGTTCGCTCAGAAACCATCTGAAGGAACATCCACACATCAAACTGTCTGTCTCTGTACAGTGGCATGTTATACAACTCTGATATTTTTTTGCAATGAGCATGAGTTTTCTAACCAGAGACCACCATGAAGAATTTTATTAAAATATCATGATCATAGGGGCAGCCGGCTGGCTCAGTTGGTAGAGCATGCGGCTCTTGATCGCGGAGTTGTGAGTTTGAGCCCCACGTTGGGTGTAAAGGTTACTTAAATTTTTTTTTAATTAAAATACATATATCATAACCATCCTCATTGAGTGCGTGTCCTACGCAGTGCAGGAAAGGTGTAGAAAGAACCAGAGTGGAACATAAGGATCCAGGTGCACGGCCAGGCTGGGGGAGGGGAGTGAACAAGGTGAGATGAGTTTATCCCAATGTAGGTCCAGGTCTGACTGTGTCCGGAGCCTTGGTGCTGGGAGCCATTAGGAGAGAGGAGACTGTTACGGTGTTTTCTTCACAGGACACTGTGGAGCGAGGTGGTTGTAGGCAGGAGTTTTAAACCATTCTTTCCTAATATAAGCCCTGGACACTCTACATTTTCCTCTAAACCCTTCTTTAGCTGCATCTCACAAAATTTTAATGTGTTGCGTTTTATCATTCAGTTCAAAATATTTTCTTACCTGCCTCGTGGTTTCTTTTTCTTTAATTTATTTATTCATTTGAGAGAGAGAGAGAGGGAACACAAGAGGGAGGGGCAGAGGGAAGGAGGATCTCAAGCAGACCACGCAGAGCGCGGAGCCTGACATGGGGCTCGATCCCATGACCCTGACATCACGACCTGAGCTGAAACCAAGAGTCGGACGCTCATCATGGTTTCTTTTTTGACTTAAGTATTATGTATAAGTGTATTGCTTAATTTCCAGATATTTGGGAATTTTCCAGATTTGGGGGAGGAGTATTGATTTCTAATTCTATTGTGCTCAGAGAACGTACCTTACATGGTTTCAGTCCTTTGAAATTTACTGATACTTTTTTATGGCTCAGCATGGGGTCTCTATGGGTGGATTCCACGTGCACTTGAAGAGAATACGTACTCTGGCCTCGGTGGGTCTAGTGCTCCACTGATGTCAGTTAGGATAAGATGTTTGACGGTGTGTTCAGTTCTTCCCCGTCCTTTATGATTTCTCACTACTATGATTTCAGTTACCGAGGGAGATACATTAAAATCTCCATCTCTGACTGTGGACGAGTCTACTGCTCTGCCTCAAGTCACTTGAAGCCATGTTACTGGGAGCATGTACACTGAGGACTGCTGTGTCCTCCTCATGAAATGACCCCTTTCTCCTTAGGAAATGCTCTGCTGTCTTCAAGGAAGGGTAACGCCCTTCCTTGAAGAGTACTGTCCGATAGTCACAGAGCCCCTCCGGCTCTCTTATGATGAGTGTCTGGATGGTATATATTCTGTCCTTTTTCTTTTAAATTATCTGTGTCTTGGGCGCCTGGGTGGCTCAGTTGGTTAAGCGACTGCCTTCGGCTCAGGTCATGATCCTGGAGTCCCTGGATCGAGTCCCGCATCGGGCTCCCTGCTCAGCGAGGAGCCTGCTTCTCCCTCTGACCCTCCCCCCTCTCATGTACTCTCTCTCATTCTCTCTCTCTCAAATAAATAAATAAAATCTTTAAAAAAAATAAATAAATAAATTATCTGTGTCTTATATTCTAAATATGTGTCTTGTACACAACGTGTACTTGGGTCTTTCTTTCTTAAAACTCCAGTCTGACGTTTTCTGCCTTCTAATTGAAGTATTCAGTTCATCTCTATTTTAAGTAGTTTTTAGTATGGCTTCAAGCCTACCATTCTGGTTTTTTGCCTGCTGTTACCTCTTCTCTGTTCCTCCTTTCCTGCTAACTGTTGGATTAGCCAGATGTTGTTCAGTAATGCATTTTATTTCCTCCGTTGCCTTTTCAGCTGTATCTCTCTGCTTTGTTTTGTTAGTGGTTGCTCTAGGGGTCACATAGCATCATTTATTCCTCACGGTGTGCCTTGAGTTAATAACAGGAGTTATTAATATATATAATTAATATATATGCTATTACATGTATATAATAATAACAGTAACAGGAGAACCCACAGCGGATGTCTTTCCAACTTGCCTTGCTCCTCTCCTGTGTGCTATTTTTGGTCATACATTTTATTTCTACATGTTATAAACTCTACAATATATTGCAATTATTTTTGCTTTAGTTATTTGGTTTTTTAAGGGGAGAAATGAGGGGGAAAGGCTCAGTTAGGTACCAACACATACCAGCACTTGTTTGTTTAGATCTACATTTCCGTCTGATATCATCCTCTTTCCCCCTGAAGAACTTCCTTTAACAGTTCTTGTAGTTCAGGTCTGCTGGTGACAAATTCAGCTTTCGTCTGCTGAAAATGTCTTTATTCTGCCTTCATTCTTGAAGGACGCTTCTGCTACACATAGAAATCTCTGTTGACAGGTGTTTTCCTCTTAGCGCTTTAAACATGTCATCCCATTGTCTTACGGCTTGCGTTGCTTCTGATGAGAACTCGGAGGTTATTTTTATCCTTGTTCCCCTACATAGAAAGCATCTCCCCCACCCAGCTGCTTTCAGTATTTTCTCTTTGTCTTTGGTTTTCAGAAATTTAACTATGAAGTATCAAGGTGGGGTTTACTTTATGTTTATTCTGTTTGGGTCGCCGAGATTCTCGGATCTGTGGATTGATATTTTTCATCACATTTTGAAATATTTTTCTTCAGTTTTTGAAATTCTCTTGCCATTATTTTCTCAAATATTTTTTTCTCCCTCTCTGTCCCCCCCATGTCCCTCCCTCTCTCTCTCATGTCCCTCCCTCTCTCTTCCTCACTCCCTCCCTCCATTTTTCCCTATCTCTCCCACTTCCCTCCCATTCTCTCTCTCTCTCTCCTTTCTTCCCTCCCTCTCTCTCTCTCTCTCTCCCTCCCTCCCTTTCTCCTTCCCTCTCTCTCTTCCTCTCTCCTTTCTGGAACTCTGATTACACATATGTGAGACTGATACTGTCCACTAGGTCCTATGGGTCTATTCTTTCTTTTCAGGCCTCCCTTAACCTTCTCTTTGCTTCAGTTTGGATACTTCCTATGGCCTGTTTTCCTGTCTTCAGATTCACGGATTGTAGCTTATCCAAGGATCTTTCCACTTAAGATACTGTATTTTCCAGTCTAGAATTTGCATCTGGTTCTTTTATATAGTTTCCATTTCTCTGCTGGGATTCCCCAACTGTTCACTCATTTTAACTATCTTTTTCTTTACAGTTTTAAACATATTTATAATAGCTGTTGTATAGTTCTCATGTGCTTGTTCTGACATCCATGTCATCTCTTGATCTGATTCTGTAGCCTGTTTTCTCTCTTTGTAGGGATCACACTTTCCTGATTGATTGATTGATTTTTGCACCTCAAGTAGTTTTTTATTATATACTAGACATTGTGGTTCCCCCATTGCTGAGAGTCTGGATTGTGTGGTTCTGCTTTAAGAATATTGAGTTAAGAGTTGAGTTCTAACAGGCAGTTAATTTGCTGCAGGATCAGCTTGATCCCATGGAGGCTGACTTTTAGTGTTTGTTCAGGTGACGCCAGAGTGTGCGTCCTCTTGGGCTCGTGGGCCCCCATACCTGGAGTCTCAGCTGACCAGGCCCCCGGCCCCGCCTCTCTCTCCAGCTGTCCGAGCACCAACATCTCCCTCCACTGTGTGCCTCCCCCTCAGCGCACAGGCTGAGTTTTTCTTTTTTTTCTCTTTCTCAGAGGGAGTTTTTCTCTGCCGGGCCTGGGTGAGGGTGGTCTCACCCACCACGTGTGCAGCTTTGCATTGACCAAAGACCCCAGTGAGTCCCCGTGAGGACTTCTGAAGCTACTTCTCTGCACAGCTCTCTTCTTTTCCAGGTTCCCCAAATCCCAGCTCTCAATCCAGTCTTTGCTGCCCGCTGTTCTGAGTTTGTCTCCCCTTCTCCTGTGCTGTGCTGTGGTTTGAAAAGTGCTTGTAGGTAGAAATCCAGGGGGCAGGTGGGACTCACTTGGGGTGTCTCCCTTCTCTCAAGGGTCACAGCCCCATGCTGTCAGCAGTCCAGTGCCTGAAAAGAGTTGTTTCACATAGTTTGGTCAGTTTTATAGCAGAAGGTACGTATGACATCTGGCCAGAAATGGAAGCAAAGTGTGGGTTTGATGTCACACAGCCATGGGTTAGAATCCCAGCTTAGCCGCCTAGTGGTTCTGTGACCTGGGACAGGTTGCTCCATCCCTTTGCATACTGAGCACAGTGCTTGGCACGTAGAAAGGTCTCAGTCACCGCTGGCCTTCATCATGCCCCCTGTTCCCTTAGTGAGTGGCACTGCCAGCCACTTCCAATGTGTTCACTGCTGACCTTCACACAGTGAGTCAAGCACATCCCCCGGAGAGGTGAGGCTTTGGTGATGGTTGTGCTCTTAAACATTCACCGTTTTCACTTAATTTTAGGAGTGGTGTTTGGTTTCTTTAATATATAAAGAAAACCCCTTGGTCTTAAAGTTAAGAAAAGCAAACCTGTGCAGTCAACCCGTCATGGAAACGTAGCCGAAACTTCCAGCTTGGGCTCTTAGCGGCTCACCGCCAAGGACAGACAGCATGGGCTGGGTTTGTGCAAGCCACCAGCACTGGTTCGCCGGTGCCCGCGTGGTGGCCACGGCTGGGGTCTGGAGACCCGATGGGGCTCACGATAGAAAGGCTCCTGTCTGCACGGGCCATACATCCGAAGACGGTTGGGGGCTACAGACCGGGCAACCCCAGCGAGCTGCCTTAGTTATGAGCGCGGCCATCTCTCCTGTAAACATAGCCGGTGTCCCATGGGGACGCCTGGCCCACGGGAAGGGCTGTGGGGACAGCGAGCTCCCCTGGTCTCTCCGGCGCAACAACGGTGTGGACACGAGCAAACGGGCGGCTCTCCCCCCGCGTCACTCCCCGGCTCCGGGCAGAGTGGCGGTCGCGATTCCGGGCTGAGCGAGTCCCTGTGGGAGGCTGTGAGGTGGCTCCTCTCCTCGTGTCCTCCCTGCACCATCCAGTTTTAATCCGTTCTCGGCCAAATGCATTCCTTTCATTCCGCACCTTCCTCCTCAGCTTCTTTTTTATTCCCCAGGTCCTTTTTGATAGTTGCTTTCACTTGGACACACAAACACACTCAGAAAAACCCTTTTATATTTTTCTCAGTGACCTTTTTTCCCCCAGCAGGTAGCACCAGGGCTTTTTTTTTTTCCTTGTTCTTCCTTCTGTTGAAAATTTAATGGGTGCCTTTCTGTTCCTCTCTCCTCCAGTCCACTGTGGGCAACTGTTGAAAGAGGCTGTAGCAGACGAGTCAAAATTCGGGGAGCTCATCCAGCCCTATTTTCAGAAGGAGATGGCAGGTAGGCCACACGTTGTTCAATGGCCACGGCCATTCGGGCTCCGGGGGGCAGATTGCGCCGGATGAGGCTCACCGGGCGCCGGGGGGCTTGGCCCCAGGGACAGTAGCTGGGAAATGGAAACTGGGCTTTCCTGTCAGCAGAGGCTCTGCCTTTGTTCCCCGGCAGGGCCCCGTCCTGAGCGGGGGGGGGGGGGGGGGGGGGGGGGGGCGGGGGGGGCGGGGGTGTAGCCATGGTGTGTTATCCCTGGAGGTTGGGGATATTTCTGTTTCTCAAGAATGTATGCTTTTCGTAACTGAGAACTCTTAAAATTGAGAGCCAGGAGAGGTCACACAGCTGCCCACGTCCTTGATCATTGGGCACACAAAATTACTGTGGGCCAGTATTCTGATTTAGGCAGAAGTCAAGAGCCAGAAAGTTCAGACAGCTTTGCAGATACCAGGGTTGAGTGGCCACTGGTCCTCAGGGGCTTGGAGGAGGGAGGCAGGGCCACATCATCCTTTCAGGCCCCTCTGTGATCTACTGTCTGAAAGAGTTCTCTGTCAACCCCAGGAAGGGCGCCCGTGAGATCATTCTAGGTCAATTTCCTGAGTCCATGAGCCATGGAGAAGGGGCTAGGCTGCTGAGGCCGCATGGCCAGTTCACATCTGAGCCCCTCTGGACGTGGCGTTTCCTCCCTGGGCAGTGCACCGCACACACCCTCATCTTCCTCTCCTGCCTAAAGCACTGTCGCTCCCCTGTGCAGTCACCAAGTCTGCTGGGAACGTGTCCTTGTGGAGAAAACCCAGAACAAAAGCTGCCCTGTAGAGACGATGCATGCCTTGATGAGGACACGCTCCCAGCAGAGGGCTTGTTGGTTGTCTTCTGCCATTTTCTGGGTAGAGCAGTTTGGGGGATGCGCCCGAGAACAGGCAGCTTACTCCTAACCCATCAGCTGAGGGCCCCCTGGGACCGTGACCTGGCTTGGCTCTCCCAAGCCCCCTTTAAGACGCTCCATTCCCCCAGCATGAGGTTCAGGTGAGGTGGGGTCAGCTCCTTTGGACACGGTGATCTGCATAGAGGCAGGTGGACGAGTGAGTCTGTTCATCCCTCCATCACGAGGGTATAAATCGAAGGCAGTAGAAGCAGGAAGCTCCAGGCAGGATTGAAAGCCAGTGCGCGCTTCGGTGCCCCCCTGTCTGGTTCGGATCCCGGAGCTGCCCCCGTGAGCCATGCAGCCCTTGTCAGAGCCTGAGGCCTCTCTGTGGTGAGATGGGGATGGGAGTCCCTAGGTTCCCGGGCAGGTTCCCACAGGGCGGGACGTGGTGCGCACACCCGGGGCCTGGGAGGCGCGCTGTCGGAGACTCCTGGTGCCCGAGCACACCCGAGCTGTCTCCTTCCCGCGATGCCACTCCCCATTCACGGGCGTGGGCGCCGCTGGTTCTTGGCACCCTAAGGAACATTTGTGGAATAAGTGGGTGAATATAATAAGTTCACAGATTTATATCATTTTAATTTTTACTGCAAAATCGTCCCCTGCACAGACTGGAGGACAATTTAACTCCCCACTAACAAGCACGTAATGGTTCAGAGAGAAAGACCGTGACCGGACAGATGAGGCCGCGCTCACGGTCGGTGGATCTCGGGCAAGGGCATGCGGGAGCTCTGGCTCTTCTTGCAGCTTTTCTGTCCTTTTGGCTTTTTTTCAAAATAAGGAGTTACCAAAAGTAAGCATTTAGGTGGTTTCCAAATTTGCACTCCCTCAGAAACACCGTAATGAGTCCCCTGGTACCTGCACAGGCTCGCGAACAGCCCTGACGCCGTAGGGTCGATGGAGCGCAGGGGGAGAGCCGTCCCTGCCTGGTGCGCCGGATGCTGTCCTCCGTGTCCCTGCCACCTCTCGTTTTATGTCGCTGCTGCAACAAACTCAGTGGTTGAAACAGCACCTGTTTGTTACCTGACCGTTCTGGAGGTCGGAAGTCCTGGCCCCCAGATGTGGGTTCCAGGTGTGCGCGCGCCCTCCGGAGGCTCTGGGGAGCGTCTGCTTCGTCGCCCCCTCCGGCTCCCAGAGCCCCTTCCTCTGTCCCCACAGTCAGCAGCACAGGGGCACCTTCAGATCCCTTGCTCCCCCGACTGCTGAAAATAAACCCCAGGGTCTTTCCAGTGGTGGGCAAGAGGTGGAACTGGTTTCTGCTTTGGGTTCTTTGGTGACTCCAAAGGAGCCTGGGGGCACCGGTCCCTGTAAAGCTGGGCTCTGCTCTCCATTGTCTCCTCTGCGCCCTGCTGTTGACTTGGCCCTCTGTGCTTCCGCACTGCCCACAAAATTAAAGACACAACAGCAACCACTACCGTATCTTCTAACAGAAGCAATAAATTCTGCCGTTTCACTAATCCCGGTCTCGCAGGGATAACAAAGAGTGCATTTACATTCATAGCCACTAACGGGGTCTCATTGTGGGCCGTGCAAGCTGCTGAGACAGCCACGGCGCGGGGCTCACACAGGAGGGTTGCCGGAGCCACCCAGGTCTGGCGGGGACCCGCTTGGCCACCATCTGAAACAGGAAGAAAATGTAAATGATTCTGACCCAGCTCGGTTTTGAAGGGAAGGTCAGACTGAACACTGAGGCTCTGCTTAGCCGACCACGGCCTTGCTTATCTGCCAGTCACTGCAGTTGGCAGCCCTGCCGAAGCCCCCTGAGGCCGAGTCCATCACCCATCTGGGCCCTGGATGCAGGTCACCTCCCTACACCCTGAGTTCTGAGCCCAGTGGGAGGCGGACCTCTCTGGGGGCATCAGATGGAAACACGGCAGGGCTGTGAGGGCACACTTGGCCTTCCTGACATGGCTTCCCAGTCCAGGCCTGGGGACTAGCCAGTGGAGACCCCTCCTCCTGATAAATGGCCACACCCTGACAGTGGGGACAGGGAGACCGGCCTCAGACCTTCCCCAGGAAGGACCCTGAGTGGAAGCAGGCATGGGGAGGGCATCCCACTCCGCTGGGGGCGAGGGCCAGCCAGCTGGAGGATGGGAGCCAGAGGGATGGGGCCAGTCCAACCAATGACTCTCCTCTCTGGGGAAGAGTGGGGCAAAGGGCAGGGGAGCAGAATTCCTCCCCCAGATGCTGCCCTGGGCTCGGAAGGTATCCCCTCCATACTGAGAGCAACAAGGCACCCCCTCCCTGCAACACTTGTAGCCCATTGGCAGAATTCCAGCAGAGCGAGATAGTGATGATCCTCCATTGTTCTTGGGGCCTGTTGGATGTCCGTCTTCAGAAGCCTAGGCGTGCTTCAGAGCTCTGCCCTGGGTGCCAGCAGCATTCCTGGGAACACGAAGAGTGCCTGGCCACTCCCCTGCATGTGTTTTCACATGTGAAATCCAGAAGGTTCAGGAGGCTCAGCTAAAGGGGCAGAGATTCTCGTCGGGGCTCAGAGGCCCCATCACCCTGGGCAGAGCTGGCCGACGCCACCCCCAGAGCATCCCTCCGTGTAGCCGCCCCAGTGCAGAAACCCACCTCACCACCCTCCCATACTGGACAGTACCCGTCTGGGTACCAGACCTCCCGCGCTGGGGACTCTGCCCGGTGCCCCTGGCTGCTGGCCTGCAAGCCAGCCCTCCTGCCCGGCTCTCACTGGGACCCTGCCATCACGGGCTGTTGCCCTCTCTCCGCTCACCTTGGAGCTGCAAGCCCCAGAGACGCGCAGCTTTGTGATGGTGGTGCATCTCGGCCACCCTCGTGGTCACCGTCACCACCATCGCCAGCGCAGCAGAATAGATCCAGATGTCATCTTTCCCCCCAACGAGCCACTTCCTCTTAGTCCCCCCTGCAGGGCCTCATGATGTTATGTCCCAGTCGCAACCTCTGCAGACTGAGTTATGTTCTCTTCCATCCTCACAGGTGCTGCCAACACCTCCTTCTTTGGAATCAGCAGCAAAATTAATAACTGTTGTTTTCCCATCTTTCCACATTTACTGGGCAGAGGGCTCCAGGGCCCATCATAGCCCATCCTAAATCTCTTGATCCTAGGCTCTTGGCGACCGCACCGTGGACAGAGGTTGGGGAGATGCTTCCTCTGTGTCCCGGACTTTGAAATATATAGGTCTGACCTCCTAAACTCATCCCGACTCTAGCTGCAGTGAACAGAACAAATTTATTCCCCAGGGTTCTGCACGCCGTGTTCTTTATGCAGGCAACCTCCATTACAGGCAACGGGAGTTTGGGCTGCGCACGACACACAGGGCTGGGCCTTAAATCATGCGGGCTTAGCTGCCGGGAAGCTCCTGTCACTTTCACGTGGGTACGAAACAAGTAAAAAGTCTTTCAGTCTTTGCCCTAAATGTGCGAGAGTTCACCTTGACCCAACCGCATTGTTGGGATTGTCAGGTCAGGGGACCACCAGTGCGGGCGCGTCCCCAGTGGAGGCATTTGAGGCAGCCTCTAGGAGGCTCTCCAGGAGAGGCACAGAGAGCTGTCCCTTCCAACACCTGCCCGCCGGCCTGTCGGCCAAATTACAGCGGGCTCCTAAGTCCCGTCACCTCTGTCACCAACCCACCGGGCCGGCACCCCCAGCAGCTAAAGCGGTTCAGTTACCCGAAGGCCCAAACTCCTTGGTGCACACGCCAGGTGTATACGGACTTCCAGGTAAGAAAACAGCTGTTTAATTGGCGTAATAACTTTCCCCGAAGAGTGCCGGTCCCTATGCAGCGGAAAAGTAACAGGGAAGACAGATCATTAGCAAGTGTTCCCTGTGCCCCCTCCCGCACGCCCTCCTCTTTCCTAAACACCGCTGTCTGGAGAGGCTCCCTCCTGGCCTGAGCGAACCCGAGCGGTGGCGGGAGATTTGGGGGGCAATTCGAGGCTCATTTGCACCCTTTCCAGCCACGAGCCCTCGCCACAGCAAACGCAGCCCCCATAACACACACCAGCCACACTGGCCCCAAATTGGCATGATCACGAGCGTTTCCGGAGCCTTCCACGCGTCTGCCTCCCAGGGGCCGAGGATCAGAGGTCCGCCGAGCTGCCTGCCGTCCTTTTTAGGGGGAATTAATATTCTCAGCACTAAATGCACACTAAAGATTCGACAATAGACCAGCTTTTCTCTTTTGTTACAAACTTGCAAGGAGTTGCCGAGTTGAAAGACAAAGTAAATCTTCCCGTCTGAGTCGGTAAGCGGCACCGGATTGCTTGTTTTGCTCGGCGCAGCCTGGGCGGGCGGCGGGCGGAGGCGGGACCCCGAGGGACCTCTGCCCGGATGCAGCAGGGCTTTGCGCGCCGCGTGTTTGTACCGGCTCAAGACAGTGCGCGGCTCTCTAAATAATTTACCAGTTGATTAATAGACTCACAGGGGTATAATTAGAAGAGGAAGAGACGGTGGGTACAGTAACCGGTACAGTGCTTGGGGGAACAGGAGCCTTTATTTTTTTAAAGAAACTTTCTAGGGTGCTGGGCGTTTGAAGACAAGTTGGGAAGAGCTCAGTGCCTCATCTCTTTTGAAGTGGAAATAGGACAGTTTGAATCCGTCGAGTTTAATTTTTCACAAGCTTTAGGGGCCCCGCAGTGCAACTCCCTTTTTATTATTGAAAAAAAAACTCTACATTTTTCTTTCATTTTTCTACACACACACATACACACACGCACACACACACACACGCGTGCATGCATGCGGTCCAGGCAGTAAGTAATAAACACATTAATTTACTCTTTTATTCAGCGTGTATTTTATTCGCTTCGCCTCCCCCGGATGTGGACCCGCGTGTCCCTGCGGCACCCCCACCCAGAGCTCTCCCGCACGGGGCGGGGGGGGCTGCCTATAGGTTGATTAATGGGCGCCCAGTGTAATTTATGCATTTTAAAGGAACCCTCACCTCGGTCTGACAATGCTTTTGAAGTAGCTCCTTTTTTCAAGTCAAACTTTTGACTTCTCCGCTGGGACTGCTACAAAGATTTCCTTATGGAAACTAGGTAGGAGCCTTTTTCAGCCTGAGAGGAAGCCACGGCTGAGAGAGCGCAACAGACCAGCAAGTCTCAGAGTGGCGGTGGCATTCAGAGGCCAGAGGGCCCGTTGGTGCGGACGGTTCCAGAAAGGGGGTCAGCGCTCCTGTTTACCAATAGGTTCGTGCCCCCAGAGCTTCCGGCTCCTTGTTTTTTCAAACTAGATTTTCGTCGCAGAAGGGTGCATTGGCTCTCTACGTTATTAAAACGAAGTTCTGCCAGGGTGTCATCAAAAGGTTTGTCATTGAGAGGTTGAAAAGCTTTTTGTTCAATGGCCAGTCCAGTGGGGAAACTAAGGCAGCGAGGGGCTCCCCACTCACTCACGCATCCTTTCAGCGAAACCTCTCTCCCCACCAAGGGTGGGGCTTGTCCAGCGCCGTTCCTACCACCCACCTGTGTCACCAGAGAAACAGCCACAGATGTTTTTGCTGGGCTGAGTGTTCATCCAGTGCCCGCTATGTGCTGGGCATCCAGATTACAAAATGCAATGAAACAAAACCCAGACATTTCTGCGAAGTCTAAGGTGAGCCCAGAGGTGCATGGTGTCCTTCTCACGCTGACTAGAGCTTCTGGAAGTGTTTCCCCTCCACGGGCAGCCCCGGTGGCTTCCAACCCACTCAGCTGTGAAATCGTCTGCGACAGGCCAGGCCCTGAGGCCCCAGCCTTCTCCAGCCAGGAGGTCTCCCAGTGCAGCCGTCTGGGCGGCTGCTCCCCCCCTGCTCCCCCCTCACCCAGAGGCAGGTGCAGCTAGAGACCCCTTTCCCTCTCGGAATGTGCTCGATGGGGAGCTGACACCAGCTTCTTTCTCCTCGGGTGGAGTGGGGCCTGAGGCGTCCAGGGGGAGGCTGCCCCGGTGACCTTCTGTGGGTCCTACACTTAGGACAGTCACCACGTCCCCCAAACAGATCGGGGACATGAGACTTGCTGGGGTTTGTCAGCCAGAAGGCAGGCTGAGGTGTCCCCACAGGGAGCGTGGCACCGCTGTGATAGATGAGGGAAGCGCCAGGCCCACACCTTCAGCCCTGCACCTGTCTACCTGCTGTGCTGGGAAGGGGGCGGAAGGGTGGTGGGTACAGAGGGGATTGGTGGGGCGGGGGCAGAGGGGTGGGAGGTGAGAGGTGACGGAAGAGTATGGAGTCTAAAGGAAAGTGCCCGTGGCCACCTGTTCTGTCCCCACCTGCTGTCCTAGAGGGTCCAGGGGAGGCAGCAGGGGAGGGGAGAGACGCCTTTCTCCTCACTTCCTACCTCAGACCTTGAGTGCATATCCGATTTAGCCCCTGTGATCTTGACTGCCAGAACTCTGGTCTCACGCCCCTGCCTTCTGGTCATGCCTGGGTGATGGGGAGGTAAGATGGCCCTCACCTACCCCAGTGTCTGTCCCCCAGCACCTCACACTGTGTGTTTTTGCTCAGGCTCTGTCTGCCCGGACAGTGGTTTGCTCCTGAGTCCCCAGTGCCAGCATAGTAGGAGCTCAGCTAACGTTTATGAATGAATGAATGAATGAACAAATGAACGAATGAATGAATGAGGGAGCACACAGCAATTGACCCTGGATGGCATGGTGCCCAGAAACTTCTCTTCCTGCATTTCCATTTAGGTGAGACCCCATTCGTCTGCAGGAACAAAGGGGAGAGCAGGTGACAGAAGGCAGCCGGCAAGCTGACCGGCTTCCAGAAAGGTGGTCCACCACGGCCCCTCCCAGATGGTCAGGGGAGCCGCCTCGGGTTCAGGCTCGGGACTCCCACCACTTGATTCCAGTTCAGACTCTGCGGCTTCCCGGCTGCGTGAACTTGGACAAGCCACTCAGAGCCACGGTGCCCTCATCGGTAGGGGGAGCTTTCCACAGCATCAAAGCCGTGGGTTTGCTGCCTGTGTGAAATGAACTTGCGTCTCTGCTGGATACTTACTACTAATGATGATAGCTAATCAGTATTCATATCAATAGTGGTAGTAGTGATGGCAGTGGTAGTAGGAGCAAGATCCGTGGCTACACACGTCTGTCTCTTGGTGGGTTTTGGGTATTCTTTGGGCACCAGGACCTGGTGAAGGCCCAGCTGGCCATACCTCTGGTGCTCCAGTTACCTATTGGCAGCTGCCCGACAATTTAATGGCATAAAATGATGACTTTTATTGTGCTTTTGATTTCGTGGATGAGGATTTCAGGCAGGGCTTGACTCCACTTGGTGCTGACTTGGACCTCCGTTGGCGTGGCTTGACTGGCTGCAGCTGACCGGGCTGGGTCTCAGCTCTGGTGTCAGCTTGGTTCCTTGGTTCTGCTCCCTGCACCTGCTGGAGCTGGTATGTCCAAGGCAGATTCCTCAGTCCCGTGCCTGGTGCCTGGAATGGGACCCTTGGAGCAGCTGGGGCTGGTCAGGCATCTGTCTCCACGCAGCCTCTTCACGCAGCCAGCCTCGGCTTCCTCACAGCATGGCGGCCTTCGGTTGGTCAGCCCTCGTATGTGCTGACTGGCTTCTCCTGGAACGAGCATCCCAGGGAGTCCAGGGTAGGGGTGGAGGGTGGGGTAAGCTACGGGGCTTCTTATGACCCAGCCTTAGAGGTCTCAGAATGAGTTTCCACCTGATTCTGTTCATCAGGCTAGTCAATAAGACCAGCCCAAGTTCAAGAGGAGAGTATTAGAGCCTACCTCTCAATGGGAGGAGTGGGCATCCCTAGTCTGCCACACTCGGGGAGGCTTGAGGTGAGCATTGTGGCTTGTCAGGATTGGCCGCCTCTTGGGACTATGTGCAGTAGACAGCCTTCTAGATCCTCAGGAGCTGGGTGGTAGCGTGTCTTCCCATGCCACGTAGGGGCTTGCAGATAGCTCAGAGAACTTAGAGTCCCATTCTGTTTTCAAGAGGAAGAAACCCCAGTTGGGAGGTAAAGCGACTCACCCAAGGGCACACTGCGAGAGAAACACAGAGTGGAGGGCAGAATCCGCACTGCTCTTTCCCCTGAGAGGCAGGTAGAGAGCACAGAGACTGAGCAAATGTCCTAGCTTTAGCAAGATTGCCTGGGTTTAAATCTGGGCTCCTTCAGCTATTAGCTGCGTGGCCTTGGGCAAGTTACTACTTCTCTCTGGGCTTCAGTTTGCTAATCTGTGAAATGGGGCTATTAGGAAGATCACATGAATTAGTACTTATATTCGAACAAATACGTGCTTAGGACAGAGCCAAGCTCACATGCTTGTTAGTTAATGTGCCGCTATATCTTTTCCATCCCAGAAAAACAGGTTCACAGTGTGCCTAAGTGAGCATTTTCTAAAAGTCCTATTAATTTGCTAAGTGAAGCACCATTTATTTATAGAGGAATGTCTATTTTTAAATGGTCTTTTTTTTCCTCATGTACAACTTCAGTAGACAAACTGAGTGTGCACTGCGGGAGGCTCTGCCTCTCAGCCAGGATGCACCCGTGGGGTGTGAGCACCCCCATCTTGCCTTTGCTTTGCGCCCAAGTAGGCAGAGAGGGGAGTGATAGAAAGTGATAGAAAGGGGGGCAGCCATCCTTCGAGGGATGAGCAGTGTGCAATATCCTCCTAATTGGTAAGAGCCCCAGGGCTAATGTAGTTCTCCGGACCTGAAAAAAAAAATCCAATATTAAAAAATCTGTTATTTCCTGGCATCAGTGTCTGCCAAGAACTTTAAATGCTGTTGTTAAGCAGTGTAGATGTTAGGATATGGACTTCGGGAACATAAAGAGTCTTAGATGTCTGTTCCATCTTGTGCCCACCAAGACAAGAGATTGTCCGGAGCAAGTGACCTGTGTTTACCAAGGAGGCAAACTATCCGCTGGGCCTGCTCCCCGCTGAAGACTTGCAGGGTGTGAACAATTCGAACAATCCGGTTTCTCCTCATTTCCCCGTGCAGGGTTTAGAGAGGTCCTGTTTATCATTTTAAGTGCTCACTTTGGGCGCAGCTTCCAGGATCGGCCAGCAGGTGGCAGTAAATAATAAACAAATGGCATCACTAACGGACAACCTGGCCCGGGTCCTGGTGGGGTTGGCGCTGCCGGTCTTTCTCAGAGGCTCTGATTTTCCGTGTGGCGGTGGCAGCAAGGGGGGCTTGCAGGCCTCGGCCGCCAGGAATCAGTACCGTGGATGGGGGGTAAAGGTCACCCGGAAATGGTAGTTTAGTTTTGCTGAATTACAGTGATAGTAATTTGGGGCTTTAGAGGGACTAGAGGGACCCACGTCCTGGGCCAAGAAATGGGTGTGGGGGGTGGGAGCCTCGTTTCTTTCAAGCCTTCGTATGAGCTGGAAACGAAAACCAGAAACAAACGCAGCCCTTTCTCCTTCACAGTCCTGGTCCTTTCCAAGACCTCCCCCCTCCACCTGCCCCCTTCGGCAGCTAGCAGGAGGCAGGAGCTGTGTTGGGATGTCGGGAAGGGGGAAGAGAAGCACATTCTGAGTCTTCAATGAATGCTGACGGCTGAATGTCACCTTCACCTCGATTTCAAGGGGGGGTGGTTTGAAGAGGGAAAGAAGCTACGGGGTGGTTGTGGGGTGTGTTTGTAGGCCAGGGTGGGTGGTGTGTCATGTACCGGGTGTAGACAGGTGTGGGGTACAGGGTGTACGTGCTGGGCATGGAGTACCTGTAGGTGTGTGTGGAAACGTGCGTGTAACGGGGTGTGTGTATCTAGTGTGGGTGTGGGCGTGTCCTAGGTGTGGGGCCGTGCAGGAGCGTTGTAGGTGAGTACATGGGTAGGAGAGTGTGCGTGCCTCTGTAGGTGTATGTGTGTAGGGTGCATGTAGGCGTGTGTGTGGTAGACAGAAGTGGGTCTCTGAGCGTGGGTGTGTGTGTCTGCAGCGTGTAGGGTGAGTGATGAGGCGCTCAGCTCTTCCTGCCCTGGTGGCAGGGAGGGTAAAGAGCTTCTTCTGGGCATATCCATCAATCTCAGGTCTTTTTTCCTTATAAGCCCTGACTGAGGGAGCAACTTTCTTTTCTCCACTTTTTGCCCTGGCCTTTTAGGGTCACCTCCAGCAGCCCTGGCCCCCTCGTGCCCTCTCCTCCAGCCGAGTCCCAGGTCCAGGCCCTCACCGGCCAGCGAGTGCAGGAATGCAAGGACGCGGACAGCAGGGGGCAGTGTGGCGCAGCAGGAGGGCGCCTACCTAGCAGGGCCTGGAGCCAGTCCCTTCTGCCCCTGCTCGGCTCCAGTTTCCCCTGGAAAATCTCTGCCCAGGCCCTCCCTGACTCCCACTCAGCAGCTCTCTGAGGATGACAGACGTCAGACCCCCAGCCGGGGAAGGAGTCCATCCTTCCGGGCATCTCATGGGCGCCCCTCCTCAATTGCCACTTTCTCCTGTCCGGATTGATGTGCAAGAGGGAGCTTGACTGGGCTGGGTTTTTAACAACAATGCCTTCCTTTCAAGACAGAGGGTGGGCCCAGTGTCCTGAGTAGAGTGGTGGGGGACCGGTAGGACCCGTGCGGGGCCGGGGAGCCGCTCATCTGGGCCCGTGGCTCCCCATCAACCCCGTGCCAAGCACACATAGCCGGCAGGGAATACATGGATTGAGATTTTAATAACCTCGAGGTCAGTGTGAGAGCTGCCATCTTTTATGGAAGATCTTCAGAAAAAAAAACACACCCTGAAACCATGTGATGTGGCCTTATGAAATAATGGGATATTCATATGTTGCACTTTGCTAAATTTAGGGTTGACAGGACCTTCTGGAGAGGTAGCCCTCGGCAGTAGCTTATAGGCAGGGTGAGATGTTAACTGTCAAGCCCAGAAATCAAGCCTGAGGCGCCTCCCTCAGTGGAGAAAGACTTTAGACCACACTGAAAATCTCTGTCTGAGACGAGGATAAAGGGTAAATGGACCGCATTATCAAGGAGACTTTAAACTTTCAGCAGAACACAGCCAGCGAGATCTGTTCTGAAAAGCTGCATTTTTGCTGAACCAGCTGGTCAGGCCTTGAGGGTTTGGGAAAATGAGTCGATAGCCTTCAGGAAAAGAAAGGCGGCAGCGAAACAAAGGTCGGGGGCCCTGGGGCGCAGGGGTGGGCCCGGGAAAGGCTCTGGAGGCGGTGTGTGCGGGCTTCCCCCTCCCCCTCCCCCCCCCCCCCCCCCCGGCCCCAAGGCACCCTGGGCCTGCCCAGCCCAGCCACGGGAGGCTGCTTAGGTAGAGGGAGGCCGGAGGCCTGGGAGGCAGTGTCCAGAGGCGGCCGTGTTTTGTTTCATCTGCTGGCTGCGTTTCCCAGCCCCCGCTGGGGGAGTACCATGGTCATCTCTGCAGAGGACACCCTTAGTGTTATGCAGATCTGTCCACACTGGGACCCTCTGAAAGCTCCTCCGGACTGACGGATGGACGGAGCCTACCGGCCTTGTGGGAGACGGGGGTCTGAGCAACATTCCCGGATTACCCGAGAAGGGCTGATCTGGCAAATAGCCTGCTGCTGCGGTCCTTCTGGGCAGAGCCTCTAGGGAGCTGGTGTAGTAATGGGGGGCAGGCTCCCTCCAGCACCCTGGTCCCCCCAAAGCGAGAGCCACTAATGGGGGCATGTATGGCCTTCCGGGGAGATTGCATCCTTTGTCCCCTTCAGACAGTCTTTCACAGTGGCCATTCCAACCTCCTGTAGGCATTTAAATAATTTTCTTTAAACAAAACCCCGCTTTTTAAATGGAAGCCTTTAAACATGCATGAAAAGTAGAGAATAAAAAAGGAAGATGCAGGGACCCATCCCAGTCCCATGAACCCACCCAAGCTCGTGCCACCTTGTTGTGTCTGAACCCCCCTGGAAGGCCGCCCTCCACGTCCCCCAACAGGATTTTATTCTGAAATCGCCCAGACACCAGCTCACCTTCTTGGGACTGCCTGCTTGATCTGTGGGTGGGTCATGCTGTAGCCCAAAGGGGTGGCTGAGAGCCGGCTGTGGTGGTCTGCCCTTGCCTTGGGACCTGGTTCTGTGCTCTGAAGGACAATCCCTCATTCCACAGCAAACACGGAAGGGACCGAAGAGCCTTCTGGTTTTGGAAATGGTACCACTCACTCACTGCTGCGATCGTCATCCGTTCATCTATTCATTCCACTCACTGCTGCGATCGTCATCCGTTCATCTATTCATTCCACTCACTCCTGCGATCGTCATCCGTTCATCTATTCATTCCACTCACTCCTGCGATCGTCATCCGTTCATCTATTCATTCCACTCACTCCTGCGATCGTCATCCGTTCATCTATTCATTCGGAGTTTACTAAGTACCTGCCATGTGCTGGCACAGTGCCTGACTTTATTCATTTTTTAAATTTTATTTTATTTTATTTAAATTCAATTAACGTATAGTGTATTGTTAGTTCCAGGGGTAGAGTTCAGTGACTCATCAGTTGCATGTAACACCCAGTGCTCATCGCGTCATGGGCCGTCCTTCATGCCCGTCGCCCAGTGACCCCAGCCCCACCCTCCCCTCCAGCCACCCTCAGCTTGTTTCCCATGACTAAGAGTCTCTTACGGTTTGTCTCCCTCTCTGATTTCGTCTTATATTATTTTTCCTTCCCTTCCCCTATGCTCGTCTGTTTCGTTTCTTAAATTACACATGTGAGTGAGATCATATGATAATTCTTTCTCTGATTGACTTATTTTGCTTAGCATAGTACTCCCTAGTTCCATTCACGTGGGTACAAATGGTAAGATTTCATTTTTTGATGGCTGTGTAATATTCCATTGTATATATACCACATCTTCTTTATCCATTCATCTGTTGATGGACATCTTGACTCTTTCCACAGTTTGGCTATTGTGGACATTGCTGCTATAAACATTGGGGTGCAGGCACCCCTTCAGATCACCACATTGTATCTTTGGGGTAAATACCCAGTAGTGTAATTGCTGGATCATAGGGTAGCTCTATTTTTAACTTTTTGAGGACCCTCCACACTGTTTTCCAGAGTGGCTGCACCAGCTTGCATTCCCACCAGCAGTGTAAGAGGGCTCCCCTTTCTCCACCGTGCCTGACTTTACTGGGGTCCCTGCTCTCAGGGGGTGGGGTGAAGGGGGGGACATAGACAGCAAAAAAATAGGCACCAATAATTAGCGGTTTGAAATTATGGTGAGCCCTTCTGAGAAGTGCTGACTTGAGGGTCTGTGTTTCCCTGACTCCTGAAAAGAGGGGCTCAGTCGTAATCAGTGTACATTCCCCCTTCTTCCCGGAAATGCGTGTCTTCCCCTCCTTGGAGCTCTCAGCACTTCCTGCGTCTCCCGAGTCCTCTGCCTTTCCAGCTGGGCCAAAACAAATATTGGCCAAATCCAGCCCTCACCCTCACACAACTGAGGCCTTAACCATCCAGGGTATCACCGGTCAGCAAGCTCATTGACCCAAGACTGGCTTGGGTCCCTGCCTCTCTGGCCTCCAGGGTCCTGAGCTCTGTGAGAGATCGGGTCTGATTCATAGGGTGTAAGAGGGGCCTCTCCACTCTTGTGTGGAGTGTGTGTGTGCTGTGTGTACACGTGTCTGTGTATATTTAAATTAGACCATATCATACACACAGTATGCTGACTTGCTCTTTCCCCTGATCTTCTGTCAGAGGCCTCTTTCCAAGTCAGTATGCGTAAAATGGTTTGTTGAAGGGTGCATCGTATCCCATTGCACAGACGTACCATCCTTTATTTAACCTGCCTCCTGCTGACGGACATTGTACATTGTTTCTGATCATCACCACTGAAAGTGACACTGAGATGGACATCTTCGTGCGCATGCCTCTTCCTGTCTGTGCTATTAGATCTTAGGTGTGAGTTCTTATAAATGCGACTGCTGGGTCGAAAGGCATGTACATTTTAAATTTCTTTAAAAAATTTTTTTAAAGATTTTATTTATTCATTTATTTAGAGAGAGAATGTGAGTTGGGGGGAGAGGCAGAGGGAGAGAGAGAATCTCAAGCAGACTCTGCGCCCAACACGGGGCTTGATCTCACGACCCTGAGATCATGACCTGAGCTGAAATCGAGAGTCAGACACTCAACTGACTGAGCCACCCAGGTGCCCTTACGTTTTAACTTTTAATGCAAATTGGGAAATTCCCTCTAGAAATCTTTGCAAACTACCCCCCCGCCGCCACCAACCCCCACAAAAAGTCTCCTTGTGTTTCCATCTGGTCTTCCATTCTTCCCTCCAGTCACGTTTCTCTCCAGTGGAGGTCTCTTAAGCCAAGGCCTTTTTAGGTCTCGGTTTCTCAACTTTGAAATGAGAGAGGTCAAGGGGATGACCTTCCAGGGCCTTCCCTCTGTGAATCTCCAGGGCTCTGAGCCTTACAAGCAGCCCCCTGTTGCCCCGAGCAGGCTGCAGGTCAGCAGCTCAGGCCTCCCTGGAGCGCAGCTTGCTTTCCAATAGGGCCTGACTGTTGGAGAAACAAATATTGGCCCAATCCAGCCCTCACCCCAACACAACTGAGGCCTTAATCACCCAGGGTATCACTGGTCGGCAAGCTCATTACCTAGGGGACGTCCTTCTCCACAGGCAAGCCCATTTAAAACCTACAGCACTCTCCTAAAGTCAGATTTAAGCTCAGGTGTTGGATTTTTGAAATTTAATCTGAAAAGTTTGAAATTTAAGGGTCACATATTTTTGCCAGAGGCTTCATCCTAGCCATCTGATGGGAATCTGGATAAACTTTAGGAAGGGACTAAAAGCATAACTCCCCACCCCACCCCACCCCAGAGGAAGACCTCTAATGGATCTGGCATCTTTAAGGAGTCCATCTACTGGCCTCACAATAGCCAGTGAGGCAGGTGTCACAGAGGACACCGAGGTTCAGGGAGGTCGACTGCTGCCAAGCAGAGTCCACTGAACCGCCAGGCTCTCAGCTCACACTTGCTCTGAGAAAGGAATCCAGGGGAACTAAGTGGTGAGTTTTCTGGGTTTCATTCTAAGGACTGCCTGTAAAAGCAGCCGTATCACAGATCCTTCTGTAGCCCCCTCGCCTGCCCAGAGCATGCCCACCCACCTTCCCAGTTTGCAGAAGAGACTGAAGTTCAGAGTGTCAGAGCGGGTTGGGGCAGAACCAGGACTGGGAGGGAGGCAGGAGTCAGAGACTGCAGGGGCTCCTGGCCACGGGGAGGGTGACTGCTCATATTCTCCCAGCACTGGGGAGTCCCAGCAGGTGTAAGAGGGGAAGAGACAGGATCAGCTGCATCCACTTCTCGCTCATGTTAGGGAGCCAGATGTTCTCATTAGAGCAAAAGCCCTTTTTTGCTCTTTCCTCGAGACTGGTGAAGAAAAGCTGAAAAATGTGAGAAAGAACAAATTCAGGGAAATGGGACTCGCTCAGAATAAAGTTGATGGTCTTTGGTGACGAGGGGTAAGCAGCGCATCATGGCCATGGAGGAAGGCAGCTGTTTCTGCAGCTCTTACCCCTGTGTTCACGTGGCTGTGGCCTGGGGACCTTTGGGAAGGTTTCAGACGTGTGTACCAGAGCCACTTGCCCAGCCCGTGGGTGGCTGGTAGGAGGGGGACAGGGCCTCTCCAGAGAAGCCGTCGAACACCCTCATTGCAACTCTAGGAAACCAGCTTGTCGGGGCCACATCCATAGCAAACACTGGTAATATTTACCAAGTATTTCTTGAAAAATGAGTGCAAAGTGCAGGAAATGCAGTGCAAATTGCTAAAACGCAGTACATCAGCAACATAGGACATTTAATGAGTCTGAGAAGAGAGGTATAAATTTCAGGAAAATGTCAATTGTGGTAATGTAAACAAGAGGCTTCTCGATATCTCATCCTCCATGAGACTGTATTGCAGTCTCTGGTTATAACTAGAGCTGTAATTCTTGAGATTTGATTCTAGACACCATGGAGGGGAGAACTAGAGGAAGGAGGGAAGCAAGTGTTGCTGTGCGTTGCAAATTAGCGGAGAGCACCCAGGGCACCAACACGGTCCCATTTGAGGAAAGCTAAACCTTCCCCTCGGGGCCTGGTGTGCTGCAAAAACTGGGTCCTGGGGGGACGGGGACTGTCCCCATATTGCTGGAGGGCTGGGAACTACCCTGGCGGCTGATGGGCATGGGATCTTGTCAAGGTCGGGGAGGGGTCAAGATCAAGGTCAAGGTCACCCAATGCTTTTCCCTTCTCAGGCAGCCGCGTTCCTCCAATTGCTGGGACCTTGGAGGGACCTGTGCACCCGCAGCCTCGTCCACCTAAACCCTACTCTTCACCAGTTCAAACCAGAGTCAAGGACGTTAGGAAACCCATGGGCCGCAGACTGCTGCCGTTCCTCAGACCCCTGTTGGGTCAGGAGCGGTGCCCAGGATGACGAGTGACCATTTGCCCTCCCTTCTCTGCAGTCCCTGACAGCATCATCATGAAGGTGCTGAGCCAGCGCCTGAGCCAGCAGGACAGCGTTCAGAAAGGGTGGGTGCTGCACGGCTTCCCGAAAGACCTGGACCAGGCACACATGCTGAACAGCCTGGGCTTCCAGCCCAACAGGTAAGCTGTCCCCCTCCAGGGGGGCCACAGCCCCGCCCACACTGCCTCCAGGAAGGTCCCTGCCACTGGGCACCCTGTCCCCAGGGGCTCAGCTGACAAGGTCCATCTGACAGCGTGCGGTTTACAAGAAGCCCAGGAACTCCTGAAGTGGAAGGTCTCGTAGACACCCCCATTCCCACCCACCGGCGGCATTTGCCCTGTGAACCAGGAGTCGAGCTTGGGTTCAGATCCTGGCTCTCACCTTGCTGGCCCTGAGCCTCCTCACCTGTGAGCCGTAGTCCAGCCAGCCTTGCCTTCCTCAGGGGATCGTTGTGCCAAGGCAATCAACGGGCGCTTCCTTCTATTGTTTCCGTACTTTGATTTTGTACATCGGAAACTTTGGTGCATCTGATAGTCATTTTCGTGTGGGAATGCAGTATGAGCTGAACACTTTTTCCCTAAGTTCCAAAACAAGTGTCTAAGGCTGTTGAATATTCTGTTCTTCATCTGTGAACTTGAACTTGAGAGCACACCAACATCGTGTATGTTGTGGAGGTAAACGAAGGGGATCCAAAGGAAAACAAGCACAGGCGCCTTAGCCAGGGCTTGCTCTGGGGAGGGAGTCCCCGCATCGCTTGGGTTTGGCAGAGGCTGGAGGGGGCGGCTGCGGGCATGTCCTGCCGGGGCTGCAGCCTGGGGCAGCGGACCTGGAATTGGGGCGCCCTGTGTGCTCGGCCCGGGGAACATATTTGGCTTTTCTCTGGTTGGTCCTAACCTGACCCTGCTGGTTATCGGGTGGCTCCTGGCTGTTTGGGGTCAATTGTTGCAGAAACTGTGATTTGGCTTAGGAGAGTTTTTAAGTTTCCAGGGAGTTGGCATTTCATTGTCTATTTCAACTCTAATTATTAGGTTTTTATTTTAGTGCAGAGTATGGAGAACTTTTGAAGTACAGCCTCTGATTTAAAAAAAAAAATTATAGAACTTTATTCTGTGGATGATTTTTCAATAGGTATTCGAAAAGATGGGTCTGTTTTATTTTATTTTTTAGAGATCGAGAGCACATGTGTGGGGAGGGGAGGGGAGGAGGGAGAGAATCTGGAGCAGACTCCACACTGAGCGCAGAGCTCGACGCAGAGCTCGATCTCACGATCCTGAGATCGCGACCTGAGTGGAAATCAAGAGTCGGACGCTTAACCGACTGCACCACCCAGGCACCCCTATACTGCATCTTTATGAATTCTTCTTGTTCTCTTACTTCCTGCACTTTTTGCTTTATATGATTTTGGGCCAGATTACGCAGTTCCTAAAGGCTTCCGTGAGCCATGTGTTCATTGTGAAAAGTCGTCTTGATGGGAGTGACTGTGACGGAACTGTTACTTAGCCACCATGTTCACTGCACCTCCCCTCCTCCTAACAACACTTCACGCCGGTACCCACGAGGCGGATTCGGTATCCCAGTCTCTGTCGCGGCCATACGGGGATGGCGGGGGTCCTGGCCACCGAGGTGCGAGCACACAGCCGTATGGTTCTTCCAGAAGACTGGCCCTCAGGGGCCAGCTGTGCCGGAAGGATCTCCTTCACGGTTCTTTTGCCTTTTCTTTCTTATTGTCTTTCCTGAAGTTAATAATCGCTGAAGACTCCCTTCGCCTCTCTCCCACGAAGGGAGATTGTCTCCACATCCCCCAATTTTCTTTTTCTTGGTTTACTACCTCGTTTTTGGTCAAGCACATCCATCAGTAGCTTCCCGAGAGAGGTTGCCTGGGAGGTAAATTTTTTGAGACTTGGCACATCTGAACCTACCTTCACACTTGCTGGGTAGTTTGGTTGGGTGAGGAATTAGAGAAAGATAATTTATTTATTTGAGAGAGAGAAAGAGAGAGCCAGCACGAGTGGGGTGAGTGGCAGAGGGAGAAGCAGGCTTCCTGCCAAGCAGGGAGCCCAGCGTGGGGCTCGATCCCAGGACGCTGGGATCATGACCTGACCCAAAGGGAGACAATTAACTGACTGAGCCACCCAGGTGCCCCGGGCAAGAAATTAACTAAAGTCACTCTCCCTCTGCAATTTTGAATTGCCATTAAGAAGCCCAATGCCAGTCTGATTCCTGATCCTTTGTCTGTGACCTTTTTTTCTCTCTCTGGAAGTTGGTAGGATCTTCCTTTTGTTCACAGCGTTCTAAAATTTCACTATAAAATTTCACTCATTTCTTTGGTATGGGTCTAATTTACTCCATTGTACCTGAGGTTAATCTGGGAACCTGTGTCCTTCAGTCCTGGGAAATTCTCTTCAATTATTTTGTTGATAGATTTCTTTTTGTCTCTCCTCTTCTTTCTTTCTTTCTTTCTTTCTTTCTCTTTCTTTCTTTCTTTCTTTCTTTCTTCTTTCTTTCTTTCTTTCTTTCTTTCTTTCTTTCTTTCTTTCCTTCCTTCCTTCCTTCCTTCCTTCCTTCCTTCCTTCCTTCCTTCCTTCCTTTCTCTCTCTCTCTCTCTCTCTCTTTCTTTCTTTCTTTCTTTCTCCCCCCTGTTCTCTGGAACTTATTATTTAGGTATTAGATCTCCTGGACTGGCCCTCTACATTTTTAAAAAATACCTTTTTTCTCTTTTATTCTATATCTTTAGTTTTTTGGTCTGCTCGTGTGTGTGATTGGTTTTATTTTGTCTTGCTCTACTTTCTCCAGTTCCTCAACTTTCTCTTCCAACCCTTCTATTGCATTTCTAATTGCATCTGTAGTGTTTATTTTTATAAATTCAAGAGCTCTTTTTTTGTTCTGTAAATGTTCCTTTTAAAGTTTCTTGATCTTGTCTCATGGATTATTCTATCTCTTGAAAACATTCGTTTTCAAGGAGGCTTGGTTCCCTTCCTACAGTGTCTGTTCCTATTGAGGCTGTGTGTGTCTTGATCTCATTCTTTCTCAGTGGATTCTTTTGTTTGTTTGATTGTTTTTCAGACATCGGGTTACCCTTGATGGTTTGCTCCTGTGTAAGAGTGGGGGACTAAGACGCTAATGGACAGGTGCATGGGTGGAGCCCATAGACTTTGTCTTCATGGAGAGGTGATCTCCTGGGGCCATCTGTGCAGAACCCTCCATCAAATTCCTCTGTCCTGCTCAGGTTCTGAGCCTCCTGCTGGAGGGTAGAGAGACCAAGGTCCAGGGGAGAAGCAGAGGGAGGTGGGAAGAGGTGTTGCGTGCCCAATGCCATTTGCACATGTTTTACCTGTTTCCCCTAATATCGGGACAGATACAAGCTCTCAGCTATGCTTGGCGCTCTTCAGCCCAAAGAGCCTGATTATACCTCCTCTAGAGAATAAACCTTCCATTTCCACCCAAGTCGAGAAGAGGCATTGGCTCAGCTAGGTGGAATGAGGAGGGATCTGGGGCTTAATGCCTTCTGAGATGAGTTTCATCCAGTCCTCCTGTGCCTGAGCCTTTTGAGGGTTTGCTGGTGACCCTGGGTTTTTCTCAGCGTTTCCTGCTGCTGACTTGGGATTTAGCCTTTGTGGGTCTCTGGAGCTGGTTGTCACGGGTCCGCCTGCTTTCCAGCCCCAGATGTTCTGTGGTTGTGTCCCCTTCCTCTGTTCTCTCCGTCGTGTCAGGTAGGCTTTCCTCTCCTGTCATTTTTTGTGGGGGCTTTGGGAGGAAACAGTTTGGGGCATGTTTCCACATGCCTTTCGGACCTGGAACTCAGCCCGTGGTCGCACTCGTGTGGCCCTCACTTTTACTTCCAACTACTTTGCTGCCCTTATTTTTTGTTGTCATGAGGACGGAATGAAATTAAGCTTAGTATTTTTTTATTCAACCTGCTTTTTTATTCCTTGAATAGTTGAAATTATCCCCCTTATTTTTGCCTTTATCACTTTATTTTATGCTTCATTATGGTTTCCTTTGTTTTCCATCTTTTTTTTTAAGTTTATCTATTTATTTTTTAGTAATCTCTACACCCGACCCAGGGCTCGAACTCACGACCCCGGGATCGAGAATCGCACGTTCCTAAGACTAAGCCAGCCAGGCACCCATCTTTTCTTTCTGGTCTGTGTTTCCTTTGACTTCTGTTCTTGAGATTGTTCTCCTCTCCCCTTCCCAACAATCCAGGCAGGAGGTGCTCTGGCTTGGGTCCTGCTGGTCTCCAGCATGGTTTGCATGTTTCACATATATGGTTGGGCTGTATTTCTCAATTCATCAATTTTCAAATGAAACAGAGTATCTTGACTCTGTCACATGGAAGAGGAAGGAGAAGGTGCTCCCCTGTGTGCTCCTTCCTCACCCCTGCCTGTCCATTCTCCGCTGCAGGGAGGGGGAGGTGGGGACAGCAACGTTCTCAAGTTGTTTAGTCCCAGTCTTCTTGACACGCTTTCTTATTTTTAAGATTACTAAGCGTTTCTTTAAAAAAAAAAAAAAAAGATTATATTTATTTATTTGACAGAGACACAGCAAGAGAGGGAACATAAGCAGGGGTAGTGGGAGAGCCCAATGTGGGGCTCGATCCCAGGACCCTGGGATCACGACCTGAGCCGAAGGCAGATGCTTAACGACTGAACCACCCAGGCGCCCCTACCAAGCATTTCTTTCTAGAAATATAAGAATCATGTTGTTTTTAGCAATAGTTACTACACTTGTGAGGTTTTAATTCTCTCTCTTCAAGTGGATTCAGATTTCAACACCAGCTGTTTACAGAATTCAGCCTCCCCATTTACCAATTTTGATTCATCTTTCCTTTGTCTTTTTTTTTTAAGAGTGAGTGGAGGGGCAGAGGGAGAGAGAGAACCTCAAGCAGACTCCACGCTGAGCACAGAGCCCAATGCAGGTGTTGATCCCACAACTCTGAGATCATGACCATAGCCGAAACCAAGGGTGTGAAGCTTAGCTGACTGAGCCACGCAGGCCCCCCTGCTCTTTCCTATGAAAGGACTGTCTTTGATTCATTTCAGCCAGGGTGCACACCTTTAGACTTCCTAACTTCTTACATATTTGAGAGTGCTTTTCTGTTATCTTTATTTGTGAACAACGTCTGGCAAAGTAAAGCACCCTTCAATCACATTTCTTGCCCGTCAGCATCCCATATTGTTTACACACCATCCTCTGATGTCTCTGATTCTGTAGCAATGCCTGGGGGCAGGGAGATGCTTTTCCGTTGTGGGTCGTGCGCTTCTTCTGTCTGGGTGCCCATGAGGTCTCACTCTCTCTCTCTCCCCTGAAGTTCATTTACGCTCGGCAGGCCCTAGTTGTACTTCTCTTGGTGAATTTTTCTGGAATGTTACTTCAGGAGGATATTCTTCTAGTACACATCTTACTATTTTCCTGGTTCACTTGCTTGGTTTTCTTCTCCAGGAAACCAATTATGTATATGTTGGATAGTTACCATCTCTTTTCCATAATTAGGATTTTTTTTCTTTTGTCTTCCTTTTTTTTTAAAGATTTTATTTTTGGGCGCGCCTGGGTGGCTCAGTCGGTGAAGCATCTGTCTTCGGCTCAGGTCATGATCCTGGGGTGCTGGGACCGAGTCCCATGTCCGGCTCCCTGCTCAGTGGGGAGTCTGCTTCTCCCTCTGCCTCTGCCCCCCTTGCTTGTGCTCTCTCTCTCTGACAAATAAATAAACAAAATCTTTTTTTAAAAGATTTTATTTATCTATTTGAGAGAGTGAGAGAACACGTGTGCAAGTGTGCAAGCAGGGGGAGGTGCAGAGGGCAGGAGAAAATCTCAAGCATATTCTACATCCAGCGTGGAGCCATACTCGGGGCTCGACCCCCCGACCCTGAGATCATGACCTGATCCAAAACCAAGAGTCAGGCACTCAAACGACTGAGGCCCCCAGGTGCCCCTAAGATTTTTTTCTAGTAGCTTTTATTTCTTGTTCTTTTCCTGTCTGTCCTTCATCATAACTTCAGCTAATTTCTATTGCATTACTTTCTCATTGCCCCTAGCTTTTAATTTCTGTAATGCTTTGATGTTTCCCTTCATTTTGCCCCTTAACTCTCTTAGCTTTCATTCATTTCCCCTTTGATTTCTTATGTCATAGAGCCTGTTCTTCCTAAATTATGCTGAGTATTGATAAATCTTTATTGAAAACGTGCTCATGTTTCCTGGAGTAATTTTTCTTCCAAAGGGTATTCATTGTCTCTCTCTATTTTCCCCCTTTTTTCTTTTCTTTTCTTTTTTTTTTTTAACTTCTATGACCCTTTTTGGCAGCATCTATCTGTGGGTCCCAAGATGGCTATATTTTGCAAACCGTTTGTCTTTGAATAACAGGCCTGTCTTTGGCCTAAGAGGAGCGTGAGTTGGTATATTAGTTTTGTTTCTATGGCTGCTATAACAAATCCCTACAAACTTGGTGGCTTTGACAACACAGATTTATGGTCAACCAGTGCTACAGGGCTAAAATCGATAGTCTGCAGGGCTGCGTTCCTTCTGGAGGCTCTGCGGAGGATCCGTTTCCTCGCCTTTTCCAGCTTCTGGAGGCTGCCCGCTGCCCTTGGGTCTTGGATCTCTTTATTTCCAAAGCCAACAACGTTGTACACGCTGACCCCTTTCTGTAGTCACATCTCCCTCTGGCCAGAGCTGGGGACTCTTCTCAGGTTTTAAGGACCAATGTGATTCGATTGGGCCCCTCAGGAAATCTCGATTTCTCTGAGCCCTGAGGGAGGAAACGGCCGTTTTATTTATTGACTCTCACACAGTGCCCGGACAGCAAGAACGACAGGGGAGGGCGCGGTGTTTCTTCAGAAGCACACGGGGAAGAATATTCAAGAACCTCTTTGATTGAGGGCAGGCTTGCAATATTTCTCCATTCAGCATGGAATAAAATCAGTTTCTAAAGACTTAATAAACAATGCTAATTTAATTTATTTGACCCCAGTGCAGAGGACAAGCAGGGAAAAAAAAGATGTTTGTTTACAACACAGATTTAATCTTGCACGCTGTTTTAATCACCTTTCCGTATTTCCCTCCCATCACCGAGGGTGTGTTCTCTCCTCCTCACATCTGACTATCCCATTCCCCCCACCTTAGCTTTCAATTAACATTTTTATGATTAATTCAGAAGGTAATTTTAGCCATAAACCTTCAAGTCCAGATATAGGCTAAGAAAGCGAGGAATATTCTAAAATGAGCCCACCTGGCACTGGGATGAATATCAGGGCTGTAATTCTGGTTCGGTTATGATGCCAATTACAAAGCACTCTAGCTGTGGTATTGCTGTTTTTGACACCAGGAGGAAATCTTGACAGAATTATAGCCTAGAAATCAATCTGGGAATACGATACAGAAATCTATAATTCAGATATGAAAACAATCTGCAAAGGCTCTTTTTTTTTAGGAGGGTTTGATGAAATTAGATTAAAATAAATTTACATATATATCAATTTTATTATTAAAATATATTCATGCTGGTAAATAGAGTTATTGGAGAAGGAGAAGCTGCTCTGTGTTGGACACAGAAATAGACCTCTCTGGCTTATTAGAAAACAAAGTTATTGTCTTCTTGTCAAATATAAATCTCTTCTCAGAGCTAATAAATGGATAGTGTTCAAACGCAATGTTTTGTTTGACTCCTACCTCATAAACCCATGGCACATAATACTAAATTATATTCCGCCATGCAGTATCAATCTCTGGATTCCAACATCACAGGGTGAGGGAAGCCAACCAAGTAATTGATGTGTTGCAAAGAAGGAGAAAAAGTTATTTGAGAACAAATAAAATGGGCTATAAAGTTTGTTAAAACGTAATAATAGTAAAAAAAAAAGGGGGGGGGAAGAAGAGGAAGAAGAAAGAAACAAAGAAAGAACTATCCCAGGCTGCATCCAGAAACCTACCCTCTGCCTAGCTGTAAAATAATTCATTTCATGCTGCAAGTTTGTAGCGCGGTCGTTCCCTTTAAAATTAATGTTTACTATAGAGAGGGAGTATAGGATTCTGATTGATGTTGGGAACTTTGCAATGTATCAGACAGGCTGGGTTTTTTTGTACCCTCCTTCCCTTCAGTGCCGCAGGGAGGGGCGGGGCAAGCTGTGGCCTTGACCGCCCCCACCCCTTGCACCCGGTCCTGTCCTGTCCTGTCCTGTCCTGTCCTGTCTGAGGGCACCGCCTGCCAGAGGTCAGAACTGCCGCCGCATCTCTTGCAAATCCCTGGGGAAGAGAGTAAAGGAGGGGATCCTGGCTCAGCCTGTCTCCCTCTTTCTCAGGGGACTAACTTTGGGGACTAGAAAGAAATCACCTAAGGGCCAGATTTCAGATTAGTTCCTTTGTGTCCCAGTTCGTTTTGTGCAAATTGGAAACTGCTCCATGGGTTCCTTTGAGAGTGTGGTGCTTTGGGATTTTTTTTCATTATTATTTTTTAAACTAGATGGTTGTGATGTCCCATGTCCAGAGGAGCTCAGAAGAGGTTGGGTTGTCCCTGGGAAGGCAGTGACCCATCTCCACTCCTTGCCTTTGGCTCCCACCTGGTTCTGGGTGTGTTGTTGGCTTTTGGTAAACACACAGCCCTTTCCTCCAGGGAGTGGGAGGGCAGACCACCGAGGGGAGCAGGGCTGGCCAACACCGGCGCCATGCCAGTAGGAGCTGGGAATCCCACACCCAAGTGCAGCCTCTGGAAGCTTTTCAGATTTCTGGGGGCCAGGCGCTTGAAGCCAGCCCTGGTGGCTGTGGCCAGGACATCTCTGCTCGGTGCTCAGGCCGGTCCCAGGCTACTCTGCTGGTCCTGCCAAGAATCCCCTTCTTTCTTCCTCTCCTTGTTCTCCTGTCCCCTCGTCTTGAATTGTCATCCTCATCCTGACAAGAACGATGATGATATCTGAGTGCCAATTACATGCCTTCTTTACATCTCACTTAATCCATTCAACAGACCCAGAAAGTAGGCTTGTTCAGTAAAAGGCACTTGGCTTGGAGAAGCATCAGACGACATAGAAGAGACCAGGCTTGAACCAGCTCTTTGCTCTGAACTGTTACTTTGTATCCTTTCTGCAATGTGATTGGCATTTATCCCAGCTGCCTAGCTTGAAAAAGCTACCTTTAATCTCAGTTTTCCTATCTGTCAAATGGGGCAATAAACTCTGCTCTTTCAACCTTCTGGCAGCACTGTCCTAGAAAGTAAATGGAATGAGTCTCTGTGTTTGATTTATAATTGGAACGTGCTGTTCGGATACAGGAAGCCGCTGTGAGCTGGCTCAGTCTGTGGTCCCCAACAGCTTCTCCTGGTGGGGCAAACTCTCATTCAAAATGTAGGACCGAGTTTCCCCTTCCATTCTCAAATGGGTATGCTGTAGATTCATCTACACGGTCAGAGGCGTGAAAACATGTATGGTAGTCACTCATGTGATTTTGAATTCCTGTTACATAAAAAGAAGCCAAAATGGCAAATATACTCAGAAGGGATGACCTTCAGGGACTAGTTGCTGTATCTACCCATAATGAGTTGGTACATATAACTTACTGTACCTAAAAATGTTTTTTCTCCAATAACAATCTTCCCCACGGAAGACCATTTAATGACTCGGGGTGGGCTGATCTCGGGGAAGGTGAGTCCTTAGTCAGCTGGTGCCATGTGTGATAGGAGAACAACCCAGAAATAGACCCAGACACAGTCTCCCTTTTGTCCAGAAGACCTTCGTGGGGCCAGGCAAGCTGGAAAATCACAGTTAGGGCCTTTAATGATGTCAATACACTGTTCTGCCAAATGCTGGTTTGATTTCTTGGTTTTGATGATGTTAAATTTTAGAGAATGGAATAAGATGGAATAAGATGGCATCATGAAAGTAAAAAACTGAACGGGCACGTCATTTCTCGGCCAGAGCTCTCTAATTTGATTTCAAAGCTTGTTCTTTTGAGTTCCATGTGACACTCTGCTCGGGGACAGCACAAAGAAACCCTTGGATAATGGCTTTGCCTTTCCTAGCGTGTTCCAAAGTGAGAAGGATGCTCCGATCTCTTGGGGGGACAGCAGTAGGACCCGAAAACAATTAAAATGCGAGATAGAGGGGATTTCTTGCCTTCCTCCACTCTCTCTTTTTTATTATCACTTGGTCCTTCCAGGAAGCTCTCATATCCCTGCAGCTGATCCTTACGTGGATTAGGGATAATAAACAGCCCATTAATGGAGGCCTGAACCAGGAAATGGAGTTGGAATCAGCAGCACAATTCCGTGGCTGACTGAGGTTAATAACTCCATTACTCCAGCTCTGTGCTGAGCTGCCCGCCGAGTGGCATGTTAGCCTTATCTTACTCCTCATTAATTGAGCTAATAGAACCCGAGTGACCCTGCCTCGCTGCCGTAGTCTGAGAGTTTACCAGACATGGGCTAGAATACATATCATTCCCCGTGTGCTCTGCGGGCGCCTTTGTTTTTGGAAGAGAGATCTCTCTTAAGGACTGGTTAGCTGCCAGACCCGTCCTAGCAGCAGAGTTGCTGCGCAGCTGTCCGCACCGGGTCCCCAGGTCCCGCCGACTTTGTTCTCCGGGGGCGGTGCGGCGAGGGCCTGCCCCTCAGGCAGAGGCTGCTTGGCTTTAGGGCTTTAGCTTCAAGCCCCACAGCTTTGGAGGAAGTAGCGATGGTCTCAACAGGGTGTCTGGGGTCAAGGGCGAAAAAGAAAGTGTGGCCCGTGTAGGGGGGATTAGGGGCGGACCACAGCCTTGCCTCTCTGGCTGTCCTCTGCCCTGCGACACTGGGCAGCTGCCTCTTTTGTGCCCATCTGCCTGCTCCGAAGGTGCCTGACAGTTCTTGGCACGGTTCTGACCACCCTGCTTCACGGCCCGTGGGCCAGTGGTCAAGGGCGCCACCTAACCTCTCTGAGCCTCAGCTTCCTCAACTGACAACAGGGGCAGTGGCCGGTAGGGCATCGGGTGGAAACGCTTGATGACATCGTGCAGGAAAGCACTTTGTGCAGAGCTGGCATTGCAGGGGCTCCATATGTTCAAACCGTGCTGATTCCTAAAGTACGGGGGACCCCGAGCCTGTCCATGGCGATCAGAGCTTCTGAAGAGAGATCGGAGCTCACCAAAATAGCAGATGCAAGGTTCTGTGGCCCCAAGGTTCTGTGGCCCCGGCTGGCTCCCTGGCTTCCGGGGACTGCTTCCCTCTGGTCAGGGGAAGGTAGTTCCTTGTTCCCGACGCTGCAGTGCGCTACGGGGGGCAGCAGAAAGATCCAGCAAATAGACAAAGACAAATCGCACTCTCGTTGGAGACGCCCTGGAGCCAGCAAGGAGGAAGATCTTCAGGCTAGAATAGCCTGGCAGATTGTATGGGAGCTGAGAAACCAACCTAAAAAAAATGGGGATTTTCATCACTGGTCCCCTGTTGTTTTTTACGATTTAAAGATTCTTTTGATGGCTGGACACAACACAGTGACACTCCGATGCAAGGCAGAACTTTTTGTTACTTACAGTTCCAAAAAGAAGCGGCTGCCACGCGGGGCCGTGCTGGGGGTTGCACTCTACGGATGGGCAAGAGCAGCTGAGCCGTGGAAGGCGGCTTCTGTATGGCGAGGGGGCGGGGGTAGCTGGGTTGGCTAATTTAAATAATTCGGGGAGCTCGGGGCAGAGGGGCTGTCCCCAGCTGGAGTGTGGGAGCCCCGTAAGAGGAGTGGTTGGAGTGGGGGCTCAGCAAGCTGCGTCACAGGGGGAATTGAGAGTTCCTAGCCAAGACTTCAAAACTGGGTCAAGACAGTGCTTATGAGACGTGTGTCGCCCCTGTCCTGTGTGGGGCGGACTGACCAAGCCAGCCTGGCCTAATTCCGCCTTCTCTACCTTCCACGGTCGAGGCGCGCTTTTGCTGACAAACTTGAAGAGGGGAGGCTCAGCCCAGAGGCCAGCCACCCCTGCAGCCCTTTCATCCACCGTGTGGCGGCCAGCCAGCGTTTCTGAAAGCACCTCCAGAGCGCGCCCCTGTGTCCTGGGGCTCTTGTACTGCCTCGTCCACGCTGTCTCATCCACCGGCCCCCATGCAGCACAGCCCCGCCCCCTCACCGTGAGATGGAGGCGTCATCTTCCCCGGGCCACCAGCTCGGGTTCCACGGTGCTTCTCACTGGCACCGGCGCCCAGGCCGATGGCACACCCTGCCCGCAGCTCTGAGAGCAGGGTTGTGCTTCCTTGTAGCAAACTTAAATCACAGCTGGTTCTGGGAATTTGGTGGCCGCGTTGGGGGTCAGAGGCAAGTTCAGGCAGTGATCCCCAGAGGCGGTGGCTGGGTTCACCCAGCCAGGAGCGCAGAAGGAGGTGCACCCCTGGGCCTAGAGCCCCGGGTCATGGCCAGTAATGGTGATGATAGGGCCACAGCCCACAGCCCCTGCAGCCGCAGATTTTAATCTTCCAGTAAATAAGAACTGAAGTGGAAAAAGGAAGGTTCTCCCATTATTTTCCTGCCTGGGGACTGTTGACATTTTACCACTTATTTCCAGTGTTTGTGTAAGAAAGTCTGGTGAGGATGATTCTGAGCAAATGTGGAAGGTCGGCGCTGCTTTTTTCCTGGGTTAAAACTTAGTTTATGACAGTCTGTTACTAGGTTTGTCGTCTGTCTTTGGGAGCATAAGAGCAATTACTTTTGAAGCAACGACATCAAAAATGTACATTACCTTTGAACCCTTTGCCTGCAGCCTCCGGGGTCTTTCGGAGGATAAAAATACAGTGAGCCTCCGGGGTCTTTCGGAGGATAAAAATACAGTGATTCCCAGAGAGAGCGCGAGCCCAGGCGACCACAGGTGTGGCTCTGCTGTCCCAGGTAGCAGCTCGGGATTCTGAAGACGCACTGCTTGTGTGGGTGGCCAGAAACCAGGGAAGCTTCCAGCCGGGAGCTGTCGAGAGCTGGTCCGCACTGAGTGTTTGAGGATCTTTAGGAAGAGACAGGGCAGACGTATAACAAGGGTTCTCGTGCCATTTTCTCGGTGGTAACTTAGTTAAAGACGGACACTAACAGTCTTACTGGAGTATATTGAAACTCCATTTATTTATTAAGCAGGTAAAAATGTTTTCCTCAGGATTTTCTGAGAGTACTCGGTGGTGCCTGCAGCGTGGGGTAGATTCCCTGCTGTCCCTAAGAGGTCTAGGAAAGATTTCCAGGGTCAGTTTGTACCCTCTAGGTTTAGCACAGTGTTCCGGGTAAATGTGTCATTTTGGGAGAAAGTAACAACTTTTCTCCATTTCCTGTTTCAGTGTCTGATAACCTTTACAGCCAGAAAACCCCCTCATGTCCTCCTCTCCTCTACCCCCACTGCCCTTCACTGGCAAAGCACATCTCAATCTCTTTCTCACCTGTGGATGCTAAGCTCTTATTAGGGGTCCGGTGGGTTTTACCCAACCAGTAACAGTCGGGCCTACGCCGGTGGTGAATAAGACATCGGAGAAGATCAACATGCCTTCCCCACCACGGTGATCAGAGATCCGGTGCAATCTCCATGCCTGGGTGGAGAATGACAGGTGACCTTTAACAGAGCAGAGCCCGGGGTAGTTGGCATTTGAGTCTGGTTCTGATGGAGATGCCCCCATTTTTGGCAGGTGCAATGCTCGACCGTTAGCTTAAAGTCATTTCCCTGAGAAAGGCAAGAGGCCAAGATGCGGGGGTGACTTGCAGAAATCATGTTTGTTTTTCTTTACCCAAAGGAGACTTTGGGAGACATCAGAGTGTATTTCAATTTTCCATCTTCCTTAGAGGCGTAAATAAAGTGCTGAACCAGTGAACCTACATTGTGCTGTCAAAGTCTGGGCCTCTGCCAGATTCAGGTGGCAGATGTCTAAAAGCTTGAAGCTCTCCTTCCTAAATATCACGGACATTATTTAATAAAAGGAAAACTTTTAAAGAAAGTCTTCCACAAATAGAAGTTCAGCTCTACTTTTTCCGAGATTGTGAAACTCTGGGTGTTGCTGCCTTGTTTGCTCTGAGGTTTCTGCGGATTCCAGACCCCACACCCCGCCCCCCGGGGGCAGGTGCTCTGGATCCCCCCTCCAACACCCTGTTGCAGCTCCTGGGCAGAGCCTGCATCCTGGGGCCCCGACATTGCCCCACCTTTCTCTCTTGGGCCTCCGTCTCATGAAACGTGGGTTCTAGATCCCAGGAGAGGGCTGCATGCCTCGAGAAAATGTCCCAGGGCTGCAATAATGAAGCCCCACAGACCCCCAGGGGGGCTTCAGTGACAGAAATGGATTTTCTCTACATTCTGGAGGGTGGAAGTCCAAGAGCAAGGTGTTGGTCTCCTCTGAGGCCTCTCCCCTCAGCCTGCAGGCCACCCTCTTGCTGCCAGTTCACATGGTCTTTTCTCTGTGCTCATGTGTCCCCAGGGTCTCTGGGTGTGTCCGCATTTCCTCCTGGTATAGGACACCAGATTGGGTTAGAGCCCGCCCTGATGGCCACTTCCTTAAAGATTCTGTCTCAGGGTCCCGGGGTGGCTCAGTTGGTTGGGTGTCTGACTTGTGATTTGGGCTCAGGTCATAATCTCAGGGCTGTGGGATCGAGCCCCGCATCAGGCTCCATGCTCAGCTTGGAATCTGCTTGTCCCTCTCCCTCTGCTCCTCCTCTCTCTCACTCTCCCTCTTAAATAAATAAATAAATAAATAAATAAAATCTTTTTAAAAAATAAATAAATAAAGACCCTGTCTCCACATACAGATTGTGAGGTACCGGGAGCTGGAGCTCAACATAGGAATTTTAGAGTGCGCACTCAGCACATAATGGCCTCCTGGGGCCTTTGCTGTGGCGGCCCGAGCAAACTCACACAGGTTCCTAGTGGGCCTCTCAATCACATCTTCATGGCCACCCCAGTAACAGCCAGGCATTGCTCAAGGAGCCCACGGCTTCCCCCAACGCCCCCTCCCACTCGTTGGCATGGTTTTCCATAGCTCCTGCCCGCGCCCCCAACCACGGCCAGAGCTCTGTGCTTTCAAAACCATGCATTTCAATCCCAGAAGGCCCCTGGGGACCATCTAGTGCATCCTCCAAATTGCACAGAGGGAGAAACTGAGGCCCAGAGAGACTAAGCAACTTGACTGAGGTCTCACTGTGAGTGAGTGGGGGCTGGAACCAGGCGTCCTGGCCCCAGGCTGGCTGTTGTCTTACTTAAATGCCATATTCTTTTTACCCATCCCAGCACAACAGGGTGGTGAGCCATTGCCCACCTTGCTGTCCTGCCCAGCACCTGAAGCCTTCCCAGGGTCCCCTTTTCCTTGGGAGGCGGGTGTACCTGGCGGTAGCTCCCCCCATGATTGCTTCATCCAGATGCCCCCCTTCTTGCAGAGCTCTGGGAGCATCCCCCTCTCCTCTCAACAATAATTAGCCTTGTAAGACTAATGGGCGAAATCGTGTCTAATTACCCTGTTGAAGGCCCAATTATGCGATTAACATTCGTGGGCTATAAGCTAATGATGAGAAGAGCCTCTCATTTGCATAGCATTAAGTTAATTGAACTGCCAGCCGAGGGGCGGATGGGGTGGCGACGGCAGGATTCTCTTTCTGGAAGGATACTAATGACCAGAGAGGATGGTTCACCTGACAGCTTTATTAATTAACAGCGATCTGATTACCTAGCAGGAGTGGCAAGTGGCAGTGGGCAGAAAGGCTCGGCTTTGTCACAAATGGGAGATGGGGGCCCTGTCTGCTGATTTTTCTTCCCAGCGCTTGGCTGTGTTAGAGGCAAGCTCATGATTGCCTCAAAGAACCATTTTAGAAAACTCTTCCTGCAAAATCTTGCTCAGGCCCTTCTGTTACGTGCTCCCAGCACAGTTCCTCCACTCGCTTTATCATTTATTCTCTCTTCTGTTCGTTCCACTGACACATAGAGAGCTTCTTCAGAGCAAGGCTGGGCCCCCTGCCTAGGGAGTGTTCGTGGGATGGGTTCTACTTGGCTAGAGGCTCCCAGCTTCCCCCAGGGGTTTCGGACTCAGCATGGTGTCACCCTTGCAGTTGGTGAATGTCAGCAAAGAATCTCAGACTTGGAAGAATCCTTGGAGATCACTGGTTGAGGTCCCTTATTTTACCCCCCATAGAATGGGGGCTCAGAGAGGACGAGAACCTGGAGCTGTCGTCCGAGGCAGGGAGTGGTGGGGCGGGGTGGGTGCCGCTGGCCCTGCCCCGCATCCCCTGCCCCCAGAACTGCTCTGCCTTTTCGGCCCCTCCCTCAACCCCTGTGGATGGCATGCTGAGTTCTTACATGTTATCCCCTGGGGGAACTTGCCTGGAGCCCCTCCCATGTGCTCCCCATCCCCTCACTTCTCCCTCATGGCACTTGCCCGCTGGCCTGTATTTCTTCTCCATGAGACAGAGACTGTACTTTGCTCACAGCTTAGGTGATTGAACCAACTAAGGAACCATGAAAGTGGTATGTGGCTGGACTAAAACCCAGGTTGCTCTCCAGTGAATTTTAAAACAAAGAATTTGTGGGTGCCTGGGTGGCTCAGTTGGTTAAGCGTCTGCCTTCGGCTCAGGTCGTGATCTCAGAGTCCTGGGATCGAGCTCCGCATCGGGCTCCCTACTCAGGGAAGGAGGCCGCTTCTCCCTCTCCCTCTGCTGCTCCCCCCAACTCGTGCTCTCTCTCTCTCTCAAATGAATAAATAAAATCCTTAAAAAAAAGAATTTTTTAAACAAAAAATAAAATCATGTATACATCTATATGTAACTTGCTCTTTCACTTAGTAAAATATTGTGGACATCTTTCTCTATCATTACATAAAGCTACAACTCATTAAATGTTTGTAAAGTATACATTTTACAAATATTACATAGAAACAGTTTATGTACACTGTTACATAGTCCAGATGTATCATAATGCATTTAAATGCCCTCTGGCAGATAGTTTTTTCCAGTTTTTTTCTGTTACAAACAATACAGCAACAAGCAGCACATACAGTCTTTGTCCCTTTGTTTTGGTCTTCTTAGGAAACATTCAAGGAATGGCAATGCTGGGCCATTGGGTTGCAACTAAAAAGTTAATTTAATTTTTTAACTGAAAGGAGTCAGAAATTGAAAGAGTACCAGTGGATAGCCAGTGAAAAAGAAATCTCAAAAGAAGAACAACTGAAAATTAATCATCTAAGCCTCTGACTTAGGTTAAAAAGATAATAAACACAAAAGTGGCAGGAAAGAGACCATAGGAATAGAAATTAGGAATGTAGAAAACAAACTGACAACAGAGCCAAAAGTTTGTTGTCTGACCAAATCAATGAAATCGACACACCTCTGGCAAGATAGAGAAGGTACAGATAAACAACATTTGACATAAAAAGGGGACATAACCATAAATATAAAATATTATGAACAACTTTATGACCATAAATCTAGAAACATAGACAAGATGGATAAATCCACGGGGCGGGGTGGGGTGGTGGTGTTCTTGCCAGTATTGACATAAGAAGAAATAGAAAATCCAAATGGTCCTATAACTATTACATGCATTGAATCATAACAGTGAGACCTTCCCCTGTCCCACCAAACACTCTTACATATGAACGCTTGTGGCAGCACGGTGTGTGATAGCAAACACCTTCTCAAAGGTGAAGAAGATCCTGGGTGAATTGCAGCAAGCCACATAGCAGTGCACTATGAAGCAACAGAAGGGGATGGACTACAGCTGTGCATATCAATGTGGAGGGATCTTAGAAAAATAATTCTGAGTGCAAATGCAAGAAGAAGAACATATTTAGCACAATATCAAAACAAGCAAATTAAGCAATGCATTGTTTAGGTACTCTTATGGGTCTTTAATAATTCATGACAGCGTTTTCTTTGGTGGCAGAATAGACAGATGGTATTGATTAGGAGCATCTAGAGCATTTCATCAGTACTAGAGTGATGCATTTCTTAGGTGGGTCCATGGGGTTGGTTTTATTTTTTTATTTTTTTATTTTTTTAAAGATTTTATTTATTTATTTGAGAGAGAGAATGAGACAGAGAGAGAGAACATGAGAGGGGGGAGGATCAGAGGGAGAAGCAGACTCCCTGCTGAGCAGGGAGTCCGATGCGGGACTCGATCCCGGGACTCCAGGATCATGACCTGAGCCAAAGGCAGTCGCTTAACCAACTGAGCCACCCAGGCGCCCCGGGTTGGTTTTATTTTTTAAGATTTTATTTATTTATTTATTTGAGAGAGAGCATGAGTGGGGGGAGGGGCAGAGGGACAGGGAGAGAGAATCTCAAGCAGACTCTGTGCTGAGTGTGGAGCCCGATGGGGGGCTCGATCTCAGGACCCTGAGATCATGACCTGAGCCGAAACCAAGAGTTAGACGCCTAACTGTCTGAGCCACCTGGGTGCTCTATGGGGTTAGTTTTAATATATATAAGAATGTATCTACCTGGATATAAATTTTTTCAAGAACACAGTCCTTGTTTTATTCACCAATATATCTCAAGCTCCTAAAATAATAATGTCTGGCACAGAGTAGGTGCTCAACAAGTATTTGTGGACTGAATGACTATATGTTACATAACTTATTTTTATATGTCAAAACGTGTCAAGATTAAAAATGGGGGAATACTAAGCTTTCTTTTCTTTCTTTTTTTTTTTTTTTAAAAGATTTTATTTATTTATTTGACAGAGAGAGACACAGCGAGAGCAGGAACACAAGCAGGGGGAGTGGGAGAGGGAGAAGCAGGCTTCCCACCGAGCCGGGAGCCCGATGCGGGGCTCGATCCCAGGACCCTGGGATCATGACCTGAGCCGAAGGCAGACGTTTAACGACTGAGCCACTCAGGCGCCCCCTACTAAACTTTCTTTTCATCCCAGACTTCTACTCCCTTCCCTAGAAGCAACCACTGTTCATAGTTTATTGGGTATCCTAGAAAATTTCTCTGCATCAATAGATAAGAGATAAACATATGCTTTTATTTTCTATAGATGGAGACATACTACACACTCTGCTTACTGTCTTTTCTCGAAATGCTGTCCCTGGAGATTTTTTTCATATAGCACTCCTCATTCTTTTTAATGGCCATGTAGTCTTCCAGCCTGTGACTATGCAGTCATTTCTTTAACCAGGTCCCTGTTGAGAAGCATTTAGATTGTTTTCTTTCTTTCACTTTGCAAATAGTGCTACAGTAAATGTATGTAGGGCTCTGCATATTCGGAAGACTCTCCCTACAGAGTAAAATCCTAGAAGTGGCATTGCTGAATTGTAACTGCATTTTTATTTTCAGTGGGCACTACCAAAGTGCCTGAGAGCTCCTAATTTACTGGTGGAGACAAAACATTGTATGACCAAAGGTGGTGTGTGCTTTGGGAACAGCTAGGCCATCCAAGGAACAAAGGTTTCATTTAAGTTTGGGACTCCAGAGGACACCTAGACAGCAACATGGGTGGTGGCTCTGGAGCCGCCCAGGTTCACGGTATGGTTCAGTGAAATGCACACCTGCTCAAGCTATGAAAAATGCTTGACGTCATGTAGCTGAAGTTTTAGGGAGCATATGTTTTTCTTAGGATCAATAATGGATTTAATGTATGCCTAAATGTTTCCTTTTAAGAATGGTTGTATTGCCCACAGCGGTTACTTTCTGATTTACATGTAGAGTATGTAAGTAATGACAGTTATTTCAGTTTTTAGCTTTGAACCACAACTCAAACATGACAGGCTTATGAATGAACATAAAGGCCAATCATGAAAGAAAGTCATTCTCGAAAGACCTGTGCTGCCTCCTTAAGAGGCTGGAAGCTAATCTCAGCACCTCTGCCACATAGAACATGGAGAGCTGCCTTGCAATGGGGGTGGGTCCTAGACATTTAGCCTTTAGGAAGACAAGTACCTGGAAACTCTGCCCTTGGCTCTCAGGCTGCCCATCCTGTGGCCGGGTGAGAGAAGCATGCCAGGATCACCCGTCCTTTGTGAGAGCAGACACACATCTGGGAAGAGCGTGGACATCAAGCCCCATCTGGAAGCAGGTCCACTCAGTTCCCCAGGGACCAACTGCTGGCTGTCATTGCCATGGCATTTTCTAGAAATGGTAGGTTTAGTGTTAAAAGCAGGAGCTTTGGAGTCAGAGACAAGAGTTTGCGAATTGGTGTCTGTTGACAGTTGCTTAGTGAGCACGTGCTATGTGCTGGGACGGTGAGCAAGACAGCAGCTTAGCCTCGGGGGAGGAGCCCTGCTCTAGAGGAGGAGATGAACAGTAAACAAGTTGATTATAACAGACTGCTTTACTGAGCTCTGAGGCCCCACAGGTGTGTGGGGAGCTGCTGCGAGTAGTTCAGAGGAAGCAGAGGGAACAGAAGGGCAAAGGCCCAGAGATAGGAGCTAGCTCCATGTCCTTCTGGTCACTTCACCTTGCTTCGTTTGCAAAGCAGAATTGATAGCATACATGGTGTAAAGTCACCATTAGGTCCCATGAGGGAGTATAGGTAGATGTGAGTAATAGACTATTCTTGTTACAGGCTTGGTGAACTGCTCTTCCCTCTATATTTTGCAGAGGACGCCCCCAGGCACAGCCCTGTGGTTCAGTAAGAGAGTTGAGCCAACCTTTTTTTCTTTTTTTAAGATTTTATTTATTTGTCAGAGAGAGAGAGAGCACAAGCAGGGGGGAGCAGCAGGCAGAGGGAGAAGCAGGCTCCCTGTTGAGCAAGGTGCCCAATGTGGGACTCAATCCCAGGACCCTGGGATCATGACCTGAGCCAAAATCAGGAGTTGGACACTTAACCGACTGAGCCACCCAGGAGCCCCAAGGCAGTCTTCCCTCTTATTTCATCTAACTTCTCATATGGCGGATCTTTCTCTCCCAGAGATGGTGGATTGGAGATGGCCTCACTGGAGGAATGAAGACGGCGGGGGGGCGGAGGGGGAGAGGCCCTCCTGAGCTTTGCCTTTTGCTCTGGAATCCTCCCACCATGCCAGTGGGCTGTGGAGATTTCTCTCCTGCCGTGGTGGCATGTCATTCAGTTTGGCTGCCCCTGGACACGTGGTCAGCTGTCACTTGCTTGGTGACCACAGCAACTGCTATGGTGTCACGGAGACAAACGTAGCACCGAACTGGAATTTGACGGATCTGAAATTATGTGTTTAGCTCACAGTTGGTAGAGAGTCCTCATAAAAGCTTGATCATGATAGAGAGGCTAGTAAACATTTGAGAACATAAATATTTCGGGGAGGAAATGGCTCCGTGAAACATTTAGTTGTGGAGTAGTTAGGAGAATAGAGAAAATCAGCCGGGCCAAACTCTCCAGATACCAATCTGGTGAGTTATATATGTAGGGCTGGTAATGATCTTGAGTGAGCCATTTTATGGGTGTGCAGACGTTAATTTGATGAGTACATGCACGCAGGGCTGCCCCGCCTTGGGTAACTGCATCACACCAGGCATCGAGCTGTTTGCCCTTCAGATATCTGCACCGAGGGGGTAGAGGTGCAGCAGGCTGGGGAACGGGTCTGACTGACCTATCTGGACGCTGGTGGAACATAGCACTGAGTCAGCCACAAGCAGCCAGGTGTGCACCAGGATGTGCGGGGGAGGCTGCCTGGGTGGAGAAAACAGGCCTGGAAACCCCTGACCTCTTGTGGTCCCTGCGGCCAGCAGCTGTGTGGATAAGAAATAGCCCCTGCCCACCCCCCGCCCCCCCGCCCACTAGGTACAGTAGTTAGGGGCCCAGACTGGCCAGGTTCAAATCCTGCTTTGCCATTTACAGGACCTTGGGCAGGTCACTTACCTTCCATACACAGTGGGCATGATGACAGTGGTGTGAGTGTGGTAAGAAATAAATTAGGTGATAAGTGTCAGGTGCGTACAGAAGCCCCAAAGATGGGACGATCATCACCCTCTCGCTTAGCCAACAGGATTTTGGAAGTCAATGTCAGCAGGGTGCCCACGAGTCTGGTGAGAAGGTGGTTGAGGTTCCCTTTACATTTTTGGAGTGTGGCCCCTGACAGCTGATCCCCACCTACCCCCCGCCCCCGTCCTCCATGTGGCAAGACATGGATTCGTGGTTGGTGGAGAGGGGGCTTAAAAGGAACTTGTTACCAAGAACAGTGAAAGTTTTAAAGTATGCAAATTATTTACCTAACATTTTTGTAGGTTTCAGGCTGCCCCCCCCCCCAAGCCCGGCTCTGCTTTTGGGAGCAGAGCTCCACACCCTGAGGACCCCTCTAGGAGACACCATGTGCTGAACATCATCCTTTGTGTAGCTGCTGAGGAAGGCAATTAGCTTGAGCTACCGGCCTTGAAGCTTTCTCTTTAGAATCTGGGAGCTTCTTTTTGGGAGGGTGATTCTTCTCTACATAAGAACAAGCCACTGCTTTGGTATTTCCTAGGAGAGGAAAACAAAGGGAAACAATTGAAATGGACCAGTAGGCGGCTGGAGAAAAAGAACTTTTGTCATGTCCGTAAAGGTGGCCGTGAGAGAAAAAGTCACAGGAGACTGAGGAATAAACCTCTCTCCTTGGCGATCTTTGAGTGGTGGAGCCCATCGTTGGTCCGAGGCCATTCCGCCCGCGGAACTGATGTGCTCTGGGCTCTCTCTGCCAGGGAGTGCTTCACTGTAACCGTGCCCAGGACTGCTGCTCCTGCAGCTGGGGGCTGTGGATCTCAGCGACGGGAAGGTCGTTCAGTCACTCAGCAAACTCTGGTTCAGCCCTGGGATGGGTGTTATGTGCACACGGTGCAGGCTCTGGAGATGCCAAGATGAATGAGGGGTGGTCCTGCCTCCTGCGGTCCCTTCCCCGCCCCCACCCAGGTCCGCGGTTCAGAAGGGGATCCAGAACGCAGACCACAGCAGTGTCTCCTGGGGAGCTTCTCGGGGTGCAGGGTAGGGCTCGCAACACCAAGAAGACACCCCCCCCCCCGCCAAGATAACAATGGAGGGGAAGAGGGTGCAGAGCACACCCTGGCACTTCAGCTCCCTGACACGTGGAAAATAGGAAAAGGTGTTAAATATTTCAGACAACCAGGTTGTAATCCAAAGGTCCTGGCAGGACAGTGAGTGCTGGCTCCTGTTAGCCGAAGGGCAGATGCTGATAAAAATATCAGCAAGGAATGGCTAATCGGGTCAGCGGTAATGTTTTGGCCATAAGGCCTTTTTTCTTAAGTGGTTGGAGAAAAATGGAATCAAATTGGAAACTGTTGGACCTGATGTGAGCCGGCGTGGCGGGGGAGGGGGAGGAAAAGCTGCATTTGGTCCCCTGTGTGGAGCAGGCACAGGACCGGGCAGTGGGGAGCGGCCACTGAGACGATGCCATGGGAGGGGTGAGCAGGTCAAGGCTTGACCCCAGACGGACACCTGCTCGTGCAGGGGGCGGGGCTAACGGCACACTCCCGTCCAATCAGGGGGAGGGAGCAGCCCACGCCGTTGCCTCATTTGCATGCGAACTGTGCTTCCAGGAAAACTTAATCCAAATCGTCCTTGAGTCGGTGCAGATGGAGGGAGCTGGGTGCCCCCTCCTCTGCTGTCGCGCCCTCCTGTCGCCTTGGACCCAGCTCGCATGGCAGTGAGCAGACCTCGCGCTGGGGCCCCGTTTGTATCTGCCGTTCCACTCAAAGAGAATGAAATGCAAATAGCCATTGCTCTTTTGAACAGAAATACGTCTTCTGCCTGCTCCTGGCCCAGGTCCTGCAGAAATATCACAGAACGTAACCTGCTCAGCGCTTCCCGTTTCCCGACCCCCACCTTCTGCCATCCTGAAGTAGGTGCCGCAGAGATGCGTCCGTATCCTTGCTTCCCCCTTCCCCAATTTTGTGCTGAGCTGGGTGGGTCCTCAGGGAGCTGCAAACCGAGTGTGCCCTCGGTGGGTTCTTTAGAGAGAGGAGCCCTTCTCAGCTGCACTCATCCAGGCCAGTTATTCCCAATCAGATGGGCCACCTGACGGAGGGTCACCGCCTCTCCTCCTGGAAGGAAGCTGCTTGTCCTGGAGCCCGTGAGGGGTGCTTCCCTTCCAAGGAGGAGCACAGGTGGGGTGGACTCCTGGATGGCTTGAGCCCCTTCCCTCGGGGCGTTCCAACCCACCAGCAACTCTGCACACACACCCGTGAGCACTTGCAACAGGCCACAGCCCCAAGCCCTTCCCAGGTAGAATTTCTGGCACCACTGGGGCCAGGCAGGGAGCAATGCCTGCTGACCCCCAAGCTCCCGTCCTGTCCTGCGGGGCCTGCTCGCCTGCTGGCAGGGTCTCCATGGTGCAGGCGCGAGATGAAGAGAGGCGGGGGGTAAGGGCAAGAACATTCCGTGGGGGGTGACTTTGCAGGTGACTTCACCTCCTCATGGCTGAAAGAGGAGAAGACTAATACTGGCTCCTTCCTCACTGGAAGGCTGCGGAACAGGAGGCTGGCAGCCCAGTCCTAGGAACAAGGGAGGGACTCACACGCTGCTTTGTCTGTTCCACAAGGACTGGTGGCAGGCTGCCCTTTGCCAGCCACTGGCCCAGATCCTGGGGCCTCGGCAGGGAACAGAACATTTCCCCGGGAGCCCATGGACAGGATCCAAAGCAGCACGGGAGGAGGGTGAGGTGGCGGGTTCCACACTGGGGAAGGCCCCTCTGAGGGGGGCTCACAGCTGCGCTCCCAAACGCTCGCCCAGCTCCCATGCGAGCCGCCCTCCGCACTGCGTTGATGGCCTTGGCGCCCGTCAGCCCCGGCACCTGGGCGCGGCATCATTGCGAGAGATGCCCTCAGAGTAGATTGCTGCAGAACTGGTAGGCTTCTGGACTTGAATAACAGGTTTAATTCATAGACAACTATCAAAACCCAGAAGTTTTAAATTGCAGGCCTGTGTCCCCAGCCAAGGACGTGGAAAAGCTTTATCTAGAAACTCAGGTTTCACCTCCTCGGTAGGTTCATTAGGAAGTTTAACCTAGGAGCATACCCAGATAAACAGTTTAACCCTGGGTTTGTTTTCAGTAGGCAATTAGGGGAGTCTTGTCTTGGCACTGCTGCAGGGCTGGCCTTTGGGTGAGGCCTCCCAGGGCAGTGTCCTGCAGTTGCAATCAGTCAAGCCCAGGGTGCAGTTTGAGCCTAAGCTGCATTAGTAAAGCGTCTCTGGATGCAGCTGGAAGGGAGGTGCCGATCTGGGAGGGTCTGGGGTCTGAGGAAGCCCCTCTCTGAAGCTGCTCGAGTGGGGGGTGGGACTGTCACCAGGACTTACCAGGTGGAGTCTATTTGATGTGGTAGAATCTGAATCTATGTCTTTGCTGGCCCACGAGTAAGAACTTCCTGTTGTATTTGGAAATTTGAGAAGAGAGAGTGGCCTTTTGGACTGTAGCTCAGAGAGGATTTCCCTGAGATGGAATGTTCTGGAAAGTCCTTTGAATTGTGCCGGGAAGGCTGCAGAGATGTCTCCTGTAGGGCCCCTGCAGCTCCACGCTGGAGAGAAGGATGCTTGGAGGAAATGACAGGCCTGGAGGCCCGTCAAGGCCCTGAGAGGAGGTGGAGGATAGGCCAGCTGCGGAGGGGACAGGAGGGGCCCAGGAGCCTGCACACAGTGGCAAAACTCAACTGAATGTCAATGCTGCAAGCGAAGGAAGGAGAGGAAGTAGGTCATGGAGGGAATGAAAAGCTGGCGAATGCTGGTCCCACCCTCCCTGCCCTGCGTGACCGCCTTCCGCAGTAGCATGTCCTCCTCGGTGCTTCTCCTGTGGCCTTGGCTGTGGTGGTCCCACTCACCCTTCCAAAGGCCCCCAGCTCCAGCTTTCCCTTCAGAGAGCCTCCCTCTGTTCTCAGGGTGAGGCTTTTGAGGACAACATAATTCAGTCAACATTTATTGAGCACCAACTGTATGCCAGCTTGGTTCTAGGAGCTGACACTAGGGCAGGGAACAGCATGGACAGATCATGTGCCTTCGGGGCAGACAATAAACATAATGGTCTCCCAGGGAGGAGGGCTTCAAGGAGAACAGAGCAGAAGTGTGAGAGGCCGGGGTGCTGCTCCTTACTGGGGGCACGGGTGGTAGACATCTCAGCAGAGTCCTGAACCAAGTGAGGGTGGACCCGTGGCCACCGGGGAGATGCATGTTCAAAGCTCAGGCCCATCCTGTGCAGAGGGTGGGCCCAAGACAGCAAGGAGGCCATGTGGTTGGGGAGTCAGGAGCAAGGGGCATGGGAAGGGACGAGGTCTGCAAGCTGCTGACACCCAGGACCTGAGCTAAGCACGTGCAAATGTTCAGTCAATCCATTTTGAAAGAAATCACCTTAAGGAAAAATCATCGTAAGAAATCATCATGGAGCTGGTAGAATTATGGGCTCTTGAGTCAGACGCTCCTGGTTGGAATCTGGCTCTGCTCCTGACTGGCATCATGGCCTTGGGCAAGTCCCTTCCTCTCTCCGAGACTTCCATTTTCTCATCTGTAAAATGGGTCCCAAGTTATAGAACTGCTTCAGAAGATTGTTCATGAGGAATAACTGTGACCTCAAAAGCATAATGCTTTTATGCTTTTGACCAGTCACAAGAGGTCACAGATTGTATGATATCCCTCAACGAAATGTCCAGAACAGGTAAATCCAATGGGGCAGAAGGCAGGCTAGTGGCCGCCCAGGGAATCATGGGTGGCTCGTTAGTGAATACTGGCTCTCTTCTTAGGGAGATGAAAATGTTCTGGAACTATAGAGAGGTGATGGTTGTACAACACTGAACATCCCAAATGTCCCTGAATCACATACTTTAGAATGGTTAATTGATGTTATGTGAGTTTCTCCATTAAAACATTAAAAATAAATGAACAAACTCGCCTCCAGAAAAAGAGTGAACTTAGAAAAGTCCCTGCACTTGGTAAACACTCCCGGATGCTGGAGTCTAGCAGCTATGGGTCCCAAGTCTATCTGGGTCACTCACCAGCCAGTAAGGGAGCAAGCTGCCCCATCTGGAAAATGGGGATGCCGCTGACATCTACATCCCAGGCTTGCTGTGGAGATTAGTGAGGGGGCGTCTACACATCCTCAATGTGATGTGGAGATGTGAGGAGCCACAACTTGTTACGAGGTGCTCCGCACGCAAGCATGCAGGGAGGCAGTGTACCCAGCGGCCACAGCTCAGACTGGGCTGTTCCACTGACTTGAGCTTACAAAGTCTGCTGTTCCTGTGGACAGACCTTGAGGAGTTCACTAACGGCTTTGAGCCCCAGTTTCTATACTTGTCAAATGGGGCATAAGAGTGGTACCTATGTCCCCAGTGTGCCCACTCGTGAAATGCAGTGAGGACGCCGTGATGCTCCTAGGGGGTCAGGCTCAGGCACATGAAATGATCATTCTGTGCATCATGAGATCCACATGAGAAAGTCTGGCCCAATCATATGTGTTATCGCCATGATGCTGGTCCATTAGTTTAAAATGGATGCTTTTCCTTTTTTAAAATAACCTTGTTCTTGTGATTTTATAATTAGTGTTTTTCTTTTTTTTTAAGATTTATTTATTTTAGAACAAGAGAGAGCATGAGTGGAGGGGAGGGGCAGAGGGAGAGGAAGAGAGAGAGAGAAGCAGACTCCCTGCTGAGTACGGACCTGGTGTGGGGCTCAATCTCATGACTGAGAGATCATGATCTGAGCCAAAATCAAGAGTTGGACAGGGCGCCTGGGTGGCTCAGTTGTTAAGCGTCTGCCTTTGGCTCAGGTCATGATCCCAGGGTCCTGGGATCGAGTTCTACATCGGGCTCTCTGCTCCGCGGGAAGCCTGCTTCTCCCTCTCCCACTCCCCCTGCTTGTGTTCCTGCTCTATGTCTTTCTCTGTCAAATAAATAAATAAAATCTTAAAAAAAAAAAACAGTTGGACACTGAATCGACTGAGCCACCCAGGCGCCCCTAATTAGTGTTTTTTTTTATTTATAGAAATAGTATATTTTCATTGTAAAAAAAAGGCAGACATGTATAAAGTAAAGAACACTTTCTTTCCCCTGATTCCTCCCCTAAAATAATCATTATGGCCAATTTGTTGCATATCCTTCTAGATTTACTTCTCTTGTTAAATGTAAATAGGCTCATATGATATGGATTGTTATATTTTTGTTGAGTTAGGCTGTGTCTTACACTTCCCTCCTGTACCAACACTCTCAATCTACCTTACTTCTTTTAAAAGCTGCAGAATGTTGGTATACCACAATTTGTTAAGCCTTCCTCTGTTTGTGGACATTTATGTGGTGTCCAGTGTTCTTCTGTTATAAGTAATTCAGCAGCAGGAAATCTTGCCCATATATCTTTGCACTTATACTAGTATTTACTCCGAAGAAATTCCTGAACCAAGATGTTTGGCTTCTCTGGGCCTCAGTTTCCCCAATTTGTGCGCGGCAAATACTAATTTTTATCTTGCAAGATACTATAACATCACATCTGCCAAATACTTAGGACTGTTGGTTGCACGTAGTAGGCACTTGATAAATGATACTTTGGTTTTTATTTTAAACCGGAAGGCATTAAATCTAGCTCGGCTACCCATTGCAAGTTCACATGTAAGCTTGGGCCCCAAGGAGATATTTTAGGTATTTTAGTTAGCTTACTTTCTGCTAATCTACAGTTGGCCCTTCTTCCATCCTTGAAGCGATGACAGTTTGGGTGCTCTTCTCCCCTGGGGTCCCGGGGTCCCTGCAGCCCTTTCCTCCTCAAACAAGAGGCTCTGCGGGCTCCGTAGGCCTCCTTAGGGATCTCACTGCTGGCTTCTCGCCACAGCTCAGCATCCAGCATGCAGTGGCAGGTGGAGACTGGCCCCGAGCACCGTGAGGGAGAAAAGGGGTGAGTCTAGCCTCCAAAATGGACATGTTGGAACCTCTGATATCTCATGGTAATAGTACAGGTTAAAACAGTGTGGGCACTTATTATATGCCACACTGCATACTAAGCACGTGGGTTAGCGCTTTTAATCCAAGTCCCCAGTGTAGTGACGGGGAACCCAAGGCTTGCCCAGGCCACGTGGGCCCGGAGCGCGGAGCAGGGGTATGGGTGTCGATGGGGAGTGTGGCCTCTGGTCACTGGCCACTCCCTCCTCACAACTCTGGGTGCCAAAGTGGGAGCAGAAAGATTCTTTCTGAGGCCCCCACAGGGTGATTGCCAGTATTAGCCTGTGTGTGTGTGTGTGTGTCCAGCTCATGTGAAATCCAGAGGAGGGCAGAGAGCCATTCCAGAGGACTGGCCTCTGAGCTACTGAGATCCACCGACCACTGAGGCAGGGCTCCGACCATCTGGAGGGGCTGGGGTACGTACGCGTGGTCCTCACAGAGTAACTGGGGCTGCTGCTATGAAGGTGGCATGTCTGGGACCTAGACACCCCGCCGCTCCAGCCGGGCATTCGGGCACGGTCGCCTCTCTGTCCTTCGGCCGTAGGATCATGGAGCATGCTTTCTCTTTCTGAGCACCAGGATAACCTCCCTCGTCCTTCATTCCCTCTTCTCGGCAATTTCCTTCTGAGCACACACCAACCTCTGACAACAGAGCCTCAAGTTTGGGTCCCAGTTGGCTACTATGTTTAACGAAGCCCTGCATGGTCACCTTGTACGAGTGGACAAAGTCAGCCCAGAGGAAACCCTTGGCTTGTGCCCACATCCAGGGCGCAGGGACCCCCGGGTCACCCAGAAGGCCCAGACTCCCCCAGGGTGTTCACCTTCTGCGGGACCCTTGGGGCCCTGCACCCGGGACGCAGGCATGGTGGGAACAATACAGGGGCTTCAGACTTCTCCTCCCACCTCCCCCACCAGAAGGGGGTCAGGGCCCCACTGCTGCCACCGTCATGAAACCAGTGTCCGGAATTGTCAGGAAAACAAAAGCCGGTCGCATCCTGAGCCCTTTTAATCACCTAATGGCGGGGACATCCGACGCCGGGGCTCAGGTTCCAAGGCGAGGCCTCAGCCGGGCCACTGTAACTACAGCCAAGTTTGGCCCAGCTTCTCCGTATTACAGCCGCAACACGGACGCACACAATTGAAGTATTTGAGAACAATGAAATATGCATGGCTATCAGTGACAGCCCCATAAAGTGCAGCAATTAGCCGCGTAATCCGAGAGAGGGAGCCGGCCCTCGGCAGCCCGTGGCTCCCCATTAGTTAAATGCATTTTGTACGTCCTCATCCCATCAAATCAACTAACACTTCCTTTAATTGGTTCATGAATTATACAGCCGTCCCGCATTATAATTTAATCGCCTGTAAACATTCATAGGGCCCCACTGTAAAGCGTATCGCGCTCATTAATTCGTTAATTTCAGCAGATGGAAGGGGAGATCGGATGAACGGTGGCAGAACAGAGCGCCTTGGGCAATGGAATAAGGAAAAAAAGGTGGGGGGCCGTTTAGGTTTTTTAAGGGCTGTCAGAAACTCAATCTGTGAGCTGTCAGCCGCCTGGACCCAGCGCCCACCCCCTCCACTCCACCAACCGCGGGAAGTGACTGGCGGATTCATATGGAGGCTTGTCAACCGTCTTTAAACATCAAGCCAGCGGGTAAACCGAGCCCAATGTAAATTAATTCTTGTCTTACGGGCCCCCCTTTCTCTGTCCCCATGAATATTTCATGGCGGGCAGCATAAATATTAATTCTAATAGCTATGCACAGTGGTTATTATTTCTGTTTTATGACAAATATTCATAAAATATTCAGGACCCTTTTTTAGAACATTTACACACTTGATTGTGAATTTTCCCAGTTTCCCGAGGACACTGTAAACATATTGGGGTTCTCTTGATGGACTTTTCCCCATTAATTAATACCCCTGGTGATTAATATTTAATCAGACTTAGGTTTTTCGAGAAGTAAACACCTATTAGATTGGAGGGTGGGAGGGGATTGGTTTTCCCCTTCAGTCTGTAAAATGGGAGATTTCTGCTCCCGTGAGTCTGTTTCTCTTTGACACCTGGGTGATCTGACAAAGGCTAACCCCCTTGCCTTTTTATCTTGAAAACAATATCTATCTTTTTTGCATGTGTCTGTTCTCCTCTTACTTTTTAACCCAGAGCTCTGGCAGCAACCCAGCTTACTGTAATGAAATTCTTCGGAAGATGCCACTGCAGTGTTTATGCAAGGATTTAACATAATTTTGGAGTAATTAAAGTGTGGGTTTAACAAACACGGTGGCGGAGTCCTTAGGCAAGGCAGCTGTGATTGGGGATGAAGGAGCTTCTGGAATCCACGTGATTTGTCTTTAACCCTGAAAGGCAGCTGTGCTCGGCATCCCCGCGAGGCCCCGAGGAGGGGGTCCCAGCCCCGGGGAGCCGGGGGGCCACGCAGATGAGGTGGTGGCTTCGGCCCATGGGGGGTCTGAGGCGGGGTCCTGCGAGCCTTGAGGCTGGGGTGCCACCCCACCCCACTGCACTGGCTCTCCTCCTAAATTGCTTCAGGGTTCACTTTCCTGTGCCCTGATTCTCAGCAGAAGCCTCGTGATTCTCTAAAACCGCAGGGCATGAAGCCGAATTATGTTACAAATAGGAAGGCAGCAGGGAGGGCAGGAAGGAGGGTCCTAGAGCGGCCAGACCTGGAGCCCAGCCTACAGCCATCACCGAACCTCCTGGGGGCCGGAGAGGTTTTCATCCTTGACATGGGCAGGATCACAGGACTTGGGTCGTGTGCTTCCTGTGAGGATTACATGGGACACGTGTGTGTAACACGCTTCGTACAGGCGCCTGGCATGCAGTAAGTACGTAAACGTTGGCAGGGACCGTGATGATGATGGGGGTGGTAGCTAATGAGAGCCAAAGGCTTAACATCGAAGCCACGTAGTAAACCACGTTTAGAGGAAGAGATCCCTGGAGGAAAACCCCAGCCATGGAAGGGGTTAAAATAGAAGCTTCTCTGCAGTCCCTTAAAACGTATAGTGGAAAAGTCCAGAACGGAGATTCTGACCGTGGGCAGAGAAGCGGCGAGGCTGAAGACGCTTCACCAGGGACACATTTTAACACAGTGTTTGTCAGCGACGGAGAGTGGCTCTGAGAAAGGGAACCCCGAAATGAATTCACCTGACCCTCCCTCCGCTCCCTGTCTTGGGGGGACCGGTGACAAGGAGACACACTCGTTTCGCAGGGGGCCCAAGGGTCCAGATCTTCCACACCCTGCTGTCTGGTCCTTGAAGCAAATTCCTGCTCCCAGAGCAGCGCCAGGGGCTGGCCCGGCAGCAGGTTGGGCTGTGAGCAAAGGCACACAGGGAGGCCCCCTTGGCGTCTGCCCCGGTCCCTGACTCGAGTCCCTTTCAGCTGACCTGCTCGAAGCGGAGAAAGATGCCGTTGACTCCAGGTGGCTCTGAACCTGCGACTCCCAGGGAGCCACAGCTAAACCACGCGTCGGAGTCTGTGGTTTATGCTGAGCAGTGGGAGGCCAAGACCTACCTATCCCCTTCCCTTCCTTCCTCCCTCCGTCCCTTCCTTCCTTCCTTCTTTCTTTCCTCCTCATTTAGCAAATTCACAACAGATTGAGGCAGTCAGCTGCACGGACCAGAGCGGGCTGCCTGGGTTTGAACCCCTGCTCGGCTACTGTGTCGGGTTCTCCAGAGAAACAGAACCAATAGGATGTGTATTGTATACAGAGAAAAAAGATTTATTATAGGGACTTGGCTCATGCAATATAGAGACTGGCAACTCCCAAGATCTTGGGGTGAGTTAGCAAAAGCTGGAAGGCTTGAGACCCAGGAAGAGCCAGAAGACAGGACGACTTTGATTTGAAGGAGTCTGAAGCGGGGTCCCACGAGCCTTGAGGATGAGGTTGCATAAATGTTGATCCCACCCCCACCTCATTAGATCTGAAGAAGCCCTTATCCCCACTTGAAGGCCATTAGAGAGGAGGAATTCTCCCTTATTCAGGGGAAGGTCAGCTTTTTGTTCTATTCATGCCTTCAACTGATTGGATGAGGCCCACCCACAGCAGGAAGGCAGTCTGCTTCCTTCTGTTCAGCAATGTAAATGTTAATCTCCAAAACACTCTCACAGCTACACCCAGAAAAATATTTGACCAAATATCTGGTACCCTGTGACCCATTCAACTTGATACATAAAATCAGCCATGAGGGGCCGGGGAGCCGTGGGGTCAGGAGGCCAGCCCAACCTAGCAGGGAGCTCCAGAGCAAGGCTCACCCACTGAGGGTGGCTGCACTGGGCAGGACAGCCAGGCCCAGAACAGTATGACCTTGTTCAGAAGCTTGGGTTAAAACGTCCATCAGCTGGTGAAAGGCTAAACAAAATGAGGATTGCCCATACAATGGAACACCACTTGGTCATAAGAGGGAATGAGGCTCTGATGTGCGCTATGGTGCGGGTGAATATTGGGAACATTAGGCTGCATGGAAGGTTCTAGGCCTGCAGGCCCACGTGGATATTCTGTTATTAGTATGCATTATATGCCTTATATGGATTATTGTGTTTAATCCGTGAAATAACCTTGTGGGGTACTCCTCTTCTTTTCTGTAGTCTCCTAAATGAAGACTTGGAAGGCCGCATATGGTATGGTTGTATTTATATGAAATGTCCAAAATAGGCAAATCAGTAGACCAGAATCCAGGGGCTCAGGGAGGGGAACGGAAAGGACTGCCTGTGGGCAGAGTGTTCCCTTTGCAGGTGATGAAAATGCCTTAAACTTAGATCGTGCTGATGGTCGCACAACTCTGTGAATATGGTAAAAATCATTACATTGTACACTTTCAAGGGGTGAATTATATCTCAGTAAATATGTCAGAAACATGGACACAGGGCTCGAGTCCCTGGAGATATTTACAGCTGGAGGCTGTCAGCGGACCGCACTCCTTACAGCTGAGCCGCAGATTCTTTCTTAAAGGGAGATCTGATGGAGCACCCATGTGTCAGCCACGCCACGGGGCACTGACAGAGTGTCCTCCGGCTCGGATGTTCTTTCGGGACTGCTGCTGACCAGTGGATCTGGACCGGTGTCCACACTGGTGGACTTCGGTGCCGATCAGTGTTGACCAATGTTCCCGCTGTCAGAGGGGCCCTGAGCCAGCAGGTGTTTGGTGTAGCCACAAGCGAACGCTCTGGGTACAAGCTAGAAGGTATGGTGTGGTCAGCCAGTGCCCGAGGAAGATGGTGGGTTTCCAGGAACATTCAGGAACTTCGTGTCATGAGCGCACAGAGGAGACCAGCTGGGTCGTGAGCCAGGCCCCCCTCAAACACAGACCCGGAGCTAAAGGGCGGCCAGGGGAGACGGGAGTGATCTGTGTGGACCCGGAGCACACTCGTGGACCCGTGTGGCCGCACCTGGAGCGGGTGGCTGGCTGGCTGGGGTGTGGGCGCGGGTGGCCCGGGTGGGTGCGCAGAGTCGGGGATGAGTTTGGGCACGAGTTTGGACCTGGGGCCTGCCTGCAGTCGCTGGCACGGAGGGTGTCCTGGCCTGGCGCACCCAGGCCCGTCTTGTCCTGCTGCTCTTGCTAGCCTTCCACTCGCCTCCTGTCATTTTTACCTTCGGCTCATTCGCCTTTCTCTTTGGGAAAAGTTTGCTGAACTTTCTGGCTTCGCGTGATTTGCATTTCACAATTGTCGAGGGAGCGTCTGGGTGGCGGTTTGCAAAGGAATTACTCTCTTTCTTCCCAGTGGAGAAGGAGGCAGAAATTTTAAGACAACTTTAAAATGGAGCCCGATTATGCAGGAATTTGATCCCTGGGTCCTTCTCCTCAAACCAGACTGCCGCGTTTTGTGCGGCGCTTGGTAAGCTGCCAGGCGAGCTCGCTAATTTACCAGTTAATGACAGTCCTCGAGAGTGTTCCTCTTGCCCCTGGAGAGATTTTAGACCCAGCCAGGGTAGATTTGCCATTATCAATTATGCACAGTTTTAAACAAGAAATGGCCAGCAGGAGCCTCTTTTTTGAAGGAGTGGGGAGTGGGAAGTGAGGGCAGCCTGCAGCTGCCACCTGAGGCCAGGAGGCCTGAGGCCAGGAGGCACGATGCATGGGTTTTCAAATGAGGTGGAGATGTCTGGCCTTTCGTGTTCAAATTGGACACATGTCAGAGTAAAAAATACACAGAGCGAAAATTGTACAGCTCTGGCCATGGCCTGTTCCAGACGCCGGGGAGGGTGTGTGTCCAAACTCTCTCCGGCGCACATCTCACAACAGCTTTGATGGGGACCTGCGGCCTGCACCTGTGGCTCAGGACCGGGGGGCCGGTCCCCATGCTGGGGTGCTTCTCTGTCAGGCCTCCCCTGGCATCGCGGCCAACATCCGCCCGCTCACTGCATGCTTATCTGGCCCTTAGCACATGTCCTGCACAAAGGTTGCAGACAAGGCAGCCCCAGCACCTATCCTCAGACAGCTCAGGCCTCATGTGTTCTGAGGTGTGAATCCTCCTGCAGGTGACCCAACTTCCATTTTTTTTTAGATTTTTGATAGTCTATGCATGATTCACTTGCTCCTTCTCCCCAGCCCCCGAAGCAGTTGTCTATAGACACGGATGCTGCCTCTCTCCGCCCTTAGACTAGAAGGAGGTCTTGTCCTGACAAGTCCGTAAAAAGTAGTCACTCCCGTTTTGTGCCCTACGAGCGCCCCACGGGCTGCCGTCGTCCGAGGACTGTTTTGAAACAGCTTCAATGTTGCGTGACCTCTCTGGACATCACGTGCACACATCTCGTTAAAGATGAGCAGACCATCCCAAGTGTTGATGCGTGCTGTCGTTTTGCATTCTCTCTGGTTCCCTGCATCAGTGGTGGCCGTTGCAAAGATCCCCCAGAGGGAAGACCCCTCGATGATACTGAAGCCCGAGAGCTGCTGCACCATACACAGAAGAGTGAGCTCTGCGAGTGTCCCAGCCCCCAAAAGAGGCTGAGGCCAGGTCTTCACGGAAAGCTGGGAGAGCACCACTGCCTCCCAGTGGGCTCAGCGCCCCCCTCCAGGCTCTGAAAGAACTGCGGAAGGAGGAGTTCCACAGTTGTGTTGTGTTGGCACCTTTGCTGAAAAGTAATTGGCCATATTGGTGAGAGTCTATTACTGGGCTCTGTTCTGCTCCTTTAATCTGTGTGTCGAACCTTTCACTAACACTCTTATTATCCTGACTACTGTAGCTTTGTAGTAAGCCTTGAAATCAATTTGTTCTCTTTCCACATCGTTTTACTGAATACAGTTCTCTTCCAGAAACACTCCCCATATAACTTTGAGAGTTAACTTGTGTAGAATCTTCGAAAAACCTTGTTGGAATTTTGGTGGGAATTGCACCGAATCTATAATTTGGGGAGGATTAACATTTTAACAATATCGAATCTCTGAGTCCATGGATATGGTATAACTCCCCATTTAGTTAAATCTGATTTCTTTCATCAGTGTTTTGTCATTTTCTGCACACAGAACTTATTTTGTTAGCTTTACATGTATTTCATTTTTATACTATTGTAAATGGTACTTTTTAAAAAAGAGATTTATTTATTTGAGAGAGAGAACGAGGGAGGAGGGGCAGAGGGAGAGAGAGAAGCAGTCTCTCCACTGAGCAGGGAGCCTGATGTGGGGCTTGATCCCAGGACACTGAGATCATGACCTGAGCTGAAGGCAGATGCTTAACTGACTGAACCACCCCAGTTGTTTGTTGCTGGTACCTTGAAAGTCAATTTATTTTTTGTACATTGATTTTGTATCCTGTGAATTCACTAAACATACTTATTATAGTAACCTTTTTGAAGATTCTTTGGTACTTCTATTTAGATGATTATGTCATCTACAAATAGAGACATTTTATTTCTTCCCTTTCAATTTGTATGCACGTTATTCCCTTTTCTTGTCATATTGCATTAACCAGGATTTCTGGTATGATGCTGAATAGGAGTGGTGAGGATGAACAAATCTTGCCTTGTTCCCAGTCTTAGGGGAAAGCATTCAGTCTTTCACCATTAAATATGATGTTACCTGTAGTTTTTTTGTAAATATCCTTTATTGGGTTGCAGAAGTTACCATCTATTTCTACTTCGCTTAGAGTATTTATCAGGAATTGATGTAAAATCTTGTTAAATGCTTTTCCTGCATCTGTTAAGATGATTGTATAGTTTTTCTTCTTTAATATAGTAGGGTAGAGTACACTGATTGATTTTTGAATGTTTTGACTTTCATTCCCAGGCAAAACCACACTTAGTTGTAATGTATTATTATTTTTATATATTGCTAGATTCAGTTTGTTAACATTTTATTGAGTGTTTTTGCTTCCATATTCTTGAGTGATATTGGTCTATGATTTCCCATAGAGTCTCTGTCTGGTTTTGGGTATCAGAGAAAGGCTGCTTAATAAAGTAAATTCTATTCTCTCCTTCTCTGTTTTCTTAACGTTTGTGTAGCATTGGCATTATAGTTAGTTTAGAATTAGTACTATCCTATGGTTCATATTCTTTGGTCTATCCATTTATTTGTACACATGTGTATATTAAGAACCTCATTGAATTGTAAGCTTATTCAAGGCCAGAGAACCACCCCTCCCCCTGCCTTCACCATCATGTGTATAAACTACACCATAGCACTTATTTTTTATTGAGATAAAATATACTTAATGTAAAATTTACTCTTTTAGCCATTTTTAAGTATACGGTCCGATAGCAGTAAGTACATTCACAGTGTTGTGCGGCCTCACCACCATCCATCCCCAGAACTTCTTTCATCTTCCTCAACTGAAATTCTGTCCCCATTAAACACTAACTCCCCATCCCAACCCCCATCCCCTGGTGCTCACCATTCTATGTTCTGTCTCTGTGAATTCGATTCCTCTACATACCTCACAGAAATGGAACGAAACAATAGTCATCCTTTTGTGTCTGACATTTCACTTAGTGTAATGCCTTCAAGGTTCATCCACATTGTAGCAGGTGTCAGGATTTCTTTCCCTTTTAAGGCTGAATAATACTTTATTGTGTGTATACACCACATTTTGTTTATCTAGTCAACCATTGCTGGACGTCTGGGGTATTACCACCTTTCGGCTACTGTGAATAATGCCTCTGTGAACTTGGGTAGGCAAATGTCTGTTCCAGTGCCCACTTTCCCTCATTTTGGATATACACTCAGAAGTGGACTAGCTGAATCATAGGGTCCTATGTTTACTTTTTCGAGGAACCACCATAGCCTTTTCCACAGTGGATACACCATTTTACCTTCCCACTAGCAATGCACAAGCGTTCCACTTTCTCTGTATCCTCGCCAACACTTGTTATTTGCTGGGTTTTTTCTAATAGCCTTCCAAATGAGTGTGAAGTGGTATCTCACTGTAGTTATATCATGGTGCTTTGTATAGAGTTTTGCCCCTAGTGGAGGCTTATTGCTTGAAATCAAGAGGTTAATAAGGGCAGGGCCCTGCCTCTCTGCAGTAGTGGACGCCATATTTATTTAAAGTCAGTTATTGTATATCATAGCTCTCATTTACCAAATCCATGCGTGGATCCAGAGAAAGTTCCATAGAATTTAGCTCTAGAGCAGGTGGTAAGCTTCTGGTCTTTTGAGAAAGATGGCTTTCTTTGCTCCCCAAACAGAGCCCTAGGCAGCATGGCCAGAGGGTGTCAAGAGATCCCAGCTGCCATTGGGTATCAGGCACCAATGCCCTGGGTGACGGAGTATGAGGCCTGACCTCTCTGGGACTCAGTTTCCCCCTTTTGTACACTGAGCAGATAGGATCAGAGTGCTGGTTCTCAGCCTTGACTACACTGTAGTTGCTTGGGGAGGTTTTAAAAATCTCCATTCCCACGCCTCACCTTGGGCCAATTCTAGCTGAATCTCTAGGGGGGCGGGGACCAGGCCCCAGTATTCTCGAAGCTGCTCTGATGGTTCCAGGGTGTGGCCAGGGGTGACACCTGGGATTAGAGCCGTGGTTCCCATCCCTGCTTGAGCACTCGAGTCACCTGAGCTGCTGATTTACAAATACGGGTCCCCCAGCCCCTTCCCTGGAGGTTTTGGTTTGGTAGCTCTGAGAGGGGTGCCCAGAATCTGTATTTCAGACAAGTCCTCCCGATGATTCTCAACACCAGACACATCTTGGAAACATGGAAAGGGGGCAGCAGTTCTTCAACCTGGTTGTGTGTATGAGTCACTGTGGATCTTGTAAAAATGTAGACTCCCAAGTCAGTGGGTGGGTGGTCGGCGGTCCTGGGCTCCTAGGTGGTGCTCGTGCTGCTCATCGGGGACCCCACCTTGCGTAGTGAGGGAGTAGAGGCCTCCCAGGAGGCCTCCACCGGCCTGAAGCTCTGCAAGCCCCCAAGCAGGTGCAGCCCCTGCCCCTGGTGAGTCCTAGCTCCCCCATGCCCCCTGCAGGGCTGCTGCTGCCCGCCACCCTGCTGTAGGTATCCTTGGCTGTCTTTGCTGTCTCCGTTCTCCCTCTCCTGGCTGTGTGCCTGGAAATGAGCAGCAGAATGCAAGACCCTGGCCAGGCGAGGCACACACAGGACTGCCTCTCTGCAGAGCTGCCCGGGCTCCCCACTCCACCCCGCCACCCGGCTCTGGCACCGTGGCTCCAGGAGCCTGGCGAACCAGAAGCTTCCAGCATGGAAGCACAGCTCCTTCTCCAGTGAGGCTTTTCCCAGAGACGTGTTTCAAGTACCGATTTGGTGTCCTTGTGCTTCTGATCTTGCCAGCCTTTCACGAGCCATTCCCTTGAATGACGACAAGCAGTCTTGATATGCTGGGTTAAAAATCTTTCAATTGGGGCTTGTTTGTTTATGAAACAGCATCAATTATCAGGGATTTCCAAACTGGCTTCCTTTCTACTGGCGTCGGCATCCAGAGCGGCGCCGCCAGCCGCCAGCCGCGGTGACAGCCGTGTTTTGGTGTTGCTGTTGGGTCTCGCAAGTCTCGGGGGTGGGAAGGGGGGCCCGGCGTGTTTGGAGCGCAAGGGATAAAAGCTCGTTGAAACACCTGTGCTCCCGTGTTCAGACGCTCCCCGATCTCGCATGTTTTATTTGGTGGCTGTTACTTTGCAGCACATTGTGAACGGAAATCATTATCAAGAACGTGTGCCGGGAAGAAGTGGGTTTTCATGGCTCCTGGCCCCCCAGGCTGCAGGGGAAACCACAGTGCTCGCTCTGCAGAGGGACAGCTGCGGCTTTCATCAGGAACCAGCGAGGGGCTTCTTGGCCGCTGGGCAGAAGCAAACCTAAGCAAACAGTGTGGGCAAAGTGAGGCAGAGAGAAGAAAGGCAGGGGGAGAATTTGCCTTGAAGGAGAGAGAGCGTTTGGCTCAGGGACTCACATTTTTAAAAAATTTACACATTTTCCAGAAGCAAGTGGCATCGAAGAGACTAGGAGTATTAGGTGTCCTTTGGGGGACAACTGCAGGAAACCCAGCTCAAACCAGCTTAAGCAAAAGAAGAGGTTTATATATTCATGTCAGAGAAACAGTGAGAGGTGTGTCAGCTTCAGGTATAGCTTGATCCAGGGCCCCAAACAGTGTCTCTCCTCTCTCTCGGGGAGGGCTTCATTCTCAGGTAGGCTCTCTCTGGGTGCAGGCCCCAGGCAGCCCCAGGTCCCATACCATCAGCTTTGCAGCCCCAGCAAAAAGGAAGCTCCTTTCTAGAAAGCCATGGTGCAGCCTCTCATTGGTCTGGCTTGGATCAACTTGCATACTGATCCAGTTCCTGTGGGCAGGAGGAACCAGCAGTCAGATTGGCCACACCTGGGCCTTCCTCACACGCAGCCCTGCAGCCCTGGGGTGAGTTAACTTCAAACATGGCACAGGGATGAGAGAGGACCAGGGTGGCTCCCAAGGGAAATCAGGACCATTGGCAGACATCGATAAGCCCAGGGAAGCAGCAAGTGTCCTCGTGCGGCATGTGGAGCAGTCCCCTGTGCCCTCTTCTCAGTCGGCCGTAGCATGTCCTTCATGTCAGTAAAACAGGAGGCTTTGACTCACATCAGTGACTCAGAACCATCTTGAAGGATTGGTACCCCTCGGGGTGCCTGGGTGGTTCAGTCAATTAACCATCTGCCTTTGGCTTGGGTCGTGATCCCAGGGTTCTGGGATCAAGCCCCATATCAGTCCCCCTGCTCAATGGGGAGTCTGCTTCTCCCCCCCCCATTTGTGCTCCCTCTCACTCGTGCTCTTTCTCTCTCAAATAAATAAAATCTTTAAAAAAGAAATTGGCACCCCTTCAGGGCACCAGGGTGGCTCAATCAGTTAAGGGACCGACTCTTGATTTCAGCTCAGGTCATGATCTCTGGGTCATGAGATCCAGCCCCGCTCAGCAGGGAGTCTGCTGGAGATTCTTTCCCTCTGCCCCTCCCCTGCTCTCTCTCTCTCTCTTTCTCTCTCAAGTAAATAAATAAAAAAAAGAATTGGCAGCCCTTCTTAATATCCAAGATGTCTAAAGAACTCCCACAACTCAATACTACAGAAACAAATAATCCGATTAAAAATGAGCAGAGGACCTGAACAGACATTTTTGCGAAGAAGACAGCCAGATGGTGGACAGACATATGAACAGATGCTCAACATCACTCATCATCAGAGAAATACAAATCAAAACCACAAGGAGATACCACCTCACACCTGTCATTATGGCTAAAATCAAAAACACAAGAAACAATAGGTGTTGGCAAGGATGCGGAGAAAGGGGTCCCCTCGTGCACTGTTGGTGGGAATGTGCACTGGCATGGCCACTCTGGAAAACAGAATGGAAATTCTTTAAAAAGTTAAAAATAGAACTACCAGAGGACCCAGTCGTTCTACTTCTGGGTATTTACCTGAAGACAGCCCAAGTGTCCATCAGTAGATGCCTGGATAAAGAAGACATGGTGTATAGATACACTATGGAATATTACTCAGCCAGAAAAAAGAAGGAAACTCTGCCATTCATGACAACCGGATGGACCTAGAAGGAAGGAGGCTAAGTGAAATAGGTCAGAGAAAGACAAATACCATATTATCTCACTCACGTGTGGAATCTAAACAAAAGAAAACAAAACAAATGAATGAACAAACAAAACCCAGAAACAGACTCATAACTACAGAGAACAAACCAGTGGTTGCCAGAGGGTTCCAGGGAAGTGGGGGATGGGCAAAATGGGCAGAGGGGATTGAGAGGCGCAAGCCTCCAGTTATAAAATAAATAAGTCCCAGGGATGAGACATACAGCCTAGGGAATACAGTCAATAGTATTGTAATAACTTCTGGTGGTGACTACATGTACCGTAGGAACAGTTCATAATGTGTATATAATTGTTGAATCACTATGTTGTGCACCTGAAACTCATATAACATTGTGTGTCAACTATGCTTCAGTTAAAAATTTTAAAAAGTCATTTATTTTTTAAAAAATGGCGCCCTTTTGAGAATTTGAGACCCATGGACCCATCCCCTCCCAGAAAATACACATGGTCAACCATTTGCCTCTAATTCCTAGGGGACACGGGCCCTGCAAGGGTGCTGGCACGGAGTCGCTGGCCCGGGTGCTCCCCCAGGCAGCAGATCCCAGGCTCAGGGGAATACTGAGCTCCCTCTGGTGCCTGCCGAGTCAGCATTTCTGGGCCAGGGTGAAGGCCTTCTTTGTTCTCTAACTTGGAGGAGACAGAGTGGCCATCTTGAAGAGACTCCACCCCAAGAGCAAAGGCAAGAAATCTCATTTGTGTGCATTTTTCTCGCACTTAGAGCTGCTGCTTGCCTGGGTTTACTTACTTGGAAGTGAAACGAACAAGGCTTCGGGCGCACGGGGAGTGCTTGTTGTCACTGATGTTGTCCCCAGGGGGAGGTGCACACATCGGTCATCGAACCCAGACGTCCATGATGATGAGCCCATTGAGTCCTGTGTTTCAGTTCCACATGGCAGGCTGGTAAACTCGGGAGCTTACTGCAATGCTTGGCGTACAGCAGGCATCCAATAAATGCACGTATGGATTAATTAAAGGATGAATGAGTGAGCAGTAAGTGAGCAATGGAATATTCCAGAAGTTAATTCTTTAAAAACAAACTGGGATGGTTTCACACTAGGAGACAGGGCCTGGATTAGAGCTGTGAGCAGGCGCCGTGAACGCGTGGCCCTTCACCCCCACCCACCTGTCGCACCCAGAGTGCGTGCCCTTCGCCTCTGCCCCTCTGCCAACCCTGGCACCGCTGACATTGGGGCCGGGTAACTCTTGTGGCGGGGGCTGTCCCACACCTAGGATGTTGAGCCCTCTCCCTGTCTCCACCACTACCTCCCCCATTGTGACGACCACAAATGTCCCATAGATTGCCAAATGTCTTCTTGGGGCAAAATCACCCTAGACTGAGAACCCCGTCCTCACGTTTTATATTAAAAAAAGGGTCCCGTTGCCAAAAAGCAGGGACTCGGCCATTTGCACTAAGGATTTAGGAGAGACTGGGCTTATCAGAAGTGGGCTCTGTGTCTTTTCTGCTGGGCTCTGGTCTCGGCTGTTTACTTCAAAGGCCCTGCTCCCTTGGGTCCGGGGCTCCTCTGTGAAGGAGAAAATGGGGGAGCTGAGAACCCCAGCTCTGCGGGGGGCCTGAACTTTCGGGAAGGCTGTCCCATGACGAGAGGGATGACGTTATAGCCCTACCTGCCGCGTTTGAGCGCCGAGGGTGCGCAAACCCCGCACTAAGCGTGGCACACGCTTCCTGCCGTCGGATCTTCAACACCAGGCAACTGTCATTAGCCCATTTTGCAGCTGAGCAAACTGAGTCTGAGAGAGGCTGTGTGAGTGGCCCGAGGTCACACGGCAGGTCAGTGGTGGAGGTGGATTCTAACCCAAGCTTCCGTGGCAGGGAGGCCTCTGTCTGCATCTCTCCCTGGTGACCTTGGAGAGCTTGGTACCCGGAGCCCCTGAAAGATCGCTCCTGAGGCCCCACCCCCGTGCGGGGAAGATGCTGGCCCTGGTCTCAGGTGCCCAGAGTCCAGCCCGGGGTCCCCTCCAGCTGACCGTGGTGCTGTTCTCTCCCCGTAGGGTGTTTTTCCTGAATGTGCCATTCGATTCTGTCATTGAGCGGCTGACCCTGAGGAGAATCGATCCTGTCACAGGAGAAAGGTTGGTGCCAGGCTCCAGGTGGCCGGCCGTCTGAGGGCTCCGGGGGCCGGGCCCTGCTGGGGAGCCTGCCCTGTCCATCCAGCTGACTGATGATGCCACAGCAGGATGGGTCTGGGCATGACACTGACAGAAGACTCTAGAAAGGGGGTTCCTCCAGTCGGTTCCCCTGGGCAGTGTCCGTGGACCCCCCGCCTGGGAGAGTAGCCAGGGAACGGACGTCCGAGGCGAAAGGTGTGCCCACTCTGTCCCGAGTAGCAGTTCTGACCCGTGCATGTGACATGGCTGGATTGGGTGGGCGACCCCGAGACGCTGTCACGGTGATGCGCACGGCCGAGGAGACTCCTATAGAAACATGCCCGTGGGAACCAGTCCACCGGGGCGCCCACCCTGAGTCCCAGGAGGTGAATTCTGAGTTTTATCCTGCGGTCGACCAAGTACAATCACTGTGTTGGTGCTGAAACGCAGTCGAAAGTCCCCTCAATCACAAAGAGGTAGAAGCTTCCAGCCTCGCTGGCACCCAGGGCCACGTTTCTGGGTAGGGGGACTCAGGAGTGGAGTGGGGAGGGCCGGGAAAGAAACACCAGGATTTTTCTAAACTACAGGTTGATTTCTCATCCTTACGCCGAGGGACGGTCTCACTGACCCATGTCAAGTCCAATGGCCTTCACACTGCCCTGCCCCTGGGGTCCCTCCCTGTAGTGACCGTCTGTGGCTCTTCCTGTCCTCTCCGCTCACATTCGCTGTTACGATGTCCCACTCCCCCATTCGGCTGCAAGCTCTAGGAGCACAGAGCCAACACTGTCTTGCCTCACATTGCCAGGAGCAGACATATTGCCAGACAAATAGCAGATGCTTGATAAATACTGTTCAGAGGGAAGAAGAAAAGGGAGAAAGGAAGGGGAGGAAAGAAAGAAAGGAATTGGGGACTTAATATATTCTATTCTGTCCACCTGTCACTGACCTGCATCCTCCCCGGGGGAGGGACATGCTTTGCGTCTCCGGGGCACCAGGGCCCAGCTGCGGGTGTGCAGTAAATGTTTGCTGGTGGTGGGCATGGTGACCAACTGGGTCAACAGTGGGACAGAAGGCCCCTTCTTCTCCTGCCCTCCGGGCCAGACCATAGGTCACCTGCTTCCCCCGCTCTCTCGTAGGTACCACCTCATGTACAAGCCCCCTCCAACCATGGAAATCAAGGCCCGCCTCCTGCAGAACCCAAAGGATACTGAAGAGCAAGTCAAGCTCAAAATGGATCTGTTCTACAGGAATTCCTTGGAGCTGGAGGAGTTCTATAAGCACACCATCACCCTCAACGCGGACCAGGACCCATACACAGTGTTTGAATACATAGAGAGTGGGATCATTAACCCTCTGCCCAAGAAAGTCCCCTGATGGGCTCTGAGCAAGGAGCGTCCTGCAGGGAAACAAAGTTAATGCCCTCCCCAACCTCCTGGAACCTCAGCCGAGCCAATAAAGAGTGCTGGGTGCGGTCTTATGTGTCCTCAAGGTGAGGTGGCGAGAAGGTGGCCTTGTTTTGGGGTCTGGGGACACGGGACGGACAAAGCCCAGGGAGGCAGTGGAGTGCAGCAGGGCTCCGGGACCCACGCGCCGGGTGCCCTTGGATGAGGCACGGACCCTCAGAGCCTCCCCTACAACCAGAGCCGGGGTCATGCCAGTTCCTGCTCGTGGGGCGCAAGGGAAGCTCTCAGCCCCGTGCTGGGCACACAGCAAGTGCTCAAGAAATGTAGTTTTTAAACGCCCCCCTCTAGAGCAGCCCCGTCCTGCAGTGCTGGGCACGCACTCTCTGCACCGCCCAGCACGGCGGCCACGAGCCATAGACGGTTACCATCTAATTGCACTTAATTTTTACTAATTTAAATATAAATATATTATAAATATAAATTTATATTACAAATATAAATAGTTAACAGGCGGCTTCCTGGCTGCCACATGGGACCGTGCGGTTCTAGACACACTTAACTGTTGCTTAAGATGCGCTGGAACCCGGGCACCTGGGTGGCTCAGTCGGTTAAGCGTCTGACTCTTAATTTCCGCTCAGGTCATGGTCTCAGGGTTGTGCAATTGAGCCCCATGTTGGGCTCCGTGCTGGGCGTGGAGACTGCTTAAGATTTTCTCTCTCTCCCTCTCTCTAAAAAAAAATAATAAAGTGCCAGAACCCCTTAGAAGGCCTGCTCTCAGGTCCCAGGGAAGCAGCCCCTCTGGGCCTGCAGAGCCCGCAGTCCACAGGCGTGGACACCAGGGGGACAGGACGGCCGCATCCTCTGCTGATGGAGCTCTTGATCCTCTTCCATGAGCTCCCTCCTCCTCCCACCTCCCAGGTGATCTCCGCATCAATAGAAGAGGACACTGCAGCCACAGAGGGTGAGTGACTTGCTTCAGGTCCCCTGGAGCCACCTACACCTGAACCTGGTGCTCTGGGACTCTCTGCCTGTGGGGCCTCGGGAGGGCCAGGTCAGCCTGGGCCCCAGACTGCGGTTCCAGCCTCTTGGCTCTGAGGATGCTCAGGTACTCTGGGCCTCATACCCCTTCTAGCCTGAGGTAGCCCAAACCCCTCCAGCCACGATCTGACCCTGATCCCGGCCAGGCCTCACAGGCCTGGGTCCTTTCTCCAGGGGTGACTTCTGCTGGGCGACTCAGCCATTAACCCTCTCTCCCTGCCCTGTTCAGACACTGGGTCCCACCTCCTGAAACTCCATCAGAGGCCTTCCCCTCCCAGACCCCACTTCTTCCCAACCCCCACAGGGAAGGGGGTGTCTACCCTGAAAGTACCCTGACAGTGGGCTCCTGCCCATGGTCCCAGTTACAGACCACATGACCTCAGGTTGCAAACACTCCACGCGTGATGAGACTCTGCTAGCTTACACCCAGCACCCCCAGATTGGAGGAGACAGTAAAGCAGAAAGGTGGCCAGCCCTGGCCTGGCTAGGATTGCTTCCCTTACCCCCACTCTACTCCTCTGCATGTCATTTCAGATCCCACTTTACCAGAACTCTCCCACGAAATGCCATTTGGATGTAAATCCGTAGCCAAAGACACAAAACATTCATTCACGTATTAACGCTCATTTTGTGGACGCCCTGCTCTCGGGGCCCGGCCACACCACTAGCTCAGAGGCTCTGCACGCTCCGTGCCTGCTCTGCGAGGCCGCTGATGTGCGCCCGGAGCATGGGCCGCGGAACCAAGCAGCCTGGGTCCCCACGCTGCTGTGTGGTCTTGGGCAAGTTACCTAACCTGTCTGGATCCTTGTAAAATGAGCAAAATAGTCATTGCCTCGTAGGCAATGCTGAGCAAGTATTGGGGATTAGTTAATGCAGATTAAGGCCCAAAACAGGGCAGGGCACAGAGTACATGCGGGATGAAAGCACTGGCTCTGTCTCACCTGATTCACACTCCCCCAGAGGTCAGTGCTGGGAGAAGTGAAATGACTTGCCCAAGGCTGCACGTGGCAAGTGGCAGCAGGGGGTCGGCCCCCAAGTGCCTCTGCGGGTCCCCGAACTCCGCGTGGGCCCGGGGTGGGCACCTGCTGTCCCCACTGTCACTGCCGGGCTGGTCCCTGCGGGTCCCTGCCGCCTTCCGCGCCCGCCAGCATCCCGGATTCGTCGGCGCCTGTGGGCCGGGGACAGCGCAGGCTTCATTGAGATGCACTGGCGCGCGCGCGGGGGTCCCCGGCGTGCCCCTCGGGTGTGCGGCGGGCTGGGGCGCAGCGCGGGGTCAGCCCAACACGCTGGGGCTCGTGTAGATCGCTCCCCCGGAAAGGAGCGAACGGCCTCGTCCCCGCCCCGCCGCCGCCCCTCGCGTCGCCCTGCGTAGCAGAGCTTCCCGGCTCCGCTCCTCGGTCGTCGCTGGGGGGCTGCGCGGCGGCCAGGCCCCTCGAACGGCAGCCGCGCTCCAGCTCCCCGCCTGATGGCGCGGCCGGCCTGGGCAGTACGGGCGTCCAGGTCCAGCCCCGCGACGCTGCATCTGGGCCTTCGCGGCCCAGAGAGGCCCAGGCCCGAGGCTGGAGGGCAAGCGTCTGGCTAGCTTCTCGATCCGCGGCTGTGCTTGAAGTTACCCACCGAGTCTGATTAGAGGTCACTTGCGAGGGAGCAAGTCGCTTTCGACCTTGTCTTCATTAGCGTAGCTGCTGGGGTCATTTCCAGTCTCTTTTATCGGAACATTGTCACCGCAGGCTCTCGCTTCTGCTCGGCTCCCAGCGCGGCTCAGGTCTGCCTTTGTGCCTGTCCCCTCCCTTCCCTACTCCCCTGGCAGTAGAGATCCGGGGGTGCCAAGGCCCCTTGGGGTGTCTGCCGGCCCCACCCACAGCCTCCACAGGGGCTTCCACTGTGGGACCGGGGTTACACCTGCTGGTCACTCTGAGCGGGCCGACCAGCTTCTCTGTCCCGGGAATTTGGGAGGACAACCAAGGGCAGCTGATGACTCTCTTCTTACTGCTTGCAGGAAGGAGAGCATATTTGGGGTCCTCCTGGCGCAGTGAAGCACAGCAGGGCAACAGAGCGTGAAGCAGGCACGTGACCACCTCACGCACTCAGCAAGTCCCCCAGGCTTCCTGTGTGCCGGGCACTGGGGAGACAGGAGACAAGGGGGAAGGATGGACTCTCTGCCATTGCGAAGCTTCTGCTTCACAAAGATGAAGAAAGAGAGACGAGGGACAAAGAGACACCATCTTATTTCCAGTGGTTCCTGACTCCCATCTCTGCCCTCGGGTCCCCTGTCCTCCCAGCATGCTCCCCTTCTTTGGCCTCGGGCATCAGACCAGTTTCTCTGGCACAGTGGTGCGGTCAGGACTAGAGTAGACGGGTGCCCAGGAGCTGGGGAAGCGGGCAGGAGAGACTTCAATGAAGCCAGCGCTCAGGGCAGTCCCCCAGGGGAGGAGAAGGGGCTTCAGAAGCTGAGCTGAGGCACATATGAGGATTCAGAGGAACGGGAACAGTGACACATTAGTTGACCATGGAACATGCTTCCATTTTAAAAAATAGATAATTATAAATATTTTTATTATTGCAATGTTACTTACAAAATACCCGAACAACACAACAGAAGCATATCACATTGGACACGGAACTCCCATTCTTGCCAGGATAAAACCCTTAATTGCCATTCACTAGAGATAAGTAGAGGCAGAAGTTTGGGGTGGATGAATGGATGGGTGGGTTGGGTGGGCAGATGGATACATAGGTGGGTGTGAACACCAATGTGTTTTTAAAAAAATTGTAGCAAGAACATTAAGCACGAGGTCTACCCTCTTAACAGATTTTTCGGTGTACAATACAGTGTAGGTGAGTATAGGCACGATGTCGTACGGCAGATCTCCAGAAGCTTTTTTTTTTTTAAGATTTTATTTATTTGAGAAAGAGAGAGAGCATGAGCGGGTGGGGGGCGGGGGGGTGGAGGGAGAAGCAGACTCCCTGATGAGTGGGGAGCCCGATGCAGGGCTCGATCCCAGGACCCCAGGATCATGACCTGGGCCGAAGGCAGAAGCTTAACTGGCTGAGCCACCCAGGCGCCCCCTCCAGAACTTTCTTATTGCATAAGTGAAACTTTACACCCGGTGAACAGCAAGTCCTCACGCCCCCTTCCCCAGCCCTGCACCTGCCATTCTGTGTCTGTGAGTTTGACTATTTCAGGGAGCTCACATGAAGGAGATTATGCAGTTATCTGTCTTCTCGAAACTGGCTATTTCTCTTAGTGTCATGTCCTTCCGTGTGTCGCATGTGGTGACTTTCTTTAGCAAAACAGTTCTTATTTTTTTCACCAGCGGTCTGGGTCTGCCAGACAAGCTCTGACCTGTGGGGCTGGCCGTTCCTTCCGCTGGGTAAGAGGGCTGAGCTCAGGTTCACGGCCATCACTTGTACTTAACTGTGAACTGGGTTTTGGTGATGCCCCAAGCGGTAGAGTTTTTTCTATTTCCTTTGCAAATCTTTTCTATTTCCTTTGCAAATCTTTTCCAGCTGATACTGGGCCCAGAGGCCAGAATGAGGATGTGACGTGTAATTTCCATGTAAATAGCCAGGGGAGCACCTGCCCCTTTATTCTCAGAAATGGCAGAACGCTCCACTGATCTCCAGGTACAGAGGAAGGACCCCAAAAGCAGACCTGTTCACAGGCCCGGGCAGGACGTACCAGGACCTTGCACCTGCTGCCCCGGCTTCCTGGGGAGCTTGCACCTGGAGGGGTGCAGCCACGAGGACCTCATCTGCAGTGACAATGTCATGCTCTCCACAAGGCCACCAGAAGACAGAACTTCTGTCCTCACACGCAGTGGAGGGAGATGCGTGAAAAGAAACCTTCTAGCCACTTAGGAAGCAACTTTATTGAGATAGAATTCACACATCATAGAGTTCATCCTGTCATGCAATCATCTCCCTGAATTTTAGAACATTCTGTCACCCCAAAAAGAAACCCTGCACCCATCAGCACTCACTCCCCATCTCCCCATGTCCAGCCCCACCGGCAGCCACTAATGTACTTTCTCTCTCTGGACACTCCCTCTAAATGGGATCCTCCAGTTTGTGCCTGGGGTGTCTGGCTTCTTTCACTCAGCACGTGTTCAAGGTTCAGCCGTGGCATGGCGGGTGTCAGCTGCTGGTGTGGGGCGTTCTCTCCTGCACTTACTGGCCATTCCTAGATCTTACTTTGAGAAATATCTGTTCAGATCCTTTGCCTATTTAAAAATTGAGTTGTGTCTTTTTTAAAAAAAAAGATTTTATTTACTTATTTGAGAGAGAGAGAGAGAAAGCACAAGCAGGGGAAGTGGCAGCAGAGGGAGAGGGAGAAGCAGGCTCCCCGCCTAGCAGGGAGCCCGATGAGGGACTTGATCCCAGGACACTGGGATCATCACCTGAGCCGAAGGCAGACGCTCAACCAACTGAGCCACCCAGGTGCCCCTGAGTTGTCTTTTTATTATTGAATTATGAGTTCCTTATATGTTCTCGATCTAAGTCCTTTATCAGATGTAGGACCTGGAACTATGTCTCCTGTTCCTGGGTTGTCTGTTCCCTTTCTGGATGGGCTACTGTGTGTCACACAAAAATTCATGTTGATGAGGTTCCATTCATTTTGTTCTTTTCTTTTTTTTTATTTTTTTCTTTTTAAAGATTTTATTTATTTATTTGACAGAGACAGAGACAGCGAGAGCAGGAACACAAGCAGGGGGAGTGGGAGAGGGAGAAGCAGGCTTCCCGCTGAGCAGGGAGCCCGATGTGGGACTCGATCCCAAGACTCCGGGATCATGACCTGAGCCAAAGGCAGCCACTTAACGACTGAGCCACCCAGGCGCCCTCATTTTTTTCTTTTATCACTCGTAGTTCTGGATCCAAAGTCACAAAGACTTGACTCTCTTATTTTCTCCTAAGAGTTCTATAGTCTTGGCTCTTATGTTTGGGCCAGTGGGTCATCATGAGTTACTTTTGCCAGAGGGTGTGAGGATGAGCCACCTTCATTCTTTCACATGCGGATATTCTAGCCACTTAAGAAGGTGACTTGTCAGGGGCGCCTGGGTGGCTCAGTCCGTTAAGCGGCTGCTTTCGGCTCAGGTCATGATCCTAGGGTCCTGGGATCGAGCCCCACATCCGGCTCCCTGCTCAGCGGAGAGCCTGCTTCTCCCTCTCCATCTGCCTGTCAGTCTGCCTACTTGTGCTCTCTCTCTGTCAAATAAATAAATAAAATCTTTAAAAAAAAAAAAAAAAAGAAGGTGACTTGTCCCTGAGCAGCCCCCGGGAGAGGTGTTCTGTCCAGGGCAGCCAGTCAGCGTCTGAGGATCCTCTGGAATGCTGGCTAAAATGAAGAGTCCTGGGCTCCATCCCCAGAGAGCGTGATTCAGCAAGTTTGCGGAAGGCCTGGAGACCTGTTTTTCTAGCAGACATCCCTTTGTTGATCAGTGTCTGTGGGCCTGAACCTGGAGGATCGCTGCATTGTTTTTCTGGAAGATCCTCACAGAACACGAAAATTCAAAAGAAGCTGGAGACTTCCATTTCTGGCAACGTGGCAGATTAGATATCCTGATGACCCCTCTTAAAGCCCCCGTGGCAATACTCTGAATGAAATATGGAAAAAAAAAAACCCTTCTAAAATTGTAACTGAGGTGGCAAGAAAAAGTGGAAATATACAGAGATGGAAAACAATAAGAAAGTACCGATCCTGAGACAGGTGAGGCCAGCACTGCCCGGGGAGTGTCTGCTGAGTGCTGGTGGCCAGAGCAGCTTCGGGAGGAAAGGTCTCTGCGTGGGAGACTGGGAGAGACAGCGCGGAGTCCCCACAGGCAGGGGAGAGACGGGGAAACAGGCTTTGCAGTGCATTTAATACGGCGGGGCCGGGGGCCCAGAATAGGTAAGGAGCTCCTACGGATTCCCGAACCCCACGCAGCCAAGTAGAAAAGTGGAAACGGACAGGAGCAGGTCATTAACAGAAGAAAACAGGAGTGGTCAATTAACATGTGAACAATGCTCACCCTCATCAGTAATCACGGAAATGCCATCAATCACAGCGAGACCTGCTCTGCCCGCTAGCCACTTCCCACCGAAAAGCGCAAAGCGTTGAGGGAACGCTCTCGAAGGTACCGGGGATGGGGCGGTGGGAGGGAAAACCGGTCTGGAGACGTGTGATGCTGTTACTCCCCCCGTCCCCCCTCCCTGCTCCACGTGCCCACCCTCAGACCTGGACCCGGCGGTTCCTCTCCCGATGTCCCCAGGGGAACTGCACAGAAAGACTCATGCAGGGAGGTTCATGGTCCTATTCATCATCTTAGCCCCAAACTGGAAACAACACAAGTCTCCATCAGTTGGTTTTAAGTTTTAGTTTAAATTCCAGTTAGTTAACATACAGTGTTATATTGGTTTCAGGTGTATGATATATCGATTCAACACTTCCATACCTCACCCCTCGCTCATCACGGCAGGTGCGCTCCTGAATCCCCATCACCTGCTTCCCCCATCCCTCTGGTCACCAGCAGGGTGTTCTCTATGGTTAACAGTCTGTTTCTGGGTTTGCCTCTCACTCCCTCTTTTCCCTTTGCCCGTTTGCTCTGTTTCTTAAGTTCCACCTACGAGATCATACGGTGTTTGTCCTTCTCTCACTGACTTATTTCACTTAGCGTCATACCCTCTAGATCCGTCCATTGTTAATAGAAATCATAAACAGTGAGGTCACCTGTGGGGGTTCCTGGCTGAGGCCGGGCGCCAGGGGGCCTTCTGGGGTGAGGCCTGTGTTGTGTGTCATGGTGCATAGTGGTCACACTCAAATCGTAGCCACACACGTATGGTTTGTGGCCTCTGTGGGATGTGTTACATGGTCATGGTTAAAATGGAATACATTTGAAATCGGCCTAAGTAGCAACACACACGTGACTGAAGAAACAGGAGAAAGATGCAATCAGGTGTTTTGCAGAAGGAAACGTGAAAAGCCAATTCAGCACACGGAGACAGCTCAGCCGTGTCAGCGGCCGGGAAGTGGCCACAGTGACCGGGTGGTGACACTCCGACACTGGCAGTGATGGGAGACCTGCCCAAGCCCGTTGTTGAGAGAACAGAGAACGTGCAGCGGAGGAAGCTGGGCAGGGCTGCGTGGGTGGGGAAGGTGCCATCGCCGTGGAGGCCGGTCGGGGTCACCTGGAGAAGTGTGGCGGGTGCTGGTGAGCTGATGGGCTCAGCGGGCGGCCCCCCAAGTTCCTGCCTCCGTGTGCGCACCCAGGCCTGGGCCCCACTTCCCGCGGCGGTTTCGCGGCTACGTGCAGATGGCGGAGCTCAGAGAAGCAGAGTCGAGTCCCTGGAGCGTCACCCCTGACGTGGGGCCTCCAGCACCGTCACCGCCTGGACGTTGTTAGGGTGACGGTCATCCTTACGAGCCACCGGAGCTCCAGTGTAGCTTCCGGTGAGTCTCGCATCTCAGCTGGAGGCAGCGGTTTCCGGGCCTTCTAGAAGCCTGGCCCAGCTGCGGGGGCCCGAGGCTCAGTAGATCCATCGCGAAGGTGGACTCCGGATTGGGGGAGGGCCCGCAGAGAGGCTTGGTAAGCCCCCTGGCTCCCCATTTTTGGTTAAAATCGGACACTACCCTCATTGTCTGCCCTCCGGGTCCGTTAGCCACGGAGTCCGTGTGACAAGGCTGTCGCCTGCCGGGTGTGGTGAGCAGAGTTCCCGAGCCTTAGACCCGCCGGCCGGGCCTCCGCTCTGCCCGAATCCCGCCCTGACACCCGCAAGTCCGGTTCCTTGGCAGCAACTGACAAGTCCCTCCTGGCCTAGGGGACAGTCACCACCGAGCTGCTCACTGACCCCAGGGTCCCGCCGTTGTCTTGAGCCCAGAGTGTCCTCTGGGGTCTCCTGGGGAACGTGGGCACGGGGGGCTCCGGCCTCCCAGAACCCGTCCCAGCGCGCTAGCGACGTCTGCCCTCCCGGGGAGGGGGTGCTGGCACTGAGCACCGTCATCCTTACGCAGGGCCCCGTCCAGGTGTCCCCGCCGAGGCCCCCAGAGCGCTTCCACATCCTAGGCTCCCCGTGTCGCGGCTTCTGCTCTCCTCCCTCTCGGGCCCAACTCCCTGGTTCCTGGCAGCGCCGGTCCCGGGGCCTGTGTGAGGCGGCGCTGTCGTCCCACCGCAGGGACTGTCCCTCCCACGTGGGCAAGGCTGAGACTCACCCTAGTATTGACCTGGAGGGGCTGGGGGGGGTGGCGGACGAGGGGACATGCCATCCCGTGAGGCTGCAGGGGACCCGAGCGTGGCCCCCCGGCCACCGGAGATGCTCTCCTTCAGCCAGGGGGACGGAACCGGTCTGCGGGCCGCTGGGGTCCGGGGGATCCGGGGCATCTGGGCGTCCGGCATTCTCAAGTCCCCGTCCCACATCTGAGGTCGTCTCAGGAGGCTGACGTGAGGTTGGAGGCCTTGCCCGCGAGCACGCTGGCCGGCAGCTCCCGGACGGCCCCCCAGCACCGGGCCACCTCTGACGTCCTCACCGGCCTCTCCAGAATCCCAACGGCCTGCCCTGTAGGGCTGCCTCTGGCCCCGCTCGCTTAGGTTTCCCTCCCCGGGAACAGGCCGTGAGTAAGGACTCCGGTGCGGGCAGGTTGGGGGGGGCGTGGGGGAGCGCGGCCTCAGGCCCCCCGATGCTGATGGATCCCAAGGCAGGAGGCGCTGGGTAACTGCAGCTGCTGACAAATGGGATGGGAGGATGAATACAAATCTTAGAAGCAGAGAGAAAAAAAAAAGACATTACATGTAGGGGGAAAATAAAACAATGGAGGCCTGAGAACAGTGGAACTAGAATTTTAATGTGCTCAGGGGTTAGGGAGAAATAGAATTTTTTTTCCTCACTATATCCTGTGAAAATATTCTCCAAAGATGAGACTGGGGAAAAAAATGCATATAAACCACTTTTTTTTTTTTTAAAGATTTTTATTTATTTGAGAGAGAGAGTGAGAGAGAGAGCATGAGAGGAGAGAGGGTCAGAAGGAGAAGCAGACTCCCCGCTGAGCAGGGAGCCCGATGCGGGACTCAATCCCAGGACTCTGGGATCATGACCTGAGCCGAAGGCAGACGCCCAACCAAATGAGCCACCCAGGCGCCCACTTTTTTTTTTTTTTTAAGAGAATTAAATACATTTATCAGGCAAACAAAAGCAGAGAATTCATCACCAGCAATGCGATGATGGTATTGGGAGGCGATCAAGATTAGATGCGGTCATGAAGGTGGGGCCCTCAAGACAGGATTGGGGCTGTTCACCCAGGGGCCCAGAGAGGAGCCTCAGAATGAAACCCTCTCGTTGGCACCTCGATCTTGCCCTCCCAGCCTCCAGAACTGTGAAGAACAAAGCTCTGGTGTTTGTAAGCCCCCCAACACCCATGGTATTTTGTCACGGCTGCTGGAGCTAAGGCAAGTGAGTGTTTAAATCACAGTAACTTTGTCGGGTTGATCACGTGTGTAGAAATCTGTGCCAACATGGCACGAAGCCTGGGGACGTGAATGGGACATCAGCTACCTTTTCCATTCTTTCAAACTTTCTGGATTTTTTATATTGGTAATTTTTTAAGTATTTTATGTTTCTCACTTATAAGCAACGTTTGTTATCAGTCTGACAATCCTTGCTTTATTTGGATCACTTGTTCATTTACATTTAACGTAATCAGTGCTGCGTTTGGGTGTAAATCCATTACCTTATTTGCTTTTCATTTCCCCAGCCTAGTCTGTATTAAATTTTTCTTTCTTGCATTTTGGGTTATTTAAAACGATGCTCTAATTTCCCCCCTTTATTAGCTTAATTATAGACCCTTTCATTCTTCAAGTGGTGACTCTAGAGAAAACTTTGGAGTCCCGCATGAATTCGCTTTTCCTGTTCCTAGGCCACGCGAGGGTTCAGGGAACCGAGCGCCTCTCCGGCCGCTCATGTCCTGTCCCCATCCGTGGCCGCCGCCCGCTTGCCCTCCTGCACTCTCGTTCCTGCCGCTCCTCAAACCTGCCTTCCCCGCCCTTTAGAATCTCCTCTAGTGCTGGTCTGCTGGTGATGCGTCATTTCCTACTTTTGCCTGAAAACGTCACTTTCATCCTTAAAGGCCATTTTTGCGGCGTTCCGCCTTCTAGGGTGGTGGCTCCTTTCTCGCCCCGCGTTAGCGTCTGCAGCCTTCCCACTGTGCCCGTCGCCGTCGGGAAGTCCTCCTTGGGGTCTTACTACTGCTCCTTGCAAGGGAACTTGTCTTTTTTCTTTGTTTTCAAGTTTTCCCTTTGCCTTCGACTTTGAGCAGTTTCACTATTACTCTGAGGTGCTAAGTTATTCGGTTTCTCATCCTGTTCCGGGTCCAGCTTTCCTGGTGGCTCCGTAGGACCGAGTTACAGGTCCATCCCTGCGGAAACCCCGGATCCGCACTTCATTTAGGAACTCGCCAGACACTATCTAAAGGACACTGTTGAGAACATGTGGCTTAACGTACTACTGACGCTCTCCTGCTGATTTCCCCTTACATTCCTCACCCCGTGTTCTGGAATAAACCGAAGGCACACTGCACTGATTCTGACGGAGTTCCCACTGGCCGGTTCCCTAACGTCCGTAGCTCCTTCCGCCCCCGCTGCTCAGGCCTGGGCCTTACTTACCTTGGCTGCTGATGGTCTCGGCCCTAAGGCGGTTTCTAAACTTTGCTACAAACCACGTGCACCTGGTAAGATATGCAAACAATATACAAATAGTTCTGTTATTTATTTATTTTGAATAAGAAAGTGACCAAGAGGCTACCAGTGGCTCTGCATACAAACACGACACATTCGAGGTGACCCCACGCTTACAGAACATGACGCCATGTGTTGCATCCCACAACGGCACTGGCCGTCCCAGCAACCTGACTGGACTCTGAGCACTAGAACCATATGAGCCATGGAGGGGTATCCAAAATGGGGAAAAGTGAAAAACCAGTGATCTTTCATTAACTGGAAAATTGGCCAACCAGCTAACTGGTAAAGAAACTGAGTACCTGTTACCGTTTTCTTTAGCGGTAACTCAAGTAAGATTCCCCACGGGGCCGTGTATGGACACTCGCACCCCCTCCAAAATCTCCATTTCATTTTTTCTATAATTTCCACTTCAAACGTTTTCCAGCAACCTTTGTCCTAAGTATTAAATAAAAGCTCAGGACACTGGTGAAGGATCTTCAGGGAAAGAAGGCTAGATAGTGCTAAGGATATGGCATGGTCCGGTTCAACCCAGGACACTCCGTTCAAACCCAAGAAGGAATCTGGCCCTCCTCGGGCAGGTCCTTAGTCTTTGTGGTTTTGAATGTGCTGGAAGAAGGGAGCCATGCTCCATCTTAGAGGTGGCAGGAAGTCACTCATTCTACGCACCGGGAGCACCTGCTCTCTGCAAGGCACTTTACGTTAGGTGCTGCAGGGGCTACCAGGATGAAGCAGACAGTTCCTGCCCTCGAGGAGCTTACAATCTAATAAGGAACACTATGTACATATATACAGTGCAGACAGGCAGCCAACTTTACCGGGGGCGGGGTATTCCAAGGAAAAGGTATTCTTATTCGTAAAAGTTTTATTTAAACACCAAAAGTCTAAAACACACCACCTAATCAGATGGTAAGAATTAAGAAACTATCTCCTTTCTATACCTTAAGCTTTTAGACGCCCGTTCTTTTTATTTAAAAAAATGTCCTATGTAAACATACATATAATTCAAAGCTGAGCACAAAGATTAGCACAGGCATTGGGTAAACATAAAATATCACTATACACAACACACTTCGTTTTCTATACAGTCTTATTTCTGTATAAACAGGTTTGATATTCATGTTCCCTTCATAAAGTACAAATCTGAGTCAAAGTCTTGAAAAAGACCTAATAATCCATTTTTGCTTTTCATTTTGCATTCGTACCAAAACCAAACTGCCCTAACCCCCACCAGCCTGTTCGGCAAATGTGAAACGGATAAAGTAGGAAGTGCTCAAGCCGTCACCACCTCTTACGTGGTCCAGTCCGACCACCTGACAGGGTCTTTCTATGCAAGTAACAGGAGTTCATGACGGTGAGGTGAGCCAATTTTGACTGCAGAGATCAACAAGATTTAGAGTTCTGCAATTTAAATCTTCCCCAACCCACTGACATTTCACCTGGACAGCCTACACCTTTATGCTGGCAGGAGAGCATCATCTTTCCTTTTTTTCAATTCCTGCCACGCCTGGGATGAATGGCACCCCCAAGTTGGAAATTCATATAATATTGCTCTGAATAAGCTCACTGACTAGGACCTCAGACTATATTAAGACCCCCCCCCCCCCGAGTATAATTATAACAAAAAATGCAAGATAAGAAAAGCTGAATCACCTAATCAGATGAAGAGGTTGGGGGAGTCCTACACCAAAAGGACTAACTTCTTTATAGGATGTTTTTATAGTCATTCCCCCATTAAACTGATTGGTGTCCCCGGCAAGTTTTCAGAAACAGCCCTGTTCTAAAACAAAGGACACATGCAAATGGGAGGCTGCATCCCGTCTACCAGACTCGGCCTGGCTTCAAGTCCTGATACTGATTTTTATCAGCACCTTGGAAATGAGCTCCCCATCTTCTGAAAAACCCTGCTTTTTCATCAGGATAGTGATGCTACAGTACTTTAGATCATTAGAAGCAACTCTAGATTCTGCAAATTGGACCTAATTCAACTTAAGGAGAGTCAGATTTCACCTGCTCTATAATCATTTTAAATAGACGTGAAGATCTTAACTCCAAGAACCGTTTTCAGCTTCCAGAAAGAGCAGTTCCAAGTTTACTAACTATGAGATCTGAGACACAGCTTACTCTGCTTGAAGCTGCCGATACTTGCGCTAATAATGAAAATGAAAACGCTTCAGTTAGATATTTTAGAGGCATTTTTAAAACGGACAACCTGGAGGGGAAAGGTTCGATTCTCCAGACACCCTGTAGTCGTCCTGAACTGTTCAACTCCACCCACACAGGAAGGAAGCGTCTGAGCCTAACAGTATATCGGGACCCATTACTACAGGAGCCACACGAAGGCCCACCACAGTGCATGGTGGGCTAACTGAAGACGTTCATTGATTTCTCTGGCTATTGGCTGTTTTTGCTGCCCCGTCTCTAAAAAGAAAAAGGGCAGGATCTACCTTTCCCTTAAAAAACAGTCTGGCTGACTTAACCAGCAGTTTTGCTTGTCAGGGATGTTGTTGGCTTGGGGAGGGCGGCGGGTAGTGGCGAGGAGCTCCAATTTAGCAGACTCTGGCCCCAAAGGCCAGCCAAGAGTTACTGAGCACTCTGCCAGGGAAATTAAGAGTTTTGAAGAAAACTGGATATAATTTACCAAGTTAACAACCAACACTCTTACCATTAGAGAGAAAAATCACTGTGCTATCGTCTCTTTTAGGAAGGGAGACCTACTGTGTGATGTAATTTTTAGAAATTTTATCACTGATCTACTGTTCTTTCAAACATGAAATCTGCTAGCTCTGGACATGTCCTGAAGCTGAGAAAAGAAGAGGAAGGGAAATCAAGAGGACCTCACCAGGAAGGAAAAGCAAGAGAGAGTAGAGGGGTCAGGAGCGAGCAGGCTGAACAGGGCCTGGGATGGTAATCTTGGTTTCATTCCAGGAGCTGCGGTAATTCACCAAACTCTGAAGCAGTTTGTCTTTAGCTGCCAGGGGGGCAGGTATTTCGTAAAACCAGCACTGTGTTCCTCTTAACAAGCACCAATAAGCACCAACTTCTGCTTCTTAGCTGATAGTGTTGTAATTACAACAAAATATTTTTATATTTATTACCCTTTAACGTTCCTTTCACCTAATTAACCTGTGACACTCGCGAATAGGTCCAACCCACATGCTTCCACATTAACATCCCCAAAACCTTCTTAGAGAGAAGCAGAAAGATGTCACACTCAACCACAAGCTTCGCCAGTGGTTCTAATAACTCCTGACACTGAAAAATAATTGGTAGTTTTGGCAGATGTAATAGTAGGTAGAGACTGCTTGAAGTCTGGGTGGTGGACACATGAGGATTTCAGAATGAGTATCAAGCATAACAAGCTATCAATTTCTTATCTGGAGTAATGGGGACAAACTAACCCCAGGCAGAGAAAGCGTGATACAGGTGTGGATATCAGAGTCCCCGAATGCAACCGTGTTGTAGCTGAGAAGGTCTAACTGCTTAGTCTTTGCTCCCGACTCCCAGGCAGCACGGCAACTTGGCCTCTACCGTTTCTGCCGCTTCTGAAACCGTTCTTACAGTGACAGCGGAGATAAACTTGAAATCCACGAAACAGATCAGGCACATTTTAGGAAGCGTGGAGGGCATGACAAGTTTAAGCCAGGAGAGGCAGTGAGCTGGAAGATTCCGGGTGTCACCCCTGCTTTCCCAAAGTCCCACTGACTGGCACTCCGTCATCAGGTGCATGGACCCTTAGTGAAATCAGAAGCCGGCTGTGTGTACGATGCTGCCATGCACGAGGGGGGCGGGCAGGAGAAGGGGGAGGCCTCCCCACTCCGGGCACAGAAACTCAGGCTGAGGTGTTGGGTGGATTTCAGAGTCTGAAGAATGCCTAGCCCCATGCAGAGAGAAGCCATGTTCTAGAAAAACAGTTGCCATGTTTATTCCTACAGAGACATACAAAATAATTCGGGAGACCCTTTTAGTTAACTGCCAAGAGGTACAGTTCCCCAAAAATGTACAACTGCTCTAAATAAGAACTTAATGTAAGTTTTAAATGGCAGCAGCACAAAATTCCCCAATAAGAACAACTCAAACACTGACCCTGATTAGGAACAAAGAATAAGTGACACTAAGCATCCCATGATTAGGACACTGTCATAATTCCTTGACATGATCTCCACGTTTACCGTCGTGGTTCCGGTGACGCGAGCAAGTGCCACCATACAACCTCGGAGCTGTGCTTCTCATGATTCTAATGCCACCCGCCCCTCTTTCTTGAAAACCAATTTAACGTGCTGGGCCCTAGAATCTGGGTCAACACTATTCTCAAAATGACCGAGATGAGAAAGATAAGCAGAAGACTCCAACAAATACAGAATTAAACCCAGAAGACAACACACGATTTGAATAGGAAACAGAAGACATGTCAGGCAGGCTGTTCGGAGGCCTGAAGGGCTCTCAGTGGCGGTGCCTGCGACCCCGCGGACACAGCGGCCTGTGGTCGTGTCCGGGAGTGTCCTGTCCACATGGCAAGTGTTTCTAAAGCAAGGACAAACGTCTTTCACTGAGGAATCACAACAAAGGCAGGAATAAATGTTGGAATAAAGGCAACACAGACAGCATGTAACAGGAGTGAGAATTTCACATTTTATACTCGCCATCCTCTTTCCCAGAAGTATGCACCATTTCCACACGCGTGCAGCACAGGCCTGTTGATTAGCACCAATCCCTAGGACGCTATTTTCGCAATCCAAGAACACTGTAATATCCGAATGTCCATTTTTAATTTTAGATTTTAAGACCAATTAATGCCTAATATCTCCTCTTAAAAGCCCACAGGAAAATACCTGTATTATAAAACATCAAGGACCCTTGCTGAGAAGAAATCCCCAGGCTCTCGTCGACGGAGCCGCACACAGCTGTGGCAGCGGACCACAAGCACCTCCAGGCTTGGGCTGCCCATCGCTTTCTGTAAGTTTTCTGGAAGTCTCTAGATGGACTGCACGTTCTTATAGAGGATACAAATGAAATGTCTGGACATGTCAACATTAAAAACACTGAAAGTTTTAGGGAGAAAATATTCTTTTTCTTCTATGTACAAATATCTCATCTGGGCTATGACAGTCAGTCGGAAGCAGGGAGGTGACACGGGTGAATGGGAGCCCCCGACATCCTGGACATATTAAGGAGTTAGGACTGGAAATCTGATAATGTGGGAGCTCATCAAAAATAAGTCACAGTTATTTACTTACAAGAATCACCTGATCTTTTGACACATTAAAACCAACTTTAGTCTTGGCCTCAACCTCTTAAAAATACAGTTTTATGAACATGGTTTCAGTACGCAGGAGAAACAAGAATCCGTGGGATACACATCTGGGGCTATCTGTGGAGAACCAAGTATCAGGACCAAGCGCTGTTTTAGACACTCGGAATGTCTGGGGGCACACCGAACACCAGTGACAGGTGATTTACACTCTGGGGAGCCACAAGGCAGTTCCAGATCAAGGCAAGCATTAAAGCCTAACTCGGTCCAGCAAGGCCCTTAGCCCAACTCTCTAGAAGAGACCATTCTGTTCCCAGAAAGGATAGGGCGTTCTTTTTGTTCAAGTTGCTTCAGTCAGAACACTTGAAAAATAAGTGTTCCTCACTGGGTAGGGAGTGGGGGGCTAGCGTTCCTCTCAAAATGACTTACAGTCTCTGCACTCAGTCGTTTTAAAGATCTCCTTCAGTCCCTGGAGATGGAGACTGTACTTCAGAAATGAGTTCCCAGGGCCCTATTTACACTCCTGAAGAGGGCCTTCCCACTCGAAGGCCAGGCTTAGCCAGCGCATCCCACGTCTTCAGGCCAGAGGGTATTTCCGCAACAGAGCATGCGCCCTTTCTAGCTCCCCACCACTGACGTTCAGAAGACAGGAGAATCGCAGAAAGGGCAGGGGCTTTGCAGTAACCTCTTAATCCAGTCAGGATCTGCGAGAGGAAGACAAGTGGCATTGAGTGTCAGCTTCAGAGAAGGCAGGCAGATGGGCTGAGCCCTAGCGGGGCTGCCGTGTAAAGGGACAGGCACCTGGGTCCGGCTCTGTGTTCTCAAAGCACTTGCTCCCACGTTCCAGACGAGGCTGGACTGAATCTGTGCTTCCCAAAGCTACGTGTGTGATGACATTTTCATCCCTCTGTGAGGGAACAGGAACATAAGGGTCATGAATCAGTGATTCATAAAGCTCAATTTATTCAGCTGAAAGGACTATACTTTGTTCCGAGATGATATCCTTCATACACTGTTAATGTGAAAATACTCTTTTATAAAATTACAGTAATGGTAATTTTTTAAATGCATGACTTGGAGCAGAACGTGAGTATCCTGGGTCGACACCTTCTCCCCTTTAAGAAACTCCCCTGGTCTGTGAGCGCCCCGTTCTACGACTGCCCTCCAGATCCCGCAGATTCTCTTCTCCCCCAAAACTGTATGTAGCTCAACTCAAAGTCAGTTGGCAGGTGTGTTTCTTTGATTCGTCTCGATCTTTTCCTGATTTTTTGTCTAAATAGCATACCGACTCTCAATCGCAGTGAGTGTTTAGGTATTCCCCAAATTTATTTCAAAATAATGCAGTAAGAGGAGAAAAATGAGTGGGTGACTATGGACGAAAACTAAAAGGCCATGAGCTTACAATGGCTGAAGTTGAATGATGGGCATATGAGGGTTTTTACACTCTTTTCTCTACTTTTGTATGTGATTGCATTTTCCATGGTAATAAGTTAGAACACAAGCTACCAACACTGACTTCTCAAAACGAGACAGCTTCAGCTGGTTTGGAGTAAATATAAAAAAAGGGGGCAGAGTTTTATGTGGAATGTTTTCTGTTTTAGTTCATCGAGACCATAAATTCCCCCCAAACATGTCTAGTTAGCTCATTTGGTTGGGGTGCGATGTGACTGAGCCTCAGGTCATGAATCTGACGTTCGTGTGACTATTTAAGTCACTAACTCCTGGCTCGTGTCTATGATCTTATTTCAAACTCATCATCTCAGAAATGTGGGCTCTGTCACCGGAGCTTTCAGGAAAGAGAATATAGACCAACCCGAAAAATCCCATCGTGGCTATTGGAAGAATGACCCCGAGTGCATATGCGAATATTCTGGCTTAGCAACGCTGTCCTTGTATACCTTATCATTTGCAGAATTTCTGTCCAAATATAATCTCTATCTGCCATCTAAAACAAGCTCTGACATTTTCTTGAATGAATGATCTGTCTGCAGGGACAGAAGAGCAAACTGCTGCCCTCCTTACGCACTAAAATGCAATGTGTACTTTCACACGACCTATTCCAATTCTCATTTTTTAATGAGTTGTGGCTTCATGATCATACTGTCAAGAGCAGAAGGAGCCTGCTGACGGTCCCCAGCGGCCTCAGACGAAGCAGGCTGGAGGCCGACCCTCCTGAGGCTGGGAGAGCACTCACCGTCGGGAGCTGGGTGGCGGGCGATGCTGTCGTGGAGCAGACACCTCCGGTATACCAAGCTCTGGCAGGACTGGTAGGTTAAGAAGCACCTGAGAGAAGACAGACTGTATCATCAGGAGGAAGCCACAGACAGGAACTACCAAACCACACACTAACCAGGAAAGCAGAGAAACAGTTCTCAAGCCCATGGCAACAGTGTAACCCTCTGCACAAAGCTGGCCAGACCCAGCCCACACTTAGGAAGGGCCGGCTGCTGAGCCAAGAGATACAAAGCTTCCAATCCAGTCACTGCAACTTCTTTTTTGGCCATTTGCAAGTCTGAGAAATAGTTTATTCTGCCCATGCTTTGAGTTTTTGACATGTTAAAAAAGATGAACGTGTATTATATGGAAAATGACTCTTGTATGTGATTTTTAAGATGAGGTATAAGCACTATCTTTAAGAGTCTGACAGTACAGTGGGAAAACCTGAAAGATACAGAAGACAAAATTAATGGTACAAAAAATGAGTTGGGACATGAACAAATGTTCACAGGCTCAGCTCCATCCTGTGACCACTCACCACTGGGCATCCACCGGGACCAGGCTAGTGAGGGAAGGTGAGATGCTAGGAGATGGTAGAGAGAGCATTGTGGGTTGTGTAGGTAAGGTTTCCCAAAAGATCACAGTTTTTCAGCTGAGTAACTAAGGAGCAGAGAAATACAGAGAGGAAGGGGGTGGGGGGAAAGAGTCCAAGTAGGATTACCTCGAGTAAAGACCTAGAAGAAAGGCTATACCTGAATGAGAGCAAGCACCCATTCTCACATGAAGAAATTATACCGAGACATTCTGGCAGTAAGTCCATCCAGCAAACATGAAGATCATTTCTGTGAAAGAACCCTTCGAGAGACAATGATGCATAGTGGTGACACATGGGAACTCTGGAGCCGGACTGCCAGGCTCTCAGCTCTGCCAATCACCATCTATATGACTCTGGGCAAATTATTCATCTCCCCCAGGCCCCACTTTCCTCACCTGTAAAAACAGAAACGATCGCAGTGCCCCCATGCATGCTTGTTGTGCTCAACAGATGTTAGATGTTATTACTACAAGCCTACTACTACTACAAACTTGCTTCCCATTCTTCCCCTAAAAATCAAATTAGAAAAAAGCATAAGAACACAGTAAAAATCAGAAGAAATCCAAATATCTATCAATAAGGAAGTAAATAACAGAACATCTATACTGTGAAAACCTCTACAGCCATTAAAAATGGGATCTGGGGGCACTTGGTGACTCAGTTGGTTGAGCGTCTGACTTGATTTTGATTCAGGTCATGATCTCGGGCTCGTGGCACCCAGCCCTGCGTCGGGCTCCATGCTCAGCAGGCAGTCTGCTCGAGATTCTCTCTCTCTGCCCCTGACCCTGTTCACACCACACCCCTATAAAATAATCTTAAAAAAAGGGGGGGGAATCTATGTAGTAATGTGAAAAAAATGTCCACAATATCTTGAGAAGAGAATTGTCAAGTTGTTAAGATAGGATGTGTAGTAGGGTGTCTGGGTGGCTCAGTCAGTTGAGTGGCCGACTCTGATTTCGGCTCAGGTCATGATCTCAGGATCTTGGGACTGAGCCCCAGGTCAGGCTCTGTGCTCAGCATGAAGTCTCCTTGAAGATTCTCTCTCTCTCTCTCTCTGTCCCTCTGCCTCTGCCCCTGCCTGCATGCTTGCTCTCTCTTTTGAATAAATCTTAAAAAAAAATAAAAGATAGGATGTGTAGCACAATCCTGTTTCTGTTAAAAATAAATTTAAAATATTAAATGGGTGGGGACACCTGGGTGACACAGTCAGTTGGGCATCTGGCTCTTGGTTTTGGCTCAGGTTGTGATCTCAGGGTCATGAGATTGAGCTGAATCGGGCTCTGCACTGACCGCAGAGTCTGCTTGGGTTTCTCTCTTCCTCTACCCCTCCCACTGAGTGCATGCACTCTCTCTAAAATAAATATTTTTTAAAAATTAAATGGGTGCCTACCATGAACCAGGCATTGTTCTAGGAATAGCTGTGAAAAAAAACAACAAAATTCCCTGTCCCCATGGAGCTTTCTCCTCCAGAGGAGAGGGAGAAACAAAAAGTAAAACATAGGCAGTGGTGATGGCTGCCTGGGAGGCCGAAAGGCAAAGAAAAGCGACGAGAAACACTGGGAGGGCAGGGGATGCCAGCAGGGTGTTACAGCTCTAGCTCTAGCATGGCCACGAAGGAAGGCCTAATCGATAAAGGGACATTGAGGAAGCCACGTGGACACCTGCTGGGAGAGCAATCCAGGCAGACACCCTGAAGTAGGAGGGGTGTACCTGAGGAACAATGAGGCCAGTGCGCTGAGAGTGAAGTAAGCAAGGTGGAGAAACATAGGAGATGAGATCAGAACGGGGACGGGGGCCAGGTTGTGTAGCTCTGATCACTAAAGGGGTTTTGGCTTTTACTCATCAGAAATGGGCAGCCTCTGGAGAGTTCTGAGCAGAGAGGGGTGGAATGGATGAAGTCTTAACAGGACCACAATTGTGGCCACGTTGTGTACAGACTGGAAGGGGCAAGGAAGGCAGCAGGAGCACCTGTGGGGAGGGAACTATAATAATCTGGGCAAGAGAAGATAGTGTCTCGCACGAGGACTACAGAGGTGGAGGTAGCGAGAAAAGGCTGGATTCAAATTTG